>NC_133334.1:106235461-108642961 GCF_042186555.1 Aquarana catesbeiana
AGCAGGGGGTTCAACGCGCGCACAGAAGAGCAGGGGGGTTCAACGCGCGCACAGAAGAGCAGGGGGGTTCAACGCGCGCACAGAAGAGCAGGGGGGTTCAACGCGCGCACAGAAGAGCAGGGGGGTTCAACGCGCGGACAGAAGAGCAGGGGGGTTCAACGCGCGGACAGAAGAGCAGGGGGTTCAACGCACGGACAGAAGAGCAGGGGGTTCAACGCGCGGACAGAAGAGCAGGGGGTTCAACGCGCGGACAGAAGAGCAGGGGTGTACAGTCGTTGGGCAGATGTTCAGGGGGGTACAGTGGTTGAACAGATGTTGAGGGAGGTACAGTGGTTGGGCAGATGTTCAGGGGGATACAGTTGTGGGGCAGATGAGCAGGGGGGTTCAGTGTTGGGCCATATGAGAAGGGGGTTACAGTGGGGGGTACATAGGTGGGGCAGATGTGCAGGGGGGTACAGTTGCAGGGCAGAGGAGAAAGGAGGTACATTGGTGGGACAGATGAGCAGGGGGTTACATTGGTAAGACAGGTGTGCAGGAGGTACAGTGGTGGGGCAGATGAGCAGGGGGGGTTCAGTGGTGGGCTGTATGAGAAAGCAGTTACAGTGGTGGGACAGATGAGCAGGGGGGTTCAGTGTTGGGGCAGATAAGAGGGGGGATCAGCGGTGGAACAGAAGAGCAGGGGGTACAGCAGTGGGGCAGTTGAGAAATGAGGGAAATTGGTGATACAGAAGAGCGTGAGGATACAGTGGTGGAGCAGATGTTCAGGGATGTACAGTGGTGGGACAGAAGAGCAGGGGGGTACAGTGGTGTGGCAGATGTGCAGGGTAGTACAGTGGTAGGGAAGATGTGCAGGGGGTCAGTGGTGGGAGAGATGAGAAGGGGGTTTAGTGGTGGGGCAGAAGAGGGGTTCAGTGGTGGGACAGATGGCCAGGGGGGTACAGTGGTGGGGCAGAAAAGCAGGGGGGTACAATGGTGGGGCAGAGGAGAAAGGAAGTACATTGGTGGGACATATGAGCAGGGGGTTACAGTGGTGAGACAGATGTGCAGGAGGTACAGTGGTACGGCACATGAGAAAGAGGGTTTCAAAGGTGGGACAGATGAGAAGGTGGTTCAGTGGTGAGACAGAAGAGCATGGGGGTAGCAGTGGAGCACATGTGAAAGGAGGTACATTGGTGGGACAGATGAGCAGGGGGTTACAGTGGTGGGGCAGAAGAGCAGGAGGGAACAGAGATGAGGCAGAAGAGCAAGGGGGTACAAAGGTGAGACAGATGTGCAGAAGGTACAGTGGTGGGGCAGATTAGAAAGGGGGTTACATTGGTGGGGCAGATGAGTAGATGGGTTCAGTGTTAGGACAAATGAGAAGGTGGTTCAGTGGTGAGAGCATGGGGATACGGCGGTGGAATAGATGTTCAGGGAGGTAAAGTGGTGGGGCAGAAGAGAACGGGGGTACATTGGTGGGGCAGATGAGCAGGGGAGGTATAGAGTTGGGGCAGATGTGCAGGAGGTTCAGTGGTGGGAGAGATGAGAAGGGGGTTCAGCAGTGGGACAGAAGAGCAGGGAAGTACAGTGGTTGGGCAGTTGCTCAGGGGGGTACAGTGTTTGGGCATATGTTCAGGGGGGTACAGTGGTGGGGCAGATGTGCAGGAGGTACAGTGGTGGGAGAGATGAGAAGGGGTTCAGCGGTGGGACAGAAGAGCAGAAGCTAAAGTGATGGGGCAGATAAGCAGGGGTTACAGTGGTGGGACGTATGAGTGGGGGAGGGGTTCAGTGTTGGGCCGGATGAGAAGGGGGTTACAGAGGGGTTACATAGGTGGGGCAGATGTACAGGGGGGTACAGTGGCAGGGCAGCAGAGAAAGGAGGTACATTGGTGGGACAGGTGAGCGGGGGTTACAGTAGTGGGGCAGATGAGCTGGGGGTTCAGTGGTGGGCTGTATGAGAAAGCAGTTACAGTGGTGGGACAGATGTGCAGGGAGGTACAGTGGTGGGGCAGATGAGCTGGGGGGTACAGAGGTGGGCAGATGTGCAGGAGGGTCAGTGGTGGGACAGATGAGAAGGGGGTTTAGTGGTGGGGGGACAGATGAGCAGGGGGGTATATTGGTGGGTCAGATGTGCATGGTGGTACAGTGGTGGGGCAGGGGAGGTACAGAGTTAGGGCAGATGTGCAGGAGGTTCAGATGTTGGGAGAGGTGAGAAGGAGGTTCAGTGGGGGGACAGAAGAGCAGGGGGGGTTCAGTGGGGGGGGACAGAAGAGCAGGGGGGTACAGTGGTTGGGCAGATGCTCAGGGGGGTACAGTGGTTGGGCAGATGCTCAGGGGGGTACAGTGGTTGGGCAGATGCTCAGGGGGGTACAGTGGTTGGGCAGATGCTCAGGGGGGTACAGTGGTTGGGCAGATGCTCAGGGGGGTACAGTGGTTGGGCAGATGCTCAGGGGGGTACAGTGGTGGGGCAGATGCTCAGGGGGGTACAGTGGTGGGGCAGATGCACAGGGGGGTACAGTGGTGGGGCAGATGCACAGGGGGGTACAGTGGTGGGAGAGATGAGAAGGGGTTCAGCGGTGGGACAGAAGAGCAGGAGGTAAAGTGTTGGGCCAGATGAGAAAGGGGTTACAGGGGGTTACATAGGTGGGGCAGATGTACAGGGGGGGTACGGTGGCAGGGCAGTGGAGAAAGGAGGTAGATTGGTGGGACAGGTGAGCAGGGGGTTACAGTGGTGGGGCAGAAGAGCAGGTGGGTACAGAGGTGGGATAGATGTGCAGGGGGGAACAGTGGCAGGGCAGAGGAGAAATGAGGTACATTGGTGGGACAGATGAGCATAGGGTTGCCACCTCATCCCTTTAAACCCGAACACATATTAATTACACAGGTTCTGTGGCTGATTAAGGTGGTAATTAAACTCACTTAGTGTCTTACCTGCATTCAATTAGCCACGGAACCTGTGTAATTCATATGTGTTCGGGTTTTAAGGGATGAGGTGGCAACTCTAGATGAGCAGGGGGTTACAGTGGTGAGACAGGTGTGCAGGGGGTACAGTGGTGGGGTAGATGAGCAGGGGGGGGTTCAGTGTTGGGCTAGATGAGAAAGCAGTTACAGTGGTGGGACAGATGAGCAGGGGGGTTCCGTGTTGGGGCAGATAAGAAGAGGGGTTTAGTGGTGCAACAGAAGAGCAGGGGGGTACAGCGGTGTGGCAGATTAGAAATGAGGGACATTGGTGAGACAGAAGAGCGTGGGGATACGGCGGTGGAGCAGATGTGCAGGGAGGTACAGTCGTGGGACAAAAGAGCAGGGAGGTACAGTGGGGGGGGGGGGGCAGATGTGCAGGGTGGTACAGGCTAACTTTACTGTTTTTTTTTTTGTTTGTTTTTTTTTTATTTTTAATTTATGAAACAGTTTTTTTCCAAAAAAAAAAAAAAACACGTTTGAAAAATTGCTGCGCAAATACTGTGTGATATACAAGGTTGCAACGACCACCATTTTACTGCTAGAAAAAAAAAAACACACACACATATAATGTTTGGTGGTTCTGAGTAAGTTTCTAGCAAAAAAATTATGATTTTTACATGTAGGAGAGGAGTTCCAGAATAGGCCCGGTTTGTCACTATTATTTAAGTAGTTTACAGCATTTACTTTATAAAAAATCCTTTTCGTGATTGAGAGTGTGAAGTTGAAATTTTTTTGTTATAAAATCGGCACGCTCAATTTATCTGAAAACATTTTTCGGCACAATGTGCTCAAAAGGTTCCTACACCTGCTATAGAACTTGTTTATTTGTTACACAAGCCAGCTTTTCTGCATTTTCCAAGTTTTTCTTTTCTTATAATTCTGGATCTGATCATATGAATGCATACCTCCCAACATTTTGAGATGGGAATGAGGGACACCTACTAACAAACGTATGTAGGCATAGGACACGCCCCCTGTCACACCCCCTTAAAGGAGCGTTAACCAAAAAAAAAGGTTAATTAAATCCACAAGGGCTTTTTTTACCACTATTATTCCTTTATATTAGCTTTTAAAATATACAAATGCAGCAATTTAGAAATTGGATAAAAGGTTTAGCACTGGGAAACACTTTTTGAAAGATAAGAAGTGAATTTTATATACAACTATAGGGATCAGACCAAAATGAGGGACAAATGAGGAGGAAAGAGGGACAGAGGGACATTGCTCCAAATCAGGGACAGTCCCTCGAAATCAGGGACAGTTGGGAGCTATGTAATATAGCAAGCAGACCCTCTCAGCATTATGAAAGGAAAAAAGTAACTGGTATACCTGTGTCAATATTGACAAAACTAAACAGGTATAAGCTTGCAGTGAGGTTTACCCAAAATACCTTCCACATAAACAACTTACCTGAAGAGGATTGCTTTTTTTCTCAGCAAGTAGAGATTTAGTTCAAAGAAGAACTAGAAACAGAACATAAAGTTCAGCAATACATAAGTCATAATAAGAGTCTCTTAACTGCATACACTGTTTGGCAGAAAAGGTAGTAATCCACATTAAAGTTTCAGGCCTTAGGCCGGGTTCACACCTATGCGAATTAGATGCGGGTTTCTCCGCATCTAATTCGCATAGCAGGAGAATGTGACTGGCTCCTTATCGAGCCGGTTCACATATCTCAGTTGCGGCCATGGAGCGCACTGCAAAGAAGCGCTGTGTGTCTTTGACTCCGTTTCAGGGCCCGAACTGAGGCAAAGATTATGCCCTGATTTGTCCCTGAAACAGAGAACAGGGATGGACAGCGTTTCTGTGCGATCTGCGGCCGGTTTAGATGTGAACCGAGCCTAAAAGTAACACTATGAGCTATTTGAGATTCCCAGTACCGGCACTGGCCACACAGCCCCACAGCATGATGGAACCTCCACCAAATTTTACTGTGGGTAGCAAGTGTTTTTCTTGGAATGCTGTGTTCTTTTGCTGCCATGCATAACGCCCCTTGTTATGACCAAATAGCTCAATTTTTGTTTCATCAGTCCACAGCAACTTATTCCAAAATGAAGCTGGCTTGTCCAAATGTGCGTTTGCATACCTCAAGCGACTCCGTTTGTGGCGTGTGAGCAGAAAAGGCTTCTTTCGCATCACTCTCCTATACAGCTTCCCCCTGTGCAAAGTGCGCTGAATTGTTGAAGGATGCACAGTGACACCATCTGCAGCAAGTTGATGATGTAAATCTTTGGAGGTGGTCCGTGGGCTGTTTTTGACAGCTTATATCTCTGCAATAACTTTTTGTAGCCTTCCCCTAAACCATAATGTAGAACAATCTTTGTTTTCAGGTCATTTGAGAGTTGTTTTGAGGCCCCCATGTTGCCACTCTTCAGAGGAGAGTCAGGGAGAACAACAACTTGCAATTGGCCACCTTAAATACCTTTTCTCATGATTGGATGCACCTCTCTATGAGGTTCAAGGCTTAATGAGCTCACCAAACCAATTGTGTGTTCCAAATAATCAGTGCTAAGTAGTTACAGGTATTCCAACCAACAAAATGACAAAGGTGCCCAAATTTATGGACCTGTCTAATTTCGTTTTGATGCATATTGCACGTTTTCTGTTAATCCAATAAACCTCATTTCACTACTGAAATATTACTGTGTCCTTCAGTTATTTGATAGATCAAAATGAAATTGCTGATCCAAACACCCAAATATTTATAAATGACAATCATGGAAATTGTCAGGGGTTCCTAAACTTTTGCATACAACTATATCACCCATCTCCTGGCTGGTTGGCTGATTTGGCATGTGACATAAACACTGAAGTAATTGGCAACAACACTCTAGCTTCCTCTGGGAAGCATTGTGCTTGTTCCCTATAAAATGACTGTACCTTAGGCAGATGGCATAGTCCATTAATCACTTCAGCCCCGAAAAGATTTGCCACCTTCCTGACCAGGCCATTTTATGCATATTGGCACTGCATCTCTTTAACTGACAATTGCACGGTCATGCGACGTTATACCCAAACAAAATTTGTCCTTTTTTTTCCCCCACAAATAAAGCTTTCTTTTGGTGGTATTTGATTACCTGTGCTATAAACCAAAAAAAAGCATTAATTTTGAAAAAAAACACAATATTTTGTACTTTTTGCTATAATTAATATCCAGAAAGGCAATATAATAAATAAATAATCCAAAAAGGCAAAAGGGTCTATAACTCACATTTGTAAGTCCCCAAATGGGCTCCCATCACTTCAATAGAGTAACAGCTACATTTTGGCAGTATTTACCCCAGAGCTAAGGGTCCTTAGTGAGCCTTTTTTATATGGTATAACCTGCAGGGGGGTGGTAACCTTGCTGAAAAGTGTGGGAAAAACTTTAACCCTTCCTAATCAGTTATCTTCAGATCAGCAGGTCAACTTGAGGAAACAGTAGAACATCAAGACATTGTAACAACTCACACCTGGCTGGCTCAATTAACTTGAGGGGATGAGCATAGAAGGAAAACACACATTAACCCTTTTGGAGGTACCCACCTACAAACCTAATAAACAGTGGCAGAAAGTCCTTAATTGATATTGGAACTGACGTGGAAACCAACAAATTGAGTTGTGGGCCTTAGCAAAGGTAAAGATAAAGTTCTGCCGGGTTCAATGTCGAAATCAGCAATTTAGATTAGAGAAGCATGTAAGAGAGCCAAACAAAACTATGCTTTACAATTAGCAGCCAGACTGATGAGTATGGTACACTTTTAAAGACAGATTTCTGACAAATCACTGATAAAGAGAGCAATAACATACATGTCTACATGAACATACTTTCCAATATCAGTGAACCTGAGATTGGGCAAAGTAAGGGGTGAAGTAAGGGTTGGGTGAATAGCAGCAGTGTTTAAATGGAAGCAATGGTCAAAAAGTAGTGCATATAATACCCGACATATGGGGCTAACAGTGCTGTAGTTTGACAGTGACAGGCCAGCAGGGGATTCAGTTATAGTAATATGGTCCTTAAACAAGCCATGCTGACTTCATTATACTGAGGCAAAAAAAGAGAGATTGTTAGACTACATGGGCAACAGATGTACAGCTGTGACAATATGCAGGCAACAAATTGGCAATTGCTTCTCAAACAGGTTTAGTAGTAAGGAAACCTGGCAATGGCTAGACTGAGTTATTAATGGTGCTGGTATACACCAGAAGCTCAGAAGAGTGAAATGCTGAGATGTAACCACTATTCATATCAATATGAACATGTTAACATTTTCATGAAATGTAAAAACCCATGATACTATGAGCTGCCAAAGTTCTTTCAGCAATGGTACAAAAAAAAAAAAGAAATGGACTGCATATTCCTTTTCCTACTGCAGCCAAGTTACTGAACAGCAGAAATCAGCATTAAAAAAAATGATGAAGCATAAATCAAGCCTCCAAGATACATACTTCTTTGCACATCCACATCATTCATATTTATTACTGCACGCAACCTACAATCTCACTCTTATGGATTAGTGAGCTGATACTTTTTTTTTACCAATCCTGGCCAAGCTTTCTGGTATGGGATAGTAACAGCTGCAGAGCCAAAGCAAAACCCCTGACAGCACAGAGACTGAGCAGACAAACTGAATAGCTGGTGGGTCCAGGTGAGGGTCCCTAGGTATGTAAATGAATGCTGGGATGCATAGTTAATAGCAGACCGCTGGAAAGAGGCAGAAGCCAAAGCAGCAAACACAAAACTAAAGACAGCAAAAAAAGGGGTCCACAAATTGGCAAACAGACTAAAGTGAACGACTAGTGACTGACCAAATGTTGCCATGTGCTGGAGAAATGCACCATAGAGTATCAACTATCCTGCAATTGACAGCCAGCCCAGTGGTTGCAGACATTTTTTACAGGCATTTACTGAAATAATTATACTAATTAAATCCTCTTGTACAAGGTGTAGAGAATAGGAACATTTTGAAAGCATAGTTCTTGAGGATACTGGAGGACTAGAATTGGGTAACATTGCCTTAGATCAACAACAGAGTAGGTTGTCACCTAGTTATTTATTACTTCCTCCTTTTCAGTATTGTTTTTCTAGGTCTTTGTCCTCCTCTGTTATTGTTGTGGCTGAGTTAAAGTGGATGAAAACCCAATGTCATCCTTTCTAAACTACTGCCATAGGGGTTATATATAAGGATATACATGCCTCCTGCATGTATCTCTACCTGTCAAATGTCTTCCCTCTGTCTGTTATTAGACCCGAAAAACTGCATATTCTGTGGGTGAGTCTGTTGTCCGGAGCTGGGTGGGTGGAGTCGTGATGTCAGTAGACTCCCCGCCCACCTCTACACTCCCCTTGTCAATATGCATTTTCTCCTTGTTTATTTCTAACACTGAACTTCTGCTGAACTTCTGCTATGATCTCTAACATCCAGTGAAAAGACAGGAAAGTAACCACATGACTTCAGCATGCCAAATCATGGTGAGGTGTGGAACAGCCAATCCTTGCAGAGCTGCTGAAGAAAGGAGTTGAGGAGGGAATTTAAAAATAATGCATGTCTCTTAGGCTAATGCACGAGATGTAAATCACCTGTCACTCACAGCAAGGGGGAGTATTTGACAAAGTTTTTCTCAGTTTGTCAAGAATTGTCTCACTGAACAAAATAAGGGGATTGCTCAGAGATGGATTAACTCTGTGTGGCAAGACTGGGCTCAAATGATAGCAAATATTATACTCTACAGTATGATATAAAAAAAATTTTGGGTTTACATCCACTTTAAGAACATCTACGTAGATATTAAAGTGGTTCTAAAGGCTGAAGGTTTTTTACCTTCATGCATTCTATGTAAATCAGGTGTACAAGGGAGAGACAGCTGTAGACAGGAGTTGATGAAGTCAAGAACCGCCATCCAAAATTGTGCTACCCGTAGGCATGTCAAAAACATATGACAGTAAGTACCCTCAGCCGTATGACTTCTAGTACAGACAGAGGAACGTTGTGGATAGATTCTGTGCAATATATGTGGTGTGAAGTACACTCTATGGAGGAATTTTGTCTGAATTAATTTGTCTTTTAGAGGCTATCATAAGCCTGGAGCTATCCTCAAAGCATTCTTCCCATATCTCCCTATCTAATGCGGGAATATCTACGTGCTATTGTTCCCAAGCCTATCAATAGAGCGTGGATAAGGACTTAGTCAAAGACTCCTGCACCAAAAGCTCCTCTATTGGGTCATTCTCAAGCGTAGTGGGATTCGGAGATTGGAAACATACAGCATGTTGCAGTTGGAAGTAACGGAAGTACATCCAGCGAGATAGTCTAAAATTAGCCGACAATGTCCAAAATTAGGGTTGCGCCGATACCACTTTTTTAAGACCGAGTACAAGCACCAATACTTTTTTCAAGTACTCGGCGATATCGATTACCGATACTTTTTTTTTAAATGTCATGTGACAGTGGCACTAATATGCAGCAATGATGATGTGTGGACTGTGAAAGTCGTTTTTTATTTTTATTTTTTTTACAATTTTATTTTTTACAATTTTATATGTTTTTGTTTTTTTGTTTTTTTTACTTTTAAATGTTTATTACATTTCTTTCTTTTATGATTATTTTTTTTTATCAGCCCTGTTATGGTGGTTTGGTGGGGGGGGCTTTGGTAAGATATTAGGGGAATCCCTGACATCTCCCCTTTGAGACAGAGAAAGTGATTGAGGACAAAGTTTCCCCAGTCGCTTTCTCTGCAGCCTCAGCTGCACTGAAGATGAATGGACAGGAGACAGCGGCTACTGTTCATTCATAAACTGAAGCATCGTAAACACAGTTTACATTGCTTAGTTATGAATGGACAGAGTCAGAGATCACTGACTCTGTGTATTTGGAAAAGGACGGAGCCGGTAAATGACAGATCAGGGACGGGGGAAACCAGAGGAGGGCAGAGGGGACAGAGGAGCACGGAGGGGGACCAGAGGAGAAGCACACAGAGGGGGACTGGAGAAGCACATGGAGGACAACCGGAGGAGCATGGAGGAGGACATGGAAGGGGACCAGAGGAGCATGGAGGAGAACATGGAGGAGGACACGGGACAGTCGGGGTGAGTGGTGCAGTGGTGGAGGAGTTTCAAGCACCGATCTGTATGGATTTCAATAAAGCAGCTGAAAGCGATGGGGGGAGAGAAGCAGCTGCTTTATTGAAATCTATACAGAGAGATCGGTGCTTGTAACTCCCCCACTGCCACGCCGATCACCCCTGACTGCCCAGGTATAGGATCAAGCATCGGAGCATTTGCATGAGTATAAGTTCTAAGTTCAAATGCTCTGTATCGGCACTGATGCTAGTATCGGGTAACCCTGCCCCAAATGATAAAAGCAATAAAAGCAGTCCTGTGGGCATAATATCCCTCAGTCTCCGAACACCAAATCTAGCCCAGACCTGTGGGTCAGGGAGCATCATGATGTGTGGAAAGGAGGTATTACCCCACAGAGGGTGATAAGGATACCAATAATCAGGCTTGGTAAACCAAGCCCTGACAGCTATCCACACCCTCAACGTTACTCTTGTAGGAAGTGTAAGGGATGGGTAGGCCTTCGACCCTCTGTATATGAGATTACCTAGTTCTGTAAGTGATCCCAGTAGGGCCGCCTTCAGGCAGACCACCACATTTGTTCAAGAGCCCACAAACCACCAGCGGACTGTAATGAGTACAGCAGCCCAGAAGTAGACTTGTTAGTTAGGAAGGGTCAACCCACCATAACTAACCATAACTAACTGGGGGCTGGAGGGTGGACCTCGCCAGATGCAGAGCAGCACCTGCCCATAAGAAGGCACTTACACAACTGTCCACTTCCCTAAAGAAGGTTTTTTTTCAACCATATGGAACACGATGTTTATTACTTTAAAAAAATATTTCCCTCTGCAAACACTGTAACCGCTTAAGGCTAGATTCACACTGCTGTGATCTGATTTTGATCCCACTTTCAGCGTGATGATGTAGTGCTACTTGGATGCAACTTTGATAAGGTTTGTATATTATATGGGGGCAAAACCACACTGGAATTGCACCAAAGTAGTACGGGAACCATTTTCAAAAATGCTTCATGCTCAGTTGCATTGATGTGAATGGATGCCATTGAAAACAACGTGATTTCCCTTGACAGGTGATTCTGTGTGACTCAAGTCGAATCTGAAATCCCACTAGTGTGAACCAGTCCTAAAATCTAAAGTTGCTGATTGCTTTGGTGAAATTGTAGTGCTATAATGAAATTATAGATATCGCTTACCGGATATTTAAATAAAAAATTAAGACTTATAGAAGAGAGTGCTCAGGTATTCCTCCATTTAGTCTGTTTGCCCCCTGTCTCCAACTATGGTTCTGACATTAGTCAGAGACTGCAGTTGTCATTTTTTCATGCTTCAAGTTGCAAGTTTAAACAGAAGAAGCATGCACATTAAAGATCCATGTAGTCCACTGACTACACTGCAGAGATCTTCATACCTAGCTTTGTAAAAACACTGATACTAGCAGAATGCAATTCATAGGATATTCAGTTGCAGGCAGTTTACCTACACAGTAGGAAAACAGTTGAGTTGATTTGTTAAAGGCAAATAGAATGTTGTCCATTGCAAGGAAATGTGCCCTAGAGCTCAGTGAATAAAGTGAAAATCTGCTGACTTCCATCATCTAATCATGTGCAAGCATAAATGTTTTTTTTTTTTTTTCATGTTCCTTGCACGTGATTGGGTATTCTTTGCAAAGTGAAGCTTCACCACCCTTGCAAAATTAAACTTTTCTTGCAAAGTAAACGGCTTATTTTCCTTTAGTAAATCAACCCCAGTGTGTCAATGCCTCCTATAATTTTAAAATTACAGTGTGTCTATGCCTCTTATAATTTTAAAAACAGCTATTTGGAAAAAAAAAATATTTTAAAAACAGATTTACAGCCTTTTTGAATTGTTTGGCGTGTTTAATTGAAACATGTTGGGAACATGTACTGTAAGTTCACATTGGTCGTTAAAGCGGAGTTCTACCCTAAAGTGGAACTTCCGCTCATTGGATTCCTCCCCCCCTCCGGTGCCTCAATTGGCACCTTTCAGGGGGGAGGGGGGTGCAGATACCTGTATAATACAGGTATCTGCACCCACTTCTGGGAATGGCTAGCCGCAGCTAGCCCCAAATGCCCACCCACCCCCATTGTGTTCTGGGAAATACACAGTTCCCACAACACAACGGGGACCAGTGTAGACACGCAGCGTGACTCGCGCATGCACAGTAGGGAACCGGGCAGTGAAGCTGCAACGCTTCACTTCCTGATTCCCTGACCGAGGATGTCAGGGGGCAGCCGAGAGATGAGCGATCAATCAGCTTCTGCTGCCGACATCGCTGGACCCTGGGACAGATAAGTGTCCATTTATTAAAAGTCAGCAGCTGCAGTATTTGTAGCTGCTGGCTTCTAATATTTTTTGTTTAAGTGGACCTCCGCTTTAAGGAAAAGGGCCATCTATGGCTTGGATTTTGTATTGTTTCCTGCATAGACTCTGAGAGTAGAGTTGAGTCTTAACCACTTCAGCCCCGGAAGAATTGGCCCCTTAATGACCAGAGCACTTTTTACAATTTGGCACTGCGCTGCTTTAACTGGTAATTGCGCGGTCATGCAATGCTGTAGCCAAACTAAATTTGCGTGTTTTTTTCCCCAGAAATAGAGCTTTCTTTTGATGGTGTTTGTTTTAAAAAAAACAATAAACTCAATTTTAGTCATACATTTAGGCCAAAATGTATTCAGCCACGTCTTGGGTAAAAAAAATGTCAATAAGCGTATATTTATTGGTTTGCGCAAAAGTTATAGCGTCTGCAAACTAGTGTACATATTCTGAAATTTACGCAGCTTTTAGTTTGACTCCCTGTCTCATTTCTTGAGATGCTAAAATGGCAGGGCAGTACAACCGCCACCCCCCAAATGACCCCATTTTGGAAATTGCTGAGAGGCATGTTGAGCCCATTGAATATTTAATTTTTTGTCACAAGTGATTGAAAAATGACAAAAATACAATACGTTGCCTCAGAAACTGTGATAGGTAGTGAGGAAGTGAAATCACCATTTTACGCCCTTAGAAAGCCTAAAGGTGGTGATTGGTTTTTGGGGGCTTGTACATGCCAAGGCTCCCAAAAAGTCTCACACATGTGGTATCTACGTACTCAGGAGCGGCAGCATAATGTATTTTGGGGTGAAATTTCACATATGCCCATGGCATGTTTAAGCAATATATCATTTTTAGTGACAAGTTTGTGCAAAAAAAAAAAAAAGTTTGTCATTTTCCCAAAATTTGTGGCAAAATATGTGGGGGGGGGGGGGGGTTTGAACTGTCCTGGCATTTTATGCACAACATTAGAAGCTTATGTCACACATCACCCACTCTTCTAACCACTAAGACAAAGCCCTTTCTGACACTTTTTGTTTACATGAAAAAGTTTTCTTTTTTTTTGCTAGAAAATTACTTTGAACCCCCAAACATTATATATTTTTTTAAAGCAAAGGTCCTACAGATTAAAATGGTGGATGTTGCAATTTATGGAAAAAAAAAACACTTTTTAAATTTTAATGCAGATTATATTGCCCAAATGTTTGATGAAATAAAAAGGATGATCTTATGCCAAGTACATGGATACCAAACATGACATGCTTTAAAATTGCGCACAAACGTGCAGCAGCGACAAACTACATACATTTTTAAAAGCATTTAAAAGCTTTTACAGGTTACCACTTTAGATTTACAGAGGAGGTCTACTGCTAAAATTACTGCCCTCAATCTGACGTTCGCGGTGATACCTCACATGCATTGTGAAATTGCTGTTTACATACGACACAAGACTGACGCTTGAGTTCGCCTTTGTGCGTGAGCACAGGGGGACAGGGGTGCTTTTTTTTCTTATTTATTTTGCTTTTTTATTTTATTTTTAAACTGTTCCTTTCATTTTTTTTTTTTTTTTATCATTTTTATTGTTATCTTAGGGAATGTAAATATCCTCTATGACAGCAATAGGTAGTGACAGGTACTCTTTTTGTTGAAAAAATTGGGGTCTATTAGACCCTAGATCTCTTCTCTGCCCCTCAAAGCATCTGACAATGCTAAGATCAGTGTGATAAAATGCTTTCCCAATTTCCCAATGGCGCTGGTTATATCCGGCAAAACCTAAGTCATGAAATGCTCATAGCTTCCGGTTTCTTAGGCCATAGAGATGACTGGAGTCATTCTGGTCTCCGATCAGCTCTATGGTCAGCTGGTGGAACCACCGGCTGCATTCTCGGGTTCCCTGGTAGGACAGGAGAGCCCGAGAAAACCATGGAAGACGGCGGGAGGAGGACGGACGTTCCCTCCCACTACTTGTAAAAGCAGTCTAGAGGCTAATTAGCTGCTAGGATTGCTTTTACATGAAACCCGATCGCTGGCTGAAAAGAATGATACCAAGATGTTACCTAAGCCTGCAGGTATCATTCTGGTATAACCACTAAAAGTCCAGCAACATACCAGTACGTTGCTGGTCCTTGTTGGACATATATTGTAATGTTCTTTTTTTCATGCAGCCGAAAACGAAAAAAAGTGATTGATCGGTGGGTATCCCTACCATTAGAATACCGCCCTTCATCCACCCACTTCTAATGATGGGCATACATGCACCATTTTTTTTAACTGTGGTGGTGAAATCACCTCCTACAGCGCTGGAGTCAAGAATTTACGTATCGTGAGAGCAAACGCTGTTGCTGTCAAGATAAATCAGTGCTGCAGCTGAATGGCATAACTGAAAAGCAAACAATGGTAACAATAAAACATTAACTCAATAAATCAACTTATTTTTTTATCGCAATCTGTGCCTAAAAAATATATGACAAAGCATGGGGGCAATCCACCCCTAATGTTGAGAGCAAATCGCCCCTCCACCCCTGCCCCCATGCTTTGGCATATATGCTCTTTTTTTTAACTGTGGTGGTGAAATCACCTCCTACAGCGCTGGAGTCAGTTTTACGTATCGTGGGAGCAAACGCTCTTGCTGTCAGAATAAATAAATCCGTGCTGCAGCTGAATGGCGTATCTCCTAAGCAAATGATGGTTAACAATAAAACAGAGTAACATTACAGTATAACAGTAAGACATACCATACCTGCAAAGAAAATACAATAAAACACAGTAAAAATAAAACATTACAGTTCTAAAATACAGCAACACTAGAGCGAGAACAATAGATATAGAACAATAGAGAGTGAACAATAGAGCAGACAATAGAGAGTGAACATAAGAGAGACAACAATAGAGAGAGAAGAAAAATAAAACAACAACTCTTTTTGGCTTTTTTTTTTGTTGTTGCACTTTTATATAAACTGTAAACTGTAAAAGTTTTAGATTAGGGTCTCTCAAAATCATCTCATCTCATCTCATCTTTCAAGACCCTGTGTAAGTGTGCCCTAGGACTGTGTAGTGCTGTACCCTACGCTAATACTCCACTAGTGTGTGGTAGCGTTTGAAACAGTCACCGATGCAGAAACCAGGTTGATCAAGACAGAAGGGACAATAAAAGTGGGTGTCACGCCTAAATCCGTGTTTTCTGCAGACACGACTACATCTTTGGGGTGTTCTTTGGGCTGGGGTTCCAGGGAGGACATACGGAAAATGCCTCTCATGAAACCGGCTCACTGCATTTGCGTTGGGAAGATGGGCCACAGCACCATCTGGAAACAGAAGGGCTGTGATGATCTCTTCCTGGAATTTTAGGAAGGATCCAGTTCATCCTGAAGCTTTCCATAGCACTTAAGCGTTCAGCAGAGCCAATTGGAATAAATATACAGACACTTTTTTTGTACCAGCATCTGGCCTTACGGGCAATTAAGTACGGCACCAACATCTGGTCGTTGATTTTCACCCCTCCCATGTTAAGGTTGTATTCATGGACACAGAGGGGTTTCTCCTCTTCACTCTCATCTGTCATACTCAGAAACGTGTAGGCCTCTCTTCGATTGGACATCATGGCCTCTAAATTTACTGGTACAACTAGTGAAACTCACAGGAAAAAAGAGCACATGATTGTCAGCGACTGCTTTAAACGCTACCAAAAAAGCTGTTAACGTTCGCAGGGATCAGGCCTGACTCTGCGAACGTTGCAGTTATGTGTTTTGTGTTTTGTAAGTGACAGTGATTGATTGATACTGCACTTGGGTGGATTGGGCTGGGCTGGGCGGAGGGGCTAAACGCAGGTGCTGGCAGGTATCTAGGTTGATCCCGCTAACGCTGCATTTTTGGGAGCCCTAAACTACTAAATCTGATCAGATCAAATATATTGATCCATTCAGACACTATACTACTAAGGGAGGTGTATGGTGTGTGTGTGGGTGTTAGCGCTACTGCCACTAATCTGACGCTGCCTGGGGTTGATGCGGGCCCTAACTGACGCTAAAACCGATGAACTGATGTCACCCGCCGGGCAATCAGGTGGTTAAACCTTTATTCAGCAATATATGGCGGGTACCCTGATGCTATAAAAACCTGACAGTAACTAACTACACACTGATGGGGTGATCAAGGGTTTAAACCTTTATTGGGGGGGTCCCTAGACCTATCTGGGCCTACTAATAAGTACCCTAGTACTGATTAGTGTCACAAATGACACCAGTACAGTGATCAAAAAAAAATATGAAAACTGCACTTGGTGACACTGACAGGGAGTGAAGTGGTTAACTGGGGGGTGGGGGGTGATTGGGGGATGAAAAGTGTGCCTATGTGTACTGTGTAAGTGTAGTGTTGGTGCAACTCACGTTTGGATGTCCACTCTCCTCTCTCTGGAATGGAAAAGAATTCCGGAGAATGAGATGACATCACTTCCCCTGCCTGTGCTTACACTTACAAGCAGGGGACGGTCTCCCATTTGCCAGAAGTGATCACCAGGTCCAGGCCAGAAATCATTGGCCTGGAGACTGATCGATTCTGAAGGGAATCTGAACGCCGCAGGTGCGCCAGGTGAGCGCGTGTGCCCAAAGTACAGATACGACGCCTCGCCCAGGAGAGCCAACCTACCACAGTTTAACTGCGGCGGCTGGTTCGGAACCAGTTAATATTCATATAGAAAGGATTGTGGGCAGGGCAGGAGGTTGGTACCCAAGTTTGAGGAACACCACACAGAGTCCAGGATAAGGTTGAACAGTTATTGAGTTTTAGGAAAAACAAATAACAAGGCAAACAGCAATCTCCGAACACTAGTACTAGTATTAAGAATGTAGGAACTGTGAAGAAACACTTAAGGTAACAGTTCCAGACACACTTTTATAACCAACCTCATTAACACTGACAGTATAGACGCAATAATGCGTCTCTACCACGCAATATAGCCAGGGCATAGCTTACATTACCAGGGCGGCTTCTGCAAGAGGGGTGGCTGACTGTCAGAGTGACTCTCTGGGTTTGAAGATCCTGCTGGACTGACTCAATCAGTGGTAGGTATCAATGGGTAAATGGTGGTGGGAGTAGGTTGGAAGAGTTCCCTTCTGATGATTTCTGTCCATGTTAACAGAAAGGTGGCAGTGAGCCTTTTTTTGGGGGCTTTAGTTTGCTATCTCTGGGTACTGCCTCAAGGTCATTTCCCCATATACTTGTAAAGGTAGGTAGAAAGGAGTGCTCGATATCCAATTAAATGCAAGTTGGAAGGTGAATTTGTAGTCGTTTTTTGAAAGAAGCAACAAGTTAAAAAGCCAACACCTATGCTACCTCTGCTAACACAGCAGACACATATCATTGTGATCTTGGTGTTAGACACACCCATTTGGGATTCTTCCCCATTCACCATCAGCATACAGCAGCAGCCCTGAGAAACAGGGATTCTTTGTTCCCTGAAACGTGTTGGCAGAGTGGCATCACAAATGGCTCTTGTGAAAACTGAATAGGTCCTGTTCAGCAAGTCCAAATCACAGTGTCAAATCCAGCAGGGCAGTGGTATTTATGAACACTTCCCATACTAATGATGGCAGTTGTTTCCCTGGTAATGCCTACAGAGGAACAATGTTCCTCCCAGCCAACACTGCATCTGCACAAATGCACAGCAACATACCGCCACCTGCCGAATAGAGATTAAACTACACCTGCGTACAGGTGCAATAGCTAAGTAGTTGCATATCCCTTATTTTCAAACTAAGAAATGCAAACATACTATACACTTCTGGCAGGGATATTCATATTGGGGCAGAGTGGCCACAGTAAATATGCTTCTTGGCTTTACATATCGTATACCATTTTCATTATCAGGGTTTGTAATAATGACTGGCCATGTCTGCACCTCTACTTCTGTGGCGAAAACATTCTACATATCATCTGTTATGATGCAGTACAGAGTATTTTCCAAAAATCACTGAACTCTTCTTTTTATTGGGGGGGGGGTGGAGGGGTGACGCAAAGGGTAGCCTGTGCAAAACAAATACAGAGGCAGCCATTGCTGACCTACTTCTAGAATTTTGAATTGATTGACAGCAATCCTTCAATTTTAGTATTATGTGAGTCACTGACCTGGCGCATTCAAGCAGTTAGTGAAGTCAGAACTGATCATGTATAGACCTTTTCCAGGCTGGTGACAGGCATTTTTATAATGGGTCAGCAATGACAGCCTCTATATTTACTCCATCTCGTTTCCTCTATTTAAAAATAAAATATAAAAAAATAAATACACTGTATTGCCAAAAGTATTGGGACACCTGCCTTTAGACGCACATGAACTTTAACCACTTAAGGACCGCCCACTGCATATATATATACTGTGGCAGGGTGGCCCTATTGCGCGAAACGACGTACGACGTGCGCGAAACGACGTACGTTTACATGCACGTTTCGTGCATGTAAACAAAGCAGATCCCCGTTTTGACAGACCTCCCTAGGACACACTTAACCTCTTGATCGCCCCCTAGTGTTAATCCCTTCACAGGCAAGCAGTGTCATTTTTACAGTGATCAGTGCATATTTTTAGCTCTGATCACTGTAATAACGTCACTGGTCCCAAAAAAGTGTCAAAAGTGTCTGATCTGTCTGCCGCAATGTCGCAGTCATGCTAAAAAGCGCTGATCACTGCCATTACTAGTAAAAAAATAATAATAAAATATAAATAAAAATGCCATAAATCTATCCCCTATTCTGTAGATGCTATCACTTTTGTGCAAACCAATCAATATTAATCAATCAAACCAATCAATCAATGCTTATTGCATTTTTTTTTACCAAAGATATATAGAAGAATACATATTGGCCTAAACTAATGAATAAATTAGTATTTTTCACTTTTTTTTTGGATATGTATTGTAGCAAAAAATAAAAAATATTGTTTTTTTTTTCAAAATTGTCAGTCTTTTTGTTTACAGCGCAAAAAATAAAAAACACAGGGGTGAAATACCACCAAAAAAAAAAAAAACCCATCAATTATATTTGGGTACAGCGTCGCACACCCGCGAAATTGTCAGTTAAAGTAACGCAGTGCCATATCACAAAAAATGGCCTGGTCATTAAGGGGGTAAATCCTTCTGGGCTGAAGTGGTTAATGGTATCCCAGTCTTAGTCGTTAGGGTTCAATATTGAGTTGGTCCATCCTTTGCAGCTTTAACAGCTTCAATTCTTCTGGGAAGGCTATCCACAAGGTTCTGTGCAGGCGAGTCAAGTTCTTCCACCCCAAGTTTGCTCATCTATACTATATTGCCAAAAGTATTGGACAACCCCTCCAAATCATTTGGTGGAGGGGGGTTTATGGTGTGGGGTTGTTTTCCAGGGGTTGGGCTTAGCCCCTTGGTTCCAGTGAAGGGAACTCTTAAGGCATCAGCATACCAAGATATTTTGGACAATTTCATGCTCCCAACTTTGTGGGAACAGTTTGGTGATGGCCCCTTCCTGTTCCAACATGACTGCATACCAATGCACAAAGCAAAGTTCATAAAGACATGGATGAGTGAGTTTGGGGTGCAGGAACTTGACTGGCCTGCATGACCTCACAAATGCACTTTTGGAAGAATGGTCAAACATTCCCATAGACACACTCCTATACCTTGTGGACACCCTTCCCAGAAGAGTTGAAGCTGTTGTAGCTGCAAAGGGTGGGCCAACGCAATATTGAACCCTACGGACTAAGACTGGGATGCCATTAAAGTTCAAGCGTGTGTAAAGGCAGGTGTCTCAATACTTTTGGTACTATAGTATATATACAGTATCTTATAAAACTGAGTACACCCCTCACATTTTTGTAAATATTTTATATCTTTTTCCTTGTCAAAAGAAGTTTATTGAGTATACAATGTTATAAAGATACATAAAGTAAGTTTACAAGGATCTATAAAGTAAGCTCATTGTTTTACAGTAGGGTTTATATAGGTAAATATCATGAAATTTCAAATATTAAACATTGGGTTTACGTAAACCTAAATTAAAGATATATATCATTTCCTTAGTTACTTTTGTAGGTATTTAAATGATTTATACCTACTATACATATTGTTTACAAGTAGAGTGTATATAGGTCAAATAAATTCTGATAATGAGCTTTAATCGTAAGGTGGAGAAAAGGAAAGAAAAAGAAGAAAAAGGGTTGAAAGGTAGAGGTATGGTCCACAAGGTTGTCCCGCTCGTCAGTTTATTATTCTTTTTAGTTCTCTTTGAAGCCTTAGAATGGGTGTCTCTGTAAGTCATTTAATCTGTTACCATGGCAACAGGACAGAGTCATTGAAGTTTGACAGGAACTGTTGTTTTATCCAAGGATGCCAAAGTTTTTCAAATTTTGGAATTTGATTTTGATCGATGGCTACCATCTTAGCATGGGACATTGTATTATTCATTCTGTGAATTGTTTCTGCTAGTACCAATGTAGGAGATTTCCATGCCTTGGCCACTGTTTGTTTTGCAGCCGTTATTAGTTGGATCATAAGTTTGAATTGAGAGAGTGTTAACCATTCTGGTTTTAGATTAAGTAAAGTTAAATATGGATCTGGTTGTATTATTTTTTTAAATATTTTAGATGCAATCACGAAGACTTCCTTCCAGAAGGTTTGGATTACTGGGCACGTCCACCATATGTGTAAATATGTGCCTATTTCTGGGCATCCTCGAAAACAAAGAGCTGAGGTATTAGGTGAATATTTTGCCACTCTAGCGGGTACAAGATACGAGTGAGTTAGGACTTTATAATTTGTCTCCAGTTCTAAGATGTTGGGTGAAGATGACTTAGATGTGAGTCATATGTTAGACCAGTCCGTGTCTTCTAAAGTTTGTCCCAGGTCCTCCTCCCACCTATGAACGTAAGAGGGTCTATTAAGATTTGCTACTCCATATAATTGATTATAAAGTGATGAAATTTTACCTTTAGCAAATGGATCTTTTGTACAGATTGATTCAAAAATGGATAATTGGGATAATGGTGTATCCCCCTTTAGGAATGGTGTATAGAAATTTTTGATTTGGAGATATCTAAATATCTCAGAGTTTGGTAGATCATATTTTTCTCTAAGCGATGGGAATGAAAGGAATGATTTAGATGCTATGAAGTCATTTAGTGTCTGAATGCCTGATGTTGTCCAAGCTTTAAAAGAATTTGGGTAGATCCATGCCGGATAAAAGGCCGGATTTCTGATAAAAGAAAGGAGAGGATTGTGTGGAGATTGTAACTGATATTTGGTTTTTAGTTTATCCCAGAGAGATAAGAAGTGTTTAGTTATGGGATTATGAATTTTAAAGCGGTCTTTAGGATCAAGCCATAATAAATTTGATATTAATAGAGGGTCATTTTCTGAAGCCTCTATAAATACCCATAATGGGATTTCCTGTTTTGCATGGTATTTGGACAGACTGGCCAAATGTGCTGCTCTGTAGTAGTTAGTAAAATTAGGGTATCCCAGGCCTCCTTTATTTTTGGGAAGATGTAGTGTGTGTATAGGTATACATGGTTTAGAAGAGCCCCATATAAACGAAGTTGCTCTTTTTTGTACTATTCTCAAAAAATAGGAAGGAATTGGAATAGGGAGGACTCTGAATAGATAAAGCAATTTGGGTAGAATAGTCATTTTGATTGCATTAATCTTCCCTATCCAGGATAAAGGAAGTTGCAACCATTGTTTTATTAGATTTGTGATCTGTCTTAATATAGGAGGATAATTGGTTGAGAATAAGTCAGAATGAGATGCTGTTAAATGAATTCCAAGATATGGGATTGATTTTTCTGCCCATGTGAATGGGAGTGCAGCCCTAGCCGGGATCAATTCCATGTTTGTGAGTGAAATATTAAGCATTAGGCATTTCTTAGGATTAATCATAAGGCCGGATAGGGCTGCAAATCCATCAAGAGCTGGTATTAAGTTAGGACCAGAGACCTGTGGTGATGATAGAAAAAGTAATATATCGTCTGCAAATATACATAATTTGTGTGTAATACCTCCTACTTCAATGCCAGTTATAGTTTGGTTTGTTCTGATGTATTGGGCCATGGGTTCGAGTATAAGGGCAAATAATAAGGGAGATAATGGGCAACCCTGTCGGGTACCTCTTTCGATATTAAAGGCTTCAGATTTGTATCCAGCATATTTTATATAGGCTTTGGGTTTATTATATAATGCTTTGATCCATGTTAAAAAGTGGGGTCCAAAACCCCATTTTTGTAATGAATATTGCATATATTGCCAGGATACTGTGTCAAATGCCCTCTTAATATCGAGAGATAGAAAACATAAAGGGATTTTCCGTTTTTTAGCAATATGTGCCAATAACACTGCCCTGCGTATATTATCGCCTGCCTGTCTATTTGTCATGAAGCCTACTTGATCTCTATGTATTAATTTTCCTATAATGCTATTAAGGCATTTTGCTATTATTTTTGCTAATAATTTAATATCGAGGTTTAACAGAGAGATAGGCCGATAATTCACACAGGAAGTATCATCAGAAAGGGGTTTTGGGATCATACAAACAATTGCCATTAGTGTTTCTTGCCGAAAAGAATGTCCATCTAGAAGTTTGTTAAAAGTTTCAGTGAGAATGGGAGAGAGTATTTCTGAGAATGTTTTATAGTATAAAGCCGAGTAGCCGTCTGGGCCTGGTCTTTTGTTAAGTTTTAGGTCTTTTATGGCGTTAGCAACTTCATCTATAGTTATAGGCTCATCCAAACTGCTTTTTTGATTCTGAGATAACTCAGGTAAGGTTATTTTTGAGAAGAAGGATTCAGCCTCTGTAGGATTAAATTCATTGTTTGTCTTGTATAAATTTGCGAGATGTGAGTGAAATTTATGGACTATTTTAACTGGATTACAAGTGTAAACATTTTTTGATAATTTCAAACGTATTGGTTTGAAAGATTTGTTAGTTGAATTTAATGCCCGAGCCAAATATGTACCTGGTTTGTTTGTATTCATGTAGAAATTGTGTTTGGAGCGTTTGAGGGATTTATCAACTGACTCAGTGAGAAATAGATCGTATTCCAATCTAGATTTTTCCAGATGAGATTTTGTACTCTGAGATGGATTATCTTGAAATGATATGTAGGCTGCATTAAAATTTTATATCTTTTTATGTGACAACACTAAAGAAATGACACTTTGCTACAATGTAAAGTAGTGAGTGCACAGCTTGTATAACAGTGTAAATTTGCTGTCCCCTCAAAATAACTCAACACACAGCCATTAATGTCTAAACTGCTGGCAACAAAAGGGAGTACACCACTTAGTGAAAATGTCCTATGTTGGGCCCAAATCTCAATATTTTGTGTGGCCACCATTATTTTCCAGCACTGCCTTAATCTTCTTGGACATGGAGTTCCCCAGCGCTTCACAGTTTGCCACTGAACTCCTCTTTCACTCCTCCATGACGACATCACGGAGCTGGTGGATGTTAGAAACCTTGCCCTCCTCCACCTTCTGTTTGAGGATGCCCCACAGATTTTCAATAGGGTTTAGGTCTGGAGACCAGTCCATCACCTTCACCTTTACCCTCAGCTTCTTTAGCAAGGCAGTGGTCGTCTTGGAGGTGTGTTTGGGGTCGTTATCATGTTGGAATACTGCCCTGCGGCCCAGGGGATCATGCTCTGCTTCTTTGTACTCCTCACCTGGTTGCCACCACACACGCTTAATACCATCTGAATCAAATAAGTTTATCTTGGTCTCATCAGTCCACGGGACATGGTTCCAGTAATCCATGTGTTTAGTCTGCTTGTCTTCAGTAAACAGTTTGCATGCTTTCTTGTGCATCATCTTTAGAAGAGGCTTCCTTCTGGGACGACAGCCATGCAGACCAACTTGATGCAGTGTGCAGCATATGGTCTGAGCACTGACAGGCTGACCCCCCACCCCTTCAACCTCTGCAGCAATGCATAAGTCTACTTCCCAAAGACAACCTCTGAATGTGACGATGAGCACGTACACTCAACTTATTTGTTCGACCATGGTGAGGCCTGTTCATAGTGGAAACTGTCCTGTTGAACCACTGTATGGTCTTGGCCGCCATGCTGCAGCTCAGTTTCAGGGTCTTGGCAATCTTCTTTTGGCCTAGGCCATCTTTTTGTAGAGCAACAATTCTTTTGTGAGGGGTTTACTTTTGTGAGATACTGTATGTATATATGTATTGGATCAGAACCGAAACCAAGGTCTGGTACTTTTATATCTACCCCTGGTCAAATTGAATATTATGCGTGCACGCTCATGCAACTCAGGCTGACACTTAGTTCAGAGTCAAATTACTTTCTTTTTAATATTTCCTCTTTTCTAGACTTATATACCATTTAGTTAGGATTAAGATATGTCAGATAAGGCTGGCGCATGCAAACCACAAAACAACCACAAGATATATATATTCATTGTGACAAAAAATATAGGCTTCCATATGAGAAGTAGCTATGTTCTTGCAATGTTCTTGCTTCTTCTGAAACATTGGTGTTAACTTTTAAGTTATATTTAGGGCAGGTGCGATTCTTCTGTTAACTATCCTTCTGTTAACTCTTCAGTTCCACAGCAAGGGAGGAATAAGCTTTGCAAATATCTGATGAATATATTTTAAGGTTGATAAGCAGAAGCTGATATATATGTCAGGCTATAAAGCATGTACTTATATATATTGGAATAGACATTTCATCATGACATTCCCACATCCATTACAGTCCCCCCTTGAAACTGTCTATTTCGATACTGTCCCTCATACTGAAGGTCCTACTCACCTGGCCCATTCCCCTCAGCAACTCTTTTGGGCTGTATATAGAGAAGAGCAGCGACTAACTCACTACCTCCCTCGATACAGCTTAGAGAAGGGCAATCAGGTGCTGTCTGTCCCTGTAACCCTATGGTGTTGCATCGCGGGGGGGGGGGGGAGTGACTGTAACGGCCAGGATATATGGTGATACCTTCTCCTGGCTTGGGGGTCTTGGTGACTATCGGATATTCCTTCTTCCAATGTTCACACAGGGAGTGGTTACTGGTTGTGTTGGTAAACAGGCTAAGGAAACATGTCTCATGTTCGGTGGATATGTTTAGGGGTACTGTTCCTAGATGTGGTCTAGCCCCCCCCCACACACATAGCAATTGGTCTTATTGTGTTTCCCTGCACTGTACCTCATCTATTCGAGCCACATGTTGACATCTAAGAACACGGTTTCTGCAGCCATAGTATCCTCAAAGGTAGGGTCTGCTATGGCTACCATGCCCTTTAATGTCTGTATATGGGGCCTCAGGGGGTTGGAGCTAGATGTAGATTGGGGAACTCCCCACTCTGGGTTGTTGAACATATCTTTCAGTTGGAAAGGTTTTCTAAAACTGGGATACCCACTTCCCCACCATAGGCCCAAAACATAGGTCCCGCTGTCTACTGGGCTAGGATTCACAATGGTCAGCCTGAACTCCTTGGTGAAATACTGATCTGTGTGTTTGTTGATTGTCATTCTATCTACGAGTGACTTCCCATTTTTGTCCTTTCTATTCAAGGCGTTCAAGGCTTGTACCCCCAGTTTGTATCCCCAGTGTTTCATCCCACTTGTCCCCAGGAATCACAGTTGTTACCCCAAAAGGTGTCAGTAACGCATACATACACAGTCATGGGACCTAATGTTTTATCCCAGGACCTGATCCTGTACATAGCACTTGGAATTATCTGTTCATAAGAGGATATAAAAATGGCAACGTGTATATGATGAGTTATACCAGAATTGGGTTATACCATCTATTTGTTTGATGGCTACCTCTTGTGCCTGAGCAAGGATTACAATGAAAAGGATATACAGAATCATGGTTTGGTCTCCTCAGTCTTTTCCTCAAGCACAGGGACCTTCTTGCAGTGGGAGGCCTGTATCCACGAGTTCTTTCTGGCCACCTTTACTGATGTGGTAGTTGTTAGGAGGACTTGGAAAGGACCATCATATCTGGGTTCAAGAGTATGTTTTCTCACAAACTTCTTTACCAGGACCCAATCACCGGGAACCAGCTTGTCTGTTCCTGTATCTAACTCAGGATCTGGAATGGAAGAAAACACTTGCGAATGGATAATTCTCGAGATAAAGCAGTCACATAATCAGTCAATACATAAGATTGGAGCTGTAATTTCCTGTGGGAAGTAACAACCCAGTCTAGGGGCTGAACCAAACAATATCTCATAGGGTAACAGGCCATGGTTTTCCTTTGGAGTGTACCTAACACTGAATAAAGCAATGGGTAGGCTGCCTGGCCAATTCATTTCTGTTTCCTGAGACATTTTTATCATTCTAGATTTTATTGTGCCGTTTAATCTTCCCACCTTCCCACTGCTCTGAGGATGGTATGGGGTGTGGAAAGCTAGCGTGACCCTTAAAGCTGTCCATATTTCCTTTGTCACTGAGGCCGTGAAAGCTGGCCCCTATGACCTTTGGGACACCATATCTGCACACTATTTCTCTTAGAAGTCTTTTAGCTGTGGTCTTTGCCGTCATGTTGGTAACGGGATAGGCTTCGGGCTTCGGGCGGTGAGATGAGGGTCATTCTCCAAAGAGGTTCCCCCCTCGAGAAGAGGAAGCAGAGTAGATGGGTTAAGGGTATCACATCGGAGGAGAGTGATGTTATCGGGGAGAAGCAAGGCACACTTGAGTCTGAGGTCCCTCTGCGAGGACAGGTGTTTGGGCTGTACTTGGTTTAGTATGGCAGTTGTCATGAGGGGCAAGGAAGATCAAAGGATGGCCCAACACGAGGTCAGTGGTCTTGTCCAAAAGGGTTTGGGCTGCAAAGACGGCTCTGAGTCTGTTGCCATAGGCCATAGCCAAAACTCCTGTGGCATGTCCTTGTCTCTCTGAGACAAACAGTTTGAAAGTCTTTTCATAGTCTGGGAGGCCCAAAGCAGGGGCTGTTGAGAGGGTCTGCTTCAGAGTTTCAAAATTGTCCACAGCTTCTGGGGAAAGCGAGAAAGGGTCAGATTTCAAGGCGTCGTAGAGAGGTTGCATCAAGAGGGAGGCTCCTGGGATCCAAGAACGGTAGTAGGAGATCAATCCTAGAAAGGCGTGAAGGGACTTTTGACCTTGAGGCAAAGGGATGGCCTTGATTGCAGCAACTTTTTCTTCGTTGAGGTGCATTCAGAGTTATTTTTGCAAGAGGGCCTCCTGAGTCTCCAGAGGATACCATGGCAGGGGCAGGTGACACAGGCTTGCCTGAATCCTAGTGGAGAAGGTCCATGTGATCCGGAGAGGGGCGGTGGGCAAGGTGGGGTGTCATGTTTCTGATACTGAGCTCTTTCATGTGGACCACGGCATTTTATTCTGAAATGGCCGGGTCTTCCGCAGTTGTAGCAGACACGTGGAGTTGGTACTGGTGGGCGCAGATATGGTGTGTCAGAGGCCATCATGAGAGGAGCTACCTTTCTACTGCTCTGTGAGGATTCTAGACCTTTTGCTACTAATAACAATGTCTCAAGTTCCATTACTCTATACTCTGAGCGTGATAGGATCAGACCCTTTCAGATTGACTCTTTAAGACCTGAGACAAATGCGGCAGCTAGCATGTGTCTGTGTGCATTGTTCAGCATGCTAAAACCCAAATCAGTAAACATTTGTGCTATGCTATTGTGATATTTCTCAACAGATTCGCCTTTTTCTTGTGTGACCTCTTGTATACTAGTCACTTGGTCTGCCAAGCGGTCTTGAGCCCATCTTTTTTAACTGACTCACAAAGTCACATCCTGAGTCATAAGTATCGTCACAGTAGTACTGATCAAAGCGTTTCTCCATCACTGGCCAGTAGGCATCTCATGCCTTTATCTCACACAGGCTCACCAAATCCTGCCACGCAACCGTGTATGTCTTTTGGATTTGAGTGATCCTTCTGTAAAATGGCATGGGCTGTTTTTCAGGGTCTGGTAGGCTCGCGACAAGCGGTGCAGCCTGAGAGGGGGTGAAATTTACATACATAAGGGGAGCCCCTTGTGCCATAGTCTTTGGTGGTGTGAGGGTCTTGATGGCGTGGGAGGTGGTTCATTTCCGGCTCTAAGGACCATGGGCTACTGTGAGGGACCTAACAGGGGAAGTGAGTCACTACTAAATGGCCAGAGTGGGTTGTCAAGGGGCAAGCTGTCAAACAGTTTACTGGACACCGGGCCTTCAACTTGTGAGTCATACAGGGGAATGGATTCAATGCGGTGTGTGCCTTGAAATGTAACAGTCTGACGTTTTGGGATTTTACCTGTTCCGGCATGCATGTCAGCACCCTGACAGGGCCGGCGTGACTTTGGTCAGGGCTTTGAGGGGAGGAATCGGGCTGAGTCTGAGTCTCTAGTTCTGGGTTTGTTGGGGCAGGAGCCTCCTGAGGCTTGGGTGGGGGAGGTGCCTGGGTTCCCCCCCTCCACGGAGCCGTCGTCAGTAACACTTGTCATTAATGGGGTGGGCCTTGTAATATGATCCCGAGGACTGGTCTATCACCGGATACATGTGGGTAGGTTCCGGTGTGGGCGGTGGTGCAGGTGGTACAGATTGGGTCAGGCGTGTGTGGCAGCAACCACCCGAGCCGTTCAAAGACAAGTGTGCATTGTCTACTGTTAAGCATGGCGGGGGAGGTGTCAGAGGCTCCTCTGTCACTTGTAGCAGAGGGGCGGTAGGGGGAGGTGTCACTTGGAACAGATTGGCGGTAGACGAAGGGCGGTACCTACTTCCTGGGGACCAGACGCCATTATAGGGCAGTGGCTGAATACTTAGCTTCCTCTTTTCTGTTTTTTTATACACATATACAATATGACCATTTTGATTCGTCCACCCGAGGTGGCCGCAGGTAGGGGAGCCGAGTAATATGTGACCACTTATTACTCTCAACAA
Organism: Aquarana catesbeiana; assembly: GCF_042186555.1. NCBI lineage: Eukaryota > Metazoa > Chordata > Amphibia > Anura > Ranidae > Aquarana > Aquarana catesbeiana. The sequence continues at coordinate 106,264,665 of NC_133334.1, forward strand.
GACATAACAGACAAAACAGATAAAATAAAATTCAATAATGCACTACTTTAAATGTCTTCTACATGTCCCAACTCAAAGCCCAAATTTCTCACTCTGTCTTCTTCCCGCCATTTCAAACTGTTCTGGTTGTTGAGGTTGTAAGGGGCACCTTTTGGCTGCATGTCCCCTCCTTCTAACTTCACTTTCTATAGCCTGTGGTGACTTTCCATCCTCAAGTTTAACTGGGTAATGTACATTTACTCTGAATACCAACACATCTGTGATCCCCGCTAACAAGGGTTTATAACCAAGACATTCCCTTTTATATCCTGGCTCGACCACTTTAACCAACCTCCCAACCCTCTTCATGTATCCCAAACAACAGTCCACAAACACACTTAGGACATGATATTACCAAAACAACAAGATGTGACCAACAAGATGTATGACGACCGTAGAGAAATACAGGATTGTTCAGATCCTCATGGATCCCCACGCCCTTGGGCGTATTCCTGACGCCCCCTCCTGGTTCTCCCATACCGCACAATTATTTATTCCCCCAGGAGGAGTTTAATCCACGTCAAATATTCTCATCCGTGACTATATAATCAATCCCTCATTCCCAGCAGCCGCCACAAGACACAAGATCGATCAACAAAACAGAACAGAACAAAACAGGCGCTAGATATAATTGCAGGTTTCTTATTATATCAACAGACTCGAGGCAAGATATATACCTGTCTTTGAGGACCGCACAGAGATTAACCAGCCACGGGTACAGGATAAACAGTAGACGAGATATGAAAAGTGTCTTAGCCTTTTTTCAGAGGTGATCAGTCTCTGCCCTGCCCGTGTTGGTTCTCCTCAGTTTCCTCTGGATTGGCTAGCCTTCTGGCCTAGCCTCAAGCCCCACATTGGGCACCAGATGTATTGGATCATAACCAGAACCAAGGTCTGGTACTTTTATATCTACCCCTGGTCAAATTGAATTGGTTCAGATTGTCATAAAGTTTTCATATTAAATTATTTTATGCATTTTGCTATATATCAATATTTATACAGTTGTACAATTCATTAAAACCAAACATTGATTGACATTCCAACAAGGAGTTAGTACGTATTTTAAGATACATGGGATGATAAAAACATGATTACATGAATAGAAATTGGTAACTGTACAGACTGATAACAGACAAAGATATCACTGAAATAAGATGCATAAAGGGAACAAATGGAAAAATGAAAAGGAGCGGCCATCAAAAATTCATAAATGTGTACACTCGTTGTTAGCTCTATGCGTTTCAAGGTCTTATAGCCTATCATCAGGAGCAAAACGGTGGTAGTTATCTATACATGAAAAGAAACAATAATGTTTAGGTATTATAAAGAGACCCAGAGGGCTAACCCCGGACAAGAGAGATCCCCCCATGAACTCAATTAGCCCGCACACTTACATGTGGGTCTTCGCAATGGTGGTGCGGCCATGAAATTCCTAGACCAACCGGAAAAGCCCCGTCCGGGAGCTGAGGAGACGAGATAAAGCAGACAGCAGCCTGACATGAACAGCACCCCATGCGGGTCAAAGTGTATAAGATGATAGTCGTGAATGGGGGAACCCCTATATAGGGGGCTGCTGTGAAAAAGTATGACAAAAAAACAAAAAATAAAATGAGTGATGAAAAAAAATGAAAAAATGTAAAAATGTAAAGAGGTGATGTAAAATAGGTGTAGGAGAAAAGCAAGGTGGAAGAGTGCAATTCAGAAAAGAGGCAAGGGAAAAAGTAATCAATGATGAAAAATAGATAATGGGTAGAAAGTGAAAGAAAGTAAATACCTGAGTCTCGGTGACTCAAAGCAAAAGTGTCTAGGTGCATCAAGTGTTGCAGATGAGAAAGGTGTGATCAGTATTAGGTGAAAAACCAAAATGAGGAAGGAGCCCATATAGGTAATGCTGCCGCAGCCACGCCCCCAACGTCACGCGTGAGTCCACTGAGGGGGAGGGAAGCGGAAGGCGCAACCAACCAGGAAGCCAGACCACCATGGCCCACAGTTAGAGGCGCCAAGCAAACCATCCCCCTGTGGGCTAACAGATGGTAGACACACAGCCATGCGTGCAGCTTCACAAGGATGCCGCACGACCGCCACGGGATGCGTGACATTGACGCGCAATGAGGAAGCCCCTGTCTACCCCTCGTCAGAACAGAGCGGAGGGAGGGTCCGCAGTCCGCGTCGCAGCTCTCGAACGGGACAAAAAAGGCAAGGTCCAACGGAAGGACATGGCAAAAACCACCACTGTGCACATGTAAGGAGAAAAAAATAAAATAATAAAGTTAGCTAAGGAAAAATAAATGAAAACTAAAGTTTATATCCTAACGAGATATGGGAAGTGAAAATTATTTTATTATTTTATTTTCTCTCCTTACATGTGCACAGTAGGGGTTTTGGCCGTATCCTTTCGTTGGACCTTGCCTTTTTTGTCCCGTTGGGGAGCTGTGACGCGGACTGCGGACCCTCCCTCTGCCCTACTCTGACGTGGGGTGGGCGGGGGCTTCCTCATTGCGCGTCGATATCCCGCATTAGGCATGTGCAATTCGTTTCGTTCCGAATTCGTTTTTTAAGGAATTTCGACAAATTCGTTAATTCGGGAATAAAACTTGTTTAACAAATTTTTTCCGAATATTCGTAAATTCGATAAAATTGGACATTCGTAAATTCAGGCATCCGTACATTCGTACATTCGCAATTTACGAATGAACATTCGTACATTCGTACATTAGTAAATTAGTGAATTTGTAAATTTGTAAATTCGAAAATTCGGAAATCTGAAATAATAGTTAACTAATAATAACTTAACTATTAGTAATTACTAGTAACTTTTAAATTATAGGTATTGTAATTTCCTTTAAAATTTGTCTGTTAGTGAACGTAACGCATACAAATTTATCCGAAGTTATGAATGATCCAAAAAAATGGAATGGAACGTAATGAATTAATAATAATAAATAACAATAATAATAATAACAACATTGTATTATTATTATTTATTATTAATTTGTTCCGTTCCATTTGTTTAGATGCAGCATTCGTTTTGGATAATACGTAACTTCGGATAAATTCGTATTTGTTACGTTCACTGACAGTCAAATTTGAAAGGAAATTACAATCCCTATAATTTAATAGTTAGTTACTATAAGTAACTAACTATTAAAAGTTAGTTACTTTTCAGATTTTTGAATTTTCGGGTTTTTGGATTTTCAAACTTCGAATTTACAAATTTCCGAATTTTCTAATTTACAAATGTACGATTTTACGAATTTACGAATGTACGAATTTACAAATGAACAAATGTAAAAATGTACGAATGAACGAATGTACGAATGAACGAATGTTCGAATTTACGAATGTACGAACGAACGCATTTACGAATTTACAAATGAACGAATTTACGAATGGCGATCATAACGAATGACCCGAAAAATGAAAAAAATAAATAAACTAATGAAATGAAAATGAACGAATTTTTTGGCTGTGCACATGTCTATCACGCATCCCATGCCGGTCATGTGGTGTCCTTGTGACGCCGCACGGCCGGCTGTGTGTCTACTGTGAATTCAATGGTTTTCTGAATATTTCTGTACAACTATTGATTGGGGATGCTACATTTTTCAAATTTATCTCATCATTTTTCTGACAAACCAATAAACCAGACTGGTAGAGATTGACTGTTTAGAAAGAGATGGTATGCAACTATGCATGATCAAACTACATTGACTAGATGAATCAGTGGAGAATGGATTGGAGTTAGTGTTATTTAGGATAGGTACTGATGTAGTGGAGGGGGAATAAAGTCAGATGTTATCACGCATAAGATCTATGAGCAAAGGGGATATCAATCCAAAACCTGTCCTGTAGAAAAAAGTTTCTGGCAAGACAGAATTATGCTATGCAGAATACATTTCACTGTACTATATACACCTCATGTGCCTGAGAGAGGCATTCTGTGCACTTCCCATCCCCCCTCCTTTCTTCTCCAGCTCTCCCAGGATTGGCTGCTCTACACCTCAGCATGATTGGGCAAGCTGAAGTCATGTGGTGACTTTTCTGCGTTTTGATTGGATGTTAGTGATCATAGAAGAAGTTCAGTGTAATAAATACACAGGAGAAATGCATGTTGACAAGGGGAGTGTAGAGGTGGACAGGGAGACTACTAACATCACGATTCCACCCAACGAGCCCTGGACAACAGACCCACCCACAGAATCTGCAATTTTTCGGGTCTCATAACAGACAGAGGGGAGACATTTGACAGGTAAGGATACATGCAGGAGGCATGTATATCCTTATAGATAACCACTATGGCAGTAAGATAGCAGTGGACGGTGTCAGTAGGGCAGGGATTGGTTTCAGTAGGACAGTGAATGGTGTCAGTAGGATATTGGACGATGTCAGTCATTAGGGCAGAGGTTGGTGTCAGTAGGGTGGAGGACGGTTTCAGTAAAACAGTGGACAGTGTCAGTAGGGCAGTGGTTGGTGTCAGTATTTTTGTTTAAAATTTTATTTTTTACAATATGTTTTTTTTTTTTTTGGAGTCCTGTTGGGGGGCTTTGGTGTGGTTATCATTAGGGATGAGCTTCGAGTTTGAGTCAAACCCATGTTCGACTCAAACATCGCTTGCTCAGTTGTTTGTCCAATTGCGAACGTTATGGGCCATTCATGCCAAATTCGAGGGGCGCGTCATGGCCCATAATTCACTACGGCATCGCTGTGCATTGCTGGCTGATGATTGGCCAAGCATGCACTATGACCGCCATGCTTGGCCAATCACAGCGCCGTCTGCACAGAGAGCTGTAATTGACCAAAGCCAGGGTGGCTTTGGCCAATTATGGCTCAGGGGGTTTAGTACACGCCCCACACTATATAAGGCTGCCTGCGTGGCGGCCTTGTGTAGTGTGTTGCGGCGGCAGAGAGAGATAGACAGAGAGACAGTTTCATTTGATTTAAGTTAGATAGAGTAGGCAGGCGAGTCAGTTAGCTGCACTTAGTGTATTGTGTATATATATATGCATCCTAGGTGTTGTGTGTGTGTGTGTGTGTGTATATATATATATATATATATATACACTGTATTCAGTTCCTGTCATTCTCTTCCTAATATACTGACAGGCAGGCAGGTGTTTTTACAGTATTTACAGTGTTTACAGTTAGTGTTCTGTGTCCTTTGCACAGTGTGCACCTAAAGCTACCTGAAGACAATTGCTGGTGTTCTGATCCTATTAATACCACAGGCAGGCAGCTGCAGTATTTACAGTTAGTGTACTGTGTCCTCTGCACAGTGTGCACCTAAAGCTAATTGAAGACAATTGCTGGTGTTCTGATCCTATTAATACCATAGGCAGGCAGCTGCAGTATTTACAGTTAGTGTACTGTGTCCTTTGCACAGTGTGCACCTAAAGCTACCTGAAGACAATTGCTAGTGTTCTCATACTAATAATACTACAGACAGGCAGTTGATTCTGCTAGCTGCAGTATAATCAGTATATATATATATATATATATATATATATATATATATATATATACATCCCAGCTTTGTGCAGCTACATCTCACTGCAGGCCATTAGTATGTCTGGAAGGCCAACAAGGAGAGTCAGACACTCACAAGCCAATAAAAGAGGGCAAGCAGGCTCTGTGTCTAGAGGCAACAGTGCTGGTCGTGGACACGGTGCATCCTCAGCACGTGGCTGTGGGATATGCTTGTCCTTTTTTTCGGCAGCTGGCCGTGTTGAGCCGCAACATGCCGAAGACTTGGTAGAGTGGATGACCAAGCCGTCCTCATCGTCCTCATCCTCTCTCACCCAGGCTCAGGGTACTTTGTCTGGCAAAGCAGCTGCCAACATGGCCTCTTCCCTCGGCTCAATGGCATCAGTCACTCCTTCCCTAGCCCCATCATGTCCTCCTGAGCAGTCCCCCGAACTGTTTGACCACAGTGTTGGGTACATGCTCCAGGAGCATGCCCAGCGTTTTGAAGGCTTCGATGATGGTACCCAGCTAGAGGAAGGCAGTAACGTGAGCCCAGAGAGAGGGGGTGCCCAGGAAGGACAGCAATCTGGCAGTCATGTTCCCCCAGCTGCAGCATACTGCCAGGTTTGCTCCAGTGATGAGGAGGGAGGGGATGATGAGGAAGTCACTGACTCTATGTGGGTGCCTGATAGGAGAGAGGAGGAGGCACATCTCCAATGACGCAGGATGCCCTCCAGGGGCCAGCTTAAGGGTAGCACACCGACTGCATCACACCGCAGAGCTCTGCATGTGCAGGGCGCTGCTGTCTATGCGCATTATTCCAAAAGTTCTTTGGTGTGGGCCTTTTTTGAGACGAGTGCATCAGATCGCACCGCTGCTATTTGCAACATGTGTATCTCGCGTGGCCAAAACATCACCCGCTTGGGCACCACGTGCTTGACCAGACATATGTTAACCTGCCATGCAGTTCGTTGGCAAGCGTACCTAAAAGACCCACACCAAAGAACAAAGTGGACCTCTCCTTGCTCCGCATCAGCTGGGATCTCCAACCCCACTATACCTTCAGTCCTCTCTGAAACCTGCACTGAGAGGAATGAAGGTGTAGAATTAGGTGTGTCACAGCCAAGTACTTGTGGGCAATCTGCTATCGGTACACCGACGTCAGATTGTACCAGATTGTTTCCCTGCCTCAGCTGCTGCACCGCCGGAAGAAGTTCACTCCCAGCCATCCACATGCCCAGCGGTTGAATGGTAGCTTGGCTAAATTGCTAGCACTTCAACTGCTGCCTTTTCAGTTGGTAGACTCTGCCCCCTTCCGTGAGTTTGTGGAATGTGTGGTTCCTCAGTGGCAGGTTCCCAAACGCCACTTTTTCTCACGGAAGGTGATTCTGGCTCTCTACCGGCATGTGGAAGGCAATGTCTTGGCCTCACTGGACAGGGCGGTCAGCGGTAAGGTGCATATTACCGCTGACTCATGGTCCAGCAGGCATGGACAGGGACGTTACCTATTTTTCACCACGTACTGGGTGACTCTTCTGGCAGCTGGGAAGGATGCAGGACAGGGTGCAGTAGTGTTGGAGGTTGTTCCGCCACCACCCCTCCAAAATTCTACTAGTGGTGATTCTGCCACACCTCTCTCCTCCACCCCCTCCTCTTCTTCTTCCTCCATGGCCTCTTCCTGTGCTTATTTGTCCTCGGAGCCAGCGGTGCTCCGTAGACATTCAAGGGGCTACGCAAGCACGCAGGCAAAAAGATGCCATGCGGTGCTTGAGCTGGTGTGCTTGGGGGACAGGAGCCACACTGGGGCAGAGATTCTGTCAGCTCTGCACGGGCAGGTTCAGAGGTGGCTGACGCCATGCCAGCTTAAGCCAGGTATGGTGGTTTGCGACAATGGCACCAACCTCCTCTACACCCTCCGACAGGGACAACTAACCCATGTGCCCTGTTTGGCTCACGTCCCTAACTTGGTGGTGCAGCAGTTCTTGGGCAGGTACCCGGGCTTACAGGATGTCCTGAGGCAGGCCAGGAAAGTCTGTGTGCATTTCCGCCGGTCATATAATGCCAGTGCTCGGCTGGCTGACCTCCAAAAGGAATTTAACCTGCCCAAGAACCGCCTAATCTGTGACATGAGAAAGCGAGGTATCACCGCTCTAGGAAGGTCGATTAGGAACAGACATGTCCTCCCCACTGGAAGCAACAGGTGTCGACAATGCTTGTACAATGAAGTAGTGAGAAAAAGTCCTGGACAGCCACACTCAGAAAAATATTTTTGTTATCCTTTATTGAATTAAGATCATCAAAAATACATATCACAGCAGAAAAATGCAGGAAAGCTGATGCGTTTCACACTGTAGTCAGTGCTTAATCGTAGCTTAATCATAATCTGTGACATGCTCACCAGGTGGAACGCAACGTTGGCCATGCTGCAGCGGCTGCACACGCAGCAGAGGGCCATCAATGAGTACCTATGCGACTATGGCACCAGGACAGGGTCAGGGGAGCTTGTTATTTTTTTCCCCACGCCAGTGGGCCATGATCAGGGATGCATGCACTGTCCTGTCACCATTTGAGGAGGCCACAAGGATGGCGAGCAGTGACAGTGCATGCATCAGTGACACTGTCCCTCTTTTCCACCTGTTGGAGCACACGCTGCGTGGAATAATGGACAGGGCACTTGAGGCAGAACAGAGGCAGGAAGAGGAGGACTTCCTTACCTCTCAAGGCCCTCTTTATCCAGACAGTGGTCCTGTGTGCCCGCCGATCACACAGGAAGAGGATGAGGAGGAGGAGGATTGTGTCAGCATGGAGGTGGAGCCTGGCACTCAGCATCAGCAGCAAACTTCAAGGGATCATTTACAGTCCCAAGAAACCCACGGACTTGTACGTGGCTGGGAGGAGGTGGCTGCGGATCATGTCGTCCTTAGTGACCCAGAGGACTCCGGACCGAATACCTCAGCAAACCTACGCTGCATGGCCTCCCTGATCCTGCAAAGCCTGCAGAAGGATCCTCGTATTCGTGGTATCAAGGAGAGGGATCATTACTGGCTGGCAACCCTCCTTGATCCACGTTACAAAGGTAAGGTTGCGGACCTTATCTTGCCGTCGCAGAGGAAGCAGAGGATGAAACATCTTCAGGAGGCAGAAAGGTCTGTACAACGCGTTCCCAGAGACTGGGAGGTTACAAATTCCTGTTCCTGGACAACATGTTGCTGAGGCTTCGGTCAGTAAAAGGGGTGCAGGGGAGAAGGTGGCCGTCTGACCGATGCGTTCAGACAATTTTTTAGTTCGCGGCCCCAAGGTATCATCTGTTCCAGCAACTATCGCCAGCGTCTGTTTTACATGGTGCAGGAATACCTAGGGGCAAGATCAGACTTGGACCGAAAATCCTCTTGATTACTGGGTCTTGAGGATGGATCACTGGCCAGAGCTTGCACAGTATGCAATTGAGCTACTGGCCTGTCCTGCATCCAGCGTTCTTTCGGAACGCACATTCAGTGCTGCTGGAGGCTTTGTAACTGATCACAGGGTGCGCCTGTCCACCGACTCGGTCGATCGACTGACCTTCATAAAAATGAATCAGTCTTGGATCACCACTAGCTACCAAGCACCTGATGCTGATGTAACCGACTATTTTTTTTTTAAATGTCAGATCCCTTCAAGACTGCCTATGCTGATGCTGAGTGACTATCCTGTTATGCTGAGTGACTATCCTCTTCCTCTTCAATGATCATGCTGATATCTTGTAAGAATATTTTTAGTTCTGGGTGCCGCCACCAGTGGCTAAGGCCCAATTGTTAAGCCCCTGTTGAACAGGGGCGTGTAATTACAATTTTTGATGCAATACTTTGCAGCAGGGCTCATTCCTGCGCTCCAACTAGAGTATCTGTGAGGAGTTGCAGTGTTGTGGGACCAGGACCAGTGCCTAAGGTCCAATTTTTCAGCCCCTGTTTAACAGGGGCGTCTAATTACAATTTTTGTTGCATTATTTTGCAGGAGGGTTCGTTGCTGTGCTAAACTACAGTATCTGTGAGGGGTTGCAGTGTTGTGGCACCAGCACCAGTGCCTAAGGCCCAATTTTTTAGCCTCTGTTTAACAGGGGCGTGTAATTACAATTTTTGATGCAATACTTTGCAGCAGGGCTCATTCCTGTGCTCCAACTAGAGTATCTGTGAGGGGTTGCAGTGTTGTGGGACCAGCATCAGTGCCTAAGGCTCAATTTTTCTGTCCCAGTTTAACAGGGGCGTGTAATTACAATTTTTGATGCAATAATTTACAGCAGGGTTCATTCCTGCGCTCCAACTAGAGTATCTGTGAGGGGTTGCAGTGTTGTGGCACCAGTGCCTAAGGCTCAATTTTTCTGCCCCTGTTCAACAGGGACATGTAATTACAATTCTTGATCTAATATTTCACAGCAGGGCCCATTCTTGCACCCACCAAGAGTAACTGTGAGGGCTTACAGTGTTGTGGCAACACCAACACCACCACCAAAGGCCCAGTTTTTCTGCCCCTGTCCAACAATGGCATGTAATTACAATTCTTGATATAATAGTTCACAGCAGGGTGTTCCAGCGCCCACCAGGAGTAACTGTGAAGACTTATGCCGCGTACACACGGTCAGACTTTTCGTCTACAAAAGTCCGACAGCCTGTCCGACAGACTTCCGGCGGACTTTCGGCGGACTTGCAGCAGACTTTCTAACGAACGGACTTGCCTACACACGACCACACAAAAGTCCGACGGATTCGTACGTGATGACGTACACCGGACTAAAATAAGGAAGTTCATAGCCAGTAGCCAATAGCTGCCCTAGCATGGGTTTTTGTCCGTCGGACTAGCACACAGACGAGCGGATTTCGGGGTCCGTCGTAGTTACGACGTAAAGATTTGAAGCATGTTTCAAATCTAAAGTCCGTCGGATTTGAGGCTGAAAAAGTCTGCTGAAAGTCCGGAGAAGCCCACACACGATCGGATTACCAGCCAGCTTTAGTCCGTCGGCGTCCGTTGGACTTTTGTAGACGAAAAGTCCGACCGTGTGTACGCGGCATTACAGTGTTGTGGCACCAGCACCACCACCACCACCAAAGGCCCAATTTTTCTACCATTGTTCAACAATGGCATGTACTGTAATTACAATTCTTGATATAATAGTTCACAGCAGGGTGTTCCAGCGCCCACCAAGAGTAACTGTGAGGGCTTACAGTGTTGTGGGTATATAGGGTAGGCCCCTATTTTCAAACATCCAACTTACAAACGACTCCTACTTGCAAACGGAAGGAGACAACAGGAAGTGAGATGAAAATCAACCCCTGAAGGGAAATTCTCTCCTGTAATAGGGCGTACACACGGTCAGACTTTGTTCAGACATTCCGACAACAAAATCCTAGGATTCTTTCCGACGGATGTTGGCTCAAACTTGTTTTGCCTACACACGGTCGCACAAAGTTGTCGGAATTTCAGATCGCCAACCACGCGGTCACGTACATCACGTACGACGAGACTAGAAAAGGCCGGTTCAGAACCAAGCGCGGCACCCTTTGGGCTCCTTTTGCTAATCTCGTGTTAGTAAAAGTTTGGTGAGAGACGATTCGCGCTTTTTCAGACTCGTGGCTTTCAGATCGTTTTCTGCCGTTCAGTTTGTGCTTGTGGGTTTGTATCTGCTCTTCAGTGCGTGCAGTCAGTTCGTATCAGAGTTTTCTGAGTGATCTTGCCTGCTCGTTGCTGTTTTTCAGGTCGCTCTTCACAGGCCTTGCTGTTCTTCAGTGCGTTCTGTTACTTCGTTCTGAGCAGCCGACCGTTTTCTAGCCATGTTTCGTATGCGTACTCCTCGTAGAGTTCATGCTGTGCGGGGGCTTGGTGTTGGGGTCCTGACCTTGACACAAGTCCAGTCCATGAACAGGGTGGGGAGGAGTTCATGGACCAAGAATTGGTTGCTTCAGCGTGACCAGTTCTGTCATATGACTTTGCTCCGTGAGATCCGTGAGAATAATCCTGATGATTTCAGAAACTTTCTCAGGATGACGGACCCCGTGTTTCACCGTTTGTTGGCTTCGCTGACCCCCTATATCAGCAGGCAGGATACCTGCATGAGGCAAGCCATCACTCCGGAGCAGAGGCTGGTCGCTACCCTGCGGTATTTGGCCACAGGGAGAAGTCTGCAGGACTTGAAGTTCTCGACAGGCATCTCCCCCCAGGCTCTGGGGATCATTATCCCAGAGGCCTGTTCTGCCATCATACAGGTCCTGCAGAAGGAGTATATGAAGGTAAGATTTTTATCCTTTTATATCACATTTTATTGTCTTTAATGTTTGATAATATATTGTATTTCTTTCCTCATTCCCTAATTACCATGCTTGTAATATGCTGTGAATGTCCCCTTTGTCCTCATGCATGCTGGATTTTTATGTAATTATTATTTAAGGTCCTTCATACATATTTGCCCTTCAATAACCTCCCCAGCATGGTGTCTCCTGCCCTATATTCACCTCATGTAGTCACTTAACAATGTATTTTATCAGCTCCATAGTAGTGCTTTACCCCAAACACTCCCTAAAATGTTTGGTAATGTTATTTTTTATTTAAATTCAGGCAGAGTGCCAGAGGCTTTTTTTTGTGGTGTCCCCAAATAATTTTTAGTAACCCTCCCTCCCCCAACTGCTAAGTCAGCTGATCCCAATTCTCTATCCTCAATCATCTATCTGCTAACTTTGCCAAACCCATACACACTATACCCATCTCTTTTGTGGTCAGATTTATGGCTGAATTACCCAAAGCATGTAGTGCAAGGGCCTGCCTGTATACTTTCCAATGGTACTGTTTAAAGTTTTTGTATCCTATTATTATCTTGATAGGTAATAGCAGAATGTCCAAATGTCCTCAAATGTGTACAGTGTGTATTTATATGTTTGTATTATGACACTTCTTACCTGTCCAGTGGGCTGCCAATAGTGTAACTAAGGAGGGGCTGTTCCAAGTAAGACCCATTATTTAGGCATTCATCTCTCAATGAAGTGAAGAGGGTTACCTGTCCAAGATTTCCACACACCCCATAATGTTAGAAATGGCCCATGAGAGGGGGGGGATATGATAGGTTTACCTTATACTTTGGCCTTATTAAATTCCCCTTAATAAATGCTATCTGGAGGTTGCCCCATAATGTTTGTGTCTAATCTGCTTGCCATGTTTCAGAGTCAAAATAGTAATGTTTATTGTTTTTTCCTCAACAGTTTCCTTCCACGCCACAGGAATGGCAGACTGTGGCCTCCCACTTTGCCCAGCGGTGGGACTTTCCTAACTGCGGAGGGGCAATTGATGGGAAACACATCCACATCGTCCCACCACCCAACTCGGGGTCGTACTATTATAATTACAAGGGGTTTAATAGTATAGTGATGTTGGCGGTGGTGTCGGCTAATTACGACTTCTTGTATGTGGACGTGGGGAAGAATGGCCGGATGTCCGATGGTGGAGTCATCGCCCAGACGGAGTTCTACAGGCATCTCCAGAATGGCAGCTTGGACTTGCCAGCTCCAGAGGACAATGTGGAAGGACTCCCATTTGTGTTTGTTGCTGATGAAGCATTTACGCTGGGGGACCACCTGATGCGGCCATTTCCGATGAGGACCCTCACCCCGGAACAGAGGGTTTTTAATTACCGGCTGGCCAGAGCCCGAAGAGTGGTGGAGAACACATTTGGAATCCTGGCCAGCCGGTTCTGCCTATTTCTGACACCTATCCATATGGCAGAGTATAAACTGAACCATATAATACTTGCGTGCTGTGTTCTCCATAACTTTTTACGGAAACATTCAGCCAACTATGCTGGCTCAGTTGGGCCTGAGGCCGGAATCCTACATCAAACCACACTGACGGCGCTTGAAAGTGGCCGTCCTGGCTTGCCCTCCCTGAGTGCCCGTGATGTCCAGTTACGCTACCTGGAGTTCTTTGCGGGTAGGGGGGCTATCAATATGCCAGACAATATGTGAAGCCTTTTTAAAATAAAAAAAAAAGAAAATCTTTGTGGACATTTACTGCTTGTGTTTGTTTTAGCTGACCCCTGACAGAAATGTTTTGAGTGCAGAAAATGTCGTGATTGGGTAACCTTATACAAAGCACTGTTGGCTGTTATTTCCTAAATGCAAAAACACATTTCACTACAAGTGCACTTGCAACTGCACTGAAACTGCACTTGTAGTGCAAAGAGGATTTGCCCTTAGGAAATAACCCCCACTTTTGTATAAAACAGCTATTACATCACCCCAAAAGTGTTGTAGTGTTGAGACAATAATCCACACATTCTTGAGTAAGCCACTTTTTTATACCTGCACAATCACATGTGCATTTACCAAAGGTTTTTAAAACAAACCAACATGTTTGTTGTATAACAATTTTTGCAGTAGCATTATCAAAAATTGAAATGTCCATTTCAGATAAAACAGGCCTGTGTAAAACCAACAAGAAAGCCAAAAAACTTGAACTTACAAAGTTCACATTAGGTAAAACCTGAAGGCTATATCAGACATCAGTATTTAGGAACTGGGTTTGATATAGCGTTCAGATATGGGGTAATCACCCCTGGAAAAGCCAAATTTGGAAGATGCACACCAATTTCCCAATGTCAACATGTGCTATCTGCCATCAGGGGGGATCAAGGGACGTGTTTTGGGGGAGCAAGCCCTTCCTCAACGCGACTTTATAATTGAGGAAGGGGTTGCACCCCCAAAACGCGTCCATTGATCTCCCGTGATGGCAGATAGCACATGTTGGCACACTGTGTGCATCCTCCAAATTTGGCTTTTCAAAACATTGCAAAAAAAATTTAAAAGATTGAACCACAATACAAAAAGTGATTTTGTGGGGTTTTAAATTCGCCCCAAAACATCAATGATGTTATTATTTTTTTTAATAACATCATGGATTTTTTGCTGGATGTTTTGCAGTTCGGCATTACACCCCATGATCTCCCCGATCAGGATCTGGGCACTTTCTGAAGTAAAGCGTTCTCTATCCCTCACATCACGATCACCTAAAAAGAGATAAAGAAAAAAAAACAGGTCTCAAAAATCTGCCACCATCCATCTCTTTTACCTGAGCCTGTCTCCACCACATCTTCTTCATCCTCCTGCTCAGCTTGTGTTGGTGTAAGTTCCCCTTCTTCCAGAGGTGGGGGGTCTCTGGTCTCCTTGGATGAGGGGTGTCCTCCGATTCTTTTCTCCCCTATGTAAAACAAAAATGGTATAATTAGCACACAGATATTTGATGGCAGAACTAGGAATAGGAAACATTGCTTGGAAGTGGGGTCCAATTGTCTATTTTAGCCAAGTTCCAAGATGTATTTTTTTTATTGCCCTTTGTCAAGCTTCAATACTTTACCTGTTTAGTACAAGCTTCACAGATGGAGACCCCCCTATAGTATACACTGGAGCAAGAATATTTGTATAAATTATTCCTGCGCTACCTTGGAAAACAGTGGTGCACATGGACAGCTGCAAACACTGAGTGGGATCAAACAAAGCCCATGGGTAGTGTAAAAAATATAAATAAAAAGTGCTGCGCTGGTCCAGTGAGGTGTAACTATGTGATAGTATGCGGTAAGACAAAATATACAGTAAAAAATGGAGGGGTGTACGGGTAGTGTGTCTGTCTGCACAGTATCCTGTGAAAAAATCAAGCGATGTAAAAGAGTGAATATCTATCCTGTATCAGTACAGTGTGTGCAGGGAACCAATAGGTATAATCCTCTTGCACACCTAGTGCTAATAGAGCTTGTGCAGATGAACCTTAAAGTGCTATAGTGTCACTGTGCAACCCGTATCAATAAAATGTAATCGTAAAATATGTGTATAAAGACAACAAATAATAAATATCACAGAAATAACATACGTAAAAAATAAAATATATGGATAAAGAAAGTGCAAATTCTGCAGGGTGAATATATATGCACACAAAGTGAAAAACTATACAGAATAAATATTGTGCAAAAAACGCATCAGTGCAACATAGGTGTGTGGCATCACTCTATATGACCCAAGTAGAAAATGCCACTAAAAATATAGCTGCGTGAAGTCCAAACCAAATCTTTGCAAGTACAATGAAGCATATGTGCCAGTGCAGACTCAAAGGAGATATTCAGTGATCCTTTTAAAATCCAAATGTGCAACAAATAATCAGTGGGGTGCCGAAAGAGAGAGGGTGTTTATCCTCTTCGTGCTCAAACACACACAGATAGGTAGTGGCCCCTTACCTTGCGGCAATGGGACAACCGCATAGAGTGTAAATGGAGGAGATGGTCTCTTTTTGGGGTCCCCGGGGCCGGAGCCGATGGTCCCTGCACTTTAATCCCTCAGTATCAGCATCAGCAATAGCAGAGTCAACATATGGAGGAACAAGAAAAGGGGATGCCAGATAGTGTAGTATTTTGAGCAAGATGATACTTTTATTCAAGTCAACGGCATGTACTCACATGGAGCACATGTACATCCCATGTATATCCTACGAGCGGTTAGCTCGTCAATCCAGATCTGTGTCAGTGCCTATCCCGTCCCTACGCGTGACGTCACCCAATCACGTGACTTCATCAGGGGATGACAGGGGAGGCACATTCATGTCTTTAAATAGTTTTAGCATTATAGTGAATGAGCGGCCATTTTCTTATGGCCCGGTGTGATGTCATGGCGGCCATGTTTGGAGAGATCAGTCTCAATACACGTGCGCAACCATTTTCTTGGTTAGAAGGCACATTAATAGTGCCGAGGACTGAGGTCTATGCTGGATCAGCGGCCATTTTCTTGTGGCCAAGTGCAGTGTGCCGGCGTCCATGTCTCAAGAGATTAAGAAAAGAGGAAAACGATCTGGCAAGAGGGAGCAAAAGAAAAAGAGAGTGAAAGGGGAAGGCATTTTTAACCTAAGTGGTCAATCGCTTACGCATGAAGAAATAGAGGTCTTGGATAAGGGGTTAAAGTATGCACCGACTAAGAACCTAGACAAATTTCAGACATATGTAGGCATCCAGAAATTTGTGAGGAAACTCAATATTAAGAAATATACTCTAGGAAATCCTTACAAACAAAGATATGGGGAGAGAGACATTGATGGAATTTTACACAGGACCTTAAGAAATAAATCGGTTTTTAATCCACCTGTAAGAGACAACAAATTTATAGAGGTTTTTAAGAAGATGGTTTTAGAAGATATTAAAGATTTGAAGATAAAGAAGAAAGAGGAACCCAGCTACATCAGAAGTGGTATCCGTAAACTGACTCAACGTAAAGATCTGGTCATAAGACCAGCAGACAAGGGAGGGGGGATTGTGATTTTATCAAAAGAACAATATCATGAGAGCATGATGAATATGCTGAGAGATGAAACCACCTACAATAAAATATTGAGCAATCCCATGTTTAAGTGCAGAAGAGCACTTGAAAAGGTGGTCCAATTAGGAGTAAAAAGAAGCATTTTAAACAAGAAAGAAGCCCGCTTCTTATTACCAGATTCCTGTCGGACTCCTATTATATACTCATTACCGAAAATACACAAAAGCAAGACAGACCCACCGCCAAGACCAATAGTGAACGGAATAGATTCACTGACTGCTAGAATAGGTGAATACATAGACTTCTTCCTGCAACCAGCTGAGGGATTAAAGTGCAGGGACCATCGGCTCCGGCCCCGGGGACCCCAAAAAGAGACCATCTCCTCCATTTACACTCTATGCGGTTGTCCCATTGCCGCAAGGTAAGGGGCCACTACCTATCTGTGTGTGTTTGAGCACGAAGAGGATAAACACCCTCTCTCTTTCGGCACCCCACCGATTATTTGTTGCACATTTGGATTTTAAAAGGATCACTGAATATCTCCTTTGAGTCTGCACTGGCACATATGCTTCATTGTACTTGCAAAGATTTGGTTTGGACTTCACGCAGCTATATTTTTAGTGGCATTTTCTACTTGGGTCATATAGAGTGATGCCACACACCTATGTTGCACTGATGCGTTTTTTGCACAATATTTATTCTGTATAGTTTTTCACTTTGTGTCCATATATATTCACCCTGCAGAATTTGCACTTTCTTTATCCATATATTTTATTTTTTACATATGTTATTTCTGTGATATTTATTATTTGTTGTCTTTATACACATATTTTACGATTACATTTTATTGATACGGGTTGCACAGTGACACTATAGCACTTTAAGGTTCATCTGCACAAGCTCTATTAGCACTAGGTGTGCAAGAGGATTATACCTATTGGTTCCCTGCACACACTGCACCGATACAGGATAGATATTCACTCTTTTACATTGCTTGATTTTTTCACAGGATACTGTGCAGACAGACACACTACCCGTACACCCCTCCATTTTTTACTGTATATTTTGTCTTACCGCACACTATCACATTGTTACACCTCACTGGACCAGCGCAGCACTTTTTATTTATATTTTATACACTGGAGCACCTGTGTGGCCCCCCTAATAAAAATGGTGTTCTTGTGTCCCACACTAGTGCTCCAGTGTCCAGATGTGAAAACAGCTGCTCAGTGTCCTCTCCTTACACACAATCTAGTTTGCATTTCATTCTAGTAACAAACCCATCTACACAAACAAATATTTGGCATCCAAGTAGGCCCAAAAAAAATGTGGGAAAATGCATATGGCCTAAACAATGGTGTTCTAGAGGCCGAAAGAAAAATGTTTGATACGAACGAATAATGGGCCCATGAACATTAAAGTTGCCCTTTTAAACGTTACAATTAATAAAAGCATATGGAGCAGCACGAACGTAATAAAGACAGAAAGAATAGGAACACAGCACAACTACTTACTTTTTTGCAGCACTCTCCGGATCTTTCGGTACTGCTCTGGCTCTCTCAACTTCAGGTCCGACCACCGCTTCCTGAGCTGATCTTTAGATCTTCGTACCCCGAAATTCCTGTGAAGGCTTTTGACCACTTTCTATTAGGGGTAAATGGCGCTACCTTACCAGGGTACCTTGATTTATGTTTGGATGAGCCTCAAAGGGACAAAGAAATCAGAAAAAATATAATAAATAAATACACCCCTTTATCATTCATTAGGTAGTGGATCTAGGTGTCCAGCATTACCTGAATGGACTGTACTAACAGGTCAGTCTCATCCCTACATGCAGGCGTGCATCGTGTGGCTAATCTTCATAAATTAATTACGTGACAACTTGTGACAATGAATGTATGACAATCCAATAAAAATAAAATAAATAAGACACCACAATAAAACCTTATGTTGATTCCCAAATGTGTCCAAGTGTACTTATAAGTATAAAGGTGAATTGAATAGTCCCAACATTAGGTATATAGTGCAGAACCGCACATTAAATAATAAAAAACTTGTGAAGAATTAATGAAAAAATTATTAGTGAAAAATTGATAACAGAATATATATATATATATATTGTAGTGTATCAAAGTCCAGTAACAGGAAGTAAAAACGTCCGTGGTAAGTGACTTTCGTGAGAACAGCTGATCAAATCCAGTGACTTGCGGTGCTCCCCCTCAAAGATCCCCACTCACCAGCTCCCTGCACCCCTGCAGGGGTAGTAGGCATGTAGTAACAGGCGCCAATATGATGTATATGGGTCCTCAGGATCCACCGCTCCAGCTGTGAGGTGTCAGGATCAAAGTTTAAAATGTGCGGTAGTGACAGCCTGGCCGCAGGACACACCAGCCAGTCCGGGCATAATGATGTCACAGCTCTGACTCCACCCAACGCATTTCCCCTTACAGGCGTCCTTTGGGATTTTGTGTTTTATCCGTCACACCGACCGACCGCCACAACTCTGTACTCATCACACAGCGGGACGGAGAGCCACACGGGAGAGGCGTGGTCATAGAGGGCCCTCTATGACCACGCCTCTCCCGTGTGGCTCTCCGTCCCGCTGTGTGATGAGTACAGAGTTGTGGCAGTCGGTCGGTGTGACGGATAAAACACAAAATCCCAAAGGACGCCTGTAAGGGGAAATGCGTTGGGTGGAGTCAGAGCTGTGACATCATTATGCCCGGACTGGCTGGTGTGTCCTTACGGCCAGGCTGTCACTACCGCACATTTTAAACTTTGATCCTGACACCTCACAGCTGGAGCGGTGGACCCTGAGGACCCATATACATCATATTGGCGCCTGTTACTACATGCCTACTACCCCTGCAGGGGTGCAGGGAGCTGGTGAGTGGGGATCTTTGAGGGGGAGCACTGCAAGTCACTGGATTTGATCAGCTGTTCTCACGAAAGTCACTTACCACGGACGTTTTTACTTCCTGTTACTGGACTTTGATACACTACAATATATATATATATTCTGTTATCAATTTTTCACTAATAATTTTTTCATTAATTCTTCACAAGTTTTTTATTATTTAATGTGCGGTTCTGCACTATATACCTAATGTTGGGACTATTCAATTCACCTTTATACTTATAAGTACACTTGGACACATTTGGGAATCAACATAAGGTTTTATTGTGGTGTCTTATTTTTTTTTTTTTGATTGGATTGTCATACATTAATTGTCACAAGTTGTCACGTAATTAATTTATGAAGATTAGCCACACGATGCACGCCTGCATGTAGGGATGAGACTGACCGGTTAGTACAGTCCATTCAGGTAATGCTGGACACCTAGATCCACTACCTAATGAATGATAAAGGGGTGTATTTATTTATTATATTTTTTCTGATTTCTTTGTCCCTTTGAGGCTCATCCAAACATAAATCAAGGTACCCTGGTAAGGTAGCGCCATTTACCCCTAATAGATTTTCCACTAATATTTAACTCACTCCCTAGGGGGTAAGTGTAAGGGGAGGCTGCAGGCCTTTAGGTTCGTGAGCGCGGAAACCCGTCTCTTATCTTTTGACCACTTTCGCCATGATCTTGGCCTTTCTGATGTTGGGGTTGGGGTAAGGCCCATACTTTCCGTCATAGTCGGACTTCTTCATGATGTCGACCATCTCCAACATCTCCCCAAAGGACATATTTGTGGCCTTAAAACATCTCCTTCTGGATCGGGACGTGTCCGGATCCGGGCTTTCCTCCTCCTCCTCCTCGTTGCTAGAATTAGCATGCACCTGTTCTAACTCCTCCCACTGCGCCGAACGAAAAGGGGCGGGGAATAGACTAGAAAGAACATCAGGGGCGGGCGGAGTTACACGCATGCGCAGTGTGTATAAAGCGTAACACGCGTGCGTATTACGTACGATCTGTGAGCGGAGGAAGGAGCATTGGACGTGCCGATCGTAAGAACAAAGGTAAGAGACAAACTTGTGCCTATACTGCTTCTAGATTGAGGCCTATATTGTAACAAGATTAGGAGAGTTTTGTCTGACATTAGGCTTTGTCTTGTGTTGTGTCTTGCAGTGAACATGGATATGCTACTCAAAGATAATGACTTCATGTCAGTATTCATAGATATGTTACAGGAGCTGCCCTGTCTGTGGGAGATTAACCACCCCCATTTCAAGAACCAAACAAAGAGGAAGGCAGCACTGGTGCAATTGTGTGAAATTGTGAAGCAGGTGATCCCCACGGCAGACATCACCTATTTAAAGATATTAATTGGTTGCCTGAGGAGCACATGTCTAAGGGAGCGCAAGAAAGTCCTGGATTCACAGAGATCCGGAGCAGCAGATGACATCTATGTCCCCAGGATGTTGTACTACGACAGGCTGCATTTTCTGGCAGGCCAGACTGAACCCAGGCCATCCCTCTCCAGTCTTCCTTCCACGCTTCCTTCCCCCCCGGCTGAGGCTTCTGACGCCCAACCTGGGCCTTCCAAGCCACATGTGGAGGAGCCCAGATTGAGCCAGGTATAGCATTCCTCGAAATATTTCTGCTTGTCCAATCAATGATGTTAACTAGATGTTAGTTGGGAGTACTAATTTAGGATTGGGATTGATGAAGCAAAACATTACAACCATGTCCCTTTTTCATACACAGGGATGTCTCAGCCAGGAGGTGGCCGGGCCGAGCCGGCTGGCTGATCTGCAGGTCCCTCCACCCCCCCTGAAAAGAGAAAGTGGCAGTAGGAGGAGTGCCCTAGAGGAGGCTGCTATAGGATTCTTTTGGAGGGCTACAGAGGTCCTGGGAGCACCCCACACCATGGAGGAGAACATTGCTGCCTTCATTGCATATAAAATGCAGAGGATGGAGGAGGGCCAACAAGTCATGTGTGAGGCCCTCATATTGGAGGCTCTTGAGAAAGGTATGAGGGGCCAAATGACACCTCAGACAGACCTTTGTGATGGTCCTCCTCCTCATCCTGCAGGTCCTCCTCCTCCTCCTCCCTCTCCTCCAGGTCCCCCCAGTCCTCCTCCAGGTCCTCCCAGTCCTCCTCCAGGTCCTACTCCTCCTCCTGCCACATCTCTAACTGCACAGCCACAGCCCGGAAGGAAGCGTGGAAGGAAGACCAGACAGTGATTGCCCTGGGTTCAGTCTGGTCGGCCAAAAGATGCAGCCTCTTGTGGTACCACAGCCTGGGGACACAGATGTCATCTGCTGCTATCCGGATCTCTGCGAATTCTGGACCAGACTGCCCTCCCTTACATATGGACTCTTCAGGCCACCAATTTTGATGTTGAAGAATTGATGTCTGCCGTGGGGTCCCAGGCTTCGCTAATTTCTCCTGTTGATCCAGTGTTGCCTTCCTCTTTGTTTGGTTCTGATCCCTTAATAAAGGATTTTTGTTTTGAATTATACTCTCCTATGTGTTTTACTTCAAAAAGGACAGTTTGTTTGTGAGGATTCAGGTACATTTCCAATATACAATGTGAAATGAACAAGGGACACCAACACCAAACAATCTCCTTGAGATTAAATAATAAAAGATATCAATGGTGTTGGGGTAACTTGACACACAAAACACACCCAAAAATATTCTGCAGTAAAAATAAAAATAACATTGAACAAAGATCAGCCTTGGAAAAAATCAAAACATTAAAGAAAAAAAAAGGCTGAAAATCGAAAAAAAAAAAAAAAAATAATATAAAACTGTCAGATGTGACAACTAATAACAATATATTCAGGGAATCCCACTAAAAAAACACAAATAAAAGTTTGTGAGAAGTGTGTGTGAATATGAGCAGAAAAACTACTTAATTCTTGTCACATTATAAAGAAGAAGAGAGTGCGCTGTATTAAACCATTTTTAACAGTGCAGCGTGATGAAAGTGCTGTATCCATTGCGAACGCTAAGTTTACCAGAACGAGCTGTCCCGTCTCGGAATTTCTTCTGAGCATGCGTGGCACTTTGTGCGTCGGAACAGGCCACACACGGTCGGAATTGACGCGATCGGATTTTGTTGTCGGAAAATTTTATCTCCTGCTGTCCAACTTTGTGTGTCGGAAAATCCGATGGAAAATGTCCGATGGAGCCCACACACGGTCGGAATTTCCGACAACACGCTCCGATCGGACATTTTCCATCGGAAAATCCGACCGTGTGTACGGGGCATTAGAGTTAATATGGGAAAAACGTGTCTCCTCTCCACTGATGCTTTATCACCAATCCTTGTTTCACTAAAAACCCCAAATTTTCAAAAAACATTTGTCATTGGGACAGAAAGAGAGGTGAAATCTTCTGAAGAGGTGCACAGACAGCAAAAGAAATGTTACAGGGGTGATAACCCTTCCCTATGATTTCCAAAAAGCTTAAAAGTAGATTCTTTTGGCTGGAGCTACACTTAAAAATGTACCAAATTGTATCAAAATTACAAACAGATTCTACTTAACAACAAACATACAGTCCCTGTCTTGTTTGCACTGCCTGTATACTGCTGTTCAGAGTATATAGTGCCTGGGGGCCCCACGCCTTTCCTTTTTTTAATTTGGGTGCGGGGTTCCTCTTAATATCCATACAGGACCCAAAGAGGCTGGTAATGGGCTGGGGGGGGTACCCATGCCATTTTTCTCAATAATTTTCATCCATATTGCCGGGACATTACATTAAAGCCGCAAGCAGTTTTAACTGACTTTTTTTCCTTTAGAAATGTCATTTTGTGCAGAGACAGTCCTAAACATGGGAAATAAGTGCCACCTCACAGGCATACTATAGACACCCTCCAGGTACAATATTTAAAGGAATATTTCACTTTTTTTTCACCTTAAGCATCATTAAAATCACTGCTCTCGAAAAAACAGCCGTTTTCCAAACTTTTTTTTGCATTGATACATGTCCCCTGGGGCAGGACCCGGGTCCCCAAACTCTTTTTAGGACAATAACTTGCATATTAGCCTTTAAAATAAGCACTTTTGATTTTGAACGTTCGAGTCCCATAGCCTTTAACGGGGTTCTAAAGTTCGTGCGAACTTTCGGTCCATTCGCAGGTTCTGGTGCGAACCGAACCGGGGGTGTTCGGCTCATCCCTAACTCATCAACCTTGTCCTCAGGGCCCACAGGTTTGCAAAATAACTGAAATACATCACAGGTGATATAATTTGCTGCTCAGTGATTGCAGTATTCTAGTCTGCATCTCCCCAAGGTAATACATAAAACCTGGCCTGTTAGTGGGCCCTGAGGACAGGGTTGATGACCACTGTGTTAAATTACACAGTTACTGGTCCCTTCCCCACCTTCCATCCTGAAATATCCCCTGCAGCAATCGGTGGGAGAGGTGAGGAGGGGAGCACGGAAGTGCTGTGGAGGGCAAGGGAGCACATGGGGGAGGGGCAGGCAACACCAGAAAGAAGAACATGAGGAGGAGGGATGGTGGGGTGCCATTTAGTGGAGCCAACGGATGTCTTTTTCTCCCTGCAGCACCTGAATGCCAGTAGAAAAGGGAAAGGAGGAGAAGCGGTCGTTGCCAGCATTCAGCTGCTGCAGGGGGGGAAAACACAGGCATCGGTTCCACTAAATGCTCCTCTCCAGGTTAAGGCCCCCGACTCTACTCTCTATCCAAAATTAAAACATTTTGGCCTTTAGTTATACTTTGACATAATGGAGAAGGAGAGGGGTTTAACCTGTCCAGTGGAGCAGATGCAGCATTGTGTAGCTGTCCATGGTGCTGAACCTGTATGCTTTCTCATTCATTTAAATGTTATAAACACAATATGCATTTTTTTTACATCTACAGTATATGTTACATTTTTGTTTCTGTACATGTCTTCCTTTTTGACACTACATACAATTGGTGACACAGTATTAGTCACATTAGTTAATGTGTTGATTATACAGATATCAATTATATTATCAGTTTAGTTACACATTAGATGCATTGTTATTTACAAAAGGGTTAACAGCAGTGGTGGGACAAGGTCCTCACCCCAAAGTATCCCTACAAAATTCTATCTTTGGCGAAAGCTAACATGGTACAACAACTGCTGCTGTGAAGGTGACAGGAGGAGGAGATGTTGTCCTCAGCTACCAATTACACAGTGTATGAAATTTAAAAAAACTACTCAGTAATACATTTCCACTTTCATTTTCTCCACATTTATAGTCCATCATTCTGAATATGTTTAGAGGTATATTTTTATTGGATGATCTAATGTAAAATGTTATATCCTTGTTCTACATGATTAAATATTAATATTGTGATAGTTATTGTATTCACAATTTTGTGCTACAGATCTTCTTGGACACATTATCTAACCTCATGTACATAAAGCACTGTCTAGAACAAACACAATTGCAAGAGACAGCTTGCAATTTTTCACAGTGCGAGTTTTATCTCTGCACTGTGCTTTCTATTGATTTGTTAACCACTTAAAAACTTAAGCATCACTGAGTTCCTTCACCTCTTGCTGGAGACTGTGATGATTGACCAAGATAATTTTGTGATTGGTTGGGAAGGGGGAAGCATCCTTGGGAGTGTGAGAGTGCTGAGCATGCATAAATAAGCCTGTAGGAAGAAATCTCATTCTCTCTCTCTCTCTTTCTCTTTCTCTCTCTCCTCCTCTCCTCTCTCTCCTGAGTGGACCACGCAGAAACTGCTTCTATGCATGCAAAACGGGGAGAGACAGAGAAATGTCAAAAGGGAGGGGGAGATACAAGGAAAGAGTGAAGCATTATCAGCGACAGATGAGAGTGGTATGACTGAAGCTCACTGTGTATGTGTGTGCGGGCGACAGAGGATCAGATAGGAGTGAACACGAGAGAGGAGCACATTTGTCCTGCCTGCTGCAGCAGGGGAGAGGGGGCAATGCCACCAGCACCTTTCAGGAACCTTACTGGACAGCTGGCCTGCACACAGACATGCGGTGGAAGCCAGAGGGGATGTTCTTAACTTACTGGTATAGGGATTTTCTCTGTTTGGGGCAGCTGCTAGTATGGCCTCTTTTGCTGAAGACTGGTGGGTAGAGTGGCACTCTGAATCCTAACTGTCTGAAAAAGTACTCCTGTTCTGCACCTTTTTATTTGTGACAATGGAAGAATTCTGTCATTGTATGGATTGATACTGCAAATTCAGTTTAGGGGTAAACCCTTTTCTACCTGCTATTATTTTTATCCCTCCCCTCCCCTGCCCCCCTTAACCTGTGAAACCACCTGCGCCATGAGACGGTCGAGCACAGATGAATCTACTTACCATCGCAGTCCTTCCCTGGACAGCAAAGACTACTCTCTTCCCCAAGGTGGTGCCTTCCGGCGCTATAGCAGCCTCTACGGAGGGCAGTTTGGGGCATCGGCAGGTGGCTCTTTTTTTGGGTTCCACACTAACCCAGGTCCCAAAGCTACAAAATCCAAGTACACTTCCCCAAAAGGCAACAAGTACGTGGTTTTTTACCTGGATCTCTCCTTCATTTTCCTCCTAGAGCTGAAGAGGTGCAGGATGGCACAAAACTGCCTGCAGTGTATGAAATATCTAATGTTCGTCTTCAACCTCCTTTTTTGGGTAAGTTCTTGGGGACTGGAAAGTGGTTGGGGGTATTTGTATGTTTCCTTAATTGTGAAGGAAAAACTGTGAATGTTCTGTGACACAAATGTGATTGTAGCTGAGGAATTACAAGGGCATGTGTACTGACTTGTTAATTATTGAAAATGTCAATCTGTTATCACAGCAGCCTAGCCCCCTACTTTAGCTTGTAAAAACCTACAATGTACTCAAAGTTGAATTTCTATTTTATGAAAGGGTTACCTGCATAAAAAAACAACTAATTTGAAAAAAAATGACTGCTGTGTTAGAATCTCAAAATAAAAACAAATTTATAGGAAAAAAAATGTTCTAGTCTTTATATTTTCTGACATATTAGAACTGTGTATCATCGCTGAAGTTGCCCACTAATGAAAAAATCAACATCATCCTAGTCATGTTTACACTACCCGTTTTCTGCCATGTTTATGTTACTTTTCATCAACTGTCTAGTTCATACATGTACCATAGTGTAAAATATGCTGGAGAGCAATGCAAAAGCTGCTATGTGCAATAATATTCTGATTGCAGCTAATTTTTGACTTTTTTTGCATGTTTTTCACAGCTTTTGTCAAATAGACAGTTGTACCATAAACTTGAGTACTGCATTTGGGCACCAAAACTTTCTGTAATGTCCAATCTGTTGACTAATCATTGAAATAACCTCCTGGAAGCCTCTGCATCAACCACAAAGAAGGGGAAAAGACGGTGTCTAGGGGAAAACGAGTGTGAATTAAAAATGTGTGTGTCTACATCTATCTATCTATCTATCTATCTATCTATCTATCTATCTATCTATCTATCTATCTATCTATCTATCTATCTATCTATCTATCTATCTATCTCAATCAAAGTGCTGGTAAATTAGGTCATCCCTATGGACTATGGATGAGAAATTCTTCCATAAGCCATGCTTGTGTTCCTACTTGTTCTGTGTGTGATGTATCCATGTATTATCCCTGCAGCTTTTTCAGCCTGGTTCTGCTACATACTCCTGCTCTATATTTCTGCCTATGTCTATTAAACTTGCCACAACAAAAACTCCCATGTGTAAAGTAAGTGGCTTTTTCCATTCACCACCATGCAGTAGCCTTGAGTGTTCTGCCTACATTTATGTGTTAATGAATCTACTGCTCTTTTATCTGAGAGCCGCCTGTGTTAAAATGCAAAGCAAGAAATCTGCCTTGCTTTGTATTGTAACGCAAACATTTGACATATCATTTATTACTCTGTAGACTCATAGCGTACATGTTTGTGCTGCCTCTTATTTGTACACATAATTAGTCCCATCATCCAGCTCAGCTTCAAATGGCTTAAAGGGTCAGTGTACCCTAAATGAATATATCATTTTTTTGGCTGATGCTGCAGAGTTAAACCACCTTACAGTTTTAGCATACCTCTCAGCACTTGCGTTCTCAGATCTGCACACCATCTGGGGACCTTTTTTAGGCTCCCATTCTTCCTGCTGCATTTCTGATTTATTTTATATTGTGAAAAGTGCAACAGGAGATCCTGGGACACCCAAAAGGTAGAAAAGAACAACCAAATTGGAACTATGGAACCTTGCTGTTGGAGTTTACAAGATATGTGAGGAGGCAGGGACCAACTTGGGTTGCTAGGCTGCTCCTTGGGTATCACTTTTGAGTGGATCAAACCTTTAGGTCCACTTTAGCACACTAGTGAAAAACATATTGCAGGTAGAATGTTGGTGTGGATTACTATATCCTTAACTGTTCATAATTGGTGGTGTGTGCTAGATTTTTCCTTTAACCCTGCTATACATAAATCTTTGTGAGTTTGTTTTTAGCCTCTAAACTAAACATCCTGATCTTTGCAGGTATTTCTTAACCTTACAGTATTAATTCTCTCTAGTTTTCTATCTTTCTTACAACGGTACTATGTTAGGTCTGCTCTACCAATTCATTTGCTACCTCTTACAAGCTGAGCATTTCTTTTGTAGTGGAGAAAACCTTTCGGTGTGTTCTGCTTGCTACTAAGATATTTAGAAAGCTTAGAAAAGGTGGAATTTTGGGGATGGAATGTATTGTTAAAGAAAATACCAGTCTGAAATAGATAAGCAGGATACATTTTACTTGCAATTTGTGAAATAGCTAACACGCAGTCCATTACCAGACAACCTTGAATATTATGAGTCTGTACTCAGCCCCTCCTTTATGGATTTATTTATCATTGTTTCCATGGCATGAGAAAAGTGTAGATGACCATGCTTATGACATTATTGATTAAAAAAAACAGTGCTAAGGAAAATATGTATGCCTGAATTGCTGATTATGTGTCTGAAAATACTAGCTGCCTGGCTTTCGTGCGGCATTAATGGCTGCAGCCAAAAATAACAGGATAAACTGAATAGCCCATTAAAAGATATAATAAAACCAACTTTTACTGCAATATTCAGAGATTCTTCCATAGTCTTTTATCTGACACAATATGCCCTAAGTTTGATACCCAGCATAATTCAACCTACTACCTATCAGTCCAAGTCTTCCTGGACCTGCTTCAGCTTATTACTGTAAAGGAAAGACAGACTTAGTATCTCGGACATATGCAGAGAGACCACTGCTTTCACACAGAGAGTTCTTTTTATACAGCATGCTGGTGGGAGTTAGGCCCCTTTCACACATGTGGATTGTCCAGATAGCAAGGATAACTTGCCATACATTTGTGGCAGTGTTGAATTGTAAGTCTTGTTAACTCGGTGCACATTTTAACTGGCAAGATGTACACTTGCAGAGCTCTTGAAGCACAAGTTCCGGTTGACCCTTTTCCATGTCAAGTCTTTAGCAAGAGCAAAGTTGCAGTGATGAGTCTACAGCAAGAGCTCTGCAAGTCACAGTGACCCCTGTGGTGGGATGACTATTGCACAACATAACTGAACCAGAACTTGCAGCAGACTTGTAGAATGTTTGCAAAGAATGTTGATATGGAGTCAAGCAATATGGACTTGCTACAATTGTGCTACAAACTTGTGAAGCTTGGCAAGTTTAGCAATAGGTTAGCAAGTCATTTTCAAACTTGCAGCTCAATTGCATGCTATCTGTTTCACTAGTCCAGGCACGTTTAAAAAAAACAACAAAAAAACGATGAAGTTTACATCAGTTTTTCATCCATTTTCCATCCATTTTTACAGCAGTTTTTAAATGACTGATCATCAGTTTACATCAGTCCCCATAGAGATATATTGATGTCCGTTTTTCATCCATCAGTGGATGGATAAAAAACAGAAAAACGGCCCGCATGTGTGAAAGGGACCAGAGACTTTATCTACATAGGTTGTGGCTGATTTCTAAAGAAAACATGGTTTATTCAACCTTACCAACTGTGTAACTAATTGTGGAAGGGAGTTTCACATCCTTAACGCTTTAACAGTAAAGAACCCCTTTATGCAGTTTAAGGTTAAACCACTTCTCATGAAGTGGCCATGTGTCTTCTTAAGTGACCTGTTACTGAATAGTTTTCTCCCTATGCTAGGAAAACCAACTGTAATGCCCCGTACACACGGTCGGACTTTGTTCGGACATTCCGACAACAAAATCCTAGGATTTTTTCCGATGGATGTTGGCTCAAACTTGTCTTGCATACACATGGTCACACAAAGTTGTTGGAAAATCCAATTGTTCTAAACGCGGTGATGTAAAACACGTACGTCGGGACTATAAACGGGGCAGTGGCCAATAGCTTTCATCTCTTTATTTATTCTGAGCATGCGTGGCACTTTGTCTGTCGGATTTGTGTACACACGATCGGAATTTCCGACAACGGATTTTGTTGTCAGAAAATTTTATATCCTGCTCTCAAACTTTGTGTGTCGGAAAATCCGATGGAAAATGTGTGATGGAGCCTACACACAGTCGGAATTTCCGACAACAAGGTCCTATCACACATTTTCCGTCGGAAAATCCGACCGTGTGTACGGGGCATTAGACTTTGCACGCCTTTTGTCTTTATTGTACTTAGTTTATTTAACTAATAACTTTATTGAGTACCAGACTATAATAGCCATTTATTTCAGTTTTTTTTTGTTTTTTTTAACTATATAAAACACAAAAAGTTTGAAAAAAAAAAACAATTTCCCTTACTTTCTGTAAAAGTACACCTCCAATGACTCCTTTTTGGAAATTAGAAGGCCCAAGGTGATCTCATTTAATCCCATAATCTTTTGGAAATAAAGAAATGCGGTGGTATTGAGGGGATAAAATGTGGAGCTTGGTAATAGTGCACTAGATAAAGCATGTACAAGCAGAGGCGGCTCTAGACTTTGTGAGGCCTCAGGCAAAACTTAGACAGGAGGCCCCACTCACTCCCATAATGGGAAAAAAAAACTCAAGGGATGAAAATGAACTGTATTAGGAGGGTACAGTATAGGGGAGTGGACAGGACAGGGGGTAGGTGAGTGGGCATAATAAAGATATATTTTCCTCAAGCAGAGCTGCACAGAGAAGCTGCTCTCACAGATCCTACCTATTCTGGTAGGCTGTCACAAAGAGAGAAATAAAAGGGGGATGGGTGGAGAAGGAAGGAAGGAAGGAAGGAAGGAAGGAAGGAAGGAAGGAAGGAAGGAAGGAAGGAAGGAAGGAAGGAAGGAAGGAGAAAAAAAAGAGAAAGAAAGAGAAAAAAAGATGGAAGGAACGAAAGAAAGAAAGAAAGAAAGAAAGAAAGAAAGAAAGAAAGAAAGAAAGAAAGAAAGAGAGAAAGAAAGAAAGAAAGAAAGAAAGATGGAAGGAAAGAAAGAAAGAAAGAAAGAAAGAAAGAAAGAAAGAAAGAAAGAAAGAAAGAAAGAAAGAAAGAAAGAAAGAAAGAAAGAAAGAAAGAAAGAAAGAAAGAAAGAAAGAAAGAAAGAAAGAAGAGAAAGATGGAAGGAAAGAAAGAAAGAAAGAAAGAAAAAGAAAGAAAAAGAAAGAAAAAGAAAGAATGGATGGATGGAAGGAAAGAAAGATGGATGGAAGGAAAGAAAGAAAGAGAAAGATGGATGGATGGATGGAAGGAAAGATAGATAGATAGATAGATAGATAGATAGATAGATAGATAGATAGATAGATAGATAGGAAAGATGGAAGGAAAGAAAGAAAGAAGGAAGGAAGGAGAGAG
Source organism: Aquarana catesbeiana (assembly GCF_042186555.1). Taxonomy (NCBI): domain Eukaryota; kingdom Metazoa; phylum Chordata; class Amphibia; order Anura; family Ranidae; genus Aquarana; species Aquarana catesbeiana. The sequence goes on from NC_133334.1 coordinate 106,296,141, forward strand.
AGAAAGATGGAAGGAAGGAAGGAAGGAAGGAAGGAAAGAAAGAAAGAAAGAAAGAAAGAAAGAAAGAAAGAAAGAAAGAAAGAAAGAAAGAAAGAAAGAAAGAAAGAAAATAAGAAAGAAAGAAAGAAAGAAAGAAAGAAAGAAAGAAGGAGAAAGATGGATGGATGGATGGATGGAAGGAAAGAAAGAAAGAAAGAGAAAGATGGATGGATAGATAGATAGATAGATAGATAGATAGATAGATAGATAGAAATAAAGGTAGATAGAGAGAGAGATAGATAGACAGACAGACAGACAGACAGACAGACAGACAGACAGACAGACAGATAGATAGATAGATAGATAGATAGATAGATAGATAGATAGATAGATAGATAGATAGATAGATAGATAGATAGATAGATAGATAGAGAAGGGGGTGGAGAGGGAAGGGAAGGAAGAGCATCCCCTACATCACTGTACTCACTGGGAGGCAGGAGGGACTGGATGGATGGATGGATCAGACTCCCCTTTTCCTGGGCTTCAGCTTGAATCTTCCCGCCCACACATCCCCTTCTCTGAGGCAGAACAGAGAACACTGCCGAGGAGAGTGGGCGGGGCAGACACAGGAGGAGAGGGCGGGAGGAGGAGGAGCAGAAGCTCTCTCTCCTCTTCTGTCTGGCTGTGCGGGCAGAAGGGGGAGGGGGGAGATCTGTCAGAGCTCTACTGAGCGGCTCTCCCTGTCTGTGATCCGGAGATGTAGGTGAGCTCCGATCACAGGTCTCACTCGCAGCCCGTATCTCTCCCTGTAGCAAAGTGAGGAGATACAGGACTGTGTGATGGCGGAGATCTCTGCTGCTGGAAGGGGCGGCTCTCTAATTAGGTAAACTAGCCAGCTGTGCGAGGCCCCTATGACTGCGAGGCCTGAGGCCACCGCCTATTTCGCCTAATTAGAGAGCCGCCTCTGTGTACAAGTCATACACAGAGTGAGGAGGAGATAATAGGGTTAATGTACAGGTGGATGGATGGAGATGAGGAGATTAATGTTTAGATGTGAGGGTTAAAAGACTATTCTTATCTGCTACAGCCTTTATCTGTGTTTTGCTTTACAACTAATGAATGGTTCATTTATGTATTAGGACCTCTTTCCTTTCCCACCTCTGTTGTACGGGAATGGTGAATGCTATCAGAGGTAAACATTACGCTGTTCACATCTGTAATCACTGTGATTGGTCTCTCTATAACCAATCACAGAGATCCAAATGTACAGAGCTGTTGATGGCAGCTCAGTTCACAGACATTAAGGGTTACAATGGTTACCCAATGGCATGTTATCCACTGTCGTTTATAAATGTAAATAGGTAAATAAACTTTCACCATGTCGTGATTGATCATTTTATGGCAGTAGGTAAGTGGTTAAAATAAAAGTTCAGTTAGGCTTGAAGATATGCTTAGCCACAGATCAGAACAAGTATGAAAACCTAGAGTTCCAATTTAACTGGCTGTACACTTATTTGGGTGTCGTCGTTGATACAGAAAGTTTTGTAGCCATTAAGATAACATGACAGTCAGACAACTGGCATTTTCAGAAGGTCAGTCATAGCAGCCCCAGTATTTCTCTCAGCACAAATTTATTTTATATAAAGTTGCATGCTTGATTTAATATACTACATGAGGGTGTTGCATCATCTGCAGTGTATATACAGAAGGTGGACAAAATAACAGAAACATAACAGAAAAGGAAATTTAGCTTAATAATTGTAAAAAATATCAATTGCATATATAAACACAGCTAAGAAGGGGAATCATTCTTGACACTATGTGCCAGCTGTTAAGTAGGTGTGTCAAATAACATTTGATATAGCAGTTTTCAGAGCAGTATAAGGACCCATTCACAACTAAATGCAGAAAACTAAATCCCGTGCTTTTAAATGGTAACTGTTCAAATATGAATGCTTGATGCCTGACAAACCAAAAAGTGCATGAGCTACTTTTGAAGCAAAATGCAGTGTTTCAGTCTCTATAGAATTTAATTGAAGTGCCGGAAAACAAGCAAAACTAGTGTCTTTGCAGGCATATTTTGAATGTTTTTTTTTTTTTGAGCCCATCTCTTTCCCCTATCAAGCCTACTAGCTAAATAAAAATACCCAAAGCTTAAATATACATGTAAAACACTTGAAATCTGCTTCAATAATTACTGAAATCATCTGAAAATCACTTAGGTGTCGATCCAGTTTCAAAAACCTGAAATAGTCAATAAGGCCACATGTACACAGAGGGTAAGAGGCTGAAAATATGCCTGGTGTAAAGATTCTGGAGGTTTTACCATTCATGAAGAGCCACAGGTGCCGCATACAGTCTGCCATACAAGCAAATGGCTGTAGATGGTTGTAGTTTTGTGAACACCGATGATTTCCCGGCATTAATGTTTACCTACACATGTGCGTTTTATGGATTTCCTCAATGTGGTGATTTTTAAAGAGTATGGGTGTATTCAGCCTTTCACTTGTATGGAAGGCTGTATGCAGTACCTGCAATGTCCTGGGTGTGGGAAACCACCTGGAATTTTATGTCCAGAATATTTTCAGCCTCCCACCATGTGTGTGCATGAGCCTAATAGACCTGCTAATACAGCACTCAACAAAAGTATTTTTTAAGAGGAGCTGTCTCCCAAATACTGACAGTGATGCCAAACATAGACAAACTATACCACCTAGGGTAAATACTTGTTGTAAGTTGAAACTCACCAACAAAGACAGGTAAACACTTAACAGGTTAGCTACTAGTTGTGAGATAAGTACAACCTCTAATAGTACCCCTGGATTCAATCAATAGCTCCATGTCCCAACAACAATAAAAATATTTGCAAACTATATAAAGCTGGAATGAATACCAGGGCTGCTTATATCTAAGGTCAGATCCGTGAACAATGGTAACATGTAGTAGAGTCTGCGGGAATATTTTTAAACATATTTTATGATTTATAATTGAGGAAAGAGTAAGGATCACCTACAGTGATTGCTGCCAGATGTTAAATATGTTGGTAAATCCATAATGGTATGGCCAGTCATCTCATTAAAGTCTTTTGATCCACAAATTGTTTTGCACGTTCAAATAATGACCAAGAAGACTGACCAAAAGTGCTGTATGGCACAAATACTGTTCCATCTTGATGTTCCTATTTAGCAACAATGCCCCATATACTCTGATAAATTTATTTAAGGGTGGTTTCACAAACACCAAGTTGAAGACAAACATCTTCAATGACCTTCCTAATTGCATGATCTACACATTATTAAATCTTTGTGTTAAAGTCCTGAAATTCAGGGTGAAGGGTAAATTTCTACTTTCTAAAAGCCCGGGGCTGTGTTGCATGAAGGATTACACAGCAAGCTTGTTTCCAATCATTAGCGGGCCAAATAAAAATATGTTCATAGGTGGGCCTCCCTAACAACATTCTGACCAACATGCCCCTTTTTATGTAAAAATATTAATGATTTTTCTGTGCAGAAAAATTCATAGTTATGCAAGTTTAACATATAGAAGGTTTATATAATATATATATACAGTGGATATAGAAAAGAATCACCCCCCTTAAAATAATAAAGTTGTGGTGCTTTGCAGCCTGAAATAAAGATAGACAGTGGTTTTGTTTTATCCAGCTGTATTTACTAATGCAACTTAGAACATTCAAGTGAAAGATATAACACCAACATGTCAGAATTAAAAAAAAAAAAAATTCAAAAACAGAATCACTGAGTTGGAAAAAGTATCACCCCCTTATGCCAATATTTTGTTGGACCACCTTTTGCTTTAATTACAGCCTTTAGTCTGTTGGGATACTGCATGTGTCTACTAACTTTGCACATCTAGACTTTTCAATATTTGCCCACTCTTCTTTGCAGAACTGCTCAAGTTCAGTTAAATGTGATGGTGACCGTTAGTGGACTGCAGTCTTCAAGTCATTCCACAGATTTGTAATGGGGTTTAAGTCTGGGCTCTGACTAGGCCATGCAAAGAAATTCACCTTTTTCTCCTTCAGCCACTGTGTGGAAATTTTTATTGTGTGCAGTGGGTCATTGTCATGTTGGAAGGTAAACCTTCTACCCATTGACAACTTTCTAGCAGAAGACAGCAGATTTTCCTCAAGAATTGATGATATTTTGCCCAATCCATTTTAATTCTATCCTGACAAGAACTCCAGTCCTTGCTGCAGAGAAACACCCCATAACACGATATTACCACCTTCATGCTTTACTGTAGGAATGGTGTTATTTGGATGGTGAGCTGTACTGGATTTCCTCCAGACATATTGTTTGGTGTTGAGGCCAAATAATTCAGTTTTACTCTCATCTGACCACCTTAAACGCACTTTAAAGATTCTGAGGCCACATGGAAAAAGATGATATGGTCAGATGAGACTAAAATTGAATTATTTGGCCTCAACATCAAACGATATGTCTGGCAGAAATCCAATACAGCTCACCATCCATCTACCACTATTCCTACAGTAACGAATGGAGGTGGTAATATTCTATTATGGGGTGTTTTTCTGCAGCAGAGACTGGAGCACTTGTGAGTATAGAAGAAAAATGGATAGGGCAAAATACCATCACATTTTTGAGGAACATCTGCTGCTCTCTGGTAGAAAGTTGTCAATGGGATGACAGTTTACCTTCCAATATGACAATAACCCAAATCACAATGCAAAAATGACAACACAGTGGTTGAAGGAGAAAAAGGTGAATGTCCAAGCATGGCTTAGTCAGAGCCCAGCCCAGAGCAGTCCTGCAAAGAGGAGTGGGCAAATATTATCCCAACACACTAAAGGCTGTAGTTAAAGCAAAAGGTGGTTCAACAAAATATTGACATGGGGGGGGGGGGTTGATCCTTTTTCCAACTCGGAGATTCTGTTTTTGAATATTTTATTTTTCTGATATGTAGGTGTTATATCTTTCACTTGGATATTATAAGTTGCACTAGTAAATACAGCTGGATAATACAAAAACTGTGTCTGTCTTCATTTTAGGCTGTAAAGCAACAAAATGTTTTTATTTTAAAGGGGGCAATTCTATTCTATACCCACTATATATATATAGATCTATATATATATATATATATATACTGTATATATATATATATATATCTATATCTATATCTATATCTATATCTATATCTATATATATATATATAGATCTATATATAGATCTATATATAGAGATATAGATGTATCTATATCTATACCTATAGATATAGATCTATCTATATATATATGTACACAGTATCTCACAAAAGTGAGTACACCCCTCACATCTTTGTAAATATTTTATTATATTTTTTCATGTGACAACACTGAAGAAATTACACTTTGCTACGATGTAAAGTAGTGAGTGTACAGCTTGTATAACAGTGTAAATTTGCTGTCCCCTCAGAATAACTCAACACACAGCCATTAACCACTTAACAACCGCTCAATAGCCGAATGACGGTACAGCGTGGCTCGATAACTCTGGGAAGGCGTACATTGACGTCCTCCTAGAATCGTGTTCCCGCGTGCTCCCTGGGGCGCGCACATGGGAGTATTGCATCACGGTAAATGGCCGTTGAAAGCGGCCGTTTACCACCTAAACGCTCCGTCAAATGATGGAGCGATCACTTGTAAACAAACCTGTGTCATGTCCGGTTCCTCTCTCCCCTCTCTGTACCGATCGGTACAGTGTGAGCAGAAGGGGGAGAGATCGTTTGCAGCAGCACTATGGGCTGGATCTGTAGTGCCCACAGCGTTGATCTATGCCCATTGCAGCCTCATCCAGCCATCCATCCATCCATGCTCAGCCATCCTTCTGTCATACTCATCCAGCCATCCATCCATGCTCAGCCATCCCTCTGTCATACTCATCCAGCCATCCATACTCAGCAATGCTCATCCATCCATCCATGCTCAGCTATCCATACTCAGCAATACTCATCCATCCATCCATGCTCAGCCATCCATACTCAGCAATACTCATCCATCCATGCTCAACCATCTATACTCAGCAATGCTCATCTATCCATCCATGCTCAGCCATCCATACTCAGCAATACTCATCCATCCATCCATGCTCAGCCATCCATACTCAGCAATACTCATCCATCCATCCATCCATGCTCAGCCATCCATACTCGGCAATGCTCATCCATCCATCCACCCCCATCCATACCCAGTCATACCCAGCCATGCTCAGCTGTACCCAGCCATACCCAGCCATACTCAGCTGTACCCAACCGTCCTCAGCTGTACCCAGCCATAATAAGCCATAACCAGTGGTACTCAGCGGTACCCAGCCATACTCAGCCATACCCATCCGTACTCAGCCATCCCATCTGTACTCAACCAAACTCAACCATACCCAGCCATCCTCAACCATACCTAGCCATACTCATTTATGCTCAGTCATCCCATCCATACACAGCCATCCACATTTATGGCTCAACCATGCTCCCCTATCCCAATCTACGGATCATCCATCCCCATTCATGCTCATCCATGCCACATCAGTTCTCATCCATGCCACATCCATGCCACTACAGTGCCTCACAAAAGTGTAATAGGTAGTCAAATTAGATTTGAAATGTATGCCCCTAGAACACCTGATGGTGCTCCCTGCATTTTGGGTCTCTGTATGTGGCCTGGCTGTGGAAAAGTCTGCCACATGTGGTATCGCCGTACTCAGGAGGAGTAGGATAATCTATTTTGGGGTGTAATTTTTGATATGTACATGTTGTGTTAGAAATATTGTATAAATGGACAACTTTGTCTAAAAAAAAAATGCCTTTTCATTTTCTTTCCACATTTTCCAAAAACTTGTAGAAAAAAATTACATGTTTAAAAGACACATTTCCATTGTTCTGGTGCTCCAGGGCCTTCAAAAGTGTAAGATGTAGTCAAGAAATTATATGTGTAATTTATGCTCCTAGAACGCCTGAAGGTGATCCCTCAATGTTGGGCCTCTGTATGTAGCCACGCTGTGTAAAAGTCTCACACGTGGTATCGCCATACTCAGAAGGAGTAGCAGAATGGGTTTTTTTTGGGTGTAATTCGAGGTATGCATATGCTGCGTGTGAGAAATAACCTGCTAATATGACAATTTTGTGAAAAAAAAAAGAAAAAAAGTCTTGATTTCTTTATCGTACATCACGGGACACAGAGCAGCCATAGTAATTACTATCTGGGTTATACACCACCTATAGGTGAATGGACACTGGACACACCCAAAAGACAGGAAGTCCCCCTCTATATAACCCCTTCCATACAGGAAGTACCTCAGTTTTTTCGCCACAATGGAATAGTGCTCTATGCTATGATTAAGTCCTGGTAGAAGGTCCTGCTAGAATCAAGGGACTATGCATTCGGATCCATTCAAGGTGGCAAAGAAGACCAAGATGGATGGTACCCGAGCCTCAAGGAAGAAGAAGCAAAAAGAGGTTTTGCCTGTAATGCGCCTCTTTTGGGGCGCTGGACCCAGGGAGCCGGGCCCTTGGACAAAGAAACCAAAGGCGGTCGTGGCAGGGTGCTGTACAGGTCCAAGGGTGTGGACCCCAAGGTGAAAGGGGACCCGGTCCCCAAGGTGATGGTCCACAAGAGACTTGACCCGCCGTGATGGGTGAAGATTGGATCTAGCTGTGTTATCCAGCAGTATCTTGCGGCGGGAATGGTAAGTTTAAAAAAGAAAAAACTCCCAAAAGAAACACATATGGTTCACTTTAAAGTTTTTTTTTATCAGTAGCCACATGTCTTGCGTGTGTATCACCACTAGAGGGTGTTGATGTGTTATTTGCAGTCCTAGTACTTTCTGTTATTACAGGAATACTTACTTGTTCAGACTCCCCTACGGCTCCCTGTTGTCCAAGAGGCAGGCAGCAGCCGCAGTGTCCATCCCGATGCGCTCCTCTACTGCCCCGTACTGCCAGCATTTCCTTCTAGTAGGAACAGCTGCCTTATCCACGCGCGCACGGTGGTAAGCCCCAGATAAGGGTTACTGAGGATGCGGGAGACCTAAGACGCGGCTAGCGTGCACATGGAGAACGAGTGTGCACGTAGCGCAAGGCGCACGGCTCAGGCGCAGCCCGATGGCTATAAATTTTACTTGGTTAAAGGGTCTGGTGGCTGATGGATGGACACAAAGCAGGCTGCTGCTGCTGGGGCATGTAAGCACTGTGGAGTTTGGATACAGGCATATAAAAGGCACAGCTACTGGTCATTAGGCTGAGCGATGATAGCGGCATTATAGCTGGACTACAGCTCAGCTATGACTAAGCACTGTTCCTGGTGTGAAACATGTCAGCAGCAGTGCAATTAGTCTGTACTTACCTTTGATGCCTTGATTTTACTTTTCAATAAAGGTGAATATTTGGAGTGCGGCTATCCAGCCTTTCATTTTTTCCATTATCTCTGTTGCAAACAGAGCCAGCACCCTGTTTAACTGTGGAGACAGCTGACCTCAGGAGAGGTAATCATCCTGGAGCGGTGAACACCTATAGCTCAGCAGTAGGTTGGGCACACAGATTGTACGTGCCTCCAGTTTGTTTGCCTAGGGCAATGTCTTCCCAAAAGAAGAGTGGGGGGAATACAGCAGGAAGGGGTGCAAGATCGCCAATCATGCCTCCACAGTGCTGTCCTCTCCTGAGAGAGCAGAGGTGACTGGCCAATCTGAGCCATTACAGCTGTCAGGCATAGTGGCTACTTCCAGTGCTTCAGCCTCTACATATGTCACTAAGGACGATTTGGCATCTGCATTAGCTGGGTTGGAAGGCAAAATAGCTGGCATGATCACGTCTGTCTCCCAAACTGGGAAAAAGCACGAAATATCTCCTTCTCCCTCTCATGACCTTCCAGCAGTGGAACAGGAATGGGCAGAGGATATAGAGGTACCACTGGATGACCAGGAAGAAGGTCAAGCAGATGACTCCTCTTCCGAGGAATCAATCTCTGAGGAACCTTTTTCAGCCTCTCAGTCCCAAAGATTGTTAGCGCAATTCCTTACAGACTTGGTCTGTTCTGCATTTAAATTACACCCGGTAGAGCTGTCCGGTGCCTCTTTTTCCTCTTTAGGGTCTTTGCAACCTCCGCAGAGTTCATATGCTTTCCCTCTGCATCCACTACTGGAGCAGTTAGTATATGCAGATTGGGATCATCCGGATAGAGTTTTTATCCCTCCTAGAAGATTTTAACTTCTGTACCCAATGAATGAGAAATTCACAAAAAATCTGAGTTTGCCAGCAGTGGATGCTGCTATTTGTTCTGTGACTAGGAACTTAACCTGTCTGGTAGACAATGCCCAAGTTTTTAAGGATCCAGCTCATAAAAAGCTGGAATCTTTACTTAGAGCCCCCTTTTCCATAGCTGGTTCAGCAGCACAACCCGCAGTAGCAGCTATAGGAATTTGTCAGTCCTTGAAGGACCAGTTTAAGTGTATCATTAAGAGTGTTCCTGCTCACGGGGAAGCTGCTTGCGAGTTAACAGACCTGCTGAGGGCCTTATGCTTTTCGATTGATGCACTTAATGATTTTATTCAGCAAGTGTTACACTTTGCTCCCTGTCTGTGCATATGTGCAGAATTCTTTGGTTAAAGAATTGATCAGCGGAGATGCCTTGCAAGAAGCTATTGGCAAGTTTTCCCTTTCATGGGGAATGCTTGTTTGGAGACTATTTGGATAAGTATATCCAAAAAATTTCAGGTGGTAAGAGTGTGCTTTTACCTGTTAGAAGAAGGAATAGTGTACTTCATTTAAACATTCTAGTTCCCCGGCTCTGGGTGCCTCAGCCCCCAGGCAGTTTTGACGGCCTCCTCCATCTGGTTCAAGAGGTAAGCCTCAAAGGCAAGGACAGAGCCAGAAAAAACCCTGGGTTCAGAGGCCTGCCAAACAGGGTCTTAAGGCCTCCTCATGAAGGAGCGCCCCCACTCATTCGGGTGGGGGGGAAGGCTTCTGCAGTTTTCAGTAGCCTGGGGAAAGTAGCTTCAGGACAGATGGGTCAATTCCACAGTATCTCTAGGCTACAAACTAGAGTTTCCGGAATTTCCACCATCTCGATTTCTAAGGTCAAATGTTCCCAAGGACCTGCTAAAGAGAAGATCCTTATTCCAGGCATTGGACCGAATGAGGTCACAAGGTGCAATTATAGAAATACCGACAGAAGAGCGGTTCATGGGTTTCTATTCAAATCTTTTCACAGTGCCAAAACCGAATGGAGATATGAGACCCATTATGGATCTCAAAAGTCTGAATCAATTCCTAAACATACACCCTTTTCGGGTGGAGTCAGTCTGGTCAGTCGTATCCATTCAGAGGGGAGGAGAACTTCTAACATCAATAGACATCAAGGATGCATATCTGCATGTGCCAATTTACCTCTCTCACCAGAAGTTTCTATGATTCAAGGTAGAGGGGCATCATTTTCAGTTTGTAGCCTTGCGCTTCGGGTTAGCTACCGCCCCCAGGGTGTTCACAAAAATAATGGCATACCTAGATGATCCATTATTAGTAGATCAGTCAACTGACCAAAATGTGTCCAGCACGGTTCTATATTTGGAACCCATGGGTTGGGTTCTCAACCTGGAAAAGTCAGCTTTACGGCTAGTGCAGAGACTAGAATACTTGGGTCTGATTATAGACACAATCCAAGGAAAGGTGTTTTTGCCTCAGGCGAAAGTCAGTGCCATAAGGAATCTTGTCCAGATGGTCAAGGGAAAGAAGGGACCTTCAATTCGCCTTTGTATGAGGTTGCTAGGAAAGATGGTAGCTTCCTTCGAAGCAATTCCCTATGTCCAATTCCACTCATTGCAAAACCGCATTCTGTCCGCTTGGAACAAAAAGATCCAAGCTTTAGATTATTAGATGTATCTGTCTGGTGAGGCAGAGTCTCAGTTGGTGGTTGGTTCCCAGAAATTTGCAGAAGGGCAAATCCTTCCTGCCAATGGCTTGGAAGGTGGTGACAATGGATGCCAGCCTTTCGGGCTGGGGAGCAGTTCTAGAGGAATCCACTGTCCAGGACAGGTGGTCAGGAATCGAGAAAACTTTGCCTATCAATACCCTAGAGATTCGGGCAGCTTGTCTGGCTCTAGTATCGTGGACCTTTAGGTTGCGGGGTTGTCCCGTCAGGATCCAATCCGACAATGCCACAGCTGTGGCTTACATCAACCACTAAGGGGTACCAGAAGTCAAGTGGCCCAGAAAGAGACGGACCATATCCTAACATGGGCAGAGAAACATGTACCGTTTCTGTCAGCAGTCTTCATTCCAGGAATGGAGAATTGGCAAGCAGACTTCTTGAGCCACCAGCAGTTATTCCAGGGAGAATGGTCCCTGCATCCCAAGGTTTTTTCAACCATCTGCCAAACATTGGGACATAGATCTGTTGGCGTCCAGGTTCAACAAGAAGTTGGACAGGTTTGTGTCAAGGATAAGGGATGCGCTCGCATTCGGAACAGATATGTTAGTGATTCCGTGGGACCACTGATTTACGCATTCCCTCCAGTTCAGCTTCTACCTTGACTTTTGCACAGGACCAGGGAGGAAGGGAAGCCAGTAATATTGGTAGCCCCAGCATGGCCCAGAAGGTCCTGGTACGCAGAAATTGTAAAATTAGCAGTGGGAAAACCATGGTCCCTTCCACCCCGTCCAGACTTGCTCTCGCAAGGACCAATATTCCATCCTGCCTTACAGTCGCTAAATTTAATGGTTTGGCTATTGAGGCCCAGATTTTAAAGGATTGAGGGCTTTCTGGTTAAGTTGTGACTACCTTGATAAATGCAAGGAAACCAGCTTCTAGAGCTATTTATTATAGAATTAGGAAGTCCTCTATTTCTTGGTGTGGCCACCATTATTTTCCAGCACTGCCTTAACCCTCTTGGGCATGGAGTTCACCAGAGCTTCATAGGTTGCCACTGGAGTCCTCTTCCACTTCTCCATGACGACATCACGGAGCTGGTGGATGTTAGAGACCTTGCGCTTCTCCATATTCCATTTGAGGATGCCCCACAGATGCTCAATAGGGTTTAGGACTGGAGGCTTGCTTGGCCAGTCCATCACCTTTACCCTCAGGTTCTTTAGCAAGGCAGTGGTCATCTAGGAGGTGTGTTTGGGGTCATTATCATGTTGGAATACTGCCCTGCAACCCAGTCTCTGAAGGGAGGGGATCATGCTCTGCTTCATTATGTCACAATACATGTTGGCATTCATGGTTTCCTCAATGAACTGTAGCTCCCCAGTGCCGGCAGCACTCATGCAGCCCCAGACCATGACACTTCCACCAGCTTGCTTGACTGTAGGCAAGACATACTTGTCTTTGTACTCCTCACCTGGTTGCCGCCACACACTTTTGACACCATCAAAACCAAATGAGTTTATCTTGGTCTCATCAGACCACAGGACATGGTTCCAGTAATCCATGTCCATAGTCTGCTTGTCTATAGCAAACTGTTTGTGGGGTTTCTTGTGCATCACCTTTAGAAGAGGCTTCCTTCTGGGACAACAGCCATGCAACAGCCATGCAGACCAATTTGATGCAGTGTGCGGCGTATGGTCTTAGCACTGACAGGCTGACCCCCCTACCCCTTCAATCTCTGCAGCAATGCTGGCAGCACTCATATGTCTTTTTCCCAAAGACAACCTATGGATATGATGCTGAGCACGTGCACTCAACTTCTTTGGTTGAACATGGCGAGGCCTGTTCTGAGTGGAACCTGCCTGTTAAACCGCTGTATGGTCTTGGCCACCGCTGCAGCTCAGTTTCAAGGTCTTGGCAATATTCTTATAGCCTAGGCCATCTTTAGGTAGAGCAACAATTCTTTTTTTCATAGTCTCAGTTTTTTTCCATGAGGTGCCATGGTGAACTTCCAGTGACCAGTATGAGAGAGTGAGAGCAATAACAGCAAATTTAACACACCTGCTCCCCATTCACACCTTAGATCTTGTAACTAAGGAGTCACATGATACCAGGGAGGGAAAATGGTTAATTGGGCTCAATTTGGACATTTTCACTTAGGGGTGTACTCACTTTTGTTGCCAGCGGTTTAGACATTAATTGCTGTGTGCTGAGTTATTTTGAGAGGACAGCAAATTTACACTGTTATACAAGCTGTACAATCACTACTTTACATTGTAGCAAAGTGTAATTTTTTCAGTGTTGTCACATGAAAATATAGAATAAAATGTTTACAAAAATGTGAGGGATGCACTCACTTTTGTGAGATACTGTATATAACCAGAGGCTGTTGCATTATTATCTAACCAAAGATGATTTCTAGTCGTATGTCTGGCTATATATATATATAGATATACCCTGTTTCCCCGAAAATAAGACCTAGCGTGATTGTCGGTGATGGCTGCAATATAAGCCCTACCCTCCAAATAAGCCCTAGTTAAAGTCCTTGTAGGTCTTATTTTCAGGGTAGGGCTTATTTTCGGGGAAACAGGGTAGGGCTTAGTTGGGGGGTAGGGCTTATATTGCAGCCATCAGTGACAATCACGCTAGGTCTTATTTTCGGGGAAACAGGGTATATCTATCTATCTATCTATCTATCTATCTATCTATCTATCTATCTATCTATCTATCTATCTATCTATCTATCTATCTATCTATCTATCTATCTATCTATCTATCTATCTATCTATCTATCTATCTATATATATATATCTATATCTATATACACACACAATACTTTGCAAATGCTTTATCCAGGTGTGAAGAAATGCTTGTAAGTAAGAATGCTTTCAAAAATACATATTTTATTTGTTTATTTTTAGCAATTTACAAAATGCAAAGTGACCAGTCAGAAGAAAAATCTAAATCTAATCAATATTTGGTGTGACTGCCCTTTGGCTTTACCAGCATTAATTCTTACACTTGCACACTTTGTACAGCTGCACAAAATTAGGAAATTTGTAGGCTTGGTGTATGATTGACCAATTATACTAAGTAAGTGCCAATGGTCATCAATTTCATATGTAGGTTCAAACACAGTCATTAACTGAAACAGAAACAGCTGTGTAAGAGGCTTAAAACCAGTTGAGGAACAGCCAAACTCAGCTACTAAGGTGAGGTTGTGGAAGACAGTTTCATGTCACAGGTCATACACCATGGCAAGACTGAGCACAGCAACAAGACATAAGGTAGTTATATTGGATTAGCAAGGTCTCTCCCAGGCAAAGATTTCAAAACAGACTGCTGTTCAAGCTGTTTTGAAGAAGCACAAAGGAAGGGGCAATGTTGAGGACCATAGACGCAGTAGTCAGCCAAGGAAACTTAATGCTTAATTTAACTAACATTTATAGGTAAAGTTGATCCAGGGAATATCTGATTGCCTCTTGGGGGATCAGGAAGAAATTTGTTGCCCTGGTAAAGCAAATTGGATCATGCTTCGCTGTTTTTTTTTGTTTTTTTTCCTCTGGATAAACTGTGAGTATAGGATTTTGTATATAATTTTATATAATTTGTTTTCCCCTTTTATTGATTGAACTACAATGCCTTGAAAAAGTATTCATACCCCTTGAAATTTTCCACATTTTGTCACGTTACAACAGAAAACGTAAATGTATTTTATGTGATAGACCGACACAAAGTGGCACATAATTGTGGAGTAAAAGGAAAATGATAAATGGCTTTCAAATTTTTTTACAAATAAAAAAGTGTGGCGTGCATATTGTATTCAGCCCCCCATGTCAATACTTTGTAGAACCCCCATTCACTGCAATTACAGCTGCAAGTCTTTTTTTGGGGTGTCTCTACCAGATTTGCACATCTAGAGCAGTGGTCTCCAAATTGTGGCACCGGGGACAGATGCGGCCCTTTGCTTGCTTCTATATGGCCCTTGGGACATTATTCCTCAAACTCACACCAAGGATGTGGCACCATATCTCTCACTGACACCATTAATGGGGCACTATTCCTCCCACTGACACCGTCGATAGGGCACTATCCCTTCCACTGATACCAACCATAGGGTGCTATTGCTCCTGCTAAGACCAATGATGGGGCACTATTTCTCCCGCTGACACTGTCGGTGGGGCACTATACCTCCCACTGACATCGTCGATGGTGGCACTATCCCTTCCATTGATACCAACCATAGGGCACTACTCCTCCTTCTAAGACCAATGATGGGGCACTATTTCTCCCACTGACACGGACAATGGGGCACTATTCCTTCCATTGATACCAACCATGGGACACTATTCCTCCTCTTAAAACTAATGATGGAGCATTGTTTACTCCCACTAAAGCCAGAACATTTTCTACTCACACCGACCCCTGTAAAGTCTGAAGGACAGTAAACTGGCCCATTGTTTAAAATGTTTGGAGACACCTGATCTAGAGAGTGGTCACACTGCAAACTGCAAACGGGACTTCTTATGTCTTTCTTTCAACAATGACCATGGGCCTCTTGGCTGCTTCTCTGATGAATGCTCTCCTTGCCTGGCCTGTCAGTTTAGGTGGACAGCCATGTCTTAGTAGGTTTGCAGTTGTGCCATACCCTTTCCATTTTCAGATGATAGACTGAACAGTGCTCCGTGAGATGTTCAAAGCTTGGGATATTTTTTATAACCTAATCCTGCTTTAAACTTCTCCACAACTTTATTCCTGACCTGTCTGGTGCATTAACTGGCCTTCATGATGCTGTTTGTTCACTAAGGTTCTCTAACAAACCTCTGAGGGCTTCACAGAACAACTGTATTTATTTTTTTTCATGACAGTAACCTTGATTATAAATGATAAAGCAGCTTTGTTTTCTCTGCCAGAATTATCAAGTAAGATATCTTGGGTAACAGCAATGTATGTGCGGCAAATTGCTATCTTGCGTATTGTAGCATACCCTATTATTGATGTTAATTAACTTTTCGCTCTTTCTTGATTCAGGGTGAGATTAAATGTCCCAGACATTAACATTATTCAGTTGAATTGTGTTTGGTCCTTTTTCTAGATGAGTAATTTAATTTGATACAATTAAACTGGTTTGCTGAACAGAACCTTATTTTATTTACATAAGGTTCTGTGCTGTTGATGGTTCAATTCCGAGGTAATATGTCAGCTGCACATAGCGGCTTTTCTCTAAATACAAATTTAAAAGGAAGACCATCAGATATTTTCTAAGTAATTTTGTTGTTGTAAAATCATTATACAGTGTTAATGCAGCATTTATTATAATACAGTTTGGCCTGCTTGTGTAAATGTCTCATGATAATGTCTTGCATATAGATTTGTAGCCACTAGAGGGATCAATGTTTGTATTACAGCTCAGTCGTTAGCCTTGCTGAGCAACTGCTGTGAGAAATTACAGAGCACATTTGGAGAATGTTTTGTGTTCAAAATACAAATGTGTAGCCTTAGCAACAATGTTTTTTTGTTCAGTGATACTCCTAAAGCTTTTAATTAAACTCTGTTGTCTGGGTTTTAGGCCTCATCCACACTGTGCATTTGCTCTGCCCCGGAAATGCTTTTTCTCCTGGCAGGAGAAAAGGTGCTTTAAAGGCCCACCTAAAGCAAAGTTTTGCACACGCATTTAGGTGTGTTTAGGTGCATTGAGGTGTGTCAAGCATTTTAGTATTAATGGATTCCATTTGCCAGAATACTAATTTATTCTGGCCATTGGACTGAATGAACACTCAAATGATACACGCGTCTAGCGCTTAGACAGGTTTAGGCTCATCAAGCATTTTTTTTATGTTAGAAAACTTCACTCCTGAACATGATGATGGGGTTTTTTCTGCCTGAAAACGCTTCTTTTCCAGTATGCCTGTAAACACATATGTGTGCATGGACACATAGGCTAAAGCCTCGTACACACGATCAGATTTTCCACAGACAAAACCTTTCTGCCAGGAACTTATATTGCATACAATTGTCGGCCAACAAACATGAACGTAGTGACGTACTACATGGTTTTTCAGCTCTTTAGCGCTACCCTTTGGGCTCCTTCTGCTAATTTCGTATTAGTAGAAGTTTGGTGAGTGTTGATTCGTGTTTTTCATTTCACGCTTTTCAGTTCGTTTCTGAATGGCCGTTCGTCAACCAGCCATGTTGCGGAATCGGAGGAGATAACGTGTTATTTATTATTGGCCTTGGAGTTATTGCTTTGACCCAAGTCCAGTCCAGGAACAGGAGGAGGAGGAGGATTTCTTGGACCAAAAATTGATCGCTTTATTAATGGTGACCAATTATGTCATATGCCTTTGCTGCGGGAGCTCCAGGAGAATAATCCAGATGATTTTTGGAATTATCTCTGGATGACGGACCCCTGCTTTCACCAACTCTTGGCATTGTTGACCCCCTATATTAGCAAGCAGGACACATGCATGAGGATTTAATTTTAATTTTTGGTTGAATAATAATGATTTGATTTGGTATATTTGCTATATTTTTGGATGCACAGAATGCACTTTTTGGTTAAGTTCTATTGGCAGATAGCATGTATAATTGTCTTTGTTTTCTTTTTTTAATGCACAATAAAAAAATTGTGGAGAATAATACTTGGCTATGTGTTTTACTTCACAGTTTGGGAGTAGGCAGTTAAATTTAAAAAAATACAATGTAAACTTAACAAGGGACACCAACATGGTGTTGTGGTAACTTGCATCAAAAAAAAAATTAACAAGCATAATAATATTATTCTTGATATCACTAGAAAAAAAAAAGCCTTTGAAAATTCGTTTGCAATAACTCCATCAGTATCACCAGCAAACCAGCTTCATTATTATCCCATTAGAGAAGAAGAGAATTGTGCGCTGCATTTTGAGATTTCATAATTTGTCACGTCACAAATGTTAATTCTCCATTACAAACACTAGTTTACAAGACCGACCGCTTCTGGCTCGTCCTTCCGAGCATGCATGTTTGTACTTTGGACTTTTGTCTGACGGACTTGTGTACACACGCTTGGAAAATCCGACAGCAGACATTTGTCAGCGGAAAATTTTAAAGCCTGCCATCCAACATTTGTCCATGGAAAATCCAACAACAATTGTCCGATACAGCGTTCAAACGGTCGGATTTTCCGCCAACAGCCTGTCATCACACAATTTCCATTGGAAATCCCAATTGTGTGTACCAGGCTTTACATAGAGGTGCATTTATAGGCAGAAAAAAAATCAAACCCCCATAAAAGCCGTGTTTTTAAGCCCAGTGTGCATAAGCCCTTAGTGCATTCAAACAATGCTATTGAGCCATGCTTCAACAACAATAGCATGGCATTCATAGCTCATCACACTATTCACAACTGTGTAATTCTGCAGGTAAGAACATGTCTGAGGTTCCTTACCAATTGCACAGCTGTGCTCACTATAGAGGCTGGGGCTGATATCTGAAAACTAAAGCAAAAGTGACGTTGTCTTCTTTTTCAGTCATCAGGTTCCAAATCAACCCATTAGTCTTCATTTGTCAAAGGGCCCTTGCACACGGCTTTCCGCTCAGCTCCGCCTGTCAGTTTTTCAAACGGACCTGATTGGAGCCTCCATTCACTCTTATGGAGCGGCGGATGTTAGCGGTGACATGTCTGCTGACATCCGCTGCTATCCGATCTGATCCTTTCCGTGAAATCCAGACGGATGATGACCCTATATTCCATCCGCCTGGCGCCTGGCAGGGCACTAATTAGAAAAGCTGCTGGGCTTGTAACCCTTAAGATATGATTTCCTATTGGAAGTATCGCACCAAAAATTACATTTTTGTTGCAGGGGATGCCTGAAATCTAACTTGTATCTTAGGGCAGACTTCTGGGAAAATCAGTGAACAAATCACACAAGCAGGAAATTATGTTTCTGGCAGGCGTTCTGTACACATTCTGTGTACAAAACACCTCCAGGCAGCCATATTGTATTGCCTTTTATAAAAATTGACAGTGCTGCATATTGAAAAGGAAAGGTCATTTTTAATAACATTCAATTACAATATGACTTGTGTCGCAATTGTATACGCTATGTTATTTTTGCTTTATTTGCTATTTTTTTTTCCCCACGAAAGTGGAGTTACTCTTTAAAGAAAAACTCTAAACAGTCAGGAGTTTTACCAAGTTTATAAGGCTTCATGCACACTGGACGTTAAAATAATTTTATAAAAATGGCAGTAGCTTTGCAGTGAGTCTTTCAATGTTTTTTAACATTTTTTCAATAGTGTTTATTAGCGTTTTTAGCGTTTTTACGCCTTAGCGTTTTTTTAGCTTTTTTTTTATTTTTTCAATGGATCAAAAATGTTAAACGCTGGTTTATCGACGTTTATCAGCGTTTGCCGGTTTTTGTGGTCAGAAAAACGACTCCTGAACATGATTTTATGGCATTCAGAAAACAGCCCATAAACTCCACTGCTGATAAATGTCCAAAAAGTCCATGTGTCCATGGACACATAGGATGACATAGTGGGGAGTTTATGCGCTGTTAAAAAAAAAAAAGCCCAAACTCTCAAACAGACGGTTATGAGTTTCAGTGTGCATCGAGCCTAAAGATTGGGTAATTGGAGCCATTTTCAGGTCATGGAAATGTTGTTGGAGAAAGTCTAGCACAGGGGCTGCCTCTAAAATCCTTTTTTTTAAGCCTACTACTTTGATGGTTTGGTCTTTTACAGGGTTCCAATCAGCTAATCAATGTTGAATCAAAGGAAAAGGGACCCTAATCAACAGAATTCATGACACTGTTAGGCCCCTTTCACACGATCGGACAGTTTTGACGGCGGATCTGAACGGGCGCTCCATGTTAGCCTATGGAGCGACGGATGTCAGCGGAGACATGTCCACTGACATCCGACCCGGTCCGATCCGCAAAAAGCAGACGGATGGCCCTACGTCCAGGTCTGTCGCTGGCGGATCGGGTGAGATCTGATGAAAACGGACATGCTGTCCGTTTTCATCTGATCCCTCCATAGGCGGCAGCGGCGCCTGACAAGCCCCTCTCCGCTCAGTGAGCAGAGAGGGACCTGTCATCCGCCGGGTCAGCGGAGATCAACGGACTGATCTCCCGCTGAGCCGGTGGACCGAGGTGGGCTCTGTGGTAAACGGAGTCCGCCTCGTGTGAATGAGGGCTTATAGTCATGTACAAGAAAAGTATTGAATGTTTTTTTTTTTTATAGTTATTTATAACTACTGCAGCATCAGCATAAACCAGTTGGGCACAGAAGTTGCCTAAGGTGACTGCTCCTGATAAATACTAGAATGGAATCCCTATGCATTGAGGTTGATTTACTTAAACTGGAGAGTGAAAAATCTGGTGCAGCTGTGCATGGTAGCCAATCAGCTTCTAACTTCAGATTGTTCAATTAAGTTTTGACTAAAAAACTGGAAGCTGATTGGTTTTGTATGTAGAGCTGCAGCAGATTTTGCAGTGTTAATAAATCAACCCCATTTTGTGTGTGTGTGTGTGTGTGTGTGTAGACAGGACAGTAGGGGTCAGACATTATTGGAGGGTGTAATAGGGAATAGATGGGGGGAGTTTATGACACGTGACAAGAAGGTTTCCATGTTACAAACAACCTTTGGAAACTATAGTGCTATTTGTACTACTAAAAAAAGATATGCAACACACAAGAAGTAAAATGCATTAAAGTATTAAACGTTTCACTAATGCCAGAAGTGTGCCAAGAAAAATAAGTGAGTTGGAAAATTTGGTGCATTGAAGAGAAGTATGATTTAATTGGTATTGCTGAATCTTGGCTTCATTCTTCACACGACTGGGCTATTAATATTCCTGACTTTGCAGTCTTTCAGAGACACAGTGTAAAAAGGAAAGGTGGCAGTGTCTAGATCTATGTGAGAAGTGATCTCAAAGCAAGTGTGAAAGAGGACCTAGTTGATAGAGGGTGTGATGAGGCTGAATCATTACTGGTGGAACTGCATATAATGTGCATAGTTCAAAGTTGATCATTGGAGTTTGTTGTAGGCCACCCAGTGTTATTATAAAACATATCCAATAAAAAAATGTAAAAGATCAAATTTCTTCATCAAAAGTTATAGCGTCTACAAACTATGGGATCATTTTTATGGAATTTTGTATTTATTTTTTTCTAGTAATAGCGGCAATCAGCAATTTTTAGCTGGACTGCGACATTGTGGAAGACGAATCTGACACTAACTGACACTTTTTTGGGAACCAGTGACATTATTACAGTGATCAGTGCTAAAAATATGCATGGTTACTGTACTAATGACACTGACAGGAAAGAAGTTAACATCAGGACCGATCAACGGGTTAAGTATGTTCCCTGGTAATGTTTTCTAACTATATGGGGGATGGACTGACTGAGACAACAGAGATCCATGTTCCTGCTTAGCAGGAAGACAAGATATCTGTGTCCTCCCCTGTCAGAACGACGATCTGCTTTGTTTACATAGGCAGATCCCTGTTCTGTCTCCTATCTCTGTGGGGAATGATCACGGGTGTTCGGCGGACGCTCCCCCGCCCTCTGGCATGCACCCACAAGGGCTAGTCAATTCAGGTACATCGATTCACGCAGCCGTGCCACCTTGCCGCAGTACAACTGAGGCCGGCAAGTAGAGATCAAAGTCTTTACCAAATAACTATAGACCTGTTAGTTTAACTTCTATAGTCAGGAATATACTGGAGAGTTTAATAAAAGACCACATAGATGAGTTCTTGCTGGGAAACAAATATTTTAAGTGACAGACAGCATGGATTCATGAAAAACATAAGTTGTCAAACAAACCTGATTTCTTTTTATGAGAAGGTGAGCAAAACCCTGGACAAAGGAGTGGTTGTGGACATAGTATATTTAGATGTTGCCATAGCATTTGACACAGATAATGTGTAAGGTAAAGTCTACAGACTTGGAAAAATCAGTAAATGGATAGAAAACTGTGTAAAAGACAGAATTCAGAGAGTAGTGGTTAATGCAGTGGCGGCCGCTCTATTAGGGGCGCAGGGGCGCCACCCCCCTTATCCATGCCCCCGGCCCCTAATCTCCATGCAGGGTGCTGGATGCATGGATTTCAATGGGATTTTTTTTTTTTTTAATAGAAGCACACGATTAAAGCCTGAGGCTCTAATTGGCTTTAAAAAAGGGTATGCTCGGGGCGCCATAACCCCCCAGTTGTGTGACATTAGCGAATTAATATTCACTAATGTCTTCCTGCTTCTCCTCCCCACCACTCAGAAAGTGGGTCCTGAGACCCGAGTCTTAGGACTCCCGGCCGATTGGGTCTCAGGATCCACTTCCTGTTCGGCCGGGAGGAGAAGCAATGGCCCTGGCTCTTCCCTCAGCAAGCTGGAGCGAGGAGCAGTGGGCAGAGGGGCAGCAACAGCCGCTTTGAGGTGCCCTACCCCAGATCCAGCACCACCTTATGATCAGAAGGTAAGGCCACAGATCGCTGCCTTTTAGTTTGACTCATCCAGGGAGGCTTAGCTATGAGGAATGATTAGCTGAACTGAATTTATTCTCTCTTAAAAAGAGGAGATTAACCACTTCAGCCAGAAAGGATTTATCCGCTTCCTGACCAGGCCATTTTTTGCGATACAGCACTGCGTCGTTTTAACTGACAATTGCACGGGGGCGTGCAACGTTGTGCCCAAACAAAATTGATGTCCTTTTTTTTCCCACAATTAGAGCTTTCTTTTGGTGGTATTTAATCACCTCTGCAGTTTTTGTTTTTTGCACTATAAACAAAAAAAGACAATTTTGAAAATTTTGGCTGCTTCTCTGATTAATGTTCTCCTTGTCTTGCCTGTCAGTTTAGGTGAACGTCCATGTTTTGATAGGTTTGTAGTTGTGCCATACTCTTTCTATTTTCAGATGATGATTGAACAGTGCTCTGTAATATGTTCAAAGCTTGGGATAATTTTTTATAACCTAACCCTGCTTTAAACTTCTCCACAACTTTATCTCTGACCTGTCGGGTGTGTTCATTGGCCTTCATGATGCTGTTTGTTCACTAAGCTTTTCTAACAAACCTCTAAGGGCTTCACAGAACAGCCGTTTTCATACTGTGATTAAATTACATACAGGTAGACTCTTTTTACTAATTAGGTGACTTCTGAAGGCAATTGGTTCCACTAGATTTTAGTTAGGGGTATCAGAGTAAATGCACACCACACTTTTTACACATTTATTTGTAAAAAAAATAGAAAACCATTTATCATTTTCCTTCCACTTCACAATTATGTGCCGTTTTGTGTTGATCTATATAATACATTTATTTATACAGATCTTCACACCAGAGCGAAGGAGGGACACTTAATGTGTATCAAAAGCCAAAATATTTTCATTCATTTTAAATTAAGTAGGGAAAGACTAAATCCTGGTCAATGTGTTTTTTTTTTTCTTTTGCTCTTCATGTTGCATAGTGGAGAATACTATTAACTTTTCCTATAGACACAACAGGAAGTGGAGAAAATGCCCTCTTAGACAGTTTACACACATATGATGCAATGAGAGCTCCAAATGTCCAAGAGCCCTTTGCTGTATTCAGTAAACTGACGTAATCTGCCCTCCTTATACTTTACAGGCAGTCAATCACAGTTTTATGTGGTATGTGCTAACCTGAGTCCATTTAAGCACAGTCAGAATTCCTAAGCCCTGATGAAGAGTAAGTATTTTTGGCCCCTGAAATACATTGGCTTTATTCTACTTTGAATCAGTTTTATCATTAAACTATTGTGGACTCTAATGCCCCGGACACACGGTCGGACATTGATCGGACACTCCGACAACAAAATCCATGGATTTTTTCCAATGGATGTTGGCTCAAACTTGTCTTGCATACACACAAGTTGTCGGAAAATCCGATCGTTCTAAACGCGGTGACGTAAAACATGTACGTCGTGACTATAAACGGGGCAGTAGCCAATAGCTTTTGCCTCTTAATTTATTCGGAGCATGCGTGGCACTTTGTGTGTCGGATTTGTGTACACACGATCGGAATTTCCGACAACGGATTTTGTTGTCGGAAAATTTTATAGCCTGCTCTCAAACTTTGTGTGTCGGAAAATCCAATGGAAAATGTCCGATGGAGCCCACACACGGTCGGAATTTCCGACAACAAGCTCCGATCGCACATTTTCCGTCCGAAAGTCCGACCGTGTGTACGGGGCATTAGATGTTTGTTTGTAGCTCTCTTTGCATTATATGTGTGTGAATTCTCAACTCTGGATCCTTTCTCTTTTTCCTGAGGATGGTCCACATTTTGTGAAGTGCTGACAACTTAGAACCAGTGTGCCCAGTGACAATTTCAAGGACCCTTAGAAGCTCAGAATCCAGTTTCCTGTTTGTTCTTGTGTTTGGACTCTTATACAGTGATCCCTAGACCAAGCACTGCTTTTAAAATTTCCCCTTTATTCCTGTTCTTTAAATTTTTTTTTTTTTCAATCTACACCTTACAGAGGAGTGAGGATCAGAGGGATTTGTTTCCAAAAGGTAAAAAGACTCTACAACTGAGGGAGAGTTGGGAACCATGTCACAAGATTTTGATATGTTTGTACATCCATTGCATCCATTGCATCCATTGCATGAAAATCAATAGTGTGAAAGTATACAGTTCTGAAATCTAGAAGTACACATACATATTTTGATTTGGAATTCAAAGTAAACAAAAAAGTGTTAGCATAGAGAGCTTCATTGTCCCACCCACAAGCAGTTAACAAACATGTTAGTAATGCTGCCCACAAGATTGATTATACCCTTTTTTATAAGGTCCACCCTTTGTCACATTATTTTTATGAAACTCTAAACAAGAATTTATTATCAGGAGCAGCATGTTATTTTTATTTATATGCAGATCCTACAGAACTAATCAGTTACCTAGCCCACCAAAAAAGGAGAATGATTGCTTGACTAGTACCTTCTCTAAACAACTTTGCATCTCACATTTTTTTTTTTTTTTTGCTGGATTTTCCAGTAACTACCCCATGATGGCCAGAAGAGGGGGGAAAATAAAGAAAAAGTAACCACAGTTTGTGAATATTGTGGCTGGGTGCTTACACTTGTATCTGCACTGCCCTTGGCACAAGCTCACAAATGCTTTATAGTAGATACAGCTATGACTACATAGAACTGTTCTCATCAGTACCTGCCATACACTATTATCATTTTCAGCATGGAAGATTGACTGTTCGACTTACACTTCTGAGCTCACTGAAAAATCAGAACTGACAGAGAAATATGTTTGTCATTATGGCCTAAAAAATACGTACTTGTAAATATCAAAGGCTACATACAATAATGAAATAGTTTTAGAAACAAACACACAACAAGGTCAGTATCTGGTGCTGAGGAAAATAAAAAATGAAAGTGCATTGAGGTTCATAGCCTTTAAGTAAAATTATTTAATGCTAGATTGTTCAGTGAAGAGATATTTTGACAGGCAGCAGATTAATGGTGAATATCCTAAATCTGTCCCTAAAATATCCCTTAAATATGAAATTGTTGATAGTGGCTAGCAGTGGCAATAATCAAATGGACTGACATGATTGCACTGAAAAAAGCTTTGTGGCTGTGAGTTATGGTGGCACTGATGCATATTCTGAAAAAACGTCCTATACACATGGGCTCATAAGATGGCAACTACTCAAGGGGACAGCTCTGCCTAACTGTCTATGAAAAATAGTGGGCAGGCAGGGGAGCATGAAAGGGTTTGCAGTGCAGTATGTGGGAGACCTCCAAAGTCCCTTTAGGCATCCACCGAATAATTAATGGATATCTGTATGTGCCAGTATTTTCACATTTGAGGTAAGGAGTGAAATGGGCAGTTTGACATTGGTAAGAGTGCATCCTTACCAGGGTTAGAGAGTACAGTTATTATAGCTTCCTGCATAGGGTTTGGAAGGGAGTGTAAATTAAAGACTTCCTTAAATACATTTACTAGTTCTGGTAGTAGAACTTGGCCATATTGTTGTAGATCTTCTATGGGAAGCCATCCAGGCCTGGTGCCTTAGTATTGGATGAATCTGCAACAGCAGCTGTAATTTCCTTTAAGATGAGAGGTATATCTAATAATACTCTTTCCGCTTCTGTTGATTTTGGTTAGCCCAGGTATCAGTGGGGAGTAATTTGAC
Organism: Aquarana catesbeiana; assembly: GCF_042186555.1. Lineage (NCBI taxonomy): Eukaryota > Metazoa > Chordata > Amphibia > Anura > Ranidae > Aquarana > Aquarana catesbeiana. The sequence continues at coordinate 106,322,145 of NC_133334.1, forward strand.
AGGCCACTCGGGCCATACAAAGAAGATTCAATCCATGAGCAGATTGCTGTCTTAGCCAGGGCTAGATCTATAAAGGGCAAAGATTGGTAAGTGCTAAAACAACAAGAATACTTAAGTGTTTCAGAATGTTGTGTCCCACAAATATCCAATAACCCTAGGTCCCGCAATTGTCTGGCAAACAGTCCCTTTGTGTGGCTATATCACCATACCATGATTTTTATCAAGAGCAGGATTTACTATATTAAAATCCCCTTGTGCCAGGAAAAGGACTCCTATATGCACTACAATAAATTGCATATGCTGTTTCAGTAAAACATTCATATAGGGTGAAAGCACATACACATTCTCCAACATATAGCATTTAGTATCTAAATATATAAAGACTCTGGGGGTCAGTTTCAGTTAGAGTGCAGGAGAAAGCCTCAAAGGAAGACACAAAACACTGACTCCTCTAGCTTTGGTGGAACAAATAAAGTAATACAGATGCTTAAATTTAGCTCTGTAAAAAAGAGTTGCTGAATCTCCACCCAAGTGTGTCTCTTACAGGTAAACCACTGCCTGGCTGAAAGCCAAAACACTCTCATATAGAACAATAACCATAAATTCTTCTTGGGAAATTCAGTGGCTTGAAAGCTCACTCAGACACAAGAAATAAGGCATAAAGAAATATTCTGACATGAAAGGTTGGAATTTAGTTGACATGTTTTGTGAGGTCTTTGCTCATTTCTCCCTAGCCAAGATCCCACAATACCTTGAGAATTAAAGAATTGTGTTTCCCCAACCACCTCTCAGAATTTAGCTGGTCACAGCATTGCACATAGGACTTGGTGTAGGTGTAATCTACGCTTGATATCCATATTTTGCATGTTGTCTCTGCACCTCAGCTGAAAGGTTTGGGAAAAGGGAGATGTAAGCTTTATTAAGATTGATGGTTCCCATTGTGTGAGCTTTAGTCAACACAATATCTCTGTCCTTATAGTTGAGTAGTTTCAATATGAAGTTATGTGGAGGATCCCAGGTGGTAAAGGACAAGCCAGGATTCTGTGCGCCCTTTCTACTGCAAAGTATTGAAGCTGTTTTTTCTGAATGTTTCCAATAGCCAGCTTTCTATGAATTCCACAGGATATTTACCTTCAAGACCCAGGCAGACCCAGAATATGAATATTGTTTCACTTTTGTCTATTTTCCATACCTTCAAACCAATGTTAATGAGTAAATATTTTATCTCTTGTACATTGGATGTTGCCTTTCATTGGTGAGATGTCAACTTCTAGTGAAAAGACCTGATACTCCAGCTAGCAGTGCATTCCCTTATTTTTTGCATTTCAGGTCTCACTATAGCAATATCCTCCTTTATACCTAAGACTTATGCCCTGTATACACGGTCAGATTTTCCGACGGAAAATGTTCGATGGGAGCTTGTTTTCAGAAATTCCGACCGTGTGTAGGCTCCATCGGACATTTTCCATTGGAATTTCCGGCACACAAAATTTGAGGTCTGGATCTCAAATTTTCCGAAAACAAAATACATTGTCATAAATCCTGATCGTGTGTACACAATTCCGATGTACAAAGTTCCACGCATGCTCAGAATCAAGCAGAAGAGTTGCACCGGCTATTGAAATTCCTTTTTCTCGGCTCGTCATACGTGTTGTACGTCACTGTGTTCTGGACGTTCGGAATTTCCGACAAGATTTGTGTGACTGTGTGCATGCAAGACAAGTTTGAGCCAACATCCTGCGGAAAAATTTCATGGATTTTGTTGTCGGAATGTCTGATCGTGTGTACAGGGCATAAGAGTTTGAAAAGATGCATTGCAATTTTGAACCACAGTGACAACATCCCACAGTGTTGGTTCAGAATTTCTGAGGGGGTTAGAGGGTGGGCTGTGCTGTGCATTATATCCCCAGAGGATGAGATAGGTGTCTTTTATGCAGCTGCCATGTTCCATATTTTTGAAGCAGGCTTTATACAGTATGTGCCTGTGTTTCAGAAGTATGAGTCTCCCTCCCCATTTCCTTTGTCAATAACTGATTTAATTTTGACTGCAGTATAGACAAATCTCTCCAGTTTATTTGTCCTCTGCTCTGTCTTTAGTTGGCCACTGCGCATGTGGTTGTGAGTTGGTGCAATCATGGGGAGCTTGGTCTGCTACGTTCTGGTCCTCTGTATTTCATTTTGCGATATAAGAAAGATTCAATGGATTCCAACACTGGCTTGCAGGCTTACATTGGCTTCCAAGCCATGCCCCATGATTCATTTAATTTAAAAGCAATCTGTCTGGAGGTTATGTGTGTTAGACTGATGTTGTTATTAGTGGCTTGTAGTAGGAATTCTGACCTCATCAGTAGTATTGGACAGTTGTAGGCAGTAGTAGTTGTAGGCAGTAATAGTACGCAGTTGTAGACTAAGTAGTAGGCAGACATTGTTAAAAGAGTAATTTTTGTGCTAGTTATAAAGATTTGCATGCATCTTGAAAGTGTTATTTTAAAATCTACCTCTCATGCAAGTAAACACTGCCTTGAGCACATTTTAAGTTCTACAATTTTCTATGAGAATGAATGATACTATTGCAGTTTTGTGGCCCCATCAGAACAAAAACATAGTGGGTCACAACATACAGATGTTGTTCATTAAGACAGACTGCATTGGGTAGCCAATTCAAAAACACAACAAAAAATGCAGCACAGGGCACCAAAAACGTGGTAGTATGAACGACCCTAAACGTTCTGTGGCCAGGATCCTCCTCAGCCCACCCTCATACTTAACTAAGCCTGATTTCGATCCAGCGCTGTGCATGAGAGTAGCGGCTCTCTCCTCTCTCTCCCTCCTCACTAGGCAGATGTTAATCGAATCATATGCTTGCTCTGTGCAAAACCATTGCACAGAGAGTAAGTAAGGTGAACATGTTTGTTATTAAAAAAAAATAATTGAAAGTTAAAAATCACTTTAATCCTGTCACACTCAAGCCTGCAACAGCCTGAGATCTTAAAGCTGCCTTGGTAAAATGCAGAGAGAAAGAAGGCACAAAAGGCTAATGCAGGTCTTAAAAGTGACACTTAACAAAGTCTTTGTTATTGAAAGGATTCTCAAAGAGTGTTCCATCTCCTCCATGCTTTTAATTTCATTGAATTGAATTAACTCCCAGGTGTGTTTTAAATTTATACCATGAAACATCTAATATATTATTTGTCATTTTAAAAAAATGCTTAATTTGTAACCATTCTAGATAGAACAGAGTTCATTCTAAAGTACAATATGTAATGAAAGCAATACTTTTTTAGTGTACCCCCCCCCCCCCCCCCCCCCGGGCCACTTAATGTTTTTAATGTTTTGTGTCCTTCTGCTCTCCACCAGTGACAACCCACCCTTACGTGGACCCCAATGGTATTTTGACATGCCTGGTTTGCTTTTAATAGGCTTTGTTTAACAGGTAAAGTCCTGTAACAGAATGGAGTTAGACAGGAAAAAAATGAACGTAATGTGACCTCAAATACAGGACTACATTTGCTTAACCTCCCAAACCCTCAAACCCATCTTAAAATAAGGCCCTGCCTTCAACAATAGCCAATGATTTTGATGACAAAATCTTGCAGGATTTTAGTGCTCTTGTTTTGTAGCTTAAGAGTGCTCAGATAGAAACAATCAGGGCAGCTGGTCCCAAAACGCCAGTGGTTCCACGAGGGCTAGCAAAGGGTTTTACACTTCCTGTTGGGTTCACCTCTCAAGCCAGCTTTCAGTGGTGTCCCACAGTCCCTGGGACACATTCTGAGTGAAAGCACTTTGAAGCAAAGGACAGGAATGTGGACTTTGTGGATTTTCAGCACAGTGAGTACGTGGACTCCGCAATCTGCCTCTTTGGCCCTGATTCTCCTTGCAATAGCGTGGTGCTCAGCAGCTCTCAGCTGCACGTGGTCCAACAGCAACAGCAGCCAATGACGGCAGAGACTCCTTGATGTACTGAGCCTGATTCAGGGCTCACTGCCTCAAGTGCACCGCTGCTATCCAACTCAGCAAAAACAACCCCCATCTTAGCTCAGCACACATGCACTTGGCTCAGTACTCAAAACTCCTCTGCAGCAGACAGTCCTTTATATTTTGCAGTGATTCATGGATAGCAAAATATTCAGGAACAGTGAGATAATGAAACAGTAGCTCTCTGCAACAGCAACAGCCCTCATATCACTTGACCTAGGCACAGCAATAGTCCCATCTTGGCAGCAGCCAACAGCATTAATAGCAGATGTAGTCTATCTCTCCTTTGCAGCAGCTGGTGCCCTGGGATCTCCAGAAAACAGGAGCCTCCACGTTCCCCAGGGGCCCCACCCTGCACGCAGGTTTTGGAAGCATCAACCCTCTCCCAGATGGGTCTCTGCAGCTGCCGGGGACCCCAGCCCAGCATATTGGTCCCCTGAGCTTTGCTCCAGGCCATCTTCTTACATGTAGTTCTTTCCTAGCTAGTTGCAAGGTATGCCCCTTGGCTGCACAGCCAATCACAGTCCATCCTCTCTCACAGCTACTGCCACTCAAGCAGGGGATTATTTTGTCAATGCTACTAGGTGAGATTTGTCGAGAGAGCTTGGCGGTACAATAGCAACTTAATCAGATCAGCTTTCAGGGTATATTTTAACTGACATATTAATACATTTTGATGAGACAAATAACTTTGCATCTGTTATTTTTATATGTTTTCTTTATATCAATACAACGCAATCTGCTAAACAAAGGTTATTGCATACGACTATGCTTGTTATAAGAATAAAACTTTTTTTGACAATTACGTATGTACATTAATATTTAGCTAGTATTTCCACCCTAAGTTAATCTTTCTGGTATAGGCAGAGACTTATGGGCTACCCATCAAGGAGTCTCAATTCTTCTGTTGCATTCTTCAAAATATGACTTTAATTAATAATCTGGAAGGGAGAGTGGCACTCAATTGTAATTTATTTGGCAAGTGTTTAAAACATTGAAACTCAAGCATAGATATCTTGCTACTGGAGTGCCCGAGAGACGTAAAAGGTCATTAGGTCGTTCAACTCCAGCAAGTGAAATAATACTTTTTCTTCAGTTTTTTTCTTGCTTTAAATAAACTTCTAAGTGCAGTTTATTTGATATATTAGCCAATACAAACTAATATTGCCAAAGCTGTCTAAAATTACCTCAAGTGGAATTACTAGACTGGGTAAATTACTCTCCTGAAGAAATACCACTATCACTTTTTTTACGCTATTGAAATCTTGACATATTTATTCGTATATGTCATATATATCGCTTTAAGATAAAAGTGGTCTCTGTGGCAGGTTCGCCGCAAGATCACTTTTATCGGTGGTGGGAGAGGTGCCCCCCATCCCGCCATGTTCCGGTCATGTCCGCCGCTTACATGTAGCAGCGGAGACAATCCAATCCTTTCCCCTCAGAGGCTGAAAGTCAAGTGAGGGAATGATGGCCCCTACTCGACTCAATGACATTGGATGATGGAAGCGATGTCAAACATCACTTCCGCCCAATGGCCTTAAAGGGACATTTTTTTTTATTGAAGAAAAAAAAGAATTTTTTTTTATTGCATTTAAGTGTAAATGTGAGATCGGAGGTCTTTTTGACCCCAGATCTCACATTAAAGAGGTCCTGTCATGCTTTTTTTCTATTACAAGGGATGTTTACGTTCCTTGTAATAGGAATAAAAGTGATCCAAAAATATTTTTGTCTTGCACGCAGAAGTGAATGCATATGTAAGTGGCGCCTGCATATGTAAACGGTGTTCAAACCACACATGTGAGGTATTGCCGCGATCGTTAGAGCCAGAGCAATAATTCTCCCAAAAGACCTCCTTTGTAACTCAAAACTGGTAACCTGTAGAAATTTTTAAATGTTGCCTATGGAGATTTTTAGGTGTCAAAGTTTGTCGCCATTCCACGAGCGGGCGCAATTTTGAAACATACCATGTTGGGTATCAATTTACTTGACGTAACATTATCTTTCACAATATAAAAAAAAAAGGGCTAACTTTACTGATTTCTTATTTTTTTTATTAAAAAAAGTATATTTTTTTCCTAAAAAAATTGCATTTGTAAGACCGCTGCGCAAATACGGTGTGACATAAATTATTGAAACGACCGTCATTTTATTCTCTAGGGTGTCTGAAATATATATATATACATACATACATACATACATACATAGTGGGGACGGAAAGTATTCAGACCCCCTTAAATTTTTCACTCTTTGTTATATTGCAGCCATTTGCTAAAATCATTTAAGTTCAATTTTTTTCCCCATTAATGTACACACAGCACCCCATATTGACAGAAAAACACAAAATTGTTGACATTTTTGCAGATTTAATAAAAAAGAAAAACTGAAATATCACATGGTCCTAAGTATTCAGACCCTTTGCTGTGACACTCATATATTTAACTCAGGTGCTGTCCATTTCTTCTGATCATCCTTGAGATGGTTCTACACCTTCATTTAAGTCCAGCTGTGTTTGATTATACTGATTGGACTTGATTAGGAAAGCCACACACCTGTCTGTATAAGACCTTACAGCTCACAGTGCATGTCAGAGAAAATGAGAATCATGAGGTCAAAGGAAGTGCCTGAAGAGCTCAGACAAAATTGTGGCAAGGCACAGATCTGTAAATACATACAAAACAGCGCTCGCAAATAAATTTATGTTATATGATAATCTTCAAACTCTAACTATCCCGTTGCAGCTGCAGGATAAAAGTGCTGACACTTTAGTAATATATAAATGAAATTCTGCGCTGGCAACTTACCAAGTAGAAAATTAATAAACTATAATAAAACCAAATAATAAAACCAAATAATAAATACACTATGCAAATAGTTGTGAATGTGAAAAAAAAAAAAAAAGTGTATAAAGGGAAAATTTTTTTATGTAGACCTTGCACAATTTGCTGTGTATTGAGTGAAATCGTGCACATATGCACTAACAGACTGGGTAACTCAATGTAATAAGGGACAAATCAAAAATATATATGTACATACAAGTGATGCAGTTTGGATGAATAATCCAAAAAAACCCACATCCAAAACACTATGCGACTTGGGGCGATAGAATATCGCTAAACTGATGCAAAAAATATATATATATAATATATATGTGCTCTCATGTATTCATAATCATAAATAGCAATGAAGTGAGCCTCTAAACAAAATAAACACCAAGTGAAATTATGAAACAAAAGTGTCAATTGGATCAAAATTTGCAAATGACAGAATATCTATTAAATCAAAATGTTCCTTCACAAAAGGACAATCAGCAGACTTCCAGCTTTTTCATCCGTATGATAAATCAGGGCAAAAGGTATGCTGATGTAGGAGATGGTTAGAAGGAAACTTTTGGGACCACAAAGCTCGCGTTCCACCAAAAGAAAAGAAAAGACATATAGTGTAAAACCTTAGGATACCATGGGGTCACCTGCACATATGTGCGCTACTCACGGGACCGGCATGCAGAGCAGGAATTCAGATACTTGGTCGGTTCGCCGCTGAACGGCGTGTATCTGAATTCCTGCTCTGCATGCCGGTCCCGTGAGTAGCGCACATATGCGCAGGTGACCCCATGGTATCCTAAGGTTTTACACTATATGTCTTTTCTTTTCTTTTGGTGGAACGCGAGCTTTGTGGTCCCAAAAGTTTCCTTCTAACCATCTCCTACATCAGCATACCTTTTGCCCTGATTTATCATACGGATGAAAAAGCTGGAAGTCTGTTGATTGTCCTTTTGTGAAGGAACATTTTGATTTAATAGATATTCTGTCATTTGCAAATTTTGATCCAATTGACACTTTTGTTTCATAATTTCACTTGGTGTTTATTTTGTTTAGAGCAGGGGTCTTCAAACTATGGCCCTCCAGTTGTTCAGGAACTACAATTCCCATCATTCCTAGTCATGTCTGTGAATGTCAGAGTTTTACAATGCCTCATGGGACGTGTAGTTCCGCAACAGCTGGAGGGCCGTAGTTTGAGGATCCCTGGTTTAGAGGCTCACTTCATTGCTATTTATGATTATGAATACATGAGAGCACATATATATATTATATATTTTTTTTTGCATCAGTTTAGCGATATTCTATCGCCCCAAGTCGCATAGTGTTTTGGATGTGGGTTTTTTTGGATTATTCATCCAAACTGCATCACTTGTATGTACATATATATTTTTGATTTGTCCCTTATTACATTGAGTTACCCAGTCTGTTAGTGCATATGTGCACGATTTCACTCAATACACAGCAAATTGTGCAAGGTCTACATAAAACATTTTCCCCTTTATACACACATACATATAAGGCACAGATCTGGGCAAGGTTACAAAAAAATTTCTGCTGCACTTAAGGTTCCTAAGAGCACAGTGACCTCCATAATCCTTAAATGGAAGACGTTTGGGACGACCAGAACCATTCCTAGAACTGGCTGTCCGGCCAAACTGAGCTATCGGGGGAGAAGAGCCTTGGTGAGAGAGGTAAAGAAGAACCCAAAGATCACTGTGGCTGAGCTCCAGAGATGCAGTCGGGAGATGGGAGAAAGTTGTAGAAAGTCAACCATCACTGCAGCCCTCCACCAGTCGGGGCTTTATGGCAGAGTAGCCCGACAGAAGCCCCTCCTCAGTGCAAGAAAGATGGAAGCCTGCATGGAGTTTGCTAAAAAAACACCTGAAGGACTCCAAGATGGTGAGAAATAAGATTCTCTGGTCTGATGAGACCAAGATAGACATTTTTGGCCTTAATTCTAAGCAGTATGTGTGGAGAAAACCAGGCACTGCTCATCACCTGTCCAATACAGTCCCAACAGTGAAGCATGGTGGTGGCAGCATCATGCTGTGGGCGTGTTTTTCAGCTGCAGGGACAGGACGACTGAAAGATGAATGCAGCCAAGTACAGGGATGTCCTGGACGAAAACCTTCTCCAGAGTGCTCAGAACGTCAGACTGGGCCGAAGGTTTACCTTACAACAAGACAATGACCCTAAGCACACAGCTAAAATAATGAAGGAGTGGCTTCACAACAACTCCGTGACTGTTCTTGAATGGCCCAGCCAGAGCCCCGACTTAAACCCAATTGAGCATCTCTGGAGAGACCTAAAAATGGCTGTCCACCAACGTTTACCATCCAACCTGACAGAACTGGAGAGGATATGCAAGGAGGAATGGCAGAGAATCCCCAAATCCATGTGTGAAAAACTTGTTGCATCTTTCCCAAAAAGAGTCTTGGCTGTATTAGATCAAAAGGGTGCTTCTACTAAATACTGAGTAAAGGGTCTGAATACTTAGAACTTTGTGATATTTCAGTTTTTCTTTTTTAATAAATCTGCAAAAATGTCAACAATTCTGTGTTTTTCTGTCAATATGGGGTGCTGTGTGTACATTCCCACAGAACCCGGTCAGAACTGTGCCTGATCAGTGATTTGTTCTAATTGGTATTATGGATTCCACTTCCACACAGTGCTCATTTGCTCACTTAATCAACTTGCGAGTGTTCAACATCCATTTGATGCTATCACACTTGTTGGGAAAGAAATGTGTTAGCTGCCATTGCTGACTTATTTTTGAAAATGAATGCATCAGGGCTGTCCTGTTTATTTTTTCTTTACTACTTGGTGAATTGCTGACCTGGAGCAGGCACATGTTAATTAGGTGTTAGGATAAGGTCATAGAGTATGTATCTTTGAAAAACCGGTCCACAAGGTCAGGTTCCCATCAATAAGTAAATTCAATTAATGAACATTTACTCTTAAAATATGTATTTCCTTTGTCATTTATGTTCACTAGAGAAAAGACCAGAATGATAATTTATGTACTCACAACCTTTCATTCTGACACAGAAGAGCTGCAAATCCAAAAGCAGTATTTAGTGTTGGATCTTAGTGCTAAAATCTATCCTATAACAGGCATGTGTAGATCAGAGAACACAAACAATACCACTGCATGCCTCATTGAAAGGAGAAACTGATTAACATGGATCAAAGAGCAGATAATTGCCTGTCTTTAATGCCAGAATGGCTTATAGAACAAAACACAACAATGCATTTTATTTCCACTGCTACGTAGTCCATTCTGCAAAACAAACTGAATTAACCAATCACCTCTCTCCCATCATTGCTGTTTATGTTATCCATGCATAATAAAGAGCAATTCCATGCAACAAGTGAAACTAGTCATTGAGTTCTTTGTACAGACAGAATGCGGAGAACACCTCAGTGAAATGTATATTAATTTACTCTCTTCTCTGTCTTGTATTACCATATTTAAAGGCCAACTCTGGGCAAAGCACAAATCTCTTGCCACTCCTCTCTGACTGATTGCCATAAAAAAAAAATCTGAAAATTCCCTTTGACTTACATGAGCCACAAGCATGTGACATTTGGGTCTGAGTCATCCTTTCTCCACTGGGGTCTTTCTTCCGGTGTCCATGTGACTGCCTGCCGGATGTGGACACCTCCTATTGGTGATGGTGGTACTTCCAGTAGTGAGGCTCTTTCAGATCACTTCAGAGGCACAGGTTAGTGAGGGGACCAGTCCCAGAAAAAGTTAACTAGCATGGTGAAATGGCTGGTCCCCAGGCAAGAAATTACAATTCCTCATAGAGGAAACTGCAACTTAGAGAGGGTGCACCATGGGATAGGAATGGTCTATTAAAATTTTTGCTTGAGGTTGGGCTTTAAACTTCAAAGATGGGTTTGAATCTGATTAGAGACTCTGGGAAACTTCTTAGTACAGCCATTTGTTTACATCAGGCCTTCCATATGTTACAGACATCAGGTATCTAGAGTGTTTGGTGTGTTTGAGAAGATTCCAAGCATTAGTTCTCAGATCACATCAATGAAAAAAAGGGATGAAAGTATGCTTTGTTCAATTTGAAGTACCATTGATGAGATCTTTATTTAAACATTTTCTGTGCTTTAAATGGTATTGCCAGTCTTGCAGCCATTGGGATAACACATACACTGTATTGTCAAATGTATTGGGACACCTGCCTTTACACACACATGAATGGGATCCCAGTCTTAGTCCATAGGGTTCAATACTGAGTTGGCCCACCCTTTGCAGCCTTAACAGCTTCAGCTCTTCTGGGAAGGCTGTCCACAAGGTTTAGGAGTGTGTCTATGGAAATGTTTGATCATTCTTCCAGAAGCACATTTGTGAGGTTGGGCACTGATGTTGGACGAGAAGGCCTAACGTTTTTATAGCCGCTTTTAGGAGCATTTTTCACAGCTTAAAAACTCCTCTCCATGTTAGCCTATGGCCTCACACAGCGTTATACACAGCGTTAAGCCTCGTCCGCCATTTCTCTGTCTCTATTCAAAATCAATGGTTCCCTTATGGGAGCCCATTGATTTGAATGGAAGTCGCACCAGATGTTGGATCAAGATGATACGACTTGCAGTGTGACTTGTGTGCTAAGAATCTTGAAAGGGAACCCCACCAAAGAGTACAAAAAAAATTTGCGTGAGATTCCCCTTCTGACGTTGATTTGACATGATCTCCCGATGTAATGCTGGGTCCGCCGTGTGCAATGACTTATATTGGCATGGGGCGAGGCCACCCGATGACGTATGTTGGAGGCCATGCCCCTTGTGACGTCACCACCCGGGGTATGATGGGGAGATGATGTCACAATGGCCTTGGCTCTTAGTGAAGAGGTTTTGTTGTCTTTGTCTTTCAAGGATCAGCATAGTAAACCTTCAGCTTTGTGTTGTGCTTTGTTGCTTCAGACAGTCGAGCTATACTGCTAATTAGATACAGTAGCTTTAAAGGATTATTATTTATTTATTTATTTCAGGTACTTATATAGCGCCGTCAATTTACGCAGCGCTTTACATATACATTGTACATTCACATCAGTCCCTACCCTCAAGGAGCTTACAATCTAAGGTCCCTAACTCACATTCATACATACTAGGGACAATTTTAGACAGGATCTTATTAACCTACCAGCATGTCTTTGGAGTGTGGGAGGAAACTGGAGTACCCGGAGGAAACCCACGCAGGCACAGGGAGAACATGCAAACTCCAGGCAGGTAGTGCCGTGGTTGGGATTCGAACCAGCAACCCTTCTTACTGCTAGGTGAGAGTGCTACCACTACACCACTGTGCCGCCCATTATGTATGCTTAGGAAAGTACTAGTATTCACATGTGCATGGCAGTATGTAATGTAACCTGTTCTGTAACCTGTAAAGTCTTCCATTGCTTCTGATTAATGTTAAGTTTGTACAATCTGCCAAAATACTTTCCAGCTTAAAAAAAAAAAAAATCTGGCAATGAAGGGTTAATTGTTGACAAGTGCTGAAACCCTTATAGGCTCTAATTCCTGTAACAGACTATAAATCCAAGTGCATTGAATTAGATGTTAGGATGTAACAATTAAAGGACTGTAAAGTGTCGCTGGCACCTCTGACAACAGGGGTTAGTCAACTGTCAATCCTGTCTGAGTCGGTGACATTGGTAGACTTTAAAGAGATTAACCCCAAAACCTCAATTAGCATGGCTTTTAATCTTCTTTCTGGAACATTAACAAAGAGCACTGCATGAGGAGATTTAAATAATCTTATTTGTAATGATAAGATACTTTGTACTCCATAGGCAGACATGTATAGTGCAGTATATTGGACCACATCAAGTGTAAACTGGACAGTAATGTACATATTTGACTATACCAATGTCTATTTAAAATATTATGTTTGCTTTAAGATTAAAACTACACCAGATAAAAAAATAGATACATAAATAAATAAAATATACATCGTTTTTTCAGGAGTCTGAAAAGCAATGCACCTGTAAGCAGCGGACTACAGGTACAATGTCAGGCACCTGCAAACTCTTCCTCCAGCTCTCTGCCCATACCTCTGAATGGACTTTCAGTTTGAAAGTTGGAGGAAGTGTCAGTGGACTACGAGGAGTGTGCTGATCACCACACTCATGTTCCATTGAGAACTGCAGGGTTTATTTACTAAAACTGGAGAGTTCAACATTTGGTGCAGCTCTGCATAGAAAGGAAAGGAAGTTATAAGCTGACTGGTTACTATGCACAGCTACACCAGATATTGCACTCTCCAGTTTTGGTAAATGAGCCCCTACAAGTCTGTCTGCTGTGGTGAAAGACGGGACTTCAATCATTTACAGATCTCTGCACAGCACCACACAGCCAAAAACGACAACTGCTGCAGGGGAGAAGAACCCTTACATGTTGCCACAGTGAGGGAATGCGGGGGGGGGCGCTTGGGATGGATTGCCTAGAAACGTGTTATATGTCACACCATAGATACAGGTGTAACATGTTTCTAGAGCGAGAGTTAACCTTTAAAGGATAAGTTCACCTTTTAAAACAAATGCATATCTTTCTGCAGGTAAAAAAAAATGCATTTATTTTTTTTTCATTAGGATCCCATAAAGCATTGCATCTGTGATCAGCAGACCGTGGTTTCAGTGCAGGGCTCTTGTCAGCTGTCTGCTTGTACCTCATATGGCAGGACCACAATGACAGGAACCATCAATGAACTACCTAGAGCACTTACCAGTGCTCTGGTAGCTCAATAAAAATGGCAAGAAACCACAAGCCGTCAGCGACAAAGGATAACAGTAGTTGTAGTTTTCCCATTCACAAAACCCTGTAAATGAATGACGCAACCTGGGCGGGTGGAGCATTTTTTTAAAAATTGTGCCTGCGAGTCCGGGGAGAAGATCTCTGGCTTGCTGTCACTAGAGGCGAAGGATTGTGGAGATTCTGCAGCAGTGGGAACGTTACATGTTCCACCCTAAAAATGGGTGGAACATGTTCCCAAAGGTGAACTTATCCTTTAATAATGAGCAGGTGATTTCATCAAAATTAAACTCAGAATTCACTATGCAAACTAGACAATATTTTTGGAAAAAAAAATCACATGGCTTTGTTTTCCGACATGAAGATTAATGGCTTTGTTGCTAAACAAAATCAAACCTAATCCTAACATTAACCCTATCCCTCTGAAAGTGAGTTGAGTTAAGGATTCTGTTAGCAGATTTTCTCTGCAAGAGAGCAAAGATTCCATAGAGAGGGTTAAGGCACAGGTAAGCATTAATCCTCTTGTTTTGCAGAGTAATGAGAGGAAAGGTTGGAGGCTCTGTTAGGATTTTAATGCTGTCTTTGCCCTTTTGGGGTGATTTTCCCATTACTTTCTTTCACAATAGAAAACCATAGACAGAAATTTTTAGTACAGCAAAGAAGGGTTAACACTTCCAACAATGTTTTGATTGCTGTCTATGCCTTACTCTCACACCTGCAGCAAGCTCCCTGATATATCTCACAAACACGAAGCCTGGAAGTAACAAACCATCAGTATTCCCATTTACCATTAAGAATTGAGCCTACTTTTGGAGTTCACTTGTGATGATACATACATCCGAGTGAAAGGAAGTTATGTAGATCTCAGAAAGTAGACCCACCTAAGCACCAACACAGTCAAGGGTAAAGGCTTGATTGAATTTTTCTTCCGGTGTTGTATCATTCCTTTGTATGAAAACAGAGTCAGCTACTTTGTGAATATCACATACATATGCCTGTCATAGGAATCCTATGACAGGCATATGTATGTGATATCCACAAAGTAGCCGAAATTCAAATTTAAATTTAGAACATTATCCTATGATAGGATAATGTTCTAAATTTAAATTTGAATTTCTTTAAAAATTCAGCAGCTATATTATGCTATTGGGACCTTTCAGAATATCTGTATATTAAAAGAACACACACAAAAAGTCTGTTATTTTGCATAACTTATTTTCTTTTCGGAGCTCCATAGGAATTCCCCAAACACCATCTTGCTTACAGCACTCATTGATTCTCTTAAGCCCCGTACACACAATCAGATTTTCCGCAGACAAAAACTCAGACTTTTGTCTGAAGGGCGTTGGCCAAGAACTTGTCTTACATACAAACGGCAAGGAATTGTCGGCTAACAAACACGAACGTAGTGACATACTATGTGGTTTTTCAGCTCTTTAGCACCACCCTTTGGGCTCCTTCTGCTAATTTCATGTTAGTAGAAGTTTGGTGAGTGTTGATTCGCGCTTTTCATTACGCGCTTTTCAGTTCACGCTTTTCAGTTTGTTTCTGAATGGCCGTTCGTCAACCAGCCATGTTGCGGAATCGGAGGAGATAATTTGTTATTTATTATTGGCCTTGGAGTTATTGCATTGACCCAAGTCCAGTCCAGGAACAGGAGGAGGAGGATTTCTTGGACCAAAAATCGGTTGCTTTATTAATTGTGACCAATTATGTCATATGACTTTGCTGCGGGAGCTCCAGAAGAATAATCCAGATGTTTTCGGAATTATCTCCGGATGACGGACCCCTGCTTTCACCAACTCTTGGCATTGCTGAGCCCCTATATTAGTAGGACACATACATGAGGCGTTTATTTTATTTTTTGGTTGAATAATCATTTGATTTGGTATATTTTCTATATTTTTGGATGCATAGAATGCACTTTTTGGTTAAGTTCTATTGGGAGATAGCATATCTAATTTTATTTGTTTTCTTTTTTTTAATGCACAATAAAAAAGTGTGGAGAATAATACTTGGCTATGTGTTTTACTTCAAATGACAGTTTGGGAGTAGGCAGTTACATTTTCAAAAATACAATGTAAAATTAACAAGGGACACCAACATAGTTGTATCTTTGATCTTAAAAACTATGGGATAATGGTGTTGTTGTAACTTGCGCCAAAAAAATAACAAGCATAATAATAATATTCTTTACCACTAGAAAAAAAGCCTTTGAAAATTTGTTTGCCATAACTCCATCAGTATCACCAGCAAAGCAGCTTCATTATTATGCCATTAAAGAAGAAGAGAATGTACGCTGCATTTCGAGATTTCATAATTTGCCACGTCATGAATGTTAATTCTCCATTACGAACGCTAGTTTACAAGACCGACCGCTTCCAACTCGTCCTTGCTTCCAAGCATGCGTGTCTGTACTTTGGACTTTTGTCAGACGAACTTCTTTAGACACACTCAGAAAATCCGACAACAGACGTTTGTCCGCGGAAAATTTTAAAGCCTTCCATCCAACATTTATCTGCGGAAAATCTGACAACAATTTTCCGATGAGAGTACAAACGGTCGGATTTTCCACCAACAGCCTGTCATCACAAAATTCCCGTCGGAAAATCCGATGGTGTGTATGAGGCTTTACTGTGTTGGGTTAGGTCTCTGCTATCTGCCTCTGAGCTTCTGCATATTCGAGCAAGCAGATCCTGCTCTTACCTCTGTAGAGAGGCATTTTAATCACTGACAACAGCTCAAAACCTATTACCTTCCCTCCCTCCTCTATCAGTCCAACAAGCCTGCAGAACGAAGTGCTTTGAATTAGGGGTCAAGATGTGGAATTTAATTGGCAAACTCACTTTCCTCTGAGCTCCAAAGAAACTGTGATTCCAAAAATCCTCTTTCTTTCCTCTATCTCCCCATCATGTCTCCTTGCTTGCGGAATCCAGTTAAACATACACAAATAAATAAAACTCTCTTTGCAGTCCCATTACACTGATCTATTGCCACTGAGACTTTCCTATTTTTTCCATCTTTATCTGGTGTGTAAAAAATGCATATATATAGTTTTTCAAACCTGGGACAGATAGGTCTCTTTATTCTTCTATCACCCTGCAATTTTCACTGCCATACATTTGGGAAATGATTTGTATTTGGGAAGGAAAATATAACAACAAAAGCAAATTTGTAGAGACCAGATGTCTTACTGTCCTTATAGTAAATATATTATGATGGGGGACTCTGAGACTTAAAACCCAGATAACTGGTGAACTAATACTCATTGCCTGCTGCTTCTTCAATTTCTAGTGTACTGTCCAAGCTCAGAGTGCAATTTTCACCTATGTTAGGTGTCACTGGGAAGTGTATGAAGGCATGCGCTTGTTCACAGACATTGCATTTATATATTATGTACACAGCATCTGAATAACTGCTGGCTGCCAAGTTAGACAATGCTTGAAATATACAAAACGTTTGGAGATTCATTAAATTATAAAATGTAAGGAAATTAGAAATGCTATATTACAATCAGTTTATCCAGGTTTTTCATATGAGCAGAGTACAAAACAATACCCTTTGCAAAGGGGACCAATAACAGTTAGGGACAAGGTTTTGAATATTGCAGCAACGTTATTAAACCCGTATACAAGAATAAACCTCAAAAAGATCCTGTGGATCAAAACAATGTTCAAATGAAGATATGTGCCTAGAAATTAAATATGCTGCATAACATCCATGTTGACATACAATATATCTTCAGTTATACATAAAAAGCCTGTTCATAAGTGTTGCAACAAAATAATGAGGAGCCGATTCTCTACTTATGACATGGAAGGGTGAAGAGGAGTTAAGAAAAAAAAAAAAAAAAACAATCCGTAGGAAAAAGAGGGGAGAAGGTTGAAAAAGTCTCACTAGTCCAGCAAAAAGTATTGTGTCCATAGGTCCTACGTTTTAGCACCTTTAGTTTGGATTTTATTGAGAGGTCAATCGTGACCCTATTTATTTTGATTTAACATAATCTTAGGACAACACCACCACAACCCTATGCAATTGCGATTCTGACTGCCAAATAATGTAAGTGTGGTGCTACCCCCAAAGGGGCCCCTGGTAACAGCTGTTTTTTTCTCTAAAAGTACATAGGCTATTACCACAAACACCAGTTCCAATATTACAATCTAGGGGGTATATTTTTAGGATTCATTGCTGGTAGAAAACTTTAACAGGAGAGGGGTTAGGGCATGGGATACTTCCAAATGATTAGTAGTATTCAGCAATGAGAGGACAATCTTCTCCTTAAGTATTTGTGGGGGTTGGACAGTCTAATGCCTCATAGCTGAAGACCATTATCTTGTGCCAAAACACAACTGCTGGTACCCAGTGAAATCTCAAAAACACTATACAGTCACAGAGATCAGTTTAGCGTCTTTACTCACAAGTCCCCAGGACAGGTGCCACCTTATAATTTCCTCTGGACATGGTCCAGTGAGTGAGATAGCACATGTCTAGACCAGATCCCCTGTGGGGAAGTTCTGCAATCGGCTGCAAGCAAAGTCCATCCAGCCCCTCAGGCCTGACACCACAGAGACCTTGAGACCAGCTGTACAGTCCATGGGCTGCCTGAAGGCAGCAGCACCTCCAGCCCTGGAACCTTCAGGAGGGAAAGGAACCTAGCTCTTTAGTGCTTCAGGTTATTTATCACCATTTCAGCCCCTTCTGGACATTCCTCCCCAGAGATTGGCTGGAACCTGATAAATATTCAGGCTGTTTATTATGGATTTCCTGCCCTAAGCACTGGAAGCTTCTTCCAGAGTCAAGGGGAAGCAATCAAACTCACAGCCTGTGAAACCCTAAACAGACCAGGACCAAACAATTACTGCTGCCTTTATAACAGAAAGTCAAAACTAAATTTACCTAGCATTCTACGTTAGGAAGGTGCTACATCAGATACTAACCCTTACTGAAGTTTAGGAACCCAACCAGCACCTGGAAGCAGCATGAGCTGGCCTGAGCAACATAACAGGGTATTCTGAGCAGTACTGTTTAAGCTTTGCTTTAAGATGAAATAGTGCCCATCTGGCCACATCATTGAAAACAGATAGTTGATGCTTGTGAGCACCCCTAATGGGAACCATGCACCTAAAGTTTTATAATTAGATTCAATTAGGGTCATATTAATGGATATTTTAGATATATTGTTGGATATATCCTGCCATTCAGTAAGATCCAGTGTTATGTAAAATTCTGTTCCCATTGTTCCATATAAGGAAGTTTATGGGTCCAATCTACTAAAAGATTACAGTATATAGTACAGAAATTTGGCCCTTCATGAAATCTCTGGTTTTACAAGAGAGCTCTAATAATATCAGTGTCAGTGGCCAAGTGGCATTCTCAGCTTAGTTTTTACATAAGATGTGATTTGGTGGAATCAAAACACCCCAAAGAAGGGTAATTATAGTTTTTTTTTTTTTTTTTTTTTTAGTATTCCAGACTCTGATTATCACTCCCAGATAAAAAGTCACCAATCCGTATGAGGCCTTTGTTTTCCCACCATTAAAGTACATGTGGGTGTAGCCCTGGAGAAAATTCAGAATTTGGATTTTTTAAACACCTGTCTGTTCCCTAATGCTGCACCCTCTCTCCTACTGGGTGCAGCAGGGAACATGGGCGGAGCTTGAGGAGTCATGGCCTCCCTGTCCAGCATGTTGTGTCCATCCTCGGATGAAGAGTGGAGGGCTCGGTGGATTCCTCCTAGCAGAAAGTGTGCAGGGATATGGGGACTTTGAAACTTTCCTCCTGCACTGCACTCCTCTGAACACTGCGGGGGAAGATGAAAGTGTGGACACTGCTCATTATTGTGATGGTAGTACTGTGCTGTGTGGACTATGCAAGGGGCCAGGAGGGGAGTCTTAAAGGAGGGAATGCCTGTAAGTCTCCAGGGTAAGAGCCACACTCATGGCTTTGTCTAGGGAGCATGGGGTGCTGACTAAAAGCTGGGTTGTCCATAGCAACCAGTCAGATCCCTGTATTCCAGCAATGATGCTGCCAATCTGACAGGTGACCTGGAAGGGGTATGCTGATGTTTTGCTAAAGTTTTAGATATAGATAGATAGAGATAGATAGATAGATAGATAGATAGATAGATAGATAGATAGATAGATAGATAGATATAGAGATAGATATATATCTATCTCTATATCTATATATCTATCTATATAGATATATATATATACACTCACCAGCCACTTTATTAGGTACATGTCACTGCATATCACCTTCACACTATTGATATATTGGTATATCATGTTAAAGTAATGGTAATTAAAAACAGCCCATGAAAAAGTTTGCAGTCACCAAAGAGGCAGTTGGGGTTGATTATTAATAATGGCAAACACACTGTTCACTTTGCAAGTGCAGTTGAACTCTGCAAAGGAATTTGTTCCACAGCTTATTAAATGAGGTGAAGTTTCACTGTGCAAAGAATACCTAATCATGTCAAAGGTAAATTAAAACCGCATTGTTGCTTGCACATGATTGGATGATGAGAGTCAGCAGAGCTTCCCCTCATTTACCAAACCCTGGAGCAAATTCACTTACAAAGTGAACAGTCTAGTTGCCTTTAGAAATCAACTGCCCATGCCTTTCCTTTCAATCCTAGGTTGGACTTTTTTAATGGAATGCAACCTTTATAAGCATTTTTTACCTAATACAATAGGGTACCTGTGCTACTAAATAAATATTTACATTACCTAAATATGACTGCCAAAAGGGATGGAACAATCTGACAAATATATACATATGATGTGTTTGATCTGTATGTAGTAAATATGATGCATCCAATAAAAAAATTCCAGAAGGCAAATGCAAGGAAATGTGTATTGATTGCCTGTAGTCACCAGTGGGGGCATATCACATAAATAAACTACAGTAACTTTAGTATCTTCTGAGAAAGCTCTGTGCATTTCACAGCATGTAAGTTTAATGTAATTTTTTCAAAGATTAGACAAACTGGTGTTTTGCATTGCATATATTAGATTATTCAGGTTTAGAAATATTTAAAAGTAATTTGCTCTGCTTCCATTGTGTGACACATTTTGTTATCTTTGATTTGGGGTTAAATTTCTGTTACATTTTTTCTCCTATTTTGAAATAAAAAAAGGATAAACTTCAAACTGTTTTGCAATATTTCG
Source organism: Aquarana catesbeiana (assembly GCF_042186555.1). NCBI lineage: Eukaryota > Metazoa > Chordata > Amphibia > Anura > Ranidae > Aquarana > Aquarana catesbeiana. Next base: position 106,342,879 of record NC_133334.1, read on the forward strand.
TTTATACATAAGGAGGAGTTTGACCAAGGGGGTATGAAAACAGGTTTGTAGATTCAGTTAGATTGGCCAAATAGTGTTGAGTTGAAATTATTATGCAATAATCCTAAGAGACACCTTGAGAAATATAACTGCAGAGGAGAAGAATATGGTGAAGCCTTGCATAGTTACATAGTTACATAGTAGGTGAGGTTGAAAAAAGACACAAGTCCATCAAGTCCAACCTATGTGTGTGATTATGTCTCAGTATTACATTATATATCCCTGTATGTTGCGGTCATTCAGGTGCTTATCTAATAGTTTCTTGAAGCTATCAATGCTCCCCGCTGAGACCACCGCCTGTGGAAGGGAATTCCACATCCTTGCCGCTCTTACGGTGCAAGGATTTTTTGCCTGGGACCACTCAAGCTCTACCTCCAGGGGCCCAAACTCAGCCTGTAGTGTGGGAGACCCCCAGTCAATTTCACCACCACTGTCACTCCCCATTGGCTCACCTGAGGACTCGTGGTCATTAACAGCTGGCTCCTTCCAGGTGGGACTGACTAAGTGGACTTCAACAGCAGGGTTCCCTGATGGGATGACTTGAGCAGGACTAGCATCTCTCACCTCCTGCCTCCTTCCATGAACTCTGAACTGCTGCTGTTCTCCAGCCTTTCCCACAGGAGTAGTGGCAGATGCCTAACCAACTGCAGGCCTGCACAGCACTCACCCCTGACTTCAAATGGCGGACCGGGATTCCTCTCTCCACTCCACACACAGTCCTGACTTTAGATCCTCAGCATAAGTGATTGGTGGCAGGTCTTTGGGCATTAACCTCGTCAGTGGCCTGCCACAGTGCTCCAACTTCAGCCAGGCTCCAACTGCTGCAGTGAGTTTTCTGCAGTCAAGAGATAACAGACACCGCTTCTCCATGCCGTTGATTGTGCCGAGAGCGAACCCCCCCCCCCAGTGCTCTAGCTACACACCACTATCCACCATCCGATATTCCGAAGCCGGACCCTGCACCTCAGGAAAGCTCACAAACTGGTCGTAAGGCTGCAAGTAACCCGTCACAATGCACTTCTCCTCTGCTCTCAGGCTCTGGGTATGCTGGGCTTCCTTCAGGGTGTGGCTCCACCCCCAAGTTTCCAGATCAGTTGGTGCCAGCAGCTCTGGTACGAAGGCTTGTTACCGCACAGTCTTTAACTATTTCATGACCATATTCTGGCCTTTCATGTCAATGTCTTTCATGTCATTGTCTACCTTTGCCTCTGTCCTGTCCAAAAACATGACAAAATAAATTGCCCTACATTGCCTAGATGTGGCTAGGACTGTCAAGCCTCTTGTTCTGCCCATGGGCCTTCATAGAGGACACCTTGCCTCCCACTTTACAATTGCCAGGTGATTCAGACAACTCATTTTTACACCATTGAGGAAAAGGTTCCTCCCTTCACCATAAGAGCCCATTCCACTAGAAATGTTGGTGTCTCCTGGGCTTTACAGTATTAAGCATCTGCATTTAAGATTTGCAAGGCCATCACCTGGTCTTCTGTTTACGTTTCCAAGTTCTACCAGCTGGACATCAGGCTTAAGCTGATGCAAGCTTCTGCTGCAAGGTGCTTCAGTCTGTACTGTACGATTAGAATAATAGTAATTTTGACTTTTCTGTAAATTCCTTATTTTGGAGTACTGCATGGGACACATTTGTCTCCCTCTGTGCCTTGGTCACTCCTTATTGCTTGTTTTAAAAAACTGTAGCCTCGCAGAGTGGGTGAGGTTATATGGGTAAGCTCTAGGGTAGCCATAGCAAAAAGTTTTTGCCAGTGTCCAATTACCTGAAGGCAGGAGCATATAACCTATAATGAACATCAGTAATGTGTCCCCTACTGTACTCCAAGATAAGAAATTTACAGGGAGATCAAAATATCTATTTATATTTCTTCCAAGAAAATTGAAAGATTGGGGGGTTCGACAGAAGCCTCAAAGAAGCTCCCCAGACTGCAGATTTTACAGATAAGACTTGTTTTCTTTACTACAGGGTTCTTACTGTTTACAGATTAACTAGATATGCAACTACACAAACATTGCCAGCTAAACAGGCTACATATCTGCTAAATCATGAAAGCTACATTGTGTAGACATGCAACTCTCACAAGGTCCAGTGCCTCTAAAATCGTCAGTTGCTAAGACTGTGAATTAATCAGCAATAAAAATATGACATCCTAATTGGAAATGTTATGTGAGAACAACACTTTCAACCTGGATTTCTATTTAGAGTTAAATGACTGAAACAGAGACAATCCACATTTTCCAATATGCTTAGAGTGACAAATCAGTATTGACCTTACACCTTTGAACTGTCTGATGTATGTATAGAAAATACCAGTCATCTTGCACTTGTAAGGCAGGACTTTTCAGAAGTAAAAAGATGAAAACTGCACTTCAACAATCTCTTCTTATTAATATTAATTTAAACCATCAGCAAAATAACTGCATACATTGTATATCCATCCAAAGCCACACTTTCTTAATGCGTTTTCCCACTTCTGGCTTGTTCACAAAGATCCTTTGAATGATACTAATTCACAGTTGTTTTGCTGATACTATAGTTTAAAAATATTTCAAGAAAAACTTGTTGGAGTGTGATAAAATAATTATAAAGGACTCATGCGCTGCTATAGGATGTAATAAAAAAAATATGTGGAACTGCTGCAAGCCCCCAGTCAGTGTACTTAATCAATAGAAATAAAAATATAACAGTGGTGCACTGCTCCTTTAAATGTGCCAAATCACTTATTAAACTCATAAAGCTGTGGCTTTCATCTTTTTACTGTAAGTGGCAGGAGTCAGCACCTGCATTGTCTGTGAATGACAGGAGGAGATGGTCTTGAGCAGTGCTGTTCTTACAGGACTATTTAGAAGCTTTGTTTGAAGAAGGACTTTTTCCAATGCCTGATAGTTACAACCAGATTACTTCCTGTTGTGATATACCCGTGGATGCCTAAACTTGTAATTCCTAAAACTGGTATGCATCACTGCCTAATCATACAAAATCGGATGTGGAATTGCACTGTCCATACTGACACCCACATATTAGGCCAATTTGGATACAAGATGAATCATCATGGATTTTCTAGAGTGCAGGAGAAAAAAACAAACCCCTACAGACCTGTAGAGAGTAACATTAAATAAGCCCTGAAAAGTATATTCTTTTATTATCTTTCCTTTTAGGCATACTCTAGGGTAGTTGATCACAAAGACATCTCTATTCATTTTGAATTTTCCCTTTTACATGAACTTTGGACACAAGTACGGCTATAAATTCAAGCAAAGAGTTGGTGTATGTAGTAGAAATGTTTGGTTTTGGTATATAAGCTAAAGGCACCAAACAAAAGCAGAGCGCTTATCGGTAATGGCAGGCAGTATATTCAGAACATTGCACTGCAAGGCCTCACTGTGACCTTCCTCTCTGTCCCCATCATTGTTGTGAGTTGACTTGCTCTTGTGGGAGCCATTTGTTCCTTTTGTCAGTCACCATGATTTAACCACTTCAGACCCAGAAGGATTTACCCCCTTCCTGACCAGGCCCTTTTTTGCGATACAGCACTGTGTCGTTTTAACTGACAATTGTGCGGTCGTGCGATGTTGTACCCAAACAAAATCAACGTCCTTTTTTCCCACAAATAGAGCTTTCTTTTGGTGGTATTTGATCACCTCTGCGGTTTTTATTTTTTGTGCTATAAACAAAAAAGAACAACAATTTTGAAAAAAAAGCAATATTTTTTACTTTTTGCTATAATAAATATCCCCAAAAATATATATATATATAAATAAAAATGAATTTCTTCCACAGTTTAGGTCTATATGTATTCTTCTACATATTTTTGGTAAAAAAAAATCACAATAAGCGTATATTGATTGGTTTGCACAAAAGTTATCGCGTCTACAACATAGGGGATAGATTTATGGCATTTTTATTAATATTTTTTTTTATTAGTAATGGCGGCAATCTGCGATTTTTATCGTGACTGTGACATTGCGGCAGACAGATCAGACACTTTTGAGACTATTTTGGGACCATTGGCATTTATACAGTGCTATAAAAATGCACTGATTACTGTGTATTTGTCACTGGCAGGAAAGGGGATAAACACTAGGGGGCGATCAAGGGGTTATCTGTGTTCCCTCAGCATGTTCTAACTGTAGGGGGATTGGCTTACTAGAACATGACAGAGATCACTGCTCCCGATCTACTGGGAGCAGTAGATCCCTGTCATGTTGCTAGGCAGAGCAGGGAAATGCCTTGTTTACATAGGCATCACCCTGTTCTGCCTCTCCGTGCCACGATCTCAGGGCACCCGCAGACATTGAGTCCGCAGGACCTGCGGGCACGCTCCCGCGGTGCCCGCTAGCCACGGATGACGCAGCGAGGTACGGGTATGTTGTTTTGCGCACCCATGCCACATTGCTAACATATATCGCGTGAGCTGGTCGGCAAGTGGTTAAACATTTTGGACAATTTCTCTGTGTAATTATGTGTACATCCAATACTCAAAAGTGGCCATTTGGAGATTCACCCTTTCATGGTATAATTATTGCTAGCTGTGTTGGGATATACTGTATTTAGCCAGCCTGTATATACCACATATATGTGCATAGATTATATTCCCCAGCCTTTACTCTCTGTTCATAGCTGGGTCTCCTTATTTATGCACGCATGTGCTTTTGATGGCATTTAAAGGGCATGCTGATATGGTAACGTGTGAGAAGGATGCAGTGTGGGAGGCTGGCGTGTCTGTGTGTGTTCCTGTCTTTAAATCCTTTCAGGTGTCATAACACCTCTCCACCAGCGCAATAGATGAAAAGAGATTTCTTTCTCTCACTACAGGCTGTCAGTGACATTATAAATTGAAAAATGTTTGCTTAGGAGCAACATTTTCCCTTAAAAAAATAAGAAATGACACTCCATTATTGACAGAGCTTTTTGCCCTATTAGGTTACCTATACCCACGAATGTTATAGGATGGTTAGTTCATAGTTTCAGGGTTCATGTTAAGAGAAATACACCTAGTGGTGACAGCAAGAGAAAAAAAAACCTAATAATTAAACAAAAATTTAAACATTTTCTAACAGAGCTTTTCTTTCGTTTTATGAACAGTATGACTGTCGGAAACCATACATTAAATAACCACTTCACTTGTTCCTATAAAGGCATATATGGATTGGTAACTAATAGAAGAAAATGAGAAGCATGTATGGTTTATTCTCGTTTCATTTAATGATAATAACATCATTTAGCAATTGCACAATTGAGCCTACTAATTAACAATTAACTTGCTTATGGGTGCGCTAGTACCCACAGAACCACTTTATGGTTTAAGCTGTTAACATCATAAGAGGTGTGGTATAGTGTACTGTATTTCACTTAACTCCTCAAGAAAGTATAATTGTGATGTTTATCATTTTGTGCATATGTCTGTACTCTGCACAAATGTAATTACCAGAATTTTTTCCCTTTTTATCTGAAAATTGAGTAGCGTGTGGGTGTTACTGATAGTGACTAAATTAACCCAGTGTGATTTTCTATTGTATAATATTATCAGTAAGAAAAAAGGAAGTTTATATATATATCGGTACAGGCTAAGGTCAAGGTGTTGCTTATGAGATTCAGTCGGATTTTTATTTGAACTGAAAAAAACCCAACTAAAATCCAGTTGGTGAAAAAATCTCTTGCCTTTAGCTGAGATGTTTATAAAACCCTGTGATTGCCATAGGCTTTCATGTATTACAGGGCATGCAGCCAGATTTACATTTTGATATGTTTAATTGTCTGCGTAATTATATTCACCACATTATCATCTTTCTCGTTTATATGTGAGGCCACCAATAAGAATGGGTAAGCAGGAAATCCATTCCCATAATCAGTCCTTCCCTAGCAGGCTCTTTTTGGTGCTCACGGCCTCTTTGTACGAGCCTCTGCATTTACCCTTTATAGTAGGAAAGGAAGCAAATAAAGTGTTCTGCCACCCTAAAACATCTGTGTTTTTTTTATTGTGTAGTCAGGGGCACATTATGTTGCATTCCTATCTGCTGTTGTGGTTAGCACTGGCAGTAAAATAGAATAAGAAACACATAGCAGAGGAGAATAAAAAAAATCCAAAGAAATTTTTTAGATATATTAACAGTAAAAAGGCAAGATCAGAGCACATTGACCACATAAAAGATGAGGATGGGAGGATGGTTACGGATGACACAGAGAAGGCAACTATACTAAATACCTTCTTCTCACTTTTTTTACATGGGAAAAGGAGGGGTATACCGACCACGACAGTACTGTTAGTGACACATCACAGGGCATACCCTCACGGCTAACAAAGGCAAGAGTCTTTGAAGAAAAGACTTAATAAACTTAATACAAATAAATTATAAGAACCAGATGGCTTACACCCAAGAGTCCTCGGAGAGCTCAATTGGGTTATAGCCAGATCATTGTTCCTAATTTTTGCAGACAGCATACTAACAGGAATTGTACCAGCTGATTGGAGAAAGCCAATTTACCAATTTTCAAAAAAGGACAGAGACAAATCCCTGGAAACTACAGGCCAGTCACCCTAACATCAATAGTAGGTAAATTATTGGAGGGGGTAAGGGAATATATCCAAAAATTTACTGAAGAAAAAAATATAATTAGTAGTTATCAGCATGGGTTTACAAAAGGTCGTTCTTGCCAGACCAACCTGTTAACATTCTACGAGGAAGTGAGCTGCCATCTAGACAGGGGAATGCCCCCATAAACGCTAAATTTGCAGGTCTGCAGGCATGGACCATAAGGTTTGTTCTTGGGTAAAAAAAAAATGGTTACAGGGGAGTGTCCAAAGGGTGATGATAAATAAATAACATGTACTCAGAATGGTTTGGGGTGGTAAGTGGGGTACCCCAAGGTTCTGTCCTGGGACCAGTTCTATTTAATTTATTCGTAAATGATATATAGGATGGGATAATTAGCCCAAAGTAATGCACTTGGGGGCAAAAAACATATATGCAAACTACTCACTAGAGGTAGAACCTCTGGGGGAATCAAGGATGGAGAAAGAATATTAGCATGCATAAAAAAGGGATATACTCCAGAGATAAAATGATAATCTTACCACTTTATAAACCTCTGGTTAGACCACATCTGGAGTACTCTGTCCAGTTCTGGTCACCAGTCCTCAGAAGGGATGTGCTGGAACTGGAGAGAGTCCAAAGAAGTGCAACAAAACTAATAAGGGGACTGGAGGATCTCAATTATTATTATTATTATTATTATTAATGATATATATAGCGCCAACAGTTTACGCAACGCTTTACAATGTAGAGGGGGAACAGCATAATTACAGTACAGTTCAATACAGAAGAGACAGGAGGGCCCTCCCAAAAGGGAGGGGGTGGTGGTACAAAAGGTAATAGATGCGGGGAATGATTTGATTGGGTTGTTAGGTGGGTGTGGGATAGGCTTCTCTAAATAAGTGAGCTTTCAGGGATCTCCTAAAGGTGGACAGGTTAGGGGCTGATCGTATATACCGGGGCAGGGAATTCCAGAGGATGGGAGAGGCTCTGGAGAAGTCCTGAAGATGACCGTGAGAGGAGGTAACAAGGGAGCTAGAAAGCAGGAGGAGCGGAGGGGAAGATTTGGGTGGTATCTGCAGATGAGATTGGTGATGTAGCTGGGGACAATGTTGTGGATGGCCTTGTATGTTGTGGTTAGAATTTTGAATTTTATACGGTGGGGTAGGGGAAGCCAGTGAAGGGATTGGCAGAGAGGAGAAGCAGTCACGGATCGGTTAGTGAGGTGTATTAATCTAGCAGCATTTATAATAGACTGAAGGGGGGATAGCCTGTGTAAGGGTAGGCCATTAAGGAGAGAGTTGCAGTAGTCAAGGCGCGAAAAAAGGAGTGAATAAGTTGCTTTGTGGTGTCATTAGTCAGGAAGGGTCGAATTCTGGAGATTTTGCAGGGGTTAAGGCGGCAGGATTTAGCCAGTGATTGGATGTGGGAGCTGATGGAGAGGTTAGAGTCAAGGATTACACCCAGCACCCTGGCATGTGTGGAGGGACCAATGGTTGTGCTGTTGATCTTAATGGTAAAGTCATGGGGGGAGACTGGGAAGGAGGAAATATTACAAGCTCAGTTTTAGAAAGATTGAGTTTGAGAAAGTGGGGTGACATCCATACCGATTACGATGAATGCCTGCAAGCACTAAATTTATTCTCGCTGGAGAAGTGATGCTTGAGAGGAGATATGATAGCGATTTACAAATACCTCAATGGTGATCCCAGCATAGGAAAAAAACTATTCAGTCTCAAGGAGTGCAAGAGGACACGGGGCCACACAATGAGATTGGAGGAGAAGCTTAACCGCTTCCCGAACCGCCTCACGCGGATATACTGCGGCAGAAGGGCACGTACAGGCAGAATAATGTACCTGTAAGTTTCCCTTTAAGAGGCGGCTTGCGGGCGCACGCCCCTCGGGAGCTCCGTGAGCGTGATCGCGGGGATACCCGCGATCATCTCACGTCGAGGAAGAACGGGGAAATGCTAATGTAAACAAGCATTTCCCCATTCTGCCTAATGACACTGTCACTGATCACAGTTCCCTGTAATCGGGAGCGGTGATCAGTGTTATGTCACACACAACCCCTCCCCCCCACAGTTAGAATCACTCCCTAGGACACACTTAACCCCTACAGTGCCACCTAGTGGTTAACCCCTTCACTGCCAGTCACATTTACACAGTAATCAATGCATTTTTAATCACACTGATCGCTGTATAAATGTGAATGGTCCCAAAATAGCGCTCTATTTGTGGGAAAAAAAGGATGTCTATTTTGTTTGGGAGCCACGTCACACAACTGCGCAATTGTTAGTTAAAGCGACGCAGTGCCGAATCGCAAAAAGTGCTCTGGTCTTTGGCCAGCCAAATGGTCCAGGGCTTAAGTGGTTAAACTGCGCAGGGGGGTTTCCCTGTCAGGGCAATAAGGATGTGGAACTTTCTTCCACAATTGGTGGTGGCAGTATGGATATTTTTAAGAGACTCTTGGATGTGTATCTTAAAGAACACAACATACAGGGATATAGGAAATAATTATAGACACTGACACAAGAGCACCTACACAGGTTGAACTGGATGGACTATTGTCTTTATTCAACCTTACCTACTATGTAACTATATATATTTGCTGTCTCATTAAGCTTTATATCATTAAACTCTTAAATAAAGAGTTGTTGTACACTAAAAAAAAAAGCCTGTCAGACTGCAGTTATTGTAGCACATTTATGCAATTGCAAGAAAGGGAAACCACTTCAGGAAGAGCAGGACTTGTAAGGCTATAGAGTTGTCACTGAGGTGAGCACATACACAATATTTGAGACAAAAAAATATTTTATTATAAAAAAACAGTTTAAAAACCAAAGTTGAATATAAAAACATTCAATGACATACAGACAGTAGCACAGCGGCTTGTATTATTGCACATTGGAAGTTACAATAAATACATTTGTTAGCTTCATTTGTACCTTGTATTCCAACGCATTTCGCAGAAATATTTCTCTGCTTCTACACAGAACTTCAATGTATATCTAAAAGATTGTCAAATTTAAAAAAAAGAATATTATACACTCAATAATATTCTAATTTCCTATAGTATCCCAACCATTGAAATAGATGGAAGAGTATGCTCACCATCTTCAACCACAGTACAGGTGCTTAGACCTCCTGATGTATAAGGAAAGAGGGGGATTGTGAGGTGACTGTTTGACCCACAATATAAATTCCAGCACCAAGTCCGATGTACATCGGACCACACATCAGAGAGAGCAGGTGGATATGATTTACAACTCCCAAAGTACTAAAATAGAAAGATATACGTATATATAGATATATGTGTATCAAATGTGCACTAACTAAACACTGAGAAACGTCCACACACCCATTACATCAAATATACAGTATATGCCCTAACTCCCATTACAAAGCACATCCAGATGGCTACACCCCCCACACACACACCCACACACACACCCACACACACACATAAACATACAGCCACACATCCACACCCCTATCCTCCATGCTTGCAACATCCTAACACAGCCTAGCCAAGCCAAAACTTTACCACCTCACATACTGCAGCCTCAACATCACTACAGCCACATCAAATGTTGCATATCAACTTGAAAAACCTCATTCAACCACAACCCACGTATATCAACTCCAACCAGGAAACACCCCCACAAACATTGCAAATACCCAACACAGACCCAACCAACTCATCCACACCCCCACACAGAACACATACACCACACAACTATCACAAATATAATCAGACAATAGCCCATCCTAAAGCCCATGGCGGCGTAATCCACCATCCCACTCAGCCCGGACTCTATACACTAATCGAACACTCATCTGCACCACCAACAAACCCCACCTAAAAGCAATCCACCCACCGCATCAACCTCACCAACACATATACAATGCAGTCCACTCTGACCATCTTCCTAACAGCCAACCCCCGCATCCAACCCAACAGATCAACTCACAGAGTGTCCAGCCCATGGGTCAAGCTAGAAAGCAGCCCACCCAGTCCGCCAGGACCCCACTAACTATGCACAATCACAAATTAAAGTTGTATAAAGCATCATGGGATGTGTTTAATTCTTTTGCTTAAAGTGATTGTAAAGGCAAAAGGTTTTTTATCTTAAAGAGGAAGTAAACCATGATGGGTTTTACTTCCTCTTTATTCCCCTGCAATGTAAATGCATAATGGGCTACTATGCATCGCAAACGAAGCTTGCGATGTCCGCGCTAGTGGAAGCAACCATCCTCGCCCCTCTTCCTTCCGAGGCCGCGGACTCCGGCTCTGTGACTGTCCAGAGCCGCGTGACATCACTCCTGTGCATGCGTGCAGGAGCCACCAGTCATAGCACACGCTGAGGAAAAAATGGCACGGAGGGCCGTTTCTTCACTCCGCATGTGCTGATGACCTCATCACTACAAGGTAAATATCTCCTAAACGCCGCATGTTTAGGAGATATTTTCAGTACATATAGGTAAGCCTTAGTATAGGCTTACCTATATGTAGAAATGTGGACTTTAATGCATTCTATGCATTAAGATAAAAAGCCTTCTGTGTGCAGCAGCCCCCCTCAACCTCTCTAATACTTACCTGAGGTCCCTCTAGATCCAGCGATGTTGCAGGAGGTTCTCCGCTGCCCGGGACACCCCTCCTCATTGCCTGAGACAGCAGCGCGGTGCCATTGGCTCCTGCTGCTGTCAAAGTCAGTCAGCCAATGAGGAGAGAAAGGAGAGCTGTGGTTTGGCTCGGGTGCCCCCATAGCAATCTGCTTGCTGTGGGGGGCACTCAACAGGAGGGAGGGGCCAGGAGCGCTGAAGAGGGACCCGAGAAGAGGAGGATCTGGGCTGCTCTGTGCAAAATCATTACACAGGGTCAGGTAAGTATAACATGTTTGTTATTTTTAACTAAAAAAAAGACTTTACGTGATGCTATAAAATTATAGTGATTGTAATCTGAAGTGCTTGGTTGGTACAGGAGCTTAGGATCTAATACTACCACCATCATCTTACTCAGACACACACAAGGGCCATTGCTTAATTTCCATTTTTTGCCTCTCTTTTTCCTAATCCTCTTGAAAGAGCTGCGTATTGCATTGAAAAGGGGTGTAGGTAGCACACAGTAGAGCCTAGCAGTCAGGATAAGTGTGCAGGAGGAATCGGTGTATAGTTCCTACATGAGAGCTTTGGTACTTTGCATGCAGGTCAGCTTTCCAGAAGGGTGTCCCAATAGCTTATACATGGGTATACATGGGCCGCAAATCATCCAAAATCAGCCAGTACAGTAAAAACCGACTGACTTTCTGCCCATGTGTACAGCTGCTTGTCCGACAGGAGTCCATCTCACGATCAGCTTCTGTCGAGCGAGCATGGTGGAAAGCCAGCATCCAACTGGCATCCAATCAGCATTGACAGCCAATGGCTGCATGCACTGACCAGTGTGTTCTGGGGGAGGGGCCACCTTTCAGAACCCAATAGCACGGCAAAGATCACGGCACTAACATCAGATGTGTTAGCACAGTGATTTGTCAGGTTTTGTTTTTCTTTCAGCCTGCAGGGTTTAACAAAAAAAACATATAATGTGTACAAGGCTATAGAGACATCTTAGTGAACCAGAGGATAAAGGCCCAGACTGTCAGAAAAAGATGCTTGGCTGTCAGTTTGGAGAGTCTGTTATGTTTAGTGCACTCACCCTCACCCTCACTAAGGCTTGATTCACACCTATGCATTTTTAGTGCTTTTTGCATTTTGCAGATTTGCACTACAGAACGTGTTCCATAAGAAACCATGTTGAATGGTCTGTAGTGCATACCTGCAAAATGCAAAAAGCACTAAAAATGCATAGGTGTGAATCCAGCCTAAAACCTTGGTGGAGGCAAAACAGAATATAACAAAAACTAGTAATAATAGTGATTATTTGCAAAAGCCACTGCACATTTGCACCATAGAAAGAATACAGGTATGTGACTGAATATATCCATAGTTTCTCCATCATCACAATGAAACGTAAAAACGTAACTACCTTCTCTTTCTCACTCCTGAGATGAACTTGGGACTATGGTCTATGGGATGTATAGTGTACATAGAGCAGTGCACGTGACTGTAACTGATGTACAGTGCTTAAAAGGGAAGTAAGTGGGAAAACGAGGGGTTTGGGAGCTCATACAGGACATTGCAAGAAAGCAGAAAAACACAGCAAGAAACAATTTAATCAAAACATAGATTACAAGGCAATTAGGTAGTGGATGTGTATGGATTAATTTAGAAAAAATAGGGATAGGGTTTAGTGTCACTTTAATTAGTGCTTGAGGGATGCCTTAAAGTTGTTTGTGGTGTTAGGGCTTGGTCACACCACAGAAACGCACTCCAGATCCGTTACGGATGTGTTTCTGCATGCACGTTTTTAACGCGCTTTTGGCATGTTCCGGTGCGTTTTTGATGCATTTCTGATGCATTCCAGATGCTTTTTTTCTTCTTTCTGACTGTTTTTTTTTTTCACTGTACGGGTCCGGTGCGTTTTTGATGCATTCTAGTGCGTTTTTTATGCATTTTATTGTGTTGCAGTATAGACCATTGCAGGAAAAATGCAGCATGTTCTTTTTCTGGAACTGGAAAGCTCTGGAACTGACTGCACTGGTGTGAACTATGCATTTGGAAACCATGTAACCTACTTTCCATGAGTTTTTGATGCAAAAAAAAAAAACGCACTGGACTGCATGTGGTGTGAACTGGCCCTTACGGAACAGTATGATTATTACAGATAGTTTAATTGACCATGTACACTGGCAACACATATTTAGCAGTGTAATAGATTTTTTTTTTTTATTTTTACAGCAGCATTCCTGCAAATTAATTTCAGCTTGAAAAATGCTTTTTTTTCCAGTTAGCTTTAGCTGCGGCATAAGCTTTTTCATCAAACAGTAATAAACCTGCTTTGTTCAGTGAATGAAAACTGGCCAGTAGTTCCCTGTGACTGTTCCTGTCGTCTTTAGGGACCATTCGTACTAGATGCAGTGATTGGCATTTTTCCTCATGGAAAAACGCTGGCATCGCGATGACATACAGAAAACAATTGTTTTCTGTGTGATGTTTAGACCAGAACACAGTGTTACACTGCGATCCAGAGCGGAGTGATGATATGCAACATGTTACCTGGATTGAAAACTGACTTCAGGGGCGAGTCCAAAGGTCGGTAATAAATGGTGAGTACTTGGAATGGTCAGGTGTGGAAGATGGGTCCCACAGGGATCTGTCCTGGGAGCAATCATGATTAATTTATTCATAAACGATCTTGAGGATGTGATAAACAGCTCAGTGTTTGCAGGCCATACAAAGCTAAGCAGGGCAATAACTTCTACGCAGGATGTGGAAACCTTGCAAGAAGATCTAAACAAATTAATGGGGTGGACAACTAGTAGGGATGGGCGAACAGTTCGGCCCTAGTATAAGTTGGGGCCGAACTTTGGCTGTTCAGACGTTCGGCGAACACCGAACAATATGCGGTGTTCAGGGCAAATTCGAAAGCCGCCGGAACACCGTTAAAGTCTATGGGACACTAACGTGAAAAATCAAAAGTGCTCATTTTAAAGGCTTATATGCAATTTATTGTGATAAAATTGTTTGGGGACCCGGGTCCTGCCCCAGGGGACATGTATCAATGCAATAAAAAGTTTTAAAAATGGCCGTTTTTTCAGGAGCAGTGATTTTAATAATGCTTAAAGTAACACAATAAAAATGAAATATTCCTTTAAATATCATGCCTGGGGGGTGTCTATAGTATGCCTGTAAAGTAGCAAAGTTTTCCCGTGTTTAAAACAATACCACAGCAAAATTACATTTCTAAAGGAAAAAAGTAATTTAAAATTGATCGAGGCTGTAATGAATTGTCGGGTTTCGGCAATATAGATATTTTATTATTATTTTGTTAAGCACTGCACAAACTGTTGGCACTATATAAAACCTGTATAATAACAATAATAATAATAAAACTCATTGAAAAAAACGGCATGGGTTCCCCCCACCCTCGTCCATTACCAGGCCCTTTGGGTCTGGCATGAATATTAAGAGGAACCCCAAACCAAAAATTAAAAATAAAAATTGCGTAGGGGCCCCCCCAAAATCCATACCAGGCCCTTCAGGTCTGGTATGGAAATTAAGGGGAACCCTGTGCCAAATTTTAAAAAAAATGGCGTAAGGGTCCCCCCAAAATCCATACCAGACCCTTATCCGAGCACACAACCTGGCAGGCCGCAGGAAAAGAACCGTACCAGGCCACATGCCCTCAACATGGGGAGGGAGCTTTGGAGTAGCCCCCCAAAGCACCTTGTCCCCATGTTGATGGGGACAAGGGCCCCATCCCCACAACCTTTGCCCGGTGGTTGTGGGGGTATGTGGGCGGGGGCTTATCGGAATCTGGAAGCCCCCATAACAAGGGGACCCCAGATCCTGGCCCCCCTATGTGAATTGGTGAGGGGTACATTGTACCCCTACCATTTCACAAAAGAAAGTGTCAAAAATAGTAAAAAAGACAGACACTTAGGGACAAGTCCTTTATTAAAAGATAAAAAAATAAAAAAGTCCTGCGATGTCCATTCATCTTCTATCACGCCGCCCGACGAGCCGGAAAAAGAAAAAAAAAAAAAAACGCAACAGCTTCTTCTTGGTGACAGTTCTTATATAGCTGAGGGCTGGGCCACCCGGTGATGTAAACCGGTGACCCCGCCCCCCTCTGACGCCTCGTGTCACTGTAGTATTACTACATTATTTATAAAATTTTTCACAAATTCTGGATCAGTTTCTGCTCACGTTTCATTGGTTATATTTTATGTGGCAATAATCATGTGGTGGGTAGGCAGATTCAAAATAGGTGTGTTAATTTTGCTTTGCAGTAAGGGTGTTGTGGCCCAAATGTGCCCAAGACAGCATCAACCAAAAAACAGATAAAACAGCTTTGATTATGGCATTTTTTTTTTCTGGAGCACAATTAGGCCCCGTGTACACGGGACGCTGGGGCAAAATCCTCTGAACGAGCTTGAAACCGGCATTTTTGCCGTGTGTGCATGCCGCGTTTAGCCGTGTTATACCGCGTTTGCGTCTAGAAGCATTTATTAAGCTAACCTCATTAAGACCCTCCCCAAGCTCAAAAAACATTCTTATTTAACTATTTCAGTCAATTTGACCAGGGTGAGTAGCAGCAGCAGAGAGAGCAGCTGTATACTTGTATTTGTCCCCATTTCTGTGCTTTTTTTTTGCAATGGACCCCATAATGAGCATATGTGAGGAAATGCTCCTGACGTTGCTCTTGATATGGGTCAAATTACAATTAAAATTTGGATACAGCAATGCTATAAATCATCACAAATAAGTAAAACATTTTAAACTATTTTTTTTTTTTCATCATTTTCCATCATATTTTTGTCTTTTCAGGTCAAAAATATAGGGTACCTTTTAAAAACGCTTATAAACGAAAACGCATCTAAATGCCGGTACCGCGTTTAGTCGCGTTTGGCATCTGAAACGTGGAAATCTTCGGCATCTGAACCCATTTTTTTGCTTTCAAAGAAACGCTGTTAAACGCAACTGCCTAAAAACGGCAATAAACGAGACTGTGTACATGGTCACATAGGATAACATTGAATGAGTTCAGAGGCAGTTGAAAAAAGCATCCAACTGCCTCTGAACGTACGTTTAGCAGCGTCCCATGTACATGGGGCCTAAGCCATAGAGCTGTGTGCTAACTCAGTGTAATTTCTTTACATTTCTATACTGTAATTATGCCCAGTTAAAGGAGAGGTTTGCTTTTATTTGCTGCACACAGCTGTGATCTGTACAATTGTGCAGAATAAACCAAACAAGGACCCTATTTATCGGCATATAACACGCACTTTTTTCCCCTGAAAATCAGGGGAAAATCGTGGGTGCGTGTTATAGGCCGATCCCCGCCGATTTTGTGTCTACGGAGCGATCGCGGCAATTGCCGCGGCCGCCGCTGACATACACAGCTGTGGGTAGATTCAAATATGGAGCCGAGACTGCAGGGATTCGTCGGAGCCGAGATACACATACCTGAGTGTTCTCGGCTTTTTTCGGCGCCGCTCACAGTCACGCCCAGTCCCGCCCTATGATGGACATAACACAGGTCCAAGGGACGGGACTCGGCGTGATGGCGGCGCTGAAAAAAGCCGAGAACACTCAGGTATGTGTATCTCGGCTCCGACGAATCCCTGCAGTCTCGGCGCCATATTTGAATCTACCCACGGCTGTGTATGTCGGCGGCGAGTGCACAAAGCTGCACTGACATGGCTGCACTGGGGCAAGGCTGCACTGGGGCAAGGCTGCACTGGGGCAAGGCTGCACTGGGGCAAGGCTGCACTGGGGCAAGGCTGCACTGGGGCAAAGCTGCACTGGGGCAAAGCTGCACTGACAAGGCTGCACTGGGGCAAGGCTGCACTGACACTGAAAAGGCTGCCGATGGACAGATAAGGCTGCATTGATGGGCATTTTAATGTAAGTTTTTTTTTCCTTAAACTTCCCTCCTAAAAAATTTTTTCCCTTAAAATTCCCTCCTAAACTTGGGGTGCGTGTTATACGCCGGCGCGTGTTATACGCCGATAAATACGGTAAATGATTCCTATCATAAAATAAGCTTGTCTATATTGTGTCATCTGCAGTAGCTGACTGGAAGAATTTTTCTCTGGCTGAGATAATAAATCTTCTGTGACTTTGAATAGAGTTTGCAACAAAGGACAACACTATCTTGACTTCATCACCAAGGGCAGCTAGTTTAAAGTAAAACTCTGGGCAAACAGATATATACAGTATGCAGTTGAAATACACCAATGTTTACTGTTTTACCCCAAACTTTAAATTCTGTATAGTTAAAGGGGTTGTAAACTCTTAGCCCCCATTCACACCTATGCGAATTAGATGTGGCTTACACCGCATCCAATTCGCAGGACATTTTAAAATACATTCATTTGAATGTATCTAGTTCACATATGTGCGTTTCATTCGTACTGCGTATTGCACAAAAAATGTGTGCGTTTTCTGGGCATTGCGGTGCGAATTACAAGCCATTATCTTCTACAGGAACGCATCTGATTCGCTGATGCAGTCCGTTCTGAACATGAATTCTCTACTTCTCCTCACTACACCTCCCCCCCCTCCCTGCTCACTGATCCGCAGCTAAAACGCAGATGAACCTCTGAACAACTGATTTTTATCTTCACAGTGAAACCTAAGCTTCAATTTGCACCGCACATGTGTGAACCCGGGCTGACATATACCCACTGCAGTGATTAGCTTATACAGAAACACAGGAATTAAACAAATCTTCCCACATACACTAGATTACCAAAAGTATTGTGACACCTGCCTTTACATGCACATGATCTTTCTTATTCCGTAGGGTTCGATATTGAGTTGGCCCACCCTTTGCAGCTATAACAGCTTCAACTCTTCTAGGAAGGCTGTCCACAAGGTTTAGAAGTGTGTCTGAAAGGAATATTTGGCCACTCTTCCAGAAGCACATTTGTGAGGCCAGGCACTGGTGTGGATGATTAGACCTGGCTCGCTGTCTTCGCTCTAATTCATCCCAAAGATGTTCTATCGGGTTGAGGTCAGGACTCTGTGCAGGCCAGTCAAGTTCCTCCACCCCAAATTCGGTCATCCATGTTTTTATGGACCTTGCTTTGTGCACTGGTGCGCAGTCATGTTGGAACAGGAAGGGGCCATCCCCAAACTGTTCCCACAAAGTTGGGAGCATGAAATTGTCCAAAATGTCTTGGTATGCTGATGCCTAAAGAGTTCCTTTCACTGGAACTAAGGGGCCAAGCCCAACCCCTGAGGAACAACCCCACATCATAATACCCCCTCCACCAAATGGTTTGTACCAGTGCACAAAGCAAGGTCCATAAAGACATGGTTGAGCGAGTTTGGGGTGGAGGAACTTGACTGTCCTGACCTCAACCCGACACCTTTGGGATCTATTAGAGCAGTGACTGTGAGCCAGGCCTTCTCATCCACATCAGTGCCTGACCTCACAAATTCTGGAACAATGGTCAAACATTCCCGTAGACACACCCCTAAACCTTGTGGACAGCCTCCCATGCAGAGCTGAAGCTGTTATAGCTGCAAAGGGTGGGTCAACTCAATATTGAACCCTACAGACTAAGACTCGGATGCCATTAAAGTTCATGTCGTGTAAAGGCAGGCATCCCAATACATGTGGTAATGTAGTGTATGTTGTACCTGTTTATCTGCAAGCTTATCTTCTGTACAGCCATTCTGAGCACACAGCTTATACAGCACTTCTGAGCTTCAGGAGGAAGGGGCCAGGGATTTGATGCTATGCACTGTGCAGCATAGAGAGGAGCATGTAATCTAAGACCTGAGTGATAGAAAAGGACCCCCCCCCCCAGGCTCATAAGGAAACATGCACAGCTGAGGTTGTCAATCAACTGGTGTGTGCTGACTGAAGTGGGGCGCGGGGCTATCTCCCAGGATTGTCTGGTGTCAGCGTAGACGGTCAAAATTGACTAATGCAGATAGCAGAGGAAGGAGGGAGCAGGCAGAAATAACATTGGGTGATTTTGTCTGAGGCAACTACACAGTATAGAAGGATATGCTTTGTTCATTTTTCATTTCAGAGGTTTACAACAACTTTAAGCTTACAATTTCTACACTGCACAGCTCACCAGTTATTTGGCTTCCTATGTTACCTGTTTATCACCAGCCTCCTCAATGGTCAGTAAATCAGCAAATAACCCCTGCCTATCGAGCAATTTCAACTGAGTATTTACTTGTTTGCCTGGATGGGTTTTATAGATAGGATTTTTTTAAAGGATAAGTTCATACTTTGGACCATTCATTCCATTTCCTACCATTTTTCCCCCTGACTCCCCCCTCAACGTGACAGTGGGCAAGGGTTCTTCTCTCAACACATGCTGTCAGATACATAATTGGTATTTTTGCGGTTTTGATTTTCGACAATTTTTGATGCATCTTTACTTTTCATGTCTAAAATATATGTACAAAAGTGATTTTTTCTTTAGCTTGTAATGAAAGTGATTGCTCTGCTTGAGCTTTAAATTCCTAAGGATTTCTGATTGCAGAATATGTTTTATTTATTGAAAAAATAGTAACATTTGATTGAAATAGGAATACAGTTAGTGGACATCTAGAACAATTGTTTAGCAAATGTTTGTGAATGTACAAATGTGCTTAAAATGTTGGAGAACTGCAGTTTTGGAAACATGTATTAATATACAGTACTGTGCAAAAGTTTTAGACAGGTGTTAAACCCTCTCACACTCTATTTGCCTTTAGTAAATCAAACAAATTATTTCTTCCAAATTGATGTAGCGCTCTCTACCTTTAGGCTGGGTTCACACTATTGCGAATTGGATGCAGGGAATTTGCGAATTGGATGCGGTTTCCTTGCATCCAATTTGCATTTGTCAGGAGATTGTGACCGGCTCTCGATGGAGTGGCTCTGGTGCAAACTACACAGGAGTCCTGTGCGTCTTCTGGTCCATTTCAAGTCAGAATTCAGCCAAAAATTCGGACTGAAATCGGCCCTGAAATGGTGAACAGGGACGCACCGGACCCCTGCTGTGAGCCGCTCCGTGCTTCAGTGTGAACCCAGCCTTATCCATGTATCCTGCTCCAAAAAACTATCTCTGACCTAGGTTGTTATAGATCTCTACTGCTGCTCTTGATTTTTGAAGAGCAAATTGTTGTAACATTTAATCTTAGTTCTGACAGTCTGCTAAAAGTTTTCCAGACCTATATCATGTATAGGTTTGATGTAAGTACACATACATAGGGCAATTTGGTTGATCTGCTTGGGCTTTGAGGAATAACATCTCTTTTTGTATATATTATCAGGTCGGCACAGGTGGCAAGAGTAGTAGAGTACTTTTTCAATCCACAATGGGTACCGGTACTTTGTGGGTGTCAGCCAACTATTTTTTTTTTTTTGTTGTTTCTTCTTGCAACTGTCACTGTCAGACAGACAGAAGCAGCTCTGTAATGCTAGCAACATAGATATTGCAGTGCCCCTTTTGCCTGTTGACAGCGGTAGTTCAGAGCTAAGGGAGGCTCCCCTGGGGGGTTGTGTACTGTGGGCATCTGTACAGGGGGGATAACAGGACTGAGGGGAGTTTGCACTGGGGATGGCTGTACTGGGGATGTCTGTACTGAGGGAGATCTATACCAGGGGTGCCTTTACTGGGTGGAAGTCTGTAGTAGGGGTATGTACTGACGGGGGTATGTACTGGGGGGGGGGGGGGTGAATGTTGTAGTGGGGTCTCTACTAAGGGGTGTCTAGGCTTTTAGGAATCTTCAGCACTTCTTGAAACTTAAAGAATAATTCCAGGCATCGGCATGTCATACATAGTTACATTGGTCCAGCTTGATGCCAATGGAAATCACTGAAGTAGACACTGCTACCTCAGTGATTCTCACTTGCGTCCGGGTCCCACACGGAGTGGTTGTTCTCCTGCATTGTGAACACAGGAGTTCGGCTGCTCTGCACAGGCACCATTCAGAGAATGCTTTGCATTTTCTGAATGAATGTAAAGTGTTTTCTGATTGTGTGCATGGTGAAGGGGTGGTAATGTCACACTCTCCACCTTTGCCCAATCATAGAACGCTTTACATTTATTCAGAATATGCAAAGCATTCTCTGAATGGCACCCGTGCTGAGTAGCCGATCTCCTGTTTTCATATAGCATGAGAACAACGGCTCTGCGCAGACCTGGAAACAAGTGCGGATCACTAAAGTAGCAGTTTCTGCAGCCCTGGCCAAAAGTTTTGAGAATGACACAAAGATAAATTTTCACAAAGTCTGCCGCTTCAGTGTTTTTAGATCTTTTTGTCAGACGTTACTGTGGTATACTGAAGTATAATTACAAGCATTTTATAGGCGTCAAAGGTTTTTATTGACAATTACATTAAGTTTATGCAAAGAGTCCATTGTTGCAGTGTTGACCCTTCTTTTTCAAGACCTCTGCAATTCACCCTGGCATGCTGCTGTCAGTTAACTTCTGGGCCACATCCTAAATGATGGCAGCCCATTCTTGAATAATCATTGCTTGGAGTTTGTCAGAATTTGTGGGGGATTTTTTGTTCACCCGCATTTTGAGGATTGACCACAGGTCTCAAGATGCTTTACTGTTGGCATGACACAGGACCAGGGCAGCCATCAGAAATTGTGGGGTCCCTTACAAAGCTTTAGGCCTGGGCCCCTCCAGGCCTGACCAACAACATTCCCCAGGGCCTGCCCACTGGCCGCCCCACCAAGTCCTTCAGTGCCTCAGCCCCCCTCACACCTGTACACTCTCAGCCCCCTCACACCTGTACAGTCTCAGCCTCCCTAACATCCCCCTCACACCTGTACGCTTTCAGCCCCCTCCACACCTGTACGCTCTCAGCCCCCTCACACCCCTCCCTCACACCTGTACACTCAGCCCCCACACACCTGTATGCTCTCAGCCCCCCTCACACCTGTATACTCTTAGCCCCCTCACACCTTTACACTCTCAGCCCCCCTCACACCAGTATGCTCTCAGCCCCCCTCACACCAGTACGCTCTCAGCCCCCCTCACACCTGTACACTCTCAGACCCCCTCATATGTGTATATATGACACACACACAGAATGTACACACTGTAACGGAACGTCTCACACTCCGCTTGAGTGCTTTCGTCATATACCGCTTCCTCCCCGTCTGAATCTAGATATCAGATATTCCAACTGCTCACAAGCACAAAACAAGACAATACTTGTTTATTTGCTAAACATGGGCTCTTTTTTTAGAACCAAAATTACAAGTCTTTATATACAGTTAAAGAGGAGGTTCCCCCCTCCTGCTCATATTTCTCTAACAATACAACTGTAACCAGAAACCTAATTAACATGAGCTAGTTTACTAAATCATTTACCCAGACTAGGTGACTCAAAAACATGACCTTTAGGACAGACTTGTGGTCATCGAGCTTCACACAGTAGTATAAACACAGGACACCTTCTCACAATAGCAGGAGCTAATTACAATTAACAATACAAACAGTGATCTCCCCCCCCTCCTCAGCCTAGTAGGCAACAAACTATAGTAGGTGTAGACTGTCTGGCTCCTACCCAGTTCTACAGGCCAATGTGATCAGCTCTCTCAACTAACATGTTGAGTTCAGAATCAAACAAACCAAGAATAGTCTTTACATATATCCTGGGAGATATTGTGGATAAATATTACTGTCTCATTTTAAGCAATCCAAGACATACCCTCCTAGTCACCATTTCCAATATGGCATACACAGGGTTCCCAGAATCTGTGTGTCCTGGGGGATAAGGACCCGAATCCAAAGTAAGACCACCTCAAGGGTCCCCAGGCATACAGCTCACAAAGCGCACCATTCCCCCAAATGCCAGGGCCCATAATCGGTAGGCAAGAGGCTGGCATTCAGTCCCCTCCAAAAGCCTCTGTCCCAGGTGAGTCTGTCACACACACACAGACACAGGCATGTACACAGACATGTACACAGACACAGGCATGTACACACACACAGACACAGGCATGTACACAGACACAGGCATGTACACAGACACAGGCATGTACACACACACAGACACAGGCATGTACACAGACACAGGAATGTACACAGACACAGGCATGTACACACACACAGACACAGGCATGTACACACACACACACACAGACACAGGCATGTACAAACACACACAGACGAAGGCATGTACACAGACGTACACACACACAGCCATGTACACACACACAGAAATGTACACACAGACCCAGGCATGTACACACACATACACACAGACATGTACACACACAGACATGTACACACACACAAAAATGTACACACACACACAGCCATGTACACACACACACAGTCACACCCCCCCCCCACTTGTACAACAGCCCGTACTTGTAAGGTGGTCTTCCTAGTCTAAGCTCTTGTTTCCACATGTGGATGAGAAACAAAGGATCTGCAGTGCAGGATACATTAGAGGCAGCACACACGAGGAGTGCACATGTAGGAAATGGCCAGAGGTGGCAGCAAAGAGCCCGATGTGAGCTCAATGACACAGAGCAGCAGCTGCCGACTCATACAGAGGCATCCACGGAGCTCCTCTGCACCCGCACCTGACTTCTCACATCCCTGCCAGACGGCCGGGCCCATCCAGATGATCGGGCCCCTTAAAGTGTATGGGCTTTACCCCCTGATGGCGGCCCTGCACAGGACTGATGGCAGTGCTCACCTTTTCTTCTCCAGATATGTTTTTTTCCGGCTCCCCCAAACAAACAGAAAGGGGATTCATCAGGGAAAATGACTTTACCCCAGTCCTCAGCAGTCCAATCCCTGTAACTTTTGCAGAATATCAGTCTGTCCCTGATGTTTTTCCTGGAGAGAAGTGGCTTCTTTGCTGCCCTTCTTGACACCAGGCCATTCTCCAAAGGTGTTCACCTCACTGTGCGTACAGATGCACTCACACATGCCTGCTGCCATTCCCGAGCAAGCTCTACACTGGTGATTCCCCCGATCCCGCAGTTTAATTAACTGTAGGAGATGGTCCTGGCGCTTGCTGGACTTTCTTAGGCGCCCTGAAGGCTTCTTCACAACAATTGAACCTCTCTACTTGGAGTTCTTTATGATCCGATAAATGGTTTATTTAAGTTTATTTAGGTGCAATCTTAATAGCAGTGATATCCTTGCTTGTGAATCCCTTTTTGTGCAAAGCAATGGTGACTGCACATGTTTCCTTGCAGGGAAACATGGTTAACAGAGGAAGAACAATGATTTCAAGCACCACCCTCCTTCTAAGGCCTCATGCACACTGAACGTTTTTGGACGTTTTTACAGCTGTTGTTTTTGGCTTCAGATGTTTTTTTCTACAGTCAATGTCAGTGTGCATAAGGCCTAAAGCTTCCAGTCGGTTATTCTATCTCAATCAGCATTACAGAGTGATTTCCAGCCTTGTCCTCGTCAACACTGACACCTGTGTTAAGGAGAGAATCAGTCAGCTAGTCTTTTTGAGGCAGGGCTGAAATGCAGTGGAAATGTTTTTTTTGGGATTATAGCATTTGTTAACCTAAAAAAAAAAAGTTGATCCTGTCCCATGTTATATGCATTGTTATACAGCATAGTGTTTGTGCTATGTAATATGGCCCCCGTATCATCTGAAATACCTGGCTAATCATGCCAGTTTCTGCCCTCCCCTATGTAAACTGACACCGTGATCAGTTTACGTGGCTCTGCCAGCAGCAGCCCTGCTCTGCTCTCTGCTCCCCCTCCTCCCTCCCTGTCTGTCAGCTCATGATAGTGACTGCCCCCGCCCCTCCTGCTGCTCAAATAACATGTACATCCTTATACTATCGTCTCTGTCTCTTAATCATGTGTCCCCCTGTGTGTGTAATTTATAAAAAAAAAAGCTGAATATACCTCATTTCAGAGTGCCGATTGGCGCCCACATGACTGGACGGCTCTCTTCTTCTCCCCACCCAGCTGACCCGCTGCAGCTGTCGGACTGGAAGAGGAGAGAGCCGGCAGGTCACGAGAGTGCCGATTGCCACTCTGAAATTAGGTATAATCAGCTTTTTTTTCTTTTATAAATCACACAAACAGGGGGACACAGGATTCAGAGACAGAGAGGGTAGTATGAAGATATTAGAGTGGCTTAACAAACACTTTAAGTTTATTTTCATGGCAGTGAGGGACTTTGCAATGATTTGCAATTCATCTGATCACTCTTCATAACATTCTGCAGTATGCAAATTGCCATCATAAAAACAGACAATGTGAAAAATATTTGTGTCATTCTCTCTTTTGGCCAGGGCTGTACTTCATTGATTTTCCAGCTTCCAGAGGCATCAGCCTGGTATGTCATATACATAGTTATATTGCTCCAAGCTGGACCAATATAACTGCATAACATGCTGATGCTTGGAATAATTCTTTAAAAGTCTGAAAACAGCTTATTCAAATTGTCCCTGTTCTCTGCCCATGCAGGGCAAAGCAACAGGTTCACTTTAATGGTGGCCCCAAACCAAATACTTACCTTCTCCTCACTCTTTTACGGCTCTGCTTTTTACAAAGAAAAATACCCAATACTTTTGTGTATGGGGTAATGTGACTGACCTCTTCCTCCCACACTTGTAGCTTACACATGACTTCTTCCCTTTGCTCCTGGAGGCAAAACTGAGCATCAGGGACTGAACCATTTAGATTTACTCAAACTGGTGCACTCAGAATCTGGTGTAGCTGTGCATGGTAGCCAATCAGCTTCTTCAAATAAGCTTTGGCAATAAAACCTGGAAGCTGATTGGTTTCTATGCAGAATTGAGCCTGATTTTGCACTTGCCAGCTTTAGTAAATTAACCCCACTATGTTCAGCTGATAAGAGCAGGCAGTGGGATTTGTTCCTGTGTATGCACAAAGCACAGGTTCACTTTGCTCTAGTACAAGCTAAAGCATGTGTGTACAAGTCCAAGTACAAGTCTAATATGAGTTTTGCTCCTAGGATGGAGAAGGCCGCAAACAAAAATGTAATGTCATTTTCATATTAGTGAAAATACATGATAGAATCACAGTTTTGCATTTCTCTCTTATGGTGGTCTTGATTCCCACTTGGTGATTACATAGCAATGGTGATTTCTGGGCAGCTATACAAGAAAACAGCAAAAATCATAAAATCTAATGTAATTCAGTGTAATCTAGTGTAGTTACTTGAGGATAAGCCCCCACAATATTTTGTACAGCAGCAGTCAAACTGGGAACCCTTTGGAAGGCCAGATTGCATGTGTACATTGCAGTTGATTCTGACAAGAAAAGAACAGCAAAAACAGAAGGATGACCTCATATGCATCATGCTGCTCCCTTAATTTCCAATCAGCAGCCTGGGCTGTATTATGGCAAGTGTTCTGCTGCAGTGAAGGTCTGGGATCATGCTGTGCTCTCTGGCAGCTCCCAAAATAGACTGCACAGAAATACTAATCATGTGGCATGTAAAATGTTATACCATACCTCCCAACATTTTGAGATGGGAATGAGGGACATCTACTAACAAATGTATGTAGGCATAGGACACGCCCCCTGCCACACCCCCTTAAAGGAGAATTAAACAAAAAAAGGTTAATTAAATCCACAAGGACTTTTTTTTACCACTGCTATTCCTTTATATTGGCTTTTAAAATGTACAAATGCAGCAATTTAGAAATTGGATGAAAGGTTTAGCACTGGGAAACACCTTTTGAAAGATAAAAAGTGCATTTTATATACAACTATATAGATCAGGCCAAAATGAGGGACAAACAAGGAGGAAAGAGGGACATTGCTCCAAATCAGGGACAGTCCCTCCAAATCAGGGACAGTTGGGAGCTATGATATTTGTATTTCAGCTGTGTATTTAGCTGCTTGTTTGGAGTTGAATTTCTAGTAATTTTACATTCCAGCTTTTATATGCTTATTTCAACAGATAAAGCAGTCTACCTGCATTTTTGTCTCAGGAAAGCAGAATGTAAGAAAATCACAGAGGCAGCCATTACTGACGTCTCCTTCTGATAATGTTATTTGCTTGGCTGTCATCCTGACCCTCCTGCTTTAGTACTTTTAAAGTGATTTTTTTAAAAATAACAAACATGTTATACTTATGTTATACTTATGTTATACTTTCCTGCTCTGTGCGGTGGTTTTGCACCGAGCAACCCCGATCCTCCTGCCAAGTGCCTCCAGAGCAAGCAGCTTTCAATGGGGGTACCCAAGCATGCTCGTTCCCAAGCCCCTGCTCTGCGTATCCATTCACACACACACAGCACCCTCTCTCTCCTCATTGGCTCACTGGTTGTGATTGGCAGCCAATGAGGAGCTAGTCTCTGGAGAGTCGAGACTCTCGTGCATATCGCTGGATCGCGATGGGGCTCACGTAATTATTAGCGGGAGCTGGAGGGCTGCTGAACAGAGAATGTTTTTTACCTTTATGTAAAGAATGCATGAAGGTAAATACCTTGAGCCCTTAGAACCACTTTAAAGGGAAACTACAGTCTAATTTTTTTTTTTTTTTTTACCTTAATGCAAGGCCCACTAATTGTTGAGCCCCCCCCCCAACGCTTACCCGACTTCTCCACCAATTCAGTGTTGCTCCCTCTCTCTGCTCTCATAGGACACACTGAGGACACAGAGAGCTATTGGCTTCTACTGCTGTCAGTCAAATCCTGCCAGGAGGGAGCAGATGGCATGGCCAGGTTGCACTGTGTGTGTCTATGTACGCATGCTTGGGAGTGCACCTGTATGGGTGCCTCTTCAGTGCTGCGCTTGCTGAAGGGGCATTCGGAGGAGAGAGGAGCAGGATACCACCAGCTCGTTGCACAGAGCAAGTAAGTGTAACTTTTTTTAATTTAAAGTAAAAATTAAAACTTAGCCTTTAGAATCACTTTAGGAGTCATTGATCCAATGAATGTATGCTGATAAGCATGTATGACTTTTCTATGGCTTTGTTATCCTGCCTGCTTTTCTCTGGTCAGTGAAAGAACTGACGCAAGTAGGTCGGCATAACTGCCAATCAACCAGCATTTTCAAAAGGTCAGCAATGACAAACTCTATATGTCTCACATGATGAGCTGCAATCAAATTGAGGTAAAATGTATATTTAACTACTTTACAGGGAGTGCTTCGCACAGAACAGTACTAGTTCTAGGCCTTGGTGGACAGCCAATTGTATCTACATGCAAATTTTAAAATTATGGCATTTAAAGGTAGAATAGCCATTAGTCCTTATATTGTAGTAGGTTTATTATATATTCATGGACATATTTCTGTTAGAATAGTATACATTTACAATCTCCACTATAGACACAAAGCAGAGTGCATTTTCTAAATTGTACTACCAAAATATAACAGACACATGCACTTATTTTTTGTTCAGCCAGCTGAATTCTGCCAGGTCATGTTGGCATGATCCACTGCAGGGCAGCTGAATGCTTTACTGTTCTGTTTCTTTCATTGTGCAGAATGACAGAGAAAATAAAGCAAGCTGTATCTTTCACTGGTGGGCTTAGAAGAGAATTAAGACGTATTTAAAGTAATTCTAATAATAGTAGTTGCTACATAATGGAAACTTATAACAAGTCAGCCTTCTTATTGGTTTTTACTAGATGGTGCCTAGTAGTTTCAGGGGAAATTGGCGAAGCTAGACATTCTTTCACCAAAGACTCATGTCCCCCTCCTCCTCGCTTACCTGAGACAGAAGTTCTCCATCCACACACCCCCAGCCTCCTGCCCAGAGAGAGAAGTACAAATGTAAAAAATAAATAAGCCATAGGATGGTAATAAAATATATATATATATATATATATATATATATATATATATATATATATATATATATATATTTATTTATATTCGTTATTTCAAAGTCTTTCTTATAGTAGCTTGTAGCATGAAGGCCTACACAATCACTGCATTGATGAGATTTGAATGAGGTGATTCCAAGCCTCACTTCCATAGTAGATTTGTGAGCCAGGAAGCGGGTCTTTAATAAGGTCTGCTTCTGTGCACTCTTTCTTCCTGGTCCATCTCATTCCCCTTTGAGTACTATGAGACCTTCAACGTCTAAGAGGACATTCCCCATTCATTAACAAATAGAATGGGTAATTTATGATTACTGGAGTACTTCTGAAATGGTTTCAAAATTCATTGCTAAGCCATATCCAGTGGAAAAAGAATTCACTAAAAAGTGACGGCGCCACGCATGCTACGTCATTTCCTAGCAAAGGTGTAGGTGGAACGCAGCGCGCTGCTGCTGTTTCCTAGGCAGGACACATAGCGTTCGCTGCACAAATAGGCTTACACAAGCACCATTAACCGGTCATATTATACCATATACTGATGGCTTGCTTTGTGCCTAGATGTAACAGCCGTTCCAGGATTTTTAAAATCTTTTTTAAATCATTTTAAATTTTGTAATATTTTTCTTTGGTATCCAGTCGTTGTATTTATAAAATTATAATTTTTTAATAAACGAATTAACTTACTACACCATGGGAGCCCAAACCTTTTTTCCTCTGAGGAACCCACTACAGACCACCCCACAAAGCACCTGGAGAAGGGAAGGATATCCCAGGCACCCGTAAAGGTGGACGTGACCGCAGTGGTTACAACCAAAAGCGTACTACCCCTGTGGGGGTGAGTGGATCTGGTGAGTGGGGACCCTGGAGGGGGAGCACGTAGTCACGTGAAGATCCTGTGAAAAACACCTTAAAGTCACCATTTCCTTGTTACTGATTCTGAGTGGAGATTGAGCATACCATATGGACTACCAGCTGCACATTGATTTATGAACACTTTTTATAAATATTTTTTATTTATTTTTTATGGTTTTTCTTACACTTACTAAGCTTTTTTACAAACACCCTAACCACCATATGTGAGCTAATTGATTTGTGTATATGCTTTTTTACGTGTGCACTCTAAGAAAAAAATTGTTTTTTCTTTTATATCACGTTATTGGAATCACGGTATCTGAGTGGGGCTTGCCCACTGCTCACTTTATTCACAGCAGTTAATTATGCACATGTATGTTTCTTTCTCTTTCTTTTTGTGGGGCTAGTTGTTTTTACATTTGGATGAGCTACTGCTGATCCAGTGGGTGGTATAATATTATCTACCACTGTTTATGCACTTAGAATACATTGAGTACTATGTCTATTTGTAATAATACTATTTATTATTGTGTTACTTCATCATTTAAGACACATACTACTAATTGGTCACTAGGGATGAGCCGAACACCCCCCTGTTCGGTTCGCACCAGAACATGCGAACAGGAAAAAAGTTCGTTCGAACACGCGAACACCGTTAAAGTCTATGGGACACGAACATGAATAATCAAAAGTGCTAATTTTAAAGGCTAATATGCAAGTTATTGTCATAAAAAGTGTTTGGGGACCTGGGTCCTGCCCCAGGGGACATGGATCAATGCAAAAAAAAGTTTTAAAAACGGACGTTTTTTCAGGAGCAGTGATTTTAATAATGCTTAAAGTCAAACAATAAAAGTGTAATATCCCTTTAAATTTCGTACCTGGGGGGTGTCTATAGTATGCCTGTAAAGGGGCGCATGTTTCCTGTGTTTAGAACAGTCTGACAGCAAAATGACATTTTGAAGGAAAAAACTCATTTAAAACTACCCGCAGCTATTGCATTGCCGACAATACACATAGAAGTTCATTGATAAAAACGGCATGGGAATTCCCCAAAGGGGAACCCCGAACCAAAATTAAAAAAAAAAAATGACGTGGGAGTCCCCCTAAATTCCATACCAGGCCCTTCAGGTCTGGTATGGATATTAAGGGGAACCCCGGCCAAAATTTAAAAAAAAAAATGACGTGGGGTTCCCCCTAAATTCCATACCAGACCCTTCAGGTCTGGTATGGATTTTAAGGGGAACCCCGTGCCAAAAAAAAAAAAAAAACGGCGTGGGGTCCCCCCAAAAATCCATACCAGACCCTTATCCGAGCACGCAACCTGGCAGGCTGCAGGAAAAGAGGGGGGGACAAGAGTGCGGCCCCCCCCCTCCTGAACCATACCAGGCCACATGCCCTCAACATTGGGAGGGTGCTTTGGGGTAGCCCCCCAAAACACCTTGTCCCCATGTTGATGAGGACAAGGGCCTCATCCCCACAACCCTGGCCGGTGGTTGTGGGGGTCTGCGGGCGGGGGGCTTATCGGAATCTGGAAGCCCCCTTTAACAAGGGGACCCCCAGATCCCGGCCCCCCCCCTGTGTGAAATGGTAAGGGGGTACAAAAGTACCCCTACCATTTCACTAAAAAACTGTCAAAAATGTTAAAAATGACAAGAGACAGTTTTTGACAATTCCTTTATTTAAATACTTCTTCTTTCTTCTATCTTCCTTCATCTTCTGGTTCTTCTGGCTCTTCTGGTTCTTCCTCCGGCGTTCTCGTCCAGCATCTCCTCCGCGGCGTCTTCTATCTTCTTCTCCTCGGGCCGCTCCGCACCCATGGCATGGGGGGAGGCTCCCGCTCTTCTCTTCTTCTTCATCTTCTTCTCTTCTTCTCTTCTTCATTTTCTTCTCCGGGCCGCTCCGCATCCATGCTGGCATGAAGGGAGGCTCCCGCTGTGTGACGGCGCTCCTCGTCTGACAGTTCTTAAATAACGGGGGGCGGGGCCACCCGGTGACCCCGCCCCCTCTGACGCACGGGACATGACGGGACTTCCCTGTGGCATTCCCCGTGACGTCACAGGGAAGTCCCGTCAAGTCACCGTGCGTCAGAGGGGGGCGGGGTCACCAGGTGGCCCCGCCCCCCGTTATTTAAGAACTGTCAGACGAGGAGCGCCGTCACACAGCGGGAGCCTCCCGCCATGCTAGCATGTGTGAGGAGCGGCCCGGAGAAGAAAATGAAGAAGAGAAGAAAAGAAGAAGAGAAGAAGATGAAGAAGAAGAGAAGAGCGGGAGCCTCCCCCCATGCCATGGGTGCGGAGCGGCCCGAGGAGAAGAAGATAGAAGACGCCGCGGAGGAGATGCTGGACGAGAACGCCGGAGGAAGAACCAGAAGAGCCAGAAGAACCAGAAGAACCAGAAGATGAAGGAAGATAGAAGAAAGAAGAAGTATTTAAATAAAGGAATTGTCAAAAACTGTCTCTTGTCATTTTTAACATTTTTGACAGTTTTTTAGTGAAATGGTAGGGGTACTTTTGTACCCCCTTACCATTTCACACAGGGGGGGGGCGGGATCTGGGGGTCCCCTTGTTAAAGGGGGCTTCCAGATTCCGATAAGCCCCCCGCCCGCAGACCCCCACAACCACCGGCCAGGGTTGTGGGGATGAGGCCCTTGTCCTCATCAACATGGGGACAAGGTGTTTTGGGGGGCTACCCCAAAGCACCCTCCCAATGTTGAGGGCATGTGGCCTGGTACGGTTCAGGAGGGGGGGGCCGCACTCTCTCCCCCCCTCTTTTCCTGCGGCCTGCCAGGTTGCGTGCTCGGATAAGGGTCTGGTATGGATTTTTGGGGGGACCCCACGCCGTTTTTTTTTTTTTTTTTGGCGCGGGGTTCCCCTTAAAATCCATACCAGACCTGAAGGGTCTGGTATGGAATTTAGGGGGAACCCCACGTCATTTTTTTTTTAAATTTTGGCCGGGGTTCCCCTTAATAACCATACCAGACCTGAAGGGCCTGGTATGGAATTTAGGGGGACTCCCACGTCATTTTTTTTTTAAATTTTGGTTCGGGGTTCCCCTTTGGGGAATTCCCATGCCGTTTTTATCAATGAACTTCTATGTGTATTGTCGGCAATGCAATAGCCGCAGGTAGTTTTAAATGAGTTTTTTCCTTCAAAATGTCATTTTGCTGTCAGACTGTTCTAAACACAGGAAACATGCGCCCCTTTACAGGCATACTATAGACACCCCCCAGGTACGAAATTTAAAGGGATATTACACTTTTATTGTTTGACTTTAAGCATTATTAAAATCACTGCTCCTGAAAAAACGGCCGTTTTTAAAACTTTTTTTTGCATTGATCCATGTCCCCTGGGGCAGGACCTGGGTCCCCAAACACTTTTTATGACAATAACTTGCATATTAGCCTTTAAAATTAGCACTTTTGTATTTCTCCCATAGACTTTTAAAGGGTGTTCCGCGGCATTCGAATTTGCCGCGAACACCCCAAATTGTTCGCTGTTCGGCGAACTTGCGAACAGCCAATGTTCGAGTCGAACATGAGTTCGACTCGAACTCGAAGCTCATCCCTATTGGTCACTTATATGTAAACTAGGGAGCGCCACAATCCCCTCCCTCTACCACACACATGTTCTGGTAGTAGACCCTGCAGTCTCAGTTTTAAACAAACATATTACTGGGCCAATCGAAGATTTTTCTCTCAAACCTTCCAAGATCAGATTTGCAGACTGCCCTGAAAAATATTTTTTCCCAGGGAATGGTTGTTCAGGGTCAAGGGATTCTATTTAAACCTGTTCACAGTACCAAAACCTAATAGGGCATCTGTCCTATTCTGGACCTAAAACTTCTAAACATGTACCTTCGTGTTCCAAAGTTTTGCAGGGAATTAGCCCCTTTCCAAGACAAAGGGAATACTGTGCTTCGCAGGGGGGACAAATGCTTTCCATTTGTCACACTACTATTCAGCCTATCATAGGCACCCCGACTGTTTACAAAGGTGCTTGCATTCCTACTCCCCCCCATAAGAACTCGCATTCAGGTGATGGAGTACCTAGACAACTTTCTTCTGAAGGATTTATTGCTATCAAAACTATTTTTAGACATCCAAATGATTATCAAGATTCGTCAGGTCTTCAGCTGGATAATCAGCCATCAAAGGTCTGCTCTCCAGTCTTCCCTTCATCTAGAATACTTAGGTCTTATTGTGGACACTGCCCAGGCAAAGATTGTCCTTGTTAAACTTGCCTCTTTAAAGACTAAGTTCATCTTTTAAAATGTGCATTTATTATTTTTTTACACTGCAAAGCAATGCACCCATGATCAATGAAGTGAAGAAAGAATCAATGATCTTCATCGAGTTCATCGAGAACTACAATCTATCCACGGTGGCAGATGGGGACTTGTTCCTTCAGTCACAGATCCCTGTGAATGAATAATGCAGCTGTGTGGGTGGATCCCCACACAGCCACGCTGTTTTTAAAATGTGACAGTGAGTGCTGGGTGAGGAACCCTCACCTGCAATTTCCTGCTACGCTAAGTGTGAATGGGGCCTCAAGATCAAGAAGACAACCCTGTGAGATTTTCCATGAGTTTCCTGGGCCTTTTGTTACTTTTGTTGGAGGCTGTCCCCTTCCATCCACAACAACACAACATGGCCTGAAATAAACACACTCCCTCTCTTGATCTTCCTGTGCTTCTCTTCAGTCAAGCAAGGAAATCCCTAAGTTGGTGGATTTCCAGCCCAACCTTGAAAATAGGGCAGTTGTTCCTTCCATGTTCATGGAAGGTGATAACGACAGATGCCAGCCTCACAGACTGGGGAGGAGTGTTCTAATTTCTCATGAATCAAGGAACCTGGTCACCCACTCAACATCCTGGAGCTCAGACCAATAAAACTAGCTCTGTGTTACTGGACCCCCTTCTACAAGGACACCTAATCAGAGTGCAGTCTGACAAAGCATGGCCTATATACCTTTTCTTGGAGAACCATTATCCAGCAATCTCTGCTGTACGCATTTTGGGAGTGGACTATTGGCAAGCAGATTTTCTCAGCCAAAACCTCCTGGAATGGAGGAGCAGTGATGTCACAGTCTCAACCTTGTCCAATCTGAGAAGGCCTTATATTCATTGCAAAAAGGCTTTCTGTAAATGGCAGCAGTGCTGAGCAAGCAACCTTTTGTAGTTCTTCATGCAGTGGGGCAGCTGCTCCGCACAGAACCCAGAAGATGTGGCTGTTGTAGCACTGACTATTTCAATGAGTCAGCTTCCAGGTATAATATATGCCAGCTCCCTAAGGTATAATATATGCATACTTACATTGGTCTTAGCTGGATCAATGTGAGTATGCAATTAAGATTATACCTAGACTTTAGCTTTAAGTTATAATGACAAATAACTAACATCTATTATGAAGTGTCATAATTACATATAACATGTGTTATTTCTTCCATGACTCAGTTTATCTGAACTGCTTGCTACATTTTGAACAGATGGTTCCATCTCGGTTATCATGGCATGTGCTCATCATCTCTTTACGCTTTCTTTAGTTACTGTGAATCATTGTATAGAATCATATCTAAGGCACTACTGTAATTAACATAATCATAACATAATCATATACAGTATTTTCCCTTATTGAAAATGGAGCCTCTGGTGCTATATGTGCCCTAATTGGAAAGATTTCCCTTTGCTTTCTGTCGAGACAGGAAACGGGAAATCTCCCAAGTAGGGATGCAGATAGAGACAAAAACCTAACATCTATCCCTGCTTCTCTCATAATATGTTGTTACTGCCCCCCTAATGGATTCTCCTATAAGGCCTAATGAAAGCGCAACCAGGGAGTTCAGTCAACAGATCAGTATCAAAATAGGTAAAGATCTTCCTACCACTGTTAATGAAGACTTGGTTGGAATATGAATTCTACCCTATTTTATCCAAAAATAAAGAAAATTGTTTTGGTCAAATACTTTTTTTTAGGTTTTTCTCCTGCTTCAGGACAAAAGGGAATAAAATCTAGTATTTCATGGTTAGTCAATGCTCCTGTAATGTTATAAGATTAATGCTGTACGTTTCTAAAACAATAAGCATTTAAAAAAAAAAAAGTGGACTCCCACTCTTCACAAATGTTACTAACTAGACTGGGTGATGTGCCCATAACAAGGGGGCGGATTGTGGCCATCTCCTGAATTGACACTAGCCTCTATGCCTGTCAGATCTGGAAAGGAGTATTTTGAGAGGGGTCCCCCCAAGAAATTGTGACTTAAATTAGCAAAACTGTGTTTATTTATTACAGATGATAAAATACTTGTTTTTGGCCAACGCAAATTTCATACCTGTCTTCAAAGTTTAGCAGGCTTCTAGGTAGTTGCTCACACATGAAAAAAACATGCACACTAATTATTTCCCTGGGGATTTTGTAAAGAGATCTGGAAAACATACACTATTAGTGGGCCTTGAAGACCAGAGCTGAAGAACACTGGTCTACCTGACCTAGATATTGTTATTTATAGTTCAGTAACATAGAGTGCCAAATGGATATATTCAGTCTGTAAGAGATTTTGTCTTTCACAAGCTGCTGTATATGATGGTAATGAGTCTCTGGTAGTTGTGAGTTGGTGACACAAAATTTACTCCTGTCTACTGAAATATAATTGGACGGTCCCTGCTGAACTGGACAAATTTCAATCGGTGTATGGCAAGCTTTATATTCCAACTGTGATTTAGAATAATTAGACAAATGAAAGAAAATAATATTTGGCTGCATTGAATTGCTGCAATTTATATATTGGTCTTATTAAATCAGCCCATAAATGTCTGCCACAAATATTTTTCGCTAAGATGCCTGGTAGCTCCTTTAGAAAGTAATGTGTTTACAACTTGCAAATATGGGTGGTGTTAAAAAGTAACTCCACTTTTGTGCAATAAAAATAGCACATTAACAAGAATATATATATAATATAGCATATACAATTACTACACAAGTTATATTATAATTGAATGTTATTAAAATTGACCTTTCCTTTTCAATCTGCAGCACTGTAATTCTCTGTGAAAGGCAAAACGGCAACCTGGAGGCATTCTGTACACAAATGGTATACAGAGCACCCCCAAATGTAATTTCCTGCTTGTGTGATTGGCTCACTGATGTTCCCAAAAGTCTGCAATAAGATACAAGGGGCATTTTGGGCATTCCCTGCAACAATAATGCCAAGTAAAACATTTACATCCAGTAATACACTGTCCAACCCTGCTCTGCACATGCTCAGTTGCTCTCTATTATCGGCACTGTGCCTAAAATAAGAGCCAATAGAAGACGATCAGCTGACAGCTTTAAGATTTATTGTTGCTGAAGGTGGAAGGAACAGGAACAGAAATGACACAAACTGTACGGAGTGAACACAAATTAGGGAGAGATATAAGAGAGCTCACAATTGACACTAGCTTATATGTAGAGTTGTTGAACAAAGTGGAATATTTTACAAAAGTGATGAGTTAAAGCCCAAGAGTTGTGCTTCTGACTGCTTGGGCATTTCTTGTGGTTACAAGTGTTTTTTATTTTCTCTTCTTTGTGAACTTGGTTTTCAGCTTTCAAAAGCCTTTTTTTATATTCCTTTTTTTCTTCCTCGTTTTCTGACACTTTTTAACCGCTTGCCGACCGGCTCACGCTGATATACGTCGGCAGAAGGGCACGTACAGGCAGATTAACATACCTGTACATTGCCCTTTAAGAAGCGGTTTGCAGGCACGCGTCGCCGGCGGCACACGCACCCGCCGTGACCTCCGTGAGTGGGATCGTGGGATAGCCGTGATCGTCTCACGGAGAGGAAAAACGGGGAAATGCTAGTGTAAACTAGCATTTCCCCGTTCTGCCTAGTGACAGGACACTGATCACAGCTCCCTGTAATCGGGAGCGGTGATCAGTGTCGTGTCACACATAGCCACGCCCCCCCACAGTTAGAATCACTCCCTAGGACACACTTAACCCCTTCACTGCCCCTAGTGGTTAATCCCTTCACTGCCAGTCACATTTATACAGTAATCAATGCATTTTTAATTGCACTGATCGGTGTATAAATGTGAATGGTCCCAAAATCGCACCAAAAGTGTCCGATTTGTCCGCCATAATGCCGCAGTCATGATAAAAATCGCTGATCACCACCATTACTAGTAAAAACAAATTAATAAAAATGACATAAAACTATCCCCTATTTTGTAGACGCTTTAACTTTTGCGCAAACCAATCAATAAACGCTTATTGTGATTTTTTTTTTTACCAAAAATATGTAGAAGAATACGTATCGGCCTAAAATGAGGAAAAAAAATGTTTCTTATTTATTTTTTGGGGATATTTATTATAGCAAAAAGTAAACAATAATAATTTTTTTTCAAAATTGTCGCTATTTTTTTGTTTATAGAGAAAAATATAAAAACCGCAGAGGTGATCAAATACCACCAAAAGAAAGCTCTATATGTGGGGAAAAAAGGACGCCAATTTGTTTGGGAGCCACGACGCACAACAACGCAATTATCAGTTAAAGCGACGCAGTTCCGAATCGCAAAAGGTGCTCTGGTCTTTGGGCAGCCAAATGGTCCGGGGCTTAAGTAGTTAAACAACACTTTTTTTTTAAGCTAATTAAGGGTAATGGTTAATTGTTCACATGCTTATATAACTTTCTGTATGGCACACATCTGAGCTTGCTCATATTTCATGCTGGCTTACATGTAGAATTTATGCCAAAAGAGGCGAGTTAAAAAATAGAAGTTGAAAATAGGAGTTAATACAGGAGTCTTCTAACCTGTAAGTAACATCCTAAATTTCCTGTAAGTAATAATATTGTAAAAGAGATAATGAGTGCTAGCAAGGTTTAAGGTTTCGCTCAGTGAACAGTGTGTCACTTGTATACAATAATGGAGTAACAGCTCCAGGGTGAATACTGTTGTGACCGATGTGAGCAGGTTGCCTTTCTGGAAGCTCACATTAGAAATCTGGATAAGTAAATTGCAACATTGAGCAGAACAGACAACCTTGAAAGTAGTGTTCTGCTCACAGAGCATGTGGTTAATGGGGTTGATGTGGAGGGTTGAGGGGTAAGTCAGGATGTTCAAGTAGGAAAATGGGTTAAGACAGTTGGTGATAATAGGGGATTCCATAATTAGAGGGACTGGTAGAATAATTTGTCGCCAGGATCGCCTCAGCCAAATGGTTTGCTGTCTTCCTGGTGCCAGGGTTTGGCATGTGGTGGACCAGCTGTCTTGGTTCATGCTGGAACCAATGACAGAATACATGGAAATTGGAGGATCATTAAGAATAATTTTAAAGAACTGGACTGCAAGTTGAAATGCAAGGCCTCCAAGGTCATATTCTCTGGAATATTGCCTGTGCCATGCGCAACACAGGAAAGACAGGGGAAGATTAGAGTACGGAATACATGGCTAAAGACCTGGTGTAAGAAGGAAGGATTTGGGTTTCTAGAGCACTGGGGAACTTTTCATTAGGGTGCAATCTGTATGCTAATGATTGTTTGCACCTTAATAGAAGAAGGTCTGCTCTGCTGGGGAATAGGTTCATGGGAAGGCTGGAAGAGTATTTAAACTAGGATTGAGGGGGGGGGGCGGAGAGGTTTATAACGGGTCAGACAAGTCAGTAAGGGTTCAGACGTTAATGGAGGGTGGAATGGGGGAAGATGAGAGCCAGATTATTGCAGGTGATATGGAGTTTCCCATGTTACACACCACAGCTTTGGTGTATGAAAATAACTGATTTATTTGGTGTTGCTGAATCTTGGCTGGGTTAGTAATATTCCTGGCTATGCTCTGTTTTAGTGAAGTAAAAACAAAGGTGGCTGTCTCTGTGAGAAGTGATCTCAAAGTGAGTATGAAAGAGGATGAAGAGTGTGATGATGGCAAAGCATTTTGGGTTGAACTGCATATGGATGTGCATAACTTAATTAGTTAATAGTTAATTACTGGAATTTGCTACAGGCCTCCCAGTGTTAATGAGGAGGTGGATGAAAAATATATTGGTGGTCCTGCGTTTATGGCAATGAATGGGATGGAATAAAGAACTGCTGCCCCTACCATTACAACCACCTAAGTGGAATGTCAATGCAAATGTTAAATAAGGAAGGGTAGGTGTGGTGCTGTTCTAGGGTACAATAATTGCATGCCCCTATGTGACACTCTATGTATCCCTATATTATACTCCCACTAAAAATAATAAAAATCTGCGTTTAAAGTGTCAAATACTTAGTGCAAGTGCTATCAATGCACATATGCATGTATATGAGTGTGTTGTAATCAAAAAATTACTAAAGTGACAGGTGCTCATCAGAACCATGCCTTGGTGATACTCATACATATCAAAACATTATTTTCATGCAAAAAAAAAAAAAAAAATTATATATATGTGCTGTGATCATAAATAGTCCATAGTTCATTTCAGAAAAAAATATAAAGTGAAATATAAAAATTGAACATTAAAAATGAAAAAAGTGACAGGTGCTCTTCAAATCTGTGCTCCTCATAGATCCCCTTGCA
The DNA here is from genome assembly GCF_042186555.1 of Aquarana catesbeiana. Classification (NCBI taxonomy): domain Eukaryota; kingdom Metazoa; phylum Chordata; class Amphibia; order Anura; family Ranidae; genus Aquarana; species Aquarana catesbeiana. Next base: position 106,383,215 of record NC_133334.1, read on the forward strand.
CTCACCCGAATCACTCACCCCACACAGGGGTATGTTGCTTTCACAGTATCTGCCACTGTGCAGCAATCATCAGATCTTTATCTGCTGTGTCAGCTATATCTTTCCGTGCTTGCAGTATTAGGTGTATCTTTCTTCTTTAGATCTCCCTCCGCATCTCCCACTTATAGGAAAGAGACATCTCTGTTATATCTAAGCCATTGTTTCTAATTTTTACACACACTTTAATGACTGGCACGGGTAAATTAAAGTCTACAGGCTTGGAAAATTCAGTTTGTAAATGGATAGAAAACTGGCTAAAAGACCGTAGAGAGTAGTGATTAATGATTCATACTCTGAATACTCTGAATGGTCTAAGGTTATTAGTGGTGTTGAGATCCTTACTTTTTAACATATTTATAAATGATATAGGGTCTGGAATTAAACATTCCATTTCAGTGTTTGCAGATGACACCAAGCTATGCAGTGAAATTATGTCCTTACAGGATATCTCCAACTTAGAAGCTAATCTTACTGCACTATTAAATTGGGCAACTATGAGGCAAATGAGGTTTAATGTTAATAAATGTAAAGTTAGGTACTGGGGCCAAAAACATGCATGCATCATACATTCTAGGAGGAGAACAGATGGAGGAGTCAATGATGGAGAAAGATCTGGGTGTTCTGGTAGTTCATAAACTTAATAATAGCATGTAATGCCAAGCTGCAGTTTCTAAAGTACTTTCTTCTATTAAAAAAGGTAGAGTGAAAGACATATTTTTGCCCCTGTACAAATTATAAGACCTCATCTGGAATATGCAGTTCAGTTTTGGACACCAGTTCACAAAAAGGATATCAGAAAACTGGAGAAGATGCAGAGAAGTGCAACTAAACCAATACGAGGTATGAAGGAGCACAGCTATGAGGAAAGGTTAACTGAACTGAATTTATTCTCTCTTGAAAAGAGGCAATAAAGGGGTGATATGATCTGACTTCAATGATATTGAATGGGCTGGAAACGGACCAAAGTCAGACCAAAGTAGTGCAGGAACCTTTTTAAAAGTAAGACCGACTTGTGTCTGACCAGTTAAGACAGCACATGCCGCACCAGTGTGAACCAGGCCAGAAGCTGATTGGTTAATATGCACAGCTGCACCAGATTCTGTGGCCACCAGTTTTAGTAAATATCCCCCTATGATTCATTGCTTTATGCTGTGCACTCCAAATTTTGGCTTTACCACCTGCATTTAGAAAAATAGATTAGTGTTTATTAGACCAATTTTATTTTAAAATTTTATTAGGCAATTTTTTTTGGTTGCCTGGTTTTGGTAATATTATACCCAGTGTAACTTCCTATTCCTGTTCTTTGCTGATACGCATCACATTATCCTGCCCAGAAGTAGGCAACCTTTGAGAGGTATAAAATAATGTAATGTGGGTGTGGTGGGTATGATGGTTGTGGCGCTGCTCTGCGGTAAAGAAAAAGACTTAAGTGACATGTGTTAATATAATTATAATCTTCAATAAACCAATTAAAGTGACTCATGTTTAAAAACTTTGAATGAACCAACATGTAAAGTGACACGTGCTGATAAACCTTGATAGATTATAGTATTCAATAAAACAATTAACTTTAACTAGCATTTTAACCTAATAATGAGTTTACTCAGTCTGTGTAGTGTGCATTATATCTGCAGTATTTTGCTGCATAAAGTACCCAATGCAGTGAATTTCTATCACCTTCAGAAAACTAAATAAGACAGTTAAGGAATGCAGAAATAGCAGAGAGCATTTGTCACTGTAAAAGAGAAAATAGGACATAGAGGATATGTAAATTCACATACCACATGAACAGAAAATAACTGACATTGAAAGAAGACAATCTGATCCATGAAACACTTGGAGATAATAAGGGGTTTGTAAAGGCAAACCTTTTATTTTGTTAAATAACAAACTTTGTATACTTACCTGCTCTGTGCAATGGTTTTGCACAAAGCAGCCCTAATTCTCCTCTTCTCGGTCCCCTGACGGCACTTTGGGCCCCTCTACCCTGCTGAGTGCCCCCATAGCAAGCCACTTGCTAAGGCAGGCACTCATGTGTGCTTGCTGCTGAGTCCCACTCTCTGTGTCCATAAGACACAAGGAGCGTGACTCAGCCCTGCCTCCCACTCCCTCCTCACTGGCTGTGATTGACAGTAGCAGGAACCAATAGCTCCTTTGGCTGCATCTCAGCCAATGAGGAGCGGGCGAGCCTCAACTCTTGTGCACATCGCTGAATCAGTATCAGGCTTAGGTAAGTATTAGGGGGGCTGCAGAGGGGAGCTGCACACTAAAGGTTTTTTACCTTCATGCATATAATGCATGGGGGTAAAAAAACGTTCCTGACAGACTCCATGGCAGCCTACGTGTGGGTTAACCCCGCCTCCTCTCCAATACTATAGAACCCTATACCCATTAATTTGAACTCACCACTAGAGACTGCGTTCCTTTTTTGTCCTCCTCAAATGGACCTACATTACGTTTGTTTCTGTTCAGTTGGGATATTTTTTCTGAATTACGGCATACAATCTGTGCAGTGCAAAGCTCAAAGCCGGCTGTTTTTTCAGGAGCAGGATGCCCCAGTGGTGGAGGGGCGGCTGCCTGGGTATGCCTAGGATGGACATCTGTCAAGCTTGGCTGGCAAGGTCTGCTGTTTTTGCCTTTCTTCATGGCAGCTGTTTATGTCTCTCTGTGTTGCATCTTGTCCACAAGCCTTTCCCCTGCTGGTTTTTTTATTTTTTCCTTGTAAAAATCTTCTCATGGCATCTGGAGTGCTTCTGCGTTCCAGGACACCACAAAACTTCCGGGTTGCGGTCGCCCGCTATGCTCTGGGCATGCACGTGGACTCTGTGACATCAAGGCTTGGCTCGCGCATGTGCAGAGCAGTGGAGCTCCCGGTGGTCGCACAGGTGCTGTTCGGGGGCTTACATAGAGCAGGCGCGAGGTGACGGTGGTGATGTTATCCGGAAAGTGGATTTTAAAGAGCTATCAGCCTCTGCACGGGACAAGGTAAGCCCCCGTGGGGGTTGCGGTATCATGGGATATTTGAAAATATTTTAAAAAAAAATATGTATGTATATATGTATAGTGTGTGTGTGTGTGTATATAATGTATGTATGTATGTGTATGTATGTATATGTATATATATATATATATATATATATATATATATATATATATATATATATATATATAAACAAAAAGTGTGTGTGTGTGTGTGTGTGTGTGTGTGTGTGTGTGTGGTGGGGAAAAACAAATATATGATGTGTTCCTTTTGTTTTTATTAGCTCCATAGTTTGTTCCAAGAGATAACGGCCTTCATGTGGCCTGCCCTCTCGCACACGGTATGTGCAGATGAGGGTGCGGGGCTGAGATTTCTTTCTGTTGGTTGAGAATGTGTTTATCATCAGATCTCGCCCCCCCCATGGTTTTATTCCCTTCAGCCTTTCCAAATCAGACCGCCAAATCGTGATTCAGGACAACAGAGACCTTGCCAGGCCGCAACACCACTTATCATCCATGTTCCGACGTGATTCTCCTTCTAGGACCCAACAGCAGAGGACATGTTCCCATTACTCCTCCAACCAGAGGAGATGTTCCCATTCCTCCTCCAGTCACCGCAACCACCGCCAGGACAGAGCCTGCTGGAGATGTGGAACATGAGTTCCAGAGGGCAAGTCACCATGTGACCCATGTTTGGCCCAGGCGTTTGGAGAAAAAGAGACAGAAAACCAACAGATGGAGTCTCTTGTCAAGCGTGTGGTCCAGCAATCCCTAAAAGAGTATGGTACATCCCGCATGCTGAGCCAGTCCACCACACTATCTTGCTCCCTGGCTGACGAGGCCCAGGAGGATCCAGGACCATCCCAGCCCTACGATGCTTCTCCCGGATCTTGGGACAGCGAGTTAGAAGGAGCTGAGTTTGCCGGGGGTTTCGACTTTGCTCTTGTTTCTCCACTTGTCAAAGAGGTCAAAGAGGCCCTGAAGTGGGAAGACCTTTCTACTCCACCGGCTTAACAAAGAAAGTTCTTTAAACACTTGGGAAAAGAAGGTTCTAACTTTCCGCTCCTTTCAGATTTAAAGGATGTCATTGACGAGGAGTGGAGCAAAATAGACAAGAAAGCTTCTTTGTAATGCAAAACCTCCAGAAGGAAGTGAAACATCTGGAAAACGCTCCCCTCGTGGATGCAGCACTAATGCATCTGGGGAAACATGTCACTCCTCCCCGGAGGATGCGGTATCCTTCAAGGATGGTCTTGAGAGAAGGATAGACCAAGATCTGAAGAGAATCTACGGGCTAGCCGGTATGGCTTGCAAGCCCGCCCTGGCCCTAGCGGCTATGTTCAAGGTTATGGAATCCTGGACAGAGAATGTGGACTCCGTACTCAGAGGGGTTTCAGAAGAGTTAGCCACGGGCTCGGCAGTCCAGGAACTCAAGCTGGCAGCAGCCTTCCTGGAAGAGGCTTCTATCAATCTTATCTGCCTGTTGGCCCGGACTTTGCTGTCTTCGGTCATGGCTAAGCATGCCCTGTGGTTACGGCATTGGGTCGCTGATCCGGTGTCTAAACAAGTCTGGTGTAGGATCCCCTTTGAAGGCTCCTTGTTGTTTGGTAACAGGCTGGACAGCACTATAGCCCGGGCCACCGGTGGGAAGTTGGGCTTCCTGCCTCAGAATAGGTGTCTGCTTGGTCAGAAGCGACCTCAATTTAGGAGACGCAGTACTGAGTGTTCAAGGGAAGCACGCTCTTACAGGCCCGGTCGGGACTTCAGAAAGAATTGGAACGGAGGGCAGGCTCCCTTCCAAAAGTCCGCTAAAAGCCAGGCGTTCAGCGGACGTAAGCTGGCTAAATCATTTTGAGATTGGGCCCTGCCCAGACGGGTCGGGTAGGGGCTTGTTTGCTTCTTTTCCTACACGTCAGGGTGGCCTCAATCTCAGAATACTGAACCATCAAGACGGTATCCTCAGGCCACACATGGTCTTTCACCAGTATTCCTCCCCCAGATTTATTTTCACCCTGCTACCACGGTCAGAAGAAAAGAAGCAGGTGTTACTATCCTACGTGGATTCGCTGAAAACACAGGGAGCCATGGTGCTGGTCCCAAGGGATGAAGAGTTCTAGGGGGTGTACTCCCCTCTTTTCTTAGTTCAGAAGAAAAATGGTTCATGGCGTCCAGTGATAGATCTAACTTACCTCAACAAATTCATAAAGTACGAAAGGTTTACAATGGAGACCCTGTCTACCATCCAGCAAGCCGTGCAGCCAGGCGATTAGCTGATCTCAATCGACCTAAACGATGCTTACTTCCATGTGCCTTTGGCAGAGGAGTTCCGCAATTCCGGTTCCAAGTCAGGCAAGAACATCTGCAGTTTACCTGCCTCCCTTTCGGGCTGACAACCTCACCCGAGTCTTTTCAAAGGTTCTACTGGCTGTGGTGGCCCTCATCAGAACAAGAGGGATACGCTTGCACCATTACCTCGACGACCTTCTGCTGCTGTCTCAGGACAAGGAGCAATTGTTGATCCACAAGGAGCAGGTTATCTCCACGCTGATTGACTTTGGGTGGCTCCTAAACCTGGAGAAAAGCCATCTAGTACCAGTCCAGTATCTGATCTACTTGGGGGCCCAGTTCAAAACCGTGGAAAGCACCATATCTCTTCCTGTGGAGAAAATTCCAGTTATCCAAGAAAGAATCTCTTGGGCCTTGAAATATTCACGCCTGGGGGCCTCACAGTGCCTAAGGATTATCGGCACAATGGTCTCTACGACCCCCATGGTCAAGTGGTCTCTGTGGAGGTTACGCCCCTTTCAGACAGGGTTCCTTCGGCAATGGAATTCGAGGGACATCAATCAGTCCATTTGTATAACATCAGTGATGAGGAATAGCCTCTTCTGGTGGCTCCAGCGCAAAAATTTGCTCACTTGACACTCCATCGCCCTCCGTCTTGTAGATCACGGTCACGACCGATGCCAGCGGTGCTGGATGGGGAGCCCTCTGCAGGTCATAACTCGCACAAGGCAAGTGGGATGCTTGTCTCCACAATCCGGGCTCAAACGTACTGGAACTTCGGGCGGCCTGGTGTGCCCTTCAAACATTCTCTCATCTCCTGAGAGGGGAGTCAGTGGTTCTGAAGATGGACAACATTACAGCAGTCTCATATGTGAGGGGGCAAGGGGCACTCGGAGCTCCACCCTTCTCCAAAAAGTCTAACCCATCATGTCTTGGGCCCAGAAAAACCTGGTCAATATTTCGTCATTCTTCATCCCTGGAGCCCAGAATGTCCAGGCAGACTTCCTGTCCCACACACAGCTGGATAACAATAAGTGGTTCCTTCATGTGCAGACGTTCGAGTGGATCCTGTCTCTGGGAGTCGATCCCAAAGTGGATCTATTTGCATCCCCCTGCAACTTTAAGGTCAAGAAATACTATACTCGAGTCCGTTGCAGTAAGGCCTTCGGAATAGATGCCTTGACAGATCAGTGGAGTTTCAACAGGGCATACGCTTTTCCCCCGCTCCCGATCATCCTCAAATCCCTTTTGGGACTTCAAGTGGAAGTGGTCGAGGTGGCGGTGGTTGCGCCTTACTGGCTGAACAGGCCTTGGTTTCCTCTCCTGACCCAGCTCAGCTTCTGGGACCTGGTGCCTCTTCCTCTCAGGCCAGACCTTCTTTCTCAAGGGGCAGTCCTGCACCCTTGTCCAGCATTACTGAGACTGATGGTCTGGTTCTTGAGAGGGAGAGGACGGAATCTCTCGGGTGTGCCTCAAGAGTGATTTCTACCCTCATGTGCTCAAGAAAGGCAAGCACAAATAAAATACACAAGAGAATATGGGCCAAGTTTGTCAAATTTTCATCTTCTATGGGCAGATCATTTAGGGATCCAGAGATTCAAGATATCCTCAGCTTTCTTCAAAACTGACCTAGACCTGTCTCTTCCCATCAGCTTCTGTGAATTTTGGTTTAAGAATCCTGTTGGTTGACGGGGCAAATTAAATCTTTTTGTTCAGCATACCCACCTCGTGTTGTCTGGCTAGTTTTTTCCCACATGTAGGCTGTCATGGAGTCTGTCAGGAAAAGGAAAAATGTATTATCAAATACCATAATTTTACTTTCCTGATGGACTCCATGGCAGAGTTCCCACCCATTTGGTCAATGAGTTGGCTAGTTCAAATTTATGGGTATAGGGTCCTATAGCATTGAAGAGGAGGCGGGGTTTACCCACACATAGGCTACCATGGAGTCCATCAGAAAAGGAAAATTACAGTAAGTATTTGATAATAAATTTTCAGTTTTCAGGCTTTACAATTGCTTTTAGAGAGTTAAATTTTTTTTGGAATTAATGTAGAAAAAGTATGCATTTGCACAGAGAAAATACCAAAAACACTAAAGCAGAGGTGCTTAGCCGTGTTTTATCTTGGTGACCTGAATGTTTAATATGCCTTTTCATTTTTCACAGTTTTTCATTCACAGCTTTGAAAGTTATTAAAAGATTCCCTCAAACCATCTATTCTCTGAAAGCACAGTATCTGTAGAATTATAGAGTGTTAGTGAAGCTCATGGTAGTTGCACAAAAATCATTATTATCACTAGTGATAATTTGAACTGCCTTGGTGTTGTTTACCTCCATCTCCCAGCCAAAACTCTTATGAAGTTGTTCTGCACAGGAGCCACAAGGGAGAGAGAACATACAACACCGGATGTCAACAAACACAGGAGACTGCAAGGGTCAGATCTTGTTAAGTATGAATCTGCTAAAGGAATAAGTAGGATCTGTTAAGTCAACAGAGGGGGGGAAATAAGTGCAATCTGTCTGAGAGTGCACTCTTTTTTCATTAACCACTTGACCTCCGGAAAGTTTCATCCCCTTCCTGACCAGAGCACTTCTTGCACTTTGGCACTGTGCTACTTTAACTGGTAATTGCACAGTCATGCAACGCTGTACTCAAATGAAATTTGTGTCCTTTTTTTTTCCACAAATAGAGCTTTCTTTTGGTGGTATTTGATCACTACTGGGGTTTTCATTTTTTGCAATATAAAGCAAAAAAGGCAGAAAAAATTAAATTTTCTACTTTTTGTTATAAAAATTATCAGGGCCTCTGAAACTGTGATAGGTAGTGAGGAAGTGAAATGAGCAATTTGGGACCTTGGAAAGCCTAAAGGCGGTGATTGGTTTTTGGAGTCCTGTACATGGCTAGACTGCCAAAAATGTCTCACACATGTGGTATCCCAATACTCAGGAGAAGCGGCAAAATCTATTTTTGGGTGTAATTTCACATATACTCATTGGCATGTTTTAAGCAATATATCATTTAAATGTCATTTTCCTGAAACTTGTGGCAAAACATAAAATATTCCATGGACTCAACATGCCTCTCAGCAAATAGCTTGGAGTGTCTACTTTCTGAAAAGGGGTCATTTGGGGGTGGGGGGGTTGTGCTATCTTGGCATTTCAGGGCCTCCGAAAATGTGATAGGTAGTGCGGAAGTTAGAAAGCCTTAAGGCGGTGATTGGTTTTCGGGGTCCTGTGCGCGGCTAGGCTCCCAAAAATGTCTCACATGTGGTATCCCTGTACTCAGGAGAAGCAGCATAATGAATTTTTGGGTGTAATATATACCCTAGGCATGTGTGAACAATATATCATTTAAATGACAACTTTGTGTAAAAAAAAAAATGTAATTTTCCAGAAACTTGTGGCAAAACATAAAATATTCCATGGACTCAACATGCCTCTCAGCAATTAGCTTGGGGTGTCTACTTTCCAAAAATGGGTCATTTGGGGGGTTTGAACTGTCCTGGCATTTTATGCCTAACATTAGAAGCTTATGTCACACATCACCCACTCTTCTAACCACTTGAAGACCAAGCCTTTTCTGACACTTTTTGTTTACATGAAAAAACTTTTTTTGCTGTTGCTATAAAATTACTTTGAACCCCCAAACGTTATATATTTTTTAAAGCATAGGCCCTATAGATTAAAATGGTGGGTGTTGCAGTTTTTCTTTTCACACGGTATTTGCGTGGTGATTTTCCAAACACAAATTTTTTTGAAAAAGAAACACTGTTTTGAATTTTAACAAACAAAATCACACTATGTTGCCCAAATGTTTGGTAAAATATAAAAGATGATCTTATGCCAAGTACATAGATACCAAACACGACATGCTTTAAAATTGTGCACACCCGTGCAGCGGCAACAAACTACATACTTTTTTTGAACCCTTTACAGTTTACCACTTTAGATTTACAGAGGAGGTCTACTGCTAGATATACTGCCCTCGATCTGACATTCGTTGTGATACCTCACTTGCATGGTGCAATTGCTGTTCACATATGACACAAGACCGATGCTTGTGTTTGCTTCGTTTTATTGTTATCACAGAGAAAATTGAGTACTCTGCGTGATACTTTTTTTATTTGCACTAACATATAATTTTTCAAGACAAGCTTTCACAAATGAAAAAAGTATCATGGACAATATTCAGTTTTCTCTGTCGCAATTGCACTAATACGGCTACAATTACCTTAAGTATATTGTTGTCACAGGGAATGTAAATATCCCCTATGATAGCAATAGGTAATAACAGGTACTCTTTTTTGAAAAATTTGGGGTCTGTTATACTCTAGATCACTCCTCCGCCCTTAAAGGATCTGACCACACCAAGATCGTTGTGATAAGATGCTTTCCCAATTTAAAAATGGCGCTGTTCATATCCCTCAAAACTGAAGTGATGAAATGCTAGTAGCTTCCGGTTTCTTAGGTCATAGAGATGATTGAAGCCATTCTGGTCTCCAAACACCTCTATGGTCAGCTGGCGGAACCACCAGCTGCATTTTCAGGTTCCCTGGTGGGACAGGAGAGCCAGAGAAAACCATGGAAGGCGGCGGGAGGGGTACGTCCCATCCCACTGCTTGTAAAAGTAGTCTAGCGGCTAATTAGCTGCTGGGATTGCTTTTACATGAAAGCTGACCACCGACTGAAAAAAACGATGTCAAGATGATGCCTAAACCTGCAGGCATCATTCCAGTATAACCACTCAAAATCCAGCAACATAACAGTACGTTGCTGGTCCTTGTTGGTCATATATTGTAATGCTCTGTTTTTTCATGCAGCCTGTGGGCTGAACGAAAAAAGAGAACCTAACAGATTCCTCCATTCACATTGTTCTATGTGGATGAAGAAATCTCTGCCAGAAAATGTGTGTGGTATGCCCACCATTAGAATATATACGGCCCTGCATCCACCCACTTCTAATGATGGGCATACATGCAATGTATTTTTTTTTCCCCATGGGCTGAATGGAAAAAAAAGAGCCTAACAGATTCCTCTATTCACATCGATCGATGTGGATGAAGAAATCTCTGCCAAGAAAAGTGAACAAATAATTGATCGTGGAGGACACAGCCAGGTAATAGCACCAATCCCCAAGTAGGCATAGAAATCAACGGAAAAAGGGGGTAGGGATTTTTGAAGGTGCAATATAACATCAAATGTATTCAATAAAAAATATTTTATTTCTTGTCTTGAATAGCAAAACAGAAAATATACATAAAACCAAGGGACACAGGCATGTACAGTACTATTGTCGAGATGTTAAAACGGGACAGCATAAAAAACCCGAAGGACCGGAAGCAGACGTGAGGCTGCGACGCACCTGCGCAGTGCACCACTGCACAGCTTCGGCCGTCGTCGCCGGGTCCTAAGGATCGGGCATCCGACGGAGCGGAGCAGCTCCCCCCTGTGGTGACCCGAGAAGGAGAGAGAAATCATCCCTTTATAAACAGGGAGAAGTGATGCAAAGCATGCAGGGCGGCGCAGAGAGGCGGGCGTCCTGCCATGGGCAAGAACGCCCCCGGGCGTCCATGTGACCACCAAGAAAATGCCAAGAGCTCAGACCACAGTACAGCTGGTGGGCATGGTCAGGAGCAAGCACCCATTCAGGGAGAAGGGTGAAGAGAGTGTTGAGAGCACTGAAGCAGTGCCGTGGGTTTGAAGAAAGACAGGTGCATTTACAAAAATATGATAATAAAGAGACCCAATATAATAATCGGTGAACTGCACATTTCAGGTAGTGAATGCAAAAATGCAAGGGCATTAATCAATACAAAAATATATAGAAAAAAACAAAAAAACAGGATAGTTGTAGTTGGTGATCAAGAACAACTCACTTAAATGAATCAAATCAATAAGGTGAAGAAAAAAACAAAAAAAAAATTAATTACTAGAGAAAATTGATAAAACAGCATTATTATCAAAATATTGACATATTACCGGATAACAATGAGTGAAAGGAAGGTTCACTCATTAATAACATCCTAAAAGGGTTTTTACAATATGGCCAAAGATTAAGGGAAGAGAAAGGGGAGGGGAAACGAAAGGAGGAAAAGATGTTAATGAGAAAAAGAGTGACAGGCAGGGGAAAGGGGGGGCACAGAGGGGAAGGGGGGGAAAGGGAAAAGGGGGGATGGGGGGGAGGAAGGAGGGGGAGGGGGAAGGGGGGAGGGGGGAAAGGAGAAGGGGAAAGAAGGGGGGAGGGAAAAAAAGGGGGAGGGGGGGGGAGGGAAGGAGGGAGGGAAAAAGAAAAAAGGCAGGGGGAGGAAAAAGAGGAAGGAGAGGGAAGGAATGAGAAAAAAAGTAAAACGAGAGAGAGTAGTAGGAAGGGTTTAAAGGAAGGGCTTGAAGTGGCTTTCAGTAAATGCTGGCTTTCAATAAATGGATCCAACAGGACTCAAGTTGTAGTAGTTTCTGATCATTACTACCTCCTCTAATATCTGGGGGGATATGTTCCAATGCCATAAATTTGATGGTGTCCAATCTGAAGCCATGGTATAGTCCCACATGGCGACTGATTGGAGTCTCCATTTTGCGCTTCTTGAGCCGACCACGAACTGAAAAAAACGATATCAAGATGATGCCTAAACCTGCAGGCATCATTCCAGTATAACTACTCAAAGTCCAGCAACATAACAGTACGTTGCTGGTCCTTGTTGGTCATATATTGTAATGCTCTGTTTTTTCAAGCAGCCTGTGGGCTGAACAAAAAAAGAGAACCTAACAGATTCCTCCATTCACATTGTTCTATGTGGATGAAGAAATCTCTGCCAGAAAAAGTGTGTGGTATGCCCACCATTAGAATATATAGGGCCCTGCATCCACCCTGTAAGAGAACTGTCAGGATGCGCCTGGCACACACACGTGTGCATGCACACATTCACGGGCATCGGCAGAACACACATCTGGCCACAATTGGCATCTGACAGCCTATTTAAGGGTTGCTCTGATTTCTGACTGCTTGATCTTCAGCTGTGTCCTGAGATTCTGAAACCCTGTTTGTTTGACTTGACTTCCTGTTGCTGAAACCCTGGCCTTCCCGACCCTTTTTCTGGACTCTGATTACTCTGATTACCGGTTCCTGATTCTGGCTTCCTGTTTGACCTTGCTCCTGTTTATACCTTGGTACCTGGCTGCCCACCCGTTACTGAACCCGGCTTACCTGATGACCTCGCTCCTGTCTCCTGTTTGGCTCCACGCTGTTTCCGAGTATCTGTGCTGGCCGTCCATCCTCTCAGCTTTGCTGGTTCCAGCTCTTCACCAGAAACCCTGCCTGCACTTCCCAGTCTGCAACACTTCCGGCAAGTTCTGCACGCAGCATCCACAGGCACTCGTGTTCCTCCTGATTCTTGCTACCATCTGTTCCATCTCCAGTGGGGCTTGGATTGGAGATACAAGAGAGGCTGACCTCGTCATTTCAGACTCCTACCAGGTACATGACAGTATCAAGCAGCCACAAATGGAGTCTGAAAGGGAGGCCTCTCCACCAGAGGGCATTTACAGATCTATTTCTGTACTATCCAATATTGTGCAGAAGTTACAAGAAAATCTGAGTCGCATAGTAGAGCGATTTCCCCACGATGAGAATGTCGCATTGGCCTGTGCTCCGCTTTTGGTCTCTGATTCATATACCCAAACAGAGCCCGGCTTGTTCCATGAGGTTGCTTCCGCTCCTGAACCCAGGGTGCCTATGCCTGAGCGATTCTCCGGAAATCGCAAGAAGTTTCGCACATTCCGGAATTCCTGCAAACTATATTTCTCCCTGTTACCCCGGATCTTCACGTCTGAAAACATCAAGGTGGGGTTTATCATTACGTTACTTTTGGATGAACCACTTTCCTGGGCTCATCATCTCCGGGAACAACATGACCCTGTCCTGACAACTACGGATTCTTTCTTCTCAGCCATGGCTCAGCTTTATGCAGACCCATTCTACTAGTAGACTGCCGAATTCATGCTTGGCAAATTACAGCAAGGTCCAAGGCCTGCTGAGGAATATGTAACTGACTTCCGTATATGGAGTGCAGATACCCAATGGAATCATTCCGCACTTCGCCACCAGTTTCGACTAGGACTGTCTGACACCTTAAAGGATGAGCTTGCCAGAGTGGGAGTTCCAGCATCCCTGGAAGACCTGATCAATCTAACCATTCAGATCGATCAGCGATTACATGAAAGGCAATCCGAAAGGTCCAAAGGAACCCTTTCTGTGGCTTCAATGTCTGACATTCCTGCATCCTCATCCGTTGCATCCCCCAGAAGGAGGGAACTGCATAAGACTCCTCATAGAAGTTTTCGAAGACCACCCCTTTCTCCTGATGAACGCCTTCATCGATTACAGGACAATCTGTGTCTCTATTGCGAGGAGGCGGGTCAATTTATACAGACTTGCCCGACAAAGACCCGCAGGTCTTTCTCCCGTCAGCCTCACATGATGCATCTCTCAGGGAGGTACCAGTCTCATGTCTCTCTTTCCATTGTGCTCCAGTTTTCTGAAAAGACTGTTCCTGTACTTGCAATCATAGACTCTGGGGCCTGTAGTTGTTTTATGGACTCTGCATTTGCTTCTCTCCACCAGCTGCCTGTATGTGCCAAGAAGCAGGAATTCCATGTACCCTTAGGCCCTGTGTGGACTACCGTGACCTTAACAGGGTCACTGTTCAAAACCGGTACCCTCTGCCTCTGATCCCTGAACTTTTTCAAAGGCTGCGTGGGGCACGAGTGTTCTCCAAATTGGATCTGAGAGGTGCTTATAATCTTGTCAGAATCAGGGAGGGAGATGAATGGAAGACGGCCTTCCGAACAGGCTTCGGTCATTTTGAATATCAAGTCATGCCATTCGGACTCTGCAACGCCCCTGCCACATTCCAACATCTGGTTAATGACGTTTTTCGGGACTTCCTTGATTTATTCATCATCGTGTATCTGGATGACATCCTTATATTCTCTGAAACTCTAGAATCCCATAGGACTCATGTAAAGAAAGTACTGGGTCGGCTGAGGGAACACCGCCTTCACGCAAAGGCTGAGAAATGTGACTTTGAAAAACCAACCATACATTTCCTGGGACTTGTCATCTCTGCTGACGGTATCTCCATGGACCCACAGAAAGTCACTTCCGTTCTGGAATGGCCTGCCCCTGTCGACAGGAAAGCTGCTCAGAGATTTGTGGGATTCCCCAACTTTTTGCAGAATATTTATCAAGAACTTTTCTGGCATCATCACTCCCATCACTCAGTTAACAAAGCAGCATGTTCCTTTCCATTGGACCCCTGAAGCTCAAACAGCTTTTGAACAGTTAAAAACTTTATTTACGTCAGCTCCTATCTTGAAACATCCTGATCCATCCTCAGCCTACGTTTTGGAGGTGGATGCCTCTGAGAGTGCACTGGGCACTATTTTGTCTCAACGCCAAGGTCCCAAATCTTTGCTCCATCCTGTGGCCTTTTTCTCTAAGAAATTAAATCCTTCTGAAAGGAACTATGATGTTGGAGACCGAGAATTGCTGGCTATCAAGGCTGCGCTTGAAGAATGGCGCTACCTCCTGGAAGGAGCAGCTCACCCCATCCTCATCTTCACGGACCATAAAAATCTCAAATACTTGAGGATGGCTAGACGACTAAAACCCCGGCAGGCAAGGTGGGCACTTTTCTTCTCTCGTTTTATGTGCCATATAATTTATTGTCCTGGCTCAAAGAATGGTAAACCGAATGTCTTATCCCGCATGTTCAGCGACCCAGTGGTATCCTCAGAACCTGATATTATTCTACCAGCCAAAACTTTTTTGCTTCTTCAGGCGGATTTGACGTCTCAGATAAAAGCAGATGTGGTAAACCAACCACCTTCCAAAGATCTGGCTCTTCAATTGAGGGATGGTCTGTACTTTCATAAGGAGCAAATCTTTATCCCTGAGCAATTCAGAGTTGCTGTCCTGAGGCGAAGTCATAACCACCCATTAGCGGGCCACTTTGGAATTCGCAAAACGGCCGATCTGATCTCTAGTACATTCTGGTGGCCAGACTTGATGCAAGACTGCAAAAGATATGTTAACTCTTGTGTGACATGCCTTTGGAATAAGACGGACAGAGCCAAAACTTGGGGCCTACTTGAGCCACTCCCTGTACCTGAGAAACCATGGAGCATGAGCTCCATGGATTTCATCGTGGAACTCCCCCCATCCGAAGACTTCACTATCGTGTTTGTTGTGGTGGATCGCCTGACCAAGATGGCCCATTTTGTACCCTTACAAGGAACTCCTTCGGCCACAGAGACCTCCTCAGCTTTCATCAAGGAGATTGTAAGATTACATGGCGTCCCTGATAGCATCATCTCTGATCGTGGGGTGCAGTTTACGTCTAGATTTTGGAGGGCATTATACCAAGCACTGAACATTGAACTCCGCCTCTCCACAGCCTACCATCCACAAACTAATGGACAAACTGAAAGAACCAATCAAACCCTCGAGCAGTACTTACGGCGTTTTTCCTCTTTTGCACAAAATGACTGGCTATCACTTCTCCCACTGGCAGAATTTGCATACAATAATTCCATCCACTCTGCAACCAAGCAATCACCATTTTTTGCCAACTATGGGTACCACCCCTCTTTCTTACCTGAGTTGGCCATTGAATCATCTGTACCTGATTTACAAAACAGATTAAACTTCCTCAGTACTAATAACCAATTACTGCAAGATACAATCTCCAAGACTCAAGCAAGCAATAAAAAGTTCTTCGACAAGAAGAAGAGAGGTAATCTGAACCTTAAACCTGGAGACAAGGTCTGGCTTTCCACAACAAACTTGAAACTGAGCTGCCCTTCAAGAAAACTTGGACCAAAATTTTTGGGACCCTGCCCAGTCAAGAGGAAGATTAATGCAGTAGCATTCGTGTTGGTGTTACCCAAGAATCTAAAGATCCACCCTGTATTCCATGTCTTTGTTGAAACCAGCTGTACCAAATCCATTTCCAGATCGAGTTTTTGAAATTCCTCCTCCGCTGCTCATCGAAGGGTATGAGGAATTTGAGGTGGAAGCTGTGTTGGACTGTAGAAGAAGGCATAACCAAACACAGTTCCTCATTAAATGGAAAGGCTGTGGGTCGGAAGAAAATTCCTGGGAACCAGCTTCAGATGTGCATGCTCCCAAACTAGTGCAAGCCTTTTTTCAACGCCACCCAGAGAAAAGACACTTGAAGGGCATCCTGAGGCTGCCCTTAAGGGGGGGGCAATGTAAGCGAACTGTCAGGATGCGCCCGGCACGCACACGCGCATGCGTGCATTCACGGGCATCGGCAGATTTCCTTGTGCAGGAACACACATCTGGCCACAATTTGGCACCTGACAGCCTATTTAAGGGTTGCTCTGATTTCTGACAGGTGCTGCTTGATCTTCAGCTGTGTCCTGAGATTCTGAAACCCTGTTTGTTTGACTTAACTTCCTGTTGCTGAAACCCTGGCCTTCCTGACCCTGTTTCTGGACTCTGACTACTCTCATTACCGGTTCCTGATTCTGGCTTCCTGTTTGACCTTGCTCCTGTTTATACCTTGGTACCTCGCTGCCCACCCGTTACTGAACCCAGCTTACCTGATGACCTCGCTCCTGTCTCCTGTTTGGTTCCATGCTGTTTCCGAGTACCTGTGCTGGCCGTCCATCCTCTTAGCTTTGCTGGTTCCAGCTTTTCACCAGAAACCCTGCCTGCACGTCCCAGTCTGCAACACTTCCGGCAAGTTCTGCACGCAGCATTCACAGGCACTCATGTTCCTCCTGATTCTTGCCACCATCTGTTCCATCTCCAGTGGGGCTTGGATTGGAGATACAAGAGAGGCTGACCTCGTCATTTCAGACTACTACCAGGTACGTAACACACCCACTTCTAATGATGGGCATACATGCAATGCATTTTTATTTTCATTCAGCCCATGGGTTGAATAAAAAAAAGAACCTAACAGATTCCTCCATTCACAGCGATCGATGTGGATGAAGAAATCTCTGCCAAGAAAAGTGAAAAAAAAAAGCCGAAGCATAGGGGTGATCCGCCCTCTGTCCACCCCAGCCCCTATGCTTCTGCATATATGCTTTTTTTTTAACTGCGGCTGTGAAATCACCTCTTACAGCGCTGGAGTCACTGATTTACGTATTATGAAAGCAAACCCTGTTGGTGTGAGAATAAACAGATCAGTGCTGCAGCTGAATGGCGTACCTGCAAAGCAAACAATGGTTAACAATAAAACACAGTATCAATAAAACAACTTTTTTTATTGCAATCTGTGCCAAAAAAGAGTAAAAAAATATATGGCAAAGCATAGGTGCGAACTGCCCTCATTCCACCCCAGCCCCTGTGCTTCACCATACATGCTCTTTTTTTTTTTAACTGCGGTAGTGAAATTATCTCCTACAACGCTGGAGTCACTGATTTGTGTATTGTGAGAGCAAACCCTGTTGCTGTCAAAATAAACAAATCAGTGCTGCAGCTGAATAGCGTACCTGCTAAGCAAACAGTGGTTGCCCTCATTCCACCCCAGCCCCTGTGCTTCACCATACATGCTCTTTTTTTTTTTAACTGCGGTAGTGAAATTATCTCCTACAACGCTGGAGTTACTGATTTGTGTATTGTGAGAGCAAACCCTGTTTCTGTCAAAATAAACAAATCAGTGCTGCAGCTGAATAGCGTACCTGCTAAGCAAACAGTGGTTAACAATAAAACACAGAAATGCCCTGTACACACGGTCGGACATTGATCGGACATTCTGACAACAAAATCCATGGATTATTTCCGATGGATGTTGGCTCAAACTTGTCTTGCATACACACGGTCACACAAAGTTGTCGGAAAATCCGATCGTTTTAAATGCGGTGACGTAAAACACGTACGTTGGGACTATAAACGGGGCAGTAGCCAATAGCTTTCGTCTCTTAATTTATTCTGAGCATGCGTGGCACTTTGTGCGTCGGATTTGTGTACACACGATCGGAATTTCCGACAACGGATTTTGTTGTCGGAAAATTTTATAGCAAGCTCTCAAACTTTGTGTGTCGGAAATTCTGATGGAAAATGTGTGATGGAGCCCACACACGGTCGGAATTTCCGACAACAAGGTCCTATCACACATTTTCCATCGGAAAATCCGACCGTGTGTACAGGGCATAACAGTTCAGTAAAACAGTAGAATGGCATACCTGCAAAGCAAACAATGGTTAACAATAAAACACAATAACAATAAAACATTACAGTATAGCAGTATAGTATAAAACAGTAAGAACAATAAAACAACAACTATTTTTGGCCTTTTTATTTATTTATTAATTTTTTATGTATTTATTTTTTATTTTTACACTTTTTTTTTGCAACTATAAAAAACTTTAAGAGTTCCAGGCTAGGGTCTCTCAAAATGCGATACCCATCTAACATCTTTCGAGACATTGTGTCAATGGTTGCCCTAGACTGTGCCCTGCTGTATCATATACTAATAATTCACTAGTGTGTGGTAGTGACGGAAAAAGTCTTGGATGCAGAGACCAGGTTCGCCAGGATAGGAGGGGCAAAAATAGCGGTTGTCACTCCTAAATCCACCCTTTCTACAGACATGGCATCTTTTTTGAGGTGCTCTTTGGGTAGGGGTACTAGGGAGGACATCCAGAAAATGCCTCTCATCCAGCCGGCTCACTGCATTTGGATTGGGAAATTGGGCCACAGCACCTTCTGGATACAAAAGGGCTGTGATAATCTCTTCCTGGAATTTTAGGAAGGATCTATTCTTCCTGACGTTTTGTATAGTACATTGCCAATTAGAACAAATATACAGATGCTTTTTTATATCAGCGTCTGGCCTTACGGGCAACTAAGTAAGGCCCCATCATCTGGTTGTTGAAGTTCACCTCTCCCATTTTAAGGTTGTAGTCATGGACACAAAGGGGCTTCTCAACAACAATAGTCGCCATTGCAGTTTGGACTACTGTGTCTGTGTGAATGAAAGACAGAACGAAAATGTTCCATTTGTCCTTCCACCTCACTGCAAGCAATGCATGACACCTCAAGCAGGCTCTCTCCCCCTGTCTAAGTGGGGCATATACAAGCTGGTGGGGGAAGCCCCCGCGATTAGATCGCACGGTGCCACATGTGCCAATTCCAAATTGAATGAGGTGTCTAAAATGTGTCACACTTGTGTAATAATTGTCCATGTACAAGGGGTACCCCTTTCTGAATAAGGGTGAAACTAAGTCCCAAACAATCTTGCCGCTGCTCCCTATGTAGTCTGGGCAGTTGTGGGGCTCCATGTGACTATCTTTTCCCTCGTAAACCAGGAAAGTCCATGTACAGCCTGTTGCCCTGTCACAGAGCTTATACATTTTGACCCCATATCTGGCCCGTTTGCTGGGGAGAGACTGTTTGAAAGCAAGGCGGCCAAAAAATGTAATCAGGGACTCATCTACGCAGACATCTTGTTGGGGGATATACAAGGCTGCAAATTTTTGGTGGAAGTGGTTTACGAGGGTCCGAATTTTGTGGAGTCGTTCATATCCAGGGTCACCCCGAGGACGACAGAGTTCAATGTTGTTGAAGTGCATAAACTGCAATATTTGCTTGTATCTAGTCCTGGCCATGGCAGCAGAGAACATGTGCAATATGATGAATTAGTTCAGTGGACCAATATGACCGCAACTCATTCTTTCTAGTATTGCCCATGTCAAGGGATAGGCCCAAAAAGGTCTTACATTCAGGAAGCATGATAGGTTTCCATGTAAATTTTTTGGCAAGGGTCAAATTTGTGTTTGCGGCGATATATTGATTGGTATATACATTTCTTTGGCCCACAATAGATCTGTACAGATCTTCCGTGAAAAACAGCTCAAAAAACCAAGGGGCGTTAAATATGCTGTTTCCACATGAATTCCAGGTTTGCCTGTTGAATGCGGGAAGTACAGGCGCTGCAGAATTTGTGGGCTGCCAATCAGGATTTGCAAGTGCATCAACAAGGGCACCATGGGCTCTACAAGCCTGCGTTTGAATTCTTGTTGGCTGTGGGACACTACTTGTGCTAGTCACTGATCCAGGCGGGACCTTGTTACAGTGGCCGGCAGCCGAACATTTCAGACCCCAGTTCCATGACACAGCGGGAGATGCTTGCTGTGTGTAATCCATACAGGCACTGGTGGGGCTGCAGATTGGCACAGTGACTCTGCATTGATGGCACAGTGAGGCTGCAGATGGGCACAGTGAGGCTGCATTGATGGCACAATGAGGCTGCAGATGGGCACAGTGAGGCTGTAAATGGGCACAGTGACTCTGCATTGATGGGCACAGTGAGGCTGCAAATGGGCACAGTGAGGCAGCAAATGGACACAGTGAGGCTGCAGATGGGCACTGATGAGACTGCATTTGATGGGCACAGTGAGGCTGCAGGTGGGTACAGTGCAGCTGCATTTATGGGCACAATGCGGCTGCATTGATGGACACAGTGAGGCTGCAGATGGACAGAATGAGGCTGCATTGATGTGCACAGTGAGGCTGCAAAATGGACACATTGAGGGTGCATTGATGTGCACTGATAAGGCCACAGTGATGGGCACAGTGAGGCTGCAAATGGGCACAGTGAGGCTGCATTTGATGGGCACAGTGAGGCTGCAGATGGGCACAGTGCGGCTGCATTGATGGCACTGTGAGGCTGCAGATGGGCACAGTGACTCTGCATTGCTGACTCAGTGGGGCTGCAGTGATGGGCACAGTGAGGCTGCATTGATGGGCACAGTGAGGCTGCATTTGATGGGCACAGTGTGGCTGCATTGATGGGCACAGTGTGGCTGCATTGATGGGCACAGTGAGGCTGCATTGATGGGCACAGTGAGGCTCCATTGATGGCACAGTAAGGCTGCAGATGGGCACAGTGAGGCTGCAGATGGACACAGTGAGGCTGAAATGGGCACTGATGAGACTGCATTGATGGGCACAGTGAGGCTGCATTTGATGGGCACTGATAAGGCCACAGTGATGGGCACAGTGAGGCTGCAGGTGAGCACAGTGAGGCTGCAGATGAGCACAGTGAGGCTGCATTGATGGCACCGTGAGGCTGCAGATGGGCACAGTGACTCTGCATTGATGACACAGTGAGGATGCATTGCTGACTCAGTGGGGCTGCAGTGAGGGGCACAGTGAGGCTGCATTTGATGAGCACAGCGAGGCTGCATTTGATGGGCACAGTGAGGCTGCATTTGATGGGCACAGTGAGGCTGCATTAATGGGCACAGTGAAGCTGCATTGATGGGCACAGTGAGGCTGCATTGATGGCACAGTGAGGTTGCATTGATGGCACAGTGAGGCTGCAGATGGGCACAGTGAGGCTGCAGATAGGCACAATGACTCTGCATTGATGGCACAGTGAGGGTGCAGATGGGCAAAGTGAGGCTACAGATGGGCACAGTGAGGCTGCATTGTTGGCACAGTGAGGCTGCAGATGGGCACAGTGAGGCTGAAGATGGGCACTGATGAGGCTGCATTGATGGGCACAGTGAGGCTGGCTACATTGACGGGCACAGTGAGGCTGCATTGATGGGCACAGTGAAGCTGCAAATGAGCACAGTGAGGCTACACTTATGGGCACTGATGAGGCTGCAGGTGGGCACAGTGAGGCTGCATTGATGTGCACAGTGAGGCCATATTGATGGGCAGTGAGGCTGCATTGATGGGTACAGTGAGGCTGCAGATGGGCACAATGACTCTGCATTGGTGGCACAGTGAGGGTGCAAATGAGCAAAGTGAGGCTACAGATGGGCACAGTGATGCTGCAGGTGGGCACAGTGAGGCTGAAGCACTGATGAGGCTGCATTGACGGGCACAGTGAGGCTGCAAATGAGCACAGTGAGGCTGCACTTATGGGCACTGATGAGGCTGCATTGATGGGCACAGTGAGGCTGCATTGATGGGCACAGTGAGGCCATATTGATGGGCAGTGAGGCTGCATTGATGGGCATAGTGAGGCTGCATTTATGGGCACAGTGAGGCTGCAAGTGGGCACTAGTGAGGGTGCATTGATCTTTTGTATCATGTCTGCAGTCTCTGATCATCTCCTGTATTATGTCTGCAGTCTCTGACCATCTCTTGTATCATGTCTGCAATCTCTGACCATCTCCTGTAAAGTGTCTGCAGTCTCTGATCATCTCTTGTATCCTGTCCACAGTCTCTGACCATCTCTTGTACCATGTCCGCAGCCTCTGACCGTCTCTTGTATCATGTCTGCAGCCTCTGACTGTCTCCTGTATCATTTCCGCAGCCTCTCTGACCATCTCCTGTATCATGTCCACAGCCTCTTACCATCTCTTTTATCATGTCTGCCGTTTCTGGGGGGGGAGTCTGGAGAGGAGTTGAGAGTCGTCGAGGTGGGTGTCATGGGAGAAGTCAGACGTGTATGGACTATGGAGAGGAGACTATAGGATAAAACCAGAGCCACCAAGCTGGAGCCAACTGACTGATCCCTGCACGGTGCTCCTGAGAGGAGGTCAGTGACAGCACCACCAGGCCAGTCTGGGGGGAGGGGGTCACTGATGTAAGGGGGAGTGAATACAATAATGTAAGGGGGAACTGATATAAAGGTTTCCCCCTTATATCAGTAACCCCCTCCCTTACCTTAGTGTATTCTTCCTGCGGAAGGTGGTCTCTCCCCCCCCACCACATTCATTGGGTCCCCCTTGATGACTGCTCCACTTTTACCACTTTTAACCAGAATTTGCTTATATATATATATATATATATATATATATATATATATATATATATATATATATATATATATATACATATATATATAGTCATGCTCAAAAGTTTGCATACCCTGGCAGAAATTGTGGCATTAATATTGAAAATATGACTGATCATGCTAAAAAAAAACCTGTCTTTTAATTAAGGATAGCAATTACATGAAGCCATTTATTATCACATAGGTTTTTGGAACCTTTTTAAATCATAATAACAGAAATCACCCAAATGGTTCTGATAAAAAAGTTTACATACCCTGGAATGTTTGGTCTTGGTACAGACACAGAAGGTGGCACACACAGGTTAAAATGGCAATTAAAGGGTAATTTCCCATATTTGTGGCTTTTTAAATCATAATTAGTGTCTGTGTATAAATAATCAATGAGTTTGTTAACTCTCACATGGATGTACTAAGCATAACCTGCCTGAGTGGGTGAGCGAGTCCTCAATTTTATTACCTCTGTATTATGTTATTTTGTGATTATCTGTGTCTGCTGCATACCTTCTAATTTGTTTACGAACTAAAGATTTTCAATTGCCTTGTAGACCTGTTCCTCCTGAAGAAGTGGTTTTGACCGCGAAACCGGTCGAGATAAAAATCCTGTATACCCCCCCTACAGAAACTTTGCGTGTTTCACCCGTTATTTACTGTATTCAGTGTGGTATATATTCCTGATTTTATTATTGTATGTATACACTATTTATGTAATTTTGTATTGCAATTATTAAAATTTATATAATTTTTATGTTCTTTTCAATTGTAAGTTATTATCAAGTCCCAATCCTCAACTTTGGTGGTGCATGCAACTTCCTCCACGCCTCCACCCTTATATCCCTCCAGGCTAGACACTGAGCCTTGAGGAGGTAGAAAAGAACAGTCAAAAGACCTGCATAACAAGGTAATAAAACTTTACAAGGATGGAAAAGGATACAAAAAGATATCCAAATCCTTGAATATACCAGCCAGTACTGTTTAAATAGTTATTAAGAAGTGGAAAATTAGGGTCTCTTTTGATACCAAGCCAAGGTCAGGTAGACCAAGAAAGATTGCAGCCACACCTGGTGGAAGAATTTCTCAGGATACAAAGAAAAACCCACAGGTAACCACAGGAGAAATATAGGCTGCTCTCCAAAAAGACGGTGTGGTTGTTTTTAAGGAGCACAATTCAATGATACTTGAACAAAAAGAGCTGCCTGGTTAAGCTGCCAGAAGGAAGCCTTTACTACGCCAATGCCACAAAATAGCCAATGAGGTATGTCAAGGTGTTGTTGGGCATATTGTAACCAGGCTTTTTTGTGGAACTTGTACTGTAAAGGCTTCTTTCTGGCAACTTGACCATGCAGCTCTTTTTTGTTCAAGTATCATTGTATTGTGCTCCTTAAAAACAACCACACCATCTTTTTCCAGAGCAGCCTGTATTTCTCCTGAGGTTACCTCTAGGTTTTTCTTTGTATCCCAAACAGTTCCTGTGGCAGTTGTGGCTGAAATCTTTCTTGATCTACCTGACCTTGGCTTAGTATCAAGAGATTCCCAAATTTTCCACTTCTTATTAAGTGATTGAACAGTACTGACTGGCATATTCAAGGCTTTGGATATATTTTTATATTCTTTTCCATCTTTCTAAGGTTTCCTTACCTTGTTACACAGGTCTTTTGACTGTTCTTTTCTACCTCCTCATGGCTTAGTGCTTAGCCTGCTTAGTGCATCCATGCGAGAGCTAACAAACTCATTGACTATTTATACACAGACACTAACTGTTCAACCAACACTACTCAAAACAATGCCCTCCTCTATTGATGATGGGTTAAGGTTGCAAGTAAGTACAGTTGAATTTGTATTTTGCAACCAGTAAATTAATTTCTATATAGTCCATTGAAGGATACAAGAACTTTTTCATTAACCATTGAGTATATAGTACCACCCTCATGCGAATATGATGCTAGACAACAAATTAGTAAGGCAACCCCGATAGCCTTTACTCTTCCCATATACAGCATGCTTGTGTTTTAACTTGTCCTAGGTGAAAGGTGAACACTGTATTTTGCTAATGAGGCTTTAATGAGGCCTGACTCTCTGATTCAGGCATGGTATGTTGAGTGAAACAGTTGCATTTTTCTAACAGAGATGGGTAGTAGTTGCAAGTTAATATATGTCCTTGCCATTTGTATTTATCACTGTTTTTTGCATTATGTGCATTTTCAAACAAAACTGGAGTTAAACCAAAATACTACCTGGAGATTGTGGAGTATAAGGCTGGTGGTCTTATTGCAGTCACAGGGATCCTGAGATATCTGGCTATCATTTTGCTGCATTAAGCAGATTCCTCTACTTGCAGGGCAAGGAGTGGGTTAACCCAGCCAGTGGTGGAAGGGGGCTGGGGCCCTATACATACTTTCTGCCCCTTTCAGATGCTGGAGAAGCAAGGAGTTTTTCTATTGACACTGTGAGATTGATTTACTAAAGGCAAATACACTGTTCATTTTTCAAGTGAGGTTGCACTTGGTAAGGGAATTTTCCCCAGAGTTTAGTGAATGTGGCGAAACTTCACTTTACAATAACTACCCAATCATGTGCACGGAAAATAAACTTAATTTTTGCTTGTATAGTGAGTTGAATTATTCTCTTCACAAACCTGATGAGCATATAATAAAAATGAACCTCCAATCAATTGTTGCTGCCCAAACGGTTATGTATTTCCCACTTAAATATGACACCAATGCAAATAAAAAGTGTAGCACAGAACCACTGTGCCTCTTAGTGTGTCTTACTACAGCCTGTGATAATAAATTCACTGCACAATTAAATAAAAATGTGCTCCATTAAGATCCTTAAAAAATATTACCACAAAATGATATCAAATAAAATATATCATACCCTTGCATATATGAAGTACTAGTATCATGAACTCCCATATAATTATTAACCACAAAAAAACACTTACTTTGACCATGTAATGATTTACAATGAGTGTAAATCATGCAAAAATGTCTCTCAGCTAAATCCCTTCAATAGTGCCTTATTCAAACAATGTGAATATGCCGTCTTCGGTTGTCCCTCACATACACCAATTCACAAGTGAGTCCCACCACCATACATAATGAGCTCTCTCCTGAACATATGGACCTATTATTGCAAACAGGTCAACTGTGCCTTCCCCTTTCAGGGGTCTGTTTCCAGGGATCCTCCAATCTCTACCTCCTGGATATCTTACTGTATGAATCACCACCAATCAAAGTACCCTTTGATAAAGTCAATAGGGGGTTATAAAAACATGTCAGGGTGGGGCCTATGATGTCATTGTGACAACCAGGAAGTGCCGCTGGGATTGCTGCTACTAGGTGATGCTGAGGTTTAGCTTAATACCCAGATATCGTGGAAGGCTTTTAAAGTTGTGTGCTAGTGTTTTGCGTGCACTTATTTTGTGAGTGTACATTTTTATTACTTTTAATAAAAGGAAATGTGTTATACAGTAAAACACAATGCCAGTTTTTCTCTTTGAGTGGAGGAGCCAGTGGAGATTTTGATTGGTAGTGATTCATACAGAAACCAGTGATGAGATATCCAGGAGGGTGAGATTTGAGGATCCTTGGAAAGGAAGGCGCAGTTGACCTATTGTTTGCAATGATAGTTCCATATGTTCAGATGAGAGCACATTATGAATGGCGGTGGGACTCACTTGGAAATTGGTGTATGTGAAGGACTAAGGAAGACTACATATTCACATTTTTTGGATAAGGTGTTATTGAAGTGATTCAGCCAATGGACATTTTTGCTTGATTTACACTTATTGATGTGGTGGACAATAGGCATTTTGTTTTGTGGTTTATAATTATATGAGAGTTCATTATACTAGTACTTCATACTGTATATGCAATAGTGTAATATGTTTTATTTGATACAATTTTGTGGTAAGATTTTATAAGAATCCTTATGGAGCACATTTTTATTTAATTGTGTAGTGAATTTATTATCACATAGTAAGACACACTAAGCCGCACTGTGGTTTTGCTCTACACTTTTCCATATAGTGGAAGTCAGCAGAGCATTACCTCATTAAATTAACTCTTCAGAAAATCCCCTTCTGAGTAACCATTACTTTTTGCATGAAAAGGAGTTTTTTTTTTAAGATTGTTTACTTCTCTTTATTACAGTTTGGTTGCCCAATACATATGATATACACATAATTAAAATTGTGTTTATGTTAATATTTCTGGGGAGGGAGTTCATAGCTTTCATCAGATTCCTAAAGGAATCCCTGACTCAAGAAATGTTAAGAACTACTGCTATAAAGGCTGATTTCACCTGAGGATGGCACCAATCGGTTACTGAATCAGTTCCTGTGTCCAGCTATGAAGTTAAAGTGATTGTAAAGTCTCGTTTTTTGTTTTTTTTTAATAAAAAAACCAAACATGTTATACTTACCTGCTCTGTTGCAGTGGATTTGCACAGAGCAGCCCAGATCCTCCTCTTCTTGGGTTCCTCTTCGCTGCTCCTGGCCCCACCCTCCTGTTGAGTGCCCCACAGCAAGCAGCTTGCTATGGGGGCACCTGAGCCGAGTAACAGCTCCCTGTGCCCATTCAGACACTTAGCTGCAGCCCAGCCCCCGCCCCCTCTCTCTCCTGATTGGCTGACTGACTGAGTGACAGCAGCGAAAGCCAATGGCACTGCTGCTGTGTCTCAGCCAATCAGGAGGGAGAGTCTAGGACGGCAGAGACATTTGTGGACATCGCTGGACAGAGATGGGGCTCAGGTAAGTATGAGGGGAGCTGCTGCACACAGAAGGCTTTTTATCATAGAATGCATGAACTTAAAAAAACCTTCTGCCTTTACAACTCCTTTAAAGAAAGGAATTTTACAGGTAATTACTAAGATTCTATTTTTGTAATCATACTTGTTCCTGAAGCCTCTAAAGCAGCCCTCAAATTTTTCACTTGCCTACTCGCATTTTGCGAGTGGAAATTGAGGGCTGGTGAGTGTGAGCTGCTTGGGAGCGGAGGGGCGAGCACCACCGGCATGCAGGGTTGAATGGGAGCAGTTCTTCCAGTGATCGCGGAGGGGAAGAGAGAGGAGAAACATCCTGCTTTGCTGTGAATTGGCTGCTGCAGCCGGTCAATGTTAGCGGGCACTCTGGAGCCTGTAGTGGAGACCTCTTCTTCCTTGATCTGAATGAGCAGCTCAATCTCCAGGGTATGATTGTGCCACATTAAAACTTGGCATAAACATCCAACTTACTCCAAATGGTCAGTGAGTAGCCCATCATAGTAATGAGTTAACCAGAATGTGGAGGAGTGGATAGGAGTAGCAGTCCATACAAATCCATCGGCACACCAGAAAGCTACAATAAAATCTTCCTTTTATTAATCCATCCACAGGGATAAAAGCTCACAGACTAGTCAACATGTTTCTACACAAAAGGTTCTTAGTCATTATGACTAAGCCTAATACACACTTCTAGTTTTTTTTTCTTTCAACCCAGCAGGCTGAAGGAAAAAAAACTGACAACTCAGGTCGGAGCCACTGTACTAAGAATTTAATGTTAGTACATCAATCTCCCCTGCTGTTTTATTGTGTTCTGACAGGGGGGGCGTCCCCCCGCCAGGACATTTCGGTCGGATTAGCTACAGTACACATTGGGGCCAAATGTTGGCCGATTTCTATTGAACCGACCAATGCTGCCTGACATTCGGCCTGTGTGTACAGGCTTTAAGCTTCAACAGTTTTGCGGCTGATGATCTGGCACCTGCTTGTCTGCTTCCATCTGATATTGGCTTTCAGGTTATAGCACCGCCCCTCTTATCTTTGTCTTGTGTATAAGGAGTAGACATGTTCTCCAACACTACTAAAACAGGTTCAGAACAGCTTGGCTTTTAAATGTACAGGAAAAACAAACAAAGCTGCCCCAGGTATGTGTACATTGTACCTTTTTAGTAGCGTTATTTTTTCAATTTACTTTAAAGGGGCTAAGATAACAAACTAGGTGTATGTTAAGTTGCATCACAGTGTAGGTTACCTCATTCCAGAAAATGCTCACTCATTCTGAATAATGTTAGCAGTTAGAGGAAATGCTTTGAGCCAGTCAAGCTCTGTTGCCTTGCATGGTGTTTTCTGTGTATACAAGGAAAGAGTAGACAGATGGGATCATCAGTTTGCTGCTGCTCAATTGTCCTGTCATAGGATGGATGGCCCCTGGACCAGGATTTATCGCTTAATGTAAACCAGTGGCCAGGCTATAAACATTCATATGTTTGCATATTCTTAACAAGCAGTGATTCAGCTTTTCTTAAACAGTTTGTCCCAACAGGAACACTTTTTTGGTCACTCTCTCGGTATATCATCCTTTTCCCCAGTGATACAGCACTTTGGCTAGGCAGTCTTCCAGTCTTCTAATCTTTTTTTGTAGTGCAGGGGCTCTGGGTAAGGGAGCAGAGTGAGCTGAGCTGGCTGAGAAAGTGAATTGATCAACTTCAGTGCTTTGCTGTGAACTTTAAGATCGAATTTCTACAAAGTGCTATGCAATACAATCTTTAATCAGTTTTTTTTGTAGACCGCAAACAAATGATTGTTGCTTCATTATTAGCTATGACATATGGATAGACAAGACACATTAGACATGACATCAGACTTTACAGGATGCATGAGCCTGGTGACTGTGAGATGACAAGGTGCACACACCTTGCATAATTTAAATATGCAGAATGACGTGCAAAAATATGATTCAAAAAGATATTTGAAAGCAGGTAATTTGGACTACCAGAATGTAATGGAGTGTTAAAAGGGTGACACTAGGCAAGAATATTCTATTGCTTGGCATTTACATGGAGCCAAAATATTTTGGCTCATTCAGACATTCTCTTTCAGCCCCTGGGTATTAAGAATCTATTTGCACTGTATATTGGCAAGGTCTATGAATAGGATTATCCGGCCATTAGTGCGTGCCTAACCTTCTCACCTCAATATAAAGAGGAAACTGTGGGCTCGAGGGGAAAGCTTACAAAATCAGTATGTCTAAAACCATAGCAGCAAGCTCCTACAGTTAGGGAGTACAATGATGTGAAGATGGTGCCCGCACAATGCTTGGCTATTGTTAAATTATGAGAATATCTAAAATAGGAAACAACATTGATAGACAAGGATAGCTATTGAATAATTTCTGATGGAAGAGTGTAACATCAGACTAATGAAATGTTTTCTGCTGGGAAGGCTCTAGCCCCTTGGGATGTGAAATTGTCAAGAATCTTTTTGCTGTCCTTATGACCCATAAATCTACCATAATTATGCTACTAGACATGGTGTTACTGTCAAATATTGTATTTAAAGAAGGTCTTCTAGTTAATTCTCTAATCTTTAGATGTATGCCACATTTCACAGGACTGGAATCTGAGGCTTGCAAGATGAATAAATCACCTAATTTAAAGATACAGCCTATTAAATATAAGATAACTGCATAATTGCAGTGCCTGTATACCTCTGACGTAAAAAATTAACAAAGCATATCCTTCTAAGTGTTTCCTTACCGCACCCATCCCTATGTCGGTCTTGGTATGTCTTCTTGGCTTAGTGGAGGCTGTAGTTTCGTCCAACACCCATGTAACTTTACTTAATATCGTACTGTATAACGCATGTGTGACGGACCCTGTACACAAGAGGAGTATGTCCACCATATAAACTTCCCTTGCCCAGTACCAGCACAATCCAAGATCCCTTAGCCCACCCAGTCACTTGTCAAGACATCAGTGTAGGATGGTAAGAAACATAAAAACTGTTTGTTTAAACACAGGTACAAAGAGATATACACTCAGGGGACAATTCCCCTTCTTTGCATAATGACACAGCGTGGGGTAAACTACATTCAAACTTTTCAACAGTCTTTAGGAAGGGCTTCAGGAAAAAAAATCCCCCCTCCCCTCTAGCAGCTAATAGCTGACAGTAATTTTATTAACCCTTAAGCTAATCCACATAAGCATATATATCCCATAATCGTTTGCTCCCAAGGCTGACAGAAACAATAGAACAATGAGATACAGCCACTTAACAATAAACTGATAACAAACCCCCACCCCACTTCAAACTAGCAATGGTCTATGAGACACTCCTACAGTATTCTAGCAGTCTGAAAGGTGGAATTATTTATCTTCATATATTTCTTGAGGGAGATTGTTCATCAATATCAATGCCCCACTTAAAAGAGCCCCTTCAACTTTCAACACAAATCACACATATAATACCAAGAATAACATGGTAAAGCGAAATGCTGAGTTTGGTGTGGTTGTACAGGGAGTCTGGTTAGTACAGACCCAACTGGGGTTCTTTGTCACCCTGTGCCCCTAATAGACATAGGGTGACTTACATATAAGAGGGGCCAGGGGAGCTTGACAATGGGTTTCCAGAACTCTATAAAGTAAGCTGGGTTCCATGGGCCCCCCCGCCCAAAGTCACTGCCGTCACAGCATGCAAGATCATTCTTTTACACAGGAAGAAGCCTGCTGCCCTGACTGTGTCTTTATGGAAAGGCTTGGTCAACTCCATGATCCCATTCTATAAAGCCACATACCCATCAAGGGGATTTGAAAAGAAATTCAACAAGGTTTGGCGAGCATGGTTGCATTCCTCCTCCACCACGGGGTGATACTCTGGTGCATAGCCTCGCTATGTCTGGTATTATGCACTACCTACACCAGTCAGATTGAGTAATAGGTCATGGTTGGTCAGTTAGGCCACTGGTACCACTAGGGTCCTCTTTGTTTAAATGTTGTTATAATACCTGTGATTGAGTCAATCTATCCTGGTATCTATAGCTCCTGATAATTAGAGGGATGCTCCAGTGAAGTGTGTACCTGAACTGTGACTAAATATTCATCACTCCCATCTATCCTTGCTTTGAGGAGATGCAAAGTTGGAAGAAAGAAGGGTTCGGGAAGTGGGGGGGTGGGGGGGTGTGATGTAATATTTTTTTGCAAGTAGTAGGTCTCTGTTTTCTAGAGCACTTAATTCTTGTTGCTTTGTTGTACGACCCTGCGTGGCCTCAAACTTAAGGTGACCTTTTGTTCTATCATAATCATTTTTTGCTGTCTTTACCAAAGTAAGTAATTAATAAAAATATATAAAAAAAAAAAAACTCCCCAAGTCACTTTTTAAATGAAGAAAAACCTCTGAATCCATATCCCCCAGTATTGCTTCTTCAACCTTCTGGGGTAGGCTGTGCACAGAAAACATCACCAAAAGCCCTATGACTGTCCATCCTGTGACTTTGGACAAATAACACACTGCGCATGCGAGACCACACAAACAGACAAAAATTTCCCAACACACTTACCAGCTAGCCTGCAAAAATAAAAACAAAATTTACCCTCTCTAACAATTCATGTTAAATGTCAAGGCTCCTCTGTGTACTGCAGTCCTAATTCTACGTTTTGGAGAGTCTCCAAATTGGCGCATATATAACAGTGGATAAGTTCAGGGAAGGTTTGCTTAGATGGAGCCCACTCCTCCTTAAAGGCACAGGGATACATTGGACATTTAGCAAGAGCACAATGGCGGCTGGAGGCATCTAATGTGTCCCCCATGCCAAATCCAGCAAACAAGCTATACAAAAAGATGGCAACCACCCCAATTTATAACTAGCCTTTGCCGTAATGTGCCCATGGAAGGGCAACGCACAATACAGACAAACTTTTCCCAGCACACTTACCAGCTAGCCAAAAAAACCTAAACTGACCCTATCTAATAATGTCTAATAACATCACCAAAAGCCCTATGACTGCCCATCATGGGACTTTAGATAAAAAAACACACTGCACATGCAAGACCACACAAACAGACAAAAAATTGCCAGCACATTTACCAGCTAGCCTCCAAAAAAAAAAAAAAAAAGGTTTTAGTTGCACATATTTGCAAATATATGTGGAAACTGCAATGCCTACATCAAGGCTCCTCTGTATACTGCGGTCCTAACTCTATATTTTTGAGAGTCTGCAAACTGGAGCTCATATAGCAATGGATAAATTAAGGGCAGGTTTGCCTGGAGGGAGCCCACTTGTCCTTAAAAGCACAGGGATGTATTGGGTGCCCAGAAAGAGCAGAATGGTAGCTGGAGGCATTGATTGTGTCCCTACGCCAAATCCAGCAAACAAGCTAAATAAAAAGAGGACAACCACCCCACTTTATAACTATCCTTTGCAGTAAGGTGCATATGGAAGGCAACACAGAACAGGCTAGCTGGGATATTTTTGTCTGTGTTGTGAATCACCCTTCCATGTGCACCTCACTACAAAGGCTTAAACCTTGGGGTGGTTGCCATCTTTTATACAGCTTGTTTGAATGCGAGACCAGCATTAAACATCAGCTGGTCTCTCTGCCCATGTTTCCAATCAACCTCTGGAGGCGGATCTAGGGAATAAGCTGCTTGTGTGAGGAGCACAGGGTTGAGCTAGCTGTGGGTATAGTGACCACACCAGTCTGCAATGCCAAGCGGGAGGATGCTTATAAGAATGGCTCCTGGGGACCCTGCAGGGGAACATAGCCACCCTAAAAAATTAAAACACTGAAATCTGAAATGAAAAATACAGACAGATGAGGGGAGGAAATGAGATGGCATGTATCAAACATAGTCAGTGCAGTTGTATGTTTCTATATGCCATTTTTTAAATGAAGGGTGTGATAAAATTTAAAAGCCCAAGTTGAGTTTTAGCAAGACATAAAAATATTAATGCTTGGTGCAATGACCCTTTCATTCTACCTCACTGTACAAGTTTACCTGCCATAGCAGCTTGACTCATATGGGGGCTTGTTAGAAGTGACATGGCTGTCTTTACTACTGTCATTGCAAAGCCACATTAAGCACAGTAGGAGAAATGCTTCACACTATTGGATGATGGCACATATACAGTAGGAGTGTGATCATTGCAAGAAAGGTGCCTGGTTCAAGAGAAGGGTCTCTATGGCCCCAAATAGATTTCTTCTGTAATTACTGATTTTTCTCAAGCCTGTGTCATCATCTGAAGCTTTGGATATGTGGTCTCTTGTAAAAGTCTGCCTGCTAATTCCTTTGCCTGAACAGCAATCCTCCAGTTCACCAGAGATTACATGATCAGCGTCAGAAAGGTTAGCAGGCATGCTTGTGTAGGGCTGGTAGATTTGAGATCTACCATATGTTAGGTAAATTTAGTAACTTGTTCGTTAGGAAGGTTAAGTTTGCCTCTGTTCCAGCTTGGCTGACGTTATGTGTGTTTCCAGACTGACCGGTGGGTGTCGCTGTTATCACTGGTCAGTGTTGGAAGGGCAACGTGTCGGAGCGTATAGATGCTCTTCTGTCCCGGAGACAACTCGGTGGAGGTGGTCCTCCGAGTTGCATTCTGGGCGAGGGTATTTATGGGACAGACGCCATATTGTGGGATTTGTTTTACAGCCACCTGCTGGCCCTCCTGGCCGACAGGTATGCGTTAGAGAGCAATCTCGTGGTCCTCCGTTCCGGAGGCCCACGTCGCTGCAGCGCAGGGGTGGGACCAGAAGCTTATCTGGGGCCTACCACAGCAGCCGAGGAATGGTCCTGAGCTGTCTATCCCGAGTGAAGAAGCTGGACAACCGAGGAGATCCCAGGGGAGGACCCGTCATGGAAGGATCATGCAGCGTGCTGGTCTGGAGAGGGGCCTGGTGACTCGGTTGGAGGACGTATCCTAAAGTAACTATACAGCATAGTGTTGCCGGGTTGGCTTAAAGGTTCAAGCACTGTGACTGACGTTCATTTCAGAAAGACCAATACATCCTGTGGTAGAGGATTGTACAGGTTTATCCCAAACAAGGCTGTGGCAGAGACTTTTGTTTGTGCTACGTACTGGCTGCTGGGCAAGTGAGAGAGGCCTATCCAGGCGAGCAAAGAGTGTGTCCCACGAGGGGAGTGCATTCTATTGTAATATCCAAATTCTACCAGGACATTTGTCAAGAATCTTACAAGAAGATATTTGAGTTTCTTCTGCAGTTTCCTTTCTGCCTCTTTCCTGCTGCTTCCTTAGTAAATTGTTTAATAAAGCATTGAAAACGTACTCAAGTGTTGGTGCGTGTATCGTCCAGAAGTAAACTCAACGGAACCCTAGACCCGGTGCCGGTGAAACAGAGGGAAGGTAATAAGCCCGCTTAAACCAGCAGCTCCACCGAGAGTAGGTGCTACAATTGTATAAAGGTAAGTATATCAGTAACAGATTATTTTTTCAGGTAATTTCAGTCTGTTATGAGAATTGCTTTGCTAACCATTCACACCATTTGTTAAATTTATGAAACAATCCATTCCTGTAAAAGATGTCCATAAATGCTTCCTTTTCTGATTCTGGGAAAATTTCATGTGAAGTCTGCAGGAAAACCAACACGTTTTGGAGTTTCAATCTCCCTGGTACCCGACAGCACTCACTGTTTCCTCCTGATGAACTCTACATTACTACTCTCTCCTGTACTGATGTGGAGAACAGTGGAAGGATCCTATGAAAGTTCTGGAGCACCAGGAAAATTGACACTCTTGGAAGTGTCAGGATCCCTGAAGACAACATGGAATGGAGAGGTGTTCAGTGACATGGGCAGTCGGAAACATAAACTTCTTTTACAGGTATGGCTTGATTTCAAATCTTAAATTTATATCAGTAGCAGATGTGAGCCAGTTCTTAGGGGAAATGTAATGACTGGATAGGTTTGGAAGCCCTATCTGATAGCTATTATTTGTAATTTATTTGTAATTCCATCAAAGGGGAACTGCAAAGAGCCTTGTGTTCCTTGCTACTGCCATTTCTATACACATAAACTCTTGGCCAAGTCGAGCATTTATGTTTATGTGAAAATTGTCCAAAAGACATGCCTGAGAGCCTGGATTGTGTCTGAACATCTAATGCCCCGTACACACGGTCGGATTTTCCGATGGAAAATGTCCGATCGGAGCGTGTTGTCGGAAATTCCGACCGTGTGTGGGCTCCATCGGACATTTTCCATCGGATTTTCCGACACACAAAGTTGGAGAGCAGGAGATAAAATTTTCCGACAACAAAATCCGCTGTCGGAAATTCCGATCGTGTGTACACAAATCCGACGGACAAAGTGCCACGCATGCTCAGAATAAATAAAGAGATGAAAGCTATTGGCCACTGCCCTGTTTATAGTCCCGACGTACGTGTTTTACGTCACCGCGTTTAGAATGATCGGATTTTCCGACAACTTTGTGCGACCGTGTGTAGACAAAACAAGTTTGAGCCAACATCCATCGGAAAAAATCCTAGGATTTTGTTGTCGGAATGTCCGAACAAAGTCCGACCGTGTGTACGCCCTATAAGTGTTCTCTTATGTCTATGACTTTAGATTAAAATAATAAGTAGAGGGTCTATAATAGCATGATTCTTACAGATGTATGAGCAGCAAAAGTACATACTTCACCACTCAGTTTTCAGCTCTTTTTTTACTTGAATGGCTATCACATAGGTTTTTTAATGATAAATAAATGCAATAGATTTAAATGAATGCCGTGTGTTACCTCTAAATATACGGCTATTGTGTTAGAGGGACATTTCTGTTTTGATACGCCTGGAAAACTGTATATTTCATGGTGCTGTGTAAGTCAGTAGAAATGCTTGTGCATCTTAGCTACTGCACCCTGTGAAAGACTTTAAAAACAACGATAAAAGGCAGGTATTTCTTTGTAATTTTATTGATGATGCTGCTGAATAAAATGTTCAATAAAGTTACTAAAAAATGTCCACAGTTTAGCTTCCTCTGGCTGTAAGGTTTTATATATCACGCCCCCATTTGGGGCAGCTTCAAGCTCCATTACCCTGTGTGTCTCTCAGTCACTGGGAGCAATCAATATCCATTAAGCTCCAATCGCAACCTCAGACTAACTTGTAAACCTGCAATAATTCCTTGCAAATGCCTAAAAGCAGCTCTTAGAAGCTCATCGCTCCATCCATTCACAGAGAATCGGCTACTGGCAGTTTTTTCTGCAATGTAAACCTACAAGCCTGTGCAGTGAGTCGTGTGACAAGCAAGGGTTAATATGTCAATTCTGCAGAATGCTGGCAGGATTCCTGGGAATCAGTGACTCTCCATCAACCACTCAGCACACACAATTCCTTTAGATGTATAAGGACGGTTCTTTTGCAATTACTTATAATAGCATCATATGTCTCTTGTTTTTTCTCTGCCTGAAGGATATATAACATATTACTGGTTTCAGTCACTGATCTGTTGCTGTTTGTAAAAGTGTAACTGCATAATGAAACAACTTTCTGCAGTGCTAAACACAAACACTCACTTACATAGAAGCCACTAGGAAAGGAAAGGAGAAGTAGCCATAGTATAGTAAATGGTATACCATGTGGCAAAGTGCCCAAGTGTGCAGAGACCATCGTATAAGTGTGCCCTAACCAAAGGTGTGTGAAACTAGGTTTTGCAATTGTTTAGTACTGGCACAAAGATCTGAAAAGTATGACCTGGTTATGTGGCTGTCATATTCATTGATTTAGGGTACTGATTTAGTCTTCCTCTTAGACGGGTCACTGTGTCATGGTTAGGTGGCTTGCTAAGAGTGAATCCACCAAAAAATAAACTGGACACCATAACTGTCTTTTCCTGACCTTGGTTGTCACAAATATTAGAACTAAATAGAAGCTCCACAGCTTGGTCTTCTCTAGCAATTCTATTTATCAGTGGCAGTTGCAGCGCATGACTTACACGATTCAGCTTACTCGGAAATGAAATTTCAAGTTACTGTCAACAAAGTTGGTATAAACCTGAACAGTATATTATAATTACTGTTTATAAAATACAATTTCAACCTTTTTTCCTTATATTTTGCATCTCAGTGCTACTGATCTCCTCCAGCCTATTTACCAACTTGAAGACCATTATGTTAAGCCATCTTCCTGGCCAGGCCCAATTTCAGTTTTCAGTGCTGTTACTTCAACTGACAATTACTAAGTCATGCAACACTGTACACAAAATTTATTGTATATATTTTTTGAGACAGGGTTTTAGTTTGGTGATATTTAATCACCATTGTTTTTTTTGTTTTTTTACTACATAACAAAAACAGAAGAGACAAAAACATTCTGCTATATTTCTATGATAAAAAAAAAAAACTCCCAAATAAGTGTATAATATTACCACTGTTTGAAAGTTATAGCGTCTACAACCTATGGCATATAAATATATTTGAAATTTTGAAAATGCAAATCTGTCCCTAAGGACAGCAGAAATATAGGGGAATTTACTGGTGCATTATCTCTCAAAAAGATAGATGTGCATGAAATACATTAAAAGTTAAATAAACCAAAGTTTTTTTGCCCAACTCAACCCAAAACATCAGGTTGAATATATTAAAATTCAAACAAAGATATTAAAAACATATACACAAAACCCCCTATTAATACATGGACTCATCTGCAGCATATACATAGATACAGATCATTTGACTGCTCCGGTAAAAGCTGTGAAACCAGCCTACCGGATGTATAACAAACAGATACATTCTATATAATGCTGTGAAAACGTATTTGCCCCCTTTCTGATTTTTTTCTTTTTTTTTTTTTTTTTTTTGCATATTTGTCACACTTAAAGTGGTGTTCCACCGAAAAAAAAGAAGCATGAATGTTCCTAAAAAACAAATTTGGAAAAAAATTTTTTTTTTACTCACCTCTAAATGGCTGTTGCTAGGGGGTCCCTCGTAGTCTGCCTCCTTCAGTGCCTGGGCTGGTGACATCACTTCCCCTCGGCGCAGGAAGGGCTCAGCTCTTCCCCCTCCCTCTTGTCAATCATCTGGGACACATTACAGGTCCCAGATGACTGAGTGGCCAATCACGGCGCTCGGCGCTGCGCGCGCATGCATGATGGGTGCCCGGCTATGAAGCCACAGCAGGGGCCCACAGTTGCAATGCCGGCGCCGCCGAATAGAGGGGGAGACGAGCGGAGCTTCTACTGGACCGTGGGACAGGTAAGTGTCCGATTATTAAAAGTCAGCAGCTGCAGTATTTGTAGCTGCTGACTTTTAATTTTGGTTATAAGATGGGAACTCCTCTTTATATGACTCAGACCATCAAACAAATTTTATTACACAAAGTAGAATTTGATGAGTGTGCCTCGAGTTCAACTATTAATAAAAAAATAATAAAAGGTACCATCATCCAAGATAAATTGTATGCAAGTAATAAGGGAGATAGGGACAGTTGTTGAAGCTGTTCTACTAGACCCTCAAGGGGAGAATGGACTATCTCAGTACCAAGAACAAGATTCGACTTTAAGATAAGATATTTGTTTATTACATATAAAATCACAGAGAATGATCACTACAGTAATAAAATACTTGTAGACTTCCAAACAGGTTGCTGGTTATAGGTATTGTTCATAGATTTATGCAACAGTTTTGTGATCAAGGGACCGCTTCTTCAGGAGGATAAATCTATAAAGTAAACAGTATAAATCAAGCAATCATAAAAGATATACATGTCTCATATAATACATCAAACAAATTATGCATTGAATACAGCAAAAAACAGGCATAACTGCTTACCGATGACTCTATGACCAGGTATACACATCAATCACCACAGCTCCCCCCCCGTGGCGGACATGGGCGATTCATGCAGATGATGGTTTATCTAGATAAATATATGAGGTTTGATTCATTAATAGGCCTAAAAGAAAAGAGCTAAGAAACCAAAAGAATGAAACACAGAGAAAAAAATGGGGGAGAAGCAAGATTTCAAAATGGGGAGAAAGAGGGAGAGAAAGGGGGGGGGGTAGAAAGAAGGGGAGAGGGGGAGGGGGAAAAGGGGGACGGAAGGGTAAAAGACGGGGAGTAGAGGAAGGGGAGGGGGGAGGGGTGGGGATCTGAGAAGGGGGGAGGAAACCGTGTGGAAAGAAGAGGGAAGGGGAAAAGAAATATATGAAGGAAAACCAGAGAAGTAGAGATGAAAGCCACATGATGAAAAACATACCTTAATTGTCACACAATAGGTGTGAGGTTGTAACTCCAAGGGGGTGGGGGGAAGAAAAGAGAAGTTTAGAGAGGAGGATGGTGCTCCCATATGGCAGAGGTGAATAGTCACGTTGAAGGGTGTATAAACTGCTCACAGCTCTGTCCATCCAGGATTACTGATGGTACAATCAGTCTGGTCTAGAGGTACAGGACAGAGATGAAGTGTCAATGAATGATGGTGCACTTCTGGTTAACAAAGACCAGCATGAAAAGACCAAAGACCAGCGTGTGGCCACAATAGAGCCAAGTACATATCTAATGATGGTGGATCAATGCTCCCCACCTTGAGCAGAGACATCCTCAATTCTCAAAAGCGGGCAGGAGCCCACTTATGATCTCCCCACGCCAGGAGCCACCAGCACGGCAACACCCTGCTGCGTGCCTCTAGTGCCCATCCACAATCATTGATACGCAGCATACCATATGCGCAATATTTATGCCTGCGGAGGAACTGCACATTGGAATCAGATTTTAAAATACGAGCCAAAGCTTTGCGAGATCGTCTCCTCTCAAGAGGATATTCTCACACTAATTTAAGGAAGGCTTTTAACAGAGCCTTGGCACGTAGCTGAAATTCATTGCTTTCAAAGACCCTGAAACCACAACAAGCTGACACTGTGAAATTCATCACAAGATTCTCAGCCCATCACCAGCAATTGAGAGAGATTGTGTCCAATCATTGACACCTTCTTACTAATCACCATGTGCTTAATAGACATGTAAGATCCACCCCTGAACTTGTGTCCCGGAGATCCTCCTCTCTTAGAGACCGCCTCCCTAGCAGTCACTACAAGCCCCCAGAACATCCTATGGTTGGACCACGTGGCACTTTTCAATGTGGCCAGTGTCCTTCATTGCCCATGGGTCCTTGAGGGTACTAAATTCCTGTTACCCAATGGCAAAACCTTGGTTCCACGCACCTCTTCACGTTGTGGCACAATGGGGGTGATTTACCTGATGACGTGTAAATGCAATGCCTTTTACGTCGGTAAAACTATTCATAAACTCCGCCAAAGAATAGGAGACCATGTGTACTATTCCAGCAATGGCAAGCTGACTACTGTGGGCCACCATATTGGGATGCATCATAAATTTGATCTAATGGCAGTTAGGTTTTTTTTGTCTTAGAGGTAGTTCATCAGAGCCCAAGAGGGGGTGATTGGGACAGGAACCATATTACAAAGAGAAACGATGTGGATTGAACGTCTCAATGCCACTATCCCCCCAGGCCTCAACTAAATGATTTCATATAAACATTTCTTATGAGTTCTCCCTTTTTTCCTTATCATCCCCCTTTCCCCTCCCCTTTTTCTCCCCCCCTTTTCATCCCCCCTTCCCTTCCCTTCACTCCCCCTCTCCTTTCCAATCCCCCTTCCCCGTCCCTACCCCCTTTCCCATGCACATTACACGCTTGCGCTCTAGCGTGGTTCACGCATGCGCAGTGTGGGTAGTATGGCGATGTCCTGCGTTGCTGTGCTGGTGGCTCCTGGTGGCTTCCAGGCTCCTGCCCACTTATGAGCATTGCGGATATCTCTGCCCAAGGGGGGAACCCTTGATGCACCATCATTAGGTATGTACTTAGCTCTATTGTGGCCACACACTGGTGTTTGTGGCCGTCATTCATTAACACTTCATCTCTGTCCTGTACCTCTAGACCAGACTGATTGTACCATCAGTAATCCTGGATGGACAGAGCTGTGAGCAGTTTATACACTCTTCAACGTGGCTATTTAACTATGGGAGAACCATCCTTCTCTCTGGTCTTCTCTTTTCTTTATCCCCCCTTGGAGTTACAACCTCACACCTATTGTGTGACAATTTAGGTATGTTTTTCATTATGTGCCACACACTGGTTTCTTTCTTTTCATCTCCACTTCCCTGGTTTTCCTTCATATCCTTATTTTCCCCTTCCCTCTTCTTTCCACACCATTCCCTCCTCCCCCTTCCCCCCCCCCTTTCCTTGCCCCTTTTCCCCCACCCCTCCTCTTTTTACCCCTCTCTCCCCTTCCTCTTCCTTCACTTGTTCTCCTCTCCCCGTCCTTTCCCCTTCCGTCCCCCTTTTCCCCCTCCCCTTCTTCCTTCCCCCTCCTCCCCTTCTTTTCACTCTCGCCCACTTTTCTCTCCCTCTTTCTCCCCCTTTTTAAATATTCCTTCTCCCCATTTTTTTTCTGTGTTTCCCCCTCCCCCTATTCTCTTTCCATTCCCTTCATTCTGTTTATTTCATTCTTTCAGTTTTTAAGTATTTTCTTTTAGGCCTATTAATGAATCTAACCTCATATATATATATACCTGGTCATAGAGTCATCGGTAAGCAGTTATGCCTGGTTTTTGCTGTATTCATTGTATAATTTGTTCGATGTATTATATGAGACATGTATATTTTTATGATTGCTTGATTTATACTGTTTACTTTATAGATTTATGCTTCTGAAGAAGTGGTCCTTTGATCGCAAAACTGTTGAGGATTGCAAAAATCTGTGAACAATTCCTATAACGTGCAACCTGTATGGAAGTCTACACGTATTTAATTACTGTATTGATCTTACTTTATTTTTGGATTCTTTGTGATTTTATATGTAATAAACTAATATTTTATCTTAAAGTCAAATCTTGTTCTTGGTACCGAAATAGTCCATTCTCCCCTATAATTACACAAAGATAACCTGAGTAAATACAAAATGCAGTTTTTAAATCATTGTTTTAATTATTAAGGCAAGAAAGCTGTCCAAACCTGCCTGGCTTTATGTGAAAAACAAATTGCCCCCTAAACCTAATAACTGGTTGTGCCACCCTTGGCGGCAACAAGTGCAATCAAGCATTTGCGATAACTGGCAATGCGTCTTTCACATTGCTGTGGAGCAATTTTGGCCCACTCTTTGCAGAGTTGTTTTAATTCAGCCACTTTGGAGGGTTTTTCAGCATGAACGGCCTGTGTAAGGTCATGATATAGCATCTCAATTGGATTTAAATCCGGGTTTTGACTAGGCCACTCCAAAACCTAAATTTTGCTTTGTTTGAACCATTTGGAGGTGGACTTTGTGTTGTGTTTCTGATCATTGTCCTGCTGCATAACCCAAGTGCGCTTGAGCTTGAGGTCACAAACTGATGGCCGGACATTCTCCTTTAGGATTTTCTGGTAGAGCTCAGAATTCATGGTTCCATCAATTATGGTAAGTCGTCCAGGTCCTGAAGCTGCAAAACAGCTCCAGACCATCACGCTACCACCATCATGTCTGACTGTTGGTATGATGTTCTTGTTATGAAATGCTGTATTAGTTTTATGCC
Source organism: Aquarana catesbeiana (assembly GCF_042186555.1). Lineage (NCBI taxonomy): Eukaryota > Metazoa > Chordata > Amphibia > Anura > Ranidae > Aquarana > Aquarana catesbeiana. The sequence goes on from NC_133334.1 coordinate 106,426,591, forward strand.
AGATGTAAGGGGACACACACACCTTCCAAAAAGGTACATTTTTGTTTCATCAGTCCACAGAATATTTGCCTAAAGGGGGTGAATACTTTTGCAAGGCACTATATATATATATATATATATATATATATATATATATATATATATATATAGTGCCTTGCAAAAGTATTCACCCCCTTGGCTTTTTACCTATTTTGTTACATTTACAGCCTTTAGTTCAATGTTTTTTTAATCTGAATTATATGTGATGAATCAGAACACAATAGTCTAAGTTGGTGAACTAAAATTAGAAAAATATATACATAAAACTATTTTTCAGAAATAAAAAACTGATAATTGGCATGTGCGTATGTATTCACCCCCTTTGTTCTAAAGCCCATAAAAAGCTCTGGTGCAACCAATTACCTTCAGAAGTCACATAAATAGTGAAATTATGTCCACCTGTCCAAATGGTGTGCAATCTAAGTGTCACATGATCTGTCATTAGATATACATACCCTTTTGAAAGGCCCCAGAGGTTGCAACACCTAAGCAAGAGGCACCACGAACCAAACACTGCCATGAAGACCAAGGAACTCTCCAATCAAGTAAGGGACAATGTTGTTGAGAGTATAAGTCAGGGTTAGGTTATAAAAAAAAATCCAAATCTTTGATGATCCCTAGGTGCACCATCAAATCTATCATAACCAAATAGAACATGGCACAACAGAAAACCTGCCAAGAGACGGCCGCACACCAAAACTCACGAACCGGGAAAGGAGGACATTAATCGGAGAGGCAGCACAGAGACGTAAGGTAACCCTGGAGGAGCTGCAGAGTTCCAAAGTAGAGACTGGAGTATCTGTGCATAGGACAACTATAAGCCGTACGCTCCATAGAGTTGGACTTTATGGCAGAGTGGCCAGAAGAAAGCCATTACTTTCAGCAAAAAACAAAATGGCATGTTTTGAGTTTGCAAAAAGGCATGTGGGAGACTCCCAAAATGTATGGAGATAGGTGCTCTGGTCTGATGAGACTAAAATTTAACTTTTTGGCCATCAAAGAAAATGCTATGTCTGGCGCAAACTCAAGAGATCACATCACCCAAAGAACACCATCCCGCAGTGAAACATGATGGTGGCAGCATCATGCTGTGGGGATGTTTTTTAGCAATCGGGACTGGAAAACTGGTCAGAGTTGAGGGAAAGATGGATGGTGCTAAATACAGGGATATTCTTAAGCAAAACCTGTACCACTCTGTGTGTGATTTGAGGCTAGGACGCAGGTTCACCTTCCAGCAGGACAATGACCCCAAACACACTGCTAAAGCAACACTTGAGTGGTTTAAGAAGAAACATGTAAATGTGTTGGAATGGCTTAGTCAAAGCCCAGACATTAAGCCAATAGAAAATCTGTGGTCAGACTTAAAGATTGCTGTTCACAAGAGCAAACCATCCAACTTAAAAGGAGCTGGAGCAGTTTTGCAAGGAGGAATGGGCAAAAATCCCAGTGGTAAGATGTGGCAAGCTCATGGAGACTTATCCAAAGCGACTTGGAGCTGTGATAGCAGCAAAAAGGTGGCTCTACAAAGACTTTAGGGGGGTAAATAGTTATGCACATTGACTTTTTCTGTTATTTTGTACTATTTTTTGTTTGCTTCACAATAAAAAAAAACATCTTCAAAGCTGTGGGCATGTTCTGTAAATTAAATTATGCAAATCCTCAAACAATCCAAGTTAATTCCAGGTTGTGAGGCAACAAAACATGAAAAATGCCAAGGGGGTGAATACTTTCGCAAGGCACTGTATATATGCACAAATATATATAAATTATTTGGTATGGTGTAGCATGGCATCTCCTCCATGGCATGATATATTAAATATATAAAATCTCAGGCCAATTAACTGGAAAAACTCACAAGAAATATATTGCTTGTAGTAAAGTGTTATTACTAGTAGAATATCTGAATAATTGCTCCCTGACGATCACAAGAACCCCAGTGAACATTTTGAAAAAAAAAAGCAATATTTTTTATTATTTTTACTTTTTGCTATAATAAATATCCCAAAAAATATGAAAAACAAATTTATTCCTCAGTTTAGGCCGATATGTATTCTTCTACATATTTTTGGTAAAAAAAAAAATCGCAATAAGCATATATTGATTGGTTTGCGCAAAAGTTATCGCATCTACAAAATGGGGGATAGATTTATGCCATTTTTTATAAATGTTATTTTTAGTAGTAATGGAATCGATCTGCCATTTTTATCGTGACTGCGACATTGTGGCGGACAGATCAGACACTTTTGACATTATTTTGGGACCATTGGCATTTATACAGCGATCAGTGCTATAAAAATGCACGGTGGGCACGCGCACGACTGCTAGCTGCCGATGATGCAGCGATGTACGGGTACATTGTTTTGCGCACCCATGCCACTTTGCCGACGTATATCGGTGTGAGCTGGTCGGCAAGTAGGTAAGAAAAGGGCAGAAATAACAATAATACTATTAAGACATAATGTCCCAGCTCTGCAGGCATACACACCTAGAATATATTGGGTAATTAATCATTATGGGTATATAGAATATATATATATATATATATATATATATATATATATATATATATATATATATATATATATATATATATAATAATTAAACAATTAAGAGTGGTTAAGATGGACTATAAGTACAAAATGAAGGATCAGCCACATACACCTCAAAATGAGAAAAAGTTGTGGGGAAGCACAATCCCTCCAGAGAGGAACCCCCCAAATCTTCTCCAAGACCACTGTGGCACATATATTAGTGGCTTAACAATTGTGTTGGAGCCTTTACTTCTATTGCTAGGTATTACTGATAACATTGCTACCCATTACATCAAAGTCAGTCTTCTTCACATCAGCGTTCCTCCCTCCATCACATCAGAGGTCCGCCTTCACATCAGAAAACCCCCTTCACATCAGAGTCCCATCACATCAATGCCCTCCCATTACATCAGAGTTAGCCCCCTTCTCGTCAAAGGCCACCCATTACATCAGAGTTCCCATATCACACCAGTTACCCACTCATATTAGGCTACTCCCATCACATCAAAGTCCCCCCTTCACAGAGTTTCCCTTCATATTAGAGTCCCCCCAATACATCAGAATCCCCCATCATACCAGTACCCTCCCCCTTTTACATCAGAGTCCCTCCATTATATCAGTCTCCTCTTCACATCAGAATCCCCTCTTCACACCAAAGTCTCCCCATCATGTCAGGGTTCCCCCTTAACATTATAACTCCCTTTTAACCAAAATCCCCCCTTCACATCAGAGTTCCCCTTTTACATAAAAATTCCCCACATTACATCAGTGTCAGACACCATCACACCAGTGTTACCCTTTCACATAAGATTCCCCCATCACATCAGAGTCCATTCATTACAACAGAGTTAATCCCATCATATTAGAGTGCGAGGACAGTGTAAACACTCACATAATTGCCACATTTTGGAAAGCCATCACCCCAATGCTTGCTAACAGAGTATTCCTGACTCTTTTAGCAGAAACTCCTTCATTTTCTGAACCAGTGCTTTCTGCAGGTTCATAGTAGGAAACAAAATCTGACTGTGATGTCTCTCTGCTAGTCAGTCACACTAAGAATTTTAATTGCATCCTTACTAGTGTACATTATTTTTGACATTTTTGGCAGTGGTTGTACTTTTCTTTTTCTTGCGGTAATATAGTATTTTCTGACACTGGCATTAAATGACACTGCTACTGGTGCCGGTTGGCGATCTGGGCCCTGAACAGAAGCAGACCCTTGTAGGTGTAACATAACACAGAACAGGAAAAGTCTCTCGTAAGTGTAACAGAAACTGCAGGTGTCCTAATAGTGATTGAATCAAATCAATCTTGTCCAATGTGGTTGATCAGTGTGAATCTGAATATCAATGGTGTCACCTGGCATGGTAACCCCCCCCCCCCCCCCCCATTCTGAGGCAAAACATAGTGTTCATAGTGTTCCACAGTGGCTTCAGGCATTGTGGCCTTGGAAAGGTAGGTTGTTTTTTTTCTAATTCATATTTTTTCAGGTGTAAACACAGAAAGGTCTGCCTTTTGTAAATGAAGATCAGCTGGAAGGGAAAGCCTCATGTATATAAAAGCTGATTTAAAAAAGTACTGTGGTGAAGGGTTTCATCTGTCAACTATCTGGACTGCAGTTTGTGTCAGCTTCTTAAAGGGTACTGGTGTCCTTGGAAGTGAAGGTCTAGTTTGTTGCAGGAAGTCTGAAATAGCTTATTTTATGTGTAGAATAAAAAAATAATGTTATTATGTTGAGGTTCCTCAGTTTTCCTGGATCCCAGGACCCTGTAAATTTGGTCAAATTTGAACCACTCTATGGGAAATAGGTGGAACAAGTTCCTGCAACAGAACGGTAAAATTCAGATCAATGATAGACTCTGGGGGGCCACGCAGTTGAAGATAGTCCTAAGTTAACAGTTCTCGCAGTCCTCAAACTGCAGTAGGGCTTGGTCAAGTTTGTTTCTTAGGGCTTCCAGGTCTTGCTCATGGCTGGTGATGATTGTGATGGCATTGTTCATCTTGCCCTTAAGGCAGTCAGTGAAGCAGCCCAGTTCCCTAATGCATTAAGTGAGAGATGAGTTTGTTGCTTTTTTCAGCTCTTTTTGCAGCATGATTTTAAATGTATTCAAGGGAGCTGCACATAGTGGCAAAGAGCCTGTCTTCGCTGGTAGAGGAGTGGATTTGCTCCCATCGCTTGAAAAGATATCAGATTCCCTATTGGAGGCAGGAGGTGAAGGTGTGATACAGGGTTAGTGTTCTTGCTGCCTCATTGAGGGCGTAGACTGTGCTTTGAGCTGAGCTCAATTCTGGGAGCTGTGATTGCATTCCAACAGTAATTTCTTGCCCATAATGAGGCAGAGGGTGGCAGAACGTTGTAGGTTGGTCTTGGGTGTAGGGAGAATTTTCCAAAATGCTTATATGCTGGCTACTATATACAGATGGTGAGAAGAAGGACTAATGTGCGCCCACACCCTTTTCTGCTCATGAGCACCTCTTTAGGCAATGCAGCAGGTAGTATGTGGTCCGGATCAGTACAGTATCAATGCGTCAATACCGGTGCATCGCACTATTCACGCTTACTCTTTGTTTTCAGAACTTTATTGAAATGTCATACGGTGAATTTTCATAGAGTTCTATCATCCAGCGTGCAATGGCCCATGTTGCACTGGAAAAAAGTACTGCACACAGTACTTTTTTTCCAAGCACATCGCCCGGTGGTATAAGCTGGCCACACTGGAGACAAGGCAAAATGCCTTGTCTTGCAGTGGAGCACTGTGGGACGGCACTGGAATAGCCGCCCCAATGCAGCCCCACAGCACCTGGTGTGAATGGACCCTTAATAATTGAATTCAATATAATACACAATTCATTATGAATGATGTTACACAGTCATTTCATTTGGTGTCCTGCATCTTCCCATAGTAAGTAAAATGAAAACAATTTATGCAGCATGTTAAAAGCTTTTTGTACATTTAAAAGGGTCAAGACCTCTGTTTACAATAACAGCTTCCTGACCTGATGATATCTTTTTTTGATGACTTGCCTTTCTTGTACGACCAATTTCCTCTCTTTAATTGGCACTAATGTGATAGAATAGTTTTGCTCAGCAAGATACAATTTGCTCATTCTTAAAATTGACATACGGTAATTTTTTTTTCTAGGGTCTGTTTCTACTTAGTATTAATCAATGCAAAGCATAGCAAGACAGGTTCAAATTTTATTGCCCTCTTTTATGTAAAGAAGCATGAACTCTGAAGAATATATGTATATTAGCTCAACTTCAGGCAGCTCACAGATTCTGCATTCATCATATATTGGTTATTAACGTTATGGTTCAGTTGTGATCCAATCCTGTGTTTGAAACATTTTTCTTGTTGAAAATACATTTTCCTAATGTACTGTTACATGTTGAGTGTGAGAATTCTTAGTATGAGCTATGCACTGTAGGAATTTATTTTTAGTATATTATGTTTGAAAACTTGAACTTGAGGCTAATTTGAGAAAAAGAGGGGGTTTTGAGACTTTAAATGAGGCAAGTATCAACAAAAGGATTAAAAAAAAAGTATAAATACATTTATTGCATAAATTCATGTCATACAGTATATACATCAAACCCATAAAGGCTTGAGGCTAATGTTATGCCCTGTACATACGGTCGGATTTTCCGAAGGAAAATGTGTGATAGGACCTTGTTGTCGTAAATTCCGACCGTGTGTAGGCTCCATCACACATTTTCCATTGGAATTTCCGACACATAAAGTTTGAGAGCTTGCTATAAAATTTTCCGACAACAAAATTCGTTGTCGGAAATTTCGATCGTGTGTACACAAATCCGATGCACAAAGTGCCAGGCATGCTCAGAATAAATTAGACGAAATAAATGAATAAATGAGCCGAAAGCTATTGGCTACTGCCCCGTTTATAGTCCCAATGTACGTGTTTTATGTCACCGCGTTCAGAACGATCGGATTTTTCGACAACTTTGTGTGACCGTGTGTATGCAGGACAAGTTTGAGCCAACATCTGTCAGAAAAAATCCATGGATTTTGTTGTCGGAATGTCCGATCAATGTCCGACCGTGTGTACAGAGCATAAGAGTATTAAATTCAAAGCCGAAAATGTAATATATTTCAGCTTACCAATCATTAGATGAGGTGGCTGTAATTGTTTAATTTTTTTAGGTTTTTCCCCTCTGTTTTCACCCGGTGGTATGGCTATTTACACACCTACTATATTAGCGTGCCCCTACTCTTGATGAAGGATGAAGAAGCACAGGGGGCAGCTGTGGACAGCAGCATTGTCAGTTTGAGGGGAGGGGTGTGTTAAGCTGGGCACACACTGTTTTTTGGACATACTGGAAAACTAGTGTTAAACCAGCACTCTCAGCCATTAGCTGCGAGCACTGATCAGTGTATTCTGGGGTGGGGTGTCCAGGGTATCCCCCCTGTCAGAATACAATAGCACAGCAGAAAAGATTGCCATAGCAACATCTCTTGTGTTGGTATGGCAATCTGACAGTTTTTTTGGATTGAATGAAAAACAAACGTGCAGTGTGTAGCCAGCTTTAGATGTACTAGCACATTTAGATAAACTAACAAATTAAGCCAAACTCCAGCTCACACCACAGTTACAGCCAACATTTTTTTCCTTTTGGGATAAAGACTTTACATAAAAAGCTGATTATTGTCAACAGCCCTGTCAGTGGTAAATGTTTTGTCTCTACCTTGTAACTGCTACATTTGAAGGCGAGCTTGATCTGAAAAACAACATACTTACTAGCAGGATCACCAGGTGAAAAAAAAAAAGGAAAGAAAGCCTAAAATAAGAAAACTAATGAACCCATCCCATTTAATAATTGGTAAGCTACAATATAATAAATGTTTGCTTTTGGGGTTAATACTGCTTTAAATGTAACTTTCAATTCAGGTGTATTTTTTATGTATTTTTTATGAATAATATTTAAATGGCCCGTGATTACAGTCTATGGCAGAGGACCTATTCTTCAAGGCATAGATCTTCTGGGAGTTCTAGTTCACATGGACAGTACCGTTCTCCCTCCCCTCCTGCTCAATCAGCAAAAAAGAGATGCTGGGTCTACGTGGCTACCCCTCTTCTGGACAAACTAGTATGCAAACACTGCCTGAGAGACTATGTAGCTGACCGCGAATGTGAAAGTCAGCAGATTGTGGATCTACTTAAGAAAACAATGAAAGATTACTTTTCCAAGTTAGCAGCGATGCTTCCTGCCCAATTCGCAGCACAGGAGACTCAGGGACTAGATATGGCTCCTGGCATGCCAGGTCCTTTAACAGCCAGCGCTCCACTTCCTCCTTCAGGCCGTATGGGCAGAGACTCACTGCAGGAGGATCCTTATGAAGATTCCTCTCAAGAATCAGAGCCTTCCAGATTCAGCTTCTCCCTTGTACAACCTTTTATTTAAGCAGTTAAAAATGCTATTGCATGGGAAGACCCAGAAAAACCACCCCAAAAGTCAAAGAGATACTTTCCTTATCTCAAGAAGAAACAGGTAGTTTTTCCCTTAATGGGTGTAATCAAAGTAATTGAAGATGAGTGAAAAAAAGAGGGATAAAAAGTTTTTGCTTGGTTGATTCAGCAAGCTATATCCATTAGTAGAATCAGATACACAGGCGCTAGACTCAATGCCAGTAGTAGATACAGTGGTTGTTTGCCTGGCCAAGAACATAACACTTCCCATGGAAGACTCTGCTTCCTTTAAGGACCCTCTCGATAGACGCATAGTCTTGGATCTTAAGAAAACTTACCTGGCCTCAGGAGCAGCTTGCAAGCCTGCCATTGCCCTTTACTTCAGTATCTAATGCCATCAGATCCTGGACAGAAAATATAGAAACGGCTATACGCCAGAATGTTCCAAAGGAAGATGTCATTAAAGCTCTAGACAAATTAAAATTGTCAGCTAACTGTGGGAGAGGCAGCGATTGACACAATCCATTGTTCGGCCAGATCAATGCTGCATTTAGTCATGGCTAAGAGGGCCCTATGGCTAAAGCCTTGGGCAGCTGATTTAGCATCTATGCAAAACTGGTTTAAAAACCTGTTCAATGACAAGGCCCTTTTTAAAGAAAAGCTAGACAAGGCTATCTCCAGAGTAACAGGCAAGTCTGGCTTACTCCTCCAGGATTGAAGGGTGCGAAGATGGCAAATTTACTCATCAGGATTCCGACAGTGAAGATCTAGAGACTAAAGACACCCTCGGCAGACCAGAGATACCCGTAAGACCTGGAAGAGCACCCAGTCATCTTTCTTGGGCGCTAGGAAGATCAAGGTTCTGTCTGCTCCCCAAGGAGGAACAAAGTCCTTTTGACGCAAGGCGGTCCCATCCCAGACACTCCCAGTGGGAGCCAGGGTCACTTTGTGCCAGTCTTGCCAAGCCGATGTCAGGACCCTTGGGTCCTATCCACAGTTCAACACGGACATTTCTGGACCTTCTCTCATCATCCTCCGCAAAGATATTTCAAGAGAGCAGAGATTCCAGCCTGCAAAAGGCACAGGCTTTGAAGCAATTCCTAACATCACTCCAGCTTCAGGGGGGCGGCCATTCCAGTTCCCTTCTCAGAACAATACACAGGCTTCTATTCCACCGTGTTCCTGGTGCCAATAAAAAACAGGCGGATTGAGGCCTGTGATAGATCTAAAAAAGCTCAATCGATATATCCACCTAGAGAGCTTCAAAATGAAATCCTTGCAGATGATTATTCAAGCAGTACAACCAGGGGACTGGTTGCTTTCAATAGACCTTCAAGACGCTTACCTGCATGTCCCTATCCTCCCCTCTTTTTAAAAATACTTGAGGTTCACAGTGGGTCATGTCCACCTATAATTTCAGTGACTGCTGAAATTATAGGTGGACATGACCCACTGCAAACCTCAAGTCATTGGCACTTGAGATACTTTCAGATGGGTTTCTTGATGCAATGGAATAGACGATATCTCTCACAGACAATCCTGCTGACACCAATCATGCGCAGAAGTCTGCATTGGTGGACAAATGGTCAGTGGATGGGGAGCCCATTGTGGGGAATTAAGGGTAAAAGGAAGATGGTTATTCCGTACTGAAGGTGTAGTGTCAAACATCCTGGAAATGAGGGGGGCATTTCTAGCCCTGACCTCTTTGACATCCCAGGTCAAAGAGTACTCCTGCAGCTGGACAACAGGGCAGCAGTTGCATATCTACAGAAGCAAAAGGGGACCCGCAACAGAACTCTCCTAGGGGAAGTAGAACCGATAATGCTTTGGGCAGAGCAAAATCTTATAGACCCAGGGCAAAGTATCTCCTGGGGAGACTAAACAAGGAAGCGGACAGCCGTTCAAGGAACTTTCCAGACAACAAGGAATGGGCTCATCACCCATATATATTCCAGCAGATTGCCAACTTTTGGGAGCATCCTCAGGTGAATCTGTTTGCCTCCTCGGAGAATGCCAAGCTTCCCCGTTCATTTTCCCGCCTTCCGCAAGTGGAAGCGGTGGACGCTCTGACATATCCTTAGAACTTCACTGTGGCATATGCCTTCCCACCTCTCCCGCTCATAGCGAGGTTTCTCTTGAGACTCCTGAAGGAATCAGCGGAAGTGCTGGCAGTCCTACCATATTGGCCCAAGAAACCTTGGTTTCCCCTAGCTATGTGTCATGATCACTTAGTGCCCTCATTCCAGCACCCGGGTGTTGGCTGTTGCTTTTCCCCTCTCTGTGTTCACCTGCAGGTGATTGATCTGATCAGTCACCTGATATAAGCAAACCGAACACTCTATCCCCTGCTTGTGATGGAGACAGAGTTACCTGCATTGTTCCCGGTCAAGCCTCCTGTTTGTCTGCCCTGCTTTGTTAATCTGGATTTCCCTGTGTATGACCCAGATTGGATATTGGATTATTCCCTGAACTCAGCCTGCCTTATTACCTAGACCATCTTAGAACCACGCTATCTGTCTGCTAAACTGGAAGTAGTCTGTTGTTTGCTCTGTTCGCATCTGCCCTAGTGTGGTGACCAGTCCTGGGGACAACCAAGTACCGGTAGACCTGCTTGTCTTAAGAGAAAGGGGGCTGCTATAGGTGAAGCACACAGTAGCTAGCTATAGTGTCTGACCATCTGCATTGAGGTAGACATGGCAATCGTGACACTATGCGCCTCACTGCGAGCACTACAATGAGATTCCCTCTTTTTCCTCAACTCCTGGCACAGGGCAGATTCACTCATCTAAACCTGCAGAAGTTGGATCTTTTGAATATGAAGATTGAGAGGCGAAGGTTTGAATCTTTAGGGTGTTCCCCGGAAGTCATATCCATCCTTCTGAAGGCAAAAAACCTACAAACGCCATGTATATTAGGATCTGGAATGAGTTCCTATCTTATGCTACCAGAAGAGATTTCAACCCAGTCTCTCCTTTTGTCTCTAATGTGTTGGGGTTCCTTCAGAGTGGGCTTAATCTGGGTCTCGATCTGAGTTCCCTAAAAGTGTAAGTAGCAGCATTATCAGCAGCAACTAATACAAGATGGGCAGAAAACCCTCTAGTTTTTACATTTCTCAGAGGAGTATTAAAGACCCGCCCACCTATCAGGCATTCCTTTCCTAAGTGGGATCTACCCCAATCTTAGAAGTTCTGGCAAATCAACCTTTTGCACCATGGAGCAGGCTTCTATCTGGAATTTGACTTTGAAAACAGCGTTTCTCTTAGCCATTACATCTGGTAGAAGGATTTGGGAGCTTCACGCCCTGGGAATTGGGGAGGATCACATCCCCTTTTTTCCCAGACAGAGTAGAACTTTGTCCCCTTCAGGGGTTCACCCCTAAAGTCACTACGCCAAGTCATCTGAGGAAACCCTGGGCGTTGCCAGTTTCCACAGATTCTCAGACAAAAAATTTGGGAGCTCCAATATAATATTTGTCATTCCGTAAGAACAGAGGGAAGGAGGCCTCCAGTAGGACGTTGACTTCATGGATTGTCAGGTTAATTCAGAAAGTCTACAGGGCAAAGAACATGGAACCTCCATCCCAGGTGAAGGCTCATTCCACAAGGGCGGTGTCAGCTTCATGGGCAGCAAGAGCGAATATTTCTTTAGAAACAATTTGAAGGGCTGCAACTCGGTCTGCGCATCCCACATTTCTCAGACACTACAGAAACGATCCAGAGCTCTCACTACAGTGGAATTCGGAAGGAAGGCAGTCCATGCAGCATTATCTTTGTGTAAATAAATTTTCATTAAGCATTCATCCACCCTTAATAATACGAAGGTTCTTGTGAGCTACCATATATAACATGACAGTTAATTAATCTGGATAGCTGCTAGCACTGATCACGTCCCATACGTTCGTGCTGATCAAGACGAACTACAAAAGAAAGTGCTGCGCTATCTTAAATCATATCATGTGGTGACCAAATAGGCTAGTGCTACTAATTGCATCAATCGAAAATACTATTATAATACATAATCCAATGGTTAAAGATTATACCTCCTGACAACAAAGTGATCATGTGCAAAAAAAAAAAAATATTAAAAATAAAATATATATATATATATATATATATATATATATATATATATATAGAGCAACCACTTTATAAAGTGCTTAAATAGTAAAACAAAGATTTTTTTTTTCAGTGCACTAAAGTGCTAATGTGTAAAATCCTTAATGCAATATCATGCGTTAATGAAAAACATAGTCCATTCCATTCCAATTCAATCCAATCCACTGATTCTATTGGAAATTACCAAATGTGCCACCCACCCTTGTGAGCTAGTTATTTATCATCTGTATGCTGACATGGAGGCACCAGGAAAACTGAAAATTGTATCATACTTTCCTGGTGTCTATCCATGGCAGCATACGCTCCCAACCTTAATATTCTATTTTACAGAGAATGTTGGGGGAGGGGTTACGTCTTTTTTTTATGCTATTTACTGTTCCTAAGGGAGGAGTCAAAGCGGAGCTCTGTCATCAATATGCTGCCATGGATAGGCACCAGGGAAGGTAAATTACTGTAAGTATGATACAATTTAACTTTTTTTCCTATAACCACATCCCTAGAAATTCTTTATTTTTTCATATTATTATTATAAACAGCCCAAAAACACCCGACTTACTTTTTTTTAAAATTATTAATTACTTCAATACCAGACATTTTAACTCCTTTCCTGCCCAGGTCAATTTTCAGATTTTAGCGCTTGCACATTTTGAATGACAATTGGGTGGGCATGCAACATTGTACCCAAATTAAATTTTGATCATTTAGTTCACACAAATAGAGTTTTCTTTTGGTGGTATTTAATCGCCACTGGTTTTTTAATTTTCTCCTAAATAAATGAAAAAATATATGAAAATTTTAATAAAGCATTTTTCTTAGTTTCTGTTATAACATTTTTCAAATAAATAATCTTTCTTCATAAATTTAGGCCACAATAAATTCTGCTATATTTCTTTGGTGGAAATAGCCCAAATCAGTGTATATTAATTATCTAGTCTGTAGGAAAGTTATGGAATCCACAAACTATGGTGTACCCCTTATATAACCCTTTTTGGAAAGTAGGCAGTTCAATGTATTTAGTAAGAGGCATGGCCAGTTTTTTTAATTTGTCATTTTTTTTTTACATACTGTCACCAGTGCAGTACAGCGTCATCATACAATTGGTGTAACAGTGATCAGGGACACTGGCTGGTGACAGTATGAAAAAAAAAAAATTCACTTTGTATATATATTTTTATCTTCTTCCTCTTTTACATTTTTTATTTTTTTTACATTGTGACAAGGTTTTAACTCTTTCCTATTGTAACGAAAAATGTAAACCGTGTTGGCTCCTGAATTCCAGATTAAAATTTATATGTTGTGAGAGCACATAAAAGACTTGTATACCAGCCTAAAGTAATAAGGAGAGAATTTACATACACAACATTAACTTATGAAGGTTTAACGCTATTCAGGGACCATTATATATGAGGGGACTTAGACTGCAGACTGGAGGAAGACAAAATGCCCAGCATTGTGGACTAATGTTTGGAATTATGTGCTCTTTGTGGAATTTGCACCTGGATAACTTGGTTTAGATGATTCTATACAACATGGCACTTCTTACAGTGCCAAGTGCTTCAAGTACTTTAATAATTGAATGTGATAGATTCACAGGCTTTGTTTTCATCATACAGGCTCTGCTTCTCTTAAATCTTTGCATGTATTACAAGTACCTGTGGTGAATCTAGGCATGTATTTTAAATAGTCATAGTTGTTTTTTAATTAAAAGGCAGTCATCCAATTAATTGCTGTACAAATCAGAAAGACGATTGATTTCTTAAACACCCTAAGATTACAGTTTAGCCTTTTGTTCCAGCCTAACCATTGTTCCTCCTTAGGAAAAATAAATGTATCAATAATTTAATGACACATTTCACTTTGAATCATTTTGTATTCCGGACGGTTGCATTTAATTGGAAAATTTAACTTACTGTCAATCCATTTTAATTCTGATCTGTCTTGTACTTATGAAACTGAACATTTCTTTCAGTAATTACTGTACTTTAAAGTACCTTGTTAGTATGGTTAACCTGTAGTAGTAATAGATTTTACCTTCCAGGTTTACTGTTTGGTACAACCTAATGCTGTAGGCAAATCTATGAAATCACCTTCATCAAACTGTCTACAACAAACTGGACACAACAGGGGGTCCAACACCAGTATATAAATTTACTATACCATCTAGGATTAAAAATAATACATAAGATATAACTATACATATAGGTGTGTCCACCAGAATAACCCTCCAATCAGACAATGTTAGTATGCCCAGAGGTACAGTACATCAAAATGGCCCACTTGAGAATATATCTGTACTTTAAAGCGGGGTTCCACACAAATTTTGAACAATATCTGTATGTATTCTCTTCCTTGCCTAGATGCTGACATGCCGTTTAAAAAAATTTAAATCGCCGTAATTACCTTTTATTTTTCTATTCTTCTTTGCACTTCCTGGTTCTCCTCCCGTGGGAGTAGGCGTGTTTCTAGCCTCTCCCAGACTCCTGGGAGCTAGTCTCAGGCTTCCCAGGATGCCACTGAGCATGTGCGGGAACGAGCAGTGAATGCTGGGAGCACAGCATTCACCACATCCAGGAAATAAATGCTTGTATGCTTCAAATGCCCACAATGAAGATGGAAACCGCCTGCAGTGAATAATATAAGTTATTCTTTCAGACGAAATCTGACACAGGCGGACATATTACACACAATATGTGAGTATGTAATGCTAAGAAGAAAAGTTTGTGAATGAACTAAAAAAAAAAAAAAAAAACGATAGATAGGTGGACCCCCGCTTTAAAGTGTTACTAAACCCACAGCCGTAAAATAAGTCTGTATATGTAGTTAAGTATGCTTGTTATTCTCACTGTAAAACCTAAGGGGTTAATATTGTGCATTGTGGAAAAAGGCTGTTTGATCCTGTCTTCTCTGATCTTCCCCTTCTTCCACAGTCCCCAATCCATCTCCTGATAGAACAGAGTCTTGGGGGCACTCTGAACATGCTCAGTTTGGTGTATATAGCTAGAGAGTTTTTTTTTTCTTGGGAGGGTGCATGTGATGGGCACAGGGCCAACCACTGTCCAGAAAGATGGTCAGGGATCCTGCAGCCTCATAGAACTCATAGAACTCCCCATGGGGTCACTCAGTGGGGGGTATGAGCCGGGAGCACCAGTGGGGGACTCCAGAAGAGTAGGATCAGGGCTGCTTTGTGCAAAACCATTGCACAGAGAAGGTAAATATGTCATGTTTGTTATTTTTTTTAAAAGTCAGAACATTTACAATCACTTTAATGAAACAGATAGAATCATTAATTATATACTGTAAGTAATATACCATTACTGAAGTCGTCCAGAAAATGCTAGATGTATTGCTGTTATCCATTCTTCTGGGTTTAAAAAATTCAGAAACACAGACATGGAACCAATAGAGAGCAACTGAAATTAACATAGTATTACTATAGACAAAACTTTTTTTTTCATTTTAGATAGAAGGGAGGGTTATAACTCCTGTCAGATTATTATTATTTTTTTTTGCTGTCTGTGTCCCATTGCATAATTGTCCCTTCACTTCTTGTCCCATAGCCAAACAGAAAGTGGGAGGAAATCCCTGTAAATTAAGGGAATTCCCAAGGGACCCCCAGGTCACCAGAACTAGTATCCACATTGGAAGATTTCCCCTCCATTACTTTTATGGGGACAACCCAAAATTGGGAATTTTCTTTTTCTGTCACTTTCAATGATAATGGTAAACAGGACAAATTGAGAGGCTGCATCTCCCTAACGAGCGCACACACAGCAATAGAAACCTATTAGATGTTCTAATACCTCTTTACTCTATATAAAAGATAAAAAGAATCCTTTAGTTATACTTTAAAGCCAGAGGATTAGCATGCCAATCAGGCAACTAGCATGTAATTTACACACCCATCTTCACCTCAGTCCATTGAATCTTGTTTTTCAGTTTTTGAAGATGCTCTTTAGACTTATTATCCTTACACCATGTATTTAAAGTTGTATTGCTTAGAGTTAAAATTATATTGGAAATCTAATTCAGAGCTTAGGCCACCATTCTTTCAATCTGAATTACTACATGTCAGCTGAATTTGTCAGTGCCGCAGACACCTGAACATATATCATTGTAATTTACAAGTACTGTACTGTACATTGAGGAATATGGATTTTAAGAATTATGTTGTTTGATAGCTTCTTTAATTCTAGTTCTTCTGGTTTCTGGATTTTCGAACAGTCTTTTGGCATCATTAAATTTTCTTCTAGTTCTTTATTATTTAATCTAGCATAGTCTTTTTCTACTGACCTTTTACTATCACCTTTCTGAGTAAATTCAGCTACTAAATTGTTCAAAGATGTCCTTCAATTCTTTTATGTTAATCACCTACTGCTGACCTCTATTGTCCCCTGATTGAACTTGTATATCCCCAGCCTGGTACTTAACCTCTGTTCAAATCTGCAGTGACCTTTTCCAACCTCCTTTGATAAAGTCTATTATTCTTTCTACTTTTGTCCAGTCTCTACCATAATTATATCCTTGTAAGTGTTGTAATTTGGTACATTTTCCCTTTACGGAGGAATGAATTTTAAAATTACTTTTCATCCAGTAATCATTTTTGTGTCCTGTAAGAGAATGAACCAGCATTGAAACAAACAAACGTGTTAAAAAGCCAGGAAAACCTGCCTCGTTTTGACATTTATGATATAGTGGTGTTTAATGTTTACCCATGTTAAAGTGACACTAAGCC
The DNA here is from genome assembly GCF_042186555.1 of Aquarana catesbeiana. Lineage (NCBI taxonomy): Eukaryota > Metazoa > Chordata > Amphibia > Anura > Ranidae > Aquarana > Aquarana catesbeiana. Next base: position 106,443,435 of record NC_133334.1, read on the forward strand.
TTTGTTTTTTGTTTTTTTTTTAAATAACAAACATGTCATACTTACCTCCACTGTGCAGTTCGTTTTGCACAGTGTGACCCCAACCCGCCTCTTCTGGGGTCCAACGACGGCGCTCGTGGCTCCTCCTCGCATCGGTATACCACCTGGGAGAAGCTCTCTCCCAGGGGGTTACCTTGCGGGCGCGCTCCTGCATCCAGCATTTGCGTGCATAGACACAGAATGCCGGACTCGGCCCTGCCCCCTGGTGCCCGCGTCATTGGATTTGCCAATGGCTGCGCTTCTATCAATCTATCCAATCAAGAGCCGAGAACCCCAAGCAGAGAGGTACAGCCGCCGAGGGATGCATTAAGGTGAAAACCCCTTTAAACAACCTTTGTGGTGTAAAAAAAAATTCTATGAAAGTATCTGAGCTGTATACATTTGTCTCTGGGTGAGATGACTCTATAATCTTAGGAATTAATCCAAGATCAGGGACATTCCTACACCACTGGTTTCTAACTCTTTGTAGAGTTGTTTGTCTGCATGAGCACAGGGTAATACCTGGAAACTAGTTTCTTGTGGTTGGCTAAAAGCAACATATTTCCTAGGGGAACGTTTGCAATGTGACAGTTAAAGAAGCCTGATTGGTCTATGGCTGCATTTATTTAAATAATTCCACACATGGTATATTGGACCAATATAATTTGTATATACTGAATAATATACCTGGACAAGGCCCAACAAAGCTAGAAATCATTGAAGTAGATTTCTACTCCAGTGATCTCCACTTGCTTCCTGGTCCTGTGCTGAGCAGCCGGTCTGATGCATTATGAACACAGAAGCTCAGACGCTCAGCACGGCTCCAGTCACAGAATGCTTTGCATTTTCTGAATGACTGCAAAACATTTTCTGAGTGGACGAGGTAGAGAGTTTGTGCAGTGAAGTAATTTCAAACAATTGTTAACAATCTTAATTAAAATCAAGACAAAACAGATAATAACCTTTTAATTTAAAAAATCAAAAATAAACTGCGCTTATGATAAACAAAAAATTGCAGCTGCAACAATCAAGTGAGATATTATCACAAAAATTAAATAGGTGAACAAGTATGTTGCACTTAAATGAAATAAACAGTAAATAAATAATATGAACAAATGAGTCCAAGAGTCACAAACGTGACACAATAGTGAAAGTTTAAATGCTTTGTCACCAACGTCCTCCACCTCGTGCGACCACCACCAAACAAATAGGATGTGCCCTTAGCAAAGAGCTTTGACCACCTATTACGGTGGGGGGTCAAAATAGGCTTGTACAGTATCTCAAAAAGTGAGTACACCCCTGACATTTTTGTAAATATTTTATTATATCTTTTTATGTGACAACACTGAAGAAATAATACCTAAATAAATAATATAAACAAATGAGTCCAAGAGTCACAAACGTGACACAATAGTGAAAGTTTAAATGCTTTGCCACCAACGTCCTCCACCTCGTGCGACCACCACCAAACAAATAGGATGTGCCCTTACCAAAGAGCTTTGACCACCTATTACGGGGGGGGGGGGTCAAAATAGGCTTGTACAGTATCTCAAAAAGTGAGTACACCCCTGACATTTTTGTAAATATTTTATTATATCTTTTCATGTGACAACACTAAAGAAATAATACATTTCTACAATGTAAAGTAGTGAGTATACAGCTTATATAACAGTGTAATTTTGCTGCCCCCATCAAAATAACTCAAGACACAGCCATTAATGTCTAAACTGCTGGCAACAAAAGTGAGTACACCTCTAAGTGAAAATGTCCAAAATGGGTCCAATTAGCCATTTTCCCTCCTGGTGTCATGTTAGTGTTACAAGTCTCAGGTGTGAATGGGGAGCAGGTGTGTTAAATTTGGTGTTATTGCTCTCACTCTCTTATACTGGTTACTGGAGGTTCAACATTACACCTCATGGCAAAGAACTCGCTGATGATCTGAAAAAAAGAATTGTTGCTTTACATGAAGATGGCCTAGGTTATAAGAAGATTGAGAAGACCCTGAAACTGAGCTGCAGCAGTGTGGCCAAGACCATACAGCGGTTTAACAGGACAGGTTCCATTCAGAACAGGCCTTGCCATGGTCAACCAAAGAAGTTGAGTGCACATTATCAGCGTCATATCCAGAGGTTGTCTTTGGGAAATAGACATATGAGTGCTGCAGAGGTTGAAGGGGTGTTGGGTCAGCCTGTCAGTGCTCAGACCATACACTGCACACTGCATCAAATTGGTCTGCATGGCTGTCATCCCAGAAGGAAGCCTCTCCTAAAAATGATGCACAAGAAAGCCCGCAAACAGTTTGCTGAAGACAAGCAGACTAAGGACATGGATTACTGGAACCATGTCCTGTGGTCTGATGAGACCAAGATAAACTTATTTTGTTCAGATGGTGTCAAGCGTGTGTGGCGGCAAACAGGTGAGGAGTACAAAGACAAGTGTGTCTTGCCTACAGTCAAGCACGGTGGTGGGAGTGTCATGATCTGGGGCTGCATGAGTGCTGCCGGCACTGGGGAGCTACAGTTCATTGAGGAAACCATGAATGCCAACATGTGCTGTGACATACTAAAGCAGAGCATGATCCCCTCCCTTAGTAAACTGGGCCGCAGGGCAGTATTACAAAATAATTACCCCAAACACACCTCCAAAATGACCTCTGCCTTGCTAAAGAAGCTGAGGGTAAAGGTGATGGACTGGCCAAGCATGTCTCTAGACCTAAACCCTATTGAGCATCTGTGGGGCATCCTCAAATTGAAGGTGGAAGAGGACAAGGTCTCTAACATCCACCTGCTCCGTTATGTCATCATGGAGGAGTGAATGAGGACTCCAGTGGGAACATGTGAAGCTCTGTTGAACTCCATGCTCTAGGTAGTGCTGGAAAATAATGGTGGCCACACAAAATATTGACACTTTGGGACAAATTTGGACATTTTCACTTAGGGGTGTACTCACTTTTGTTGCCAGAGGTTTAGACATTAATGGCTGTGTTGAGTTATTTTAAGGGGGCAGCAAATTTACACTGTTGTACAAGCTGTACACTCACTACTTTACATTGTAGCAAAGTGTAATTTCTTCAGTGTTGTCACATGAAAAGATATAATAAAATATTTACAAAAATGTGAGGGGTGTACTCACTTTTGTGAGATACTGTATGTCTGGAAAAACTCCACGTCTGTAAGGAGGTCAGCTCAACAGAAACTTCAAGCCACCACTGGGGAAAACATCAGGTTTCTTTTACTCCAACCGTGACATCAGGTCATATACCCCAAATAAGAGACAAATGCCACAATAATGTAAAACCTTTTTTACCAGGCTTTAATAAAGGTAATGCACTTACATGAAAATATGGTTAAAACAGCATGTACTGAACACAGTGTTTCAGAGGTAGATTCTCCAAACGCGATGACAGGAAATGATGCTATCACTTGACCAGTTTCGTCGCTAATCGGACTTCTTTCGGAGCATAAGTGGCATTCCCCCTCATCGCAATAAATATCCTCTCTGTGGGTCAAAGCCTTGTTTCCATCCCCAGCTCCATGCGGTTCTTCCTGTATAAGCAAGCCTCACTCTGGCCACAGAATGTTACTTTCTGTGTGATGCTTCCTGTATAACCAAGCCTCACTCTGGCCACAGACTCTGTGGTTCAAGGCAGACAACCAAGCCTCTTTCTTGCCGATCATGACACCAGCCATGATAACAAGGATTAACCACACAGACCTATCGCAGAAGCACATCGGTCACATGGTTCAATAAACAGGAAGTGCTGACACCGTGGCTCCCAATGGTATCAGTCAGTTTCTGTGCGAGATTAATGAAAATCACACTGGCAAAAGGTGGAACCGTGCCCGTAACAGTACAATATAAAAGCAAAAACACATTACGATAAAAAATGTAGAAATATTTGTGGGAGTGACATGCATTATCCTTTTATTTTTTGCACTATTTATATGTTGTATTTTTCTATGGTGACTGTGCTGTGAACAAGGCTTAGTGCCGAAACACATTAGCTGGCACATTTTAATGGTCATGTTATAATAAAAGATTACAGAAGAATTTCAAGAGTTGCCAGCATTTTGCTTTTTATACAGAAGATCTGATCCAAGGAGTTTATATAACCAGCAGCTCTAGCTGACGAGCCGGAAATGAACACCAGGTGAGTCACTGTGGAAGGAAGAGTCTTTGGCAATTAACTGTCAGCTGAGCACAGAGCTCTGAGAAGGAAGAGCTGAGCCCTGACAGTACCCCCTCTTCAATGACCCCTCACCCTCGGAGGACCACCAGGTTTGAGGGGCAATCATCTATGGAAGGCAAGGAGGACAGGAGCATGTACGTCTGAGGATGAGACCCAAGAGCGTCCTCTGGACCGTACCCCTTCCAATTAACCAGGTACTGTTTGTGCCCACGGAAGCTAAGGGAATCAATGATAGATTATATCTCATATTCCTCGTGGTTCTCAACCTGAACTGGGTGAGGACATGGTACCGAAGTGGTGAAACAGTTGCATACAAAGGTTTTAATAAAGAGACATGAAATACATTTGAAATCCGCATATTAGATGGAATGTCTAAAGCCTAAGCCACTGGGTTGATCCTACGGAGAATACAGAAAGGCCCAATAAACCGTGGTGCCAGTTTTAATGAGGGAACACAGCGTCGGAGTTTGCGAGATGACAGCCAGACCATGTCCTCAACTTGGTAGGAAGGCGCAGGTAGGCGTAACTATCATTGTCACGTTGCAAGGCCTCTTGTACCTGTACCCAAGTGGAACGAAGACCACGGAGATGCTCCTCCAATGCAGGAATGCTCTTAGGAACAAATGAATCAGGCAACATGGATGGTTGGAAACCATAATTCACCATTAATGGAGACAATCGGGAAGCGGTATTGACGGCACTATTGTGAGCAAACTACGCCCAAGGTAAGATGTCTGAAAAGTTGTTATGGTGGTCAGAAATGTAGCAACGTAAAAACTGTTCCAAGGACTGGTTGCATTGTTCTGCGGCCACATTGGACTGCGGGTGATACGCAGAAGGGAAAAAAAGCTGAATTCCAACTGCCAAAACCTGGACACAAACTGGCTACCCGAGATGATCACCTTGGGTAGCCCATGTAAGCGAAAGATCTCTTGAGCAAAAATGTAAGTCAGTTCTTTAGATGTAGGCAACTTCTTAAGTGGAATACAATGAGACATTTTTGAGAAACAGTCAACCACCATAAGGCTGACTGTTTCCCTGAGAGTTGGGTAACTCCACAATGAAATCCATTGACAGGTGGGTCCAAGGCCTCTCTCCATTGGGTATGGGTTGTAGGAGGCTCACTGGAAGGTGTTGTGGTGTCTTACTCTGAGCACACGGAACAAGCAGCGGCTACATCAGCACGTAGACTAGGCCACCAGAATTGTTGAGAAATGGCCCAAAAGAGTTGATTCTTCCCTGGGTGTCCAGCAGCCTTGGGAGAATGGTAAGTCTGGAGCACGGCAGTATGGAGACTCTTAGGGACAAAGCTGTGGTCACAAGGTTTCTCAGGAGGAGAATGGATCTGAGCGGCAAGAATTTTATCACCCAAAGGAGACGTGAGACTGGTGCGAACTTTAGCCAGAATACGATCGGGAGGATTTACAGGAACAGGAACCGACTACATCTTGGAAATGGAAGAAAACTGCCGCAACAAAGCATCAGCCTTCTTAGTACCGAGTAAGAATGAGACTATGTAATTGAAACTTGACAAGAAAAGAGCCCATTGTGCCCTTCTGGTAGAGAGGCGTGTAGCCTCAGACAAGAATGTGAGATTCTTATGGTTAGTCAGAATAAGAACCGGCACAGTAGTACCTTCGAGGAGATGCCTCCATTCTTTAAGGGCTAAAATGATCGCTAACAACTCTCTGTCCCAAATCTCATAATTGCATTTCGCAAGGATATAATTTCTTGGAAACTTAGCCACAAGGATGCATAGCACTCTCAGAGGTAGGACGTTGAGACAGCAGGACACCAACTCCAATCTCAGATGCATCAACCTCAAGGATGAAAGGTACTGTAGGATCCGGATGTACCAACACAGGAGCAGAAGCAAAGGCAGCCTTGAGACTCTAAAAAGCATTAATGGAATCCGGAGACCAATTCTGTGGGTTTCCGTCCTTTCAGGTCATATCAGTCAGGGGTTTGACCAGAGATGGGAAGTTACGAATAATTTTCCGATAATAATTGGCAAAGCCAAGAAAACGCTGCAATGGTCGTAAACCCACGGGTCGGGGCCACTGTAGTACTGCCAAAAGTTTCTCTGTGTTCATCGAAAAACCAGCAGTGGAGATGACATAACCCAGGAATTTAACCTGTTCACAATGAAACTCCAATCTGCAATATAGGTGATTATCTCTCAACCTCTGCAGAACACGGCGGACAACTGTGTGATGGCTCTCTAGGGACTTGGAAAATATGAGAATATCGTCGAGATAAGCTACCACACATAGCTGCAACAAATCTCGGAGGACATTGTTGATAAATTCCTGGAAAACTGCCGGAGCGTTGCAAAGACCAAACAACATAACTAAGTATTCATTATGGCCTGTTCTGGTATTAAACGCAGTTTTCCATTTGTCGCCCTCCTTGATCCTCACGAGATTGTATGCCCCTCGCAAATCAATCGACCAGGAAAGAACCTCAGCACAATCAAAAGAGCGGCTGTGCCTCTGTAACCAAGGATAACCAATAACCACCCACCGCAAAATAAGGTGGGGAAATGACTTGGAATTGGATTATCTCATGGTGAAAAGCCCCTTTGGCCATGGTCAATGGAGCAGTCTCATGAGTCACATGGGCAGGCTGTAGAGGTCTCCCTCAATGGCAAGTGGAGTGGCGGAATCGAGTGCTTGGACACAAAGGCACCATCTATGAACAGAGTCGATTAGAGCCAGTATCTCGATGGAAGACTCAAGCCAAGAAAGGGTACCAGGGGCCTATCCTTCTGGATAACTGGGACGAAACAACGCCACCTAAGGTCTGTCACCTACAGGACCTCAAGGTGTGGGCATTTCCCAAATGGGTAGGACTTCAAAAAGTGACCTGCTACAATAAAGGCACAATCTCTCCCTGCTCCTAAAGGCCCTCTCATCCACAGAGAGACATGAGAAGCCCAACTGCATGGGTTCTACCTCACGGCCTGCAACACAGGTTGTACTGGAGCAGCCACAGTGGGAGGTTCCAAGTGAGCAGTGCGATTCAGGAGCGTGCATAACGCTATGGCCAACTGATCCATGCGGTGATCCTGCCCATCCATTCTGGAAAAAATATTACCAACAAGTGGATTGCCTGCATTTCTGAATTCATGGCCTTTGTCTAATATCAGGAACCATAAATCAGACTGAGACAGAAGTGCAGTAAAATCACACTATTTGATAAAATGGTATAAACGAAGCAAACGTAGTCAAAACATAGCCAGAGTTTGGTAACCAGGACGGGTAGTCAGAACAAGCTGGAGAAACAGGAGTCCAGAGATCAGCGAAGTCGGGTGCAGAAAACGGGATCAGGAACCAGAAGGGAAGTCAGCCAAGCAAAAGTCTTTCACAGGAAAACACAGCAGAGAGTCCGGATATGTTGACTAAGGCAAAGGCACAGAAGGAGTTTATATAACCAGCAGCTCTAGCTGACAAGCAGGAAAGAAGACCAGGTGAGTCACTGTGGAAGGAAGAGTCTTTGGCAATTAACCGCCAGCTGAGCACAGAGCTCTGAGAAAGAAGGGCTGAGCCCCGCTCTGGCACAGTCCCTCTCCCCTGGCACTCCGGTTCCAGTTTCCGCCATTTATTTGGTGTTTTCAGTCCACCATTGGAGGCAGGTCAGTCTCCTTTCCACCTCTCCTGGCCCCTGAGTGTTCCTGCAGTTACTGTAAGTTTTATTAATACTAAAGCAAGCTTTTTTCATCATTGCCATTTTTATTGTTATTTTAAACTTTCCATCGATCATTGTTCTGGACCTACAACACATTTTCTGGCAGCCACAACACATTTTTTTTGTCTTGCCAATAAAGAAACTTCATTACAATTGGGATTTGCATCATGGTTTATTATATTACCCTTTGGATCAGCACTTCCCCATTTGTCTTTATATGTTCTTTCTCATCTGATCTGTTGAGTTTGGGAGCTGCGGCCTCAGTTTGGTGATTATTACTTTTCCATTAAGACTTCCTGGTTTTTCTTATTTGTGCCAGGTTTTTATTGACTTTTTAAGACACAAGGTTAGGCTGTCCAAGGAATCAGGCAGGGAGCTGTTCAGCATCCCTGGTGATACAGCAAGACCCTGCAAGGGTTGCAGGTGCAGACCCAGGTCTTGACACTCTAAGTGTCAGTCTAATGCCCCGTACACATGATTGGACATTCCAACAACAAAATCCATGGATTTTTTCAGACGGATGTTGGCTCAAACTTGTCTTGTATACACACGGTCACACAAATCTTGTTGGAAATTCTGAACGTCAAGAATGCAGTAACGTACAACACGTACGACGAGCCGAGAAAAAAAAAGTCGGCTTGATTCCGAGCATGCGTGGAACTTTGTGTGTCGGAATTGTGTACACACGATCGGAATTTACGACAAGGGATTTTGTGTGACGGAAATTCCGATGGAAAATACCCGATGGAGCCTACACATGGTCGGAATTTCTGACAACAAGCTCCCATCGAACATTTTCCGTCGGAAAATCCGACCGTGTGTACAGGCATAATAGTCAGACCAAGAGGAACAATCAGACTTTGCAGCAGTACCTTTGATGTTTTGTTAGTTATTTTCAGGATGCCTGGGTGGACTATCATCTTATGGCAGAGTTTGTTTGTAACAATTGTAAACATAGCTCAGCTTCCTACAGCCCGTTTTTTTTGTAAACACCGGGTATCATCCTATTTTTATTTCTGATCTCATTTCCAGACACCTGCTGATACTAACCTTTTTACCAGTTTGCAGGAGATTCAGGAGAAATTGATTGATACTTTAAAGGAAGCTCACAAATATTACAAAAAGGTTGCTGACAGACATCGCAGATTGTGCCTTTCTTTTCATGTGGGTGACATAGTTTGGTTATCTACCGATAATTTGAAGGTTCACATTCCATCTGACAAGTTGGGTCCAAAGTTTGTGGGACCTTTCCAGATGTCTGCTTAAATCCACGTGTTCACCCTTCACTTAAAACTTCCTGACAGTATGAAGATTCACCCTGTTTTTCACATATCATTACTCAAACCATATCATGAAAAACCTTTTTCTGGAAGAATTCTGCCAATTCCACCACCTGTTGAGCTACAGGGTAAAGAAGAATTTGTAGTTGAAAGAGTTCTTGATTCCAGGATCTTTAGCAAAAAATTATAATATCTGCTTCAATGGGAAGGAGTTGCACCAGAGGATTTTTGGGAACCTGAGGATAACGATTGACAAATGAGCTCCACCAGAGGTTTTCTCGCAAACCTGGCCCAAAGACATCCAGGGGCCAGAGGAGGGGAGTACTGTCAGGGTCCAGATCTGAACCTGGGTCCTCTGTGGTGCCTGGCTGTAGTTCTTCTCGCTGTGCCACCTGAGATGCTGGATAACTCCGTGCCTGATCCCTTGGACAACTTTGCCTTGTATCTTGTTTCAGTTATACCTTGAACTCTTTTCTCCTCCAATGTACTTCCTGATTTAATCCCTGTCTCTGCACCTCCTGTGCAAGCATATCTTGCTTCTTGCATACCTCCTGCTGTCCCATACTTCACTACCACTCGTTATTGACCCTTGGCTTGTTCACCGACTACGCTTCCATCCGATCCCATCTAGCTACTACTCGTTACTCACCTTTTGGCCTGTTCATCGACTACGCTTCTGCTTGTTCCTTATCTGCTTCATCTATTACCTGAAGAGAGTATCTGTTAGAGGGTCACTACCTGGACTTAGCACCCATCTTCACCATCAGGAACGCTGGTGAAGAGTAGCTGGTGCTTAGACCCTGCACCTGTCATCAACAAGCTACCCACATACTTACAGTTAGTTCACTGTATAATATTCAAATCCAATTTATGAAAGTGGGGTCAAAACCACCTGTAAAGGGTCTGGCTAATGTACTAAGCATTTGAACTCCTTGTGTGTGTCCTAAGGCTAGAATGACTCTGGTTCTAGGGGAGTTGTGAAAACATTGCAGATTGTTAAAGAGTTTTATAATGTTGATATTGGTCACACGACTAGATACAGTATAAAACCAATTTGGTTGAGTTAATGTGTGTATGAATTACTGAATTCAGTCTACAGGCAAGCATTTTAGCAAGAATATTGATAAGTAAAATTAGCCTGTAGGCCTATGCTCTTGCATAGGCCTACAGGCCAATAGCATAGCATAACACTTCCCTACTTTAAGATGCTGCTGGTGAAGAATCACTTTGTTATGATCCAGAAGTAGCAGAAAGCATGTTTGGAAAAGAATAATTCTTCTCACAATATCTTCAATTTGCAGCTTTGCTCTCACTGTGAAAAATGCTTTCAAAACTCTAGATGTTGCTAGATGTTGGTCTCACCATTTTACTGAGAGGAGGAAAGGAAAAACAGTCCCCCCCCCCCCCCCCCCCAATGTTTCTCTTTTTTCCCAGGCTTTCCCATCTCTATGCCTGGTACAAGGGTCTTTTTTGGGTGCATTCCCCCAACATTATATCATAGGATCTATTGTGATGCCTTCAGTTTTGATCATTTCTTGGCGTGGGATTTTCAGTAAAAATGCTTTCTGTCTCTGTCCTCCAGGGCCTTCTTTCTTCTAGGATTTTATACTGTGTTCACATTAAAGATAAACAACCCTGTAAGTGTAGATTTGAATTAATCTCCTATGCACTTTCAATATTCTCAACCCAATATTTATTTATATCTTGTACACTTCTATGTGGTTTAATGGTGTAATTCAAGCAACAATGGTCCCATCTGCTAAAAACTCTTAGACCTCATTCACACAAGGTGGATCAGCTCAGCAGGAGATCTCCCCATTGATCTCCGCTGAGGCGGCGGATGACAGGTCCGTCTCTGCTCACTGAACGGGGAGGGGCCTGTCAGAGCGCTTCTGATTCCTATGGAGAGATCGGACAAAAGCGGACAGCATGTCCGTTTTCATCAGCTCTCAGCCCATCCGATCTGCCAAGATGGATGGCGAACGTATCGCCATACGTCTGTATTGAGCGGATTGGATGACAGACGGGTCTCAGCAGACACACCTCCGCTGACATCCGCCTGCCCATAGGAGTCAATGAATGGCCCGCTCAGATTCACCTATAAAACGGACAGGCAGATCCAAGCAGGCTTGCCATGTGAAAGGGGCCTTAGACACTGAGGCTCAAAGCAGAGAACATATCAGCTGTGAAAAGTATCATGTTTAGTCTAGAGAGCATTTGTTGTGTTTCTGAGTGGCATGGATACTCCGTGCTATGTGGAGTTTTTCCAATGCCATGAATCTAGAAGGTTGTAGGCTTAGCACCATACAGTACATTCAAGAGTGGTGGATAAACATGGGAACTATGCAGTCTTAACAGTTGGGGTTCTAGAACTATGTTGCAATCACCTGCCAATATAATTTAACCTTTAGCTATATCTTTTTTTTTTTTTCATGTACACCTCCAGTTTGGCAACATGAAATTGTAGAGGGACATAAATATACATTATAGTAAAACATCTGTTGAGGTATTCAAAAGTTAAAATTACATAGCAACCCTGGTGGTCCTGTTATTATTCAAAGTCTATATTAAAATGCATACCTCTCTCAAATAGGTAGAGTAAATTGCATGGAATGCATGAGCTTTTGAGGGTCTCTTCAGGACCATGATTTTGGTGCCCTGCAAATGGGTCTATTGGAGGAGTATAATGTGTTTTTTATGTTACTTGAGGTATCCAAAGATTAGGTAAAATGTTATCTTCGAATGCAGTACCTGGACATTCCAAGATACAATATTTAGAGTATCCCTTGTGATAGGGTGTGAACTTAGTTGGCATGGCAGCATTTCAGCATGGAACCATGAACAAGGGTAACAACATCAGTGAGAAAACACACAGAAATCACAGCTTCTCCCACCCAGTCCACGATCCCTTGCTGTCAGGTTTAGACTCAAAGCATGTACATAAGTGAAGTATGTGTATCTCCATGGTGTTTTTTCAGGGCCCTAAAGAGTCATCCTGTAAACCTGCTCACATGAAATTGAACTTGAGTGGAGATTTTGATCAGCATGCAAGGGTAGTCTGATGAATATGTAGTTAGGGATGGAATCACCTTCCCCACCTACCCCAATGGGACTTTAGACAATAGTTCCTGAAGGAGTGTTAATGGTATTCACTACATCTGGTAGCAGTGACCATCTGTGGCCTAGTGGTGTGGCCCCAGTAGTCTAAATTGGTAGACAGTTAGGGACATGAGATTGGTTATTGGTGCATATTTAGGGTTATGTAGGAAAAAATTTTATAAGGACGTTAAAGGATGGCCTTCTTTTCTATAAGACCTATGTAGTCCATGTGGTTACAGTTGTTCACCCTGACAAGACCGTCACTGCATGGGTGACTGTGTAACTGAGCCAACAATTTAGGCAGCATTAGATGTAGAGATCAGAAGAAAATGCTCAGTCTAGTTGAACCAGTGCAGTAGATCAATCATCGCATATGTGCACCATGGATGGGTAAAGGGTTACTTCTATAAGAGTGACAGGGGGTCTCAATTGTGTTCTCTAGCATCCAGCTAGTGATCGGCCTCTTATGGGGATGTGAAAAAGTGTGTTTTTCTAATATCTACAATTCTAAGTTTGGCTGGATAGAGCATGCCACAGACGATACTCCTGTCTCAAAACCTTTTCTTAACTGAAGTGAAAGTGGTTGTTTGCTTTTTAGTGGAAGCATAGAAATCAGTGTAAATGGTTATGGTTTTGCCATTACAGTAACAATGGTAACTTTGTTTTTAAAGTAAAGGATACTTGCAAAAAGTCTGTAGGGAGTGCTCCAGGTGGAGGTGATCTTTCAGGGATTACATGGGCCCTTTTAATTGCAAAGAGGATTGTTCACATATAATGTCTTTAAGCCAGCTTTCAATAAAAGATTCAGCATTCAGTACAGGATAAGAAGCATACCAATACATGATGTATGGATCAAGAACTGCAGGATGCTTGGTTGGATGGGTGAACATCTTTGGTATGTTTTGAACAAAGAGGAAATTACCTTCTAATTATGATGATCAGTCACAAGTATATGTAGGTAGTTATTATAACTTTTCAGACATATAAATATCTATATATGTATACATTGCTTTTATATTGTGGTTGGTTTATGAACTCTATGGCTGTGTTGGTTTTTTTTTTTTTGGTTTTTTTTTTAGTTTATTATCCTACTTTAACCACTTCAGCCCCAGAAGGATTCACCCCCTTCCTGACCAAGCCCTTTTTTTCGATACGGCACTGCGTTGTTTTAACTAACAATTGCGCGGTTGGGCAACGTTGTACCCAAACAAAATTGACGTCCTTTTTTTCCCACAAATAAAACTTTCCTTTGGTGGTATTTGATCACCTCTGCGGTTTTATTTTTTGTGCTATAAACAAAAAAAGAGCGTCAATTCTGAAAAAAAGCAATATTTTTTACTTTTTGCTATAATAAATATCCCCAAAAAAATATATAAAAAAACTAATTTCGTCCACAGTTTAGGCCAATATGTATTCTACATATTTTTGGTAAAAAAAATCGCAATAAGCGTATATAGCACTTTTATAGCACTTTCGACCATTCTTTACTTTTGTTCAGCAGCAGATCTCCTGAATGTATGCTGTGTTCAAGGTAAGAATACTCTCTTCAGCTGTCAAACCTTCTCAAATGCCATGTGTCAGATGATAGGCATCTTATGTTTATTGACACCTTTATTTATTTTAAATACTTTTAGGCTGGGTTCACACTGCTGCGGTGCGGTAACGCAGCGAATTTACTGCGGGTTCCCGCAGCGCACCAACTCGCACGGCAGTTCACACTGCCATATGCGAACTGCTGGGGAGTGTCATACAATGTTAATGACACCCCCAGTTCTGCCCGCATATCGCACTGCGAACTGACAATTCAGACATTTTCGGATCGCATAGGTGTGAACACCCATGCGATCCGATTCTGGTCCAAACAAAAAAAAGGGTCCTGTGCGAGTTTGGACCGAATGCGGTGCGATATCAGCCATACTATCTGTATGGCTGATATCGCACAGCACAGACATTGCATGTGATGTGAACAGCAGTGCGCTGCGAATCACATACGATGTCTGCCACCGCAGCAGTGTGAACCCAGCCTTAATTGCATGAGAATGCAAATGCCATGATACAAAAATCCACATTGTACAAGGTATAGAAAGTGATAGTATCTCATTGTAGGACAATGTAACAGAATGTCCATTAACAGAAAACCTTAACAAGCATTGTCTTCTGTTTGGACATCCATAGAGTGGTCAAAGGGTATGATCCAAATCAAACCGTTATGATCAAACCTTCCACAGATACTTCACATTGAGATATATAACCATCAATCATTAGAAGATAGTTTGGGTTACACCACACATCCCAAATCATATAATATATACGACGGCAACCCCTAGGTTCATACATTATTTTTTTCATAAGTGACAATCTGGTTGTAGTGTTAATCCACTGAGGGATTGATAAAGAGAGGCCTGCATCCACTTAAGTGCAATTTGTAGTCAAAAACAGAGTTTCTTTCAGAAATATCCTGGCATATCTAGGCCAGAGTTCCTCATCCATAACCCTAAGAGCTCATTTACATTTGCTTCGACTTCAACACGCATTAAAATGCCTACCACTTCAACATGCTTTTTTGATGTGTTTTTGATGCTTCTGCGATGCTTCGGTGGTGCTTCGATGATGCTGATGGTGATTTTTTGAAGCTTTAATGAAGCTTGGCAGATGCCCTGTGTGTGTGTTGATATCGCATACCTGCAATATCTCCAAGACAAAGCAAAACTATAGCTGAATTAAAGTGCTAATAATTTATAAGTGGATATGTAATATTTAAAATGCCAAAATGTTAAGGTGGCCACACACAGATTGATATAATTCAGCTAATTATTCAATGTGATTAAAATGATCAAATTGTATAAGAATCACAAACCACAGACTCCCACCCCCATTCTATTGATTTAGCAAGCTATAGATTATTATTCTCACTGACAATTCAATAAGCCATAGCAGAATTTTATCAATGGCTTCTGATTGATCAATTGAAAATCTGCAAGTTTCAGCTGAGCGTCACACAGATTGATGAAACTACTATTTTTAATGCATAGTTTCTAACAGATCATATTTTCAGTTGATACAATAAGTGTGGCATTGTTCAATACTTTAATCAATGATGAATTGCTTGTTTGCACTTGCTCATAGCTAGATCAATCACAAATTGATATGTGTATAGCAACTTTTAGTATCTATATATATATAGTTTAAAAAAAGAAATATATTAACCTGGAGACTGTTTATAATAGTGTATTGCAGAGGTATATTTAAAATGTTGTATGAGTGTAAGAGGCCCAAAAGACCTTTCTTCACTTATTGTCTTTTCTTAATAAAGTGCCTGTGTGGTGTTGATAACACAGGGTCATCTGGGCTTTCAAGTCCTCCTTGTAAGAATCATAATTCAGTATTTTTATTCCAGCCATTCAGTGACAAAAGAAAAGGAAAATTTATCTGTCACAACAGAGGCATTCGGACACAGAAAGGATGAGGTGGCTAGGAGTTACTATAGATAGTGCTGGCAGGCAAAGATCCTTCAGCAGTAAAGCTGAATTTACACAAAGCTGCTGTCTGTCCATCCATGTCTAGTGGTAAAAGATCATCTTCCCGGAGACCTGTAGCATGCTGATATACTTAGAACACTTCGTGTTTCAGGATAAATTGGATTGTTTATCCAAAGTGCACTGTGCACTGACCTATCATTCAGGACAGACTTGCTGCACATCTCTTTCATAAGATGTTTAATGTATTCATTTTTCCATTTAAATGTGTTTTGAAGCAGTTTATAAAAGTGCCATAGCAATGGTTAGCAATGTTTATATAGGTCAATGGCCTGCAGTGTATTCTCTATACATTGAAATGGCACACAGCATGATATGGTGTGAGGGAAGTATAAAATTACATTCATACTTGTCTAAACTACTGTATATATATATATATATATATATATATATATATATATATATATATATATATATATATATATATATATATATATATACATTGAGGGTAAAGTGGCAATCATGTACACAGTATTATATACAAGATCTATAAAAAAATTGCAGAAGTGTTTACTGTCATAGTCTATTGTTATATTCAATTGAGCTAATTGGTTTCAGTTGTGGATGCCTCTTTTATCAAGGCTAATAGGTAGTGCTGTATGGTATTCTACTATATGTTGTTATACTGTACGGCCTAATGACCCGTGCACACATTCAGAAAATCGTACGAAAAATACCACTTTCTAAGCGATTGTGAGATAATCTGATCATTAGTACACAGCTTTCAAGGGCCAATCACGACAGTTCATCTGATATTATCGAATGGGACAAGCACGAAAATCTTTCTCGTACTATACCTATGTATCGTACAATTTTAGTTTAATCAGTCCAGTTGTCATTCGAAAATACAATACAAATACACTACAACACATTACATTACTACCGAATTTTTATTCTGTCGTACAAGAATTTTCGTCACTTTAGCAAACTCTTAATTTTCATAATGAGATTAGCGTGGAAAAAAAATAATAATCTCATCGTGTGCACCAGGCATTACAGATTACGCCCAATGCAAGTATAGTTTTCAAACCCCTTCACTCTGATATTCTAAATATAAGGTTTAACTAAAACATGACATATATTATTCATTAAATTGAGCCATTGGTTCTTCAAATAAAGCAGAGATTGACTCAATAAGGGTAAGTTCACATATGTGCATTTGTGGTGTATCACTATTCAGAATGAGGCTAAATAGGCTGCGATCATATGTTCAGGAGATAATCCTGTTGCTTCTTGAATGCTTTTTTTGTCGCGGAGTGCCAATTTTCAATAGGACTAATGCGCCCTAAATGCAAGCCATGCATTTTGCTCACAGTTGCAACGGGCCCCATTAACTGGACTGGGGTTGCTGCCTGTCAGTTTAACGTGCTGCATTAAATTTGCCACAGTGCAAATCATTACTGCTGCAGCATGTGAATAGCCCCCTCCAGCTATATGGTAGTCTTCAAGTGAGTGGTTGTGTTGTGTATGTGGGGATTGGGGGGGGGGGGGTCGAAGTAGCTGGTAAGCGGCTTGTGAGTGGGGTGTGCACTTTTGGTGGGAAGAATTTTTCACTCACATTGGAACATGGGATCCTAATGACACATACACACAGTATCTCACAGAAGTGGGTACACCCCTCACATTTTTGTAAATATTTTATTATATTGTTTCATGTGACAACACTGAAGAAATGACACTTTGCTACAATGTAAAGTAGTGAGTGTACAGCTTATATAACAGTGTAAATTTCCTTTCCCCTCAATTTCCCCTCAATAATTCAACACACAGCCATTAATCTCTGAGGCTGGGTTCACACTTGTACAACAAATGCTCCAACATTAGGAGCTCATGTCGCATGACGTGTGAAAATCAATGTTTTCTTATAAGAGGCATCTTAACTGGTCCGACACAAGTCGGTCCAACTTTGAAAATGCTTCATGCACTACTTTGGTCTGACTTTGACCCTACTTCAGCCCATTGAATATCACTGAAGTCGGATCACCGTCTTAACTGATCCGACTTTGGCATGTGATTTGTGCTCTGATGATCGTGAAGGGGAAATCCACGCCAAATTAAAAAAAAAATGGCATGGGTTCCCCCTCCAAGAGCATCCCCAACCCCAAAGCACTTTGTCCCCATGTTGATGAGGACAAGGGCCTCTTCCCGACAACCCTGGCCATTGGTTGTCGGGGTCTGCGGGAGAGGGTTTATCGGAATCTGGAAGCCCCCTTTAACAAGGGGGCCCCCAAATCCCAGCCCCCCACCCTATGTGAATGAGTATGGGGTACATTGTACCCCTACCCATTCACCTAATAAAGTGTCAAAAATAAAACGCAGTACACAGGTTTTTATTAAGGCAGCTCCGGCGTCTCTTTTGACCTCTTCTCTCCTCTCCGGCTCTTCTGCCTCCTCTGCTGACGTATTCTGCCTCTGCCGGTTCTTCTCCACTCTCCGGGTCTTCTCTGCTGATGTCTTTTAGCCCTCTCTGGTTCTTCTCCCTCTATCGGCTGTCTTCTGCCAGGTCTTGACCGCTGCCTTCTCGCTCTTTTGCTGGGTCTTCTCCACTGTCTTCTCCCTCTGTTCTTCTTCCGATGACTCAACACTCTCATGCTGGGTGCACGGTGTGCCACAACTTATATTGGCATGGGGCGGGGTCACCGGGTGACGTCATTCGGAGGCCCACCCCTTAGGACATCACCACCTGGGGCATGATGGGCGGTGACTTCATAAAGGGTGGGCCTCCGATGACCCCACCTCATGCCAATATAAGTAGTGTTACACTGCGCACCCAGCATTAGAGTGGGAGAGAGCGTCGAGTCAACATCGGAAGAAGAACAGAGGGAGAAGACAGCAGGGAGGAGACCCGGCAAAAGAACGAGAAGACAGCGGACACGACCCGGCAGAGGCAGAAGACAGCGGACAGAGGGAGAACTGTAGAGGGCTAGAAGACATCGGGGAGAAGAACCAGCAGAGGCAGAAGACATCAGCGGAGGAGGCAGAAGAGCCAGAGAGGGGTGAAGAAATCAGAGGAGACGCCGGAGATGCCTTACTAAATTACTTTTAAAACCTGTGTACAGCGTTTTATTTTTGACACTTTTTTTAGGTGAATGGGTAGGGGTACAATGTACCCCATACTCATTCACATAGGCTGGGGGGCCAGGATATGGGATCCCCTTGTTAAAGGGGGCTTCCAGATTCCTATAAGCTTCCTGTCTGCAGACCCCAACAACCAACGGCCAGGGTTGTCGGGAAGAGGCACTTATGCTCATCAACATGGGGACAAGGTGCTTTGGGGTGGGGCGGTGCAGGGCCCCCTGTCCCAAAGCACCCACCCCCCATGTTGAGGGCATGGTTCAGGAGGGAGGGGGCCACTTGCTCGTCACCCCACCCCCTTTCCTGACCTTCCGGACTGTGTGCTTGCATAAAGATCTGGTATAGATTTTGGGGGGACCCCAAAGCAGTTGTTTCAGCATGGGGTTCCCACTTAAAATCCATACCAGACCGAAGGGCTTGGTATGCTCTTGGAGGGGGGAACCCATGCCATTTTTTTTTTACATTTTGCATGGAGTTCCCCTAAATGGTCATACCAGACAGTGCCTGCTATTGTCGGGGATCAAAGTCAGATCCCTGTTCATTGAAGTTGGACACTTGTCAGACTTCGGTTGCAGGGCAAAGTCAGATCCACAGTCGTATGACTGTCGTGTTGTGCCAGTGTGAATGCCGCCTGAGGCGGCATTCACACCTGAGCGTCTCAAAGTCGCTCGTCTTTACTGTGTTTTTGCCATGATTTTTACAGCAATTTTGTACAGGTCACTAATGTAAAAGGCAGAAAACCGCCTGTAATCTGCCCCAAAGAAGCTCATGTTCTTTTTTGAGTTTAGGGCGTTTTTCAGGCCTTGTGCTTCAGGTGACAAAACGCTCAGATGTGAACAGGTGCCATTGAAATTAATGGGATTTTGCTTGTTAGGTGTTTTTATGGGTGTTTTATGAGCTGGAAACGCTCAGGTGTGAATGCAGCCTTAACTGCTGGTAACAAAAGTGAGTACACCCCTAGATGAAAATGTCCAAATTGGGCCCAAAGTGTCAATATTTTGCGCGGCCATAATTATTTTCCAGCACTGCCTTAACCCTCTTGGGCATGGAGTTCACAAGAGCTTCACAGGTTGCCACTGGAGTCCTCTTCCACTCCTCCATGATGACATCACGGAGCTGGTGTATGTTAGAGACCTTGCTCTCCTCCACCTTCTGTTTAAGGATGCCCCACAGATGCCTGGAGACTTGCTTGGCCAGTCCATCACCTTTACCCTCAGCTTCTTTAGCAGTGGTCATCTTGGAGGTGTGTTTGGGGTCGTTATCATGTTGGAATACTGCCCTGCGGCCCAGTCTTTGAAGGGAGGGCATCATGCTCTGCTTCAGTATGTCATAGTACATGTTGGCATTCATGGTTCCCTCAATGAACTGTAGATCCCCAGTGCTGGCAGCACTCATGCAGCCCCAGACCATGACACTCCCACCACCATGCTTGACTATAGGCAAGACACACTTGTCTTTGTACTCCTCACCTGGTTGCTGCCACACACGCTTGACACCCTCTGGACCAAATACGTTTATCTTGGTCTCATCAGACCACAGGCCTTGGTTCCAGTAATCCATATCCTTAGTCTGCTTGTCTTCAGCAAACTGTTTAAGGGCTTTCTTGTGCATCATCTTTAGAAAAGGCTTCCTTCTGGGGCATATGGTCTCAGCACCGACAAGCTGACCCCCCACCCCTTCAACCTCTGCAGCAATGCTGGCAGCACTCATACATCTATTTCACAAAGACAACCTCTGAATATGACGCTGAGCACATGCACTCAACTTCTTTGGTCGACCATGGCGAGGCCTGTTCTAAGTGGAATCTGTCCTGTTAAACCCCTGTATGGTCTTGGCCACCATGCTGCAGCTCAGTTTCAGGATCTTGACAATCTTCTTATAGCTTAGGCCATCTTTATGTAGAGCAACAATTCTTTTTTTAAGGTCCTAAGAGAGTTCTTTGCCATGAGGTGCCATGTTGAACTTCCAGTGACCAGTCACAGGACTTCCAGTGAACGAGTCACAGGACACCGGGGAGGCAAAATGGCTAATTGGGCCCAATTTGGACATTTTCACTTAGGGGTGTACTCACTTTTTTTGCCAGCGGTTTAGACATTAATGGGTTGAGTTATTTTGAGGGAACAGCAAATTTACACTGTTATACAAGCTGTAGATTTACTACTTTACATTGTAGCAAAATGTAATTTCTTCAGTGTTGTCTCATGAAAAGATATAATAAAATATTTACAAAAATGTGAGGGGTGTACTCACTTTTGTGAGATACTGTATGTGTAGATATAAACTTTTTGCACAAGAGCACTTTTTTTCTTATTGATGGACTTTAATGGACTATTTGAGAAGTATTTTCAGTTACACTTTTATTTGCATATATGTTTTTTGATACATACATACTATTTTCACTTGATTTGATGATTGTTATTTTGACTACATGCACTTTATATCGATAGACACAATTGCAGATTTATTGAGATATATATACACATACACACACAAACTATTTTGGGTGATTTGAATATCTTTTCTCCTGTCGCCCGCTGTAGTTACTTTGGTCGGCGTGTGCATTCTGTAGTAAAAAAAATAATGTACAATAACTAAAAATAATGTACCACCAGAACCAGTCTTGGCTATTCATACTTCAATTTTCTGTTTCAGGCATTAGGGCCTATCAGCAATAATAAGCATGCATATAGGACTGGAGCGTTTACTTTCTGTGTGACTGATTCAGGATCATCTCACCAGAGATAAGGGAACAATTTTTCCATTGTTCCTGGACTGGAGCTCAGAGTGCCTTAGAGTTTGTATCTGCATTCCTATTTAAGTAAAACTCAGATTTTGATAAGATACCTGTTTTTATAGTTACACTTTGCATTCAATGTTTTCAGTAGTCTCATTTTAGCTCCTATCGCTGCTAATATCCACATGTGGTTTGATGTCTTCAATTCATATCTTTATTATACAATGTAATCAGTATTTACCATTATCTGTGTTCACTGCCATTATACTAGTATAATAACCAACAGGAATTTTCCTGGAAAGGACTGATAGATAGCACTGCAAATGAAAGTATAATTGCCTGAGCATTTAACAGAAATTATTAAAGTAGTTAAAATGGAAATATCACAGAGATTATTTGAAAATAGTCTCTGCTGGGAAAAGGGCTGTTATCACCATCTCTGTTTTTCTCCCAAGACTGTTTAGCATTTCTTTCATAGCTTGTTAACTAGTGGGATGGCACATGCTTTGTGCTTGAGAGAGACAGGATTGAGGCAGAGATATTGCAGTTAATATTAAACAAATTCATAAATCCAAATTCCAGAAATGTATTTTTTATACTTACAATAGGCCAGCTTAGTTACTTGTAACTATTCATGTGTCACATCTGGAGGGCTGCTGAAATCCACTCTAATAGTCTTGTGTTATAGACAGTCAGCGCAGTCATATTCCCAATGCTGCTGGAGCAATATGCCATATGTACACTGAACACAGGTAGTTGCTTGCTCCCTTACCTAATTCCTGAAGTTCAGCTTTAGCTCTAAGTTTTGTCAAGAATGAAGATTAAAACTTGATTCTAAAACCCAAATAAAAGCAAATGTTTTATAATAAATTTGGAAGCCATACACACCACTATCCAAATTCCTCTGCACAGTGTGACCTGACGAATCTATGGGAATACCAACACTAGCATATATAAATTACTACATTGACTATGATTGGAAGGATGCTTGTTTAAAGCTTTGTTACCTCCACCTAATACTGTCAGAGATCCTGTGCTGATACATCACTCCGTCTTGGCCATACACCTTCACTTGGTAGTATCCTGAGGCTGTACAGTGATAAAAAATCATCCAGGGCTGCCAGAACACTGCAGTTGAAAAACTTGCCCCTTTCCCGCACACACCACACAGTAATGCAGGCTAAGCAACTCTACTCTGCTCAGCACTTCCATGTGCCGAGTCTCCTTCAGAGGCACAAGCATCAATCCTGAAAGTTAACTTGCTCAAGGGTACTGCCTCCTTGACACAACTTGGACAACTTCAGGTCTCTACCGCAGACTTACATCTTCTGGAGGTAAGTGATTAGGTGACGCAGTCTGAAACCACACTTCTGAAGATCATAGAAACCATTCAAGATGTTGGGGCCTTTTTTTTTACAGATTGAGACCACTCCTAGACTTCTTCCTCCTGAAACAAGACAGTAACCCATCTGGTCACCATGTTTGGTGGACCCGTGAGAGACATGGATGTTTTTAGAGAAGTAGTATCACTTTTTTTTATAGCATTCTGATGGAACAAAGTACAATGTGGTACTTCGTTTCATCTCCTTAGTTGCCCTGTAACACTACCTACGTTGTTGGGCAGGGCACCCCCTTCGGAGAAAGGCTGTCCAGCACCACAGATAGCAAGGAAATAGTTGCTTTGCTAGCGAGTGCCTGTCGCTGGCTCCCAGCACTTGCAAGGAGAAGTGAGGTAAGTCATGTCCTGGATCTATTACCAGTACTCCCTAATTTGTCGGCACTCAGTCAACTACAGAAAAACCCTGTGTACATAAAACTGCTGATGGCACTGGTGGTCCTGACATTAAGGATCCAATGCTATAAGACTACTTCTCTTACCACTATTGATTGGTTATTGATTGGTTAATCTGAATGGACCTGTATCCTCCACTGTCCTTTTCCTTTCTTTTTGCATATTCTGTCATTACTTCTGTGCTATGTAATAGTTCACCCTCAATCTAATAAATAGAGGAGAAGGCGTAACTGGCTTCTGTTTTCTTTGACAGTTATCATCTCTTCCCTCTTGTTCACAGCTATTGACTCCTTTTTCCCTGTTTTTGAAAACAGGCTCATTGCAGTTAGGATCAGTGAGAGGGTGAGGCAGGGTGGTTGGTTCTTGTTAGATTGTTTTACCTCTTATGTGGCGTCAGTTCTGCCATGTGATCCACAATGTAATATCATGCTTTGTACTATCTACTGTATTTTCAATCTCTTTAATGTATAACAACATTAGGATAACTTCATGGAACACCAGAGGCCTTAACTAGGGACGCAAGCGATCCCTAGTTTTTAACTAAGAAATACAAACTGCATATCCTATAGAAACTTACATTAATAGAAAAGTGACGGCAGAAAAAAAGACCAAGTGGTCCATTGAGTCTGATATATTATGCTTACAAGACACTTACTTGGTGTGTGCCAGGTTACACGGATGGCTGAAACTTTTAATACTACCCACACTTATTACGCCTGGTGGGTTTTCATACTAATTGCCAAATCATTACAAGCAGAAGGGCCTCTACTACTTATGGGAAACTTTATTGACGTCCTATACACTTGGAATGCCTTGGGTGGCACAGATACAAATATGTTGATTTTGAAGTCAGAGGCATCAAGAAATGAAATTGTTCTCTTGCCACTCTGAGTCGTATAGAGCAATGTCTAGGATAGATTTGGCTTTTTCTGCTGCCTCCCTTTCTCTAGTTGGATACTAGGGGACTTTGGTGGCTGCTGGCTCCTTAACAACCAGCTATTCCCAGATTGTTAAGGATGCCAGCAAATGCCACCATTAAAATACTGCATGTTTTTTAAAATTTCCTAGGATCATACGTGAATCCCATGGTATCTTGCAAGCAGTGGTAATGTGGTGTGTTTCTTGTGCTGACTCTGCCTCCTAAAACTCCTCTCAGCTCTGCTTTAGTTTATACAGCAGGCTCAGACACAGTAGTGTATATTTATGGGGGGGCGTAATGAATGTGTTAGTGCATTCATGTGAATGTTTGGGATTCTTCAAAAATTACATTTTCAAGCTTCAAGATCATTCATAATAACAGGAGTAGGCTAGATTGAATTGACATTCAATATGGCAATTAATATATGATCTTACATTTTTACCCTAGACACACTTAAAGAGAGCCATAAACAGAAGAACATGTCCTTCTACTATACTATAGTACATAGTTTAGCAGTTGAAAGCACATAACACAATAAAACTTGCTATTCCTATTCAGTTTTTCTATGCATTAACCACTTGAAGACCAAGCCTTTTCTGGCACTTTTTGTTTACAAGTTTAAATTACTTATAGCCTCCAAACATTATATATATTTTTAGCAGAGACCCAAGGAAATAAAATAGCCAGCATTGCAATTTTCTTTATCGCACATCATGGGACACAGAGCCTTAAGTAATTACTTAATGGGTTATAGGCCACCTTCAGGTGATGGACACTGGTTATACCCAACCCAGGAAGTTCACTCCCTATATAACCCCTCCTCCTTCCAGGAGCACATTAGTTTTTAGTTGGAACCCTGATATCTAGGGACCCGGTCCCTGAAGGTTTGCTAAACGCAGCCCTCCGTGATGGGTGAAGGTTGGATTGTTTGTTAATTCAGCAAATCCTGCAGCGGGGATAAGGTAAGGGAAGAAACTTAGGTATTAAAAACACCTATGTTTTCTTCCATTAGGGAAAAAATTTTGTCATGCCTTAATTCTCCACTAGAGGGGGTCTATGCACATACCTTACTCTGTTGTCTTCACTGCAAAATGTTTTCTTTCTCTCTCCTCCTGAAGGGACCAAAGGGTTAGGGGTACCCCCCTTACATTACCCCCCCCCGCCGCGGGGGGTGAGGAGGTCCCGCTGGTACTGCTAATTTTGTTACTGTTGGCTGATGTTGCTGTTGTTGGTGCCTGCTGCTGGACGGGTCTCTGCCTCCCCTCCCCCCCTCGTGTTGTGTCTGTGGACCCGAAAACGCAGCGCACAAGCGCAGGAACATTTTTTTATGTAAAAAGGGGTGGGATTTTTCTCGGAGGGGCGGGGCCTAACCGCAGTGCCGTGATCGTCCATGACGACGCACGGCAGGCAAAACAGATAAAAACTACAGCTGGGGCAGTCTCTCCTCAGCTGACGAGGAGGAAACAAGCAGCCTGCACACAGGGACACAGGAGCTGTGAAACATGTGAGGGTTGCAAACTGGCATTCCTGATACAGGAAGGACACCTTTTTCCCAGCACTAGGCTGAATTTTATAGTGGCTTTAAATGTCATGACTATATTCAGCGATTAAGTGCAATTTGTATAGTGCCTCTATTTTTGTACTTAGGATTATGCCTACCAAAAAAGACACCACAAAAACCAAAAAAGTAAAGGTTTCACCCCCAGGCATTAGGATCTCGAGTCGCATTTCCAGCCTGTCATCCGCGCCTGAATTACCAGTTATGGCAAGCCAGGGTGAGCCATTGGAACAAATTGATGCTGCAGCTGCTTCTCACATCTCAGCCCCTGTATACGTGACTGAAGATGTCCTTTCCTCCTCCCTGCAGGGTCTGTAAGGAAGATTAGCGGCTTTAATCGCATCCTCCATTCAAATGGATAGGAAGCGTGCTAGATCCCCCTCCCCCACTTCCGAACCTTTGCAAGGGGAACAGTGGGCTCAGGATGAGGTATTACCCTCATTCGATCAGGAGGAAAAACAAACCGATGATTCCTCTGTGGAGGAAACAGCGGTAGATGAACCTTTTTAGCCTCACAATCTGAGAAATTGCTGATACAAACTCTTACGGAGATGGTTCGTTCCACTTTCATGCTGCCCCTAATGCAGTCTCCTGAAAGCTTGGTTTCTTCCTTGGGTTCCTTAAAACCTTCTCAGCCTTTGCATGCATTTCCTGCTCATGCATTACTACACCAGGTTATTTTTTCTGAATGGGATTACCCGGATAAGCATTTTCTCCCTCCTAAGAGATTTTCATTCCCTATCCCCTGGAGGAGAAATTCTCCAAAAAATGTTAAATACCAGCAGTTGACGCTGTGATTTCCAATGTGAATAAAGGCCTAACACGTCCTGCAGACAATGCACAAATGCTTAAGGATCCAACAGTTAAGAAGTTGGAATCCCTGCTAAAATCTAGTTTTTCCTTGGCAGGTGCCATTACTCATCCTGCAGTCGCTGCAATAGGCGTCTGTCAATCACTAAAGGACCAATTTAAACAGGCCTTTAGAGAGATTCCTGCACAACAAGCTCAGGAATTGGCTGAACTACCAAAAGCATTATGCTTTGCCATTGATGCCATTAAAGATTCTATTCACAAGGCATCCCGCCTTACGCTTATGCTTGGGCATAAGCGTAGAATCCTGTGGTTAAAAAATTGGTCAGCTGAGGCACCATGTAAATACCTCCTAACTGGGTTCCCTTTTCACGGGGAGTGACTATTTGGGGACGACTTGGACAAATATATCCAAACAATTTCTAGTGGGAAAAGTACTCTTTTGCCAGTCAAAAGAAAGTATAAACGCCCTTCATTTAAATGGACTCTTTCCCCTGCGCCAGGGGCTTCCGACCCTAGGCAGTGGCGATGGCCTCCGCCGTCAGACTCTGGCTCAAGGGTCAGACCCAGGCTCAAAAGAAGTCCAGGGGTCGGAAACCTGCAAAGCAGAATCCTAAAGCCTCATCATGAAGAGGCAACCCCCCTCACCAAGGTGGGGGGAAAACTTCTGCAGTTTTCAAAAGTCTGGAAAGAGGAAATTCAGGACAGATGGGTCATCTCCACGGTAACGCTGGGATACAAGCTGGAATTTCGGGACTTTCCACCATCTCTCTTCCTGAGGTCAAGCGTTCCCAAAGATCCAGAGAAAAGACAATCTCTGTTTCAGGCACTAGACTGATTAATATCTCAAGGGGTGATCATACAGATCCCCACAAAAGAACAAGGTCTGGGGTTTTACTCAAATCTTTTTATGGTACCAAAACCAAATGGAGATGTCCGACCCATTCTAGAGCTAAAAAATCTAAATCAGTTCCTGAAGATCCGCTCCTTTCGCATGAAGACGATCAGGTCAGTAGTTTCTATCCTTCTAGAGGAGAACTTCTGGCATCAATCAACATCAGGGATGCATATCTGCATGTCCCTATATTTCCCGCTCGCCAAAAGTTTCTGCGGTTCGAGTTAGAACAGCAGCTTTTCCGTTTGTAGCCCTGCCTTTTGGGCTAGCCACAGCACCCCAGATGTTCACAAAAGTGCTGGCCCCACCTCTAGCCAAGTTAAGGGCACAGGGCATAACAGTCGTAGCGTACCTAGACTATCTATTACTAATAGATCAGTCAGTGGCTCATTTGGAGCAAAGCGTACGCACTACAACCAATTATCTGGAAAGTTTGGGTTGGATTCTCAACCTAGAGAAATATTCCTTAATGCCGCTAAAAAGTCTGGAGTACCTGGCTCTGATCATAGACACAGCCCAGGAAAAGGTGTTCTTGCCTCAGGCAAAAATAAACTCCATAAGAGCTTGTGCGGATGGTCAGGTCAAAAAGCGATCCCTCCATTTGCCTTTGCATGAGGTTGCTAGGAACCATGGTGGCTTCATTCGAAGCCGTTCCCTATGCCCAGTTTCATTGTAGACTGTTGCAAAACTGTATCCTGTCTGCATGGAACAAAACAATTCAAGCTTTAGACTTGCCAATGCGGCTGTCCCCAAGTGTGTCCCAAAGCCTTACTTGGTGGTTACTAACCCAGAATCTGTTGAAAGGAAAATCCTTCAGACCAGCTATCTGGAAAGTGGCAACGACGGATGCCAGCCTTTCAGGCTGGGAAGCAGTACTAGAAAAGACAACTGTCCAGGGACAGTGGTCAAGAACCGAAAGAACCTTGCCCATCAATATCCTAGCGATTCGGGCAGTGCGTCTGGCTCTAAACGCCTGGACTTTCAGGTTATGGGATTGTCCTGTCAGGATTCAATCCGACAATGCCACAGCTGTGGCCTATATCAATCACCAAGATGGCACCAAAAGTCTCTCAGCGCAGAGAGAGGTGAACCATATTCTAACTTGGGCAGAAAGGAATGTTCCGTGCCTATTGGCAGTTTTCATTCCGGGAGTAGAGAATTGGCAGACGGACTACTTGAGTCGCCAGCAGTTATTCCCAGGGGAACGATCTCTTTACCCTGACATATTTCGGGCTGTTTGCCAAAGATGGGGTACTCCGGACGTAGATCTTCTAGCGTCCAGGTTCTACATGAAGTTAGTCAACTTTGTGGCCAGAACAAGGGATCCACTCGCCTGAGGAACAGATGCGTTGGTGACCCCATGGGATCAGTTCTCACTGATCTGTGCATTCCCCCCCATTCAGTTGCTGCCTCAACTTCTTTGCAGGATCAAGCTGGAAAGAAAGCCGGTAATTCTGGTGGCACTAGCATGCCCAGAAGGTCATGGTATGCAGAAATCATAAAGATGGCAGTGGAGGGCCCATGGTCCCTCCCACTACGGCCTAGATCTGCTCTCACAGGGACCAATATTCCATCCTTCCTCAGAATGTGGGTTTCAATAGCCAAGGTCTCTAAATTTAACGGCTTGGCTATTGAAACCCACATTCTGAAGAAACGTGGGCTTTCCGGGTCAGTTATCTCTACCCTGATTAATGCAAGGAAGCCAGCTTCCAGAACTATATATTATTGAGTCTGGAATGCTTATGTTTCCTGGTGTGAATCCAAGGTTTGGCACCCTCGGAGATATATCATAGGCAGAATTCTTGCCTTTCTACAATTAGGGGTAGGAATGGAATTGGCCTTGAGTACTATTAAAGGCCAAGTCTCATGTTTATCAAACTTATTTTAAAGACCACTGGCTACACATTCTTTAGTCCGGGGTTTTATGCAAGGGGTAATGCGGCTTAATCCACCCGTCAAATCCTCCCTTGAACCCTTGGGACTTGGGAATTTAGTTTTGTCTGTGTTACAAAAACAGCCATTTGAACCGATACAACATATAACCTTAGTCCATCTGACAAGGAAGTTGGTATTTTTGGTTGCTATATGCTCAGCAAGGAGGGTTTTGGAATTGGCTGCTCTTTTTTGTAAAGAGCCATATTTGATTTTTCATGAGGACAGAGTGGTGTTGCGCCCTCGTCCAGGTTTTTTACCAAAAGTGGTCTCAGGTTTTCACCTGAACCAAGATATTGTCCTGTCATTGCTTTTCCCAAAACCAAGTTCCAGGGAAGAAAAATCACTACATTGTCTTGATGTGGTGAGAGCAGTGAAAATCTATTCAAAGGCAACTGCTCAGATTCGTAAGACTGATGTCTTATTTATTCTGCCAGAGGGTCCTAAGAAAGGACAGGTTGCGTCGAAATCCACTGTCACTAAGTGGATTCGGTAAGTGATAATTCAAACTTATGATTTAAGGGGTAAGATTCCTCATTTTCAAGTTAAGGTGCACTCTACCAGGGCGGTTAGTGCTTCTTAGACAGTGCGTCATCAGGTCTCCATGGCTCAGATCTGTAAGGCCGCAAATTGGTCTTCAGTGCATACATTCACAAAATGTTATCAGCTGGATGTAAGGAGGTATGAGGATATGGCCTTCGGGCACAGTGTGCTGCAGGCAGCAATATAGGTCCTCAAGTCTGGGGGTACCCTCTGGGTTGTGTCTCCCTCCCCTCAAGTAGCATTGCAATGGGACGTCCCATTAAGTAATTACTTAAGGCTCTGTGTCCCATGATGTACGATAAAGAAAATAGGATTTTTATAACAGCTTACCTGTAAAATCCTTTTGTTGGAGTACATCATGGGACACAGAGGTCCCTCTATAATATAAAAGTGGATTGCGCTAACTTCTGTGTATGATACCACTGCTGAAATATACAAAAATAGGATATCTATCCTATGTAGCGTGCTTTTCTGTATCAATTAATATTGTGTCAAAAATATACTGTCCACTTAGTGTTTACTAGTGACAAAATAATATTCCAAAAAACTGTTTAAAGTGCTAGTGCTAAAAAATAAAATATGACAAATATTAAAAAATGTGCAATGTGCCAATATTACTTAGTGACCATCAAATATCACATATCAACATGCATATATACGACTTGCTGCAAAAAATGTCCTCAGCATGTGCAAAAACACTACAGCCCACTAGATGTCCTCAGTGGGTAATTACTTCTGTGCAATGACGTAGGTGCTACCAAAAGCTATTTAAAAAATTATTAATACTAAACAATGTGCCAATATTACTAACAAAATATCACATATCAACATGCATATGTACTGCATAGTGCAAAAAAATAGATGTCCTTGACGTTTTCAGAAACACCACAGTACACTGGATGTCTTCAGTGAGTGATCACTTCTGTGCAATGACGTTCCTTTTCAGTATATTGCGCTCCTATGCAATGGCCACTCACCAGATGTAGTAAGAATAAACACCTTTGGTTCATTAAGGATAACCAATCCGTTTGTGATGGGTCCAATAGCAGCTTTTCCAAGAAATGTATTAGTACCTATTGCTCTGTTCAGTGCTCATAAAGACATATGGATAGCCATCATGGTATAGTATGTCATTTCATTTTATTGAAAAAGTTAAAAACATGGTTAAACTCACATGTTATGGTGCCCTTAAGCCAACACCAAGTAAATCCAGCAGTGTGTATGGAGAGCGGTGTCTCAGTTTGTTTCCCCTCTGTTACTGTGTCTCCTCACAGCGGCATGCAATGAGAAAGTTCCCAGCAGCCTCTACGCGTTTCGCAATGTAATTTGCGTCATCAGGAAGCTGCTGTGTCCATACCCATGTCCCCATTTATACCCCCTATGATTTTGTGTGTCAATCAGTCAAAAACGGCTGTGACACGAAACCGGAAGTGATTTGGCCGCCACCTTGGTTTCCTAGTGCAATACCGGAAGTGGTCAAATCGCCATTTTAATTACTGGAACCTATGCCCACTTTCCCTTAGTATGTGTTTTAATGCTGTTAATTGCCATTCTTATCTCCACTGGTCACAATCTTTACTTTCCTGCTCTATGCCACACATTTAATATACTATATACACCCATCACTATCTGTGTATCAGTCAGTTAAAAACAGCTGTGATACCAAACCGGAAGTGGTTTGGCCGCCATCTTGGTTTCCTAGTGTGAAACCGGAAGTGGACAAATTACCATTTTAATTACTGGAACCTATGCCCACTTTCCCTTAATATGTGTTTTAATGCTTTTAATTGCCTTTTGTGTCCCCGTTGGTCACAATCTTTGCTTTCCTGCTTCGTGTCACGCATTTAATGTGCTATATGCACCCATCATAACTGTTTACCGGGTTCCCCCATGCACACAGCTGGATTGCTTTCACAATCTTACAAATCAAAACAATTATCAATTCATCTATCTTTTAACATGTCTCCAATTACCGTATTTATCGGCGTATAACACGCACCGGCGTATAACACGCACCCCAAGTTTAGGAGGGAATTTTAAGGAAAAAAACTTTTAGGAGGGAAGTTGAAGGGAAAAAAACTTACATTTAAATGCCCATCATTGCAGCCTTCTCAGTGCAGCCTTGCCCCAGTGCAGCCTTCTCAGTGCAGCCTTGCCCCAGTGCAGCTATGTCAGTGCAGCCTTGTCAGTGCAGCCTTCCCCAGTGCAGCCTTGTTAGTGCAGCCTTGTCAGTGCAGCCTTCCCCAGTGCAGCCTTGTCAGTGCAGCCTTCCCCAGTGCAGCCTTGTCAGTGCAGCCTTCCCCAGTGCAGCCTTGTCAAAGTAGCCTTCCCCAGTGCAGCCTTGCCCCAGTGCAGCCTTGTTAGTGCAGCCTTCCCCAGTGCAGCCTTGTCAGTGCAGCCTTGCCCCAGTGCAGCCTTGCCCCAGTGCAGCCTTCGATCCTCCCCTGCCACACTGGGCTTCAAAATCGCCGACCGCGATTTGAAAATGGCGCCGCCGGCGCCGAAATACACAGAGCCGGTCCTCGGCTCTTCTCGGCGGCTCTCGTTCACTTTGGGCTCCACTCGTAGTCCCGCCCGGGATGGGCGTGACTGTGAGCGGAGCTATCCGAACCTAGCCGAGTACACTCGGCTAGGTTCGGGCGGCGCTCGAGTGAAGCCGAAAGTGGCCGAGAAGAGCCGTGGACCAGCTCTGTGTATTTCGGCGCCGGCGGCGCCATTTTCAAATCGCGGTCGGCGATTTTTTAGATCTGGCAGCTCAGGATCGCAGGGGATCGGCGTATAACACGCACCCGCGATTTTCCCCTGATTTTAAGGGGAAAAAAGTGCGTGTTATACACCGATAAATACGGTATTTGTTTAAAATACCTTTTAAAAAACATTTATACATTTTCCAAACAAAATTTTTTTTTTTATTATAAGTAAAATGTAATAAAATACCCAACAG
Source organism: Aquarana catesbeiana (assembly GCF_042186555.1). NCBI lineage: Eukaryota > Metazoa > Chordata > Amphibia > Anura > Ranidae > Aquarana > Aquarana catesbeiana. The sequence goes on from NC_133334.1 coordinate 106,476,446, forward strand.
ATTTATTCTAGATCTAACTAGTTTCTTAAAGCCACGGATCCATGAGAAAAAAAAAATTTGAAAAAATATAAAAAATAAATAAAATAAATGTGTCAGTAATCTTCTAGGAAACAATTTATATCTAGTTCCACATTCATCCCTTGAGGTCTTATCGTATTGAGTTTAAATATCCAGTAGGTTTCATTACGTGATACCTCTCTACGTAAATTCAAGTTTCATCAGCTTTGTTCAATTCTATCTATATCATAAAATTTGAGTTGTCGTGGGTCCCTATTATGTGCATCCCTAAAGTGCTTTGAGACGCTGTGGTGTTTGTACCCCTTTTTAATATTCCTTACATGTTCGCCTACTCTGACAGACAAGGTTCTTGTTGTTCTACCCACATACTGGAGCCCACAACTGCCCTCCAGTATGTAGGTAACGTGTGTGCTACCACATGTTATAAGCTTGTCAATTTGAAATTCCTCTTTTGTTGCATAAGATTGGAATCTCGTGATTTTTTTTATTTCTCTTATTAGTAAGTCTACATGGTTTGCATTTACCACATCTAAAAAAACCTTTGTAGTTGAAAAAGGTTGTCATTCTTTTGGGGGGGTCAGGTACATTTTTCACGATCATATCCCTTATTCTCTTTGCTCTCCTGTAAATGAATATGGTTTTTGATGGAAGGATTCTGCTCAAGTGTGGATCATTACATATTATCGGCCAATTCTTTTTCACAATCCCTTCTAATATTCTAAATTGACTATTAAATCCTGTAATGAATGGTACCTTATCCTCAGAGTTTTTTGACCTATTTTTTCCTTGTAATAAACCATCTCTATCAAGCTACCCAATTTGCTCTCTTATTCGTTCCAATTCTCTCCTATCATAACCTTTATCCACGAACCTTTCTGTTAAGATCCCTGTTTGTTCCTGATAGTCTGCCATCAAATTGCAGTTGCGCTTAATCCTAATGAATTGTCCCTTGGGTATTGCTCTCTTCTATTACGGATGGTAGCAACTTTAAACGGTATATATCCGTTTCTATCAGTTTCCTTAAAGTGTGTTCTGGTATATAGTCTGTCTATGTTCTTGAATATTTCCAGGGCCAAAAAATGTATGGTCTCATGGTGTACATTTACTGTGAATTTGATGCCATATTGGTTCACACCTATATGCTGGACAAATTCATTTAACTGTTCCTGACTGCCTTCCCAGATGATCAGGATGTCATCTATGAATCTTTTATAGACTTTTATGTGTGGCCAACACTTTCCGAATATCTCCTCCTCCTCCCACTTATTCAGGAAAATGTTGGCCACACTAGGGGCATACTTGTTCCCCATTCCAACTCCCTTTATCTGTCTATAGAATTTGTGGTTATGCCAAAAGAAGTTGTTTCCCATGGCCATTCTCAATCCTTCTAGGATGAACCTCCTCTGCTTTAATCTCAGGTCAGAAAAATGTTTCATGGACCATGCCACTGCCGCTAATGCGTCCGTTTGTTTAATATTGGTGTACAACGACTCCACATCAATTGGAGTCACCTACATTGATCTGTTTGAGTAGTTGGATGATGTCTTTGCTATCTTTAATGAAGGCCTGTCCCTTTCCTGCCAGGGGCTGGAGGAACACATCCAGATATTCACCTAGTCTGGAATGGACAGACCCTATTGCACTAATTATGGGCCTTCCTTGTGGTTTTGTTTTATGTTTATGAACTTTTGGTACTTGGTATATGATTGGTACCTTGGGTGCGGTAATAGATACCTACCTTCCTTTTTATTCAATATTCTATCTGCAATACCTTTATTTAAAAATTGATTTAGTTTAGATTTGAATTCTTTGTTCGGGTTCTTTTTCAATATTTGGTATGTGGTATTATCCTTAACCAATCTTGTTAATTCTGTCTCATAATCCTCTTTGGTGAAGACCACCAACCCTCCCCCCTTGTCACTATGTTTTTCCCTTTTTCAAGCTTTCTTATTCCCTGCCATACCCTGTTTGTTTTCTTCAGTTTCTCTGGTACAATAGTTTTTATTTCTTTTTCCACCATTTTTTAAAAAACTTCAAAATACTGATTAGTGGTGAAGTCACGATAAGTGGTGAATTAGGAGCACAATATACTGAAAAGGAACGTCATTGCAGGGAGGTGATCACTCACTGAAGACATCCAGTGTACTGTGGTGTTTCTGCAAATGTCAAGACATATATTTTTTTGCACTATGCAGTATATATGCATGTTAATATGTGACATTTTGTTAGTAATATTGGCACATTGTTTAGTATTAATAATTTTTTAAATAGCTTTTGGTAGCACCTACGTCATTGCACAGAAGTAATTACCCACTGAGGACATCTAGTGGGCTGTAGTGTTTTTGCACATGCTGAGGACATTTTTTGCAGCAAGTCGTATATATGCGTCTTGATATGTGATATTTGATGGTCACTAAGTAATATTGGCACATTGCACATTTTTTAATATTTGTCATATTTTATTTTTTAGCACTAGCACTTTAAACAGTTTTTTGGAATATTATTTTGTCACTAGTAACACTAAGTGGACAGTATATTTTTGACACAATATTAATTGATACAGAAAAGCACGCTACATAGGATAGATATCCTATTTTTGTATATTTCAGCAGTGATATCATACACAGAAGTTAGCGCAATCCACTTTTATATTATATTGATACTCTACCATTTTTGTGTAGGCTTACATGATTGCAGCAAACTAGTATATTTTTAGTTTTGCGCCTGTAGCACATCTGGTTGGATTACACACAGAGGTCCCTCGCCTCTTTTTTGGGATTTAAGTATATTGCTTTGCTACAAAAACTGATGTGCTCCTGGAAGGAGGAGGGGTTATATAGGGAGTGAACTTCCTGGATTGGGTATAACCAGTGTCCATCACCTGAAGATGGCCTATAACCCATTAAGTAATTACTTAAGGCTCTGTGTCCCATGATGTACTCCAAGAAAAAGGATTTTACAGGTAGGCTGTTATAAAAAGCAAAAAAATAAAAGTAAATATTTTTTATGTCACACGATATTTGCACAGTGGTTTTTTAATGCAATATTTTTGGAAAATAAAAAAAACAAAAAAAACACAATATATACCTACATTTTTTTTATAATGTGAAAGATGATGTTACGCCTAGTAAATAGATACCTACATGTCATGTTTTAAAATTGCACATGCTCGTGGAATGGTGACAAATTACGGTACTTAAAAATCTCCATAAGGGACGCTTTAAAGATTTTTACAGGTTACCTGTTTAGAGTTACAGAGGAGATCTAGTGCTAGAATTATTAATGTTCAATACCTCACATGTGTGATCTGAACACCCTTTACATATGCGTGTGCGACTTACCTCACCTTGTTAAAATGGAAAATTTCCTATCAAATACTTACCGTAATTTTCCTTTCCTGATAGGCTCCATGGCAGCATACGTGTGGGTTAGCCCTGCCTCCACTACCCTATAGGACACCTCTCCCATAAATCTTTGCTCTGGGCTACCAGCCATGTTCCGTAACTAGCCTACTCCAAACATTGGGAGGGAACTCCTGCTGCCATGGAGCCTATCAGGAAAGGAAAATTACGGTAAGTATTTGATAGGAAATTTTCAGTTTTCCTGACAGGCTCCATGGCAGCATACATGTGGGAAATAACTTGCCATACACACCTGAGTGGGCAAAATGCTGAGCAAAGAAACCAAATGTATTTAACACCGTCAACCAACAGTACTTGCAAACCAAAATTAACAGATGACAAGGCAGATGGCTCAACACAGTAGTGAGACACAAATGTGTTGATAGAAGACCAGGAAACTGCCCAACAGGTTGAAATACTCCGAGTTGAGTGTGCTGTCACTGCCTCTGCTCTGTAAGCCCTTTGAATGGTCTGTACAATCCATGTAGTAATGGATCTAATCGAAGCCCGCATTCCTTTGTTTTTCCCATGGAGAATAAAAAGAAAATCCAACTGTCTTAAGGGAGCTGTGACATCCAGATATCAAGAGGATGGACATCCTGATTTTCTGTTGACCTAAAGGTGGGAAGCACAATTTCTTGATTTTCATGGAAAACTGTGGTCACTTTAGGGCTTCACCCCAACATGGGCACCAACACTGCTCTGTCTTGGAAAAAAAGTTAGAAAAGGCTCCTTCGAACCCAAGTTTCTGATTTCAGACACTATTTTGGCTGAAGTGACAGATACCAGGAAGGTGGTCTTGAGTGTGAGATATTTCACTGAGAGAGGCTTGTCAGGATCTGATCCGAGTTTAGAAAGGAAATCCAGAACAAGAGGGAGGTCCCACTTGGGGAACCTTGGCTTCCTCTGAGGTCTAAGCCTGAAAGCACCTTTGAAAAACTGGCAAACAAGGGAGTGATTAGCCTATGAAACTCCTGTGAATGCCAAAACGGCCGATATTTGTACCCGTAGTGAGCTTACTGCTAGGGACAGGAGGTCTAGACCTGTTTGTAGGAAGCTAAGGATGTCCTGGACTACCAGAGTACTACAAGGATTAGGCCTGGAAGATGTGATCCGAGAACCTGGATCATATACGTTCATAGACCCTGTTGGTGCTTTTCCTTCTGGCATTAAGGAGGGTAGGAAACGCCTCTTCTGGACAACCTAGAGCCTCGAGCCTTCCCCTCTCAAGAACCAAATCCTGAGGTGCAGGGGAGAAGGACAGGGGTGCAGAGCTGTGCCTTGAGACAGTAGAATAGGCCTGAGAGGCAGGGGGACTGAGTCTCGATAACTGAGGGGTGCTCTGAGAGGAAACCATGGCCTGTTGGGCCAGAAAAGGATGACCGCTATGACTTCCACCTTCTCTGTTCTGAGGCAATGAGCGCCTCAGCCCTGGTTGCTGGCATCTGAGGTTATCGTGACCCATGTGATGGGAACGATCAAGTGGCAATTGCGTAGGTTTTTCCCCTGTAGCCACCAAAGGAGGGACACTCTCATAGCTGGAGTAAGGTGGATGCGCTGGCTCTTGCTGACGGAACTCCATTGTTGGAGGAACCCTTTTTGGAAGGGCCGTGTGTGCCAGTGTGCCCACTTCACCATGGAAATAGTAGCTGCCATGGTGCCAATCACCTTCAGACACTGGAGAGCAGAGAGGTGAGACGAAGCGAGGGCTTAGTGGATTCTGTCTCCGGACTACCACAATCTTCTCCTCGGGCAGCGAGATAGTGCCTTCCACCGTGTTGAAGTGATCACAGAGAAACACAAGGGACTATGCGGGTTCCAGGTGGCTCTTCTCCAGATTCAGGAGCCACCCAAACTCTTGAAGGGTGGAGATGACCAGGCTCCTGTGCTCTAAAAGTTGACCTTTGTCTTGAGCTAGGAGAAGGAGGTTGTCTAGATAGTGATGAAGACACACCCCTTTGACTTGGAGTAGAGCCACAACAGCAAACAAAACCATGGAGAAGACACGAGGTGATGTTGTTAGACCGAAGGGGAGACAGGTGAATTGTAAGTGCTGTTTGCCTACTAGGGATGGGCTTTATGTTCGAGTCGAACATGAGTTCGACCCAAACATTGGCTGTTCGCCCGTTTGCCAAATAGCGAACAATTTGGGGTGTTCGCAGCAAATTCGAAAGCGCGGAACACCCTTTAAAAGTCTATGGGAGAAATCAAAAGTGCTACATTTAAAGGTCAATATGCAAGTTATTGTCATAAAAAGTGTTTGGGGACCTGGGTCCTGCCCCAGGGGACATGTATCAATGCAAAAATTTTTTTTTAAAATGGCAGTTTTTTCGGGAGCAGTAATTTTAATAATGCTTAAAGTGAAACAATAAAAATGTAATATTCCTTTAAATTTTGTATCTGGGGGGTGTCTATGGTATGCCTGTAAAGTGGTGCATGTTTCCCGTGTTTAGAACAGTCTGAGAACAAAATGACATTTCTAAAGGAAAAAAAGTCATTGAAAACTACTCGCGGCTATAATGAATTGTCGGTCCCGGCACACACATAAAAGTAATTGAAAAAAACGGCATGGGATTCCCCCACAGGGGAACCCCGTGCCAAAATTTAAAAAAAAAGGCGTGGGGGTCCCCTCAAAATCCATACCAGATCCTTCAGGTCTGGTATGGATTTTAAGTGGAACCTCCACCAGAATTTAAAAAAAAAATGGCGTGGGGGTCCCCCCAAAAATCCATACCAGACCCTTATCTGAGCATGCAACCTGGCAGGCCGCAGGAAAAGAGGGGGGGACAAGAGAGCACCCCCCCTCCTGAACCGTACCAGGCCACATGCCCTCAACATTGGGAGGGTGCTTTGGGGTAGCCCCCAAAGCACCTTGTCCCCATGTTGATGGGGAGAAGGGCCTCATCCCCACAACCCTTGCCCGGCAGTTGTGGTGGTCTGCGGGCAGGAGCTTATCGGAATCTGGAAGCCCCCTTTAACAAAGGGACCCCCAGATCCCGCCCCCCCAAGTGAATTGGTAATGGGGTACAAATGTACCCCTACCATTTCACAAAAAAGTGTCAAAAATGTTAAAAAAGACAATAGACAATTTTTGACAATTCCTCTATTAATGTCTTCTTCTTTCCCCGCTTCTTCTTCCACCTCCTTCTGGTCTTCCTTCAGCGTTCTTCTTCTTCCACCATCTTGTTCTTCCCCCGCTTCTTCCTCTATCTTCATCTGTTTCTTCCTCCGGTCTTCTCATCCGGCATCTTCCTCCGGCTTCTTCTTCCCTAATTTGTCCTCCTGATGATCCGCCTCAATGGGAGTCTCCTGCTGTGTGACGCTTCTGTTCTTGTGACAGCTCTTATATAACGGGGGCAGGACCACCCAGTGACCCCACCCCCCTCTGATGCACGGGGACTTCCCTATGGCTTTCCCTGTGCATCAGAGGGGGGGCGGGGTCACCGGGTGGCCCCACCCTCAGTTATATAAGAGCTGTCACAAGAACAGAAGCGTCACACAGCTTGAGGCGGATCGTCCGGGGGTCGAAGCAGGGAAGAAGTCAGAGGAAGATGCTGGACGAGAAGACCAGAGGAAGATTCCAGAAGAGAAGACCGGAGGAAGAAGCAGAGGAAGAATTGGGGGAAGAACAAGATGAAGGAAGAAGAAGAAAACCGAAGGAAGACCAGAAGAAGTTGGAAGAAGAAGTGGGGACAGAAGAAGTCATTAATAAAGGAATTGTCAAAAAACGGCTATTGTCTATTTTAAAATTTTTGACACTTTTTTTGTGAAATGGTAGGGGTACATTTGTACCCCATTACCAATTGACACGGGGGGGCGGGATCTGGGGGTCCCCTTGTTAAAGGGGGCTTCCAGATTCTGATAAGCTCCCCGCCCGCAGACCCCCACAACCACCGGGCAAGGGTTGTGGGGATGGGGCCCTTGTCCCCATCAACACGGGGACATCCTCCCCATGTTGAGGGCATGTGGCCTGGTACGGTTCAGGAGGGGAGGGCGCACTCTTGTCCCTCCCTCTTTTCCTGTGGCCTGCCAGGTTGTGTGCTTTGATCTATTCTTTTTTGTACCATGAACAGAGGAGAATACATGCCCTTGCCTCGTTCACCATCTGGAACAGGGATGGCTGTGCCTTGCTCCAATAAAGAGTTTACATAAGCTAACAGGATCTGCTTTTTTCTTCTGAACATGGAAAAGTCGCAGGAATGAATCTGAGTCTGGGGTTCCTGCTGAAGACCCAGGTGTTATCTGAGGAGACCATTTTGACAGTCCAGAAGTCCTGGATTGAGGCCGCCCAGACTTGCCGAAAGCAGAGAAGACTAGCCCCACCTGGCATGCCTGAGCGGGCCCAATCTCAAAAGGACTTAGTGGGATGCTGGATGCTGGAAGAACCACCTGTTGTGGGTTTCTTAAATGAGGACTGCCTGGCTTTCCAGGATCTTGTAAACTCCCGGCTAGGCCTGTAACTGCGAGCTTCTCTTGTGCGATCGGTATTCTGTCTTCTCGGGAAAGTGCGTCTCTGACTCTGTAAGCGCCGATCCTGAGGGAGAAAACCCAACTTACCACCCATGGCTGTCAAGTTTGGATCATGGCGCTGTCAAGTTTGTTGCCAAAAAGGGATGTGCCCTCAAAGGGAATTCGGCACCAAACTTGCTTGAAAGCCGGATCTGCCAACCACAGACGGAGCCATAAGGCATGACGGGCTGTGACCGCCACCAGCATAACCCAAGCCACCAGGCGGATGACATCAATGGAAGCCTCCCCCAGAAAGGCAGATGCCAACCTGATTTCCTGAATAGGCGAGCTTCTGGCCACTTCACTGGAAATACCTCTGAGGGTCTCATCAACGTTGTCCGAACAAGATCCCAAGGCTTTAGATACCGCGACTAAGGCTAGGACTGATTTACAGGCCATGCCCGATGTTGAGTAAATCCGCTTCAGATCAGAATTGATCCGTCTTTCCAAGGGATCTTTGAAGGAGACCGTGTCCTCAAAAGGAAGAGTCACATATCTAACTAATCTAACTAATATCTAACTAATCTCATCAGCGCCGCGATCACCAAGGAAGCCGACTCAAGATGCTTAACCTCTTCCTCCCTGAAGGGATACAGCTTTAAAATTTTAGACTGCATGGAACTTTTCTTGTACATTTTGCCCCATTCATCAGAGATGATGTCACCTACTTCAGTGAGGAAGGGAAAATATTGACACTCCTTATTGAGCTGCTTGAAAAAAATGTTTCTGCTTAGGAGGAGAAGTTACCGGATCTTCCCAATTCAAAGCTTCCCTTACCACTCTTACCAAAGAGGGAACAAGGGCGTAATCAAAGCCCATCCCCGGATCCTCTGCATCTGACTCGCTATCTAAGGGAGGAACGGATGGATGGCTTGGCTGGGAAGACTCCCATGTCTCTTGGGCCTGCTCCTCTCTCGTTTGAGCACATAGAGGCTCTGGAGGGGATTCAAGAGGCTTGCTAGCCTCTGTGTCCTGCAGAGATTCTCTCACAACTCGTTTGACTAATGATTTGAGGTGCTGGTCAGCCCCCTCCCTCTCATCTGCTGCTTTGGAGAAACAGCGGTCACAGAAAGACTTGCTGGCAGGGACCGGGGCCCTACATCCCCAAAGCTCTGCAGGCTTTTCCCAATTTTTAAAAGTGGCGAGGCGTGATGTCACGGCAGTGCCAGGCATGAGACGGTAACCCTGGTAAAACACTTGCAAACTGCAATGTATATATACACATTGTTAAACCCAAATTCAAAATTATAATGTATTGCAAAATATCCAATCTTATAGGTGGTGACTATTAGGCTTTAGAGTGTCTGCAAACTGGTTGGAAGATCAACTGACACACCCATGGACACCAGCATTGTCAGCCTGGGGAGAGAGTAGTGGTAGACTAGCAGATTAGGATAGACTTGACTAAAAAATTGAAGCTGAACTCCAGCTAAGAGTCCATTCACACTTGTGCGACTTCAAAACAGTCGCACAGGTATGAACGGTACTCATTGGGAAACTTGGGATGTGACTTGTCATGTGACCTTGGGGTCCAAAGTCACATGACAAGTCGCACAAGAGTAAATGGGACCTAACGCTTTTTAAGTAGTTACAATACAAGTTTTCATTTGGAAAGGTTTTAATATTAAGGATAGCCTCCCTGTCAGTGTTAAAGTGAAACTTTAACCACTTGCCGACCGCCTATAGCAGTTTTACTGCTACAGGGCAGCCGTGCCTTGCAGGATCACGTATATACACGTGATCCTGCATTTCCAGGTAACGTGTCAGTTAGTGTCCAATATAAGTCACTGATCGCCACCATTGCTAGTAAAAAATAAATAAAAATACCATAAATATATCCCATAGTTTGTAGATGCTATGACTTTTGCGCAAATCTATCAATATACTCTTATTAGGATTTTTTTTTTACCAGAAATATATAGCAAAATACATATTGGCCTCAATTTATAAAGACATTTGAGTTTTTACATTTTTATTGGATATGTTTTATAGCAGAAAGTAAAAAATATTGTTTTTCTTTGTTTTTTTAATCCCCCTAGCGGTATTCCCAAGTCTGGCTCGGTGTGGATTTTCAATACCAAAAGCGGTAACCCTGAGCCAGGCTCCTGATCGCATTGCAGGATCCTTGTAGAGTTTACTTACCTTGTCCCCTGGATCCTGCGATGTCTCCCCGATGTGATCTACGAGCCGCCGTGTCTCGCTCAATTCACAGTACCGAACTCCGTTCCCTGCGAGCGTTGCGACGCACGGGGATGGAGTTCAGCGCCAAATTCAAAAAGTAAAACACACAGTATAGATACAGTATTCTGTAATCTTACAGATTACAGTACTGTATCAAATAATTACACATCCCCTAAGTCCCTAGTGGTTTCTCTAGTGTCCTGCATGCAGTTTTATATTATAAAAACTGTTCTTTCTGCCTGGACACTGAAGATTGTCCATAGCAACCAAAACCATCCCTTTACATCAAAAGTGGTTTTAGACCAGCTAGAAAACAGCGATAATAAATTTGAATCACTCGCAGAATTAAGCGATAGTGATTTGTGGGGAGATCCATCATCAAACACTGAAAAGTAATGACAATGACAATTCTGCAACTGAGCAAATTTCAGTGTTTTTGATTTGATTACATTATTGAATTATTATTATTATTATTATATTATTATTTGGTATAATTATTTATAGTTATTTATTATATTATAATTTATGATTTCGTTTTTCAAACTTTATCATATCCGAGATGTCTACTAGACTCTGGTTTGGACAGATTTAAGTGAATTATTCCTAAGGATTACAGGCCTACAATATAAAATGCCAAATTTCCATGCACAATAATTGTACCGCTTTCAGCATCAAAAATCTGAAATAATCATACCACCAGGGAGGTTAATGACGGTAATTTTTTGTTTATATCGCAAAAAATAAAAAACACAGAGGTGATCAGATACCACCAAAAGAAAGCTCTACGGGGGGGGGGGACAACAATTTTATTCGGGTACAGTGTCACATGACTGCGCAATTGTCAGTTAAAATAACGCAGTGCTGTATTGCAAAAAATGGCCTGGTCATAAAGGGGGGTAAATCTGAAGTAGTTAATAAAAGTTTTTACCTTGCCTGTCTGCACTGGTCACTAAGCTGTGCATGTGCAGCTTCGTATACAATTTTGACATTGATCCAGATGAAAGAACTCCCATGCATGCATGGGAGTGACATCATCTCTGTCTGGCCATTCAAAACAATCAAAGATCGAAACCCAGAAAAAGACCAGCCCAAGATGTCGGCCGGTGAGGGAGCTCCATAATGCCATAAATATAAACTGCAATGCAACCAACACATCTAAAAATCGGTAAACTGCAATATACAATTTTTTTGTTTTTGGGTTTAATACCACTTTAACTGTTTTAGGGTTTATTCTTGCATTACTGTTAGGATTAATACTTGTAGGTTTTTATGTATACATTCTCTTGTTGGAATAGGGCAAGTGAAAAAAAACAAATGGCTAATTTCAGCAGGGCCCAGCTCTGAAGGCCCCTCTCACAGTGAATATTTTTCAGTTTTTTGCAAATGTCAATAGGTGAGATAAGAGTTGGGCATTACCAGTTCCAAGATCAGAGTTGGGCATCACCAGTACATATCTACCATTCGTGCTTCTAAATTCATACTGCACCTAGAATTAGTTCACGAGGCACCGCTCATGACTGTGTTTTGGGATCCAAAAGAAGGCTTCATTTCCTTATTATTATAAGACACAGGCTTGAGGGGCATGATACAGCCTGTGACTGCAGAAATTCACCCATGCCATGTTATTGCCAAAAATATATTTTTGTATGACAATTTAAAGCAGTATATTGATATTATTTATTGATTTTTACTCTGTACCCCAAAGGCTGTGACCAGCAGCAAAGGACTAGAGGCTCCTCTTGCTTATGTTTCCCTGCAGACAGGCTGATCTGGGTCATGTGACAGTTATACAGTCAGGTCCATAAATATTGGGACATCAACACAATTCTAATCTTTTTGGCTCTATACACCACCACAATGGATTTGAAATGAAATGAGCAAGACGTGCTTTAACTGCAGACTTTCAGTTTTAATTTGAGGGTATTTACATCCAAATCAGGTGAATGGTGTAGGAATTACAACAGTTTGTATATGTGCCTCCCACTTTTTAAGGGACCAAAAGTAATGGGACAATTGGCTGCTCAGCTGTTCCATGGCCAAGTGTGTGTTATTCCCTCATTATCCCATTTACAAGGAGCAGATAAAAGGTCCAGAGTTAATTTCAAGTGTGCTATTTGCATTTGGAATCTGTTGCTGTCAACTCTCAATATGCGATCCAAAGAGCTGTCACTATCAGTGAAGCAAGCCATCATTAGGCTGAAAAAAACAAAACAAACCCATCAGAGAGATAGCAAAAACATTAGGTGTGGCCAAATCAACTGTTTGGATCATCCTTAAAAAGAACGCACCGGTGAGCTCAGCAACACCAAAAGTCCCGGAAGACCACGGAAAACAACTGTGGTGGATGACCGAAGAATTCTTTCCCTGGTGAAGAAAGCACCCTTCACAACAGTTGGCCAGATCAAGAACACTCTCCAGGAGGTAGTTGTACGTGTGTCAAAATCAACAATCATGAGAAGACTTCACCAAAGTGAATACAGAGGGTTCACCACAAGATGTAAACCATTGGTGAGCCTCAAAAACAGGAAGACCAGATTAGAGTTTGCCAAACAACATCTAAAAAAGCCTTCACAGTTCTGGAACAACATCCTATGGACAGATGAGACCAAGATCAACTTGTACCAGAGTGATGGGAAGAGAAGAGTATGGAGAAGGAAAGGAACTGCTCATGATCCAAAGCATACCACCTCATCAGCGAAGCATGGTGGTGGTAGTGTCATGGCGTGGGCATGTATGGCTGCCAATGGAACTGGCTCTCTTGTATTTATTGATGATGTGACTGCTGACAAAAGCAGCAGGATGAATTCTGAAGTGTTTCGAGCAATATTATCTGCTCGTATTCAGCAAAATGCTTCAGAACTCATTAGACGGCGCTTCACAGTGCAGATGGACAATGACCTGAAGCATACTGCAAGAGCAACCAAAGACTTTTTTAAGGGAAAGAAGTGGAATGTTATGCAATAGCCAAGTCAATCACCTGACCTGAATCCGACTGAGCATGCATTTCATTTGCTGAAGACAAAACTGAAGGTAAAATGCCCGAAGAACAAGCAGGAACTGAAGACAGTTGCAGTAGAGGCCTGGCAAACCATCACCAGGGATGAAACCCAGCGTCTGGTGATGTCTATGCATTCCAGGCTTCAGGCTGTAATTGACTGCGAAGGATTTGTAACCAAGTATTAAAAAGTGAAAGTTTGATGGATGATTGTAAATCTGTCCCGTTACTTTTGGTCTCTTAAAAAGTGGGAGGCACATATACAAACTGTTGTAATTCCTACATCGTTCACCTGATTTGGATGTAAATACCCTCAAATTAAAGCTGAAAGTTTGTAGTTAAAGCACATCTTGTTTGTTTCATTTCAAATACATTGTGGTGGTGTATAGAGCCAAAAAGATTAGAATTGTGTTGATGTCCCAATATTTATGGACCTGACTGTATATCGATTAGGAAAAAGAGTACTTAGATGCTTTTTTTTATTAAATGATTACAGTGCCACCATTCACATACAGAAAGAGAAGGGATAAAGTAAATTAAACAATGTGTGTTTTGTATCACTTTAATGGTGGAGGTTGTGACACATCATGCAATCCCAGTGATTCCTATAGCCTTAAAGTAGAATGGACAGAAACAAGTTATTCTGGTTGAGGAGCCCAGCTAATTTGTATTTCAAATGATTGAATCTCCCAGCTTCAGTTAGTAAGGCACAGCGGTATATAGGTTATATTTAGAGCTCTACATGGGTCTGCTATTAGAAACTGTAGAAAAGATTTAATTTAGATTGGATTTTTAATTTTGCACATATACTTTTAAAAGTAACATTGCATTTTTTTTAGTAGATTTATTACATTGTGTCTAAGCAGTTACTTCTGTGCATGATGCTTTACATTTCTCATGCTTTCCCATAACTGTATAGAAACTGAGAAACTGTGTGTTTGAAGCAGGCTTAAGCCCTGTGTATGATGAAATCTGGCAGATTTATGATCAAAGCTTTGCTCTCCTGTCATGTTGTAGATAGAAGGCTGACCGGGTTCCTCTGAGTCCCCAGAGAGCTGCCTCTCCTATTTACCAGGCTGACATCATCAGCCTTCGATCGATCTCCCTTCTGTCCTTTCCCCTAGAGTCCTCTTATATGTAATATTGATTAAGCCACTCTATTCTTAAGTTTGGTGCCCTCTGCCCTCCTCTATTAAGAGATTTTTGCAATGTCTACCGTCCATTTTTTTTTAAGTTTCTGTTACATGAATATATTGTTTTACCCGAACAGAGAATTTATGGAATCATGGGCTGACATCTATAAACTACTTTACGCTTTGATTCTGCAGTATATTACCTAGGTGTCAGTAATAGTTTTGATTAAAACAGAGAATGTGAGCTTTAAAAGCATTACATATAACAATTAACTTACAAATGGAACTCGTGTCCTAACAGTTCAGTTGGGAGATTATATCTGTGGAAGAAGTGGGCATTTCAGCTTTTCTGCAAACTCATGGTATATTGTCAATAATTTTAATACTTTGTGAAAAAATGCTTTTCAGTGAAGCTGATGAAGGCTGTTGGTGAAATATATCAAAGAATACAATTTTCAGGCACAGAGCTTCTAGGGATTGCTTGACCTAATGTCCAAAATGTGTCTTCAGCAGTTTCTCTAGGGCCCTTTCACATGGATGTTCAGTCTGTATCCGTCTGCCAGTTTTTCACACATATCCAGGCTGAACTACAATGTATGTCTATGGACGGGCAGATGTAAACAGAAGCACTAGCAAAAGTGTGCCTGTTTCAGAATGCACAAGGTATGAGATAAAACAAACAATGCTGAAAAAGTTTCTTAGTGAGCAGTATGTACAGACGAGTGTAAAGGGTATGACCAGGGCTGCTGACAAAGGGAGGAATTATGGCCTCCAGTACTCAGTTGTGGAGCGGCCCCATTCACTGGAATGCCAAACAAGACAGGGGGATCATTTTAGCCATGCCAGGCACTGGCTCTGTCAGTAGGGGGGTCCTGTCAGATAGGCTGTACAGGGCCTCATGATTTCTAATAGCAGCCCTGGGTATGATGAAGGACAATGTGTGCAGGAGAGGAGTGTGGAGGGTATGGCAACAGGCACTATGTTCTGCAGAGTAGTGTGGGGGGTATAGCCACATTAAAGTAGGTACAGAAGAGTGCTGAGGGTGTGATGGCAGACAGTATGTCAGGCGAGAAGTGTGGAGGGTATAATGTTAGGCAGTATGTGTAGAGGAGTGCAGAGGGCATGAGTTTGGGCAGTATGGTCAAGAGACAAGTGTAGACATTATTACAGCAGGTAGTATGTGCAGAAAAAAAGTGTGAAATTATGGCACCAGCCACAACATGCAGGAAAGTAGTGTGAAGGATCTGATAGCAGGTTGTATGTGCTGGAAAGTAGTGCAGAGGGTAGAAAGAAAGAGATTGTGTGCAGGTAGGAGTGTTGAGGGTATGGTTGTGTGCAGCACACTTAACCCTTTGAATCAAAAATGGTGATTACTGTTTGTTTCATAATAAATAACAAAATCATTAGAAAATATCAGAGCCATACAGGGTAATGGCAGGGGTGGGGAAGTGCAGGTAATGACAGGGGTGGGGAAGTGTACCCTATAATGCATTTGGCACCCATAGTTACATTTACCTTTAGTTAGGTTGAAATAAGACAGTAGTCCATCCAGTTCAACCAATAAACATAAAAACAGACACAAATAGAAAACCTCCACTATCCTTTACCCACAGTTGATCCAGAGGAAGGCAAAAAACAAACAACAATAAAGCATGATTCAATTCACACCAGTGGGGGAAAACATTCCACCCTGATCCTCCATGAGGCCATTGGATATTACCTGTATCAGCCTGGATCAACTACTCCAGTTGTATTGCTTCTAGAATGTAAGAGCATAACTTTACATTTAAAAAGGTTAAACCTCATTTACCACATATTGAGGTCTTCTATAGTGTGGTCCGGTTGTGAGAAATGATGTCCCACAGGTGTGCATAAACTGTCTTCTTTATGTTCTTTGATGGTATGTCTGTGCAAATTCATCCTCGCTTGCAACTTCTGTCCTGTTTCACCAACAGTGAATAGGTGTACAGAAAAACACTGCGCTAACTAGTGTGAAAAAAGGGAAGGGGAGTAGCTACATACAGTATGACAAATACAATAGATAAATAATGAAAAAATGTAGCGCATAGTATATGTGTAAATACATTGAAAATAAAAGAGTGTTGCTCAATTGCATTTCAGTCCAAAAATATTGGTGAAACATAAACCCAATATCATGTAATCAACACAAAGTCAATAAATCAATAAGTGATAAGTGAGGGGTATAATGTCCCACTATATGGAAATGTGGATATAATCCCAAAAGGGAGATGGTATTCCAACAGTTGGCAAATGGTATATAGATCCGTGGAGAGAATCAATCAACCCAACAAGGACATCATGGTAAAGATGGTATGTAGAGACTCTTACCAGATCCTATGGACTCCCTTGTCAGCGACAGGGAGTCTGGAAAGCAGTGTGCCGGTAACATCCACGCTGCGGGATGTTACCGGCCTGAACAGCTACTTGATCCGATTCACTCTCATGTCATTGAGTGTTTACTCCAGTTCCGTGAGCGATATTCTACCTTCCGGATTTATAATTTAGCCATCTACTGCGGAGACTTGCCTGGTGACCCCCGGAGATCTACGCAGAGTCCAGCTGAGAGGATTCGATTGTTGGGATATCCTTCCTATACCCTGGGTGGCACACTGCTTTCCAGACCCCCTGTCGCTGACAAGGGAGTCCATAGGATCTGGTAAGAGTCTCTACATACCACCTTTACCATGATGTCCTTGTTGGGTTGATGTGCCTTCTCTCCACAGATCTATATACCATTTGCCAACTGTTGGAATACCATCTCCCTTTTGGGATTATATCCTCATTTCCATATAGTGGGACATTATACCCCTCACTTATCACTTATTGGTTTATTGACTTTGTGTTGATTGCATGATATTGGGTTTATGTTTCACCAATATTTTTGGACTGAAATGCAATTGAGCAACACTCTTTTATTTTCAGTTTATTTACACATATACTATGCACTACATTTTTTCATTATTTATCTGTGTTACCAACATAAGATCCTTTGCTGCACCTTTTGCATTGGATGAGGTACACAACATTACTGGAGGTACAGTTGTAAGATCCCATGATACTGAAGGTCCCATTTGTGTGTGTAACACTTTTGGATAGCTTGATCTGGTTGCATAGTTTGCAGCGTTTTTTATTGCAGGGTTTGCTTCTATTATTTGTGACTTCATAATCAGAGTGAAGTTTCCTGCTGATTAGTTTGTGTCTGAGGTTGGGTGGTTGTCTGAAAGCCAATAATGGAGTTGTTGGAATATTCCTTTCAGAGTTTCATCCTCTGTTATAATGGGTTGTAAATCTTTGATTATCTTTTTGATCCCTTCAAGTGCTGGGTTGTATGTGGTGACTAGAGGTACTCGGTTATTTGTTTTTTTCTCTGTTTATTGGAGGCAATTTTCTCTTTAGGTTTTCAAGGCTGTGTTTATGCTGTTGTTAATGGTTTTGTCTTTGTAACCTTTCTTATGGAAGGAGTCTGCCAGTGTTCTGAGATGTTTATCTCTGTCTTCTGGGTCCGAACAAATTCGGTGGTATCTGATGGCCTGGCTGTGTATAATGGCCTGTTTAGTGTGTTGGGGGTGAAAACTGGAACTATGAAGATAGCTGCATCGGTCAGTCGGTTTTCTGTATATCGACGTGTAAAGCTTGTCATCCCCGATGTATACTGTAGTGTCCAGGAAGTTGACATGTGTGTTCGAATAGTCCATTTTTAGTTTGATAGATGGGTGAAAAGTGTTGATCAATTAGAAGAATTGGTTTTCTTCACCTTCAGTCCATATCATGAAGATATCATCAATATAGCGATAATATCTGTATGGCTTTTGTTGTATGCTGTTTAGGAATTTGTCCTCCAGGTCAGCCATAAATAACTTTGCATATTGGGGTGCCATTTTGCTTCCCATAGCAGTACCCATACACTGGAGATAGATGTCATTATTGAAAGTGAAGAAGTTGTGTTTAAGAATGAATTCGATCAGCTGTGTCACATCCTCAGCCGTGTATTTGTGGTTTGGTGAGGATGATAAGAATCTGTGACATGCCGCCAACCCATCCTTGTGAGGGATGTTACTGTACAGAGATTCTACATCCATAGTGGCTAGAAGTGTATTTGGTGGTAATTGTTGTATATTGTTAAGCTTGTTCAGAAAATCAGTGGTGTCTTGCAGGAAACTCGCAGTGTTCATGACTAAAGGTTTTAACATGTTTTCTACAAGAAAAATATACCAAATAATTCTGCGCTGCCCTAAACACACAAACAAGCAGCTAACACGGCCAACAGGATATATGCCAAATAGAAAGGAAACGAAACAAAATGAGTGTAGCGCTAAAAAAGTTAAGATGTCCAATGTGAAGGCAAAAAATGAACCAACAGTTCTAGGTGTAAAATGAGGGGAAGATCCTCCATATATGTATTGATCCTAGTAATAGGATACAAAATCCTCGGAAGTTATATGACTTCATGCAAGGAGCACATCAATAGGTGTATAACATCTGGTGTGAAGACAGACACACCACCACCAACAATGAAGAGGCTTACCGGATCTAATTGACCCAAAGGGGCATATGCCGAGTTGGGACAGACCAAGCTTAGGTGGTAAGTGAACCATAGGCTGATATGTCCCTCAGAATGGTGTTAGGACCCAAGTGGCGGTGGTGACAAATAGGGAGGAAGAAGGAAAGGCCACATAGTGTAAATCCATAAACAAATATAAAATTTATTAAAAAATAAGAAATACACTCACATGTAAATCTTTCTAAAACCAGCGCTGTGAAAATATGGCGGTCTGTCTTCACACCATGTTATACACCTATTGATGTGCTCCTTGCATGAAGTCATATAACTTCTGAGGATTTTGTATCCTATTACTAGGATCAATACATATATGGAGGATCTTCCCCTCATTTTACACCTAGAACTGTTGGTTCATGTTTTCTACAAGGCCTGAGATATGTTCGGTAAGTGTATTCATACCTGTTATAATGGGTCTGCCTGGATTTCCTGGCTCGCGAATCTTGGGCCTGCATGTAAAAGTCTCCAATTTCTGGATTATCCAGAATCGCATTGATGAGTTCTGAATGTAGGTGGCTTGGTATTGTCGCAATGAGACCTTTTAATTGCTTAGTAAAATCCTGGGTCGGATCATAATCCAGTTTTTTGTAGTAAGTAGTATTTGCCAGCTGCCTCTGGCCCTCTTGTATATATTTGTCTGTATCCATCACAACGACCGCTCCCCCTTTATCTGCTGGTTTGATGGTTATGGCCTGATTATTGCGAATATCATGTACAGCTCTTCGCTCCAGTGATGAAAGGTTGTATAATATTTTCTTTTGCTGGGTGGATATCAGGGATGTGACTCGCAGCCTGAAGCTGTCAATATAGGTATCCAGTTTGGGGTTGCGTCCTTGTGGAGGTGTGAAGTTGCTGTTCTTTTTCTTTTTGTCACCTCCTATTGTCCTAGGATTCCTTTCCTTACTGAGAAAATATCCTTTGAGCCTTAGTCTCCTAAAGAATTCCTCCATATCTGACCATACCTGTAAATTATCCAATTTGGTGGTTGGGCAGAATGTGAGGCCTTTGGAGAGGACTGTTGTTTCTGGTGTAGAAAGTTGATGATTTGACAAATTTATGATTCCGAGTTCCTCTGTTATATCCACATTTTCTGTAAAGTCAGCATTTACACAAGGGATACCTTGGGATTCTGGATCGGTTTCCAAGTTGCTGATAGCAGGAGCTATAGAAGTTGCGTTTGTTTTGTGTTGTTTAGGTTGTATCCAAAAGGTCTGCTGTTGGTGTAGCTTGTGGAGTTTTTTTGCTTCCTGTTCATGGCAAGTTTTTGCATTTGTCTTTGTAAGGTTTCGATTTCATTCTTAATTTGGTTGATGCTTGTAGGGTCCAATGGTGTTGAGGTTTCAAACACCAACTGCTTTTGTTTCCTGATTGTTTCCCTTTTACCATAGAGTTTATGAATGAGGTTGTTCTTTAACCTTTCGGTGGTACGTCTGCAGAGTCCTTCTGCATAAGGAGAGTTCAGTGTATTTGCACAAAGCTGGTTATTGAAAGAGAGAGAGAAATGTGAAAGGTGGTGTTTTAGACACCGAAGATGGTGCAAGAATATTTAAGCTGGTAATAGAACAGTGGAGCTTTGATCACTTGGGTCAGTGAAGGTGAGAATCAATTTTGATCTGGTACATAAATAAAGAGGAAAATAGAGGAATTACTTTAGAATGGCTGATTGAGTTAATGCACGTGAGATGGGAACTTGACATTAAGGCAATAGAAAAGTTACTGGGTGCTGTTAGCAAACAGGTTTGCAATTGACTGCTAAGGGATTAACTCAAATGCACTGGAAACTGGATGTTAAGGGGTTAATGTACATTAGACAGGGCCTGGAAGTGGAGGTATTGACAAACAGGAGGGGAAACTGGAGACTGTATGTGCTGGAGGTGGGATCTCACTGGACAAAAACCCATCTCTGTGAATCCACCAAAGATACATGAAGAAATAAAAAGTGGAACCTGCACTTCATGCTATACAGGATAAGATATATAGGAAGATTGCTTCCTAACCCACAAGCATAATAAATAAGATAAAATAAATAAGTAAATATTATTAAAGTTAATTTTATATGCATACCTTCAAACTTTCTGAGATAGAGATAGCTCAGTTATGTATTATAAAAGGACATACCCCTTTAGGCAGACCATTACGATATCTTACACAAAACATTATAGAAAAACTAACAAATGCTTTTTTCCTATCTCTTTCCTTTATATTGGGTTTTCAAAATAAATACAATTGTATCTGTTTTACAGCAATTTATACATCTTATCAAAAAGAGGGACATTTTGCTTCTAAAAGAAGGACAGCCCCTCAAAATGAGGAACAGTTGGGAGCTATGCTATGTACATGGTTAGGGATGGTGGACAGTATCACCCAAATACAACTCTTCATTACAGGCAAAGATTTGTTCAAATGCATTCAGCACTGGCTTCAGATCAATCCCAGCACAGGACATTCCACCACTTTTGGTGATCAGGATAGTACAGATTAAGGGCTAATTGCAGGAATTAGTGGTTTGGGTTAGACTTGCTAGCTTTGGTGGGTTAAGTGCTAGGTTACATTTTAGGGTATTGTCAAGAGTTAGGGGTTAAATTAAATATGACATAGTATGCATAGATTAAAAAATGTAAACCCATTCACTAAAACCTCATATAAGCTATACCAGGGTAAGGTAAAGGCTCAGCCTAGAGTGAGAGATGTGGCCTTTAGTTCAGCTGACCCTATGGCCTACAGGAAAGCTCAGAATGAATTAAAGAAAAGCATTAAGGAGGCTAAGCGTAGATATAAACATTGCATTGAATTATATTTTGGGAAATCTTGTAACATGTGGACATGTGCATTCTTTTTCGTCTAAATGCATTTTCGTCCGAATTTCAGGTATTTTCGTTATCGTTTTAACAAACGATAACGAAAGTGCAGAATCCAAAAAATGAAACATCTGACATAAACAATATTCGTTTTTGTTGCTACAACAGTTCGATATAGATAGGAGATTCGACATGATGATGACAATAACAATGTGTGTCCATCAAACCTGTGGTCGAATGTGCCTAACCTTAACTCTATTAGTCCAAGATTATTCTACATAGAGAGAAAAGATTCGACAGAGAGAAAAGATTCGACGTAGGGGAGAAAAGATCGCTGCTGGAATTGGGGAAGTAAAATAAAAATGATGATGATGAATGTTATTGGCTGATTGTAACCAAAGAGGAGGAACAGTAAAATAGCTAGAACTAAGTACACACCTACTTTGGCTAATGGTGTCTGTTGAAAGTTCTAAGAAGATTCGACGGAGCAGGTAAACTATACGGCGTCGTACAGTTTAGCTGCTCCGTCAAATCTTCTTTGAACATTCGACAGACACCATAAGCCTTCAATGACAGATTCAACCTCAATTTGGATTTTCGGACGAATGCAATTTTTAACGAAAAACGAAGTAAATAAAAACGAATTTCGGGAGTAACTAAATAAATGTATTTTTCGGACGAAAACGAAATTCCGAAACAAAGTATTTCAGTGTGCGCATGTCTAGTAACATGTGGAAGGGGATGAAAACAATGGTAGATTTTAAATCTAGCAATACACAGATTTGTAAAGTACTCCCTGATACCCTAAACCAATGTTTTGCTTGCTTTAAAAACACAGAAGGTCAGATCCTGGAATTAGAGCCTGGAATTAGAGTGGAGATATCTGAATGATACCTGTAGTTGCTGCTACAGGCATCATCCAGATATCATCTTTTTCAGCCAGCGATTCTGTGTACCGTAAGAACAATCATACCGACAGTTCAGCCGTTTGATCATTCTTACACATCATTCTTATGCCCCCCCCCCCCCCGCCGCCCTTCTGTGCTTCTCCCGGCTCGCCCCCTTGAACGGCGAGCCAGAGAACAAATCGGTCACAACCGGAAGTTGAGTATAGAGATTTCCAGTGACCAGATGGTCCCCAGTCATCTTTATGACCCTCGGAGGCCCGGGTGCGACACTATGACATCACATCGGGGCTGGCGGAAGTAAACAATGCCGGGGGCGCTGCTGGAAAGGCTGAGAGAGTTTAGTTATTTTTTGATCTCAGCCTTTCTAGACCCCACATCTCTCCATAAAGAAGACCTGTCACGCACTATTCCTTTTACAAGGGATGTTTACATTCCTTGTATTAGGAATAAAAGAGAAAGTGTAAAAATAAAAAAATAAAAGTAAAATAAAAAAAAATAAATAAAAAAATAAAAATTAAAGCATTCCCCGTCGAATGCATACGTGAGTCGCTCCCACATATGTACACGGCATTCAAATCACACGTGAGCTATCGCCGCATGCTTTAGAGCAAGAGCAATAATTCTAGCCCAAGACCTCCTCTTTAACTCTAAACAGGTAACTTGTAAAAAATTTGAACGCGTTGCATATGGAGATTTTCAAGTATCAAAGTTTGGCGCAATTTTAAAGCATGACATGTTAGGCATCTATTTACTCTGCATAACATCATCTTTCACATTATATAAAACAAAATGGGCTAACTTTACTGTCTTGTTTTTCTTATTCATAAAAAGTTGCAATGACCGACATTTTATTTCCTTGGGGTTCCAAGTAATTTTCTAGAAAAGAAATGATGATTTTTTCATGTAGGAGCGAATTGCCAGAATTGGCCCGGATGGGAAGTGATTAATTTGTCACTGTGACAATCTGCAGTACCTTTTTGTTTTAAATCTTCTACTATTGTCCTAATACCTAAAAGGTCAGCAGTAGCTTGCTTAAATAAATATTGTGCAGTTGCTTTAACTCTTATCATGTTGAAGTGTTTTAGGTGGCTTGTATTCTCACATCTTAGGGAAAGCATTCCTGTTGATCTGGATAAGTATCAGATTGCCGATTGCGCAAACAGATCCACAGACAATGCAATTTCTATTGCTTTGCAAACTGCTTTGACACATCTTGAGCACTCAAACACAGGTTAGGATGTTATTCACTGATTTAAGTTCAGCAGTTAACACATTAGTTCCTGACAAATAAGTTAAAAAGTTAACTGCTTTGGGCATATACCCACTTCTGTGTTCATGGACTATGGATTTCCTAACAAATAAACCACATATGTTGAGAATAGGAGATCAGGTGTCTAATACTATTATTCTGAATACAGGGCACCACAGGGATGTGTGTTGAGTCTTGCCCTGTTTACACATGACTATACTTCCATATATGAGTCAAATACTAGAGTGAATTTTGCCGATGACACCACTTTTATTCAACTCATGTGAGATAATGGTGAGACAGCTTATAGGCAGGAAATTCAACATTTGGTTGAGTAGTGTACAGAAAAAGATTTAAAGTGATTCTAAACTTAATTTTTTTCTTTAAATACCAAACATGTCGTACTTACCTGCTCCCTGCAATAATTTTGCACAAAGCAGCCCCAATGCTCCTGTTCTTGGGTCCCACGCTCCTCCTGGCTCCTCCCTTCTGCCAAGTGCCCCCGTAGCATGCCGCTTGTTACGGGGGCACTTGTGCAGGCTCGCTCCTATGTGGGGCTGAATCCCACTGTCTGTGCTAATAGACACAGACAACAGGATTCAGCCCCGCCCCTGCCCCCTTGTCACTGGCTGTGTCTGTCACGTGGTGAAAACAGCAGATCATAGGTACAGATCTACCGAATCTGGACACAGCATAGGCCAGCCAATTAAACAAGAGGAAAAAGCTCTTAGTACTGATCCAACCCATCTGGGTTAAAGTGTGTTTGACCCATTGCTGTCAGTGAAAAGATATAGGGCACATAAAGTGGAGTTCCACCCAAAAATGGAGCTTCCACTTTTTGGAATCCTCTCCCCCTCCGGTGTCACATTTGGCACCTTTCAGGGGAGGAGGAGGGAGCAGATACCTGTCTAATACAGGAATTTGCTCCCACTTCCTGGCATAAATCACCGCAGTGTTCGCAGGGACCTACGCCACTTCTGGCGCCTACTCTGTCCTCCCCCGCTGTCTTCTGGGAGTCAGAAGACAGCAGGGACCAGTGAGGATGCACATGCGCAGTAGAGAACCAGGAAGTGAAGCCGATCCTGACTCCCTTACCGAGGATGGCGGCGGCAGCAGCCGAGAGCCAACGGACAGATCGGCTTTGGCTGCCGACATCGTGGGCTCCCTGGACAGGTAAGTGTCCATATATTAAAAGTCAGCAGCTGCAGTATTTGTAGCTGCTGGCTTTTAATTTTTTTTTAATTTTTCCTCCGCTTTAAAACACACACTAATCATTTGAAGCATAGTTTTTTTCCCTAAAACTGTATTGTCTATAAACCCACCAGGTGCAGATATTTAGGTTTTTTATGTAAAATTTTTACTTTCTAAATAAATATTTTATATTATTACTATACTTAAGAACAGATATGTGGACATGTTGTAGGAGTATATACAGTATATTACCAAAAGTATTGGGACACCTGCCTTTACACGCTTTAATGACATCCCAGTCTTAGTCCGTAGGGATCAATATTGAGTTGGACCAGCCTTTGCATAACAGCTTCAACTATTTTGGGAAGGCTGTCCACAAGGTTTAGGAGTGTGTCTATGGGAATGTTTGACCATTCTTCCAGAAGTGCATTTATGAGGTCAGGAACTGATGTGGGCGAGAAGGTCTGGCTCGCAGTCTCCGCTCTAATTCATCCCAAAGGCGTTCTATCATGTTGAGGTCAGGACTCTGTGCAGGCTAGTCAAGTTTCTCCACCCAAAATTTACTCACTCATGTCTTTATGGACCTTGCTTTGTGCACTGGTGTGCAGTCATTTTGGATCAGGAAGGGGCCATCCCCAAACTGTTCCCACAAAGTTGGAAGTATGAAATTGTCCAAAATGTCTTGGTATGCTGACGCCTTAAGAGTTTCCGTCACTTGAACTAAGGGGCCAAACCCAACCTCTGAAAGCAACCCCACACCATAATCCCCCCCCACCACCAAATGATTTGAACCAGTGCAAATCCTGACGTCAACCTGATAGAACACCTTTGGGATGAATTAGAATGGAGACTGCGAGCCAGGCCTTCTCACCCAAAATCAGTGCCTGACCTCACAAATGAGCTTCTGGAAAAATGGTCAAACATTCCCATAGACACACTCCTAAACCTTGTGGACAGCCTTCCCTGAAGAGTTAAAGCTGTTATAGCTGCAAAGGTTGGGCCAACTCAATATTGAACCCTATGGACTAAGACTGGGATGCCAATAAAGTTTATGTGCGTGTAAAGGCAGGTGTCCCAGTACATTTGGTAATATAGTATATATGTTTTTTAAATCTCTGTTGTAAAGAGTGTAAAGAGTACATTGATACATTTTGTTGCATGTATACAATGACAACAAAGTATTATCTTATATTGCCATGTTAATATAATTTCACAAATCACATTCAATCTTATTAAATCAACAGCTTTCATTAAAATAATACTTGGTGATCCTGTCGCTAATGTCCTTGTTCGGGCACTGAAATGCATCAAAGAATAAAATGAGGAAAACAAACATCTTATAAAGATAACATTTTTGATACATAGTGCTTCAACAAGCTAAATGTCATGCAGTTAAAGTTGTTGTAAAGCCACTGTATTACAAACATGCCATCCGCTCTGTTACCTAACATTATCTATCCTAGTGTCTGTGCTGAAAAAAAAAAGCAGATTATACTTTATATCAGGTTGACTCCCGACGCTTCCGTGACTCCTTGGCTCTCTCCTCTCCCCGGCTGACAGCTATAGTGGGCTGACGTCAGCTGGGGAGGAAAGAGAAGAGAGAGCCAAGTGGTCACATGAGTGCCAGGAGATGCTCAGTTATAAGGTGTAATCAGCATTTTTTTTTTTCAGCACAGACACTAGGATAGATGATGTTAGCTAACAGAGGGAATTACATATTTGTAATACAGTTATTATAGCAGCAGGAAGGGAAGGGGAGGAGAGCATAGTGGTACAGACTAGCTGTTAGGCAGGGAGGGGGGAGGGGACAGAGAAGAGGAGGACAGAGGAGAGCTGCAGATAGATGCCGCTGATGGAGGCACATAAACTGACCGTAGTGTCAGGGCTCAGCAGCCATGATAAACTGTGGTCAGTTTACAGGGGGGAGGGCAGAACTAGGCAGGATCAGCCAGGTATTTTAGGTAATAGAAAGAGCCAAATTACACAGCACAAGCACTGGGTTGTTATACATGCTTTAAGGGAACAGGCTCTATTTGTTGTTGGGGGAGGGGGTTACAAGCACTTTAAAGTGCTTGTAAAGGTTTTCATCAGGTGCCCCCATTGAGAGCCGCTTTCCATGGGGCACTCTTGACACAGACAGCAGAACTCGGCCCCGCACCCGTGTCACTGGATTTAATTTACAGCAGCGGGAGTCGCTGAGCTTGTGCACATCGCTGGATCGGATCGGGCTCAGGTAAGAAAAAGGGGGGCAGCTGTAGCACAGAAGGTTTTTCACCTTAATGCAAAGAATGCATTAAGGTGAAAAACCGGGAGATTTTACAACCCTTTTAAATTTTAGGGTTAAGTTAAGATAGATTATTTGGGGGTAAAGTTACATTTTAGGGTAAATAGAGGGTTAGATGTATGTGAGAGATGACCTAAGGCTTAGGTTAAAATTAGGGGTTGAAGGTTTTTTAATTGTAAAATGAGAGCACTTGTCACCAAAACCCCTGTGCTAACAACTGCCTCTGAAAAATAAACATACCATTAGAAATATTGCCTCTAGCTCTGATCTATACCATTACTCAATTCTTCCTGTTTGCACTTCAGTCTAACCTTATCCAAGTTGAAGTGGAAAGTAATTTCTCAATTTCAGAAGCTAGGAAGGCAGTTTCTATGAGAGAATTTGGTGTATGTTGTAGTTTCCTTGAAAATCAATGCAAGCTATGCTGTGTTATTATATGCCCTACTATTGACAGCTGTGGCATGCTAAGGAGAACTTACCACCTATACCTTCTTTTTGAGTTCTTCTACATATTTATTGCTGTCATGTGGGCATGACATTGCCAAGGCTTTTTCATAGAACTACTTGTAATTTGTCTGGAATTGCAGACTTATGCTATTTTACCAGCTTAGATGTAAATTGTGTTTAGCGTAATTATTTCTGTTCACTTTTTTGTCCATACTGTCTATATTATTGCATATTACATTGCTTAACTATGCTCCTTTGCAAAAACATGTATGATGATTGTTTTTTCCTTCTAGGCTAGGTTGATTTATATGGTATGATAACATGCACAATTTGTAGTGGTAACATGGCAGGTGCTACATTTCACTGTGGTTTGTGGTCTACCGCATGGAGAGTCATTTCTAAATCATCCGCTGATTTTGACAGTTTTCTTCTTTGGTCTGGAATTGGTCTATGTAAATCGCACAGATTAGGTAGCATTGACTGTATATTTCACCATAAAATCCTCTGGTGTGCTCTGGCCATAAATTTGCCCTGAAGTCAGCACTTGTCAGGATAGAAGGACAAATGGATGAGGCAAAATACCAACAAATTCCTGAGGAAAATCTGCCACCCTCTACCTTAAAGTTGTCAATAGGAAGAAGGTTTACCTTTCAACATGACAATGACCCAAAGCACTCACCAAAACTGATCACACAGCGGTTGGAGGAGAAAAAGGTGAATGTCCTTGAGTGGCTTAGTCAGAGCCCAGACTTAAACCACATTGAAAACCTGTGGAATGACTTGAAGACTGCAGTCCACAAATGGCCACCATCAAATTTAACTGAAATTGAGCAGAGTGGGCACATATTGCAAAGGCTAGATGTGCAAAGTTAGTAAAGGCATATCCTAACAGACTAAAAGCTGTAATTAAAGCAAAAGATGGTTCAACAAAATACTGACATAAGGGGGTGATCATTTTTTCCAACTCACTGATTCTGTTGTTTAATTTTTTTTATTTTTTCTGACATGTTGGCGTTATATCTTTTACTTGGCTGTTATAAGTTGCACTGCGTAAATACAGCTGGATGAAACAAAAACTGTGTCTGTCTTCATTTAAGGCTGCAAAGCAACTAAATGTGATTATTTAAAAGGGGGGTATTCTTTTCTATACCCACTATATGTTTTGCACAGCATAAATATAGAAATGCTAGGATTACCATTCTATGGCATAATAGTAATCTGAAACAAATACTGTACACTTAAAACATCCCAAAACATTAAATTAGAGCTGTGTTCAGGTTATGGCCATTCAAAAATTTACATTTTCCTAACAAGTAGTAAATAAGATTTTAAACAAGTCCTTACTGACCCCTGTAGCTTCATGCATTGTGGAGTAATTATTCTAAATCATTATAGCAAAACACGTTCATGTTCATTTTTTCTTAGTAGAGCGTTTTACCATCCCCTCTCAGCAGTGACTTGGCAGCCTGCCGGCCTCTAATTTCTAATGTAATTTCAGAGTATGTGCACAAGAATAGGGGGAGAGCAGAGTACTGAGGCCAGACTTAAAGGACTTATCTGCATTTGAGGATGAATTGCTGCATAATGTCATCAGCTACAGTTTTACTCATAAGTTTACACACCCTGGCAGAATTTATGATTTCTTGGACATTTTTCAGAGAATATGAATAACACAAAAACATTTCTTTCACTCATGGCTAGTGTTAGGCTGAAGCCATTTTTTATCAATCAACTTTGTTTACTCTTTTCAAATCATAATGACAACACAAACTGCCAAAATGACCCTGATCAAAAGTTTACATACCCTGGTGATTTTGGCCTGATAACATGCACACAAGTTGACACAAAGGGGTTTGAATGGCTACTAAAGGTAAACATTCTCACCTGTGATCTGTTTGCTTGTAATTAGTGTGTGTGTGTGTGTGTGTATAAAAGGTCAATGAGTTTCTGGACTCCTGACAGACCCTTGCATCTTTCATCCAGTGCTGCACTGACGTTTCTGGATTCTGAGCCATGGGGAAAGCAAAAGAATTGTCAAAGGATCTGCTGGAAAAGGTAGTTGAACTGTATAAAACAGGACAGGGATATAAAAAGATATCCAAGGAATTGAGAATGGCAATCAGTAGTGTTCAATCTCTAATCAAGAAGTGGAAAATGAGGGGTTCTGTTGAAACCAAACCATGATCAGGTAGATCAACTAAATTTTAAGCCACAACTGCCAGGAATATTGTTCGGCATGCAAAGAAAAACCCACAAAAAACTTAAGGTGAAATACAGGACTCTCTGAAAACATGTGGTGTGTTTCAGGATGCACAATAAGGAGGCACTTGAAGAAAAATGGACTGCATGGTCAAGTTGCCAGAAGAAAGCCATTACTACAAAAATGCCACACAGTATCCTGCTTATAATACACCAAACAGCACAGAGACAAGCCTCAAACCTTCTGGCACAAAGTCATTTGGAATGATGAGACCAAAATTGAGCTTTTTGGCCACAACCATAAACACAACATTTGGAGAGGAGTCAACAAGGCCTATGATGAAAGGTACACCATTCCTACTGTGAAACACGCATGTGGATCGTTGATGTTTTGGGGATGTGTGAGCTACAGAGACACAGGAAATTTGGTCAAAATTGATGGCAAGATGAATGCAGTATGTTATCAAAAAATACTGGAGGAACATTTGCATTCATCAGTCAGGAAACTTCGCATGGGGCATACATGGGACAAGCCCGTGAATTTACAGGAACTGGAGGCTTTTTGCCAAGAGGAATGGGCAGCTTTACCATCTGAGAAGATAAAAAGCCTCATCCACAAATACCAGAAAAGACTTCAAGCTGTCATTGATGTTAAGGGGGGCAATACACGGTATTAAGAACTGGGGTATGTAAACTTTTGATCAGGGTCATTTAGATAGCTTCTGTTGTCATTATGATTTAAAAAGAGTAAACACAGTTGATTGATAATAAATGGCTTCAGCCAAACATTAACCATGAGTGAAAGAAAGGTTTTTGTGTTATCATTCATATTCTCTAAAAAATGGCCAAGAAACCATAAATGCTGCCAGGGTATGTAAAGTTATGAGCACAACTATACATAGGTTAGTGTGTGCTTGTTTTAAATCTTATTTACTGCTTGTTAAAGGATATATAAAGCTTTTTTTTTTCTCTTTTAAAATAACAAACATGTCATACTTACCTCCTCTGTGCAGTTAATTTTGCACAGAGTGGCCCCAATCCTAGTCTTCTGGGGTCCCACGGCGGCACTCCTGGCTCCTCCTCTTCTCGAGTGCCCAGTTGGAGAGCCACTCTCCCTCAGGGCACTTGTGCGGTTTTGCTCCCATGCCCTGCTGCTGTGTCTATTGACACAGACAGCAGGACTCGGCCCCGCATCATTGGATTTGATTGACAGCAGCGGGAGCCAATAGTTGCGCTGCTATCAATCTATCCAATCAGGACCCGAGACACCAGCTGGAGCTGGTGTGCTCGTCCCCGTCACTGGAAAGACCGAGTTCAGGTATGTAAAAGGGGGGCTCTGGGGGCTACTGCATGACAGGAGGTTTTTTCACCTTAATGCATAGAATGCATTAAGGTGAAAAACCTTGAGGGTTTACAACGCCCTCAAGAACATTTTAATATTTGAATGTTCATAGCCTGGTACTTTTATGCTGCTTTGTGTTTTCCTCTTCCTGGTGAGATGCTAAAGGCTGGAAGTTGTGTGAGTAACACATTAGTTACTTTAGCAAGTAACAAAAGAGTTCACCTACTGTTACCACTTGTATCTACCTCACACATCTGTATACCCTACAACTCTGGGTCTTTCAGCACCTCCCTGGGAACATGTAAACACAGAATTGTGCAAAAGAGAACTGTTACACACTGAATAAGGTACTGGATATTCTAAGCTTGGCTGCTGAACTTCACATACGTGTATGACACCTGAGCTATAAGGTGAGATTTACAATATATATGGCATTGCTATCAGTTGAAAGTCTTCTTTTAGAAGTGCCTCTCTTATTGTTTATATTTTAAGCATTGTAGAGTGCATGGCAAGATTTGAGAGAAGCTACTTATAGATCTAAGAGCATTGAGGCTGGAATTATAGAACATTACTTTTGTGACAAAGTAAAACTCTCCTCAGGTTGTTGTGAGATATTTAAACAAACTCTCTTATGTTTTTTTGTGGATTTCCATTTCACATGCCATCTGGTCCTCTCCAACTCTTGAAATCTTCAAACACAACTATAACACATACCTCTTTGGGCAAGCACATAATCTGACCTAGGATATGTCTTGAGTCACTAATTCTGCACTGCGTCTTCAACTGTTATCTTACAAAGCATGCACTGTAGCCTATTTTACTTCTATTCCTCTAGATCAGTGGTTCTCAACCCTCTAGTGCCGTGACCCCTTGATAAAATTTCCCAAGTTGTGGGGACCCCTAACAGTAAAATTGTTTTCTTAGCGTGGGTTGTCAGCACCCAAGGCAAGACAAGTAATTTGCGCCCCTAACCCACGGACATTTAGCGTTCCCTGAGTCCTTTCCACTCATACAGTATTAAAACCCCTCATGGTACATTTTAGGATGTACCACTCTTTCTCTTTGTTATCCTTTCTTTCCCTTTTATCTCATTCTCTCTATCCTAATTTCTTGTTTTTTTTTTACCCATCCCTCTCTCTAGCCGTCTTTCTTGTTCTTTCTCTCCCCTTTTCTTTGTTCCTTCCCCTCTTTTCCTCTCCCTTCCATGTATTCTCTATTTTTATTCCTTCTCTTACTCCTTGGTGGTGGAATGAGTGGCAGTGCTGGCGGAGAGTTGGGATCAGTGGCAGTGCTGGCGGGGAGTTGGGATCAGTGGCAGTGCTGGGGGAAGTTCTGATCAGCCAACTTAGGTGCTCTTGATCAAGGTCATCTGCTGATCTGAGAACTGTAGTGGGGACTTTTAATGGCAACTCTAATCACAGGTAGTGTTACTCACTGTGAAAAGAGTATCAATAATTCTGCGCTGCCCAAAAGAGTGAAATTAGCAGCTAACACAGCCAATAGGATATGAGCATATAACAAGGAAACAAAAATATGTGTAGCGCTAAAAAACATGAGTTCAATATAGGGACACTGAAGTCCAACTAATGGTGAAAAAACATCTAAAAAAAAGAAAAAAGGTCCTCAATATTTATAAGACTCATAAAAATTAATAGTCCATATAGATGTAGTGACTTCGTGTAGAAAACAATTCAAATGCGTGACATCCAATGTGAAGACAGGAGAGGGAAACCACCACCAACAATAAGAAGGCTTACCAGATCTCGTAGACCCTAGAGGGCATACGCCCAAATCAGGCTTGGGTGGTGGGTGATGGTGGATGTTCCAGAAAGATGGTAAAGATGGACATCAAAAAGTAAACCGTGGACTTGTGTGTCCCTCTGACTCGCTGCCTCACACGCCGCACATCACTCGTTTCCCTTGGAAGCCCCAGCAGCCAGTACAGTGGCACACTGACCACTTCCAGGTGTGGACACTTCTCTCTGCCCCACTTCTGCTCCCGGATTGGTCACGTTTCCAAGCAAAAAAAAAAATTGTTTAATGAGTTATTGCTATTCATGTATTACATACTTAAGTACTTGAAAGAAAAAAAATATGAACATTTCGGTGTACTGTGCCGTTATTAGTTAAATCTGGTGTATAATTTGTCGGATTATACAGAGCAGAAGTGGGGCAGAGAGAAGTGTCCACACCCGGAAGTGGTCAGTGTGCCGCTGTACTGGCTGCTGGGGTTTCCAAGGGAGTGATATGAGTCTTATAAATATTGAGGACCTTTTTTCTTTTTTTAGACGTTTTTTCACCATTAGTTGGACTTCAGTGTCCCTATATTGAACTTTCATGTTTTTTAGCGCTACACATATTTTTGTTTCCAGTGTTACTCACTGTGTCTCCGACTTTGTGGTGTCTCGAAGCAGTGACACCTATGCCAAAATCAGGAGATGGGGTCTCCTCCAGCCCCTCCCACTTCACATTCCTCACCAGTCAGCTGACCTCTAGTCTCTGCCCCCCAGCCATGCTGTGAACTGAATGGGCGAATGTGAAGAGGCTGAGTGGGCAGCTGCGGGCTCCAGGAACAGCCCTGCTGGGCGGCCACAAAAAGGCTGGGATAGCGGTGCTAGCTTCAGGAACAGCCCAGGATTCAGTGACCCCTGGCAAATCATCATTTGACCCCCAGGTTGAGAACCACTGCTCTAGATCAGCCTTTCTCAACTAGGGTTCCTCCTGAGGTTTCTAAGGGGATCCTTGGCCAATTAACAATAGATAACCACTAACATCAAAATGATCTGTTTAGCTATCTGTAAGAGGTATTCTTCCCAATGACCACGAATGTAAGGAGCATTTTTCCTGATGACCATCACGCTATTGTACTGTTTTGTAAGGCCTCATGCACACGAGACGCTGTTAAACTCGCGTTCAGAGGCAGTTGGACACTTTTTTCAACTGTCCCTGAACCCATTCAATGTTATCCTATGTGTCCATGTACACAGTCTTGTTTTTTGGCGTTTTTAGGCAGTTGCGTTTAACCTCGTTTTTCCAGAAGCAAAAAAATGGGTTCAGACGCGAAAGTTTTCTACGTTTCAGATGTTTGCATTTTATACGTGTTTTTAAAGGAACATTTTACGACCTGACTCTGGGGCCCCATATCTCAAGGCCATTTGGTGCTAGGAACCCCAAATTTGGTGTACAAACACAATGGAACTAGCACTATAACATTTCCAAATTTGGGGGCCTAGCATCAAGTGGCCTTGAGATATGGGGCCCCAAATTCAGGTCACAAAATGTCATTCTCTGCTGCAGAAAAGTGCTTGACATTTTGCGACCCAAATTTGGGGCCCCATATCTCAGGGCCACTTGGTGCTAGTAACCCCACATTTGGTTTGACTAACACTATAACATATCCAAATTTGGGGTTACTAGCACCAAGTGGCCCCGAGATATGGGCCCCAAAGTCAGGTCAGAAAATGTCATTCTCTCCTCTGCAGACGCTTCTAGACGCAAACGCGGTAAAACGCGGCTAAACGCATGCAGACGTGGCAAAACGGGCATTTCTAAACGCTGGTTTCAGCTTTTAAAATTATGTGTTCAACAGAGTTTGCACCGGCGTCTCTTGTGCATGAGGCCTAAGGATACTCTTTCTAATATTTTACTATACTGCATGCTTTTGATATACAACTGTAAGTACTTATCATTGTAAACCTTTCTGAGTATATCTATATTATTCATAACTGTAGTTTGTTCAGCACCACAGGAGATAATGATTCTATATGTATAAATCAAAGTGAATAATAATTATAATACTATAAAGCGAAATTAAAACAATATTTAGTTGTGCTTCTTTATTACAGTTTTGTTCACTTATCAAGGTCCTAAGCTGCGGCAATGCTCAAGGCTACTTTTAAAATTACAACTATATTGGCTACCTCTGCTGTGAAGCTGTATTGATGCCACAACAGGATACTGAAAAAGGATCTGACTTCCCTTTAAACAATAGTCGTTTTCATATTCCCCAGTTTACTCTCCACTGGGTCTACAGCAAACTCTTTCATCTCTTGTTTTTATGTAGCCACTGTAACAAATGACGTGTCTTATCCCACCATTGAACCAAATGTAGTTTAATGAAAACACACGCTGTGTAGCTGTAAGAGCTCCCTATTAGATGAACAGTTTCATTGTTAAATTGTTCAGTGAGAGATAATGTGGCAATAAGTAAAACTAAAGCTTTTTATACACTGGTTTGAGCACAGAGCTAGCACTACAAAGTATCAAGTCTCATCCAGTGGTAATAGAGGATTATCATCAGGTTTTTCTTGGTGGTAGGTTGGAACACGCTTTAAAGATACTGTAGGTAAATCTTTATTTTGACTATTAAAGTGGAACTCAAGCATTTTGACCCCACCCTCAACTCCTACCCAGGTGTTTATTTATTTTACAACATTAGTTCTAGGAGTTAGGATGCTGTGTACAATCTACATAAAAACACAATGCAACGATTTGCAAATATCATACACCCATATTTTATTCACAATAGAAAAAAGAAAACAGTTTAAATGTTTAAAGAAGAAAATGTACCTTTTTTAAAAAAAAAAATAGGGTCATTTTGAAATTGATGACAGCAACACATCCCACAAAAGTTGTGATAGGGACATGATTACCCTGGTGTAGCATCCCCTTTTTTTAACAACACTCTGTAAATGACTGGGAACTTAAGAGACCAGTTGGGTAAAGGAATGTTGCCCCATTTGTCCCTGATATAGGACTGTTATTGAAAGAAGAAGGGCTGCTACACCATGGTAAACATGGCTCTGTCCAAACTTTTTTTGAGACATATTGCTGCAATCAATATCAAAATGACCTTATTTTCTCTTTTAAACATTTAAAATTTTTTCTATTGTGAATAAAATAGAGGTTTATGAGATTTGCAAATCGTTGCACTCTGTTATGTACACATCTCCCAAACTTTTTTGGAATTGGGGTTGTAAAAATCCCCTATACATATTTTTTTTTTCTTGCAGTCTTCTAGCTAGTCCGGTGAAGTTCCTCCTCTTCCTCCAGCTTCTCCTCTTCTACCAGAAACAGCATGGGGCAGGCATTCTTCCAAGACCAAGAGGCACTTATGTTATGACGTGAGTGCCTCCCAGTCCTGGAGAACTATGAGCCCAGCCTGCTTGATGATGCAAGTATCATTCTAGTCCAGAAAAGGACTGTGTGTGCTGGAGGAGGGAAGTCAGGAACGCCACCGGAGCATAGAGAGGGTAAGGCCTCTTTCACACGGGGCAGATCAGTCATGATCCGCCCCGTGAACACACGCTGGCTCAGCGGGGATCGCTCCGCCGATCCCCGCTGAGCAGGAAGATGACAGGTGCATCGCTGCACGCTGTGCAGCGACGGACCTGTCAGAGCGCCGCTCTCCCCTATGGGGGGATCGGATGATGACGGTCCGTAGTGTCCGTCGTCATCCGATCCGATCCGAAAACGGAGGGAAAAGTAGGTTTTTCCTCCGTTACACTTTTCGGATCGGAGCGGGGTCGGATGTCAGCGGACATGTCACCGCTGACATCCGACGCTCCATAGGGATGACTGTATGTCCGTTTTTCATCCGAAAACGGATGGATGAAAAACGGACATACGGATCATCCGTGTGAAAGAGGCGGAAGTCAAGATTGTAAATGTTTTGTTTTAGAAACTACTGTAAACATATTTACTTTATAGGGATACAACTGAAGTTTAAATATAGAACAGAAAAAGATATATATATAGATCTATCTATCTATCTATAGATAGATAGATAGACACACACACACACAGAATATTACCTCTATGCAAGATTTTGTTACAAATAATAGAATTTCTTTGTTAAAGATACGGAACATGCTAAAAACAAAGGTGTACCTATTCAAAACAAACTCTACCTAAAGATGATCTTACTGGTGAAAATATGCATGCATACATCCTAGAGCATAAGTGTATGTATAAGCTCACTCCTAATAAGCATATTAGGCACAAACATAAGGAAAGGAAGGTAAGGAAAGATGCTGATCTTGGAACGAAGAGAGAAAAAAATGTAGAATGTTCAATCACAGATATACTAGGTCATCCATTTCATCCACAGAAGCACTACACTAATAGATGTTTCAGATCACATTAAATAAGGGCTTATTAATAGCTTCATATGCAGTGGGGAAAATAATTATTTGATCCCCTGCAGCTTTTGTAAGTTTGCCCACTTACAAAGAAATGAAGAGTCTATACTTTTTATCATAGGTGTATTTTAAATGATAGAATATCAACCAAAAATCTTGAAAAAACACATGATACAAATGTTAGAAATTGAGTTGCAGTTCAGTGAGTAAAATAAGTATTTGATCCCCAAGCAAAACATGACTTAGGACTTGGTGGAGAAACCCTTGTTGGCAAGCAAGCACACAGGTAAGACATTTCTTGTAGTTAGTGACCAGGTTTGCACACATCTCAGGAGGGATTTTGGTCCACTCCTTTTTACAGATCTTCTCAAAATCTTTAAGGTTTCTTGGCTGTCGCTTGGCAACTCAAAGTTTCACCTCCCTTCATAAACCACTGGCCACTCCATGACCTTAATGTGCTTCTTCTTGAGCCACTCCTTTGTTGCCTTGGCAGCATGTTTTGGGTCATTGTCATGCTGCAGGACCCATTCAATTTTGGTCTCATCTGACCACAGCACGTTCTCCCAATCCAGCTCTGAACCATTTAGATGTTCATTGGCATGACTGTACATGTGCCTTCATGAGGAGGGGGACTCACTGTGTTTGAAGGAAAAATGCTGACTTAAACACCATCCCTACTGTCAAGCACGGAGGTGGAAACATGATGCTTTGGGGCTGTTTCTCTGTTAAAGGTACAGGCCAACTTTGCCACATTGAGGAGCCAATGGACAGGGCCATGTATTGTAAAATCTTGGATGAGAACCTTCTTCTCTCAGCCAGAACACTGAAGATGGGTCTGTCAGCATGACAATGACCCAAAACATACCGCCAAGGCAACAAAGGAGTGACTCATGAAGAAGCACAATAAGGTCATGGAGTGGCCTAGTCAGTCTCCAGACCTTAATCCTATAGAAAATTTATGAAGGTAGCTGAAACTTTGAGTTGCCAAGAGACAGCCAAGAAACCTTAAGGATTTAGAGAAGATCTGTAAAGCAGAGTGGACCAAAATCCCTCCTGTGATGTGTTTTGTGTGGTTTTTTTTTCAGGATTTTTGGTTCATATTCTGTCAATATCATTAAAAATACACCTATGATAAAAATTATAGACCCTTCATTTCTTTGTAAGTGGGCAAACTTACAAAATCTGTAGGGGATCAAATAAGGAATTTCCCACTGTATTACTGGAAGGATAGAACAAATATAACAATCCTCAAAGGAAAACATGCAGACTATTAGAGAGACCCTTTGCTGCCAAATCTACCATACATAGTGGAAAATGGAAAAGTCTTGGAAGTCGCACACATCTCTGCAAAACCCCGCAAGAAGTTCCAGGACTTCATTTTTCCATTAAATGTCTAGAGCTCGGACAAGTTATGTCCTTGTCTGCACTCCAAGTAGATGCTACACAAGAGCATGTTGGGGTAATGTAGCCTTAGGCCCTCCAGAAATCAATGAAGTTTCAAGGTGGCGTTAACCTGCAATTTGTAGTAGTAAAGGAGTGTCACACATAGATTTCTACAGGGACTACTGAAACCCCATGTACAGTGCCTTGAAAAAGTATTTATACCCCTTGAAATTTTCCACATGTTACAACCAAAAACCTAAATGTATTTTATTGGGATTTTATTTGATAGACCAACACAAAGTGGTACACAATTGAGAAGTAGAACGATGATAAATGGTTTTCCAAATTTTTTACAAATAAATATGTGAAAAGTGTGGCGTGCATTTGTATACAGCCCCCCTGAGTCAATACTTTTGTAGAACCACCTTTCGCTGCAATTACAGCTGCAAGTCTATTTGGGTAGGTCTCTACCAGCTTTGCACATCTAGAGAGAAAAATATTTGCCCATTCTTCTTTGCAAAATAGCTCATGCTCTCTCAGATTGGGTGGAGAGCATCTGTGAACAGCAATTTTTAAGTCTTGCCACAGATTCTCATTTGGATTTAGGTTTGGACTTTGGTCCATTATAACACATGAATATGCTTTGATCGAAACCATTCCATTGTAGCTCTGGCTGTATGTTTAGGGTCGTTGTCCTGCTGAAAGTTGAACCTCCACCCCAGTCTCAAGTCTTTTGCAGACTCTAACATGTTTTCTTCTAAGATTGCTCTGTATTTGGCTCCATCCATCTTCCCATCAACTCAGACCAGCTTACCTGTCCCTGCTGAAGAAAAGCATGTCCACAACATAATGTTGCCACCACCATGTTTCACAGTGGGGATGGTGTGTTCAGGGTGATGTGCAGTGTTAGTTTTCCGCCACACATAACATTTTGCTTTTAGGCCAAAAAGTTAAATTTTGGTCTCATCTGACCAGAGCACCTTCTTCCCCATGTTTGCTGTGTTTCTCACATGGCTTCTCGCAAACTGCAAACAGACTTCTTATGGCTTTCTTTCAACAAATGCTTTCTTCTTGCCACTCTTCCATAAAGGCCAGATTTGTGGAGTGCACAACGATTAGTTGTCCTGTGGACAGATTCTCCCACCTGAGCTGTGGATCTCTGGAGCTCCTCCAGAGTTGGCTGCTTCTCTTGGCCTTTTGGCTGCTTCTCTGATTAATGCTCTCCTTGCCCAGCCTGTCAGTTTAGGTGGACGGCCATGTCTTGGTAGGTTTGCAGTTGTGCCATACTCTTTCCATGTTTGGATGATGGATTGAACAGTATTCCGTGAGATGTTCAAAGCTTGGGATAATTTTTTTATAACCTAACCCTGCATTAAACTTCTTCACAACTTTATCCCTGACCTGTCTGGTGTGTTCCTTGGCCATCATGATGCTGTTTGTTCACTAAGGTTCTATAACAAACCTCTGAGGGCTTCACAGAACATCTGTATTTATAGTTAGATTAAATTACGCAGAGGTGGACTCTATTAATTAGGTGACTTCTGAAGGCAATTGGTTCCACTAGATTGTAGGGGTATCAGAGTAAGGGGGGCTGAATACAAATGCATGCCACACTTTTCAGATATTTATTTGTAAAAATTTCGAAAACCATTATCATTTTTTTTCCACTTCACAATTATGTGCCACTTTGTGTTGGTCGATCACATAAACCCCCCCCCTCCCCCCCCCCAAAATGTATGTTTTTGGTTGTAACATGACAAAATGTGGAAAATTTCAAGGGGTATGAATACTTTTTCAAGGCACTGTATATGGTTTACACATTATCCTCAGGTTCGCAGGTGGATTTTACCTGTAATCTATAGAAGCCTATAAAATAGATGACCATAAATAACATAAAAGTCCACTCACACTCTCATGAGGTTTCAAATTGAAGAGACTTCATTCCAACTGTAAAAGCAAAAATCCATTTTGTCAAAAGAGATGTAGGGAGTACTACCACAGGATGGGAGAGACACTACGTGTGACCAGTTTTGGAAATATCCCAACAGGAGCAATCTACAGATAAGAGTCTCAAAGTTCTACTTTACCACACTTTTCTCACAAAAGTGATGTTAGAAAGACCATTGCTTACAAACAAATAGATGTATGTACGGATCTTACATTTGACCTCTGTGGCAAATATTGGCTGTAATTCATAAAGGGGTCAGCACAGTTGTTCATTGTTCATCTTAACAGGCATTGGGGATATTTACTAAAACTGGTAGGAAAACAGAATCTTGTGCAGCTGTGCATAGTAGCCAATTATTTTCTAACTTCAGCTTGTTCAATTAAGCTTTGGCAATAAGGCCGGGTTCACACTTGTACGACAAATGCTCCAACATTGGGAGCTCATGTCGCATGGCGTGTGAAAATCAATGTTTCCCTGTCTTAACTGGTCCGACACAAGTCGGTCCGACTTTGAAAATGCTCCCTGCACTACTTTGGTCTGACTTTGATCCTACTTCAGCCCATTGAATATCATTGAAGTCGGATCAAAGTTGGATCGCCATCTTAACTGATCCGACTTTGACATGTGACTTGTGCTCTGATGATCTTGAAGGGGAACCCCACGCCAAATTAAAAAAAGGCATGGGTTCCCCCTCCAAGACCATACCAGGCCCTTAGGTCTGGTATGGTTTTTAAGGGGAATCCCTATGCCGAAAAAACAGCGTGGGGTCCCCCCCAAAATCCATACTAGACCCTTATCCAAGCACACAGCCTGGCGGGTCAGAAAAGGGGATGGGGACAAGCAAGGCCCCCCCTCCTGAACCATACTAGGCCGCATGCCCTCAACATGGGGGGGTGGTGGGTGCTTTGGGGCAATGTTGATGGGGACAAGGGCCTCTTTCTGACAACCCTGGCCATTGGTTTTCAGGGTCTGCGGGTGGGGGGCTTATTGGAATCTAGATGCACCCTTTAACAAGGGGGCCCCAGATCCCGGCCCCCCACCCTATGTGAATGAGTATGGGGTAGATTGTACCCCTACCCATTCACCTAAAAAAAAAGTGTCAAAAATAAAACTCAGTACACAGGTTTTTAAAGTAATTTATTAAAGCAGCTCTGGCGTCTCTTTTCAATTTCTTCTCCCCTCTCTTCTGCCTTTGCCAGTTCTTCTCCCCTTTCCGGTTCTTCGCTCTCCGCTGATGTCTTCTAGCCCTCTCCTGTTCTTCTCCCTCTGTCTGCTGTCTTCTGCCTCTGTCAGGTCTCCTCTCTGTGCAGTCTTCTCCCTCTGTTCTTCCTCCGATGTTGACTCAACGCTCTCTCTTGCCCTAATGCTGGGTGCGCAGTGTGCCACTACTTATGTTGGCATGGGGCGTGGTCATCGGGTGATATCATCCAGAGGCCCCATCCCCTTATGACATCACCTGTGACCTCCGCCCCATGCCAATATAAGTAGTGTAAAAACACAGTGTTGCACTGTAAACCATCATAAAAGCAAAATATTATACAATGAATGAAAACATATAAACAAAAAAATGCTTGTATATAAGAAAAGTGAAAAGCCCAGTGGCCGTAGCTAGTGATCTGTAGAATCACCAATATAGTGAGTTCATAAAGGCAAATAGCCCAAATAAGAAGGATTTTGAATCCACTCTTAGAAAAATACTTTTGGTAGTGAGATGAAATAAAAATGGCCGTTGTAACACCAGGGATAGTGTATCCTCCACCCGGGTAATATAGATGAATACTCTTACCAGACGTGGTGGACTCACGTGCCAGCGGCAGTGGGTCAATCAAGCCTATGGCGACCGGAGCCTGGAACTCCAATGCTGTACTCTGGAACTCCCACTGGACAGGATGGAACTGGAACCCATTGTGAAACAATCCGAATGTAGGTAGTGGGTGTGAAAACACTCTCATCCAAACCAAATGTGGGGATAGTGAAAGACAAAAAGGCTCCACATGGTGCAGGTCAAAACAGATTTATTATAAAAAGTACATACATCAAGTCACGGATGTGTACAAAAAATGTGATCACAAGGATAAAAGCAATGTGAGTAGCTGTAAAATGCGAGTCCAATGCATTTTGTCCCAATGGACTTCAACTGGGGCATAACGCAGCTCCCCCACATTGCCTATATTTATAAAATACATAAATGATCAGGTGATTGGAAGGAAAGAGGCTTGGCTCCGCTCATGGCACCAGAACCGGAAGCATGGCCGCTGGTGTGAGCTACACGCCTCACTCTTAAAGCCGATGGACGGAAACAATAGCAATCATGTGAGGCGTCTGAGCCACACTCCAATCTGAATGTAATGACGTCACTACATCTTAATCTTAGTGCAATGATGACACCACGTCTTCCAGCGGAATGCTCTCCAGGCCTCAAAGAGACCGTCAGTCATGTGACCCCTCGTGGAGCACCCAAGCCTCATTACCATCATAGCGGCATCCAACATCAATCTCAGACCCTGAAAGAGAGATTTATTGCGAAGGGATACAGATCTGCGGATTTAGATGCAGACATTAACAGAGCTTCCATGTTTGACAGGAATACTTTATTACTTGACCACCCCAAACCCATTCAAGAAAATAAATTTAAATGGTCCTTTTTCACTTCTTTTTCCATACAGCATAGGCAAATCAAAAAGATTTTCAACAAACATTGGAAGGTCCTTCAGAGTGATAGGTTTTTGGGCCCAGTTATCCCTGAACGTGCGGATGTTATATACAGAGGTGCCCATTCTATACAGGGAGAGATTGTGCCCAATGTCATTGACCCGCCTAGAACTCTTTCCTTTTTTCAACAATGTAAGGCATATTGCCCCTGTCGCAAATGCAATGTTTGCCTCCACAACATTTGTGGGAGACGCAAAATGGTTGCAGGGTGCTGACCAGATTGTGCTGCTGGTGGGAAAGTAGTAACAGTTCTGGGGAGCATAGAGGGAAGGGTAGCAGAAGCAGAGGAAGCTGTCCAAGAGGTTTGCTATGGGTAATGGAACTGCAGGGGGAGCCCTCAATGGATTAAATGCAGGGGAAGTGTGGTTAATGAAAGAGGAGTACTGTTATACAGGAGGCAAGGGACACTTTTTAGCAGCTGTGGTTGCTAAGGGTAACCAAGGAATAGATTATTGATGTTTAGAGGCATTTGAATTGGTATGAATCAACTGAAACTGGGAATAGTATCTCAGACCAAGCTTGGAGCAGAGGCTGAACAAAGTTTAAGTTCCCTTATCTGACTAGGGAAAGCACATCAGTAACACAATCTAACAGAAGCCTTTGTGAACCAGCTGAATACTGTTCTAAAAAGTAGGCTTTGTCATCTCCCAGCAACCACACTAAAGACTCAAGCTGAGATATATTAAAGGAAGGGGTGAAATCATCATAGAAATGAGATGTATCAGTCAAAGCTAATTTAGAAAAAAACCTGAACCAAAGGCTGTATTTCACTACATGAATATATGCACTGATCAATTAAGGTATGTGTTATCTGAATACACTTTAGCAGTTTTTCACTTGTGCAATCTGGCAAAATCATGTGTCAAAGATCTTTATTCTTCAATGTCAATTCCACATGAGCAATAGCCTCCCCTTGAAACATCTTGACATAAAGGACAGCAAATACTCAGAGCAAATATCACCCAGTTCCCAAGTGCAGCTGATCTGGCCATTAATAAGCTCCAGTATTATGTCAGAAATCAGTAGCAGGGTTGGCCAGATCTGTGTGGCTACACTCTGGAAACTGGGACCAGACTGTGTACGCTTTAGGTGAGATTTATGTACTGTGAAACAAAATCTATCCAAAACACCAGCACATAGCAGACCTACAAATATAAATGAACCAAAGACGGTATCCCTAACTAATCAACCTAACAAACAGAAAGCCTAACTACAATTAAACATATACTATATATACAAAAAATGGGGAACACAAAAAAGCAGGAGAAAACTGGAGCAGATGGGAAAGGGGAACTAAAATTGGAATCAGGAACAAGGGAGAGCAGATACAAGGCAGCAGGGTACAGGCCAGGAGCAAGATCCGGATTAATGGCAAACAAAATCTGGCAGTAGCAAAACCCTGGAGTGAGAGGCAGGACCTAAATACCCTTCCAGCAGCCAGCATCAGGTGGAAACTGATTACTGCTGGCTGCTGAAAGACATCCACTGGTGGATACCAAAATTA
Source organism: Aquarana catesbeiana (assembly GCF_042186555.1). NCBI lineage: Eukaryota > Metazoa > Chordata > Amphibia > Anura > Ranidae > Aquarana > Aquarana catesbeiana. Next base: position 106,521,367 of record NC_133334.1, read on the forward strand.
CGACTGCAGGTGATCCAGGTCCTGAGAAACACTTACTCTGGGAGAGGGAAGGCCATCACTTTTCAGGTTCTGCTGCAGTGAACATATGCACAGGCAGCGAACTGACTGAAGGAGAAGGGAGACTGAGCAGAGTTAGACCCATTAAAATGCTGCTTCTTCATTGTTCATTGTCCAACAAGCTGGGTGTGTGTTTTTGACCAAGCTGTTGTGCTGCAGTGGTAGAGGCTGAGGAATCTAGCTTTGTTTTCTGGGTTTGCAGCAATGCCTAGCTTAGAAGGCTATTGTTAGAGAATTACAAATTATTCAAAGGTTAACCACTTGTTGACCACGCTAAAACTAAATGACAGCTACAGCATGGCTGGATAATTCTGGGAGGCCATCATATAACGGCCTCCTATGATTGTGCCCCCCGCACGCCAGCCGCAGGGTGTGGGTGGCGTTCTCTGTGATCCCAGTGTCCAGAGGACACTGCTGATCACAGATTGAGGTAAAGAGCCAATCAGTGGCTCTTTACCACGTGATCAGCTGTGTCCAATCACAGCTAATTATTGATGTAAATAGAAGCCGGATATTGACACTCCTTTCCTCATGCTGACAGCATAAGAAGAGGAGAAGAGAGCCGATAACCAGCTTCTCTAAAAGGGACATATACACTGAATATCAGGGCAGTGATTATGTGTCAAGATTATCAGTGTAGTGCCAACAGTGCACATAAGTGCTGCCAATAAGTGCCAATCGGTGTCACTTATCAGTCCTGCCTACCAGTACCCATCAGTGTCACTTATCAGTGCCGCCTATCAGTGCCCACTAGTGCCGTCTCATCAGTGCCGCCACATCAATACCCATCAGTGCAGCCTATCAGTGCCCATCAGTGCACATCAGTGAAGGAGAAAAATTACCTGTTTGAAAAATGTTATATATGTACATACTACGAAAATGTTTTTTTGTTTTTTTTCAAAATGTTCAGTCTTTATTAGTTTATTTAGTAAAAAATAAAAAACCCTAATGGTGATCAAATACCACCAAAAGCAAGCCCTTTTTGTGTGAAAAAAATATGATAAAAATGTTGTTTGTGTACAGTGTTGCATGACCTCGCCATTGTCATTCAAAGTGCAACAGTGGTGAAAGCTGAAAATTGGCCTGAGCAGGAAGGGGTAAAAGTGCCCAGAAGGCAGGCGGTTAAAACCTTCACATATATGTGTTTTATATAAATTCAAACAAGGGAGTTGGTTGGGACTTTATATGAAGCACAGCTAAGAATATAAAAATATGCAATCACATGTTGGTGGATTTCAAAGAGATGACATGGTTCAAAAACGATCTACGCAGATTAAGGACTACTACCTGAGGGGCATATAAAATTATTCAACACTATTATATGCCCCTAAGGTAGTAGTCCTTAATCTGCCTATGGGCAGTTCTATATATAAATATATTTGCACGGTGTTCTCTTTTACAGTATATCTACTCAAATTGTCACACATTCTGTACCAATACTTAATTGTTAATTGGGGACTACACTACCACCGATGCTTCTTATATCACGTCCTTGGGCCTCAGCATGGCCTCAGCTCCCGTGGGATGTCTGTTTTTCCATGGCGCATTCAGTTGTGAACATTATAAATTATATATCCAATTCATATGTAGGTAAGAGCACTTGGGAATATTCCATCTCTCCTCTGCCCTGCTTTCCCCTTGTGTCAAACATCTGTTCATTCTGCAATCCTTTATCCTATTATAGATTTACCCTAATGTAACTGCTTCTGATGAATGGACATCTCCACGAAACGCGTAGAGCCTCAGCCTTATGCTACATCAACACAATCATGTGATTCAATAATATGAATTTTATCATCAGTCATTACAATCATTAACATATTTATGTTTATTATGAATTGGAACAATTTTACTACTTTATACCAATGTATCTATTACCAGTAGATCGTTTGTAAATCATGTCGCTATTATGTATAATTAATTGTTATGGTGCTATTTACTTCTATCATGTTATCTTTTTTTTCAATGTATAGCTCTTTGAAATCCACCAACATGTGATTGCAGATTTTTATATTCTTAGTTGTGCTTCATATAAAGTCCCAACCAACTCCCTCGTTCGAATGAATATATATATATATATATATATATATATATATATATATATATTAGGGATGGAGGCAGATGAACCTACCCACTCATTGCCTCATTTAAAGTCCCAAACCCCCCCTTTCTTTGCATATATGTGTTTTAGCTGTGTATTTACCTCTGTGCCTGTGTTAAGCTAGCTAGTAGTGGTAACACAGGTAATTTTTCTTTTAGACATTTTCTGTCAGTTTGAATATGACCTAAAAATATTGATAAAATGTGCAATAGTGATGGAGTGTGTGTAACTCTCCAGTGTACTGCATGCATCTCCTGTCTCCCGTCTCTGTCTTAGTTTCTTTTGCACTCTGGTCAGTTGCAGCTTCATATCGCTGCCTTAGGTTATCGTGTTCAATCTTTTTTTTCTGGTTTGAGCAGCCTCCTTTCTTGCTAAGGGCTGAATCCTTTCATTTACAACAGTGATAACAACTGCAGAGCTTGCAATCCAACAGCCCTTGATGTAACATAGCATAAATATGCATGTGTTGTCAGCAGTGTAACAACGCAATTCCCTCTCCTCTTATTGCTGCTTTTGGTGGTTCCTCTATATTCATTCTTTACAGCAGACTGTGGAAAAAAGAGTTCCTCATAAAAATAAATATTATCCTCATAGCTTTCCAAGCACCACAGGCAGCAGAAAGTTTAAGCATGCTAAGGGATGACATCTACTGTGAGGCCACAAGGACTAAGGAGGAGGTAAGGAGAGAGTGTGAGGCAGTGAGGTGGGGAAGAGAGATGCGGGGGGGAGTCAGAAGAATTGAAGAATGAGCATGAAAGAGGCACAGAATAAAGCAGAATAAAGCAGCTAAAATACATGGAGGAGGATACAGTAAACCGATATGACGGAGCTGGAAGAAGGAAAATGGAAACAGATTGGAGTCCGTTTTCTCAGCCGTCTCTTGGGATTTCATTAGGAACATACAGAAGATACATATACAGATGTTTATTAATATACATTTAGCATTTGATAATTAAGGAGGTGTTTATTATTGCTTAACTTGCAAGTTATAGTGAGAATGACTACATTATTTTTGCCTAAGATATTTATGAGATATTATTATGTGTTGCTCATCAATCAAATAATATATTTTGAAGGCTAGCGAACATATTTATATAATAATTCCATAATAACTGTAGTATAGCAAACAACTATTAATTGACCCCTTTACGTCATGAGGCAAAGCGTGATGGACAAGGAGCAGTGGCTCATAGCAACCAAACAACGATAATGTTTTATAAATCGACTACTAAAAATAAGTAAATGATTAATGTGCAGGGAAGTGTTAAAATCCCTGCAATGCTATTTTTCTTTTTATTGCCACCTTTGTATTATTGCAAAAATGTGTCTTGGCTTCCTGTTCAAAATTTTAGGGGAATGATATCCCTTTACTTTGTGTTGGAGGGCTGCCTCTAAAATTTTGGACTTCCCGTAATTTTCTTTCATAGCGACAATGGTCGCCAGTACTTTTAGGGTGGGTAAATCTCTGCAACAAAGATAAAAGTTTTAAAACATTTATAACTAATACTCAAAAAAGTGGAGGAGTCGGCGGTACTAAGAAACTTGACCCCAAGCTTTTTTATATATGGCTTACTCCCCACAAAAAAATATGAATATATATATATATATATATATATATATATATATATATATATATATACAGTATCTCACAAAAGTGAGTACACCCGTCACATTTTTGTAATTGTTGTTTTAGTATAACTTTTTATGTGATAACACTGACACTTTGCTACAATGTAAAGTAGTAAGTGTACAGCTTGTATAACAGTGTCAATTTGCTGTCCCCTCAAAATAACTCAACACACAGCCATTAATGTCTAAACCGCTGGCAACAAAAGTGAGTACACCCCTAAGTGAAAATGTCCAAATTGGGCCCAATTAGCCATTTTCCTTCTCCGGTGTCATGTGACTCATATGTCTTACAAGGTCTCAGGTGTGAATGGAGAGCAGGTGTGTTACATCTGGTGTTATCGCTCTCACTCTCTCATACTGGTCACTGGAAGTTCAACATGACACGTCAATGCAAAGAACTCCCTGAGAATCTGAAAAAAAAGAATTGTTGCTCTACATAAAGATGGTCTAGGCTATAAGAAGATTACCAAGACCCCAAAACTGAGCTGCAGCATGGTGGCCAAGACCATACAGCGGTTTAACAGGACAGGTTCCACTCAGAACAGGCCTCACCATGGTCGACCAAAGAAGCTGAGTGCACATGCTCAGCGTCATATCCAGAGGTTGTCTTTGTGAAATAGACGTATGAGTGCTGCCAGCATTGCTGCAGAGGTTGAAGGGGTGGGGGGTCAGCCTGTCAGTGCTCAGACCATACTCCACACACTGCATCAAATTGGTCTGCATGGCTGTCGTCCCTGAAGTAAGCCTCTTCTAAAGATGATGCACAAGAAAGCCCTCAAACAGTTTGCTAAAGACAAGCAGGCTAAGGACATGAATTACTTGAACCAGGTTCTGTGGTCTGATGAGACCAAGATAAACTTATTTGGTTCAAATGTCAAGCGTGTTTTGGCAGAAACCAGGTGAGGAGTACAAAGACAAGTGTGTCTTGCCTACAGTCAAGCATGGTGGTGGGAGTGTCATGGTCTGGGGCTGCATGAGAGTTGCCAGCACTGGGGAGCTACAGTTCATTGAGGGAATAATGAATGCCAACATGTACTGTGACATACTGAAGCAGAGCATGATCCCCTCTCTTCAGGGACTGGGCTGAAGGGCAGTATTCCAACATAACGACCCCCAAACACACCTCCAAGACGACCACTGCCTTGCTAAAGAAGCTGAGGGTAAAGGTGATGGACTGACCAAGCATGTCTCCAGACCTAAACCCTATTGAGCATCTGTGGGGCATCCTCAAATGGAAGGTGGAGGAGCGCAAGTTCTCTACCATCCACCAACTATGTGATGTCGTCATGGAGGAGTGGGAGAGGACTCCAGTGGCAACCTGTGAAGCACTGGTGAACTCCATGCCCAAGAGGATTAAGGCAGTGCTGAAAATTAATGGTTGCCACACAAAATATTGACACTTTGGTCCCAATTTGGACATTTTCACTTAGGGGTGTACTCACTTTTGTTGAAAGCACTTTAGACATTAATGGCTGTGTGTTGAGTTATTTTGAGGGGACAGCAAATTTACACTGTTATACAAGCTGTACACTCACATTGTAGCAAAGTGTCATTTCTTCAGTGCTGTCGCATGAAAAGATATAATAAAATATTTTCAAAAATGTGAGGGGTGTACTCACTTTTGTGAGATATTGTGTGTGTATATATATATATATATATATATATATATATATATATATATATATATATATATATATATATATATAAATCTCAATCAAATGGTAATCCTGAAATACTGCAATACATTACATTAAGAATGATTTGTATCTCATTATAGCAAAAATACAAAAAGTTAAAATATTTGGACCAAGTTAAATACATATTTAAATAGGGCCAAGTTAAATAATATTTGGGCCAATATTAAAATACACAAAGACCAACGCCCTTCTGAAAATACATGCCCACTTATACACTCAAATCCAAACAATGGGTAAACCCCCAGAAGCGGATTTAAAAGAGGTTAGACCCTCCACAGAACCTAAATAGTTAATTTAGTATTGTATATTCCAAACCAGTATAGTCCTCCAACATAGGGCCAATATATCAAGGAGTGCAAAATGTATGCCTAGGATAACACCATGTAGCAGTCCTGTACTGGCAGCTCTTGTATCTAATCCACCATGAAGTGGAAGGTCATGCTATACTTCCCACTAGATACAATGGTCCAGAGCTAAATCCATCACTCTTCCACATATCCAATGCTTTATATACATACACATAAGCCACCATAAATGATGAGGACTGCACGTCCCTCAAGGGAGACATGTTGCACCATAATGGTGGATAATTGCTGTAGTTATTGATTGCACATAACCCAAGCAACATCAAAGTAGGAGCAGTCCACATGTCTTCCACATGTCTGTAGGACTACAAGGAAACATATCAGCTTTACGGCTGATCTGTGACACCAGGAGCCTGCTTGTAGGAGAGAACTGTGTGTCACTTGAGATATAAAAAAAACATTGTGACCCTTTTCAGTTTTTCCTTTTCCTTTCTTTTCAGTTCTACTGATGGGTTTGCCAATAATTATCTTGTAGTGGCTAGACAAGGTATTCAAATAAAATTGTAAACTATAGTGATGTTCTGGTGCTGCTTCTCTTACCAGCTGCCCTAGACTAATGTTCATTAACTGTATTAAAACATGTGTCCCATTTAAAACCAGATTTTTTATATATATATATATATATATATATATATATATATATATATATATGTCAAGTGCTATGTTGATTTAGTGAATTGATTTTACAAATTGAAATTCCCCCAGAACCTGTAAGAAATATATATCACTTATATAAGTTATGGGCCTGTTTCTTTGGCAATAACCCATAAGCATTTTTTTCTGTAAATAGAGAGCTGCTCTGAGTAACTGTTTATGTGACTGCTTGGCTCAAAGAGGAAAAAAATAAGAAAATGAGCTCCAGTTTATGCTGCTCATCTTTGCATTTCACAGTATGTCTGAATAAAATGCAATTAGAACTAAAATCAAAGAAGTTCTGCTTACATTATCCATCAAGAGCCTTCCATTCTAAATGCAGGCACAAACTCTGTGTAAGTCTGGTCGTCTGGTTCATAGGATTCATTTGATTGCATATAAGCAACCCCATTACCTTCAAATTCAGAAACATGGACACATGACTTTAGAACCTAGAGAAACATTTTAGTTTTTATGTAAAGAGTAGCAGTTAGTCACATTTGTAGCTTCTCCAAGCTACCTCATTTGGCATGAGTGTCAGGAAGATACTCCAACGTTTAAATCCACACAGGTAGGACAGACATCAAAATCACCATGATCTCAACATAGATGTTGATTGTCGAAGATCATGATGGGAGATGTGAAAGTTGTGGAATCACCCTGTTTGAGTTACATAGTCCCATCCTTGGCAGAAATCTGCATAGGTATTAATTCCTTCATTTGCATGTCTAAAGGTGTGAATTTTGTCATATTGCAAGGATATAAATGTTTAAAGTGCATTATATGTAGAAGACAGATGGGAGTTGATTTACTAAAACTGAAGAGTGCAAAATCTGGTGCAGCTTTGCATGGTAGTCAATCGGCTTCTAACTTTAGCTTGGTCATTTAAGCTTTGAGAATAAAGCCTGGAAGCTGATTGGTTTCTATGCAGAGCTGCACTCTCCAGTTTTAGTAAATCAACCCCATGGAGTAAAAATCCCTCTTCTCTGTAAAGGGATGGTTGTTCCAGCTTAATGTAGATGGCCTCTTTCACGGCCCTTGCAAACTAATTGTCCTCTCTATTCGTGATGTGCATCTCACTGTACCCAAAATAATTTCCCTATTTCTTAAGTTGTAGAAAACTTGTTGATAGAATTTATTCTATGATGTTAAGCCATTGCTTGTTGAGTGGTTGTTTTTGTCTCCCCAATGTATAGGTCTTTGCATTCCTCACTACACAGCACTATGAAAACCAACTTTTACAACTCCCATTCTGCTCTAGGACAATCATTCCTGATTGGACTAAGGTGTTTGTGCTAAGTGTGTGGATATAAATGCTGGGATATCTTTCTAACACTTAGTAGAACAAATATATTTCAGTGTGACTTAATAGTGCTAGCAATACCATGACCTAAATCAATGAGAACCATCACAGTCATTTTAACCTACAACGTATAAATAGTTCTTTAAGGGATTGTTCACACTTGCCTAAATTTCTGATGCTCAACAAACACTCCTTTAGCATTTGCATGGCGTTAGTATAGGCGTCAGACAAACGTCAATGAGCTTTAGTATGGGTATTAGACAGGCATTTTACCAGCATTAATGAGGAGTTAAAAATGCTCCCCAAACACCCTATGGGCAGTTTTGAAGCATTTGATGAGCATTAAAACTGCTCCACAAATGCCTATTCTATTACAGTAAATGAACAAATCTTAACACCCGGCAAACTCTCCACAACTGCCTGCCAGAGCATTTGTGTTACCATAGACTTGAATGGGAGGCGTTGAAAGGCTTCAAATGCTTCCTGACTCGACATAAGACTTCAATTTTGAAGCGACGCAATGCTTAGTGTGAACTGCACTATGTGCTTTCTATTGTATCGTGTGGATAGGTGTTGGAGGGGCCTTTTTAATGCCTCTCAAATGCCTGCTCTTAATGCCAGTGTGCTTAGTGTGAACTGCACTATGTGCTGTCTATTGTATCGTGTGGATAGGTGTTGGAGGGGCCTTTTTAATGCCTCTCAAATGCCTGCTCTTAATGCCAGTGTGAACTCAGCCTAAAGCCTCGTACACACAATAAGATTTTATGCAGATAAAACGTCAGACTTTTGTCCGAAGGCCGTTGGCCAGGAACTTGTCTTGCATACAAACGACATACAATTGTCAGCCAACAAACACAAAGGTAGTGACATACTACGTGGTTTTTCAGCTCTTTAGCGCCACCCTTTGGGCACCTTCTGCTAATGTTGTGTTTGGTGAGCATTGATTCCGAGCATGCATGTTTGTACTTTGGACTTTTGTCTGATGGACTTGTGCACACACGATCGGAAAATCCGACAACAGACATTTGTCCACGGAAAATTTTAAAGTCTGCCATCCAACATTTGTCCGTGGAAAATCGGACAAAAATTGTCCGATGGAGCGTACAAACGTTAGGATTTCCCGCCAACAGTCTGTCAACACACAATTCCAGTCGGAAAATCCGATTGTGTGTACGAGGCTTAAATCTTGTTTTTTAGAATCTGGGCGGAATAGAAAAACTTTAAGCAATGCATGTGACCAAAGGTTTCTTTCTAGTCTAAACAGAGCAAAAGGTAATTTAAATGATGTGTTTGTAATGTGAAAGCGTGTGTGAAACTCAGGTTCAGCACCAAGGACAGCAATCCATGCTGTGCATTCCCTGCATGTGCGTACATTAAGATTGGTTATTTCTATTCTTGCTGTTTTACAGCACATAACCTGTGCTGTTATTAAATTGAGTATGTTTTTATTTAATTTACCAAATAAAATCTACTCTTCATTAATCTTCATTGGCTAAACCTAAAATGCTTCCTACATACCACAGTGGAGGAAATGTACAGAAGCATTTATTAGAGGTTTCTCTGTCAAGGATCTGTTTTTGATGCATTGCAGCAAATTGTGTTTAGGTTGTCACAACAACATACTGTATGTGCTTGTTTTTATTTGATGTATATGGCTCAGGTTGTTTTGTATTTGACCTCACTGACATTGTGACATTAAAGCACATGTTGACATGGTGCAAACATTATATCAGCCTTTAGATCTGTCCCTGTAAAACTATCTGACATTTTAGACTTCCTGATAAGCTTAGTGTATTTTTCGCCTCTGTTAGGTGCACAAACTACCTAAAGGGGTTTTCTGCTTGTACTTCTGTATCCAAGCCAGTCTTGAACCATTTGATAGTTACATTACATAAGTTCAAAACATGTTCATGCTTTTACACCATGCACGGGCCTCTTTATCGGTTCGGGTCGGTTCGGGTTGGATCGGTGCGGTACGCTCTTTTGAGTGTTTCCATTATGAAAGCGGCCCATACAACCGAACCATACCGCACCATTCATGGTCCTGCTTCAGATGTGGGGCCATAGAAAATGGTACGGTACGGTTAGGGCAGAGCTACTGGCATCACACGATACATTCCACTGATTGGCGGACGGAAAAAACGTCAATGCTCACGTCAAAGGCATTTTTTTCTAAACCCCGTATGGCCCCTGGTGGTCCGACTTGCAGTGGAAACGCTCACCTGAATAGGCCGGACCATTCTAACCCTTCCAAACTGTACCGACCCGAACTGTTCCGCTCAGTGGAAATGAAGCATAAGAGAACTTTACAGATATAGCTCATGGTAAGCGTCAATACAATACAAATGTACCATTCATTAACAAATATCTAAAGAAAAATAATATTTGTCTATGCATATACCGCTTGTGTTTTGGGATTGTAGTAGGAAATGCAGGCTGCAAGCAACACATGTGCCTGAGCACACCCTAATCACCCTGTGCGGCACAAATTGCCCCTACTGATATTTCACCAAAGCCCCCCCCCAACAGCAAAAAAATGACTGAAGGTCCGCTTTAAATGCTTTGAATGGTATATTTAACAGGCCAAGGGAACAAATAACATACATTTATTGTTAGCAGTTATATACACTTTCATTTAAAGACATAAAAAATAGGAGCAAATTGACACGATCTGACATTATATTTTATGTGTTTTTTTTTCCTTTTTGGCTGTAGTATTTTTCTTTGTAAATGCATGTAGGTGCTAAGTTCACTCTAATGTAATTCTTTCTTGATTGCATACATTATAGTGGTATGTTAAATGACGGGCTTCTCACCCTCTCACCCTCCACCTACTATTTGTCCAGCAATAGCATGGGTAACCTGAGAGATGGGGGGTGCATGGGTAAAGTACCAAATTCTGGAAGTTGGTATTTGCATAATAGAGAGCACCACAGGTTTTCCAGCTCTCAGGGTTATCTGAAAGACAACTGCAGGTTTGTGGAGATTTGCTGTATTTCATTTATAATACCTGTTTAGCATGCACAGTGTCATGACAGCTTTACTGTAAATACTTAGTACAAGAGGGTCATTCTGTGTACCAGTGTTTACACTGTGTCTAGCTATTTTCTTCTGAAGTGTTGGTACAAAATAGCGGTAGGGTGTTTTTCTCTGCTTTTATTCTTTATCTTTTCATTTCTTACCATCATATCTCGGATTTAAAAATAATCCCTTTCAAGAAAATCCTGCTGGGAGAGAAATCCTGGCATTAGATGCAAACTGTAAAGTTTTTGTCTCTTGTGAAAACAAAAAGAATTAACAACTATTTTACAGGCTGCAATTAGCTGCCTTTCCTGCCCAGAGTCATGTTTGTATGATTATGTTATTTGAAATGGGCAAAGACACACAAAACAAATGTTATTCCATTTGTGCATAGAGGCATATGAAGTGATTGCAGCCATTGTGTTTTACCAAATGCATTCTCAACAAAATGGCTTAAAGCTATACTGTTGAACCAACTTCATATGGAATCCAGGCAGACATGTTGTGGGGCAACTTATCAGCCAATGTTAAATCTCTCTAAATTTGCATAATTTGCATGTGATGTTAAACGATTAAAGATAGTTTTAAACTTTATTCTCCTTTTACATAAACATTTTACACAACAGCTGACATTTCAGATCAGGCTGGTGGCTGCTGAAATGGAAGTGTGACACAACAGGAATGATTGGCATAAATCATATTGGACAATTCTATGATGTTCAGGTAAAGCATCCACCTTGGATCAATGCTGCATGGAGGAACACATTAATGGAGCCAGGAACTTTCTGCTTGAGAAAGAAGTGATTCTGAAAGTAGCATGTGGTTATAACTGCTTGAAAATTTTTTTTTTTTGTCTTTTTTTTACTGAATTGGCTCCATAATGTACGTTTTTTGGAGCTATAGAAGTAAATAAAGGCATAAAAGGAAATACTTCAACCAAAACACACCCCAGAATCTTGATCAGTGTTTCTCAACTCCAGTACTCAAGGTGCCCCAACAGGTCATGTTTTCAGGATTTCCCTCAGATGAAACGGCTGTGTTAATTACTATACTAAGGCAGTGAAACTGATCAAATCACCTGTGCAAATTTATGGAAAGCCTGAAAACATGACCTGTTGGGGCACCTTGAGGATTAGAGTTGAGAAACACTGATCTAGATAGATAGATAAACCTTCATCAGTATTCACCTGGACTGCATTTTATCAAATACTCTCCTTTGAAGTAGACAGCTCAACATCGATCCAGGCTAGCTGCAGTCACTCAGGGTTTCTTCTGTGTGTTGTTCTCTCTACTACAGCAAATACATTTACACATACCTTGGGACTAAAGAGAGTAAAAATGTTTTGCAACAAGAGTCTTGGTTAAGAATTCTTTGTCTTTTTTTTATACAATAAAAAAAATGTTCTTTCTTGCTGGCTTATAAATAAAATGTGTGGATATTGTGCCAAAACTGAGTTTTTTAAGGACGCCAAATTGTTCATGACTTTGCTCCTTTGTTTTTTGCCTTGGCAGCTGGGAGGATGTGGGATCCTTGGAGTGGGTATCTGGCTGGCCGTCACACAGGGGAACTTTGCCACGCTCTCCTCTTCTTTTCCTTCGCTATCCGCTGCCAACCTGTTAATAGCTACGGGAACCATTGTGATGATCGTGGGCTTTCTGGGCTGCATTGGTGCTATTAAGGAGAACAAATACCTTCTTCTGAGTGTAAGTACAAATCATTGTGGGAGTTTAGTATCTTCTGGGCAATGTTCAGTCTTATGGGAGCTGAAGTCTACATACATGGAGAAAAAATGGGGTAGTTGACTATAGCCATCAGTTAGGTTGCACTTGGAACTACACTAGGAACATCACTTAAATTTATACATCAGATCTAAACTTATCAGTAAATATTTAATTACTAGCAATTCAGCAACCTATATCCATGGAAAACTCAAAAGTAATGTGGGGTAGTAAATACCTAGAGCAAAATATTACAGTGCACACATGCAAAAAAAACATTTACCTCCAGCAGGGCTAGTTTAAAACACCTAGACAATTTCAAAAAAATATTATCAAAAAATATGGGGATTTAGTCACACCATATTACTATATGGTGCTAAGCCCACTTACTGCGACAAAGTACCCCATGATTAGTGGGTCCTACACTATCCATAGATTGGGAGATCCTGCTTCTCTGAACCATGAGAGCTACACTCTTCTATATGGGAGAACTTTGAGGTCTCCACCCATGACACAAGTGGACACTAATGAGAGGTACTTAATTGCGAGAGTGGGGTGCTCCTCACCCAAAAGGATTTGGTCAGAATCCATAAATAGACAATTTTGAAATTGTCTAGGTGTTTTAAACTAGCCCTGCTGAAGGTAAATGTCTTTTTTGCATGTGTGCGCTGTAATATTTTGCTTTGCTGTATGGTCTTATGGCTACACCAGCTTTAATGCATCTTTTAGGGTGTGCCCCCAAATATCTTGTTTGTATTTACCTAGACGCAAATCAGTCTTCCTTTCTTTTTACAATGTCTGTGCAACGGTTTTCCTGTGTATTTGCAGCCTGTGCACCTGTAATCCTGGACAGCCAACTGCAACAGTGGTGCCCAGGTCTGCTACAGATTTATTACTAAAGAGGAGACAGAATTTTACTTTAAACAGATGCATGATGCACTGGGTCAGGTTTTATTCTGTACCAGTGCTGTGTTACAGCAGCTGAGGGAGAACCATATGTCTCTTTGCTCCTGTTTAGCATTGGCTTGCTGTACATCAGAACTGATAAATGCTTCCCCTAGCATTTTGGATGATCGGGTTATAAAGAAATCTAGGAATGTATGTATGTATGCATGGCTAAACAATACATTGGATGAATATGAAGATATTTCATTGTGATATTAACCAAATATCAGCAATATGTTTTTGCGAACAACAACAAAAAATGCAGAGCAATAACTGAACAAAATAATGGTGTGGGCAACTACATAGCAACTGAGGTTTAATGTGGAGAAATCTAGGGTAATGCACTTGGGGGCTAAAAACATAAACACATACTACTCACTAGGGGGAGAACCTCTGGGGAATCAAGGATGGAGAAAGATCTAGGAGTCCTAGTAGATGACAGACTGTGCAATAGCAAGCGGCAGCTACCAAGGTCAGCAGGTTAGGCCACATCTGGAGTATTCCATCCAGTTCTGGTCACCAGTCCTCAGAAGGGATGTGCTGGAGTTGGAGAGAGTCCAAAGAATGGAAACAAAATTAATAAGGGGACTGGAAGACCTCAATTATATTCTTGCTGGAGAAGAGACGCTTGGGAGTGGACGTGATAGTGATTTATAAATACCTGAATGGTGATCCTAGCGTAGGAAAAAAACTATTCAGTCTCAGGGAGTGTAAGAGGACATGGGGCCACACAATGAGATTGGAGGAGAAGTGGTTTAACCTTAAACTGCGCAGGGGGGTTTTCACTGACAGGGCAATGAGGATGTGGAATTCTCTTCCACAATTGATGGTGTCAGTGGGGAGTATGGATATTTTTAAACCACTTGCTGACCGCCGCAAGCCGATGTACATCCAAAATTTGGCGGTGGATATCTTTGTTATGGCAGCAGCTAGCTGCCATAACCCTGGTATCCCCGTTTTCGGGCAGCGGTTGGCTTTCAGATGAAAGTTGTCTCTGCGGCGTATTCGCCGCTAGATCACTTTTATCGGTGGCGGGAGAGGACCCCCCCTCCTGCTGTGATCCGGTGCCCTCCACCGCTTACCGGAGCCGTCGGTAGCGGCGGAGGCGATCGCGTCTGTTCCCTATGTTGTGCCTGGAGACGAGTGAGGGGAAGATGGTGCCCACTTGTCTCCATGACACTGCAGGGCGGAAGCGACGTCAAAACTTCACTTCCGCCCATACGTCTTAAAGGCACATTTTTTTCAATGTCATTTTTTTAAATGACTTTTTTTTTTTTTTTTTTTTTTATTGCATTTTAATGTAAATGTGAGATCTGAGGTCTTTTTGACCCCAGATCTCATATTTAAGAGGTCCTGTCATGCTTTTTTCTATTACAAGGGATGTTTACATTCCTTGTAATAGGAATAAAAGTGAATATAAAATCTATAAAAATGTAGCGCATAAAAAATATGATATGTAATCGGCACAGACACCTCAAATCTGTAAACCAGGTGTAGTGGAATACCACAAAGAATGGGGTGGGGATGGGGTGAAGTCCATATAAATAAAACCAAAGAGAAGTGAAAGTCTCCAAATAAATGTGTACATAAAAAGTCTCTGGCAGTGGGAATGTTCCCAATGTGGACAGAAGACTGAGTTGGTCAACACACGAATACGGCTTCAACCTGCAACAGCATCAAATCAAAGAATGGTAGGCATGAACTCTTACCGGATGCTGTGGACTCCCCTGTCATATGACATGGAGTCATGTAGGCATTTCGCCACTCAGGGCATGTAAACCGATATCCAAACCGTCAGGGCTCGCAGATGTCAATTCCCCAAATCGGAGTCGTCAGATGGATCTTCGCAATGGGTGTAAAAGAAATTCTGCCGACTGGAATATGCATCAATGCCCCAGTAGAAGACCTATGGGTCGAAACATGTCGGGCTTCCTTACCTTCTCTCAAGTTGCCCTTGACTTTTTACAGTGATCACTTTGTTTTTACGTATCTGGTTTTATTTCAATAAAAGATACCACCTTTTTTATCTGCACCATGGGGAAGCTCTTCTTTTCTTTTTACATAATACCGGGAGAGAAGTAAATACCCCATCTCCGTTACCTAATGCATATTCCAGTCGGCAGATTTTAATTTACACCCATTGCGAAGATCCGTCTGACGACTCCACGAGGATTTGGGGAATTGACATCTGCGAGCCCTGACGGTCTGGATATCGGTTTACATGCCCTGAGTGGCGAAATGCCTACATGACTCCATGTCATATGACAGGGGAGTCCACAGGATCCGGTAAGAGTTCATGCCTACCATTTTTTGATTTGATGCTGTTGCAGGTTGAAGCCGTATCCGTGTGTTGACCAACTCAGTCTTCTGTCCACATTGGGAACATTCCCACTGCCAGTGACTTTTTATGTACACATTTATTTGGAGACTTTCACTTCTCTTTGGTTTTATTTATATAGATTTCACCCCATCCCCACCCAATTCTTTGTGGTATTCCACTACACCTGGTTTACAGATTTGTTGGGTGTCAATTTACTCAGCGTAACATTATATTTCTTTTTTTTCCAAAAAAAGCACGCTTGTAAGACCGCTGCACAAATACGGTGTGAAAAAAAGTATTGCAATGACCGCCATTTTATTCTCTAGGGTGTTAGAAAAAATCAATACATAATGTTTGGGGGTTCTAAGTAATTTTCTAGCCAAAAAAACCTGTTTTAAACATGTAAACACCTAACTTCCAAAACGAGGCTAGTCCTTAAAGTGGTGTTCCGGCCAAAATTATACTTTTTAAATAAAAATACCCCTATAATACACAAGCTTAATATATTCTAGTAAAGTTAGTCTGTAAACTAAGGTCTGTTTTGTTAGTTTATAGCAGTAGTTTGTTATTTTATAAACTTACAGCAGGCCGTGGCCATCTTAAGTGTGGGCATCTGAAGCCAGACTGTATTTCTTCCTGGATCTCATCCTTGCAGATCTCGCACATGCTCAGTGCAGCACAAGCAGTGTAATAGGTTTCAGGTCAGGTTTCCATAGCAACGGCAGTGTCAGAGGAAGTTGCCGCCCCTTCCCAGAAGGCATTGCAAACAGGAAATGATGCGATGGGCCACGGCCAGGGAGGAGGAAGTGAAAAATGAATACAGCAGATATACAGTAGGTGCTGAGAAAAAAAAAAAAAAATATCCAATTTGTTTACAGAGCACAGTTTAGTGAGGGATGCTGAAGAGTTGTAAAAGTGGGTGGAACTCCACTTTAAGTGGTTAAGAGTCTCTTGAACGTGCATCTTAAAGAACACAACATACAGGGATTTGGGAAATTAATATAGACACTGACACACGTACACTCACAGGTTGAACTGGATGAACCTTCCTTACTATGTAACTATGTAATATAAATAGAATCAGGAAATTATTTCTTGCTCTATTTGCTCTATTCGTGGATTGAATGGGTCATGCAAGTGTTCTTAAGGCAATGTCATATGAGTAATTTTGTAACTACGATTTATTTGCACTGACATCCAAATTTTCAGGACAAGCTTTTGGGGTGGGGTGTTCTAAGCAGTACTGATACACAAAGTTAGCTGTGTATGTTTGTGTTTTTTTTCTCCCTCAGAGATTGTCTGCTAAAACTTTGTGTATTAGTGCTGCTTGGACCTCGAAGAAGATGAAACACCCTGAAAGCTTATATTGAAAGTTTGGATGTTTGTGTAAATTAAAAAAGTATCACAGACTGTACTCAATTGTAACCACAATTTTTAACATCTACATATATGCAACTTAATTTCAGCTTCTGAAAGTTCTTTGTCAGTAATTTTGGCAATCTGTAGCTTAAAGTGTTTGTTACCCCAACATTTCATATTCCTGATATGTGGCTGCTGTACTATGTACTTGCATAAAAAGGTATCCTGTTCTCTTTGTATTGTTTCCTTTGTGGGAAATCCCTGATGTTCCTGCCAGTCCTTTTGCTTTCCTATTAAAAACTGACCACACTAGGCAGGAGAACACAGCGTGGTGAGTTCTCTATGTTGGGAACTCAGTGTACTCTCCTCCTACTCTCCTCCTCCTCCTACTCTCCTCCAAAGATCAGACCCATCCTGACATGCCTCCACTGCACAGCCATTCACTGGGGAGCTCAGTGTGCTGTTGCTTCTCCTCACCCCAGCTCTTATGCAGCTGAGAACAGAGGGTATGTGATCACTTATAAAAAAGGGAAAAAAGGTATTCATAATGTTTTTTATTATATCTATACACAAATGTTTTGCCTTTCATTTCTATTTTAAACTGAATCAGTTGTTTTACAAGGTGATGGTTTACAATCACTTTAAAGGATAAGTTCACCTTTTTTTCCCAAATTCCAGCTCCCCTATGTACCAATATACCACTAATGTACCTCAGTTGCAGAAAAATAAAAGCTTTCTTTGATTTTTATAACAAGGCCTTACCTTAGCCCTTGCTGTATTTCTTAGAAAGCTACAGAGACTTCCTGGCATATAGATTTAGGATGGAGAAACTAGTAAGACACAGGGAGTGGTTTACCAATAACCAGCTGACCTTATTAGCACACACACACCCTTCACCCATCAACTATATTTGCACAGCATCCCTGGCATTCCCCCACACGTGAATTTGCCTGGCTTGCCAATGTAGGCTGCCAAAGCTGCTATGTTTGCTATATCCGCATGCTAAATTCTCTGGGGTCGCGGGTTGGACACCCCTGATGTAATGCAAGGGCCTGTCTGACTGGATACAGAGTGATTGGATAGATAGTGTCTCCTCCTATTTCATAGTGTTGGTCAATCTAAATGAGGTTGTACAGAGATTGCGCAATCAGATTGTATAGTGTATGGCCTCCTTTATACACCTAAAATTAACTAGTTGTGCTTTCAGTGCCATTAATTGTTAATGACACAACAAACACACATTTTGCCCTATGTGAATGGGGTCTGAAAGTGAAATTGGTTAGTTTACACAAGAACAATGGGGCTTCATTCACATCTGTGTGTTTCCAAATGCATGAAAAACCACACAGAAAATGCCTGCTTTGCTGTGTGTTTCAGAAACACTCTGAAAATGCACCAAAAAGCGTTGTAAAAACACATCACATTCTGCTCTAAAAAAGTTCTGGAGCTTCTTTGGGGCGATTGTTGAGCATAGCGAATGGGCTGCCTTATGCGTGATGACCGGAAAGGCTCCAAAAGGCCCCCACAAAAAAAAAAAAGTGAAGATGTGAACGGGGCCTGACAGCTGAGTGTCACCATCCACTCCCTCCTATGTACTTGTATAGATATGGCCATACACTATGCAATCTGACTGTGCAATCTCTGTACGATTTTCTTTAGCTTTACTAGAATTATGGAACAGGCGGACACACCTGAACAATCTATTCAATTTGTATCAAATAAGGCAGGCCTTTGCGCTACATAGCTGATGGGAGATCTAAAGGAGATTGTACAATCAGATTGTAATGTGTGTGGTCACCTTAAGGGTAGGAGTAGGTGGTGGTATAGTAATGAGGGAGGTGTGGTCTAAACTGGTAATACACGCCCTATCACACCCCATTTTTGTGATGCAAAAACACAGTGAATGATGGAAGCTGACCTACAGGAAGTGATGCAAACAGAACTCAGACAGAAACGTGAAATTCCAAACCTTTTTTGGATAAGGTAAGTGAGAAATAAGAAAAGTGGGATTGCTGGGCCAGAAATTATATTACAAAAAGATACTATTTATTATGAAAAGTGAAGGTGAACTTAGCCTTTAAAAACTAAGCAAGTGACATTTCAGTGTTTGGAGTTAGATATAGAATCACTATGAGCTTTAGTATCTGCTCATCTTCTCCATTGCAACTGCTAGTGGCCATGCCAGTGAATTATAGCTACCTTGATGAACATTGTAGTCCATTACAACAATTGTGATGGAACCGCTTGGGCACCCTGACTAGATGCTTCCTTCCACCAACCAGCGATTCCTCCCTCCAAACCATTCCGAGCAGATCGAGAGCTTATCCTTTTTACCCCAAACATTGTACACAGACAAGATGTGAGCTAAACTCAGAAGGAATGACCCTTTATTGAAACTCAGACACATACTTTATACCCTACAGGAGGATATCCCCTCTTGATCATATTAACCTAACAATACAAACTGTAAGCAAGAATATAATTAACATAACTAAGGAAGAGACAACATATGCTATAAACATGAAGTTAATTAAACAACTAGCCACCAGGGTGACTCAGTACCCACCCAGACTATTCAGCGCCAAGCCCCTCACCCTGGATACAAAGTGCAATACACATTATCATAAGCATAAACATCCCACAGTGATTTCCTAGCAGACAGACAATATAATAAGTGGGTTCACTAGCGCAATAAACACATAATCAACAGTGATCTCTCCCCACCTCAGACTAGTAGGCAACATACTATAGCAGTAGACCTGCTTACAATAAACAAATTATGGCAGGGGACCACAGTGGTTTGAGTGGATTACATTAACATCTACAGTCATTGCTGGTTTGAGGCATTGAGGCCCCAAATATGGATATGGAACCTCCAGTTCCAAGAGTCTGTGTGTTTTGGGGAGACATAAACTTGAATCAGAAACAAGGCCATCCACGGATCCCCCAGGCCTACACCTCCCAAAGAGTAGTGTTCCCTTAAATGCCAGGGCCCATAGTCAGTGGGTAAGAGGCTTGCACCTAGTCCTCTCCAAAAGCCCCTGTGCTGGTTAGGATTGTCACAACAATAATTGGTGTCCAGCTACAAGTTGCCAGAAAAAATAAGTAGATAGTTTTGAAGCAGCTTCAAATCTCTACCACACAGTTGCTGATGTTACATGGCCCCAAAATGTAATATTCTGCTCTTAGATCCCTTTCACATGGCCAAATCAGCCTTGGTGCAACAAGTATCTTGCAGAAAACTGTGACTGGGATCCCAAGTGTGCATGGACAGCTGAGGCCAGGAAGCCTGTACAAAAGCAATGAAAAACTGACAGTGGCAGTAGCTGCTCCCTGGTGTTCACATCTAATTGTATATGAAGCAGTTAGGAACAGGTGACAATCTATGGACAAAAGTAGCTCACCACCACACCTGCAACCACCTGTCCTCGCCACCACTATGCCTGCACCACCTCCTCGCCAGCACCCCTTGTCAGCCACTATGCTTGAACTCTCTGTACAAATCTGCCCACCTCCTCGCCACCACTGTACCAGCACCCCTTGTCAGCCACTATGCTTGAACTCTCCGTACAAATCTGCCCACCTCCTCGCCACCACTGTACCAGCACCCCTTGTCAGCCACTAAGCTTGAACTCTCTGTACTAACCTGCACCACCTCCTCGTCACCACTGTACCAGCACCCCTTGTCAGCCACTATGCTTGAACTCTCCGTACAAATCTGCCCACCTCCTCGCCACCACTGTACCAGCACCCCTTGTCAGCCACTATGCTTGAACTCTCTGTACTAACCTGCACCACCTCCTCGCTACCACTGTACCAGCATCCCTTGTCAGCCACTATGCTTGAACTCTCCTTACTAACCTGCACCACCTCCTCGCCACCACTGTACCAGCACCCCTTGTCAGCCACTATGCTTGAACTCTCTGTACTAACCTGCACCACCTCCTCGCTACCACTGTACCAGCATCCCTTGTCAGCCACTATGCTTGAACTCTCTGTACTAACCTGCACCACCTCCTCGCTACCACTGTACCAGCATCCCTTGTCAGCCACTATGCTTGAACTCTCCTTACTAACCTGCACCACCTCCTCGCCACCACTGTACCAGCACCCCTTGTCAGCCACTATGCTTGAACTCTCTGTACTAACCTGCACCACCTCCTCGCTACCACTGTACCAGCATCCCTTGTCAGCCACTATGCTTGAACTCTCCTTACTAACCTGCACCACCTCCTCGCCACCACTGTACCAGCACCCCTTGTCAGCCACTATGCTTGAACTCTCCGTACAAATCTGCCCACCTCCTCGCCACCACTGTACCAGCACCCCTTGTCAGCCACTATGCTTGAACTCTCCTTACTAACCTGCACCACCTCCTCACCACCACTGTACCAGCACCCCTTCTCAGCCACTATGCTTGAACTAACCTGCACCACCTCCTCACCACCACTGTACCAGCACCCCTTGTCAGCCACTATGCTTGAACTCTCCGTACAAATCTGCCCACCTCCTCGCCACCACTGTACCAGCACCCCTTGTCAGTCACTATGCTTGAACAAGCATACCTGAAACCTCTCCTCACCTGTGCATCTCATGATGACCCCCATCCTTTACCTCTGCTTTCAACACCTCATCCCACATGTCCCATCTCACCCACCCCTATAACAACGCCCATCTCTGTGCTTGCTGCCACTGAACCATACATGCCACAGCACTCACAACCACTGTATCAATGCACAGCTACAGTAACACACCTTCCTGTATTCAGCCCGTTCATAGAATGGGCACAGTTTTGCTAGTAAATTATTAGAATAAAAAAAGTCCATCTGTATGTGTAACTGTTCAGTTAAATTTCCCGAGAAATGTCATAACATCATCTGTAGTAACAATGTCTTGCCACAATCTATTAGTCAGCAATTAAAAAAATATTGTGTTTGGCTAATTAAGCTGCTCTGTCAGAAATGAAGCAATGAGTCTTTAGCACAAAAAAAATCTTGTTTATATGGAAATTTAGTGCTATAAAAAGTTACATTAAAAAGCTGTTGTCCTGAATCACCCAAAGTTTTCACATTGAGTTTTGCCAGCATTCAAAGAAGAAAGGTTAACAGTGATCTAACAGAGGCTGCCAGCTGTGTGACATTCAATCCTCTCAGCACTAACACCAACCTCGCTGAGCAACTGCAGCATGAAATATTACAGAAGAGGAGTCAGGAGCAGAGGGAAGAACAGGAAATAAAAACACACTTTACAGCTCACCCAGGAGGGTTTGAGAGGGAACTAAAATTGGTTTTACTATCTCAATATACACCGCAGAGGTACAGAACTGCAGACATGTGTGGTTATTTAGTGATACATTCAAGGAAGAGGATACATATTTTTATGATTATCTGCAGCACTTCTTTCAATCACATATATGCAGCTCTTCAATAAATTTCACAAGTAATCCACATGGGATAACAATCAATATAGAACACTTTTAATGTTATTTTGTGTATGTATTTACTTATTACAGATTTAATAAAATATATAGCCATTGCCTGAGGCACAAGAATGACATTGAAGATAAAAGACAGAAGTGGTCTGTCACCAAAATGGTTCACGTTTCTGCTTTAAGTTACAGCTGAAATCCAGGAAATAGCCAAATATGGCTGAGACACACACTGTATTTACCAAAAGATTTTTTGATTATGTTAAGTCATGCGTGTGATCCAGATATGGCTGGATTATTTTTATTTTTTATTTTACAAATCCCTCTCCTGCTCTCCCTTATCATCACAAATCACTGAGGTTGCCCACGTTTTCTGTGCCTTCATGATACAAAGAATTGGACTGGTCTGGTTCATAGAAAATGATGGACAACCCAAAGCAGGTCTGCCCATTTATCCACAACTGAAGAAAGACATCTTTATTTAGAAATCGTTAAAATCCAAAAACAGCCACCTCACAGCTCATAGCTACGAGTAAGCATCTATTGATGTGAAATGCGTTAGCTACTGCTATACACTGTTCCTGTGAGGTGGCTGTTTTTGGATTTTAGCAATTTATAAATAAAGATGTCTTTCTTCAGAGTGTGGCAGTCCAGGATTTCTTCATTTCCATAGACTTGAGCAAAGCCTGCACCTGAAATCAATCCTAGAGGGTGGTAGCACTCAGACGAGGTCCGGAGGCTTGGTGATCGGCATATCCTTCCTATTCGCATTGATCCACAACATCAGGATGCAGTGAATGTTAGGCCCCTTTCACATGATGCGGATCCATCCGAGTGAAATCCACCTGCTCAGCGGGGGATCTCTCCGCTCATTCCCGCTGAGCAGGCGGATGACAGGTCTGTGTCCCCTCCATTATGCAGACACAGCCCGCTCTCCTCTATGGGGCGGTCGGATGGAAACTTCATGTCCGTTTTCATCCGATTGTCATCTGATCCACTGGACGGGTGGCAAACGTATCGCCATACGTCTGTTTTCAGAGGATTGTGTCGGACCGGATTCCCGGCGGGTGTCAGCAGACAATAGTGCGCTGACATCCGCCGCCCCATAGAAGAGAATGGGTGGTCTGATCAGGTCTGTCTAAAAAACTGACAGGCGGATCTGATCGGTCCTATCATGTGAAAGGGGCCTAACTGGCTTACAACATTGTTTTTGTTAGCACTAGGTACACACAGGCCAAAAAACTGTCAGAAAACAGCTGTCACAGCACAAATAGCACAGCGGGGAGATCGCTATACCAACATCGCATAGTTATTACAGTGACCTCCTCAGTTTTTTTTAGTTTTTTTTCATTCAGCCCGCTGGGTTGAACAAAAAGAAACAACCTGTGTGTACCAGCATTTAGATTGCACAATCCATACGTACACTACCCTGTTTACCTGTGGCTGTCTAATTTTTCTTTTCTTTTATTATTTCTAACCTTCAAAAGCTAACTTCACCCATAGCATATGTTACACTTAGCACTTTTTACATCTTACACTCCTATTTAGGGTGTAACATGTTTCTAAGCACCTCCTGAGCCCCCCCAACCTCACTGTCCATGGCCCACCGCTTTTCATTCATTTGATTTCAGTTTCTTCAATCATGGAGGCTCAGCATCACATGTGGGTGTCACCTAGGACGGTCTGGGTGCAAATGTAGTATATCAGGAACTCTCACTCCTCCAGACTGATATGCAACCATCAAAGGCAACCCAAAATGTCATTAACATCTTAATGAAGCATTCAAAAAATGGAAAAAAAAATGTAATATATTGCAGCAGACTACCAGAGCTTAGCTATGGCTACTTTTGTAGAAGAACATTTTTAGTATGTACATAAAATACTAGTTGATCTTGTCATAAATGTCCTTGGCATTTTATCTGAGATAAACTGAAAAAAAAGCAATGTTATTTTTTTTGTGTCAACTACAGCTTAAAGGGGTGTTAAGTCCAAAACCAAAAATGTAATATATTGCAGCTTACCAACCATACAATTATTTACCTATCATTCATTTTCTGCTGTTAGGCTTTTTTTCCCTCTATTTTTACATGGAGATCTGGCCAGTAGCACACTCCATGTATTAGGGCTCTTTCACACGGGGCGGATCAGTGATGATCTGCCCTGTGAACACCCGCTTGCTCACGTGGGATCGCTCCACCGATCCCCGCTGAGCAGAAAGATGACAGGTCCATCGCTGCACACTGTGCAGAGACGGACCTGTCAGAGCACCGCTCTCCCCTATGGGGGATCGGATGATGACGGACTGTAGTGTCAGTCATCATCCGATCCGATCCGAAAACGGAAAAGTAGGGTTTTCCTCCGTTACACTTTTCTGACATCCGACGCTCCATAGGGATGAATGTATGTCCGTTTTTCATCCGAAAATGGAAGGATGAAAATCGGACATACGGACTCCCCGTGTGAAAGAGCCCTTAGAGTGCCTACATGCTGGATGAAGAAACAGAGATGCCTTTGGACAGCAGCATGGTCAGTCTTGGGGGAGGGGAGTGTTAAATGTACTGGCAGATTTAAATACATTAACAAATTGAAGCCAGACTCCAGCTAACACTTTATAAGCAGTAACAGCGACAGATTTGTTTCTTTTTTACATAAATAAATAAAAGCTGATCATAATAAGCGCCCCTGTCAGTGTTAAATGGTTTGCCTTAACCTCTAACTAGCTTGGTCTGTTGAACAACAACAGATTTACTGGCTGGATTACCAGCTGAAAATAAAAGAAAGAAAGCTTAAAAAAGGCAAACATCTAAGAATTGGTAAGATAATTAAAAATAAGTATAATACATGTTTTGCCTTTGGGTTTATAACCACTTTAAAGGATAAGTTCACTTTTAAAAAAAAATGCAATAAATGCACATCTTTTTGCAGGTAAATGTGCATTTTTCTAAATTTTTTTTATCGGGAGCCTGGAAAGCATTGCACCCACAATCAGCAGATCGTGGGTGCAATGCAGAGCTCTTGCAGACTCTGTGTGTAAGCTGTTTGGCTGTACATCATATGGCCAGGCAGTTACACACTAACAGGAAGCATCAATAAACTACCACAGTGCTCAACAGTGCAATTTAATTGAAAACTACAAGCCAACAGCCTCAAAGTTTGCCAGACCCTGTAGTATTCTATTCACAGAACTCTGTGAATGAATGGCGGGGCCGCATGGCCACGTTCTTTACAAAGTGTGACAGAGAGAGGGGGGAGAAGTGGGGAGTCATGGGGGGGGGGGGGGGGGTGCAGGGGTCGGTGGATTTGTAACATGTTATATATATATATATTACAAAATGTGAACTTATCCTTTATGTGGCCTTTTCTAGAGATTCAGGCCTGCTTTGAACAAAGAAGTAGTCTTTGCTGCTAGGGCAGGTTTCAATCACTAGAAATGTTGTTGTCTGAAGGGGGAGAGGTCTAGAGCTGCCTCTGGATATTGCTCTTGGGGAAAGCAGGGAACTCCTATAAAAGAATGCAAGAAGTGTGTTCCTGATTTACAGTATTTTACAAATCCCCAGACTTCACTGATGAGTTGAGTAGAAGAGGGAGAAGGGAGCACAATGCTCATTTTTCCTATATATTAAAACTCTCTAATTGTATAAGTGTAATTTCTGGAGAGGAAAAATAGAGAACAAGTATTTAAGAAAATATATCCTACTGCTTTCCTACCCACCATAATCATGTATAGAAATTCCCACCTGCTTACTTTCCAGGACAGGCAGGAATTCACTGGAAAAATAAATTAGATTTATTGCTGGTTGCACTTATGTGTAAAGCATAGGTCAATACAGCTACAACATTTTTAGAATAAAAAAGTGGGCAGTTTGATGGCTTTGCTTTATGGCATGTTTAATAAAGAAGAGCTTTTCTGAGAGAAATGTAGGGATTTACATTCCTGACCTCCATCTGAAAATGCTTCATGACCTCCTGTTATGCTGACCCTGTGGCTTCACTTCTTTCCGAGTCGCTGACATGCAACATCCTGCAACGTCTCACAGATTTAGAAAGTTAGATCAAAGTCTGCCAATTTAGATAATAAAAGCATGTCAGAATATTTACTGCTAAACCAGCTGCTGACAAGACTTGAGCATGTAATCCCATTGGCAGAAATACCATTAAAGTGGCGTGCATCTGTATTCAGACCCCTTTACTCTGATACCCCTAACTGCAATCTAGTGGGGCCAATTGCCTTCAGAAGTCACCTAATTAGTAAATAGAGTACACCTGTGTGTAATTTAATCTCAGTATAAGTACAGCTGTTCTGTGAAGCCCTCAGAGGTTTGTTAGAGAACCTTAGTGGACAAACAGCATCATGAAGGCCAAAGAAACACACCAGACAAGTCAGGGATAAAGTTGTGGTAAAGTTTAAAGCAGGGTTAAGTTACTTTGAACACATGGAGCACTGTTCAATCCATCATCCGAAAATGGAAAGAGTATGGTACAGCTACAAACCTATCAAGACATGGCCATCCACCTAAGCTGACAGGCCGGGCAAGGAGGCAATTAATCAGAGAAGCAGCCAAGAGGCCCATGGTAACTCTTGAGGAGCTGCAGAGATCCACAGCTCAGGTGGGAGAATCTGTCCACAGGACAACTATTAATTGTGCACTCCACAAATCTGGCCTTTATGGAAGAGTGGCAAGAAGAAAGTCATTGGTGAAAGAAAGCCATAAGAAGTCCCATTTGCAGTTTGCAGGAAGCCATGTGGGGGACACAGCAAACATGTGGAAGAAGGTGCTCTGGTCAGATGAGACCAAAATTGAACTTTTTGGCCTAAAAGCAAAACGCTATGTGTGGCAGAAAACTAACAATGCACAACTACCTGAACACACCGTCCCCACTGTGAAACATGGTGGTGGCTGCATCATGTTGTGGGGATGCTTTTCTTCAGCAGGGACAGGGAAGCTGGTCAGAGTTGATGGGAAAATGGATGGAGCCACATACAGGGCAGTCTTAGAAGAAAACCTCTTAGAGTCTACAAAAGACTTGAGACGGGGTGGAGGTTCAATTTCCAGCAGGACAATGATCCTAAACATACAGCCAGAGCTACAATGGAATGGTTTCGATCAAAGCATATTCATGTGTTAGAATGGCCCAGTCAAAGTCCAGACCTAAATCCAATTGAGAATCTGTGGCAAGACTTGAAAATTGCTGTTCACAGACGGTCTTCATCCAGTCTGGCAGAGCTTGAGCTATTTTGCAAAGAAAAATGGGGAAAAATGTCACCCTCTAGAAGTGCAAAGCTGGTAGAGACATCCACAAAAAGACGTGTAGCTGTAATTGCAGCGAAAGGTGATTCTACAAAGTAATGTCTCAGGGGGGCTAAATACAAATGCACGCCACACATTTCAGATATTTGTAAAAAAAAATTCAAAACCTTTTACAATTTTCCTTCCACTTCACAATTATGTGCCACTTTTGTGTTGGCCTATCACATAAAATCTCAATAAAATACATTTACGTTTTTGGTTGTAACATGACAAAATGTGGAAAATGTCAAGGGGTATGAATACTTTTTCA
Organism: Aquarana catesbeiana; assembly: GCF_042186555.1. NCBI lineage: Eukaryota > Metazoa > Chordata > Amphibia > Anura > Ranidae > Aquarana > Aquarana catesbeiana. The sequence continues at coordinate 106,549,503 of NC_133334.1, forward strand.
AGGCACTGTGTATGTAGTAAAGCTTGCTAGTGTTATACTCACTGTGGAACCTAAGGTGTTAATCCTTTGCATTGTGTAAAAACGCTGTTTGATCCTGTCTTCTCTGATCCTCCCCTTCCGCAGCCCCCAAACCATCTCCTGATAGAACAGAGCCTTGGGGGCAAGCTGCACATGCTCAGTTTGGTGTGTATTGCTAAAGAGTTTTTTTTCTTGGGAGAGTGCATGTGATCAGCACAGGGCCAATCGGCACTGTCCAGAGGGTCAGGGGTAATGCAGCCTCATAGGGCAATTAGAGGAGAATGAAAACTCCTCCTACAAGCTTTAACCAGACACTGATCGAAGTCACAAGACTGTTATATACTGGATGGGGCGGTTCTGGACCCTGAAATATATTGGCTACTCTTTGGACGTTTTAACAGTTGTGTGGGCTTCAATTTCTATTTTTGAAACTGACCAAAGGTTTGCAAATGCTTTGTTAATGTTTGCTGTATACACTGCTATTATAGAAGCTGAAATCCATGTGTACAAGGTGTAAAGACAACATGTCAAAAAAAATATGTGAGCTTCCCTTGGATACTTTTTTCTGAGAATGATATTTTCCTGGCTGTCATACTGATCCTTTAGCTTCTGTACATGTAGAGTCGTTGACCTGGAACACGTTTGCATCAACTAAGGTTAGAGCTCTGCCTATTTGTTTCAAGTAAAGCCTCATACACACAATCAGATTTTCGGACGCCTGTTCATCTGTTTTTTGTTGCATGCTAGTCTCATGTCAAAAGTGAAGAGGTTACTCACCATACGAAAATTCTCGTATGAGAGAATACAACTTCAGAAGTGAAATAATGTGTTGAATAGTTTTGTATGTATTATTTTGTTTCTGAGCATGCGTAGTCTTGCTCTTACGATTTATTTTGTACGAAACCTGTACTAATTATATGAAAATTGGACGTTGTGTCACATCCGACAAAAATTTTATAGTCTGCCGACACAGGTCTTACTTCAATCTCAGGCTGCAAGTTCCATATCTCAGTTCCTCTATGGCACATATATCAGACTTCCTTTGGAGTGTCGGCTATTGGTCAGATATGACCCAAATAAAGGCTTTGGTTGGGCCATTAACCCCTTCCACATTTGATCCAGTTTGAAAGTGATTGTTAAAAATTTAGCTGGGACATTTTGTTACTGTGTATCTCATAATTACTTCATTAATATTTAAGATTGCTGTAAAGACTTTTTATTCTTTAATAAAATCTTTTTGGAAAAAAAAAAAATGTATAGTCTGCACATCCAGCTTTTGTCAGATGAAAAACGGTAATCGGCTGTTGAAAGCACCGTACTAAAGATCCATAAATCTGCAGATCTTTCGTCGGACGAAATTGTACTTCCGATTTTCGTATCTTGTGTGTGGCCCTTAAGTTACTTAAGAATGTTTGACTACAGAGGATCTTTCACAATTACCAGGCAGTCAGCATTTGGCAATGAAAGCAGTGGCGTCTCCAGCTTTCATATTTAGGGGGGGCAGATGGGGGGACAGGGACAAAAGTAGGGGGGCCAACTCTTGCTGTCCTGCCCCTGCTATTGACAGCACTGGTCTGGTGTCTGTCTCCTTGGCAGCGGCGGCAGTCTATTAGGACCTAGTGCTGGTGACATTATGGGTACATGCAGGGGAAGGCTGACACTATTGGTTGTAGAGAGCTGAGCCCCCAGCTGGTCACCTAGCAGCAGTAATGCTGTATAACCTTCTCTGTTGATATGCTGATCGGTCTGTGATCCAGGTGATGTTCCCAGTCAGATGTAATAAATATATATGTATAAGCAACCGTATGTTCAGCCGCCATGTGGGCTCCATGCCTGTGTAGGGTGTGGGCTTTGATCAATAAATTCACTATCATATTTAACACTAGGATTTGACTAGGAGCATCACCTGGATTGCATCCTGATCAGCATATCGGAGAAGGCTCCATTGCTGATAAGCAACCTGCAGGGAGCTCAACTGTCTACAACTATAAGAGATGGGCTCGGGTGTGTTTGAAATCCTACGTGCCCGATCCCGCCAGGAAGCCCACACTGATAATCACAGGCAGTCAGACATTTCCTGATCTGTGCAGCTGTGAACCCGGAAATGTCTCCCTGCCTGTGATTAGCGGTGTGCAGTGCTGGCTTCCTGGCGGGATCAGGCATGTGGGATTTCAAACACACAGGAGCCCATTTCTAACAACCAATTGTGCTGACCCTCCTATGCATGAGCCCATCAGCCCCATAAAGTAATCAGCACTGGGTCCTAATATGCTGCTGCCATTGAGACAGAGACCAGCGCTGTCAATAGTCGGGACAGGACGGCAACCCTGATAGTTCTGCCGCAGGTCCACACTGGGAGGATTCCCCCATCCACCTAGAATGTGTAGACGGGGGAATTGGAACATTTTTTTTTTTTTCATTCAACCTAACAGTTGAATGAAAAAAGTGATCAATGTATGGGCTGCCTGAGAGTTAAGATTAGCCATAGTTTAAATCTCAGCCGGTTCATCAGGAACTGGCTGAGATCAAGGCTGGGTTCACACTAGTGCAATGCGGGAACCCTGCGAATCCACATCGCACCCGAATCGCACGGCAGTTCACACTGCCATATGCAAACTGCTGGGGAGTGTCATACAACATTAATGACACCCCCATTTCAGCTCGCATATCACACTGCGAACTGACAGTACGGACATGAATCAGATTGCATAGGTGTGAACACCCATGCGTTCCAATTCTGGTGCGCACAAAAAAAGGGGTCCTGTGCGAGTTTAGTCTGAATGCGATGTGATTTCAGCCATACTATCTGTATGGCTGAAATTGCATTGTACGGACATCACATGCGATCTCGCACAGCACACCAGTGTGAACCGGCCCTTAAACCATTAATGAGCAGACTGAATGTACCAAGTTGATCGATCAAATTGGGTACAGCCAGCCTGCCAGATTCTCTTATGATTATCGCTAGTGGTTGCTAGTGATAATCACTGTTTGTGGGAGAATACAATTGTTCAGTGGAAGGGATTCCCCTGTCACCACTGACTGTGCTGATGGGGGGAATTACGCAAATTTCTTTCCTGCAATCTGTGGCTGCAGGAAAGAAATCTGTACTATCTAAGTTTGTGAAGGTCTTAAAAGAACACAAGGGGGAGGGAGACAGATGGGGGAGAGAAGCAAGGAAGATGGAGATAAGGACAGTTAATTTATTACAGTGTACTGGAGTGTGCACTCACCAGTCCAGGATCAGACAGGCATTATTCACACACACAGAGGAATCTGCCTTCTGCAGCTGCTGATTTTCATTTTCCCGCCCACACATCCCCTCTCTCCAGATACAGCTGCACACCGGGGATAGTGTGGGCGGGGCGGGAAGACACAGGAGGAGCAGAGGTGATAGGAGGAGAGCTTTATTCCTCTCTGATCTCCCGTCAGTGAGGGGGGGTGGATGTGTTCGCTGGGCTGTGTGTAAGAGTGTCATAGACACTCTTACAGAGCTGCAGTGACCAGTCTTAGAATTTATAGGGTGATTTCTCCTGTCCTACGGACGGGAGCAGTCAGTCTGCTTTTTAACTGTCACTGAGATACAGAAATGGGAGGCTTGCCCGCCCCTGTGCTGGTGGAGTCCTTCCTGAAGTCCCTCTCCTCCCTGCCAATGAGGTTGCAGCGGGAGGGAGCAGATCGCTGGCCATGGTTGTGCGAGCGGCTCTCGCATATTGCAGAGTGTCAGCAAGCAGAGGGAGGGGGAGAAATCCTCCGCAGGAGCTGACAGGATGCTCTGCCTTTCAGGAGAGCTTATGTCCACTCGCGGTGACCCAAGCAAGATGCGGGACACCCAATACATTTAAGAAACAAAAGGTGTTTCAATTGGGGGGGCACATGGTGGGGCACAGCACAATGTTGGGGGGTCAGGGCCCCCTCTGGCCCCCCCCCCTTAGTGACGCCATTGAATGAAAGCCTACACAATGTGGTTTCCTTTTAAAGAGCATTAGATGCTCTCTAAATGACACATACATCTAAGTTATAAGTCAATTTCTAGGAAAACTATGAATACCATTTACAGATATATGTGTAAAGGCAACAGGAAATGAATATATCTGATTCAAGGATAAGATATTTTTCTGCAAAAAGCTGACTTGATTAACAATCCCTTTGAAGGACACTGTAAACACACTCTAGTAAACCTCCTGTAGACTAAAATATCTGTTAAAAAAAAGAATAACAAGCTGCATTTAGTGCATAGCAGAAGCAAATACAACGCCAAATGTCTCGAAAGGGGAACCAAATGTGACTAGACATATTTGTGAATAATAATAGCATCTATTTTATATGAAGGTAACATTTTTTTAGCATGAAATTACCTTTTATATACCGTATCTCATTTTTGATATTTCACCCATTTTATGTTATCCATGTTGTAAAAGAAGACTACAGGAAGTAAGATGAAGCTTTAGTTTCCCCCCTAAGATCTCTTTCACACAGGCAGCCAATGGTTAAGCTGCAGTGTTACCACCCTCTAACCTCCCACATAAATTCTAATATATAGTCAGAGGGGCTGAATACATGCTGTGGCTGTAGGTTTGCCACCTGTCCAGGATTCACCCAGACAGGTTTTGAATTATGTTCAGTCCGTCTGAAACCCGGACACATTTTTCAGACCAAGCTGTAGCTCTCCAAGTAACTGAGATGGCCCCACACAAATCTGTTGCAGTCTGGAAGCTGCAGGTGGCAGGTTCGGCATCACTGGGAGGCTGGGCATTGATACCAGCAAGAGTATTTTTGCCACACCAATTGTTTGCCACCGTGCGCTATGCATGCCGCATTACTACTTTCCTTGGGGCACCCAAAGGTGACCCAGGTCTTTTATAATCCTATAGTGTATACTACGTAAAAAAATTGGCATCTAACAAATCCTAATTTTATTCTGCTAAATAATATGCTGGTTTTCGGAATGTGAAAGCTTGTTGTATGGAAATATAGATGTACCCTGTATATTTGGTATTAAAGTATTGTAAAAAACATATCCAAGCATGTTCAATATCCCTGATGCACTGTCCCTGTTTGATTCTTTTAATGGTAGCTCCATCATCTTCTATTAAACAGGGCCTCATCAAAGACATATGCTCTGTCTTGTTGGTTGCTGCCAGCTCCAAAATTCAACTGAACTACAGGCAAAAATGGAGAAAAGATTTAGACACCTTAGATGAAGACCAATGGGCCTTAGAAACAAAAACTGAAGTATCTCTAAAAGCTAACCCAACCATTTATTTGACACAGAGTGTACTATACACCGCAAAACTTGTTTTCCTGGGGACGAAGTACATCACCTACTTGTCCCAAGTGTTCCCGGGACACTAGTACCTTGTTACGCATGTTATGGAGGTGCCCCAAATTATTGTGTTACTGGTCTACCACATTTCAAACTCTTATGCCCTGTACACACGGTCGGACATTGATCAGACATTCCGACAACAAAATCCATGGATTTTTTCCAACGGATGTTGGCTCAAACTTGTCTTGCATACACACGGTCACACAAAGTTGTCGAAAAATCCGATCGTTCTGAACGTGGTGACGTAAAACACGTACGTCGGGACTATAAACGGGGCAGTGGCCAATAGCTTTCATCTCCTAATTTATTCTGAGCATGCGTGGCACTTTGTACATCGGATTTGTGTACACACGATCGGAATTTCCGACAACGGATTTTGTTGTCGGAAAATTTTATAGCAAGCTCTCAAACTTTGTGTGTCGGAAATTCCTATGGAAAATGTGTGATGGAGCCCACACACGGTCGGAATTTCCGACAACAAGGTCCTATCACACATTTTCCATCGGAAAATCCTATCGTGTGTGTACGGGGCATAACAGATCTGTGCTTCATTCAAATAACTCCTGACCCTAAAATGGCTCCCCAGGCATTATTCCTGATGATTGGTCATACCTTACATATAGAATTTTAATAGCCAGCTAGTTATTTTTTGCCCTCAAATAATAATAATATAAAGCTCGCTATCTGGCCTCTTCCACTCTTGCCTCACTCAACTGATCCGATTGATAATGTTGTTGCTCTATGATAATCATCATGGTCTTGTGCTTTCTAAAATTTAAGATTTGCATGCTGTGAGATTTATTAGTCTAACATCCTGAGTAGGGATGAGCCGAACACCCCCCTGTTCGGTTCGCACCAGAACATGCGAACAGGAAAAAAGTTCGTTCGAACATGCGAACACCGTTAAAGTCTATGGGACACGAACATGAATAATCAAAAGTGCTAATTTTCAAGGCTTATATGCAAGTTATTGTCATAAAAAGTGTTTGGGGACCTGGGTCCTGCCCCAGGGGACATGGATCAATGCAAAAAAAAGTTTTAAAAACGGCCGTTTTTTCAGGAGCAGTGATTTTAATAATGCTTAAAGTCAAACAATAAAAGTGTAATATCCCTTTAAATTTCGTACCTGGGGGGTGTCTATAGTGTGCCTGTAAAGGGGCGCATGTTTCCTGTGTTTAGAACAGTCTGACAGCAAAATGACATTTTGAAGGAAAAAACTCATTTAAAACTACCCGCGGCTATTGCATTGCCGACAATACACATAGAAGTTCATTGATAAAAACGGCATGGGAATTCCCCAAAGGGGAACCCCGAACCAAAATTAAAAAAAAAAAAATGACGTGGGGGTCCCCCTAAATTCCATACCAGGCCCTTCAGGTCTGGTATGGATATTAAGGGGAACCCCGGCCAAAATTTAAAAAAAAAATGACGTGGGGTTCCCCCTAAATTCCATACCAGACCCTTCAGGTCTGGTATGGATTTTAAGGGGAACCCCGCGCCAAAAAAAAAAAAAAAAACGGCGTGGGGTCCCCCCAAAAATCCATACCAGACCCTTATCCGAGCACGCAACCTGGCAGGCCGCAGGAAAAGAGGGGGGGACGAGAGTGCGGCCCCCCCTCCCTCCTGAACCGTACCAGGCCACATGCCCTCAACATTGGGAGGGTGCTTTGGGGTAGCCCCCCAAAACACCTTGTCCCCATGTTGATGAGGACAAGGGCCTCATCCCCACAACCCTGGCCGGTGGTTGTGGGGGTCTGCGGGCGGGGGGCTTATCGGAATCTGGAAGCCCCCTTTAACAAGGTGACCCCCAGATCCCGGCCCCCCCCCTGTGTGAAATGGTAAGGGGGTACATAAGTACCCCTACCATTTCACGAAAAAAGTGTCAAAAATGTTAAAAATGACAAGAGACAGTTTTTGACAATTCCTTTATTTAAATGCTTCTTCTTTCTTCTATCTTGCTTCATCTTCTGGTTCTTCTGGCTCTTCTGGTTCTTCTGGTTCTTCCTCCGGCGTTCTCGTCCAGCATCTCCTCCGCGGCGTCTTCTGTCTTCTTCTCCTCGGGCCGCTCCGCACCCATGGCATGGGGGGGAGGCTCCCGCTCTTCTCTTCTTCTCTTCTTCTTTTCTTCTTTTCTTCTTTTCTTCTCTTCTTCTTCATTTTCTTCTCCGGGCCGCTCCGCAATCCATGCTGGCATGGAGGGAGGCTCCCGCTGTGTGACGGCGCTCCTCGTCTGACAGTTCTTAAATAACGGAGGGGGGCGGGGCCACCCGGTGACCCCGCCCCCCTCTGACGCACGGTGACTTGACGGGACTTCCCTGTGACGTCACGGGGAATGCCACAGGGAAGTCCCGTCAAGTCACCGTGCGTCAGAGGGGGGCGGGGTCACCGGGTGGCCCCGCCCCCCGTTATTTAAGAACTGTCAGACGAGGAGCGCCGTCACACAGCGGGAGCCTCCCTCCATGCCAGCATGGATTGCGGAGCGGCCCGGAGAAGAAAATGAAGAAGAAGAGGAGAAGAGAAGAAAAGAAGAAAAGAAGAAGAGAAGAAGAGAAGAGCGGGAGCCTCCCCCCCATGCCATGGGTGCGGAGCGGCCCGAGGAGAAGAAGACAGAAGACGCCGCGGAGGAGATGCTGGACGAGAACGCCGGAGGAAGAACCAGAAGAACCAGAAGAGCCAGAAGAACCAGAAGATGAAGCAAGATAGAAGAAAGAAGAAGCATTTAAATAAAGGAATTGTCAAAAACTGTCTCTTGTCATTTTTAACATTTTTGACACTTTTTTCGTGAAATGGTAGGGGTACTTATGTACCCCCTTACCATTTCACACAGGGGGGGGGCCGGGATCTGGGGGTCACCTTGTTAAAGGGGGCTTCCAGATTCCGATAAGCCCCCCGCCCGCAGACCCCCACAACCACCGGCCAGGGTTGTGGGGATGAGGCCCTTGTCCTCATCAACATGGGGACAAGGTGTTTTGGGGGGCTACCCCAAAGCACCCTCCCAATGTTGAGGGCATGTGGCCTGGTACGGTTCAGGAGGGAGGGGGGGCCGCACTCTTGTCCCCCCCTCTTTTCCTGCGGCCTGCCAGGTTGCGTGCTCGGATAAGGGTCTGGTATGGATTTTTGGGGGGACCCCACGCCGTTTTTTTTTTTTTTTTGGCGCGGGGTTCCCCTTAAAATCCATACCAGACCTGAAGGGTCTGGTATGGAATTTAGGGGGAACCCCACGTCATTTTTTTTTTTAAATTTTGGCCGGGGTTCCCCTTAATATCCATACCAGACCTGAAGGGCCTGGTATGGAATTTAGGGGGACCCCCACGTCATTTTTTTTTTTTTAATTTTGGTTCGGGGTTCCCCTTTGGGGAATTCCCATGCCGTTTTTATCAATGAACTTCTATGTGTATTGTCGGCAATGCAATAGCCGCGGGTAGTTTTAAATGAGTTTTTTCCTTCAAAATGTCATTTTGCTGTCAGACTGTTCTAAACACAGGAAACATGCGCCCCTTTACAGGCACACTATAGACACCCCCCAGGTACGAAATTTAAAGGGATATTACACTTTTATTGATTGACTTTAAGTATTATTAAAATCACTGCTCCTGAAAAAACGGCCGTTTTTAAAACTTTTTTTTGCATTGATCCATGTCCCCTGGGGCAGGACCCAGGTCCCCAAACACTTTTTATGACAATAACTTGCATATTAGCCTTTAAAATTAGCACTTTTGATTTCTCCCATAGACTTTTAAAGGGTGTTCCGCGGCATTCGAATTTGCCGCGAACACCCCAAATTGTTCGCTGTTCGGTGAACTTGCGAACAGCCAATGTTCGAGTCGAACATGAGTTCGACTCGAACTCGAAGCTCATCCCTAATCCTGAGCAATTGGCTAAGGAGGCATTACCAGCACAAAGCAGTCTTTGTAATCTGTAACCACCTGCACTTTATCTGGATATATACGTTGGAACTTGCTGTACCCTCGGATAGTGATTTCTCTTCTTTTTGTTTTGATTTTTAATTCTTGGTCTACTTGTATATTATATTGCACTAAACATTCACAAAACGACTTGATTTAAAAAGAACCATACAAAAACAGGAATAGAGGGGTAATCTTCCAATGGGGCACTAGTTCCAGTGACCCTGGTGACTACCAGGGATTTCCCTCACAGCGGAGGGATTTACTCTCACTTCCTGCTGTGTCTATAGGGCAAGAAATGCAAGGAAATCTGCACTTCACAGATGGCCCAACAAACTGACAGGGGTTATAACCCTTGCTTACCTTAGCCAAAATGAAAAAAAAAAAACTTTTGCCTTCACTTTTACTTTAAGTGTGTTAACTGTGCATAATAAAATACTCTAGTATGCTTACTACACACCCCTCCAACCCTAACTTTTTGTTGTTGTTTTGAGTGAAGATAGCTCGCCACCAAGCTCTCCAACAGCTGTAAGCTCTTGCTTTACTAACGGAACTTTTACAGATTACTGAGAGCCAGGCTGCACTAAATGTGATTCAAATCAGGATGACCTAATTGTGGAGATGTCCCAAATTGGTGAGGTACTGGGGCGAAGTTATCACTATCGTTATTCAAGTATTTGGTACACATTTCCCTAATATCCCTCTTACTTGTGACTTTAGGTACATGAATGCAAATTATATTGATATTATACCCTTGCAATTACCAGATTTTTATTTGCAATGCACAGTATGATTGTCCTGAGATGGGTTTCAGATATGCCACCCTCTGTCAGGAACTGAACTGCTGAAGTCAATAAGCTTATCTCCTATGAAAAAATGACCTATGAGAATAGATTGGCTTGTAAAACATTCTTTGCACTTTGATCTACATTGATGGAGAAGTTGGAGGCAGTGGTTATTCTTGCTCCAACCTTGTTGGAGATCAGGACATTCAATTTTTTAATGTGCTTGTATGCACTGAAGACCTTCTTATTGTGTAGTAATGTATGTTGCTTGACTACTGTATGATTACCAATGTCTTCTTTTTCTTTTCTTTTGCTTGTATGCTTGGTTTAAAAGAATTATAATACCCTTTGCATGAATAAAATCTGTTTAAAAAAATATTACGGACAGTCAGGTTAAGAGGGCCAGTGTCCTCACGCAATATCAGATTGAACTTAATCTTCAAATGATCCAAACCATGCACTGTACTGAGACCAGAGGGACTCCAATCAAGTATTTTTTCACTTTTAAACTTTTTTCTTCCATTAAACGATATTTAAAAGTTGTTAACCTTAATGATCAAACTAGACTAGATCAAACTAAACTGTGTGTGTGTGTAAAGGGTTAAATGCTTAACTGACCTGCCCCAGTAATGGTCACTCTAAGCATGCTGGTACTTAGATTGTTGCCCTGCAATCTGTACTATATCTGCTCAGGGTAAGACAGAGTGTGTGTAATCATCACACTGGGTTCTTCATAGGCTCGAATGCAAAAGCTGTCTATCTGTAAGCCTGCAGGAAGCCTTTGCTGACTGAGCACCACCGTTATGGCGCAGACACCTGGGCTGCATTGTTCAGCAGGGACTGTTAAACATTCAAACCATCTATGGGCAGGTTAATTGTACCCAAGTCAATTCATTGATCGAATTGGGTACAACCAGCATGCCTGATTTTTACATGCGATTATTGCCAGCAGCTAAGGCCTCTAGCAATAATCACTGTGTTTTCCTGGCAGGGACGGCTCCCCACCCCACCCCCTGCCAGGAAAACACTATAGCTCCACCAGAGGGATTCCCCCATCAACCCTGACTGTGTTAAAGGGGGAATGGAGCAATTTTCTTTCTTGCAATGGTTGCAGAGAAGAAAATCGCAACATCTATGGCCTGCCTTAGTTAGCACAGTTAGATAGATCATTAACTTAATTAGCTTAAGTTAGGTTAATTAATGTAAGGCCTCTTTCAGACCTATGCTTTGCGGGAATGCCTTCTACAGCAACAGTAACAGTATTTAGAATAGCACTTCAATGCACAAGTACAGTAGGTGCCAATGGACTCACACTGCAGCCCACCACAACACATGGCTTGCATTGTGCTGAACTGCATCTAAATATAGGTGCAGATCATTCTTTTTATTTCTGTTGCCATGCATTGGCAGCCCATTCCTCTTGTCTGCTTTAATGCTAAATATGTTAACTTGTATGCAGTGGGGCACCACAATAGAATGGGTAAGCTTCATGCACACTAGCAACTCCTGGATTTTGGCGTTTTTTTGCCAAAGCTCCTAAACTCAACTCCATAAAAACACATATACAAAAAAGGGTGCAGCACTAACAATACATTAAAAATTAGTCTCTAAGTCCAAGTATAGAAATAAATAGTGTAGAGTCCCCACGCAAACTATTGATCCTCAAATTATAGTGAGGTCAACAACAGCATGGTAGAAATCTTTGACCAGCTGAGACAACTGTACTCCAACCGTTCACACACATCCTCTGTCAGTGCAAGCCATTTAATTTATAGGTCCCATAATCTCCATACACAGAAGATCCATGTTTCCAGCAGTAAGCAAGACTCTCAGTAATACCTCAAGGGAATGTAAATGACAAGACCATAGTGCAACGTGTCTATAAAGCTATAAAACGCTATTTATTGACAAGAAAACTACTCACATAAGATAACATTGAAAAAGGCACAACAAACGATATTCAAAGATGGCCGTGGCAAAGTAATATGCTTACGTCATGCATTCTAGTTCTGCCTTATGCGTTTCGTCATATTCTGCTGTCCTCAGAGTTCTCTTTCGACCGCCAGCCATGGGAAAATGCCATTCACAGTAAAAACACGTTTTGCTTTTTTGGCATGTTTTGCGTTTTCCCCCAGCCGCGGTCAGGAGCTGCCAGTGTACATGAAGCCTTAGTGTGAAGGGGCCCTAATATTTTCATCTTCTCTACTGATTATGTGATGTGTGAACTATGAGGACTTAGGTGGAGGCTTCTTAGAATAGCAGACAGTAGGTGTTTTTCATATGTTGTGAGGAAACGTCCAGCTTGTTAAATCTCAGATGCTATATTATATGTTTAAGATCTTAGCAAATGTGTTTTAAAGCAGTTCAGAGTTTAATGGGGTGGATGCTTTTATTGTTGAAAGAATTGTCATGCAATATTTCGAAAAACACATATATGATTGCTTTATGATTTATTTTAACCAAAAGGATAAGGAAACTTTCAAACAGCATTTTCTGAATTGCCCTCACCCTTTCCCCCCTCCCACTGTGCTGATCCAACCCACACTCCCCCTCCTCCACTGTATACACATTTCTGACACAAAATCCACCAGCATTCTCCCGCAATTTTTACCTGTGGCCAGTGCATCTCCTATTTCTAGCTGGCTACACGTGTGCTGTAGAACCCCCATAGGCTTCTGTGGAGTTCTACTATGCATGTGTAGGAAGCAGGGCCAGGACCCAGCATTTAGTGACAGTGCTGCTGATCTTCTCTAACCTCCAATGATCCCCACACATATCACCAATCAGCTCCCGGCATAGGAAGTATCTCATTGCTATTAACTTTTTTGCAGCTCTTTTCATAGATCATGTGACTTGTAGGAGCCACACATGAGTTATAAGTGATTGGAACAGGAATTGTCCTGTGCTGGGAGTTAATTGTTCAGCAGCACTGTCACTAAATGCCAGATTCACTCTGGGAGTGGTGTACAGTCTTTTGGACAAGCTAAAATGGTGCCAGTACCTGATATATGCACATTAACATTGGGGGTTATTTATGAAAGGCAAATCCACTTTGCACTACAAGTGCACTTGAAAGTGTACTTGGAAGTGCAGTCGCTGTAAATCTGAGGGGTAGATCTGAAATGAGGGGAAGCTCTGCTGATTTTATCATCCAATTATGTGTAAGCTAAAATGCTGTTTTTTATTTTCCTTGCATGTCCCCCTCGGATCTACAGTGACTTTACTTCCAAGTGCACTTGCAGTGCATAGTGGATTTGCCTTTTGTAAATAATCCCCATTGTGTCACTACTATACATGAATGGTAGCATCAACGTTTAAATGTGGACCAGTGCTATCCACAACAGCCATACACAACAAAATACACATCCAGAACGATCCCTGCAGCAGACAAGTCTGTGTTGCAATGGGGCATGACCTTCTCATTTCAGGCCCTGTCAGCTTACACTGCCTCTCTATCAACTTCCTTCCCCCAATATGGGTTTTATCCAACCTCGGCACCCGAACTCTGCTGCTGGTCATGAAGACTGCATCTGTAGTTACAACTTACAGCTCCTCACAGAGGCACCACCCACCACCAAGCCTGCAAACACTCACCAGCAGTGACACACTGTAGCCTATTCAGAGCCCGTTCAATGAACAACAAATGTTTGTTTTTAGTATTTGGTTTACACTTTGAGCCCGGGTTCACACCTATGCGAATTAGATGTGCGTTTCCCCGCATCTAATTCGCATAGTAGGAGAATGTGACTGGCTCCCTATGGAGCCAGTTCACATATCTCCGGGGCGGCTGCGGAGCGCACTGCATAAAAACGCTGTGCATCTTTGGCTCCCTTTCAGGGCCGAATTGAGGCATAGAATCGGCCCTGATTCGTCCCTGAAATGGGAAACAGGGACGCATAGCTCTCCTGTGCGATCCGCAGCCCGGTATAGTGTGAACCCGGGCTTATTGCTCAGTCAGTGGCCACTATAATATTAAAGTGGTTACAAAGCCTAAACATTTTTTACCTTAATGCATTCCTTGCATTAAGATAAAAAATGTTTAAGCATCAGTACCCCCCCTTACTTACCTGTGCCCTCATTTGATCAAGCGCTGTGCCTGTGTGCAGCTCTTCTCATCCCTCACTTCCTAGTCTCACAGGCTTTGCTTAGGTAGCGGAAGCTATTGGTTGCTGTCAATTAAAGCCAGTGACGAGGGAATGACAGGAAAAAGGGGTAAAAGGTTTCAATAACCCCTTTTTCCTCATGGGAGAGTGGCAGGATGGGGCAGTTTCAAGGCTCCCCCAAGGGGAGCCAGCTGAGGCTCCCAGGTGGACACCTGGTGCTCACATGGCCTTGAGGAGTAGTACATGTGACTCTCCCGGGCTTTTTTGAAGTACTAGGGATAGAACTGGTTAAATCCGGTTGAATCCAGTAAGAATAGGGCTATATAAACAGGGTTCCGTCCAGTCAGGGTCATTCGCCTCAGAAGACAGGAGCTGTGGTGTTCTAGGAGTTTACTCCATTGAGCAAACAGAGTCTTCTGAGGCCGGAAGATGAGCCTGATGCGGCGGCTGATTGAGAGGGCTGGAGAAGAAGGAGGAGAAGCTTGGATCCGGCAATGCCTAGACCTACCTCGGGCTCCGTGTCAAGAGGCTCCGGTGGGAGCCACAACGGCCATAGGAGGTCCGGGGAGCTCGGCGGCCGAAGTCTGTATGTCGGTGACGGAACCCATCTCCAATGAGCCGGCGTCGCGTCAAGAGGAAGAAGACGCTGGACAGAGGGAAGAAGTTCCGTGTCACAGGGTTCGTGACCCTGCAGCATCAAGGAGCGGAGCGAAGAGGCGGCGCATCCCTCGCCGACGTCACTCCCCTTCACCACCAGCGGCCAGCAGCATGGAGAGAGCGGCTTCGGGAGGAGGCGGCGCAGCAAGAGGCGTCGCCAGAGGTGCGGCTAGAGCGTCATCTGGCGCCAGAGTAAGTAGAAGCCCAGCAGTAGGTTCGGCTGTAGGAGTGACAAGCGGCGTGTCAAGAGGCGGAGCTAGGGGCGGTGCCTCAGCTAGGCAAACATTCATTCCTCCACAGGAGGATTCATTACTATGGCAACAAATAGAACAGCCTGAGGTCAGTAATAGAGATACTTTTGACTTGACTGACAATCCTTCTAACATTAGTCAAGCATACAGAGAATTTGAGGAAGAAGGCTTAATGATTTCTCAGGATGGTCAGCACACACAGATACAAGGGAAGGGTGAGTTAAATACTGTTCCTAGTTTAGTGAATATAGCTGAGCTATTGGCTAAATTAGCTAAAGATATTTCTGTAGCTTCTAGTCAGGCTCGAGCTCCTCCAACACAAGAAAATTCTCTTATGGGAGTTTGGGCGCCAGCTAGTGGTTTGTTAGCTAATGAGCAGTCTTCAGATTCTAATGCTTTTTATCATTTAGCTAAGTCACAGAATTTACCCGAAACATGCTTAAAAGAACCCATGGCTTGTACAATTTCTCCGTTAGGTTATCATTTGTCTATTACAGTTAAGGAAAAAATTTGGAAAGGAGAATTTTTAGATATATTATCTTTACTCCCTTCTGCTAAAGAATTTCTTACTAAAGACAAAAAAGAGGAGGATGACAGAAGGAGACCGGTAGCAAGGTCTTTTAATAATTGGTTACAGGCTTTCTGCATTTTTTCGGGAATTATGTGTGAGAAATTTCCGGAAAAAAGCGTTGGCCTTTTTCAACATTTGGACATTGTTTTAGAGGCTTTTAAGAACTTTGGCGGTACCGCATGGTTTAATTATGACGAGGCGTTCCGACAAAAATTGTCGGTACATCCAGCATTAAATTGGGGAGTGAAGGACGTGGGCCTTTGGCTTGATCTTTTTCTTCCCCAAAGACCGAGTTCTGGTAGACAGATCCAAGGTTCTCAGCCAACAAACAATTCCAATTATAGAAAAGGCATCTGTTTCAACTTTAACGATGGTCAGTGCAAATGGCCAAACTCGTGCAAATATCGACATGAGTGTGCTTTTTGCACAGGAACACATCCAATTTCAAAATGTTTCAAAAAGATGTCAGCTAATAACCAGCAATCAGGGATGGTTCAAAAAAGCAATTACACCAGTGAAGCTGCAAAATATGCTCCCTTGGCTCAGAATGTTTCCAGACAAGTTGACGGCTCAGCTGTTAATTGAAGGTTTTAGTGATGGATTCTGGTTACCTAAATTTTCAGGTATGGGGTGTACACTAGTTAATAATCTTAAATCTGTAGATCAATTTTCTGATGTAGTCTATTCAAAGATTTTTAAAGAAATTTCAGAAGGTAGGATTGCAGGTCCTTTTAGTTCTCCTCCTTTTGAGAATTTCAGAATTTCCCCTTTAGGTATTGTTCCAAAAAAAAGAAAAAAATTCTTTTAGATTAATACATCATTTGTCATTCCCTAAGGGCCAATCTCTTAATGATCAGATTGATTCTAATCTGTCATCAGTCACCTATGCCTCGTTTGAAGACGCTTTGTCAAAACTGAGATATTTAGGTAAGGGGGCCCTCATGGCAAAAGCTGATATAAAATCGGCATTTCGCCTTCTTCCCATTAACCCAGAATGTTTTAATTCCTTAGGTTTCTTTTTTGATAAACAATTTTATTTTGATAAATGTTTACCAATGGGTTGTTCCTTGTCCTGTTTTTATTTTGAATCGTTTTCATCTTTTTTAGAGTGGGTTGTTAGTGTAAAGTCTGATTCTCAATTTTTACTTCACTATTTAGATGATTTTTTATTTCTAGGTTTAGCTAATTCTTTGAATTGTACGTTTTTATTGGACACATTTTTCAGGATCTGTAGCGATTTTGGTATTCCACTTGCACAAGAAAAAACAGCTGGGCCTTCAACTTGTCTTGAATTTTTAGGTATTACCATTGATACAGAATTAATGGAATTTAGGCTGCCGGAAGAAAAAATTAATAAACTTTCGGCTTTATTATTTATTATAATAAGAAAGAAAAAAGTATGTTTAAAAGAAATGCAGTCACTATTAGGTTTGTTAGCATTTGCTTCTAGAGTTATGCCAATCGGCAAAATTTTTTCTAGAAAATTGTATATGTCTATATCAGGGTTAAAATCACCCTTTTCTCATGTCAGGATAACTCATGATATGAGAGAGGATTTATTAGTTTGGTTACAATTCCTTACACATTTTAATGGGAAATCTGTATGGCAAGAGGAATTTATTTTGGATAAAGACTTTTTTCTGTTCACTGATGCTGCTGGTTCTTGTGGTTTTGCTGCAATTTGGCAAGCTCATTGGTGCGCAGATCGTTGGAATCCAAAATGGCAACAGAAGGGTCTTTTAAAAAATATAGTCCTTTTAGAGTTGTTCCCGATAATTGTAGCACTTGAAATTTGGGGTCACTATTTTAAAAATAAGCGTATTTTAATTAGAACTGATAATAAAGGAGTAATGTATGCGATTAATTGTCTAACATCTAAATCTCCGCCGGTCATTGTCCTATTGCGTTACTTGATTTTCAAATGTCTACATTTGAACATTTGGTTGAAAGCAATTCATGTGTCAGGTAAGGACAATGACTTGGCGGACTCCTTATCTCGCTTTCAGATGGATCGATTTTTTCAGCTGCTTCCAGATGCGGACAGAGTAGGAATACGGTGTCCTCCCATATTATGGGATCTGGTTTGAGACCGTTATCGGAGTATATAGAAAACTCGATTGCTCCCTCAACGCTGGCTGGATATCAATCGGCCTGGCTGTTTTGGCTCTCTTTTTTAAATTCAATCCGAGCACCTGCTGGTTCTTTTTCGGAAGGTTTAGTTCTGTTATTTTTGAATGGTTTATTTGAAAAGGGTTATTCATGGTCGTATGTGCAAAGAACCCTTTCGGGAATTTCATTTTTTCTTAAACTTCAGAATTTACCTTCTTGCTTGCAATTTTTCTCAGTACGTCAAGCACTGAAGGGTTATAAAAAAAAAGAATTTTACTTGGGATAAGCGTAAACCTATTACTCCTATTGTTTTAAATGACCTTTGTTCAACCACGGAACAAGTTTGTTTTTCCGCCTTTGAGGCAATATTATTTAAAGCGGTTTTTTCTATTTCGTTTTTTGGCGCGTTTAGAGTGTCAGAATTATTTTTTATTCAAGTTAATGACATTATTATCTCTGACTCAATGTTACGAATTTTTATTAGAAGATCTAAAACCGACCAGCTAGGTAAAGGTATTTGGATTACTTTATATGCGTGTAGTAGCTCTCCTGTTTGCCCTGTTCGGTTAATGAAAGCATATTGTTGTGTTAGACCTGTCATGTATGAAAAATTTTTCATACACGAGTCTGGTTCTCCGTTAACCAAATATCAATTCAATTGGGTGTTTAAACGATGCTTAGAACGATTAAATTTAAAGGATTCACATCTTACTTCACACTCTTTTAGAATAGGAGCAGCTACGGAGGCAGCTAGGTTAGGATTAGATTCTGAATTAATAAAGAAAGTTGGTAGATGGAAATCTAACAGTTACCTTTTATATATTCGTCCTAATCAATCTTTTTGATTCATTTCAGGTAAATGCAGGAGAATATGGATTATTGGACATTCATATGTTTTCTGGGCACATCGGAGAGCTAAGAATAGAGTGTATACTAGTAATTTAGGTTTGGATCCTTCTCAGTATAAAGTTTTTTGGTTTGGTAAAAGAGGTATGGTTTGGGAGAATTTAATGCCTGTAATAGGTAAACTTATTCAGCGTTTTTCTCCTCCAGATGTGTTAATTATTCATCTGGGGGGGAATGATATCGGAAAGCAAAGAACTTTAGACATCATTTTCGGTATTAGAGATGACTTACACAGGATTCGATTGTCTTTTCCCCACACTGTTATTGTTTTTTCAGAAATCGTGCAAAGGTTGAGATGGCTTTCTCCACCTTCTATGCGTCATGGGGAAAAGATCAGAAAAAGAGTGAACAGGGCGGTAGCGAAAATTTTACAGGATTTGGGTATAATTTCATTCAGGCATATGGAGTTGGAAGGAAATATCACTGGTCTATATAGAGAGGATGGAATTCATCTCTCTGACATAGGTTTAGATATTTTTAATACAAATTTAAGCACTTGTGTTGACATGGCCGCGGTGTGGGGTGTTGGTGACAGGTGGTTTTGAATCCACCTGTCTTTTGGATAATGTTGGTTTCTGATAATTTTAATGCAGCCTGAGCCGTAGTAGCTAGGTTGTTTTGAGTTTATTTGAGTTAGTGTTGTTATATTAAATATAACATTGTATTTAAACCAATAATAAAGCAGCCGCGGCCGTATTTATCCAACACTTGTCTGAGTTTATTATTATAAGATTATAGTTATTAGTTATTAAGGATTCCTGCCTACTATCCCATGACAGGAAAAAGGGGTAAAAGGTTTCAATAACCCCTTTTTCCTCATGGGAGAGTGGCAGGATGGGGCAGTTTCAAGGCTCCCCCAAGGGGAGCCAGCTGAGGCTCCCAGGTGGACACCTGGTGCTCACATGGCCTTGAGGAGTAGTACATGTGACTCTCCCGGGCTTTTTTGAAGTACTAGGGATAGAACTGGTTAAATCCGGTTGAATCCAGT
This sequence comes from Aquarana catesbeiana, assembly GCF_042186555.1. NCBI lineage: Eukaryota > Metazoa > Chordata > Amphibia > Anura > Ranidae > Aquarana > Aquarana catesbeiana. The sequence continues at coordinate 106,569,125 of NC_133334.1, forward strand.
AAGAATAGGGCTATATAAACAGGGTTCCGTCCAGTCAGGGTCATTCGCCTCAGAAGACAGGAGCTGTGGTGTTCCCCTCCCCCCCCTCCCAAATTTTTTATTTTATGTCGCGGCTGTACATTATGTGGTGGTGTCACCTTTGTAAAAAAAAAAAAAAAAAAAAAAAAAAACTAATAAAATAAATTGATACAAAGGGGGACTAATCTGTTTTTGAAGTTATTGATGTTGATTTATGATGTGGATAATGTTGGTTTCTGATAATTTTAATGCAGCCTGAGCCGTAGTAGCTAGGTTGTTTTGAGTTTATTTGAGTTAGTGTTGTTATATTAAATATAACATTGTATTTAAACCAATAATAAAGCAGCCGCGGCCGTATTTATCCAACACTTGTCTGAGTTTATTATTATAAGATTATAGTTATTAGTTATTAAGGATTCCTGCCTACTATCCCATGGGGACAGGTCAGAGTCATGATGCCTGTGTCTATAGGGCAGTGAGCCTGCACGAGTGCCCCCATAAGAAGTGGTTTTCTGTGGGGGCACTTGCCAGAGAGGTTGGGCCAGGCGTATTTTTTTTTTTACAGCAAATAACAAAGCATTTACAATCACTTTAATGTGTGCATGCAACCATTGATTTTACTGCAAATAGTAATTCTGAGTGTTTGAAAGGTCACTGTATGCATGTTAGATGCAGCATGTATCTTCTATATCTATGCAGTTTTTTTGTTTAATTTAAAATTTAGTAGGGCAATAAAAAAACAATGTGCAACCAAATGTAGTGTATTGCTCTGCTAGATAATAAGTAATCACTGCATCTTTTTTGTTTTTTTTAGTTCTTTATCCTGTTGCTGATAATCTTCTTACTGGAGCTTATTGTGGTTAGCCTCTTCTTCATCTACACTGACAAGGTAAGTCATATTCAATGGAATCAGTCTAGCTTACTGCAGAAGGTTTTTTCTTCATTTATATACTCACAGGAATATTAATTTGCACTAAAGTCAATTCCTTTACAGCAGTGTGTATACAAATGCTTTGCTCTTGTTTTAAATAGTCAATCAATGGAGCTTGTTGACATACAGGTCTACTCAAAAAAATACATAAACTTACATTATTTTTGATATGAGGTTAAATCTGAACTCTTGAATTGCTCTGAACTGCTGTCATTCAAAACCTGTGAGCAGAGAGCGGGGCCCAGCCGGCTGTGTGTCTAAATAGGTTCAAACAGCCAGCTCGGGATCGAGCATACATGAGTGCCCTCATAGGAATCTGCTTCCTATGGGGGCACTTGATGGTAGGGAGGGGCCAGGAGCATCAGCAGAGGACCACAGAAGGGAAGGATCGGGGCTGCTCTGTGGAAAACCTTTGCATAGTGCAGTTAAGTATAACATGCTTATTATTTTAAAAAAAGTACAACTTTACAATCACTTTAAATGCTAGTTATGTTTCTGGGTAAAGGAATAAGTTAGGTAATACTTACCTTCTTGCTTGCTGCAGCACTCTCATTTTGATGTTCCAGGTTGTGAATGGGCCCTCACTGTCCTCACAAGCAATGCAAGGCTAATGTTCATATATTGTATATGATGATGTCATAGTGCAACCACTGGCTAGAGCACATTAGAGAAGAGGTTTTGAGGGGCCTGTCACACAGCATGATGGAAGCCTGTTAGATCAAGGAATAAGGTAAATATTACAGCTTATTCCTCTACCCCTAAACTTAATGAATATAAGTTTTGCAATAGCACTCTAAGTTCTGCTTTGATTGCATTTATTATAATCTATGCTATTTATTCTGTTTTTGTTCAGGGCATTTCATTTATAAAGTTTTGACTCCAAAAAAATATCATGTTCTTCTATAAGCAGTTAGTGTATTTTGAACATGTTTGTACATGTTTTTAAGACCAGCATGTCATCAAAAATCTACCCCATTATATTAAACCAATACATTTTCCAAAATGTTTTAAGGGGAAATTTAAAAACAATTAACAGTAAAGCATGGCCATAGCTCTTTTGGCCATACTTTTCCTGTGGGGCACAGGAGTACAATTAATTTGTACTCCTGTGACCCAGAATGGGCTGATATCACAGAGCCGGTCCAGGCTCTCCAGGGATCCTGACAATAATGGTGGGATCCACCCAGATGCTTGACCATCAGCTTGGCTCAACCTCTCAGTGCACCACTGAGAGGTTAAACCAGCTGCTCCAGCCCCCTCCACAGGCCAGTGCTCCAGTAAGCGCTGGAGGGGCAGAGCAGAGAGAGGTAACTGACAGGCACTGCTCTGAGCAGACCCAAGAACTAAGCGATCAGTGGTCTCAGTCCTCAATGTAGAGCTGGCAGGGTACAAATGTAGCTTGGCTCGATGCTGTAGCCATCTAGGTTAGCATGTATGTTTGTTATTTTGGAATGCCATACTTCTCTTTTAAAGATAATATACTATTTTTATAATTTGTCCTGCAGTGTTCCCAAGAGTCAAACCCCAGTAAGTAGATCAGATCATCTTGCAAGTGACACCATGGAAAAATGGCTGATAATAAATTTCTTCTGGTATCACCAGTTGGGGATTGTAGTTCTGACTCCTTTGGTGTTGTAATTGTGATCACAGGAGGGTTAACCAGGAGAAAGCCTTCAAACAGTTCCCACTTGCTAAGGTGTTGACTTCTGTGAACCCTCATTTACACTAAAATGTGTGTATATGCTTCCAAAAACTATGATTAGTTTTATTATGTCCATGTATTTTCACCCCAGATTTCGACTTAAATGTGTATAAAAACTCAAAATCTATTTTTCAGCATATTTGGCTTTGTACCTCAATGTATACAGTTTTCTATAGCAAATAATTATTTGTGAATCTGTTGCAAAGTTTTTTACTTGGAGAGTAACACCTCTTCCATTTTCAGGCTGTAAACAGAAACTGCCTCGTATTTAGCAGCAGATTGGTCAGCCTAGCATGTAAAGCAGTTGGGTGTTAGGCTATCTATTAGGTCTGTACATACCTCCTGCAGACTTGATAGAAAACCCAATGACCAACTAAGGAGGCGCTCACAACAGGCTAACAACACTGCTGGTAATTGTGTGGCTTAGCATTAGATTTCCACAGAATTATCCCAATATGTAGAGCAGTAATAATTATTCAATCCTGTTAATTTAGATACCGGGGGGGGGGGTATTGATTGTTGGTTATCACAGTGATAAAGTAGATCTAAATCCTACCTGGGAGACTTTTAATTCGCAAAGGTACTGCATATGATTAATAACTGACTTTCCATAAAGTACTTTATCTTTTTTCATCCTTTTTTTTGCATCTTGGTGCTCTTGATCTCCTCCAGCGTCTTTCAGCCATCAGCAATCATTGCTCTGGATCAGCTTTCAGAAAGTGACATTGGCAGACCTACACAATGTGTCTGTTAATGGGCCATGTATATAGGCAAATGTAAGAGAGTGACAAGGTACAGAGCTGATGGACAGTTGTCACTTCATAACAGGATGTGCATACCTTCCAACAGTCCCAGATTGTGCTGGGACTTTATTTTCATCTTAGTCTGGGTGTGTCATATACAAGGGCTTTTTCCTGAAAAGGCTCTGCCCCTGTACAGTGTGTCCAAAGTGCATTTATATGCATTCATATAGTGACTTTCTTGCCTTGAGCTCATGCATATGGAAAGTCGGTAGAGACTCCTCCTAAGCTTTAGTCTTCTTTCTGCAACTGCATGTGAGGTATCAGGCATCTGCTGAGTGACTTTCAGGGGGATGGGGTCTAAATTGGTGATCAGGAATGTCGTCTGTACTGGAGATCTGTACTAAGAAGTTGCTTTACTGAGGGGAAGAGCTCAGGGAGTCTACACTGGAGATGGGGGAGTCTGTGCCGAGGGGTGTTTAGGGCTGGGGGGGGGGGAGAACAGTACGTGGTGGGGAATTGGGACAGTTGGGAGTGATCTGTACTGTGGGGGATATGGGGTTTTGGCTATGTGGCATGTATAGATAAAAAGATTTTTAGAATAAAGTGATTGTTTCATTTTTTTTTGTACACATGGTGGCGTTGGTGGGTCCTGTTATTCTTTGACATCTTTTTTTAATGCACAAGATATCACCATTACTGATGTATAGTCCGACATGTCTTCTTTTGACCCAATTTGCTTGGTCTCCACTTGGAAGCCATGTTTGAGTATACCTTGATAGCAATAGAGTGTCCTTTAGTTTGCGTGTTAAGGCAAGTTAATTGTCTTAGTTGGACCTGTGTTTATTCTGCGGCCGACGCCATCTTTTTGATGATTTGTTTATCCTATTGGAATTGCATATGCCGGGTCACGAGGATGGATGAGTTTATTTATTTTGAACATGGCATCCCTGGTTCAAGCTCCTGTTCCCCTGATGATGCACACTGAAGCGCAATGCGTTGGAAGGGGCTTGAACTTGTGACATCATATGCCTGCCTTGGATGCTTGCCAGCAACGCATCTGTATTTCTACGCATATGATTTGCTTTTATTATTTTAGTACCTGTCCATGTTTTTAATAAATACTGTATTTATTGGCGTATAACACTCACTTTTTCCCCATGAAAATCGGGTGCAAATAGCGTGTGCGTGTTGTACTCCAATACTTCAACTTTAGCTGCCTCGGAGGGGACAGGGAGGGGGGCGGGACGAGCACCATAAGATTACATACAGTTAGAATCTCCTGTTTACTTGGCGGCCTCTGTAATAGGAAGTCCCGTCTCCTGGGCCACCATTGGACCACTGTTCTGTCTATCATAGGAGATTCTCACTGTATGCAATCTGTCAGTGCTTGTCCCGCCGTCCCCTCTAGGCTGCAGATGGGCATCGATCAGGCTGCACTGTTGGCAATGGTGAGGATACTGCATTGGTGGCAATGGTGAGGCTGCTGCATTGATGGCAATGGTGACGTTGCTGCATTGATGGCAATGGTGAGGATGCATTGATGGCACTTGTGATGCTGCAGATTGGCATTGATCAGGCTGCATTGATGGCAATGGTGAGGCTGCAGAAGGGCACTGACCCTTATTTTGCTGCAAAGTACCTTATTTAAAATTTAAGTTTTTTTTTCTGAAACTTCCCTCTTAAAATGAATGTGCATGTTATACGCCGATAAATACGGTATATGCCTAGCAATTTTCACACTATATGCAACCTCTGTTTTCTTCCTCCAATGTGGTTGATACAAATGGCCTGCCTGGGTTTGTCAACATGGATCTGCTCAGCTTGATTGTTGGATGAGGACCACCATGGGGTATCTAGAGGCACCTTTTAGGCACATGATTAATTAATCTCTGTCACTGGAGATCCATAGCATCCGGCAAGAGGCTCATTTTTGGTGGAGGGCACAAAATTGTTTGGAGTGTTTTCTACACCATCATTCACGCTGCTGTGGGTGAACCCAGGAACCTCATTCATTAATATTTGGTGGATGGACTTTTATTTCTTTCCTTATTTTTAGTTTGCCTCCACTTACAATTTATATTGGGCTTTTGGATTGATCACATACATTTGATTTTCAGCGCTTATTAAATCATTCAGTTGGCAGTGCACTTTATATATAATCCATTTTGTACTTTTGGATTGTTCCTATTTATTTGTTTTGGTGTGTATACATTGAGTAGGCACATTAGGTGTCACAGTACTCAGTGTAAAAGGTCAGTGTCAAATTAGGTTTTCTTAATATTTTATTCCAAATGTGTTTGTAAATGATCCCTCTTTATCAATTCAAAAGTTAGGACATACAGAAGTGCCTGGACAAGAATCTTTAGGGCAGGATCATCAGGTATTCTTTTACTGACAACTGCAGATTTAAAGAGATTGAAAGAACGTTCAACATTACAGTAACATCTTAAAGCCTCAATGGGATTTTAGTGATTGGGTTTGGATCTACTTTAAGTTAAAGAACAGAATATCAGCCTGTGAAAGGCAACCTGTATATGAGTCAAGACATCGGCACAAAGTTATTTTACGCCAAAAAAGAGAGCTGGCATGTTAACATCTCAGGGACACAGCTGTACCATACCCACGCTATATACCCTTTTCATTCAGTTTCAGTTATTTCTCTTTTATTCTGCATATGCTAGTTAAAATTTTATGACAATCCAAAGTCTGCAATTTATATTTATAAGTCAGTTTGATCAGCCTGTGTGTGACTGTTGACTGGCGGCATTAAGTCTGCAGACCTCCAGCAGTATGTGGCCTGTTGGCGGCTCACACTGGCATATAGTAAAACATTAAAGTTAGTAACATACTTACTTAAAAATGAAGAATATGGAGACATGTTTTTAATTCAGTTTTTTATAAATGCTTTAGTTGGATAATATTTCTACCATGAAAGTACAGTGCAACAGATTTGTAGCTCTGCATATTAAACTTGTACACTACCTAGTATTGATCTATACTGTATACCCAGTAGGTAGTCAGCGTCCATATAATCCAGTGTTCAAGAGCTACATTATGCTGTAGGGTACCTCTGCAAATGTTACTTGTATCTAATTCAACCTTTTTCAACCAGGGTACCTTCAGGTTTCTTCAGGGGTGCCTTGACAAATGCCTAAAAATTTACCAAACATGATATACAAGCCAAGCCTGCCTTTTAGGTACGATACCACCTTCTAGCTGCCAGCACCAAACAACCAATGTAATCACCAGAAGGACATTGAGTGCCTGCGCAGCATCCTTGTTTGCTCCTCCCCGTCATTTTCCATCAGCACTGGGATCACATTAGCTGAGCGACTGAGAAGAGAAAAAATGGAATACTAGTCAGTACCAATGTGCTAAAGTGGGTTTGCTTCGGAAGAATAAATCACCTCTAATGTTGGGTGTCCTACATGTGTAAATGTTGCTGCGATGTGTAAAACTATTAGCTATATACATTTAGAATGGGTTCCTCGAGAATGCAGAATGTTAAAGGGTGCTTTGACTGAAAAAAGGTTGAGAGACACTGATCTAATACCCTAAATAATGAACCTTTTGTCTTGCATCCCCCCTGAAAGATAGCTTGGATTTCTGGTATATGAGTGTGTCTAGGCACTGTTGCGCCTACAGCCTTATATATCTGCAGTGTGATATTTAGGGAACTGGAGATTTGAAGTAATATTTGGTGATGCCACTACTGTACTGCTTACTGTTCTCCCTGATGGAGGTTCTAACATGAGGAAGCAAAGCTCTGCTTCTACCAAGATGACTGCCTCCACACAGAGACATGTTGCACAACAAGGCCTAATAAGTCAATAATGGGGAAAGCTGCAGGGAGACCTCAGGCAATACTAGTGACGTGCCCTTTGCCCTCTGACTGCCTTTCTGGGCACAGTTCCCAAAGTTCAGTTCCTCTTTAAGAGCTGATAATAAACTGCAGTGTGTAGTGTGCCAGAGCTAAAATGACTGTTCATCATTCATCTGTGTTGTGAAATGTTTTTTTTAGAATGCTCCTATATATTGTTACATATTTTATCCTTGCCATGTCCTTGTAACATACAGTACATATTCTTTTTCACAACTTCCCTATTGTAACATCATCTTGGTAGAAAAATACAAAAATGCTAAATGTGATTTTTGTGTTTGTTTTATTAAATGGATAACCTTTTTATGTGATGAAGGCATACAGATGCAGTCACTGATTAGATTGTCTTTAGGCTATTGATTTTCTCTCATCTCTTAGTATTTTGTGACCGCAGTATAATTCTACACAGGATGCCTTATCGCCTTAAACTCACTTACAGAATTATGACTGCTTGACCTCTTTAATGCCAGAGCTGCATGTTACCTGTCATCATCATCAGCCAGGGTTTCAAGATGCATGCAATCTACACCCTTGCTTGACATCATGAAATAGGAGTTCCTTTGTTTGCACTTATGTCAGCACAGTGAAAATAGCTTTTATCTGTCACATGCCATTATAACATATCTGCAGTGATTGTGCTACCACCTGTCTCACAGCCTGTGACACTATAAACTCATTTATTATAAGGCAGCAAGGTCCTCTCTGGCTCTTCAATGTACGTGTCTTTAGAGAAATTGATGTTGTTTTGCTCTGCATTTTTTTTAAATGCTGTTTTTTGTTTGCAAAGTAATTATGAAGCAGGCGTTAGTCAAACAAGGAGACATATAAGTGGCTGATCTGCATAAATTCAGCAAAGCTCAGGAAAATGGTAATAAGTCCCACATTCATGGGATACAAATAATGACAATTGACAGTTTAAGGCTGATTGAGCATCACCAAATAAAAATGGAAGTGCACAGTCAGCACACTGTGAATATTACCAAAATATTATATAACATTTTACTACACACTGATCTTTGTATAGCTACGGTATTTGGAATTCTACATGGTACGGCTTAACCACTTCAATACCAGGCACTTATACACCTTCCTGCCCAAGCAAACTTTCAGCTTTCAGCGCTGTCTCAGATTGAATGACAATTGCGCAGTCATGCTACACTGTACCCAAACAAATTTTATTTTTTTGGTATTTGATCACCTCTGCGATTTTTATTTTTTGCACAACAAATAAAAAAAGACCGAAAATTTTGAAAAAAAACATTTTCTTTGTTTCTGTTAAAATTTTTGTAAATAAGTAAGTTTTCTTCTTCAATGACAGGCACTGATATGGCTGCACTGATGGGCACTTATAAGGCGGCACTGATGGGCAACAATGAGGCGGCACCAATGAGGTGGCACTGATGGGCACTGATGATAGGCACTGACAGGCGGCACTGGTATGCGGCACTGATGGGCACTCATAGGCGGCACAGATGGGCACTCATAGGCGGCACTGATGGGTACTTATGGGTGACACTGATGGGTACTTCTGGGTGGCACTGATAGGTGGCACGGATGGGTACTGATGGGCACTGATAGGTGGGCACTGATGGGCATGGATGGGCACTGATAGGTGGCACTGATGGACACTGATGGGTGGCACTGAAGACACTGATGGGTGGCATTGCTGGGCATAACTAATTTTTATTGTGCCATAGACGTGCCAGTCAGTGCCCATTTGTGGGCACTGATTGGCATATGTGGATCATTAATTTTCACATGTGGATGGCCATGGGGGATGTACCTGGCCATCCACATGTTAGGAGCTTCCCTGGTGGTCCTAGCAGCATCCCTGGTAGTCTAGTGTGGGCATCTGAGGGGGAGCTGCGCTGATAAACAATCAGCGCAGACCCCCCCTGTCAGGAGAGACGCCGATCACCGGCTTTTCCTGTTTACATCGTGATCAGCCGTGATTGGACACGGCTGATCACGTGGTAAAGAGCCTCTGCCGGAGGCTCTTTACCGAGATCTGTGTAGATGTGTGTCAGACTGACACACCGCACCACCAATCGTCGCGATGCGCGAAGGGAGGGGAACTCAGCCACGTCAACACAGATACGAATATGTTTATCTTAATCGTGCAGTACAGTCGCTGTAGATCCGAGGGGGACATGCAAGGAAAATAAAAAAACAGCATTTTAGCTTGCACATGATTGGATGATAAAATCAGCTGAGCTTCCCCTCATTTCAGATCTAGCCGTCAGATTTACAGCGACTGCACTTTCCAAGTGCACTTTGCACTTGTAGTTTGTACTTGTAGTGCAAAGTGGATTTGCCTTTCGTAAATAACCCCCAAAGTGTTTTTTGTGTGGCCACTATTATTTTCCAGCACTGCCTTAACCCTCTTGGGCATGGAGTTCACCAGAGCTTCACAGGTTGCCACTTGAGTCCTCTTCCACTCCTCCATGACCGCTGTATGGTCTTGGCCACCATGCTGCAGCTCAGTTTCAGGGCAATCTTCTTATAGCCTTGGCCATCTTTATGTAGAGAAATAATTCTTCTTTTCAGATCCTCAGAGAGTTCTTTGCCATGAGGTGCCATGTTGAACTTCCAGTGACCAGTATGAGAGCGTGAGATCGATTTCCTGAAGACAACCTCTGGATATGACGCTGAGCATGTGCACTTAACTATTTTGGTCAACCATGACAAGGCCTGTTCTGAGTGGAACCTGTCCTGTTAAACCGCTTGTATGGTCTTGGCCACCGTGCTGCAGCTCAGTTTCAGGGTCTTGGTAATCTTCTTGTAGCCAAGGCCATCTTTATGTAGAGCATAGAGATTCTTTTTACCAGATCCTCAGAGAGTTCTTTACCATGAGGTGCGATATTGAACTTCCAGTGACCAGTATGAGAGAGTGAGAGCGATAACACCAAATTTAACACACCTGCTCCCCATTCACACCTGAGACCTTGTAACACTAATGAGTCACATGACACCGGGGAGGGAAAATGTATAATTGGCCCCAATTTGGACATTTTCACTTAGGGGTGTACTCACTTTTGTTGCCAGTGATTTAGACAATAATGGCTGTGTGAATTATTTTGAGGGGGAAGTTGTTACATGAAAGGGTATAATAAAATATTTACAAAAATGAGAGGGGTGAACTCACTTTTGTCAGATACTGTATGTGCCTCTACCTTCAGGTGTTTGGCAAAAGTTTTGTTGGGAATACCTCCCTCATATAACCCCACCAACTCCATGGGACTTCAGTTTTTTGCTGGTGTCCTTAGGTGATGGAGCTCTTCTCCCATGGATAAGTACCTTTTTATTTTTTTCACTACTTCAAATGTCACTTCTATCAAGATCTAACTGCTTATTGCTTCAGGGCTCATTAGCAGTTTTCAGATCGGTTACCCTCAATGAACATGTTGAAAACCATACCCAGACCCCACAGCAGCAGGGATGGCCTGTAATGTTTGCTTTGTGCACTGGATCCTGCATTTGGCACTCACCTGGTCACATGGTGCAATAAGTGTCGTTAGCCACAGGGTGATATACAGGTCCAGTGCTGTGGTCCATTACTATGACACTCTGAACCTAAAGATGCCTTCAGGGAAAGGCCAACCATGGTGAGTGAAGTTTGGTTCCCTCTGGAAACCTGCAGCATGGATACAGTAAGACAGGGTTTTCCTGTATTTATGACCATGTCCCGTTTTTACCTGTGGGGTGTTATCTACTTTAGTGAGTTATTCCCTACTGTAAAAGTCTCCACTACGTTAGCAGTATGTAATGTTTTTCTAATGTTTACCTTTTTAAATATTGGTGGATTTTTCCCATTCTGCATTACTGCTTGGGTGGGATCTATGGACATAGACCATGCAGCTTGGCCCCACCCCCACTCCCTCCTCATGAGATTTGAGTGATAGCAGCAGGAGCCCTTGGCTCTGTGTGCTGTGATGAGAGAGAGGGAGACCAACGCCACAGCAGATGGGCACAGCGCTGGGTCGAGATAAAACTCAGGTAAGTATAAGGGGGGTGAAGAGGCAATACTACCACTGGAACATTATTTATATCATTGTAGGAAATATATTAAGGTAAAAGATGCTCTGCCTTTAGAAAGACTTTAAGATCTCTATATGTAGCACTAACCCCCTGGAGCTGCTGAAATAAATTGAGTTGTTGCTGTCACCCCTTTAACTGTAATTTCACCACATCAGGAACCTAAAGTCCATGTTGAGCTTTGTATCCAACAATGTATGCACCAGTCACTTTAGTATTTTTCCAATGCTTTAATGAAAGAACTTGAAAGAAGTAGCAGTGAAGAGGTAGAAAGGGAGTTGCAGGAAAATTCAAATACCTTTTTAGATCATTGAGGGATTGAAGATCTTAGAGATGATTATACCCTCAGTCCAAGGATCTTTTGCCCACCCGGATAGGTCTCTCTCACTGACCTAGCAGCCGGAATGGCGCACAAACAAAAAGTCTCTGCCACAGACTTTAAAGGAACGAAATTGTTGTACGATCCTCTGCCACAGGATGTAGTATTAGATGAACAGTCCTCTGCCACAGGACGTAATGGTTTTAGATGAACAGCGACACAGTACCAGAACCTTTAAGCCGACCCAGCAGTACTGTGCGGTAAGTTAGGTTAGGATGCATTCTCCAATTGAGTCACCAGGCCCCGCTTGAGACCAGCCTTCCACACGGTCCTTTCCAAGATGAGTCCTCCCCTGGACCTTCTCAATTGCTTGGCTTCTTCCTGCAGGACAGACAGCACAGGACCACCTCTAAACCAGCAGGCCCCAGACGACCTCTGGACCCACTTATAGCAAGCCAGCATGGTCCCGAGACTGAAAGGAAGCCGTCACATACCTCTAGGCCAGGAGGGCCAGCAGGTGAAAGAGAACCAAAAATGGCGTCTGCCCCTTAAGTACTCTCTCCCAGGATGCATAGCAGTGGACCACCTCTGCCGAGTTACCTCTGAGAAAGAAGAGCACTCAATACATTTCAGCCTGTTGCTTTACAACACCGGCCTGTGGTGACAACGACACCTACAGGCGACAGTGTGAAACTGCACACAACACAGCCAATGCTGGAACAGAAGCTAATTTAGCCATAGATTAAATCTGAACTATATACAGAACAGATTACCCACTAAATTTACATATAAGCGCCTGATCAACAGGAGCAGGGCGCTACATATAGATAGTATATATACCGTGCCGTGCTACTCCTAACCATCAATTAATAAGACCTGTGCTATAAAACAATCTAGATATACTGCGTAACATAAAACAGTGGATTGCAATAAAAGTTAAATATACTATAAAGTGCTCACGCTCCGTGAATCACACACAGTCAATAATGATATAAAAATGATCAACAAAGTAAAATGATACGGTGTCTTCATGCAATTTGCACTCCATCCCCCATCAGTTGTACCCTCACCTATTATCAGGTATCAGCTATTATCAGGAGCAGGAGGTGACCAGTGTGGAGCATCAGCATACAGCAGCCAGCATACTAATAGGAGACATAAGGATGATCCCGGTTATCTGCTGAAAACAACTTTAGGCATATTTTCTAAGCCCTTAAGGTGAGGGTACAACTGATGGGGAAGGAGTGCACATTGCATGAAGACACTGTATCACTTTACTTTGTTGATCATTTTTATATCATTATGGACTATGTGTGATTCACAGAGCACGAGCACTTTATAATATATTTAACTTTTATTGCAATCCACTGTTTTATGTTACTAACAATGTATATCTAGATTGTTTTATAGCATGGGTCTTATTAATTGATGGTTAGGAATAGCGCGGCACAGTATATATACTTAAAATATAGTTTTTTTTCACATTGTGGGGAAGTGTGGGAGGTGCAGGCAGCTTTTTTCAGTTTTTAGTCCACTGTAACTTATAGTTTTGGTAACTCACAAGGTTTCACCCATTTGTTAATTCTATAGATAGGCTTTTAAAAACCAGATTGAAAACCACCTTTGCGCTTACTGGTCCTGCTTTACAAGTGACCATTGTGGCTATGTTCATTGACTGTTGTTTTGTGGACTGGACAAATAAATAGAGAACACGTTCCTGTGATCGAGGACCATGTTCTGCTGGAAAAATTGTAGCTCATGCCCTTGGCTTGCTATTTTGTGCTGCCGCCCTAAAGAATGTACCTTGCCAAGTCTCTAGGATGACACTGCTCCACATTTTGAGCAGTGTCATCCTAGAGACCTGGTAAGGTACATTCTTTAGGGCGTCAACACAAAATAGCAAGTGAAGAGCATGAGCTAAAATTACTGCAAAAGGTAGCTTTTATGCAGGTCTTTTGATAGTGAATCCCATAATACATTTTTTTAAGGAAGGTACTAGGGGGAACTTTTCTTCTACCACAGAAAAAGACATCTAAGATTATTACTATTTTGGCTACTTCCTCTTTCCATAGAAATGAGGCCTTTCATTCCACCAAGGCATCCTCTATGTCAAAAGTGGGCACATCCTTTTGATACAAGCCTTGGACCCTAAAACTTTCCAAGTCTACCCTCAAACCCTCTTCACATCGAAGAGGTACCCTCACTCTCTGGAGTACGGGGAAATCTGTTAGCATTTGTACCAATATAGATCAGAAGCATCCTGGACCTCTGGGTCCAATTTGTCCTTTCCAGGGGCTACAAAATAGAATTTCTATCCCTGCCCCCTTCTCAATTTCTAACCTTCAATCTGCCAGCTTCACTTCAAAGATGGGCAGACTTGTGAGCTGCCCTGAGTCAACTTCAGATACAAGAAGTGGTAATCCCAGTTCCTGCAGGAACGGTTTAAAAGGCTTTACTCAAACCTATTCACACTTCCAAAACTGAATGGAGGCATTCGCCCCACTTTGGACCTAAAATCCCTAAATGGATATCTGCTTTTCCCAAACTGTACATAGAGTCCACAAGATCTGTCATTACTTTTCTCAGATTAGAAGAATTTATGTCATCAGTGGACATTCAAAATGTATGTTTTCACATTCCCAACTTTCCTGCACACCAATACTTTCTGTGCTTTTATGTAGAATACCTACACTTTCAATTTGTCTCCCTGCCATTTGTGTTGTCCTCTGCACCAAGAGTGTTCAAAATTAATACTAGCTTCTCTCCTGACTCTGTAAAAATCTCAAGACATCCATGTCACGAGGAACCTGTTGTGTTAATTAATTGGACACTTGTTGTGTCCAAAACCCACAAATATACCTAGTAAAAAAGATATAAAGAATATATAAAAAAATATATTTAAAAAAATCTAAAATAGATAAAGTCCAGATTCCAAATATATATAGTTGTGTGTATAAGTGAAAACTAAGATACACATATATATGTTTTTTACTTGGTATATTTGTGGGTTTTGGACACAAGTGTGGATATCTATGTTTATATGGGTATAGGCACATGCACCTGCATTTAATATATACCTTTAAAAGGTTAGATATATAAATTTATATATAATTTTTTACTCTTTTAGTGATCTTCAGCAATATATATTCTCAAAGGCATTTTTTCCACACCACTGTAGAAAATACTACTATTTATTTTATTGCACACAACACATGCATGTTGCGAGCAGATTCCTGTATATTTACTGGTCTTCATTTGCCTTTTTGTCCACACCTGAAACTGGGCTTAACTAATACTAGGCTGCTGATTGTAATACATGCAGGTCAGCCTCTAGTACATGCTTTATTTTACCCTGGTCTTTATAGCTAGTGGTTATTTTATAGGTAAGCGCCATAACCCCTTTCTTTTTATATTATAGGAAGTGAGAAGATATCCCTGCAAATTAAGGGAATCCCTTGGGGACCCCCAGGCCACAAGAACTAGTGTCATTAGAAGATTTCCCCATTATTACTTTTCTTGGGACAACTCAAAATGTAGAACTTTCTTTGCTTTCACTTTCAATTATAATGGTAAATTGGACAAATAAAGAGGGTGAATCTCCATTATGGGGGCACAGACAGCAATAAAAACTGACAGGTGTTCTAGACCCTCTGCAGTCTTTCCAAAACTGTTTAAAAAAAAAAAAAAAAGGTTTGCCTTTAGTTATACTTTAAGCCAGAGAGAGCTAAACAACTAGTTCAGCAATCACAGCCGTCATATTTTTCTTAGTACAGGTTACCTTTACAGTCACCTGGGCTTGGTCAGTGAAATCTTGCCCATGGTTTGCTTAAATTCCAGTTGGCTAATCTGGAAGCCAGAGAGATTTTCAGAAGTAACGTTGCCTGTTTGTATTTCAATCTGACCTAATAAAAACAATTAACCACAAAAGGTGTGCAAAAAATAAAGTACAGTGATCTATCTTTACCAATTCAGATGCAAAGTAAGGAACTATGAAATTTAGTATTCAATTTGTGGCTCAATAGGCTATGTCATACGTGTCACAGTATGTGTTAGTAATCATGGTCATGAACAACAAACTTAAATAATATGATGAACTCAGTGGGACCAGCAAAGCATTGGGACAAAGGCACATGATTTACAATAAGGCTGGGCCCACCATTTACATTTGTTTTAATCTCCACACACAGGGAATGTTTGTTCTGTGGTTTCCACTTATCCTGTTCTTGCTATTTGCAATCTAGAGACCTGGACAGCCTATTGGGACAACTGATCATATGGTTTTAGCATTGCTGCTCGTAAGGCCATTCCTTTAGATTTACCAAAAGTAACTTTGCAGCATGTGATTATGATATGCATAGTCATGTTCTCATTTATCATTGATTTTTGACCATTTGATTTAAGTTGTTGAGTCTACCACCAGTGATGGATTGCTTATACATTTGGCTTCTTTGATAAAAGTTCAAGAACTTTACTTGTGTGTTATGATTAGGTATGTTAGAGCGGTTAATTTCAGCTCAGTTCATTTACTATCTAACTATCCTGTGGCTGCCCAAGCATATCTGAAAGTTGAGGGTCCCAAAACTGTTGGTGTCCAAAACTAGTGAATGCTTCGGGGTTGTAGATGACGGTTACATGGGTCCCATGCAGTCCCACTCAGAACTAGAGTCTCCGAGCCCAACCTTCCTCCTGTATATATATATATCAACTGGGAAGAAGGCAAGGCTCACAAAGCCCAGGAAACCATTGGCAAAACATTTAACTCTTCCTTGGCAGCCTAAGCTCACTTGCTGTAGCAGTACATTCCTCTTGTAATCACCAGTATGAATGTTGCTTTGCCCTTTGCAGGTAAAGAAAAAACAGAAAAAAAGGAGGGCTCACCGACCTAGTGCATTACTGATAAAAGGTTTTAATAAAAGTATAAAAACAATGAAACTATTCGCAAACATGCGTGAATACAGGCTTTTCTTGGCAATCAAACTGCATCCCTTGGCACCTGCAGACATGACCTGATGACGGGATGTATAAGATGGCACTCCAAACGGCTAAATGGCTGACGCGTTTTAGGGGCGTGCCACCTTCCTTAAGAGCCTAGGCGGTCTGTGGCTCCTCTGTCCTGTGTGCCCCAATACATCCATCCATATGACCACGCCCCAGGTGACCACTACCCTACTAAGCCATGCCCATCAACATGAGCTGGTTCCAACCAAAGGAGCAAAACTTTTCCCTTTTGCAACACGCTACACTAATGTCACCAAGTGCAGGGTGGCCGACAGACCAATCCATTAGCGTTCCAACACACTCACACTTCCATATATTGGGGCACACAGCACAGAGGAGACACAGACCACCTAGGCTCTGAGGAAGGGGGCACGCCCCTGAAACAAGTCAGCCGTTTAGCCATTTGGAGTGCCATCTTATACCTCCCATCATCAGGTCCTGTCTGCAGGTGCCAAGGGATGCAGTTTGATTGCCAAGCAAAGCCTGTATTCACGCATGTTTGTGAGTAGTTTCTTTGTTTTTATACTTTTATTAAAACCTTTTATCAGTAATGCACTAGGTCGGTGCGCCCTCCTTTTTTTTCACTTTTTTCTTTAGTAGTATGAATACCCATTGTTCTGATGAGGGCTGCAAGATTATAGACTTTGCTTTACACCAAAGAATGGACCACACCACCCATGTCTAGCAAAACACTGGAGCGCAGGAGATTATTGTTTTGTTGCCCTTTGCAGGTAAAGCAGTTTCTCTTTGAAGTACTGTATTTATTAGCGTATAACACTCACTTTTTCACCATGAAAATTGGGTGCAAATGGCGTGTGCGTGTTATACGCCAATACTTCAATTTTAGCTGCCTCAGAGGGGACAGGGAGGGGGGTGGGACGAGCGCCGTCAGATTACATACAGTGAGAAACTGCTGTTTACTTGGTGGCCTCTGTAATAGGAAGTCCCGTCTCCTGGGCCTCCATTGGACCACTGTTCTGTCTATCATAGGAGATTCTCACTGTATGTAATCTGTCGGCACTCATCCCACCCCCTCCCTGTCCCCTCTAGGCTGCAGATGGACATCGATCAGGCTGCACTGATGGCAATGGTGAGGCTGCTGCATTGATGTGGACTGATGAGGCTGCATTGATGGCACTTGTGGGGCTGCAGATGGGCATTGATCAGGCAGAATTGATGGCAATGGTGAGGCTGCAGATGGGCACTGACCCTTATTTTGCTTCAAAGTTCCTTATTTAAAATTTTAGTTTTTTTCCTGAAACTTCCCTCTTAAAATGAATGTGCGTGTTATACGCCTGTGCATGTTATATGCCGATAAATACGATAAGTTAAGCTAGCATGGGAGAAATATGTAGTCTGAAAATACTAGTTGACTACCTGTCATTCTGATGCTTTGGCCTCAGTGCTTTCTGAGTCAGTGACCCAAAACAAGTATAAAGATTAAAAAAAAAAATCTGACTTTTTTCTCAGACACAAAAGTAAAATAGCGACAGAGGTATATATTTTCAGAATGTGGCCAGCAATTTCAGCCTACAAATTTCACTCTTAACTGGTGTACTTTAATCATTATAGTGAGCTTTTCATGAAACTGTAAAGCTACCTCATTTATGAGGCCCCCCCCCCCCCCCCCCCCAATAAAAAAAAACACTAACAAAAGGCCAAAAACACTCAAAATATTACTATACTTCCTGGTAAAGTTGAGTACTCCAAATCCTGCAAAAACATGCTACGGCCCAAATATGACTCCATAACCTTTTAACCTTTAGAATTAAAACAAATTTGAGTTTTTCCTTAACAGGTTAACCCTAAAGGTGGGTCCATCAGCAGCACATAATTACCTTCCCTTCACTACCTCACCTCTTTTGGCTCTAGGAGCGAAGACAAATGCCTGGTAATTCTGGAGACAGGCAGCATATGGTTTTCTTCCCTATCTCCCTTGTGATAACACTGGTGGTTGGTGGTTGGCTGCTCTGGCAGCCAACAATGTCACATTGGGTGCAGGGAGAGGTTAATTAGTGCTGTGTATGCTCTAGGTTCCTGCTTGAAACTTACACAGTGTTTCCTTTTGGCATTCCCATCAGCCAAATAGTGTTGGGGATCAAAAGTAGGTAAGCAAAAGCTGCCTGCATAGGCAAAGCTCAGATTGGCTTTAACCGTAAAATGTATTCTAACACTTAAATTGTCTGTAAACTCTTACACATACCCAGTGAAGTGACCAGCCTCAGATGATATACAGGTATAAAGCAAAGCCTCCTACATACGTTGTACCTGTTTATCTGCAGCTCTCTATTCTCTACAACCATCCAAAACACACATTTTACAAATCATTTCTTAGCTCTGAAAAGCTGAGGGTAGGGACCTGAAGTCTCACACTGCAAAGCTCAGCGAGGATAGCTCTGATTGGAGAGAAGGGACACACCTCCCTCCTCACAGTACATGAGAACACGCACAGCTGTGGCTGTCAATCACATGCTTTGTGTTGGAGCTCTTCTCCTGTTCACCAATCATCTCCTGGAGTCAGGAAAAGCTTTCAGAAATGACTTATGCAGATAGCAGACAAATGAGGCAACAGAATCACACTCAGTGCTTTGGATAGAGACAACAGACAAGTACATAGTATAGAAGGATATGCTTTGTTCATAGTTAATGTCTGAGGTTTACAACCACTTTAACCAAAGCCCCTAACCTCTGACACCTAACCTAACACTATGGTAACCACTAAGTCATACAAGAAGATGACTGGTTCTCCTAGGTTAAAGAAGAAAAGGGGCCGTGCCACATCCAGAAGGCTTATTCAGAAAAAGAGGGTTCCCCTAATTTGGATTTTTCCGGCACTTGCATAATATTTATATGGAGTGAGAAAATACACATTTATATGTAGAATAAAACAATGTTTATATTTATTTAGAAACTTTTCATATTAAAAACAATGCAAACATTTGTGAACAACGAAAACATATTATGTAATACACATGAATCAAGGAAAATTCTGTATCTGTCTGTTAGTGAGTAACACATTAGATGATAGGGTTCTTTTCAAGCCCGACGCGTTTCGGGTGTATTCTATTTCAATCCTTCTTCAGGGGCATTGTTTGAAAAGAAAAATTCATCTAAATTGATTAAAAGAATATAATTGATCAATTGCCATATATATCTATCTGTCAATAGTTATTTTTAGGTTAAATGATCCATTGATCACCTACCTGCTTTGTTGTCTTTAATTTCTATGCAAAGGGATGATGTCAGTTTCGAACAGGGAGAAGGGGATATTTGCAGGAGGAATGGCGCTTATTTAGATTTTCATAGATGGGGATTGTTGTTCTCTGGGTACTTATATCACATGTGTAGTACTTCCTCCAAAAGGGGGGAAGAACCGAGGAGGGGAGAGGGTTTGTTAGTTATTGTTATGTATATAAAGCTTCACCTACCCCTGCCCTCCACGGATGCATATAGGCCACAGCGGTATACTGGAGCATAGAGGAACAGTCCTATAGATAAAAATTCACATGATTTAAATAAATAATGGGTTCTTACTGAACAGAGCAAATAATAGTAATTTTTTTAAAAGTAATTTTTTTAAAATTTTTAATCAGTGTGTAAGAAAAACATTTTTTACATTGGTAATCTTAGATCTAGTATACTTTAAAAAAAAAAAATGATTGTTGTGAAACAGTCCCAATGTGCCATTATGGATAGAGAGAGTAGATTCATGAAACTAATATGAAATTTATATTTATACATTACCATCACAGTAGCCCATATGATGTATATTTCAGGCATGGTGACAAAGAATTTTCTATTTATATATGTGTACACATGTATATATCTATATATACACAACATGTATATATACATAACAATAACTAACAAACCCTCTCCCCTCCTCGGTTCTTCCCCCCTTTTGGAGGAAGTACTACACATGTGATATAAGTACCCAGAGAACAACAATCCCCATCTATGAAAATCTAAATAAGCGCCATTCCTCCTGCAAATATCCCCTTCTCCCTGTTCGAAACTGACATCATCCCTTTGCATAGAAATTAAAGACAACAAAGCAGGTAGGTGATCAATGGATCATTTAACCTAAAAATAACTATTGACAGATAGATATATATGGCAATTGATCAATTATATTCTTTTAATCAATTTAGATGAATTTTTCTTTTCAAACAATGCCCCTGAAGAAGGATTGAAATAGAATACACCCCGAAACGCGTCGGGCTTGAAAAGAACCCTATCATCTAATGTGTTACTCACTAACAGACAGATACAGAATTTTCCTTGATTCATGTGTATTACATAATATGTTTTTGTTGTTCACAAATGTTTGCATTGTTTTTAATATGAAAAGTTTCTAAATAAATATAAACATTGTTTTATTCTACATATAAATGTGTATTTTCTCACTCCATATAAATATTATGCAAGTGCCGGAAAAATCCAAATGAGGGGAACCCTCTTTTTCTGAATATGGTAACCACTAACAACATCTTCAAATCCTACTGTGCTAGGATTGGTGCCAAAACCAGACATTTTCTGTGCCAAGAAAACCGCTTAAAAATAAAGAATCCAGGTCCTCATTCACGTAATAATAATGACAGCTAAATACAATTGTATAAAATAAAAAACACATTCTTCACTTTCAGCTCAATTTTAGGATGTCTTGTTTCAATAGCCTACTTTAAAATTCATATTCTCAGGATTGCAATGAAATTCTGCTTGGGACTCTCATATGACCATTGTAAAATATGGAATTAATTCTGTTTGAGCCACTCAGTTAATTTACTCCTTTATTCTGATCACTGTCATTTCACATGACCCAGATTCTTTTGAGTTTTACATATAGATAGTTTGACATTTGGATAGGAAAGTGAGTGAATTTCTTTCCTTTGTAAACGATATGCCTGACTATAGACCAATGAAATTCCAATTCTTTTGTAATTTTGTAACCCTTTCCTACCTCCTGATCTGTAATTTTGTACAATTCTTTTTCTGAGATCCTCTAATACACATGTGTCAAACACAAGGCCCGAGGGGCAAATCCAACCTGCAAAGCCATTTCACGTGGCCCCCTCACCCAGGGCCTTTACCCTCTGTTCTGCACTCACCGGTGTCACTTGTTAACACAAAAACCTTCTGTGTTTACAAAGACAGCTTTCCTCTCAGTGGCTCTCACAGATACCTGCTTTCCTTGTGCTCACAGGGGGAACAAGGGCAATGCAGGTGCAGTGTGGGATGGGGAATCACGTGTAAGCATATGGTCCTCATATGTGCTCAAATGCACAGATGCCAGCCAATGATCTCCCTGCGAGTGAGAGAGGTGGAGCCGCCTTCACTTCTTGGAGGTACTTGAGCCAGGCTGGGTAGGTGAGATGTGAGAAAGCTTTTGAGGGTATGGGAGAGGAGAGATGAGGGCTGTGGAGGGAGATGTGCAGAGGAGGGGATAGGGGAGAATGGTGCAGAGATCAGAGCCATAGAGGGGTGGAAGTGAGATGTGGACATCCTGTGAAAGAGCGGGGAACCCTGCACGCAGTGCATAGCACACCCCTAAACCCTGCACTCTGTATGTAGTGGACTCATTAACCCTGCAGTCTTTACACAGACTTTGTACATAAAGAATCCTTGAACTCTGCACATAACACACTCCTGGTAATTATTGGCCCTTTAAGATCCCCTCACTGCAATTTGGCCACACCCACCATTTGAAGTGGTTCAGCAGAGTTGGGGGGGGGCTGGTTGAGTTCCTGCACCCATTCTCTGAGAAAAAAAAAGCCATCAATTTTTTTTTTTTTAGAAATTATGTATAAAGTACATATACACCCGGGCCCTTTGAGGGCTCCCCCCCCCATCGACACAAACAGCACGGCTCGGCCTGCCCCCCACTCTCTCCTCACAGGCTGTGATCGACAGCAGTTAAAGCATCAGTGCTAACTGTTAATGTCTTTACACCCCAGTCCACAAAATGTCCTTCCAGGGATCTTCAACACCTTATTATCCAATCTAAAGCATGGGATCCAAACAGTGTTCACTGATCCTAGTACTCCACTCGACAAGACGATTAATCTCAAAAAGAAAAAAAGATATATATGGTGTAGTATGCTTTATCTCCATATGTGCACAAACTACATTCTTATAATGTGCTTACAAAAAACATCTCCATAAAGCGTTCCATGTGACTCCAATAAACCTCTTCTCTTGTGAACTTATATCCTTTGTGGAAAATCTTCCTAACTCTCCTCCCAATGTATCACAAGCTCCCAAAAAAGGAATATACACTATATTGCCAAAAGTATTGGTACACCTGCCTTTACAAGAGCATGAACTTTAATGGCATCCCAGTATTTGTCCGTAGGGTTCAATATTTAGTTGGCCCACCCTTTGCAGCTATAACATAGAGTGATATCTATGTCTAATAACATAGAGGAATGTTTGGCCATTCTTCCAGAATCGCATTTGTGAGGTCAGGCACTGATGTTGGACGAGAAGACGTTCGAAGTCTCCGTTGTAGTTCATCTCAAAGATGTTCTATCAGGTTAAGGTCAGGACTCTGTGCAGGCCAGTCAAGTTCCCCCACCCCAAACTCGCTCATCCATGTCTTTATGGACCTTGCTTTGTGCGCAGTCATGTTGGAACAGGAAGGGGCCACCCCCAAACTGTTCTTACAAAGTTGGGAGCATGAATGTCTTGGCATGCTGATGCCTTAACGGTTCCCTTCACTGGAACTAAGGGGCCAAGTCCAACCCCTGAAAAACAACCCCACACCATAATCCCCCCTCCACCAAATGATTTGGACTCGTGCACAAAGCAAGGTCCATAAAGACATGGATGAGCTAAGACTGGGATGCCATTTTAAAGTTAATTTGCATGTAAAGGCAGGCATCCCAATACTTTTGACAATGTAGTGCAGGGGTCTCAAACTGGTGGCCCTCCAGGTGTTGCGAAACTACATGTCTCATGAGGAATTGCAAGGTTGACAGTTACAAGCATGACATAGGCAGAGGCATGATTGTAGTTTTGCAATAGCTGGAGGGCCACCAGTTTGAGGCCCCGATGTAGTGTGTGTGTGTATATATATATATACAGTATCTGGGAAAAGTGAGTACACCCTTCACATTTTTGTAAATATTTATTTATATATCTTTCCATGTGACAACACTGAAGAAATTATACTTTGCTACAATGTAAAGTAGTGAGCGTACAGCTTGTATGACAGTGTAAATTTGTTGTCCCCTCAAAATAACTCAACACACAGCCATTAATGTCTAAACCATTAGTGAGTACACCCCTAAGTGAGTACACCCCTAAGTGAAAATGTCCAAATTGAGCCCAAAGTATCAAAATTTTGTGTGGCCACCATTATTTTCCAGCACTGCCTTAACCCTCTTGGGCATGGAGTTCACCAGAGCTTCACAGGTTGCCGCTGGAGTCCTCTTCCACTCCTTCATGACGAGCTGGTGAGTGTTATTGACCTTCTCCACCTTCCCTTTGAGGGTGCCCCACAGATGTGCAATAGTGTTTAGGTCTGGAAACATGCTTGGCCAGTCCATTACCTTTATCCTCAGGTTCTTTAGCAAGGCAGTGGTCGTTTTGGAGGTGTGTTTGGGGTCATTATCATGTTGGAATACTGCCCTGCAGCCCAGTCTCCGAAGGGAGGGTATCATGCTCTGCTTCAGTTTGTCACAGTAAACGTTGGCATTCATGGTTCCCTCGATGAACTGTAGCTCCCCAGTGCATGCAGCACTCATGCAGTCCCAGACCATAACACTCCCACCACCATGCTTGACTGTACACTTGTCTTTGTACTCCTCACCTGGTTGCCGCCACACACGCTTGATACCATCTGAACCAAATAAGTTTATCTTGGTCTCATCAGACCACAGGACAAGACTCCAGTAATCAATGTCCTTAGTCTGCTTGTCTTCAGCAAACTGTATGCGGGCTTTCTTTTGCATCATCTTTAGAAGAGGCTTCCTTCTGGGACGACAGCCATGCAGACCAATTTGATGCAGTATGCAGCGTATGGTCTGAGCACTGACAGGCTGACCCCCCACCCCTCTGCAGAAATGCTGGCAGCACTCATACATCTATTTGCCAAAAACAACCTCTGGATATGAGGCTGAGCACATGCGCTCAACTTCTTTGGTCAACCATGGCGAGGCCTGTTCTGAGTGGAACCTGTCCTGTTAAACCGCTGTATGGCCTTGGCCCCCGTTCTGCAGCTCAGTTTCAGGGTCTTGTCAATCTTTTTATAGCCTAGGCCATCTTTATGTAGAGCAACAATTCTTTTTTTCAGATCCTCAGAGAGTTCTTTGCCATGAGGTGCCATGTTGAACTTACAGTGACCAGTATGAGAGAGTGAGAGCGATAACACCAAATTGAACACAACTGCTCCCCGTTCACACCTGAGACCTTGTAACTGCCAGAAACCATGAATCATACTGAGACAGAAGTACGGTTAAATCTCACTTGTTTAATAATAATAAAAAAAAGGTAAAAAGAGTAAACATAGTCAAAACATAGCCAGAGTTCAGGAACCGGAACGGATAGTTAGACAAGCTAAAATGTCAGGGAGCCAGAGATGAGCGTAGTAGAACAGCAAGCAAGATCTGGAGCCAGAAGGAATCTCAGCCAAGCAAGTCTTTAACAGGAACACAGGAGAGTGTCTCTAGAGATGTGACCAAGGCGAAGGCAGAACTCATCTAGGCTGGACGGCTTAAGTAGGAAAGACTGACAAGCAGGATATCATCAACAGGTGAGTCACTGTGGAGAAATAGGAGCTGGCAATTAGCCGACAGCTGAGTGGCCAGCTCAGAGAAGGAAGGGCTGAGCCCAGCCCTGACAGTAACACTAATGAGTCACATGACACCGGGGAGTGAAAATGGCTAATTGGGCCCAATTTGGACATTTTCACTTAGGGGTGTACTCACTTTTGTTGCCAGCAGTTTAGACATTAATGGCTGTGTGTTGAGTTATTTTGAGGGGACAGCAAATTTACACTGTTATACAAACTGTACACTCCCTACTTTACATTGTAGCAAAGTGTAATTTCTTCAGTGTTGTCACATGAAAAGATATAATAAAATATTTACAAAAATGTGGGGGTGTACTCACTTTTGTGAGATACTGTGTGTGTGTGTATGTACACACATATATATATATATATATATATATATATATATATATATATATATATATATACGTTCCTTTAAACCCAGTAACAATTCTACCATGTGTATTGTGATCCACCAATCCCTCCATGCACCTTACCAAATAGCAAAACTTTCATGCGTAATCAACCAATCCTCTGAGGAATGTTCCTCCTTGTATCCAAGAATATGTATGAAAAAACCTCTGAAAACAAAAATAAAATATATAGTGTAATACCACTTTAATACTCCACAATGTGCAATAGTGCCAAATCCACTCAAATGCTAAATTGTTTACTATCTTATAACCACTGTCCAAATGTGTTGCTGAGCCCACTAGTGAGCGTTTTCAGTTTGTGCAAAGCCAAGGTCCTATCAGCTGCAGACCTTGTAAGATACAAATTAACAGTATCTACTTCTAGTAATCTTGGGTCATCTTCAGCTAGGGCTGCCCAGCACATATCCTTGAATAAACCCTCCCTGTGCATCTGTGAAACAAAGGCCTGTGTTTTTTGGGTTCTGGCAGAGTTAAGTTTAATGAAGCATAAAATTGATCCAAGGAATCAGAGTCCTTTTCCTTAAAGAACAATGATTCTTGGCTGATTGTTTGTTTTAATGGCAAAAGAGAGCTGTCAGGGTGTAGTTGCATTTTTGGGGATTTTCTGAAGGGTGCAACTGAACCTGATCACAAGTGTTTAGGGGTGGGAGGTAGGAGGACTAAATAATGATTTTTCCTTTATAGACACCATAACCATTAATAACTACCGTATATACTCAAGTATAAGTCGAGATTTTCAGCCTTTTTTTTTAGGCTGAAAGTGCCCCCCTCGACTTATACTCGAGCCACCGCCGTCTGCCTACATGATCAGCGTGTCATGCAGGCAGACAGCAGTCAGCGTGTGATAATACAGTTCGGAGGCTATTCCAGCTTTCAAAAGCGGCGCCTCCTCCTCCTCTGCGATAGGCTGAACACTCCATTTCCCAGCAGTTAATGTACAGCCTCTCATCCTCGTCCGTGGTATGAGAATGAGAGAATGTCCATGATAGGCTGAACGCTGACTGCTGAGTGTTCTGCCTATCACAGACGAGGAGGAGGCGCGGCTTTTGAACAGTGGAATGGCCACTGGCTGGTATTATCACACGCTGATCGGAGGATGGAGATTGTCACAGGAAGGATGGAGATCGCCACACGGAGGTTGCACAGGACACAGGTAGGCTGCACAGGGACACAGGACACATGCACATGTACAGGATACAGGACATTGGGACACAGGACACATGCACATGTACAAGACACAGGGACACAGGACACAGGGACAAAGGACACATGCACATGTACAGGACACAGGGACACAGGACACATGTAGGCTGCACAGGACACAAGGAGGCATGCAGCTACAGATGGGCATTGTTGACCCTCTTTTCCCACTTACAGTAGCTGCTGCATTTCTCACCCTCGTCTTATACTCAGGTCAATATATTTTTCCCAGTTTTTTGTGGTAAATTGGGGGCCTCGACTTATACTCGGGTCGACTTATACTCAAGTATATACAGTACCTAGCAGACAATAATCTGCTTTTTACAGATTCCAACTGTTATTCCCCTGCAGAAAGAATGTGTGTGCCAACATGACAAAGTGTGTGCCAACATGACAAAGAGAAAAGAAAAACAATTCAATTTAATAAAAAAAACAAATATCCAACTCTGGAGGTTCTGTTATCATGGGAAAAAATACCAAGTTACAGCAAGGATTTTTACAATTGGCCTTAACAATCACAGGAGAATAATACGTTATATTTACCCTCAGAAGCAATAGAGTGGAACTCTGTGGATGGATTGCTATAAGATGGCTGCCAACCAGACCATTTAGATGGCTGATTAATGGGTGGAATTGTCTTCCCAAAATGGCATCTAGCTATGTTGGAGCTGTGTGTCCTGGCTTCAGTGAAGTGTGTCAGATGAGGAGTCTCTCTTTTGATGATGAGCTGTCCTTCTGATCAGGTGTCTCTGATGTGTGTATTATGTGTCTATCCCCTTGTCTACCTGACTTGCTTTTTTTATCCAGTGAAGACAAAGCCCCAGAAACCTGGCCCAGAAGGTGTAACCTTATTTCTGATTGGTGGATCAGGTTACTACTCAATTATGTGTTTATACCAGTATTCGCTCCCTTGGCCACCTGGTGGCACTACTCTATAATCAGATTATCAGGGAGAATGAATTTTCTAGAACACTTCATCCTTGTATTAACTCATCTCTCATATGATAAATTAATCATTTTTTAGAAAGGATTCATGTTAGTTTGCCTGAAAACATAAAATGCCTTTGAAGGTCTGTCAGCTTTCTAATTTGTGGTAGCAATATTTAAATGGAATATTTTTAACTATAAGCATATTTTTAACTATAAGTGCTATGTGAGTGGATGCGCTGCTCCCATCTGTGCTCTCTATATTACCTGTGTATGTGCTATCTTAATAGCCTAATTTGGTTCACCATCCACCTAACAGGTTATATCTCATTTATACAATAACCATATGTTTGTATAATTCATCACATGTGAACAACAACTTAATCCAAATACTTTAAATCATATAAAAAGTCCAGTCACATATGTCACATAATGATAGACTCTTCTTCATATGTGTTGCAAATCATCCGTTATAATTGCCGTGGGCGGCGTGCTCTTGTGTGTGGTATCAGATTAAAGTGACTTAGTGCTTCACCACCACCTGTGAGATTTGCCACTCACCAGATTGATCTTTAAAACTGCACCTTTGGTTCATTAACAGGGATAACCACTCCACTCAAAGGAAACTTTCTCCAATATCTATACCAGGTCCTCAATGTTCCTCATGCAAACGGATAAAAAACCATCATCGCGCAATAACGTTTAAAACCTTTATTCCATACATAAAAAACACTTTGCACTCACATTTCCAAGTGCCATTAGGCCGGCACCGAGCTTTTCCCGCAGTTAAGGACGGGTGGGCACTGCAGCCCGGTTCGTCTGGTGTGTGCTAGATGGTCTCCGTTGCCGCTTACGTTCCCCCCTGTTTGCGTTCGCGTCCTCTCCAAACCCCGTTCGTTCCCGGTCACGTGGGTACGGTAATCTCCCAGCAGCCTCTACGCGTTTCGCAATCAAATTTGCGTCATCAGGAAGCTGCTGTGTGATTGGTTCTCATTCTATTTATGTTGTGTGCGGGCGGAAATTGTTTTGCCGCCATCTTGGATTTGGGAATTCCCTTAGTTCCGTTCTATTGGGACTTTCTTTCTCTTAGCACCATTTTGCTTATGGGCAATTCGCCCATTCCGTGATTGTTCATTGCACCCGCTGTTTCCCCCCTCTACCATTGTTAATACTCATTCCAATTTACCTATTGTTATATTAGTTGTATATGAATGGTTATAAACTAACCCGTCCGTATCTGCTGGAGAGGCTCTCACATGTTAAAAAATACATAGATACATGGCCTTTGTTGGCCTTTATGTGCTTTAACTAAAAAAACTTTTTATGCACATTGTTATTCCATAATTGATTACCGCTAGATCTGTAATATGGAACAGCAAATCCTTACCCTTTCTAAAATAATTTTTTACATAGCAACTATCCAGAAAATGAAATTAAATTAAAAAATAAAAAATAAAATATAAAAATGAAAATAAAAATAAAAAATAAAAAATAAAAAAAAATAAAAAATAATAATAAATAGTAAAATTAAAATAAAAAAAAAAAAAAAAAAAATAAAAAATGAAATATAAAATAAAATAAAATAAAAATAAAAATAAAAATAAAAATAAAAAGATAAATAAAATAAAATAAAAATAAAAATAAAAATAAAAAATTTATTTTATTTTATTTATCTTTTTATTTTTATTTTTATTTTTATTTTTATTTTATTTTATTTTATATTTCATTTTTTATTTTTTATTTTTTTTTATTTTTTTTTTTTTTTTTTTTTATTTTAATTTTACTATTTATTATTATTTTTTATTTTTTATTTTTTATTTTTTATTTTTTATTTTTATTTTCATTTTTATATTTTATTTTTTATTTTTTAATTTAATTTCATTTTCTGGATAGTTGCTATGTAAAAAATTATTTTAGAAAGGGTAAGGATTTGCTGTTCCATATTACAGATCTAGCGGTAATCAATTATGGAATAACAATGTGCATAAAAAGTTTTTTTAGTTAAAGCACATAAAGGCCAACAAAGGCCATGTATCTATGTATTTTTTAACATGTGAGAGCCTCTCCAGCAGATACGGACGGGTTAGTTTATAACCATTCATATACAACTAATATAACAATAGGTAAATTGGAATGAGTATTAACAATGGTAGAGGGGGGAAACAGCGGGTGCAATGAACAATCACGGAATGGGCGAATTGCCCATAAGCAAAATGGTGCTAAGAGAAAGAAAGTCCCAATAGAACGGAACTAAGGGAATTCCCAAATCCAAGATGGCGGCAAAACAATTTCCGCCCGCACACAACATAAATAGAATGAGAACCAATCACACAGCAGCTTCCTGATGACGCAAATTTGATTGCGAAACGCATAGAGGCTGCTGGGAGATTACCGTACCCACGTGACCGGGAACGAACGGGGTTTGGAGAGGACGCGAACGCAAACAGGGGGGAACGTAAGCGGCAACGGAGACCATCTAGCACACACCAGACGAACCGGGCTGCAGTGCCCACCCGTCCTTAACTGCGGGAAAAGCTCGGTGCCGGCCTAATGGCACTTGGAAATGTGAGTGCAAAGTGTTTTTTATGTATGGAATAAAGGTTTTAAACGTTATTGCGCGATGATGGTTTTTTATCCGTTTGCATGAGGAACATTGAGGACCTGGTATAGATATTGGAGAAAGTTTCCTTTGAGTGGAGTGGTTATCCCTGTTAATGAACCAAAGGTGCAGTTTTAAAGATCAATCTGGTGAGTGGCAAATCTCACAGGTGGTGGTGAAGCACTAAGTCACTTTAATCTGATACCACACACAAGAGCACGCCGCCCACGGCAATTATAACGGATGATTTGCAACACATATGAAGAAGAGTCTATCATTATGTGACATATGTGACTGGACTTTTTATATGATTTAAAGTATTTGGATTAAGTTGTTGTTCACATGTGATGAATTATACAAACATATGGTTATTGTATAAATGAGATATAACCTGTTAGGTGGATGGTGAACCAAATTAGGCTATTAAGATAGCACATACACAGGTAATATAGAGAGCACAGATGGGAGCAGCGCATCCACTCACATAGCACTTTTAATTTAATTTTTCTCTGAAAAAACATTTTTTGGATGCAGCAGCTATAAATATCACTTACACTATTTTTGATAGGATAGGTTTTGCGCCAGTGACACATATATTTTCATATTTTTAACTATAACTAAGCAGTGGAGTTTCATACATTTCAGTACATAATTAACCACTTAAGGACCGCCTAACGCCGATTTACGTCGGCAAGGCGGCACGGGCAGGCAAAATCACGTACATGTACGTGATTTGCCTCTCGCGGGTGGGGGGTCCGATCGGACCCCCCCCCGGTGCCCGAAGCGGTCCCGTTCTGTTCCCCGGCGATCCGAGATGAGGGGGAGGCCATCCGTTCGTGGCCCCCCCCTCGCGATCGCCGCCGGCCAATGGGAACACTCCTTTGCTGCTGTATGCTAAACAGCAGCAAAGGAAATGATGTCATCTCCCCTCGGCTCGGTATTTTCCGTTCCAGCGCCGAGGGGAGAAGACATCAATGTGAGTGCACAACACACTACACACACAGTAGAACATGCCAGGCATACAAAACACCCCGATCCCCCCCCCGATCGCCCCCCGATCCCCCCCCAATCACCCCCCCCCCCCCCTGTCATAAACTGACACCAGCAGGTTTTTTTTTTTTTTTTTTTTTTTTTTTCTGATTACTGCATAGTGTCAGTTTGTGACAGTTACAGTGTTGGAACAGTGAGTATTACCCCCCTTTAGGTCTAGGGTACCCCCCTAACCCCCCCTAATAAAGTTTTAACCCCTTGATCACCCCCTGTCACCAGTGTTGCTAAGCGATCATTTTTCTGATCGCTGTATTAGTGTCGCTGGTGACGCTAGTTAGTGAGGTAAATATTTAGGTTCGCCGTCAGCGTTTTATAGTGACAGGGACCCCCATATACTATCTAATAAATGTTTTAACCCCTTGATTGCCCCCTAGTTAACCCTTTCACCACTGATCACCGTATAACCGTTACGGGTGACGCAGGTTAGTTCGTTTATTTTTTATAGTGTCAGGGCACCCGCCGTTTATTACCTAATAAAGGTTTAGCCCCCTGATCGCCCGGCGGTGATATGCGTCGCCCCAGGCAGCGTCAGATTAGCGCCAGTACCGCTAACACCCACGCACGCAGCATGCGCCTCCCTTAGTGGTATAGTATCTGATCGGATCAATATCTGATCTGATCAGATCTATACTAGCGTCCCCAGCAGTTTAGGGTTCCCAAAAACACAGTGTTAGCGGGATCAGCCCAGATACCCGCTAGCACCTGCGTTTTGCCCCTCCGCCCAGCCCACCCAAGTGCAGTATCGATCGATCACTGTCACTTACAAAACACTAAACGCATAACTGCAGCGTTCGCAGAGTCAGGCCTGATCCCTGCGATCGCTAACAGTTTTTTTGGTAGCATTTTGGTGAACTGGCAAGCAAGCACCAGGCAGCGTCAGGTTAGCGCCAGTACCGCTAACACCCACGCACGCACCGTACACCTCCCTTAGTGGTATAGTATCTGATCGGATCAATATCTGATCCGATCAGATCTATACTAGCGTCCCCAGCAGTTTAGGGTTCCCAAAAACGCAGTGTTAGCGGGATCAGCCCAGATACCTGCTAGCACCTGCGTTGTGCCCCTCCGCCCGGCCCAGCCCAGCCCACCCAAGTGCAGTATCGATCGATCACTGACACTTACAAGGCACTAAACGCATAACTGCAGCGTTCGCAGAGTCAGGCCTGATCCCTGCGATCGCTAACAGTTTTTTTGGTAGCATTTTGGTGAACTAGCAAGCACCGGCCCCAGGCAGCGTCAGGTTAGCGCCAGTACCGCTAACACCCACGCACGCAGCATACGCCTCCTTTAGTGGTATAGTATCTGAACGGATCAATATCTGATCCGATCAGATCTATACTAGCGTCCCCAGCAGTTTAGGGTTCCCAAAAACGCAGTGTTAGCGGGATCAACCCAGATACCTGCTAGCACCTGCGTTTTGCCCCTCCGCCCGGCCCAGTCCAGCCCACCCAAGTGCAGTATCGATCGATCACTGTCACTTACAAAACACTAAACGCATAACTGCAGCGTTCGCAGAGTCAGGCCTGATCCCTGCGATCGCTAACAGTTTTTTTGGAAGCTTTTTATTGAACTGGCAAGCACCAGCGGCCTAGTACACCCCGGTCGTAGTC
Organism: Aquarana catesbeiana; assembly: GCF_042186555.1. Classification (NCBI taxonomy): domain Eukaryota; kingdom Metazoa; phylum Chordata; class Amphibia; order Anura; family Ranidae; genus Aquarana; species Aquarana catesbeiana. The sequence continues at coordinate 106,602,341 of NC_133334.1, forward strand.
AAACCAGCACTGCAGTAACACTTGGTGACGTGGCGAGTCCCATAAGTGCAGTTCAAGCTGGTGAGGTGACAAGCACAAGTAGTGTCCCGCTGCCACCAAAAAGACAAACACAGGCCCGTCGTGCCCATAGTGCCCTTCCTGCTGCATTCGCCAATCCTAATTGGGAACCCACCACTTCTGCAGCGCCCGTACTTCCCCCATTCACATCCCCCAACGAAATGCAGTCGGCTGCATGAGAGGCATTTTTATGTGCTCCCGAGTACCCCTACCCAACGAACCCCCCCCAAAAAGATGTTGTGTCTGCAGCAAACGCGGATATAGGCGTGACACCCGCTATTATTGTCCCTCCTGTCCTGACAATCCTGGTCTTTGCATTGGTGAATGTTTTGAACGCTACCATACACTAGTTGAGTATTAGCGTAGGGTACAGCATTGCACAGACTAGGCACACTTTCACAGGGTCTCCCAAGATGCCATCGCATTTTGAGAGACCCGAACCTGGAACCGGTTACAGTTATAAAAGTTAGTTACAAAAAAAGTGTAAAAAAAAAAAATATATATATAAAATAAAAAAAAATAGTTGTCGTTTTATTGTTCTCTCTCTCTATTCTCTCTCTCTATTGTTCTGCTCTTTTTTTACTGTATTCTATTCTGCAGTGTTTTATTGTTATTGTTATTGTTATTGTTATTATGTTTTATCATGTTTGTTTTTCAGGTATGTAATTATTTATACTTTATTGTTTACTGTGCTTTATTGTTAACCATTTTTTTGTCTTCAGGTACGCCATTCACAACTTTGAGTGGTTATACCAGAATGATGCCTGCAGGTTTAGGTATCATCTTGGTATCATTCTTTTCAGCCAGCGGTCGGCTTTCATGTAAAAGCAATCCTAGCGGCTAATTAGCCTCTAGACTGCCTTTACAAGCCGTGGGAGGGAATGCCCCCCCCCCCCCCCCACCGTCTTCCGTGTTTTTCTCTGGCTCTCCTGTCTCAACAGGGAACCTGAGAATGCAGCCGGTGATTCAGCCAGCTGACCATAGAGCTGATCAGAGACAAGAGTGGCTCCAAACATCTCTATGGCCTAAGAAACCGGAAGCTACGAGCATTTTATGACTTAGATTTCGCCGGATGTAAATAGCGCCATTGGGAAATTGGGGAAGCATTTTATCACACCGATCTTGGTGTGGTCAGATGCTTTGAGGGCAGAGGAGAGATCTAGGGTCTAATAGACCCCAATTTTTTCAAAAAAGAGTACCTGTCACTACCTATTGCTATCATAGGGGATATTTACATTCCCCGAGATAACAATAAAAATGATTTAAAAAAAAAAAAAATGAAAGGAACAGTTTAAAAATAAGATAAAAAAGCAAAAAAATAATAAAGAAAAAAAAAAAAAAAAAAAAAAGCACCCCTGTCGCCCCCTGCTCTTGCGCTAAGGCGAACGCAAGCGGCGGTCTGTCGTCAAACGTAAACAGCAATTGCACCATGCATGTGAGGTATCGCCGCGAAGGTCAGATCGAGGGCAGTAATTTTTGCAGTAGACCTCCTCTGTAGATCTAAAGTGGTAACCTGTAAAGGCTTTTAAAGGCTTTTAAAAATGTATTTATTTTGTTGCCACTGCACGTTTGTGCGCAATTGTAAAGCATGTCATGTTTGGTATCCATGTACTCGGTCTAAGATCATCTTTTTTATTTCATCAAACATTTGGGCAATATAGTGTGTTTTAGTGCATTAAAATTTAAAAAAGTGTGTTTTTTCCCCAAAAAATGCGTTTGAAAAATCGCTGCGCAAATACTGTGTGAAAAAAAAAAATGAAACACCCACCATTTTAATCTGTAGGGCATTTGCTTTAAAAAAATATATAATGTTTGGGGGTTCAAAGTAATTTTCTTGCAAAAAAAAAAAAACTTTTTCATGTAAAAAATAAGTGTCAGAAAGGGCTTTGTCTTCAAGTGGTTAGAAGAGTGAGTGATGTGTGACATAAGCTTCTAAATGTTGTGCATAAAATGCCAGGACAGTTCAAAACCCCCCCAAATGACCCCATTTTGGAAAGTAGACACCCCAAGCTATTTGCTGAGAGGCATGTCGAGTCCATGGAATATTTTATATTGCGACACAAGTTGCGGGAAAGAGACAAATTTTTTTTTTTTTTTTTTTTTTTTGCACAAAGTTGTCACTAAATGATATATTGCTCAAACATGCCATGGGAATATGTGAAATTACACCCCAAAATACATTCTGCTGCTTCTCCTGAGTACGGGGATACCACATGTGTGAGACTTTTTGGGAGCCTAGCCATGTACGGGACCCCGAAAACCAAGCACCGCCTTCAGGCTTTCTAAGGGGCGTGAATTTTTGATTTCACTCTTCACTGCCTATCACAGTTTCGGAGGCCATGGAATGCCCAGGTGGCACAAAACCCCCCCAAATGACCCCATTTTGGAAAGTAGACACCCCAAGCTATTTGCTGAGAGGTATAGTGAGTATTTTGCAGACCTCACTTTTTGTCACAAAGTTTTGAAATTTGAAAAAAGAAAAAAAAAAAAAGTTTTTTCTTGTCTTTCTTCATTTTCAAAAACAAATGAGAGCTTCAAAATACTCACCATGCCTCTCAGCAAATAGCTTGGGGTGTCTACTTTCCAAAATGGGGTCATTTGGGGGGGTTTGTGCCACCTGGGCATTCCATGGCCTCCGAAACGGTGTTAGGCAGTGAAGAGTAAAATCAAAAATTCACGCCCTTAAAAACGCTGAAGGCGGTGATTGGATTTCGGGGCCCCGTACGCGGCTAGGCTCCCAAAAAGTCCCACACATGTGGTATCCCCATACTCAGGAGAAGCAGCTAAATGTATTTTGGGGTGCAATTCCACATAGGCCCATGGCCTGTGTGAGCAATATATCATTTAGTGACAACTTTGTGCAAAAAAAAAAAAAAAAAAAAAAAAAGTGTCACTTTCCCGCAACTTGTGTCAAAATATAAAATATTCCATGGACTCAATATGCCTCTCAGCAAATAGCTTGGGGTGTCTACTTTCCAAAATGGGGTCATTTGGGGGGGGGTTGTGCCACCTGGGCATTCCATGGCCTCCGAAACTGTGATAGGCAGTGAAGAGTGAAATCAAAAAGTTACACCCTTAGAAATCCTGAAGGCGGTGATTGGTTTTCGGGGTCCCATACGCGGCTAGGCTCCCAAAAAGTCCCACACATGTGGTATCCCCGTACTCAGGAGAAGTAGCTGAATATATTTTGGGGTGCAATTCCACATAGGCCCATGGCCTGTGTGAGCAATATATCATTTAGTGACAACTTTTTGTAAATATTTTTTTTTTTTTTTTTTTTTGTCATTATTCAATCACTTGGGACAAAAAAAATAAATATTCAATGGGTTCAACATGCCTATCAGCAATTTCCTTGGGGTGTCTACTTTCCAAAATGGGGTCATTTGGGGGGGTTTTGTACTGCCCTGCCATTTTAGCACCTCAAGAAATGACATAGGCAGTCATAAACTAAAAGCTGTGTAAATTCCAGAAAATGTACCCTAGTTTGTAGACGCTATAACTTTTGCGCAAACCAATAAATATACGCTTATTGACATTTTTTTTTACCAAAGACATGTGGCCGAATACATTTTGGCCTAAATGTATGACTAAAATTGAGTTTATTGGATTTTTTTTATAACAAAAAGTAGAAAATATCATTTTTTTTCAAAATTTTCGGTCTTTTTCCGTTTATAGCGCAAAAAATAAAAACTGCAGAAGTGATCAAATACCATCAAAAGAAAGCTCTATTTGTGGGAAGAAAAGGACGCAAATTTCGTTTGGGTACAGCATTGCATAACCGCGCAATTAGCAGTTAAAGCGACGCAGTGCCAAATTGGAAAAAGACCTCTGGTCCTTAGGCAGCATAATGGTCCGGGGCTCAAGTGGTTAAAATATTGATGATACACATAAAATAAATAAAATAATTTGCATACTTTAACCACTTGTCACCCGCCCACTGTCAAATGATGGAGGAGCGGTGAAGCTCTGGTTCATGTTGGCCCATTCAAACAGGGCATGCGCGTGATCGGGTGCACACAGTCCAGCAATGTCAGTGGCGGCATGTGTCCGAGACACAGCTCATCACTGACAGGGGTTAACAGCCAATGGGCATGGCTGTTTACCACGTGATTGGCCATCATCCATTAACAGCCTATCACAGATGGTACATACGCCTTTTGAACTGCGCATGCGATTGATTGGTCGGGAGCGCACTGCACGGGGATGTCGGTTGCGGCTTGTTCCCAGGAACACAGCTCGTCACCGACAGTGGTTAACAGCCACTGTTAGCGGTTTCCAGTGTGAGGAGAGAAGAGCAAGGATCAGTGAGTTATCAATCTGTGTCTGTATTGTAATGCACCTAGCACAGTAAAGAGAACCTGTGACATCACCCCTATAGCAGTGTAACGGTCCTCATCAGTGCTCAGCAATGTTACTGTCGCCCCCCCCATTGCACCTGTCACCCAACAGTCACCACATCAGTACCCATCAGTGCCCATAAAGTGCACCTTTCACCCATCAGTATCCTTCTACTGACTATAGATGATATTCCTGCCTGCTGCCTGGATAATTACTATTGTTGTTGCTAAGCACATCCCTGCCTGCTGCCTGGACCAATGCTCTCCTCTGTGGACACTACTAAAACCACAGGTAATACTTTTTTTTACCCTTTCCTCAATAGAATTTATTTTGCAGTGTAATTCTTGGTATGTACATGCTATGTGTTATAAATATGATGGGCCTTCAAAAATGATAGGTTGTCAAGAAATTAGATGTGTAATTTATGCTCCTAGAACGTCTGACGGTGCTACTTGGATGTTGGGCCTCTGTATGTAGCTAGGCTGTGTAAAAGTCTCACACATGTGGTATCGCCATACTCAGGAGGAGTAGCAGAATCTATTTTGGGGTGCAATTTCTGCTATTTACATGCTAGAAATATTGTTAGAAATATTGTATAAATGAACAACTTTGTGTAAAAAAAAATGCGTTCTACATTTTGCAAAAACTTGTGAAAAAAATGACATGTTCAAAAGACTCATTATGACTCATAGATTATATGTTGGGGTGTTTGCTTTCCAAAATTGGGTTATTTTGTGGGTGTTTCCATTTCCCAGTGCTCCGACGCCTTCAAAAGTGTGATAGGTCGTCATGACATTAGACGTGTAATTTATGTCCCTAGAACACCTGACAGTGCTCCCTGCATGTTGGACCTCTGCATGTGGCTAGGCTGGGAAAAAGTCTCACACATGTGGTATCGCCATACTCAGGAGGAGTAACAGAATGTGTTTTGGGTGTAGTTGCAAGTATGCATATGCTGTTTGAGAGAAAAAACCCGTTAATATGACAATTTTGTAAAAAAAAATTTTTTTTAAATCTTAATTTTGCAAAGAATTGTGGGGGAAAATTACAACTTTAAAAAACTCACCATGGGACTTACTAAATACCTTGGAATGTCTACTTTCCAAAAAGGGGCCATTTGGGGGTTATTTGTACTTTCCTGGCTTGTTAGTGTCTCATGAAATGAGATAGACCTTCAGTACATAAGGTGTGATCAATTTTCAATGTTGGCACCATAGCTTGTAGATTCTATAACGTTTACAAAGACCAAATAATATACACTGATTTGGGTTATTTTTACCAAAGATATGTAGCAGTATAAATTTTGGCCAAAATGTATGAAGAACAATTATTAATTGGCAAAATTTTATGAGAGAAACAAAGAAAAAGGCGTTTTTTTCACAAAATGTTCGGTCTTTTTTTTATTTATAGCACAAAAAATAAAAAAACCCAGTAGTGATTAACCACTTGCTTACTGGGCACTTAAACCCCCCTCCTGTCCAGACCAATTTTCAGCTTTTAGCGCTGTCGTACTTTGAATGACAATTGCGCGGTCATACAACACTGTACTCAAATAAAATTTTTATCATTTCTTCCCCACAAATAGAGCTTTCTTTTGGTGGTATTTGATCACCTCTGCAGTTTTTATTTTTTGTTAAAAAAATTGAAAAAAAAATTTTTTTTTAAAATGTATATATTTTTTATATTTTGTTATAAAATTTTGCAAACAGGTAATTTTTCTCCTTCATTGATGTACGCTGATGAGGCGGCACTGATGGGCACCGATAGGTGGCAGTGATGGGCACTAATGGGTGGCAGTGATGGGCACTGATGGGTGGCAATAATGGGCACAGATTGCTTACAATGATGGCAGCACTGCTAGGTGGCACTGATTGGCACCACTGGTGGGCATTGATAGGTGGCACTTGTGGGCATTCATAGGTGGCACTTGTGGGCATTCATAGGTGGCACTGCTGGGCACTGGCAGCTGGCAGGTGGCAATGACAGATGGCACTGGCAGGCTCAGATGAGGCATATGTGCCTCCTTCCTCTTCGGGACCGATGTCCCTTTAACATAAGCCGGTGATCGGCTTTTTTTTCTCCTCACGCTGTCAGCGTGAGGAGAAAAAGAAACCGATTACCGAGCTTTTGTTTACATCATGTGATCAGCTGTCATTGGCTGACAGCTGATCACATGGTAAGGATTGGCCCCTTACTTGGATCTGTGATCATCCAAGTCTCCGCGACTCGGTGATCACAGCATACGCACCCTGCGCCCTGCAGGGTGCGCGTGCACAGGGGAGGACGTCCCATGACGGCCTCCCGGAAATTGAGGTCCGCGAGGTGGCCGTCATTTGGCTATGGCCCGGACCTCAAGTGGTTAAATACCACCAAAAGAAAGCTCTATTTGTGTGAAAAAAGGACACAAATACCATATGGATACAGTGTTGTAATTGTCTTTCAAAGTGTGAGAGCACTGAAAGCTGAAAATTGGCCTGGACAGGAAGGAGGTGAAAGTGCCCTGTAGGCAAGTGGTTAAACTACTATTTGTATACGGCTACGTTATAATACACACATATGGAACAGAAAAGTCTTCCCGAATCTCCCAATCAAAAAGATATGGGGAAATGGGGGATTTTTAGCATGCCTAAAAATGCAGTAGCAAAAAAAACAAAACAATGTAGGATAAAAACAACAATATTTATTATACACAATTAAAATCTGGAAACACAATTTAAAATCATGTAGTAGATGCTACCAGGCTTGTTATACAACCAACAAAGCACTTGGTAATGAAGAGTGGTGTGATCTAAGCGTTTTGCCCAAAACTGGCTTCTTCAGGATCCACTTTGTGATCACAGGTTTTTGAATGGTAAGTAATACAGAAAATACATTATTCTAATACAGTATTAATATAAATTATACATTCCATATCCAGAACAAAAAAGATGAAAAAAAAAAACAATATAATACCAGCACCAATAGAGGGACCCCCGCAGGGAGAGGAGGAAAAAAAAAAACATCCAACCGAACATATATGTGATCGACTTTAAAGAGAGCATGCAGGATCAGCAGTAGGCTGTTTTACAGCTCTGTAAATGTATTTAAAAAAGGAATACTATTTTGCATGTCATCCTTATTCTGGTACGTTGGAGGTGTCAGCAGCCTCCAGGTCTGAGTACAGGGCGGAGCTTTTATGTGTGAAGGTTGTACCCATACACTTGTTTTCCTTATTTAAGCCACAAGGCTGCCCAATCACAAAAAAGAAAGAAAAATAAAGCCAAAGACCAATGAGTTGAAATTTGGGTGCCAATCCCAACTCACCCATGTACTTAGCCAATGTCCTTGACACTGGATGTGCTCCCAGGCTGATCTTGTATGTTAAAATGGCAATGCAAAACAGAGAGCAGCGTGGGGCCGTTTATATATCCCTATGGGCGACTCTAACTCTGCCTCTCGCCACCCCATGGCTGGTACACTCATCAGCAGCAAAATCCCACGACTAGAACAGCGCATTGGAGTATAGAGTCCCTATTTCAGCTATAGAAATTTTTCCATGTTGACTTTGATTAACAAGTTCTCACAAAGACATCTCTCATCCTTGGGAAAAATAGCCAGCTGTGCATGCAAGGTTTGTTTAACCTGCGAATTTGTAGGTTTACTGATCAACATGGCCCATTATTCAAAAATTGGCTGTAACTATCACCATTTGCTCAGTATACATTTTGTTTGCAGAACAACGGCTTTAGTTGGAAAAAAAAATTGTCTATGGTGGACACTGGGACCTGAAGATGGCCCTGTATTTTGGGGCATATTTGGTTTTAAAATCTCCCATGATTAAAAAATAGAGAAAGTATAAAAATATTTTTTTTTTATTCCATAAAAGCTCTGACATGACCTACATAGTCGACAAGGATCAGTCCTTACTACTTCCTTTCCTAGTAAGGACCTGACTTTTTAGTGTCCTCCAGCAGTTTTGGACCCTGGTCACAGCTGACCCTTATGTCCACCCTTATGCCCTTTTCCTGGCATCCCAATTGTTGAACACTCAGGAGACCTTCCATAAAGAGAGTCAGCTTCCTACATTTTCACAGTTTGTGCAAAGACGAGGTCCTATCATCCGCAATCCTTTTCAAGATACAAATTAATACTATATACTGCTAGTAATCCTGGATCATCTTCAACTGGGGCTGCCAAGCACATATCCTAGAAAAAAACTCCCTGTGGACCTTTGATCCGTTATTGGTGGAAGTTAGGAGTGCTGAAATGTTTGATATTTCACGCAGATGCAGACCCTACCACAATGTCAATTTTATAAATGCAGTCAGATTTAGATTTCACTACATACCATAACCTGGTAACCTATATATTATCATGTCTTATGCTCTCATGAATCGAAAGAGGCTACATTTTAAATTATCCTGCACAAAGATGGAATGTGACTAACTATTCTTCTGTATTGTATAACCTACTCATGTTTAATTTCAGATTATTTAGGGTTCTCTATATTCAAATATATTCATATTTCTGATGTAATTTTAGCATATCAGGATTTGTGGAAAGTGTTTCAGTTTGGCTCTGCAATGAGAAATAACAAGATAGGAATCTACATTCACTTGCAAAATTAATTACAACTGCCATAAGCCTGCTCTGCTAATGGAAGCAGGACCACCAAGTATGGACTGACAACTTTACAATGTCCTAATCTAGAAATCCTCAAGGCTTTGCATACTCTAGGCCAAAAATACCTAGCTTGATAGGTTTTATAAAATAGACAGATGTAAACATGGAGGTTGTGAATGTTGTAATGTGATGGATGAGAATGCTGTAATGTGATATATTATAGGCCTCATTAGAAGGACTCTTGTTATCAATGGTCTCCCAAGTAATGTCACTGATAAAATTATTGGCAATTTATGAGACTTGATAGAAGTCCTTTGAAGTTTACGGATCCTCCAAGACTCGTTTACTCATTTTAAACTGCTTGGCCTGTAGTAATGATCTGTAGAGTTCTTACACACAAGATTTTTTTTTAAACAAGCTTAGAATGTCGCATATTTGTGAATTCTCAGAACGACACCTCATTTTAGGGTGGGGCTCAGATCTCATTATCAAGACACACTTTCTTGAAGTCAAGGGTTAGGAGTGATCAACATAGGCCTCTGATTGTTGACTGGTTGATCTTTTCTTGGTCTGTCCAAGTTTGCTTTCTCTGAAGTCAAGGGTTAGGTATGACAGGCTTAAAGTGTTTGTGAACCTATTTATAGACATCACTGCCAGACCCTCTATTAGAGCCTGGCATAGCACAATGTACATGTCTTTTTTAAAAAAAAATGAGGCTTGTAAATGCCTGTTTAGAGCTATCTTCAGGCTGGTCACGTGACTCGCAGCCACTTTACAGCACAGATTCATGGCTTCTGCAGGAGGGGCCGAGATCTCCCTCTGACGTCAGCTGGGGAGATCATGTGACCACTCACCCTCTCCTACAGTAGCCCTGGAAACTGTCCAAGAGTCTGGCCTGAAGATCGCGCTAAATCAGTATTTCCAATGCTCGTTTTTATAAAAGGCATGTACAGTGTGCTATACCAGGCTATAATAGAGGGGCTGGAAGTGACCATTTAGAATTTTTGATTTATAATAATAACGGCAGGGGGGCAGAGACAGAAAAACAGACACAGAGCTGACAGGCAGGGAGAAAAGGGTGAGGGGGAGAGCAGAGCAGGGCTGCAGATGACTGAGGGACGTACTCTAACTGCGGTGGTCAGGGCTCAGTAGCCCTGATTTTCATGGTCAGTGCAGAGAGGGGGATACAGGAGAAGTGGCAGGTTCAGGGAGTTTTTTTTTACAGTTTAGAGAGGGGCAGATTATACAGCATAAGCACTGTGCTGTTTAATCTGCTTTAAGGGATCAGGATCTCTATTTTTTGGGGGTAACAAACACTTTAAGTCATTTCTGCAGTTGTCTGGGTGTTCTTTTCCTGTTGGACATAGTACTGTGAGATCATAAGGAGTGGCGCAGACATTCTTTAGAAGTGTGCCTCACATTTGCACAACAAATGTCAGTGCATGCAACAGAATCATATACCTGTCGGAAATATGTTTTTTGAAAAGATTCGCCAGTGTTCCAAAAAATTGTGGAAAGTAGGAAAAGCCCCTCTAAGCTGCTATTCCAGAACTGTAGAAGTTAAGTGGCCAGCACAGTAATTCTGCCTTACTGAGAGAGCACCTTTCCTCAATCATGTACAGAGACACAGTAGGATTGCTTCCCAAATACACATGTCCAGCTCTGCTGCTCTGCTCTCAGCAGCTGTGTAGGCTCCATCACACATTTTCCATAGGAATTTCCATCACACAAAATTTGAGAGCTGGTTCTCAAATTTTCTGACAACAAAATCCATTGTCGGAAATTCCGATCGTGTGTACACAATTCCGATGCACAACGTGCCACGCATGCTCGGAATCAAGCAGAAGAGCAGCACTGGCTATTGAACTTAATTTTTCTCGGCTCATCGTACGTCACCGCGTTCTTGACGTTCGGAATTTCCGACCAACTTTGTGTGACCGTGTGTATGCAAGACAAGTTTGAGCCAACATTCGTCGGAAATAATCCATGGATTTTGATGTCGGAATGTGCGATCAATGTGTACGAGGCATTACAGTCACAATTTTAAGCGCCTGTTGGAGTGCTAGGGGCATTTGTGCTGTACTGGGGTCCAGAGCTGCAGGCGCAGTGGATTCAGCCTCTGTGTGCAAGCTCCCCATGCACATTATAGGCTCTGCCACTGGGCTCTTCTGTTTTGCCCACTTTTTTCCTGTATGAGGGCTGGTAGGGACAATGAGCATGCATGTTTTCCCCTCTGACATCCTGATTTTGCTTTGCTTGACAAAGTCAGCATCTGTATGTGAAAATGCTCCCTGCCTCACTGTATAGGGGCTTCAGCCCCGGAAGAATTTACCCCCTTCCTGACCAGAGCACTTTTTGCGTTTCGGCACTGCGTCGCTTTAACTGACAATTGCGTGGTCGTGCGACGTGGCTCCGAAACAAAATTGACGTCCTTTTTTTTCCACAAATAGAGCTTTCTTTTGGTGGTATTCGATCCCCTTTGCGATTTTTATTTTGTGCGCTATAAACAAAATAAGAGCGACAATTTTGAAAAAAATGCATTAAAATATAATTAAAAAAACAATTTTTTTCCTCAGTTTAGGCCGATACGTATTCTTCTACATATTTTTGGTAAAAAAAAATCGTAATAAGCGATTATTGATTGGTTTGTGCAAAAGTTATAGCGTTTACAAAATAGGGGATAGTTTTATGACATTTTTATTAATTTTTTTTTTTTTTACTAGTAATGGCGGCAATCAGCGATTTTTATCGTGACTGCGACATTATGGCAGATACATCGGACATTTTTGACACATTTTTGGGACCATTGTCATTTATACAGCAATCAGTGCTATAAAAATGCACTGATTCCTGTGTAAATGACACTGGCAGTGAAGGGGTTAACCACTAGCGGGCGGGGAGGGGTTAAGTCAGTACTAGTGAGTGATTTCTAACTGTAGGGGGGATGGGCTAGCTGTGGCACGTCACTGATCTCTGCTCCCAATGACAGGGAGCAGAGATCAGTGAGACTGTCACTAGGCAGAACGGGGAGATGCTTGTTTACATCATCATCTCCCCGTTCGTTCTCTCCGTGAGGCGATCACGGGTATCCCCGTGGCGATCAAGTCCGCGGGACCTGCGACCCGACTCATGGAGCTCCCGGCCAGTGCGCAATGGCACGGCGGGGAATTCAAATGGGACTTACAGGTACGCCCATTTGCCCAGCCGTGCCATTCTGCCGACGTACATCGGCGTGCGCCTGTCGGGAAGTGGATAGACACATAGTGGCCACAGTATACACACAGCAAACCCAATGCTACAGTAACTCTTGCCTGACTGGCTCGGGAAAGCAGTCTTTGTATGTCAACATAGAGTTGGTCTTAACCACTTGACCTCCCGAAGATTTTCCCCCTTTCATGACCAGGCCATTTTTTGCAATACGGCACTGCATTACATTAAGTGGTAATTGCGTGGTCATGCAGCACTGTACCCAAATAAAATTTATATATTATTTCCCACAAAAAAAAGCTTTCTTTTGGTGGTATTTGATCACCTCTGCATTTTTTTTATGTTTTGCGCTATAAACAAAAAAGGCCAACAATTTTGAAAGAAAAAAAAAAAACAATATTATTTTCTTTCTGCTATAAAACATATCCTATAAAAAATGAAAAAAATCAAATTACTTCATAAATTTAGGCCAATATGTATTCTGCTACATATTTTTCAGTAAAAAAAATCCCAATAAGTGTATATTGATTGGTTTGAGCAAAAGTTATAGCGTCTACAAACTATGGGACATTTTTATTAATTTTTTTAATTTATTTTACTAGTAATGGCGGTGATCAGTGACTTATAGCAGAACTGCGATATTGCGGGCGGACATTCTGACACTAAAAAATATAAAGGGGGCAGCGCCAATTAAACCATAAAAGTCTCAATAAAATTTTATAAGGAAGTCCATAAAGCGTGTAGATAGGAGGATCACCACACATCAATATCAATGAAGGCGAGTATGATACATCATCACCGCTGTGTGAAAAAGCCAATCCGCTTACCAGATTGTGCTGACCCTCAAATTATAGAGAGGTCAACACCAGCATTTGAAAGACAAAGGTCAAATAGATCATCTGCAGGAATATCTCCCTGTAACGTCTGTCACAACAGGTTGTTTTAATAGGATACGCCTAAAAAGGATCCTGCATCCAGCAATAGGTGCCGGGTAACCGCAAGGAGATGCAAATAAGAACACAATGGTGCAGTACGTCCAAAAAGCTAAAAACGCTGATTTATTCAAAGAATTTTGCACTCACAAGCATTAAAATCATAAATGTCAAACATGTAATCAAGGTGGCTGCGGCAGATAGCATGCTTACGTCACATGGTCCCATCATGCCTTACATGTTTTTTCATAATCTGACGTCTTCAGAGGCGTGGTGGCCGGATGTAAACACAATCCGAAGCTGGATATACACTATACAATTTTCTGCAGATTTTTCCTTTAGATTTACCAAAACCATATAATATGAGGTCAAACCTAAACACTTTCAACTTGTATGCAATCAGGCAGGCCCTTGCACTACATAATTGAAGGTAAATCTAAAGGAAATCTAACAACAAAAGTTGTATAGTATGTATCCAGCTTGACACTAACTGACACTTTTGACACTTTTTTGGGAACCATTGACACTAATACAGTGATCAGTGCTAAAAATATGCACTGTCACTGTACTGATGTCATTGGCTGAGAAGCAGCACAAATGAGCACCCCCTACCCCGAAGTGCAGGAACACGTATATATATGTGATCCAGCACACAGCTACCGCCCTGTAGCAGGGCAGACGGCAAGCGGTTAATTACATCCAGTTTCCTTATTTCTGAAATGGTGGTAATTTGTTTTGAATTTGTCTTAGCCATAGCGAAAGTGGCTCACAGCTACCTGAATCTGTCACACATGGTGGGCGTATTAACAACTGTCACAAGGCTTCCATGAATTAGATGCAGGACTTTGTAAAGCAAATATAAAGTGTAAGCTGGAACACAAAATACCCTTGCAACTGGGTTCTCCAACACTGTAAAGCTGGGTACACACTGACAGTTTATTATAGTTCAACCAGCCGGCTGAATGAAGAAAAACTGACAGATCCCCATACCAACATAAGAGATATGTTGAATTTCCCCTGCTGTTCTATTGAATCCTAAAAGCGGGCAGGCTGCAAGCGCGGATCAAATGCTGGTTTTCCAGCATGTCCCTTTGACAGAAGCTAGTTGTTAGACCAGCTTCTGTTGAACAGCCGATTTTTAACCAGTGTGTACAGGATTTAGCGGTTAAATGTTCATTATTTATTGTCCCAGGTACAGGGACAGGCTCTTTCACTTACCCTATTTCCCATCCCTGCAGGCTCCAGCACTGTTCATTCTCCAGGAAGCCTGTGGGTGGTCCCTCGATGTCCTCGCAATGCAGGGCTATTAACATGCATTGTATGTGGATGGGGCAAGTGTGAGATTTAAAAAGTATGTTTTTTCATAACCGACAGAAATCCTGGAGCCCCTCACCACTGTCACACTGTCCACAAACCTGCCAGGGTGCCTCACAGTCACTACATTTTTTTGTAAAGAAATTGATTTCTCATCACATAATGGCTGCAAGGGTGCTTTATAAGGCCTCATGCATTCTCAGCATTTGCTCAGCTCTTTTAATCACCCTTTCTCCTGGTAGGAGAAAAGCAGCTTAAGAAAAATGGTAAAAACAGCATTGTAAACATGTTTATGCATGTTCAAGCGTTTGGCATTAATGCATTCCGTTGGTCAGAATATTAATTCATTTAAGGCTATTAGGACGCATTAAAGCGCAAATACGTGAAAGTGCCTAAACGCGTCTAGCATTAACAGGTGCTTAAGCGCTTTTGCATGTTTTTTCTGCCTAAATGCTCCTCTCCTGAATGCATTGGTGATGAGTTTTTATCAGCCTGTAAACATTCCTCTTCAAAATGCCTGTAAACGACTATGTGTGGAAGGACACATAGGTTAATATACAGGTGCGTTTACAGGCTGAAAAAGTAAGCGCCAAACGCATGTAAAAGCCACATTTTTATTTCCCTGCTTTCTTTACCTTTCATCTTGTGGCCCTGGCCCCTTATACTATTTGTGTAGCCTTGGTTGGGCTTATATGATGGCTGTTATTCATTTCTGCTACCATTTGGACACCTGCCCTGGCACTACTATTTACCGAATAAAGCTAAAAAGTTTGTAGATGGATCATTATAAAGGAAAGGAAAGAAAAAAACATATTTTAGCTGCAATACCTTATTGGTAATTTACATAGTGTCAGCATCTTCTACAGAGAGCAACAAAATATGATACCCTTAAAACTTAACTGAATCATTGACTATATCAAAATGCCCGAGAGGTGCTTTGTGTTTCCTGCTTATTTTCATACTGAATCCCTTTGCACACATTCCTTCTCTTTCATTTTCCACAAAAACAGAAAAAAACTGAATTGGATTACAGCTCAAAGTAGTTTGGTTGGTATAAAACGAACATAAAGAAGGAAATTGAATCATGCCTAGAATATAAGAAACACAGTAAAGTATATTTTATTGAACTTGTAGAGTACAGATGGATTTAAATAGCAAATAATGTATATTAAAAAAAGACTAGGTAACAGTTGTGCATCCCTGTGCTTTGAGAAAAGCATGCTCTTTGTAATTAGTAGTATTGCTTTAGAGCAATGTTAAAAGAAAAATTATATTGATTTTTACAAAATATTTTTGCTGTTGATCTTAAAGTTAATGACTTGCAGGCACAACATTTTTTAAATGTTTTCTGCTTATAGCAGCATGAGCTAGAAACCCTGTCCCCTAAACTGGACACGAGGGGTGGACAGGGGGATGTATAATATGAATGAAATAAATGCTGAAACAAGACAAATATAAGACGATGCGTTCTAAACAGCACAGTTATTCTGTAGAGTAGAAGGGTTAAAAATTTGCGTTTTATTGCTGTATATGTCCCTACTGAGACTTTCTCTCACTTCCTGTCTCAATAATCACAGGACATGAGTGAAATCTCCCCAAATGGCCCAGCGGTAAAAACCTGGCAGAAGTTGTAATCCACCTCCACTTTATCCAACACTGAAAAAAAAAATGTGTGATAGTTTCATCTAAACAATTCTGTAAAAGTAAAGCTATGTAAGGTCTTTTACTATTTGATCATGAAAGATACAGCTGGTGAATTATTTTTCCAAAAGAAAAATCATGATTCAAACATGTACATTTGCATCAAGTGAATTTGCCTGTTTATGTCTGTGGACTGGGAAGAGGGTATTCTTATTCTTAGAAAATATCGTAGCACTGCATTATTTTAGGGACTATCAAGGACAATTGGTTAAAGTCGGTGGCCTCCCTAGCACTGTCTACATCTAGTAAACCACCGAACCCTCCCATATGTGTTACATCACTGTACAGCAGTGGCCAGGAGGGGGTACAGTGGTGGAAGACATGTGAAAGGATCTAAGGATGAAACAGTGGGGGGGGGGGGGGGGGTGGTAGAGTTGTTGAGCACATGTGAAGAGAGAGCAGTGTTGGAAGATATACAAGTGGGTACAGTGATGGTTGAGCTGGGTTGCAGTTGGGGTGCAGTTGTAGAAGGGGTGTGCTGAGGGTGCAGTGGTGGATGAGGGGTACAGAGGTGAGCAGTGGTGGGAGAGGGGTGCAGGGAGTTTAGAGGTGAGCAGTGATGGATGAGGGGTGCAGATGTTAACAGTGGTCAGGCGGGTGCAAAGGTGAGTGGTGGAAGAGAAGGCATGGGGTGTGCAGAGATGAGCAGTAGACAGTGGCTTTAGGGAGGGTTTATTTAGGGGATTTTGTATGGGGGGACAGGGCCACTGTTAGAAATCATGGGGCCCTGTACAGCCTACCTGACCCCTGACCCCACCCCTAGGTCCATCCCTGACCCTGCCCCCTGCCCCAACCTCAAAAGAAATTCAGCTTTATCTTCAAGTGATATTTATCATCCCTTGTGATACCTTGGGTAGTGACAGATCCTCTTTCATTAGACCCCTAATCCCTCCTTTGCCCTCCAAGGCAGATGATCAGCTTGATTGGCTGCTTTCTTAGCTGGTACCAGCCATGTGAATGCAGAACCGAAACTGGAAGGGATGAAATCTTCATAATTTATGGCCTCAATTGTCACAGAGGGGAGGGAGAAACAGATGTTCCTCCTTCTCCTTTGTGCGCTGCCAATCCGACCAGATGGAATGGGAGAACCTGGGAAAGCAGGGGAGGGCTGTGGCTGAACACAGCAGCGATAGTTTTTTTCTGCACAAAAAGCTTCATGGCCTTAGCATATATTATCCATCCTCGGCTGCTTTGCAAAATAAGGGTAGCAGTAAAAATACACACATGACGTTTTTACCACCCTCCCAAACACAAGTGTGAGGGCACATTCACACAGGGCACAGGCATCTATGTCCCATGCAGAGACGTTTATTAGCTCGATGTTGTGTGCATCCTCATGCCGATGTCCTATTTCTATTAGAACATGCATCCTCAAGACATATTGGGACACAGTGTCTGTGTCCATGCAGCCATTTGTCCTAAAAGAAATAAATGGCACACCGGGATGAGGATGCATGCATTACTGTGCCGGTGGAAGTCCCTGAACAGGAGACAGATGTCTGTGCCTTGTGTGAATGAGCCTTAAATGAGGTCCAAGGATGCATGATAATCATACACACAGTACAGGTGCTTTGAATCAAAGCACCTGTACTGTGTGATTATCATGATGATAATGATGATTCAATTATACAGCAGCCAAATGTGATCATCATGATCAATGAAGATGATCACATTTAGCTGTGTCGGTCATGGGCATGGCATAGGTGAAAGGGGTTTGTGCGCATTTGACTGTGACTGTACCTTTTCGGAAAAGTCTGCAGTCTTGATGGTTCCCACTTCCCTCACTCAGTAGTATCAGTGTGCTGTGCTGTACTGTTGCTGTCTGTTCACACAGACACTGCACTGATTGATGATTACAGCTGCTGATTTCCACTCAGTGCGAGCCCGCCCTCTTCTCAAAACCTACTTGCTGAAGGAGGCAGGCAGTGAAGAGGCTACTATGACTGATATCACTCCGCCAGGGCCGGTGTTCTGCCATATACTGTCCTCGTATCAGATAGTGTCCGCCTCGTACTGCGCAGGTGCAGCGCCTGCGCAGTACGGAGGAGCAGGAGATGCCGAAAATGCCCGAAGTTGATCAGCTGACCATCAGCTGTACACGGCGCTCGGGCACCTGTTAGCGATGGCAGTTTAAGAGGGCCCCTCGCGGGCTCGCTTCGCTCGCCGCGCTTCGGGCACGGCCTCGCTGCGCTCGGCAAATATTTATTCTAACTCTATGTCCACTTGGATAGTAGGGAATGATCCTGGACATAGGGTAAGAATCAATGCGCAGGCGCCGTGTACAGCTGACGATCAGCTGTTGAACTTCGGAGACTTTCGGCGTCTCTTTTGTCCTCCGTACTGCGCCTGCGCAGTACAGGGAGGACACTATATGATAGGGGACCGAATTCGATAAGACACCGGAACTTTATTGCCATTATTTGCAAATGCGAGCAGGGAGGAGTTAATCCGCCTACAAGCCGAATTAGAAAAGAAAATCCCTCTATTATACAGCCTTCTGGACCCCTGTGAATGAACTCAATGGGCCCAAAGAATATGATTTAGACTACACAGGAGCCACAGCCCGCGGGGAGAGGGGGAAGCATGAAAACATTTTCTGCAGGTGCATCAAGAGGATCAGTGTCAGCATAAAACAGTACAGCCAGCCCTCCTGCTGGGTAGGTGCCCATGCCCTACTTTTAAACTGGAGGAGGGTTGGCTGTACTGCCTCATCAACGGCCCTGGGGAGGGGGGGTTCCTGGGAAAGGATTTTATTTGGAGGAGGAGTTAGGAGCTTCTTGCTGGTAAAAACAAAAAGCACGGCGGGCACGCCATCTAAGTGTAGATTTATTAGAACACAGTAAAATAAAGTTAAAATAGCACTCACATTGTGTGAAATCATAAAAGAATTATTGGTCCTTTAGTATCTGCAGAGATTGGCAGGGCAGTGGCTGGAGAGAGAATAGTGGCACCTGGAAGCAGCTGAGCTGTTTGTGCAGAGCACACAGTGGAACCGTGGCTGGGGATTGCAGAGCTGAAGCAGGAAGCGGTGATGATGGGACCTGCAGCCAGAGCCTGCCTGGAGCGCACCGCCAGCCTTGGACCAGAAGCGGAGCTGGAGATACCCGAGTAGAACAGGGTAGGAAGGGGGCATGGTACTGCTGTCCTACTCGGGCATTTATTTTAATGTGTTCTAATATATCTATACTTAGATGGCGGGGGCCCGTTGTTCTTTTTGTTTTGACAGTGTAATGCCCCGTACACACGGTCGGACTTTGTTCGGACATTCTGACAACAAAATCCTAGGATTTTTTCAGACGGATGTTGGCTCAAACTTGTTTTGCGTACACACGGTCGCACAAAGTTGTCGGAATTTCCGATCGCCAAGAACGCAGTGACGTCAAGCACGTACGACGAGACTAGAAAAGGCCGGTTCAGAACCAAGCGCGGCACCCTTTGGGCTCCTTTTGCTAATCTCGTGTTAGTAAAAGTTTGGTAAGAGACGATTCGCGCTTTTTCAGACTCGTGGCTTTCAGATCGTTTTCTGCCGTTCAGTTTGTGCTTGTGGGTTTGTATCTGCTCTTCAGTGCGTGCAAGCAAGTTCCGCGTGACTTTAATTAGTCATTGTATTCTTGTTCGTTCGTTACTGTTTTTCAGGTCGCTCTTCACAGGCCTTGCTGTTCTTCAGTGCGTTCTGTTACTGCGTTCTGAGCAGCCGACCGTTTTCTAGCCATGTTGCGTATGCGTACTCCTCGTAGAGTTCGTGCTGTGCGGGGGCTTGGTGTTGGGGTCCTGACCTTGACACAAGTCCAGTCCATGAACAGGGTGGGGAGGAGTTCATGCACGAAGAATTGGTTGCTTCAGCGTGACCAGTTCTCTCATATGCCTTTGCTCCGTTAGATCCGTGAGAATAATCCTGATGATTTCAGGAACTTTCTCAGGATGACGGATCCCGTGTTTCACCATCTGTTGGCTTCGCTGACCCCTTATATTAGCAGGCAGGATACCTGCATGAGGCAAGCCATCACTCCGGAGCAGAGGTTGGTCGCTACCCTGCGGTATTTGGCGACAGGGAGAAGTCTGCAGGACTTGAAGTTCTCGACAGGCATCTCCCCCCAGGCTCTGGGTATCATTATGCCAGAGTCCTGTTCTGCCATCATCCAGGTCCTGCAGAAGGAGTATATGAAGGTAAGATTTTTATCCTTTAATATCACATTTCATTGTATTTAATGTTTGCTAATATATTGTATTTCTTTCCTCATTCCCTAATTACCATGATTGGAATATGCTGTGAATGTCCCCTTTCTCCTCATGCATGCTGGATTTTTATGTAATTATTATTTTAGGTCCTTCATACATATTTTCCCTTCAATAACCTCTCCAGCATGGTGTCTCCTGGCCTTATATTCACCTCATGTAGTCACTTAACAATGTATTTTATCTGCTCCATAGTAGTGCTTTACCCCAAACACCCCCTAAAATGTTTTGAAATGTTATTTTTTCTTTAAATTCAGGCAGAGTGCCAGAGGCTTTTTTTTTTGTGGTGTCCCCAAATCATTTTTAGTAACCCTCCCTCCCCCAACTGCTAATTCAGCTGATCCCAATTCTCTATCTATCCTCAATCATCTATCTGCTGACTTTGCAAAACCCATACACACTATACCCATCTCTTTTGTGCTCAGATGTATGGATGAATTCCCCAAAGCATTTAGTGCAAGGGCCTGCCTGTATACTTTCAAATGGTACTGTTTAAAGTTTTTGTATTCTATTATTATCTTGATAGGTAATAGCAGAATGTCCAAATGTCCTCAAATGTGTACAATGTGTATTTATATCTTGGTATTATGACACTTCTTACCTGTCCAGTGGGCTGCCAATAGTGTAACTAAGGAAGGGCTGTTCCAAGTAATACCCATTATTTAGGCATTCATCTCTCAATGAAGTGAAGAGGGTTACCTGTCCAAGATTTCCACACACCCCATAATGTTAGAAATGGCCCATGAGAAGGGGGGGGGAGAATATGATAGGTGTACCTTATACTTTGGCGTTGTTAAATTCCCCTTACTAAATGCTATCTGGAGGTTGACCCATAATGTTTGTGCCTAATCTGCTTGCCATGTTTCTGAGCAAAAATAGTAATGTTTTATTTTTTCCCTCAACAGTTTCCTTCCACGCCACAGGAATGGCAGACTGTGGCCTCCCACTTTGCCCAGCTGTGGGACTTTCCTAACTGCGGAGGGGCAATTGATGGGAAACACGTCCACATGGTCCCACCACCCAACTCGGGGTCGTACTATTTCAACTATAAGGGGTTCAATAGTATAGTGATGGTGGTGGTGTCGGCTAATTACGAATTCTTGTATGTGGACGTGGGGAAGAATGGCTGGATGTCCGATGGTGGAGTCATCGCCCAGACGGAGTTCTACAGGCGTCTCCAGAATGGCAGCTTGGACTTGCCAGCTCCAGAGGACAATGTGGAAGGACTCCCATTCGTGTTCGTTGCTGATGAAGCGTTTGCGCTGGGGGACCACCTGATGCGGCCATTCCCGATGAGGACCCTCACCCCGGAACAGAGGGTTTTTAATTACCGGCTGGCCAGAGCCCGAAGAGTGGTGGAGAACACATTTGGAATCCTGGCCAGCCGGTTCCGCCTATTTATGACACCCATCCATATGGCGGAGTATAAACTGAACCATATTATACTGGCATGCTGTATTCTCCATAACTTTTTAAGGAAACATTCGGCCAACTATGCTGGCTCAGTTGGGCCTGAGGCCGGAGTGATACTTGAAACACTGACGGCGCTGGAAAGCGGCCGTCCTGGCTTGCCCTCCCTGAGTGCCCGTGATGTCCGGTTACGCTGCCTGGAGTTCTTTGCGGGTAGGGGGGCTATCAATATGCCAGCAAATCTGTGAAGCCTTTTTATAATTAAAAAAAAAAAGAAATTCTTTGTGGACATTTACTGCTTGTGATTGTTTTAGCTGACCCTGACAGAAATGTGTTGAGTCCAGAAAATGTCGTGATTGTGTAACCTTATTATACAAAGCACTATTGGCTGTTATTTACTAAATGCAAAAAAAACATTTCACTACAAGTGCACTTGCAACTGCACTGAAACTGCACTTGTAGTGCCAAGAGGATTTGCCCTTAGTAAATAACCCCCATTTTCACTGAAAACACCAATGACATCACCCCAAAAGTGTTGTAGCGTTGAGACAATAATCCACACATTCTTACTTAACAAACTTTTTTATACCTGCACAATCACATGTGCATTTACCAAAGGTTTTTCAAACAAACCAACATGTTTGTTGTATAACAATTTTTGGGGTAGCATTATCAAAAATAGAAATGTCCATTTTAGATAAAACAGGCATGTGTAAAACCAACAAGAAAGACACAAATCTTGAACTTACAAACGTCACATTTTGGAGAACTTGAAGGCAATATCAGACATGAGTATTTAGGAACTGTGTTTGATATTGCGTTCAGATGGGGTGAAGTCAATGTCAAACAAAATGGTATAATTAGCACACAGATATTTGATGGCAGAACTAGAAATAGGAAACATTGCTTGGAAGTGGGGTACAATTGTCTATTTTAACAGAGTTCCAAAATGTAGCATTTTCAGTGTCCTTTGTCAAGCTTCAATACTTTACCTGTTTGGTACAAGCTTCACTGATGTAGGCCCCTCCTATAGTATACACTGGAGCACCTGTGTGGCCCCCCTAATAAAAATGGTGTTCTGGGGTCCCACACTAGTGCTCCAGTGTCCAGATGTGAAAACAGCTGCTCAGTGTCCTCTCCTTACACAGAATCTAGTTTGCATTTCATTCTAGTAACAAAGCCATCTACACAACCCAATTTTTTTAAGACAAGTATAGGGCGTAAAAATGGTGGCCAAATGCATATGGCCTAAACAATGGTATTTTTGAGTCCAAAAGAAAAATGTTTGATACGAACGAATAATGTGCCCATGAACATGAAAGTTGCCATTTTAAACTGTACAACAGTTCCTAAAAGCACATAAAGCAGCACGAATGTAATAAAGACAAAAAGAATAGGAACACAGCACAACTACTTACTTTTTTGCAGCACTCTCCGGATCTTACTGTACTGCTCATGTTCTCATAATTTGAGGTCCAACCACCGCTTCCTGAGCTGATCTTTCGATCGTCGTACCCCGAATTTCCGGTGCAGACTCCTGACCACTTTCGCCATGATCTTGGCCTTTCTGACATTGGGGTTGGGGTAAGGCCCATACTTTCCATCATAGTCGGCCCTCTTCAGGATGTCCACCATCTCCAACATCTCCCCAAAGGACATATTTGAGTCCTTAAATCTCCTTCTGGATCAGGACGTGTCCGGATCCGGCCTTTCCTCCTCCTCCTCCTCGTCGTTGCTACAATTAGCACGATCCTGCTGTGTCTCCGCCATGTGCTCTTCCCCCACTGCACCGAACGAAAAGGGGCGGGGAATAGACTAGAAAGAACGTCAGGGGCGGGCGGAGTTACACGCATGCGCAGTGTGTATAAAGCGTAACACGCGTGCGTCTTACGTACGATCTGTGAGCGGAGGAAGGAGCATCGGAGGCGCCGATCGTGATAACGAAGGTAGGATCTAAACTTGGGCCTATACTTCTTCGAAATGGAAGCCTATATTGTAACAAGATTAGGGGAGTTTGGCCTGACATTAGGGTTTGTCTCGTGTTGTGTCTTGCAGAGAAAATGGATGGGTTCAACGACCACAATTTCCTCCCGCTGTTCATAGACAAGTACACGGAGCTGCCCTGTCTGTGGCAGGTGAGACATCCCCACTATAACCATAAACAAAAGAGGCAGGCAGCGCTGGAGAAAATGCTGGAGTTGGTGAAGCCAGTGGTCCCCACAGCAACCATCCCCTATTTAAAAACCAAAATTGGTGGCCTGAGGAGCACTTATCTTAGGGAGCGCAAGAAGGTCACAGATTCCCAGAGGTCCGGAGCTGCAGCAGATGAGGTTTATGTGATACTATGAGAGACTGCGATTTCTGTCAGACCAGACTGAAGTCAGGGAATCCCTCTCCACTCTGCCTTCCACTCTTCCTTCCACCCCAGCTGAGGCTTCCGATGTCCAACCTGGGCCTTCCAGCCAGGAAGAAGTGGAGGAGCCCAGCTGGAGTCAGGTATAGCATTGTTCTACAGATTTCTGGTCAATAAAGAAATGATCTTTACTAGATGTTATTATTGATCACTAATTGCTGATTGAAAAAAGTGTTTTACATATCAATAGACAGTAGTGGGCACCCAAATTTGGGACAAGAATGAAAACTGCTGGGCTCAGAAGGATAGTCTGTTATATTTGTTAACATTCAATTTGCAACAGTCAGGAGGTGAAAATTGTGTGTGATTGATGACTAAAATACTAAAACTATGTCCCTTTTTCATACACAGGAAGATCTCAGCCAGGAGGAGGTTGTGGAATGTGGCAGTCAGGAGGGGGCGGGGGTTAGTGGCAGCCAGGAGGAGGCGGGGCTAAGTGTCAGCCAAGAGAAGCCTGGGACCAGTCGCAGCCTGACTGAATCTCAGGTTCCTCCCCTCCGCCTTCCATACAAAGGAGCCAGGAAGACGACTCCGAGTCCCGTGCAGGATTCTGGGTTCAGGCTGATTCAGGAGGCTTCGGCGTCCCTACGAGCCTTACCCACTCCTGAAGAGGCCTTTGCCTGCATGGCTGCCACCAAACTGCAGGGCATGCAGGAGGGTCAACGCAGGCTCTGTGAGGACCTTATGTATAAAGTCCTACGTAAGGGGGTGAGTGGGGAACTAACACCCAAGACCGACGTGGTTGAGTTGGACCATCCTCCTCCTCCTCCTGCTGCCACAACTTCACCACCAGAGCCACCGCGTGGAAGGAAGCGTGGAAAGAAGACCTGAGAGTGATGACCCTGGGTTCAGTCTGGTCTGATAAAAGCTGCAGTCTCTTGTATGACCACAGCGTGGGGACACAGATGTCATCTGCTGCTTTCCGGATCTCAGGGACTTCTGGACCAGACTGACCTCCTTTAGATATGGACTCCTCAGGCCACCAATTTTGCTTTTAAATAGTTGATGTGTGCCCTGGGGGTCCAAGGCTTCACCCACTTCTGCTGTTTCTCCAGCGTTGCCTCCCTCTTTGTTTAGTTGTGAGCCCTTAATAAAATTTTTTTAGGGAAATTCTACTCTCCTGTGTGTGTTTTCATCCAAAAAGGATAGTTTGTTGGTGTCAATTCAGGTACATTTCTAACATAAAATGTGAAATTAACAAGGGACAACAACACCAAACAATCTCCTACAGATTAAATAGAACAACATATCAATGGTGTTGTGGGAACTTGTCACAAAAAACACACACAAACATTTTCGGGAGTACAAATCAAAATCCCCCCAAAAAAATAACACCCTTCAAAAAAATACAAACACAAAAAAAGAATCTACATTAAAGCCAAAAAAAAATACAAAAAAAAAATGTTGTCAGATGTGAGAAATCAAAATATATTGATGGAATCCCTATAAATAGTAACGAAATAAGTTTGTGAGAAGTCTGTGTGAATATGAGCAGCAAAACTACTATATTCTTGTCACATTATAAAGAAGAAGAGAGTGCGCTGTATTAAACCATTTTTGACATTGCAGCGTGATGAAAGTGCTGTATCCATTGCGAACGCTAAGTTTACCAGAACGAGCTGTTCCGTGCCGGAATTTCTTCTGAGCATGCGTGGCACTTTGTGCGTCGGAACAGGCCACACACGGTCGGAATTGACGCGATCAGATTTTGCTGTCGGAAAATTTTATCTCCTGCTCTCCAACTTTGTGTGTCGGAAAATCTGATGGAAAATGTCCGATGGAGCACACACACGGTCGGAATTTCCGACAACACGCTCCGATCGGACATTTCCCATCGGAAAATCCAACCGTGTGTACGGGGCATTAGAGTTAATATCCTAAACTCACACAGAGAAGCAGCAACCATTTCAATTGGACTTTTATTATCCCCTATCTACCTTGTGCATTTTCTTCTTGCATCGTGACTTTGTGACTTTACAGTAAAATGTACAGTATGTTTGTTTTTTTTTGTTTGGGTTTTTTTTCTAGTTATGGTAAGGCAATTTTTCCTGGGGGTTTGCATCAGGGGTGGGGGTTGCTAGTGAAGAAATTTTGCTTGGTGGGGTGGCAGATAGAGG
The DNA here is from genome assembly GCF_042186555.1 of Aquarana catesbeiana. NCBI lineage: Eukaryota > Metazoa > Chordata > Amphibia > Anura > Ranidae > Aquarana > Aquarana catesbeiana. The sequence continues at coordinate 106,628,668 of NC_133334.1, forward strand.
GATATTTTTGCTTGGGAGAAAATTTGTTTAAATGCTAGCCTTTTGTACTCTGTGTACGGCCCCCTTTCACACGGGGCGGACTCTGTCAAGCGGATCTGCCTGCTCAGCGGGGGATCTGTCCGAGTACACTTCGCTGATACAGAGGGGACACAGCCTGCTGTTCTTTATGGGGCAGTCGAGTAGAAACGTGCTGTCTGTCCATTTCTATCCAACTGTCATCCGATTAGATTTGCTAGATGAATGGGAAATGGATCCCCATCATCAGTCTGTTTTTGGCGGACCGGATTGGATCAGATGCAGGTGGGTGTAAACCGACACATGTCTGTTTACATCCGCCTTCCCATTGAGAACAAAAGGTGGTCCGATCGGGTCCGCCTGAAAAACGGACAGGCAGACCTGATTGGATTGCTCGTGTAAAAGGGGCCTTAAGTACTATAGACTTCTAAACTCTGAGAAGGTTACGAACACTCGCAACTTTTTTAACAGGCTTCTATTCATGTGGCAGGTGCTAGGCTTGTAAAACCACAAAAGGGAGTAATACAAAGAAATGGAAGGAATTCATGGCCACAGCCACAGGAAGAGTTCATAAGATCAGAGTATTCATTACATGTTCATCAGAAGGGGTGGTTTATATGTTGGAGTGCCCGTGTAAGTTCCAGTATGTGGGCAGTACCTCTAGACCATTGCTGGTAAGGGTACACGAACATATAAACAATATTAAAAAAAAGAAATAAAGAACACAGTGTTTCTAAACATTTTAGAGAGGTCCATGGTGGAAACCCTAAGGGTTTGAAATTCTGGGGGGTTGAAAGGTGAACCAACATTAGAGAGGGGGGAATTACATTAGATCCCTCAGTCGACGTGAATCATTCTGGGTGTATGAGACCAAGGTCTTGGCACCCAGGGGTCTTAACATTGACTTTGACTTGAATTGCTTTATTAGCAATAGTTAACAACAGCGAGTAACATATTAGGAGGAAACAAATAGATTGCCCCTTTAATTAGTGAGAAGAAGTATGAATAGGGGGGAATAAATAGATTGCCCCCTGAAATTAGTGGGATTATGTAGCATATTTGATTGAGTCATATTAATAACAATAATAATAATAATAAAAATAATATTAGACTAATAGATAAGAATTATGGGATATGTAACATATATGGTCGAGCCATACTCAGTAGAAAGAAGGGTTAATAAAATATTACAATTAATATCATATTTGATGTTTGGATTTAATATAATTTAGGTGAATAATGTAATATTTTAATATTTTATATGTGATCAAATTAGTGTTTCCATTAAGTAGTGATTGTAAAATTTATATATTCTTATGGGTTGTTGGGAAGTAATTAGAATATACAGTGGGGACGGAAAGTATTCAGACCCCCTTAAATGTTTTACTCTTTGTTATATTGCAGCCATTTGCTAAAATAATTTAAGTTCATTTTTTTCCTCATTAATGTACACACAGCACCCCATATTGACAGAAAAACACAGAATTGTTGACATTTTTGCAGATTTATTAAAAAAGAAAATCTGAAATATCACATGGTCCTAAGTATTCAGACCTTTTCCTCAGTATTTAGTAGATCTAATACAGCCATGAGTCTTTTTGGGACAAATGCAACAAGTTTTTCACACCTGGATTTGTGGATCCTCTGCCATTCCTCCTTGCAGATCCTCTCCAGTTCTGTCAGGTTGGATGGTAAACGTTGGTGGACAGCCATTTTTAGGTCTCTCCAGAGATGCTCAATTGGGTTTAAGTTAGGGCTCTGGCTGGGCTATTCAAGAACAGTCACGGAGTTGGTGTGAAGCCACTCCTTCGTTATTTTAGCTGTGTGCTTAGGGTCATTGTCTTGTTGGAAGGTAAATCTTTGGCCCAGTCTGAGGTCCTGAGCACTCTGGAGAAGGTTTTCGTCCAGGATATCCCTGTACTTGACCGCATTCATCTTTCCCTCGGTTGCAACCAGTCCTACTGTCCCTGCAGCTGAAAAACACCCCCACAGCATGATGCTGCCACCACCATGCTTCACTGTTGGGACTGTATTGGACAGGTGATGAGCAGTGCCTGGTTTTCTCCACACATACCACTTAGAATTAAGGACAAAAAGTTCTCTCTTTGTCTCATCAGACCAAAGAATCTTTTTTCTCTCCATCTTGGAGTCCTTCAGGTGTTTTTTAGCAAACTCCATGCGGGCTTTCATGTGTCTTGCACTGAGGAGAGGCTTCGGTTGGGCCACTCTGCCATAAAGCCCCGACCGGTGGAGGGCTGCAGTGATGGTTGACTTTCTACAACTTCATCCCCTCTCCCAACTGCATCTCTGGAGCTCAGCCACAGTGATCTTTGGGTTTTTCTTTACCTCTCTCACCAAGGCTCTTCTTCCCCGATAGCTCAGTTTGGCCGGACAGCCAGCTCTACGAAGGGTTTTGGTCCTCCCAAACGTCTTCCATTTAAAGATTATGGAGGCCACTGTGCACTTAGGAACCTTAAGTGCAGCAGAAATGTTTTTGTAACCTTGGCCAGATCTGTGCCTTGCCACAATTCTGTCTCTGAGCTCTTCAGGCAGTTCCTTTGACCTCATGATTCTCATTTGCTCTGACATGCACTGTGAGCTGTAAGGTCTTATATAGACAGGTGTGTGGCTTTCCTAATCAAGTCCAATCAGTATAATCAGACACAGCTGGACTCAAATGAAGATGTAGAACCATCTCAAGGATGATCAGAAGAAATGGACAGCACCTGAGTTAAATATATGAGTGCCACAGCAAAGGGTCTGAATAGGGATGAGCTTCATGTTCGAGTCGAACCCATGTTCGACTCGAATATCGGCTGTTCGATCGTTCGCTGAATTGCGAACGATATGGGCCGTTCTCGCCAAATTCGTGTGGCGTGTCACGGCCCATAATTCACTGCGGCATCGCAGTGCATTGCTGGCTGATGATTGGCCAGGCATGCACTATGACCCGCATGCTTGGCCAATCACAGCGCCGTCAGTAGAGAAAGCTGTAATTGGCCAAAGCCAGGGTGGCTTTGGCCAATTATGGCTCAGGGGATTAGAACACACCACACACTATATAAGGCAGCCTACAGGGCGGCCCTGTGTAGTGTGTTCCGGCGTGCTTAGAGAGAGAGAGAGAGACAGTGTGATTTCATTTGAGTTAGCTAGATTAGGCAGGACAGTCAGTGAGTTAGCTGCACTTACAGTGTATTGTGTATATATATATGCATCCCAGGTGTTGTATATAGATATATATATACTGTATTCAGTTTAGCTAGATCCGTTCCTGTTATCTTCCTACTGACAGGCAGGCATGTCTTGTTACTGTATTTACAGCTAACCGGAAGAAAATTGCTGGTGTTCTTTTGATCCTATTAATACCACAGTCAGGCAGCTAGACTATTTACAGTTAGTGCAGTGCGTCCTCCTCACAGTGTTCAGTTAAAGCTACAAGTTAGTTTAGTGTGACCTCTGCACAGTGTTCAGCTAAAACTACAAGTTAGTGTAGTGCGTCCTCCTCACAGTGTTCAGCTAAAGCTACAAGTTAATTTAGTGTGACCTCTGCACAGTGTTCAGCTAAAGCTACAAGTTAGGGTAGTGCATCCTCCTCACAGTGTTCAGCTAAAGCTACAAGTTAGTGTAGTGTGAGCTCTGCACAGTGTTCAGCTAAAGCTACCTGTAGAAGGTTGGTGGTGTTTTCCTGATCCTATCACTACCGCAGGCAGCTAAATAAGCTACAAGTTAGTTTTTTGCAAGCTCTGCACAGTGTTCACCTAAAGCTACCTGTAGAAGGTTGGTGATGTTTTCCTGATCCTATCACTACCGCAGGCAGCTAAATAAGCTACAAGTTATTTTTTTGCAAGCTCTGCACAGTGTTCACCTAAAGCTACCTGTAGAAGGTTGGTGGTGTTTTCCTGATCCTACCACTACCGCAGGCAGCTAAATAAGCTACAAGTTATTTTGCAAGCTCTGCACAGTGTTCACCTAAAGATACCTGTAGAAGGTTGGTGGTGTTTTCCTGATCCTATCACTACCGCAGGCAGCTAAATAAGCTACAAGTTATTTTTTTGCGAGCTCTGCACAGTGTTCACCTAAAGCTACCTGTAGAAGGTTGGTGGTGTTTTCCCGATCCTATCACTACCGCAGGCAGCTAAATAAGCTACAAGTTAGTTTTTTGCGAGCTCTACACCGTGTTCACCTAAAGCTACCTGTAGAAGGTTAGTGGTGTTTTCCTGATCCTATCACTACCGCAGGCAGCTAAATAAGCTACAAGTTAGTTTTTTGCAAGCTCTGCAGTGTTCAGCTAAAGCTACCTGTAGAAGGTTGGTGGTGTTCTCATACTACAGGCAGGCAGTTGATTTTGCTAGCTGCAGTATCAGTATATATATATATATATATATATATATATATATCCCAGCTTAGTGCAGCTACAGGCCATTAGTATGTCTGGAAGGCCAACAAGGAGAGGCAGACAGTCACAAGCCAATAAAAGAGGGCAAGCAGACTCTGTGTCTAGAGGCAACAGTGCTGGTCGTGGAGACGGTGCATCCTCATCAGTACGTTGCTGTGGGACACGCTTGGCCTTTTTTTCGGCAGCTGGCCGTGTTGAGCCGCAACATGCGGAAGACTTGGTCGAGTGGATGACCAAGCCGTCCTCATCCTCCTCATCCTCTCTCACCCATGCTCAGGGTACTTTGTCTGGCAAAGCAGCTGCCAACACGGCCTCTTCCCTCGTCTCAATGGCATCAGTGACTCCTTCCCTAGCCCCACCATGTCCTCCTGATGAGTCCCTCGAACTGTTTGACCACAGTGTTGGGTACATGCTCCAGGAGGATGCCCAGCGTTTAGAAGGCTCTGATGATGATACTGAGCTAGATGAAGGCAGTAACGTGAGCACGGACAGAGGGGGTGCCCAAAAAGGACAGCAATCTGGCAGTCATGCTCCCCCTGCTGCAGCATACTGCCAGGTTTGCTCCAGTGATGAGGAGGGAGGGAATGATGAGGTCACTGACTCAACGTGGGTGCCTGATAGGAGAGAGGAGGAAGAGGAGGAGGCACATCACCAACAAGGCAGGATGCCCTCCAGGGGCCAGCCTAAGGGCAGCACACTGACTGCATCACACCCCAAAGCTCCGCATGTGCAGGGCGCTGCTGTCCCTGCGTGTTATTCCAAAAGTTCTTTGGTGTGGGCCTTTTTTGAGATGAGTGCATCAGATCACACTGCTGCTATTTGCAACATATGTCTCAAGCGTATCTCGCGTGGCCAAAACATCTCCCGCTTGGGCACCACATGCTTGACCAGACATATGTTGACCTGCCATGCAGTTCGTTGGCAAGCGTATCTAAAAGACCCACACCAAAGATCAAAGAGGACCTCTCCTTGCTCCTCATCAGCTGAAATCTCCAACCCCACTATACCTTCAGTACTCTCTGAGACCTGCACTGAGAGGAATGAAGGTGTAGAATTAGGTGTGTCAAAGCCAAGTACTTGTGGGCAATCTGCTTTCGGTACACCGACATCAGATTGTACCAGGCAAATTTCCCTGCCCCAGCTGCTGCACCGCCGAAAGAAGTTCGCTCCCAGCCATCCACATGCCCAGCGGTTGAATGCTAGCTTGGCAAAATTGCTAGCACTTCAACTGCTGCCTTTTCAGTTGGTAGACTCTGCCCACTTCTGTGAGTTTGTGGAATGTGCGGTTCCTCAGTGGCAGGTACCCAAACGCCACTTTTTCTCACGGAAGGCGATTCCAGCTCTCTACCAGCTGGACAGGGCGGTCAGCGGTAAGGTGCATATTACCGCTGACTCTTGGTCCAGCAGGCATTGACAGTTACCTAAGTTTCACCGCGCATTGGGTGACTTTGCTGGCAGCTGAGAAGGATGCAGGACAAGGTGCAGTAGTGTTGGAGGTTGTTCCTTCACCACGCCTCCAAAATGCCACTACTGATTGTGACACACCTCTCTCCTCCACCCCCTCCTCTTCTTCTTCCTCCATGGCCTCTTCCTGTGCTTTGTCCTCGGAACCAGCGGTGCTCCGTAGCCGTTCAAGGAGCTACGCAAGTATGCAGGCCAAAAGATGCCAAGCGGTGCTTGAGCTGGTGTGCTTGGGGGACAGGAGCCACACTAGGGCAGAGGTTCAGTTAGCTCTGCAGGGGCAGGTTCAGAGGTGGTTGACACCATGCCAACTTAAGGCAGGAATGGTGGTTTGTGACAATGGCACCAACCTCCTCTCTGCCCTCTGACAGGGACAAATGACCCATGTGCCCTGTTTGGCTCACATCCTTAACCTGGTGGTGCAGCGGTTCTTGGGCAGGTACCCGGGCTTACAGGATGTCCTGAGGCAGGCCAGGAAAGTCTGTGTGCATTTCCGCCGGTCATATAATGCCAGTGCTCGGCTGGCAGACCTCCAAAAGGAGTTTAACCTGCCCAAGAACCGCCTAATCTGTGACATACCCACCTGGTGGAACTCAATGTTGGCCATGCTGCAGCGGCTGCACATGCAGCAGAGGGCCATCAATGAGTACCTGTGCAACTATGGCACCAAGACAGGGTGAGGGGAGCTTGTTTTTTTTCCCCATGCCAGTGGGCCATGATCAGGGATGCATGCACTGTCCTGTCACCATTTGAGGAGGCCACGAGGATGGTGAGCAGTGACAGTGCATGCATCAGTGACACTGTCCCCCTTGTCCACCTGTTGGAGCACACGCTGCATGGAATAATTGACAGGGCACTTGAGGCAGAACAGAGGCAGGAAGAGGAGGACTTCCTTAGCTCTCAAGGCCCCCTTTATCCAGACAGTGTTCCTGCGTGCCCGCTGATCACACAGGAAGAGGACGAGGAGGAGGAGGAGGAGGAGGAGGATTGTGTCAGTATGGAGATGGAGCCTGGCACTCAGCATCAGCAGCAGTCTTTAAGGGATCAGTCCCAAGAAACACATGGACTTGTACATGGCTGGGAGGAGGTGGCTGCGGACCATGTCGTCCTTAGTGACCCAGAGGACTCCGGACCGAATGCCTCAGCAAACCTACGCTGCATGGCCTCCCTGATCCTGCAAAGCCTGCGTAAGGATCTTCGTATTTGTGGTATCAAGGAGAAGGACCAATACTGGCTGGCAACCCTCCTTGATCCACATTACAAGGGTAAGGTTGCGGACCTTATCTTACCGTCGCAGAGGGAGCAGAGGATGAAACAACTTCGGGAGGCCTTGCAGAAAGGTCTGTGCAACGCGTTCCCAGAGACTGGGAGGTTACAAACTCCTGTTTCTGGACAACGTGTTGCTGAGGCTTCGGTCAGTCAAAGAAGGAGTGGTGGAGAAGGTGGCCGTCTGACTGATGCGTTCAGACAATTTTTTAGTCCGCAGCCCCAAGGTATGATCGGTTCCAGCAACCATCACCAGCGCCTGTTTTACATGGTGCAGGAATACCTAGGGGCAAGATCTGACTTGGACACCTTTCCCACCGAAAATCCTTTGGGTTACTGGGTCTTGAGGATGGATCACTGGCCAGAGCTTGCACAGTATGCAATTGAGCTACTGGCCTGTCCTGCATCCAGCGTTATTTCGGAACGCACATTCAGTGCTGCTGGAGGCTTTGTAACCGATCACAGGGTGCGTCTGTCCACCGACTCGGTCGATCAACTGACCTTCATAAAAATGAATCAGTCTTGGATCACCTCCAGCTACCAAGCACCTGATGCTGATGTAACCGAATAATTTTTTTTGAAATCTCAGATCCCTTCAAAGACTGCCTATGCTGATGCTGAGTGACTATCCTGAGTAATTATCCTCTTCCTCCTCAATGATCACGCTGATAACTTGTAAGAACATTTTTGGTTCTGGGCGCCTCCACCAGTGCCTAAGGCCCAATTTTTCAGCCCCTGTTTAACAGGGGCGTGTAATTACAGTTTTTGATGCAGTACTTTTCAGCAGGGCTCGTTCCTGCGTTCCAACTAGAGTATCTGTGAGGGGTTGCAGTGTTGTTGCACCAGCACCAGTGCCTAAGGCCCAATTTTTCTGCCCCTGTTTAACAGGGGCGTGTAATTCCAATTTTTGATGCAATACTTTGCAGCAGGGCTCGTTTCTACGTTCCAACTAGAGTATCTGTGAGGGGTTGCAGTGTTGTGGCACCAGCACCAGCACCAGCGCCTAAGGCCCAATTTTTCGTGTAATTACAATTTTTGATGCAATACTTTGCAGCAGGGCTCGTTTCTACGTTCCAACTAGAGTATCTGTGAGGGGTTGCAGTGTTGTGGCACCAGTGCCTAAGGCCCAATTTTTCAGCCCCTGTTTAACAGGAGCGTGTAATTACAATTTTTGAGGCAATACTTTGCAGCAGAGCTCGTTCCTGCGTTCCAACTAGAGTATCTGTGAGGGGTTGCAGTGTTGTGCCACAAGCACCAGTGCCTAAGGCCCAATTTTTCAGCCCCTGTTCAACATGGGCATGTAATTACCATTCTTGATCTAATATTTCACAGCAGGGCCCATTTCTACGCCCACCAAGAGCGAGTGAGGACTTACAGTGTTGTGGCACCAGCACCACCACCACCACCAAAGGCCCAATTTTTCTGCCCCTGTTCAACAGGGGCATGTAATTACAATTCTTGATCTAATATTTCACAGCAGGGCCCTGTGAGGGCTTACAGTGTTGTGGCCACAACACCTAAGGCCCAAATTTCTGCTGAGTATATAGGGCAGGCCCCTACTTTCAAACATCCAACTTACAAACGACTCCTACTTGCAAACGGAAGGAGACAACAGGAAGTGAGATGAAATCTACCCCTAGGAAGGGAAATTCTCTCCTGTAAGAGTTAATATGGGAAAAACATTTCTCATTTCCACTGATGCTTTATCACCAATCCTTGTTTCACAAAAAAAAACAAATTTTCAAAAAACATTTGTCATTGGGACAAAAAGTGAGGTGAAATCTTCTGAAGAGGAGCACAGACACAAAACAGATTCTACTTAACAACAAACCTACAGTCCCTGTCTTGTTTGCACTGCCTGTATACTGCTGTTCAGAGTACAGAGCCTGTATACTGCTGTTTCCTTTTTTAATTTGGGTGCGGGGTTCCCCTTAATAACCATACAAGACCCAAAGGGCCTGGTAATGGACTAGGGGGTACCCATGCCGTTTGTCTCACTGATTTTCATCCATATTGCCAGGACCCGACATTACATTAAAGCCGCAAGCAGTTTTAAATGACTTTTTTTCCTTTAAAAATTTTGTGCAGGGACTGTTCTAAGCACGGGAAACACGCGCCACTTTACAGGCATACTATAGACACCCCCCCAGGTACAATATTTAAAGGAATATTTCACTTTTCTTTTTTTTTCTTTAAGCATCATTAAAATCACTGCTCCCGAAAAAACGTCTGTTTTTAAAAGTTTTTATTGCATTGATACATGTCCCCTGGGGCAGGACCCGGGTCCCCAAACCCTTTTTAGGACAATACCAAGCAATGTAGCCTTTAAAATGAGCACTTTTGATTTTGAACGTTCGAGTCCTATAGACGTCAATGGGGTTCTAACGTCCGTGCGAATTTTCGGTCCGTTCGCAGGTTCTGGTGCGAACCGAACCGGGGGGGTGTTCGGCTCATCCCTAGGTCTGAATACTTAGGACCATGTGATATTTCAGTTTTTCTTTTTTAATAAATCTGCAAAAATGTCAACAATTCTGTGTTTTTCTGTCAATATGGGGTGCTGTGTGTACATTAATGAGGAAAAAAATTAACTTAAATGATTTTAGCAAATGGCTGCAATATAACAAAGAGTGAAAAATTTAAGGGGGTCTGAATACTTTCCGTCCCCACTGTATGTTAATAATATGATTGAGATGCGTTTTTATACGGTTAAAATATCAATGGGTATATATAAAGCCAGAATGTATTAGCTGTGTAGATTGTACAGTTGTACTTATATTGAGACTGTTTAAATTGTACACCGGGCGGTTACCACGGCAGCCAGGGAGAGTGGAGCGGAATTATCTGTGTTACACATATTCAATTGACCATCATCGTTGTTCCATGTGATTTGGCTCAGGAGAATAAGTCTTCCAGGGTCTGCCGGAAGTAGGCGTCTCTGAAACCATTCCAGACTGCTGGGGTGACGCCTGGGAGGTTACCATGACCACCATAAGGTATTTAAGGGCGCGGGTGAGGCGGCCCGCCCATCTACTGAGGAAGACCAATCAGAGGTCGATATGCATGTAGAGGGGAGGAGCCGAGCCCGTTACGTCACTCAGCCACGGGGGTGAGCGAGCGGACGATATTAAATAGTATACATGCTGTTTTTTTTTTCTATTATCCTGTAAGTGTGTTTTTTTAGTGGGGGTTTTAATAAAGCAGAGAGCACTATGTATCGTGTGTTTGTTATTGCATGATACCGGAGCGTTATTCCAGAAATGGAGGAGAGTCTAAGGAGCGGGGTTTTGCATAGGAGAAATACACTTTTTGCCTATTGGAGTCACATGGGAGGCTGGTAAAGCAGAAAAGGGCTGATACTGAACAGCTGATCCACTGTGGACGAGAGAAACCATAGAGAAGTGGGAGTAAAAGATTTACATTTGAGTCTATCTGACTCATTGTTGAGGTGAGCAGGTACAACGGCTGGTGGAGGTGTGCACATCTAAGTAATGTCTTTAGAAGAGCACGGTGGTGATTGATATTAACGGATGTCCACAGTTTAAGAATTTATACATATGGTCGTAATCAGACTTTATTCAATGAGAGATTAAGAAGACTGTACTGTTTGATATATGAACACAATTTTTGCACAATTCTTGGTATAGAGTTATTACGAGAGTAGCGCTGCACTATATATATCTATATATTGATACTTATTATATATTGTGTTTAAAAATTTATCACATCATACATTAAGTAAGCGCCACATTATTCATTATAGATGTTACTTGCCACTTTCCCATGGAGCCAGACAAAATCCCAATGGAGCTGTAGCCGGTTGCTATGGGCAACTGCAGCGAGGATAACGCCTTTGTCCCACGTTTGGCACCAAATGTAGCCAAGTCCCAAGCCTCTCCAGGCCTAATGGTGACCTCCAGAGTTATGGACAGCTGACATCCTTTTGTGTAAAGTGGGTTACGAGGCATGGTGGGTGCAATGTACGGTAGATTAATGTGCACCAGACACTTTTTGAATGCAAAGAGATTTATTGTCTCTTAAACAGAACTGTGGGAGAGAAGGTTAGGGACAGGACACCCTTTAGTGGTTGCGATGTTAATTAGCAGACTCCGAGACTTCTATAGGTAGACAGCCATGCAGGGAAAGGCACACAGCCGGATGCCACATCTGCATGTGTAGACATGCTGTCCCCTATGGCAACAATCTTGAACAATTTCTAACAAAGGTTGCAATGAACTTACTCACTTTCTCCACAATCTACTTTTCCGATCTTCACTCAACTGAGCTCCCAGTCTATCACCTAGACCCGCTGATCCACTGCCACTGCATCTCCTGAGCTCTTTCAATCTTCTCACTGAGTATCTACCTCAAGCATCACCCCTGCATCCCTGCTCGGTCTCTAGCTTGGCACTCACAGATACTCCTCAAGCATCACCCCACTGGCCTGCTCGGTCCCTGGCTTGGCACACAAGACTACTCTGCAAGCGTTACCTCCACTGGCTGGGTCCCTGGCTTGACACCTGCTGAAGTTTCCCAATTCTTAGCCGTCCCTGGTTAGTGAGAATACTGCTTTGCTACTTGCTTCAGCTACTCACGGTGGTCCCTGGTAACAAGGTGGATGGTCCCTTAGTGGCGACAACTACCCCTCTACCTTTGACCATGACAGGTTCTCTGACCAGCAGAACCGTCTTTTTTGGTGGGAGGCCGCAATCCAAACCCTGCGCTGCTCTCTTGCTTCTGGAAAAGCCCACAGACAGCCTAGCAGACAGATGTCCCTGGGATAGGCCTCAGGCTTTTGCCTAGCAGCCCAGGGCAGTACAACACACATCCACCCAGACAGCCGCCCAGGTGGCACAGAACCCTGATCACCTGACCCCACTCAAAAAAATAGACTCTCCCAGCAGACCAAGGGACCCAAGAAGATCCCTGTGTGCAGCAATTCCAGAATTTGGGTGGAATCAATTGATCTCCTATCAATTGTCCAAGGCAACTAAACCTGGCAGGTAAATTTACTAGCAACCCTGCCTAATATGTTCCAACCCAGTACTAGCAAGGTGTACCTAATAAAGAGGCACATAAGTGTATATCTATCTATCTATCTATCTATCTATCTATCTATCTATCTATCTATCTATCTATCTATCTATCTATCTATCTATCTATCTATCTATCTATCTACACAGTATGCACACACACACTACATTGTTATCTGTATTTATTTCTGTTCCTTTACTTTCTCCTTTACTTTCTTTCTATCAAAAATAGTTTTGGCTGGACATACTGTATACATGTGATTAGATTTGTATGTGTCTGTAGGACTCTTGTATGTGAGTATTAAAGGATATTTTGTAGGTATAAGGACTGTCACATATATGTGCTCTGTAAACAGAAAGTAGGTTCAGGTTCTATTTAGAGCCCAACACCAGGCAAAAAGAAAATTATCCCTTGCAGTCGGACTGCACCCACTATGGGAGGGTTATTCGTTTAGGTCTGGGGGAACAGTAAAAGAAGATTTACTTACCCGATCCTTCACTTCTCTTCGCTGCTAGATTAAACCCTGCAATGTCTTCTCCCCCACACTCCAGCAATCTAACATCTGACATCATTAAGACCAAAGCCGAATGTGTTATTGCTGAAGGACAGTCCACTCCTCTCCCCTAGGTAAAATGCAGCCCCATTGCAAGGGGTAAATTTAATTTTTCTTGAGGTTGGGTTTTACTTATGCACCTTTTGTGTCCTTGGAGTGTCCAGGGGTGTGTCAGGTCTTTCATGGTCCCTGCAACACCCCTGTTCAGACTAAATCTGGTAAAATATCACTTTACAAAGAATACCCAATCACTTGCAAAGATAAAAAACATTTATTTTTGCTTGCACATGATTGGATGAAAGGATAGAAGTCAGCAGAACTTCACCTTATTCACTCAGCTCTGGAGATAAATTTTATTTCTCCAACGTATTCTACTTCATGCAATCAGAAGGATTATTTTTTGTGAATGGTTAGATTAGCCTTCACCAATACTGGTCACATCCGGAACATACCAAATCTAAATCTAAAATCCAATGGGGACAAGCATGATGCCAGAGCAGTCTGAAAATGTTCAACTCCCCAGTCTGTGTACTTGGTCAAGGTCAGTGACTCCCTAGGTAGTGAGGCCAGGATCAAGACATAAAGATTACCCATCTGAAAACCATGTCAGCAATGACAGCTCTCATATTGCTATGCTTGCCAGTGTGTGATGTGGATGGCAGCATGCCAGTTACTTTAGCTATAGAGATCCCAAAATGTACCAGATAGGAGCCTGCAGAAAAACAGATGATGGCTGAATATAGAACTCACAGCCTTTCACTACCTCTTTCCCACTGCTAGATTGTCCAGAAGTTGCCAACCAAAGAAACAAAAACATCAACATCAAAAGGTGTACTGTTAATGCTACAGTTTGTATCAATCCTGCTACTGTAGGCCATCTAATATCAGACTAACATCTGCCTTATGGTAGAAGAAACCTCATCAGCTGTGTTTACTGGCATTATAGAAGATGGTCTCCACATGTGTTTATTTTCTCATAAGAAGCACTTGAAGGGGTTAAATAATTTGAAGCACTCAACCTTTTAACCCTCTACCAATTACCAGAAGCATAACTAAGATAAATGGCAGTAAGGCAGCCAATCTGAGACAGCAGCCATATTTTAGTTGGCAATTAAACTCTGGGCAGTCAGACCTCGATCCTTCTGCCACAACATCCATCAGGTTTATCTGCATCCTCACAACCTAAAAGATTCAGGAGTGAGTTATGGACTGACAGAGCAGACAGCATTCATTTTCCCTTCTGGTTACAAATGTGCAGGCCCTTTCTTTGACACTTTGGCTGACAGACCATCACTCACCCTCCTAACTGACATGCAGTACAGAGCACAAAACCATACACATACTGTATAGTTGCTTTTTTTTTTGGGGGGGGGGGGTCTTGAAAGATCAGTGATTATTATTTTACCTTTTAATTTTAGATATCAGCTTAACTGTGCTATGTACAAGTACAATGGGGGGAATTCATAAAGATGAAGTAGCTATGTGTGGCAACCAATCAGCTTCTATCTTTCATTTCCAAAGCGTAACTGAACAAGCTGAAGATAGAAGCTGATTTGTTGCCATGCAAAGCTGCTCTAAATTCTGACTGCTCCAGTTCTGATACATTTCCCCCAGTATCTAGTTCATTATGTTCTCTGGCACAGAATAGTCATAATCGTCTTTAGCCAATGGTGGCTGTAAAGTCCAGGACTGCCACTATGGTTATGAAATCAACTTTTAGAGTGGTTGTAAACCTCTGACAAGAAAAATGAACAAATTGTATCCTTCTATAGGGTGTACTTACCTCAATCCAAACTAGTGTAATTTCTGTCAGTGCTGACAGGTTATCTTGACTATAAGCCACCATGGGTAATGGGGGAGAGGGCCTCCACCACACAGCCTGTGAGAGACAGCCTCAGCTGTGCATGTGTCCCTATTAATTATGTAGGGGACTGTGCACTGGGATCTGAGAGTTGACATCTTTTTGGAGGGGAGGGTAGGTTTTCTGCACAGAGGAACTAAATACAGGAGAAGGGAAGATGCTAACAAGAGTTGGGTATTCTTTGGGAAAAGTTATTGTAAAGGTTGGGGTAGCACGAAGGTTAGAGTCAGGTTCCAGTAACTCTGCACCAAAAGCTGCCAGTGCTGAGCTCCTGTTGCTTAAAGTGAAGTATTTATATGTCATGCTGTGCCTTAAAGCTGAACTCAACTTAAAAAAAAAAGTTTGCACGCACAGCTCAGTATACATTCTCAGCATGTCTTTGTTCCGGGATGATTTAGAACAAGACTGGTAAAGGATGCATTTAGCTAAAAATAATAATCTTGTGGCAAATGACGATTAATGTTAATGTTTAAATAGCCAAATGTCATGATGAAGAGAAGAAACATTTACTAACTCTTTAAAGCTCTCACATGTACATAACCTCTAACATAAACATTTTATTTTTCTTTATTAACAGAAAAATGTATTTAGGGTTATATTATTTGTTAGTATAATGTTCTTTAATTGCAACTTTTTCACATATATCATTTTTATCATTTAGAAGTAGAAAAAACATAAAAGCATTTAATAAAAAATATAAATATGTGGCGCTAGTCTAAATTAGCCGCTCATCATATCTCACCAAAGAAATCTCAATGTTTCCTTAATGCACAACAAAAAATGATATCTAATCCCATCAGGGGGCAGCTAAAACAGCCAAAATATTAAATACTAGTGAACATAACATAATCCTCACATTAAATCATCCTATAAATAGTGAGTTCCTCAATCAGACTAAGTAAAGAAATGTGGCCAAAAATATTAAGTGGTACTGATGGGAATTCAACAATGGTTCCTCAAGCTGTGTCATGAATTGTGCTAAATCTTCCTCACCATGATGCGTAAGAATAAAATTACAAAATAAATAAATAAATATAATGCTGATGAATAAATAACATGCAATAATGAATAACAAAATGTGCAAATCAATATCACATAAGTGTACAGAAAGTGATCAAGTGCATAAAAGTGACAATAGTGCAGAGCTGTGCATATATAAGAATCAGATTCCGAACTGCACTCCAACAATATATGTATAACACCTCTTCCACATGAAAAAAATCCTTGAAATCTGAAAAAATGTGACATAAACTGTGATCAAGTCCAAAAATAGTAATGCTTCATGCAGTGTATTTTGCAATGTCCAGCCAGATGGTTAATAATCACATGCCAATAACGTGACTTGGTGCTGGATTCATTCACTTGACAAAACTGGTGCAGCACACAGGTGTTTCCCCCAGCCTCTCACCTTAAGCAGCGGCCCCCACTGGGCCAAGTCAGGCAGATAATTAATGTTTAGCTGTGAGGGATGATGATCCAGAAGCTGTCCCCTTCCTCCAAAGGATGTGCGTGGGTCAGATTCTCACTAACTAATCACCAGCGCTCTCACCGACCCCAAAATGATAATGAAGAAGGAGATGCTTCCATAGTGAAGTAATTTCAAAGCAAGTTTATTGTAAAAACATAGTAACTTACATGTATAAACGAAACTGTCAGCAGAAGTGAACAGCAGAGACAATACAAGCTTCCGGGTACGGCCGTCCCCTGGAAGCGTCGGCACCTGGCTCCTCCTACCCTGACGCGTTGCGTCACACCACGTGACTTTATCAAACCCTTTGATAAACGGAGGAAGGGGACAGCTTCTGGATCATCATCCCTCACAGCTAAACATTAATTATCTGCCTGACTTGGCCCAGTGGGGGCCGCTGCTTAAGGTGAGAGGCTGGGGGAAACACCTGTGTGCTGCACCAGTTTTGTCAAGTGAATGAATCCAGCACCAAGTCACGTTATTGGCATGTGATTATTAACCATCTGGCTGGACATTGCAAAATACACTGCATGAAGCATTACTATTTTTGGACTTGATCACAGTTTATGTCACATTTTTTCAGATTTCAAGGATTTTTTTCATGTGGAAGAGGTGTTATACATATATTGTTGGAGTGCAGTTCGGAATCTGATTCTTATATATGCACAGCTCTGCACTATTGTCACTTTTATGCACTTGATCACTTTCTGTACACTTATGTGATATTGATTTGCACATTTTGTTATTCATTATTGCATGTTATTTATTCATCAGCATTATATTTATTTATTTATTTTGTAATTTTATTCTTACGCATCATGGTGAGGAAGATTTAGCACAATTCATGACACAGCTTGAGGAACCATTGTTGAATTCCCATCAGTACCACTTAATATTTTTGGCCACATTTCTTTACTTAGTCTGATTGAGGAACTCACTATTTATAGGATGATTTAATGTGAGGATTATGTTATGTTCACTAGTATTTAATATTTTGGCTGTTTTAGCTGCCCCCTGATGGGATTAGATATCATTTTTTGTTGTGCATTAAGGAAACATTGAGATTTCTTTGGTGAGATATGATGAGCGGCTAATTTAGACTAGCGCCACATATTTATATTTTTTATTACGTTACTCCTTAGGGTGGGTGAGACCACCTCTTATGTTGGCAGCTTCTCTAATTTTTGTACCCTTGATCTGTTGAGAACGTGGTTGTGCGCATTAGTTTCCTATTATTTCCATAAAAGCATTTAATGGTACTGCCCCTTTACCAACAAATCACAAAGTCTCATTTAAAAGTACAGTAAACTTACTTAAAGCTATAGTAGAACTCTTTGGGGTTGATTTACTAAAGGCAAAAAAAATTGCACTTTGCAGAGTGCAGTTGCCCTCTGCAAGTGCAATTGCTCCAGAGCTTAGTAAATGAGCTAAGGCTTCACTTTGCAAAGACTACCCAATCCGTGTAAGGAAGATTAAAAAAACAGCATTTTTGCTTGCACATGATTGGATGACAGAAGTCAGCAGAACTTCTGCTCATTTACTAAGCTCTGGCGCAACTGCTCTTGAAGAGGGCAACTGCAGTCTTTTTCCCTTTAGTAAATCAACCCCTTTGTGTCTCTTTGGTGAGACTTCCCTTCATTACCTGTCCTAAAGCCACAACAGGAAGTGAGAGGAAATTCCTCCAAAGAGGGGGAAATCCCTGGTAGTCACCAGGGTCACCAATAATAGTGCCCTCATTGAAAGATTTGTCCTCTATTCCTGTTCTGGTGACAACCCAAAATTTGGGTTTTTTTTTCACCTTCAGTGATAACGGTCACCAGGACATATACAGAGAGTGAATCTCTCCAACAGGGACACAGGCTGCAATAACAACCTGATAGTTTTAGAACGGAGAGGGATTAGAATACCTAACAAAAACATTTTGCCTTCAGTTATACTTTGAGATCAAATAGGATATTTTTCAATGGGATACAGCACAGCACTGCTTTTATGTGGTATTAAATATGGCTCAGGGTGTCTGGGAAATACGTGCTGCTTTAAATAAAGGGTTGAGTAATCCTATACAGTATGTAGAAGTCTTGCAACAATAGGACTACATGAGTTTAAGTGGCTTATAAGTAGCATTTAGTAACAGGATGTTCAGGTTTCATAGGCCATAAATGGATAATGCTTGTTTTCTTACATGCGGATAAAGGAAAAGCACATCTACCCAGAATTCCTGTCTATGCTAGGCTTTAAAAGCAGCTTGTTACCTCTATTGAAATTGCCATAAGGAAAGCAGATTACCAACACACAGAACAATAGGAAATTTGCTGACGGGCAGACTGGAGGGGGATATACAGAGATAGCGCGTGAAAGACAGAGATTGCTGCAATTCTTTGGGGGTGTTACAGGTGTTTCAATATTTTTCCATGAACATCTTATCCCCCAAACTGCAGCGTGATCCAGTTTGATGGCTGTACTGCATTCAAGCGGCATTCTGTTTGTTGTCAGAGAAGATCGTTTGAAGGTTGCCCCTCTCTTCAGGGACAAGTATAAAAACGGCAGCATTGATTTGCTTCTATTCTGAGGTTGGGGAAGCAGAATGGGAGGGAGGAGAGGTAAGGTGTTAGAGATAATGACCAGGGTTTTATAGTTCTGATTTACCACTGACGGATCACATCCTTCTCTAAAAGCCTAAAGTGCGTTCTCTATTCACAGCTACCACACAATGAGAGTCTCCTCTGGTTAGGATGTACTGTGCACAATGGCCTTCAATTGGATCTGCTGTACAGACAGGATCATCCTATTATCCACATCAATTATCTATCATTTCCAGCAAGATCAACCCTGTTACATGCTGCAAATCCCTAGACATGGTGTTAAGCTTCTTACATTTAACCATTTCCTTTTGCGATTGCAATGGCTTAATTCCTTACCTGCACTTGGCAAACCTAATATTAACAGCTAATATCAGCAGTTCAAAGGGCAATGTAACCTAATTAAAAGGCTTTTTTCATTAGTCTGCCTACTGAAAACTGCTTAAAGCGTGGCTTGTTATGGTTTGTAACATTTCATTGAACCTTTGCACTGTAGCTTCAGTAAGCTTGAAGGCCTGGCCCTACTGGCACCTTTTATACAAAGTTATGTAAGCAAATCATTTTGCAAGCAGTATTCCTTACCTCTTTCATGTTATGTTAGTACAGGAAATAAAGTGGGTATAAACCCTTACTGGATAACATTTTGTAAGTTAAAAAACGGTGTACATTAAACAATTGACCTGTTATTTTTTTCTTTTTTACCTTTTTTTCATCATCTTTTGCATCACACAAGACTGTTGATCTCATTTGGCCATTTCCTGTATAAATGCACTTGTTCAAGCCTTGGATGCACATCATAGAGCTGGTCCAGCTTCCTGAAAGTAACGATAGTAGACCAAGCCAACACAATCTGCCTGTAGTCCCCACTAGGGGTGAATGTGACAGGGTGACAATGCAGGAGCATCAATCAGAGACAGTTGTCACCCCATAACAGGAAGTGCCTAAACAAGGACTTTCATGGCAGCATCATAAGGGAATATGTTAATGAAATCTGAAGATTTTCAGGAATGGAAAGTAACTTTTTTACATGATTGTGTTAAAGATTCCATAAAATTAGGTAATTGAGTTTAGACAATTTAAAGTATCAATTATACCTATACAATTCATAATTAATTCATACATTGCACGTCAGATAAGGGACACATTTATCTACCAAATTATCAACACTAATGGATACACATTAGGCTGCCCCTCATATAGCAAATTTTTTGTGACTGTTTTTGTGTTTGTGATCCCTGTGTATGTAAATCTGGACACATAAGGCCCCTTTCACATGGGGGGACTTCGCTAGTAGTCCACCTGCTCAGTGGGGAATCTGCCCGTTGATCCCTGCTGAGCAGGCATATGGCTGGTCTGTGTCCCCTCCACTTATACAATGCGGACACAGACACAGCTCACTGTCCTCTATGAGCAGTTGGATGTAAACTGACCGCCTATTAGTTTACACCCGATGCCCATCCGACCTGATCCACTTGACAGATAGGGAACCATACATCTGTTTTTAGCGAATGGGATCGGATTGGATGTCGGCAGGTGTCAACAGACACATGTCCGTTGACACCCGCCACTCCACAGAGGGCAATGGATAATCTGATTGGGTCCGCCTAAAAAACTGACAGACGGACCCAATCTGTCGGCTTGTGTGAAAGGGGCCTTACTTTCACGGAACTGAGATTTATCACTGTGGATAAGACAGATTTTGTAAACAAACTCTAAGAAGATGCACAATTAAGAATTGGTCAGGGCCAGGTTTCATTCTGTTACAGTGCTACTTTACAGCATCTGAGGGAGGAATTTTTGACTTATGCTGTAACTTTGTAGTAAATCTGTTGCATAATCTGTTTAACTGCTCCTGTTGTTTTGCTGTGCGACATAACAGCATTGTTTTGCTGTGCGACAGAATTGAAAAATGTTTCTTATAAATAAACTTACCTTCCTGGTTAAGCAATTAAATGATGGGTGGATGGTGCGGCTCTTGTTCTGGGACAATATCATATGACTTCTTCCCATTCAAACAGAGCATGCGCGCGATCGGGTGCTGAGCATGCGTGCATCCCTGCACTTTTGGTGGTGGTGTATCCCAAGACACAGCTCATCACCAACAAGGGTGAACAGCCAATGGGCATGGCTGTTTACCCCCGCGATTGGCCGTGAGCAAGTCATGGGCGATCACAGATGGTACTGCCCAATTGCACATGGCGCATGCACGTGATCGCGAGCGTGCTGCCTGTGCATGTCAGTGGCAACACTGCTTGTCACCAACACTGGCAAACAGCCATTGGCCAGCGGCTTTTACCACATAATTGGCTGTCACAGATGTAAACAAAGACCGGTAACAAACTTTACCTTTCTCGCACAATGTTTGCAGTGTGAGGAGAGAAGCAGTGAGTTGCAGATCTATGCAGTGTCAGTGTCTGCACCAAAGCACCACACCTGTCACATTGCCCCTACCCCACCATTGCACTTGTCACCCAACAGTCACCTCAGTCATCACATCAGTGCCCATAAAGTGCACCTGTCACATCAGAGACTGCCATCAGTAACCGTCAGCGGTGCACCCTTCACCCATCAGTGACCATCGCAGTCACCCATCACCCATCAGTGACCATCGCCAGTCACCCGTCATCCATTAGTGACCATCGCCAATCACCGCACCCATCAGTGACCATCACCAGTCACTTGACCGTCATCAGTCACACCGTCACCTGCCACCCATTGCACAGCCCATCAGTGAACGTCACCTGCCACCCATTGCACAGCCCATCAGTGATCGTCACCTGACACCCATCTGTCACCCGTCCCACAGCCCATCAGTGACCATCACCAGTCACCCGTCAGTGATCGTCATCAGTCACACCGTCATCACCAATCAGTGAATGTCACCTGCCACCCATCGCACAGCCCATCAATGACCATCACCTGCCACCCATCTGTCACCCGTACCACAGCCCATCAGTGACCGTCACCTGCCACCCGTCGCACAGCCATTAGCAGCATGTCCAAAAAGTATATAGCAGTGAGGAGGCATTCCAGATCCTCTCCATGACTGATGAGAGCAGCGGGGAGTTCTCATTAGTTTTCAATGCCAATTCTGATTCCGATTCAAATTCAGCATTTGAACTGATTGATAGCAGCGGATCGGCAAATGATTTGGAGGAAGAATTAGTCCCTCCTAAAAGGGCACGGTGCTCTGGAAACCAGGCAGCTGCCAGCAACCAGGATTAAGTTCCCAGTGCAAGCGCTGCCTCCAGCCATATGCCCCAAGAACAAATTCCCAGGCCCAGTACCAGCGGTTCCGCCAGCTTTAGGCCCAGAGAACCAATTCCAAGGCCCAGTACCAGAGCTGCCCCCAGTGATAGACCCCCTGGGAACAAATTCCCAGGCCCAGTACCAGCGCTGCCACCAATGATAGGCCCCGGGAACAAATGCCTAGGTCCAGTACCAGCGATGCCGCATCTCGCCCTAGTACCAGCACAGGAACTTCAAATCCCCCAACTACCAGCACTGGAGTGTCACATCCCCCAAGAACCAGGGCCGCTATATACCTCCCAGATGGTCTTGGCAACCCAACGTGGCTGCCTTCTGACTCAGGATCAGCAAGTATTCCCTCTTTTACTGCACAGCCAGGTGTGCAGGCAATACCTAAAAAAATTGATGGTGGCACAGTGGTGTAGTGGGTAGCACTCTCACCTAGCAGTAAAAAAGGTCGCTGGTTCGAATCCCAACCATGACCCTACCTGCCTGGAGTTTGCATATTCTCCCTGTGCCTGCGTGGGTTTCCTCCGGTTACTCCGGTTTCCTCCCACACTCCAAAGACATACAGGTAGGTTAAATGGCTTCTATCCAAAATTGGCCCTAGTATATGAATGGGGACCTTGGATTGAGGGTAGGGACCGATGTGAGTGTGCAGTGTACACGGTTAGGGACAATTGTAGACACGCACCCACACTCATTCAGGTTGAACTGGATGGACTGGTGTCTTTATTCAACCTTACTCACTATGTAACTATATAAAATTGCTCCAAAATTGACTGCTTTTATCTCTTTTTGCCTGACACTTTGCTGCAATTTATCGTGGACCAGACCAATCTATATCCCCAGCATCATATTGCCAACAACCCCCAATCATCATATGCCCGTCCGTTTGAGTAGAGAGATTTGACTTTGGAGGAGCTCAAATTGTTTATGGGCCTCACATAAACATGTGGCTTACAAAAAAAGATAAAGAACATGGCTACTGTTCAACCAACCCCATCCACCACATGCCCATTCATTCTGCTGTAATGCCCAGGACCCAATATGAGATGATTAGGAGCTTCCTTCTTTTCAGCGTCAATACTCAGTGCCCTCCCCAAAATCATCCAGATTACAATACATTATGTAATTTGCCTACTCATAAATTTCTTTTGCCAATGATTTGCAGAATGTCCCCGATCAACATATATGTGTGGATGAGTCCCTGGTACCCTTTTCAGGTTTTCAGGCCGGCTAGGAATAAAACAATATATTCCTAGCAAAAGGGCCAGATACGGAGTAAAATTTTACAAGCTTTGTGAGAGAGCCACAGGATATCTGTATGCGTTCCGCATACATGAAGGAAGAGATTCCCTGCTCCAGTACCTTGAGTGCCCGGCCTATATGAGCACAACTGGAAAAATTGTTTGGGACCTGGCATACCCACTGCTGAACAAAGGTTATCACTTATAACTGGATAACTATTACACCAGCTTGCCCCTTTTCAAACACCTATACCTTGCAAAAACCCTGGCCTGCAAAACCTCCAGAAAAAACAGGAAGGACTTCCCACAATCTCTAGTTAATAAAAAACTGCGAAGGGGGAAAGAGCAACTTTGTGATGCAACAAATTGCTGGCCTTGAGGTGGAAGTATAGCAGAAATGTGCACATGATGTCCACCATCCATGATGACACTACAGTTAAGGTTCAAAGAAGACAAGGTCCCATTGAAAAGCCAACATGTGTCCAAGATTACAATCTCTACATTTGGGGGTGGATTTCAATGACCAAATGCTTCAGCCCTATTTGTCAATAAGGATGTCCAATTTCTGATACAAGAAAGTAGCAATTTATCTCATCCATTTGGCCATTTATAGCACATACATAATCTACACCAAATCCACGGAAAGCCCCACCCTCTTCCTAAAACTCATCCAAGAAGTTGTCACTCTTCGAAATCCTCTTTTGGTGTATAGATACCCGCTACCATTGTCCCCAGTGTCCTTACCAACCCGGCCTTTGCATTGGTGAATGCTTCCGACTTTATCACACTTCCCTAAAATATTAGCCCATATTCTTAACCATCATTTTCATCATCTGTACTGACCATTTTCCATGCTTCCTCAAATAACCATGCCACTGCCTTCCACGTGAACTTACCCTGGCCTGTTTTTCGACTATGCCTCTGCCTACCGTTTGGACTGCTTGCACGTGAACTGACCCTGGCCTGTTTTATTGACTATGCTTTTGCCTACCTTTTGGACTGATCTGCTGCCGTGCTACTGTAGTACACAGGGGTCTCAAATACGTGAGGGGCGCCAGAATTGTTTTTCCGGATGGAGAAAATTATTTTTTTGTTTTCTCCAGTTTTCGTAATTTCCAAATTAGAGTCTGGAGTCCGGAGGCTTCAAAGAGATTTGGGTGGGAGAAGCCTCTACCCCTGTGCCCCTGGCACAGGTCTTGCCTGACTGAGGCCCTCAGCCTCAGTCAGGCAAGTCAGGCAAGCAGGCCCTCAGCCTGCTGCTGACTTACTGTCATCATGCCTCTGCCTTCCCCATGAACGGACCACACCTCTGCCTGCTATCTGGACTATGGAAATAATTAGCTGTAGCAAAAGGCAGTATGTTTATGAAGGGCTGGAGAGCGTTACGATAAGGAGTGCTTGCAGGTAACAGTGTACCAGGACCATTATTATGGCTGTGCTGGCTGTCTTTGCCTGGACAATTCCATGGACAAATGCTTTGGCTGTGCTTACAATATCCTTGTGCTGACTATAGACAATATTCCTGCCTGCTGCCTGGTTAAATACTATTGCTGTCGCTAAGCATATCCCTGCCTGCTGTCTGGACTAATTCTCTACTCTGTGGATGCTACTAAAACAACAGGTAATACTTTCTTTTTTTTTTTTTTAACCCTTTCCTCAATAGAATTTATTTTGGAGTGTAATTCTTGATATGTACATGCCATGTGCTAGAAATATTAAGGTCCTTCAAAAATGATAGGTTGTCAGGAAATTATATGTGCAATTTATGCTCCTAGAACACCTGATGGTGCTACTTGGATGCTTTCTTTCCACACTTTCCAAAAACTTCTGGAAAAAAAGTACATGTTCAAAGACTCATTAGTAGGGCTGCTGAAATTAATCGCAGCATCGATGCATCGCGATTCGGGTGTCCCCGATGCGGCATCGATGCATGCGACCCGAAAAATCAATGTCTGGCCCCGCCCCCTCCCGGGAGAGTGCTCCGTGCATAAAGTTGTTATTAGTGTGTGTATATTCCGGTCATGTGATTCTCAGCCGCGCCTCCCTCCTCTCAGTCTCTCCTGGTGTCAGCTCCGCCCACTGACTGGAGCTATCAGGTCAGAAGAGAGGCGGGCGGGGCTGACATCAGGAGAGACGTGAGAGGAGGGAGGCGCGGCTAAGAGTCACATGACCGGAATATACACACACTAATAACAACTTTATGCACGGAGCGCTCTCCCGGGAGAATTCACTGCTGACCTGAGATGTGACAACCGGCGGAACACCGGCCGCACGAATGGAGATCGGGGGGAGATGGTGAGCAGGCAGATCGCCCTGCTCATTACAGGCTGCCACCGGCAGAGCAGCATGTAAGTACAGAGGTGGGGAGGGGGGGTGGGGGTGGGGCGCTGTGACACAAGTCCATATCATAGAATTGTCTTCTATGTGCCTTCATCACACCACAACTCTGCATTATTGTCCACAGTCTGTGACCATCTCCTGTGCCATGTCCCAGTGCCTGACCATCTCCTGTGCCATGTCTGCAGTCTGTGACCATCTCCTGTGCCATGTCCCAGTGTTTGATCATCTCCTGTGCCATGTCCCAGTGTCTGACCATCTCCTGTGCCATGTCCCAGTGTCTGACCATCTCCTGTGCCATGTCCCAGTGTCTGACCATCTCCTGTGCCATGTCCCAGTGTCTGACCATCTCCTGTGCCATGTCCGCAGTCTGTGACCATCTCCTGTGCCATGTCCGCAGTCTGTGACCATCTCCTGTGCCATGTCCGCAGTCTGTGACCATCTCCTGTGCCATGTCCGCAGTCTGTGACCATCTCCTGTCCCATGTCCGCAGTCTGTGACCATCTCCTGTCCCATGTCCGCAGTCTGTGACCATCTCCTGTGCCATGTCCGCAGTCTGTGACCATCTCCTGTAGCATGTCCGCAGTCTCTGAC
The DNA here is from genome assembly GCF_042186555.1 of Aquarana catesbeiana. Taxonomy (NCBI): domain Eukaryota; kingdom Metazoa; phylum Chordata; class Amphibia; order Anura; family Ranidae; genus Aquarana; species Aquarana catesbeiana. The sequence continues at coordinate 106,654,728 of NC_133334.1, forward strand.
CATCTCCTACCATCTCCTGTAGCATGTCCGCAGTCTCTGACCATCTCCTGTAGCATGTCCGCAGTCTCTGATCATCTCCTGTAGCATGTCTGCAGTCTGTGACCATCTCCTGTGCCATGTCCGCAGTCTGTGACCATCTCCTGTGCCATGTCCGCAGTCTGTGACCATCTCCCGTGCCATGTCCGCAGTCTGTGACCATCTCCTGTGCCATGTCCGCAGTCTGTGACCATCTCCTGTGCCATGTCCGCAGTCTGTGACCATCTCCTGTGCCATGTCCGCAGTCTGTGACCATCTCCTGTGCCATGTCCGCAGTCTGTGACCATCTCCTGTAGCATGTCCGCAGTCTCTGACCATCTCCTACCATCTCCTGTAGCATGTCCGCAGTCTCTGACCATCTCCTGTAGCATGTCCGCAGTCTCTGACCATCTCCTGTAGCATGTCCGCAGTCTCTGACCATCTCCTGTAGCATGTCCGCAGTCTCTGATCATCTCCTGTAGCATGTCCGCAGTCTCTGATCATCTCCTGTAGCATGTCTGCAGTCTCTGATCATCTCCTGTAGCATGTCTGTCTGCAGTCTCTGATCATCTCCTGTAGCATGTCTGTCTGCAGTCTCCGATCATCTCCTGTAGCATGTCTGTCTGCAGTCTCCGATCATCTCATGTAGCATGTCTGCAGTCTCTGATCATCTCCTGTAGCATGTCCGCAGTCTCTGATCATCTCCTGTAGCATGTCCGCAGTCTCTGATCATCTCCTGTAGCATGTCTGCAGTCTCTGATCATCTTCTGTAGCATGTCTGTCTGCAGTCTCTGATGAAAACCATGAGCACCTGCGGACTTGCGCTGTAATCGTGATGCATCGCGTAATCGAATCGAATCGAATCGTTGACTTGATAATCGTAATCGAATCGAATCGTGAGGCCAGTGAAGATGCGCACCCCTACTCATTAGGCCTCATTGATTATATGTTGGGGTGTTTGCTTTCCAAAATGGGGTCATTTTGTGGGCAATTCCATGGTCCTGGCGCTCCAGGGCCTTCAAAATTGTGATAGGTCGTCATGACATTAGATGTGTAATTTATGTCCCTAAAACACATGATGGTGCTCCCTGCATGTTGGGCCTCTGTATGTGGCTGGGCTGTGAAAAAGTCTCACACATGTGGTATCGCCATACTCAGGAGGAGTAGCCGAATGTATTTTGGGGTATAATTTGTTGCATGCATATGCTCTGTGAGAGAAATAACCTGTTAATTTGACAATTTTGTAAAAAACAAATCTTCGTTTTGCAAAGAATTGTGGGAAAAAATACAACTTCAAAAAACTCACAATGCTACTTACTAGATACCTTGGAATAACTACTTTCCAAAAATGGGTCATTTGGGGGTTATTTGTGCTTACCTGATTTGTTAGTGTCTCGAGAAATTAGATTCAGTACCTCAGGTGATCATCTTTCAATGATTGGCACCATAGTTTGTAGATTCTATAACTTTCACAAAGACCAAATAATATACACTGATTTGAGTTATTTTTCAGGATAGACATGCTCTAATTTTCAAAACTAAAATATACAAACATTATGATACAACAAGGATCATCCTACGCTACTCCAACGAACATAACACCATAAGGAAGATCCTCACAAAACATTGGTCGATCCTTAACGACGACCCGATTTTGGGGGATTTCCTTAGTCCTAAACCTCAGATAACCTTCGGGAAGGCAGGCTCCCTAGCAGAGTTTTAGACGCAAAGTGAATACAAGGGAAATTTAAGACAGGACCCCTGTAAAACCTGGGGTACTTTCCCTTGTGGTTCCTGTTCTTTTTGCAGAGTTATCGGTAGCAGAACTTCTTTTCGATTACCTAATGATGAATGCTTCCAAATGAAGCATTTGCCAATTGTAAAACTCGGGGGGTGGTATACCTGGTACAGTGCCAATGCGGGGCTTTCTATGTCGAAAAAACCCGACAAGAATTCGGACAACGTGTTAGCAACCTTTATCTCCCCCTTGGAAGACATGTAGCCAGGGGACATGGATACAGGATGCCATCTGTAAATTTTACAGTTTTGGACCGTATCCATGTCCCCATCACAGGTGGGGATTGGAATAAAATCCTGTTACAATGGGAAATGCGGTGGATCAGATACTTGGATGCCACCACCCCACTGGGCCTCAACGAGGCTATAAGTTTTAGGCCCTTCCTAGAAGGCTGTAGTTCTGGAAAAACAGATTAAATATAACATGCAGGGTTTTTTTTTTTTTTCTCTCCCCTCTTCCCTCCCTTTTTAATATCTCGTTCTCTCCTATTCTGTTTTTCCAGCAGGAGGCTGGTAAAAATGACGATATCTATTATGGTAGTATATGATTTTTGAAATTTGAAATTATATCATTTTAATGACATGTTGTTTTTGGGCCATTGACCCCCCCCCTTTTCTGGTAATTTCATTGTATATTATGATTTGTATTATTATTGTTTCATTATTTGATTGTTTATTTTCATTTTTTTTCACCTTATTGCACCCATTTTTATATGGGATGAATTTGATTTCCTCTGCTCCGTTTGGTTTCATCTACCCCTATCTGTGGCCACTATCATGCATCCAGGACAGGTAGGCCCACACAGATTTTGCTGGGGGCCTTTTCTCCTCCCATGCTGCGGCTCTGGGTGCCTTTGGCACCGTTGAACAGCTCTGTGAGGATAATCCATGTGTCGGGGGTCATTAGTTTCTCCTTTTGGAAGACTATTCCCTTATGGGTTCTCTTTCCTATGTCCCAGCTTTGGACTGGGTAAGGTTTTTCCATCTCATCCATCCAGCCCATGTAACATGATTTTATACAATATTATTTATCCAAAATCCTTTTATTTATTTCATATTTACTTTTGCATTTTTCCACATACAATTTTTGGATTTTTGCTTTGTATTTTTGTATTTTGGTGGGAGTTGTGCTGTCGATCCTCTTGGTGTGTCCCATGCTGTGGGGAGATGGGGCTGGCTGCTGATCGCCCCCCCGACCCAATATGGGACGACTCTGGTAGGAGCTGTCAGCAATGGTTGTCCTGTCCAGGTTATGGACCGCAAAGGGGTGGGCGTGGCTGGGCATTTGCCGGCCACGCTCCCTCTACGTTCTGCTTCAGATACACGCTGCCTCCGTATAAGCGGCGCTTGGAGAATGACGTCACTGCTGTCATGTGATGCGGCGTTGTCTCTCTGCGGGGCTGTGGCGACGAACAAGCATGGGCTTTGAAAAGAGAACGCCGGGAACCCCAGAGCCACCATCTTCATCTGTCGACACTTGGTACGAGGAATAACATACTTTCTTGTTCCTATTTTCATCATTAGAGGGGTAATCCCCTCTTTCTTTGGCTGCTTCTGTGGATTTTGGACTGCTCTAGGTCCATCTGTGGGGGAAACACACAGCAAATTTTTGGTAAGCGGATTATTTTTGATATTTTTAGGGATATTGTGAATCTATTTTTCTCCTTATTATTTGAGATTCTGATTTTCGCTCATGGAGGGGTGCCCCCTTTTTTCTTGGGGATTCCCCAGATTGAGTGATACTTTACCCAATATTTTTCATTCATTGAAATTCATGAAGTTTGATTTCTTTTTTAATTCAATACTTTGGTGTTATGATATTTATATTTTGGGGAATTCTCCTTCTGATGATATTTCCCTTATACATTATTTATTTTTCAGACGATCCCCATATTCTTCTTTACCATCATCCTCCAGGGCTAGGAATTGTTTTTTGTTCTATCCCGAGTGGTTTGAATTTTGCCCCTCCCTTGAAGCAAATTCTGCCATATACCTCTTGGTTGGAATGTCGCAAATTGTAAAATTTCATGTAAGATTTTTTTTTTACCCCATGCTTTACCTTATGCTGCCTGTTCCTCTCTTAGATTTCCACATTACTGCCATTTGTATTCTCGATAAGGCGATTTTCCACCTCTTCAACTTGGCACCTCTTTTGGATCTCAATATCCGGGGGTTCTTTTGCATGATAAAAGGCGTATACAGATCGGGTGGATGTCCAATGAACCATTGGAAATTCTTATGTCAATTGCTATTTCTTTATGTATTTTAGCACAGACTTCATATGCATATCATGTGATATATGTATACTTATACTTTATTTTGTACCTTTCAGAAATGGCAAAAATTGTCCCTGAGGAAGATTGCATAATTAACCATTTCGAAATGTGTTGGATTTGATTTTTTGTCATTACTGTAATGCACTACAATTGTTTTGTCCTAATGTGTGTTTCTTGTACAAATTGTTTTTAAAAATAATTTTTTTTGTAGAATAAAATTTGTTTTTTTTAATTAATCTAATTTTTTCTAAGTGATTTTGCCCTTAACATCCCATTTGTTTGAGCTTCTTCTTGTACTGTTTAGGGATGGTGGCAACTTCTCACATCAACTTCTGAGAGTCTATCTTTTTCTGATTTGGGTTATTTTTACCAAAAATATGTAGCAGTAGAAATTTTGGCCAAAATGTATGAATAAAAATTACAAATTTTCTTAATTTTATGACAGAAACAAAGAAAAAGGCATTTTTCACCAAATTTTCTGTCTTTTTTTTATTAATAGCACAAAAAATAAAAAAACCCACTAGTTATTAAATACCACCAAAAGAAAGCTCTATTTGTGTGAAAAAAAAGTATGCAAATTTCATATGGGTACAGTGTTGCATGAGTAATTGTCATTCAAAGTCTGAGAGCACTGAAAGCTCAAAATTGGCCTGGGTAGGAAGGGGTTGAAAGTGCCCAGTAGGCAAGTGGTTAAGCCTACTATGTCACCTCTGCACCTCCAGCCTACTCACCGGATTGTTAATCAATAGAAGAATAGACTAGAAAAACAATAGAACAAAATAGAATAAAATATAATATATATTATATTTCATTCTATTCTGTTCTATTATTTATCTAGTTTATTCTTTTCTATTATTTTCTATTCTTTTCTAATCTTTTCTATTCTAACTCAATTTCATTCTATATGAAATTTGAATTTTGGAAAATGGTTATATATAGTTTACTTTTTTGAATTTGGTCAAATTTTTTTGAATGAGGTAGAATTTTTACAAATTTTGATAGTTTTTTGTACTCCGGTAGATTTTTTTCGAATTTGATCAAATTATTTCGAATTTGAAACTAATCTATTCTAATCTTTTCTATTCAAATTTGATTTCATTCTATAAGAAATTCGAATTTCGTATAGAATTAATTCAAATTCGAATAAAAAAAGATTAGAATAGAATAGAAAAGAAGAGAAAAGAAAAACAATAGAACAGAATAGAATAAAATATAATGGAGGTACGCTCATGTTTTTCATCATATTAAGCTCCTAGTTTGCTTTTTTCATTTTCCTTTTTATTTTTAGAAGCATAATAGTTGTTTATATTTCCCAAATGACTTTTTCTGTGTTTAGAACTGCTAGGATTGTGAAAGACTTTGCCCTTGAGTACCTCGAGGATGGATAGCATGCCACAGTAAAAAGTGGGTTATGGTCAAAGTGTGATTAAATGATGGAAGAGCTTAAAGTAAAAAGTCAAGCTGCTCACTGAATATATGGCACACACATGCTACATCCTTTGAATAAAACTTTTCCATTACATATGCTTGCAGAGGTCAGGAGCAGGTACCACAAGGTTTAGGGGTCAGGACTCGTGTAGTGAACAGATTGCAGGGGTCAGTGGTATGTGTAGCACACAGAGTGCAAGGGTCAGGGTTGTGCATAACACCCAGAGAGCAGGGGGTCAGGAGTAAGCATAATGCACAGAGTGCAGAGGTCAGGATCAAGGTCATCATCTCACCTCTTATTATTATTGTTCCCCGTCTACAAACACCACAGCTTACCAGCCCTAATGGTTGCTGCATTTGTGGTGGAAAGTCATTGCCTGACAAGCTAGGAAGAGGCAACTGACAAAAAAGTCAGTCGGGAAAGTAGCCGCCTTCATTAACCACTTGCCCACTTATGCTCCCTTCCTAACCAGGCCAATTTTCAGCTTTCAGTACTCTCAAACTTTGAATGACAGTTACTCAGTCATGCAATGCTGTACCTATATGAAATGTTTGTCCCTTTTTTCACACAAATAGAGCTTTCTTTTGGTGGTATTTAATCACCACTGGGTTTTTTATTTTTTTGCCTTATAAATAAAAAAGACCAAACATTTTGTAAAAAAAAAAATGCATTTTTCTTCGTTTCTATTATTAAATTTAGAAAATGTGTAATTTCTCTTCATAAATTTTGACCAGCTTTGTTGCCAGTCACTGAAAATTGATCACACCTGATCACATCTGATGTACTAACAGGTTATCTCATTCCTTGAGACACTAACAAGGCAGAACAGTACAAATACCCCCAAATGACCACTTTTTAGAAAGTAGACATTCAAAGGTATTTAGTAAGAGGTATGGTGAGTTTTTTTGAAGTTTTTTTTTTCCCGCAATTCTTTTGCAAAATTAAGATTTTTTTTTTTCACAAAATTGTTATATTATGTATTATTACTCTCACATGGCATATGCATACTTGCAACTACACCTCAAAACACATTCTGCTACTCATCCTGAGTATGGCGACACCACATGTTTGAGACTTTTTCACAGCCTAGCCACATACAGAGGCCCAACATGCAGGGAGCATCGTCAGGTGTTCTAGGAGCATAAAATACACTAATTACTTGAATACCTATTACACTTTTGAAGACAATAGAGCACCAGGACAATGGAAACGCCCACAAAATGACCCCATTTTGGAAAGCAAACACCCCAATGTATATTCTATAAAGGCATGATGACTCTTTTGAAGATATCATTTTTTCCACAAGTTTTAGGAAAATGTGGAAAGAGAATGAAAACACATTTTTAATGCATTTTTTTTACACATTTTATGAGACTGCCTGGCACTGATGAGGATCCACTGATAGGGTGGCACTGATAAGCACTCACTGATGGGCACTGTAGTGACACTGATGGCACTGTGATGGTACTGTAGGGGCACTGTGATGGTACTCAGGATCATCCATCTTACACTGCTGTGGTGTTTTTCTTTCCTCTCCTCACACTGATACAGCGTATGAGGAGAGGAGAGAGAAACACTGCAGCAGCACGAGCTGAACCGGGCATGATCCCGCGCGAGAAGTGCGACCACGTGAGGCCGTCATCGGACGGCCTCCCAAAATTAGCCGGCCGCACTGTAGCCGTCATTTGCCTATAGCGCAGTCGGCAAGTGATTAAAGAATTGGCCAAAGGGTCAATAAATGAAGCCTCTAGTTCTCAGTCTGCAGCTGAATTTCCAACCAAAGCCAGCAAATCGTGTCAGAATTGGAGAACTTGTCGGAGGACAAAGATAATAAAGGGGCCACAGGCTTTGATTTTTGCCTAATAGAGCCTTTTGCAAGGAAAATTAAGGAAACAGTGGGGGGTGGAGTGTAGGAAACTACAAGGTTAGAAAGCACTTGTTTCCCTTCATTGAAGGACTGGAGGAGTTAATCCAGGAAGAATGGCAGGGGCCTGAGAAAAGGGCCTTTATAAACAACAGGTTGTCAAAACTGTGTCCTCTAAAAGAGCCAAAGTTCAATCTGCTGCTGGCGCCTCCGATGGTGAATGCCTCATTAATGCGTCTGGCAAGACCCATCACCTTGCAGTTACATTCAAGGATGCTCTAGTTCCAAAAATTAGAGCTAGATCTGAAGTGCTCTTATGTACTATAGCATCTGCAGGTGTCTGCGGACCAGCAATAAAGTTTGCCGCGGTAATCAGAGTAATACCAAGTTGGGGGGTTAATATTAAAGAAGTCTCTCTGGAGGAAGTGGAGAGAGACAAAGTGGTACCAGCTTTGTAAGAGCTGAAATTGGCAGGAGACTCTGTGGCGGAGGCATCAGTAGATGTGATTTGATGTTCTTCAAGAGCGATGTTGCCCTCAGTCATGGCAAGGAGGGCATTATGGATGAAGCCAAGGTCAGCGGATCCCGCCTTAAAATCAAACTGGTGCAAGATACCAGACAATGGCTCCAATCTATTTGGGAGTAGACTGCATACAGCCATATCAAGGGTGACCACTGGCAGGTCAGAGGGGATATCATCTGACAAAAAACAGAAAAATTAGAAAGGTCCAGCTTACAGGCAGCAACTCCCGAGTAGATACAAGGAGGAAAAATCCTACAGATTGGGACAAGATTACAAAGAGGACTGGAGAAGTACCCAATCGTCATTGTTGAAGCCTTAAAAATCAAAGGTACCTGTCTTGGTAGAACAGCAGAAGTCTTTTAAAGGTGCGCTCATCTAGGGGGTGCCTGTGGGAGCCAGATGAAGCTTTGAGCACACACCTGGATGGAAAATATTCAGGATCAGTGGGTCATAGCTATATCGGTGACACATTGGTGGAAGTTTAAGGGATGTTCACCTTCCGATCACTTCCAGCCAGCCAGACTAATGGATTTAATGGAAAAAAAAAATCCTGTCCCAATTTGTAGCTGATTGAAATAATAAAATGAGCGATTGCAAAGGTTCCAAGCGCCCAGGGGAGTTGAGGATTTGGTTCACCTCTGTTCCTAGTAGAAAAAAAATATATATATATCAAAATCAGGCGATCTGTGCCCAGTGCTAAAGTTGAAAAAACTCAACAAGCACAGAAAGTTGGAGTCCTGCAAGATAGAGAACCTCCAATCAAATCTATTATTGATAAACCTGGGAGATTGGATGTTTTCTGTAGGTTTATCAGTAGCTTACTTGTCCCAATTCATCCTGCATTTCAGTTCCCCTACCAGTTTTGGTGCCTCCCCTTTGGTCTGTCCACCTCCCCCCAGGATATTCACAAAGGTCCTACAGTCTGCAATAATGAGGGGGTGAGAATACACCACTACTTGGACAGCATGCTTCTTCTAGCCATCAATCTGGAGATGCTTATCCAGAATTGGGATGCTCTGCTACACAATCTACAAAATTCTGATAGCTAACTAATTGAAAGAAGAGCTTCCTCTGCCCAGCCCAAAGAATGAGGTTATTGGGGACATTTTGGATACACAGAAAAATTCAGCATAACTTTCATGAGGGAAGAGCTATCCTCTGATAGAGAGAGTTAAATGTGCTTTGGGAGAAAAGTCTCTTCCAGCAGAACAGTGCCCGAGTATCATTGGTTCTTCTTAATTGACCATTTGTTTGCAAATGGAACATTATTACGTTAGACCCCAACCAGAAAGGTTGTGGGATTCATTTCAAAGAGCAGGCTGCTCAAGGTCATTGGATGCTCAGCTTACAAGGCATAGTATTGAATGCTCTCGAACTTAGAGCAGCATTCGAAGCCCTTCTGGCATTCACTCCTTTCATAAGAGGAACAACAGTTGTACTATGCCTAGACAGCAGTGGAAGGGTATAATCCTTAGGCTGCCAGTGGAACATCTAGTATCGATAATTGCAACTATACCATTTTGGCTGAGGAGGCCCTGGTGTCTATCTCTCCCACAGTTAAGCATTGAGTTACCACTGCCTCTGCAAGTGATGACAGATCTGCTTTCTCATGGCCAGTTTTGCCATCCACCCCCATGAGACTACATTTGATGGCATGGAAGTTGAGAGATGCAGGCTACCAAGTCAAGGGTGCTTAGTGCAGGTAGTGGCTACTTTGTGTCAAGCCTGAGAGGTCCCCATGAATAAGACTTACCAGAGAATATGGGTAAAATTTACAGATCTCATGGAGCAGAAGCCTGGAGTCCTTTATCAACAAACCCAGCCAAGGTTCCACAGCTCTTACAACTGGAGCTGGACAGGGGTCTAGGTCCAAATACATTTGAAGCTCAACGTTTAGCCTTGTCAGCACTCACAGGGGTTTAATGAGCTCTTAACCCCTTAGTGATGCAATTCCTACAGGCTTACATGAAGTTAAAGGCCTGCCAGGAAACCATTGTTCCCTAAGTGGGACTTGCCTATTTATGGATTGGACAGCTGTATTAAGAAAATATTTAGGCTGCAATTGCTTATCTTCCCTTCTGAAAATGCTATTTATTTGGTTGCTATGCTAAAACAATGTACTTCAGGACACTGGCAAGTATGCAGATCAGGTGTTTTTCACTCTGACTTTGCTGATCTGCATACTTGTTAGATCAGGGACTCTGAAAGTATAGATGGCATAGGATTATTATTGGCACCAGAAAGCCAGATTTTTCAGTAGACAATGGCAGCCTCTATTTTTCTACAAGTTTACTTTAAAAAAAAAGAAACACTATTCCCTAAATGATAAATAGTAAAATACGCTGAGACAGAAAGAAAAGCTCTGAATTAATCCCCCCATAGTGTTCATGACTCTATACTGAGGATTGTCATCTTATCTCTCCATACAGCATCTCTGGCTTATTTCTTAATTATGTGGTGTGGATTCTGTGGTGTCACCTCTGCTGTTCATTTAGGCACGCTGGCCATAATGTCTTCCTTTCACACTGTGTGGCCACTGCTACTGTTATTAATCCCTCTCTCTATGCTGTGATGTAATAAGATGTTCACCCCATTCAGCAGTCTAGTATGGCTTCACGCTGACCTCAGTGCAGGAATGGAAACACTTCTTCACATTATCCTACTGCTGTTTAATGTCACCATTCAGCACGGGGAAATTTATCTTCTCTGGCAGAGCCTGACTGCTATGAGTCCACTTCATGCCCACACAAACTAAACCATCCAATTAGCCTCCTAGAAATGCCTGTGTAATTTGCTGTAACTGTGCGACTATTAATAAACTGAATCCCTTAGTATTGCTAAACCACACTTCATCATGTAATTACAATAAATACCAGCTTACCGTTAGGCAAGTATGCCATTTAGATACAAGCGTTTAAATTAGGTTGCTCTGCTCCTAGGATTCATGGATAGGGACCCCCAGATGGGGTTTTATAATAATAATAATAAAGGCTTTATCATACCTCTCAAATTTCTCAGTTGAGAAGGAGGAACACTCTTAAAAATACATAGGTAATGGACATACCCTTCCCACATACCCCTTACGCAGACTATAAAGAATTAATATGCAAAAAGTGATTGGTAAATGCCTCAAGAGTTTTGTTTACCACTGTCTTTTCTTTCTACTGACCTTTCAAAATAACAGAAGCGATTATTTAGAAAATGGTTTAAAGGTTTAGGTTAGTATAATATGTTTGATAGTTAAATAATTCAATATTTTTAGTTATGTGCATTAGACCAAAAAGAGGGACTACTAAGGTGGAAAGAGGACCAGAGGGATTTGGTTTCAAAAGTGAGACTGGCCATCCATTTTAAGAACAGTTGGTAGCTATAAGGGATGCACCGATACCAGTTTTTTTAAGAACGAGTCTGAGTACAGATACTTTTTATCAGGTATTCGCTGATACCAATTACGATACCAATTTGAGCCCATACAAAATGAATGGGTTCAATTCCTGCCTGAATCGCATGCGGTTTGTGTCACACACCGCTCCTGCGTGAACCCAGGCTGAAGTCCCTATGACAAGCCTGGGTTCACACAGGAGAGATGCATGAAACCACATGTGATTTGGACAGGAATCACACCACATTTCTGTTCAAATCACCTGTAAATCTTTGCAGTGCGATTTGAGCCCAGGCTTGTCATAGGGAAATATAGGCAAAGTGGCAGGGTTTCTTGCTGATATCCTGGACCATATTGATCAGTGCAGCCTTATATTGTGACTGTAAATTTCCACCTTACATTGGTGGTCAGGGTAAAGCTGGTCAAAGATGACTTGTTTTTTTACCAGCCAACGGGCTGATCGAAAAAACACAAATGGATCCCTCCATCCACACAAGCGAAGTGAGGAATCCACCCCATTAAGGGATTGTATTCTGACAGCATGACTCCTCTGCTGTCAGCATTCACTGATCAGCAATTGTAGGTGCTGATTGAGAAAAAAATTCCAACATTCCCATTCGACAGCTGAATGGGGACGATCACATACAGAAATTGTGTTGGTTCCTGTTGAACTGAGCTGTAAGTACCTCCTTACGTATTCATTACATTCGTTTTCAGCTGTGCTCTATGTGATTTAGAATTCCCCCAGTGTAATGCCTCCTAACTAGTTTTTTATAGGATTTTGCCACCTACATTTCGATAGATCAAAAATTGGCCAGATCAGCAGGGACCAGACAAGTTTCAATCCATGCATGGCCACTCCGGCTCGCCAGAAGTCAATCTTATGATCAATTTCTGTCGAATGAGCTTGTTGGAAATTTTTTCGCGATCGGAGTACCCAGTGTCAGAATATAATGTCTCAGCAGGGACGATTTCTCCATCCACCTTGCTTGTGTGGATGGAGGAACCTTTTTTTTTTTCCTTCATCAAAAAAAAAATATCCATCTATGGCCAGCTTAAGGCTAGACACAAATTTGAGAGAAACCACCAGATTCCCCTCACACAACTGTATGGATGGAGGAATCACCTATATTCTATTCAGGCTGTAGCAGCTGTAGCTGTCTGCATATCAAAAAAAATCTTAGCTTCTGATTGGATGATTCAACTGATAGGATGTAGTCGCTGATCTTCTAATTTTGAAGCTGACTTTTATTAATCTAGGTGGTGATGACAGTGCCACCTATGGTTCTAATTTCAGCCTATTCAGTAGGAGTCATATACTGTATAAGCAATTTAAAAGTCGAAGCTAGCTAAACAAATACATAAATAATGCTTTGATAATGAACAACACATTCTTATCTATATTTATGTCCTTTTTATGATAAATCTTCCAGAGAATTTTTAAATTTTAATTATTTGGTTTTGGATATCCCTCCAGTAGAACCACCCCTTTTTTAAATGAATGCCCTAATTAAAGTACATTCTCTGCCTGCAATGGCTTGCTGGATGCACAGTATTAGGCTTAAAGTAGAACTAAGGCCCCCTTCACACTGGGGCGGGAGGTGTGTCGGCTATTAGCGGCGCTTTACCGTCATTTTAGCAGCGGTATTCGGCCGCTAGCAGGGGCGGTTTTACCCCCTGCTAGCGGCTGAGAAAGGGTTAAAAACCACCGCAAAACGCCTCTGCAGAGGTGCTTTGCCAGCGGTGTAGCCATGCTGCCCTATTGATTTCAATGGGCACCGCTCCAAGGATGGTGCTAGCAGGACTTTTTTCCCGTCCTGCTAGCGCACTACTCCAGTGTGAAAGCCCCCGGGCTTTCACACTGGAGACACAGCAGCGGCTGTTTCAGGTCAGTTTGCAGGCCCTATTTTTAGCGCAATAGCGCCTGAAAACCACCCCAGTGTGAAAGGGGTCTTAAGGCATAGTTTTAGAGTGGAGTCCAGAGTAGAGTGGAGAGGGATTAGAGACCCTGTCAAATGTTATTGCTGTCTGTGCCCACGTTAACTCTCTATTTGTCCTGTTTATCATTATCATTGAAAGTGAAAGTAAAAAGAAAACCCCAAATCTTGGGTTGTCTCCATAAAAGTAATATATGGGAAATCTTCCAATTGGGACACTAGTTCTTGTGATCAGGGGGTCCCCAATAAATTCCTTTAATTTGCAAAGATTTCCTCTCACTTCCTGTTTGGTTATGGGACAGGAAGTGAAGCGAAATCTCTCCAATGGGACAGAGATGGTGAAAAAAATCTAACAGGGTTTATAACCCTCACTTACTCTATCCAAAATGAAAAAAAAGTTTTGCCCATAGTTCTACTTTAATGTCCACGGGACGTTTTAAAACCTCTCCTGAACAATTTAGCTTGACAGATAGTAACCGACATTTTAAAACGTCCATTTTGCTGCGTTTAGCCACGTTTGTGCTTTAGAATGTTTGTTTTTTTTGTAAATTGTGAAAAATGAAAACGCCTGTAAAAGCCCAACTGCTCCTAAATGTCTGTTTACCAGCAGCAGTGTACATTAAGCTTTAGATACATCCCTGGAATTTTTTATTTAAATGTTGGCAACTATGGTATATATTAGGGTTGCACCGAGACAGATATCGGTATCGGTGCTGATGCTAAGCATTTGCACAAGTATAGGTACTCGTGCAAATGCTCCGATACCCAAAACCCATACTTTCAGGCTCGTTTTTTTCAGCTGTCAACAGGATGGCAATTATCGGTTGTTGAGGAATGATAACCGATGAGTCATTCAGCTGTCAGCTGTCAGTGGGGTTCCCCTGTTGACAGCTGAAGTGTAAACGAAGTCCCGGCGGTTGAAGCTGTCAATAAAAAAAAAAGAAGAAGCACCCAAGCGATGTTCATCAACAGCATTGCTCAGACTCTGAAACAGAAAGATAAAAAGAAACATTGTTTCTTTTTGTATCTTTCTGTTTATTCATCTACAGCTCTACAGTTTAACCACTTCAGCCCCCTTCCTGACCGGGCCATTTTTTGCAATACGGCACTCCACCGCTTTAACTGACAATTGCGCAGTCTTGCGACATTGTACCCAAATAAAATTGACGTCCTTTTTTTCCCATAAATAGAGCTTTCTTTTGGTGGTATTTGATCTCCTCTACGGTTTTTATTTTATGCGCTATAAACAAAAAAAGACCAACAATTTTTTAAAAAAAACAATATTTTTTACTTTTTGCTATAATGAATATCCCCAATTAAAAAACAAAAAAACAAAAAACAAAAAAAAATTTCTTCATCAGTTTAGGCCAATATGTATTTTTCTACATATTTTTGGTAAAAAAAAATTAGCAATAAGTGTATATTGATTGGTTTGCGCCTACAAAATAGGGAATAGATTTTTTATGGCATTGCCTGCTACGGCTCTTAAAGGGAGCCGCTGTACGGGTACGCTGGTTTGCGCAACGATACCATTCTGCCCACGTATAATGGCGTGAGCCATTCAGCAAGTGGTTAAAGCAACCTGTCAAGTAAAAATGTTTTTTTTAAATAGTTTTTTTATTAAATGTTCCTCTGTTTAACTCCTTATTAACCCTTAATTTAGTCTAATCAGCCCTAATTAACTCCTTATTATCCTTCTACATTTAATTACTATTTTTCTGCTGTTTTTTTTTTTTCGCTTCTATTTTATAAACTATTTTGTTTGCTTTGTTTGTTAATATTTTTACACCTTTAACATATATTTACAAGTTTCATGTTGAAAAAAAGGGCAAAATTAAAAAAAAAAAAAAAAAAACAAAGAAAAAAATGTATTCAATTTTTACAGCTGAAGTGTAAACAAAACAGTTGCAGTAGGTATTGGTAATTGGGGTCGGCGAATACTAAGAAAAAAATTGGTACTCATTGTAAAAAAATGGTATTGGTGCATCCCTAGTACATATTATAAGACTATATATAATAATCTGGTCACCTTTGCTGGAAATACAAACTCAGTGTGAATGATTTACATTTTATTTTGTTCCCAGTTAAGCTTATTCAAATATTGAAAGCAAATGTAAACTCTTACATCGTAAACAAGGCAAGTGTTATAGTGGCATGCAGAAAAGTTGTGAAAACTACATTCCAGATACCCTTTTTTTAAGATTTTTAATTTTTTTTAGCGATCATATAATCAATATCATCTTTCTTTGCTTTCTTTGCTAAGGGTGTTGAAAATCGCAATGTCTATGATGTAATCTGCAGCTTCCAAATGCTGAAATTGGGATCTGCTGTCTGAACTCCAGGATTTTAGGATTATTTCACCCTGAGCTTCTATTCCCCATACACAAGAAAACATTTGTAAATTTAAAAAATGCCTTAGTGTAATTTATTATTTTATTTTCGGTGATGTCATCTGCTCCTTCATTCACTTTTACATTGCCCCAAGCACAGATGTGTGCTGCTAGAGGATAATAAAAACTACATTTACCATGATAACATGGGAATTAACTGCAGGCTTACCTTTAAATGCAGCTGTCCATGGAAGGCAGACAAGGAGGAGGTAGTGCCAGGATCCATTTCTTTATAGGGAGAAAACAGTGGTGGTCAGTCCCAAAAAAAAGAACAAGTAAGTAACAGCAGGTGAAGAAGGAAAGAGCACCAAAGAAAGGCCAGCAATTTTTATACATTAGGAAGTAACTTTAGAACAGTATTTTTTGTCCTGGCTGGAGCTCAGCTTTAAAATAACATGACCTTCAATATATGAGATTTATGAATTTACATACACTTCAAGAGAGGTATAGCATTTTACAGAATTGTAATATAACAAGTAGGAAAAGTAAAATATGGATGATAAGCATATTCTTGTAATAGGAATTCTTTACTGGGATACTTGTACCCCCCGAAAGACCCTTTAATTCATTCCAGCGCTACACTGTAGATTGAAAGAGGAGGTTTCAAAGCTGCCTTAGAACTGACCGCCTTAAATAATTGACAGCACTTCAACCTGGATCACCATCATTGTACTCTAAAAATGTTCTCTACACGGACCTTCAATAAGCAGCTTCTAGCTCTCTTGTCAAGGAAGCAAATGGTCCTGCCTTTTCATAATTCATTGTGTATAAAATATATATATATATATTTTCTATTATTTGTAGACCATGCCTGTGGATTTTTATTGAAACATGCTGTAGTAGAAGAAAAACGCAGATTCAAGCAGTTACAGCGAGTGCTACTAACCTATTAAATCTCTCCCAGGTGGAAGACCCTTAAGAGACCCCCTCTGCAGTCCTAATTTCCTCCATATTTAGCAACTTAATAGATAAATAATGAACCTGCTAAATGTTGTTACATGATGAAATGGGGGGGGGAAATTAGGGAAATGCACTAAATAACATGAACTTGGCTGAAATTTGGTAAAACGTTGCAAAAAGCTCTCTAAAAATACTATAGCTTTAGAAAACTTCTAGTATTAATATGCCAAAACTTAACACTGGACGGAATTGCAAAATACATTTCTGCTTGCTCCGATTGCTTTAGGGACTGTACTTCTCCTGGACCCATGTTATGTAATCAGTGGAGTGGAGTTCTAATCCCAACATATGGTGTCCCCACTGAATGCAGAAGAAATTGTGGATCAGGACACCACACAGAGCTTCACTTCCTACCCAAATCATAATAATAAATGTATTGAATACACACCTCCATAACCTCTTATAAATCTGGGTACCTGAAATCTTAACCTTCCTATACTATGAATGTCTTATATCAAAAAAGTTCAATCCTCTAAATATGCATATTTCAAAGCCATGTAAATGCATACATGGAGACAATTGCTACTGCTTCCAAAAGTCCATTTTCTGATATACTGTGTATATGTAAACTGTTCGCCACTAAAGTTCAAGCAAACACAATATTGGTTCAAATACAATCAGTGCAAAACAAAGAGGATTTTTTGCAAAGTTCATGCATTCAAAAAAAAATTAGTTCTTGGGAACCACCCAATTTTTTTACTTAAAGGAGCTACACCATAAATAGGCATTGTGATAATATAGCACAGCTAAATAGAGAGATCGAAAAGTATACTGTAAATCTTATATGGAAATGTGGTATCTTCAAATAAATGAAATGATTTCAAATAGCACCCAACATACTACTCCATGGTATCTCTACCCAATTGAATATTTTCTAATGGTAGATGGGGATCAGTGTATTAAGATTTTATATCCATTGAGCCTCTTTTGGAGGAGAACTTTATCCTTATCTCCCAGGTAATTTTAGATGGTAAATACCACAGAATATAAGTGGTTGTAAAATCTTAATGCTATGAAAAGCCCATAATCCTAGGAAATCATTAACCTCTATCCCAAAAGCTAAAAATTGCTTTTTTTTTCCTTTTTAGCTTGTATTACTCCCCATCATGTGACTACAGCCCCCTAGTATTGATGCATGTACAGCAGCTGGTGGACATGTATATTCTCTTCCAGACAGATGATGTGCATGTGTCACAAGAAGGTGGGACTGTGTGGGGCATGGTAGAGCTAGCTGGCTGGAGAGAGCTGGGACCAACAACAGTACAGGAGCATGTATCATGCATATGTCACAAGGGGGAAGTGAGAGGGGGGACTGAGTGGGGCAGAGTGGAGCTAGCTGGCTGGGGAGAGCAGGGACCGAAAACTGAACAAGGAAACATCAGTGAGCAGCAACATTCTGCTGAGCAAACCAGCCATTGTTGGTCCAAGAGAGGAGAACTCTTGAATGGCTTGATTAGATGGTTTATTCTAATCAGCCAATTATAAAACAAAGTTGTGGATAATGCAAAAGTCTGTGTCAGTAATCATAGAAATCTTGTGCAGATTCTCATTTTTGCCTGGAATTCCACTTTAGGTACTTGTTGTACTTAGTATTTATTCCATAGCCTAAAGTATTCTGCTAGTGGACTTTTTTCTTTCTGTGTCAAAATATCATGTACATGTTCATCTATATATATATATATATATATATATATATATATATTTTGAGTTTATGTTTTGTCTTACCTATGTACAACTTTGCTCATGGGCAGATGACCATTTACACAACGTAGGAAGTGGAGCAAATAATAAAGTATAAAATCAAGTAGCACTTACAATTGGTGCCAGGACAAGGTCATCCGGTGCGCAGGGCGAAGTTTGCTAACTGATACCCCCATTGACACCACCAGTGGTTCGCAGATGTCAGTGTGAATCAGTCTGAGATGCCGGAACTTCCCCCATCACACCAGTGTGAACCAGGACTGAGGGAGGAAGGGGCCTGAAAGGGCTCGATACCATGTCTGTCTATCATTACTGGTGTTTGACAGGTTGTCGAGGGGGTAATATTACTGAGTAATCAGTTTGCATGAACAGGTTTGTGAATTAGAGCCCCTGCAGTGTTAATAAAGAGCAGAGTAAATAGCTGCAGAGAATGTGCAAGGTGAACGATGGTCACAGGATAGTTCCAGAATAGAAAAAGCTAAAAAGTAAACTGTAATGGAAAGGGTGCCTGTAGCATGTCCAGTGCTGAGATGGGGAGGCTGCAGTGAGGTTTGCTGTGGGGAGAGCAGAGATCATAAGAAAAACAGAAGAGATAAGGTGAATGAGGAGATGGGCAGGAAGATCGTGTAAGGAGAGTCTAATTGCAGGACTGTACTGGGAGAAATGAGCAGACAGATGGAGGGGGGATGTAGGGGGTGAAATGAGGAGCAAAGTGAAAGTAACTTATCTTAAACAAACACGGGGAAGGAGAGCAAGGCGATGCAGTTAACCCATAGTTGAAGCGGCTAGAACAGAGCAGGAGGAGAATGACAGCCACTTACGTCTGCCAGGCAGGGGAATCATCAGATGCTCCCAGCGCCCCCTTTTCACACAAATTAACACTGCGCTCAGGGCAAGTGCCCTCTCTGCCCACCCCTTGTACCGACACTGCTTACAATGCACACTATCCCAGAATGTCCTGGTCTTCTCAACATGTTTACACTATTGCAATGGCCACATCTAAACATACCCTGTGGGAGTTCCCCAAAACAGGAAATTGTGATATTTTTGGGAAGTACCAATATATATCCCTAAGTGTAGTGACATATCTTGCCACAAGATTTGGCATATCCCTTATAATCCTGACCAGTCTGCTGTCTGCATGAGCACTGGCCATTGTTTCTCTAGTAATAGCCATAATTTGTTTAAGTTACTATACAAGTCTGCAGTGTCTCACATTTTTGTAAATATTTTATTATATCTTTTCATGTGACAACACTGAAGAAATGACACTTTGGTACAATGTAAAGTAGTGAATGTACAGCTTGTATAACAGTGTAAATTTGCTGTCCCCTCAAAATAACTCAACACACAGCCATTAATGTCTAAACCGCTGGCAACAAAAGTGAGTACACCTCTAAGTGAAAATGTCCAAATTGGGCCCAAAGTGTCAATATTTTGTGTGGGCACCATTATTTCCAGCACTCCCTTAACCCTCTTGGGCATGGAGTTCACCAGAGCTTCATAGGTTGCCACTGGAATCCTCTTCCACTCCTCCATGATGACATCACGGAGCTGGTGGATGTTAGAGGCCTTGCGCTCCTACACCTTTCGTTTGAGGATGCCCCACAGATGCTCAATAGGGTTTAGGTCTGGAGACATGCTTGGCCAGTTCATCACCTTTACCCTCAGCTCCTTTAGCAAGACAGTGGTCATCTTGGAGGTGAGTTTGGGGTCATTATCATGTTGGAATACTGCCCCGCGGCCCAGTCTCCTAAGGGAGGGGATCATGCTCTGCTTCAGTATGTCACAGTACATGTTGGCATTCATGGTTCCCTCAATGAACTGTATCTCCCCAGTGCCAGCACACTCATGCAGCCCATCACCATGACACTCCCACCGCCATGTTTATCTGTAGGCAAGACACACTTGTCTTTGTACTCCTCACCTGGTTGCCGCCCCACACGCTTGATACCATCTGAACCAAACAAGTTTATCTTGGTCTCATCAGACCACAGGACATGGTACCAATAATCCATGTCCTTAGTCTGCTTGTCTTCAGCAAACTGTTTGCAGGCTTCTTGTGCATCATCTTTAGAAGAGGCTTCCTTCTGGGATGACAGGTATGCAGGCCAATTTGATGCAGCGTGCAGCGTATGGTCTCAGTACTGACAGGCTGACCCCCCCACCCCTTCAACCTCTGCAGCAATGCTGGCAGCACTCATACCTCTATTTCCCAAAAACAACCTCTAAATATGACGCTTCTTTGGTCGACCATGGCAAGGCCTATTCTGAGTGGAACCTGTCCTGTTAAACCGCTGTATGGTTTTGGCCACCGTGCTGCAGCTCAGTTTCAGGGTCGTGGCTATCTTCTTATAGTCTAGGCCATCTTTATGTAGAGCAACAATTCTTTTTTCAGATCCTCAGAGAGTTTCCTGCAATGAGGTGCAACTTCCAGTTACCACCAAATTCAACACACCTGCTCCCCATTCACATCTGAGACCTTGTAACACTAACGAGTCACATGACACCGAGGAGGGAAAATTGCTAATTTCACCCAATTTGGACATTTTTACTTAGGGGTGTACTTTTGTTGGCAGCGGTTTAGACATTAACGGCTGTGTGTTGAGTTATTTTGAGGGGACAGCAAATTTACACTGTTATACAAGCTGTACACTCACTACTTTACATTGTAGCAAAGTGTAATTTCTTCAGCGTTGCCACATTAAAAGATATCATAAAATATTTACAAAAATGTGAGGGGTGTACTCACTTTTGTGAGATACTGTATCAGATTTATTTTGTTTTCTTTTCTGAGTTTTGAAACATTGATGCAGGGCCCGGACAAGGGAAAGGGCAGAAGTGGCACGTAGCCTAGGTGTGATGTTATGTATGGGGAGTGGGATGCACTGGGAGCATGCAACCACTCTATTCTCCAGCTGCTATCTGTAGGCAAAATGAATATCTCCTAAACCTACACGGTTTGGGAGATATTTACCCTGCATGCAGCTGCTGACATCAGCGGCGCATGCGCAGTGAAGGTCCGGCATATCATGCTGGAACTTGCAGGAACAAGGGACTCCCGCGCACATGAGGGTGAGTGACATCATTACATCTCTGGCCACTCACAGCGCCGGAGCCAGCGACCCCGGAAGAAACGATGAGGCAACATGTCAGCCCCCTCAGTGCTGCCGGGTCAGGCTGATGGAGCTTCGTTCTAAGGTAAATATTTCATAATGTGCTAGTATGCAATGCACACTAGCACAATATGCCATTGTCTTGCAGGTTTTTTTTACTACCACTATAACTTTGTAAACTTAGTTCACTGTGGTGTGCAACAACCATTGACACTATTTTAGTGGTATTATCCCTGCCCACTACTCCACCCAAGAGGAAGGGCGTGCAGTTTGACATCTTTGCCCCAGATAACGGATGACTTTGCCCCAACACTGAGCTGCTCTATCCTGTGAGAAAGGCCTGGCTTTACTTTTTTTTAATGGAATTATAGAGTACCCCTGGGCCCAAAATCTGCTCCACAAATTCTGGTAATGTCCTATTTTAAAAGGGTTTGGGATGGGTGCGCTTTAGAATATTTATGTTCGGTTAAATTGCTTGAATATATGTACTTAATAAATGCATTAGGGCTGATTTGAGATCTGACGGTGCATGAACTGGGGCAAGTACACATTAATGGTAATCATAAATATGTTTTGTGTGTGCACCAGGTAATATTAAAATAATTCATGAGTTTGCCTTGCCACTAGCAGTACAACTATGAATACAAAAATTTAAAACAAGCTAAAAGCTCAAGCTTGTATGCCAGATGTCTATGCTTGTAATAGGGTTGCTGATCCCAGTTGTGAGGACTTTATTCTGGTATATGGTGTCATCTGCAAACATAGAATGTGTACTTTAAATCCCAAACCTTGTATACTTTATAAAGTGATAAAGAGTAATAATTATACTAAAATTGACATACATTTTTACACATTGTGTAGATTATTCCTGCTTTCATTTTTTTTATAAAAAGGGAAGGATTAGAGTCTTTTAAATTGCTTTCTCTGTCCCTGTGTTTGTCAGGACAGGAGGCGATGAGAAATCTCTTCATTAGGGACAAACACAAACAAGATTAGAACTGTTGCCTAAGCTAAGCATTGTTTCTTGTATGGGCATTACTGGGAAAGGTGAGGAAAAATCTCCCCAGATCACAGTCATAAAGAGAAAAAAATAACAAAAATATTATGTCTTCCCTCTCTATCCCAAACTAAAAACGAAATCTTAGCTGGAGTTGTGCTTTTGAAAGCATAATGTATTTTCAGTGAGCACGTATTTTGAGTTCTCCAGTCATTTTTTATATAACGTCACATTTTTACAAAATTGGTCATATTTTTGTTATTATATTAAATATCAAAATGAGTAAATTATCCACTAGAGGGTACTCTAAGCGGGTCAGTGCAGTCATCACCTCTCTGCTTAAAATAAACTTGTGTTAATAGAGATACAAAGGCTGCCACTGCTGACCATCTCCACATTCTAGCTGCTTGGCTGTCTTGCATTCTTTTCAGTAATTTCTGAGTCTCAGACCCTGAACAAGTATTCAACAAAAAAAAGGCAAATTAAAATCTAAACTTAAACTGAAAGCTTGTTCTAAGGCCAGTGATTCAAAGTACCAAACACACTGGATCAATATGTAGGCAGAGAGCATTTTCAAAAAAGGAGAGATTAGTAATAATGGTCTTCAAATCTTCTGTACAATTTTCCCAAAAAGCTATTCACAGATAAGCTTCACAAGGAATTCAGTATTTTCCTTCAACTGGTCAACTCATAGCCTTGCATTGTGATACAGAACAGTAAAGTAAAACCATTGTGTGGCATCTAGAAGGGGGGAAGCAGTCCCTGAGAATGTAATGAGCAAATATAGCTGCACACAGAAGCAAGGCTTGTAGAACACGAACAAACAATGAGATCAATATTTACATTGAGCGGATTACAAGTTTACCTACACAAAAAAATTGAAAAAAAATGCTAGACATTCCCTTTAACATGATACGTGTACTCACTCACAAGTAGCAGGTTTAAAAATACATGTATTAAATATTGAGTATATGAAAAAAATAGAAACAGAGTTCTTTTCTATCATGATTAATGTATCTATGTATTGCGGATTTGTATTTCCCTTATGTGCTTTATATAAATATGTAAGATAGGTCTCTTCTTGCACTGCCTCTAGCTATAATTGTTTTCTTCAGTACCAATTATAGCTGGTGTCAAAAGAAGTGTGAGTGTATCAACATTAGAACTAGCAGCTGACCCTCAGCAGGTCAATAAACATTTAGATTTTTGTATATGGCTTTGATTTGTATATGCGGCTTAAGCTATTGGCTGTGTATTTTTCTAAATGATGTACTAGCTTATTATCACACATAGCAAGAATGCATTGGCATACCACGTGTGCATTTACTAGGGAACTTTTTTTTTTCCCTGTGCATAAGGCTTCCTCCTCATATCTCAGTATGATTATCCTGGCTGGTGCCTTGGGCTTTTGGATGAGTGTTTAGTGCTCAGTCAGATCTGAAGTATGTGTTGTTTACAGTGACAGCTATCCCTTGCCTCCAGGTTTACTGGCCTGTTGAGTTGCTCTTATTTTGCACTGTATAATGCTGAGCAGCTGGTCATTTTTGCAGGCCCCTCTGGCTTTACATGACAGCCCAGGGCATTTTCCCTGTCTATACAGTTGATGGTGCTAGAGCTAAATGGTAAGTGTATCCTCTACAAGATGTGTTTAGGAAATAAGCAGTTAGTTTGCTTCAGAAAACATTTTGTTACCCTAGCAAGTAAGCAAAGTATAAAATAAAACAGGCCCATAAAAATAAAATAATTGCCCATTTTTGGCATTGTACTCTAATGCCCCGTACACACGATCGGATTTTCCGACGGAAAATGTGTGATAGGACCTTGTTGTCGGAAATTCCTACCGTGTGTAGGCTCCATCACACATTTTCCATCGGATTTTCCGACACACAAAGTTTGAGAGCAGGCTATAAAATTTTCCGACAACAAAATCCGTTGTCGGAAATTCCAATCGTGTGTACACAAATCCGACGCACAAAGTGCCACGCATGCTCAGAATAAATAAAGAGATGAAAGCTATTGGCCACTGCCCCGTTTATAGTCCCGACCTACGTGTTTTACGTCACCGCGTTTAGAACGATCAAATTTTCCGACAACTTTGTGTGACCGTGTGTATGCAAGACAAGTTTGAGCCAACATTCATCGGAAAAAATCCTAGGATTTTGTTGTCGGAATGTCCGAGCAAAGTCCGACCGTGTGTATGGGGCATTAGGCTGGCCATACATTATACAACCTTCATGTACACTTTTTCCAGATTTACCAAAACCATATAATAGGAGATTAAACCTAAACATGTTCAGTTTGTATGCAATCAGGCAGGTCCTTGCACTACATTGTTGAAGGTAAATCAAAAAAAAATTGAAAGAGAAAATTGTGTAATGTGTGGTTAGCTTTAGCCTGGCACACAGATGGCATCTAATAATATTTAATTTAACACTACAAGACTTAGTTTGAAGGTAGGTAAAGTGAACGTTGCACTAAAATGCAAGGTCTGCTTAAGTGGCTGCCTCCTACCCCCCTATCATCAAAAAGCTGCAGTATTGAAATAAAAAAAAAATAAAAAAGACTCAGAGAAAAATAAAAGAAAAACATTTGTATCTTACTCCCAGGCTTCTGATGGGCTTGCCTAGGTGGGTGATGTTAGTGAGTCTTGTGGGATCCTAGCAGGGGCGGACTGACCATTCGGGCACTGCCCGAGGGCCCCATGCCACTAAGGGGCCCCATCAGGGTTGCCAGCCTCAATAAAACCAGGGACAGTATGTAAAACTCTGGTTTTTTTTTAAATCCCAAGATTATAGCTGCCCCGCCTCTGCAGTACCTTTTCAGTGTGTGTATGTGTATTCTGTTTGTGTATACTGTGTGTGTATATTGTGTGTCTGTGTGTGTATACTGTATGTGTGTGTGTATACTGTGTGGCCCCATAATCTCCTATTGCCTGGGGGCCCCATAATCTCCTATTGCCTGGGGGCCCCATAATCTCCTATTGCCCAGGGGCCCCATAATCTTCTCCTATTGTCCGGGGGCCACATAATCTCCTATTGCCCGGGGGCCCCATGAGTTTTCAGTCTATCCCTGGATCCTAGGAAAGTTGAGAATCCCAGATCCTGCCAGAATACACTCCTGTACAGTGCTGTAGTGATTCAGCGAAGGTCTTTCTTCAGGCACCTCCTATTAAGGGGTCACAACTGTCTCCCAATTTCGCTCCCACATGGTGCAGCCAATGCTGGAGTGAGTGCATGTAGACATGAAGTCGCTGAAAAAGAGCCGTCTGTAACAAAAGTGAAAACAGTATTTTAGGGGGGAAAAATGTCAATTGTTAAGGATACGCAATGCTTTAGCAAACAACTTTGCAGTTAGGGTTTGGATCAATGATACTGCCAAACACCCGGTATGGCTGTTTATGCCTAATTACATTGGTGCTGCTTGGACCAATTCAAGTTTTCATCTGCCATACCTGTCCAATTCTTGTGGAAGCTGGAAATAACTGAAGTAGGCACCTGTTCAACAGTCATTGCTTCTGGGTCCAGTGTCAAGCAAATGCCATGCTGTTTTTTAAACGGGGTTGCTCGCTCAGCAAAGGTGCCATTCAGAGGACATTTTGCATTTTCTCAATAAATGCAAAGCTTTCTCTAATTGGAAGAGGCAGAGAGGCAGGGTGGTGAAATCACAATCTCCACCTCATCAAATTAGAGAATGCTTCAAATGGCACCCGCGCCGAGTGAACGATTTCCTGTGTTCACTAAGCAGCAGTGCAGCTACTCAGCACGAGATCTGTAAGCTAGCAGCCAGGTATGGCACATGTATAGTGATACAAAAAAAGACGCCAGTTGCTCCCATTTATAGCTGGCTATTGCAGTAAGAATCATTGGAAGGCTAACAACAGTTACAAACAAGGCCAAGGATAAATCCAAGGGAAAAACCAAGCTTAACTTACCACCAGCCCGCAGACAACCATATAATCTGTCTAACAGTATGCGTTAAAAGGAGGGGTTTAGTCTGCACACATTTGCAAATGCATGCGTGAGCCACAGAGCCTCGTCAAGGCACCCTGGTATCTGTGGTACCTAACACTAACTTATAAGTATCCCCACAGTGGAGGCACATGCATTCTGATGGATAGATGAGAATGCATGTGCACCGGAGGGGGGGCGACTTCCCCTCCCGCTGCCTGTAAGAACGATTAAGCGGATGAACAGCCACTATGATCATTCTTATGGTGAAGGGAATCGCCGCCTCTAAAAGGTGGTATCTGAATGATGCCTGCAGCTTTTAGATATCACCACTCAAAGTCTGCAACGTCATTTGACGTTACATGGGCGTCAAGCGACCACGGTATGTCACACGGTATTTGCGCAGCAACTTTTCAAATGCAATCTTTTTAGCTAAAAAAACACTTTCATGAATAAAAAAGTTATCCCAATTTTTTTGTATAATGTGACAGATGATGTTATGCCGAGTAAATATATACCTCACATGTCACACTTTAAAATTGTGCACACTCATGGAATGGCACCAAACTTTGGTACCTAAAAATCTCCATAGGCGGCGCTTTAAAAAATTTTACAGGTTACCTATTTAGAGTTACAGAGGAGGTCTTGGGCCAGAATTATTGCTCTCGCTCTAACGTTCTCGATGATACCTCACATGTGTGGTTTGAACGTCGTTTACATATGCGGACGTGACCTACGTATGTGTTCGCTTCTGTGTGCAAGCACGTGGGGACGGGCGCTTTCATTTTTTTATTCTTTATTTTATTTAAATTTTTTTATTTTTACACTTTGCCTTTAAATTATTATTTTTTATCACTTTTATTCCTATTACAAGGAATGTAAACATCCCTTATAATAGGAATAGTGCGTGATAGGTCCTATTTATGGAGAGATGTGGGGCCTATAAGACCCCACATATCTCTTCAAGGCTGGAAAGCCTGAGATAAAAAAAAAAATAACGATCTTAAGCTTTCCAGCCGAGTCCCCGGCATTGTTTACTTCCGCCGGCCTGGACGTGATGTCATAATGATGTCATAATGCCAGGCTTCCGAGAGTCATAGAGACTGCCGGGGACCATCTGGCCCTCGGTTTTCTCTATGGCTAACTTCCGGCACCAGCAGATTCCTTCTCCGGCTCGCCGATCGCACGGACGAGCCGATAGAAGTACCGGAGGGGTAAGAATGTAAGAATGATCAAGCACCCTTCCACTGCCCTAGAAGTCCCTGTCTTCACTACCAGGGGTGCTTGGATGGGAATTGTGCAATAGGCCACCCTCATCATCTCAGGCTCCACGGTCAGGTACGTGATACTAAGCTATACCATGCAGAAGGGCAGATAGCAGTTTCCTACCTCTTGGGTGATAGGCTTATCCGAGATACCCTGTGTTTAGTGTCCCTAGACACAAAATTCAATGCTGAACAATATTCTACCAGTTTCTGGAATGCAACCTGCACATAATGAAAGATATTAATATTAGTATAAAACTGCGTGGGGGGGGCCATGATACAGTCATAAACACGGTGACACCACATGGCCACTCCCCAGATGCTTAATTGGTCAGCTGGCCTCTGTCTGTACCATAAAGAAAAAGAAATGTCAAGTTATGATAGCCAATTGATCACTTTGCTCACGAACTGGAATCTGCTGAAACCAGGACATTGTTAATTACTCTTCGTTTTTATTTCTCTGTTGCTCTATTGTCTTTGTTTCCTTGTGACACCCCTTTTCTGTAAATATTTTATTTGAACCCTTTTTTATATTTTCATTAGTAAACCCTATTGTGAAAATGTGTTGAAATTGTCTCTAAGGTTTTTAATGCAAACTAAAAGAACCCCTGTCTCTTAAAGAGGAGTTGCAGCCACCTGTGGAAAAAATAAAAAAGTCAGCAGCTACAAAAACTGTGGCTGCTGACTTTTAAAAGACAGCCACTCACCTGTCCCACGATTCAGCAGTGTGCTCACCCCAGCCGGTCTCACCTGCTGTCTTTAGTCCCCAGAGCGGGCATCTTCACTATGGGCACCTGGCTCCGACTGCTTGCAACTTCACAGCCGGGTGCCCACTGCGCATTCGTGAGTCACGCTGTGCATTGTGATTGGTGGATGCAGTCTTCTGGGACATGTCAATGTCCCAGAAGACTGTAGGCGGGAGGGAGGAGAACTTCTGTTCTGAGTGCTGCGGCGCTCGGAATGGAAGTGGGAAGCAGGTACCTGTCAAAATTGGGTACCTGCTCCCCCCTTCGCTCCTGAAAAGTGCCAATTGTGCAAGAGGAGCAGTGAACGAGTCCTTAAAGCAGAACTTCCCCTTTTGGGTGGAGCTCCGCTTTAAAGAGGGCTACTGTCATATAAATCTCTGAATATACCTGTTTGGGGGTGACAGTGTGTGTTACAGACATTTATTCTAAAATCATAGTTGTTATTGCTAAGATTGTGATTTTCCTCCTTCTCAGTAAAAAGGGTGGTGGTGGCAGTTTAATCAGTTATTTACTTATATAACTTAACCCAGTGACATTCGTTCTCAGGCTGCTGGCACCTAGATTGTGGTCCCGCGTGGAATACCTTTGTGCATGGTGCAGCTGAGAGTAGCATTATTGCTTACGTGACAGCGTGTTGTGAGATTGGCCAGTCCTTTTCACTAGTTGGTGAGAAGGGCAGGGGTCTGACTTTCTTTTGGGTTATCTATTTTTCTTATTAGAACACACATCATTTGGGACACATTTTGCTTATTTGACCTTTTAAGTAATACCCATAGTCATCATGATAATATGTTCACATGGATAATCATTTATTTATTTTATTTTGCAAGTTCCAGATGAACACACTGTTCTAGGCTCATTCCTGGTGTTTTTTCCATTGTCCTGTTGATTAAAACAAAAATAAATAAAATAATAGCAAAATGTGACTTTTATTATACTCAGTTGGTTTATCTAAGTGAATCGTATGGTGAGTCTTTTTGAAAAAGGATCACAGTAGTGGTGTTCATTTTTTATCTTACCATTCTGTATCAACCTGCAGTGCTATAAATATGAATGTGCAACTAGCATTTGTGTTTAGGCCTGTGAAGAGGGGCAGGGCAGCCACACGCAGGCTTGACTTACCTCAGGGAACAATAGCAATCAGACAAGGTTTTCTAGCCTGTCAAAAACATATTTCTCCCAGGAAGTGTCAGCAGGCACCCATAGGCAATAGATTTTCAACTGAGCCAGATCAGTCAGCTGTCATCTCACGTCTGAGGATATTTTTAGGTCTAAAAGAATTTAAATACTGTTTTCCACCCAGACTGTAAATGTTTAAATAAAGTATAATAATATAAGACATGAAGGAGTACAATTATGACATCTAATTAACAGTGCAATTAGTTTTCATTCATAGTGTTTCATTAATGTGTTTAAGCTGTTCTTGAAAAAATCTGCATTAATCCAAAAGGCTCACAGAAGATGCTATATTACAACTATATGGGGACAGCACAATAAGTATGGTGTTTTTTTCACATAAAGGGTTATCATGTTTCTGAAATGCATTAAGTTATGAGGCTAGATTAGATTTAAACTGGTCTATGCAAAATCCAGCTTTAAACCTATTCTGTTGTATTGTAAAAGCTATAAAACTGACTCTAGCCCTAAAAAGCAACTGACTCAGAGCAAGTGCTGGTAGTGGCAGCTTTAGATATGTGCAATGCCTGCTCTGTGCACTTGTAGAGTCTGCAGGTCTTAGGTGCACACATTGAGATATCACAACTTTTCTCTAATGTGGAACTCTGCCATCTACCTCGACTCAGAATTTAAGATGCGCAAATGTGTGTGCTTAAGGTTTGGCACTCTCCGTATGAATAATGCAGATATTGCATGGATCTTAAGACCCTGATAAGTGTCTACTTTTTTTTTTTTTTTTGCCAGGGCAAGAGTTTATGATGCAAGGAGTTTAACCATCTTAGTTTAGGAAGGTTTTATCCCATTCATAACCAGGCCATTTTTTGATATTTAGCACTGCACTAATTTAACTGGTAATAGCCCAGTCATGCAACGCTGTAACCAAACAAATTTTTTATAATTTTTTTCTGCACACAAATAGAGCTTTATTTTGGTGCTATTTGATCACCACTTTTTTTTATTTTTTTTTATTTTTAGTATATAAACAAAAATTGACTGAGACTTTGGGAAAAAAAAACAATATTTTTACTATCTGTTATAAAACATATCCAATTAAAAAGCAAAATTCCTTCATAAATTTAGGACAAAATTTATTCTGTCTTCAGTAAAAAAAAAATCTCAATAAGTGTAACTACAAACCTTGCTAGAAGATTTAAATTGGGATAAAATCTTAGAAACAAAGAACATGGAGGAGAGATGGGTTTGCTTTAAGAGAATATTAAATAAGGGCATTAGCCAGTGCATCCCATTGGGAAATAAATTTAAAAGAGCGAACAAAAGTCCTGGATGGCTTAACTCCATGTGAAAATGCATATAAAAGCAAAGAAGATGGCCTTCAAAAAAATACAAGGCTGAGGGATCATCATCAGCATTCAGACTTTACAAAGAATGCAAGAAAATATGTAAGGGTGCAATTAGGGCGGCTAAAAAAGAACACAAAAGACACATAGCAGAAGAGAGCAAAAAAAAAATCCAAAGAAATTCTTTAAGTATATAAACAGTAAAAAGGAGGATAGACCATACTGACCCTGTAAAGAATGAGGAAGGACATCTGGTTACAAAGGATGGGAAGATGGCGAAGGTATTGAATTTATTCTTCTCCTCAGTCTTCACAAGGGAATGGGGGGGGCTTTAGTAACTAAAACTGCAGCGTTTGTCCTCATGGCACATCACAGGAAGCACCCTCATGGCTAACAGAGGACAGAATTAGAAATAGATTTGGGAAACTTAACATTAATAAATCACCGGAACCAGATGGCTTGCACCCGAGGGTACTTAGGGAACTCAGTCAAGTAATAGCCAGACCATTGTTCATATAGTTACATAGTAGGTGAGGTTGAAAAAAGACACAAGTCCATCAAGTCCAACCTATGTGTGTGATTATGTGTCAGTATTACATTACATATCCCTGTATATTGCGGTCATTCAGGTGATTATCTAATAGTTTCTTGAAGCTATCAAAGCTCCTCGCTGAGACCACCGCCTGTGGAAGGGAATTCCACATCCTTGCCGCTCTTACAGTAAAGAACCCTCTACGTAGTTTAAGGTTAAACCTCTTTTCTTCTAATTGTAATGAGGGGCCACAAGTCTTATTAAACTCTCTTCTGCGAAAAAGTTTTATCCCTATTGTGGGGTCACCAGTACAGTATTTGTAAATTGAAATCATATCCCCTCTCAAGCGTCTCTTCTCCAGAGAGAATAAGTTCAGTGCTCGCAACCTTTCCTCATAACTAAGATCCTCCAGACCCTTTATTAGCTTTGTTGCCCTTCTTTGTACTCGCTCCATTTCCAGTACGTCCCTCCTGAGGACTGGTGCCCAGAACTGGACAGCATACTCCAGGTGCGGCCGGACCAGAGTCTTGTAGAGCGGGAGAATTATCGTTTTATCTCTGCATTTGATCCCCCTTTTAATGCATGCCAATATTCTGTTTGCTTTATTAGCAGCAGCTTGGCATTGCATGCCATTGCTGAGCCTATCATCTACTAGGACCCCCAGGTCCTTTTCCATCCTAGATTCCCCCAGAGGTTCTCCCCCCAGTGTATAGATTGCATTCATATTTTTGCCACCCAAATGCATTATTTTACATTTTTCTACATTGAACCTCATTTGCCATGTAGTCGCCCACCCCATTAATTTGTTCAGGTCTTTTTGCAAGATTTCCACATCCTGCGGAGAAGTTATTGCCCTGCTTAGCTTAGTATCGTCTGCAAATACAGAGATTGAACTGTTTATCCCATCCTCCAGGTCGTTTATGAACAAATTAAATAGGATTGGTCCCAGCACAGAACCCTGGGGAACCCCACTACCCACCCCTGACCATTCTGAGTACTCCCCATTTATCACCACCCTCTGAACACGCCCTTGTAGCCAGTTTTCAATCCATGTACTCACCCTATGGTCCATGCCAACGCACCTTATTTTGTACAGTAAACGTTTATGGGGAACTGCGTCAAATGCTTTTGCAAAATCCAGATACACCACGTCTACGGGCCTTCCTTTATCTAGATGGCAACTCACCTCCTCATAGAAGGTTAATAGATTGGTTTGGCAAGAACGATTCTTCATGAATCCATGCTGATTACTGCTAATGATACCGTTCTTATTACTAAAATCTTGTATATAGTCCCTTATCATCCCCTCCAAGAGTTGACATACTATTGATGTTAGGCTAACTGGTCTGTAATTCCCAGGGATGTTTTTTGGGCCCTTTTTAAATATTGGTGCTACATTGGCTTTTCTCCAATCAGCTGGTACCATTCCAGTCAATAGACTGTCTGTAAAAATTAGGAACAACGGTCTGGCAATCACCTGACTGAGTTCCCTAAGTACCCTCGGATGCAAGCCATCTGGTCCCGGTGATTTATTAATGTTAAGTTTCTCAAGTCTAATTTTAATTCCGTCCTCTGTTAACCATGTAGGTGCTTCCTGTGTTGTGTCATGAGGATAAACACTGCAGTTTTGGTTACTGAAGCCCCCCGATTCACTCGTGAAGACTGAGGAGAAGAATAAATTCAATACCTTTGCCATCTCCCCATCCTTTGTAACCAGATGTCCTTCCTCATTCTTTATGGGGCCAATATGGTCTATTCTCCCTTTTTTACTGTTTACATACTTAAAGAATTTCTTGGGATTTTTTTTGCTCTCCTCCGCTATGTGTCTTTCATGTTCTATCTTAGCCATCCTAATTGCACCCTTACATTTCTTATTGCATTCTTTATAAATTCTGAATGCTGAGGATGACCCCTCAACCTTGTATTTTTTGAAGGCCTTCTCCTTTGCTTTTATATGCATTTTTACATTGGAGTTAAGCCATCCAGGATGTTTGTTCGCTCTTTTAAATTTATTACCCAATGGGATACATTGGCTAATGCCCTTATTTAATATGCTCTTAAAGCAAACCCATCTCTCCTCCGTATTCTTTGTTCCTAATATTTTATCCCAATTTATGCCTTTTAGCAATTTCCTAATGTTCCTAATTTTTACTCACAGTCTACTGACTGGAATGGTACCAGCTGATTGGAGAAAAGCCAATGTAGCACCAATATTTAAAAAAGGGCCAAAATACATCCCTGCGAATTACAGACCAGTTAGCCTAACATAAATAGTATGCAAACTCTTGGAGGGGATGATAAGGGACTATATATAAGATTTTAGTAATGAAAACGGTATCAGTAGTAATCAGCATGGATTCATAATGAATCGTTCTTGCCAAATCAATCTATTAACCTTCTATGAGAAGGCGAGTTGCCATCTAGATAAAGGAAGGCTGTAGACATGGTGTATCTGGATTTTGCAAAAGCATTTGACGCAGTTCCCCATAAATGTTTACTGTACAAAGTAAGCTCCATTGGCATGAATCATGGGGTAAGTACATGGATTGAAAACTGGCTACAAGGGCGAGTTCAGAAGGTGGTGATAAATGGGGAATACTCGTAATGGTCAGGGGTGGGAAGTGGGGTCCCCCAGGGTTCTGTGCTGGGACCAATCCTGTTTAATTTGTCCATAAATATCCTGGAGGATGTTGTAAACAGTTCAATCTCTGTATTTGTGGACGACACTAAGCTAAACAGGGCAATAACTTCTCCGCAGGATGTGGAAACCTTGCAAGAAGATATGAACAAATTAATGGGGTGGGGAACTATATGGTAAATGAGGTTTAATGTAGAAAAATGTAAAATAATGCATTTGGGTGGCAAAAATATGAATGCAATCTACTCACTAGGGAGTGAAACTCTGGGGGAATCTAGGATGGAAAAGGACCTGGGGGTCCTAGTATTATGATAGGCTCAGCAATGGCATGC
This sequence comes from Aquarana catesbeiana, assembly GCF_042186555.1. Lineage (NCBI taxonomy): Eukaryota > Metazoa > Chordata > Amphibia > Anura > Ranidae > Aquarana > Aquarana catesbeiana. Next base: position 106,689,049 of record NC_133334.1, read on the forward strand.
AATGCCAAGCTGCTGCTAACAAAGCAAACATAATATTGGCATGCATTAAAAAGGGGATTAACTCCAGGAATAAAACGATAATTCTCCCGCTCTAAAAGACTTTGGTACGGCCTCACCTGGAGTATTCTGTCCAGTTCTGGGCACCAGTCCTCAGGAAGGATGTACTGGAAATGGAGCGAGTACAGAGAAGGGCAACAAAGCTAATAAAGGGTCTGGAGGATATTAGTTATGAAAAAAGGTTGCGAGCACTGAACTTATTTTCTCTGAAGAAGAGACGCTTGAGAGGGGATATGATTTCAATTTACAAATAACATACTGGTGACCCCACAATAGGGATAAAACTTTTTCGCGGAAGGGAGTTTAATAAGACACGTGGCCACTCATTAAAATTAGTAGAAAATAAGTTTAACCTTAAACTGCGTAGAGGGTTCTTTACTGTAAGAACGGCAAGGATGTGGAATTCCCTTCCACGGGCGGTGGTTTCAGCAGGGGGCATCGATAGATTAAAAAAAATGGACAAGCACCTGAATGACCGCAACATATAGGGATATACAATGTAGTACTGACATATAATCACACACATAGGTTGGCCTTGATGGACTTGTGTCTTTTTTCAACCTCACCTACTATGTAACTATATTGATTGGTTTGAATGAAAGTATTAGTGTCTACAAATTATGGTATATATACTGGAATTAATTATTCAAACTATTAATGGTGGTGATCAGCGACTTATAATGGGATCGCAGTGTGTCGGACAATCTGATACTAACTGCCACTGACATCACCGGTGACACTAATACAGTGAGCAGTGCTAATTTTATACACTGTCACTGTACTAATGACACTGGCTGGGAAGGGGTTAACATCTCGGGTAATCAAGGGGTTACATGTGTGCCTAACAATGTGTAATATGTGCTGATTTTTACTAATAGATCTCTTTGTTTCCTATCCATGCTTTGCAGGAATAAGAAATGGAGAGATTGTTACTTCTGTACAGAGCCCTGGGTTGATTTTCAACACAAGGCTCTGGGCTGTGATTGGACACAGACTATCAGCAGGTCTCGGCCATGAATAATTGGCCAAGGACCTGCTGACAGACTCCCACTGTGTACAATTACAGTGGGTGTCAGAGGAAGGGTCGCCCTAAACCTAGAAACAGGCTGCAACATACCAGTATGTTGCTTTGCCCATGCAAGCCGCCCCTCCACAGTACATCACAGGCGGTCTGCAAGTAGTTAATAAAACATTTTCTGCACCCTCTTATATAAATTCCGGACTGTACAGTAAGGCTTGTTTAAGAGGCAGGCAGCTGCAAGATTAGTTAAAATTAACTATGAGTTATAATAAGCAGGTCCAACGGTACTCTGATTCTGGATCATATGATCTGATATTGGCATATTACATTCAACATGGTGGGTACCAATATTGCCACTGTTTTCAGTCACTGGCAACTCTGCTAACTCAAGAGCACTGTCCCTGCCAAATTGTTTTAAGTTTACTCATTCTTTAAATATGAAAGAAATAGTAAACAAAATTATAATTTCTAGGCACAATTCATCAACGTGCAGATAAATTGTGAGACTTAGATAAAGTTGATCAAGATTCTATTGCTGTGCAGCTACCTACAGGATAATATTCATGTAAACTCCATAAATATATGTAGGCTGTACAATATGCCATCAGACGCCTATTGATGACAGTAATCTATATAAATTGTATGTAGTGTAAAGCCAGGTTCATAATTGAAAGCACCGATAATAGCAACATTGAATGTCATGTCTGACGGGAGACTTGTGCTAAGTGGTTAAATGCTTGTTCTCAGTTTGTTTCCACGCAAAGCGCATCGATTCCCCGTCACCATCAAATCTGCTTCTCTTCATGTTGCCATGTGTAGCCTTTGTCTGTTCTGCAGGCTTTGTTCTGGATAATGTTCCTCTCGTCTGACTTGTTCAGACTGTGTGTTATCTCTGGCCAGGCAGATGCTGGATGCTCCCTCCGCTACCACATAGTATCTCAGTATGTGTCATCTGCCTGGGCTTGTTCCAAGGGCAATGTCATATAACTGGTGTAGCAATTAATTGAATTGTTATACACAATGAACTAAAAATAGGAATATGATAGAAAACATCCTAATGCAGCCTCCTGTGTAAAACTCTGCTCAGACCGGCCACATCATTCTCTTAAAGAGCTTCTTACCTGCCAATTCATTTGCTTCTTAAATCAGTGTTATATTACTATAGCCTTGAACTAAATCTTTCCTAATGGTGAACTGAGCATGTGCTCGCTGCAGTCAGAACAATTCTCTAGTCCACTTAACAGTACCAATACAGCAATCAAAGCAAACATTTAAGCAATATTCTAAAAACCGTACTATATATATATATATATATATATATATATATATATATATATATATATATATATATATATATATATACACACACATATATTCTGCATTCGGTGTAGCATATATATAGATATATAGAGATATATAGATATATATATATATATATAGTGCATTCAGTGGTGTACAGTATATAATACACTTCAGGCGGTGTATATATATATCAGTCTAGTGTATTTTTAAGGGACCAAAAGTAACAGCTGTTCCATGGCCAGGTGTGTTATCCCCTCATTATCCCATTTACAAGGAGCAGATAAAAGGTCCAGAGTTAATTTCAAGTGTGCTATTTGCATTTGGAATCTGTTGCTGTCAACTCTCAATATGCGATCCAAAGAGCTGTCACTATCAGTGAAGCAAGCCGTCATTAGGGTGAAAAAACAAAACAAACCCATCAGAGAGATAGCAAAAACATTAGGTGTGGCCAAATCAACTGTTTGGAACATCCTTAAAAAGAAAGAATGCATCAGTGAGCTCAGCAACACCAAAAGACCCGGAAGACCATGGAAAACAACTGTGGTGGATGACCGAAGAATTCTTAACCTCGTGAAGAAAACACCCTTCACAACAGTTGGCCAGATCAAGAACACTCTCCAGGAGGTAGGTGTATGTGTGTCAAAGTCAACAATCAAGAGAAGACTTCACCAGAGTGAATACAGAGGGTTCACCACAAGATGTAAACCATTGGTGAGCCTCAAAAACAGGAAGGCCAGATTAGAGTTTGCCAAACAACATCTAAAAAAGCCTTCACAGTTCTGGAACAACATCCTAGATGAGACCAAGATCAACTTGTACCAGAGTGATGGGAAGAGAAGAGTATGGAGAAGGAAAGGAACTGCTCATGATCCAAAGCATACCACCTCATCAGTGAAGCATGGTGGTGGTAGTGTCATGGCGTGGGCATGTATGGCTGCCAATGGAACTGGTTCTCTTGTATTTATTGATGATGTGACTGCTGACAGAAGCAGCAGGATGAATTCTGAAGTGTTTTGGGCAATATTATCTGCTCATATTCAGAAAAATGCTTCAGAACTCATTGGCCGGGGCTTCACAGTGCAAATGGACAATGACCCGAAGCATACTGCGAAAGCAACCAAAGAGTTTTTTAAGGGAAAGAAGTGGAATGTTATGCAATGGCCAAGTCAATCACCTGACCTGAATCTGACTGAGCATTCATTTCACTTGCTGAAGACAAGACTGAAGGGAAAATGCCCCAAAAACAAGCAGGAACTGAAGACAGTTGCAGTAGAGGCCTGGCAGAGCACCACCAGGGATGAAACCCAGCGTCTGGTGATGTCTATGCATTCCAGACTTCAGACTGTAATTGACTGCAAAGGATTTGCAACCAATTATTACAAAGTGAAAGTTTGATGGATGATTGTTAATCTGTCCCATTACTTTTGGTCCCTTAAAAAGTGGGAGACACATATACAGACTGTTGTAATTCCTACACCGTTCACCTAATTTGGATGTAAATACCCTCAAATTAAAGCTGAAAGTCTGCAGTTAAAGCACATCTTGTTCGATTCATTTCAAATCCATTGTGGTGGTGTATAGAGCCAAAATGATTAGAATTGTGTCGATGTCCCAATATTTATGGACCTGACTATATATATATATATATATATATATATATATATATATATATATATATATATATATATACTCTGCATTCAGTGTAGCCTATATATAATACACTTCAGGTTTTGTACGTAGTATATAATACAGTGCAGCCATTGTACAGTTTCTAATACAGTGTAGGCGGTATATACAGTATATAATACAGTGTGTACAGTTTCCAATACACTTCACACGGTGTGTTTTATATATATTATATATATATACTCTCCATTCAGTGTAGCCTTTATATACAGTGCATTCGGTGGTGTATAGTTTCTAATACACTTCAGGCAGTGTACACAGTATATAATACAGTGCAGCCGTTGTACAGTTTCTAATACAGTGCAGGTGATGTACACAGTCATGTGCCGTCAGAGAGGGGGGCCAGGGTCATCCGGTTATGTCAGCTGGTGGCCTGCCCTTGCCTATATAACAGCTGTCACAGCGAAAAGACAGCAGTCGGCGGGACGCCTCCCATGGAGGCAGAGTATTTTCTTTCTATTTTTCGTGTGTGTCGGTGCCATGATTGAAGATGGATGGACATCGCGGGACACTTTTTAAATTTTATTTTTAAATAAAGGAATTCATTTTTTTACACTTTTTTTGGTGAATGAGTAGGGGTACGATGTACCTGATACCCATTCACATAGGGGGTGGGATCTGGGGCCCCTTTATTAAAGGGGGCTTCCAGATTTTGATAAGCCCCCTACTCACAGACCCCCACAACCCCCAGGCAAGGGTTGTGGGGATGAGGCCCTTGTTCTTATCAACATGGGGACAAGGTGTTTAAGGGGGACCCCAAAGCACCCTCCCCATGTTGAGGACATGTGGTCTGGTACGGTTCAGGAGGGGGGTGCTCTCTCATCCCCTCCCTTTTCCTGTGACCTCCCAGGTTGCATGCTCGGATAAGGAAAAAGAAGAAAAATAATTGCGCTACAAAAAATCTAAAATGTGATGAAAAAGCAGCGATATCTAAAATGTGACACAAACACAAAACGTAAGCAAGAGAAAAAATGGGATGATTCGCGCTATGTGAAATAGTGAATGTGTGGCCAAATAGTCACATCAAAACCACTAAATGCAGCCTGTGTAAGGGAATATATAAACCATATGTGCAATAATATGTTACAATCAGTGCAAAAAAAGTCCAAACAGAATGAATCTGTTAGAAAATCGTTGTGAATGATTAAAAGTAGTCCATAAAAAGAACCCAAAAATAGTGAGATAGCAATCACGGGTTTTTCAACCGCATGGAGCCTCAGATGTATGGAACCAATCAGTGCAAACAAATCACAATCAGTGCAAGCAGATGTAAAAATAAAGTCCAAACAAAATGAATCTATTAGAAAATCATTGTAAATGATTAAAAATAGTCCATAAGGAGAACCCAAAAATAGTGAGATAGCAATCACAGGTTTTTCAACCGCATGGAGCCTCAGATGTATAGAACCACCACCAACAGTAAGAGCCTGGCCGCTTACCAGAACCCCATGACCCCCCGTTACAGAGGGTCTAGAAGGGCTTTTGTGATCCTAGTGGTCCGAACTTTCCAGGAGCGAGGATGGAAATGGAAACTGGAAGGGACATCAGGTGCTGGAATGGAGATGGATGGGTCCACAGGAAGGGGGCTCAGCCCTCAGCAAAGCAATGTCATCATAGAAGAAAAGAAGAGGAGGGCTCCCATAGTGTAAAATCCGATAGCAATTTATTTTAGAAAAAAGTATAAACACTCACATGTAAAATACGACAATCAGCATCATCAGATGGAAGAACAGACTGTGGCACCGGCCGGATGACCACAGATAGCTCGTCCTTTAGATGTACAGCAACAGTGGGAGGTGGCGCGATGATACCGATCAGCTTTGGGCTTTGCGCCATCTCCCACTGTTGCTGTACATCTAACAGGACGAGCTATCTGTGGTCATCCGGCCGGTGCCACAGTCTGTTCTTCCATCTGATGATGCTGATTGTCGTATTTTACATGTGAGTGTTTATACTTTTTTCTAAAATAAATTGCTATCGGATTTTACACTATGGGAGCCCTCCTCTTCTTTTCTTCTATGATGACATTGCTTTGCTGAGGGCTGAGCCCCCTTCCTGTGGACCCATCCATCTCCATTCCAGCACCTGATGTCCCTTCCAGTTTCCATTTCCATCCTCGCTCCTGGAAAGTTCGGACCACTAGGATCACAAAAGCCCTTCTAGACCCTCTGTAACGGGGGGTCATGGGGTTCTGGTAAGCGGCCAGGCTCTTACTGTTGGTGGTGGTTCTATACATCTGAGGCTCCATGCGGTTGAAAAACCCGTGATTGCTATCTCACTATTTTTGGGTTCTTTTTATGGACTACTTTTAATCATTCACAACGATTTTCTAACAGATTCATTCTGTTTGGACTTTTTTTGCACTGATTGTAACATATTATTGCACATATGGTTTATATATTCCCTTACACAGGCTGCATTTAGTGGTTTTGATGTGACTATTTGGCCACACATTCACTATTTCACATAGCGCGAATCATCCCATTTTTTTCTCATGCTCGGATAAGGGTCTGGTATAGATTTTGGGGGGACCCCCACTCAATATTTTTTTATTTTGAAGGGCCTGGTATGGACTGGGGGGGAACCCACGCCATTTTTTTTAATGATATCTTATGTATATTGCCGGGATCCGGCAATACATTACAGCCGCAAGCAATTTTAAATGACATTTTTTCCTTTAGAGATTTCATTTTTCTGCGGTACTGTTATAAACATGGGAAAGATGCACTATTTTACATGCAGACTAAAGGGACCCCCCCTGACACGATATTTAAAGGAAATTTTTATTTTTATTGTTTCACTTTAAGCATTAGTAAAATCACTGCTCCTGAAAAAACATCCATTTTAAAACCTTTTTTTTTTGCATTGTTACAGTACCCAGGTGCAGTACCCGGGTCCCCATACACTTTTTATGGCAATAACTTGCATACAAGCCTTTGAAGGTAACACTTTTTTGATTCCTCACGTTCGTGTCCCATAGACTTTAACGGTTTTCGCATGTTCGTACAAATTTTTTGTCTGTTCACATGTTCTGATGTGAACCGAACCGGGGGGTGTTCGACTCATCCCTAATAAAGAATAATAAAATAATAAGTGAAGTGAAAATTCAAAACATGTAAAACATGTATAAATATATGTCCATACAACCAAGTGATCAAATACATACACAAAAGAAGTAGGTCAATAATAATAAATTAAAAAGTCCAATGAAATTGTAAAAAAAAAAAGAAAGAGAAAAGCAAACAAAGACCTTTTTAACACTCCTCCTTCTGTGTGAATTACATTCCATAAATAAGAATAGAAAGCAATTTTTGTCAATGCAATACAAATACCGCCATATTCACTTGCAAAATCTAACAATGCTTTTGCATGAAAAGCAGCCTTGGTTGTAAATAAGTGAACAAAATCCCATCCACACCAAATAACGTCATAAATCTAGTAGCATGCTTAAGAAGATACAGTAGTGCAGGTTAGTTACAAACCATGAAAACTCAGGAGAATTTTTTATATATCTTAACAATATGTTGTCCTTAAATTAATATGTAGCCTTTTTTTTTCAAGGGATTACCAATCAACTCAGCTTATAAATTTTTGTTGCTGTCATGTAGTGTTTTTCCTTTTTCTCCACCTGAATTTAAATTGTCTCATGTCATTATCAATGTCATTGCTTAATCTTGACTCAGGCACATCGTCACATTATATTTCACTAAATTATTCGGTAAATTACTATGATTTAGTGCAAGTCCCATTATTTTCATTAATTTTATTTTTTTCTCACCTTCATTTTTTTCTCAAATTCTAAATATTTTTTTTCTTGTCAGGAAAAAGGTTTATTGAAATAATTGTTAGGTTTACAAAGAAAACACCAAGCATTCCAGAACTTACAATTCAATGTCTTAGAACAGTGGTCATCAACCCTGTCCTCAGGGCCCACTAACAGGTCAGGTTTTATTAATTACCTTGGGGAGATGCAGACCAGAATACTGCAATCACTGAGCAGCAAATGATATCACCTGTGGTGTATTTCAGTTATCTTGCAAACCTGGCCTGTTAGTGGGCCCTGAGGACAGGGTTGATGACCACTGTCTTGGAATATACCAAAACATAGATGCAGCATAGATACATGATCTATCAAATATCTGTGCACATCAAATCCTGAATATTAAAGTGACACTAAAAGATGTCCTTATTCTTCAAAAATAATCCATTACACATTCACTACCTAACAGCCCTGTAATCTATTTTTCATGAAATTGTTTCTTACTGTGTTTGTCTGCCTCCCTTTAATGTCCTATGTGAGTGCTCAATACTCTTTTCATTTCCATCTGTTTAGAACAAGCAGTGCACGCTAGTTGCAGTCACACTACAAATCCCATAGTCCATAGTTCATAGTCCCTGGTCCAATTTGGGAGCAAGAAAGAGGCGGTGGCTACTTTCCACACAGTGGAAGCATAGAGAACAAACATGGCACACCCTCTAACAGGAAGTCGGATTGCAGAAGCAAAAAAAGGGATTCGGATGTTTGAAGGAGGCTGAGAACAATAAAAGACTTTTTTTAGAGTTAAGAATACATACTTGAATAGTTTTTTTTTTTTTTAACCAGAGTTTAGTGTCACTTCAAACTGCTTACGGTTTATTTATTTATTTTTTTCCATTCTTTGTGCAAGATTACATGTTCACTGTACTACTTATTGCTTCTTCTGCACACTGGGGGTATATAGTGAACAGATAATGTTCTTGTTATTCTCTACAGATCTATAAAGATTGATAAGTATTTGGATTTTTCAAACTACTGTATATATGGTTTAATATTGGGAAGACCTGAGCATCTGAACCCCAGAAAAGATTTTATTTCCCAACCATGGGGAGTGTCTTTAAATTCATTTGGGCAGCATGCTACAGTATTTTAATAGTTTTTCCTATATCAAAAAGTGTGTTGTATTTTTGTGATATTAAACTTTTATATGCAACACCTTTCTCTTTTTTTTTGTTTGCTATAATATTGATATAGTTTTGTAGCAAGCAACCTCTTATGATTTAGAGCAGGGGTCTTCAAACTACGGCCCTCCAGTTGTTCAGGAACTACAATTCCCATCATGCCTAGTCATGTCTGTGAATGTCAGTGTTTTGTAATACCTCATGGGATGTGTAGTTCCATAACAGCTGGAGGGCTGTAGTTTGAAGATCTCTGGTTTAGAGGGTGGTGTTAGCCTACTGGTAAAATTAGTCCAACCTACTACAACAATAATTAAAGGAGAACTAAACTGTATCTGACCACCACAAACTGAAAATGCTTTTTATTTTATTTTTAATATTCAAAGCAAGCATCCACAACTTCCACCGTTAACTGAAATTGGGATCTGCCTGCTGTCTCTGTGTGTGTGTCTCTGGTATGTGTCAGCTCATCCACATCTTCCACCGTTAACTGAAATTGGGATCTGCCTGCTGTCTCTGTGTGTGTGTGTGTCTCTGGTATGTAGCCTTCTCTATCTGTTGCCCTGTGCGAACAACCATGACATTATTTGTTTTTCTGGACTGTCTTACCTAAGTTTTATGTGTTGATCTTGTCTTGGCCTCTTGCTATTCTGACTTTTGAAGCAAAAAGTTCACTTTGATTGTTAGGCACTCTTATAGTCACTCATGATTAATTAACGAACTTCAACCCCACCCTTATAACAGTTTATATTTGAGCATCCTTAAGGGGTGAGCACATTGCATGGGGCTTCTATCTCTAAGTGATTCTTTCTACAAGTGATATGCACTTCATTCTCTGCACTTCAGCGATTGCACGAAGCAAACAAATACAGCAATCTGCACTGGAAAGCACCTAACAGACTGCAGGTGACCTGTCTCTCTAATAAGCTCTCCTTCCACTCTGTAACATGCACTCTCTACCACTGCTTCTGACACTCCTCTCCTCTCTCCTCAAACTCTCTTACCTTCACCCCCCCTCTCCACCCACCTGCTTATACATATCACCCTGGCTTCTGTCTTCCCCCTACTACTGCTCTTACCAACTCTCGCTCATTCTACATCCATACACTGATAAAACCTCCAGTACTCTGAGACATGCCCCTTCACATAAATCACAGTCCCACATTACCTCCCTCACCCTCCTGCTTCTCCTAATCTCTGGTGACATATCCCCAAACCCTGGGCCACCATCATCTGTCTTTGCCCAACGCTCCCATCCCCCTACACCCTCTGGCAGGAGCCGCAACCCACAGAACTTGGTCTCTATTCCTCTTTCCATAACCAGCCCCCCCTTTTGCTGTGCCCTGTGGAATGCACGTTCTGTCTGCAACAAACTCGCCGCCCTCCACGACCTCTTCATCACAAATTCCTTTAACTTACTTGCCATTACTGAAACCTGGCTTCATGAATCGGATACTATTTCTCCTGCTTCCCTCTCCCATGGGGGCCTTCTCTGGACTCACTCCCCCAGACCAAGTGGACGGAAGGGAGGTGGAGTGGGAATCCTTCTAGCCCCATGCAGCACCTATCAGGTTCTTCACCCACCTCCCTCTCTGACACTCTCCTCTTTTGAGGCACACTGCATTCGTCTTTTCTCTCCCATTTCTCTAAGAATTGCTGTCATCTACCGGCCCCCTGGACCGGTATCAGCCTTTCTTGATGACTTCTCTGCCTGGCTACCCTACTTTCTCTCTTCTGAAATCCCCACAATTATTCTTGGGGACTTCAACATCCCTGTCAACACTAACACTACTATTACTTCTAAACTTCTCAGTCTAACCTCATCGCTTGACCTGAAGCAATGGATACAGGCTCCTACCCACTCCAATGGCAACACCCTTGACCTTGCCTTCTCCTATCTGTGCACTCCGTGCAACCTTTCCAACAATCCACTCCCACTCTCTGATCACCACCTTATTAGTTTTGCTCTCTCCTTGTCTTCCACCTCTTCTCCCTCCAACCGCCTAACAGTTACACGCAGAAACCTTCGCCACCTCAACCCTTCTCTTCTCTACTCTGCTACTGATCACCTCTATGACAAAATCTCCCCCCTGTCCTGCCCCAACCTAGCTACTTTCATCTACAACAGCTCACTGTCTTCCTCCCTAGACAAGCTGGCCCCCCTCACTACACGCAGAATTAGGCCCCGACTGCTACAACCCTGGCAAACAGATGACACCAGAAGTCTCAGAAAACGTAGCCGCGCTCTTGAGCGCCTGTGGCATAAGACTAAGACCCAGGAAGACTTCACACAATATAAATCTGCCCTCCTAAAATACTACTCCTGCCTTCACACTGCCAAACAGACCTACCTTATCACACTCATCAACACCTTTTCATCCAGTCCACGTCAACTCTTCTCTACCTTCAACACTCTACTCTGTCCTCCACTGCCTCCACCCACCAACTCACTCACTGCCCAGGAGATTGCCAATCACTTCAAAACTAAGATTGATACAATTCATGAGGAGATCGCCAATGCGCAAAAACCTCCCCCATGCAACACCCCATGTCCACAGATACAATCATTACTTCCCTCATTCAACCCTGCTACTACTACTGAGGTTGCTAAACTTTTATCTAGCACTCATCTAACCACTTGCCCCCTGGATCCTGTTCCCTCGCAAATGCTACGCTCACACTCTGACTCGATTCTACGCTCTCTAACTCACATTTTCAACCTCTCCCTCTCTTGTGGCATCTTCCCAAACTCTCTAAAACATGCGCTAGTCATCCCCATACTAAAAAAGCCCTCACTGGATCCCACCAATCTCAACAACTTACGTCCCATCTCCTTACTCTCCTTCTCCTCCAAACTTCTTGAAAGACTGGTCTACAACCGACTAAGCAACCATCTGACCATGAATAAACTTCTTGATCCCCTTCAGTCCGGTTTTCGCCCTCAACACTCCACGGAAACTGCTCTCCTTAAACTCTCAAATGACCTACTAATGGCTAAAGCCAATGGACACTATTCTGTACTACTTCTCCTGGATCTCTCTGCTGCCTTTGACACAGTGGACCACCCCCTCCTCCTCAAAAAACTCCACTCCTTTGGTCTCCGTGACTGTACTCTTCGCTGGTTCTCATCCTACCTATCCCACCGCTCCTTCAGTGTCACTTACAACTCTACTTCCTCCTCTCCTCTTCCTTTTTCCGTTGGGGTCCCCCAAGGTTCTGTTCTCGGACCTCTCCTTTTCTCAATCTACACCACCTCCTTGGGTCAGTTGATTGCCTCCCATGGCTTTCAATATCATCTCTACGCTGATGACACCCAAATCTATCTCTCCTCCCCCCAGCTCTCTCCATCTGTCTCCTCACGCATTACCAACTTACTAGCAGACATATCAGCCTGGATGTCACATCACTTTCTCAAACTCAACCTATCCAAAACCGAGCTCATGATATTTCCTCCCTCAGGTGCCACTTCCCCTGATCTCCCTGTCAAGATCAACGGCTCAACTATCAACCCATCTCCCCACGCCAAGGTCCTAGGTGTAATCCTGGACTCTGAACTAACCTTTCGACCCCACATTCTATCACTTTCCAAAGCTTGCCGCCTCTGTCTTCGCAACATCTCCAAGATACGCCCCTTCCTAACCAATGACACCACAAAGCTTCTAATCCACTCCCTGGTCATCTCCCGCCTTGACTACTGCAACTCCCTCCTCATTGGTTTACCTCTAAATAGGCTATCCCCACTTCAGTCCATCATGAACGCTGCGGCCAGGCTCATCCACCACACAAACCGCTCAGCGTCTGCTACACCCCTCTGCCAATCCCTCCATTGGCTGCCACTCAGTCACCGAATTAATTTCAAGATACTAACTATAACTTACAAAGCCATCCACAACCTGGCCCCTAGCTACATCTCTAACCTAGTCACAAAATACCAACCTAATCGTTCTCTTCGCTCCTCCCAAGACCTCCTGCTCTCAAACTCCCTTGTCACCTCATCCCATGCTCGCCTTCAGGACTTCTCCAGAGCCTCCCCCATCCTCTGGAATGCTCTACCCCAATCCGTCCGATTTTCTCCTACTTTATCCACTTTCAGACGATCCCTGAAAACTCATCTCTTCAGAGAAGCCTATCTGCCCCCCACCTAACAACAACTGTACATTTATCTTCTCAATCAGCACATCACCCACAGTTATTACCTCTTGTATCTCTTGACCTTCCCTCTTAGATTGTAAGCTCTAAGGAGCAGGGCCCTCTGATTCCTACTGTATCAAATTGTAGTGTATTTGTACTGTCTACCCTCAAGTTGTAAAGCGCTACGTAAACTGTTGGCGCTATATAAATACTGTATAATAATAATAATAATAAAAAGTGTGCCCATCTATCCATGCTTTATTTTGTTGAGAAATCACTTTGAAACCCCGGACCCCCCCCCCCCCCCCAGCATTTCTAGCTGCAACCATCTTAAGTAAGGGCAGATGATTCATGTAGAATTTACTTCCTGGAATCCATCCATCTGCCCTTAGTGCAGGCTTGTAGGCAGGAGTATATGCTTAGTTGAGAAACCCCCTTCTCTCCACATGAAAGAAAAAAAATGTCATGAAGAATTACAGGATGTATGACATAATTTTGTCTCGGGTCAGATACCGGGAAGCAACTGAAGAAATGTAAAAAAAAAAAAAAAAAAAAAAGGTCAAAACAAGAAAACATAATATTCCTTCCTATCTATTTACTGAGGCTAGCAGCATAAGGATTGAGAATCAAAAGATAAAAAAGCAGCGCTCTATGGGTAGGAGCCAAAACAAATTATATATATATTTATATATAAACCATGGACTGGATTCAAAGTTAGTTTATTGCACTGTAGACAATTACACGGCAACTAACAAGAGGCTGTTAGTGCTGGTACAGACTGCAGCAAATGGTAAAAAGCATATAGCTATGTAAATATATTAAAAAAAAAAAAAACAAATGGTACCACAATAATGTCTAGATGAGAAGGGGTTAATTTTCGAAGGCTCGCCGATCACACGTGGAGATAGGTCATCCCAAACCATATGGGGAACGGTATTATCCCAATGGAAGAAAGTGGGGTGATGCGCAGCCTCTTGCCTCTAAAGGGAGGTCAGGTACTATGAGGATCCAGAGGAATACGGCATGAGCAGGGAGACACTGGCTGGCCGCAGTGAAGGTTGGAACTGACCACAATGATCCAACAGCGCTGTGCCAAGCTGTATGGGGTCTAGTGTGTCTGCTACCGCTGGAGGATGGAGCCAGGGAAGCCGAGCGCAGCCACTGGAGCCCAGACGCGTGAGATGATGTCAACGCCACTCCGGAAGGTTGCCGTAGCTTACATGTTTTGGGCGCATTTGGGATTTGGGGCTATTAAGTGGGAGGGGGAGAGGGTGGAGATAGCGAGCCTACTAAATACCGTTAACCCCTCTCAACCCTAAGGTTAAAACTTAACACTTAATAAGGTACATATAATGTATAAACAAATGCTATTATAAGACAAAATACGTGAAAGACTGCTGCTTAGTATACACCTATTGAATGTAAAAAATAATAAAAATGAAAATAAAAATAAATGATAATAATTATCAATAAATGAATAGATAAAAACATTATTATATATACCACAGGTTTTACAATGGACATATACGTAAAACACCATGTGTGTACATCTACATGTCCGGAAGAACAACATCTACACGACACGTGTAAAAAACACACACATAACTATGTACACACATGTACACACGTGTGCATACATATGCAATGCCCACATGACATATATCTAAAAAAAAAAAAGAAAAAAACAAATAAAAACACACATATGGGAAAAAAGAAAAGGGAAAAGAAAATGGTCGGTCACGGACAGATTAATAGGGATATGTTAAGAAACAAGGCATATAATAATATGTGCTGGCATCTACAGTCAGAGAACAATGATGCGACAAATATAATATTTTCTAAAAAATTAGTGTATGTAGATATGAAGATATGATACTTGGTACCCACCCATAAAGGATTATTACAACATTGTGTGTGGGTTACCCAGTAAATACTGTATTAATACCTACCCAATGTGCACAAAGCCTTGGTGGATTCTCCGGGTAGACCAATTGTAGCTTGTACTAATAGCTTCACTAGTGGTTTATCTGTTTATCTAGATTTTTTTGTTACGGCCTATACTTTGTCAACTTTCATCATACATTAAGGATTCCAGTCTTGTCATCGAAGTTCTAAAAGAGTACTCTTGGCAAGAGGGTTATTTGTGGGCATCTTTAGACGTTGCTTCTTTATATACATCCATACTCCATGAATGGAGAGATGAACTCTACACAATGTGAGTTTGTGTTAAATAGCATAGTTTTTTGTTTACGGCATAGTTATTTTTCTTTTTTGGATCAATGCTACCTCCAATGTAAGGGGACAGCCATGGGAACAAATTTTTCCCCAGTCTATGCCAACAACTCCTTCTCTGAGCATATTGTTTTCTACAGACGGTACATTGATGATGTCCTGCTCATTTCGAGTGGTGGCCCAGATTTGTTCTCCTCCTTTGTTATCCATTGTAATACCAACGCACTGGGACTATCTTTCACACATGTGTTAAACCCCATGGAGTTGGGGTTTTTGGATTCGGTTCTATCCCATGACCAGCAGAACATCATTACCTGTAATCATACCAAATCCACCAGTGGCAACTCTTATCTACATTACGACAGCAGCCACCATCCAACTTGGAAGAACAACATCCCCATTGGGCAATTTTACAGATTAAGGAGAAACTGCACAAGAGTGGAAGACTATAACTCACAAGGTAATTGTATGCTAAAGTTTGTAGAGAAGGGCTACCCCAGAGATTTAGTCCAAGACGCTTTCCTTTTG
Source organism: Aquarana catesbeiana (assembly GCF_042186555.1). Classification (NCBI taxonomy): domain Eukaryota; kingdom Metazoa; phylum Chordata; class Amphibia; order Anura; family Ranidae; genus Aquarana; species Aquarana catesbeiana. Next base: position 106,704,941 of record NC_133334.1, read on the forward strand.
TACACCACTAAGTCACCAAAGAATAGAGATAATTGTGCCAAAGAAATGGAAAATACGGCTAGATGTGTGTCTACTTTTAATACTAAATACAGGACTATTTCAAAAATGATCCATAAACATTGTAATATTTTAAAGCTGGACCAACGTTCGGCCCCTTTGTTGCCTCCCAAGCCACAAATATCATTCAGAAAAGCAACGTACCATAAAAAACAATATTGCCCCGAGCAAGTTAGAAAAACCCAATGATAGACCTTTTTCTGATATAAGGGCATATTTTGACAACCGAACAGGCATTTTTCAGTGCTGGAAAAGAGGCTGCCTTACATGTCAATCCATTACTCATGGTTGTTCTAATATTGTTACTAATAAAAGGTACCTCCTTCCAGATTAGGCAGTTCATTACATGTTCAACAGAATTTGTTGTTTATGTTCTGAGATGCCCATGTAAACTATACGTTGGTGGTACTGTTCGTACCCTTTGTACAAGAATAGGCGAACATCGTAGGTTTATCAAAAAAGGTTTTGACAAACATAGGGTTCCACACCATTTCCTCTAGGCACACAACAAAGACATTCAATGCCATGAGGTCTTGGCAATTGAGAGCATCCCTAAGGGTACTCTGACTGAGAACGGGAGGTTTTCCCTCCTTTGCAGGAGGGAAAATTTTTGGATCAATTTGTTAAGTTCTCTCATGCCTGGGGGCCTCAATGAGGAACTTGAAATCCACATCATCATGTGATCTCTCTTTATATGGCCCTTGTTAGACCGAGCAGGCTTATGTATAAACATCAATTAATAATATTCTCGTTACTTATACTTATTTTTGGTATATATATATATATATATATATATATACCTACCTATTTTAAAAAAAAAAAATTAATTATGTTTGTATTTACTAATGTAGGTATTAATACATTATATACTGGGTGACCCACATGCATTGTTGTAATAATTCTTTACATACACTAATTTTTTAGAAAATATTATATATATTATATTGTCCCATCATTGTTCTCCGACTGTAGATGCTAGCACATATTATTATATGCCTTGTTTCTTAACATATCCCTATTAATCAGTCCGTGACCGACCATTTTCTTTTCCTTTTTGTTTTTTCCCATATGTGTATTTTTTTTTTTTTTTTTAGATATATGTCATGTGGGCATTGCATATGTATGCGCACATGTGTGTACATGTGTGTACATAGTTATGTGTGTGTTTTTTACACGTGTCGTGTAGATGTTGTTCTTCCGGACATGTAGATGTACACACATGGTGTTTTACGTATATGTCCAACGTTAACACCTGTGGTATATATATATATATATATATATGTCATGTGGGCATCGCATATGTATGCGCACATGTGTGTACATATTAGACATGTGCACACTGAAATATTTCGTTTCGGAATTTCGTTTTCGTCCGAAAAATTTATTTAGTTACTCCCGAAATTCGTTTTTATTAATTTCATTTTTTGTTAAAACTTGCATTCGTCCGAAAATCCAAATTAACTAAGGTTGAATCTGTCATTGAAGGCTGATGGTGTCTGTCGAATGTTCAAAGAAGAGTCGCCAGAGCAGCTAAACTGTACGTGTACATTTCCGGTCGAATTTTCTGCCTACAAGCTAGCTGTAGTAGAATTCTAATGTTGTATGACTAGTAATAATTATATTTATTCATTATTTTACTAGTCAACCAACATTAGAATTTTTCTATAGCCTATGGGCAAATGCATTTGACCGGAAATGTACGATTGCAGCGTCGTACAGTTTAGCTGCTCCGTCGAATCTTCTTAGAACTTTCAACAGACACCATTAGCCAAAGATTCAACGTTTGTATGTTTTTCGTTGCTTTGTCGAATTTTCGTCATTCATGTTGGATGGTCTACTCTACCCCAACAGTCAGCCAACTTTCACATTCGTTTCTCAATCTCCAAGTGCAATGGCGGGCGCAGCATCCGACGTTGTGTCAGATATTGATATGGCATTATAATATAGAATCTATAATAATAAATCCCCCCCCCACAACACGGGCAGCCTCTGAGGCTATCACAACAGTAGCAACACTAGTATCACTATCAAGTTCACAACACTAACACAATAGCAGCAGATTATTATGAAAAAGGTTCTCTGACAACCGGACCAGCTAAGATTGACTGTCTTCTGAAATGATTCAGTGTGTGTCTCTCTATGCTAGCAAATCGTAAGTGAAAGTAAGTTGGCTGCACGTGTGTACTCCTCCTCTTTGGTTACAATCGACCAATAACATTCATCATCATCATTATTTTTATTTTACTTCCCCCACCCAATTCCAGCAGCGAATCTATGTTGAATCTTTTCTCTCTATGTAGAATAATCTTGGACTAACAGAGTTAAGGTTAGGTACATTCGACCACAGGTTCGATAGACACAGATTGTTATTGTCAACGTCATGTCGAATCTCCTATCTATATACAACTGTTGTCGCAACGAAAATGAAAATAAAGCATTTGTTTATGTCGGATCTTTCGGTTTTCGTATCCTGCACTTTCGTTATCGTTTGTTAAAACGATAATGAAAATACCTGAAATTCAGTCAAAAATGCATTCGGACGAAAACGAATGCTCATGTCTATTACATATAGTTATGTGTGTGTTTTTTACACATGTAGTGTAGATGTTGTTCTTTCCGACATGTGGATGTACACACATGGTGTTTTACGTATATGTCCAACGTTAACACCTGTGGTATATATTATAATGTTTTTATCTATTCATTTATTGATAATCATTATTATCATTTATTTTTATTTTCATTTTTATTTATTTTTTACATTCAGTAGGTGTATACTAAGCAGCAGTCTTTCACGTATTTTGTCTTATAATAGCATTTGTTTATATATTTTATGTACCTTATTAAGTGTTTAGTTTTAACCATAAGGTTGAGAGGGGTTAACAGTATTTAGTAAGCTCGCTATCTCCACCCTCTCCCCCTCCCACTTAATAGCCCCAAATTCTTTTAAATTCTTCTCTTGCCGTTCCTTCTGTAGCTTTGATAAAGCGCATGCGCCCGAAACAAGTAAGCTATGGCAACCTTCCAGCTTGCGGTTCACCGCTACACAAAGGGTTCCCGTTTCTGGAGTGGCGTTGACGTCATCTCACGTGCCTTGGCTCCAGTGGCTACGTTCAGCTTCCCCGGCTCCATCCTCCAGCGGCGGCAGACACACTACACCCCATACAGCTTGGCACAGCGCTGTTGGATCATGGTGGTCAGTTCCAGCCTTCACCGTGGCCAGCCAGTGACTCCCTGCTCATGCCGTATTCCTCTGGATCCTCATAGTACCTGACCTCCCGTCAGAGGCAAGAGGCTGCCCATCACCCCACTTTCTTCCATCGGGATAATATCATTCCCCATACGGTTTGGGATGACTTCTCTCCATGTGTGATCGGCGAGTCTTCTGAAAACATTAACCCCTTCTCATGTAGACATCACTGTGGTACCGTTCGTTTTTTATAAAATATATTTACATAGCTATATGTTTTTTACCATTTGCTGCAGTCTGTACCAGCACTAACAGCCTCTTGTTAGTTGCCGTGTAAATGTCTACAGTGCAATAAACTAACTTTGAATCTAGTCCATGGTTCATATATAAATATATATATTTGTTTTGGCTCCTACCCATAGAGCGCTGCTTTTTTGACTTTTGATTCCTGCTCTCCATTTCTTCAGTGGTTGGCAGCTGCACTCGGTATCGGTTTTATCCACGTATATACACATATGACTGACAGTCTCTAGTGCTTCAGGAACTTGTTGTTTGTCTTGCTTTTTAAGGATTAAGAATAGTTAATGTTGAGAAAGTTTACTTTTCCTTTAAAGTGTTTGTAAACCTACATATAAAAAGAACACAGTATCTTTAAGGTATTTCTACTTGATTTTTCATAATACTATTGTATTAGTGCCTTCTGTTCTTCTGTAATACCTGGTTGCCTGTGACCTTCCTCCTTATAGTAAATCGACCACGCTGATCCTTGCTAGTGTAGTCAGTTTATGTCTTCTGTCATCTTGCACTTAGATACAGGCATGCTGTGCAATTGCACAGCATGCCCGTGTCTTCCCTGGTCAGTGTAAACCACACCCCTCCACCCATCCCTCCAGCCTTGACTGACAGTGGCTTTTCCTCCAGCCACTCCTCCTCTCCTCTTTTGTGGCACTGCCTCCCAGACATGTCAGATGTATCTGCCCCCCTCTACACACACCCACCAGCAGGTCACATGATCGTTCTTGATTCCCAAGTAATTTACGAACACAGGAAAACAAATAGCAAATAAAATAATAATATAGCATATACATTTGCGACACAAGTCATATTGTAATTGAATGTTATTAAAAATTACCTTTTTTTTCCAATCTGCAGCTCTGTAATTTTCTGTGAAATGCAATGCAATATGGCTACCTGGAGGTGTTCTGTGCATAGAATGTGTACAGAACACCCCCAGATTTGTCAATTCCTGCGATTGGCTCACTTTTTTGCCAGAAGTCTGCACTAAGATACAAGCCAGATTTCAGGCATCCCCTGCAACAAAAATGTAATTTTTGGTAAGGTACTCCCAATAGGAAATCACAGCTAAAGGGATGCAGGCCCTGCAATTTTCCTCATTAGAGCTTTGCAGGTGCAGCATCTGGTTGATAATTAAGACACCCCTCCCATTAGACTCACTTGTGCCATGGGCACAGACAAACACACAGGAATTTCTTCAGAATAACAAAAGGTAGGAATCTGCAACAAAGTTTGTTAAAATCCTTGTAATGTACATAGATCACCCGGAGGGGCATGTTTTAGGCTCAAGAAAAGCGGAGTTACACTTTAAGTCTCACTGTGAGATTAGTTGTTAAGTTTGCCATCCTGGAGATGCTATGAATATATATATATATATTTTTTTTTTTCAGATTGACCGATATGCACAACAAGATCTGAAGAAAGGCCTTCACTTGTATGGGACAGAAGGAAACATAGGTCTCACTAATGCTTGGAGCATCATCCAAACAGATGTAAGCAGAATTTGAATAATTTTCTGAAAGCTTATAGTGAGTTTATCTACCAAAGTCAGATGGCATGAACAGTTTTGCATTTTTGTTTTTACTAAATCCGGTTATATGTGTCATTACTGTCAGAAAGTTTTTTTTGGTTCTAAAGGAATACACAACATAAAGTATTTGCTTATAATCAATTCTTAAGAATTACCATCTCCAGAGTCCAGGGCAGTTTTGTCATTAACATTGCCAAAGCTTACATTTATCCATTTGTTTTATAAAACACTAATTTGGATATCATACCTTAAAACATCTGCTAAAGTAATTAAATAAGTCCTTAAACATAAGGGTTTAATCTCACCAGATGTGCTTGAAAGTTCATGCATTAATGTGAACTGCATTAACACGAATTACCATGAGTTTTCACATGTGTTGCTTAGCACTAAGCAAAGTCTTCATTCAGCTGAGAAAATGCCAGCCAGTTCAACCAAAATGCAGCATTCATAGAACATTAGTGTTAGTATTAGTAGCCTTAGAATTTTGTTTAAGGAATGTGGAGAATAGGGCACTCTGTCTGGATAACAAGGAGACTTTAACAAACAGTATATGACTGGCTCTTGAGATGTGATTAATGCACCACAGCAGCACTTCAGAAGAGGGAAGCACACTCTATAGGAAAAACAAAGCAGAGAAGAAGGCGCTTCTAAGTGCAGTAATAAAACACTTAAATGACCAGGAAGGGTTAAAAACACTTACAACCAGAAACAATTCCTTTCAAGTATAATTAACTATTATAAACTGACTTAAATGTGGAATAAAAGTGATATAAGTACAGTGGGGACGGAAAGTATTCAGACCCCCTTAAATTTTTCACTCTTTGTTATATTGCAGCCATTTGCTAAAATCATTTAAGTTCATTTTTTTCCTCATTAATGTACACACAGCACCCCATATTGACAGAAAAACACAGAATTGTTGACATTTTTGCAGATTTATTAAAAAAGAAAAACTGAAATATCACATGGTCCTAAGTATTCAGACCCTTTGCTGTGACACTCATATTTAACTCAGGTGCTGTCCATTTCTTCTGATCATCCTTGAGATGGTTCTATACCTTCATTTGAGTCCAGCTGTGTTTGATTATACTGATTGGACTTGATTAGGAAAGCCACACACCTGTCTATATAAGACCTTACAGCTCACAGTGCATGTCAGAGCAAATGAGAATCATGAGGTCAAAGGAACTGCCTGAAGAGCTTAGAGACAGAATTGTGGCAAGGCACAGATCTGGCCAAGGTTAAAAAACAATTTCTGCTGCACTTAAGGTTCCTAAGAGCACAGTGGCCTCCATAATCCTTAAATGGAAGACGTTTGGGACGACCAGAATCCTTCCTAGAGCTGGCCGTCCGGCCAAACTGAGCTATTGGGGGAGAAAAGCCTTGGTGGGAGAGGTAAAGAAGAACCCAAAGATCACTGTGGCTGAGCTCCAGAGATGCAGTCGGGAGATGGGAGAAAGTTGTAGAAAGTCAACCATCGCTGCAGCCCTCCACCAGTGGGGGCTTTATGGCAGAGTGGCCCGACAGAAGCCTCTCCTCAGTGCAAGATACATGAAAGCCTGCATGGAGTATGCTAAAAAAAAACCTGAAGGACTCCAAGATGGTGAGAAATAAGATTCTTTGGTCTGATGAGAGCAAGATAGAACTTTTTGGCCTTAATTCTAAGCGGTATGTGTGAAGAAAACCAGGCACTGCTCATCACCTGTCCAATACAGTCCCAACAGTGAAGCATGGTGGTGGCAGCATCATGCTGTGGGGGTGTTTTTCAGCTGCAGGGACAGGACGACTGGTTGCAACCGAGGAAAATATGAATGCGGCCAAGTACAGGGATATCCTGGATGAAAACCTTCTCCAGAGTGCTCAGGACCTCAGACTGGGCCGAAGGTTTACCTTCCAACAAGACAATGACCCTAAGCACACAGCTAAAATCACGAAGGAGTGGCTTCACAATAAGAACAATATTAAGCATCAAGAAGTCCTTGAAGTGATGGTTTGGCCCCCACAAGCCCTGATCTCAACATCTAGTCTGTCTGGGATTACATGAAGGGACAGAAGGATTTGAGGTAGTCTACATCCACAGATTTGTGGTTAGTTGCCCAAGATGTTTGGAACAATCTACCTGTTGAGATCCTTCAAAAACTGTATGTAAGTGTTCCAAGAAGAATTTATTCTGTTTTGAAGGCTGGTCACACCAAATATTGATTTGATTTGGATTTCTTTTCTGATCATTTACTTTCCAATTTGTTAATTGATAAAAATAAACTATTAACACTTCTATTTCTGAAAGCATTCTTAATTTACAGCATTTTTTCCACACCTGCCTTATATATATAGTATGTAACATACAGTGGGGACGGAAAGTATTCAGACCCCCTTAAATTTTCCACTCTTTGTTATATTACAGCCATTTGCTAAAATCATTTAAGTTCAGTTTTTTCCTCATTATTGTACACACAGCACCCCATATTGACAGAAAAACACAGAATTGTTGACGTTTTTGCAGATTTAAAAACTGAAATATCACATGGTCCTAAGTATTCAGACCCTTTGCTCAGTATTTAGTAGAAGCACCCTTTTGATAATACAGCCATGAGTCTTTTTGGGAAAGGTGCAACAAGATTTTCACATCTGGATTTGGGGATCCTCTGCCATTCCTCCTTGCAGATCCTCTCCAGTTCTGTCAGGTTGGATGGTAAACGTTGGTGGACAGCCATTTTTAGGTCTCTCCAGAGATGCTCAATTGGGTTTAAGTCAGGGCTCTGGCTGGGCCATTCAAGAACAGTCAGGGAATTGTTGTGAAGCCACTCCTTCGTTATTTTAGCTGTGTGCTTAGGGTCGTTGTCTTGTTGGAAGGTAAACCTTCGGCCCAGTCTGAGGTCCTGAGCACTCTGGAGAAGGTTTTTGTCCAGGATATCCCTGTACTTGGCCGCATTCATCTTTCACTCTATTGCAACCAGTCGTCCTGTCCCTGCAGCTGAAAAATACCCCCACAGCATGATGCTGCCACCACCATGCTTCACTGTTGGGACTGTATTGGACAGGTAATGAGCAGTGCCTGGTTTTCTCCACACATACCGCTTAGAATTAAGGCCAAAAAGTTTTATCTTGGTCTCATCAGACCAGAGAATCTTATTTCTCACCATCTTGGAGTCCTTCGGGTGTTTTTTTAGCAAACTCCATGCAGGCTTTCGTGTGTCTTGCACTGAGGAGAGACTTCCGTTGGGCCACTCACAGTTCCTTTGACCTCATGATTCTCATTTGCTCTGACATGCACTGTGAGCTGTAAGGTCCTATATAGACAGGTGTGTGGCTTTCCTAATCAAGTCCAATCAGTATAATCAAACACAGCTGGACTCAAATGAAGGTGTAGAACCATCTCAAGGATGATCAGAAGAAATGGACAGCACCTGAGTTAAATATATGAGTGTCACAGCAAAGGGTGTGAATACTTAGGACCATGTGATATTTCAGTTTTTCTTTTTTAATAAATCTGCAAAAATGTCAACAATTCTGTGTCTTTCTGTCAATATGGGGTGCTGTGTGTACATTAATGAGGGAAAAATATGAACTTAAATGATTTTAGCAAATGGCTGCAATATAACAAAGAGTGAAAAATTTAAGAGGGTCTGAATACTTTCCGTCCCCACTGTATCTCTCTCTCTCTCTCTCTCTCTCTCTCTCTCTCTCTCACATATATATATCATCTCTCTCTCTCTCTATAGTATATTAAATTGCTAGGGTGAATACCCAGTACAGTGCCATTATGACATTTGATTTATGATGATTTAACGCTGTTGTGGCCACTATATGCAAATTTATTTTTAAATTATCTGGATTTATTATTACAGGAACTTCATTTACATAAAATACTGTACATGTCTGTTGTATGCTGGAGATTTATGGTTGAATATATTTTTATTAACCATTTTTTGGAGAAAAGTAGTTGGGGGTACAGAATAAAGAAAAACAGGTGGCATATAAATTGATGGTTGAAAGCCACCGCCACATTTACAGTACGTAAAATCAATTTATAAAATGCAGGTATCATAATGTAGAGGTTGCAATCAATATCTCAGACATATCTAAGTAGTCGGGTATATAGAGTTACCATAAACCTGAGGTGTGGTGGGGGGAGGGGGTAAAGTGGGAAATAGAAGAGAGGGAAGATGGGGTGGGGGGGAGGGTATAGATATATATTCAGTGCGACTGTGGTAGCTTTCCAGAACATGGATGAGCTCAGATGGTTAGAATGTTCACCAGTGTGAGGTCATCAAGACATCTGGACCATCTACACCGGTGTTGTTCCAGCTGTCAATTCTAGGTTGTTGTTCAGCTCATCCTTTAGTAATTCTATGCAATAGTCTATCTGATGCAGAGTAGTGTACCCAGACATACCACAGTACCTTGTGTTTATCCCAGTTGTCTCCCTCTCTGGCACGCATCTCCTCCATTAACATATTCTCATTGAGAATGGTGATCCACCTATGGGGGGGGGTGTATGCTGGCGATTTAGACAAATACCTTTTGGAGTCATTTTCCCAGGCTCTTCTCATTAGGACAGTATAGCTACAGAAACGATTGGGGAAAAAGCATTTTTGTCAGGTAGTGTGCATCACCATGCTACTAGAAGTCCTATCTATCCTGAATGAAAAATATAACTTAACAAGCTTACTTCCATACACAAAACGGATAAATTATACTGTATGTCTTAATCGTAAGGTACAAGACACAGGACTTAGGGTTATTAGCAGCTATCTTCAGAGCACACCATATAACCCCACCCCAGTTCATTTTTTTGCTAGTGTCCTTGGGTCATAAACCTATTCTGTGTTTTTTTTTTTTTTTTTTTACATTTAATTTTTTCACTGAAACTTCTATCAAAATTTCAGTGCTTACTGCCCTGCATCTAGGAGTTTTCCGGATTGTTTATCCTCAGTGTGTACCTTAGGGGTTGTGATGTAGCCTGTAAATGTTTACTTTGGGCACTGGATCCTACATTGGGCACTCACTGTGGTACTTTGTGACGGGCAAAGCCTGATCTTCTAATAAGTCCAGCATTGTGGATACAGCAAGACAGGGTGTGTTAAGAGAAGCCAGGAACCAGTGTAAATACTTATAAACAATCAACAGTGTGTAGCACATTATGTAGTTCTACAGGCAGAGTACTCAGGTGTTATTCACTTGATTGTGGTAAGCCCTGCCGTTTTGTCTCTAACTTTTGTAAGCAATTTAAACTTGCCTTTTTTTTCTCTCCTCTTGTCCAGACAGTCTCAGGAGGATGAGGTAACTGTGTCACATCTGTTGGATGCCTTCCCACCTGCCTTTTCCACTAGAAATGCCACAATTGTCTTGGGTGGCAAGTGGTTAAATTATAGCTGTCAGAGCCTAAGTCTTGTATGGGGATTAAATAAAAAAAAAAGTGTCAGAACTGGCAGTCTGTGGACAATGATAGGGCAGCAAATAACCCCATGTTTTTACAGTTCTTTCCTCCAAATGAAGGATGTCTTTGCGGTAAATGTAAATTAAACATTAAACTTACCTCCACTGTACTGTAGATGATAACTGCTTGGAGTTATTTTTTTTAATTAGTGACAGTTTGTTGTATGGCACCAATCTGATTTCAAAGCAAGGATGGCACTTTAAACCACAACAACAATAAAATTGGCCTAAGTGTCCAAAACATGGTCCCAGGCTGCACTGTAAATAACCTTCAATGGCATAAAACGTACATTTGTTGTTTGAATGTTGTTTGTTTCACAGTCAGAACATACTGTATATTTCTGGCTTTAAGAGAGAGACAGTGAGGTTAATGTTCTCTTATACATTTCTCTAATTGCTCTAATTAAAAATCATACAGGTAAAATATAATTGATGTTTGCTGAGGTAAACAATGCTTAGAGGATTCCAAATTGCTTTATATGTAGAGTATTTTAGTAATACCTTCTACAGTATTCTTGTATGTCTGTCTACAGTTTAGGTGTTGTGGGGTTGCAAACTACACTGACTGGTTTGAGGTGTACAACACCAGCCGCGTCCCAGATTCCTGCTGCTTGGAGTTCAGTGAGAACTGTGGTCTGCACTCCCCAGGAACATGGTGGAAAGCGGTAAGGGCAACTGTATACACCAGTGCATGTTTATTATTATTTACACATTAAAATTAAATCATTTTAGTTGTAGAAATTAAATGATTTTATTTGCCAGGTAAAATGTACCATGGGAGAAATTGAATAGATTGCAATGCCCTTAGGTGGCAATCAAACACCTGATAATAATGTGCCACATCCTTGATAATCTAGATATATTGGAATGGGGAATAATAGACTTTATAGGCAAATATAAAAATAGTATTACACTTTAATAGTTCACATAAAAGATTCACAACATATACAAACAAAGTTATATAAAAAGTACATAGGGCAAAGTGGTTTCCCTAAAAGATATACTATAATATACTTCCTGTGTGGCAATGCTGAGAGTATCTACAATATGCCCACACTAGTATGTATATATTCCTCTTAGATGGTTCCCACATGTCCTCATGGAATAAAATGTGGCGTTCTACATGTTTTGCAACCTAAATCGTCACTTCTTCAGGAGATTCAATATTTCTATTAAAAAAAAATACTTTAATTAGGATACAGAAAAATATCAACAATTATACATGTATTCACAAATGTATATGTGTGTACATATTATGCAAAACATCACATGTTTCAAAGTGTTCATCAGAAAATTCAACACTCAGGGATATGAAAACCGCATGAGAACCCTCAATTGGCCGAGGGCTCCAATGTATAAAAGAGCAGCCATGAATTAGCACATGTGTCAGGATGTGCGGACATACAAGGTAACTAAGGGTATAAAGAGTATGCATGATAAATACTCATAGGTACGTTCAATTGTAAATAGGTTTTGGACTACATAGCTTTATCCTATACTTACATAGCAATCGGTATATATCCGCTAGTGCTTAAGTCAAACTTTGCCAGGATAAACATCTATAGAGAAAGGTAATACATTTCTCTCCCATAGTGTTTAGACACATAGTAAACTGCAATAAACTATAACCCTTAGCACAAACAATACATAGCAGGAGAGGGGTATACCCCTTAATGCAGTTTACTAAAACCTATTTACAAGTGAATGTACCTATGAGTATTTATCATGCATACTCTTTATACCCTTAGTTACCTTGTATGTCCCCACATCCTGACAAATGTGCTAATTCTTAGCGCTCTCCAAACATTGGGGTCCTCGGCCAATTGAGGGTTCTCTTGCGGTTTTCGTATCCCTGGCGCAAGTGAGTGGTGAATTTTCTGCTGAACACTTTGAAACAAGTGATGTTGTGCATAATATGTACACACATATACATTTGTGAATACATGTATAATTGTTGATATTTTTGTGTATCTTAATTAAAGTACGTTTTTTCGATAAGAAATATTGAATCTCCTGAAGAAGCAATGGTTCAGATCACGAAACATGTAGAGCACCACGTTTTATTCCATGAGGACATGTGGGAACCATTTGAGAGAAATATATACATAGTAGTGTGGGCATATTGTAGATACTCTCAGCATTGCCACACAGGAAGTATATTCTAGTATATCCTCTAGGGAAACCACTTTGCCCTATGTACTTTTTATATAACTTTGTATATGTTGCGAATCTTTTATGTGAACTATTAAAATTTGATACTATTTTTATACGCGCCTATAAAGTCCATTATTCCCCATTCCCAATATATCTAGAAATATACCATGGACCAATTTTAAGTCCTAAAAAACAATAAAAAGCATCCATATTTAGACTTTATTCATTAGACAAAGAAAACGTAATCAATATACTTTATGTATACTAATAGCATATTCATATGTACATATAACTATTATTATAATTACAGCAAAACTGCCTAATCCCTAAACTGTGACCCATTACTTGCCTTTATCTGGCCATTGGGGCACTATTCTTTTCACTGTCAAAAAAGGGCACTATGCAGGTGCTATTTTTAGCGCTGCGGCGCCTGAAAAACGCCTCCAGTGTGAGGGGTCTAAGTCTCAAGGACAGTGAACAGGCCCTTTGAGTTACAAAATAGGGCCCATTGTCATCAGTACTGGTCTCTGCATCACCTATTCTTGCTTCTGAAGACAGTGAAGTGAAGTATCTGCAGATGAGAGTCGATATATATATAATAAATATAATTAATATTTTTATTTTTTAAATTCAAAACATATATGCATAACATAAATAGACAAAAAATATGGTGGAGGACAGCTTTTTATGTGGTATTTTACTCATTTTGCCATACGTCATCTGAGGTGAAAATAACCCAGCAAATTAAATAATAGGCAGAAAATATGGTGAATGACGGCTTTTAGAGTGGTATTTTACAAATGTTGCCATATGTCCACTAAAGTGAAAATAACCTAGCAAATATATTATATTAAAAATGTTATTATTTGCATTTATAAGAGCTTTAGTTCACAAAAATTGGTGTTGATGTATGCAACTTTTTCATAACTTAGACTTCCTGGAAAAGGAACTTTTCCCATGGTTGTGTTATTTGGGTTTTAAAATTTTTGCTGTTTAACTTTTTTCAAAATAATTCTTCAGTGGTGGGGAAGTTGATTCACCAGTTTTGGCAGGCCGCTTTTAAACATTTTTTTAATTTTGACATTGCTAATTTCTATTTCAAATCTTTATGGAGAGGATAAAATATTTGTGGCAAAATATAAAGAAACAGCAATAAATTATTTAAACAATCTTTAAAAATAAGCGTTGGAATGTTAAAAAAGATCTGTATTGTCTCATTCCAGCCTTGCTATGAGACTGTCAAAATCTGGCTTCATGAGAATCTTCTTGCAGTTGGGATTTTTGGGCTTTGCACAGTTCTTGTACAGGTGAGTTTGATCTAGCTCCTTACCACTTTAGTACCTCTTCATTACTAGGCCATTTTTCAGTTTCCAGTACTGTGATCCTTTGACAAATACTGCATTGTGCAACGCTATACTCAAATTGTTGCAGAAAAAAAAATATATACAGTGGTACCTTGGATTACGAGCATAATTTGTTCCAGAAGAATGCTTGTAATCCAAAGCACTTGTATATTAAAGTGAGTTTCCCCACCGTTCCAGTGGCACTGCTAGTGTATGCAGTACCGCATGTAACCAGAGGTGGGGGGGGGCGCTGGAGACATTCGGAAATACTCGGAGCTGCTCGGATGCACTCGGAGAGGCTCAGACACACTCAGGAACAGAGTGTTTCCGGGTGTTTTCTGAGAGGCTCCGAACGGCTCCAAGCATCACCAGCGCCCCCGCACCTCTGGCCAAATGCGGTACTGCACACCCCGGAGGCTTGAATCCTGCTTGTTTTGCGAGACAACGCTCACAAACCGAGTCAGGGTTTTAAAAAAATTATAGCATGTATTGCGCAATGCTCGTAAACCATGTTACTCACATCCGATGTATTACTGTATATAACAATAGCAAGCTTTCTTTTGTTAGTATTTAGAAAATGTAAACACGCACTGTTTAGCTTATGTGACTGCTTAGAGCTGGTCACTCTATTAAAAACCACAGTGATCCTAAGATACAGAGACACTCAGATTGGCTCTCTACACTGTGTCTGTGAATTGAGCTGTTTGAGAATGGCTCAGCTTACTAATATGACTGAGAGCAGTGGCTGTCTGATGGTGCTTTATCCAGTGTCATTTATAAATGTCACTGGGTAAATAGCCATTCACCATACTGCCATTTAAAGATGTACCATAGTAGAAAAGTGGTTAAACTAGAGACAGTAATAAAACAGTTTACTTTCTTTTTGCATGTCTGAAAGCATTCGATTAATATGCAGATGTGCTTAAGAAAGCAAAAAATTATAGATGTCTTTAAATATTGATTGGTGGGTAGCAGAGAGTAATTAGAGGTCATTGTGCATTACTGATCACAAATTAGTGCAAATGGAGTCTGGGTCCACAATGTTAGACCAATGTCAGAATAACCAGCGCCGGACCATACATAAATTGTATAAAACCAACTAATGTCTTTAGTAGTTGGTTGTTTGATGTCAGGGAAGTCTAATTTTTCCTGAGCACTACATAGATTGTAATGGGAGTAATTTTATCAAGGCGAACAATTTCACTATGTGAAAGCACACTACATAACCTAGTTACCAGAAAGTGTACTGCTTTCTTTCATATATAAAATACATTGTGCAGGAACAGTTATCCTACATAATGGCCACACAGAGTACCAAGGGAAATAGCTGAAGGACCTTACATAAGGGCCTTACTATTCACAAATTTCCTGGGGCCCAGAGTGTGAAGGAAACCCCACTGGTGAAGTAAAATAAAAAATTGGCAAGTGGGGGTTGTCAGTTTGAGACAGTTGGAGTTTATTTTCAGGTGATGTACATATTGGTATTTATATTTCAATATTTTTATTGAAAAAGTTCAGGCAGTAACAAATAGCCCATTCAAACAATAACCCGTGCACAGGGTGTCAATACGGCAAAGGTAGAAGACCACACAGCAATAGTAAACAGAAATAGTGTAAATCATCGGCGGGAGAACAGACATAAGCAATAGGACTTTCTCAGGTAAACATATTGGTATGAGACAGAGGTAATGATTATCATTAACAAATGAAGAGCAAGAACCGAAATTACAAAAAAACATAAGTAAAATAGTTCTAAACATTATCTCAGGTCTCAGCCAGATCTAGAGAGTGCAGGAAAAACTGCACTGCACAAGGCAATAGGAAGGGGAGGGTAAAAGTGGGGGTAATGATTAGTAAGTGACTAGAAGACCTCTATAATTATACCTGAGAATATTCATGTAAGCAAAACCATGTAAGGCCCTTAAGTTAACCTGACACGGACAAGATTACGCAACAGGAAAAAAGGAGAACAAGAAACTCAGAATGAAGGAACGAGAGAGAGAAAAAAAAAAAGAAAGCAAAGGGTCAACCCGGGACTCGTTAGAGAACCGAGATATGTCGGATCCACAGATCCCATATTTTATCAAATTTCTTGATGTTATTATGGAGCGTATAGGTGAGTTTATCATTGATCATAATCCAATTAAGCTTGTTCTTTACATAGTCAAGCGGAATTACTGACTGTTTCCAATGCTTAGCAATAGTAATTCTCGCTGCTAACAATATATAGGTAATCAATCTCACTGACTTCCTGGGAACCTCATCAGGTAACTTATGAAATAGAGCTGCCTCTGGGGATCACATATTGGTATTTAGTACATATTTCCAATAAATTAGCTAATTATTGTTATTTATTTGACACATATTGAAAGCATGCCATCCTCTTTTTGATACTGTGTCAATTAATTTTTCTCTGCTTTTTTAGATCCTTGGACTCACATTTGCCATGACAATGTACTGCCAGATGGCAAAAACTGACACTTACTATGCTTG
This sequence comes from Aquarana catesbeiana, assembly GCF_042186555.1. Classification (NCBI taxonomy): domain Eukaryota; kingdom Metazoa; phylum Chordata; class Amphibia; order Anura; family Ranidae; genus Aquarana; species Aquarana catesbeiana. The sequence continues at coordinate 106,721,442 of NC_133334.1, forward strand.
AGACATCTACTTACCCCCCACTTCTCCCTGACCTGGTTTCATGGAGATGTTCCCTGGGAGGAATCCATGTGGTGTTCACAGCAGATCTACCTTAGTTCTGTTCTTCCTCCTCTTTTGATACCGCACACAGCCTCCAAAGTGCAAGAATCCCCTGACACATCACTGTGTTCTCCAGGTATTGAGTACAGGCAGCAGGTGGGAGGTGGACAAGCTGATACATGGCCCTAAGAATGGAGGCAGGACAGTGCTACTGAGACATGAAACTTGGTCTGTGAAACCCAAGACTTTGGTGGGGGGGTTAGGGTCCTCTGTGTTTATGGGATTTGGCCTAATTATAAATTTGTCCAGCTCAGCTAAGAAATGGAGTTTCTACTTTTTATCACATAACTTTGAAAGCACCCTTGTCCCTGGAAATGCTACAGTATTTCAGAAGAACTTAATAATACTTTTAGCTGCATACCATTTTGATGACCTATGAGCACAGGTATCCCCTCTATAGATCATTACTTAAGTTTACCTGCCAGAAAGAGTATTCAGTAGTATGGTGAATAAATATGCATTCAGGCACCAGAAGCTGTGACAGAAAGCATCACTACATTAGTATTGTTGCTTGTGGTTTGCATACAAATGTCTGTGGATTGTACAGTCCATTCAAATTAAAATGTGTGCAGATCCTAAAGAAAATGTTTAACTTTTTTTAAACTGTTAGGGGATTCCTTTTTTCCCCTAATAAAGTTAGCTAATCATCCAACAATTTTAGGTAATTTTGTGTAAAGGTTTTCAGGTCACCTATACGTTGCCAAATAATGTACTTAATCTGTCATCTATGTACTTGTTATGAATTCAATTCCTAAAATTATCCTGAAAAATTAGATCCTGGAAGGTGGGCGTGTGAAATAGTAGACTTTGTAAATAGTACTAAATCTTTTTTTTTTTTGTTCTCTTAAGCCTGGTACACACTGAGGTTTTTTCCGTTCAACCCAGCTGTCAGCTCTGGTCGGAGCCGCTGTACTAACGATCCAACAATAGTACATCGACCTCCCCCGCTAAGCTATTGTGTTCTGACGGGGGTGACTTCCCTCCTGCCAGAACACTCCAATCAGCGCTCTCAGCCATTGGCCATTTGGAAATCTCCATTCTAAACAATGGAAATGTTTCTAATATTGCTTGTTGGGAGAACAAGAAACTGTCTACTACTTTTTGTTATATCTAATAGACTTTACAGTTTAAGAGTTAGGTAGCCATCACAGATTGACCCTAATTTGACCATAAATGAACTAGCCATGATTCATCCTGACAGGCCTCTACCTTTCAGGACCTGGTAATCTGTAAAGTCCAATTGCAAATATGATCTCTTAAGAGCTATACAGTTGATATATTCTTCTATGATAACAAGCAACATGTGAACAATTCAAGCAGGGCATAAGGATATTAAAGAATCCAAAAAAGGGGGAAAATAGCGGTAATAAATATTTTTTACAAAGTCAACTTTTTTTTACGCAAGAGTTTTAAATTTGCCAGAGTGATGCAAAATATGCACATATGGCTTAATGACATATTTCTCTGTTTCACCTGCAGATCATTTGTTTATTGATGCTGTGGCATAATACATATACAATAACGGGACTGTATAGAAAGGATAACTATACACTGCAGTATTATATTTTTTAGTTCATGTATCTGTGTATAGCAGTCAGTCTTTATTTTCTGACCTTTATTAAATAATTTCCTAAGTTAAAATATAAACCTATTCATAATTGAAAAGCACTAAATTTAAAGCACCCAGTGTGATTTTAAGCTTATCTCTCATCCCTCTGCTATCTGTGTAAGTCACTTTTGATCATATATCCTGGCACCAACCAATCCTGAAAGATGGCCCTGCCCCCCTCAGCACACAGCAGTTGGTTTACAGCTTCAGCTGTGGATGCTTCCCTATGAGACTGTGTAGAGGGAGGTTGTGCCCATTCCCTCCACTCAGGTCTCAGATTACAGTCAGCTCTCCTTGTCTGTGCTGTGCAGCATGTGGCATTGGACCCCCACCCCCTGCCTCCTGAAAGCTCAGAAATAGCCTTTTATGTGTAAAATTTGAATGGTTATGGAGAAGAGAGTGCTGCAGATAAACAGGTACAACTTATGCAAGAGGACTTGTTTGATCTCTGTGTATCACCTGAGACTAATCACTTGTGGGTATATGTAAGGGTTTACAATCACCTCACTATTGAATCATGATTTTGGTAAATAGCTTCACTGACCAATAATGAGGTGATGGGGGTCACACTGATCTTTGATTTTGGAGATGCATTTGATATCTATTTTAATGGGTGTCCTAGGTTCTGGAGCTTTAATGAAAACATCAAAAGATATGTGCAGGCGCCTTTATCTGCCAGTTATTTGGTCCTCTTTCTACTTCAATACTTCTAAACAGTGCACAGGTTTTTTTAAATCAAACATTTTTGTTATATTGGCAATATTGGAAAAAAAAAAAGGAATGTTTACGATCAAATGTCTAACTTCTAACAGTTTGGCCAAAGCCAGTAGTAAACTCATATCTTGACTTAGAGTTGTATAATAATCCTCAGATATTGTGGAAAGACAAAAATGTTCAATGTACCTTCCATTATTCCTGCTAACACACCCGTTGGCCATCTCTGGTGTGTTTATAGCAGTCTGTTATACAGCCGCAGGAGAATGTCACATTAAAATAAACATGTAGGTAGAGACAAAGTCTTTCCTAGCTGAGACAGACAAACATATAGAGATTGTTAGGGAAACAAGCACATTAGGGGAGGACTGTGCATTTCTAACTCAATTCCTAAAAGACTGCCAAGCTTTGTTTTGTTACAAATTGTAATTTCAAGCAGAGTTTCTGTTTTACTGTCACCTCTCCCAGCTGGATACTTGCAAGTCTAGCACATAGTCCTATTTCATCGGGTAAGGCAGCTAGGTTTTCTGTCAGTGTTTCCATTGATACTATAGCACTTATGGTTGAATTTTATACAAAAGCATTAACAAGTCTCTGCTACTGCACCACCCGAGGTACAACAAATCAGTCTTTGGTGGTGCTGAAGAGGTAACATTGCTTCTATTTTTTTCATTTCCTTTGCACATGTAAAATGCTTCCTGGAAAGATCCCTGTAGATCAGTGGTTCTCAACTCCAGTCCTCAGGACCCACCAACAGGCCAGGTTTGCAAGATAGCTGAAATACATCACAGGTGATATCACTTGCTGCTCAATGATTGCAGTATTCTAGTCTGCAACTCCCCAAGGTAATACTTAAAATCTGGCCTGTTGGTGGGTCCCAAGGACTGGAGTTGAGAACCACTGCTGTAGATTTTCTCACTGTGTCTCTATTTTCCATGTATATACTTATATACATAATTTATGCAAGCAGTGTAGTGAAAAGATTTGTTCTAATAAAATGTTTATCAGAAGCATTGTGTGTCTTTTAATTGAGTATTTTGCATGATAGACATCTGTGGAAATTTTGTGTAATTTTTATAAATAAACTGCAATTTTTTTTACGCATTTGGAAAGTTTCAGGTATATACGTGAGTGCGTGTGTCTACATATATTACAGTAGGTATAGTAAAGAATCACCCTCCTTTAAAATAATCAAATTTTGTTGCTTTGCAGCCTGAAATGAAGTATTAAGACCCAAGTGAAAAATATAACACCAACATGTCAGAAAAAAAAAAAAAAAAAAACACAGAACAAAAACAGAATCACTAAGTTGGAAAAAGGATCACCCCCCCCCCCCCCCCCCTTATGTCAGTAGTTTGCTGGACCACATTTTGCTTTAGTTACAGCCTATAGTCTGTTGGGATATGTCTCTACTATACAAAAGGAAAAGGTGAAAAGAGAGCCTCACCTGCAGAAATTACTAGAGACCATGCAGTTTATAGATAAGAGAACTTTATTACACAAAAATATCAAATGGTAAAACAAAAAACACAGGAAAAAAATCCCATCACCAATACCTCAGTAAAAAATTGAGAAAAATAGACAACATTGTCTGATCAAGAATCAGCTGCATCATTAAAATCCACACACATACATATGTCAACATAACATCCCTGGGGTAATAAGGCACCTGATGCTATGATCAAGTGAAATCACTGTTGAAACACCATAGATAAGGAATATTCCCACGGTGTACTGGATGGTTGAACAAAAATGGGGGCTCTGCGAGTGCAGCAAGGGGGGAAAAGCATGTTTTTCCTATGACTACTGTGGATAGCAACTCCAGGCACCAATGTGTATATATTTTGTATATAGGTTGGTGCTGGTTATGTGGTAACTATGCTGTAAACAAGGCTCTTTGCCAAAACACGTTAGCAATTACTTTGTACTTGGTGATTATTGAATAAAGAATTTGGATGGATTCCAGAGTGCAGGTTCTTTCCATATATCCACTAACTTGCCTTATGTAGTGCAAGTATGCATCCCAAGTCCAAAGTTTTCCACAGGAGGGTGAAGCTGGGAAATAGTGATGCAGTAAGGTCATATATAATTAACACTGTAATAGTGGTTAGGATATCAGTCCAGCGCATAGCATGGGATATTGTTCACAGTGTGACCAGTGTTCACTGCAGTACAGCATAGGAGTATAGTGCATGAACCAACAGGTCCGCTCACCCAGCCTGGAAGCAGGGTGGACTTGCGTGGATACTGGCTGTAGCTTTCTTGCCTGCACATCTGTTGGATTAGGATCAGGGATGTGGCCGTGTTGCCGATCAGGCACTAGGTCAGTGGCGGGTGCAGTTTGATGTGATCCGGTCCCGTAGCGGACTCAGCGTCCCTTAGTTAAAATGAATGCCGTGGTACTCGCAGATTCCTGTGAGCATGTGCAGACTAGCAAGCCAACATCTATGGTGATGTCAGTGCATCATTCACGTGGTGTTGTGACAACCGACTAGTTTCACTCAATCAGCTTGAGCTTCTTCTGGGATGGGGGGTAGTGGTGATCTTTTATTTATACTCTCCAAAAAGCATGGAAGGAAGTGCAGTTATTTGCTTTCGCCACTAGAGGCCACCTTAACCATCAACACCACATACAATTCATCTGCAGCTGGCTTTCATCAATCAAGTTTAACCCCATATTGGGGAGTAAAAATGAAAATGAAAAGGGGGGGGAAAGGGGGCAAGTAGGTAGCAGGAGAGAAGCAGGGAAGCATTTTTATTAAATGGCAAACCAAGACATTAAATGTAATCCTTATTATGGAGGGAGAGGAAGTGGGGAGGCCATAAAGCAGAGAGAGGAACAAAAAAATAAAGAAATTAAGTAAAAAATTTTTTTTTTATAAAAATGAAAATCAAATACTGGGATCCCCTTGATTAGGGGTGCTGGATGGTGGTTTCCTGTATGTACAGGTATTGATTTTTCCTCCTATTATGGATATTTGTAGATCCAAGAAAGGGATAGTGTCCCGATCCACTGTGTACGTTAGTTTTATATTTCTATCATTTCTGTTTAGGGTGTGGATGAACTTGTCAAGCTGTTCCTCATCTCCTTTCCACAGCATCAGTACATCGTCGATGTACCTCAGCCAGGCGGACCCATAGGCCCAGGTGTAGGTGTGCGTATTCCGGGACCCAAGGGGCCCCCATAGCTGTGCCCCCGGTCTGCTGGTAGTAGCCACTAAGAAATTGAAAGAAATTGTTATTCAAAGCAAACTCCTGGAGCTCAACGATGAACTCGTTTTGAGCTCCAAATTCAGGATATTTTAATTCTAGGAAGTGAGAGACTACTCTGAGACCCCATTCTTGGGGAATCGACGTGTAAAGGGATTCCACATCGATCCACACCAGGAGGGCCCCAGGGGGAACCTCAATGCTCTGTAGTCTCATAAGCACATCACGGGTGTCTTAGACCTATGATGGAAGTGTGACAACCAGTGTTTTAATAAACTCATCCACATATTTGCCTACCCTTTCTAAAAGGCCCTTAATGGTCGACACAATTGGTCTCCTTGGTGAATCAATAAGAGATTTGTGGAGTTTTGGGATAATATAGAAGGTGAGATTATTGAGTTCAGCCACCTTCAAATATTCCCATTCCCTTTCAGTCAATAGGTTTGCCTCAAGGGCAGGAAACAATTTCTGATTTAAACTGTCAACCAAGGCTGGAAAGGGATTGCCCGACAGTTTGGTATATGTGGATGAGTCACTCAGCTGTCTAAATACCTCCTTTTCGTACATCTCTTTAGACATCAACACAACATTCCCCCCTTTATCGCTTTTCTTTATGGTTAAATCCTTTGCTCTAATTCACATAGGGCCTGTCTTTCCACAGGGGATAAATTGTCTAGGCCTCGCCAAGACCAGTCAATTTTCCCTAAGTCTTTCTTGACTTAGATGTGCTGCCAGCATTGCTGCAGAGGTTGAAGGGGTGGGGGGTCGGCCTGTCAGTGCTCAGACCATATGCCGCACGTTGCATCAAATTGGTCTGCATGGCTGTCATCACAGAAGGAAGCCTCTTTTAAAGATGATGCACAAAAAAGCCTGCAAACAGTTTGCTGAAGACAAGCAGACTAATGACATAGATTACTGGAACAATGTCCTTTGGTCTGATGAGACCAAGATAAACGTATTTGGTTCAGATGGTGTCAAGCGTGTGTGGCGGTGAGGCCTACAGTCTAGCATGGTGGGAGTGTCTTGGTCTGGGGCTGCATGAGTGCTACCGGCACTGGGGAGCTACAATTCATTGGGGGAACCATGAATGCCAACATGTACTGTGACATACTAAAGCAGAGCATGATCCCCTCCCTTCAATTTTATTACATTTATAAACTATGTATACTTCATGTAAAGTCCCACGGGCGTAATTCTTCTTTGTTGTATTTAATTTGGGGGTGGAGGTGTGACACTGACAACACCAGACCATTTTCCCTTTGTATATTACTGTCTATTTACAACTGTCCTCCTTGATGATGCGCCAAGGTGCATGTGCAGTGTGTTGTAGATCGCTCAGAAAGTGTGAATATGTGAAATATAGGGACTAATACAAGAAAAAAGGTATAAAAAATTATATATGCCATTGTGAGAAAGGGGGTGAGGGGGAAAATCAAATGTGTAAGGAGGAGATCCGCTTTTAAGTAAGGCTGGGGCTACAAAAATTATTAAAGAGTAACTCCACTTTTGTTGAAAAAAAAAACCCATTCCCCTTGATGATCTATGTATATTGCAGTGGTTTTAACAAACTTTGTTGCAGATTCTTACTATTTGTTATTCTGAAGAAATTGCTGTTTGTGTCCATTTGCAGAGTGAATTAGTATTTGAGTGGTTTTATAACTATCAATCAGCTGCTGCACCTGCAGGGTTCTAATGAGGAAAGCTGCTGGGTCTACATTCCTTTAGACGTGATTTCAGTTTTGAAAGTATCACACCAAAAATTACATTTTTGTTGCAGGGGATGCTCAAAATCTGGATTTATATCTAAGTGCAGACTTCTGGGACAATCAGTGAGCCAATCGCACAAACAGAACACCTAGGGGGTGTTCTGTACATTGTTTTTGTTCTGAACACCTCCAGGTAGTCATATTGCATTGCATTTTAGAGAAAATCACAGTGCTGCAGATTTAAAAGGGAAGGTAATAACATTCAATTATAATATGACTTGTAATGCAATTGTGTACAGTATGCTATATTATTTTATTTTTTTTTATTGCAAATTTTTTTCCCCATGAAAGTAGAGTTATCCTTTAAATCTCTTTTCCATTGAGAGCTTTAATTGCTGGTTGGATGTCATGGATGTCACATCATATTCAGCAACTGAAACGTGTTGCTAATAAGATATTTAGCAACAAGCTGTTAAATCTCTCATCAGATCTAATTGCCGTATAGCCCTAAGCTACACCTGCCACAAACCTGGACAATTGAAATGAAGCATGTGATTAACAATGGAGTTACCTTATGTGAAAACTGTATGTCAAAATAATCAACACACCTGGAGGTGTAAACAATTGATGTTGTATGAAAATCCTTACTTTTCCAGTGAACATTACAGTAGAATTCCAGCTAAAGCCTAACTAGTCTTAAAAATGCTCCCTCCCCCCTCCTAACACCTATACTAACTAACTTGTGTAAAAAAAGATGTAAAAACTTACCTATTTTTGACCCAGTCATGTGATCCAAGCTGCAGGGGAATGGAGGGAGTGCCTGACAACAGCTAGAAAAGCTGGGAGGCTCCTATGGTTCAGTTGTGTTGGTGGTCCCTCCTCTCCTCTACTTTCAACACTGGCTGACACAAGGGAGCTGGATCAAGTGACTGGACTGAAAATAGGCAAGTATTTGCAGCTATTTTACACAGGTTGGTTAGTATAGGTGTTAGGAGGGGGTAAGGAGCATTTTTTGGACTGGGCTTTAGCTAGAATTCTACTTTAACCTCTTGGCGCTGGCCACATGAAAATATGCAGCCTGTCGGCGGGTGGGTCTTTGTGTCGAGCAGCTGCATATTTGCGTGCAATATTGCAAAAACAGCTGTGCCAAGAGCGTGTGCCCTGCTTTAGAGAGAAACAAGGCATTCATTATCATTCACATTTTTGTGGATCCACATGTGGAGAGTAATTACTTACCCCAAGATGGATACAGGAGTCCATCATGAAGGCAGAACTGGTATTGCAGGCTAACTTGCTCAACTATTTTCAGGCCGTGCTGGTCTTAATGCTGACCTTGCTGTCTGGTCTGAGTTCTGGCCATTGTGAGTAGTCTATAGGGCAGTGTACAGGTGTCAAAAGCATGTAGGGTAGTGTACAGGTGCCAGTATTTTGTAGGGCACTGTATAGGGTCAGTAGTTTGTAGGGCAGAGTACAGGGGTTAGTCAGGTTGTATGGCAGTCTACAAAGGTCAGTAGTTTATAGGGCAATGCAGTCGTTTTTAGGTCAGTGTGCAGATGCAAGTAGTTTGTAGGGCAGCGTACAAGGATCCACAGTTTGTAGGACAATGAACAGAAGTCAGTAGTTTAAAGAGCATAGTACAGGGGTCAGTATGGCAGCACAGAGTGCCTTGACAGGGGTCAGTATTCAGACCCCTTGAAATTTTCCACATTTTGTCATGTTACAACCAAAAACATAAATGTATTTTATTGGGATTTTATGTGATAGACCAACACAAAGTGGCACATAATTGTGAAGTGGAAAGAAATTGATAAATGGTTTTCAATTTTTTTACAAATAAATATCTGAAAAGTGTGGCGTGCATTTGTGTTCAGCCCCCCTGAGTTAATACTTTTTAGAACCACTTTAAGCTGCAATTACAGCTGCAAGTCATTTTGGGTCTCCGACAGCTTTGCACATCTAGGAGATTGAAATTTTTGCCCATACTTCTTTGCAAAATAGCTCAAGTCTGCCGAATCTGTGAACAGCAATTTTCAAGTCTTGCCACAGATTCTCAATTGGATTTAGGTCTGGACTTTGGCTGGTTCATTCTAACACATGAATATGCTTCGATCTAAACCATTCTATTGTAGCCCTGGCTGTATGTTTAGGGTCGTTGTCCTGCTGGAAGGTGAACTTCTGCCCCAGTCTCAAGTCTTTTGTAGACTCTAACAGGTTTTCTTCTAAGATTGCCCTGTATCTGGCTCCACCTATCTTCCCGTCAACTCTGACCAGCTTCCCTGTCCCTGCTGAAGAAAAGCATCCCCACAACATGATGCTGCCACCGCAATGTTTCACAGTTGCGATGGTGTGTTCAGGGTGATGTGCAGAATTAGTATTCTGCCACACATAGCATTTCGCTTTTAGGCCACAAAGTTCAGTTCTGCTCTCATCTGACCAGAGCACCTTCTTCCACATGTTTGTTGTGTCCCACATATGGCTTCTTGCAAACTGCAAATGGGATTTTTTATGGCTGACTTTTAACAATGGCTTTCTTCTTGCCACTCTCCCATAAAGGCCAGATTTGTGGAGTGCACGACTAATAGTTGTCCTGTGAACAGATTCTCCCACCTGAGCTGTGGATCTCTGCAGCTTCTTCAGAGTTACCATGGGCCGCTTGGCTGCTTTTTTGATTAATGCTCTCCTTGCCTAGCCTGTCGGTTTAGGTGGTTCAAAGCTTGGGATATTTTTATTTATAACCAAACCCTGCTTTAAGCTTCTCCACAACTTTATCCCTGACCTGGCTGGTGTATTACTTGGCCTTCATGATGTTGTTTGTTCACTAAGGTTCTCTAACAAACCTCTGAGGGCTTCTCAAAACAGCTGTATTTATACTGAGATGAAATTACACACAGGTGGACTCTATTTACTAATTAGGTGACTTCTGAAGGCAAAGGATTCCACTAGATTTCAGTTAGGGTTAGTTAGTTAGTTAGTTAGTTAGTTAGTTATAGGGGGCTGAATACAAATGCACGTCACACTTTTCAGATATTTATTGGTAAAAAATTTTTAAAACCATTTATCATTTTCTTTCCACTTCACAATTTTGTGCCACTTTCTGTTGGTCTATCACATAAAATCCCAATAAAATACATTTACATTTTTAGTAACATAACAAAATGTGGAAACTTTTAAGGGGTAAGAATACTTTTTCAAGGCACTGTACATAGTTCAGCAGAGCAGACTGCAGGTGTAAAATTTGTGAAATTTACCCCACAGCAGATCATCAGTGACACATTGCTACCTGATCTGGCACGCTGACCCCCTTCACCCCTCCTCTCTCATTTATCCCATGTGATGTCACATACAAGTGCCTGGGATGGATGGGAGAGGAGGGTGGCCGGATCAATGCAAAGTATGCAACTATATTTCTTACCCTTGCTGCTCCGCATATGAGAGATAAGCACTTCCGACACAGGGTTGGAATAGAGGGGGCGCAAATTATCTTTCACTTGCCCAAGATCAGCAGGTAGATCGTGCATGACGGAATGCTGACCCCTGCCCTAAGGCAATCAGATATTCTCTGGCCCAACAATCACAGGTGTTGTTACTTATATACTTTGCAAATATTAATAGCCAGTTATATTCTGTGCATTCAGGAATGTATACAACATTTTTAAACAATCAACTAAGCTGGCTAGATTCTAGTTCTTGAGGGAGTCTAGTCCACATTTTCACACCTCTTAACGTGAAGAAGTCTTTCCATATGAGGAGAAGAAGAAGTCTTTTCCTACAGTTGCAAAGAGTGCCCCCCCCCCATCCTTTGTAATGACCTTAAAGTGAATAACTCTACACCATGTTTACTATATTGTCTAGGTATTTATACATGTGATCATATCCTCCTTTAATGTTAGGGTTAGTTAGTTAGTTAGTTAGTTAGTTAGTTAGTTAGTTAGTTAGTTAGTTAGTTAGTTAGTTTAGATAGGTATCAGATTATAGGGGGCTGAATACAAATGCACGTCACACTTTTCAGATATTTATTGGTAAAAAAATTTTAAAACCATTTATCTTTTCCTACAGTTGCAAAGAGTGCCCCCCCCCCCATTCTTTGTAATGACCTTAAAGTGAATAACTCTACACCATGTTTACTATATTGACTAGGTATTTATACATGTGATCATATTCTCCTTTAATGTTAGGGTTAGTTAGTTAGTTAGTTAGTTAGTTAGTTAGTTAGTTAGTTAGTTAGTTAGTTAGTTACGTGAAGAAGTCTTTCCGTATGAGGAGAAGAAGTCTTTTCCTACAGTTGCAAAGAGTGCCCCCCCCCTCCCCCATTCTTTGTAATGACCTTAAAGTGAATAACTCTACACCATGTTTACTATATTGACTAGGTATTTATACATGTGATCATATCCTCCTTTAATGCCCTTTCTCAAAAGAGAACACAGTCAGTTCAGCAAATTGTTCAGTTTGGTTGCTCTTCTCTGCACTGTCTCCAGTTCCCAATATCCTTTTTGTAATCTAGTGCCCAAAACTAGATTGCATATATTACTAATTACAGGAGCAAAGCTATGTCTTTTCTCTCTGGAGTCAATATCTCTATTAACAAAAGAAAGTATGTTTGCTTTAGAAACTGCATCTTGGCACTGCGTGCTTTTTTAAAGCACACCAGGACACCCAGATCCTTCATTGACTCCAAAAGCAATAGAACCTCTGCACCATGGAGCAGGGTGAATCAATACTTTTATCTCGTATAATTTGCTTCTCCTCTGGTATGCCTTCAGCACACTGTTTTAGGTTGATTTACCAAAGGCAAATAGACTGTGCACTTTGCAAATGCAGTTGAGGTCTGCAAGTGTAGTTGTTCAGAGCTTAGTAAGTGAGGTGAAGCTTCACTTTGTACAGAAAACCCAATCACACGTAAGGAAAAAAACACAAAAAAAACTCAGCATTTTTGCTTGCACCTGATTGGATGATAAAAGTCAGCAGAGCATCCCCTCATTTACTAAACCTTGGACCAACTGGACTTAAGCCTCGTGAACACACGATCAGATTTTCAGACGACCGTTCGTCTGATTTTTGATGCATGCTAGTCTCATGTCAAAAGGGAAGAGGTTACTCACCATACAAAAATTTTCGTACAACAGATTACAACTTCAGAAGTGACATAATGTGTTGAATTGTTTTGTATGTGTTTTTTCCTTTCTGGGCATGCATAGTCTTGCTCTTACGATTCTTTTCGTACGAAAACCATACTGATTAAATGGAAATCGGACGTTGAGTTTACGTATGACAAAAATTTTATAGTCTGCACATCTAGCTTTTGTCGTACGAAAAACTGGAATTGGCTGTCGAAAGCACCATACTAACAATCTGAAAATCAGCAGATCATTCATTGAACAAAATTTTACTTCCGATTTTCGTATCGTGTGTACGGGCCTTTAGAGAGTGCAACTTCACTTGTGTAATGCACAATCTATTTGTCTTTAGTAAACCAACCCCTATGTTTCTGTGCAGGACATATTTACCTGTGCTGTCTGCCTCAGTGGGTTCCATGCAAGTATCCAGAAAGGTCTACATTTTAAACAGTTTTCATTCTGTACAGCATGAACGTGTACTGTTCTCTGCACCTGCATGGAAGGTAAAAATCACTATCGGATCCTGTGTACTCCTGCAATATGAGTCTGCGCTGGTTTGTTTGTACTGGCTTAGTATTACTGTGTTTTAGCTGTTCAGGATGCTAAGCCTTTAGAATAACTACTAGCTTCTGTACATACAGTATGTGCAGCATAAATCTGCCCAGCCTCTGTGTGAGGCTGTATTTCATAAGAATTATGCCATAACTTTAACAACCGGTGTCTGCTGTGCTTCCATTTTCAGGATTTGCATTTCAACACAAGTGGACAGACAACAGATTAGTTAAACAGGATGGAGATAAAGTAATACATAGTACAAGCCTGAGAACAGGAGTCTAGTGAGAATGCAGTAACCAGACAGAGGCTTTAACCAAGAATGACAGGTAATGAATGTACAGAAAAATATAGGGTAGGTGTGGTGGGATCAATGAAGATATACTAGAAGCAGAAGGAGGAAATTTCACTTAATAAATATCTTATTTGTGCTGAAAGTGCAACCTTTCTTGAGTACAGGCTGTCAGAATGTTGGAAGGTTTCCAATGTGATGTCATAAAGCATAGAACAGTCTCACAGCGGCATTGCACTACAGAATTAGGTACTAGTCTTCAGTATGAAACAAGGACATAACAATGAATGGGCAATCTATGTGAACAGAATAATACAAAACTTTAGTATCTACTTCATTGTTTCTGCTGCTACAAGTTTAAAGTAAGACACCAGTTGTTTTGGGAAAATATATGCATTCTTACTTTTTTCTCTTCTGAAATTGTAAGATTGATGGCACTTATCAAATTGCCAGAAGGGCATGCCTTTTATTATCACCACCTGCACAGTCTCAGTGTTGTCAAAAGAAACGATGCAGCTACTGTAGCACTTTACATGTGCAAGAATCTTAGAATCGCACCAAAAATGATACTCTATGGGACAACAGGCAGGATCCTAAATAACAAGAAGAAAAAACACAGACAAGTGTTGGATTTCTAAAGGCCGCGGCTGTTTATTTATTGGTTTCAAAATATTTATTAATTCATCATATCAAGAACTTAAATCTATAAACTTTAAACAACCTAGCCACTACAACCAACTTTCCACCAACATATGAATATACGAAACATGAAAAGTTTATTAACTTTAAAACACTGGTCTCCCTTTGTATTTATATACAAAAGTGACACCGCCGCATAATTACAGCCACGACAAAGGGGAGGTGGGGGGGGGGGGACACCACAGCTCAGTCTTCTGAGGCAATTGAGCCTGACTGGACGGAACTCCTTTATATAGTCCTTATGGGGGCCAGACAAACCCAGTTTGAACCGGATTTTCCCAGGCTTACCCATGAGACTCAGGAGAGGTCACCTGTATCCCTCTCTCAAGCAATGTACGCACTATAAGTTCCCCCAGGGGACCTGAGACTCCAGGGGGAACTTGAAGCTGCCTGCCCCTGCCGCTCTCCCATGAGGAAAAGGGGAATTGAAACCGCTTCCCCTTTTCCTATCATCATGGCACCAGTTCCTGCAGTGCGTAGCACACGCTGCAATTTTATAGATAGAGAATTTAGGAGTTATTCCATTTATTGTTGTAACCCTTGTAATTCATTCTCTAACGTTTCTCTTTGCAAGCTTTTTAAAATTGGCAGTTTATCCCCTCCTATCTCCTCCCGGATCATGCATGCCCATCATTTCTGCCTAAAATACAAACAGTACATTTCTGCGTTCCTGCTGCCATCTTCTATAGAGACAAAGCCACAGGAATACGGTTAGTGCCTGGGTTATAATGACACTTATATCAAGACATGCTAAACCCCATCTATTCAGCCGTCTATTTCATATTTCAATTAGCATGCATTCTGCACACAACCAACAGGAAACTCAAAACACCACTCAGAGGGATAGCTATTCCTTTGTCTCAGAGAAATGTCCTATTTTAACATCATTCCCCTTATCTGACTCTAGTTTCTTCTCAGGCACAAACCATGTGGCCTGCGTGACAAAAGCAGATTTCTCTGCAACTATGTCTGAATTCATTTGAAACTCTCTGCACTTTTAAAACCTTTGGTTTCCAGAGGCCAGAAATATGCTACACAATCTCTATTCCCTCTAACCCTGTTCAGGATTCTCCCTTCCTTGAGGATATTATGGAGGACCCTGATTGTGTAGTGGAGATTGCAGAGGATTTTCCTTCAACTGCATTTTTGAGGGACAAGCTAGGACTTCATGCTAAAAGTTTTCTACTGTGGACACACTAATTGAAGCTGTGCAGATTAGTCTTTGCCTAACATCATCTAATCCTTCACAGTCTAAATAAGCCCTTATAGGCATTCAAAAACTGACAAGAAAGACTTTTCCAGTGCACGCACAAATTGATGGTGATGAAGACCTGCCCAATCCTGAAAGGATTTTCACTCCTTTTAAGCTTTTTGTTGAAAATTATCCTATGGAAAGAGAATTTAAGAAGTAATAGACTATTGCAGTAATGGGTTCTACTATTTCAGTTCCCAAAAAACACCTTATGCCGCGTACACACGATCGGAATTTCCGTCAGAAAAAACTTGGATGGTTTTTCCGACGGAATTCCGCTCAAGCTTTCCTTGCATACACACGGTCACACAAAAGTTCTCTGAACTTTCGACTGTCAAGAACGAGGTGACGTACAACACTACGACGAGCCGAGAAAATGAAGTGCAATGCTTCCGAGCATGCGTCAAATTGTTTCCGAGCATGCGTGATTTTTTGCGCGTCCGAATTGCATATAGACGTACGCTTTTTCGGATAGGAACTTTTCCCGACCGAAAAATAGAGAACATGCTCACAATCTTTTGCTGGTTGGAATACCGCCAGCAAAAGACCGATGGAGCATACACACGGTCGCATTTTCCGACAAAAAGCTCTCATTTGAGTTTTGCGGCATTTCCGATCGTGTGTACGCGGCATTACAGTTCCTATTGAGGATGTTCACTCTTAAGGTTTCTGTTCATAGGCATCTGGAAGCTCTCCTAAAGACCTTATTTGCCCTTGCAGGTCCTGCCCTTCAGCCAACCATTGCTGCCATGTCTTTTCTCTTAGACCAATTACAGCTGATGTCTTCAACATTATTATTTTGTTTTGACACTATGGAGAATGTAATTTGCCAACTCTAGAATGTTCCTTATGTGCAGGATTTTGCAATTATAAGCTTGGTCTGCTGAACCTACTTGTAAAAAGTATCTTCTATGCATGCCATTTGACCTCCTATTTGGGGAATCCCTTGATTAATTCATCAAGGAAGTTATTAAAGGAAAGGTGCCCCAAAAGAAGAAGCAAAAGTCTCCTACTTCAAACCAAGCCTTATCATCTCCTTTCATCAGAAGCCCTGAACTCCAATAAGTCCAATAAGTCTGCCCAGAAGCCCTCCTCACAACAAAGGGGTGCTTTAACTCTTTTGAGTGGGGGGTGTCTGTTGGCATTTGTGCCAGTCTGGGCCCGAGATGTCATGGACCTCTGGGTACAATCTGTCATTTCAAAGTACAAAATGAATTTTCTATCTTTGCTCCCTCCTCACTTCATGCCTTCCAATATGCCAGCTTCAATCCAAAATAAGGCAGATTTAATGACTGCCTTGCACCAAGTTCAATCACAAGGAGTGGTTGTATCAGTTCCTTTAGAATGGTTTCAAGGTTGCTATTCTATTCTATTGACAGCGTCATGACCAAATGGGGGTATCCACCAAATACTGGACTTGAAATCTCTAATTTCATATACCAAAATTCCAGATTGAATCAACAAGATCTGCCATTGCTTCTCTTAGACATATGAGATGCCTATCCACACAGTACCATGTTCCCCTCACATGCTGTGGGAGATCAACACTTCCAACTTGTAACACTACTGTTTGGGCTCTCCTCCGCACCCAATTGTTCACTAAACTGCTTGCCCCAGCTTTGGCTTTTCTACAAACCCAGGGTTTTCATGTCACTGGTTACCTGGACGACCGCCTACTAAAGGACTCCTCAGCCACAATATCCAAGAATGATTTAGTTCTTTCAAACCTTTGGCTGAATAATCAACTCTTCAGTCTGCTCTTCAACCATCACACACTCTGGAGTACCACAGCCCAAGCCAGAACTGTCCTTCCTTCACACAATTATTCTCTGGTAAAAACAGCACCCCTCAATTTGCATCTGCATGAGGGTTCTGGGCTTGATGGTATCCTCCTTTCAAGGCAATTTCCTATTCCCAGTTTCATGATGGACCTCTTCAATACAAAAAACCTCATGATATTGAATTGCCCAATGCTTCTGTCTGGCCAGACAAAGCTCTGACATGGTGGGATCTCTAATTCTGTGTTGGAGTTGGGAAAATCTTTCCTTCACATGCCCTGGAAGGTGGTGTCAGTTGCCAGCCTTACTGGCTGGGGCAGGGTTTACAACCCTTGGAGGTCAAAACTTCTCATCAACATTATGAAGAGCCATCAAATTATTTTTACAACACTGGACCTACCTTCTTCAAGGTCACCCAGTTGGTTTATAAGCCACTGCTGTGTCACTGCATTGTGCGACTGTACACTATCAAGGGGGCACCAGAAGCTGCTGTGAGACAAACCATGCACATCGCTGAAATGGACACTTGGCAGGCAGACTTTCTAAACTGCCAATGCCTATACCCAGGGGAGTGTTCTCTGCACCCCACAATCTTTCAAAATCTCTGCCAAAGGTGGGGAAAATTAGATGTTTACATCCTGGCCTCCAGGTTTAACAAACTGAACAAATTTGTAGTCAAGACCAGGGATCCTCTAGCCTATGCAACAGATGCTCTTGTAATTCCTAAAACTCAATTCAAATTGATTTGTGTCTTCCCTTTGATAAAAATCCTTCCTTGAGTGCTGTGCAAGATAGAGGAAGAAAGGGTTCCGCTGTTTCTCATCGCACCAAATAGGTCCAGAAGCATGTGATACATTGACTTCTCATGAACGAGCCTTGGCCTCTTTCAAACATATCAGACTTACTGGCCAAAGGCCCTCTGTTCCATCCTGCTTCTCAGTCGCTAGCCTAATGGCATGGATTTTGAAGTCGTATAGGATATGGGTGTTTTTGACTCTATTATTCCCACTTTACTCAGACCAAGAAAATTCAACCTCTGCAAGAATTACCATTGCAGATGAAATAATTACTTTATCTGGTGTGAAAACAGATAGTTGGACCCTAGGGAACACTCTATTTTAGCCTTCAGTCTGGTCTTAACTAGCCCTGAGGACATAGGTTTGGCCTTATACTTGCTTTGCGATAAGATATCAGGACTTTTCTTCATGGAGTTGCTCATTTAAATCCCCCAATTCGACCTTCTGTGTCACCTTGGAACGTCAACTGGGTGCTCTCTCTCCTTCAGAGACCCCCTTTTGAAACTGATTAGACTTTTCTTTGGAAGACCTCACATGTAAGGTCACCATTATATCTGTTAGGTGGGTTTACGAGTTGACAACTCTTTCTTGTAAAGAGCCTTTTCTTTTTTGCACAAGGACAAGGTGGACAACATGGTTTTGAGGCCAAAACCTTAGTCTTACAGTGTTTTCTTCTGCCAACCTCAATGTGACATTGTCCTCTGTTTCCTCTGTTTTGCTTCAAAACAAGGAAATTGCCTTACACTTCCTGAATGTGGTCAAGGCTGTTAGAGTCTACTTGGCAGCCACGGCCTCTATTAACAAGACTCCCTTTTCATTCTGCCTGGAGGTCCTCATGGAAGACATCCTGCTTCCCGATGTACCTCTGTCGGGTGGATCACACAACTTACTTCCAGGGCCTTTGCCCTTAGGCTGGGTTCAAACTGTTGTGGGGAGCGGCTCACAGCAGGGGTCCAGTGTGTCCCTGTTCTCTGTTTCAGGTAGGAATCAGGCCCAAATTTTTGTCTGAATTGGGACCTGAAAGGGACCAGAAGACACACGGGACTCTTCTGCAAACCGCTCCTCAGCTGTCCCGGAGATGTGTAAACTGGCTTCATTGAGGGGAAACTGCATCCAATTCACATAAGTGTGAATCCAGCCTTAAGCAAAATGTTCCCCCCTTCATTATCAGTGCTCATTCCATGAATAATTGGTGTTGGTGTCTCCTAGGCTTTTCAGCATCTGTATCTCAGATTTGCAAGGCCACCAACTGGTCCTCTGTTCAACTATTCTCTAAGTTCTACCAGGTGGATGTTCAGGCCTCGGCTGATGCGAGCTTTAGCCAAAAGATACTTTAATAACCACTTGCCGCCAAATAATGTACCTAGTACGTCATTTGACTTCAAGCTAACTAGCCGCTCAATTGCTATTACAAGGAATGGGAGGGGACGTTCCCCGCCACCATACAATGCTCTCTCAGGTTTTTCCGTTGCATTGGGAGACCCAAGCAACCAGCCAGCCCAACAAAATCGGGATCGTAACCCAGAAGTAGGGATGAGCTTCGAGTTCGAGTCGAACTCATGTTCGACTCGAACATTGTCTGTTCGCAAGTTCGCCGAACAGCAAACAATTTCACGGCAAATTCGAATGCCACAGAACACCCTTTAAAAGTCTATGGGAGAAATCAAAAGTGCTAATTCTAAAGGCTTATATGCAAGTTATTGTCATAAAAAGTGTTTGGGGACCTGGGTCCTGCCCCAGGGGTCATGGGTCAATGCAAAAAAAAGTTTTAAAAACGGCCGTTTTTTCAGGAGCAGTGATTTTAATAATGCTTAAAGTCAAACAATAAAAGTGTAATATCCCTTTAAATTTTGTACCTGGGGGGTGTCTATAGTATGCCTGTAAAGGGGCGCATGTTTCCCGTGTTTAGAACAGTCTGACAGCAAAATGACATTTCAAAGGAAAAAAGCCATTTAAAACTACTCGCGGCTATTGCATTGCCGGTCCGACAATACACAAAGAAGTTCATTGACAAAAACGGCATTGGAATTCCCCATAGGGGAACCCCAAACCAAAATTTAAAAAAAATGACGTGGGGGTCCCCCTAAATTCCATACCAGGCCCTTCAGGTCTGGTATGGATATTAAGGGGAACCCCGGCCAAAATTTAAAAAAAAAATGACGTGGGGGTCCCCCAAAAATCCATACCAGACCCTTATCCGAGCACGCAACCTGGCAGGCCACAGGAAAAGAGGGGGGGACGAGAGAGCGCCCCTTCCTCCTGAACCGTACCAGGCCACATGCCCTCAACATTGGGAGGGTGCTTTGGGGTAGCCCCCCAAAACACCTTGTCCCCATGTTGATGAGGACAAGAGCCTCATCCTCACAACCCTGGCCGGTGGTTGTGGGGGTCTGCGGGCGGGGACTTATCGGAATCTGGAAGCCCCCTTTAACAAGGAGACCCCCAGATCGTGGCCCCCCGTGTGAAATGGTAAGGGGGTACAAAAGTACCCCTACCATTTCACTAAAAAACTGTCAAAAATGTTAAAAATGACAAGAGACAGTTTTTGACAATTCCTTTATTTAAATGCTTCTTCTTTCTTCTATCTTCCTTCATCTTCTTCTTCTTCTGGTTCTTCTGGCTCTTCTGGTTCTTCCTCCGGCGTTCTCGTCCAGCATCTCCTCCGCGGCGTCTTCTATCTTCATCTCCTCGGGCCGCTCCACACCCATGGCATGGGGGGAGGCTCCCGCTCTTCTCTTCATCTTCTTCTCTTCATCTTCTTCTTCATCTTCTTCTTTTCTTCTCTTCTTCATTTTCTTCTCTGGGCTGCTCCGCATCCATGCTGGCATGGAGGGAGGCTCCCGTTGTGTGACGGCATCTCCTCGTCTGACAGTTCTTAAATAACGGGGGCGGGGCCACCCGGTGACCCCGCCCCCTCTGACGCACAGGACATGATGGACTTCCCTGTGGCATTCCCCGTGACGTCACAGGGAAGTCCCGTCAAGTCACCGTGCGTCAGAGGCCGCGGAGGAGAACCAGAAGAGCCATAAGAACCAGAAGAAGATGAAGGAAGATAGAAGAAAGAAGAAGCATTTAAATAAAGGAATTGTCAAAAACTGTCTCTTGTCATTTTTAACATTTTTGACAGTTTTTTAGTGAAACGGTAGGGGTACTTTTGTACCCCCTTACCATTTCACACAGGGGGGAAGGCCGGGATCTGGGGGTCCCTTTGTTAAAGGGGGCTTCCAGATTCCGATAAGCCCCCCGCCCGCAGACCCCCACAACCACTGGCCAGGGTCGTGGGGATGAGGCCCTTGTCCTCATCAACATGGGGACAAGGTGTTTTGGGGGCTACCCCAAAGCACTCTCCCAATGTTGAGGGCATGTGGCCTGGTACGGTTCAGGAGGGGGGGCGCTCTCCCGTCCCCCCTCTTTTCCTGCGGCCTTCCAGGTTGCGTGCTCGGATAAGGGTCTGGTATGGATTTTTGGGGGACCCCACGCCGTTTTTTTTGGGGTTTTTTTGGCACGGGGTTCCCCTTAAAATCCATACCAGATCTGAAGGGTCTGGTATGGAATTTAGGGGGACCCCCACGTCATTTTTTTTTTAAATTTTGGCCGGGGTTCCCCTTAATATCCATACCAGACCTGAAGGGCCTGGTATGGAATTTAGGGGGACCCCCACGTCATTTTTTTTTTAAATTTTGGTTCGGGGTTCCCCTGTGGGGAGTTCCCATGCCGTTTTTATCAATGAACTTTTATGTGTATTGTTGGACCGGCAATGCAATAGCCGCGAGTAGTTTTAAATGGCTTTTTTCCTTTGAAATGTCATTTTGCTGTCAGACTGTTCTAAACATGGGAAACATGCGCCCCTTTACAGGCATACTATAGACACCCCCCAGCTACGAAATTTAAAGGGATATTACACTTTTCTTGTACAAAAGGTTTTATTGAAAATATATATCAACAGAAAAGTGCAAAACAGTGATGGATACATCATGAATTAACTGGTATAAGGCTGCCGACATCCAGCGGGTGGAGCTATTGTTCAAAGATTTAAGCCTGGACTCAGGCGGTTCAATGCCGAGGCCAGGCGACATACTAAGGCGTATCCTCATCCCGCGTATTCTGGCGTAGCGGTATGATATCAGTACGTATTAATATGATTGCAAACATACATGAATAACTAAAAAATACAATGCGAAATGTTGTTGCAATACATAACGTTACATGAAGAAATAAAAAAAAAAGTAGAATAAAAATAAAAATATAAAATAAAGAAAAACATAAAGAACCAGTAATAAATTCAGATTAAATTGAATAACCTCAGAGAGGATAAAATACCTCTGAATGTAATAATTTGTTTGTTATATTAAATTTCTGATCATTGTAGAATTAAGCCCGAGGGCCTGAATAAAGAGAAGGAGAGAGAAATTGAAAGTGGGAAAGGAGGGGGGTAGAAAGAAGAGAAAGGAAGGAAGGACCCTGGGGTGGGGGGAATGGAGGCTTATTATAAGGAAAGGAGCGTTAGATCAAATCTTGATGGGCGATTGTAAGTCACCCAGTGTTGCCATATCCTGAGGAACTTATCATGAGTGTCCAGCAATATGGCCATAAGTTTCTCATTTACCATGATATCATTCACGGTATTTTTAACTGCTTCAAAACTAAGGTTCGGGGTTTTCCAGGCTCTTGCTATGGTGAGTTTAGTTGCAGTGAAAATCTGTGCTGCTAACTGACGTTCAGGACGAAGAAGTTCTGCAATTGGTTTCCATAAAAGGGCCTCAAAAGGATCCCGCTTTATGTTAGTATTAAAAAGATTGCGTAATAGTGCATATACTCTAACCCATAGTCTGCAGACCCTGGGACAGGTCCACCAAATATGCGCCATCGTGCCCTCCTGTGAGCACCCACGAAAACAGAGGGGGGAGTAAGATGGGATGAAACTTGCTAATCTAGCCGGAATATAATACCATCTATAGAAAACTTTATACGCATTCTCTAAAAAGAGAACATTCTTGGAACATTTAGATAGCGCAGTAGTCATACTATGCCAGTCCTCCGGGTCTAATTGTTTCCTGAACTCAGCCTCCCATTGGAGTTGGTAGGGTCTCAATGGTGTTGTCTTAGAATTAATTATAGCGGTATATATTAGAGAAATCAAACCCGAGGATTGGGGGCGTAATCTACAAAGGCTTTCAAATGGTGTCATGACAAAGGGGGCAGAATGGGATGTTGTAAGTTGTCTGAGAAAATGTCTAATTTGCAAGTAACTGTAATGCTCCCTAAGGGGGATATCATGTGAAGAACGTAAGGCAGTGAAAGAGATGATCTTGGTTGGGGTGAAAAACGAATGGATATCTATGAAGCCATTATCGGACCACCGCTTAAATTGCAGCGGATTATCACAACCTGGTTGAAATAAAGGGCAGTGGAGGAGACGGAGTAACGGGAGATGAGGAGAAATTAGGCCTGCTGAGTATTTAACCCATCCCATAATTTGAGGGAATGAGCCAAACAGGGACCTATGGTAGGAGGGCGATGTGCTTTAGGAAGCCAAGGAAGAGAAGCTAGAGGTGTTGGGTGTGCGTTGACCAAATCAATGGTGGCCCATAGTGGCATTTGTTGCTTTGCATGAAGGTGAGATAATGGGGCGATACCCGCTGCTATATAGTATGCTTGCAAGTTAGGAACTGAAAGGCCACCATTGACTCTGCGCGCGTAAAGCACTTGTCTCTTGATCCTGGGCCTCTTGTGGCCCCATATAAATTGCATAATTTTACGTTGGTGTATTCGAATAATATGGGGAGGCACTTGAACTGGCAAAACTCTAAAATAATAGAGCAATTTAGAGAGGTATGTCATGCGGGATATTACACTTTTATTGTTTGACTTTAAGCATTATTAAAATCACTGCTCCTGAAAAAACGGCCGTTTTTAAAATTTTTTTTTGCATTGATCCATGTCCCCTGGGGCAGGACCCAGGTCCCCAAACACTTTTTATGACAATAACTTGCATATAAGCCTTTAAAATTAGCACTTTTGATTATTCATGTTCGTGTCCCATAGACTTTAACGGTGTTCGCGTGTTCGAACGAACTTTTTTCCTGTTCGCATGTTCTAGTGCGAACCGAACAGGGGGGTGTTCGGCTCATCCCTACCCAGAAGAGATAACATGACATCACTTCCAGTTTACCTGGATGTTTTCGGAGCCATTTTCAAATAATGGAATGCATTGAAAAATACAGATCTTGGTGTTTTTGAATCTTTTTAAGTGGAGAGGAGTGATTTGGGGGCTTATTGACCCCAGATCCCTCCAAAAAGAGTACCTGTCATGTGCCTTTTGCTGTCACAAGGGATGTTTACATTCCTTGGGACAGTAATAAAAGTGCTAAAAAAAATTAAAGCAACACTTTAAAAATAAAAACAAATAAAATAAATTAATAATGAAAAAAAAAAAGTAAGGTGCCCCCATTCCCCTGTGCTTGCGTGCAATGGCGAACATGCACGTAGGCAAACAGCGATCGTCCCGCACATGTGAGGTATCGCTGTAAACAGCAGATCATAGGCAGCAATTCTAGCACTAGACAACCTCTGTAAATCTAAAGTGGTAACCTGTAAAGGATTTTAAAGCCTCGCCTATGGATAGTAAAATGGACGTCTTTTGTTGCCGTTGCATGGGTGTGCACAGTTTTAAAGCATGACATGTTTGGTATCTATTTACTCCGCATAACATCATGTTTTATATTTTACAAAAAAATTTGGGTTATGTATTGTGTTTATTTGCATTAACCACTTGACCTCCGGAAGATTTATCCCCCTTCCTGACAAGGCCATTTTTTTGTGATACGGCACTGCGTTACTTTAACAAACAACTACGCAGTTGTGCGACACTGTACCCAAATAAAATGTATGTCTTTTTTTCTTTTTGTGGTATTTGATCACCTTTTTGTTTTTATTTGTTGCACTATAAACAAAAAAAGACAGACGATTTTGAAGAAAAAAAAATTCTTTACTTTCTGCTATAAAATATATCCAATAAAAAAAATGGAAAAAATCTAATAATTTCTTCATAAATTTAGGGCAATATGTATTCTGCTACATGGTTTTGGTAAAAAAAAAATCCAATAAGCTTATATTGATTGGTTTGCGCAAAAGTTAAAGTGTCTACAAACTATGGGATGTTTTTAATTTATATTTTTTTAAATAGTAATGGCGGCGATCAGCGACTTATAGCAGGACTGTGCTATTTGTGCAGACATTTGGACACTAACTACTTTTGACACTTTTTGGGAACCAGTGACATTATTACAGTGAACAGTGCTAGAAGTAAGCACTGTCCCTGTACTAATGATACTGGCTGGGAAGGGGTTAACATCAGGGGCGATCAAAGGGTTAACTGTGTGCCTGTTCAGTGTCTTTCTAAACTCTGTGAGGTGTGTTTACTAGGGGAAGACGTGGATCCTAGTCCCTGCTTTGCAGAGACACAGGATCCATGCCTTCCCTCCTGTCAGAACGGCAATCTGCCTCGTTTACATAGGCAGACTGCAGTTCGGTCTCTGTGACTGATTATCGGTGGACATCGAGTTTGAGGTACCCGCTGTGTATAATCATAGCAGGAGCTAGATGGCGGTGGCGCCCCCTACCCGGAAGCGTGGGATCATGTATATATACATGATCCTGCGCACAGCAGCCACCCTCTAGCAGTAAAACTGCTAGAGGGCGGTCGGCAAGTGGTTAGAATTTTAAAAAAGTGTACTTTTTCCCCAAAATTGTGTGTGAAAAACCACTACGCAAATACTGTGTGATACAAATAATTGCAAAACCCACCAATTTATCCAGGACCTCTGCTTAAAAAAAATATATAATGTGTTCTAAGTAATTTTCTATCAAAAAAAAAAAACCATGATTGTTACATGTAAACAAAAAGTGCCAGAAAAGGCCTGGTCTTCAAGTGGTTAAGCTGTTATCTGAGTGCTTTCAATCTCTTTAACCACTGGGTAGGGGCGCGAAGGGGTCCCTGTAAGGCCACCTGGATCGCTTATACACAACAGCCCATCGCTGGCCAAAAAAAAACAAAAAAAGAGTACCAGGATCAAGTCTGCAGCTGAAGCCATGATCCTGGTATTAACTTGCCATCAGGACATTTATATGTATGTCGGATAGCAAGTGGTTAAAGTGGTTGTAAACCTCTGACATGAAAAATGAACAAAGCATATCCTTCTATAGTGTGCACTTGCATCAATTCAAAGCACTGACTGTGATTTTGGTCTGCAGTCTGGTTCCTCTGCTATCTACATGAGTCATTTCTGACTGGCTGTGCAGACTCCAAGTGGTCCGCCCCCCCGACCGATGGAGCACCAGACACCAGGAGAGAGTGGGGAACAGGGCGGGGCCAAACCGCGGCTCTGTGTGTCTTATGGATGCATAGAGCGGGGCTTGGGAACGAGCATGCCCCAGAGCAAGCAGCTTGCTATTGGGCCATTGGCTGAAGAGGAGGAGCCAGGAGCCCCAGCAGGGGACCCGAAAAAAGGAGGACTGGAGCTACTCTGTACAAAACCATTGCACAGAGCAGGTAAGTATAACACGTTTGTTATTTATTAAATTAACCTTTAAATAGGAAGTAAACCCTGATAGGTTTTACTTGCTCTTTTTTCCCCTGCAAAGTAAAAGCATAATGGGCTAATATGCACCGCATACTAGTCCATTATGTGGCACTTACCTGCAAACAAAGCCCGCTATGTCCCCGCTGGTGGCCGCATCCATCTTCTCCTGGTCTTTCTTCCGGGTCCGTGGGTCTGGCTCTGTAAATGGCCGGAGACGCGTGACGTCACTCCCGTGCATGCACATGGGAGCTGTCAGTTACGGCACTTGCGAGTGAAGAAACGGCATGCAGGTCCGTTTCGTTACAGCGCATGTGCCGATGACGTCATCGGCGCACTACAAGGTAAATATCTCCTAAACAGCACACGTTTAGAAGATATTTCTACTCCCGATAGGTAAGCCTTATTCTAGGCTTACCTATAGGTAAACGTGGCAATCAAAGGTTTACAACCACTTTAATGTCACTTTAACCTCCCTGGCGGTATGATTATTTCGGATTTTAGGTGCTGAAAGCGGTACAATTATTTTGCATGGAAATTTGGCGTTTTATATTGTAGGCATGTAATTCTTAACAATAACACACTTAAATCTGTCCAAACAAGAGTCTAGTAGATATCCCGGGTATGATGAAGTTTGAAACACAAAAACATAAATTATAATATAATAAATAAATATAAATAATTTAAAAAAATAATAATATAATAATAATAAAATAAATTTTCCCACAATTCACTATCGCTCAATTCTGCAAATGTTCTAATTTACTATCGCTGTTTTCTAGCTGATCTAAAGCCACTTTTGATATAAAGGGACACTTTTTGGTTGCTATGGACAATTTCCAGTTTCCAGGCAGAAAGAACAGTATATATCATATAAAACTGCATGCAGGGCATGGGCCAAAGCACTGGGGACAAAGGGGATGTGAAATAATTTCATACAGTACTGTAATCTGTAAGATTACAGTACTGTATGTGTTATGATTTTTACATTTTTGAATTTACCGCCAGGCTCTGCCCCATGCGTCACGCCACTTGCAGGGAACGGAGCCTGGCACAGAAAGGCTTCGAAGGAGGACAGAGCCCACGGACACTGCGGGAGACATCGCAGGATCCTGGGGACAAAGTAAGTAAAGCCGCACCAGGATCCTGCAATGTAATCCCGAGTGTGGCTTGGGGTTACCGCTAATGGGACTGAAATTTAACCCCGAGCCACACTCGGGATTACCGTCAGGGAGGCTACAAGGATGTAGAGGACAGATGGCTGCAGATAAGCAGGTACAACTTATGTAGGAAGATTTGTTTTATCTCTGTAGATTAACTGAGGCGAGTTACTTCACTGGGTATATGTATATGTTTACAACCCCTTAACCCTTGTGGATTTTGCAGGGTTATATTAGTGTGCCCTAGGGGCAGCCTAGCAAGTTTTTTCCATTGTTCAATCACCTTATTATAGGCTTACCTGTAGGTACAAGTTCAAAACTTGAGTTTACTACAGCTTTAAGATAAGGCTTCAAAGGAAGGTGTTTCTCTCTGCCATGGTCCCCGCTAGCTAAAAAAAGACTAGTGTGTGATTGGATCTGATATCTGTAAGTAAACTCACCTTTTATTATTTTAAATAATTTAATAACGCATAGGAAGCTTAGCCTATCAATTCTACAGTTTATTATTGACCTAGAAAATACACAGGCTTAGTTTGTATGTCAGATCTACAAAAGGGATGACTATACAATGTACATTATATGTGAGCAGGACACGATTTATGTGTACATGAATTGGGAATCGTATATAAGCCCATGCCGGTCTAGATGACTACAGGCAAAACAATAATTGTTCTGAAACTTTCTGATTGGAGTGGCTGAACAATGGAGCCTGCTGGCGTCTTTATACTGCATGCCACAAATAGGGCACAAGCTGTCAAAGACAAAGCTTTGTGGTATTTAGGCTTCACAAAATAAAGGATGCTCAGCCATCTGGACAGCATATTTCTGAATAGAAACCAAATCCAGAATTATACCTGATGCTTAACCCATAGAAGACTATATTTGCAGCCTGAGTGCAACCTCAGCAGAGAATAGCTGCCGAAAATGGTAGGTTCTGAGGAACTGCAGTGTGTATGTGGATGAAAAGCAGTTAAACATCTTGTATAGCAGGTATGAATTCCTCTGGGTTGGAGGAGATGTGTTTATTCAGTGGGCTGACAGGCGTATTAAACGTTTGTGAGGTGTGTTTGAGATGCATTTCATCTGACAAACTCCTCACAGTGCATTGTGATCAATGCTTTCAGGCCTCATTATTCCTGCTAACCTTCAGTTTGTACACAGAGCAGGATCTTCTCTTCAAACCAGATGAATACATACTGAATGCTAAGATGAGGGTCTAGCTGAGTGTGGGTATGTATATGTGTAGAAAGATGGGAGAGAATAACATGTGCTAAAGTGGAAGCTTTATCCCACTGACTGGATGCAAATAAGAATATAAACTTTACTGACAAAAGCTGGACTGACAAGGCAATGTCATGAATTACATCTTTCCGACAAGACAAGGACTAACAGATGCTTTTTTTTTTTCAGTCAGTGCTGTAATAGTTAGACCTAAGACTGTGTCCTCTGCCTCATTAAATAGGTATGCAAGACCACGGTGGCATTGTATGGGTTAAACACCTTAGGCATTAGGGCTGTAGAAAATGATTGCTCAGCAGCAGAAGAAAACAATGGCCTTACAAGGACACTGGCAGGGAGAATTACGATCCAAGTGAACTATCAATCCTAACTGGGCTGGCCTGTACAAATTACATTACGTGCAATGAATGTATGAGTTGCAGCAAATGCAGGCTTCTTCATTGTGGTTACTATTTATTTGCTCCTTGTATGTGTTTCTGTGATGATAAGAACCAAGAGTTAAAAAAGAATGCATAGCTTATATAGGCCAATCTCTCTCCTTGTTTTACCTTCCCCAGAACATTCTTTCTTTACAATACCAAGTTTATTACTAAATTATGCAAAATTTGAAATAGTTTCTGTCCAGGCAAATGTTTTCTCCAGTAGGGGGTGAGTAGTAACATAACTATTGCACAATTTTGGGAAAATTCTTCAGCAAATGGTTTTATTGTCATTGTGGAGCAGTGAGGATTTGCACACCGCTTAAAATGACACCGAACTACGGTGGATATAAAAAGTCTACACACCCCTGATAAATTGTCAGGTTTCTGTGATGTAAAAAAATGAGACAAAGATAAATAATTTAAGAACTTTTTCCACCTTTAATGTGACCTATAAACTGTGCAACTCAATTGACAAAAGACAAACTGAAATCTTTGGGATGGGGGAAAAGTAAAAATACAAAAATAAAATAAAAAGTGTGCACACCCTCTTATAACTGGGCATGTAGGTATGTTCACATTCAAACTCATGTTAAATAGGAGTCACTACACACCTGTCATCATTTAAAGTGCCTCTGATAAACCCCAAATTAGGTTCAGCTGTTCTAGTAGGTCTTTCCTGACATTTTCTTAGTCATATCCTACAGCAAAAGCCATGGTCTGCAGAGAGCTTCCAAAGCATCAGAGGGATATCATTGTTAAAAGGTATCAGTCAGGAGAAGGGTACAAAAGAATTTCCAAGGCATTAGACATACCATGGATCACAGTGAAGACAGTCATCATCAAGTATTCTTCATATGTCTGGGCTATGGGGTAGAGTGGCAAGACAGAAGCCTTTTCTTACCAAGAAAAACATCCAAGCCCAGCTAAATTTTGCAAAAACACATCTGAAGTCTCCCGAAAGCATGTGGGAAAATGTGTTATGGTCTGATTGAACTTTTTGGCCATAATTCCAAAAGATATGTTTGGCACAAAAACAACACTGCGTATCACCAAAATAACACCATACCCACCGTGAAGCATGGTGGTGGCAGCATCATGCTTTGGGGCTGTTTTTCTTCAGCTGGAACAGGGGCCTTAGTCAAGGTAGAGGAAAATATGAACAGTTCCAAATACCAGTCAATATTGGCACAAAACCTTCAGGTTTCTGCTAGAAAGCTGAACATGAAGAGGAACTTCATCTTTCAGCATGACAATGACCCAAAGCATACATCCAAATCAACAAAGGAATGGATTCACCAAAAGAAGATTCAAGTTTTGGAATGGCCCAGCCAGAGCCCAGACCTGAATCCAATTGAAAATCTGTGAGGTGATCTGAAGAGGGCTGTGCCCAGGAGATGCCCTTGCAATCTGACAGATTTGGAGTTTTTTAACCACTTAAGCCCCGGACCATTTGGCTGGCCAAAGACCAGAGCACTTTTTGCGATTCGGCACTGCTTCGCTTTAACTGACAATTACGCGGTCGTGCAACGTGGCTCCCAAACAAGATTGACGTCCTTTTTCTTCCCACAAATAGAGCTTTCTTTTGGTGGTATTTCCTCACCTCTGCGGGTTTTATTTTTTGCGCTATAAAGCAAGCCGCCTCTTAAAGGGCAACATACAGGTACATTAATCTGCCTGTACGTGCCCTTCTGCCACAGTATATCTGCGTGAGCTGGTTGGGAAGTGGTTAAAGAAGACTGGGCAAATATTTCCAAGTCAAAATGTGCCATGCTGTATGCTGTGTGCTGTAAAACATTCAAAAGGTGCTTCGACAAAATATTAGTTTAAGGGTGTGCACACTTATGCAACCATATTATTTTAGTTTTTTATTTTTACTTCCCTCCACCTAAAAGATTTCAGTTTGTTTTTCAATTGAAAAGTACAGTTTATAGGTCACATTAAAGGTGGAAAAAGTTCTGAAACTATTTATCTTTGTCTCATTTTTTTATATCACAGAAACCTGACATTTTAACAGGGGTGTGTAGACTTTTTATATCCACAGTATATCCCTATTTTCCCCAACAAATCCACACACATCCACTACTTAATGGCCCTGTAATCTTTTTTTTAATTAAATTGTTTTTACTGTGTTTTTTTGCCTCCTTGTAAGGTCCCACATGAGCTCCTGAACCTCTCCTTTTCCTTCATCACTTCTATGTGTTTGGAACAAACAGTGCACGTTAATTGCAGTCATGTGTACTGCTCTATACACACTACAGATTCCAAAGTATACAGGGGTTGACTAAAGGTAAATAAACTGTGCACTTTGCAAGTGCAATTGCACTCATGCTGATTTCCATCATCAAATCATGTGCAAGTAAAAATGCTATTTTTCATATTTTCCTTGCACCTGATTAGGGAATTCTTTACCAAGTGAAGCTTTACCTTATTTACTGAGCTCTGGGGAAAATGAGTGCAACTACTCTTGCAAAGTGCACAGTCTATTTGCCTATAGTAAATCAACCCCACTGTCTCTAATCCATATTAGGAACAAGCAGGAGAGGGTAGATAGGTTCACACATACAGTGGAACTATGGTGAATGAACGTAGCCATCCTCTAACAGGAAGTCAGATCACAGGAGAAAAAAAGGTGATTTGAAGGAGGCCGAGAGCAATAGAAGGTATTTTTCTGAGTTTAAAATACATACTTGAATAGATTTGATTTTTTTAAACCAGAGTTTAGCTCTGATTTAACTTTTTTAAACAATTTTAACAAGTGAACAGACTTACAGTTAAAATGAGAAGTCCGGCTAACCTGCTCCTTTGAAGTCATAAGGAAAGTAGAAGGCATAAATACTTAGACTACAGAAAAGAATAGGGATTAGAAAATCAGCCTCAACTCTGATCCTACTTTTAGCAGAAATCACACAACTAATGATTTGAATATGACCAAGTAACAGACCATTGTCGGATCCTGGAGCAGCATTTCTACCCTTTATGACATTAAGGGAGTAGAGTAGGCAAGGTAGTATGTAGCGTGGGCAAAGGCATTATTTTTGATTAAAAGTCAGCGATTAGGAAAATAGCTATTAAAAGGGCTGCAGCCTCCCCTTAATTAATTCATATTTAGGAGTTAATTGAAAGTATGTAATAAAGAGATGTGGGGAATTGGCGCTGCCCTATTGACAGTAAGTATTGCTTAGAGGTCAGAAAAATAAATAAATAAATAAGTGAATATATAGAAATAGTGACAAAAATTGTGTATATATGCAAGGAAAGGAATAAATGTGTGTTCCTTAAGTGAATGTCCCCCTATATATGCACCAAAAATGAATGAAATAATTAATTTATATAGTATAAAATCCTAAAAAAGTGAATGTACACGTCTTCTGTATTGTGTAAATAAATATTACAGTAAGTGGGTTGAGTTTACACTTGCTCCACTTCCAGTGTGAACCTTTGCATATGCAATAAACCAAACAAGACAAAAAAATAATAAAAATAGAAATATAAAAAATGTTTTAGGTGAAATTAGTGAGTAGCCTCCTTTTTAAAAATATTCGGGGTCCGTAAGAAAGCACACTGTTTGGGGGCTAACGGTAACCGTATGAGGTTACCACATATCCCCAATAAATATGGTGAATAAAGTGCACTGTGTATAAAGTGAAACCAAAGTGCAAAAAACCTCTATGTTACAGTATATTAAATTTCCTCAAATTTCATATATAAAAAGATAGGAGTCCAGACAATTAACACTCATATTAGAGACAGCGAGTATGAATACACCATCGGTAAAACAGTCCCTATATTGGACTCAGGCAGGAATAAAATGTCTAATATGTAGAGACAGGAACAATTGAGAACATCAGGATCGTTGACATGCATTTAAAAATGCTCAAGGGGTGATATGAGGTGACTTCCGTGCAAGTAGAAGCTGGTGACTCCAAGTGCTCCCCCCCATGCTCCCCCACTCACCAGACTCCGTCACCCCCAAGGGGGTATTAGGCAGAGGAGTGGGTGTCTTTGGGTAGCTGCCTCTGATGGATGTCCCTCTTAGGCTTCACTGCACCATGAGTTTCTTCCGTATAGACCGATAATGAGGGTCCCCTTGTGCTGATCCAGGCCCGGGTACCTCCGCTACTATCCACCTCCGTTCTGCTAAATCCTCCTCACGCAAAGAAATAGACAGGGGGCTTGCATAGTGAAGTACGTCCGGTTTATTGAAGGTTAAAAAGTACAATAAAAGCGTACCAAGCGTTAGCAGTCACGGCTGTAAGCTAAGGATGGGATCGGAAAACAGATCCGAACATGCGTCCCACCTTGCGTTCCAGCCGGCTCTTCCGGGTATGACGTGTGAGCGTGACTCCGTCTTACGCGTTTCGTCATCAGACGTTGTCAAAGACAGTGTCGACGCTTCACACTTCACACAGAGATATAGTCCTCCCGGCTCCACCGAACCTCCCCTAATTATGTAAATGCCGCTCGGGGGGTGTATGTGAATAACGGAGCCGCAGGTCTATATAATCATTGCAACAATATACCGCCTAACCGTCATAATTCCTTTCACATTACATACTTTAACAGTAAACCAGCTATCCATCTGCAAGTTCTTTTGTTAAGTTCAACCACAAAGATATTTGGTTAGGCATTCAAAATGCCAGATCGAAATGAGGATAACAGGAAATATTGTGTAATAAACCTTAATACACTAAGTACTAAAAAACTATTAAAATTATTTGGAAATTTATTAAAAAATTATTATTAAAAAATTTTAAAATTATTTAACTGCTCCTAGGTGTCTTCAGGGTTATTTGTTTATTATTGACTTTAATAAAAATAAAAATAAAAAGTAGAAATTATTAGTAAAAAATTATTAAAAATATACATAAAAAAATATATATATATATATAAAAAATATATATATATAAAATACATATAAGAAAAGAATGTTAATTTATAATACTTTTATATAAACTGGACTGGATCACCATTAATTGATGTATATAATTTATACCTCCCACTATGCATTATATGCGGATTAGAATAAAAACCAGGGATACACAAAGGAGAGTAAAGCTAAAAATAGGGGGTGGGCATAAAGATGCCCGCCACATAGGGTACCCAGTGATGTAATATAATTATGTGTATACGGGATCAGAACTTGACCTCTCATTAACCACAGATGTGTAGATTTAACCGTTAACCTTATACATGGTGTTAGGAGAGTGCTATGTGTCATCCTGACCCATGTATTAACCTCCCACAGGGCCTGAGCCCTTCCAGAAATGGCATGTTTATTGGCTATAAGCTGTGGCCACACTTACAATCAGTTAGAGGCAGGCGTGTCGGGATGGGGCCCTAGCCCCAATCATCTGAAAACAGTTTGCAGTATATGCCACCTTCCATTGGTTATACAGATAGTACATTGCGGCGTGTAGGTTCTATTCTAAACTACAGAAACCTATTTAATGAAAGATAACTGAGAGCTTGAGTGCTGTAAAGGGATTTAGGGATTAGCAATAAAACAATTTAGGTCTATTTCCAGGTTCAACCCTCTGGGGGCAAGAGATCCCAGCTGGTATATCCAGCTGGTTTCATTTCTGGAGATAGAGATCTCTCTATTGCCCCCCCGCCAGTTTGCTTGCACTGTGTAAATTCCATAGAAGACAAGACCACTAGGGTCTCTATGGTGGACTTCATCAAAGTGCTTAGACAGGCTATGGTTAGGGAACCCTTTTCTAATATTTTTAATGTGTTCTCTGATCCGAACAAAGAGGGGGCGGGTGGTTCTGCCCACGTACTGGAAGTGGCAAGGGCATTTTATGACATATGTAACATGCGTGCTCCGACATGTAATTAGTTGATTAATGTGGTATTCCTTGTGATCGGTGCATGATCTAAATGTAGTCTTCTTTCTAGGTTGCCACTTGGCCACTTTGCATGGTAAACACCTCTGACATCTGAAAAATCCTTTCAGGTCCGGGCATATTTTAATGGTCTGCGGAGGGTCTATGACGTTTCTTAGGTTGGGTGCTTTCCTGTATACGAACTTAGGTTTTGCAGGTAGGATTTTAGATAACACAAGGTCCTCCTTAAGGATCGGCCAATATTTCCTTATTATTTTTTCAAGATCTCTATATTGGCTGTTATACCCGGTGATAAAAGTAATATCAGCTCCTTTATAATCATTTTTGTTCTTGTTACAGAAGAGGGAGGATCTATCCATCTTCATAATATCCGCTTTCAGCTTAAGGAGTCTGTCTTTATCATAGCCTTTTTCTTGGAACCTTTTAATCAGGATATCTGCCTGGTTGCTAAAATCCTCCAGTGTGTCACAATTGCGACGTATGCGCAACAGTTGTCCTTTGGGGACATTGGATTTCCATCGTGGGTGATGGCAGCTGGAGGTGGGGATATACCCGTTGCGATCCGTCGCTTTAAAGAATGTGCGGGTTGATAACAAGTCCCCTGCTTTAAAAATCTCTAGGTCCAGGTAGTCAATTTTTTCATTACTCCACTTACCGGTAAACGTGATACCATACTTATTGATATTTAGATTCTCAAGAAAATTGGTCAGGCTCTCTGGTGTTCCATCCCATAGGATGATCAGGTCATCTATGTACCGCCTGTACATCTTAATCTGGGGTATGTTTTTGCTATAAATATACTTGTCCTCCCACATATCCATAAATAGGTTAGCAACAGTGGGGGCGTAGCGAGCCCCCATTGCAACCCCCTTTGTCTGTACATAATATTTCTTATCGTACCAGAAATAGTTACATTCCATGGCTAGTTTTAGGCCCTCTAGAATATAACTAATCTGTTCCTGCTTCATGTTGGTGTTCATATGCATTGCTTTTTCTACTCCCCGCAGTCCATATTTTTGTTCAATGCTGGTGTAAAGAGAATTTACATCCACCGCCACCAATAGCCATTGTTCTGCTCCCTTCACCTGTTGGAGTTCTTGTATCAATTGCATGCTGTCGTGTAAGTACGATCTGCCTTCTTTCACCAGGGGTTTAAGAAATTTATCTAAATACTCTCCTAATCTGGAGAAGATGGAATTGATCCCGCTGACAATGGGCCTTCCTGGTGGTTTATCCGGTCTCTTGTGGATTTTGGGCGTATAGTATATCACTGGTGTCTTTGTCGAATTAGATATCATATATTCAGCCTCTTTAATATTCAAAATCCCTTTGGTTTTCCCTTTTTCCACATATGCTCTTAACCTCTTTTCATATTTTTTCTTCAGGTTCCCTGTTAGTTTTTTGTAGGTGTTTTCTATGTTCAAAAGATTGTTCATCTCCTCTTGGTAATCTTTTTTGTTTAGGATGACCAGGCCCCCCCCCCTTGTCTGCTGGCCTGATCACTACATCATGTTTGTTTCCTATATCCTTGATGGTATTCCAGATTTTCTTTGATCTCTTCTTACCATTTTTCATTGCTTTGATGTCTTCTTCTACCATTTTCCTAAACGCATTAATGCATTGGTTTCCTGGGGTTTTAGGGTTAAATATGGAGTTGTTTTTGAGTTCGGTGTGTGTGTACTCCGAACATTCTCTTGTTACTTCTCCTGGGTTTAGGGCAAAATGTTTTTTTATGTTTAGCTTCCTTAGGAATTTTTGAAGGTCAATATAGGTCTCAAACTTGTCCAGAGGCTTGTCTGGAGCATATTTGAGCCCCAATTCCAGCACTTCTAATTCTTCTTGTGTAAACTGTACGTGACTGAGGTTAAAGATCCCTTGCCCTAATAATTTCTGGGTCTTTTTCTTCTTCCTGCCACCTCGTCTTCCTCTTGTCTGCTTTCTCTTTCCATATGCCTGTGTGTGGGTCCCATATTTGTTTCCTGTTGGTGTTCCCTCCTGGTTCCATTTTGTGGGTTTATTTCATATCTCTGATATGTATTTAGACCCCCTGCTCTCCTCGGGCTCCAGTACCGGTCTCTTGGCCTTGGTCCTCCATAAGTACTTCGTCCTCTCCAGCCGGGATTCCTGTAGGGAATACGGGGTCTCCATTTTCCAGGGGGC
Source organism: Aquarana catesbeiana (assembly GCF_042186555.1). Classification (NCBI taxonomy): domain Eukaryota; kingdom Metazoa; phylum Chordata; class Amphibia; order Anura; family Ranidae; genus Aquarana; species Aquarana catesbeiana. The sequence goes on from NC_133334.1 coordinate 106,758,670, forward strand.
TTGTCCTGGTAGGTGACTCGGGAAAAATCCCTGCCACCCTCGTATCCTCTTCTATATCCTGGATGTTGGCCTCTGTAGTCATCCCTTAATGGGGAATATCTGTTACGTACGGGTATATTATATCTGTTGTTTGATGGAGTTCTGTAGTTAGGGGGCCCTCTGTAATCATCTCTCCTGTAGTCTCTTCTTTCCGATGTTATGTGGGGAGTGATAAGTCTTGTTGGGCTGTAAGGTAAATTATCTGCTCCCCTAGGTGTGCCTCCCATCATTCCCAAAGGTGGAAGTAGTATTGGTTCCTCAGATTCTTCCTCCATTGAGGGGTCATCTGGTTGTTCATCCTGACTACCTCCATGTACTTGCCATTTGTACACACTAGAGTTTTTATAGTCCATAACATCTCTTTTGAATTTTTTCTGTTTTTTAGCCTGTATAGTAGTGTCATATTTTTTGATGGATTCCTGTAGCTCTTTTTCTTTATCTTTATATTCTTTGAGATGGACAAAGGGTAATAGTGAGTTTTTTATTTCAGTGATGCTAGTTTCAATCATTCTCATTTTGAACTGTCTCTTTTTGATGATGTGCTGGAGTAGTTCCCCTTCACACTTATTGAAAAGGGAATACCAGTCTTTCATGAGGTCAGTGTTGTCAATCCCATCGTTAGGGTGTACATCCCATCTTAGCCTTCTAGGAGTGATTTTCTCCGTAACATACATCTCCAAGGTGGAGATGTCCCACCATACCCTGAGTTGTTTTTCTAGGGTATGTTTTTAATTGTTTAAGCAGTCCATGCATATCTTTATTATTGGTAACTTGCTCCTGGCTAAAGATCGCCTCTATGTCTATGTTCCTGGTATTCAAATACCCGAAGATATCCATAGCAGCAGACAAAAGACACCCAAAGGTGGTCTATAAGGATACTTGATTAAAAGTCCGCGCTTAGGAAAATAGCTCACGCTCACACGTCATACCCGGAAGAGCCGGCTGGAACGCAAGGTGGGACGCATGTTCGGATCTGTTTTCCGATCCCATCCTTAGCTTACAGCCGTGACTGCTAACGCTTGGTACGCTTTTATTGTACTTTTTAACCTTCAATAAACCGGACGTACTTCACTATCCAAGCCCCCTGTCTATTTCTTTGCGTGAGGAGGATTTGGCAGCACGGAGGTGGATAGTAGCGGAGGTACCCGGGCCTGGATCAGCACAAGGGGACCCTCGGTCTATATGGAAGAAACTCATGGTGCAGTGAAGCCTAAGAGGGACATCCATCAGAGGCAGCTACCCAAAGACACCCACTCCTCTGCCTAATACCCCCTTGGGGGTGACGGAGTCTGGTGAGTGGGGGAGCACTTGGAGTCACCAGCTTCTACTTGCACGGAAGTCACCTCATATCACCCCTTGAGCATTTTTAAATGCATGTCAACCGATCCTGATGTTCTCAATTGTTCCTGTCTCTACATATTAGACATTTTATTCCTGCCTGAGTCCAATATAGGGACTGTTTTACCGATGGTGTATTCATACTCGCTGTCTCTAATATGAGTGTTAATTGTCTGGACTCCTATCTTTTTATATATGAAATTTGAGGAAATTTAATATACTGTAACATAGAGGTTTTTTGCACTTTGGTTTCACTTTATACACAGTGCACTTTATTCACCATATTTATTGGGGATATGTGGTAACCTCATACGGTTACCGTTAGCCCCCAAACAGTGTGCTTTCTCACGGACCCCGAATATTTTTAAAAAGGAGGCTACTCACTAATTTCAACAAAAAATTTTTTTATATTTCTATTTTTATTATTTTTTTGTCTTGTTTGGTTTATTGCATATGCAAAGGTTCACACTGGAAGTGGAGCAAGTGTAAACTCAACCCACTTACTGTAATATTTATTTACACAATACAGAAGACGTGCACATTCACTTTTTAGGATTTTATACTATATAAATTAATTATTTCATTCATTTTTGGTGCATATATAGGGGGACATTCACTTAAGGAACACACATTTATTCCTTTCCTTGCATATACACAATTTTTATCACTATTTCTATATATTCACTTATTTATTTATTTATTTTTCTGACCTCTAAGCAATACTTACTGTCAATAGGGCAGCGCCAATTCCCCACAAAGGCATTATTTTGACTAGAGAACTACTTGAATTCTGGAAAAACATATCATATAAATAATTATTGCTAAATTTGAAAAAAACATTTTATTGGAATATTGTTAAGCTGAATAAGTTTGTAAAATTGTTTTTTTGGAAGACACCATTTTCGATTCACTTGTTTTTTGGACAGTCAACTTACATTAAAATCTATTAAATAAAAACATTATAGGAGAGAATAAAGGGTGAGATACAGTTTCAGCCACTTGAACTTTTATTTATCCTTCATTTTACAACTGTGGGTCTGTTGTAAACATATCTAAACACAAGAATTAAAATGTATTATGCTTCAGTTTACCAGTCTTGAAGTGTGCTGGCTGCATTAGTCTTCTTTTTTTCAGGATAAGTACATGTTTGCAAGGACATAAAAATATCTATCCATGCTGCCAGAAATTCAGTATCCTTGAACATCCCTATGTACTGAACTTAATTTTTTTTTTTTAAACAGCTCTCACTAGTTATCTATGTGGATTACAGAATGTCCCTGCCCTATGTTATGAAAACAAGGAGGGGGGGGGGGTGTCTTGTTGTTCTAACACACTTTACTAGGATGACAGTCACAGTGCTGTATCTATGGAGGAGCAGCACTGAGTGTTGCCACCCTTGTATAAGCAGTGAAGTACTGGCAGGATCAACAGGTAAAAATAAAGGAAAAAAAATCTGAAATAATACAGCCACCACATATAAGGACCGTCAATCCAATTAAAGGTTACTTGAAAAATCTCTTTTCATGTTGTGAGTGCTGCCTTTCTGCTAGCAATCTATTTAACGGATTTGCAACTACTCCTCTGCTCAATCCTTTGGTTTTCTTTCCATTTCTAATGAATATATATTTCATGCATGGCATCTTTTTTGGCTGAAAGCAGTGATGTGTATCCTATACTGACTCCTGAAACGTATCCCCTTATCCCAGCATATCAATAGTTTAGAAAGCTTGTTTTGTATAATGGGTAACACAGCAGTGCACATTCCCAAAAATACCACTGCATTCAAGGAACTAAATGTGTGGGGATTGTTCAAACAATATGTTTTCAAACTTCAAGATCATTCACATTAAAGTGTGTATGTTACAAATAATTTAAATTAAATGTAGAAATAATATATGAATTTAAAACTTGACCATTTAACTATACTGAAAATAATTGTCTAATGATTACATAACACAGGTTTTCCACCCTTTTTTATTGGTTCATTTATGGTTAAGATTCAAAAAAACAAGTACACATATTCCCTTAAAAAAGTTGAAATCATTTGTCTTGTATGTGATTATAAAAAGCTACAATTTTCAAATTAAAGCTACAGCATTATTCAGTGAAAATAAACTTTATTTTTAAACATGTTCTTCCAACTGTGCATTTCTCTTTTGTTTACTGTATAATTACAATGTCTTCCTTTCTCTCATGGTAATCACTGTGTCTAATTACAGAAAAGGCTAATAAGGCGCTTATGTGAACTTATGATCACAGTTTAGAGAATACAGTCACAGGTATAGAGTCAATTAACTTACCCATCTTCTTGTTTGCAACTGGTCAGCTGGCATGTACTACAATAAAATTATCACATAAAACCCTGACATGCTGTATGAGCTCAATCATTGTGGACACAGTGAAAAAAGCAAAAGTACAATCAAAATTCCATGCTGCTGTGTGCTTGGAGATTCCTTAAAGCAACTGGAATAATAAAAGATTCATATTGCTAAATCAATACATTTCCATCTTCTGTGGCTACCTGCTGACCCGTACTGCTTCATAAGACTGTTGAAAGATGTTGCTTTTAGTAAACTGGGCCAGAGTCCATCCCTAGAGTTATCATAATAGGTCATAGAAGTAGTCCAAGCCTTGTCCCAGCTCCCAAATCGATATTCCAGTGCCTAACTCCTGTGCAAGGTCCAGCCGCACCTGTATTGACTGGTAAATAAAGATGGGAAACCCCATGTCAATATAATCTCTAGTAATAATGAAAAGAAGAGCATTGTGAAAGAAAAAAAATCTCTATTACTCATTGAAGGACACAGTTTGATGATAACTATACAACCTAGGGTTTTACTGCCACCTACAGCAGAAATGGAAATCAGGCACATAGAATACTTAAGGTCAGCCTCCTTTAACTCCTCTCACATTATACATGCTCAGTACTGCTTATGGTTAAGATTCAAGGGAGAGTGGACAAATAAAGTTTCTCTGCACATCTAGACAGAGTTCTGGCCCATAGGTCTATTCAGGGTAATTGATCTCAGGAAGAGACAAAGCTTCCAATTAATGTCCTAGAGCTATGAACAATTCATCTTTCATTATTTCATCTGCATTTAATTTTATTATTTTTATTGTACAATGAAAATACATTTTTCTAATTCAGATTATTCCACTATACCATCCTTCAGTCCAGTCATGTAGTTTGGTTCAATCATACAATGCCAGGCTGTGGCTTTCATCAATCATCATAAGGAGCCATAAGTGTTGCAGTAGCAATGGATGTACTATTCTGTCTTGGGCAGAGTTTAATTTTCCTATGATCTCCACATGGTACATTCCCTATGTGGAGAACTGGCAGGCAGATTTACTCAGCAATATGTGGATCCAAAGGCTCTCCATCAAGAGGTGTCTGGAATATTTGTTTACTTTAGGGGATTCCAGATGTGGCTCTGCTAATTTCTAGGTTCAACAAGTAACTGGACAGGTTTGTCTCCAGGACATGAGATCCAGCGATGGATGCAGCAGATGCTCTGGTGGCATTGTGTGACTAGTATGCCTTGATTAATGCTTCTCGTCTGCTGAAACTTTTACCATGCCTACTTCAAAGTGTCAAAATTAAGAGCATTTAAGTCATTCTCATAGTTCTGGATTGGCCTTGAAGATTATGGTACACTGACTTTGTCTGTTACCTGGTGTTCTGTGGCTTATACCAGATTGACCAGATCTGTTAAGTCAAGGATCAATCTTCCACCCAGCTTTTTGCTCATTGGCTAGATGGCCTGGCTGTTGAAGCCAACATTCTGTGAGCCAGGATTTTAGGATTTTAGCATTTAGGATTTTGTAATCTCGACCATTGTAAGAGCTTCTACATTTTCATCGAACTAGGTTTATCATCAAACATGGAATACTTATTTTCACCAGTGTTTTGTGGGCTGTGACCTGTTTGATTGTTTTTGGCACTGATCAAATTAGAGGTGAAAGCATATCCCTGTGTCCCAGAACATGGGATGCAGGCTTGTCCTAATACCTCAATCCAGGAGGTTAGTAAGTGTAAAGACAAGGAAAGGATCGCTGCTACTCCCGACCAGCCCAGATGAATAAATGATAGAGCAGCCTCTGTCTACATGGCAGTTTGGGGTGGAACAACTTTTGACCCTTAGCACCATCAAAGGTCAGGTGTTTGCCCTGTCTGTCAATTTTCCAATGTCCTCTTGCTAATCATTTGCTGATATGTACTTCTATACAAGGGACACATGTTGCTCCTCTTGTTAGGCATCCACTTCAACCATGGGATTTTTATTCTAGTATTGTCGGTGTTACAAAAACCTCATTTTGAACATTTTCAAAAAAATCCCTAGATGTAACTAACTCCTAAGGTGGTCTCTCCTGTGGCCATTACCTTAGCCAGAAGGGTTTCTGCGTTATCAGTATGTCCTTGAGGATCTTAATTTGATCTTACATACAGACAAGGCTGTTTTGCAACCAAGGACCTCCTTTTTCACAAAGTGGTCTCTCTTTCACCTTAGTAAGGACATTACGTTACCTTTCCTGTGTCCTGCACCATCAGGGTTTACCTCCCAGACTCTGCTTTTTTAGACAGACGGATAGCCTGTTTAAGGACCTTCTAGAATAACAAAGAGGTTCTCTGGTTTCCATATCCACTAGTTTTAGGTGTAGTCAACAGGTTGTTTTATAGACCTATGAACTGTTTGATAAAGTACAGTATTTATTTTTGTTTTAAAGCCCTCTCTACTAGGGCAGTGAATGCTTCTTGGACCTTTTGTACCCCAGATCTGTAAGGTTGCAACCTGGGCTTCTGTACTTTTGTTGTATAGCTTTATTGGGTCAATGTGTCTCCCTTGGTAGATGCTAGTTTTGGTCAAAATTTTCTTCAGATGACTGTTTAATGACATTGTTTCCATTTTTTGTTGCTTTAGTTTTCTCTTGTGTTGATTCTGCTGTTTGTTTTGGTGTGCATGCCCTTCTGTTTGAACTGCTTTTGGACGTCCCTAAGTTCCCTAATAATTATGAAGCTGTGTCCCTTAACAGACGATAAAGAAAATAGAACTTTTGTACATGTTGCAAAATCCTTATCTCAGAGTCAATTGAGGGCCACAGCTCCTTCACTTTACTATAGTTCCCCCACCGATTGCTACAAATGAGCAGGTGTGAGATGGGAGATGTTATAGCCTTCATTTTTTATGTTCTTAGTGTCCATGTCTCTTGTAGGTGGCAGTATAAATCCAGCTTGTCTAACTATCATAAAGCTGTGCCATTCAATGGAGAAAAGGATAATACAGTGAGCACAAAGATCACAGTTTTTTCAGGAAAATACTTTGCTATAAATATAAAGATGCATTTAGGGAAACAAATATAAAACTGAAAACCTTATTAGTGCTAAGGACTCCATGCAAGTACCATAGTTTTACATAGCACTGTGCCTGCATACTGTTGTATTCTATCTCTTCATTATTTTGAATTCAAGATTGTGGTGTTTTTTAACTTGGATCCTCAGATACCTCAAGTAGCATCAGTTTTAGGGATTAACATAAGTGAGTTAAGCAAACAAAATTGCCAGGGCAAGATCAAAGATGACCTGTTTGGTGTATTTAAAGGGACAGCCCACCCAAAACTGATATATTATTTTTTTTTTAAAATCAAAAATAGGTAAATAACCCGACAGTTTCTTATATCTATGGAACTTTATTGGTAATGTACCTACTCTTGAATTCCAGGGTCTGTATATCTGTGGTGACCATTAGGAGTCCTACTGTACCTGTTGGATTTTTTTTTCATGTATTTTATTATCAAGAAGACGACAGTAGAAATTTGAACAGACAAAGTGGACAATAGCGAAAACTCTCAGGTGGATAGGAACAGGATTGGTAACTATATCAAGAAGAAAACAATGTTGAAGAATCCAATGGCTTAAGGTCACTATACACAGCTTTTGAAAATGTATTCCCCCATCCATGCCAACAGGGTGGGTAGATGAATCTCCACTGCCTGCTATGGTATTTAGGCAGCCAAAGCTACCTGAATAAAGTGGCGTTGCCGAACAGTGACTACATCGGTTAGTATGCAATAACTCTTTGAGCAATAATTATTTACCTGGCCTTGTTGAATTTTTTAATAAACTTTTGCTGAACAGGGTGGTGATTTCAGGAGCACCCACAGCTTAAATTTCAGACAATTCAAGATTTGGCCAAGGTTCAAGACAGCTATGGGAACTATTACTCAGTGTTGTAGGCACTACTATAAGTAAAATATAATTATTTGGTGGAATGATCCTTTCAAGATTGTAGTTGAATGACACAGATGTTAAGTAACACCTCCTATGCGGTTTTCATTTTCAAGAAACATGAAATAAAGATGGGTGCCATGGTTTTTTGCATGTACATGGCTAGATGAATGAGGTTTTAGTAATTAATACTTACAATATTGTGTTCAGTTTAATTAGGAGAACATCAGTTTACAATGTATCACAAATTACCTTTTTGCTGATATGGATACAGTAAACTGAAATTTAGTTGCCATGGAATACTTTATATGCTATTATTGTTATTTGTACTTCCATAAGCCTGCTTGTCATAGAAGAAAACCACTACAAAAAGAAAATATCTCCAGTGCAAAGAAAAAGATTTTATGCAGCTCACATTCATTCACTAGTTTAATAAAGGATTATTAAAACCTCTACCATGTATAGATTAATGTCAGTGGCTGGCTGAACCAAAAGCCATGCAAAAGTATTATTACCAGGTGTAAATAATAATTAACCTTTAAGGCCCAACAAAAGAAGAAGGCAAATACACAACACCAGTTTTACCTGCATAATGCTGGTTGCATACTGTATACCGCATGCACAAAGCGGCATTTTAAATCTCCAAAGCAATTAAAATAATCCTTGCAGTAGGGACCCCCACTGCAAGGGTTAAATGCTCATTTTGCCTAGCCACTTCCCACCCATAGGCCATCATATGACGTCCTGGACTTTGAGTGGGGATATCTGAATGATACCTGCAGCTACAGGCATCATCCAGATATCAAATTTTTCAGCCGGCGATCCTGTGCACTGTAAGGGCAATCCTAGCAGCAGTTCAGTCGCCTGATCGTTCTTGCAGGCCCTCCGGTGCTTCTCCCGCTTCGCCCCTGCGATCGGCGAGCTGGAGAACGAATCAATCACTGCTAGAAGTTGACTATAGAGATTTCCAGTGACCAGATGGTCCCCAGTCATCTCTATGACCCTCGGAGGCCTGGGCGCAATGTTATGACGTCATGTCCAGGCCGGCGAAAATAAACAATGCCGGGTACTTGGTCGGAAAGGCCAAGAGAGTTTATTTTTTTATCTCAGCCTTTCCAGCCTGAAGGAGAGATGTGGGGTCCTATAGACCCCACATCTCTCCATAAAGAGGACTTGTCACACACTATTCCTATTTCAAGGGATGCCTAAATTCCTAGTAATAGGAATAAAAGTGATCAAATTTTATTTATTTTTTTAAAGTGTAAAAATAAAAAAATAAAAGTAAATAAAAGAATATAAAAAAAAAAATTTTAAGCTCCCCCCGTCCCCGCGCACAGAAGCAAATACATACGTAAGTTGTGCCCACATATGTAAACGGCATTCACATGTGTGAGGTATCGCCGCGTGCATTCGAGCGTGAGAAACAATTCTAGTGCAAGACCTCCTTTGTAACTCTAAACAGGTAACCTGTATAAAATTTTAAAGCGTCGCCTATGGAGATTTATAAGTACCAAAGTTTGGCGCCACTCCACAAGTGTGCGCAATTTTAAAGCATGACAAGTTAGGTATCGATTTACTCGGCGTAACATCATCTTTTACATTATACAAAAAATTGGGCTAACTTTACTGTTTTTTGTTTTTTTAATTGCACAAATACCGTGTGACATAAAAAGCTGCAACAACCACCATTTTATTCCCTAGGGTCTCTGATAAAAAACATATATAATGTTTGGGGGTTCTGAGTCAATTTCTAGAAAAAAATTATGATTTTTACATGTAGGAGCAAAGTGCCATAATTGGCCCGAATGGGTAGTGGCTAGGGAACAAATAAAAGCACATTTACTTATGTTATCCCTCCTTTTTTCAGGCTCCTCCTTCCATGCGACTAGTGCCCCCGCAGCCTCTCTACTGCAGCAATAGTTGGCAGTTACAGCTGTGATGTTATCATGTACAGTGCAAGACCATCAGTCATGCATTGTAAGTGATGATACTAAAGGCCTATCAACAAGCACCAGAGAAATGAGGCGAACACTAACTATTGGGGAATAAAATAAGTGAAAATGCTTTTTTTATCAGGTATCTGGCAATTTAACCCCTGCAGTGTGGGGAAGAGTCCAATTGCAAGGGTAGTTGTTTCATAGTTTAAATGTAAGTATTATCTCACGATGCTCATGATAATAATGCTTAGGGATGGGGGAGCATTTCTAAGCATTATTGTTAATTGCGTGCCAACGAAAGCCTCCACATATTGCAACAGAATTGCTGGATGACGGAAATGTTAAAAAGCCAGTATTTACTTTGCGCATGATCTGTTGTTGCCCCATTCACTCATCAGAGTCCCCAAGAAATCAATATTTATTGTTTAATGATGAACTTTTTATCGTATACTAGATTACAGCTCATACAAAGCTAGGAACCCTATTCCTGCCCACACATGGTAGTGCAGAGGTTTCCAGTATATTGTGGGAAGCAGTGACTGGAGTCAAATGCTCCCCTGTACCTGGATGTACAAAGGTTTCTCAGGACACTGGCAGTCAAATAAGGAGGCAGGAGAATGCAAGGAAGTTAAATACAGCCATGAGATGACGTGCATTGTCACAACATGCCTCAGTAGACTGCGCCTATTCAGACAAGCCAATCACTACAAACAAATTGATTAAAACGACCCCCCCCCCTTTTGTTGAAAAAAAAAAAAACAAACCCCTGTGGGTGATTAATGTACATTGTAAGGATTTTAACAAACTTTGTTGCACATTCCTACCAGTTTCTCCTCTGTTGTTCCACTTTGTGTCTTTGGATACTGATTCTGAATACAAATGACTAATTCATTTTACTCTGCTAGCACACATTTTGTGTTCTGGTGAGAAAAGTTGCAGTGACTCCATCCCTTTAGAAGTGGTTAACCCTTAGATGGTCTCTCGCCACAAATAATTGAATACAAAGCTTTCTCTGATTGGTTGAGGCAGAGAGTTGAGCAGAGGATGTCAGGATCTCAGACTAATCAGAAGAAGCTTGGTATTCATTCATAGACTACAAAACTCTCCATGAAAGACTGAGCATAGCTCATCCTTACTCGATTCTGTTCTGGGAGTGGGAAGAGAAGTTCTCATGCGGCTGCTGGAACACAACGCTGTATACTGTATGTAGTTGAGCTATATACAGCTTATACAGCGCTCCCAGCTGCTGCATCTCTTAGTGAAGGTAATAGTTTGTTTGGTCCAGCTTGATCCAAATGAACTATTTAAGCTTCAGTAAAGGCTGGAAATCAGCTGTAAGTGACAGCAACTCTGAGAAAGAGGATCAGCAACAGGACCTGCGTCCAAGGATGCGCACACAAGCCTCAGAAGTTGGAAATGGGGCCTGTTTAAATGCGTACAGTACAAAAACAGAATTCAAGAAAAAGTAAGCTAAAAATTGCATGAAAAAAATCACAATAATGCTCAGAACATTAAAGCATGTGTCAAAACAAAGTGGTGTTTATGAGGGTACATTTCTGCTATAACTGTAGCACACACAGTTACCCATATGCTCGGATCTCCATGGTCAGTTACAGTGCCTTGAAAAAGTATTCATACCCCTTGAAATTTTCCACATTTTGTCACGTTACAACCAAAATTGTAAATGTATTTTATAGGGATTTTTTGTGATACACCAACACAAAGTGGCACATAATTGTGAAGTAAAAGGAAAATAACAAATGATTTTCCAAATCTTTTACAAATAAATATGTGAAAAGTGTGGGGTGCATTTGTATTCAGCCCCCTTTACTCTGATACCCCTAACTAAAATCTAGTGGTACCAATTGCCTTCAGAAGTCATCTAATTAGTAAATAGAGTCCACCTGTGTGTGAAGCCTTAGTAAACAAACAGCATCATGAAGGCCAAGGAACACACCAGGCAGGTAAGGGGTAACGTTGTGGAGAAGTTTAAAGCAGGGTTAGGATATAAAAAAATATCTCAGGCTTTGAACATCTCACGGAGCACTATTCAATCCATCATCCGAAAAAAAGAGTATGGCACAACTGCAAATCTACCAAGACATGGCCGTCCACCTTAACTGACAGGCCGGGCAAGGAGAGCATTCATCAGAGAAGCAGCCAAGAGGCCCATGGTAACTCTGAAGGAGCTGCAGAGATCCACAGCTCAGGTGGGAGAATCTGTCCACAGGACAACTATTAGTTGTGCACTCCACAAATCTGGCCATTATGGAAGAGTGGCAAGAAGAAAGCCATTGTTGAAAGAAAGCCATTTTGCAGAGAAAAGTCCTATTTGCAGTTTGCGAGAAGCCACGTGGGGAACACAGGAAACATGTGGATGAAAGTGCTCTGGTCAGATGAGACCAAAATTGAACTTTTTGACCTAAAAGCAAAATGCTATGTGTGGCAAAAAACTAACACTGCACATCACCCTGAACACACCATCCCCACCATGAAACATGGTGGTGGCAGCATCATGTTGTGGGGATGCTTTTCTTCAACAGGGACAGGGAAGCTGCTCAGAGTTGATAGGAAAATGGATGGCGCCAAATACAGGGCAATCTTAGAAGAAAACCTGTTAGAGTCTGTAAAAGACTTAAGACTAGGGCAGAGGTTCACCTTCCAGCAGGATCAGGACCTTAAACATAAAGCCAGAGTTACAATGGAATGGTTTAGATCAAAGCATATTCATGTGTTAGAATGGCAACGTCAAGTCCAGACCTAAATCCAATTGTGAATCTGTGACAAGACTTGAAAATTGCTGTTCACAGACGTTCTCCATCCAATCTGACAAAGCTTGAGCTATTTTGCAAAAAAGAATGGGAAAAAATGTCACTCTCTAAATGTGAAAAGCTGGTAGAGACATCCCCAAAAAGACTTGCAGCTGTAATTAATCTGTAATTGCAGAGAAACGTGGTTCTACAGTACCAAGTATTGACTTAGTGGGGCTGAATACAAATGCACGCCACACTTTTCAGATATTTATTTGTAAAAAAAATTGAAAACCATTTATCATTTTCCTTCTATTTCACAATTATGTGCCACTTTGTGTTGGTCTATCACATAAACCCCCCCCCCCCCCCAAAAAAAAATTACATTTTTGGTTGTAACATGACAAAATGTGGAAAATTTCAAGGGGTATGAATATTTTTTCAAGGCACTGTATTTGTGTAAAAAAATTGGATTTTTGACTTACCGTAAAACCCATTTATCTGAGATCAATGACAGATACAGCACTCCATTATTCAGAACCATAGGTTTATATCGCCTCCTACAGAAGTAGGACACTTGGCAGAAAAAAGACTTGGCTACGCTTATGGGCAGTCCTAGGTGATATACACCCCCCTCTCTGCTATAGGCCTTCAGTTTAGTAGCAAGCAGTGTCAGAAGCATCAAAACTCCTTAGAGGGTGGGTGCTGTGTCTGTCAATGAACTCAGAGAAATGGATTTTACAGTAAGTCAAAAATCCCATTTTCTCTTTCGTTCATTGACAGACACAGCGCTCCATTATTCAGAACCATAGGGACATCCCAAAGCACTGCCAAACATGAGGGGTGAGACAACGAAAAATCCCAAGGCTAACACAAGAGCCAACCAGGTAACAGGAGCTCAACACAGAAAAAAACTGGAGCCCAACCTGAACAATACCCCTTCAAGAGGCAATAGACCCTCTAAACAGCAGCCTGCAACACCTTGCAGCCAAGAGAAGCATCCTCAGATTCCAGCACATCACCATTGTAGAATTTTGTGAAAGTGTACACCGACGACCAACTGGCCGCCTTGCAAACCAGCGCAGCTGATGCCTGATGATGGAAGGCCCAAGAAGCAATAAGCAGCCAAGTAGAATACACCATAACAGGGAAAGGAGGAACCCAACCCCTGACAGAATAGACCAGAGTCATCGTCTGTCTGATCCATCTAGAAAGGTCACAGAAGAAGCAGACAGACCCTTTTTTGGCCCGTCCGTGATCACAAACAGTGAGTCTGATCTCCGAAAAATGCATTTTGACCTGGGACACAGGGAAGGCAATACAATGTCCTTAGTCAAAAGGAATCAGAGGAGGGAACCACGGACAAGGGCAAGGAACCACTTCATCTTTGTGAATAACCAGTTAAGAAGTATGAAATGGTAGTGCCTACAGTTCCGACACTCTGCGAGCAGAGGTTATAGCAACCAATAAAGCCACCTTCTGGGACAGAGCAAGCAGAGGAACCTCCTGAATATTTCCAAAGGGAGGCTCCTGTAGAACTGAATGCACCAAGAGTAGATCCCACGGCAGTAGAAGCGACTGCACTGGTGGAGGCAGATGTCGAACCCCTTGATTAAGAGTACGCACCAGGGAGTGCGAGACCAGGGGATGCCGAAAAAAAACACCAAGGCCGACACCTGGCCCTTGATGGTACTCAAGGCCAAGTTCTGCTCAACCCCCCCGTGAAGGAAGGTCTAAATCTAAACCACCGAGAAAGAATGAGGGTAACTGGCAAGTGCCTCACTCCAGGATATGTATGCTATCCGTGTCCAGTGGTAAATCTTTCCAGAGGAAGGCTTCCTAGCCTTCAGCAGCGTCATAACTTCAGCACCTAGATCATAACAGCCAGGCCTTCAAAACCAGCAACTGAAGCAGGATGGAAGATCGGCCCTTGGCACAGTAAAAGCTCCCTAGGAGGCAGTCACCAAAGGGACATCAGCGACCAAGCACACCAGGTCAGTGTACCAAGACCAACAAGACCATCCGGGCCCACTAGAATGACCGCAATCCCTTCGGACATGATCCCGTGCAAAAGCCTTGACAAACTCTTGAGAGGAGGAGAGGCGTAGATCTAACTAAACTGGCCCCACGGGGCCACCAGAGCGTCTGCATTGTCCACCAGAGGAGCTTGTGGCCTTGCCAGAAACCTTAGTACCGTACCGTTCCGTTAAGCCGGGATGCCAACAGCTCTGCCTCGGGAGTGCCCCATCGGAGACATATCCGATGAAACATGTCCTGGTGAAGGGACCACCCCTTAGACCAACACTAGCCGACTTAGGCAACCGCCTGCCATTTTTCCACTCCTAGAATGTATATGGCGGAGAGGGCCGGAACAAGGCATTCTGCCCACTAGAGGATGCTGGCTACTGTCAGGGCTGCCAACACACTCTGCATTCCGCCCTGGTGATTGACATAGACCACCACCGTGGCATCGTCCGACTGGACCCCCGAAGTAGACCACCATGATCCATACACAGTCTGATCGCTCGAAGTCCCAGGATATCGATCGACAGTCCGGATTCCTCCAGCGTCCAACGACCCTGAGCAGAACCTAGTCCCCACCCAGACAGACTGGCATTGGTGGTGACCACTGTCCAATACAAAGGGAGAATGGATGTGCCCTGCTGAAATCCCAGAGAGCGAAGCCACCAGACCAAGGACCCCCGGTTTTCTGGCTCAGCCTAATCAGGGAGCCCAGAGACCTCGGGCACTTTTTTTGCCAGGATCTCTCTTGAAAGGAGCTTGTATGGAACTGCACAAATGGAACCGCCTCGAAGGTAGATACTATTAGGCCCAACACCCACATGCAGGACCTCAGGGAGGCCCACCAGCGAGAAAACAGTAGTTGAATCGCAGCATGCAACAAATCTATTTCAGGGGAAGTGGCGCTGTTCAAAGGTGATCAGTTATATGTGAACCCACTATGCTATTAAATCTAAACAACTCTCCATAAAAGTGCAAAGTGCTTAAAGTAGATATAAGATCAATAATATATAAAAGTGTAAAAAATGAGAATTCATGAAAAATAAAAATACCAATAACAGTGATAATACCCCACATCAAACGATAATATGATGTGACGTGCTAAATAAAGGGGGGTAACTTAATGAATAAAAAGTGCCCCCCTAGTGAATACAAAGAAAAAGCTTCAAGCAGGGGAAAGCCAAAAAATGAAAAATTATGTAAATATGTAAAATAAAAAGTGGCATTAAATAGTATCAAAAATAACGTAAAAAACTCCAAACAAATATACGTGTGTATATAACTATACACCAAAAATAATAGTCTGTGAGTGATGATCCATGCATAAATTCAAAAATAATAATAGCGACTCTTCAATATTCCCCGCCTTCCTCCGCAACTCCCACTTGTGCCTGCACTCACCGGAGCGCCTAACCCCTGCAGGGGTAACAGGCGTGTTAGCTGAAATCCAGTAACTGTGTCCCCTTGTGGCAGATAGCCCCTCAAGTGGGTGCCGTAGTCTTCCACCTCTCCACGGAAGTCTTTCCTCCAGGATATGCAGACTGTAGCTGGGTCTGCCCACTGAAGCCACACTCCCAGCGACCCTGGAAACTTCTGGAGTTTGTCCAGAGGAAGAAACACTCTGGCCAGAGATGAATCCAGAGCCAGGCCCAGATAATCCAATTTTCTGGAAAGAGCCGGAGCAGACTTCAGGTAGTATAGAAGCCAACTAAAAACTGAGGTGTGTATAACAAGCTACGTTGATCCTCAGGGTAGCTGAGGACTCTGCTCACAAAAGAAGATCATCCAAGCAGCCCAGGACCGCAATCCCCTGCTGACGTAACCACGCCAGAACTGGAGCAAACACCTTTGTGAGTACGTGAGGGGTGGAGGCGAGACCAAAAGTCAACACCGCGAGCTGAAAATGCTCTTTTGCCACAGTAAAATGAAGGAAGTGTTGGTGTCGGGCACATATTAGAATGCGTAAATAAGCATCCGTGATGTTGACAGAAGCCCGAAAGTCCCCATGATGAAGGGACGCCACCACTGTGCAGATGGACTCCATTCTGACCTTGTGTACCCACTGGAACCGGGACAAGCATACCCTGAAGCAACAGGGCTTGCACAGCCCCAAGGAGAACTGCCAACAGTCCGGTGACAGACGCCAATTGGAAGGAAAAAATCCTTTTCAGGGTTCAAGGCCGGAACACTAGGACATAGGTGAGGGCACGCCTTCATGCTGAAGGGGCCTTGTCTGTGGGTCTAGGGAGCCCCGCTCTCAGCTCGCCAGACCAGGTCCATTGCGTGCCGAGAAGAATGACCATATCTGCTATGAAACCCCATTTTTTTTCCCATTTCAGACTGTGGAAGACATTTACACTTCCCTCCTGTGAGACTCGTAACGATGTCATCCAGGGTAGCCCCAAACAGACAATTGCCTTGAAATGGTAACCCAGTCAGACCAACACTTAAGCCCCAATACATGTCTAAGCACCACTGCAGAAAAAGAGCGCTTAGCAACCAAGGGAACTGCATCCAAGAGGCATCGCATACAAACTGCAGCCTCCAGACCAACTGGTCCGCCAACTCAGCGAAAGCAGAGGGTATCTGCTCCCCCTCCAGGTATGTCAGCCGGATCCTTAAAAGCCGAAGACTCCTCTACCAGATCATGGTTGCCTTGCGCAACCTAGAGACAGGGGGGTCCACTACTGGCGGAACAGTCCACTCTTTAAGGAGGAACCCCACAAAGGGATACCTCACAGTGAAGCGTCTGGAACCACAAAGGGACGCCTTGGACACACCCAGTTTATACAAACAAATATTCCAAAACAGGAGGGAGAAGGGAACACTTTTGCCATGCAAGACAGTTTATGGGTGTCAAGGGGACCGACACCTCCACCGCAACCACAGCTGCATCCTCCATCTTTAAAGTTTCCCGCACAGATGTAATAAGGGAGACAACCAGCACCTTCTTGTGCGCCACTGCAGTTGTGGAGGAACAACCTCACTAACTTACAGGACAGGGAGTGTGGCCACCAACCCCACAAGGTGGGCCACATCCACGACGGCAGAGCCAGACATAGGATCAGTCGAGACTGATGAGGCTTATATACCTAAGCGCCACCTGTGAAAATGCAAAGAACACAGGGGGGCCGCAGACTGAAACCTCCACCGCCTTAGTTCCCGCACAGGGGCCTCACCGAGGTCCCACATGGGGGATGTCAACCAAGGCCCTGCACAGGGGGTGCTGACCAAGGCTTCTCACAAGGGGCACCGGCCATGACCCCGCACTGGGGTACCTACTTATACCCTACACAGGGGGCACCATTGGACCTCTAACAGGGGCACTGGCTGAGACCCCGCACTGGGGGCATCTACGGAAACCCTGCACAGGGGGCATCACTGAACCCACCACAGGGGGCACTGGCTGAGACCCCACACAGGGGGCGCCTACTAGATGCCCCGCACAGGGAACACCACTGGGGCCTTCACAGGGGGCACTGGCTGAGGCCCCACACAGGGGGCATCCACTAAGGCCCCTCACAGGGGGGATCCACTAAGGCCCCTCAAAGGGGGCGCCTACAGAGGGCCCACTTAACCCCCCAAAAGGGGGTCCCCCTCAGAGCCCCCACAGCACCGTCTGTTGTGGCCATGCGGCCTAGTAGGCCGTAAAAGGCGCGGCCTAAATTTTTGGCCGCCCACCGTGAGTGCACAGGTCCGCGGGGGGACCAGACCAGATTAGAGACGAGGAAGGAGGGTGGATGCCCGCAACAGAAAGCGTCGGCCTCCGCTGCCTGCTCTAGGGCCGCCCCACATGTCGCCCGCTCGGTAGGCTGCAAAAGCCGCGGCCTAAATTTTTGGAGGGCTGCCACAGGGGGCGCGGATCTACGGATGTCTGGTCATCCACCCAAACATCAAGCAGGTGCCACGGTGTACCCCCCATAGTGACAACCCTGGAGGGGGGGGGTGGACAGAGTGTCCGAAGCACCTAAGCCAGAGGCTTGGGCCTCACCTAGGGAAGGGGGAGGAGAACCCCAGAGGAACTGACCACCCTCAGGGAGTGCCCATGCCCCACACCACTCCAGGGAAGGAGAGGAGGGGGCCCCTTACTTACTGCTCCAGCGAGTGCGCAGGTAACGCTCCCAGACAGATCCTCCTCACCACAGAAGTGGGGGGGCTGATGGCCATGAGGGACGCTGCGACTCAGGCCGAGACCCGGTTGTATGCGACTTCGCGAGATGTTTAACTCGCAGGGCCAGCCCCCGTCCAGTGAGGCTATGTCGCGGCTGACCTATCGTGTAGCTGCGGTCTGCGCGCGCTCGCTGGCCAGACTGCGAAGACCACTTGATCTTAGTGTCCAGCCCGTCGCCCAGTCGGGCAGTTGATTGTAGATCTCACAGGAAAAAATCCAAGAGAAAAAAGGTAGTTTAAAAAGCAAAAACAAAAAACTGCCAGGACTAGAGACCCGCGCAGGGAACCCTATGGTTCTGAATAATGGAGCGCTGTGTCTGTCAATGAACGAAAGAGAAACAATAATTCAGGTACAATAAAGGAAGCAGCTTGTTTTC
This sequence comes from Aquarana catesbeiana, assembly GCF_042186555.1. Lineage (NCBI taxonomy): Eukaryota > Metazoa > Chordata > Amphibia > Anura > Ranidae > Aquarana > Aquarana catesbeiana. The sequence goes on from NC_133334.1 coordinate 106,777,529, forward strand.
ACAATGCAAATATGCTTTGCTTGGGTGACATGTGAGCCCATCATCTAAGGTGTATGTGCCTGTACTGTAGAAATAATGAAACAGACATTCTTTCAGTAGTATTAAAACAGATCTCTAGACTACCTGTCAAGTACATAATCTATCATCTTCAGAGTGGCTTAAATAACTAGGAAATCATATAGTTGAACCAGCTGCACCAAAACCAAACAACCTCCATCAATATGTGGTCATTGTCCAAGCTCTAAATGTATTTTAAATCTTACCTTCAAAGTTGGGTAGAACACTGCATGCTTGCCCCCTTTATTCCTGTAAAATAATTATTTTTATATCAATAAAAGCATTTCCAAATACATGCCCCATGGTAGAGCAGCGAAAGGCACAAAAACAAATTTATAACAAGCCCTGCATGATTGGACTGTAAGAGACCATAAGTCCCCCAGTTGAAGACTTTAGGAATGACAACAATATACACTACTGTGCAAAAGTTTCAGGTAGGTGTGAAAAATGCTGTAAATTAAGAATGCTATCAAAAATAGAAGTGTTAATAGTTTATTTTTAACAGTTAACAGAATAAACAGTAAATGAACAGAAGAAAAATGAAAATCAAATCAATATTTGGTGTGACCGCCTTCAAAACAGCATCAATTCTTTTAGGTATACTTGCAATTTTTGAAGAAGCTCAACAGTAGGTTGTTCCAAACATTTTGGAGAATTAACCACATATATTTTGTGGATGTAGGTTGCCTCAAATCCTTCTGTCTCTTTATGTAATCCCAGACAGACTCGATGATTTTGAAATCAGGGCTCTCTGATGGCCAAACCATCACTTTCAAAACTGCTTGTTCTTCTTTACACTGAAGATAGTTCTTAATGCCATTGGCTATATGTTTGGGGTCCTTCTCTTGCTGCAGAATACATTTGGGGTCAATCACACACCTCCCTGATGCTATGAGATGATGGATAAGTATCTGCCTGTACTTCTCAGCATTAAGGACACCATTGATCCTGACCAAATCTTTAACTCCATTTGCAGAAATGCAACCCCATATTTTCAAGGAACATCCACCATGCTTTACTCTTTTCCGCAGACACTCATTATTGTACTGCTCTCCAGTGAACAAACTGTCTTCTACTACAGACAAATATTTCAAAATTTGACTCATCAGTCCAGAGTACCTGCTGCCATTTTTCTGCACCCCAGTTCCTATGTTTTTGTGCATAGTTTAGTTGCTTAACCTTGTTTCCACGTTGGAGGTTTGGCTTTTTGGCTGAAATTCATTCATGAAGACCACTTATGACCAGACTTCTATGGACAGTAGATGGGTGTACCAGTCCCACTGGTTTCCACCAGCTCTGTGTTGATGTTATGGCTGGAAATCTTCTGATGTTGAAGGGAAGTAAGCATGATCTGTCTTTTATCTGCTGCAATAAAACTCCTTGGCTGACCACTGCATCTACAGTCCTCAACGTTGCCCGTATCTCCAATAGTGCGTCAACAGCACATCTTGAAACCCTAGTCTGCTTTGATATCTTTGCCTGGGAGAGACCTTGCTGATGCAGCATAAGTGCCTTGTGTCTTGTTGTTGTGCTCAGTATTGCCAAGTGTATGACCTGTGACATGAAACAGTCTTCCACAACCTCACCTTAGTAACAGAGCTTGGCTGTTCCTCATCCAGTTTTAAGCCTCCTACACAACTGTTTCTGTCAATGACTGTTTTAGGCTGGGTTCACACTGGTGCGACACGACAGCCGTCCTACTTTGGATCCGACTTTGCCCTGCGACATGAAGCCGGCATGTGTCCGACTTTCAATGAACGGGGATCCGACTTGGATCCCCGCCAATGCCCGGCACTGTGTTTGGTATGAATCTTTAGGGGGAACTCCGCGCCAAATTTTAAATAAAAAACCGGCATGGGTTCCCCCTCCAGGAGCATACCAGGCCCTTGGGTCTGGTATGGACCTTGAGGGGAACCCCCTACGCCGATAAAAACGGCGTGGGGGTCCCCCCCAATCCATACCAGACCCTTATCCGAGCACGCAGCCCGGCCGGACAGGAATGGGGGTGGGGACGAGCGAGCGCCCCCCCCCTCCTGAACCGTACCAGGCCGCATGCCCTCAACATGGGGGGTTGGTGCCTTGGGGGAGGGGGCGCGCTGCGGCCCCCCACCCCAAAGCACCTTGTCCCCATGTTGATGAGGACAAGGGCCTCTTCCCGACAACCCTGGCCGTTGGTTGTCGGGGTCTGCGGGCGGAGGGCTTATCGGAATCCAGGAGCCCCCTTTAATAAGGGGGCCCCCAGATCCCGGCCCCCCACCCTATGTGAATGAGTATGGGGTACATGGTACCCCTACCCATTCACCTAGGGAAGTGTCAATAAAAAAAACCACAGTACACAGGTTTCAAAATTAATTTATTGGGCAGCTCCGGTATCTTCTTCCGACTTCTCCCGGTGTTCCGCCTCTTCTCCCGGGCCCCGCCGCTATCTTCTTCCAGCTCTATTGCCAGCGAGGGGCCCGCTCTGCTGCCGCTGTCTTGTCGCCGCTGTCTTGCTGCTTCTTCTCTTCATCTCTTCTTCCGATGTTGATACGACGCTCTCCCCGGCTGGAATGCTCTCTGTGCGCTCTGCTCTGACTTATATAGGCGGTGACCCCGCCCCCTTATGCCATCACAGTCTCTGGGCATGCTGGGACTGTGACGGCATAAGGGGGCGTGGTCATCGGGTGATGACCACGCCCCCTAAAACGTCACAGTCCCAGCATGCCCAGAGACTGTGACGGCATAAGGGGGCGGGGTCACCGCCTATATAAGTCAGAGCAGAGCGCACAGAGAGCATTCCAGCCGGGGAGAGCGTCGTGTCAACATCGGAAGAAGAGATGAAGAGAAGAAGCGGCGAGACAGCGGCGACAAGACAGCGGCAGCAGACCGGGCCCCTCGCTGGCAATAGAGCTGGAAGAAGATAGCGGCGGGGCCCGGGAGAAGAGGCGGAACACCGGGAGAAGTCGGAAGAAGATACCGGAGCTGCCCAATAAATTAATTTTGAAACCTGTGTACTGTGGTTTTTTTTATTGACACTTCCCTAGGTGAATGGGTAGGGGTACCATGTACCCCATACTCATTCACATAGGGTGGGGGGCCGGGATCTGGGGGCCCCTTATTAAAGGGGGCTCCTGGATTCCGATAAGCCCTCCGCCCGCAGACCCCGACAACCAACGGCCAGGGTTGTCGGGAAGAGGCCCTTGTCCTCATCAACATGGGGACAAGGTGCTTTGGGGTGGGGGGCCGCATCGCGCCCCCTCCCCCAAGGCACCAACCCCCCATGTTGAGGGCATGCGGCCTGGTACGGTTCAGGAGGGGGGGCGCTCGCTCGTCCCCACCCCCATTCCTGTCCGGCCGGGCTGCGTGCTCGGATAAGGGTCTGGTATGGATTGGGGGGGACCCCACGCCGTTTTTATCGGCGTAGGGGGTTCCCCTCAAGGTCCATACCAGACCCAAGGGCCTGGTATGCTCTTGGAGGGGGAACCCATGCCAGTTTTTTATTTAAAATTTGGCGCGGAGTTCCCCCTCAAGAACATCTGAGCACAAGTCGCGTGCCGAAGTCGGATCATGCAAGACGGCAATCCGACTTTGATCCGACTTCAATGATAGTCAATAGGCTGAAGTAGGATCAAAGTCGGACCAAAGTAGTACAGGGAGCATTTCTAAAGTCGGAACGACTTGTGTCGGACCAGTTAGGACGGCTCCCATAGGGAAACATTAAATTTCACACGTCATGCGACATGAGCTCCCAATGTCGGAGCGTTTGTCGGACCAGTGTGAACCCAGCCTTAACCTACATATGAAAATGATGATCATTAGCAGCTGCTTGGTATAATTGGTTAATTATACACCTGACGCGAATCCTACAAAATCCATAACTTTGTGCGAGTGTAAGAACTGATGCTGGTTTGAAGCCAAAAAGGTAGTCACACCAAATATTGATTTGATTTAGATTTTTCTTCTCTTTGTTCACTTTGCATTTTGTAAATTGATAAAAAATAAACAATTAAAAAATATATTTTTGAAAGCATTCTTACATTACAGCATTTCCTCACACCTGCCCTACACTTCTGCACAGTACTGTATATCAGAATGGTTATGGTACATGGTTTGCATAATGCCGAGATTTGTATATCTACTGTAAGACACTCTGATTGGAAACATTTAGAATCCCCAACCTTCTGAAAAGTAGGATTTAGTGTTCTTTAAATACCAAGGTTTCAGTTGGTAGAGGACTTTACTCAGTAGGGTAGCTGAGGGTACTCCATCATTACTAGGATAAAAAACAAAAGCCATAGGTAGCCAGGCAAACTTATACTTTCCAGGGTCACTTTCACTGTTACACTAGACAATCCACTGGCTGTCTAATGCTGGCCATAAGCTAGGTAAATTTGTGGCCATTTGGTGGCTTTCTATCAGCTTCCAACCACAATCTTTTCTTATTTTTAATCAAGCAAATGGGGCAGAAAGTGATCAAATGAAAAGGCATTTTTTGGTAATTTTGGGCCAACTTTTAATATTTGGATTTCTGAAACTTGGTAATGTTTGTTTTTGAAACATTGCAACCTTCCCAGAATTCCTGAAACAATCCCAGTTTCCAAATATTAGCTAAGAAAAAGAATAAAGGGAATGAATGGCCTCACAGAACAGTATTAAATATATAAAGATATATAAAATGTACCATCATCGAAATTTACTTAGAATAGATGTTTGGGATTCTGGACCCATTCTCACGCGTATTTTTTTCATATTTGAGGACCAACATTATCTGCAAACACAAGGCGTGGCAATGGGCACGTCATGTGCTCCATCATACGCAAACGTGTTCCTTGGAGCCTGGAAGAGATATATCTTTTCTAATGACCAAGTATAAAATTGATGCGCTTTAAATAAATAGTGCACAATATGCTGCTGCGACTAAGCTTAAATCCAGGAATAAAAAATGCATACATGTGAATAAAATAAATACATAATTATGGTGCTAATACATGTGTTAAAATTGCCAAAAAAAAAAAAAAAAAAAAAAAAAGAATTGCCAAAAAAAAAAAAATCTTCAAATTGGTGATGTGACGGTTAGTATAAATAAAATAATAATGACACTCTGAGTACAATGTCCAGGCAGAGATAAATAGTGGGAGAAAGTAAAAATAATTAAACAGTTCCTTCCCTTAATCCAGATTGATTGACTCACTGGGTTAGATCGTTTGTATCAGGATATTTAGTTTTTCTTGCATCCCACTTCAACAATTATACTGCTGGTGATTCGGCTCTCAGGATAAAGGTTTTATGCAAAGCAAGCAAAGAAAAAATAGATCATTGTGCAGTGAACTTACTAGATAGTACATAAGCAAAACAGAGACAAGAGATACACTCACAAACTCCCGGTCTATTAGAAGCATTCAAATAAGCAGATTGCAGTCAGCCGCTATGGACGAGGTTTCCCATAGAGAAACAGCTGCTGTTAACCTTCAGGTGTATTGCAGCACTGAACGTCCTAAGCTCCTCCCACGCGTTACATCACTGACACGTGACTTTTTCAAAAAAAGTCACGTGTCAGTGATGTAACGCGTGGGAGGAGCTTAGGACGTTCAGTGCTGCAATACACCTGAAGGTTAACAGCAGCTGTTTCTCTATGGGAAACCTCGTCCACAGCGGCTGACTGCAATCTGCTTATTTGAATGCTTCTAATAGACCGGGAGTTTGTGAGTGTATCTCTTGTCTCTGTTTTGCTTATGTACTATCTAGTAAGTTCACTGCACAATGATCTATTTTTTCTTTGCTTGCTTTGCATAAAACCTTTATCCTGAGAGCCGAATCACCAGCAGTATAATTGTTGAAGTGGGATGCAAGAAAAACTAAATATCCTGATACAAACGATCTAACCCAGTGAGTCAATCAATCTGGATTAAGGGAAGGAACTGTTTAATTATTTTTACTTTCTCCCACTATTTATCTCTGCCTGGACATTGTACTCAGAGTGTCATTATTATTTTATTTATACTAACCGTCACATCACCAATTTGAAGATTTTTTTTTTGGCATTTTTGTTTTTTGTTTTTTTTTTGGCAATTCTTTTTTTTTTTTTGGCAATTTTAACACATGTATTAGCACCATAATTATGTATTTATTTTATTCACATGTATGCATTTTTTATTCCTGGATTTAAGCTTAGTCGCAGCAGCATATTGTGCACTATTTATTTAAAGCGCATCAATTTTATACTTAGTACTATTTGTTTGGTTATCTGATCACCCTATATTGATAGCAGCTTTAATTTACTGATTTTTTTATAGCACTAACTATATTGGTATATATATATTTTTAAGCACAATTTATTTATATCACACATATCTATCCACATCAGCGCTTGGTTTTTATTCATTTTTCTAATGACCAGTTTCCATTTTTTCTAGAGTCGGTACTCTGCTGGTTCAGATTCATCGACGATTTGTTTGTGGTCTGGACTGGCTCACCATCTCTACTAAAACAATTTGTCGAGGCCGTTAATATTAACACCATGAATTTACGTTTCACGGTTAGCTTTGACAATACACAGATCCCATTCCTTGATCTGTTGATTGTCAAGAATCCGATGGGACATTGGGGACCAATCTTTATCACAAACCAACAGCTGGCAACACCTGGTTGCACGCCCACCCCAAAGCTCTCGTGTGCAGTATTCCAAATGCACAGTATCTGCGACTGCGTCGTAACTGCGCACGCGAGGAGGAGTTTTATACACAATCAGCCGTTCTGCGTGAACGACTCCTTTTGAGGGGCTACTCCAGGACCAGGATCTTAGAAGAGCCTTCAATAAGGCATCAGGCTGTACAAGAACCTCTCTGCTTTACCCCTCTCCATGTATCTCAAATACCAACACAGTAAAAATGATTACTCAGTACATTATGAGCAATTTAGAAACATCATTTTAAAGCATTGGCATCTTTCACTGATCATCATATTCTTAAACATCATGTACCCGATACACCTGAATTGGTCTTTCGTAGGGCTAAATCTTTAAGAGACCGTTTAACCAGTAGCCACTATAAACCTCATATTAGTGGCACTTGTCAACCTAGTGGCACCATTCCATGTGGCCAATGTTCTCTTTGCCCATGGATACTCACATGCACTTCTTTTGAGCTTCCTAATGGAGAGATCTTTATTCCACATACGTCTGCCCACTGCGGCACTACTGGGATTATATATCTTATGCTTTGTACCTGTAAAGCGGTTTATGTTGGCAAAACAATCAGGGAGTTCAGACAGAGAGTCGGTGACCATGTGTATTACTCAACTAATGGTAAACTCATCACTGTTGGATGCCATATAGGCTTGTACCATAAATATGACCCTAAAGCTGTCGGGTTACTGGCATTGGAAGTGAGACCCCCTGATGCCAAGGGAGGAGACCGAGATAAGATGTTATTACAAAGGGAAGCTCTCTGGATAGAAAGGCTTAATGCCACTGTTCCAACTGGCTTAAACTAAGTCAATTCCTTTAAGTCCCTTCTTGAAATCATCTGGTGACCAACTCTCTTTTGTCGGATGCTCCATCCTGTCATTTTAAAGTTGGAGACCTTAACTGCTTGTTTATCTGTATTGCCTCGTCCATTACAATCCAGCCATGCATTATACCCATCTTTGTTTGCTTTATCTATGGGCCATTAATATTGAGAAATATTTAATCCTCTTCGTTTTGAAACCTCTTTATTACCATTATGTATTACCTGTAAAAAATGTTCAGTGGATATCTTCATACATACATATATGTTATTTATATTGTATTTGTATTGGTATTATCTAAATTGTTATTTAATGTAATTGTGCTCCTCTCCCCTGTTGTTTCAGTGGCTTGCAATCGGTATCAGCCTCCCGAGTGTTGTCCCCATGTGGCAATTGGTAGGTTCCCTGGCGACCAGAAGGCCTCCCCTACCTGGGGTGGTTCATCTGGTTGCTTGTACACGCCTCAGCCGGGGCCCCTTCTAGAGGCCTTTGGGCCTATGCGCAGGCACATGCGTGCGATTCACTCGCGCACGCACGCTGCCTGGGCTCTGCCCAGTGGCTTCGCGGTACGTGCGCATGCGTGTGCGCGATATACTCTGCCCAGTGGCTTTGGGGCTTGTTGACCCTTGACCCTGTGACGCTATTGGACACCGATCTCGGTGCCGCCAGTACATCATGGGGTTGAAAGATATTTATAGCGGGCATGTCCCGCTGATCCCACAGGCTGGCGTGGGACCTGGAGAAGTCTCTGACCATTTGTCATTATAAGTAAGTTTATTTACATCACTTACTAAACGGTTGTTTGTTGACCGCACTCCCCCGATTTAGGACTGTGGTCTGGTAGGCACTATTATAATATTATACTGAATACATGTACCATATTATTATTTTTATAGAGGCTGCACCCTACCTCCAAACACCATGACACTTTATACTGCATACGCTCTGTGCAATTAGTGTCATGTTTACTCCATTCTTTGATCCACACATATTCATGTTGATCTAAGCGGGATTTCACCTCTGGGCCCCTCATACTAATACCCATATTGTCAAGGTAACTATAAACCCCTTCCACTTCCGTACCCTGTTCGGCTGCACCTTCATGTTCACTTCTTTGCACTTTTTTTCTCTTTTTGATTGGATGCAGATTTTCTCACTTTCACATTATCGATATTTTGGTTCACACATTTAATATTTTTCACGCCTAACCTTGGTACACAATCGGTTTCTTCTTTGTTCATCGGGATCCACAGAATTTTCACTCCCCCTTCCTCCCCACCCCCCGGTCACCATTCCTCTTCCCTTCATCTTTGTCCTTTCCTGTTTTTGTTTTGCCACTTTTGTTTTTTTTTACCTTTCTCCTTTTTTCTCCTCTTCTTCTCTTTCTTTCAACCCCCCTTTTCTCTGCTCTTGTTTCCCCCCCTCCCCCCCTCGCTCCCTGTTTTTTCTTCATCCCCCCATCACATCTCACTGTTCATTATTCATTTCTTCACTGTGATCTTTGTCCCTCTTCGCACTTGCACATTTTTCAATTACACTGGGCATTTACCTGATAATATATCTTATACCATTTTATCCAGACGCTAGCTCTTTGGTGGTTTTATACATATCCTTCCCAATCGCCGCGGGAGGCTCTGCCGGGTGCATCATATGCCTTGCATACACTGAGGCATGGGTAAGCAGCCCTTTAAATTTGACATAACCTCCTCTATCCTTTTCCCCATTATACGATTTTGTAACATCCTTTACATGGAATTTCTATATATTGTATTTTTATTTATCCACAGATGCATTTCCTGATGAAGTGGCAAACCCGCAAAACTAGTTGAAATACCATGTCATCTGTGTGTTCTTTTAGCACCCTTTTTTTGTCTTTATACTTTGTATCAATAAATTTTTTAAATTTTTATATTTGTTTTGTATTTCTGAAGTATATTTTTGTCCACTTGTACTGAGATAGTCCGCCTCCCTTCCTTGGTGAGTCTGGGGTGGGGTCCAGACTCCCAAACATCTATTCTAAAAAAAAGAATAAACTATTACGCAGACTGGGACCCCAACCATCATTGAACGAGGCACATTACCACAACCTTACCAAAGATGAACACCTTGCCCTAAAAACTTTGGAGGAAAATTCTGACATTGTCATCAAATCAGCTGATAAGGGCAGATGCGTAGTTGTTCTCAATAGTGCCGACTATCTGCAAGAAGCCTACAGGCTGTTGTCAGATACCAGCACCTACACTAAATTACCTAAAGATCCCTCAGACCAATTCATTGCTGAATTCAACCTCCTCGTCAACCAAGGCAGATCTGATGAAATTATCAATATCAATAGAAAAAGAGAAAGCTTTCTTCTTAAAGGAATTTTACCAAATTCCGTATATTTATTACCTACCCAAAATTTACAAAATAAAAACAATGCAGTGCCCGGGGAGACCCATAGTACCTCTATAGGTAGCATAACCTATGGGTTCTTTCAATATATAGACAACTTTCTCCAACCCTTAGTGCAGGAGCTACCCTCTTATATCTGGATTCCTCCTTTCTTTTTGATATTCTGACCAATTACACATGGGAACCCTCCTACAGCTGGCTGTCACTAGATGTCAGTTCTCTCTACAGATCCATCCCACATAACATAGGTCTCAAAGCTGTAGAATTCTTCCTTTTCCACCACTCCCATATCAACCAAACAAGCTAGCTTCATTTTAGAGGCCACCCAATTCTGTTTAGAGCACAACTTTTTCACTTTTGATGGCCAATTCTATTTGCAGACCAAGGGCACAGCCATGGGTGCTAGCTTTACACTACGCTATGCCAGTCTCACGATGGGAATGTGGGAACACCAATACATCCACCGCCATAATCCATTTGCCTACTATATAATATTTTTTGGGTGGTACATTGTTGAGATCATTATCATATGGGATGGCCCCCTTTCCATCCTTACAGATTTTGTAAGTCACAGTAACAATAATGAATATGGCCTATCATTTACTTATGTTAGTGACACCCAATCCTTGGTGTTCCTAGATCTTACTTTAAGTAATTTCGGTTACAACATCTTATCCAAAAACCATTTTAAACCCACTGCAGGAAATTCTTATGTCCACTCTAATGCCCTGTACACATGATAGGATTTTCCGAAGGAAAATGTGTGATAGGACCTTGTTGTCGGAAATTCCGACTGTGTGTAGGCTCAATCACACATTTTCCATATGAATTTCCGACACACAAAGTTTGAGAGCTTGCTATAAAATTTTCCGACAACAAAATCCGTTGTCGGAAATTCCGATTGTTTGTACACAAATCCGACGCACAAAGTGCCACGCATGCTCAGAATAAATTAAGAGACGAAAGCTATTGGCTACTGCCCCGTTTATAGTCCCGACGTACGTGTTTTACGTCACCACGTTCAGGACGATCGGATTTTCCGACAACTTTGTGTGACCGTGTGTATGCAAGACAAGTTTGAGCCAACATCCGTCGGAAAAAATCCATGGATTTTGTTGTTGGAATGTCCGATCAATGTCCGACCGTGTGTACAGGGCATAAGAGTTGTCACCACCCTAAGTGGAAAAAGAATATTCCCAGTAGTCAATTCCAGCGATTACGCTGGAATTGTACACTAGACATTATTGAAGAAGCTTTCACCCCACATCTGGTCAAACAGCATAGTAAAAAAATATTGAACAACGATCAGACTCCGATACGGCTTATCACACAGTATAACCCCAGCTTCCGATATATGGGAAACATTTAAAATACTGTATTTATCGGTGTATAACACACACTCTTTCCCCCTGAAAATAGAGGGCAATTCATGTGTGCGTCTGCCTACGTCCGTGTGTTCGCCTATATTTTTACCTCCCCCGGCTGCCTTGGAAAGGGGGGGCGAGCGCTGCCTGATTACAGAGCTGGGTTTTCCTGTTTACTCAGCACTCGTAGTCACACACAGTCCTGCCTCTTGGACCTGCTAGGATAGACATCACGGCATTGGACCAGTGTTCTGTCTATCATAAGAATCAGTCCAGGAGGTGGGACTGTATGTGACTGTGAGCGCCGAGTAAACAGGAGATCCCTTTGTGTAATCTGGCACTGATTAGGCTGCATTGATGGGCAATGATCAGGTTGCACTAATGGGCAATGGTGAGGCTGCAGATGGGCACTGATCAGGCTGCATTGATGGGCAATTGTGAGGCTGCATATGGGCACTGATCAGGCTGCATTAATGGGCAATGGTGAGGCTGCAGATGGGCACTGGTGAGGCTGCAGATGGGCACTGGTGAGGCTGCATTGATGGGCACTGACCCTTATTTTGCCTCTTTATTTAAAATGTATGTTTTTTTTTCCTGAAACTTCCCTCTTAAAATTAAGGTGCAAGTTAAACGCCGATAAATACGGTAAACATTGGAATGTCTTGCAGCAGGACACCATACTAGGTCCCCTGATTCCCAACAAACCCATGTTTACATACCGGAGAGCCCGCAATTTGAAAAGTCGTATTGCTCCGAGCAAGCTAGTACTGTCAAAAAATAAAAACGCTACTGAGTCCCTACATTTCCTCTATAATCTGGTAGGCATGTTCCAATGCCAAAAACCCTAGTGCTTAACATGTCAATTTGTTGACCATCAGAAAAAATCCCTGCAGGTGAATGGAAAAAGTTATTCTATTTCCCAATTTTTTTCTGTTCAACTGAGTTTGTTATTTATTGCTTAAAATGTCCATGAGGGTTACTGTATGTTGGACGTACTATTAGAGCACTCAGAGCTAGGTTCGGCGAACACCGTCGAGCCAATGAACAAGGCTCTACCAACTACTGTGTACCCAAGGCAGAACGGTTCAAAAAGCTATGTGAACGTTAAACCTTCTGGATTTTTACCTTAAACACTCTCAGCCCCCATGGCCTCAATGGAGAACTAGAACTAAATACAGTAATCTAACCTCCCACTGGCACCTCACTCCGTCCTGATCTCATTTAAACTTTACCATTTCCTTATGGGTTGCTTCTGACAGCCTCCCATACCACACAAAAGTAAATTAACTGTAAACTCCATATCACCATTATGCAAAATAGCATCTCCCACTTATTTTACATGAAGTTTCCCATTGTACCGCAATCTGACAAAAATCTGATACCCCACTTAATTTTTTTTTGCTGTACTTGACTGTTCCGCATGAATTTTTTTTTGGCTGCACTTGACTTCCACACACCATATGAGCATTCCCACTATTTCAACTGTAATTTAGAAACAGGTTTCCACTGATCCACAACTAGTTCATTATATATGTTGCACTTGACTGTTCCGCACACTATCATATAGCTGTTTATTGATTGCAATTTTTGCCATCTAAGCATGGATACATTCATAAGCCCAATCATAAGTCTGACCTATTTAGTATCTAATCATCATTAGAATATGTATTTTACTTTTAACTATCTATTTACATTTTATTTCTTAGTTTTGAGTATGGGCAGTATTGGTCACTCTAGGGTCAATTAACATTAACCTTATGTATTCCCTAGACACATGTGGTGTCTAGCACTATTTTTTGGTTAAACAAGAGTTAATAGTACTGGCCTCCTACTCCCACCCCCTCCCACTCTTCACAGTATATAAAGACTGGTTCTTTGGCCAATCTTGGCCAAGAGATTCTATTGACTGCCCTGAAACATGTAGCCACATCCCCTCTACTTCCTGTCATCACTCAACCAAAAGAGGTGTTGTTTGGAGCCGCAGCCATCTTGCCACTTCTGGAAGCTGCTGATGCTTATGTTCCAGCCTGAAGCCTGACAGCTGTACTTCCACCAGGAACTTTGCTTCAACTAGCCACATGCTCGCAGAGCTCTGCAGCCTCTCAGTGCTCTTATGGAGGTCTATATGGGTTTATGACAAGCCTTGATCCACTTTTATCTAGTGAGTGCATTTTTATTGTCTTTTATACTTTTTTAATAAATTGCTACACCTAGATGGAGGCCCCCTTTTGTGTTTTTTCCAAATGTTATCTGCCTGTGTGTGACCAATTAAATAAATATGTCATAGACTGCAATATGATCACAATGGCCCATGAAAATGCCAGATTCATCCTGTGACAAACAGCCTGGCTGTGTACTCACTTTTTATATTCCAGGTAATGCTCAGCGATGTGCTGGTCCCACAACAGCTTGGGCTTGTGATCCTTCAATATCTCTATGTACCTGTGGATCAAACCAAATTTAAGGTTAAATTAAAACACAGCTAGAGTATGATATATGTTACGGTGTATGCCGCACACAATCTGAAATCTCTGCTCAATAGCCAGAAGCTGTCTTTTGTAAAGTTCCCTGCTGCAAACTGCAGTGGAAATTACAAAGTAAAACCAGAGAAAATGCCATTAATCTTTACAGAAAATGTCATCCTCTGACACAAAGATTGCAAAAGTTAAATATTAATCTAAGAATTCATGTGAGCTAATAATGTGCACCATTTTTTATCTTATTAAACCATGCCTTTATCCAGCAGAAGAAAGTCTTATTTACAACTTTACTTGAAATTCAATTCATGTTTCTATGATCACATTGTCAGACATACAGCTTAGAGCCATATTAGGTATGCCGCTTTTTCTTGATTCTGACGCATAGGTGGCAAGAACATCCACATCCTTTCTGAAACAATATGTCATTATGCACAACAGTCATTTGTCTTCAGACCACTGGGACCATTACTTATGTTACCATTTCATTTGATTGTAGTACCATACATGTTCATCAGATGTATAAAGAAGACTGTAGAGAGTGTACATTGTACATTATACAAGATCTAAAAATAGGTACCACACTAGAACAATCTCTACTCAAGATCTAGAAAACTATGACTCGAGGAGCAGTGTGCACTGGTTGTTTGACTATATCCATATTAAATAACATGCAGCATGAAAGGGTATGTTATTGCTGAAACATTATTTAATAAAATAAGTTATTAAGTCTAATTGTAGCTTAAGAAAACTCAGTTCCAATTTCATGTGTGGTTTTATGACTGAATGGTAAAACTATTGTCAATAAATGTGTATACTGTTATACTGGAGTATGGAGAATTTCCCTGTGGGGTTTTGTATTGCAGTAAATAATTCAAAATAGTTTATTACAAAAAATATTGTACAGGATAACAAATGTCAGTCAAGACATGAGCTTTGTAATCAAAACTGGAAGACATACATAATATACATTTTGTACAGTGTTGAATCAGTGCAATGTTACATCAATACAATGATCATTATAAAAAAAGCATGATATCTGTAGAACATCATGTACGAATCGCTCCAACGCGTTTCAACCACATATAGTACAGATCTTTAGGGGGAAATCATAGCTTCCAGAGTTTATGCCCATGATTGGTGCCCAATGATCCAGACCACACTGCAAGGCCAAAGGCGCCTACATAACAGAAGAACAGGTACTCACCAGGCTGGACTGGAGACCTACAGGAGGCCGTGTTTGTTTCAGAAGCCGGGGAGGCAAGTGGGAAGGAGGAGAGAGAAAAGAGGGAGAGGGGGAGCAAGCCCGACAGGAACGGGCACCAACTGAGCGTCACCAACAGGTCCCTGGGCCCAGATACAATCCCAAAGCACTGTCAAAGATTAAATATTAAATCCTATTAATAATTTTATCAATCATAAAGAAAAAGACCTATAAACTAAGAAACTAGTGCTATCAAACCAGTGCCAGTGAAAAAAAAAATGTATATATATATATATCTTAAGAAAGTGAATGGTGGACCAATGCCTGAGAAATGCAAGACTGTCCATCCCACTTTTTTTTCCCCTCACTCATTTAGTTCCTCACTCATTCATGATGGTCTCCTTCTTTATATGTCCCCTTTTTAAAACAATTTTCTCGCTTTTTATATGCTTTTAGGCATTCTTGTTTTCCCCATTCATTCTCTACTTTTTCTTCTTTATATTGTGTTTGTCCAGCACTTATCACTTTTGCTTCCATTCACGGACTCACTTTTAGTCCACACACCATCACCACCTTTCCTTCTTTGCTCCTTTCCCTACTTTCACCTAATTTCACTTCTTGGGTACTTTTCCCAGCACCCCCTATTTCTAATAATTTTCTGTACACTTTTCTCATCACCCACTTATTTGCCTTGTCTATCCATCACACTTGTTTTTTCAGCACTCTTGCATTTCTTAGGCATTGTTCCACCATTCACTTCCTTAAAATATATATACATCTTTTTTTTTTTTCACTGCCACTGGTTTGATAGCACTAGTTTCTTAGTTTATAGGTCTTTTTCTCTTTCTTTATGATTTATAAAATAATAAAAGGATTTAATATTTAATCTTTGACAGTGCTTTGGGATTGCATCTGGGCCCAGGGACCTGTTGGTGACGCCCGGTTGGTGCCCCTCCTTGTCGGGCTTGCTCCCCCTCCCCTTCCCCCCCCTTTTCCCTCTCCTCCTTCCCACTTGCCTCCTTGGCTTCTGTAACAAACACGGCCTCCTGTAGGTCTCCAGTCTAGCCTGGTGGGTACCTGTTCTGTGGTGTGGGCGCCTTTGGCTTTGCAGTGTGGTCTGGATCATTGGGCACCAATCATGGGCATAAACTCTGGAAGCTATGATTTCCCCCTAAAGATCTGTACTATATGTGGTTGAAACGCGTTGGAGCGATTCGTACATGATGTTCTACAGATATCATGCTTTTTTTAAAATGATCATTGTATTGATGTAACATTGCACTGATTTAACACTGTACAAAATGTATATTATTTATGTCTTCCAGCTTTGATTACAAAGCTCATGTCTTGACTGACATTTGTTATCCTGTACAATATTTTTTGTAATAAACAATTTTTTTATAAACTATTTTGAATTATTTGCTGCAATACAAAACCCCACAGGGAAATTCTCCATACTCTCCTCTATATCTCCATCGGGGCGTGCAGCTAACTCTTGCTCATTTACAGTATCATCTTTTTGTTTTATACTGTTATACTATTATGAAAGGCTACTTTCCCACTGCAGCGCCCGGCTGTTGGGGCTAAAGCGCCGCTCGTCTTTGCGTTGCTTTTCGGCCGCTAGCGGGGCACTTTTAACCCCAAAGAAGGGGTTACAAGCGCCCATGTTGCGGCCCTTCCGAAGTGCTTTTCAAGCTACAAGATGCTTCTACCATTGAGCTGAATTCCCCACAGTTGCAGCTGGGGCTCTTTCTCAAAGTATGTCTTGCTGATACAACTCCACCTAAAAACGGAAACACTGCTATCTGCTTTTGCTTGTGTCTGTGTAATAATGCTGATATGTTATTTTTGCATAACCATCTGTAGACCTGTCCACATTGCAATGCTTTAATTTCTCCCTTGTCTTACCCAAAATTGGTGCACTCTTGCTAGTCTGTTTCTGATGTGAGAATTTTGCTCTGTTTATCCAACTAACTTTTATTACCTCCTGATTAGATAATTGGAATGCACCCACCCCCATCAGTATAAATCTAAGCATCTTTTGGGGGAGGCATTTGCAGGGGACACATTTACAGCTGGGGCTCTTTCTCAAAGTGGGGGTATTTCTATAAGTGGGAGCACTTCTGACTCTGCACTTTAGAAAATGAACAATGGAAAATACTTGAAAAACACAACACAGACTACAGGTGACCTTGTTTACCCCTTCAGCTCATTCTCCTTGCAACATGCACTCTCTGCCACTCCTTCTGACAGCTTTGTCCTCTTTCCTTAAACTAACTCTCCTTCACCCCTCTTCTCCACCCCACAGCTTATATATATCACCCTCACTTCTGTCCTCTCCTCATTACTGCACTCACTAACTCCTGCTAATTCTAAATCCACACTCACAAAAAAACTCCAGGACACTGTGACATGTCCCTTCATATAAATCGCACTACCACATTACCTCCCTCACCCTTCTACTTCTCCTTACCTCTGGAGATATATCCCCAAACCCTGGGCCTCCATTTAACTGTATTCAACGCACCCATTACTCAGCACCCTCTGGCTGCAACCGCAATACAAACAATTTAGTTCCCATTCTCTTCTTCCCAAGACCAGACTCCCTTTCTCTTGCGTCCTTTGGAACGCCCGCTCTGTCTGTAACAAACTCACCTCTTTCCATGACCCCTTTATCGCTAACTCTTTTAACCTACTCGCCATTACCGAAACCTTGCTTCATGAATCCGACACTGCATCTTCTGCTGCCCTATCCCATGGTGGTCTTCTCTGGACTCACTCTCCCAGATCCAGTGGATGTAAGGGAGGGGGTGTCTGAATCCTTCTAGCCTCATATAGCACCTTTCGGGTACTTCACCCACCTCCCTCTCTGTCACTCTCCTCATTTGAGGCACACTGCATTCGTCTTTTCTCTCCAGTTTCTCTAAGAATTGCTGTGATCTACCGGCCCCCTGGCCAAGTATCAACCTTTCTTGATGACTTCTCTGCCTGGCTACCCTACTTTCTCTCTTCTGAAATCCCAACATTCATTCTCGGTGACTTCAACATCCCTATTATTACTAACACTCCTTGGACTGGAAGCAATGGATACGCGCGTCTACTCACTCTGAAGGCAATATCCTTGACCTTGTTTTCTCACAGCTATGCACTCCGTGCAACCTCTCCATTCCAACTATCCATTCCCTCTCTCTGATCACTACCTTATTAGTTTCATTCTTTCCCTCTTCTCCACCTCCTCTCCCTCCAACCGCCTAACAGTTAGCCGTAGAAACCTACAACATCTCAACCCTTCTCTTCTCTACTCTGCTACCGTCCACCCCTATGACAAAATCTCACCCCTATCCTGCACTGACCTAACCACTTCTGTCTACAACGCTTCACTTCTAACCTCACTGGACACACTGGTCCCCCTTACAACACACAGAATCAGGCCCGACCCCTTCAACCTTGGCAAACAGATGACACTAGAAGTCTGAAAAAACATAGCCATGCTCATGAGCACCTGTGGCGTAAGACTAAGTCTCAGAAAGATTTCAACCAATATAAATCTGCCCTCCAAACTTACAATTCCTGCCTCCTCCCTGCCAAGCAGACCTATTTCATCACTCTCATTAACAACTTATCATCCCGTCCCCAGCAAACTCTTCTCTACCTTCAACTCTCTACTTCGTCCTCCACTGCCTCCACCCACTAACTCACTCACTGCCCAGGAGATCGCAAATCACTTCAAACAGAAGATTGATACAATTTGCGAGGAGATCTCTGGCTGTTCAGATACCCTCCACGCTTTACACTTCATGCCCACAGGTACAAAACTACTTTCTCCTTTCAACCTCACCACTATAGACCAGGTTGCTAAACTACTTGCTAATGTCCAGCTAACCACCTGCCCTCTGCATCCTGTTCCCTCACAAATTCTACGTTCACCCTCTGTCTCTGTTCTACACTCTCTAACCCACATCTTCAATCTCTCTCTCTCTTCTGGCATCTTCCCCAACTCTCTAAAACATGCACTAGTCAACCCCATACTTAAAAAGCCCTCACTGGACCCAACCAAAACCAACGCCCCATCTCCTTGCTCCCCTTTTTATCTACAATGGACTGAGCGACCACCTTGCTGAGAATAGCATTCTTGATCCCCTTCAGTCTGGATTTTGCCCTTAACACTCCACAGAAACTGCTCTCCTAAAACTAACAAACGATCTACTAATGGCTTCTGTACTCCTACTCCTGGACCTTTCTACTGCCTTTTATATGGTTGACCACCCTCTCCTCCACAAAAAAACTCCACACTTTGGTCTTCATGACTGTACTCTTCGCTGGTTCTCTTCCTACTTATCCAACCGCACCTTTAGCGTTACTTATGATTCTAATTTACTAACAGATATACCAGTCTGGATGTCACGCCACTTCCTCAAACTCAATCTATCTAAAACCGAACTTATAATTTTTCCTCCCCCATGTGCCATTCCCCTGATCTCTCTGTCAAAATCGATGGCATAACTATAAGCCCATCCACGCATGCCAAGGTCCTAGGTGTAGTCCTGGGCTCTGAACTCTCCCATGTCCAATCACTGTCCAAATCTTGCTGCCTCAACCTCCGCAACATCTCCAAAATACTCCCCTTTCTAACCAATGACAAAACAAAGCTTTTAATTCACTCCCTAGTCATCTCTCACCTTGACTACTGCAACTCCCTTCTCATTGGCTTACCTCTACATAGTCTATCCCCCCCTTCAATGCATCATTAATGCTTTTGCCAGACTCATCCACCTTTCCAATCGCTCTGTGTCTGCTACACCTCCCTGTAAATCCCTCCACTGGCTTCCGCTCACCCAACAAATTAAATTCAAAATACTAACAACAACTTACAAAGCCATCCACAAATTAGCCCCCAGCTACATCACTAGCCTAGTCTTAAAATACTAGACATGTGCACACTGAAATATTTCATTTCGGAATTTCGTTTTCGTCCGAAAAATAAATTTAGTTACTCCCGAAATTCGTTTTTATCTATTTCATTTTTTGTTAAAAATTGCATTCGTCCAAAATCCAAATTAATTAAGGTCGAATCTGTCATTGAAGGCTTATGGTGTCTGTCGACTGTTCAAAGAAGATTCGACGAAGCAGCTAAACTGTACGTGTACATTTCCGGTCAAATTTTCCACCTACAAGCTAGCTCTAGTATAATTCTAATCTTGTACGACTAGTAATAATTATATTTATTAATTATTTTACTAGTCAACCAACATTAGAATTTATCTATAGCCTATGGGCGGATGCATTTGACTGGAAATGTACAATTGCAGCGTCGTACAGTTTAGTTGCTCCGTCAAATAATCTTAGAACTTTTGACTGATACCATAAACCAAAGATTCGGCGTTTGTATGTTTTTCGTTGCTTTGTCGAATCTTCGTCGTTCATGTTGAATGGTCTACTCTACCCCAACAGTCAGCCAACTTTCACATTCGTTTCTCAATCTCCAAGTGCAATGGCGGGCGTGGCATCCGACGTTGTGTCAGATATTGATATGGCATTATCGATATGGCATTATAATATAGAATCTATAATAATAACCCCCCCCCCCCCACAACACAGGTAGCCTCTGAGGCTATCACAACACTAGCAACACTAGTATCACTATCAAGTTCACAACACTAACACAATAGCAGCAGATTATTATGAAAAAGTTAAGTTGAACTGTAGCTTGCTTCACTATTGTTCTGCTGCTGTGCTTATGCTTAATTGCTAAATAATTCAGGTTCTCTGACAAATGGACCAGCTAGGATTGACTGTCTTCTGAAATTATTCAGTGTGTGTGTCTCTCTCTGCTAGCAAATCGTAAGTGAAAGTAAGTTGGCTGTACATGTGTACTTAGTTCTAGCTATTTTACTGCCCCTCCTCTTTGGTTACAATCAGCCAATAACATTCATAATCATCATTTTTATTTTACTTCCCCCACCCAATTCCAGCAGCGATCTTTTCTCTCTATGTCGAATCTTTTCTCTCTGTCGAATCTTTTCTCTCTATGTAGAATAATCTTGGACTAATAGAGTTAAGGTTAGGCACATTTGACCACAGGTTCGATAGACACAGATTGTTATTGTCAGCGTCATGTCGAATCTCCTATCTATATCAAACTGTTGTTGCAACGAAAATTAAAATAAAGCATTTGTTTATGTCGGATCTTTCAGTTTTCATATTCTGCACTTTTGTTATTGTTTGTTAAAACGATAACGAAAATACCTGAAATTCGGACGAAAACGAATGCACATGTCTACAAAATACCAACCTAATTGTGTTCTTCATTCCTCTCAAGACCTACTACTCTCTAGCTCTCTTGTCACCTCCTCCCATGCTCGCCTCCAGAACTTTTCCAGAGCCTCTCCATTCCTATAGAACTCCTTATCCCAATCTGCCTGATTATCTCCTACTCTATTAGCTTTTAGACGCTCCCAGGAAACACTCCTCTTCAGAGAAGCCTATCCTACCCCCACCTAACAACCGTATTTTCATTTTCTTCATCAGCTCATCCCCCACAGTTACCATTTTGTTTCAACTGACCCTCCCTCTTAGATTGTAAGCTCTAACAAGCAGGGCCCTCCGATTCTCCTGTATTGAATTGTATTGTAACTGTCTGCCTGAATGGTATAAAGCTCTGTGAAAACTGTTGGTGCTATATAAATTCTGTATAATAATAATATTACTAATAATAATATACACTCACTGGCCACTTTATTGGGTACACCTGTTCAATTGCTTGGTAACACAAATTGCTAATCAGGCAATTACATGGCAGCAACTCAATGCATTTAGGCATCTAGATGTGGTGAAGATGACTTGCTGAAATCAAACCAAGCATCAGAATGGGGAAGAAAGGGGATTTAGGTGACTTTGAACATGGCATGGTTGTTGGTGCCAGACGGGCTGGTCTGAGTATTTCAAAAACTGCTTATCTACTGGGATTTTCATGCACAACCATCTCTAGGGTTTAGAGAGAATGGTCCGAAAAAGAGAAAATATCCAGTGAGTGGCAGTTGTGTGGACGGAAATGCCTTGTTGATTTCAGAGGTCAGAGGTGAATGGGAAGACTGGTTTTAGATGATAGAAAGGCAACGGTAACTCAAATAACCACTCATTACAACCAAGGTATTCAGAATATCATCTCAGAATGCACAATACATCGAACCTTGAAGCAGATGGGCTACAACGGCAGAAGACCACATAGTGTGCCACTACTGTCAGCTAAGAATAGGAAACTGAGGCTACAATTCGCACAGGTCTACCAAAATTGGATAACAGAAGATTGGAAAAACGTTGCCTGGTCTGATGAGTCTCAATTTCAGTTGCAACATTAAGATGGTAGGGTCAGAATTTGGCAACATGAAAGCATGGACCCATCCTGCCTTGTTTTAACAGTTCAGGCTGGTGGTGTAATGGTGTGCGGGATATTTTCTTGCCACACTTTGGGCCCCTTTGTACCAACTGAGCATTGTTTAAACGCCATGGCTTACCAGAGTATTGTTGCTGACCACGTCCATCCTTTTATGACTACAGTGTACCCATCTTCTGATAGCCACTTCCAGGAGGTGCACCAGGTCACAAAGCTCAAATCATCTCAAACTGATTTCTTGAACATGACAATGAGTTCACCATACTCCAATGGCCTCCACAGTCACAAGATCTCAATCCAATAGATCACCATTGGGATGTGGTAGAATGGGAGATTTGCACCATGGATGTGCAGCCAACAAATCTGCAGCAACTGTGTGATGCTATCATGTCAATATGGACCAAAATCTCTGAGAAATGTTTCCAACACCTTGTTGAATCTATGCCAAAAGAATTAAGACAGTTCCGAAGACAAAAGGGGGTTCAACCCGGTACTAACAAGGTGTACCTAATAAAGTGGCTGGTGAGTGTGTATATACTGTATATAAACATACATACACACACACACACCCCATTTGTTATGTTAAATATAAAGGCTGTGGGGTCACTTTTTGTAGGCCAAATTAGGCTTTAACCTAGCCCCAAAACATCTTACAGTGACCTGACTAATTGTATAAGTAAACAACAACTTAGACATAAAACAAGCACAAACCGTTTAGTACAGTAAATTGCGGTATATGCATTACTTTAAGAGAAGCTATAGATGATGGTCCTGCATAGAGCTATAACTGTACTGAATTTGGGATAGCATCAGCTGTTAAGATATGTATGTATGTACTCAGTTACACAGTGTAATACTTTCATTGAATAATGACATCTGGAATATCACTGCAACCCTGCATGCAGGCAATACACTACACAGAAGTGTCCAAAAACAAAGGTGGGTTATAAAGTTGACAGATGTTGGCGATAAAGGCAAGGTAGGCTATGATTGCTCTAGTGGGTACTCGCCACCATTTGTAAAATAAGATTTAACTTTTGCAATACAAGCAAACAGTACCTTGTGGGAGAATCAAAATATTTTTAGAGGCAATATCACCGCTCTTTTGACAGTCAAAAATAACTTAGTACAGATTTAACTGAGTAGACTAAAATAATACAGTGCATTATTAAATGACAATGACTAAAATTCTGAAAGTGAGTGATAAAAAAATGAAACAATCCTTTTATATAAAATAAATGGCAGAAGCAACATATGGCTATAGGTAAATTTGATATATATCACCTGTGATATGTCTTGTATATGTTATTGTTTGTGCCCATATGACAAAAAGTGTTCAGATAAACACACACAGATGAAAACAGATTGATATCTCAATTACATTTTCTGAGATCATCATTCGTTGTGATGGAGGAATGTTGATTTTCTGGTTCCAAGTTAGTGACACAAGGTATTGAAGCTAGTTTGTCAGAATAACCTGCATCCCCTTCATTTCTCCCATGACATGCTTTTTAAGAGCCAATTCACCCCGTGCAAAAGTATTACAAAGCAGGGTAATGTGCATTATGCAAATTGTTGCAATTTGTTCTGTATGGTACCCCAAAGCACCTTTCTAATCTACCGCAATGCGTAGTAACACGCTACAGTGCTTGTGGTGATATTTGGTTCATTGTGGTGTGTTCCAGTGAATGGGCTGCCCTAACAAAACACATGTTAATGCAAAATGTAATGCACATGAATCTAACGACCTGCAATGGATCTGAGTGGTGTGAATGGGCCCTAAATGATGTCCATTATCTGGTATGTGTTTATACGCTCACTTGCTGATATCTGATGGATAATTTTTCATACTAAAATTACACACGTTTGTTATTTTCTTGGTTTTACTGTCTTTAAACAAAATGCAAGCTTGATACTAATGGTTAACTCTTACTAATGGTTAATGTGATTGTAAAGGTTTAGTTTTTTTTATATTTTTAAATAATAAACATGTTATACTTACCTGCTCTATGCAATGGTTACCTGCTTTGTGTAATGGTTTTGCACAGAACAGCCCTGATCCTCCTCTTCTGGTGTCCCCGCTGGCTCTCCTGGCTCCTTTTATTCTCAATGTGCCACCATAGGAAGCTGCTTCCTATTGTAACACATCTGCAGGCTCGATCCTGAGCTACGCTGCCTTCATCCATAGACACGCACATCCATAGACACAGCTCTGCTCTGGCCCTGCTACCTTGTCACAGGATTTAATTAACACCAGCAGAAATCAATCTGCCCTGTGTGGAGGGAGAGAACTGAGAGATGCTCCTCTTGGGGATGGTGGGGGGGAGCTGGACACAGAAGGGTTTTTTTTACCTTAATGCAGAGGATGTATTAAACACTTTAATTTTTACATTATGGTCATGTCTGATGTTTATGTACTTTAACAACTTGTAGAAAGTGTGGGGTCTGTCAGTCCCGATCTCTTATGTTGAGTCTGTCACTGCTGAAATGCATGGCACAAATAACTCCCAGAAGACATAAATTGCAGGTTGTAAGATGTGTGGGAAGCTGCAAATGAGGACTTGACTTATACAAGTAGTAAAAGAGCCATTTCTTAGATTTTTCTTTAGATTTTTGTGTTATCTAACCTTTCCCTCGGGAACTATTTGATTTCTCTTTTCACTTAGAAAAGCCTCTCAAATACTCTTTGCAGAGGTAATTGAACATTTCCAAATGCCATTGTAAATCTCAAGTCTCCTAATGCAATATCTCACAATACAAATGCATGTAGTGAAATTGATTTATTTGTGGGCCTACATTTTCACCCTAAAAAAATCTGATTTATATGTGACCACACAGGAATGGATTTAATTAAACAGGAATGCTGTTATTCAGAATACTGTGTCCCGACCTCAACTCTTTTGAATGCCATATACAGAAAGATGCGTCACTCCAGAAAGTTTAAAAAAAAAAATGTGTAACTTGGGTGAATGCAAGTTTTTCACTTAATGGGTTTATTCCTTACTTCCTGTAGCTGCAGATCTGAGAATGCTGACTTTTATGCCTGAGCCTCCTTGTTACTAATCTATATGTAGGAACTGTTATAGGCCATTCCAGAATAATATTAAGCATTATTAGCACAATGTCTTTAGACTTCTTTTTACAGAGGTGTTTGCCAGAAGTGATTATGATAATTATTATTTTATGATACAATGTAATGTAAACTGCATAAAATTATATTGTGGTTCCAGCACACTAGTAAACTCATGGGGTACTAGAGAAATGGCACACCAAGAATTATTGAATTTTAAAAGGCAAAATAGAAAATTATATTTTTTCCCAGTTGTATGCAATTTTATGTGTTATTTTTTTTTAACAAATAGTGTTAGTACAAATTTTATTCTGTCCCATTTGGTAAGGAAATAACCCTACCAGGCCACACCCTCAATATGGGGGGGAGTAGCATATTGATGAGGACAAGGGGCTCTTCCCCACAACCCTTCTAAGAATCTGGGAGACCTCCTTAAAAATAAGGGGGTCGCCAGATACCATCATCCCATGTGAAAGCGTAAAACCCATTTACTTACCAGCAGTTAAATCAATACAGCTTGGTCAAAGACCTGCCCCAGTCTGTGAATGACTAGTGAAGGAAGAGCAGTACATCGGTGAGGTCATCACTTTGCTTGCTCCTAAACTCTCTGTGTTGACAGCACTGTGTTTGCCCTAGAGCCTCACTGACTGATAGCACCCTCTGGGTTCTTCAGGGGTGCCTTAGGCAAAATGCTTGAAAATTGATCAAAGATTGTCACCAAGCCAACGGGTTGATCAAGGCTGCTTTTCTGTTACCCAAACCCACCCACCACACTTTTGTGTCCCACCCCTGCCCTCTCCATCAGCACTGGGTTCACTTAATGAGTGAGGGAGAGAAACTGAGGGAGAAGAGAAACACCGGAATACTATTCAATAACAGAGTGCAGGCATATTTGCTTTGTAAGAATAAATCACTTCTAAAGTTGGGTGTCATACATGATGGATGTGCCGTATTATAAAAAAAACCCATTAGTTTAGTTTTTTTACATTTTAGAATGGGGTGCCTCAAGGCTGTCCATAATTTTAAAGGGTGCCTCGACATAAAAAAGGTTGACAAACATTGACTTATAGTGCTGCCCCTTCCTTTCATAGTCTGAGTTATGTTATACACTGGATTACACAAGGAATAAAGACAAACTGAGATGATATTTTAAACAAAATAAAGTAAACCTGTTATAAGAGATGTGAAAGCTGCTATTGCATATCTTTTGGGAATTTAACATCTAGTGACCTTGACCTTGAACAAGTAAGCGGATCAGGAATAGAAAAATATTAGAAGTCTTTACCAAACTTTTTAATGGTCAGAAATCCTCATTGTCATCCTGTAGGTTAGTGCTAAACATTCCAACAATCCAAGTGCTTTGATTGAACAGGATTGTGCCATTTAGGGCAACCCTTGCATTAAAGTGTAACTAAAGGCAAAACCTTTTTTCAGTTTGGAAAGAGTAAATAGAGGGTTATAACCTCAGTCAGTTTTTTTGCCATCTGTGTCCAGTAGCCAAAACAGGAAGTGAGAAGAAATCCCTCCAAAGTTAGAGAATCCCGGGTGTCACCAGAACTATTGTACCCATTGGAAGATTTCCCCTCTATTACTATATGGTGTCAGACAAAAATTTGAGATTTTCTTTCACTTTTGATGATAATGGCAAACAGCACAATGACAGGTGCTTTAATTCCTCATCACCTTATCCAAAACAAAAAAATAATGTTTTGCCTTTGGTTACACTTTAATACATGTGTCAGAGCCATGTAGCTGGCTTTTAATCAAAGGCCATCGTAATTCAGTAAGGTCACTGGTTTTTAACTATTTGGGTACCCCTTCATTACCAAGCCATATTTTAGTTGTCACTCCTGTTGATAGTTTGATTGACAACTACTTTGTCATGCAATTGCTCTGTCTCGATTTTTGAGACTCAACGGAGCTTACGTTTGGTGGTATTTTATAATCACAGTTATTTATAAAAACTATATATATATATATATATATATATATATATATATAGAAAAAAGATCAACATTTAAAAGAAAAACACTATTTCCCTCACATTCTGTTATAAAACACATCAAACCAAAATGCCAGGACAGTACAAACATTCCCAAATTGACCCATTTTGTGGAAAAATGAAACCCAAGTGTGATTTCCTTTTTTTC
This sequence comes from Aquarana catesbeiana, assembly GCF_042186555.1. Lineage (NCBI taxonomy): Eukaryota > Metazoa > Chordata > Amphibia > Anura > Ranidae > Aquarana > Aquarana catesbeiana. The sequence continues at coordinate 106,805,123 of NC_133334.1, forward strand.
CACTTTTTTTTTTTTTTTTTTTAAGAAATATGTTGGTATTGAGCTGGTTAAAGCATAAAGTGAGGTAATGCTGCACTAAATACCTCAATGTTCATGTTACACATACATAAAGAAAGGAGAAAATGAATAGGTAATGTACAGGTCACATACACTGGGGGGAATAGGATGGGGGGGGAGATTTAATGTGCAGGTTAGGGTTAGTGAAGGTATTATTTTACAGGTCACAACAGACACAGGTTGGAGATTAAATGTACCATGGTGGTGTGAAAGGGCTTAAAAACAATCCCACAGAGGGCAGGAGGCGGAGCCTAGCGGAGCAGACATGCATTGTTAGAGCTCCACACCGCTGAGGAGAGAAGAGAAGGACAAAGCGGAGCCTGCTGGCTCAAAAGGTATCCATTTGAACCTTTTTGCCCCAGGGAACAAACTGTGAAAGTTTGGGCAGGAAATATGGTACTGGGAGGAAACCGTGGCAGAAATAAAAATCACCTCACAAAGAGCTCACAGGCACTCACTGCAGCTGAAGCAGCTCCAGTCACCTCACAAGATACAGCATCAGGGCGCTCTCACAGACAGAAAATGTCACAGCAAGACTCTCCATTTGAGTCAGATACAGAACAAATCCTCTCACAAACTTCTCCACAAGCCTCCTCAGTATCCCCAGTAATATTATTACAATTTGAAAAGATGCTTCATAAGGCTTTAAAACAAACCTCAGACCAAATAACAAAAAGCCTAACCAAAGAAATAAGAGAGCTGGGAAACCGCACCGCAGCCTTAGAAATAAAAATGGATGAAATTGAAATTACAACCCAAGAAAATATAACAGAATTGGAACAATTAAAAAAAGAGAATTTAATACTTCAAACTAAGCTCGAAGATTACGAAAATAGAGCCAGACGTTCAAACTTGCGCATAAGGGGAATACCTGAAACTGTGACAGACCTGCAATCTACTATTACTGCTCTATTACAAGAACTAAAGCCAGATATCCCTATTGAACGTTTAGAACTGGACAGAGTACACAGAGCCCTCACAGCCAAAAAGAAAGATGGACCCCCACGTGATATAATCACAAAATTTCATTATTACAGAACGAAAGAACAAATACTAATTGCTGCAAGAGAAAAAAAGGAACTTAATTTTCAAGGACACAATTATCAAATTTTTGCTGACCTATCCCAACTTACTATTACTAAAAGACGATCCATGAAACCCCAACTAATGGAACTGCAACGCCACAACATTATGTATCAATGGGGCTTCCCCTTTTCAGTCAGATTTAACTACCAAGGTACAATTTACAGAAGCAGATCAGCAGATGAACTACAACAAACCCTTTTAAAATTAAATCTGACAGAACCCACAAGCAGCAACACTCCCACACGCAGAAGAATGGCGTCATCTTCACCTTCAGGCAGCACCCAGAAAATTTCAGAACAAAATGGGAATCATCATTCTCACAAAAGAGGCCGTTATGCCACATCATCCATGGACCAAGAAGATTCAATGGACTGACATCCTAATTCCTGATATCTCTTCATTTATTATACTAAGAGATGGTTCTCTATAAAAAACCTATATTTATAACTGAATGTAACTGCATTCTGATAGTCACACACTGTGTGGGATCATGTTACATTCCAGTTATATTTCTTATTACTTCTGATTCATATAGCCTTAGAATATATAAGTGAAATAAGGAAATTCTTGTTCAGTTATATATTATCAGGTAATAACAATAGATTTATTACTTTTTAGGACAAATATGTTCAATAATCCAGAAGTAATGGAAGCTTTTTCTTTCTTTTCTTAAAACAAATATATTATTACCTAACTAGTTCCTAGAATTATGTTTTTGTTTATTCTAATCTGAAGCAATACAACCTCAATTTTATGAGTTAACATATCTAAACAATTACATATGAATAAAATATGTAATTGTTTACTCTAAAAGGGTTAAAATCCCAAAATAATTCAAACTATCTTCATCAATACCAGTTATTAACAGTACCTTTCTAACTGAATTATTTAGCCTAGGGCAAGACTAACCATATACAACCACCCTGGAATAAATAATTTCAACAAAAACTATATTCTGCACTCCAATTAATGAAACATCATTTTGATGTCTTTTGACATAGCACTTCTCTCCTGTAAGCGGAAGATCCGTGTACCCCCATTAGCCCTCCTCATTCTCCCAACCATATTATGTGGGAGTGTGACGAAGGCACTTATTCCCCTGAGAGAGATATTTATTCTCTTTCACGGGTGAATTGTGATTACTTGCAAAAAATAATTTATACAATGTATCATCTATTCTCATATGTTTTTTGTTTACTCTTTACTCCAGAATTCACTGGTTTCTTTTCTATCTATTCATCTCTTCAGTCCACACAGGTTGATCTGCGCAGTCAGCTCTGCATAACAAAAAGTAAGTCAAAACTATTTGATCTATTGCCATGGCACCACTGAATATACTTTCCCTGAATGTTCAGGGAATAAATGTCCCTCAAAAAAGGACCAAAGCCTTCCGTACTTTCCATAACAAGAAGGCTCACATAGTATGCCTCCAAGAAACACACTTCACCAAAGATTCTACTCCAAAATATATTTCTCCTTTTTATCAACAAATTTACACGGCTTCTGCCTGTACCAAGCAAAGGGGAACTCTAATTGCATTTCACCGATCCACACCATTCACCTTATCATCAGAAATTAAAGACCCAGAAGGTAGATACCTGATCATCATGGGTTATATAATGGATACAGCAATCACGGTGATTTCCTACTACGCTCCTAACAAACAACCTACACCATTCCTCTCACATATATTACAAGTGATTAATACACACAAAATAGGAACAGTGATAATGTGTGGGGATTCGAACCAGGTCCTCCTCCCATTTCTAGATAAATCACCTTTTACACCATCCAAAATAACCTCTAGATTACCTTTTTCTCAACTTCTTTCCAAATACAATCTGGTAGATTCATGGAGAGAAAGTAACCCAATGAAAAAGAAATTCACTTATTTCTCGCACCCTCATCAAACCTTCACCAGAATAGATCATATTTTTCTAACAATAGGAATGATACCAGAAATTATTGCATCAGATATAATTCCGATTCCGTGGTCTGACCATAATGCAGTATACACTACTATAGCCTCAGCCATACCAAAAGCGCATGACCCAACGTGGTACTTACCGGACATAATGCTCAAACACCCACTACATCAGATGGCCATTTAAGCTTTAAAGGAATACATATCAATTAATAATACAACAGACATCTCCCCAATAACACTGTGGGAAGCTCATAAGCCTGTCTTGCGTGGTACAATACAAAGACAAATGGCACTATTTAAACGGGAACGCAAAAATCTAGCAAAAAAACTAGAACTCAATTTTAATGCAGCCTACATATCATTTCAAGATAATCCATCTCAGAGTACAAAATCTCATCTGGAAAAATCTAGATTGGAATACGATCTATTTCTCACTGAGTCAGTTGATAAATCCCTCAAACGCTCCAAACACAATTTCTACATGAATACAAACAAACCAGGTACATATTTGGCTCGGGCATTAAATTCAACTAACAAATCTTTCAAACCAATACGTTTGAAATTATCAAAAAATGTTTACACTTGTAATCCAGTTAAAATAGTCCATAAATTTCACTCACATCTCGCAACTTTATACAAGACAAACAATGAATTTAATCCTACAGAGGCTGAATCCTTCTTCTCAAAAATAACCTTACCTGAGTTATCTCAGAATCAAAAAAGCAGTTTGGATGAGCCTATAACTATAGATGAAGTTGCTAACGCCATAAAAGACCTAAAACTTAACAAAAGACCAGGCCCATACGGCTACTCGGCTTTATACTATAAAACATTCTCAGAAATACTCTCTCCCATTCTCACTGAAACTTTTAACAAACTTCTAGATGGACATTCTTTTCGGCAAGAAACACTAATGGCAATTGTTTGTATGATCCCAAAACCCTTTCTGATGATACTTCCTGTGTGAATTATCGGCCTATCTCTCTGTTAAACCTCGATATTAAATTATTAGCAAAAATAATAGCAAAACGCCTCAATAGCATTATAGGAAAATGAATACATAGAGATCAAGTGGGCTTCATGCCAAATAGACAGGCAGGCGATAATATACGCAGGGCAGTGTTTTTGGCACATATTGCTAAAAAACTGAAAATCCCTTTATGTTTTCTATCTCTCGATATTAAGAGGGCATTTGACACAGTATCCTGGCAATATATGCAATATTCATTACAAAAATGGGGTTTTGGACCCCATTTTTTAACATGGATCAAAGCATTATATAATAAACCCAAAGCCTATATAAAATATGCTGGATACAAATCTGAAGCCTTTAATATCGAATGAGGTACCCGACAGGGTTGCCCATTATCTCCCTTATTATTTGCCCTTATACTCGAACCCATGGCCCAATACATCAGAACAAACCAAACTATAACTGGCATTGAAGTAGGAGGTATTACACACAAATTATGTATATTTGCAGACGATATATTACTTTTTCTATCATCACCACAGGTCTCTGGTCCTAACTTAATACCAGCTCTTGATGGATTTGCAGCCCTATCCGGCCTTATGATTAATCCTAAGAAATGCCTAGTGCTTAATATTTCACTCAGAAACATGGAATTGATCCCGACTAGGGCTGCACTCCCATTCACTTGGGCAGAAAAATCAATCCCATATCTTGGAATTCATTTAACAGCATCTCATTCTGACTTATTCTCAACCAATTATCCTCCTGTATTAAGACAGATCACAAATCTAATAAAACAATGGTCGCAACTTCCTTTATCCTGGATAGGGAAGATTAATGCAATCAAAATGACTATTCTACCCAAATTGCTTTATCTATTCAGAGTCCTCCCTATTCCAATTCCTTCCTATTTTTTGAGAATAGTACAAAAAAGAGCAACTTCGTTTATATGGGGCTCTTCTAAACCACGTATACCTATACACACACTACATCTTCCCAAAAATAAAGGAGGCCTGGGATACCCTAATTTTACTAACTACTACAGAGCAGCACATTTGGCCAGTCTGTCCAAATACCATGCAAAACAGGAAATCCCATTATGGGTATTTATAGAGGCTTCAGAAAATGACCCTCTATTAATATCAAATTTATTATGGCTTGATCCTAAAGACCGCTTTAAAATTCATAATCCCATAACTAAACACTTCTTATCTCTCTGGGATAAACTAAAAACCAAATATCAGTTACAATCTCCACACAATCCTCTCCTTTCTTTTATCAGAAATCCGGCCTTTTATCCGGCATGGATCTACCCAAATTCTTTTAAAGCTTGGACAACATCAGGCATTCAGACACTAAATGACTTCATAGCATCTAAATCATTCCTTTCATTCCCATCGCTTAGAGAAAAATACGATCTACCAAACTCTGAGATATTCAGATATCTCCAAATCAAAAATTTCTATACACCATTCCTAAAGGGGGATACACCATTATCCCAATTATCCATTTTTGAATCAATCTGTACAAAAGATCCATTTGCTAAAGGTACAATTTCATCACTTTATAATCAATTATATGGAGTAGCAAATCTTAATAGACCCTCTTACGTTCAGAGGTGGGAGGAGGACCTGGGACGAACTTTAGAAGACACGGATTGGTCTAACATATGGCTCACATCTAAGTCATCTTCACCCAACATCTTAGCACTGGAGACAAATTATAAAGTCCTAACTCGCTGGTACCTTGTACCCGCTAGAGTGGCAAAATATTCACCTAATACCTCAGCTCTTTGTTTTCGAGGATGCCCAGAAATAGGCACATATTTACACATATGGTGGACGTGCCCAGTAATCCAAACCTTCTGGAAGGAAGTCTTCGTGATTGCATCTAAAATATTTAAAAAAATAATACAACCAGATCCATATTTAACTTTACTTAATCTAAAACCGGAATGGTTAACACTCTCTCAATTCAAACTTATGATCCAACTAATAACGGCTGCAAAACAAACAGTGGCCAAGGCATGGAAATCTCCTACATTGGTACTAGCAGAAACAATTCACAGAATGAATAATACAATGTCCCAAGCTAAGATGGTAGCCATCGATCAAAATCAAATTCCAAAATTTGAAAAACTTTGGCATCCTTGGATAAAACAACAGTTCCTGTCAAACTTCAATGACTCTGTCCTGTTGCCATGGTAGCAGATTAAATGACTTACAGAGACACCCATTCTAAGGCTTCAAAGAGAACTAAAAAGAATAATAAACTGACGAGCGGGACAACCTTGTGGACCATACCTCTACCTTTCAACCCTTTTTCTTCTTTCTCTTTCCTTTTCTCCACCTTACGATTAAAGTTCATTATCAGAATTTATTTGACCTATATACACTCTACCTGTAAACAATATGTATAGTAGGTATAAATCATTTAAATACCTACAAAAGTAACTAAGGAAATGATATATATCTTTAATTTAGGTTTACATGAACCCAATGTTTAATATTTGAAATTTCATGATATTTACCTATATAAACCCTACTGTAAAACAATGAGCTTACTTTATAGATCCTTGTAAACTTACTTTATGTATCTTTATAACATTGTATACTCAATAAACTTCTTTTGACAAGGAAAAACAATCCCACAATCAAATGAATCCTCACCTTGAATCTTTTGCTGCCTACCTCCCTTCTCACAATCTCTTAATTCATTTCATCCTCCTTCCTCTGTCAAGAGAGAAATGGTAGGGTTCTTAGAGGAATACATTTTGATCACTGTGATTGGCCACGACTGCAATCACAGGACACCGAGCCGATCTGACTGGCTCTGTGCATTTTGCATGTGATCTGCACTGTCTAATGACAGTCTTAGTACCATGCATTGTGTGCATTCCTGGCAAACATAATTAGTAAACAGGGTGCCAAGATGCTTAAGAAATGCATTATGACCCACTCACCCTTGTTGTTCATACAATGGTAGTAAGTTGGTTGGATAGCAGATGTTTCCTTGCACATCATCAACATATAAAAGACAAGGCTGGTAAACACAGCCTAAGGCCCCTTTCACACGTGTGGACCATAAGTCTGTATTTCATCCATCCGTTTTTGGATGAAATACGGACATACATGCACCCCTATAGGATAGCGGGTGTCAGCGGATGAACATCCGCTAACACCCGATATCATCCGGCCCCGCTATTGTCTGATTCTGCAGACGGAGGAAAATCCTATTTTTCTATCCGTCTGCAGAGCAGATCGGATGAACACGGACAGACGGTCCGTGTTCATTCGATCCCCCATAGGGGAGAGCGGAGATCTGACAGGGCGGTCCCTGCACAGTGTGCGGGTCCTGCCCTGTCATCCGCCGGCTCAGCTGGGAAAAACGGAGAGATCCCCGCTGAGCAGCGGATGTTCACGGGTCGGATCACCACCGATCCATCCTGTGTGAAAGGGGCCTAAACCTAAACCTTGCAAGTGGTGAACCTAATTTGAGACATTGTTAAAGATTGGCCATCATATTCCAATCTTCAACATTGTTTTTGATTAGAGAGGACTAGCTTCGCTTCGCTAGAACACCAGGGTAAGAGCATGTAGGGTTGGCCACACAAACTCTGATACTCTAAATTCAAAGCACCGTTTACAACATTTGAGACTTTTCTGATTATTTTAAAGATTTTCTCTGCAGTTTAAGCATGTGCTTCCCACCATCAGTGATAGACACTGAGATTTTAAAAGTTCAGAGATTTCTTTGCATCAGGCTTCTATAATTTCCTTTGCTATATAGCAAAGGGAATGATGCTATCACTAGGTACAGTGTGTGAGTCCCAGCAACGCTGCAGTATAATAGACAGATGTCTCAATATCCATTACTCTTGGTGAGACATCTTTGTGTATACTGACAGCCTCAGTTATGAGAGATAGTTGAGAAAACTCATTCTACAAGAATAATGATGAATCCGAGACACAGTTTGAGATTGGGGAGCTATCTGAAAGAGAACTATATATTGTAAAACTGTAGTGAAGCTCACAAGGTATACATAGAATTGGAAATGAGAAAAGAAAGTCATTATAATATTGATGCATGACTCAGCTTGGCAATTCTGAGAATAATTAGAGAGAAGTGTATAATTTATTCTTTGAAATTAGCTGTTATGTGACACCCACAGGCAAAACAATGAAACGTCTTTCAAAATATTTCCAAAAACACACTTGCCAGTTGCCCACTGTTTCTCATGTTTCAGTGGCGGCCTTCTGAATGCGTGATGAGATTGCAAGCAATAAAATGTTATTAACAGTTACAGCAAGAGGAGCCTAAGCCTGGTAATAAATCGGGATTCTGCAGACATCATGAAAACCAGACTCTTTTGTGGAAGAAATATTTTTTCTCCCATATCAAATTGAGACACACATATAAGCTGCAAATGAAAGTAAAATTGGCTTTGTAGGAAGCTAGATGGGAGGGGGGAAATGCGCTATTCCATTTCATTTCAACTTTTTTTTTTTACAAAACCCTCAGCAAATAATATGTCTCTCTGCAAGGAGATTATAAGGCCTGCACACAGCCCTAACCAGAACATGTATTACTGTACACAAACTCCTAAATTATGGTTACTTACATGCTTCCGTTTGTCATAGACTGGTGCAGATTGTCCATCATCTGGACAATACTTTATAACTGATAGTTAAGCTAGCCATACAATCATTTTTTTTTTTGCTCAATCAGAAAATTGAATGAAAAAAAAAATGACCAGATTCCCCCATCTACACACTTGATGTGGAAGAGGAAATCACTCCCATTGTACTATGGTGTTCTGACAGTGGGGTACCTTACCTGCCATCAGAACACGTGTTGCCGGCTATTGTTGTCGGCACTGATAGGGAAAAACCTGACAGTCTAGTTGTACAGAAGTTGATGGGTAGATTGACTTCTGTACAACCAGCCTGCCCATACACGGATCAAATTTCGACCAGACCCTACTGAACCAGCCAAATTTGTATCCATGTATGGCCAGAATTATTTGTCTAATTTGCTATGTTGTGGAAGTGCACACCTAGAGATTACAGTGTGCTGCGCAATGACTGAGAACCAGTTCCATTGGCAGCCATACAAGCCCACGCCCTGACACTACCACCACCATGCTTCACGGATGAGGTGGTATGCTTTGGATCATGAGCAGTTCCTTTCCTTCTCCATACTCTTCTCTTCCCATCACTCTGGTACAAGTTGATCTTGGTCTCATCTGTCAATAGGATGTTGTTCCAGAACTGTGAAGGCTTTTTTAGATGTTGTTTGTCAAATTCCAATCTGGCCTTCCTGTTTTTGAGGCTCACCAATGGTTTACATCTTGTGGTGAACCCTCTGTATTCACTCTGGTGAAGTCTTCTCTTGATTGTTGATTTTGACACACATACACCTACCTCCTGGAGAGTGTTCTTGATCTGGCCAACTGTTGTGAAGGGTGTTTTCTTCACCAGGGAAAGAATTCTTCGTTCATCCACCACAGTTGTTTTCCGTGGTCTTCCGGGTCTTTTGGTGTTGCTGAGCTCACCGGTACGTTCTTTCTTTTTAAGGATGTTTTGAACAGTTGATTTGGCCACACCTAATGTTTTTTGCTATCTCTCTGATGGGTTTGTTTTGTTTTTTCAGCTTGTTTCACTGATAATGACAGCTCTTTGGATCTCATATTTGACAGAGTTGACAGCAACAGATTCCAAATGCAAATAGCACACTTGAAATGAACTCTGGACCTTTTATCTGCTCCTTGTAAATGGGATAATGAGGGAATAACACACACATGGCCATGGAACAGCTGAGCAGCCAATTGTCCCATTACTTTTGGTCCCTTAAAAAGTGGGAGGCACATATACAAACTGTTGTAATTCTTACACCGTTCACCTGATTGAAATTTAAATACCCTCAAATTAAAGTTAAAAGTCTGCAGTTAAAGCACATCTTGTTTGTTTTATTTCAAATCCATTGTGGTGGTGTATAGAACCAAAAAGATTAGAATTGTGTCAATGTCACAATATTTATGGACCTGACTTTATTTTATATATTGTGGGGAGATTATCTAGAGCAGGAGCTCTTAACCTGTGGTCCATGGATGGGTTTCAGGGAGTCTGTGAGTTTGACATAAAAAATAACATTTACTTTCTCTATACAGCCTTCCTCCTTGTCCCAATCAATGGTTTCCCATTGAAAGTAATTAAAGAAAATACACCTGTGGATGCAATATAGAAAAATGTGTGTGTTGTGAAAAAACAATCCGACTACTTAATGAAAAGTGTCTAAAACCACCAAAAGACAGATGCATGACAGACATGAAGGGCCAAAATAGGTTAAGTTAGGCTAGACTAGTTTAGGTTATGTCAATGTCTTTTGTCAGCCCATCTGTCATGCTTATTCATTTGTGTTCTCTAGGGAGGGGGTTATTGGCTTTCATTGGATTCTTAAAGGGGTCCATGACTCAAAAATAGTTTAGAACCACCAAGCTAGAGGGAGGATTTCCATTCAAACAATTCAACTTTAAATAGTGTTAGGCCCTCAGTGTTTTTTTTTTTACAATAGATAGACTTTATTATGTATTTGGTAATATTTTATGTGATTATTGAATCATCTTGATTGTCAGATTATTCGGATTCATTAGCACTTTATTGATATGGACACTTTATTGCTACGGTATATAGATCTTACAGACTTATGATGGTATTGTTTACATGGGATAATCAGAGTATGTTTTACTTTTTATTGTTTTTCTTTTTATTTTTATACATAAGCCCTGAAGAAGGTCTGCAGACCGTGCTGATTTGTGAGACCGGACTTGGCGCTTCTTGCTATGGTGGTTGCTGGCTTGTTACAGTGTGTCGCCTTCCTGTGTTGGTCCAGTGCCTCTGACATCACCTCCCCCCATTTGGCGGGAGTTGGCAGACACATCATAATTGGCAGCAGCCCAATGGAGCATTGGGGTTTTTTGCATGCTTAGAATATAATATTGTGATGCTTCTGCGGTGTCCCTGAGGAAGCAGCGATTTGGCTGCGAAAATGCACTGAACCAAGCCAGCAGGAATATACAAGCATCAATTGTGGATGTTGTGCACAATTTTCTATGGTTTCAGTATGATGTTTCTATGTATTGTGGTAGCATGTATGCGGTCATAAGTGATCCAATTTTAATGTTTGTATTATTAAAAATAAAACCTAATATATTTTATGGGATTTGATTGGGTTTGCCTCGGTACAAAGCCTTTAAAGTCCCTTTTGTTGGGAATAGTTTATTCCTGTTGGTGTTGTGCGTGATTTTTTGGGATGTGACATCGTACATCCTTTTTCCAAGACCTGGTAGAATAAGATTTGTTATAAATAGTTAAAACTAGTATAAGGCTCATGCTGTATGCACAAAGGCCGACAAAGGAGAAGAGATTAAATTCTGAACATACTGGCAGAGAACAAGATTGACAGCAGTTCAGGATACAAAACAGTCTGATCAGCGAGCCTCTGACTTGATAACCTTATGGATGCTGGCAAGCAACACCAACCAGCCACACACATCTTTGTAATACACTCACACTGTGCTCTAATAAGAACAAATCCATGAAATGTAGCTGGAATAATGAGCAGAAGTTCCTGTAACATCTCCCAGATCACCCCTGCTGTCAGGCCCTGAGTGCTGGCTTCATGCTTGGTGCAAGAATCCTATGTACAGGCTGACTTCTACTGCTGGACAGGCTATGAATGTTTACAGAAAGGGACTTTTTTCAGGGGAAAAAATAGTAGCACCACCTGTTTTAAGCACTAAAAAAAATCTATACGTGGCTGCTATTATAGCATATGACTTATCATGTCCCCATTTATTTTTCTTGTTGCAGACTTTACAGCTAATAGCCCAAGCTGTTTTTATAGCTCAAGCTGCAAAGTGATTATTCGTGATACAATTTCAGCTATGGAAGTGTGTTTCTCTCTGATGACCAATTGTTGGTGTAACTACAACTTTAAGATATTGCACTTGAGTATTCTTTGATACTTATATAGCTGCATGGTCAATAAACAGTGACTTTTAAAAGCTGAAAGCATTATTATGTGTAACAGAGCAGTACGGTGTTGACTGTATTACAGCACTAACAGCACATTGTGCTGTCACATTTAATATCTTTCTGGAAGTTGTGTTTTTCATTTTAACTACTTCCCGCCCACCAAGTGGTGTGGCTATCGTTTTGGGATGATGTCATATGACGGTGCCTAGATTAGTCGTGATCCTGGGACCTGGGACACGGTGCAACCCCGATTTTGGCAAAGAGCCGTGGCTCTTTACCCATGTGATCGCCTGTGTCCAATCACAGCCGATCACATGTAAACAAGGAAATGCCAATTATCAGTTTTTCCTCTCTCACACTGACAGAGTGTGGGGTGAGGAGAGCTGATAAGCAGCATCTCCTCACAGGAAAAATTTTTAAAGGTAACTGGGGCACTGATCATCAGTGCCCTAATTACAATGCACCCCCAACAGTGCCCATCAGTGATGACACTTTATGACCATCAGTACCACCAGTCGGTGCCCATCAGTGAAGCCAATCTGTGCCCATCAGTGCCGCCCATCAGTTCCCATCAGTGCTGCCTATCAGTGCCACCTATCAGTGCTGCATATTAGTGCCTTCTCACCAGTGCCACCTCATCAGTGCGGATCAGTGTAGGAGAAAAATTACTTTTTAAAAAATATTTGCTGACAGAAACTAAGAAAAACTTTGTTTTTTTTTCAAAATTTTCGGTCTTTTTTCTTTTAGCAACAAATAAAAAACCCAGTGGTTATCAAATACCACCAACAGAAATTGTAATTTGTGTGAAGAAAATGATAAAAAACAAATTTAGGTACAGTATTGCATGACGGCGCAATTGTTATTCAAAGTATGAGAGCGCTGAAAGCTGAAAATTGGCTTGGGCAGGAAGGGGGTGAAAGTGCCTGGTATTGAAGTAGTTAAGATGGCCGAATGTGATAAGATTAGACAGACTTTTCAAACATCAGGCCCGATGAGAAATTCTGCACAGCAGTTGGTGCTTAAATGCAATACTTCTAACTTTAACCCACTGCCATTTGAAGAACTGGAAGTACCGGCTATAGGAAAAAACAGAATCTAATGTTCTACAACAGAGGACACTAATCTCTATTAGCTCAAGAACTGCATTCAGAAACAAGTACAAAGCACACTGAGGCCGGGTTCAAGCTAGCTGCGCCTGCAATTTGCAGCAGGGGTCCGGTGCGTCCCTGTTCTCCGTTTCAGGAGTGAATCAGGTCATCATTTTTGGCTGTATTCGGACCTGAAACAGAGCCAAAGACGCACAGGACCCTTTTCCAGTGCGGACCCGCGGAGCTGTGTGAAATTCGTATAAGTGTGAACCCAGCCTAAAAGCTCAGTCCACCAAGACAAATTAAACCCAAAAGTAAACATGTATTATATTGTTAAGAGAGGCTTCCCGCTCCAAGCAATCATCCCTCTCTTAATACAGCTGTCTCTGCAAAGCAATGGGTACCGGCTCTGTGTGCACAGGAACACACAACATAGAAAAGCTGGATAGCCGCACTCCAAAATATTCACCTTTATTGCATGTAAAAACAAAGCATCCATGGACAGAACAGATTGACAGGCACACTTAATGCGTTTCACACCGGATGCGGTGCTCAATCATAGCTAAAGTGCTGGACATTCATACTGGCATATATATACACCTAGACATCAAGTGTGTATAATGTTAATTGACTAGTAACAAATCGAAAAAACCTGTGAACATCAACATCAGATAACCAGTCACTCAACCAAAAGAATGTAACTGAATCATAGCCACCACAGTGAATTCTATGTCACAATTATACAAAATTGCAAAAACATAAACACAAACTATAAAATTATTTAGAGATACATATGCATATATATTGTGTGTATGGAGAACAATCAGCTTTGACATTTTTCAAACTTTCAATTTTGGTCAGCTTTTATTTATGTAAAAACCTTTATCTCAAAAGGAAAAAATAAATCATTGCTTCAATTTGTTAGTGTATCTAACATTCCCCACCCCCCCAGACTGACAATACTGCTGTCCAAAGGTGCCCCTTTTCTCCTTCATCCAGAGTGGGGGCACTCGAATACAGAAGGTGTGTTCCTGGATGGATCACCAGGTGAAAACAGTGGGAAAAAAGCATAAAAAAGAAAATAAATGCAGCCACCACAGCTAAGGATTGGTAAGCTGCAATATATTACATTTTTGGTTTGGGGTTTAAAACTGCTTAAAATATTTTCTCTCAGTTTCATCTCATATGATTTTCCTTAAAATGTCAAATTTACATACATATAGCTTAGGCATGGCATAGTTGTTTTTCTACATTATTTCATACAATGGGTATATAGCTGTGAAACGCCTCTATTTCTCATATGTGGTTATTTTATCTCATGAAATGTTATTTTATTACATGAAATGGCTCCAGATCTCCTCACTAGGTACCCCATTGAAACGCACCGTTATCACCAAAGTATTTTAAGAAGCAATAACCCAAGTGATAATCTTTGTGAACTGACATTTACAATAAACATACCTAAAAAATGGACAATATAATCATAATATGCATGCAGTAAATTCACCTAGTCTATTCAGTCACTTATTTTGTGAATTAAAAACTTTATTTTTAATCATACAGGAAAGGAAGTAAAGTATGATAATGAAAACATCATAAAGCAATGAATGTGACATTCATCAAACATTCACTGCACATAAATCTTCCCAAGGGAGGCATATTTTAAGTTAAAGTGGTTGTAAATCCTGTTATACCACTTGTACCTACAGGTAAGCCTATAATAAGGCTTACCTGTAGGTACTGTAAATATCATCTCCAATCAGAGAGTTCCCATCTCTCTCTGATTGGTCAGCTGTAACTCTGTGGATCCTTGTGAGGGACATGTTGGGCCTATCTGTTTCCCCCATCTCCACTGGGGTGACATACCTTTAGGGAAACCTCCACCTTTTGCAGTCACATAATTTATTTTATTACCTTTTGTAATCATATCTCTGATGATTTACGGCATTGGTATGTATGATTCATGGCTGTCACAGTTTATTGATATGCGCATTTCTTGCCCTGTTACCAGTTCTTGACCTATGTTATGTTTTGTTACAGAATATCTTCAATTTATAATCTTCCCTATGCCCCTGAAGAAGGGATAAACTTCCAAATTCCCGAAACACATCAGGCTCAATGAGAAGTAACTCCATGTCACTCATCAGCTTTTCATGATTGTTGGTATATTGTAACTTGTATTTTGCATTTTCATGGCGATGTTTGCACCAATTTTAATGTTTCAATACGTTTTGTTAAACTTTTTAATCAATACATTGTTCATTGAGTTGCCTATAAAGTCCCATAGTACCAGGGGGTACTTTTTGACCTTATATATGAAAAGAAGCACTTATGCCATCTTTGTTAAAGGAGTTGTAAAGGCAGAAAGTTTTTTTATCTTAATGCATTCTATGCATTAAGATAAAAAACCTTCTGTGTGTAGCAGCCCCCCCCAGCACCCCCTAATTACTTACCTGAGCCCCTTCTCTCTCCAGCCATGTCCATGAGTGTCTAAGCCATCCAGGATACTCCTCCTGATTGGCTGAGACACAGCAGCAGCGCCATTGGCTCCCGTGGCTGTCAATCAAAGTCAGTCAGCTAATCAGGGCAGAAAGAGGCGGGGCCAGGTTGGGGCTCTGTGTCTGAATGGATACACGGAGCTCTGACTCGGCTCGGGTGACCCCATAGAAAGTTGCTAGCTGAGGGGGCACTCGATAGGAGGGAGGGGCCAGGAGCAGCAAAGAGTACAATCACTTTAACCACTTCAGCCCTGGAAGGTTTTACCTCCTCAATGTCCAGGCAATTTTTTTGCGATAGGGCACTGCGTCGCTTTAACTGACAATTGTGCAGTTGTGCAACGCTGTACCTGAACAAAATTGAGGTCCTTTTTTTCCCACAAGTAGAGCTTTCTTTTGGTGGTATTTGATCACCTCTGTGGTTTTTATTTTTTGTGCTATAAATGGGCGGCACAGTGGTGTAGTGGTAGCACTCTCGCCTAGCAGTAAGAAGGGTCACTGGTTCGAATCCCAACCATGACACTACCTGCCTGGAGTTTGCATGTTCTCCCTGTGCCTGCGTAGGTTTCCTGCTGGTAGGTTAATTAGATCCTGTCTAAATTGTCCCTAGTATGTATGAATGTGAGTTAGGGACCTTAGATTGTAAGCTCCTTGAGGGTAGGGACTGATGTGAATGTACAATGTATATGTAAAGCGCTGTGTAAATTGACGGCGCTATATAAGTACCTGAAATAAATAAATAAATAATAAAAATAAAACTTTTGAAAAAAAAAAAAAACAATATTTTTGACTTTTTGCTATAATAAAAATCCCAATTTGTTTTTCAAAAAAATTAATTTCTTCATCAGTTTAGACCAATATGTATTCTTCTACATATTTTTGGTAAAAAAAATCTCAATAAATGTATGTTGATTGGTTTGCGCAAAAGTTATAGTGTCTACTAAATAAGGGATATATTTATGGCATTTTTATTATTATTTTTCTTTTACTAGTAATGGCGGTGATTAGTGATTTTATATTATAGGACTGCGACATTGCGGTGGACAGATCGGACACTTTTGACACTTTTTTGGGACCAGTGACATTTATACAGTGATCAGTGCTAAAAATGGCCACTGATTACTTTATAAAAGGCACTGGCAGGGTAGGGGTTAACACTAGGGGCTGATCAAGGGGTTAAATGTTCCCTAGGGAGGTGTTTCTAACTGTGGGAGGAATGTACTGACTGGGAATAGAGAGAGATCGCTGTTCCTAATCACTAGGAACAGACGATCTCTCTCTACTCCCCTGTCAGAACGGGGATCTGTTTGTTTACATTGACAGATCCCTGTTCTGGCTCTCTGTGGAGCGATCACGGGTGGCTGGCAGACATCGCGGCCGCTGGCCATGCGCATCGGCTCCAGCGATGCGCCTGCCATAGCCTTTAAAGGGACCACCGTACCGGAATGGTGAATTGCACAGCGCAGACATTCTGCCGCAGTATAACTGTGGCGGCTGGTCGGTAAGCAGTTAAGGTGTATCTATTGTCACAAATTTTCATTTCAGTTTTAAAAAGAGAAGGAAAGGATTCCTAATAGCAGATTCCCCTTACTTTGGAGAGATTGCCTCTCACTTGCTGTTGCAACTTCCAGGCAATCTCTCCAAAGTAAGGGGAATCTGCTATTAGTTTTTCATCGAGAATCAAGACACATTTAATATAATTATATTTATCCTATCTTTTGCAAATTCTTTTCACAGAAAATCCCTACAACCCTTTTCATGACATGTAAATTAACCTAACATTAGACCACAGGACAGGAATCGAGTATGCTCAGATCTACTACTCATTTCTGTCCATAAAGCAGAGATGATTACAATTCATGAGGATAACACAAAAGGATAAGTTGTTATCAGCCCAATGAGAATTGAAATTTACAGTCACATTGTTGAAATAAAGATTTTTGCCTTTATGATAAACCTCTGTGAATCCTAATGTGCATATAAGGTTGTAAAGCAGCTCTGTATATAAACATCACATATTTAGAAAAAGAACACTGTTAAATAGCTATATCAATTTGATATATATGTCTAAAAAATATATATAAAAAAAACCCACTGACTATTTCATAGGACTGGCAGAATTGACAGCTTTTTTTAAGAAGCAGCAGACACACAATAATTCCACCTCCTGAACTGGACTAATTGGCTGCTGAAGTTGTGCTGCCATCGGAAATGTATTTTACTGTAATTATGTAATCAGTGGATGTAACAGGAACTAATAATTTCCATGACTTTTGGATCCTAAGTTATTACAGCAGCTAATGAACCTTTAAAGGGCTAATTTATCGTCAATGGTGAGCAGAGCTGAATGCTTGAGGGGGTGGCTTGTCCCAGGAACAGAGAAGAGGTGTATTGCACATCACATGGAGGAGAGCCGAGGCTCCAGCACTTTATAAACTATATTGTATATGCAGTACTAGCCTTATTTCTTATGTTACAGTAAAAGGTTGAAAGGCAAAATCCCTAAAAAATAATAGGGCGTACACACGGTCAGACTTTGTTCGGACATTCTGACAACAAAATCCTAGGATTTTTTCCGACGGATGTTGGCTCAAACTTGTCTTGCATACACACGGTCACACAAAGTTGTCGGAAAATCCGATCGTTGTAAACGCGGTGACGTAAAACACGTACGTCGGGACTATAAACGGGGCACTCTTTATTTATTCTGAGCATGCGTGGCACTTTGTCCGTCGGATTTGTACACACACGATCGGAATTTTCGACAACGGATTTTGTTGTCGGAAAATTTTATCTCCTGCTCTCCAACTTTGTGTGTCGGAAAATCCGATGGAAAATGTCCGATGGAACCCACACACCGTCGGAATTTCCGACAACACGCTCCGATCGGACATTTTCCATCGGAAAATCCGACCGTGTGTACGGGCCATTACAGGTTAAAAAGTCTATATAAAGTTGTAGTAATGTGTGAATTGTATTAAATTCACTTAAAGCGGATGTAAACAAGATTCATGAGATTTGAGCTAGGCACATACCGGTATATCTGTAATGTTTTGTTATCTCTCTTCAAAGCACTATGTCCCATAGCTTTGTCCTGCTCTGTTCCTCTGTTATCAGCCTGATAACTTTTGACAACCTCTCCGAGATGGGAGAAGTGTGTGTCGGGGGGAGGTTGCTATAAATAGATTAGCAGACTGCTAAACTAGTCACAGAAACGCTCTGCATGTGTGGGGAGGGGGGGGGGGGGTTTGACAGGGTGTGCCTTTCCTCCAATCAGCTGTCTCATAGTCTCTCACAGTGTCTAGCAATGATCCCCTTCTACAGGGGAACCAGGAAGTGGAAATTCTAGCAGGACGTGCACTTTCTAAACAGTATATAAAGCTGAAGACAGCAGATATACATGTAAAACTTATATAGGGAGATTTGTTTCATCTCTATGTATCATCTGAGGCTGTTCACTTTACTGGATATATGGAGGGTTTACATCCACTTTAAGTATTATGCAGTGATCCTAGGAGGTAGCAGATCATTATCTTTCTAGTAATGGTGGTCTAAACAGCTGACTTTCCTTTGTGCTTCAATTAAAATGCTTGGTCATAAAATAATGTAAAAAAAAGTTAACAATTAAAGTTATCTTGTAATCAAAAAATGAAATGCAGAACTCAGGTGCACATATCTGCAAATGTCTCCTGATACATTTCTGGAGCTCTATAACTAAGGGCACTCTATCATGCACTACTAACTTCATCTAGGTTGTCAGCAACTTGAACTGCTCCTTCCATCTCCCATCATGCCCTTTTATCAATATGTGAGGCAATCTACCATATCATTATTTACTACGCAATATGTTAGCAAAAAATGTTATTAGGCCCCCCAAGAGACCACCTACCTTTTTGGATTGAACAGGTTTTTACAAATGCAAAAGATTTAAAGCATGTAGAACCACCCAGGATAAAACTAGGAAAACTACCAGTTTCTCATTGGTTGTCACAGGTGATGTATGTTCATCACCTGTGACACAAGATATGTCACTTATCTTTTAATGTGCCCATGTAACTTTCAATATGTTGGCAGAACCACCAGGACCATGGCTAAAAGGGTGGGGGAACACATAGACAACATAAAAAAAGGGTTTAAATATCATAGTTTATCCAACCACTTCAGGTTGGTGCACAATAAGGACCCCTCTTTTCTCAGATTCTGGGGCATTGATAGGGTTCGCCAACGTTGGAGAGGCACAGATGTGACAAAAAAGTGTCCCAAATGGACTCACAGTGTATATATAGACTTCAATTACCGATACTTCAACCTATGGGATTAAACAACACTGACCTTAAATACTTTATCACTCATTATTGATTTATGGCTTTTTTAGCACCTATTTTGTAATTGGCTTTACCAAAATAGGGGGAATTTTTATTGCCCCCCTTTTTCAATTTCCTTTTTTAATATGATACATTATTTTATTAATTTAGCTCTTAATTTTCTATTTTTATCAATTTTTCATTACTACTGGTATTTATTAGATTGTATCATTATCATTCCATTGTTTTAAAATATTCACATCAGATTATTAAATACAGGTATAGATTTTCTGGTTGTTGCCTTCTAGACATTATCGAGTAGATGCGCCATTTATAGAATTTTCTCACTTTGTATGCCAAAATCAGTTTATCTAATTTCAGATGTTCTATTTTATTTCTATTAATTTTATTGTATTCATTACTTTTAACATATGTATATTTATCTTATATATGTATAATTATCAATGACTAAAGGTTGGCTAATCTCGAGTGGTATTGACGTAGTGTGCGTATTGGCTTCACTAGAGGCGGAAACTCACATTACATATTTGTCTTCCCCTCCATTTTGGAGGAGTCCCACCAATAGAAACCATCCTATCCGTATAAAAGAACGCGGCTTGAAGTGGCCTGACGTCACTTCCTGAAGATGCTGAGCACGGCGAACGTACATTGGAGCGGAGGATTAGTCATTTCCGGGTCCTGTTTGATACCCCACACAGACTTTACAACCCAGAGCGAGACATGGACAGCACGCCATCGCCGGGGGCTAAGCCATATCCGCACACTCTGTTTATACTTAGTGCCAGGCCAGGCACTATAACATGTGAGTGCAATCTTTTTTGTAACTGCTTTTAAAACTTTTATTAAAATAATTACACTATGAGACTTTCATATATGTCTCCTGTGGAGTCATTTTCCACCATCCTAGCTTCATCCTGAGGGGCCATTGGAGTGGAGTGGTGCTGACAGTGGAATCAAATTGGTATTCTAAATGCGCAATGTGACCATCCTGTAAAAAGGGGTCAAACACCTGTGGTGAGTTGCCCCCTTCCCATTGAGCACTTGTGGTGGAAGATCTAGACGTTTTATCTAAAAGCAATTTGTTTCTGGTCTTGGGAGTACAACACATGGACTTTTAGTTTGCAATATGATTTGTTATACTATTCACAATGCAGTGTTGGAATTTATGACATTGTATATATGTTTTTTATAATTATTGTTACACACATGAACACAACTAGCGCCTTATTCTTGATCTTATTTACATCACTTTGGTGATTCTGTCACCTTAAAGGGGCAGCTGGTAATTTTTTTTTTTAAACCCCACTTTTAGGGTGCCATTTTTTGGTTTACATTTACACTCATATTTACTATGCCTTTTTTATGTTGAGGCCTCAGAGCTTAAAGTTACACTAAATTATATAAATGTTTTTTTCCAAAATGAATCCATACACATCTATTACTTAATGGCTTTGTATCAATTTTTCCGTATTACAGTGTTTTTCTGCCTCTTTGTGATGCCCCCCCCCCCCCCCCACTTACGTTTGTTTGGAACAAGCAGTGCACACTACAAATCCCACAGTCCATCCCATGAGTGAGTATATGAGGGTGGCTATGTTCCTACATACAGTGGGACCATGAAGAATCAATGTAGCCACCCTCTAACAGGAAGTCTGAGCTGTCACCCACTGATTGGAGGTCAGAATTCAGGGGAGCACAGGTTTTAGGCACTGAACTCACCGGAATTCATGCAGTGTATTGCCAGCTTAATCCAAACATGTACAGTGATGTCATTAAGAGTTTCCTTTGATGCCATTGTCCACAACTGTTTGAGTTGTCAATGCAGAAAAAAAAATCACAGTGGTCTGTTTTTGTAGACCCTTTTCTGTAATTAAAGTTTGTTTTCTGAAAATGTCAGTTTTCTAGTTTGCTAGATTGTTATAATGATTGCATGATTTTTTAATTTTTTTATTTTTTTGCAGATGTTACATTGTACTCAATAATTCAATCTGGCTAACTTTAAATGAATTATCTCCCATAATAAGTATAATGAACAGTGTGATATTGATGTGAAAGTAATTATGAAAAAACATGTCACCAGGTCTGTAGCTACAATTTCAAAGTAAATAATAAGGAATAGGTTATACAATATAATACAGCATTTTATGTAAATGTACAGTATATACCGTACTTCAATTTAATATGTTGTGCCTTTCTAAAAGAGTTTTTAAAGGGTATTAGATGGATGAATAATCTGTTATTTTATGACCCATCTGACTGAGCCTGCACAGTTCTGGTGCCAACATAATTTTACTTAGTCAGTGGCAGAGGACCAGTGGCACCTCTGTTCTAATTTCTGAAGTAACCACTGATCTTTTCAGCTTTCTGCAAGAGGAGTATTCTTACCATTGGCACCTTAGTACAACAGGGTATCTACCCACTAACGACCACTATTATATTTCATGAACAACATTATACGGGGATCCTCCCCCTACTGACCAACAAAGTAAGGAGACCCTTCATATCACCGATTACCAATCTAAGAGGCATTTCTCCATTGACTACAATGTTAAGAGACACCTCAATCACTGGCCAAAAATGTAAAGTCCATTTCCTCCGGTCACTAATTTTAAGGGCGAACTTACACAACTGCCAGCAATGTAAATGAACATTACAATTTTTAGTACATTGTATATGCATTTTTTTCTGGCTGGTTTTAGTTTATTTTAATTTTTTTACTAAAAAAAAATTGGGTTTATGGAGCAGAGGGATGTTGAATATGCTAAGTCAACCATATGATTTTTCTTTTATTGTTGGATCCACAACTTACTGCTCTTGTTAAGGTATAATGAGCTGAAGGTAGGTACAGTGGGGACAGAAAGTATTCAGACCTTTTCACTTTTTGTTATATTGTAGCCATTTGCTAAAATCATTTGAGTTCATTTTTTTTCCTCATTAATGTACACACAGCAACCCATATTGACAGAAAAACACAGAATTGTTGACATTTTTGCAGATTTATTAAAAAAGAAAAAACTGAAATATCACATGGTCCTAAGCATTCAGACCCTTTCCTCAGTATTTAGTAGAAGCACCCTTTTGATCTAATACAGCCATGAGTCTTTTTGGGAAAGATGCAACAAGTTTTTCACACCTGGATTTGGGGATGCCATTCCTCCTTGCAGATCCTCTCCAGTTCTGTCAGGTTGGATGGTAAACGTTGGTGGACAGCCATTTTTAGGTCTCTCCAGAGATGCTTAATTGGGTTTAAGTCAGGGCTCTGGCTGGGCCATTCAAGAACAGTCACAGAGTTGTTGTGAAGCCACTCCTTCGTTATTTTAGCTGTGTGCTTAGTGTCATTGTCTTGTTGGAAGGTAAACCTTCGGCCCAGTCTGAGGTCCTGAGCACTCTGGAGAAGGTTTTCATCCAGGATATACCTGTACTTGGCCGCATTCATCTTTCCCTCGATTGCAACCAGTCATCCTGTCCCTGCAGCTGAAAAACACCCCTACAGCATGATGCTGCCACCACCATGCTTCACTGTTGGGACTGTATTGGACAGGTGATGAGCAGTGCCTAGTTTTATCCACACATACCGCTTAGAATTAAGGCCAAAAAGTTCTATCTTGGTCTCATCAGACCAAAGAATCTTATTTCTCACCATCTTGGAGTCCTTCGGGTGTTTTTTAGCAAACTCCATGCAGGCTTTCATATGTCTTGCACTGAGGAGAGGCTTCCGTCACTCTGCCATAAAGCCCCGACTGATGGAGGGCTGCAGTGATGGTTAACTTTCTACAACTTTCTCCCATCTCTTGACTGCATCTTTGGAGCTCAGCCACAGTGATCTTTGGGTTCTTCTTTACCTCTCTCACCAAGGCTCTTCTCCCCCGATAGCTCAGTTTGGCCAGACGGCCAGCTCTAGGAAGGGTTCTGGTCGTCCCAAACATCTTCCATTTAAGGATTATGGAGGCCACTGTGCTCTTAGGAACCTTAAGTGCAGCAGAAATGTTTTTGTAACCTTGGCCAGATCTGTGCCTTGCCACAATTCTGTCTCTGAGCTCTTCAGGCAGTTCCTTTGACCTCATGATTCTCATTTGCTCTGACATGCACTGTGAGCTGTAAGGTCTTATATAGACAGGTGTGTGGCTTTCCTAATCAAGTCCAATCAGTATAATCAAGCACAGCTGGAAGGTGTGAAACCACCTCAAGGATGATCAGAAGAAATGGACAGCACCTGGGTTAAATATATGAGAGTAACAGCAAAGGGTCTGAATACTTAGGACCATGTGATATTTCAGTTTTTCTTTTTTAATAAATCTGCAAAAATGTCAACAATTCTGTGTTTTTCTGTCAGAATGGGTGCTGTGTGTACATTAATGAGGAAAAAAATGAATTTAAATGATTTTAGCAAATGGCTGCAATATAATAAAGAGTAAAAAATTTAAGGGGGTCTGAATACTTTCCGTCCCCACTGTATATTTTAATATTTAACAAAGCTTCCATGAAACCTCAAAAATATTAAAAGGCTCCTTTGTGGTAACATTTTGAGAAAGCTGTTATATAATCTGACCTCTTGTAGGGGAACCCACATATGTTGATCAAATATGCAGAGAGCTCTGATTTTTCTGTTATTGGATAGATAATAGACCACATAATTGGTAGAAAGCACAAATTACAAACCTATTTTAAATCCAGTTACAGGAATGTCCAAGAGTTTTCTTTAATTTAGGGTTTCCTAACTGGGAGTATCCTTACTTTTTGGGGTGTGGGAACCATATGATGGGGAAATAGAACTGAATCTCTGAATAATTAAAAAAAACTATGTTGGATTACATGTAACTAATATTGTCAGTAACTGTATCTATTTTTTAATTTAACAAGACACAAACATTCACTGCAGGTGAATCTTTCAGATTTGTGAGTTTCAAATTACAGTGTTTGACTTACCACCAGTAAGGCTAGGTTCACACTAGTGCAGCTATGATTTGATCCAATTTTCTGTGCAAAAATGCTTTAGAAGGAGAATGAGCCTGGATTTTATACACAAAACTGACAGTCCACTTTATCCACCACAGACAAAAATAAGTCATTGCACTTTTTCTTGTGTGGGGGGGTTTCATGCGTGTGGGGTAAATGTGTAAATTTTTAAGGAGAATGGCTGCTTTACCTCACACAGGTAAAAAAAACACAACTTTGCAAATGAGAAAAAAAGAGAATAAAACCACAAAATAGAAGTCAAAGTCAAAATGATCTTCTTTATTTTGAGCACAAGGACAGATGGTAAAATGCAAAGTCAATTGATATCAGGTGACATTCAGCCACACATATTGATCCTGCCAGGACACTTTACCCTCTGGGGAAACAAAGAAATCTGCCAATTGATTTCTAATGCTCATGACACATATTGCGAAACATAAGTCCATAAACTGGACATCCTGAGCACGGTTTGTGGATTTAGTTTCACAGGAGCCTCATTCCTTATCAATTGGGAAATTATGGAGCACACAGCAGGCCAGCACCACTTTGATTGCATTTTCAGCATCCAACTGCATGCAGGAAAGCAGTATATACCACTTCACAGTACAGAAGACACAAAATGCACACTCAACAACTGGACAGGCACAGCTCAGTTGATATTTAAACATGTTCTGCTTGTGACTAAGTCCATGCCCACTGTAGGGGTGCAATAGGTTATCAGGTAATCCAAAAGCCCCATTTGCCATGGCGACAAGCGTCAGACTTGGCTCCGTTATGCATGGGAGAAGCCTTCTTGGGGAATCTAGAGACATCCTATATATAGCCAACACCCCATTGCAGACTATCCAAAGATTTTCACATCACCTAGACTGCCGTAGGCTCCCACATCAATGAATATGAAGCAGAGGTGGGCATCCACCGATCCCAATAGGACAGTGAAAAAGTATTTCTTGTAAATGAAATACCTTGATCCTGACTTTAGTGGCATTTTCACCCTAACACCTTCAGGAAGAGGCAAAACAACATCACACAACTCCCCCCACAATGCCAAGCAGGTTTCCTGGGTCACTTTTTTTTTTTGAAAATTATTTTTTTATTTTCTTTTATACAATACATGTTATAACAAGCAACACATTGTGGGCAACAACCGGCCACAAACTTGTCTGTACAGAAAACAGTACAATATAAAAGGTATCACATAAACTTGTGATGTATCCCCCCCAACTTTGCCCAGATAGGTACATGAACATTCCTAACTCCAGCCGGAGGCAGTCTACCATAACACAAGGATACAGTTCCGCGACTCCCCATATGATCTAGCAGATATCCTCCGTGGAGTGGCGATGTTCTCCCCCCCCGCCCCCCAGTGACATGGTTCAATTAAGGAGAGTTGCCCATCCCCAAATATGCAGTGCGCCAGTTCTTCGACCACTCACTAATTTCTAACCCTTCAAGACAATCTCCTCTCTGAGTTACTGTGCCTACCAAGGATCCTGGGCTGTGTTCTAGTGTGATTAATCTGATGCCATGTCCATGGAAGCCATCCACCCCCCCCCCCCCCAAACCTTCTCAAATGTGTTCAGAGCCCCTCTGCTCAAGTATGTAGCCTTGTAAAAGGGTAGTGCCTTGTTGACCAATGTTTTCCAAGACTCCAAAGTCGGTGACACAGAGCTCTTCCATGAAAGGATATATATATATATGTATATATTTATTTATTTATTTATATATTAATTCTCACGCATTTTTTTTTTTAAATAAAAATGAATACCATTGGCATAATAGCATACCTGAATGTTACTAGGAGACATGCTCATCCTCATCTGGGTGTCCATGCAAGTTTGTCAGGATCATAGTCTCTTCAGAAGCTCATAAAAGGTGCCAACAGACATCTGTGTAAACTTGAAGAACTTGTCAGGATAATTCCACAGCCCCATATACATGTTGGCGAAGCATCCTGAAGATAAATGCAATGGATGTGTGTCCAGTAGCAACATATGCTGCTCTTCTCATCCAATTCTCTCCATCTTTTCGCCC
Source organism: Aquarana catesbeiana (assembly GCF_042186555.1). Taxonomy (NCBI): domain Eukaryota; kingdom Metazoa; phylum Chordata; class Amphibia; order Anura; family Ranidae; genus Aquarana; species Aquarana catesbeiana. The sequence goes on from NC_133334.1 coordinate 106,832,100, forward strand.
TCTTCAACAGAATCAGTAGGACTGCTTCATCAATCTTATTGATGATGGGATCCATATTGAAGGCAGCCAGGAAAGACAGATAGCTCCCTGCTAAATACAGTATTCCCTCTGCTCTCAGTGAGAATGTCACCCAAAATTAATAATTAAATGTTTTTCAATGCATTGTGGGCATTTGGTAGTGAAAATATAGCAGAGGGGAGGGAGTGTTTGAAAAAATAAAAACCTTTAAATGTGAATAAGCACGTAAAAACATGCATGCAAAATGCGGGTAAAAGTATTTCTTTTTGCTGTGTTTCCCTGCCAGCAGTTTTGGCATCTACAGAGGTTTTTTCATACGCCCTGTGTGCATGAGGCCCAATACACTGATCTTTCCAGTAAACAGCTTTGTGTGTGTTTGTGTGTGTGTGGGGGGGGGGCGTGTCAGCGCAAGTCTTTGCCGTTGGAGGACAGGCAGGCTGCGCTCCAAGCACACCTGAGAAAACTGACCATGTTGGGGTGGATGTGCTTCTATGCCTAATGTGGTAAGTTTGAAATAGGAAAGCGGGGGGGGGGGGGGGTGGCAGGATCACCAGGTATTTCACACAAAGGAAGAACTACAAAAAGAGCAGAATACTTTTAAAGTGGTTTCAAAGACAAAAGATTTGTTACCTTAATGCATTCTCTGCATTAAAGTAAAAAACGTTCCATGATCAGCCCCACCCCCCCAAATACTTACCTGGCTTTTTCTATCTAGCACTGTGCCCATCTGCAGCAGCAATGCACTCTCTCCCTCTTCACCAGTGGTGGCTGGTGAACTTTTAGGGTGGGGGGGCACCAGACCCCCGCCCTTCCTTTTTGACACATCCCACTTCTCATAAGCCCCACCCCGTATATAATCCACCACTCCGTTCCCTGTATTCCACCCATAGTGTCAGGAGTATACAGCCCAGCATCACAGATAGGGTATACAGCCCAGCATCACAGATATGGTATTCCCTTTAAGAAGTAAATGCGTCGGGAGGAGTCGGTGATGTCACTTCCTGTGTCTCAGTTACCCGGCAGTAGCAGTGAGGAGGAGAGCTTCATATCTTCCTGATTTGCCTTATATAATTTGATGCAATATACAAGACGGTAAATTGTGTGAGTGGAATATTGTCACATGCAATTAATCCATGCTTTACTTATAATATTGCACAATGAAAGTTTTCCTTTCTTTCTTGACTCTGAGCCACCTCAGAAAACATATGATGTCTACATACTAAAGATACTCTAAATATCAACCTTCAACAGCAGCATGCCCCTGTTTTTGGGACTATTTAAGATGTTATATCGTAAAGGCACTACTTGACCCAATGAGGTCATCTCTTAAGGTGAGCAGGCATTGCACCCGATGGTGGAAGCAGTGTCACTTGTCACAGAAAAGTTTAGAGTGTTGGAGGAGCACTGTATGAACATTTAAGAAGCCACTATTAACCCATTAAGAGAACTTTATATAATTTATATATTTACATATCTATGGGACTTTGTGCAATTATATTTATTATGTTATGTTTTTGGTTTATGTTGGAAAAAACGCATCATTTTTCAATGATTTACTTATTTATGCTTAAAGATCATTCTTATGCCCCGTACACACGGTCGGACTTTGTTCGGACATCCCGACAACAAAATCCTAGGATTTTTTCCGACGGATGTTGGCTCAAACTTGTCTTGCATACACACGGTCACACGAAGTTGTTGGAAAATCCGATCGTTCTGAACGCGGTGACGTAAAACACGTACGTCGGGACTATAAACGGGGCAGTGGCCAATAGCTTTCATCTCTTTATTTATTCTGAGCATGCGTGGCACTTTGTCCGTCGGATTTGTGTACACACGATCGGAATTTCCGACAACGGATTTTGTTGTCGGAAAATGTTATATCCTGCTCTCAAAGTTTGTGTGTCGGAAAATCCGATGGAAAATGTGTGATGGAGCCTACACACGGTCGGAATTTCCGACAACAAGGTCCTATCACACATTTTCCGTCGGAAAATCTGACCGTGTGTACGGGGCATAATGGTGCAGCTGTTCTATTTGGATTCAACACTGTTCACTTAAAACACACATAGCAGTGCTTCAGTATTTTATATCACAGATATGGTATACAGCCCAGCATCACAGATATGGTATACAGCCCAGCACTCTCTCAGAGCCTACCAATCCAGCCTAGAGATGAAAGAAAACGCCGCTCGGGCCATGCATTTCATCCACAGAGTCACTGCGTCACTCCCAGTTTCCCACTGGCACAGAGAAACCAGAAGTGATGCCGCGGCTCCGAGGAAAGCACCGCCCATGTCCTATGGCAGTGCCAATAGGAAAACCACGCAACAGGGAGAATGACCAATAAGGGAGGGCTGCAGCGCATTGCTTTGCGCCACAAGCACTTGGAAATCCAGGCAAATTAAGCATCTCACCTGCAATCATGTGATTGCATAGACATCACACTGCCCATAGTGCACCATGTCCGGCGCCTGTACACCTTAAAGGATCTTTTTTTTTTGGGAGGGGGGCGGTTCCCATGTGCCCCCTATGGACAGGCCACCACTGCTTTTCACACAGGACACAGAGGCAGCAGCGGAAGCCATTGGCTCCTGCTGCACTCAATTAAATCCTGTGAGAATGAAGCAGGGGGCGGAGCTGAGCTGCCCGGCTTGGTAGCATGCCCGCACAAGTGCCCCTGTAGCACACAGCTTGCCATGTCACTGTGACCCTGACACTCAGAGAAGAGGAGGAATGGACAGAGCTGTTGGGGAGCCTCAAAAAAGGAGGCAGGTGGCTACTCTTGCAATAACATTGCACAGAGCAGATACGATTATTATTTTAAGGAAAAAAAAAACTTTGTGCAACAGACACATATTAGGAATATGAAATATATATTATCTTATTTTAATATATAGTAACAAACACTTTAAGCATTTTCTGTTTATCACTTGTTACGTACTAGAAAAGTTATTTGATGTTTTAGTTCAATGTGGTAGAAGCATTTCGATTGTATGTCAGTTTTATTGTAAATGCATGCTCTATATATTTCCATAGGTTTAGCGTACATCCTTAGTGACAGCAATACAAGAGAAAAGCAGATGGACAATGACTGAATACCATGGCAATCCAAAGGAAACATAACTAAAAATGCCAGTCAACACTGCCCTGTAAGATTCAATCCAAGTTTCATCCACCACACTAAAGATCGCCTGAAAATGCTATCCAAATGCATTTAAAATGCATATCCCAAATGCCTACATGAACAAGCTGGCATTTTTTGTATATACTGAATTGTCCTTTGTATGATTGGTAATCTGGTCCTAGGTGCAAGGGATTCTATATTACAACAGGCAGAATCGCACTTCATCAGATTTACTTCCAGATAAGCACATACCACTGATAGATAAACTCATTTTTAATCTATAGAATTGTAATATGTGTGCATTTCTGTAGTTGACCTTGCTTGAATTGCATCTATTTTGCAGACACAACCTTGTATGCCTGCCTTGTAAGTTACTATTGACTTGTGAAATAATCTTGCCAACATCTGTGTCAAGGAAGTTTTATGTCTGTATTTCATAGTTGTGGCCTCCATCTTGTACGGTGAAGAATTTAGCAAAGAATAGATTACATATCTCTGCCTACAGGAGTGAGCAGACTCGTACATTCTGTGCAGGGAGCTCTGGGCTGTGGCCGAGCCTGATTCAATTTGAAAAGCTGAGAACATTGATCTGCACTTCATTAAGTCATCTCTTCAAACATTTCAGGCCATGGTAATAAATCTCAGCTCAGATTAAAATCAATGTTTATTGAAAGTGCCTCTTATCACTCAGAGGAGCTGAGATTATTTCACGACTAGTTCACTGCCAGGTAGGTAGAAAGCATTGACTTAAAATTCTCCTATGTCCTTTCTGTCTTTCATGTGTCCTCCCCTCAGTCCGTTGCTCACTTGCTTGTGAAGATCACCCTCCTAATGATCTCATCATCATACATTAGAGGAGCAATTCTTTCAAAGAGTGAATTGTCTTGACACTGCTATAGAACATTACTTGTCACAAGTCTTCCTCTACAGTCATTCTATACATAAAATGTGCATGTTATTTTTAATACCATCCTAAAGTGGAAATAAACCCCTCATTTTAATAGTGTCCCTAAGCAGTTACATTCAAGGCATGCCATGAAGATAACTGCCACACAGAAGCCCAGCGGAATGAGTTCAGGCTGGACTTCTGCTTTAAAGTAGTTTTAAACCTCTGACATGAAATATGAACAAAGCATATCCCTCTATAGTGGGTACTTGTTTCAATTCAGAGCACTAAGTTTAATTTCTCTCTGCTGCCTCATTCTTCAGCATGAGTCATTTCTGACAAGTTTTCCTGACACCAAAGAGGTAAAAAGGAAACAGGGGGAGGAAGCTACACAGCCTGTGATTGACAGCCTCAGCTCTGTTCCTGTGTGCTACAGTATGTAAAGGGGGGTTTGTCTCTGCCAAGTGTAACTTCAGCTCCCTGCTCCTTCATTTCTGAAAGCTCAGACAAGCTGTATAAATTCTGTCCTTTGAACAGATGTAGAGAAGAGAGGGCTTCAGATAAACATGTACACCTTATGTAGGAGGATTTGTTTCATATATGTGCATTATCTGAGGATAGTCACTTCACTGGGCATATGTAAGGGTCTACAACCACTTTAAGCAGAAGGTTAAAATACTCATTCTATACATAGCAACAGAGCTGCCGATAGGGCAATACAGGCAGAACTTCTACCTTGGGGCCAGGCCCCATTGGGTGAGCAGGGGCTGCCAGAGGGCACATGCAACTGCCAAAAGCGATGACCATGAGTTTTTGCCCCTTGGAGAATTCCAAGATGCTGAAGAGCCTTAGGCCCTCCAACATCATACTTGATGATGGGGTGAATAGCAAATGTTACACCAGCATTAAACTGTGGATCATGTAAGGATATAAATGGAATCACAGTTTGTTCAGTGGGAACTTAACTCAGTGCAGCTGGACAATGACCATAACTGGAAGATATGGATGACAGCAGTACAAAACAAGAAATGTCAGTGCTCAATGGGTTAAAATGGAAATAAGTCTCATAGTAGCAGCAATGAAAAAACGTAAATAAGTTTATTCAATGGTATTCACTGGAAAACAAAAATCCACATGACAGTGCAGTGATATGGATAATAGGAGGGATATTGAATGAATTAAAAGAGATTATGGTATCACTGGGGGACCACAGAGCAACGAGGAGCTGATGGCATCCAATGGGTGGATGGAACCTGGCAGTGAGGAAGGCGCCAATATCATTGCTGCACTAAGCTGGACAAAGGACCCGCTCACCGGCGTTCTCTGGACAGCTTGACGTGCTGGTGACGAAGGAGGGGAATGCTGCGGTCCGCGAGAATGTGGAACGCCATTCTCCACGAGTCAGCTAGCCAAGCTGGCTGGCATGCTGACTAGGGATGTGGTGAAACCGCGGTCCGCAAACAAATGTCAAGCTGCTCTCCCTTGGTGATTTATAGGAAGGCATGTGTGTTGCTCCTGGATGTGTGGTGGAAATGCCCTGGTCCAGATGTGGAGGCCAGGAGAGGGGAACCGGAGCCGCGTAGGCTCGTCCTGATGAGGTGCAGCACCAGTCAAGGCTGTGGTGACCGGATGGGCTCAGGAACCAGCGTGAACCAAAAGCTGCTCAATTGCACGATGAGCTTCACTCGCATGTGCTTTATCGATATTGATAATGCGTATGCGCGCAAAACACGCCGTCACGGCAACTGAGCAGCATGCAGTTCATGCTGGTTCCCGAGCCCATTTGGTCACCACAGCCTCGACAGGCACTGCAGGTCATCAGCGCGAGCCTATCCATCCATCTTCCCATCAACACTAACCAGCTTGCCTTGCCTGTCCCTGCTGAAGAAAAGCATCCCCACCACATGATGCTGCAACCACCATGTTTCACGGTGGGGATGGTGTGTTCAGGGTGATGTGCAGTGTTAATGTTCCGCCACACATAGCGTTTTGTTTTTAGGCCAAAAAGTTTAATTTTAGTCTCATCTGACCATTGCACCTTCTTCCACGTGTTTGCTATGTGCCGCAAACTGCAAATGGGACTTCTTATAGCTTTCTTTCAACAATGACTTTCTTCTTGCCACTCTTCCATAAAGGCCAGATTTATGGAGTACTTAACTAATAGTTGTCCTATGGACAGATTCTCCCACCTGAGCTGTGGATCTCTGCAGTTCCTCCAGAGTTACCATGGGCCTCTTGGCTGCTTCTCTGATTAATGTTCTCCTTGTCCAGCCTGTCGATTTAGGTCTTGGTAGATTTGCAGTTGTGCCATACTCTTTCCATTTTCAGATGCTGGATTGAACTGTGCTCAAAGCTTGTTCAAAGCTTGGGATATTTTTTTTATAACCTAATCCTGCTTACACAATTTCAGTCCTGGAAGGATTTGCCCCCTTAATGATCAGAGCATTTTTTGTGATACAGCACTGCGTCGTTTTACCTGACAATTGCGCTGTCGTGCGACACTGTACCCAAACAAAATTTACGTCCTTTTTTCCCCCACAAATAGAGCTTTAATTTGGTGGTATTTGATCACCTCTGCAGTTTCTATTTTTTGCGCTATAAACAAAAAAAGACCAACTTTTTTTTACTTTCTGCTATAATACTCACCCAAAAAAAAAAAAATAGAAAAAAACGAATTTATTCATTAGTTTAGGCCGATATATATTCTTCTACATATTTTTAGTAAAAAAAAAAAATCGCAATAGGGGTATATTGATTGGTTTGCGCAAAAAGTAATTGCACCTATAAACTACTGCTTTTACGGACTAACATACAGGTACGTCAGTTTGCGCAGGAGAACTGACCTGTCGCAGTATATCTGAGTGAGCGGGTCGGCAAGTGGTTAACCTTCTCCACAACTTTATCCCTGACCTATCTGGTGTGTTCCTTGGCCTTCATGATGCTGTTTGTTCACTAAGGTTCTCTAACAAACCTCTGTATTTATACTGAGATTAAATTACACACAGGTGGACTCTATTTACTAGTTAGGTGACTTCTGAAAACCATTTATCATTTTCCTTCCACTTCACAATTATGTGCCACTTTGTGTTGGTCTATCACTTGAAATCCCAATAAAATACAATTACGTTTTTGGTTCTAACATGACAAAAGGTGGAAAATTTCAGGGGTATGAATACTTTTCAAGGCACTATAATTATTCCCCCAACAAGGGGGGAATCTCCATCCAACCCATTTGTGTGGTTGGACGAATCGTTTTTTTTTTTTTTTTTTTTTTAGTCTACTGGCTGAATAACAAAAACTAACTGTGTGGCCAGGTTTAGTCTAAATCTCTCCTCTGCTTAGTCCCCTCTCCCTCCAAACATACCTCTGCCTCCTTCAGCAATCCCTTGGCAGTGGAAAAGGAGATGGGAGGTACGTGCTGTAAAACATCCCTTTGGGTGCGTCATAGCACAAACACAGGTGCATTATGGCGTAACATTTTCCCTGACATGTCAAAAGGCAGAACACTTCTTGGTATCTGCAGGTTGCTGGAGAGGCAAGTCCTCTTTTTTTGTCACTCTGGTCTAGGGAAGGGGCTTGGGTTCAGGTGCATGTCATGGGCAAGGATGACCAGACTATGCGCATAAAAGGCAGCTAGGGTAGCTCTCAGTCTCCCTGCTTGCAGCAGCCCTCTGCAGTGTATAAGATGACAATAAGCATGAGAGAAGAGGGGTGGAAACACTTGGAAGAACCTTTCTGGTAGGCTGTAAAGGTCCCAATGTTTTTTCTTTGAAGTCTACAGTACACATATGTCACAGTCTTTGTATCCACAAAATATGCTCTACAACTTCTTTTCATAAAGTTTCACTTCTGATTACCCTTTACCTACAAACTGTCTTAATTGTAAAGTCCTTCTACTCCAGTCATGTAAAGATGCACCCTTATACCCTACCCAGATAGAATAGCTCCTGCTGAACGTCAGGTTGATGTAAAGCAAACCTTTTACAGAGTTGTGTCTCCTTCCACTGCTTTACCATTTTACAAAGTACAGCTTTTAAGGCCAGCTTTACATGTTTAAAGCAGAAAGACAATACAAAAAAGACAATTTTTAGGTAAAGGGCTAATAGTGACAATCTATCAAAAGAGATGAGTTTTAAAGTTAAGTTGGCATTGGGTAAAGCAACTTTTTCCGACACGAAAAGGACTGTCAGTTCAATAATTTCAAAGAAGACTTCAAACTATTACATTAAAAAAACAAATATCACACAAATGACAACAACCCACACAAAGGACAAGAAAAGTGTTACAGCCTGGTTTTGGACTGTGCGACAGACGATGCAAATGTATCACAGCATCCAGAGGATGGTTGCGACAGACTTTTAAAAGTGTTGCAGTACCAGGGTAGGGATCCCCATGGGGGTATGGCACATTTAAAGAGAAAATCAGCTTTCAGGGGCAGGACCCCTTGTACTCACTGATAGTGCTCTGAATGTGCCTAGTAGCCCCTGTAAACCGCCATAAAATATACTTTGCCCCTCTATTGTGCATAATCCTGCTGGCCACAGGTGTCTTAAGGGCCTGGCTATTATTGGCTAGCTGTAGCATAACTTTGTCCTGTACAGCACTTTGCGGCTGCACCTCTCAGTATACTAAGTGCCTGGAGCACACCATCAGCAGAACCCAGTGCTCGTAGGTAACTCACAGGTTGTCTTAAAACAATCTTTGCCCCTCCAGTGATCATACTCCTGCCTCAAGGGAGTAGGAGTCTTCAGGGCTTAGCTTCCACCAGATGGGTGCACCACCATGGCCCTGGACCTGCAAAGTGCTCTGTGATTGCAACACACACACTACACTATGGGGTTTATTTACTAAAGGCAAATCCACTTTGCACTACAAGTGCACTTGGAAGTGCAGTCGCTGTAGATCTTAGGGGGACATGCAAGGAAAATAAAAAACAGCATTTTTGATTGTACATGATTGGATGATAAAATCAGCAGCGCTCCACCTCATTTCAGATCTTCCCCTCAGATCTAAAGCGAATGCACTTACAAGTGCACTTGTAGTGCAAAGTGGATTTGCCTTTAGTAAATCAACCCCTAGGTGTCTGGAGCAATGCCTTCAGCAGCGCCCAGTGCCAGTAAGGCACATTACAGGCCGCCCCTGCATTTTCTTATCTGTAGGGCTCTGGGTATAGCTTCCCTGGCTGAGCCTAGTTTCAGCAGATCAAGAAAGCTGCAAAATAGTCTTGAGAAAAAGACACTAGCAAAAATCTAAAGAATGCTGGGAAAAGGATGCATAATGCTGGGCTGTTCCACAGATCTGAATGGCTGCCAGATTCAAATCTCCTAAAGATAGCTGCATAGCCCTAAGTCAGTGTCCTTTAGAAAGCAGTTAAGAAACAAGCATTATGCTTCCATTCCTAATCTTTTAATAAGAAAAGACCAACCACCCTTGTACAAAGCAGTTGGGGGAACATTAAGTTATCATGGGAAGCATCCCTCTTCTACAAAATGAATTTGTCCTGAAGCAAAGGCTTTAAAGTGATTGTAAAGTCTAATTTTTTTTCTATAAAAATAACAAACATGTTATACTTACCTGCTCTGTGCAGTGTATTTGCACAGGGCAGCCCCGATCCTCCTCTACTTGGGTCCCTCTTCTGTGCTCCTGGCCCCTCCATCCTATTGAGTGCCCCCACAGCAAGCAGCTTGCTATGGGGGCACTCGAGCTGAGTCACCGCTCCCTGTGTCTATTCAAATATGGAGCCCCGGCCCCTCTCTCTCCTTATTGACAGCAGTGGGAGCCAATGCTGCTGTGTCTCAGGCAAACAGGAGGGAGGGTCTCGGACGACCGAGACATTTGTGGACATCGCTGGATAGGGATGTAACTCAGGTAAGTATTAGGGGGGCTGACAGGGGCTGCTGCACACAGAAGGCTTTTTATCTTAAAGCGGAAGTAATTATAATTGTACTACCTACCTCCTTTTTAATTGTACCTACAAGTAAGCCTATAATAAGGCTTACCTGTAGGTACTGTAAATATCTCCTAAACTTGCACCTCGTTTAGGAGATCTTTACATTGGCACATGCGCTCTGAAGGAAGGACTGCCTGGTCGTTCCCTCAGGGGCCTGTGCTGTGACCGACGGCTCCCGCCCGCATGCATAAGAGTGACATCATCGTGGCTCTGGCTAATCACAGCGCCGGAGCCCGCAAACCTGGAAGAAACACCAGGGAAGATGTCAGCCGCCTCAGTGGTGTGCGGCCTAAGTATTTCATAAAGAGCTAGCAAACGATGCATACTAGCTCATTATGCCTTTGTCTTACTTTTTTTAATTTTTTTTTTTATTTTAATCGGGTTTAAAACCTCTTTAATGCATAGAATGCATTAAGATAAAAAGCCTTCTGCTTTACAACCCCTTTAAAAACACAATGGGGTTCCTTTACTAAAGGCATGTAGGCGCTTTACTTTGCAAGGGATGTTGCAATTTGTGAGGGAATTTGCCACAGAGCTTGCCACTTTGGTGAAGTTTTACTTTGCAAAGAATCATGTGCAAGTAAAATAAAAAAATCTGAATTTTGCTTGAACATGATTGGATGATGGAAGTCAGCAGACCTTCACCTCATTTACTAAGCTTTGAGGGGATTTCCCTTGCAAAGTGAACAGCCTATTTGCCTTTAGTAAATCAACTCCAATGAGTCATATGTATCAATATGTTGTGTGAGAAATTGAGTTACTTTTGAACCTGAGTGGTTAGGCTGTAGGAAAATAAACGTAGTTATTAGTAAGAACATATTTTTACATAAGACCCAACATCAGGAAGATGCGCCTAATTTTGTTTCTTATGAGAGCTGATTTGTCTGACTTTTGGTCATATTAGAGGACTGAGTTTAAAAGAAATCTAACAAAATTTCATTGTTAGATCATCTTATAAAATGGGAAGTTAATTGGAGTTCTATCCATTAACACAACTCTCTACTAATAAGTTATGTTGAATAGTGAAACAATTTTTGTTGCCCTCCATTATACTCAAATAATCACAATGTTTTGGCAGGAGCAATAGTCAGTGAAAATGGCTTTGAAAGAAAATTATTTAGGAAGGAGAAAAATCATTGACTTCATAGAGCAATTCACTTCTCTCAGAAAATACACATAAGTAATTTTAGCAAACAAAACAATAACAAAATATTCAGGAACCATAACCACATCAATGACTTTTCACAAATGAATAAATCCTTGTTGGCTCATTGAATGCTCTAGGAAGAGGCTCAAACAGTATAATAGGTGTTTCTTCCTGCCGTTTTTCTGCTCGAGCCACTTTTTTCTGCCTCCGACGTCTCTTCCCGCTGCTGTCTTCTTCCTCGCCGCCGGTTACCTGCTAAAATTATTTTTAAAAAAGCCGCTCTTGTTTTGTTGATGTCTTCATCTGTTTTGTTGTCCCCCTCTCTTTGCCAACTCTTATATAGCAATGGGGCATGGCCATCCAATGACATCAGAGGAGAGCCCATCCCTTGCCCCTTGTCACAGGGAAGAATACAGCAGCGTGTGTTGAGGGCATGCAGCCTGGTATGGTTCAGGAGTGGGGATCGCTCGCTCCTCCTCTCCTCCTCTCCCTTTCCTGACCTGCCGGGCAGCATGCTCAGATAAGGGTCTGGTATGGATTTTGGGGGGGACCCACACCATTTTTTAAAATTTTGGTGTGAGGGGGTCCCCTCCGAATCCATATTAAACCTGAAGGGCCTGGTATGGACCTGGGGGGAACCTCATGCCATTTTTTTGACGGAAATTATTTATTAATTTTTTTACATTCAGCTTTCAGCGGGGAGCCCCTCTGACAGCTGATGACTGGCCACCCGCTTAGCAACCAGCTATATACAGTGTCTATAAAACGCAAAATGCATAAATACTGCATGCAAAAACGCATTAAAAAATACTGGTTTAAAAACGCAAAATGCACTAAAAACATGCATGAAAAGTGCATCAAGTGCAGCTGCATAGATGTGAACCTACACTAAAGTGGTAGTAAACTAAGGACTTAAAAAAAAAAAAAATCCCCTGCAAGGCGATGGCATAATGTGCTAGTACTTACCTTGCAATGAAGCCCTCCAGCACTGCACTATCACTGCTGACAGGGCTTCCATCTTCCCCCCGGGTTCACTGGCTCTGGTCCTGTAAATGGCTAAGCCGCGATGACGTAACTCCCGTACATGCGCACTGTAGTCAGAGTTTACAGCACAGAGCTCTGAAGGGACAGCACTGTTATGCCATCCATTCAGAGCACATGCACCAGTGATGTCACTGGCTGCATCCAGTGTGAATATCTCCCAAACTACACAAGTTTAGGAGATATTTACTGTACCTAGAGGTAAGCCTTTTACTACTGCTTTAAGACTAGGCCTTTTCTGACACTTTTTGTTTCTAGCAAAAAATCTGTATTTTTTGCTAGAAAATTACTTAGAACCCCTGAACATTTTTAATTTTCTTTTAAAGCAGAGGCCCTAAAGAATAAAATGATGGATGTTGCAATTTTTATGTCACAGCACAGCGGTTTTTCAAACACACTTTTTTGAGTAAATAGATACCAAGCATGTCACGATGTAAAATCATATTATACATTAGGTTACTACTTTAGATATACACCGGAGGTCTGGTGCTATTATTACGGCCCATGATTTGACGTTTGTGGTGATACTTTCACATGTGTGATGCAATTGCTGTATACGTATACACGTGAAACCAACACCTGCATTTGCCTTTGCATGCGAGCACGGGGAGGTGGGTGTGCGTTAGACTTTACACTGTCCTTTAATTTTTTTCCGTTTTTTTTTAATCACTTTTGTTGTTAACACAGGGAATATAAATATCCCCTGTGATAGCAATAGGCACTGACAGGTACTCTTTACTAAGACTTTTAGACCCAAGATATCTCCCCTGCCCTTAAAAGCTTTGGATCATACCAAGATCAGTATTATCCAATACTTTTTTCAACCCCCTAAGGCCTTGCTTACAACCGTGAAACTGGAAATGATGAAATGTTCATTGCTTCTGGTTTCTTAGACCATAAAGATGATCGGAGCCAAATCGGTCTCTGATCAGCTCTATGGTCAGCCAGAGGAACTGCTGGCTGAACACTCTGGTCTCTTGGTGGGATGGGAGAGCGGAGGCAGGATGGGGTGATGTCCTCCCACTGCTTGTAAAAGCAATCAAGCGGTTAATTAGCTGTAAGGATTCCTTTTACAAGAAAGCTCACCATCAGCTGAAAAAAACAATACTGGGTTGATACCTACAGCTGTAGGCATCATCTCAGTATAACCACTCAAATTCCAGCAATGAATGGGTATGTCTCTGGTTTCGAAGTGGTTAAATTCTGCTGGTGTGTGGTCATATTTAGTTTGATGCATTGAACTGTTACTGCATGTCACTGTGATCAGAGTAAGACTTGCATAGAGGTTTGCTTTTTACTGATGGCTGTGAAGGAATAACTCCTGTTCACTGTAGTGACAAAATGTGGGAGATCAAATAAAACTGGTGTATGTAGAATCTGGTGCAACTGTGTATAGTAACCAACTAGCTTCTACGTTTTGTTGTTAAAGCTTAATGGAACAAGCTGAAGTTAGAAGCTGATTGGTTATTATGCACCAGATTCTGACTGCACCAGTTGTAGTAAATCTCCCCCTATGTTTTAGGAGTGTAGTATACCAGGTACCACGGTCCTTAATAATAGCTTAATATGATAAATAACAGGTGTGCATGAGCAGTAGTCTATGACTGTGAAAATTCAAATTTTTCATGGTAATAAGATTCATTCAATTGGAAATGCTCCAGTAATGTTGAAAACAATTTGCTACTCATCCAAATAGCTAGCTTCCTCAGCTCTAATGATTTCCAGGAACATATCCCAGCTTTCATAGCTTCACCCACTCAGTCATCCTAATGAGCGAGAGCTGATGACAAAGAACATAGCACTGGACTATGTTACCCAATGGTGGCATCCATATACTGCAAACTACCTTGGGACATGAACTAAACCATTAAAATTGTGCAACACATTGAAATATGTAATCTGCATCATCTTTTGGTTGGTATTTCAATTCAACTGTAGGTAGTAATGTTCCAAAACTGTGGAAGATTGGCTTTACAAATGTGTCTTATTTCAACCTTATTAAAGTGGTGTTCCGGCTGAAATTATACTTTTTAAATAAAAATACCCCTATAATACACAAGCTTAATGTATTCTAGTAAAGTTAGTCTGTAAACTAAGATCTGTTTTGTTAGTTTATAGCAGTAGTTTGTTATTTTATAAACTTACAGCAGGCCGTGGCCATCTTAAGTCTGGGCATCTCAAGCCAGACTGTATTTCTTCCTGGATCTCATCCTTGCAGATCTCGCACATGCTCAGTACAGCACAAGCAGTGTAATAGGTTTCAGGTCAGGTTTCCATAGCAACTGCAGTGTCAGAGGAAGTTGCCGCCCCTTCCCAGAAGGCATTGCAGACAGGAAATGATGCGATGGGCCGCGGCCAGGGAGGAGGACGTGAAAAATGAATACAGCAGATATACAGTAGGTGCTGAGAAAAAAATTTTAAAAATATCCAATTCGTTTACAGTGCACAGTTTAGTAAGGGATGCTGAAGAGTTGTAAAAGTGGGTGGAACTCCACTTTAAAGCAGTCCTTTGCCCCTTTCTCTAAAATCACACCAGCATTCAGCTCTGAATGTTAATATGAAATTATATTACATTCATTAGTTAAACACAAATGTTTTGATTTTACTTACAATTATTATTTTTCAACTTCGTATTTGATTGGAACACTGGTGATGTAACCCTGGCCTCATGGTTGCAACCTGGGAAGGTTACATTACCAGTGCCTTCCCCCTTGGATGAAGGCAGACACAGTGCTCCAGGAAGTAGAGGGAGATGGATTAATCTGCCCTTAGTGAAAATTTCTACTAAGAGAGGAATTAAGGGTTGAGAGTAAAGTTCCTCTTTACCTATGCAACTTAATGTACATGTATTGCTGACTTAAGTGCACAGCCCTAGCCCCTCTTTAAATTTGATGAGAAGTGTGTGCAGAGGGTTTCCATCTTCTGTCCCCCCCCCCCCCAAGCCCCCTTAAATACACCTAAATACACATTTGAGCCCAATCTCGATCCAGTGATGTGCACGAGAGCTGAGACTCTCTTTGTCCTCATTGGCTCAGATACAGCAGCCAGCAGGAACCATTGGCTCCAAATGCTGTCAATCACAGCCGGGGATCGGGGGGTGGGCAGGGCGGAGCCACGTTTTGTGTCTTATGGACACACAGAGAAGGGCTCAAGAGCAGGCATGCATGAGTGCTCCCATTGCAAGTGGCTTGCTAAGGAGGCACTCAGCGTTGGGGAGTAGCAAGGAGCGCTGACACGGGACCTGAGAAGAGGAGGACTGGGGCTGCTCTGAACATAACCATTGCACAGAACAGGTAAGTATGACATGATTGTTATTTTAATTAAAAAACAACCTTTACAATCACTTTAGTACAGTAGAGTTTGTATTTTTGGGGTGTTCTCAGGAAAAAATGATTTAGAGGAAAAAGTGCTGCTGTATTTCTACCACATTTCTATTGAGAGTGTACTGGCCCGTTGTATCTCAGTGTGGTATGAAGGCTGCTCAGCAGAGTACATGAGTGCTCTTTAGAAAATTATCAGCATTGTTCAGAAAATGACTGTTTGCTACCTACACTCTTTGGAAGATATTTTTGGCTTTTATTGCCTTCTTAGAGCCAAAAACATTTGGAGGTCTCTTCACATTCAGGGCATCACTTGCTTGACCTGTTGCCTTCAAGCAGGCATTACAGGACCATTAAGGCATTGGCAAATAGATTTAAGGACAGTTTCTTTCTTAAGGCTATTAATACAGTACATTATATGAAAGTACATAACAAAACAGTGTTGCGCTTCCTAAATAACTACCAATAAATCCTTACAGAGAATAGATGATTAACTTGCAATAAAGCAAGATACTGCGTGCACAATCAAATATTTGTGTTCCCTGACTGGGAATAGTGAACAATACACAATAATGAAATATACGTGTTCCCTATATGGGAATAATGAACAATAGACAATAAAGATAGTCCACACACTAAAAAAAAAAAAAAAAAAAAAAAAAATGGAATAAAAATAAGAGTCCAAATGCACAAAAATAATCCTCAGAATCTTCTGCACAAAAACACACAACACACCATTAGTGCATAAACGTTGAAAATGCAAGTTCCCTCAATATCCTAGCCGCTCACCTCACGTTCTGACCCGTTTCACCAGAAGGTCAGAAAAAGCAGGTTCCCTCTCAGGGATACAAATGAATCAGCTGGTCATGGAGCTCCTATTCCGTCCGTGCTGCCTCCGGCTGATTAGATGGATACCAGCCAGTACAGATTCCCTCAATGGGGTCCGGTGCACATAGAAACAGAAAAGGCAAAATCTAGTACTCTCTGTATATCAAAATGGTTTATTTCCTCATAAAAACATTAAAACGTTACTCACAAACGCAGCACTTGAGCAGTGCGGGCTCAGGATGCATAGAAATGACAAGATGCTCGCTAGATGACGTTGCCACTGTGACTTCTTCCCCCTACACGCGTTACGTCCAATGGGCTATTACACCACCGTGACTTCTTCAGTAAGGGTTCGGGTTCAGTAAGGTACCCTTACTGAAGAAGTCACGGTGGTGTAGTAGCCCATTTGATGTAACGCGTATAGGGGGAAGAAGTTGCAGTGGCAACGTCATCCCGCGAGCATCTTGTCGTTTCTATGAATCCTGAGCCCACACTGCTCAAGTGCTGCGTTTTTGAGTAACGCTTTAATGTTTTTATGAGGAGTTAAACTGTTTTGATATACAGAGAGCACTAGATTTTTCCTTTTCTGTTCCTATGTGCACCGGACCCCATTGAGGGAATCTGTACTGGCTGGTATCCATCTAATCAGCCGGAGGCAGCATGGACGGAATAGGAGCTCCATGACCAGCTGATTTGTTTATATCCCTGAGAGGGAACCTGCTTTTTCTGACCTTCTGGTGAAACAGGGGTCAGAACGTGAGGTGAGCGGCTAAGATATTGAGGTGGAGGAGAGCACTTGCATTTTCAACATTTATGCACTAGTGGTGTGTTGTGCGTTTTTGTGCAGAAGACTCTGAGGATTATTTTTGTGCATTTGGACTCTTATTTTTATTCAATTTTTTTTTGAGTGTGTAGACTTTATCTTTATTGTCTATTGTTCATTATTCCCATATAGGGAACACGTATATTTCATTATTGTGTATTGTTCACTGTTCCCAGTCAGGGAACACGAATATTTGATTGTGCACTCAGTATCTTGCTTTATTGCAAGTTATTCATCTATTCTCTTTAAGGATTTATTGGTAGTTATTTAAGAAGCGCAACACTGTTTTGTTATGTATATTTTATATGTGAAGTGAACGCATTTTCTGTGTGTGCAGCAGCCAGGTGGGGGGGGTATTTTTCAATTTTTGGTTTGTGTTGGGATTTTGTCACATCACCTACTACACATATCACTACATAGTGATTAAGATTATTATACTTTGCACATTTTCTGTGTGTGAAGCAGCCAGGTGGGGGGGGGGGGGTATTTTCCATTTTTATTTTGTTTTTTGTGGTATTTTGTTATATCACCTACTACTCATATCACTACATAGTGATTAAGGTTATTAATATTTGTGCTGATAGAAATTTGTTTTATTGTATTATATGAAAGTAAACACTGAATGTTCCCCACCGTGTGTATATTGATGCACACAAAAGAAAAAAACTAGAAGGCGCGCTGATCAACAGTTTAGTATAGTCCTTCAGCTGGCTATTGGTGATAATTAGACAAGTCAGAGGCTCTCTATGGATCCTCTGGGTGGCAGGAACACATCTAGACAAAACACAAAAGAAGAGAGCGCAAAGCCGCCCTAGTGTAACTCGGATTTAATATGGCAAAGTTAAAAACACTACAATGGTCAAACTCACATTGTGTGAAGATAGATACAGCATAAGGATTCCACTGTGGCCGCACTCCCGAAACCACCTCAAGATCCCGACAGGGGAAGGGGAAGCCGTGGATATTTAACCTGGCTGCCCAGATCCTGGCAGCACATCCGAGGCTTTCCACCAACGCGCTTGATGTTCAGATCCTAATGCGCATGTGCCGGTCCAGCCGATGCTGCTCTCCAGGGACACACAAACCCACACAAGCAGGATACAAGGGGGGAAGAAAGTGAGAACATCACACAGTTGCCATGACAACACGTTTCGAAGGCATGGCCACCTTCCTCTGTCGGGATCTTGAGGTGGTTTCAGGAGTGCGGCCACAGAGAAATCCTTATGCCCCGTACACACGGTCGGATTTTCCGATGGACAATGTCCGATCGGAGCGTGTTGTCGGAAATTCCGACCGTGTGTGGGCGCCATCGGACATTTTCCATCGGATTTTCCGACACACAAAGTTGGACAGCAGGAGATAAAATTTTCCGACAACAAAATCCGATCGCGTCAATTCCGACCATGTGTGGCCTGTTCCAATGCACAAAGTGCCACGCATGCTCAGAAGAAATTCCGACACGGGACAGCTCGTTCTGGTAAACTTAGCGTTCGTAATGGATACAGCACTTTCGTCATGCTGCAATGTTCAAAATGGTTTAATACAGCGCACTCTCTTCTTCTTTAGAATGTGACAAGAATTAAGTCGTTTTGCTGCTCGTATTCACACACACTTCTCACAAACTTTTATTTGTGTTGTTTTAGTGGGATTCCCTCAATATATTGTTATTAGTTGTCACATCTGACAGTTTTATATTTTTTATTTTTTTTTTATTTTGGATTTTAAGCCTTTTTTTTTATTTAATGTTTGGATTTTTTCCAAGGCTGATCTTTGTTCAATGTTATTTTTATTTTTACTCCAGAATATTTTTGGGTGTGTTTTGTGTGTCAGGTTACCCCAACACCATTGATATCTTTTATTATTTAATCTCAAGGAGATTGTTTGTTGTTGGTGTCCCTTGTTCATTTCACATTGTATATTTGAAATGTACCTGAGTCCTCACAAACCAACTGTCCTTTTTGAAGTAAAACACATAGGAGAGTAGAATTCAAAACAAAAATCCTTTATTAAGGGATCAGAACCAAACAAAGAGGAAGGCAACACTGGATCAACAAGAGAAATTAGCGAAGCCTGGGACCCCCACGGCAGACATCAATTCTTCAACATCAAAATTGGTGGCCTGAGGAGTCCATATGTAAGGGAGGGCAGTCTGGTCCGGGATTCACAGAGACTTGGATAGCAGCAGATGACATCTGTGTCCGCAGGCTGTGGTACCACAAGAGGCTGCATTTTTTGGCCCACCAGACTGGATCCAGGGTCCTCACTGTCTGGTCTTCCTTTCACACTTCCTTCCGGGCTGTGGCTGTGCAGTTGGAGATGTGGCAAGAGGAGGAGTAGGACCTGGAGGAGGAGTAGGACCTGCAGGAGGAGGAGGAGGACCATCCCAAAGCTGTGTGTGAGGTGTAATTTGGCCCCTCACACCTTTCGCCAGAGCCTCAGATATGAGGGCCTCACACATGGCTTTTTGGCCCTCCTCCATCCTCTGCATTTTATAGGCAATAAATGCAGCAATGTTCTCCTGCCTGGTGTGTGGTGCTCCCAGGACCTCTGTAGCCCTCCAAAAGAATCTGATAGCCGCCTCCTCTAGGGCACTCCTCCTACTGCCACTTTCTGTTTCCATGGGGGGTGGAGGGACCTGCAGATCAGCCAGCCGGCTCGGCCCGGCCACCTCCTGGCTGAGACTTCCCTGTGTATGAAAAAGGGACATAGTTGTAATGTTTTGCATCATCAATCACAATCCTAAATTAGTACTCCCAACTAACATCTAGATCACATCATTGATTGGACAAGCAGAAATATTTAGAGGAATGCTATACCTGGCTCAATCTGGGCTCCTCCACATGTGGCCTGGAAGGCCAAGGTTGGGCGTCAGAAGCCTCAGCCGGGGGGGAAGGAAGCATGGAAGGAAGACTGGAGAGGGATGGCCTGGGTTCAGTCTGGCCTGCCAGAAAGTGCAGCCTGTCGTAGTACAACATCCTGGGGACATAGATGTCACCTGCTGCTCCAGATCTCTGCGAATCAAGGACTTTATTGCGCTCCCTCAGATATGTGCTCCTCAGGCCACCAATGAAAATCTTTAAAAAAGTGATGTCTGCCGTGGGGATCACCTGCTTCACAATTTCACACAATTGCTCCAGTGCTGCCTTCCTCTTTGCTTGGTTCTTGTAATGGGGGTGTTTAATCTCCCACAGACAGGGCAGCTCCCTTAGCATCTCTATGAAGACTGAAATGAAGTCCTTATCTTTCAGTACCATATCCATGTTCACTGCAAGACACAACACAAGACAAAGCCTAATGTCACACAAAACTCTCCTAATCTTGTTACAATATAGGCCTCAATCTAGAAGCAGTATAGGCACAAGTTTGTCTCTTACCTTCGTTCTTACGATCGCCGCGTCCAATGCTCCTTCCTCCGCTCACAGATCAAACATAATACGCACGCGTGTTACGCTTTATATACACTGCGCATGCGTGTAACTCCGCCCGCCCCTGACGTTCTTTCTAGTGTATTCCCCGCCCCTTTTCGTTCGGCGCAGTGGGTGAAGAGCATGATGCGGGCTAATTGTAGCAATGAGGAGGAGGAAAGCCCGGATCCAGGCACGTCCCGATCCAGAAGGAGACGTTTTAAGGCCACAAATATGTCGTTTGGGGAGATGTTGGAGATGGTCGACATCATGAGGAAGTCCGACTATGACGGAAAATATGGGCCTTACCCCAACCCGAACATCCGAAAGGCCAAGATCATGGCGAAAGTGATCAGGAGTCTAGAGCGGAATTTCGGGGTACGAGGTTCTAAAGATCAGCTCAGGAAGCGGTGGTCGGACGTGAAGTTGAGAGAGCCAGAGCAGTACCGAAAGATCCGGAGAGTGCTGCAAAAAAGTAAGTAGTTGTGCTGTGTTCCTATTCTTTCTGTCTTTATTACGTTCGTTCTGCTCCATATGCTTTTATTAGTTGTAACGTTTCAAAAAGTCAACTTTAATGTTCATGGGCACATTATTCGTTCGTATCAAACATTTTTCTTTCGGCCTCTAGAACACCATTGTTTAGGCCATATGCATTTTCACACATTTTTGGGGGCCTACTTGGATGCCAAATATTTGTTTGTGTAGATGGGTTTGTTACTAGAATGAAATGCAAACTAGATTGTGTGTAAGGAGAGGACACTGAGCAGCTGTTTTCACATCTGGACACTGGAGCACTAGTGTGGGACACAAGAACACCATTTTTATTAGGGGGGCCACACAGGTGCTCCAGTGTATACTATAGGGGGGGCTACATCTGTGAAGCTTGTACCAAACAGGTAAAGTATTGCAGCTTGACAAAGGGCAATAAAAAATATACATCTTGGAACTCTGCTAAAATAGACAATTGTACCCCACTTCCGAGCAATGTTTCCTATTTCTAGTTCTGCCATCAAATATCAGTGTGCTAAGTATACCATTTTTGTTTTACATAGGGGAGAAAAGACTCGGACACCCCTCATCCCAGGAGACCAGAGACCCCCCCCCTCTGGAAGAAGGGGAAATACCCCCAACCCAAGCGGAGCAGGAGGAAGAAGAAGACGTGGTGGAGATTGGCACCACAACAGGTGAGTGTCTGCGACCACAGGCTCAGGTAAAAGAGATGGCTGGTGGCAGATTTTTGAGACCTTTTTTTTTGTTCTTTATCTCTTTTTAGGTGATCATGATCCAGAACGCTTTACATCTGAAAGTGCCCAGATACTGATCGGGGAGATCATGGGGTGTAATCTCCAATTGCAAAACATCCAGCAACAAATCAGTGATGTTATTAAAAAAATAATAACATCATTGATGTTTTGGGGCGAATTTAAACCCCACAAAATCACCTGTTTTATCGTACCAAAATTTTTTAAATGTTTAGAAAAGCCAAATTTGGAGGATGCACACAGTGTGCCAACATGTGCTATCTGCCATCACGGGATATCAATGGACGCGTTTTGGGGGTGCAACCCCTTCCTCAATTATAAAGTAGCGATGAGGAAGGGCTTGCTCCCCCAAAACACGTCCCTTGATCCCCCCTGATGGCAGATAACACATGTTGACATTCGTAAATTGGTGTGCATCTTCCAAATTTGGCTTTTCCAGGGGTGATTTCCCCCCATCTAAACGCAATATCAAACCCAGTTCCTAAATACTGATGTCTGATATAGCCTTCAGGTTTTACCTAATGTGAACTTTGTAAGTTCAAGTTTTTTGGCTTTCTTGTTGGTTTTACACAGGCCTGTTTTATCTGAAATGGATATTTTGATTTTTCATAATGCTACTGCAAACATTGTTATACAACAAACATGTTGGTTTGTTTTAAAAACCTTTGGGAAATGCACATGTGATTGTGCAGGTATAAAAAAGTGCCTTACTCAAGAATGTGTGGATTATTGTCTCAACACTACAACACTTTTGGGGTGATGTAATTGCTGTTTTATGCAAAAATGGGGGTTATTTGCTAAGGGCAAATCCTCTTTGCACTACAAGTGCAGGTTCAGTGCAGTTGCAAGTGCACTTGTAGTGAAATGTGTTTTTGCATTTAGGAAGTACCAGCCAACACTGTTTTTTATAAGGTTACCCAATCACGACATTTTCTGCACTCAACACATTTCTGTCAGGGTCAGCTAAAACAAACACAAGCAGTAAATGTCCACAAAGAATTTCTTTTGGTTGTTTTTTATTTGAAAAAGGTGTCACAGATTGTCTGGCATATTGATAGCCCCCCTACCCGCAAAGAACTCCAGGTAGCGTAACCGGACATCACGGGCATTCAGGGAGGGCAAGCCAGGACGGCCACTTTCGAGCGCCGTCAGTGTTGATGGATTAGGGATTCCGGCCTCAGGCCCAACTGAGCCAGCATAGTTGGCTGAATGTTTTCTTAAAAAATTATGGAGAACACAGCAGGCAAGTATTATATGGTTCAGTTTATACTCCGCCATATGGATGGGTGTCAGAAATAATCGGAACCGGCTGGCCAGGATTCCAAATGTGTTCTCCACCACTCTTCGGGCTCTGGCCAGCCGGTAATTAAAAACCCTCTGTTCCGGGGTGAGGGTCCTCATCGGGAATGGCCACATCAGGTGGTCCCCCAGCGCAAATGCTTCATCAGCAACAAACACAAATGGGAGACCTTCAACATTGTCCTCTGGAGGTGGCAAGTCCAAGCTGCCATTCTGGAGACGCCTGTAGAACTCCGTCTGGGCGATCACTCCACCATCGGACATCCGGCCATTCTTCCCCACGTCCACATACAAGAACTCGTAATTAGCCGACACCACCGACAACATCACTATACTATTAAACCCCTTGTAATTATAATAGTACGACCCCGAGTTGGGTGGTGGGACGATGTGGACGTGTTTCCCATCAATTGCCCCTCCGCAGTTAGGAAAGTCCCACCGCTGGGCAAAGTGGGAGGCCACAGTCTGCCATTCCTGTGGCGTTGAAGGAAACTGCTGAGGAAAAAAAAATAAACCTTACTATTTTTTCACAGAAACATGGCAAGCAGATTTTACACAAACATTATGGGGCAACCTCCAGATAGCATTTACTAAGGGGAATTTAACAAGGCCAAAGTATAAGGTACACCTATCATATTCCCCCTCCCCCCCTCTCATGGGCCATTTCTAACATTATAGGGGGGGAACTCTTGGACAGGTAACCCTCTTCACTTCATTGAGAGATGAATGCCTAAATACAGGGTATTACTTGGAACAGCCCCTCCTTAGTTACACTATTGGCAGACCACTGGACAGGTAAGAAGTGTCATAATACAAAGATATAAATACACACTGTACACATTTGAGGACATTTGAACATTCTGCTATTACCTATCAAGATAATAATAGGATACAAAAACTTTAAACAGTACCATTGGAAAGTATACAGGCAGGCCCTTGCACTACATGCTTTGGGGAATTCATCCATAAATCTGACCAGTAAAGAGGTGGGTATAGTGTGTATGGGTTTGGCAAAGTCAGCAGATAGATGATTGAGGATAGAGAATTGGGATCAGCTGACTTAGCAGTTGGGGGGGGAGGGTTAAAAAAAATTTGGGGACACCACAAAAAAAAGCCTCTGGCACTCTGCCTGAATTTAAATCAAAAATAACATTTCCAAACATTTTAGGGGGTGTTTGGGGTAAAGCACTACTATGGAGCTGATAAAATACATTGTTAAGTGACTACATGAGGTGAATATAGGCCAGGAGACACCATGCTGGGGAGGTTATTGAAGGGCAAATATGTATGAAGGACCTAAAATAATAATTATATAAAAATTCAGCATGCATGAGAACAAAGGGGACATTCACAGCATATTACAATCATGGTAATTAGGGAATGAGGGAAGAAATACAATATATTATCAAACATTCAATACAATAAAATGTGATATAAAAGGATAAAAATCTTACCTTCATATACTCCTTCTGCAGGACCTGTACGATGGCAGAACAGGTCTCTGGGATAATGATCCCCAGAGCCTGGGGGGAGATGCCTGTCGAGAACTTGAGGTCCTGCAGGCTTCTCCCTGTGGCCAAATACCGCAAGGTAGCGACCAACCTCTGCTCCGGAGTGATGGCTTGGCTCATGCAGGTATCCTGCCTGCTGATATAGGGGGTCAGCGAAGCCAACAAACGGTGAAACACGGGGTCCGTCATCCTGAGAAAGTTCCTGAAATCATCAGGATTATTCTCACGGATCTCACGGAGCAAAGGCATGTGACAGAACTGGTCACGCTGAAGCAACCAATTCTTGGTCCATGAACTCCTCCCCACCCTGTTCATGGACTGGACTTGTGTCAAGGTCAGGACCCCAACATCAAGCCCCCGCACAGCACGAACTCTACGAGGAGTACGCATACGAAACATGGCTAGAAAACGGTCGGCTGCTCAGAACGAAGTAACAGAACGCACTGAAGAACAGCAAGGCCTGTGAAGAGCGACCTGAAAAACAGCAACGAGCAGGCAAGATCACACAGAAAACTCCGATACGAACTGACTGCACGCACTGAAGAGCAGATACAAACCCACAAGCACAAACTGAACGTCAGAAAACGATCTGAAAGCCACGAGTCTGAAAAAGCGCGAATCGTCTCTCACCAAACTTTTACTAACACGAGATTAGCAAAAGGAGCCCAAAGGGTGCCGCGCTTGGTTCTGAACCGGCCTTTTCTAGTCTCGTCGTATGTGGTGTACGTCACTGCGTTCTTGGCGATCGGAAATTCCGACAACTTTGTGCGACCGTGTGTATGCAAAACAAGTTTAAGCCAACATCCGTCGGAACAAATCCGAGGATTTTGTTGTCGGAATGTCCGAACAAAGTCCGACCGTGTGTACGGGGCATTATGCTGTATCTATCTTCACACAATGTGAGTTTGACCATTGTAGTGTTTTTAACGTTACCAAATTAAAGCCGAGTTACACTAGGGCAGCTTTGCGCTCTCTTCTCTTGTGTTTTGTCTAGGTGTGTATATTGGTGAGTGTCTTGTAGGGGAGAATGCAAACTACTTGGTCAGTGCAATAGTTACTGTAAACTAGTAGAATGACCTGATGTTTTAATTATATTTGCTGATTAGTGTGATAATTATTTTTATCAAATTTAACAACAAATTTAGGAATTGATAATGTTGTTGACATATGTATTGTTTAGTTGAGCTTGGTTGTGTACATTTGTTTCTTGTCTGTGCATTGTCTTTTAATGCCCTGTTTTTGAGTAGTGGCACTACCAATTTTGTTGTAGCCTGCAAAGTGATAATAAAGGCATTGTAATGTTTGCTAAATGCAAAAAGCCTGAGCGTATGTGTTTCAAAGCTAATATACATTTTTAACATGTACGTCCTTTCCCCAGGCTCTTCATCGGGGCACTCCATTCTTTATCTGGATATGGCAATATTTCACTGTGCATTCTACCTACAGCTGGCATAGTATGTATCTTTTTCCAAGCTAAACTGTGAACATATAACCCAGTGAATATACCAAAGTAACAGGAGCTGCCAAACATAATGTTATTCTCTACAGCTACATGTGCAGAGGAATTCTCAGAGATGCCCTGTGAAAGGCTGCCAGAATGATACCAATAAATAAAGCTCTTTATCTTCAATCCAATTTTGAATTTTTTTTTAGCAGAACAGAATGCAAAGTGCAATTCAATAACAAACAATAATAATAATAAAACTTTGACTGTTCTGACCAAAGTTGACAACTTATAGGTTGCTACAGTCTGTTGTGCTTTGCACATCAGCGTTCTTTGTGCAGTCATGACCAGGCCCAAGTGACAAGCTCCTTACCATCTGTTATGGAGCTTCAGCAGCATTCTACCATTCAGTCTAAGCAACAGGAAGAACATGCCGTGGTGAGAGATAATTCAGCTGTAGCAGTCACAGCTTGCTCAGCCTAGCTGTTTGTTATTAATTACTGAATGCTTCCTTTTCAGCTCTCATTTAATATTTGTCATAATATTTCTTAGTCCACCATGAATAAACCATTTTAATAATAGTTATAAAGCAGTGTACCTATGTAATGATCATGTAAATTATTCCCTACCACCAGTGTCTAGGCTACTCTCGTAGCGGTGCTGCCTTTGGTGGTTATGTCAGTGACACATTTTAAAATCAGCAAGACAAAGTACCCTTTGCTATAACACTTCTGACCCCTAAACAAACCAAATTAGTCATGGATTGGCACTGTCGTCTCCTGGATTATTGCTTAATTAATCCTTTCTTTATCTGCCTGGAACATTTTAATTACCTGCACCTTGCTCTCCGGGTCCCTCACTAACTACATGGATGACTCATCTTAGTATTAAAATATAGTGGGATGTAAAATAAAGGATGAGATCATTGCAGCAATGTTATCATAAACCTGTCAGGTTAAATGGGCCTCCCTCTAGTCTTTGAAAGCAGTCTATAAACTTCAACTCACAGATCTCTCACCTGCTCCCACCCATAGTTTTGCATACTGTAATCAATCTTAGGGCTGATCATGCAGGAAAGCAATTATGCTTCATATGACTTACAACTCTGTTTAGGTGTCCTTTTCTTAAAAAACACCCAATCACACCATTTGCATTGGGAGGCATTGTGCAGGGTTGCCCAGCCCTGTCCCAATGCATAAACATAGAAGTATTTTTACACAGTTCAGCATGTTACAAAACACTACACTGCATCGCAACATGCTACAGTACATAAAGTTGAATGAAAAGTAATTTTGTTACATTTAGATAAAGTTAAAAAAAAAAAGTAAACAGTGTGATGCATTGTACTAAAGCATTGCGATGCCCCTACACAGCAAACACTAGTGGACACACGTTATACAAAGCATAAATCGTGTATGCTTTACAAAGTTAATTAGTGTTACTGATGATTTTTAAATTACCATTTTCTAAACAAAGTTTGGGAGCAATACAAGGCAGAAATACAACCCCTCTTTTCACAGTTACACATGACACAGAGGATGACAGTATGTAAATACTGGGGACACAGGATGAAACTTTGATAATGAGAAGTTTCAGGCAAACTTCCCAATCTTTTCTGTTCTGAGTGCAGAGCAAAACCCATGGGTCAAGGCATAGTTTACTTGCATTACGTGCAATGAAGGAGCATATTGGCCAAATGAGAAAAATGGTCAGCCATTTGCAAACAATATCCAACAGCCACCGTGTAGGATCTGCTAGTGAACCAATGTGATATGTGATCAATGGACACTGCTAAGCTATCAGTATTTGCAACTATTCAAAAGGATTCTGTGGAATCTGCTTTGTTTCCCTCTTTAGGCTGCATTCACACCTAAGCGTTTTGTAGCTTGAAGCTCAACGCTACAAAACGTTCAAACACAAAAAAAAAATCTACTATTCTCAAAGGTAGAGCATCATAAAGTGATATGGGAACCTTGGCATTTGCATGAGGATCCCCCGTGAGGTTCTCTGGTTTCTCGTTGGTCATAAAATCTAGCGCTCTTTGTCACCTCTGAAGTGATGAGTTCAGATCTTTTTCTTGCCCCCTTTATTTTCTCTCTCTCTTCTTTTTTCCTTTTCTGTTATCTTTTAGTCTCAATACAAAGGCATCAATTTGGGTATTGATTGTTATCCCTGGACCTTGTTCTATTTTAGACAGCCTCAGCGGAATAGGGTTCGATGGATGCGGTTTTTAATACCAGACTGTTTTTCTCTATATACTTTATGGAATATGTTACAACTGTTACTTGCCGCCAATTCATGGATATATAATGTAAACATTTCCAGATCCTTATTTCATTTGTAATTTGGTCAGCTATTGATAATGAATTATGTCCGTTGATTGTTTTATCTATATTGTCTGTTTTATAAAAGAAAAGCTAATAAAAATTTTCGATTATAAAACAACAAAAATGCACACCTGTAGCTCAATGCCTGTTCTGTAGCTTATTTTGTAGCTAAATCGGGCAGAGTACAACATTTTGAATCCTATATAAAATACATTGGTGCATGTAAATACATGCAATACGCGCAGATGATACGGTTCTATATTGGCTAACACAAAAACACCTGAAGCTCATTCGCTGTATTAAAATACACAAAAACACTTAACGGAATATGCAAAAATGTGATGCTCAGGTGTGAATGCAGCCCAAGAGTGTCCTTTGTTTTTATTATTATTGTTCTAGTAAAATTTTGTGTGGAGTGGGGTCAGAGAGTAAAATCTGAAACATTCCGTAGCTTGCTAGTTCCTTGAAATTCATCATCATCTTTGGCATGCAGCCCTTTATGGAATTTAAACTTAGAAGTATCTAATTTTAATTTCGATGCACCTCCTTTTTCCACCAGAGGCTGTACTTGCTTTTGCATAAGATATGCTGTACAGCAAATCCTATTTTTTTCCCATCCCTTCTGAATATATGTTGTAATAATCTGAGTTCAGATACCATGTGCATACACCTACACGCGTGATAAATATATCTATAAGTATTCTAAAACAATTAATGGCAAAAAAAAAACTAATGTAATTATATGACACAAAAATACAGACACAGGACATAACTCTAGGCAGAAAAAAAATTAAATCCGGTTATGGAATCATTAAAAAAATAAGCTATTGTTATTTACAGCTAATAGGTATACCTGAATCTTTCTTGATAATTTCCTGTATATAGCACTTTGTAAAGAGGAAGGGCAGAACTGGCTCTACTGCAGACTCTATTGGAATGCACATTGCCATTTTGTCCAAATGCTGAGCCCTTCCCACAGGCAAAGCCCTGGCACTTACAGGTAGTTTTGGAGCTTGCTTGCTGCCATGTACCACTTCTCCACCCACATTTTATTGGCCCATCACTATGAATGGCTGCTTCACTGACTAAAAGTATTGTGAAGGAGAAAGGAAGGGGCGGGCAAGAAATGCCACATCTTTATTATGCTGAAGTTTGCCTGCCCTTTCCTGCCTCCTTCATATTGCGGTAGGTCAATGAAGCCTCTCAGTAAAGCTTAGCATTGGACTGTACTTACAGAATCTTGGCAGCTGAAGCAGATAGGTGCAGGCACTTCTTTATGCCTGCATTTTTAACCTTCAACGGTTGTTTATTTGTTTATTTTTAGAGACAGCACTTCAGTCTGCTATCAGGGCTGATCATCTGCAGATACTTGCTGCATGAGTGATTACATGCAAACAGCCGCAGGCACTATCAGACTCCCATTGCTTTCAATGAGGCTTCCCGCCCACACCTATTAGCATGGATCCCCTCTGAGTCTCTCGTGGGTGATTGCAAAAGGCCCTATTCGCAAGTATGAATGTGGAATAAGCTGTTAGTTAGTAGTAATGATCGCTTCATGAGAGGTGTGTTCACTAAGTAAACTTGGGATTTAGCTATGTGGATTCAGTTAGCAAATTTCTATTGAAGAAGTGAAGAAGACAATGCACATCTCTTGAGACGCTGGATGAAGAGAGTAATCAATATCCTTTATAGCTAAAAGCTGATGCCTCTCAAGGCCACTAGAAAGCAGGACATTTATATTATCTATTACGTCCTACTGAAGACAAGAGTCTAAAAATGTTAATGAATAGATAAGGTTATGAATAATAAAAGGCTGAGTTCTTTTCCGTACTGGTAAAATGGCATTTGATGATATCTAGTTATGCACTGGTTATATATGTATATGTCAAGAGATATGTCAGTAGATTTTTCTTATGACTCAAAATGAAGGAGACAGTAAAACATTTAAAACTATTGAAATTGACAGTCAATATTTCTCTTGAAGTATAACATTGAGTGCCTTGCTTGCTTCTTATGACTACAAATTAAGCGGAGGAGAAGTAGCTGGGGTACTGCGAGAAATCTGTGCTAGATCTCATTAATAAGTTCAACTTTGAAACCACTGCTTCGAAAGTCACTTTCTTGTAATCAAGAAGACAGGTAAAAAAAACAAATTTGGAGAATATGTTGTTGATTATCACATGCAGGACTGTAAACCATCTCACTTAGGGCAACTAATCAAAGCATAACAAAAACCAAAACTTTTTTTAGATTTCGGATAGAGTGGTGAGGAGTCATAGCCCCTGTTATATTTTTATTACCAACTTTGTCACTACTAAGGATATTCACTTTCTCCAATTTGTCATGGTAACCATTGTCACTGGGACTGAAAGTAAGAAAAAATCTAAAAAGAAAGACATTTTCTGATAGGGACACTTGTTCTGGTGACAGCTGTCCAAGAGAAGATTGACTTTGGAGCAATGTTGTCATGAATCTGCAGTAATGATTCATGCCCTGTCTACTTACCTCTCTGCTTGTGTTCAGCTTATAAACCGTGTGATTCTCACCTGTGTGCTTAAGTAATCTTCCCTCAGCAGGGCTCCACCCCAGCCTCTAACAGGAAACACTGTTTAACCTTATGCACTGCAAGCCAAGTCTTGCGGATCAACATTAGTGTGCTAGGCTTCCCGTGTGGTTCTTGCCGTGTGCTCTACATCTGTTTCTGTTTGGCTTGCTCTCTTGACTATCCCTGTCCACTTGATACCCTGACCTTTGGCGTGTTCTGCCAGTCTGCTTGTTGCCCTGACCCTTGGCTTGTCCTCCTGATTATCCCTTGTTGTTCTGGACAGCTGCTTCCTTTCTATTCACCAGTAGCCAACCGTGAGCATGAGCTGGGAGACCCTGGGAGGCATGACCTGAAGTCAGTTGCAGCGAAGGCCATCCTCATTATCAGAGGCCCTGGTGAAAACCTGCTGGCTCTTAGACTCCGCGCCCTGGGGAATCTCATGCTCTAGCTCCCAGTGTGATCCATGTTGGTGCTCCAGTGGACCTGCTTTCTTGAACTACCCAGAGCTCTATCTGCAGCAGTCAGCCGAAGGGTCCACTACCTAAGCGGTGCGCTTCTGACTCCAACGGTGTGCATCTATCACCTGGCCTAAAGTGACCTGACAAATGTCTTCACTTTCTGTTGTATCTGCAGGGCAGGAAGTGAAGAGAGATCTCCTGAATGGGACACAGTTGACAAAAAATAATGAGATGATTATATCTAAAAAAAAAAAAAACAATGTTGGCACCTATTTCAATTATTTTTTCTTTAAAACCATGTGTGGTGTGTGAACTGGTTAGTATTCCACCATCACAGTGAAAAGGAGACCACTGTTGTAACTAGGGTTGCACCGATACCAATATTAGTATCGGTATCAGTGCTGATACCAAGCATTTGCATGAGTATCAGTCCTCGTGCAAATGCTTCGATGCTTGACCCGATACCTGTTGTATCGGGCCAGGCATCCTTAGTGTAGCAGGGGGGTTGGGCAGCCTCACAGATGATCGGTGTGGTGGTGGTGGGGGGGGGGCAGTTACAAGCACTGATCCCCCGTATAGCCTTTTAATAAAGCAACTGACAGCCGCCTCGCCTCCTCTCCCTCCTGCAGCTTTCAGCTGCTTTATTGAAAAGCTATACAAGAGATTGGTGTTTGTAACTGCCCCCACCGCTGCACCGATCACCCCCCGACTGTCCCTTGTGTCCTCCTCTGGCTCCCTAGTCTTCCTCTGGCTTCCGATGTCCTCCTCCCTCTCTGCGGTGTCCTCCCGCTCCCCGGGTCCTCCTCCCTCTCTGTGGTGTCCTCCTCTTGCTCCCCGGCTCCTAGTGTTCACCTCCAGTCCCCTCCTCCTGGATCTGTCAGGATGGAGAGCGGAGGAAGGAGCCAGTGTATATGTCATTTGCCGGCTCCTTCTTTTTCTGAGTCTGTGATCACGGACTCTGCCCATTCATAATCTGAGCATCGTTTCATTTTCAGTACAGCTGAGGCTGCAGAGAAAGGGACTGGGGAATATGTCCTCAGTCCCTTTTCTTGTTTAGACCCCTGATATCTCACCAAAGCCCCCCAACAGGGCTAATAAATAAAAAAAAAAAAATAAAAAAAGAGAGAATGATAAATAAAGGTTAAATTGTAAAAATAATAAAACAAAAAAACAACAAAAAAACAAAACACTGACACTGTCCACTCCTCCCCCCCCCCTTCAAAAAAGAAAGCATTGTGAAAAAAACAAACAAACAATATATTAATTGTAAAAAAATTAGGAAAAAAATAAATTGTAAAAAATAAAATTGCTAAAAAAAAATAAAAAAAATAAAAAAATATGGACACAGTTCCTGCCTCATCAGTGCCACCTATCAATGCTGCATGTTAGTGCCACTGTCACATGACATTAAAAAAAAGTATCAGTAATCGGTATCAGACAGTACTTGAAAAAAGAGTATCGGTACTTGTACTCGGTCTTAAAAAAGTGGTATCGGTGCAACCATAGTTGTAACCACTACTAGCCATCATGAGCGTCCGCAAGGGGGGGCAAGTGCCCCCCCTCCGGAATAAGGAAAGGCACATGGACACTCAGGCGTGCCTGGGCAGAAAAAGTGATTATTTATCCACTTTCGGGTGCAGGCGGAATGATCTACCGCACTGCGGCTCCTGACAATTAAATTAAAGTCCCGGCCTCTTCTATATCAATCTGCTGAGGCGTTGCCCAGCTCGGATGTCAAGAGGAATGGACACCACTGGTCCCTGGCTCTCGACTCAGGAGAATCCTGCAGAAGAAACACTGCACCCAGTTCCTGGGCCCCAGGTAGGAGAAGTTGGACAGACCAGGTGCGGAGGAAAACAGGGTTGCCACCTGTCTTGATTCACCCCGCGATGGCTACCTGTAGCACTGATGGCTTCCCTCTGTCCTCTCCTTCTGGCTGCGGGGGAAAGGGGGGTTTGTTATGCTTCAGTTTGTGAATGAATGGTAAGCCGCTCAACAAAAAGCACTTCCCATTCATTCACTGTCCAGTGCAGCTGAGGCTGCAGAGAAAGTGACGGGGGAAATCTCTGTCTTCAGTCCTTTTCTCTGTCTCAAAAGTGAGATATTAGGGGTCTGTTAAAACCCTGATATTTCACCAAACCCACCACAAACAGGGCTGTTAAAAAAAAAAATTGTACTACTGACACAGTCCATTGCCCTATTGACACCGCCCTCTGCCCTACTGACACCGTCCACTGCCCTACTGACACCGCCCACTGCCCTACTGACACCATCCACTGCCCTACTGACACCACCTACTGCCCTACTGACACCGTCCACTGCCCTACTGACACCGTCCACTGCCCTACTGACACCGTCCACTGCCCTACTGACACCGCCCACTGCCCTACTGACACTGTCCACTGCCCTACTGACACCACCTACTGCCCTACTGACTTTAGGGTTGTCACCTCATCCCTTTAAACCTGAACACAAATTGATTACACAGGTTCTGAGGCCAATTTAATACAGATAAGGCACTAAGTTTAATTACCTCCATAATCAGCCACAGAACCTGTGTACTTAATATGTGTTTGGGTATAAAGGGATGAGGTGGCAACCCTAACTGACACTATCCACTGCTCTACTGACACCATCTTCTGCTCTACTGACACTCTTCATGTTTTAATACATTTTAAAATGTCTGTTTATATTTATTTATAAGTACCTGTTCACACTGGAATGCGGTGTGGGAGAGCCGCATTCCCGCGCGGCTTCCCGCTCCACATTCCAATCACACTGCCCTTTGTGATCTGCTGCTGGAGTCAGTTAATACAGTGCATTTGCCCGCACTGGTTCGCATAGTACTAAAGTACCATGCGATGCAGTTGAGGTGTGTTTCAAAAAGTAGTGCACGCACTTTGCGTACTTTTAGTGTGGTGCACTTTCAGCCCATTTAAAATGAATGGGGCTAAAATCACACTGCAGAGAACTGCATGTGAATCGCACAGGAACCACACAGCGTTCCTGTATGATTCACATGCAGTTCCTAGTGTGAATGGGCCCCTAGAGTGTGTGTGTATATATACAGTATCTCACAAAAGGGAGTACACCCCTCACATTTTTGTAAATATTTTATTATATCTTTTCATGTGACAACACTGAAGAAATGACACTTTGCTACAATGTAAAGTAGTGAGTGAACAGCTTGTATAACAGTGTAAATTTGCTGTCCCCTTAAAATAACTCAACACACTGTTATTAATGTCTAAACCGCTGGCAACAAAAGTGAGTACACCCCTAAGTGAAAATGTTCAAATTGGGCCCAGTTAGCCTCTTTCTCTCCCCGGTGTCATGCGACTTGTTAATGCCCCGTACACACGGTCGGACTTTGTTCGGACATTCCGACAACAAAATCCTAGGATTTTTTCCGACGGATGTTGGCTCAAACTTGTCTTGCATACACACGGTCACACAAAGTTGTCGGAAAATCCGATCGTTCTAAACGCGGTGACGTAAAACACGTACCTCGGGACTATAAACGGGGCAGTGGCCAATAGCTTTCATCTCTTTATTTATTCTGAGCATGCGTGGCACTTTGTCCGTCGGATTTGTGTACACACGATCGGAATTTCCGACAACGGATTTTGTTGTCGGAAAATTTTATAGCCTGCTCTCAAACTTTGTGTGTCGGAAAATCCAATGGAAAAATGTCCGATGGAGCCCACACACGGTCGGAATTTCCGACAACACGCTCCGATCGGACATTTTCCATCGGAAAATCCGACCGTGTGTATGGGGCATATCAAGGTCTCAGTTGTGAATGGGGATCAGGTGTGTTAAATTTGGTGTTGTCGATCTCACTCTCTCATACTGGTCACTTGAAGTTCAACATGGCACCTCATGGCAAAGAACTCTGAGGATCTGAAAAAAAAAAATGTTGCTCTACATAAAGATGGCCTAGGCTATAAAAAGATTGTCAAGACCCTGAAACTGAGCTGCAGCATGGTGGCCAAGACCTTACAGCGGTTTAACAGGACAGGTTCCACCCAGAACAGGCCTCGCCAAGGTCGACCAAAGAAGTTGAGTGCATGTGCTCTGCGTCATATCCAGAGGTTGTCTTTGGGAAATAGATGTATGAGTGTTGCCAGCATTGCTGCAGAGGTGGAAGGGGTGAGGGGTCAGCCTGTCAGTGCTCAGACCATATGCCACACACTGCATCAAATTGGTCTGCATGGCTGTCATCCCAGCAGGAAGCCTCTTCTAAAGATGATGCACAAGAAAGCCCAAAAACAGTTTGCTGAAGACAAGCAGACTAATGACATGGCCATGGTTTGCTGGAACCATGTCCTGTGGAGTGATGAGACCAAGATAAACTTACTTGGCTCAGATGGTGTCAAGCGTGAGTGGCAGCAACCAGGTGAGGAGTACAAAGACAAGTGTGTCTTGCCTACATTGAAGCATGGTGGTGGGAGTGTCATGGTCTGGGGCTCTATGATGCTGCCAGCACTGGAGAGCTACAGTTAATTGAGGGAACCATGAATGCCAACATGTACTGTGACATACTGAAGCAGAGCACGATCCCTTTCCTTTGGAGACTGGGCCGCAGGGCAGTATTCCAACATGATAATGACTCCATACACACCTCCAAGACAACCACTGCTTTGCTAAAGAAGCTTAGGGTAAATGTGATGGACTTGCCAAGCATGTCTCCAGACCTAAACCCTATTGAGCATCTGTGGGGCATCATCAAATGGAAGGTGGAGGAGCCCAAGGTCTCTAACATCCAAGCTCCATGATGTTGTCATGGAGGAGTGAAGGGGACTCCAGTGGCAACCAGTGAAGCTCTGGTGAACTCCATGCCCAAGAGGGTTAAGGCAATGCTGGAAAATAATGGTGACCACACAAAATATTGAAACTTTGGACCCAATTTGGACATTTTCACTTAGGGCATACTCACTTTTGTTGCCTGCGGTTTAGACATTAATGGCTGTGTGTTAAATTATTTTGAGGGGACAGCAAATTTGCACGTGAGATACTGTGTATATATATATATATATATATATATATATATATATATATATATATATATATATACACGGATGTGTGTTTAAGCTTTGGGGTTGCACACCCTAATGCAATAAGCTGCGCACACCTATGGCAACCAGTAATGTCATGCCATGAGGCGAGGCCCCAGCATTCAGAGCAGAGGGAGAACTTCTTCCTTCTTCACGCCTGGTCAATTTTGACTCCACCCACCTCCTCCATCTTCTCCAGGCAGCCTTTGTCCATGTTCTGGAGTTCATCTAACAGCACTACTTGTATAATTGCGGTCAAGGAGTTAAATTAATTATTTCATGATAGATATGCGGGAGATATCATTGCTAACTTTCTAAAAATGCTCTTTACCCGGCTGTAATGCTGACCCATGGGTCTGAATGCTTTCTAAGCCAGAGCCTGTATGCACATCAAATACAAAAACAAATCCTTATCTGCATCCTCCTCTGGGTTAATGAATATAAATATTGGAACAGAGCCATGGTGCTGGGATTTTCAGAAAGAAAAGTCAGTAGTGGAAACCTCTTTATTTTTGCAGGTTTACAGCTGATCAAAATCATATCACATTGTTGAAAAGGGCGGAACATGGGTGACCTTAAAATAATGCGCACCCTGAAAAAAGTTCTGCGGACGCCTTTGCTAGCCATGCAAGCAGGATAAATCAGCTATTTCTCCAAAATGAACTTGAATTCAATAATTCATTAAATACGTTTTTTTTTGGGGGGGGGGGGGGGGGCATTACATTGATTTCATTGAAATAATAAAAATAAATTAAGGATTAAGAACTAAGTGCTAAAAAGCAAACAAACATTTATGCACTCACAATAATGGAACTGTCTAGCTTGCAGACAATAATTGATTGTCTACATCTGTAGAGTAATTAAACAAACCGTGCAGAAAATATGTTGAAAATGTCCTATCGTATTTAACCGCTTGACATCCGGCCGTAGCCGAATGACGGCTTCAGCGCGGATGTCAATTCCTGGGAGGCCGTCCTATGACGGCCTCCCCTTTCCTCGCTCCCCGTGCGTGCTCACGAGCGCGCAATGGGGAGATTCTGTGTTGGTCGTGTCCCTTGGACACAGCCAATTACAGATCGCTGTAAACAGCCAATCACAGCGGCCGTTTACAGCGCGATCGCTGCCTCCAATGAGAGATGATCTGTAGTGTAAACAATTGAGATCATCTCTCATTGCCGGCTCTCTCTTCTCACACAGAGACAGCGTGTGAGGAGAGAAAGAGATCTGTGAGTTTATTTTGAGTTTACAGTGTGTTTTACTGTGCCTACAGTGCCCACAGTGCCCATCATTACAGTGCCCATCATTACAGTGCCCCATCAGTACAGTGCCAATCGGTGCCCACCTGTGCCAATCGGTGCCCACCTGTGCCAATCGATGCCCACCTGTCTGCCCAGCGGTGATCAGTGTCCAGCTGCACATCTGCACAATCAGTGCCCACCTGTGCCACCTCATCAGTGCCCACCTGTGCCACCTCATCAGTGCCCACCTGTGCCAATCAGTGCCCATCTGTGCTGCCTCAGTGCACATCTGCGCAATCAGTGCACATCTGTGCCGCCTCATCAGTGCCCATCTGTGCCGCTCCATCTGTGCCGCCCCATCTGTGCCGCCCCATCTTTGCCGCCCCATCTGTGCCGCCCCATCAGTGCCCAGCTGTGCCACCTCATCAGTGCACATCTGTGCTACCTCATCAGTGCACATCTGTTCCACCTCAGTGCACATCTGTTCTGCCTCATCAGTGCCCGCCTGTGCCGCCTCATCAGTGCCCACCTGTGCCACCTCATCAGTGCACATCTGCACATCTGTTCCACCTCATTAGTGCACATCTGTTCCACCTCATCAGTGCACATCTGTTCCACCTCATCAGTGCCCACTTGTGCCGCCTCATCAGTGCCCACCAGTGCCACCTCATCAGTGCCCACCAATGCCACCTCATCGGTGCCCACCAGTGCCACCTCATCAGTGCACATCTGCACATCTGTTCCACCTCATTAGTGCACATCTGTTCCACCTCATCAGTGCACATCTGTTCCACTTCATCAGTGCCCACCTGTGCCGCCTCATCAGTGCCCACCTGTGCCACCTCATCAGTGCCCACCTGTGCCACCTCATCAGTGCCACCTCATCAGTGCACATCTGCACATCTGTTCCACCTCATTAGTGCACATCTGTTCCACCTCATCAGTGCACATCTGTTCCACCTCATCAGTGCCCCTCTGTGCCACCTCAGTGCCCATCTGTGCTCATCAGTGCCGTCTCATCAGTGCCCATCAGTGCAGGCTTAGCAACCATGGCCAAAAGAAGCTTTTCCCCCGAGGAGGCGTACCAAATACTGTCCCAGGCCAACAAGAGCAACGGGGAGCTCTCTTTTTCGGATTCCATTTCCGACTCCGATTCTGAGTCGGACATAAATTATGAGCCAGTCCTCAGTAGTGGAACACTGAGTGACTCAGAGGAGGAAGAGATTCGGCCCGCTAAATGAAGGCGTTCTGGTGGGGAGGCAGTGGCATCTACCAGCACCGCAGTGCCATCCACCAGCACCGCAGTCCCATCCACCAGCACGACAGTCCCATCCACCAGCACGGCAGTCCCATCCACCAGCACGGCAGTCCCATCCACCAGCACGGCAGTCCCATCCACCAGCACCACAGTCCCATCCACCAGCACCGCAGTGCCATCCACCAGCACCGCAGTGCCTTGGCAAGAAAGGCCAAGGACCCAAGCCAGCCTTCCCTATGCCCTGCAGAACCCCTTGTGGCTTCCTCCTAATTCAGGAGAAGCCAACATTCCCCCTTTCACTGCCCAGCCAGGAGTCCAGGTGGACACGGAGAATTTTTCCCCAATAGATTTTTTTAATTTATTTTTTACAGAGGACATGCTGTCAAATATTGTGGCCCAGTGCAACCTTTGACAACGTCGATGACAAAACGCGTAAGGCGGAGCTACGCACTTACGTCACACGCGGAAGTAGGGGAGAGAGTGGAACGCAGCTGAGGCGCACGCCGCTCAGCTGACGGCTCTAGTACCACGAGCTCTCTCCATACTATATTAGTTTACACGCAGTGTGACTATCTGGCTTCCTAATAGGAGCCCGGACTTTTATTTAGTTTATTTTTATATTTTTTTATTTATTTATTTATTTATTTTTTATGTGCAGTTTTGATGATAGCTTAATAGATCATTTTAAACGTATCACACTATGGAGCCCTGTCTCTTCCTTATGAGGATGAACTGACGGATACATCACAGCTGGAGCGGGAGCACCTGGGGACCCAAAACACCAATCTGCTGCCTGGTACTACATGCCTATTACCCCTGCAGGGGTGTAGGGAGCTGGTGAGTGGGGATCTTTGAGGGGGAGCACCGCAAGTCACTGGATATGAGCCGTTGTCTTCACGAAAGTCACTAATCACAGACTTTTGCCTATGCTGGGATTTGATGCTTTATTTTTTACTTTTTACACTATTTTACTGATTGGATTTTTTGATTTTTTGTATTTTTGCATTTTTTTTGCCTATGCTGGGACTACTCAGGATATATCTTCAGATGTTCTAGACTTTCCACCTCTATACTATTTATATTTAGAAACACTTGTGGGTCCCATCCATCTGCTTGGTTGTGGTTGGGAAAGTGGATCAACATGTGATCTGGGTTATGGGATATCACTAACTGCACGTGTTGATTTATGTTACTTGGAGACTGGTAACCACATTGCTTTCCGGGGGGGGGATTCCTAATGGACAGATTCCCTCCTGTGTTACAGAATGTGGTGATTTTTCTATTTACTATTTTTCTATTTACTATTCTGATATATACTATTCACATTTGATGGTTAACTACACTTTATATACCTAAAGGTATGGTATGAGATTGGTATATTAGCACGGTTCACCATATTTAAGAGATGCACATCTATAATCAATGGTCCTGAGTGACTGTTGGTTTACACATATGAGTACATATTACTTATTTATTTTATACCCTGTTAAAGGTAGCGCCACCCACCCCTATCTATAATCTTTTTACCAATTAACCTCACCCCCATAGGGGGGAGTGTAAGGGGAGGCTGCAAACCTTTGATCCGTGAGCGCAGAAACCCGTCCCCTTGCAGTGCAACCTTTATGCACAGCAATTCATTTCGAATAATCCAACGTCCTACTATGCCCGTCCCTATGAGTGGAGAGACCTAACGGTGGAGGAGTTGAAGGTTTTTTTAGGGCTCACATTTAACATGGGACTCACAAAAAAAACACTTTGCTGTCCTATTGGTCAACCCACCCCCTCCAACACATGCCAGTATACTCCAAGGTAATGCCCAGAAACAGATACCTCATGATATTGATGTTTCTTCATTTCAACGACAATACCCAGTGCCCTCCTCGAAATGACCCAAACTGTGACAGACTTTTCAAAATTCGGCCACTTTTAAATTATTTTTCTGCACTATTCCCCCTGCTGTTTACCCCGGACAAAAACATATGTGTTGACGAGTCCCTTGTTAAGTTTAGTGGCAGGCTTAAAATAAAACAATATATTCCCAGTAAAAGGGCCCGCTATGGGGTGAAGGTATACAAATTATGTGACCGAGTCACAGGTTACTTGTATGCCTTCAAAGTATACGAAGGGAAGGACACCCAGCTGCAACCCCCTAATTGCCCAGACTACTTGGGATCAAGCGGGAAAATTGTTTAGGACCTCACATACCCCCTACTGGAGAAAGGCTACCACCTGTATGTAGATAACTTCTACACATCTCTGCCCCTGTTCCACAACCTTCATCAGAAGAAGACGCCTGCATGTGGTACCTTTAAAAAGAACCGGAAGGGCTTTCCTCAAAGTCTGGTCAATAAAAAATTGAGAAAAGGAGAAACGGCAAGTCTAAGAAACAATGAGATTTTGGCAGTGAAGTGGAGAGACAAAAGAGATGTGTACATGTTATCTTCAATCCACGATGATACCTTCATGGAAATCCCCAGAAGAAATGGCCCCATACAGAAACCTAAATGCATCTTTGATTATAATTTGTTTATGGGGGGAGTCGACTTGAATGACCAGATGCTGGAACTGTACCTTCCTACAAGACGGACATACCATTGGTATAAGAAAGTCGCAATTTATTTTTTTCATTTGGCCATCTACAATTCATATGTCATTTATCGTAACTCCACCCAAAACCCCAAATGCTTCCTTGGCTACCAGGAGGAAGTTTTCACTGCCCTTACATTCCCGAACGGCCCCCCAGAAAATATCTGATCAGATGTTCTAAGTCGACTCTCCGAACGCCACTTTCCCAATAAGATCCCTCCCAAACCAACAGGTCAATGACGGCAAAAAAAATGTAAGGTGTGTACCAGAGCAGGATTCAGAAGAGACACATCTTATTATTGTGCACAATGTCCTTCTGAACCAGGCCTCTGCGTAGGTGAATGTTTTCGTCGTTACCATACTTCACTAAATTATTAGTGAAGTATGGTAAACGTAAGCCTCCGTTCCTGCAATTTACCCTCACACCCCTTATGCCACTGCCTCCTCTGTAACTGACCCTGGCTTGTTATTTGACCACACTTCTGCCTAACGATTCTGTACATACCTCTGCCTGATCTGGAACTGACCCTGGACTGTTATTCGACCATGCTTCTGCCTAACGATTCTGTACATACATCTGCCTGATCTGGAACTGACCTTGGACTGTTTGACCATGATATTTGCCTGCCTCTTGGACTGATCTTGTACCCTGATACTGGACTAGTGGGATTCAACACAGGGGTCTCACATATGTGAGGGGCTCCAGAATTGTTTTTCTGGATGAAGAAAACAATTTTTTTGTTTTCTCAATCCTAGATTAGGGTCTGGAGACTCGGAGGCTTCAAAGAGATTTGGGTGGGAGAAGCCTCTACCCCTGTCCCCATTCTGTCCTGAACAAGGCCCTACTTCTGCCTGTAGGACTTACTGCCGTCATGCCTCTGCCTGTCGCACTGACCACACCACATGGACCTGCCTACTACCAGGACCAATATTTTTGGCACTGCAGACAATATCTCTGCCTGCACTGACCCTGGACTTTGTATGGACAGTAACCCTGCCTGCTGCCTGGACAATTGTGTTTGCCGCTGCTGACCAAGTCCCTGCCTGCTGCCTGGACCAGTGCTATCCTCCTGTGTACAACTGCGCTACTACAACCACAGGTAATCTTTTGTTTACGCATTGCTCAGCATAATGTATTTTGGGGTGTAATTCTTGGTATGTGCATGCTATGTGTCCCTGGAACACCTGATGGTGTTCCTTGCATGTTGGATCTCTGTATGTGGCCAGGCTGTGTAGAAGTCTCACACATGTGGTATCGCCATACTCAGGAGGAGTAGCAGAATGTATTTTGGGGTGTCATTTTTGCTATCCAAATGCTATGTGTTGGAAATATCTTATAAACGGACAACTTTGTGTAAAAAAAAATGCGTTTTCATTTTTTTCCACATTTTTCAAAAATTTCTGGAAAAAAATGAACCGTTCAAAAGACTCATTATGCCTCACAGATTATACGATGGGGTGTTAGCTTTCCAAAATGGGGTCATTTTGTGGGTGTTTCCATTGTCCTGGTGCTCCAGGGCCTTCAAAAGTGTAATAGGTGGTTGAGAAATGTGATGTGTAATTTATGCTCCTAGAACACCTGATGGTACTCCATGCATGTTGGGCCTCTGTATGTGGCCAGGCAGTGAAAAAGTCCCACACATGTGGTATCGTAATACTCAGGAGGAGTAACAGAATGTATTTTGGGGTGTCATTTTTGCTATCTAAATGCTATGTGTTGGAAATATCTTATAAACGGACAACTTTGTGTAAAAAAAAATGCGTTTTCATTTTTTT
Organism: Aquarana catesbeiana; assembly: GCF_042186555.1. NCBI lineage: Eukaryota > Metazoa > Chordata > Amphibia > Anura > Ranidae > Aquarana > Aquarana catesbeiana. The sequence continues at coordinate 106,875,405 of NC_133334.1, forward strand.
CCACATTTTCCAAAAACTTCTGGAAAAAAATAAACCATTCAAAAGACTCATTATGCCTCATAGATTATACGTTGGGGTGTTAGCTTTCCAAAATGGGGTCATTTTGTGGGTGTTTCCATTGTCCTGGTGCTCCAGGGCCTTCAAAAGTGTAATAGGTGGTTGAGAAATGTGATGTGTAATTTATGCTCCTAGAACACCTGATGGTGCTCTATGCATGTTGGGCCTCTGTATGTGGCCAGGCAGTGAAAAAGTCCCACACATGTGGTATCGTAATACTCAGGAGTAGCAGAATGTATTTTGGGGTGTCATTTTTGCTATCTAAATGCTATGTTTTGGAAATATCTTATAAACGGACAACTTTGTGTAAAAAAAAATGCGTTTTCATTTTTTTCCACATTTTCCAAAAACTTCTGGAAAAAAATAAACCATTCAAAAGACTCATGCCTCATAGATTATACGTTGGGGTGTTAGCTTTCCAAAATGGGGTCATTTTGTGGGTGTTTCCATTGTCCTGGTGCTCCAGGGCCTTCAAAATTGTAATAGGTGGTTGAGAAATGTGATGTGTAATTTATGCTCCTAGAACACCTGATGGTGCTCCATGCATGTTGGGCCTCTGTATGTGGCCAAGTAGTGAAAAAGTCCCACACATGTGGTATCGTAATACTCAGGAGGAGTAGCAGAATGTATTTTGGGGTGTCATTTGTGGCATACACATGCCATATGAGAGAAATAAGCTATTACAATGACAATTTTGTGGGAAAAAAAAAAAAAAAATCTCAATTTTGCAAAGAATTGTGGGAAAAAAATACAACTTCAAATAACTCACCATGCCTCTAACTAAATACATTGAAATGTCTACTTTCCAAAAAGGGGTTATTTGGGGGGCATTTGTACTTTCCTGGCTTGTTAGGGTCTCAGGAAATGAGATAGGCCACCAGTACATCAGATGTGATAATTTTTTTATGATTTGCACCATAGCTTGTAGACTCTAAAACTTTCACACAGACCAAATAAATTCCACAAGTTTTTGGTTATTTTTACCAAAGATATGTAGCAGTATAAATTATGGCCAAAATTTATGAAGAAAAATTACGAATTTGCTAAATTTTATCACAGAAATTAGGAAAAATGCGTTTTTTTTCAAAATTTTCGGTCTTTTTTCATTTATAGCGCAAAAAATAAAAAACCCAGAGGTGATCAAATACCACCAAAATAATCTATTTGTATGAAAAAAAGGACAAAAAAATCATTTGGGTACAGTGTTGCATGACTGAGTAATTGTCAAAGTGTGAGAGCACTGAAAGCTGAAAATTGGTCTGGATAGGAGGGGGGTTTAAGTGCCAAGTAAGCAAGTGGTTAAGCTGCCTTTTAATAAGCAATATATGTACAAGGGGATAATAATGACGAGATCATTACTTATATTATCAGAAACTGACATTCCCAACAGCTATTTTACCTGTGATTAAAATGTAGGTAACATTATTGTTGAAAATATAAGGGAGGATACACACAAACCACAAGGTAGCGGAGCAAAGACATCCATAGAAACAAAGGTTTAGAAGCTTATGAGAGTATTTTTTCTTGAAGTTGTCTGATAATAAATGGCCATGGTCAAGAGGAGTCAGATAATGTCAGCTTTGCAAAGAAGACGCCATGGAGTCATCTCAATAACCAGGATTATCTTCAAATTGAAACACCAGAAAAAGGGAAAGTGCACTGCTAACAAGGCCACCACAATAATTAACTTGTTGAGAAATCACTGCTTGTTTAACAAAGTTATTAATTGCACTGCTGGAAGAAAAAAAACAGCAAGTCAATGAAGGAGAGAGAAATGTTTTCTTCCCAGCTTCTAATGCTTTTAATTAAACAAAAATACACAAAACTCCTGGCCAAAAGCCTTCCTATGTCGCTGACAAATCCAGCATCTCTCTCATGTGATGGATTTTATTAACTGCCAGCCACTAGAAGCACAATAAATATTTGGAGCAAGCAGATACACATTTCTTTAAAGAAACTGATAAATACACATAACAATCTGATCAAACAATTCTTCACAGAATAACATGATCGGCTCTATGAATTACCAAAAAAGACACATACTGTGTTACTGATCAATTTCAAACAAAACTGAACAATTTATTCAAAATTATTCTGATCAGTCTGGATGAAAATTCCAATTGCAGGAAAGTAGATAATTCAATATGACCAATGACCATTAGTTGTATGGTGCATCAAACAAACGTTTCTATCTTCAGGTCATATTTCTGTTCACACAGTAAACCTATTGACATTACAATCGTATATGAAATTGTTTCATGTAAGGTCACCATTAGTTCCATTCAAAGGATTTTCAAACACATATACAACACTCATACAACTACTGTCCAAACACAATATATCAATACTCTACCAATAAGCTCTTTAGCTTTTTTTTATTTTGCTCAATAAAGTTAATTGCAGAATGGTATTTCAGAGTGCACCCTTCATCTCCTCATTTGTATGGGTGCAACATCTACCACAATTTCATCTAACATAATGTCACAATTAAAGAGTAACTCCACTTTTGTTGAGAAAATAACAATCCTCTCTGGGTGATCTATGTACACTGCAAGGATTTTAACAAACTTTGTTGGAGATTTCTACCTGTTTCTTCTCTGAAGGAATACCTGTTTGTTCTTCTATATCTTTTGGATACTGGTACTCTATGGGAGGGGCTTTTTCATTATTGATCAGATGAAAGTTGCAGGGTCTACATAACTATTAGAAGTGATAAACCCTTTAGGAGCATCTCACCTAAAATGAAATTTTTGTTGCAGAGCATGCTTAAAGTCTGACCTGTGTTAGTGCAGACTTCTGGGAATGTCAGTGAGCCACTGGTAAAAATGGAGCACACGGATCTACAAAGGCATTTTTAAATTTTGCTCTAATTGAGGCTGGCTATAAAGTGCATTCCAGTTAATTTCTGGCACCAGAACGGCTCTCAAAAATGTATCTGAGCTCATCTGCCTTCAGGGGATATGGCCAGAGAGGTACCTTTCTACACACATGGTGGTCTTGTCCTTGTCCTAAAGTGCGCTGCTTTTGGATGAGGGTACATTCTTTTATTTTTTCAGTTACGATGGTCAACATTAGGAAAGACGCAAGTATTGCCCTACTGAATAAACCAATTGAAAATGTCCCGAGACACACACAGACCTTAATATACTTTTTGGCAACCAAAATTGCTATTGAGACCGTTTGGAAAAGCTCAGTTATAGTCATAGCCTTAATAAAGCGTACACTCACATGGATAATGCAAAATTTAAAAAATGGTTAGTGTCTTGCAAGACAAACAACCCCTGTTTGACAAAATATGGTCTCCCTGGCTTGCCTACTTGTAGGTTCCAGACACAACGGTTGGCGTTAGACCCCCGGATGGATTCACCATCTTTTCTTCTCCCTTTTTTCTTTCTTCCTTTTCTTTCTTTTTATGCTGGTCCAGAGACCAATACCTTTTCCCCCTATCCCTCTCCCTACCTATGATCAATAAGTGATCAATAGTGGGAAGCGGCATTCCCCATAAATTACCTCAATGTGTTGTGATAACAGAGAAAGTAATTGAAGTTTACGACACACTTAAATGCTTTATCTTTCTGATGAACATCTCATAAAGGTATCACAATATTGTTGTTTAAAGCCTCAGGGCCCATAAATATACCATAGACGGACCTAAAGAGCTGATCCTGAGAGGGCTTTCTTCTACCCTGTTTCCCCGAAAATAAGACCTAGCGTGATTGTCAGTGATGGCTGCAATATAAGCCCTACCCCCCAAATAAGCCCTACCCTGTTTCCCCAAAAATAAGCCCTACCCTGAAAATAAGACCTTCAAGGACTTTAACTAGGGCTTATTTGGGGGGTAGGGCTTATATTGCAGCCATCACCGACAATCGCGCTATGTCTTATTTTCGGGGAAACAGGGTATCTAAGATGGCTTTACAGGTTTCTACTATGCAACTACCCTTTAAAGGTCTGTTCTTATTTGTACAAGACTATAAAGGATACCAAAGCTGGTTAATCCTATTAGCGGTGCTGCTATTATGTTTCCCACCCCTCCCCTACTTCTCTTCTTTTTTGTTTGTTATGTACTTATGTTGTTGAATGATTAGAACATGGAAAGGATTGTTTGCCATTCTACTTTGTAATGTTTATTTCTTATTCTTCAGAAAACTTTAAATATAAATAATTGAAACAAATTCAGTGAGCCAATCATACAAGCAGGATATTACATTACTGGGGCATTCCACATACCAATTGTGTACAGAAAACCTCCTGGATGCCATATTACATTGAATTTTACAGAAAATTCAAGAAAAGATAATTTTTAATAACATTAACCACTTCAGCCCTGGACCATTATGCTGCATAAGGACCAGAGGACTTTTTCCAATTTGGCACTGCGTCGCTTTAACTGCTAATTGCGCGGGCATGCAATGCTGTACCCCAACGAAATTTGCGTCCTTTTCTTCCCACAAATAGAGCTTTCTTTTGATGGTATTTGATCACCTCTGCCGTTTTTATTTTTTGCGCTATAAACGGAAAAAGACCAAAAATTTTGAAAAAAAATGATATTTTCTACTTTTTGTTATAAAAAAGTCCAATAAACTCAATTTAATCATACATTTAGGCCAAAATGTATTCGGCCACATGTCTTTAGTAAAAAAAATGTCAATAAGCGTATATATATTGTTTTGCGCAAAAGCTATAGCGTCCTCAATCTAGGATACATTTTCTGGAATTTACACAGCTTTTAGTTTATGACTGCCTATGTCATTTCTTGAGGTGCTAAAATGGCAGGGCGGTACAAACCCCCCCCCAAATGACCCCATTTTGGAAAGTAGACACCCCAAGGAAATAGCTGAGAGGCATGTCGAGCCCATTGAATATTCTTTTTTTTTGTCCCAAGTGATTGAATAATAACAAAAAAAAAAAAAAAATTACAAAAAGTTGTCACTAAATGATATATTGCTCACACAGGCCATGGGCATATGTGGAATTGCACCCCAAAATATATTCAGCTGCTTCTCCTGAGTACGGGGATACCACATGTTTGGGACTTTTTGGGAGCCTAGCCGCGTACGGGGCCCGGAAAACCAATCACCGCCTTCAGGATTTCTAAGGGCGTAAATTTTTGATTTTACTCCTCACTACCGATCACAGTTTTGAAGGCCATAAAATGCCCAGATGGCACAAAACCCCCCCAAATTACCCCATTTTGGAAAGTAGACACCCCAAGCTATTTGCTTTGAGGCATGTTGAGTCCATGGAATATTTTATATTTTGACACAAGTCGTGGGAACGTGACAATTTATTTTTTTTTTTTTGCACAAAGTTGTCACTAAATGATATATTGCTCACACAGGCCATGGGCATATGTGGAATTGAACCCCAAAATAAGTTTAGCTGCTTCTCCTGAGTATGGGGATACCACATTTGTGGGACTTTTTGGGAGCCTAGCCGCGTACGGGGCCCCGAAAACCAATCACCGCCTTCAGGATTTCTAAGTGTGTAAATTTTTGATTTCACTCTTCACTGCCTATCACAGTTTCGGAGGCCATGGAATGCCCAGATGGCACAAAACCCCCCCAAATGACCCCATTTTGGAAAGTAGACACCCCAAGCTATTTGCTGAGAGGCATGGTGAGTATTTTGCAGCTCTCATTTGTTTTTGAAAATGAAGAAAGACAAGAAAAACATTTTTTTTTCTTTTTTCAATTTTCAAAACTTTGTGACAAAAAGTGGGGTCTGCAAAATACTCACTATACCTCTCAGCAAATAGCTTGGAGTGTCTACTTTCCAAAATGGGGTCATTTGGAGGGGGGGGTTTGTGCCACCTGGTCATTCCATGGCCTCCGAAAATGTGATAGGCAGTGAAGAGTGAAATCTAAAATTTACGCACTTAGAAAGCCTGAAGGCGGTGCTTGGTTTTTGGGGTCCCGTACGCGGCTAGGTTCCCAAAAAGTCTCACACATGTGGTATCCCCATTAGGGATGAGCTTCGTGTTCGATTCGAACCCAAGTTCGACTCGAACATCGTCTGTTCGCCCCTTCGCCGAATTGCGAACGATATGGGCCGTTCGCACCAAATTCGTGTGGCGCGTCACGGCCCATAATTCACTACGGCATCGCAGTGCATTGCTGGCTGATGATTGGCCAAGCATGCACTATGACCCGCATGCTTGGCCAATCACAGCGCCGTCTGAACAGAGAGCCGTAATTGGCCAAAGCCAAGGAGGCTTTGGCCAATTATGGCTCAGGGGATTTAGCACACGCCCCACACTATATAAGGCCGCCTGCACGGCGGCCCTGTGTAGTGTGTGTTCCGGCGTTCATAGATAGAGAGAGAGACAGACAGACAGTGTCATTTGATTTGAGTTAGATAGATTAGGCAGAACAGTCAGTCAGTTAGCTGCACTTACAGTGTATTGTGTATATATATGCATCCCAGGTGTTGCATATATATATATATATATATATACACTGTATTCAGTTTAGCTAGATCCGTTCCTGTTATCTTCTTACTGACAGGCAGGCTTGTCTTGTTACAGTATTTACAGCTACCTGAAGAAAATTGCTGCTGTTCTTTTGATCCTATTAGTACCACAGTCAGGCAGCTAGACTATTTACAGTTAGTGCAGTGCGTCCTGCTCACAGTGTTCAGCTAAAACTACAAGTTAGTGGGGTGCATCCTGCTCACAGTGTTCAGCTAAACCTACCAGTTAGTGGGGTGCGTCCTGCTCTCAGTGTTCAGCTAAACCTACAAGTTATTGTGGTGCATCCACCTCGCAGTGTTCAGCTAAACCTACAAGTTAGTGCGGTGTGTCCTGCTCACAGTGTTCAGCTAAAACTACAAGTTAGTGCTGTGCGTCCTGCTCACAGTGTTCAGCTAAACCTACAAGTTAGCGTAGTGAGACCTCTGCACAGTGTTCATCTAAAGCTACAAGTTAGTGCAGTGCGTCCTGCTCACAGTGTTCAGCTAGATCCGTTCCTGTTATCTTCTTACTGACAGGCAGGCTTGTCTTGTTACAGTATTTACAGCTACCTGAAGAAAATTGCTGGTGTGCTTTTGATCCTGTTAGTACCACAGTCAGGCAGCTAGACTATTTACAGTTAGTGCAGTGCGTCCTGCTCACAGTGTTCAGCTAAAACTACAAGTTAGTGGGGTACGTCCACCTCACAGTGTTCAGCTAAACCTACAAGTTAGTGGGGTGCGTCCTGCTCACAGTGTTCAGCTAAACCTACAAGTTAGTGTGGTGCGTCCTGCTCACAGTGTTCAGCTAAAACTACAAGTTAGTGCGGTGCGTCCACCTCACAGTGTTCAGCTAAACCTAGAAGTTAGTGCGGTGCATCCTGCTCACAGTGTTCAGCTAAAACTACAAGTTAGTGCTGTGCGTCCTCCTCACAGTGTTCAGTTAAACCTACAAGTTAGCGTAGTGAGACCTCTGCACAGTGTTCATCTAAAGCTACAAGTTAGTGCAGTGCGTCCTGCTCACAGTGTTCAGCTAGATCCGTTCCTGTTATCTTCTTACTGACAGGCAGGCTTGTATTGTTACAGTATTTACAGCTACCTGAAGAAAATTGCTGGTGTTCTTTTGATCCTATTAGCACCACAGTCAGGCAGCTAGACTATTTACAGTTAGTGCAGTGCGTCCTGCTCACAGTGTTCAGCTAAAACTACAAGTTAGTGTGGTGCGTCCACCTCACAGTGTTCAGCTAAACCTACAAGTTAGTGCGGTGCGTCCTGCTCACAGTGTTCAGCTAGATCCGTTCCTGTTATCTTCTTACTGACAGGCAGGCTTGTCTTGTTACAGTATTTACAGCTACCTGAAGAAAATTGCTGCTGTTCTTTTGATCCTATTAGTACCACAGTCAGGCAGCTAGACTATTTACAGTTAGTGCAGTACGTCCTGCTCACAGTGTTCAGCTAAACCTACAAGTTAGTGTGGTGCGTCCACCTCACAGTGTTCAGCTAAACCTACAAGTTAGTGCGGTGCGTCCTGCTCACAGTGTACAGCTAAAACTACAAGTTAGTGCTGTGCGTCCTGCTCACAGTGTTCAGCTAAAACTACAAGTTAGTGTGGTGCGTCCACCTCACAGTGTTCAGCTAAAACTATAAGTTAGTGCGGTGCGTCCACCTCACAGTGTTCAGCTAAACCTACAAGTTAGTGCGGTGCGTCCTCCTCACAGTGTCCAGCTAAACCTACAAGTTATTTTTTTGCGAGCTCTGCACAGTGTTCAGCTAAAGCTACCTGTAGAAGGTTGGTGGTGTTTTCCTCATCCTATCACTACCGCAGGCAGCTAAAAAGCTACAAGTTAGTTTTTTGCGAGCTCTGCACAGTGTTCAGCTAAAGCTACCTTTAGAAGGTTGGTGGTGTTCTCATACTACAGGCAGGCAGTTGATTTTGCTAGCTGCAGTATCAGTACATATATATATATATATATATATATATCCCAGCTTAGTGCAGCTACAGGCCATTAGTATGTCTGGAAGGCCAAGAAGGAGAGGCAGACAGTCACAAGCCAATAAGAGAGGGCAAGCAGGCTCTGTGTCTAGTGCTGGTCGTGGAGACGGTGCATCCTCATCAGCACATGGCCGTGGGACACGCTTGGCCTTTTTTTCGGCAGCTGGCCGTGTTGAGCCGCAACATGCGGAAGACTTGGTCGAGTGGATGACCAAGCCATCCTCATCCTCCTCATCCTCTCTCACCCATGCCCAGGGTACTTTGTCTGGCAAAGCAGCGGCCTCTTCCCTTGGCTCAATGTCATCAGTGACTCCTTCCCTAGCCCCACCATGTCCTCCTGAGGAGTCCCTCGAACTGTTTGACCACAGTGTTGGGTACATGCTCCAGGAGGATGCCCAGCGTTTGGAAGGCTCTTGATGATACTGAGCTCGATGAAGGCAGTAACGTGGGCACGGACAGAGGGGCTGCCCAAGAAGGACAGCAATCTGGCAGTCATGCTCCCCATGCTGCAGCATACTGCCAGGTTGACTGCATCACACACCAAAACTCCACATGTGCAGGGCGCTGCAGTCTCTGCGTGTTATTCAAAAAGTTCTTTGGTGTGGGCCTTTTTTGAGACGAGTGCATCAGATCGCACCGCTGCTATTTGCAACATATGTCTCAAGCATATCTCGAGTGGCCAAAACATCTCCCGCTTGGGTACCACATGCTTGACCAGACATATGTTGACCTGCCATGCAGTTCGTTGGCAAGTGTATCTAAAAGACCCACACCAAAGAACAAAGAGGACCTCTCCTTGCTCCTCATCAGCTGAGATCTCCAACCCCACTATACCTTCAGTCCTATCTGAGACCTGCACTGAGAGGAATGAAGGTGTAGAATTAGGTGTGTCACAGCCAAGTACTTGTGGGCAATCTGTTTTTGGTACACCGACGTCAGATTGTACCAGGCAAATTTCCCTGCCCCAGCTGCTGCACCGCCGAAAGAAGTTTGCTCCCAGCCATCCACATGCCCAGCGGTTGAATGCTAGCTCGGCAAAATTGCTAGCACTTCAACTGCTGCCTTTTCAGTTGGTAGACTCTGCCCCCTTCCGTGAGTTTGTGGAATGTGCGGTTCCTCAGTGGCAGGTACCCAAACGCCACTTTTTATCACGGAAGGCAATTCCGGCTCTCTACCGGCATGTGGAAGGCAATGTCCATGCCTCGCTGGACAGGGCAGTCAGCGGTAAGGTGCATATTACCGCTGACTCATGGTCCGGCAGGCATGGACAGGGACGTTACCTAAGTTTCACGGCGCATTGGGTGACTCTGCTGGCAGCTGGGAAGGATGCAGGACAAGGTGCAGTAGTGTTGGAGGGTGTTCCGCCACCACGCCTCCAAAATGCTAATGATTGTGACACACCTCTCTCCTCCACCCCCTCCTCTTCTTCTTCCTCCATGGCCTCTTCCTGTGCTTTGTCCTCGGAACCAGCAGTGCTCCGTAGCCGTTCAAGGGGCTACGCAAGTACGCAGGCCAAAAGATGCCATGCGGTGCTTGAGCTGGTGTGCTTGGGGGACAGGAGCCACACTGGGGCAGAGGTTCTGTCAGCTCTGCAGGGTCAGGCCAACTTAAGGCAGGAATGGTGGTTTGTGACAATGGCACCAACCTCCTCTCTGCCCTCCGACAGGGACAAATGACCCATGTGCCCTGTTTGGCTCACGTCCTTAACTTGGTGGTGCAGAGGTTCTTGGGCAGGTACCCGGGCTTACAGGATGTCCTGAGGCAGGCCAGGAAAGTCTGTGTGCATTTCCGCCGGTCATATAATGCCAGTGCTCGGCTGACGGACCTCCAAAAGGAGTTTAACCTGCCCAAGAACCGCCTAATCTGCGACATGCCCACCAGGTGGAACTCAACGTTGGCCATGCTGCAGCGGCTGCACATGCAGCAGAGGGCCATCAATGAGTACCTGTGCGACTATGGCACCAGGACAGGGTCAGGGGAGCTTGTTTTTTTTCCCCACGCCAGTGGGCCATGATCAGGGATGCATGCACTGTCCTGTCACCATTTGAGGAGGCCACGAGGATGGTGAGCAGTGACAGTGCATGCATCAGTGACACTGTCCCCGTTGTCCACCTGTTAGAGCACACGCTGCGTGGAATAATGGACAGGGCACTTGAGGCAGAACAGAGGCAGGAAGAGGAGGACTTCCTTAGCTCTCAAGGCCCACTTTATCCAGACAGTGTTCCTGCGTGCCCGCGATCACACAGAAGAGGAGGAGGAGGAAGATTGTGTCAGTATGGAGGTGGAGCCTGGCACTCAGCATCAGCAGCAGTCTTTAAGGGATCAGTCCCAAGAAACACATGGACTTGTACGTGGCTGGGAGGAGGTGGCTGCGGACCATGTCGTCCTTAGTGACCCAGAGGACTCCGGACCGAATGCCTCAGCAAACCTACGCTGCATGGCCTCCCTGATCCTGCAAAGCCTGCGTAAGGATCCTCGTATTCGTGGTATCAAGGAGAAGGACCAATACTGGCTGGCAACCCTCCTTGATCCACGTTACAAGGGTAAGGTTGCGGACCTTATCTTGCCATCGCAGAGGGAGCAGAGGATGAAACATCTTCGGGAGGCCTTGCAGAAAGGTCTGTGCAACACGTTCCCAGAGACTGGGAGGTTACAAACTCCTGTTTCGGACAACATGTTGCTGAGGCTTCGGTCAGTCAAAGAAGGAGCGGTGGAGAAGGTGGCCGTCTGACCGATGCGTTCAGACAATTTTTTGGTCCGCAGCCCCAAGGTATGATCGGTTCCAGCAACCATCGCCAGCGTCTGTTTTACATGGTGCAGGAATACCTAGGAGCAAGATCTGACTTGGACACCTTTCCCACCGAAAATCCTCTGGGTTACTGGGTCTTGAGGATGGATCACTGGCCAGAGCTTGCACAGTATGCAATTGAGCTACTGGCCTGTCCTGCATCCAGCGTTCTTTCGGAACGCACATTCAGTGCTGCTGGAGGCTTTGTAACCGATCACAGGGTGCGTCTGTCCACCGACTCGGTCGATCGACTGACCTTCATAAAAGGTCACCACCAGCTACCAAGCACCTGATGCTGATGTAACCGAATATTTTTTTTTTAAATCTCAGATCCCTTCAAAGACTGCCTATACTGATGCTGAGTGACTATCCCTGAGTAATTATCCTCTTCCTCCTCAATCATCACGCTGATAGCTTGTAAGAACATTTTTGGTTCTGGGCGCCACCACCAGTGCCTAAGGCCCAATTTTTCAGCCCCTGTTTAACAGGGGCGTGTAATTACAATTTTTGATGCAATACTTTGCAGCAGGGCTCGTTTCTGCATTCCAACTAGAGTATCTGTGAGAGGTTGCAGTGTTGTGGCACCAGCACCAGTGCCTAAGGCCCAATTTTTCAGCCCCTGTTTAACAGGGGCATGTAATTACAATTTTTGATGCAATACTTTGCAGCAGGGCTCATTTCTGCATTCCAACTAGAGTATCTGTGAGAGGTTGCAGTGTTGTGGCACCAGCACCAGTGCCTAAGGCCCAATTTTTCAGCCCCCCGTTTAACAGGGGCCTGTAATTACAATTTTTGATGCAACACTTTGCAGCAGGGCTCATTTCTGCATTCCAACTAGAGTATCTGTGAGAGGTTGCAGTGTTGTGGCACCAGCACCAGTGCCTAAGGCCCAATTTTTCAGCCCCCGTTTAACAGGGGCCTGTAATTACAATTTTTGATGCAACACTTTGCAGCAGGGCTCATTTCTGCGTTCCAACTAGAGCATCTGTGAGGGGTTGCAGTGTTGTGGCACCAGCACCAGTGCCTAAGGCCTAATTTTTCAGCCCCTGTTCAACAGGGGCATGTAATTACAATTCTTGATCTAATATTTCACAGCAGGGCCCATTTCTGCACCCACCAAGAGCGAGTGAGGACTTACAGTGTTGTGGCACCACCACCACCAAAGGCCCAATTTTTCTGCCCTTGTTCAACAGGGGCATGTAATTACAATTCTTGATCTAATATTTCACAGCAGGGCCCTGTGAGGGCTTACAGTGTTGTGGCCACAACAACACTTAAGGCCCAAATTTCTACTGAGTATATAGGGCAGGCCCCTACTTTCAAACATCTAACTTACAAACGACTCCTACTTGCAAACGGAAGATGAAATCTACCCCTAGGAAGGGAAATTCTTTCCTGTAAGAGTTAATATGGGAAAAACATTTCTCCTTTCCACTGATGCTTTCCAATCCTTGTTCCACAAAAAAACCCAAATTTTCAAAAAACATTTGTCATTGGGACAAAAAGTGAGGTGAAATCTTCTGAAGAGGAGCTAAACACGTTAAAAATGTACCCGTTAAAAATTACAAACAGATTCTACTTAACAACAAACCTACAGTCCCTGTCTTGTTTGCACCGCCTGTATACTGCTGTTCAGAGTATATAGGGCCTGGTGGCCCCACACCTTTCCTTATTTTAATTTGGGTGCGGGGTTCCCCTTAATATCCATACAAGACCCAAAGGGCCTGGTAATGGTCTGGGGGGTACCCATGCCGTTTGTCTCACTGATTTTCATCCATATTGCCAGGACCCGACATTACATTAAACCCGCAAGCAGTTTTAAATGAGATTTTTTCCTTTAAAAATGACATTTTGTGCAGGGACTGTTCTAAACACGGGAAACACGCGCCACTTTACAGGCATACTATAGACACACCCCAGGTACGATATTTAAAGGAATATTTCACTTTTTTTTCTTTTACTTTAAGCATCATTAAAATAACTGCCCCCGAAAAAACGGCCGTTTTTAAAAGTTTTTCTGCATCAATACAAGTCCCCTGGGGTAGGACCCGGGTCCCCAAACCCTTTTTAGGACAATACCATGCAAATGAGCCTTTAAAATGAGCACTTTTGATTTCGAACGTTCGAGTCCCATAGACGTCAATGGGGTTCTAACGTTCGTGCGAATTTTCGGTCCGTTCGCAGGTTCTGGTACGAACCGAACGGTGTTCGGCTCATCCCTAATCCCCGTACTCAGGAGAAGCATCAGAATGCATTTTGGGGTGTAATTTCACATATTCCCATGGCATGTTTGAGCAATATATCATTTAGTGACAACTTTATGCAAAAAAAAAAAATTGTCTCTTTCCCGCAACTTGTGTCACAATATAAAATATTCCATGGACTCGACATGCCTCTCAGCAAATAGCTTGGGGTGTCTACTTTCCAAAATGGGGTCATTTGGGGGGGGGGTTTTGAACTGTCCTGGCATTTTATGCACAACATTTAGAAGCTTATGTCACACATCACCCACTCTTCTAACCACTTGAAGACAAAGCCCTTTCTGACACTTTTTGTTTACATGAAAAAATTATTTTTTTTTGCAAGAAAATTACTTTGAACCCCCAAACATTATATATTTTTTTAAAGCAAATGCCCTACAGATTAAAATGGTGGGTGTTTCATTTTTTTTTTTCACACAGTATTTGCGCATCAATTTTTCAAATGCATTTTTTGGGGAAAAAACACACTTTTTTAAATTTTAATGCACTAAAACACACTATATTGCCCAAATGTTTGATGAAATAAAAAAGATGATCTTAGGCCGAGTACATGGATACCAAACATGACATGCTTTAAAATTGCGCACAAACGTGCAGTGGCAACAAAATAAATACATTTTTAAATGCCTTTAAAAGCCTTTAAAGGTTACCACTTTAGATTTACAGAGGAAGTCTACTGCTAAACTTACTGCCCTCGATCTGACCTTCGCGGTGATACCTCACATGCATGGTGCAATTGCCGTTTTTCATTTGACGCCAGACCGACGCTTGCGTTCGCCTTAGCGCGAGAGCGGGGGGGGGGACAGGGGTGCTTTTTTTTTTTTTTTATTTATTATTTTTTTGCTTTTTTATCTTATTTTTAAACTGTTCCTTTCATTTTTTTATTTTTAAATCATTTTTATTGTTATCTCAGGGAATGTAAATATCCCCTATGATAGCAATAGGTAGTGACAGGTACTCTTTTTTGAAAAAATTGGGGTCTATTAGACCCTAGATCTCTCCTCTGCCCTCAAAGCATCTGACCACACCAAAATCGGTGTGATAAAATGCTTTCCCAATTTCCCAATGGCGCTGTTTACATCCGGCGAAATCTAAGTCATAAAATGCTCGTAGCTTCTGGTTTCTTAGGCCATAGAGATGTTTGGAGCCACTCTGGTCTCTGATCAGCTCTATGGTCAGCTCGCTGAATCACCGGCTGCATTTTCAGGTTCCCTGTTGAGACAGGAGAGCCAGAGGAAAACACGGAAGACAATGGGGGGGGTCATTCCCTCCCACTGCTTGTAAAAGCAGTCTAGAGGCTAATTAGCTGCTAGGATTGCTTTTACATGAAAGCCAACCGCTGGCTGAAAAGAATGATACCAAGATGATACCTGAACCTGCAGGCATCATTCTGGTATAACCACTCAAAGTCGTGAATGGCGTACCTGAAGACAAAAAAATGGTTAACAATAAAGCACAGTAAACAGTAAAGTATAAAAAATTGCATACCTGAAAAGCAAACATGATAAAACATAATAACAATAAAACATTGCAGAATAGAATACAGTAAAAAAGAGCAGAACAATAGAGAGAGAATAGAGAGAGAGAGAACAATAAAACGACAACTATTTTTTTTTATTTTATATTTTCTTTTGTGTTTTTTTTTTTTTTACACTATTTTTGTAAATGTAACTTTTATAACGGTAACCGGTTCCAGGTTCGGGTCTCTCAAAATGCAATGGCACCTTGGGAGACCCTGTGAAAGTGTGCCTAGTCTGTGCAATGCTGTACCCTACGCTAATACTCAACTAGTGTATGGTAGCGTTCAAAACATTCACCAATGCAAAGACCAGGATTGTCAGGACAGGAGGGACAATAATAGTGGGTGTCACGCCTATATCCGCACTTGCTGCAGACACGACATCTTTTTTGGGGGTTCGTTGGGTAGGGGTACTCGGGAGGACATAAAGAAAAGGCCTCTCATGCAGCCGACTGCATTTGGTTGGGGATGTGAATGGGGGAAGTACGGGTGCTGCAGAAGTGGTGGGTTCCCAATTAGTATTGGCGAATGCAGCAGGAAGGGCACTATGGGCACCACGGGCCTGTGTTTGTCTTCTTGGTGGCAGCGGGACACTACTTGTGCTTGCCACCTCACCAGCTTGAACTGCACTTATGGGACTCGCCACGTCACCAAGTGTTACTGCAGTGCTGGTTTGACTACGACTGGGGTGTACTAGGCCGCTGGTGCTTGCCAGTTCACCAAAATGCTACCAAAAAAGCTATTAGCGATCGCAGGGATCAGGCCTGACTCTGCGAACGCTGCAGTTATGCGTTTAGAGTTTTGTAAGTGACAGTGATCGATCGATACTGCACTTGGGTGGGCTGGGACGGGCCAGGCGGAGGGGCAAAACGCAGGTGCTAGCAGGTATCTGGGCTGATCCCGCTAACACTGCGTTTTTGGAAACCCTAAACTGCTGGGGACGCTAGTATAGATCTGATCGGATCAGATATTGATCCGTTCAGATACTATACCACTAAGGGAGGTGTACGGTGCGTGCGTGGGTGTTGGCGCTACTGGCGCTAACCTGACGCTGCTTGGGGCTGGTGCTTGCCAGTTCACCAAAACGCTACCAAAAAAACTGTTAGCGATCGCAGGGATCAGGCCTGACTCTGTGAACGCTGCAGTTATGCGTTTAGTGTTTTGTAAGTGACAGTGATCGATCGATACTGCACTTGGGTGGGCTGGGCTGGGCCGGGCGGAGGGGAACAACGCAGGTGCTAGCAGGTATCTGGGCTGATCCCGCTAACACTGCGTTTTTGGAAAGCCTAAACTGCTGGGGACGCTAGTATAGATCTGATCGGATCAGATATTGATCCGTTCAGATACTATACCACTAAGGGAGGCGTATGCTGCGTGCGTGGGTGTTAGCGGTACTGGCGCTAATCTGAAGCTGCCTGGGGTGACGCATATCACCGCCGGGCGATCAGGGGGCTAAACCTTTATTAGGTAATAAACGGCGGGTGCCCTGACACTATAAAAAATAAACAAACTAACCAGCGTCACCCGTAATGGTTATACGGTGATCAGTGGTGAAAGGGTTAACTAGGGGGAAATCAAGGGGTTAAAACATTTATTAGGTAGTATATGGGGGTCCCTGTCGCTATAAAACGCTGACGGCGAACCTAAATATTTACGTCCCTAACTAGCGTCACCAGCGACACTAATACAGCGATCAGAAAAATTATCGCTTAGCGACACTGGTGACGGGGGGGTGATCAAGGGGTTAAAACTTTATTAGGGGGTGTTAGGGGGGTACCCTAGACCTAAAGGGGGCTAATACTAACTGCCCTAACACAGTAACTGTCACAAACTGACACCATGCAGTAATCAGAAAAAAAAAAACTGCTTGGTGTCAGTGTGACAGGGAGGGGGGAGGGGTGATTGGGGGGTGATCGGGGGGGGATCGGGGGTGTAAAGTGTGCCTGGCATGTTCTACTGTGTGTGTTTGTGCACTTACATTACAGTCTTCTCTCCTCGGCGCCGGAACGGAAACTGCCGAGCCGAGGAGAGATGACATCACATCCTCTGCCTGTGTGTACTACACACAGGCAGGGGAGGATTCTCATTGGCTGGGAGCGATCGCGAGGGGGGGGCACGATCGGATGGCCTCCCTCTCATCTCTGATCGCTGCCAGACCAACGGCGACCGCCTCAGGCACCAGGGGGGGGGGGGGCGATCGGACCCCCCGCCCGCGGGAAGGCAATCACATACCAGGTACGTGATTTTGCCTGCCCGTGCCATTCTGCTGACGTACATCAGCGTGAGGCGGTCGTCAAGTGGTTAAATTACAATATGGCTTGTGCCACAATTGTATATTATCATTATTATTATTATTATTATTATTATTATACAGGATTTATATAGCGCCAACAGTTTGCGCAGCGCTTTACAACATGGGGCAGACAGTACACTTACAATACAAATCAATACAGGGGGGATCAGAGGGCCCTGCTCGTTAGAGCTTACAATCTAGAAGATAGTATATGCTATACTATATATTTTTTATTTTCTAAAAGTGGAGTTACCTTTTAACTATTCAAGATAGTGATATATGCAGTGTGCTAATTTACTAACAATTTAAGGTACTCTAACTTTGTTCTTGCAGAGATTTACCATAACTTTCTGAATCAAAATATTTTATTTTATCAACAGCAATATAAATTTTTTACCTCCTGTACAATATAAAGAAGAATTTCCATAGGAGTACAGTTAGACAATGAACGACTTATCCACAAAAATCCCAAAAACTAAACTAATCTCCAGGATTTTGACATGAATTGGATATCACTGGCTTTGCTTGGAGGCCAACATAGTGCACAGTATGTATGTTTTTGGCTGCCCTTAAGCATATGACGATGGATTAAAGGTATAATGTTCACTTGCACTGTGGCCTTTACTTAAATCAGTTGTTTTGCAACAATATGTGTTATGTTGTGATTACTGAACTACCACTATAACAAAAGCAGTCCTTACAATTTTTACCTTTTAACAGTAAAATGTCACAGTGCAATGTCACTCCCTGGCATGAAAAATGATTAGACTGCTTGCACAATCAAAACCAGTCACAATGATGGGACCCAGGAATAAACAGAGCAGACCAAATTCTAGAAAAAAATGGCATATGTATGCAAGTTTTTCAGCATTTCAATAAATTCTTTTCACAGAGGCATGACACCAAGGCAAATATTACAATTTAAATTCAGATATAAAAAGTCTGGCCCTGAGGTAGATTTATACCAACCTTTCCACATCAGATAACAAAAAATGCTATACAGCTAAACTACCATCCAAATAATGTACTCACTACTACATATCCCCAGTAGAAATGAACTGAACCATAGTGTACCTTTCCTCCCTATACACCCACTCAAAAACAAACTTAAATCTAATCTAAAGCTGGCTAGAGGTGTTAAAACATTTCTAGAAGCGCATATACTGTGCAGGCGCAGAATTTTTTTTTTAAATAAACAAAACACTGGCATGCATGTCCGCATCATACTTGACAGATACCTCCTACATGTTTTTATCTTAGAACAACATTGTATTCGGCAGGGAAATCTAGCAGGAGTTTTTTGCAGTGTTGAAGTGCACACAATCGTGATTTAAAACAATATGAAATTTACAGGTTTTTTTTTGTTTTTTTTAAAGATAGTAAAGACTTCCAGATCTGGCACCCATAGTGGACAGATGCTGAATGCTGAGGCTCCAGCCCGCCATTATCCTGCAACAATTACTAGTAGTTCAAAAGAACAGCTAACGGCATCATCCTCAGCACTACATTATGGAGAAATTTGTCTCCAAATCCCGTCTGCCAAAGCAAAATTCCTAGACTAAGAGCCACCCTTGCTCATTCAAGATGGGGGATGGTGACTATAGAGGTTATTTACAAAAGGCAAATCCACTTTGCACTACAAGTATACTGCTCTAAATCTGAGGGGTAGATCTGAAATGAGGTGAAGCTCTGCTGATTTTATCATCCAATCATGTACAAGCAAAAATGCTGTTTTTTTAATATTCCTTGCATGTCCCCCTCGGATCTACAGCCAGTGCACTTGTAGTGCAAAGTGGAGTTGCCTTTCGTAAATAACCTCCTATGCATCTTCACAGCAAGCAGACTGGAAAGAGCAAATGGAGCCCCTTCAAACTTATGCTCGGCTCTCTATTGACTACAAACTACTAGCGGCTGAGGTCACAGCACGTCTCAAACCTGATGTTACCTCTTAAATCCAGGAGCTTCTCTCCCAATAAACTAAAAACATATGTGTACCTATAAACATATACCAATACCTAGAAGACTTCAGGGAACAACTCACCAAAGCCAGAACTGAAGCCTTAGAGCAGAGGGTGTGCAGCATTGAAGATAACATGGATTCCTGACAAATCTAGGTCAAAACCCTCCACAAACGACAAGCAGCACTGATGGACAAAATCGCATATCTGGAGAACAGAGCATCCCTGCACAGCTGGGTCCTTCTGAACTTCACATGCTATGTACCTAGAGTGTACCCAAAGTGCTGGCCCTCCACAACTCCCATGAACTGCAGCCTGTCATGCTGCATTACCTTTGTCTACACTTACAAAGCCCACATTCAGCGAGCATACAGAACACAGAAACACCTCATGACAGCTACTAGTTCTCTTGGACTTCTCTGAGGAAGTTTCAAAACTCTACAGAGCTTTTACTCCAGTTTTTAAAACCTTAGCTGGCAGAAGGGTAAGGTTCCTTCCGATATACCCAGCCAGCCTTACAACCTTTATGTCCAATGTTAAGGTTCACTCATTTGTGAAAAATATCTTGAAACAATACCGCCACTGGGCCATCAACCTTGATAACTCAGCATGAGAGAAAGCCTGCCATGTTTGCCAGCAAAAACTCAGTCCAGCCTAAGTGATGGTACCTGATTACTTCACGCTGCTTTTCCACTAAATTATTTGAGTGGCAACGTTAATCAAGCACTTGCCCCAATGCCACTAATAAATGTTGACCCCTAGCAAAGATTATACAGTTGACCACCTGAGGCCTCCTTTCTCTTTTTATGAGATGCAGGCTAGAAGTCCGTGTTTTGTATCTAATCTGTACTGTATGTCTACAACCTATTGACAGCATTTGACAGTGAAAAGAGGAAAACAGACTAATGGGTTAATCTCTGAGTCATTATGCTCCCTTCTCCTGTCAGCATATGTTCCATGAGCTGCAGCACAAATGGTTGGCTCTTTGTGCTGCCCTTCCTCTCCCAGTCTGAGTTCTGCTATAAAGGAATTGCAATAGGGTGATACCAGTGCAAATTTAAATGCGTACACTCCTTGTGATAATGAATACAGAGCTGAATGATTTTTTCTGCCTTTTACATCTGCCTAGAGTACTGCTTTAATGTGCACCTGTTTGTTGCAGCAACGGAAATGCTGCATAGTAGCCTAAGAACATATTATTAGGGGTTTAATTCATTTTAGTCTTCAGTGACCTTAAAGAGAGCCTGTGAGAATAGAAATATTAGAGCTGCAGTTGCTGACCTGTTTATAAGGACCATTTAACACCATGTAAACCCCAATTAACTTCTCTTATTTCCTCCCCTTTGGTCTGTTAAAGCTAAACTCTGGGCTCAGCTGCCCCCAACAGTCAATAACCCCCCTGAATCTGGGTGTGCAGGGTGGCATAGACATGTAATGTACATGACTGGCTGAACAGAATTAGAAAAAAACTATGTGGTTGATTTACTAAAGGCAAGTAGACGGTGCACTTTGCAAAGTGCAGTTGCTCCAGGGCTTAGTAAATGAGGTAAAACTTCACTTTGTAAAGACTACCCAATCACGTGCAATAAACAAAAAAAACAGCATTTTTGCTTGCACATGATTGGATGATTGAAGTCAGCAGAGCTTTTGCTCATTAACTAAGCTCTGGAGCAACTGCGTTTTGTAAAGTACACAGTCTATTTGCCTTTAGTAAACCAACCCCCTATGTATTCACCTGTGTGAACTGCTGCATATCTAAGCAAAATGTTTGCTTTCTAAGAAAATTATTTTGGCCACTTGACCTCCAGAAGGTTTTATCCCCTTCATCACCAGGCCATTTTTTGGCATTTACCACTGTGCTACTTTAACTGGCAATTGGTCAATCATCTAACACTGTACCCAAATGAAATATATCATTTTTTTCCATACAAGTATTTTTTTTCTATTGGTGGTATTTAACCACTGGGGGAAACCCCCTTCCTAACCAGACCAATTTTCAGCTTTCGGTGCTCTCACATTTTGAATGACTATTACTCAGTCATGCAACACTGTACCTATATGATTTTTTTTTTTTTCACACAAATAGAGCTTTCTTTTGGTGGTATTTAATCACCGCTGGGTTTTTTATTTTGTGAGCAATAAAAGAAAGAGGACCGAAAATTCTGTAAAAAAATGCATTTTTCTTCGTTTCTGTTATAAAATTTTGTAAATTAGTAATTTTTCTTCATAAATTTGGGCTAAAATTTATACTGCTACATATCTGTAGCGCCCTGCTCCTGTTGATCAGGCGCTTATATGTAAATTTAGTGGGTTATCTGTTCTGTACATAGTTCAGATTTAATCTATGGATAAATTAGCCTCTGTTCCAGCATTGGCTGTGTTGTGTGCAGTTTCACACTGTCGCCTGTAGGTGTCGTTGTCACCACAGGCCAGTGTTGAAAAGCAACAGGCTGAAGTGTATTGAGTAGATATAACAAAAAGCACAGCGCTGGATATAAATGCAAAAATACAACAAAAATTGATATTACTATTAAAGCACCAACAACTTTCATATGTGATAAAAGAAAAAAATAGAAATGAACAATAACATGAATGCTTCACTATAGTGATATATATGCGTGAACAATAACATGAATGCTTCACTATAGTGATATATATGCGTGACTATTCCCAGTTTTTTATCCACACATTTAGAAAAAAGTCCAAAGATGCAAAAATTATGTCAAAACAAATGTCCAAAAAAGCAATTAAATGTGACTTTGAATAATAAATCCGTGACTGTCACCGTGTTGAAATCCCGTCACCTGGTATAGATTGAAGGCTTACCAGATAGCCTCTGATCAGAGGCATAGAGCTAACAGCTTGGGGTTTGCCCTCCACAGCGGCTGGAACTTTAGCTGGGATGATGGATGTAGATCCACAAACGATCGCCACAGGCTTCCAGACAGCGGTACAATCAGGGAAGAGAGCTCTCACCGATATGGAAGTGTTTAAAAGAAAAGAGAAAACTCCAATGGTGTAGAACGTTTTATCTCTTGTTTATTAAAAGTCGCCTCACTGGCATCCATAAAAACACTTTTCCTTGCAAGGAACCAATACAGCTTTAATACGAAACTCCGCGCATGCGCCGTCGGTACGAGCGTGTCTATCCTACGGCCGTTTCGTCAGAAATGACATCATCAGGTGTATTGAGTGTTCTTCTTTCTCAGAAGCAACTCGGCAGAGGTGGTCCACTGCTATGCATTCTGGGAGAGAGTACTTAAGGGGCAGATGCCATTTTTGGTTCTCTTTTACCTGCTGGCCCTCCTGGTCTAAAGGTATGTGATGGCTTCCTTTCAGTCTTGGGACCATGCTGGCCCGAGGCTGCATTACTATGAGTGGGCCCAGAGGTCGTCTGGGGCTTATTGGTTTAGAGGTGGTCCTGTGCTGTCTGTCCTGCGGGAAGAAGCCAATTGATAAGATCCAGGGGAGGACTCATCTTGGAGAGGACTGTGCCGAAGGCTGGTTTCTCAGGAGGGGCCTGGTGACTCAATTGGAGGATGCATCCTAACCTAACTTACCGCACAGTACTGCCGGGTCGGCTTAAAGGTTCTGGTACTGTGTCGCTGTTCATCTAAAACCATTACGTCCTGTGGCAGAGGATCATATAGCTATTTCGTTTCTTTAAAGTCTGTGGCAGAGACTTTTTGTTCGTGCTCCATTCCGGCTGCTAGGTCAGTGAGAGAGACCTATCCGGGTGGGCAAAGATCTTTGGACTGAGGGTATAATCGTCTCTAAGATCTTCAATCCCTCAGTGATCTGAAAAAGGTATTTGAACTTCCCTGCAACTCCCTTTCTACCTCTTCACTGCTACTTCTTTCAAGTTTTTCATTAAGGCATTGGAAAAATACTAAAGTGACTGGTGCATACATTGTTGGATACAAAGCTCAACATGGACTCTAGGTTCTTGATGTGGTTAAACTACAGATAAAGGGGTGTTGGTAACAAGACCCAATTTATTTCAGCAGCTCCTTCAGGGGTTAGTGCTACATATCTTTGCTAAAAATAACCCAAATCGGTGTATATTATTTGGTCTTTGTGAAAGTTATAGAGTCCACAAGCTATGGTGCAAATCTCTGAAAATTGATCACACCTGATGTACTGATGGCCTATTTCATTTCTTGAGACCCTAATAAGCCAGGAAAGTACAAATACCCCCCACATGAAAACTTTTTGGAAAGTAGACATTCCAAGAGATCTAGTAAGAGGCATGGTGAGTTTTTTGAAGTTGTAATTTTTCCCCACAATTCTTTGCAAAATCAAGATTTTTTGTTCTTTTTTTTTTTCACAAAATTATTATATTAGCAGGTTATTTCTCACACACAGCGTATGCATAGCACAAATTATACCCCAAAACACATTCTAGTACTCCTCCTGAGTATGGCGATACCACATGTGTGAGACTTTTACACAGCCTGGCCACATACAGAGGCCCAACATGCAGGGAGCACCGTCAGGCGTTCTTGGAGCATAAATTATACATATAATTTCTTGACTACCTCTTATGCCCCGTACACACGGTCGGACTTTGTTCGAACATTCCGACAACAAAATCCTAGGATTTTTTCCGACGGATGTTGGCTCAAACTTGTCTTGCATACACACGGTCACACAAAGTTGTCGGAAAATCCGATCGTTCTATACGCGGTGACGTAAAACACGTACGTCGGGACTATAAACGGGGCAGTGGCCAATTGCTTTCATCTCTTTATTTATTCTGAGCATGCGTGGCACTTTGTCCATCGGATTTGTGTACACACAATAGGAATTTCCGACAACGGATTTTGTTGTCGGAAAATTTTATCTCCTGCTCTCCAACTTTGTGTGTCGGAAAATCCGATGGAAAATGTCCGATGGAGCCCACACACGGTCGGAATTTCCGACAACATGCTCTGATCGGACATTTTCCATCGGAAAATCCGACCGTGTGTACGGGGCATTACACTTTTGAAGGCCCTGGAGCACAAGGACAATGGAAACGCCCAAAAAGGACCCCATTTTGGAAAGAAAACAACCCAATGTATAATATATGAGGCATAATGAGTCTTTTGAACATTTCATTTTTTTCTACAAGTATTTGGAAATGTGTAAAGAAAATTAAAACGCATTTTTTTTTTTTTTTTACATAAAGTTGTCCATTTATACAATATTTCTAACACATAGCATGTACATACCAAAACTTAAACCCAAAATAGATTCTCCTATTCCTGAGTACGGCGATACCACATGTGGGAGACTTTTCCACAGCCTGGCCACATACAGAGGCCTAAAATGCAGGCAGCACTGTCAGGTGTTCTAGGGGCATAAGTTTCAAATTTAATTTGACTACCTATTACACTTTTGTGAGGCACTGTAGTGGCATGGATGAGAACTTATGTGGCATGGATGAGCATGAATGGGAATGGATGAGCCGTGGATGGGGATGGTTGAGTATGGATGGGATGACTGAGCATGAATGAGTATGACTGAGTATGGCTGAGTATGGCTGGGTACAAATGAGTACGACTGGGTACGGCTGAGTATGGATGGGATGGCTAGGTACGGCTGAGTACAGTTGAGTATGGCTGGGTATGGCTGGTTATTGCTGGGTATGGCTGCGTATGGCTGAGTATGGCTGGGTATGGTTGGGTATGGCTGAGTATGGATGGGGGTGGATGGGATGGGTGAGCATGGATGAGTATTGTTGAGTATGGATGGATGGATGAGTATTGCTGAGTTTGGATGGATGGCTGAGCATGGATGAGTATTGCTGAATAGGGATGGATGGCTGAGCATGGATGGATGAGTATAGCTGAGTATGGATGGATGGATGAGTATTGCTGGGTATGGATGGGTGGATGAGTTGTGCTGAGGATTGATGGATGAGCATGGATGAGTATTGCTGATTAGGGATGGATGGATGAGCATAGATGAGTATTGCTGATTAGGGATGAATGGATGGATGGATGAGGCTGCAATGGGCACAGATCAGCGCTGTGTGCACTACAGATCCAGCTTTCAGCGCTTCTGCACCCGATCCCTCCACCCTCCACTCACACTGTACTGATCAGTACAGAGAGGAGAGAGAGGAACCAGACATGACGCCGGTTTGTTTACAAGTGATCGCTCTGTCATTTGATGGAGTGATCACATGGTAAACGGACGCTGTCAGCAGCCATTTACCGTGATGTGTGATGTGCTGGGTCCTTCGGAACCGGCGGTCACGGATATTCCAGGGTGCGCGCCCCAGGGGGCACGCAGGAGCGTGATTCTTGGAGGACGTCAATGTACGTCTCCCGGAGTTATCGAGCCACGCTGTAGCCGTCATTCGAATATGGTGCGGTCATTAAGAGGTTAATCACCACTGGGTTATTTGTTTTATGCTATATAAATGAAAAAATACCAACAATTTTGGAAAAAAAACCCTATTTTTTCTTAATTTCGGTTATAAAACAACAGATAATCGGGGTGCGCATGCGCGGGGCTCGCAAGATGGCCGCTATCGCCTAGAGCTCTGCTCCCTCACGATTCAACGGCGCCCGCAGCACTGACCACGGCGCACCAAAAGACCCCAAAACAACAGGAGGCATTCCCCACAGTCCCAGCTACACCCCCATATGACCGGGGTTTCGGTAAAACGAAACCTGTGGCCACAGTTGGAGAAAGCAGGAACGGCTGGGACATCCAAAATGGCCGCCGCAACACAGGCACAGCCACAGCCACAGGATCTCTGCTCCACAGGCCAGGCGGACTACAGGTAAGAGCAACCCCACATCCCCCTTCACTTCACACCAGGAAGGCAAACGGGATACCCACCTATTCTCACCCCTTCCCCAGCCTCCACAGAATCCCTCATAGAACGGTCTCTCAATGACTATTACCTGTCCCCCATGGGATCTACTACAGGTCACACAGGACTCCCTCCTCATGACACCCCAGCCAGAGATCCTGCATTTCACATGGACTCCCTCTTCCACAGGTTCTCTGAACTACTGGACAAAGGCCTGGCACAAACGGCAGCTAAAATCACAGGGGATCTGAAGGCAGACTTTATCAATTTAGGAGCCCGGATTGACACGATCGAACACAAAATGGAGGACACTATAGCTATCACTAACCAAAACTCTCAGCACATCTGCACCGTGCAGGATCAACTAGACCTAGCCATGGCTTGTATCGACGAACTTGAGAATAGGTCAAGACGATACAATATCAGAATCCGTGGCCTACCATAAACGATTCAAAATGTTCCAGAAGCAGTGCAAGACCTGATTAAACAATTAATCCCCACTCACCGCCTTGAGCTGGACAGGGCACACAGAGCCCTGGGGCCCCCCAGAAAAGATGGCACCCCAAGAGATATTATTGCCAAGCCCCATCATTACACAGTAAAAGAGGAAGTGATGAGACAGGCCAGGTCCACTCACACAGTGATGTGCATGGGTCACCAAGTGCAGATCTTTGCGGATCTCTCACCCTCCACGACCCAGAGGAGGAGATCTTTGAAACCCCTGCTTCTCGCTCTAACCCAAAGAGACATAAAGTACAAATGGGCCTTCCCGTTCGCGGTTAAGTTCTCCGTTAAGGGGAAACACTACGCTTTCTCCTCCCTCCCAGAAGGAGAGAAAATTCTCTTGCACCTGAAAATCATCTCCCAGGAAGCCGAAATGGACACAACCAATGCCGGTGTTAACTCAAACAAACGACCAACCCCCACCAGCCCTCAATCTCCCTTGTGGCCAACAGGAAAAGCAAAGAAGGCCAAAGACAACAACCTAACTTGAAGCCAGTGATAATTTGGACTGCATCTCATACATCCTGGTTGTGAAGCAGGGACCAGAGTAATAATTACCCCGAATGTGGGGGGTCCCTCGTGCCTATACCTTTAGGCACGCTAGCCAACCGGGCACGGTTTTCTAAGTTTCCAGATTTTTTCGTGTTTTCTGTCTTTTTTTTCCTTTTTAGTTCAATTTGTTAATTGAAATGAGAGGTGGTCACAAGGTAGCTGTACCTCTCCGGACTGATAGTTACTGTATCGCCACACTTCTCTCTAGGGCAATTTAACCACTCTGTTTGGGGCAAACCGACTGGTCCCCCCAATGGACGCTCTGCTGGGATAGAGAGGGGGTTATGGGAGTTAGGGGGAAAATGCACTTGGGGGAGGTGCAGGGCCACTCGCCAGTCAAGATGTTTAGATATTGTGGTAAACTTCAGTAAGGGTCTTTTTTCCCTTAGAGGAACACGTTTTTTGTAGGGCGTTCGGTTTCGTGACGGAACACTTGCGCACCCACCTAACCCTTAGACACCCGTTGGTCTCTAGGGGCTAGGCTGTCTGAGCCTAGATGGGCCAGACATTGTCTGATTGCTCTCTGAAGGATACAGGGGGTTTCTCCTTCCCTGTGTCCTTCCTTTCTTTTCTAGGAGACCTTTTCTATTATATCCTGCTCTCCCTCCCCTCCTCCCCGCTCACAACATCGTGCCTAACTGCTTCTTGTGTTTCAGATATCACACGCACCCCCAAGGAAGTACCTGCTCAATCCCCAACAAGATGGAGCGATGATCATCACGCTGTCGTCCAGGTTCCAACGCATCTACGGGTAAGTGGGGGCTGTTACCGCTGCATTTCACCCCAACTGCTCCATGGCTGACGGCCCCGTAGATGAACTCCACATAGCATCCCGCAATGTCCAGGGACTCAACTCCCCGATTAAGAGGAGGAAGGTTCTTGACTATTACAAGCATCTCAAGCTAGACATTATCATGCGGTATAGCCCTAAGTTTCTTCACCCACACTTCCCACAGTTCTTCTTAGCGAGCGCTGACAACAAAACCAAGCGGGTTGCTATCTTAATATCCAAAAACCATAAATTTGTAAAAGTCTCTGAACATGCTGACCCAGAGGGCAGGTTCCTCCTGTTCAAGGGCATGGTGGGAGACCACCTGTACTCCCTGGTCTCCTACTATGCTCCAAATAGAGGACAAGCTAAATTTTTTGACTCCCTAATGCGCATCCTCGCTCAGAAACTGGAAGGGAAGGTAATGTTTGGCGGAGATTCGAACGCAGCGTTCGATCAGGGACTAGACAAGTCTAAACCCCCGCGGTCTCAACTAACACATCCCACCAAAGAAAGTCTCAGAATCGCAAAGATTATTCATGCTCACGGCTTGGCTTACACTTGGAGGGAACTCAATCCCACCAAGAGGGACTTTACCCATTTCTCTTCCCCTCATAACACTTATGCGAGGATCGACCACATACTGACCCCATCCTCCTTACTCCCATTAATACACAGAGCCCAAATCAGGGAGTTGGCCCTCTCTGACCACTCCATTGTTACCATAACAATCAAAACAGGTACCTTGGGTGGATCTAGGGGAAATTGGAGCCTTAATGAGTCATTGCTATCTGATCCCATCAGAGTTACAGAACTTGAAAAAGCCCTACAAGAGTACTTTGAACTCAATAAATCAGAGGAAACCTCTCCGGAAATGCTCTGGGCCACGCATAAAGCTTTTATAAGGGGTAAACTCATTCAGATCTCCACACAGATCAAACGAGAACGGTTAGACAGGGAATATACCAAACTGAAGGCTTTACACAAAAAAGATCCTTCCAAGACCCCTACCACTCTCATCTAGCACTCACAGCCAAGGCCAAAAAGGCCATTCGCTGGAACGGACATAAATTTTACGCACAGGCAGACAAAATAGGTCCCCTTTTAGCGATAAAACTATCTCCTTATATCAAGATCCACGCATTGCCCAAGCTCAGAATAAATGGTCAACCCCCCACGACTAACCCTTCCAAGATACTGGAAGCTTTCCAAGGTTTTTACTCTAAATTATATAGCCAACCAGCTACACCAACCGTTGAATTGATCCCTAAGTTCCTGGAGGGTCTTCCTCTCCCCTCCCTAAAAGACGCTCACAAGCAAAGGATGGAAACACCCATCACGGAAGAGGAGGTTTTGGGGGTCATCAAGGATCTTAGAAAGGGGTCTGCTCCGGGACCTGATGGTCTATCCATACCATATTATAAGTCGTTTGCGAACATTCTAGCACCTCACCTGACCTCCTTCTTTAACTCCAAAACCAATGGCGACCCCCTAGACATCCACCTTAATACGGCTTTAATCACAGTCATACCCAAGCCTGACAAAAATCATGAAGACGTTAGCAACTACAGGCCAATCTCCCTAATAAACAATGACTTAAAAGTACTCACCGAAATAATGGCTAACAGGTTATCATCCTTCATTAGTCAGTATATAAATAAGGATCAGGTGGGATTCATACCCGGAAGACAGGGCCCTGACCAAATACGTAGGGCAATAGATATCACCTCGATCCTACAAACTAACTGGGAAGGGGGACCGAACCAATCGGGATTTCTTTTATCCTTAGACCTGCAGAAGGCCTTTGACACGGTTTCCTGGCCCTACATCTTCTCCGTATTGGAGAGGTGGGGCTTCGGCGATCGCTTCCTTAGACTTCTCCATGCTCTCTACTCACAACCAAAGACCCAGATACGCCTCCAAGGACATTACTCCAAACCAATAGACATTTTGCGAGACACCAGGCAAGGGTGCCCTTTATCTCCTCTTATATTCGCTATAGCTATAGAAACCTTGACGATAGCTGTTCGACATAACCCTGACATCAAAGGGGTGACCTGTGGGGAGCAAACGCACAAATGTGGGCTATTCCCGATGACATCCTCCTTTTCCTGACTTCCCCACTCACTACACTCCACAATCTCTGCCTAGTGTTAGAAAAATTTGCCAAAATCTCGGGACTCGAAGTTAATTTCTCTAAATCCCAAGCTCTTAATGTTTCCTTACCTTACCTTAACAGTTTCTTCACTAAAACAGTCCTTCCAATTCAAATGGAGCGACACCTCCATTCGCTACCTAGGTATCACACTGACGGCCAAAACAGAAACTCTTTACGCACAAAATTACCCCTCACTCTTCAGGAAACTGGACGCAGACCTTAATCTATGGTCAAAACACAAGCTATCATGGCTGGGCCGGATCAAATCCATTAAAATGACCTTACTCCCCAGACTCCTCTACTTCTTTTGCTCCCTTCCTATACCAATCAGGAAAGATCACATATGATTTTTACAGAGTAAAATACTTAAATATATCTGGGGTAAAAGGGGATATCGCATCCCTCAGAACACCCTATTCATACACAGACGCAAGGGAGGGCTAGGCCTCCCAAATTTACATAAATATTACTTAGCAGCTAGACTAGCACAATTGTCCACAATTTATTCCCGCTATGAAAAAAACGACTGGGTAACTATAGAAAGACAGGCTATTCCCAACCACACGTTAGATCACATACTTTGGTGCCCGACTAAATCTAGGCCACCCATCCTTTTACCCACTTTATCCCACTCTTGCACCCTTTGGGACTCCCTCCGGCTCTCCCCAGCTCTGGTCTCCATGGGATGTCCTCTAGCTCACCTATTCCCCAACCCCGACTTTCCACCCGGACAGGATATCTCAGCATTCAAATGGTGGCTGGACAAAGGGCTATACCGGATAGGGCACTTCTTCACCTCCAATGGACCAATCACTCTCAAATTCTGTATCAAAAACCTGGAAATCCCTGAATCAGAACGATTCCACATCACCCATTTTCTACACACTATTTGGAAGGAGAAACCGCTTCCCCCTAAATTCACAGCATATGAACTGTGGTGCGGACAAGCCATGGAGCAGAAGGGGGGTATTTTGGTGATATATTCAGCCCTCACTTGCCCTACTGACAAAACCTCATACATGAAGGCTTGGGAGGCTGACTTCCAATGCTGCAGGGACATGGAGACTTGGCAAGCGGCACTAACCAGATCCTTTAAAGGGATCCAGAACATCTCCCTTATGGAGGCAAGCGTCAAACTGATAACCAGATGGTACCTGACCCCTGCCAGGTTAGCAGTAATTTACCCCTCAGCAAACCCCTTATGCTTTAGAGGCTGCCACCACCTGGGCACAATGGCCATCATTTGGTGGGAATGCCCCAAAATCCGCACTTTCTAGAGAAAAGTCTTCTCAATGATTTACAAAGTGACGGCTTGCCAGGTCCCCAGAGGTAGCAATTCTCAACGCATGCATCCCAGACCTATCTAAGGCATCCCGTACGCTGATCAACTTTACACTACTGGGTACAAAAATCTGAATTGCCAAAGCCTGGAAACAGCCGAGGCCTTTCTTAAACACACTAAAAAGGAAGGTTTCATGGATTATGGCCCAAGAAAAACTTTCCAGCATTCTGACGAACACTTCAACGAAATTCCAAAAAATCTGGGAGCCTTGGGCCCAATATATGGGAACTTCCCTCACACCGGGTGTTCAGGTACGAAACAACCCCTAATCCATCCCTATACAAGTTTATCTTACAGCTAAACTAGAGGCACACAGATGAACTCCCCCTCCCTCCTCATCTAACCTGAGGACTCCCTCTCCCACCCTTCTCCGTCTCACTATTTTTCCCTTTCTTTCTTCTCTTCTTGCTGTCTACTACCTCACATCAGATAGCTAATTGGTGATAAATCAGTATGAAGCTACCATATGGTAGCCTCCCTCGCTCAGGGGGACTCACCATCACCTTAACAATCCTCTTGGCTCAGCCCTCGTGGGCAGAGGAGAAGTAGGGGAATTTCCCCGTCCGGCACAGTCAGATCCCGTCAGGGGGTGCCGGGGGTGGGGAAAGGACCCATGATGTTTTGGGGGCATAACCTGGAGAATGACAGCTAGGTATTTGGGACTTGCTAATTAACAGGTTGGCCCCCCCAATAGCCACTACGGTTGAGACATCGATTGTTATACGTTTTCAAATGTAACCCTTATGTTTCATGTTCTAGGAGGCATTCCCTCCTGAGCATTTCGATATGATGTTGCATGATATGTATGTACTAATTGAAAATAAAATATATTGAAAGAGAAAACAACAGATAATCTTCCTTCATAAATTTAGACCAAAATGTATATAAACAAAAAGGTGCTGAAAATTTTGAAAAGAAAAACATGTTTCTGTTATAAAATTTAGCAAATCTTCATAATTTTAGGCTAAAATGTATTTTGCTACATTTCTTTGATAAAAATAACCCAAATCAATGCATATTATTTAGCCTGTGTGAAAGTTATAGCGTTTACAAACTATATTATTTGAAAACTGATCAATTCTGATGTACTGACAGCCTCTCATTTCATCTAATTTCTTAAGGCCCTAAAATGCAAGGACAGTACAAATACCCCTCAAATAACCCCTTTTTTGGAAAGCAGACAGTTCAAGGTATTTAGTAAGAGGCATGGCAAGTTTTTAAAGTTGTAATTTTTTGTCACAATTTTTTGGAAAAATAAGAAATGTATTTTTTTCCCACAATGTTTTTTTTTAACTGGTTCCCGACCAGCTCACGCAGATACGCAGATATACTGCAGCAGAAAGGCTCTCCTGGGTGAAATCCCCTATAAATGTGGCTTTCCCCAGGACAGCCACCAAAGCGCTCGCGAGCACTGCCGGAGGCACGCGTGCACGCCCGCTGCACAGCGGAGGACCGTCAGCACCGCGCGATAACGTGCACGAGAGCCAGCACGGGGATTTGTGTGTGTAAACATAATCCCTGTGCTGTCAGAGGAGAGGAGACAGATTGTGTGTTCCTACAAAGTAGGAACAGCGATCTGTCATCTCTCCTAGTTAGTCCCATCCCCACACAGTTAGAACACAGTAAGGGAACACACAGTTGACCCCTTGAACGCCCCTAGTGTTAACCCCTTCCCTGCCAGTGACATTTATACAGTAATCAGTACATATTTATAGCACTGATCGCTCTATAAATGTCAATGGACCCAAAAATGTGTCAAAAGTCTACGATCTGTCGCAATGTTGTAATACCACAAAAAAACGCAGATCACCGCCATTACTAGTAAAAAATAAATAAATAATAAAAACTTCATAAATCTTTCCCATAGTTTGTAGACGCTATAACATTTGTGCAAACCAATCAATATATGCTTATTAAAACATTTTTTACCAAAAATATGTAGAAGAATACATATTGGCCTAAACTGATGAAGAGTTTTTTTTTTTTTAAATTTGGGGCTTATTATAGCAAAAAGTAAAAAATATAGGTTTTTTTCAAAATTTTCACTTTTTTTTGTTTTTTGGGGCAAAAAATAAAAAACAGAGGTGATCAAATACCACCAAAAGAAAGCTCTATTTGTGGGAAAAAAAAGGATCCAAACTTTGTTTGGCTACAGTATTGGATGACTGCGCAATTGTCAGTTAAAGCAACGCAGTACAAAATTGTAAAAAGTGCTCTGGTCAGGAAGGGGGTCCTCACCTGACTCTACCTCCCCCATCTACCCCATTATAACCATAAACCTTCCCATCTATTCCCTTTTGATTCATCCTCAAGCTGCTGACATACAATCCCCCTTAAGCCTCTTACACGCGATCGGATTGTTGGCCAACGGAGCGTCAGACTTTTGTCCGAAGGGCGTGTGCTGGGAACTTGTCTTGCATACAAACGGTACACAATCGTCGGCCAACAAACACGAACGTAGTGATGCACGACGAGGAATTTCAGCTCTTGAGCGCCACCCATTGGGCACCTTCTGCTAATGTCATGTTTGGTAAGCACTGATTTCGAGCATGCGTGTTTGTACTTTGGACTTTTGAGTGACGGACTTGTGTACACACGATAAGAAAAACTGACAACAGACCGTTGTCCACTGAAAATTTACTAGCCTGCCATCCAACATTTGTTGGTGGAAAGTTGGACAATTGTCTGAAGGAGCGTACTAATGGTCGGATTTTAGGCAAACAGTCTGTCATCACACAATTCTCTGGCGAAAATCCGATCGTGTGTACGAGGCTTTATCCTCCTAATATCTACCCCAATCTTCTACTTTAGCAGACCTCACAGTCTAACCTTTCCCTAGCCAAAGGGGTAGCCTCAAGTCAGACCTATCAAAGTATTACAGGTTTCTCATATGTACTTTTCAAAGTACTCTACATTTATATTTAGTTCACTGCTCTAAGTCATTTAACGATAACAGTGTTACGTGATATCTGACTGTTAAGATATATAATGATTGTTCATGTTATTAAGTTCAGGTTCAGTACCCACAATGTGGTAAATATGCATTTAGAACAGCAATTGGCTCATGTGGCCTTCTTTACTCCCCAGTCCCTTACCTACCCACCCCACTCACCACCCCACAGACAGGGGTGTAAACTCAGTGGTAGACCTGCTTTATCCAGGCAAAAAAAAATCAACCCCTTTTCCATTGTACAGGAAACTAGGCCCTTCCATCCAGCCACTTCCTTCCTTACATGCCATCCCAAGCATTTCTCCAAGGCAAAGATGTAAAGTTACCAGCACGCCAAATAAATGAATGTCACATGTTTATTGTGAAGACAGCATCACATAAGGCTTCAGAAACCAACATTTTGGGACATCGCAGGGTCCCTTTCTCAAAACAACATAGCGACCTTTAATATAAACATGTGAAACACATTTATTAGGAGTGCTGGCCACTTTGCATCTTTGCAAGTGTGCAGGGCTAACACAAATTCTTGCAAAGTTCAGAAAAGAAACTCTGTTGTTACCTCACACCAGAAAATATGGAGTGGATTACAGTTCCACCATGCCAGAAATTTCCTGAATAGTTTAGGCCTTAAAGTGTCACTAAACCAAGTAATATGAAAATAGTTCAACCCCCCCCCCCCCCACAGTGCCCACAGCTTTGTTTACAAAAAAATACTGTCACTATATACCTTTTTGGATGATCTGTATACCACGGTTACATGATAAACTGCAATTTCTCCAGTGCTGAGAATTCAGGAAGGAAGAGATTTTCACTGCAGCCTGTATACACGCCCACATGTGTGATATCAATATCATGTGACCTGGCTATCTCTGAGAACAATAAAAAGTTCTCTCCAGCATAAAAGACACAACTGAGCATGTGCAGGTCGGCTATGCTGCCTGTGTTAGCTGGCCTTCCCCAGATAGACAGTGCAGGAGGGGGAGGATCTATGCATATGGGATAAAACAGCCTTTTTACACAATACAGAGGATTAACCTCTTAAATTCCACTGTGAGTATAACAAGCATGCTATGCTGCATAGACAGACTGATTTTACTGTTGTGGGTTTAGTAACACTAGGTAAATTAAGTATCTTTGTCACCTTTCTCTCACACCTATGTTAAAAACGTGGCAGTTATAACCCCTGCACCATAAATAGTATAGCAATGTAACCATAGTCATGTTAACTGATCCTTCAGAGGAGCACAAGAGCATAATCTAAAGTCATGGCTAAAAATATTGGCACCCCTGCATTTCTGTCAGATAATGCACCACTTTGCCCAGAAAATTGTTGCAATTACAAATGTTTAGGCATTCTCATCATTATTTCTTTTGTTTATATATGTATGACACACAAAAAAAGTGGAAAAACAAAAAGTCAAATCTGACACATTCCACTCAAAACTCCAAAAATGGACTGGACAAAATTATTGGCACTCTCAGTTTAATATTTGGTAACACACCCCTTGCAAAAAATAACTTAAATCAGTCACTTCCTGTAACTATTAATGAGTTTCCTCCTCTCTACTGGACCACTCTTCTTTCACCAACTGCTCCAGGTATCTCAGATTAGAAGGGTTTCTTTTCCCAACTGCTGTTTGAGATCTCTCCACAGGTGCTCTATGGGATTTACAGTGGGGACGGAAAGTATTCAGACCCCCTTAAATTTTTCACTCTTTGATATATTGCAGCCATTTGCTAAAATCATTTAAGTTCATTTTTCCCCTCATTAATGTACACACAGCACCCCATATTGACAGAAAAACACAGAATTGTTGACATTTTTGCAGATCTATTAAAAAAGAAAAACTGAAATATCACATGGTCCTAAGTATTCAGACCCTTTGCTGTGACACTCATATATTTAACTCAGGTGCTGTCCATTTCTTCTGATCATCCTTGAGATGGTACACCTTCATTTGAGTCCAGCTGTGTTTGATTATACTGATTGGACTTGATTAGGAAAGCCACACGCCTGTCTATATAAGACCTTACAGCTCACAGTGCATGTCAGAGCAAATGAGAATCATGAGGTCAAAGGAACTGTCTGAAGAGCTCAGAGACAGAATTGTGGCAAGGCACAGATCTGGCCAAGGTTACAAAAAAATGCACTTAAGGTTCCTAAGAGCACAGTGGCCTCCATAATCCTTAAATGGAAGACGTTTGGGACGACCAGAACCCTTCCTAGAGCTGGCCGTCCGGCCAAACTGAGCTATCGGGGGAGAAGAGCCTTGGAGAGAGGTAAAAAAGAACCCAAAGATCACTGTGGCATCCAGAGATGCAGTCGGGAGATGGGAGAAAGTTGTAGAAAGTCAACCATAACTGCAGCCCTCCACCAGTCGGGGCTTTATGGCAGAGTGGCCTGATGGAAGCCTCTCCTCAGTGCAAGGCACATGAAAGCCTGCATGGTGTTTGCTAAAAAACACCTGAAGGACTCCAAGATGGTGAGAAATAAGATTCTCTGGTCTGATGAGACCAAGATAGAAATTTTTGGCCTTAATTCTAAGCAGTATGTGTGGAGAAAACCAGGCACTGCTCATCACCTGTCCAATACAGTCCCAACAGTGAAGCATGGTGGTGGCAGCATCATGCTGTGGGGGTGTTTTTCAGCTGCAGGGACAGGACGACTGGTTGCAATCAAGGGAAAGATGAATGCGGCCAAGTACAGGGATATCCTGGACGAAAACCTTCTCCAGAGTGCTCAGGACCTCAGACTGGGCCGAAGGTTTACCTTCCAACAAGACAATGACCCTAAGCACACAGCTAAAATAACGAAGGAGTGGCTTCACAACAACTCCGTGACTGTTCTTGAATGGCCCAGCCAGAGTCCTGACTTAAACCCAATTGAGCATCTCTGGAGAGACCTAAAAATGGTTGTCCACCAACATTTACCATCTAACCTGACAGAACTGGAGAGGATCTGCAAGGAGGAATGGCAGAGGATCCCCAAATCCAGGTGTGAAAAACTTGTTGCATCTTTCCCAAAAAGACTCATGGCTGTATTAGATCAAAAGGGTGCTTCTACTAAATACTGAGCAAAGGGTCTGAATACTTAGGACCATGTGATATTTCAGTTTTTCTTTTTTAATAAATCTGCAAAAATGTCAACAATTCTGTGTTTTTCTGTCAATATGGGGTGCTGTGTGTACATTAATGAGGAAAAAAATGCACTTAAATGATTTTAGCAAATGGCTGCAATATAACAAAGAGTGAAAAATTTAAGGGGGTCTGAATACTTTCCATCCCCACTGTAGATCTGGACATATTGCTGGCCAGTTCAGTACTTTTACAGTGCTTTGTCTTAAAACGTTTCTGGGTGCTTTTTGATGTGTTTTTTGGGTCATTGTTCTGCTGTAAGACCCACGACCTCCGACAGAGATTCAACTTTCTGACACTGGGCCCTACATTGCACCCCAGAAGCAACCCCAAAACATCAGTGAACCTACACCATGTTTGGCTGTAGGGACGGTATTCTTTTCTTTAACCACTTAACCTCCGGTAGATTTACTCCCCCCCGCCCCTTCATGACCAGGCTATTTTTTGCAATACTGCACTGCGTTACTTTAACTGCGAACTGCACAGTCATGCGACACTGTACCTAATTAAATTTATGTCCTTTTTTTCCCACAAATAGAGCTTTCTTTTGGTGGTATTTGATCACCTCTACGTTTTTATTTTTTGCGCAATAAACAAAAAAAGACCAACAATTTTGGGGAAAAAAAAATATTTTTTTACTTTCTGCTATAAAGCTTATCCAAAAAAAAAAAAAAAAAAAATCAAATTTCTTCATCAATGTAGGCCAATATGTATTCTGCTACATATTTTTGGCAAAAAAATCCCAATATGCATATATTGATTGGTTTGCGCAAAAGTTATAGTGTCTATAAACCATGGGATTTTTTTTATACTAATAATGGCGGCGATCGGCGACTTATAGTGGGACTGCGGTGGACATTCTGACACTGACACTTTTTGGGGACCAGTTACACTAATACAGTGATCAGTGCTAAAAATATGCACTGTCACTGTACTAATGACACTAGCTGGAAAGGGGTTAAACATCAGGGGCGATCAATGGGTTAACTGTGTGCCTAGCCTGTGTTTTACTGTACTGTAGGGGGAGGTGCTTTTACTAGAGGAAGAGATGGAATTTATTCCCTGCCTTGTTTACCTAGGCAGATCACAGTTCTGTGTCTTTTCCTCATAATCGACGGGTGCCGGCGGACATTGCATGCCCCCAACCCAGCAGTGTCGGATCACGTATATATATATGTGTGATACGGCACACAGGTGTTGCCCTGTAGCAGTAAAACTGCTATAGGGCAGATCTGAACTGGTTAAAGGCCTCATTTCTTTTTCTGAAACAGTAGAATGATGGGCATTAACCAAAAAACTATTTTTTTTCGTCTGTCCACAGCGCATTCTCCCAAAAGGATTTTGGCTTCCTCAGGTAAGTTTTGGAAAACTCTGCTCAATTTTTTCTTTTTCGTCCACATCCAGGAAGATTAACTACAGTGCTATGGGCTGTAAACTTCTTGACAATGTTGCGCACAGTGGACACAGGAACATTAACATCTCTGGAGATGGACTTGTAACCTTGAGATTGTCCATGCTTGTCCACAATTTTTGTTCTCAAATCCTCAGACAATTATTTGCTGCTCTTTCTCTTATCCATGCTCCGTGTGGCACACAGGGACACACAACAGATAGGTTGAGTCAATTTTTCACCATTTTAGCTGGTTGCCAATATGATTTCTATATTGTCAGCACCTATTAACTGATACAGGTGAGTTTAATTACAAATTACAGGAGCATCACAAACTTCGAATGCAATTATTTCTTACAATTTTGAGAAGATGGCAATAATTTTGTCCAGTCCATTTTTTGAGTAGAATGTGTCAGATTTGGCTTTGTTTCTCCTCTTTTTTGTGCCATACCAATACAAACAAAAGAAATAAACATGAGAATGTCTAAACATTGCTAATTGCAACAATTTTCTGGGGGCGAATTGGTGCATTATCTGACAGAAATGCAAGGGTGCCAATATTGTTGTATGTGTGTGTGAGCATATTACTTGATCACAATACAACTCTATAGTACAATATATACATAAATGAATCACCGTTCATGACCTGTATTGATATACATGACCTGAATTGAATGCATCATCATAATACATAAAACCTGACCCTATGACATTTTTAGATTACAAATTTATTACACCATATAGTGACAAAATTGTACACATAACACATGACCTGACCTTATGGCTCGAGAACAGTACAGTAATACTATATAATGAACATGACCTGACCTCTTTGCATTATTATACTACAGACCTTTCGGCACAGTCATGGCAGAATATTACAACACCATATGTAGATAGATAGCACAATCTACTGTATATACCCAACACAGCCTGATCATGAGGCATAACCATAACATTATATCTTATACAGACGTAAAGCAGTCCCTATAATCAACAAAACTTGAGTAAAGCTATAAGGTAATTCCAATGCAGCTTTCAGCAATCCCAGTGGAAAATTGTACAATGCTGCAAATGTGAACCAATCAGCGGCTTTTAAAGCAGTACAGCGGTGGACAATGTATTCAGCCATTTCCACATAAATCAAATCAATGGGCTTCGCCTTTAAATATCATATTTAGAACACAGAGGTAGTTTATCAAATGAATAACATACAGGCAAAATGTTTCTATGTAACACAAAATATCAACATATCATGATGTGTGCATAGATATATACAGAAAAATAGGTTAAAAAAAACATGTTTGAATATGTGGCAGGGGTATGTACAGGCAATGACTTCCACTGCAAATCTATCCTATCCAAAGATAACTGCACCTCCTTGTCTGCTGTAAATTAAACGCTGGATATGCAGAGCGATGCTCAGATGGGGCCCAGGAGAAATTCATCACACAGTAAATACCAGCGCATGTTCTGATCTTTTAGGAGATGCTAAATACATCAGAATAAGTGCAGGCAGTTGACGTTAATGTGTGCACCTGTCTCAGAGCACGTACTAGAGGGGGAGACTGAAAAATGGGATGAAGGTCTGCCCGGCACAAGTACAGCAGCAGGCACAGCAGAGCAGTGACACCACTTAATAGTCTACCTTAGCACCATATTTAATGACATATTAAACAGCATAGACTTCATAAAATACTTAACAGATTTTCTGTAAGAAGCGATGTTAACTAAAAAAGATTCTGTATTTGAGTTATGAAAACATTTGAATTCATTTGAAGGTTACTGTCTGCAATAGCGGGTTATTATCCTAAAATACTGGAGAATGTAAAGAGATAAATAAAGAGTTTCACTGTAAATCTAGGCAATATGACTAACAGATATAGGGTGTTTAGACCTTTGGTGAATCCAACACAAGCTTTCATTCCTGAGTGTTATATAAAGATTGCAAAGTCCTGCTAAATATATCCCCCTGGCACACAGTAGTGTTTGTGGGAAGTTTGATAACCCCACGGGGGTAAAACCATATACAGAAACTAGTACTGGGAGAAATAGAATGACTGGGCTTGTGGCTTCAACAGTGTGACCCTAAGGCCTCATGCATTTGCCCAGTAATGCCTTTTCTCCTGGCAAGAGAAAAGCAGTGTTAAAAAATGCATTAAGCTGTGTTTTGCAAACGTGTCTGGGTATTCATTAATTTCAATAAATGTTCATGTATTCTGGCCATAGAAATGCATGAATACTCAAGTCCTAAATGTGCTTAAGAGCGTTTACACTCATTTAGTGTTTTCTTTCTGATGGAATGCTCCTGTCCTGAACATGCTATTGATGGGTTTTTTTCTTCCTCTCAATTCCTGTAAACGCCTATGTGCGCAAGGACATATAGGCTAACATGGAGGCGTGATTAGAGGCAAAAAAAAAGTCACATTTTTTACTGCCAGTGTGCATGAGGTCTAAAAGGGCATGAAGATTGTTTCTTAACGCTCAAATATCTGTAAAAAAATTTGTGTATTAATACTGCGCCAACTAAATGAAAAAAGCAGCCAACATAACCAATAGACGAATGGTGAAATAGTAAACAAATAATAATGTGGCGCTAAAAAGAAACCGTGTCCGTTATCGGGCAACCACCAACCAGAATATTCGTCTGGAGGTTAACTGCACAATAAAGTTTTATTGAGATGGAACTCAACTATACAAGGATCATCAAAATTCTACGTGTGTAGGTAAGTGTATCAACTTATGAAAAAA
Source organism: Aquarana catesbeiana (assembly GCF_042186555.1). Classification (NCBI taxonomy): domain Eukaryota; kingdom Metazoa; phylum Chordata; class Amphibia; order Anura; family Ranidae; genus Aquarana; species Aquarana catesbeiana. Next base: position 106,917,080 of record NC_133334.1, read on the forward strand.
ATCAAGTTATGAAAACAGTCAAATTTAAGTGCTAAAACACATGTGACTAGTGTCCATAAAATAAGAGTTCAATAACTCTCTATAAAAAACATAAACTAATAACCATACATCTACCTACTTTCCAAAGGACGTGCTTAAAAATGTGAAAATAAACATAGAAGTGTGTCCCTCTAAAAAGATAATAATAGTAGGTGACGTTAACGAAAAAGTGCACTTTCATATAACCACTATTAAGCTTAAAAATGTAGAGTCACAGACAATGCATAATAGGTATGATCAAAGCATCTAAGCAAATTAGTGTTTGCCAGGGAGTTTGCAAAGATCTATGCATCCAATGTTGGTAAAGACCAGATCCAATAGTTCCAGTAAGTTGAATCCCCCTGGTCTATAATGACAGGGATAGACCTTGAAGTGACTTGGCATCAATAGATATATGTAAACGGTTGGATTACCCTTACCGGAATAGATGGACTCCCTAGCCAGGGGCTGGGAGTCGGACAGGGCTTATATCGCAGTCATCCAGGGATGGTTATCCCACCAGAGATAGACCTTTATGCAGGCGCAGTGGAGCGTGATGACACCTACTCACCGATCACCCCAATAATAGTCTCTCAATCTTGAAATCTCCTTGGTGCGGATATCAAGGCGATGATGTATATATTTAAAGTGCAGGTTCACCCAAGGGGTGTATATCCCTCAAATAAAAAGAAATGGAAAAAATCCTGGTATCGCCATGTGAAGCGGAACTTCTGGGTAGATAACCCGGGCAACAGAGCCATCTTTTCTCTCAATGCTGCCAAAGCTTTCGACAGCGTGGAGTGGAAATATCTGTGGGAGGTTTTGCGGCGCTTTGGTCTAGGTGATAAATTTATTTCCTGGGTGCAGCTTCTGTATGCCGCCCCTATGGTCAGGGTGAGGATAAATGACTCCTTGTCAGAGCCCTTTCCTATGTTTGGGGGCACACGGCAGGGGTGTCCTTTGTCATCCCTGCTGTTTGCCCTCACACTGGAACCTCTGGCGGCTATGGTACGGGCTTCTCCTGAAATCACGGGCTTCCGCAGAGGACAGGGGGAGGAGAAGGTTTCCTTGTACGCGGACGACACCCTGCTGTACTTGGGAGATACCGACCGCTCTCTAAGAGCAGTAATGCGCCTGATAGATCAGTTTGGACAACTATCAGGATTTACCATTAACTGGCATAAGTCGGATCTGCTGCCATTGGATCCGTTACCGGCTCCTTTGCTGGAGGACGTATCCCACATACAAGTGGTTTCCTCATTTAAATACTTGGGAATAGTGGTGACTGGGGACACACAAGACTACATAGCTCTAAACCTAAAACCAATATTATAAAAATTTCAGCAGAAGCAGGCCAGTTGGAGTAGACTGCCGCTGTCGGCGACTGATCGCATTAATCTTATAAAAATGATCTGGGCACCGCAGTTGTTGTACATTTTACATAATGCCCCAATCTGGATACCACAGTATTGGTTCCATCGCATGGATTCACAGTTCAGAGCTCTTCTATGGAGAGGTGGAGTGGCGAGAATCAAACTGGCCATTCTATACCTCCCTAAAGACCGGGGGGTATGGTGGTCCCGCACCCTCTAATGTACTACCTGGCTGCGCAGCTACAACATTTCACGGGCTGGGATCTCAGGAAGGGGTCAGACCCCTCTAGGGATCTTCTCCTGGGCCCTAACATGGACTATACTGCCCTGTCTAATATGGAAATGGGTTTCCCTGGAGTTCCCTCTACTTGTCCCACAGTTCGGTCACTGATGAAAATCTGGAAGAAGGTCAAGACCACATTGGGAATGATGGGCTATCTCCGTCAGGCCCCTATATGGCGGAAATGCTTTTACATTGACCTGACCAGGGTACCCAGCTAGTGAGGTACTGGAATTGTGTTGTCATTAGAATAAACAGTGTTTTCCAGCTTGAGCTGGAGTCACTGGTATGTTTACTAGGTAACCTGGATGAAGACCTGTACCTTCCCTCGGTATACATTGCCCTCACGAGACTACTATACATAACCAGGAAGTTGATTGCCTGTTTGTGGTTATCGGCACACACCCCAAGGGAGGCGCAGTGGATTCAAATGGTCAATACCAATACCATTCAATGGTCACAGGGTGATGTTGACCACGCCCCCTAAAACGTCACAGTCCCAGCATGCCCAGGGACTGTGACGGCATAAGGGGTGGGGTCTCTGCCTATATAAGTCACAACGGAATGCTCAGAGAGCAGTCCAGCCGGAGAGAGCGTCGTGTCAACATCTGGAGAAGAGAAGAGGGAAGAAGACAAGAAGCCCAGAAGTCCGGACATCCACTGGCAAAAGAGCGGCATAAAGACAGCGGAGGAGCCGGCAGAAGAACTGGAACACCGGGAGAAGAGGCCAGAGAGAGTGGAGAAGAACCAACCGGATGACGGGAGAAGAGGAACCGGAGGGACCCCCGAAGCCGGAAGAAGACCCCTGAAGCCAGGGGAAGACCCCCCCGGGGTTGTTTAATAAATTATTTTAAAAACCTGTGTAGTGTGTTTTATTATTGACACTTTTTCCCTAGGTGAATGGGTAGGGGTACCATGTACCCCATACTCATTCACATAGGGTGGGGGGCCGGGATCTGGGGGCCCTTTTATTATAGGGGGCTCCCGGATTCCGATAAGCCCCCTGCCCGCAGACCCCGACAACCAACGGCCAGGGTTGTCTGGAAGAGGCTGTTGTCCTCATCAACATGGGGACAAGGTGCTTTGGGGGAGGGGGGCCCCGCAGGGCCCCCCTCCCCCAAAGCACCCACCCCCATGTTGAGGGCATGTGGCCTGGTATGGTTCAGGAGGGGGGGCGCTCGCTCGTCCCCACCCTCTTCCAGGCTGCGTGCTCGGATCGGGGTCTGGTAGGGTTTCTAGGGGGGACCCCACGCCGTTTTTTTCGGCATAGGGGGTTCCCTTTAAAATCCATACCAGACCTAAGGGCCTGGTATGCCCCGCGCTCGCCGCAATAGGAAAATTTGTTTTTCCTATTGCAGCGATCGCGAGATGCAATACCCTGCCCTTGCATCGTATCTGGTCCGTTGGACCAGCATACAGACGAGCGAGCTTTCCGTCGGACCAGCACACAGGGGAGCGGACTTGAGAAACTGAGTCCGACGGAAAGATTTAAAACATGTTTCAAATCTAGGTCCGGCGGGCTTTTGGGAAAAAGTCCGCCGGAGCCTACACACGGTCGGATTGTCCGGTGCCGGAAAGTCCGCTCGTGTGTACGCGACATAAAAGATTTTCTTCCCCCGATTATATACATCATGATCTAATATTTTAGGATCATATAGGTTCTTTTTTCAAAACACCCTTAATAAAAGGACCCTGCATGACCGCTCAACATTGGATTTTACTGTTCACAGACATAAAGAAAATCTTTTATGATTTCAACATGCAGTGTGCGATCTACATCACAAAGTGGGGATAGGCAAGAATGGCTGCATTCACTTAGTTGCTTCAGCATCTGCTGTTATATATAAGATTTGTTGCAATATGAGACCAGACTATATGATCTTATAAAATTAGGACTAGTCAATGATATGTGTGCTCATAAAGAGAGGCACGCATTCTATTTCAAAGCTTTGTTCATTTTTTAACTGTTTTAAGAAGCATTTGTATATCTGCTCTAAAGCTGAACTTCAAGAAGACATGAAAGATACAAATTAGTGGTATATAGGCATACAGAACTGCATTAAATGTATTTTTAGATGGAAATAGTGTATATGCACCTTACCTGAATTTGCACTCAGACTCGGGAAAGAAAAGGGAGGGGCGGGACTGGGACCCAATCAGGTGTTTTGATAGGAGAGAGCCGGACGAGCAGAAGAATTGCCTCTTCAATCTACTTTTGCTCTATCACTGTCCAATCAGCATGCTGGGGGTGAATAGAGGTGACCGCTATACAGTATTTCCTAACTGTAAGCAGTGGGTGTCATTCACCTAGCTATGCTGTGCAGGGGCTGTGTAAACCTCAAGACTGGATGAAGAAAAATTCCAAATCCTTTTGCAGGTAAATAACTCTTATATGTACACTATTTCATCTGTTCATTTAGCTTTTTCCCTGGAATTCAGATTTAAAAGTTTTTAAATGTCCACCTTTGCAGTCAAATTAGACTCACCTCACTATTTGCTATGTGCTCCAATTCACGCATCATACCTAAAAATAAGATTTTTTACTTTACCCAATTTTTTAGTAAAATATAAAAGACGATGTTGCATCAAGTAAATAGATATAAAAAATGTTAAGATTTTAAATTTTGTACACCTGTAAAATGACAAAGTACGGTACCTAAAATTGTCCAAAATAAAAAGCTTTTACAGGTTATCAGTTAAACGTCAACTTTGGCAATAGAATTATTGCTCCCACTCTTGGCATGCTCATGGCAATACCTCACATGTGTGGTGCAATCACCATTTACACATGCGTGCTGGACCTACATGGGTGTTTACATTTGCACGTGAGCACAGAAGTGCTTTTAAAAAAAAAGTCACAATTATTGTTATATAATTTTTTACACCCTTTAAATGTTTCAGCAGGGACAGGCAGCACTCTTTATGGAGACATCAGAGGTTTAGTAGACCCGTGATATGTACCCTGCCCTTCAAAGCATCTCAACAAACACAGATTGTGTTTGATCAGAGGCTTCCCTAACTGTAATGGCCAGGGAAAGAGAGCGCTGAAACCAGAAGTGACAAAATCATTGTCCCTTGCAGCTTTATTTGTAACAGTGAGGACAGCTGTAAATCTGCCCAGACCACCTTTATATTAAAGTTGATCCCCAGCTCTAAAAACAGCTTCAGCCATGACCCTGTTATAACCACCTTCTTTAAGTCCCATGCGGATGTCCTTTGAATAGACGAAACGCATAAGGAGGGGCTAGCGGCCTATGATGTCATCACACCGGCTGGTGTACTGCATCATGGTGTTTTTGAGCTTTTGTTACCCTGGGATGCTTGTAAGTATATTTGCATGCAAAAAATGGTGTTTTAGCAAAAATGTGCTATGGTCTTTTGTATTTTCCTCTAAATCTTACTGAGGAGAATTGCACATTCTGGACAGCCAGCAGAGGACTTGGTGGGTGTGGAGGTTGTTACCATACCCTGGTGTAATTTGCATTTGGTGTATCCTGAGCTCATTATCTCTTATAATCTGGAGACCCTGCTTATCAGGTAAGGGAATTCACATATCTAGGTCCAAGGTGGTTTAGGACTAAAACACGTGAAACTGTGGCATTACATTTTCACACAACATTCTACACCGGCCCACTAGTGGAGCCCGGAAATATTCTTCTGGGAGTGGACTTTCATTTTTACACAAGATTGTTTATATTGGCCCCCTAATGGAGCCCTGAATATTCCTTTGGGAGTAGACTTTCATTTCTGTTATATCATTGTTTTATTTATACTGAATATGGTTTTATTTTTATACTATATTGGTGGTTTTATTAACTGATGTTGGTATTATTTGTAGCACTTTACTGTTTGTTTTCATTGTAGTTTGTTTATCATTTAGTTTTTTTCCTGTATCTGGAACATAGTATGCAGCATTACTTTCTAGCACCAAGCACATAATTATTTGGTGGTTTATTTGTTATAACCACTTGCTGTCCAGAACATTTATATACCCAGCAAGCGTTTAAATCATTACAACTGTTTATGTGCAGATACCTTTAGATGACTTGACATTGACAAAAATAACAGTTGCAGGGACATCCCCCTATATAACCTTTACCATCTCAGCATCAGTTTTGTAGCAAGAAATAGAGAGATCATATGAACAGTGGAATCAGGGGAGGGTGCTGTTTCCTGTATTGTACTCCAGGAAATGGATTTCACTGATAATACGCAAATCCTAATTTCCTGATTGTACTGTAGAGGATGCAAGCTTATTTATAGCATTACAACTGGGGCGTCCAAAAGCAGTCCAACTTAACAGTCATTTGGGTAAGTGTTCATATCCATGCTTTATTTTTGCAACCAAGCTCATACCTTGCCTAAATACTCTGTACCTACATTCTGATTGTAAGTTTTATGTTATAACCTTTTTCTCGTTTGTTTAGTGGTTTCAATTAAGCCTTGCACATCCCCTGAGGAAGCTAACAGCGAAACATGTCGGGCTAGTGTGCAATATTTCTAATTGTGATCTGCAATTTATCTCTCCATTTATGACCACCAAATGCCTGTAATTTTACATTGCTTTAAAATGGCATGTTCTTTTAACTATGTTATGTAATAAAACTTTGTTTCATTTTAACTGATGAAAGTAAATTCTTTCTGTTTCCTTGTACTTGGCACTGCCCCTTATTTTTCCTTGCTTTATCTATCTATGTTGGGATGAGGTGTCTAGCTTAGGGGTGTTGTACCATCAACCAGACCAATTCTTTGCTTCTATTTCTTGAGTGTTTTAATACACCTTTTTTCCTGGTCTGATTGATGACAACACAACAACAATTGGTTTAAGTATCGTATAGTTTGATTCACTATCTATGTTCTAAACTGTAGATGGTTATATAATTTTGTTGTACAATTCATTTGCCCATAGGAATATACTTCTAACCCTGCTTCTTGACTGGCCATTGGGCCTTTCAATCTGGTGCCCCATTTCAGTCCTTTAACCTCCCTATTTTTTCCCCCCTCTATACATTTTTTCTTCCTCCTTTAACTCAAGCATGGCCTCCTTTAGTGGAGAGGCCTGGGAGGGCCTCATGGACAAAATCCAGCAGTCCCAGCATTCCGCTGAGATTTCTGATCAGGACTTGGATCAGGCCTTACTTAGACTTCAACGTCTCTTAGAACGTAAAGTATGGACAATTTGGCATAGGAAATATTTTCAAAAATACATGGATAACAATATAGTCCCTTGGGTACTCAGAGTACAAATCTTTCCCAATTTGAAAAAAATTGATGAATCTTTAAAATCTAGTTGGGAGAATAATTTACAGTCGTGCTCATTTGGTATGATGTCTTTACTATGCACACAGTATGAAGTAGAACTAAAGTCCCTCCATGATTCTATTTCTCGGTGGTATGAGGACTATACACTTATTATCACGAGTACCCGATTTCAGAAAAAGGAACAAGATCTTAAAACACACATAGAAAGATACACATTGAACATTATCCGCACCAAAGAAAATAAATTCCTAAGGGATATGAGTGCACATACAAATGGTTTTGCATATAAATGGACCCAAAACACTAATATGACAAACAAATCTTCTAACTACACTTATGAATCCAATATCAATAAAAATAAAAACGACAATGACACTAACTTATCTTCCTCTTCCTCATCTCTTTCCTCCAGCCAATCCACCATCTATCGTGATCTATCAGGAGATAGATTACCCAAAAGGCGCAAAGGTAACTCGGATGCAGCTTCCACCGAATCACTGACACATCACCTTGGTAATTTGTCAACACGCCGGCCACAACTGGTTCACGCCAAACAGGCACTTTCACGACCGACTCCTCTACCTCACCCGTCACACTCAGTCACTCGCAGCCCACGAGCTTCGGCTTCACTTTCTATGGTTCCCATAGCACCAACTACGTTGAATATTGCTTCTCCTTTACATTCCAACATCACGAACAAGGTAAGCACCACTGAAGCCATTATTTCCCCCTCCGGTACCCCGGTACCAACAGACATCAAACTAGCCCCCCTTTTTTTAGAGAAGGATTAAACTCTAGACCCCTGTCCAATCCTCTATCCACTATCACTCATAGTAAGGAAAGTGACCAACACTTATCGGTAATCAACCTGTCTTCCCATAACGGACACAGAGACACAAGTCTTACAACTAGGCCTTACATTTTATCCTGACTCTCAATGTGATAAATTCTCACTCATCAAAGATTTGCATCTAATTGCACGCAGACTCATTTACAGGACTATTTTTGATAAACCTCCCCTAGAGATACATCCCACAGACCCCAATTCCAATATCCAAGAAAGTATTGAAGAGCACCAAGCTCTTGAGGATTTGATGGAACTTTGGGAGGAGGGACACACCACCGACGACGACGTGGTCTCTATTCCCCCACCAGCATTGTCGATTGCTGGTGTGTCCTCCCCCCCCTCGCAATTATTCAAACCTAAATCTAGACTCTTTCCCTTTCTAAATACTAACCCAAACATATGGGCATTTATTCAAAAAACAACAAAAGCAGTCGAGAACCTCAAAACTTCCACTACCAGGACCTCTAATTTAACTTTAGAACAAAGTGATGCTGTTAAGTCTCTGCAAGCGAATCCTGACATAATAATCAAGCCCTCTGACAAGGGTGGAAATCTGGTCATTATGAACATTTCCCAATATGTGACTATGTGTCAAAAAATTCTCAAAAATCGCAGTTGGTATCGCCCCATCTCGAAAACAGTGATCAATAATTTTGATGCACAGTACCGTACAATTATTTTTCAAGCATACCGTCAAGGTATTATTGACCAGAACACTTTGAATTTCCTAAACGTTAGAGACCCAAGGATCCCTGCTTTCTACGCACTACCCAAAGTGCACAAATCACTGACCGAGCCCCCTGGACGTCCCATAATTTCTGGATGTTCAAGCCTTACTGAAAATGCCAGCTCCTTGGTAGAGAGCTACTTATAACCCCATGTAACGGCACTTTCCTTATACTTCAAGGACACCACTGACCTTCTGAGAACAATCAAAGGTATTTCTCTCCCCCCTGATACCTGGCTAGTAGCACTTGATGTAGAAAGCCTTTACAACGCCATTCCACACAACTTAGGAATTAAAGTGATACAACAACATCTAAATGAGAGAGGTCCATCCTTTGCCAAATACAATGCTTTTGTACTCGATCTATTAGATTACATTTTGAAACACAATGTGTTTATCTTCAATTCCTCCCACTACCTCCAGGTGCAGGGTGTCACAATGGGGACCAAGTGTGCCCCCTCATATGCTAACCTGTACCTGGGGGGGTGGGAAAAGGAGGTCCTTAGCAGGGAGGATCTGAGTCATCTCCATGACAGAATTTTGGCTTGGTACCGTTTTATAGATGATGTCCTTATTTTCTGGTCCGGAACCCAGACCGAACTGAACGAATTTTTACATTCTGCAAATTATTTCAATCAATAACTTCAATCTAAAATTTACTATGCACTGTAGTCAGAACAGCATCAGTTTCCTGGACTTGGTTATCTCCATAAATGCAGAAGGCAAACTTGACTCATCCCTTTATAGAAAGCCCTCAGCGGGAAATACCATACTCCACGCCCAAAGCTCGCACCCCACTTCCCTAATCAGAAGTATCCCCTATAGTCAGTACCTAAGGCTTAAACATAACTGCAGTAAGGACTCCGACTTTAGAAGTGCAGCTAGGGACCTATACAGTAGATTGATAGGGGCTATAGCCATGCTTGTCTTAAAGAAGCCTTTAACCGAGCAAACTCAGAAAATAGAAACTCTTTGATTTTTTCCAGTAAACGGGCTAAAAAATCTGACACTGTAAGAGTCATTACTCAATATTCATGCCAACACCAACAATTTAGACGCATATTAACGAGATTCTGGCCACTTCTATCTGCAGACCCTACTGCAAGTAAATACATAAAAAATATTCCTGAAATCACCTTTAGACGAACTCCTTCTCTAAGGGACCGATTGGTTCGAAGTCACTTCCAAACCACACAACCTTCTTCAAATCACACTACCTGTGGTACCTTCCCCTGTGGTGCAAGCGATGTATGTGAATACGTTGATGCAAAAACAAAATTCAAGCTTCCTAACGGCAGATGGCATTTCATCCAGTCTAGGGTCACCTGCCAGACACCGGGCGTTATATACTTTGCCCAGTGTCTGTGCGGTGGCTTCTATATAGGCAAAACAAAAAGACTATCTTTCAAACGCATACAAGACCATATTTAACCCATAAAGAAAAACAAAATGGATACTGCCATCATCCGGCATGTTGGCATATATCACAATTTCAATCCACACATGATTACATTTTTGGCACTTGAACATATCCCCCCAGACTCTCGCGGTGGCAGTGTTGATCGTACCCTGCTACAGATAGAGGCTCGGTGGATATACGACCTTTAAGCTACATCATTTCCTGGCTTCAACGAAAGCCTTAGCTTCAAGTCTTTTCTTTAGTCCCAATGAATGCTATTTATTGGTCCCTCCCCCCATTTAGGTTGTGTCCCATGTTTGTATTTAATTTTCTCCACCCCTTTCTTTTCCTTTTTATCCTCCTTTCCCTCCTTCCTTTGTTCCCCTTTTCCCCCTTTTTTCGCCCCCTCCCCTGCAGTCAATTTCCTTTTTTCATTTTCCCACTGGATAAGATATTTATCTGTACATATAAATTGATCATGATGTATATCCACTTATTTGAATCTTATTTCCTATTTTGTGTCTTATGTATTATATTTATTATCTTTGTTAGACAACTTATGCTATTGTTTATGATTATTTATTTATTGTTTGTTTTTCATGTACATTTACTGTAAATGAACTTGGTTGCATATTAAACACTTGGCTGGCCGGAGCAGTCTTTTGGTCCCGCTCCGTTATCCCTACTTCTGTTCTATTCTACACTTCTTCGGCTCATCAGTGCTGGCCCCCGACTTTTGTTTCCCATTCGCTTCGATCCTGGGAAATGTCTTTGGCGGGCCATACGGACGCCCAGGGCTTGCCCTATCCATCATGTAGCAGGCCCTCATTCACGCCTGGCAGCGCCGGGTACCCCTCGGATCCCAGGCAGGCTTCGGCCACCTTGGATCACATTCCCCCTTCACGATCTCTGCACACCCAGGAGAACGGCGGCGGGGTTGGGGTTGTTCCATGCACGTCCTTCTCGTCGGAGGGGAGATTTAAACCGGCTGATCTGACTGTCATTTCAGCCAGAGCCGGAGGGAGACACATCTACACTGTGGCAATTTCTTCTTGCTTCCTATCTCTCTTTTCGTTCACTGGCTTCCCACTCATATTGACTCCTTCCACCACCAACGCTCCCTCTCTTCATTATAAGGGCACTCACTGTGGGGTTTTGTTCCAACCTTCCTATATCCTATGGCTCCTTCAATCTGTGGTATTTTCTGAAAGTTCCTTGTTTTTGGTCACATTTTCTGCCTTACCCTCACCAAAAATTCCTTTTACACATTTTTCCATTTTTGCTTATGCTCCCCAGATCTCAAACATAGATTTATACAGATTTTTTTTTTTTACATTTATTTTTCCAGTCTGCCTTTCGCAGCCTAGCCCACAGAGTCCCATTTCAGACTCAATTAAGTGCTTCTCCTTCATGGACTACTAGACAAACATATTTTTGTGAGTATTTACTCTAAGAGACGATTGTCCTCCCTTTTTTTCAAATTCATACATCTACCTTTCTATTAGTCTAACTTTATGAACCCTCACTGTCCTCTAGAGTCTACTGAGGAAGCTAGCAGCGAAACATGTCGAGCTAGTGTGCAATATTTCTAATTGTGATCTGCAATTTATCTCTCCATTTATGACCACCAAATGCCTGTAATTCTACATTGCTTTAAAACGGCATGTTCTTTTAACTATGTTATGTAATAAAACTTTGTTTCATTTTAACTGATGAAAGTAAATTCTGTTTCCTTGTACTTGGCACCGCAAAAATCCCCTTATTTTTCCTTGCTGTATCCAACTTAATGATGGTAACACAGCAAACAACGCCAACAGGCCTAGATAACAAAGGTCAAGAGGGAGTAAACAGACACACAGAGCAGCTTGTAGCACCTTATGCCTGAGACTGGCATAAAGAGGAGAAAATAAAATCTCAAATTTTAGGTCTTCACATACATCCTGCATTAAAGTTCCAGATATTTAACTTTTCATTCACTTGGGAAAACCAACTCTATCACATATTCTTCTATGTCCCAATTTTTGAGCAAAACTACAAAAATTTCCAGCTGACAGTTGAGATTATGTGATCACTTATAAAAAAAAAAAAAAAAAAAAGGTATTTGTAATGCTTTTTGTTTTTTACATATACACAAATGTTTCACCTTTCATTTCTATTTTTAACCAGATGGGTTGTTTTACAAAGTAAGGCTTTAAATATATCTAGTTAGGTTATGGAAATCCCTTTCTCAAGCCAACATAAGTAATACCATAAGAGACTTTGACTACTAATGTTAAATAGAGAGAATATTGGCATTTAAAAATCTAACATATGATAAATTTGTTTCTTCTTGGCCTCTGTGGTTACGATTTCACAGATGTGCAATTTAAGAATGATGGCTTGTAGAATGTTCCACTATAAACAATTTTTTACATTGACGAATGTATGACTTCATTGTTTGCACCTTGTATTTTACTCTAATAAAAACCTATTGAACAGAAAAAACACGAGTGTGGGGAAAACCTTATTGGCACAGTTTGGCTTATGCATCCAAAAAGGTACTGATATGTTGATATGTTTCACTTTTGTTGCCAGCGGTTTAGACATTAATGGCTGTGTGTTGAGTTATTTTGAGTGGACAGCAAATTTACACTGTTATACAAGCTGTACACTCACTACTTTTCATTGTAGCAAAGTGTAATTTCTTCAGTGTGGTCACATGAAAATATAATAAAAACTTTACAAAAACCTGAGGGGTGTACTCACTTTTGTGAGATACTAATATATATATATATATATATATATATATATATACCGCATTTATCGGCGTATAACACACACTTTTTTCCCCTTAAAATCGGGAAAATTGTGGGTGCATGTTATACGGCGATCCCCCGCCGATCCCCCGCTAATTGTGAGCGGAGGATCGAGCCGTCGAGATACATAGCCGAGTGTACTCGGCTCGGCTCACATTCACGCCCAGTCTCGTCGTATGATGGACATACCACAGGGACTAGGCGTGACTTTGAGCGGAGCCGTGTCGAGTACACTCGGCTACTCTCTTTAAATTCTTAACATAGTATCTAAATGTGTTCTGATCCTAAGCAGAGCCTGTTCAGGTATTTTTTTTATGTGACAAAGCAGATCTCACCATCCTAACATAAAAATCCAGAGAACAATAGGTATTTTACAGAGAATAGTTTAAACTTAGAAATGCTGTTTCTTTCATATGAGAAGATGCGTTTTCCTTTATACTGGTGACTCAGTCTTTCCAGGGAAGCCAATTATAAGTGTAAAAATATATACCCTCCTGGTACATGTGCTGTCCCTGAGAGTAAGGGATACAGAATAAATTAACACCAACAGGCTTATCCATTAAATCAGTGCAGGGAATAAAGCCCTAAAAGGCAACATGCAAAACCAATAGCAACCCATATCAAGGAGTTTCCATCTTTATCATAAGACCATAGATGCAGTGAGCACAAAACATTTAATTTCATGAACCAGCTTTATTTGCTGATGTACTGTGGTAAATACTTTGGAATATGTAAAGCTTATACCATACACACTGATTTTTCTAGTGATACAGTTCTTATACTGTCAGACAAAAAGGAAAAGGAAAGCGCCTCTAAGTGCAGACTATATTAAAGTGGTTGTAAACCCTTACAGACCACTTTGTGCTACAGGTAAGGCTAAAATAAGACTTACCTGTAGCTACCCAGGATAGCTCCTAAACCTGCACGGTTTAGGAGATATCCCCTTTATTTGCATGTGCCGACGTCATCGGCACATGTGCACTGACACAAAACTGACACAAACTTAAGCAACGGCACGTATGTGCCATTGCTTCAGTGAGTGTGCCTTTACCGCACGCATGTGTGGGAGTGATGTCATCGTGGCTCCGGCCAATCACAGCGCCGGAGCTGCTATACCCGGAAGTAACCCCTGGGAGTGATGTTGGCTGCCGGAGTGGTGTACGGGCACCACAGCAAGGGCTTCAATCTCAGGTGAGTATTACATAATGAGCAAGTATGCTATGCATACTTGCTCATTATGCCTGTCTTGCAGGTGTAAGTTTTTTTTTTTTTTTTTTTAAGTGGGTTTACAAACACTTTAAAACTTTAATACGACCAAGACTGCCAAAAATGGCAACTCACAGAAACCATGAACCGGACCGAGACAGAAGTACAGTAAAATCACACTTGTTTATTAATAAAAATAAAATGGTAAATAGAGTAAGTGTAGAGTCCAGTAACCAGATCAGGTAGTCAGCCAAGCCAGAGTTCAGTAACCAGATTGGGTAATCAGCCAAGCCAGAGTTCAGTAACCAGATTGGGTAATCAGCCAGGCCAAAAGTCAGGGATCCAAGTAGAGGAACAGCAAGCAGGATAAGGAGCCAGAAGGCACATCAGCAAAGCCAGTCTTTAAACAGGAACGCAGGAGATGGTTTCTTGTGATGTGACCAAGGCGAAGGCAGAGATCAAGTGAGCTGGATGGCTTTAAGTAGGCAGAACTGACGAGGAGAGTCAACAACAGCTGGGTAACTGTGGAGAGAGATGGGAGCTGGCAATTAGCCGACAGCTGAGTGGCCAGCTCAGAGAAGGAAGGAATGAGCCCAGCCCTGACACTCACATAATGTGTATAAAGCTCATCCATGATGCAGTGGGTAATGTCCGCCAAAGAGCCACCAGGGACACTGACTGGTGACAGGTGACAGTACAAAAAGAAAAAAATAGATAGATAGATAGATAGATAGATAGATAGATAGATAGATAGATAGATAGATAGATAGATAGATAGATAGATAGATTTTTTTTATGATTTATTTTTATCACACTTTGACCAGAGCAATATAATGTTACCATAGTAACATTGTACTACTCTGGGGAAGTGATCAGTATTTATTTTTATTTTTTTTACACATTATGCTTGCATAGAGCAATTAATTTCATTGTTTTATGCAAGCATTTTACTGAATTAAATTGATTCATTCAGTCTGTTTTGCTGTGATTTGCCAAAGCTAATCACATGGTACAGATGGGCTGTGATTGGCCCAGTCTGTACCATGCGATCACACTGAGCAATCACATGTGATTGGATACAGCAGTCAAATGGCACCAGCAGCAGGCTGGTACAGTGATCAGTCATTGGCTGTATCCTGTGGACGCAGCCGGTCACAGATCGCAGCTGAGCGCTGGGCACATTCTGGGAGGACATTATATGACATCCACCCGGATAGACAAGAGGTTCCTGCCAGCGTCATCCTACTATAGGCCAGACGGGAACTGGTTAATCTACACTCAGTACCCCATAATGACAAAGTGAAAACGGAATTTCATAAATCTTTGCAAATGTATGAAAAAAGAAAAACTGAAATATCGCATTGGCATAAGTATTCAGACCCTTTGAAACAACACTTGAAATTTAGCTCAGGTGTCTCCCATTTCTCTTGATCATTGCTGAGATATTTCTACAACTTGATTGGAGTCCACCTGTGGTAAATTACGAAAATTGATTGGACATGATTCAGGAAGGCACACGCCTCTCTGACTGAGCTGACAATACACACTGTATCAAAGCAAAAGCTATGAGGCCAAAGGAATTGCCTGCAGAGTTAAGAGACAAGATTATTGCAAGGCACAGATCTGGGACCTGGGCACAACTAGGACTCTTGGCCATCTGGACAAACTGAGCAATTGGGGAAAGAGGCTTAGTAAGAGAGGTGACCAAGAACCTGATGGTCTGGACTGAGCTCAAGAGATCCTGTGTAAAGATGGGACAAGGTTTCAGAGGGACAACCATCACGGCAGGCCTCCATGGATCTGGGCTTTATGGCAGAGTGGCTAGAGGGAAGCCTCTCCTCAGTAAAAAACACATAAAAGCCCACTTGGAGTTTGCAAAAAAACACACAAAGGACTCTCAGACTGTGAGGAATATGATTCCCTGGTCTGATGAAACCAATATTGATCTGGTTGACCTCAGTTCTAAACATTATGTCTGGAGGAAACCAGGCACCGCTCATCACCTGTCCAACACCATCCCAACAGTGAAGCATCATGCTGTGGGGGTATTTTTTCAGCAGCAGGGACTGAGAGACTGGTTGGGGTTGAGGGAAAGCTGAATGGAGCAAAGTACAGAGATATCCACAATGAAAACTTGTTCCACAGCGCTCAGGACCTCAGACTGAGCCGAAGGTTTACCTTCCCACATGACAAGGATCCTAAAAGCACACAGCCACAACAATACAGGAGTGGCTTAGGGACAACTCTGTGAATGTCCCATACAGGAGTGGCCCAGCCAGAGCCCTGACTTGAACATCTCTGGAGAGACCTGAAAATGGCTGTCTGCTGATGGTCCCCATCCAACCTGACTGAGCTTGAGAGGATTTGCAAATAAGAAAGGCAGAAAATCCTTCAATTCAGGTGTACAAAGCTTGTCGTGTCATAACCAAAAAAGATGTAAGGCTGTAATTGCTGTCAAAGGTGCTTCAACAAAGCGTCTAAATACTGGAGAAGTACATGAGATATTTCAGTTTTTTCTTTTTAATAAATTCACAGACGTTTTTAAAATTCTGTTTTCACTTTGTTAGTATGGGGTACTGAGTGCAGATTAATGAGAAAAAAATTTAATTTAAACAAGTGTATTATCAGACTGTGATAAGGCTATATATTACTGATCAACAGGTGAACAGGATCACTGTCGCTAAAAAAAGTCAGGTACAAAAAAATATTTAAAAAGGGTGAGGATAAAACAATGGTTGCCAAAAACTTTTAGAATTTAGTCAAACCCGACTGCACTTTATTGCTCAAAAAAATTTTTTAGAGGCTTTTTCCCAAAACAACAAAAAAAATATAGTTCTAGGGTCCTCTTTTAAATGCGCACAATACTCTACATCGGTCTCTTAATAGCTACCCACATCAGGACAGCAACAGGGTGGAGTTTACTAAAGCTGTGGCCCTAAGACTGTACCTGAATAAACTTTTCCCATTAAGAAACCTTAGTTTGAGATATTTAGATTGACCTCTTTTGATCTTGAGATCGCCCAAATCGTCCACTTCGCTCCTCCTAAGACATCCTGATTCCCAGCTCCCTTTTTACCTCCTCCCATGCTCAACATCAGGACCGCTCCAGAACTTCTGGAACTCCCCACCTCAATATGTCCAGCCAGGCCCTACCTTTTTCACAAAACCAAAGTGCAGCGCTAGGAGCATCCAGTATATACTAGACACATATGTGAAAAACAAATAAAATAATTATTGAACATATACATATAACACCATCAAATGTGAAAAGCCAGCAAAAGCCCTGCTTTAATTAGAGTGTCCAAATAAAAAACCAGGACAGCAAATGGTGAAAGTCCATAACGAAAGGTAAAGAAAGGTGTCTTCTCCAAACGGAAAGTAACAGTAGACGCTGGGAGGCGTGTGTGCACTCAAATGGGAAGGCGACAGCAGATATCACAGCACATAGATCTCCAATGAGTATAAATGGATACCCTTACCGGATCCGTAGGACGCACATACCGTATAGCAGTGCGTCAAATAGGCGACCATTACACGGTCTTACCATGTTACAGGACTAGATATGCCAGGATCCCGCCATCTATGTTAGAGTTCCACTCTTCCAAGGCAGAGGGGCGATGAAACATTGCAGTACAGACACTCATGGTTTGCATGTGAAGTCTCAAAGGCACCAGGATTTCTTTGCTGTCTCAAGTCTACCTTGATGGGTTCCAGCGTGTTTATGAAAGGAAGAAGAGGCCGTAGTGGTGGTGGTGGGGAAGGGTCGGGGCTTCTGACGGTTGTGGGTGGATGCAAAATCATTGAAGGAGGACATAAGTTCAAGAATAGATTTCAGGGGGGGACTGTGGTGGAGATTTAGAGCATTCATATTTATATCAAGGAGCTTCAAGGGAACCATTGTGAGGACTTTCTAATTAGATTACCATACCCCGTTTTATTTATATATATATATATATATATATATATATATGTTATATATATATATATATATATATATATATATATATATATATATATATGTGTGTATATTAAGGTATGTGTGTATATATATATATATATATATATATATATATATATATATATATATGTTTTATAGGAATGTATGACTTAATATTTCTAGGTTTAATCATGAGAGGTGGGTCTAGTAACTGTTATCTGTATCTCAAAACACACCAACGTCTTTTGGTCTGTTGTTTGCATATCATTTGTTCGTTGAGATGGCCATTTCAGACATAGTGGCCCTACCTGATCACAAGCCCTTGAAATGCTAATTTATATTAAGATCAAACAGGACTAACCGTTTTAAGGCAGACACAGAGGCACCAGAGAGTCTAATGTTTAAGCATGTTTAACTGGGCTTGAAATTATGAACCAATGAACATTTAGTAGGCTTCAGAGGTAGCCAATGCTTATGTGAGCAACTCTAGACCAATGAGAAGGTCCCAGGGGGGTAGAACCTGGATTGGTGGGAAAAGGGGCATGGGGGGTGTAAAGCAGTCGAGAGAGCTACCCCTGATCTCTTCAGCTCACAGTCTAGCTGGAAGATGGCCACACGTAAGAATATCTGTGTAATGTATGCTCTTACCTCTCTATACTTCTTGCCTAACTTTTTCTATTGTAGGATTTTGCCTTAATATATTATTAATCTCTATGACCATTATAGCAAGATTTTGTATCATTGTTGTTTTTAAGGTTGTATCATTTATGTTATAGTTTCTAATCTTGGATTAATACGTTTCTTTTTTGTACAATAGTAAGTTTAAATAAATTAGATTGTTATCTTTTTTCGCACAAGTATCATTCGTTCTTAATTTCATGGGTTGATTCATATAGATAAAAGGTTTTTAATCACTTATTGATTAAATTGATTGATAGTGAAGAGGGTCTGAATACTTTAGGAATGCTTTGTACAGCAGTATAATTTTTAGCTTTGTTTTTGTTATTATGTTCTTTCTTATATGTTGGATGAACTGGTCTCTGTTAAAAATGTATGATTTTTTATTCTATATATTTTGTATTCTATTAGCTATACTTTTTGAATATACTGAATGTTTTTTTTTTTATAAATAAATAAATACATTTATATATTTATATATAAATGTATCTATTTTGGGCTTTCCACTGAGGCACAGAGCAGATAGGTATATTATAAGTATATAAGAAGTGTTATTAAAAAAAATGTTTAAAATCACTTCAAAGAAATGTGAAAATGGCATGGTGCATGTTAGCTATACCAGTAACGTTTTAATGGTTAAATGAATTGTGTTACAAATAATTCCGAAGAGAATGCCATTCAGAGTTTCTACAATATCTCTTACATAATCAAAAGGCTAGGTAGCTGGTTATGCAATTACTTTAGGAAGTTAGGATCAGAATCTGGAACAGCATTTTCTCCTAGAGAGATAAAAACTTCAGCCATGCTGTTACACTCTTTTTCATACCAGCAAGCTATACTGTAGGGTTAAAATAAACATCTCTTCACATGTGAGCATTAATTACCATACCTTTGAAGACTCTCTTTTCACCCAAAACTCCCTGTCATCATACCATCTGGAATCTAGCACTTTCACATGAACCTTTAGTTCCAACAGACATCTACTGCTACAGAATAGCTTGTCAGGAATCAGTAGGATCTAGGCATCTTTTCTAATTGCTAACTACAGGTTATAACACACACTCTGAGTCTTCAGTCTTTACGGGCGGCAGTCTCAAATCCTTTTCCTTTGCCTGTTCCTTCACTGTAAACTGTAGACTAGAAGCACAATCATGTGTCTTGAAAACTCACAAACGTGCCCAAAGAAGAAATCTGTAGACACAAATATTACAACTCACTTCCCAAAATATCTTGCTCTGCTGGCCTATTAGAACCTGCTAAAATCTGCTCTCCAACTCAGTATAGATGAACCAGTTATGGAGCTATTTACAAAGAGGGCACAGATTGACAGAAAATACGGGGCGCAGTGCACAACGTCACTGGAATGATTACAATCAGAGTTGCCATTAAATAAGGACCCCCACCTCAAGGAGGAAGGAAGCAGACAGCAGTGAATAATATGCATCATACCAAATCCAGGAAACCCAAGGTACTCTTTTATACACTCATGAGGCATTGACAAGTGCTAATTCTAGGACCAGTAACTGTGAGTCATATTCATCTATTTACAATTCAAAGGGAGACAGTGAGCTAGAATTTTGAACTACTGTAATGTGCCATTCTGTAAACAGCTTTCCCTTGACAATTAGCCTTTTATTACATTTTACCTTATGAGCTCCAAAATATACACATTAAAACTGTATCATTATTATTTGAAATAATGTAGCAAGTGTAGTTTAGCATACTTTTTCCACTGCAGACACATAAATGGTTCATGCAATTTTTCTAAAGAACACTATATCAAGGTAGCTTTTATTGTCTCACTAAAAATAGTAATCATTTAGATGTATAAGCACCTACAAAAGTAGGTTTTCTCTCATAAAAGAAGTGGACCCAAACATTTGGGATGATAGTCAACCTCTGTGCTAAGCAATGTGCAAACAACACAAAACAATCTCATGCGCTCAGGAGCTTAGTCCATAAGTACGTGGTGTAGCCAACCCTTTGGGCAGAATATGGAAAGTCAAACGTCTTGCTGCCCTCCTAAGAGCAATGGGTATCCTTAGAGCTGAAACATGTAGAAAAACAGGGAGGGCGCACGGACCTTGCGCATTACCAAAGATAAAATTTATTCAAATAGTAAAAGAAAGAGTCATACTCACAAATAAACGTTTAAAAAAGGCTTAACATTGCTCCAAGGATTCGGAACTGTGTCTTCTAGACACCTGCAACCTGGACCGGGTGTTTAGGAGGAACCAGATGGTGTCGCAAACGGCTTACGCGCTACGAGGAGTACCCTCTTCATCAGAGCCTCAGCGGTAGCTACAGTTCCGAATCCTTGGAGCAACGTTAAGCCTTTTTTAAACATTTGTTTGTGAGTATGACATTTTATCTTTGGCAATGCGTAAGGTCGGTGTGCCCTCCCTGTTTTTCTATATGTCTAAGCAATGTGCAGACAGGAACTTATACAGAGACACATGTGCATGTCACACAGCAGGGAGAATGTCTGCATAGCTAACAAGTATTTTAGGTGTTAAGGTTAAGCCTTAGAGTTAAGCTTAAAGTGACACTAAACCAGATGCTTATTTTCAAAAATAGTCCACATGCACCAGGTATTTAATAGATCTATTTTTTGTGAAATTGTTTCTTAAAGAGAAATTCCACCCCACCCCCCCACCAAAAAATGAAAAGTCAGCAGCTGCAAATACTGTAGCTGCTGGCTTTTAATATTAGGACACTTATCTGTCCTATCGATCCCTCGATGTCGGTACCCCAGCCATTTTTCCGATCGGCTCTCGGGTGCTGCCACCACCATTCGTGGTAAGGGAAACTGGCAGTGAAGCCTTTCGGCTGTCCTATCTATCCTATCGATCCCTCGATGTCGGTACCCCAGCTGTTTTTCCGATCGGCTCTCGGGTGCTGCCACCACCATTCGTGGTAAGGGAAACTGGCAGTGAAGCCTTTCGGCTTCACAGTAGGTCCCCTATTGCGTATGCGCAAAGTGTGCTGTGCTTTTAAACTGGCCCGGTGGCGGAGGAAGAAGGAGGGGGGCCAAGATCGCAGTGGCGCAGTGTCCCGGAAGTTGGTGACGGGTACCTGTCAAAAACAGGTACCCTCCCCCCCCCTGAAGGTGACAAATGTGGCACCGGACGGGGGGAGGAAGCAGATAAGTGGAGCTTCAACTTTTGGATGGAACTCTGCTTTAAGCAGGCTATACATGGAGCAAATTTCTTTCCTGCAACCACAGGCTGCAGTAAAAAAAAGGACTTGATTCCCCCATCAACATATACAGTGTTGACAGGATAATCCCTCTTGCTGAGCCTGGGAGAAGACAGTGATTGTTGCTAGTGGCTATGCCAGCCACTAGCAATAATCGCATGCAAAATTTGGCAGGCTGGTTGTACTGGCCGAGATTCAAACCATCTATGAACAGCCTTATGCCGCGTACACACGGTCGGAATTTCCGACAACAAATGTTCGATGGAAGCTTGGAAATTCCAACCGTGTGTAGGCTCCATCGGACATTTTCTGTCGGAATTTCCGACAAACAAAAATTGAGATCTGGATCTCAAATTTTCCGACAACAATGCCTTGTGACATCGTAACATCTTCAGTGAGCTTGCAAACCTCTTTTTTCCCCTTGCATTTCTGTGTGTTCGGAATGAGCAGTGCACATTAGTTAAGGTCATGTGCACTGCTCTATGCATACTACACATGCCATAGTCAATGATTCATTGTCCCTAGTCCATGTCGGGAGTAAGATAAAGAGGATGGCTAAATTCTTACTTACAGCGGGACCATGGAGAATGAATGTAGCCACCCTCTAACAGGAAGTCCGATCACAGCAGAAAAAAAAAGGAATTTGGAGGCGACTAAGAGGAATTAGAAGGTAATTTTTGGAGTTAAAAATACATACCTTTTTAACCCAGAATTTAGTGACACTTTTGTGGTTATGTAAGTCTTTACAAAATTTACTGACATATAGACATCCCAAATTCACCAATTAAAACGGAACTACATTGTACTTGAGCACCACAAACCAAAAGCACTATTTCATTCCTTTTTAATGTTCAAAGCAAACGTCCCCATCCATCCATGTCTCCATGCTTTATTTTGCAGAGAAATTACTTTGAAAAGGACCCCTCTAGCATTTCTGGACTAGGACATCTTGAGTAAGGATTAATGATTTATGTCGCATTTACATTCTGAAATCCATCTACCCTTAGCTCAGGCATGCATGTGGCAATGTGTGCTTAGCTGAGAAAACCCCTCCTCCCCTTCTGTCTCCTGGAATGTATGACATTTGCCTAGTCCTGGAATCCAGGAAGTAACTAAAGAAATGTAAAAAAAAAATTAAAACAAGAAAATATGATATACTTTTCGTATCTATTTACTAATGCTAGCAGCATAAGGATTAAAAATAGTCAGTGTTGATTGAGAGAGGGAAGTTCGGCTTTAATAAGACGCTAAAATAATTGACCAACATCCCTCACTCTTCATAAATGTTCTTTTGAAAAAGTTGGACCCACAAACACAAGTTCAATCCATCTCTTTGATTGCAAAGTTTATTCTTAATCCAAAAATACTCCAATCCAATGATACTGTATAAGTAATCTTCCAACTTCTATTAACAGGTGGACTGAATTAAGAACCAAATGACAACATTTAACCACTTGCCGACTGGCTCACACCGATATACGTCGGCAGAATGGCTCACCTGCACAAACAGACGTACCTGTATATCAGTCCGTAAAAGCAGGATAGCGGGCGCACTTGCTGCGCGGAGCATGCCCACGGGTCCTGTGAACTCGATGTCCACTGGCGGACCGCGATCACAGCGAGGAGAGGCAGAACAGGGAACTGCCTATGTAAACAAGGCATTTCACCGTTCTGCCTAGTGACATGACAGCGAACTTCTGTTCCCAGTGATCAGGAGCAGTGATCTCTGTCATGTTTCAGTAAGCCCACCCCCCCTACAGTTAGAACACTCCCTCCGGCTTCAGGTGCTGCTTGGGGTTTGGGGGAATCCAGATGTGTCCCCCGCCAGTCAGCTCACACCCCAACTGCCCCTGCACCCCCGATCCATTGCCGCTCTGAGCGGCATCCCTCCTTCCCCTCCCGCCGCCTCCAGCTTCTCCCTGCACTGATCTCCATGATCTATCTCCCTGCACTGATCTCCACGATCTATCAGGCTGGGGAGCGCGGTGGGGGGGAAGCGGTGTGAGTGGAGGTGAAGTTGGGGCTTGGGGGGATTAGTAAACATGTGTTTACTAAGCTCCCCCCTGTAGAAGAGAAAGCGCATGCAGCGATCACTACTGATCACTGCTATATGCCCACTGACACTGACAGCTGATATATTGTAACCACGAGTGTTACAATGTATCAGACTGTCTTTTTCTGAATGAATGGAATCCCTGTACAGATTCCTCATTTATTCAAGTAAAGTGCTGCAGAGAATCTGATATCTCGCCAAAGACAATCCCCCCCCCCCCAAAAAAAAAGTTAAAAATGACTGTAAAAAAAATGTAAAAAGTAAAAAAAAAAAAAAAAACACAAACATAGTAAGACCCCCCAGGTCTGCCTGCACTCACCCTTCCACAGTCTCAGTCCCTCCCTTGCACTCCCACCTCCACGGATACCTCAGCTTCTCCTTCCGGCCAACCTGATCCATCCTGATTGGCCAGGAGGCTAAGCCGGAAGATGATAGCGAATATTAATTCGCTATTGTAACAAGTGGGTGGATCCGGGGTGCAACCTGAGCCTCAGGCTCTAATCATGTGGCTTGAAAAAAAAAAAAAAAACATACAAACGTATGAGTCCGGCACCCTGCAGCAGGGCGGCGCCCCAGCGCCCCTAATGGACCGGCTGTTAATGGTAAGACCCCTTTCATATGGAGCGGACCCTGACAAGCAGATCCACCTGTTCAGCGGGGGATCTGTCTGCTGATCCCCACTGAGAAGGTGGATGACAGGCCCATGTCCGCTCCACTGATGCAGAGCGGACACGTACACAGCTCGCTATTCTCTATGGGACAGTCGGATGGAAATGGACCGCCTGTCCATTTCCATCAGATGCCATCCGTTCAGATCTGCTAGATGGATGGGGAATGGAATTCCCATCTGTCTGTTTTTAGTGGACTGGATCAGATGCGGACGGGTGTAAACGGACATATGTCCATTTACATCAGTCTCTCTACAAAGAACAATGGGTGGTCTGATTGGGCCCGCCTGAAAAACGGACAGGCAGACCCGAACAGTGTGCTTGTGTGAGAGGGGCCTAAGGCCTTGTTCACACAGGGCATACACAGCGTACCTTTACAGGGATGCACAGGTGTTCCGTGCATCTCTGTGCAGGCAGTCCCATTGATGTCATTTGGGATGTAGCGCCTGCACGAACAGAGCCATTGCTCCCAATTTTACATCCATGTAGGTCCGCATGCATGTCCCTGAGCTCACACTGTCTGCGTTCGGGGTAATGTACCCACACCCACACCGATGTCAGATTGGGAACAGCAGCTATGCCTGTGCAGCCGTTGCATCCCAATTGACATAAATGGGACTGCCTGTATGGAGATGCACGGAACACTTGTGTATCCCTGTACAGGTAAACATGGCCCTCCATGGGCGTACACTTTAGTATGCAACATATGAACGATGCTTTCTTACTAATTTAGCAGGAATTTTGTAAGTTACATTGTGTTTATGTACAATATTAATGATTTTAGTGTATTTTTGTGAAAATACCAATATGATGAACATTTGCGTAATTATTGCGGGGCCCAAAACATCAGTAGCACTTTTTTTTATTCTACAGGCCATGTGCTTTCAGAAAATATATGGTTTGGGGGGTCTTTCACAAATTCTGAAAGCTATACATGAAAAATAAAAAAGCAAAGGAAAAATTGCAAAAATGGTCTGGCCACCTGAGTGTACAAAATGGAGCACGGGGCCTGGCAGCGAAAGGGTTAAAGGTTAAGGTGGTAAAATAAATGTTAAAGGTTGTATAAGGGTTACATTTAGGATAAGGGTTGAATTTCCAGGTCACATTAATGGCTAACATTGTATTAGGGTGAGGTTAAGATTGCCAAAAAAGAAATAGATTTGTCATGGGACTTTTGGAGAATGGTGCCAAGAAAAATAAATAACAATGTTTTAAACAAATACAAAATTTATCTCATATTACGTAATAAAATTAGACACATTTTCACATAATATATATTGTCATAAAAAACATATCCCAGTGTGTGCATATATTGCTGGTAATGGTATATACCCAAAATTACAAAAGCATTGAAGTTGTTATATTCTTAAAGCTGTAGTCTCTATGCGTTTTGTAGGGCAACGCCCACTTCCTCAGGAGAGAGACAGCCAAAATTTGGTTTGTGTGTATCTGTGGAAAGATCACAATATAAGCAAAATAACATATATGAAAGTTTTGCAGTAGTGAATTTCCATTTTGGGACCACTCAACATAGTGTAGGTGCGCTACAAAAATATACAAAGGCACAGTGTGCGCCATCAATTATGTAAGTGTGTCAAGGGTCCCAGCAATGTAGAGATAGCTCCACATTGTAGGTTTCAACCTGACATACAAGGGCAAAAAGAGAAAGAACCCTACATAAAAAACAAAGAATAATACTATATTCAGAATAGAGTGAATGATGATTCACATGCCAAGTGACTAAGGATTGGACCAATAAGTTTATAATGGGGAAAAAAAACCCAAAACATAAAATCCAGTGGGATGAGTGATATAGAATATTGAACTAAAAAGTGAAGGCAATGGTGTAATAATTACGACTGTTACCATATTGCAGTAAACTACCTTTAGAACCACTTTAGGGCCTAACTTATACCCCAAAAAGAGCATTTTCACTTTCTATTTTAGAGTAAATATTAGTTTATCCATCTACCATCTGCTGTGTAATTATTTTTGAAACTGATTTTATGTTCCCCTTAAACAAGATTACATTCTTCCATGTTAAAGCAGATACTTTTACAAGAACAGTGAATCTGCATAAGCATTCTAAAACTGCATTAGCAGCCCTAGGGATAGATGAATACAGAGAGAACACAGCAAAAGGTGTTTAAACTTTGCAGTTGCAGACTAAGCTTTTCCACACAGATTTTAATCTGCCAGATCAGCAAAATTTACCAACTGTGTAGTATAAGGCTCTGTCTGAATGGATATAATTTGAATAGATTGTTTAGTTACTTATTCCAATTTTATCAGAGCTCAGGTGTCCCAAATAATAGTCCCACAGCAGCTAGATAAATACTGTATATAATGCTCTTATAGGGCGTACACACGGTCGGACTTTGTTCGGACATTCCGACAACAAAATCCTAGGATTTTTTCCGACGGATGTTGGCTCAAACTTGTCTTGCATACACACGGTCACACAAAGTTGTCGGAAAATCCGATCGTTCTGAACGCGGTGACATAAAACACGTACGTCAGGACTATAAACGGGGCAGTGGCCAATAGCTTTCATCTCTTTATTTATTCTGAGCATGCGTGGCACTTTGTCCGTCGGATTTGTGTACACACGATCGGAATTTCCGACAACAGATTTTGTTGTCGGAAAATTTTATATCCTGCTCTCAAACTTTGTGTGTCGGAAAATCCGATGGAAAATGTGTGATGGAGCCTACACACGGTCGGAATTTCCGACAACAAGGTCCTATCACACATTTTCCATCGGAAAATCCGACCGTGTGTACGGGGCATTAGTGTTAGTCAAAACTCTTCTCTCTTTCAATCCAGCACTGTCTCAATCAAGGATCCCACAATCAATACCAACAAACTATTATAATATATCTCTTCATGCATATGGTGTACCAGCTCCTTACCAAATTACCTAACCCACAGAATTGAATTGGGTGTAATAAAATATATTTTTCAAAAACTCTGCATCTTCACTGTTGAATAAGATCTTCCTCAGATACCAACACATATCCCCCAAAAAAGAAAAAACTCATACAGTGTAGTATACGCTCAATCAACTATAATATTTACTAATTATGCTCACATGTATAAGTTACATCATGCCATGCACCACCACGTGTCTTCTTCATACCCCAATTTGCTTACATCCTTATCAGATTCATAATCCGAACTTGTATATTACTTGTAACTTGTATGAAACCTCCTCTTATACTTACACTGGAGATCTTTAATATTCCTCACACGTACAAAAGGATTTTTTTTTCACCTTAAAGCGTTTGTTACCCCAACACTTCACATATATGTGCCTGCTGTACCGTGTACTTGTATGAGAAAGTATCATGTTCTCTTTGTATTGCCTCCATTATGTGAAATCCCTGGTGTTCCTGCCAGTCCCTCTGCTTTCTTATTAAAAACTGACCACACTAAGCAGGAGAGCCACCATGGTCAGTTTTCTAGCTATGCTGGGAACTGAGCCTTCTCTCCTCCAATGATCAGACTTGTCCTGACACGCCCCTGCTGTACAGCCATTCACTGGGAAGCTTAGCGTGCTGCTGCTTCTCCTAGCCCAGCTCTTATGCAGTTAAGAACAGTGGGAATGTGATCACTTATAAAAAAAAAAGTGGAAAAGGGTATTTATAATGGTTTTTTGTATCTATACACAAAGGTTTTGCCTTTCATTTCTATTTTAAACTGAATGGGTTGTTTTACAAGGTGAAATTATAAACAAAACCAGAAGATTAACGCTGCGCTAGAAATAAAAAGATATATATTGAACATAAATAAATAAAAGCAGCCAGCACCAAAAAGTCCAATATAAAAACTCAAAAACACTGTGATAAATAAAGATGCAGCGCTAATATAGTGAATTTGATAAAAATATTGATCAAGAGGTAATGGTGAAAAAAACTCTCAACTAGAAAAACTAAGGCAAATACCACACAGAAATTGCTAAAAGGTGATAAACCAAGAAGTAAAACCAAAATCAATTGAAACAACTGATACATGAAAATATTGGTGAAAAGAACTCTCACTTAAAAAACTAAGGCAGATATCACAAAGAATTGGTAAAATTAATATGTGATAAACAACAACATAAAATCACAATACTGACACATAAGTGGAAATGAATGTGGAAAGATTTGTTAAACAAATTAATACTGTAAATAATATATAAACTAAGTCCCATTCAAATAAAAGCTGTGCAATAAAAAGTCATTAAAAAATCCATATAGGGTGTAAAGATGATATTCCAGAGGAAAGATAGTGAAAAAAGATCCAATATCCAAGATGCTTCACACCCAGGTGAGTATTAATGCACCTTACCGACTACAGGCACAGGGAAATTCAGGTCTCCCAAAAACCTATACCGACGTCCACATTTTGAGGCTATGATCGTGGTACTCGAAAAACAAAAAATGCTCCCATAGCGTAGTGGTTCATAAACGGTAATTTAATAAGCCAAACGGATTTCACTTACAAATCATCTCATCCTTCATGAGCGTAACACAATGCAGATCAAAGATAAGATATCACATAATAATTTTACCAATTCTTTGTGATATCTGCCTTAGTTTTTTTTTTTTTTTTAGTGAGAGTTCTTTTCACCAATATTTTCATGTATCAGTTGTTTATCACCTTTTAGCAATTTCTGTGTGGTATTTGCCTTAGTTTTTCTAGATCGTTTACAATCACTTTATTTCATTCTCTGCACATACTGTAAGCCATTTGTTGGAAGGCAACATGGTTTAAGGAGGTTTGCTGAAAAATAAATATTAAAAGCCAGCCGCTACAAATAATGCAGCTGCTGACGTTTAATATATGGACACTTACCTGTCCAGGGAGCCCGCGGTGTCGGCAGCTGAAGCCGATCCCTCCTTCGGCTCTCGGCTGCTGCCGCCGCCATCCTCGGTAAGGGAATAAGGAAGTGAAACCGTGCAGCTTCACTTCCTGGTTCCCTACTGCGCATGCACAAGTCACGCTGCGCGCCTTCTCAGGTCCCTGCTGTATTCTGTGTCTCACAGAATACAGCGGGGGAGGACGGGGTAGGTGGCGGAAGTGGCATAGGTCACCGCAAGCGCCACGGTGATCTATGCCAGGAAGTGGGAGCAAATACCTGTATTAGACAGGTATCTGCTCCCTCCTCCCCCCTGAAAGGTGCCAAATGTGACACCGGAGGGGGGGGGAATCCAAAAAGTGGAAGTTCCATTTTTGGGTGGAACTCCACTTTAATATCATATTTCTGGCGTTTTACTTTAAGTTGAAAGTTGACCCAGAAGGGTGTTGAATCATGCCCCTGGCGGAGGGGGGGGGGTAGAGCTTGGCTCCCGACCACCTGGTGTGATAAGATTGAAATGCTTGATTAACACTTCTGCAAACAAGCTTCAAACAGAACAACTGCTGCCAAGATGATGGATTGATGAGTTGAGCTACAGAAGATCAAAGGGCCAGTTGTGAGTGAAGATGACCCAGGTCACATAGTGATACATGGACAAACACTGCCCCTAGTGACACTACGGCATGTCTTCTGGAGGATGGACAGATATTATAAGGACCGCCTCTTGGCGATATTCCATTGGACAGGAGGCTAGATGGGTGTGGTGTATGAGGGGGTCTGAATGCAGTTTAAAAGTGCACACAGAGTGGAAAAATCTCTCTCTTGCCATTTTGAGCCCAGCTGATGAGACAATATCTAGAGGACGATCTTATGTAAATTATCATATATGTTCTTTTGTTATATGCTCTGTAATATTTTCCTTTAGTGTTTTTATGTTAGCATTTCCTATTTTCTTGGCAAATAAATAAGTCATTGTTTTACTAAGCAATGTGTTTATTTTCATATCTACCCTTATATCATTGTACTATCACCAGTAACATTATCAGAGCTTTGATAGTCTAGCTAATTATAGGAATAGACAAGTTAATACATATATGGAATACATAGAGGGTATCCATAACCACCTAATATTTATTTAAATTGGCACCCCAGAAGGCGTGTGGAATTTATTTCTGTACAGAATCCAAACCCTAATGTATTTTTGTCTTAAGTCCTTATAAACTAAGGAGTCCTCAACTAGACCCAGAACTGAAAGCCTTCTCTACTGTGCACAAGATTTGTGCTGGTTCGTGAATTCTGAATCCCTGCTTGAGTGGTCCTGAGAGTTCTGTAAAATATTTCATCAGTGGGCGGATGCGCAGATCTGGTGATAATTTGGCTGGTATATGTGTATTTGTTAAAGTTTTTTGTATTGCTAATGCAAATTGTTTTAGGCCTGTGTAGCTGATCAAGTGTGCAGGCGAGTGAGGGGCTGAACACCTTTGGTTATCTGATGTACTCTGCAGATTTATAGGAATAAACCATACATCTTTGAGGAGAAAGTGGGAGAAATATAGATTATATATATATATCTTTATCCACGTGAGAGTGAAATAGCTTTCTGTTCCAATAGAAGTTCAATGTGGCCTATGATCTGAAATAAGAGGGCAAAAATCTGTGATAATAAGGATAGAGTAAAGCACTGACTTGATAGTGTGCTCATCCTGGAAGGACTACAAGTCAGATTAGCTTTTGAACAGCTGTGTCTGTGTCTCTGTGTGTCTGTAGCTGTTGTATAGACTGGTTAAACAACCTTCAGTGTGGACCTAATTAACACATCAATGGAGGTCATTGATGATTTTCTTAGAAAACATGCCTGTGTTAATTTCAACACCATGGCAGGAACGCTTTAACCCACCAATTTAATGATTTATTGAAACAATGTAATATTCATAATGATGAGATAAAAACATAAACTGTCTTTGAAGAAAGGCATGAAAGCCAAAATGGCCAATGTTGTATGCCTGTTGTTGAAAATGAAAATTGTCGCTGAAAAAAATTAGAGTGGTGTAAGGATAGAACAGAATTAATATAAAAGATAGAATATGTGAATAAAGGTATTTCAATTATAGCTCCGAATGCAGATGCAAGTGTGTGTAAGTGTGATGAACTGAAGGAGGAGATTGAACAACTGGTGACTGAGAATGGTTCATTGGAGCAGAGATTGGATGAGTTGGAGGAAACATATATGTTGAAGGAACAGTGTATTGCATCTTTAGAACAGAGAAAGGGCTGGGAATCAAACTGCAATAGAAATACTTACGAGAGTTACAAGAGTGTAAAACTCAGCTAGCCCAAACAGATCATGCCATTCTATCTTTGAAAGCACGGAAAATGGATAAAGTGCACAGCCATTGTTGTGCTAACAAGAATACACATCCCTTTGTGACACAGGAGCAAGGAGGCAGGGTGCTGGTGGAACAGCAACCAATAAATTTGGCTGACAATCCTGAAGAGTCCCCAAATCAGAGTTCTTCTCTCTTTACTCCTGTGTCAGAAAGGACTGGGCAAGGAATAGGAATGATAGGAAGGGAGGGTAGCACCCAATCTACAACACTCTCCATACAAGATCGCACAAATCCGTGCCAGATTTTGGGAAAATTAGACACTAGTGCTTCACCCATTAGTCTCTCAAACAGGCTGGAAGCTGTGGTGACACAGTACATTTTAAACAATAGGGATGAATGAGCACACCTTCGCGCATGTCTTCCATTGCAACTGTGTGAAAAACTGCAACCACCAGTCGGGAGTCACAGAGTTAAACTCAAATTGGGGAAACTCGGCAGATAGAATGAGGGAAATGCAGCGCATAATGAGAGGAAGAGATACTAGGGGTTCAGACGCCCTAGAGAATACAAAATTTAGGAGGGGAATTGATCCAATACTCTTTTGCAGTGAATACTTCTCCATTTATAAAGCCACATATAATTGTCCTGATATGTCTCCTGATAACAGTAGTTTTCTGTGTTCTATTGCTAATAAGTGCACGTGTTGATTACCATACCAGAATTGCACTAAGGAATGCCACTTCATACCAGACCTTTATAAATATATTCAGGGGGACAGATCAAGATAATCGGCCCCACAAAAACATTTCGGAGAGTGTTAAAAGCAAAGGGAGAGTGAGATTTGCAGCCAGGTGTTACAGATGTGGAAATACAGGCCATTTAACGAAGGACTGTAAATTGCCTAGGAGGAGCACAGGTGATAAGAAGCCTTGGCATAAGAAAGAGCAGCAAAAACCTGGAGCAGATAAAGTGGCAATGGAGCTGAGCAAGGCACCTGATGCTACACTATATGGTCCTCTTTTGAGAGAGTTACAGAGGATAGAAAAAGGATTTAAAGAAAACCAGGAGGAATATAAAATCCCACCC
The DNA here is from genome assembly GCF_042186555.1 of Aquarana catesbeiana. Taxonomy (NCBI): domain Eukaryota; kingdom Metazoa; phylum Chordata; class Amphibia; order Anura; family Ranidae; genus Aquarana; species Aquarana catesbeiana. The sequence goes on from NC_133334.1 coordinate 106,949,777, forward strand.
CCAATCAACCCTTATTTTAAACAATAGAGATGTCAGGCCCCGGTGTTCTCCCTAGTATATCATCTGCAGAGGGACAAAGGTGGCAGACCACGTATCCAAGGGGTGGTAGGGGGCCATTGCACAGATATACTTTTGGATACAGGAGCAGTTGTCAGCTTAACGAATATCAAACTTCAAAAGGATCCTACTGGGAGACACATTTTCCTTAGAGGATTCAGAGAACAACTAGTACCTTCTGAGCAGTCAATACCTGTACCCATAGAAATAAAGAGGTTGTGTGTGGAACACAATTTGTTTCTTTCTGCAACACATGAGGGCACTATTTTGGGCTCTGATGTCATGGGGCACATGGACTGATTCTTGATCTATGTAATTGGGTGCTGTGGAAAGGGTCTAGACACAAAGGCAAGGTGCACATGGTCATGGACAGCTATGAGGTTACATCAGTTAAAACCAATGAGATCCTTGACCCACAAGCACTGCTGAAAACAAAGGACCAAATATTGGCTAAAATCTTGTGGCAACAAAACAAAGTGTGGCAACATCTAAAGCGCAATGTGGTAGAGTTTCAAACATGATTGTTAAAATCAGGGCCCTGATCCGCCACTTCAGTGTCAGTACAAAATTCCGCTCAAATCTATCCCATACATAGAGAGCACAGTGAGGAATTTGTTGGCACAAAATGTAATGAAAGAGTGTCAATCTAAAACGAATGCAGCCCTATGGCCAGTAAAGAAGGAGGGGGGGTGGGGTGGATTTCCGTGCGCTAAACAGGTGCACCCTATCTTTTACAAATGTAGTTCCTAAGATGCCAGACATGATGACAGCACTGAAACCTTCAGCAAAGATGTATTCTTTAATTGACATATCAAATGGCTATTTTTCAATTCAGGGGAAACATTATGCATTCTGTCAATTAGCCCAGGGGTTCAAATCCAGAGCTACATACTTCCACATCTGTATGGCGGACATTCTGAAGACATTTTCTGAGCCAGAATGCATCATTCAGTATGTGGACTACATCTTGCTTCAAACAGAGACAAAAGAGCAGCATTATACTCTGCTGGAGGAGCTACTGACACTATCTAAGAATGCAGGTCTGAAACTAAACACCAAAAAGGCACAATTGATGAAGGATTCAGTATGTTTCTTGGGTGTGATAGTTTCACAGGGGGGAAGGACTCCGGACCCAAACAAATGTGAAACTATCAGGAAATTACCAAGACCAAGCACTAAGACTGGGCTGAGAGAATTCCTGGGGGTGGCCGGTTTCTGCGGGGACTTTATTGAGGGCTTTGCGGAAAAGGCAAGGTCCCTGTATGATTTTCTCAAAGGAGACAAGAAAGAAACAGACCCTTTACACTGTTTGGGAGAGCATGAGCAAGCTTTCACCAAGCTAAGGATGAGTCTGATGCAGGACCCGGCCTTAAGCAATCCGATTGCCGATTTGCCCTTTGCACAAGTGTATGCTTCTGCAGTAGCAATTAAAATCTGGGCGGATGGATCAAGGTACTGGGATGGAGGAAGTTTTCACACAGGGTATGCCCTATGGTGCCCCCAGACCAATGAGAAAATCATGACCAAATTTCCTCAAAGATTTTCTGCCCAAAGATCTGAACTGGAGGCAGTGAGAGGCCATCACGCATTTCAGTTCAGGTCCCATAACCATATTCTCTGAAAGCGCCTATGTCACAAGGTCATTGACCGAATACATGCTTTTGTGCCAGTCAAGGGGCTTCAGTAATGCCTCTGGGAAAGACTTGCTCATGCTCTCCCAGTCAGAGATATAAGGGAAAGAGTGAGTATGTAGCCTCAGAGAGTGGCTATCATTAAGGTGAAAGCTCACCAAAGAGGTGGTGAGGAGGTTAACGTGGGCAACAACAAGGCAGAAGAGCGGCAAAGGAGGCAGCCCTGAAAGGGGTCAAGTGGACGCCCTATGATGCGGAAGGAAGGCAGGCCTGGGAGGAGCATAATTTTCAGGAGCAGGAGGTGAAAGCAGGTTCACATGATCTCCTGCCGATGCTAAGGATGCCTACCCCAAGCTTAGCGGATGAACAAAATAAGGATGAGGCCTTGAGCTCAATCAAAGCAGCTTACAGTAAAAGCGGCAGATGCTCCCCAAAACTATGTATTGCAAGACGATCTATTGTTAAGAGAGGCTTCAGAAGAACGAAGGTTTGTAGTGCCCTCCCAGCATCAAATGGATTTAGCCCGTGAAAATCACAGGTTGACAGACCGCATGGGTGTTCAAGGTACCTTGAAATCTGTTCAAGCTAGATACTGGTGGGAGACAATGGGTAACACAGTCTCACAAGTAGTGCAGGAATGTTTGATCTGTGCACAAATGAACCCTAGGCCAAAGGGATAGAAACCAGTATTAGCAAGGGTACCGGTAGCTGATGGACCCTGGGAGAACCTGCAGATTAACTTTGTCGGTCCGTTACCAAGTGCCCCTGGAGGATACAGATATCTGCTGGTAGTTGTGGATGTGTTTCCTAAGTGGGTGGAGGGCTCTACCCCTGAGAAAGGACTCTGTTACTGCCACAGCTAGATCTTTGTGAACCAAAGTATTTTCAAGATGGGGGTTCCCCAAAGTCCTGGAAGCAGATAGGGGGGACTCACTTTGCAGGCAGGGTCATGAAAAATATTTGTGAGCTGCTGGGAGTAGAACAGAGATCCCATGTACCATTCCATCCACAGTCTTCTGGAATGGTTGAGAGAATGAATCAAACGCTGAAAGAGAGGCTTAAGAAGATGGTACTGCAATCAGGAAAGAACTGGCTGATCCATCTGCCTGCAATCCTGATGGCCCTACGAGGGTCTGCAGCAAAAGGTACATCATTAACCCCATATCAGTTATTGACGGGGAGAATGACGAACCTCAGCCATCCAGCAGACCCAATACTTAGTACCCCCCTGAGAGAGAGTGCTGAAAGGGACACATTTCTGGTCCAGCTGCATGAATAGCTACAAATTAGGGGATAGATTTATGGCATTTTTATTTTTACTAGTAATGGCGGTGATCAGCGATTTTTATCGTGACTGCGACATTGCAGTGGACAGATCGGACACTTTTGACAACTTTTTTGGGACCATTGACATTTATACAGTGATCAGAGCTAAAAATAGCCACTGATTACTGTATAAATGTCATTGGCAGGGAAAGGGTTAACACTAGGGGGCGATCAAGGAGTTAACTGTGTTCCCTAGGTGTGTTCTAACTGGGGGTGGGGGGTGGGACTGACTAGGGGAGAAGACAGATCAGTGTTCCTACTTAGTAGGAGCACACAATCTGTCTCCTCTCCCCTGAGAGAACCGGATTTGTGTGTTTACACGCACAGATCCCGGTATTCGCTCTGTCACAAGCGATCGCGGGTGCCTGGCGGTCATCGCACCCGCCAGGCATGAGCATCGGCTCTGAGGACATGCTGCAAAAGTGTCTTAAAGAGCCGATGTACAGCTACAACGGCTCACGCAGGGGAGCCATCCTGCCGCAGTATAACTACGGCGGCTGGTCGGGAAGGGGTTAAAGTATATCTAAACCCCAACTGGATTATTTTGTTTGCTAAATCACTTTATATCATAAACAACAGTCAAGGTTTTGTTTTCATAAAAACTGAAAATTGTTATCAAATACTTACCGTAATTTTCCTTTCCTGGCCCAACCTCACGCCAGCACACAACGGGTTAAAACTTCCTTTGGAGCCCCACATGACCACCTGTTCCAAGCTGAATAAAAGACAGCCCCTCCCCAAACTAAGTTGTTCGATAACCTAGCCTGTGACAGGCCACTAGGGAGGGAGTCCTGTGCTGACGTGAGGATGGGCCAGGAAAGGAAAATTACAGTAAGTATTTGATAACAATTTTTTAACAGTTTTCCTGGCCCACCTCACATCAGTACACAACAGGATATACCAAAGCTAATATAGGGCAGGAGAGAACAAATAAAACGAGACACTGACAATCAAAGAAAAGCTGCTAAAGCCAGAAAGAATTGATCTCTCTTGTCCCCCAAACTTGCTGACCACATATTTAGTTTGTAAGGTTGAATGAAGGCTGCACCAGACCTTCAAGCTAGCCCCTACCTATATCTTCCAAGCAATCCTGGCATAACTGCCCCAAAGGCTGCCACCCCTCTAGTCAAATAGGCTTGCAATTGTTTCAGAGCAGAAAGGCCTACTTCCTGCATGCCAATCTAATCACCCTGGTAACCCAATAGTGGATGACTCTTGAGGCACTGATGGTTAAATTAAAAGACACTTTCCTCTTTTGACCAAGTACACTATTAGTAACTTGACCATGTGTAAGAAAACTGAAGTCCTCCTGCTGTGCACTCAGTGACTGTTGTGTGAAAACTCGGAGGGACTACTTCCCAGTTTTTCTGGAAACTGGATGGCACTTTAAAATTGAACTTTGGAGACAGATGTGGTATCCCTATCTCTGGTAAAAAAAGAAAAGAAAAAAAAGACACCAAATGGCCCTTGCAGGACTTCTGTCTGAAGTAGTTGCTGTCAGGAGAACTAGTTTTACCGTGAGTTACTTCAATGGAAATGAAATCTTTTGGAGCAAAGGGTGCTCTCAGATCCAAGCCTAAGTCCCACAGAGGGAACAAGGATTTCCCTCAAGGTCATATAGAGATTATCACCTGGAAGAAGCATCTGGTGACTGGCTTTTGCACCCATCTGCAGCCTGTGAAAAGATAAAGTAGAGATCTGTACCTTAAATGGAGCTTAAATTTATTTCATATCCTCTCATATGTAGCATTCATTGATGATCCTCTGGTCACCAAGGTCTGAACAACCTCAGATGAGAATCCCCTCACCTCTAGTGTAGCCTATTCCATAGCCAGGCTATTAATTAATATTGGATTGGGTGCTGTTACTGACCTTGCCATAAAAGATTTTATTTGACCAGAGACAAGGATCAAACAGAAAATTCCATGGCACTGTGAACCTATCTTATATGACGGAGTCTTTGCATTGGTATCCTGTTGCAAATATCAGAAGCTGCATGTTCAGTTAAGTCTCCCTGAGAACGACTGCTGGAACACCCCATAGGGCCAATATCGATATGAGGCACTTGTTGAAAAAATATTCTGCCTAACTGAACCAATCATTGATTTTGCTTCCCTGGCAAAAAAGTCAACCTTGCAATAAATAAGTTTGCAGTGCAAAGCTTGTTAACAATTTGAACCAAACATATATTAATTCTAAAAAAGATGGACTCAGAAGGGCTGAGATTCAAAAATCTCAGGCCTTCACTGAAACAATCTGCCCCTCCTCTTATATGTGAATAACTTAAATAATATTCATATTATGTGAAATCGAGTAAAACTAAAAATTCTCTATATAATAATCTAAATAAAGTGCAAGTGCTTATTCACTGAATAAATGTCTGTAATAACGCAACATTCAATGTGTTGAATACAATACTCTGAAATCCATAGACAATAGTGTGTGTGAAAAAACACAAAAAAACTATTAATTACCATGTGATAAACCAGAAAAATACATAATGAAAAACAAGTGTATAAAACTCCAAAAAAAAAAAAAACTGAATTTGTACACACCTAATCTTTTAACTGTGCAAGACCAATTATGTGTTGAAAAAAAAAATTATATATGGTTAATTATTAAAATATTTTCTTAAAACAAAAATTTTCTTAACCACTAGCCGACCAGCCACCTCAGTTATACTGTGGCTGGTTGGCTCGGCTGGGCAAATCGCCTTAGCTGTACGTCGCTCCTTTAAGATGTGGCAGCAGGCGCACGCGCCCGGCGTGTGTCCCTGGAGCCGATGCGTGGGTGCGATGACTGCCGGGCACCCGCGCTCGCACGTGACAGAGCAAGAACCGAGATCTGTGTGTGTAAACACATAAATCCTGGTTCTCTCAGGGGAGAGGAGACAGATCGTGTGTTCATACTAAGCATGAACACCGATCTCCTCGGCTAGCCAGTCCCATCCCCCCTACAGTTAGAACACACCCAGAGAACACAGTTAAGCCCTTGATCGCCCCCTAGTGTTAACCCCTTCTCTGCCAATGTCATTTATCCAGTAATCAATGGCTATTTTTAGCTCTGATCGCTGTATAAATGTCAATGGTTCCAAAATAGTGTCAAAAGTGTTCAATCTGACCGCAGTCAAGATAAAAATCCCAGACCACCGCCATTACTAGTAAAAAAGAAAATAATAAAAATGACATAAATCTATCCCCTATTTTCTAGATGCTATAACTTTTGCGCAAACCAATGAATATACACTTATTTTAATTTTTTTTACCAAAAATATGTAGAAAAATACATATAGGCCTAAACTGAGGAAAAATTAGTTTTTTTTAATAAAAATGTGGGATATTTATTATAGCAAAAAGTACAAAATATTGTGTTTTTTTTCAAAATTGTCACTCTTTTTTTGTTTATAGTGCAAAAAATAAAAACTGCAGAGGTGATCAAATATCACCAAAAGAAAGCTCTATTTGTGGGGAAAAAGAGACAAATTTAGTTTGGGTAAAATGTCGCAGGACCACGCAATTGTCAGTTAAATCGACGCAGTGCCAAATCGCAAAAATGGCCTGGTCAGGAGGGGGACAAATCCTTCCGGGGCTGAAGTGGTTAATATCTCCCAAAGTGCATCTGTGCAAATCCCAGTTCTCAATCAAAAAGGCTGAAACAGCGTGATCCAACACTTCTTATGGCCCGTACAAACGAGCGGAATTTCTGTAAAAAAGTGTGTGATGACAGCTTTTGGTCGGATATTCCGACCATGTGTATGCTCCATCCAACTTTTTCTGTCTGAATTTCCACCAGCAAAAGATTGAGAGCTGGTTCTCTATTTTCCCGACGGAAAAAGTTCTTAAAGGAAATTCCGTTCATCTGTATGCAATTCCGACATGCAAAAAACCACGCATGCTCGGAAACAATTTGACGCATGCTCGGAAGCATTGAACTTCATTTTCTCGGCTCGTCGTAGTCCGTCACCGCATTCAGAGAACTTTTGTGTGACCGTGTGTATGCAAGGCAAGCTTGAGCGGAATTCAGTCGGAAAACCCATCCAAGATTTTTCCGACGGAAATTCCGCTCGTGTGTATGGGGCATTAGATTCAGATGTCTAATGTGCTCCTTTCATCAGATAAGTTCTAAAGTGACTCACCAACAGTTGTAGCTGGTAAAATTATAAACCAGCAATTGCACAGAATTAAATATTTGGATTATTCCCACTCCGTGGACTCCAACTTCTTAGCCTGTTGGTATCTCCTCCAACTCATGTGGATGATCCGTTTCCAAGTCTGCAATAACTTGATATTGTATCTCTCTCCACTCTGCTAATTTCAGTCTCTCCACCTGTCAGTATTTCTCCCACAATGAACCACCGACAATTAAGGGGAAGAAGAAAGGAAAACTTCCATAGCGTAATCTTGTTTTAAAACTTGTAACATTCATTAAAAACTGTTGAAAATACACTCACATTTCTTAAGTGTCTGACTGACACTAGGGAGCAATTGCGTGTTATTAATAATGTGATCCTCTACTCCTGGCTATGTTTCAAAACTTGAGCGCCTGATCTCTGAAAAACGGTTTGATGGTGTCAGCGTCCTAGCCTCCGCTGAGGAATTTTTTGGACTTTTTTTGCATGGATGCACTTTGGGGGATATTAAGAACATTTTTGTTTTAAGAAAACATTTCAATAATTAACCATATATAATTTATTTTTTTCAACACATAATTATGACATATATATAGTCTTGCACAGTTTAACGATTAGGTGTATACAAATTCAGTCCTTATTATTATTTTTCTTTAGTTTTATACACTTATTTTTCATTATATATTTTATGGGTTTATCACACGTGAATTCATAGTTTGTTTTTTTTTCCACACACACTATTGTCTACAGATTTGAGAGTATTGTTTTTAACACACTGAATGTTGCAATCTTCGACATAGGGAATACGTGTCATCATCAGGGGGAAAGTATGCCATGTGTCGAAGATGCATAGGGGAGGGGCCAGGACAGAGTGTTAGGCAGCAGCAGCTGTCGGTGCTGGGACGGACTCCATATCCTCACTGCTACATCCATACTATATGCTTGTTCAGAGTGGTGCACTGACGCACCCTCAAAATGTGAGTAGCCCCTTTGGGGGAGTTTTTTGTCTGACCTTGGAATAAATATTTTAAGTGATATCACACTATATTGTCCCCCTTTTTTCCTGTTTATTGTTTGAGCCCGTGCTGGAGCCTGTGATCCTGTGATCCACATAGAGCCCTGGGTTGCTCAAAAGCCTGACTTTGTTTAGAGACTTAGTCACATTCTCTAAGGTAAGCGCATTACCTTGGGGGGGTCACTTTTGTTGCCCCATCGCATGACCTGTGGCACGTGGATTTTGAGTACGTTTGAATATATCACCATTGAACATCACTTGTCAGTACTCTCCTGAAGGACTTTTTGCTCATTATATGTTTAGTTCATGATGAACTAATATGTATATGCATTGTGGGACACTTAGCACTTTGTTTGGCACCTGTCACTTTTCAGTATCTATTTGCACTTATGAATTATATTTGAAGCAAAATAGTTTTTTTATTATTATTAATATTATCATTATTATTATTACTTTATATGCAAATTGTACTGTTTATTTGTGCACATTATGCTTAGTAACTTTATGCAATATAGCATATAGTGTGGCATACACCTCTGTACTTATTTGTATATGCACTATATCTCTTTGTGCTGTGATAGGGGCACGTTTAGCACACTCTAGCGCATCATTATATATTTTTTATTTGTTATTTACACGCAGTACAAGACGTGGTTCATGCATGCGGCTGTGTAGTGCTTATTTTTAGCACTAGGTTCACTGTGGCTGGTAGGATTTCTTTTCTTGTAATGCTAGAAAGGGCTTCCTTCCATTCAAGATACTTGGGGAATTTGCGCTTCACCGCGCTCCAATGGCCTTGCACTTGTTTCTTTAGATTATGGACTCCCCAGCCCCAGAGACTGGCATCTGGCTTCAGAATCATCCTATCTCCTGGGCTAAGAGGCATGCCTCCAAAAGAAGCACAGTGGTGATGTCCAAAATTCCAGTTCTTGTTGAATTTGTATAGGCACAAAGATCTTCTGATCCATAGACAGCCCAGCTCATAGGCTATAAAAGGCAAATTGAAACGCCCTCATGTGCCACCTGGCCCAAGGTACCACCGCTGCCAACAAGATCTTCAAAAAAATTCCAATTGTACCAATTCTGTAAAAGGCAGACACCTGAACTGGAAGTGACATCTGGCCACCGCAAATCTCACATGTCTCTAGTGCCAACTGGTCCTCCTGCTGAACTGTCCCTGTGACTGTCTGCATGGATTCCATCTTGAACCAACTGGTCCTCCTGCTGAACTGTCCCTGGGACTGTCTGCATGGACTCCATCTTGAACCACCTTGGTTTGTATGAACACATTTGATTCTTTCAAACTGAAACAAGCCAGAAGGCTCCTGCCTTAGGTAATAGAAAAACTGGGGAGAAAGGCCCCCAGATGAATGTTTTCGGCATCACTGGCATGATGGCCTTGTAGCAATATACAAATCTTGAAAACATTTTCTCTTCTGAGATCTGTTGGACATAAATTAAATGAATTCAGTGGTCAACTTTGGAATTCTCTATTGTACAATTGTCCCACCTGTCTTCTGGACCCACTAGTCTTTGATGATTGTTGTCCAAACCCTCCAGAAGGAGGCTACAATCATCAACTTCCCTCAGGCCCCCTGGCCCCAACTAGAAGAGACTGGTTGGATGCACTTTCAAAAAGACTTTCCAGCCATCTTAGCAGCTTTCTCTGGACTTGATTTCATGTCAAAAGTAACTTTGAGACACCCCACTGTGATCTGTTAAATCTGCAGCCTGTCCTATAAGATTTGGCCTCCTGCACCTTCTGAAGTTCAGTAAGCTTGAGTGAAGGATGGCAGCTTCCTCCTACTAGTCTGTGGCCACAGTCCAGACTTTTCCTCCTGTCATTCACTTAATTGTGTTTTTCATCGTTTGGCCAAACAATAATCTCCCATTATAGGAAATCTCGAAAGGTTTGTATAGAAATTCCGCCTGCCCTCCAGTGGCGTAACCACAATGCTCTCATAGCTGTAACTGAGTGCACCACCGCTTGTACTAGGTCTATCAAAAGCATCAACCAAATGTCAGTTACCAGGTTCCACTCTTTCCAGAAACTGTCCCAAAGCTTGCAGTTTCCAGTGTTGAATGTAATGTAATTTCTAAAGTTTATATATCGAAGTTAACGCTATTGCTGGTTGGCAGGCAAAATCTGTCAATGTATAGATTCTGTGCAAGGCTGATGGCCAGATCACCACAATTTCTGAGTTCCAGATGTGTTTTTGAAGCATTCTCAATGAGTTTTGCCACTTTCCAGATGTGTTCCATACAGAAACAATGCAGCATTCTACTTTTATTGACTGCACTAGAATGCGCTATACTGGTGTGAACTAAGTAATTGGAATCACAGTTAAACACTGTCCATGTGTTCTTGATGCAGAATAAAAATGCAGTGGACTGCATCTGGTGTGAACAAGTCCACTTTTACATCCATAGGATCTTTGAAGGCAACCGAGTTATAAAAAGGCAAAGACACATGCTGCACTAGACACTAGAGGGCAGCATCCACCCCTGGAAGTGCAGTGCATAAACATACATCATCCACCTTATATGGATAAAGCTTAGAGAACCTGTTACTGTAAAGTGGTCTTCTGATGAGGTCTCTGTCATCCTTCATCAACAAGCGATTTACGCTCAATACCAGCCTTTCTCAACCTTTTCAACACAGAGGAACCCTTAAAAAAGTTCTCCAGTCTCGGGAAACCCCTGCTAAAAATTAGAAATCTACAACTCATGATACATTAGTGTGATGGTCAGTGGGAAGAATGGTTCCTACACTTGTGGTCATTGGGAAGAATTATCTCCTTACAGATAGCTAAAAAGATCAATTGGGTCGGTGGGAACTTATCCGAGTTGCAGAATTAGCTCATTGCTGAAGGAACCCCTAGCAACCTCTGGAGGAACCCTGGTTGAGAATCACTGCTCTAAACTTATGGGAAAAGATCATCCTTCATCAACGAGCGCTTTACACTCTATCATTGTGGGAAAAGACCATCCTCCATCAACGAGCATTTACGCTCTATCATTGTGGGAAAAGACCACCCTCCATTAACGAGCGCTTTACACTTTATTATTGTGGGAAAAGACCATCCTCCATCAACAAGCACTTTACGCTCTGTCATTGTAGGAAAGGATCATCCTTCATCAATGAGCGCTTTATGCTCTATCATTGTGAGAAAAGACCATCCTCCATCAACGAGCGCTGTACGCTCTATTATGGGTGTTGCTTGTGGTGTCGATATTTGCAGCATACTTTCTGCTATAGCCACCTTAATAGGGCTTAGAATTTTGCACAAACCACATCCTTGTGAGGCAAACTGTGCAATTTCTTTTCTCTGCCACTGCAGACTGCATGCAGGCCCAAAATGCACCCTGAGCTGGGTGAGGCATTTTCTACCATGCTGGCATAAACACATGTGCCAATTTCCTGGCTCCTGTCCCTTCACAGGGTAAGTGGAAATTACTCCTTTAGAGTGTATTGACCCCATGCTTAATGAATGTGAAAACCTGTTAGGTGTCATCATTCTGGTCAAGATAAGATAATCGTAGGTGGGGCTTATGTTTTTTGGAGTGTTTGCGTTCAGGGTTTCTGCTCCTAAAATAATGCAAAACACCTTACTTTGCATATTTTCCCTGGAGCACTCTTTTAAAAACCATGTCCCATGTTGCCCCCTCCTACCTTTGCTAATCTTTTGTGCCACTAACAGGTGTGGCAAACTTATATTTGAACAAAATATATGGAGAAAATCATGTTACCCTCACCAAAAAAAGGACAAAGTCTGAGACAAGAAACAGTCAGACTGTCAAACCCACAGAAGTACACAGCATAGCAGGAGAGCCAGGACAGCATATCCAGAGGCAGACAGGAGACACAGTCAGAATCTGAGGCAAGTTTTTATCTGGCAGGACTGCAGAGAGAGAAGGAGAGAAGCCCTCTCAACTGCAGACCTTCAAGACCATTTACACCATTGCATGGCATCTGGCGATTCCCATCCTGTGCTGCCCATCTCCCTGCCCCCTGTGACATCATTCACAGATGCTCTTAGACTGACAATAAAGCCAGGAGAGCAGTGCAGCGAGCTGCATAAAAAAAAGACAGGAAAAAAACCCAAAGGGAGAGGCAATGATGACAATGCAGAGCTGTTATAATACCTCACCTGTACAATATCAATGCTGTTTAAGCATCAATTTGCCCGCAGCCCTGGCACAAAGGGCACCCAGTTTTAGAAGAATTTACCTCCAGCATTCAGGGTCTTCCAACTCCATGAGAGGCTGAACATGGAGGAGTAGGTTCGGCAGGGGGGGATGCAGCAAACAAATTACTTACCAACTGCAATCAACAGGTGGCCTGGAGCATGACCAAAAAAAAACATATTAGTTGGGGGAGGAGCTTTCTTTTATTCTGCTTGGAACAGGTGGTCATGTGGGGCTCCAAAGGAGGCGTTAACTCATTGTGTGCTGACGTGAGGTAGGCCAGTAAACACTGTTTTCAGCAATTTCATCCTTTTTGTTTCTCAGTCCTGCTGATATGCTTCAGTCGCTTTCAGTAACTTCCTGTGTACAGCCACTACCTGACACACTGACTACACATCACTGCTCAGGATCAGAATTCTGAAAGTGACAACAATGGATCATGCATGTGCAATGTGTGTTGGCTTGGCCCCTTGTTATCTTTACCAGGGTTACCCACAGTGATTTTCACCCTTAAATGTAAGTGCCCAAACAAAGAACTTTATAGCAGGATCACAAGGTATTATTTTAATGAAAGCTGCAATTTAACCACTTCAGCTCTGGAAGGATTTACCCCCTTCCTGACCAAGCCCTATTTTGTGATACGGCACTGCATCGCTTTAACTGACAATTGCGCGGCCGTGTGGCTTGTACCCTAACAAAATTGACATCCTTTTTTTTCCCACAAATAGAGCTTTCTTTTGGGGGTGTTTGATCACCTCTGCGGTTATTTTTTGCACTATAAACAAAAAAGAGCGAACATTTTGAAAAAAAAGCAATATTGTTTACTTTTTGCTATAATAAATATCCCCAAAAAATATATAAAAAAACTAATTTCTTTCTCAGTTTAGGCCGATGTGTATTCTTCTACATATTTTTGGTAAAAAAATCGCAATAAGCATATATTGATTTGTTTGCGCAAAAGTTATCGCGTCTACAAAATAGGGGATAGATTTATGGCATTTTTATTAATTTTTTTCTTTTTATTAGTAATGGCGGCGATCTGCAATTTTTATCATGACTGCGACATTGCAGTGGACAGATTGGACACTTTTGACACTATTTTGGGACCATTGGCATTTACACAGCGATCAGTGCTATAATAATGCACTGATTACTGTGTAAATGTCACTGGCAGGGAAGGGGTTAAAAACTAGGAGGCGAACAAGGGGTTACGTGTGTTCCCTGGGCGTGTTCTAACAGTAGGGGATGGGCTCACTAGAACATGACAGATCTCACTGCTTCCGATTACTGGGAGCATTGGATCCCTGTCATGTTGCTAGGCAGAACAGGGAAATGCCTTGTTTACATAGGCATCTCCCCGTTCTGCCTCTCCGTGTCACGATCGTGGGCCACCAGCGGACATCAAGCCCATGGGACCCGCAGGCCCGCACCCGCTAGCCGCCGCTGACACAGCAACGTACGGGTACGTTGTTTCGCGCACCCATGCCACTTTGCTGACGTATATCAGTGTAAGCCGGTCGGCAAGTAATATTGAAAATAACTTTTGAAATTACATTGACATGTGAAAGCTTATATGAGATTTTAGTGATTGTGTTTAGATTAAAGGAGTTCTATAGTCACAGCATACACTTTTATTGTATAACATCATCATTGTAATAGCAATACAAACAATAGTAATTTTTGACAATCCAATAAAATCTTACTTGAAAAATCTCTTTTTTATGTTGTGAGTGCTGCCTGTCTACTGGCCATCTCTAGCCACAACTTCCTGGCTCCCCTGCATGCTTTGCAGCTTCTCATCTGCTGTTTACTTTCAATTTCTAAGGACTACATATCCCATGGTACCTTGCTGCCTGCAAGCAGTGATTACTGTACTGACTCCTCCTCTCAGTTTCTTCTCCTCTCAGAACCTATGTGGTTCAGAAGGCAGGTGTGAATTCAGTGACACAGCAGTGCCCACCCACAGGACATAGTAAATACGTGTCACAGAATTCAAGCAAGTAAATGTGTGGGGATCTTCGCACAGTTCACAAACTTCAAGATCATTAATAGGAGTAGGCTAGAAATAATTGAAATACAGTGTGGAAGCGAATATATGAGTTTACATTTTGACTATAGATACGCTTTAAGTTAAGGAAACGCTCTGCAATCTATAGTAGGCATTTCAAACCTTCCCTCTTTTATGTGTTTTCTAAACGTATGTAGTACAGTTATAAAGCACAATATCTATACAAAGTATGGGAATGTGCACACATGACATTTAGGTGCATCCTGATGTTAACTTGAATAAATCTATTGAGGTTTGTTTTGGTTTTCCTATTCTGGAATTAACAAAATATTGTTATACTTAAACAATAAATGATCTGTACTATTTTTTTTTTCAAGATCGCCTCCAGCTATTTTATTTGAAAAGTAACCTTTACTCATTCTTGTATTTCTAATCTCTGCATTCTGCATTCTTAAATATATTTACTGTTACTCTTTTTTGAGTTTTTGCCGATCTTCATTTTACACACTTGGCTGTAAAAATAACATCATGTTGAAACGAGTACAGACATTGTCAGTGGTGCCATATCTGGCACCCGGATCGGATAATTTTTTAACACCCTTCCCACACACCACACACAAAAAATAAAGAAGAAAAAAGTCTAATGCCTCGTACACACAGTCGGAAAATGTTTGATGGGAGCCTTTTGTCAGAAATTCCGACCGTGTGTAGGCTCCATTGGACATTTTCCATCAGAATTTCCGTCGCACAAAATTTGAGATCTGGTTCTCAAATTTTCCTACAACAAAATCCGTTGTCGTAAATTCCAATCGTGTGTACACAATTCCCATGCACAAAGTTCCACGCATGCTTGGAATCAAGCAGAAGAGCCGCACTGGCTATTGAACTTCATTTTTCTTGGCTCCTCGTACGTGTTGTACGTCACCGCGTTCTTGGCGATCGGAATTTCCAACCAACTTTGTGTGACCGTGTGTATGCAAGACAAGTTTGAGCCAACATCTGTCAGAAAAAATCCATGGATTTTGTTGTCGGAATGTGCAATTGTGTGTACAAGGCATAACTGTGGGTGTGGCAAAATGAGAGTAACAATGGGAGGGTCTTATTGGACCATGGGAAAATAAAACCTGAACAGTACACATATTAGAACCCCCCTTCCAGCTTAACCCCCAGTAAAGACCGCCCCAGCAAAAAAACCCTTGTCCCTGAAGCCCTGTAAGTACACTACTCAACATTTCAAAGATTCCATTGTATTTCTGGATCTGTCACTTACACAGTTATTGGCTATTTCTATATACTGCTTGGGTGGAAAACCTAATACAAATGTAAATGATAAAAAATAAGCTTCTTGCCAACATTGTAATAGTATTTTGTGTGGCTGCTGCCCACCTATGTAAGGAATGTTTCATACCCTTATGCAATAGGGTAAAAATGAAAAATATAGCTTGTTCTAGAATCAGGTAAAGCAGAATATAAAAATGTTGTTGAGTTGAGAGGTATCTTGATATAGCGCGATCTTTCCCTGAAGGGTCCTGAAGGGTTGATTGTAACTTATATAATTTAGTTGTTTAATATTTTTGAAATTTCACAAACAATTAAATAAAGTCCCTGCTTCAGGATCACATTTAGGGCAATTTGTAAAACCAATGTTTTGACTTTTTGTAGCAAGTTCAGATTTTATATAAACATATGAAATATTTTCAATGAAATAAATTAGCATTGTTCTATGTGATTTCTTTATTTATGATTACTGATGGCTGTTCAAAAACATTTGTTAAGATAAAGCTGTTATATAGCCCTGCAATTTCACTTTCTACAACTGATTTTGAAATTACCGTATTTATCGGCATATAACATGCCCTCTTTCCCCCTTAAAATCAGGGGAAAATCATGTGTCCGTGTTATACGCCGAACAGTTGCCTCGGAGGGGAAGGAGGGAACGAGCGCCGCGGAAATAGACAGAGCCGAATCTCCTGGGTACTCGGCTCTGCTCGCAGTCACGCCCAGTCCTGCCTCCTAGCATTGAGATCCCGCCATTGGACCAGTGTTATGTCCATCATAGGAGCAGAGCCTAGGAGCGGGACTAGGCGGGACTGCGAGCCGAGCAGAGTATATAGGAGATCCAGCTCTGTTATTTCGACAATAACAAGACTGCAGATGTGCACTGATCATGCTGCAAAGAGGGACAAGACTGCAGATGGGCACTGATCATGCTGCAATGATGGGCAAGGCTGTAGATGGGCACTGATCATGCTGCAATGATGGGCAAGGCTGTAGATGGGCACTGATCAGACTGCAATGATGGGCAAGTCTGCAGATGGGCACTGATCAGGCTGCAATGATGGGCAAGGCTGCAATGATGGGCATTCATCAGGCTACAATTATGGGCAATGGTGAGGCTGCAGATGGGCACTGTTAAAGCAGCATTGATGGGCACCGACCCTTATTTTGCTTCAAAATTCTTTAAAATGTAAGTTTTTTTCCTGAAACTTCCCTCTTAAAATGAAGGTGTGTGTTATACACTGATAAATACGGTAATTGCTGTTTGGATACAGCTAGCAGAGAATTCAAAATAATATTGACTGAATAGGAAAGGCCGGCGTATATATCTTTGAAAGCAACCTAAACTCAAGCATTTACTTAAAACTATGTCAGTCTTGCTGGGACCAATAAAGAGTAATAGAAAAGAGAACAAAAAAGACATTTCCTGAAGAAAATGCTGCCCAAGGCATGCTACAGCACTGGCCACAAAAGTGAAAGCCTAGGCATTTGCTTGTGTAATCTCTGCTAATGAAAGGTGAAGGGGTAGCCAGTCTGCATTCTGACTTTTTAAGCAAATATTGCAGTTTAGGTTTACTAGCCTCTGTGCCTCATAACAGGTAAACTGTGTTCATCAAGCACTGTATACTGAAATTTGGCCTCCCCATAACTATTTAAGGTGGATGTTAGATCTTTCAGGTATTTAAAACCTATACTTGCCAACAAAAATATGAAAATAGGGATCATTGAGAAAAGGTAAGCAGAACCACCCATAAGGATCCAGATCTGATAGTAGTTCAGTATATGCTGTACACTTCCAGTCCCTGTCTTGGCAAGAACTTACAGTCTCATATCCTTAGCAGAATCAGATACACGTGCCCATGCAGTAAATCCAATACTGCCAGTATGCTTTTGTAATGCAGGAAAAAATTGTAGCATCTAGAAGGAACATACACAAATCCCACAAGAATATACAGGCTCAATGCAAATGTCTTGATGGACATCAAACACAGAATCCCAGCACTAAAAGACGAGTGCTAAACACCCAACCACCATGGTGCTCAGTTTTACACTTTTGCCCCAATAGCTGGGCACACCTATCCAGATGAATTTTTGCAGTTAAACTCTACTTTCAGCACTGCGAACCCCTCTTAAATAATTTATCCTTCTGAAGAAACCTGTTCCGGATGTGTCCCTGTCATTGTATCTAGCATCTCCCACAAGTTAATTCATTGTTAATATTGGTTAGCCCTTGTCCTTGGTTAGCTGAAGCAGGCAAAATATTGAAGGATACACTGTAATGTCATTACATAATAGCTGAATTAATCTGAAATATGGGTTTTTTTTGCCATTGCTCTCTCTTATTCTATAGACCTGCATAGGGTAATCAGACGTAGCGCCTCTTTGACCTATGGCTTCTTTGGGCAGTAACTCTCCTTTTAACATAAGCCTATGGTAATGCTAGTATATACATGATTGGAGGATTGAGGCAAAAGAGAGAGAGAAACTGGATTAGTTAAGAAGGATTAAGTGGCACCTACATCACTTTGAAAGCATTGTTCTTCAAGCAGTGGAAGCAGGTGAGCAGGCACCCTGTCTGACAAAAAGATTCCAGGCATATTTTAAAATGCAGAGTTCTGACACCATAGATGTGGGGCGTGCATGGGTGCTGCCAGCAACCTGCTCCCGCTGTGATTGGACACAGCAGGAGCCAATCAGCGGGGCCACCCGTGATCATTCTCAGGAATGACAGAACAGCGGTCTGCCTATGTAAACAAGACTGTCGTTCTTTCAAACAGGGTGAGAGAGATCTGTGATTTCTACTAATCAGGAAAACAGATCTCTCTCATTGTCCAGTGTCAGCATCCCCCACACAGTTAGAAAGCACTCCCAGCGAACACATTTAACCCTTTGATTGCCCCTGATGTTAACCCCTTCCCTGCCAGTGTCATTTATACTGTGACAGTGCATTTTTTTTAGCACTGATCGCTGTATTGGTGTCACTGGTCTCCAAAAATTGTCACATAGTGTTTGCCACAAAGTCGCAGTCCCGCTAAAAAGCGCTGATTGCTAGCAGTTACTAGTAAAAAAAAAACGCTACAACTTTTGTGCAAACTAATCAATATACTCTAATTGGAATTTTTTTACCAAAAATATGTAGCAGAATACAAATGGGCCTAAATTGATGAAGAAATTCAATTTTTTACAGATTTTTATTGGATATGTTTTAAAGCAGAAAGTAAAAAAATATTGTTTTTTTTTTTGTTTATAGCGCAAAAAATAAAAACTGCAGAGGTGTTCAAATGCCACCAAAAGAAAGCTCTATTTGTGGGGACATCAATTTTGTTCGGGTACAGTGTTGCATGACCACGAAATTGTCAGTTAAAATAATGCAGTGCGATATTGCAAAAAATGGCCTGGCCATTAACCACCTCAATATCAGGCACTTACACCCCTCTACCTGCCCAAGTCAATTTTCAGTGCTATCGCTGTTTAAATGACAATTGCGCGGTCATGCTACACTGTACCCAAACAGGATTTTTATCATTTTGTTCCCACAAATAGAGCTTTCTTTTCGTGGTATTTGATTACCTCTGCGTTTTTTACTTTTTGCTAAACAAATAAAAAAAGACCTAACATTTTGAAAAAAAAAAAAACGTTTTTCTTTTGTTTTCTTTTTGTAAATAAGTATGTTTTCTCCTTCACTGATGGGTACTGATAAGGCGGCACTGATAAGGTGGCACCGATGAGGTGGCACCAATGAGGTGGCACTGACGATGGACACTGATAGGCGGCACTGATGGGCACTGGCAGGATGCACTGATGGGTGGTACTGATATGAAGCACTGATGGGCATTGATAGGCGGCACTGATGGGCACTCATGGGTGGCACTGGTGGGCACTGATCGGCGACACTGATAGGCACTGGAAGGCTGTACTGAAGCGTACTTATGGGTGGCACTGATAGGTGGCACTGCTGGGCACTGATATGCAGCACTAATAAATGGCATTGATAGGCATCACTGATGGCACTGGCACTGATTGGCATTTCCCTGGTGGTCTAGGGTGGCAAACCTGGTGGTCCAGGGTGGTGCCAATCCCTGGTGATCCTGGCGGCATCCTGGTGGTCCTGGGTGGGCATCCGAGGGGGGGCTGCGCTGTCAGGAGAGCAGCCGATCGGCTCTCCTCTACTCGCATCTGTCAGAAGCGAGTGAGGAAAAGACGATCAGTGGCTCTTCCTGTTTATATCATGATCAGCCATGATTGGACATGGCTGATCATGTGGTAAAGAGCCTCCGTCAGAGGCTCTTTACCGAGATCGGTGTAGCGCTGTGTCTGACTGACACACCGCACCACTGATGTCCGCGATGCGTGCCCCCATGAGTGCGCGAGAGTGGTCGTTCTGGGTGGACGTCATATGACGGCCTCCCAGAACGAGAGCCGTAAATCCTTCCGGGGCTGAAGTGGTTAAGGAAAGCGTTGCCGAGACTACAAAATATTACTGCTTCCTTCTGAAAATGCTAGACACCTGACTTTTTGCCAACTCTGACTTTATTATTATTATTATTATTATTATTATTATAATACAGGATTTATATAGCGCCAACAGTTTACATAGCGCTTTACAACCTGAGGGTAGACAGTACAAATACAATACACTTTAATACAGTAGGAATCAGAGGGCCCTGCTCCTTAGAGCTTACAATCTAAGAGGGAAGGTCAAGAGATACAAGAGGTAAAAACTGTAGGAGATGACCAGGGAGTGGATTAGAAGCTTTGTGGTGACATTGGTTAGGAAGGGGCGTAGCTTGGAGATGTTGCGGAGATTGAGGCGCCAAATTTTGGATAGTGATAGAATGTGGGGTCGAAAGGTTAGTTCAGAGTCCAGGATTACACCTAGGACCTTGGCGTAGGGAGATGGGTTGATAGTTGAGCCGTTGATATTGACAGAGAAATCAGGGGAAGTGGCACCTGAGGGGGGAAATATCATGAGCTCAGTTTTGGATAGGTTGAGTTTGAGGAAGTGATGTGACATCCAGGCTGATATGTCTGCTAATAAGTTGGTAATGCATGAGGAGACAGATGGAGAGAGCTGGGGGGTGGAGAGATAGATTTGGGTGTCATCAGCGTAGAGATGATATTTAAAGCCGTGGGAGGCAATCAACTGACCCAAGGAAGTGGTGTAGATTGAGAAAAGGAGAGGTCCAAGAACAGAACCTTGGGGGACCCCAACGGAGAAAGGAAGAGGAGAGGAGGAAGTAGAGTTGTAAGTGACACTGAAGGAGCGGTGGGATTGGTAAGATGAGAACCAGCGAAGAGTACAGTCACGGAGACCAAAGGAGTGGAGTTTATTGAGGAGGAGGGGGTGGTCCACTGTGTCAAAGGCAGCAGAGAGATCCAGGAGAAGTAGTACAGAATAGTGTCCACTGGTTTTAGCCGTTAGTAGGACTTTACTCTGTCTTTACCTAGTGCATGCTTCCCAGTAAATGCTTTAAAAAAAGTATTGTAATCAATGTATACCACATTAGCATTTTCAGAAGGAGGTCAGAAATGGTAATTTCTAGACTCCCATTGCTACAGAATTTTTTCAAAACTTTTTTTCCCTCTAACATGTTTTCTTTCCCTTGTGTCTGAACTGCTGTAAGCAATATAAAAACAGGCTCATAGGAAAAAACAGGTTAATACAGGAAAGTGACCATATTATCTCCTTCTTTCCACTATGAACTGAAAAGGTCTCATTAGCTGCAGATTTGTGCTGCTGATGAGAGCGAGTGTTAATTTTTTCCCCTGATTTAGAGTCTGTTTTATTGCTGTTAATTAGTGGATGCGAGTGTAAAAGCTGTTATGTCTGATTTTTTTAATTATCTAGCGGCTGTGGGATCTCAGAGTTAATAACGGGAACATGGAAAAAGGTTTTAAAAACTTGCAAGTGTTATATTTTATATTTGAAAAATTTCACTTTGAACTACCTGCTCACATTTACAAACTGTATAAAGAGAATCATAATAGGATTGCATTTGCAGGGATGGGCATGTCATTTAACACATGAAGACAACATTGGCCATGACATGTTGGAAATGGTAAAATAAAAGTATTTGAAAATACCCCTTTTTCTTTTTGTTTTAGTAGTAGTAGAAATCATTTACCGTTTTGTTTTTTAAGTTATTCATTTTTTGTCTTCCTCTTACAAACACTACCATCCGTTCCTTCTTGGGGTACTTATTAGGCAATGTTTATGAGTGGTAGGCTCTATCTGTAGGGCATACAAATGGGAAGGAAATCATGCATTGTACTAAAATGTGAGATTTGCCATTGACTTAAGCCCATAACTGTGGCTACCTTATGCTGCGTTGCATCACAGAAGTTTGCTCTCTGAGCGCCACAATAGGAGACACTCAGAAGGGGCACTGGTGGGGAGTATTGCCTAGGCAAAATGCATCCCTGTTTTATCATCAGTTAATATTTTACCTGAATTTAAAAAAAAAGAAAAAAATGTAGCCTCAAAATATACACAAATGGTGAAAATGTTTTTTTTTTTTTTTTTTTTCTCTTTTGGCTACCCCTAAACATTAGCACCTAATGAAGGAGATTTACCAAAACACGTGTACGCAGAATTTGATGCAGCTGGGCATAGTAACATATATTATGTATGTTTAGCAAATGTACTATAGGAGGAAGGGTTTGATGAAAAGAGTTAGGTTCATTGTAGCTCAGTCATGACATCATCTCTTCTGTCTCTTGTTTGTTGGTCTGTACAGTTAAACAGTAGCCATAAATAAAAAGTAATTAGTGTGTTTCCTTTAATTGTTTTAATTACTTTTTAATAAAAGAATGTCAAGGATAAAAGTATCAAATCTTTCACAAAAGATGTTCTGGTTCAGGTGGGCACTCAAAGCTAGCCATAGATGGATCGAAATTCATCCGGTTTAGCAGGGACCAGCCGTATTTTGATCAATCTGTGGTAGCTCCCGCTCATGAAAAGTCAATCCAATGATCAAAGAACTGGGCTTGCTGAAAAATGTGTGTTCAATAAATGCTACAGCCAGTCGGTTGCAGCACTGATCTACGTTTAGCTACTAATATCACAGTGTTATGTTAGCACTTCCTGTCTCTGGGAGACTGGCTTTAAAACCCTAGAAGGAGGAAGTAGATAGAAAGAGAAAGTCTGACAAATGTCCAGTTTATGGTTTCACACCAGAATACAATCTATCACTAGGTAAGTGCTCCTACGTTTATTAGTTTACTATTGTTGCCTATAGCTTCTTAGTGTATATATGCAGTACTGTGCAAACGTTTTAGGCAGGTGTAAAGAAATACTCTATAGTAAGAATGTTTTAAAAAGTAAATATTTTAATTATTTTTATTGATTTACAAAATACAAAGTGAGCAAACATCAAATCAATATTTGTTGTGACTACACATTGGCTTCAAACCAGCATCAATTCTTACACTTGCAAAACGTTAGGGATTTTTGTAGGATTAGAGCCAGGTTTATGATTAACCAATTATATCAAGCGGGTGCTAATGATCATCAATTCCATATGTAGCTCAAAACACAGTCACTAACTGAATCAACTGTGTAGGAGGCTTAACACTGGGTGAGAAACAGCCAAACTCTGCTACTAAGATAAGGTTTTGTAAAACAGTTTCATGTCACAGGTCTAACACCATGGCATGACTGAGCACAGCAACAAGACACAAGGTAGGTATAATGCATTAGCAAGGTCTCTCCCAGGCAAATATTTTAAAGCAGATTGGAGTTTCAAGATGTGCTGTTTAAATTCTTTTGAAGAAGCACAAGGAAACATGCAATATTGAGGAACGCAGACGTAGATGTCTATAGTTAGGGCAGCACAGTGGTGTAGTGGGTAGCACTCTCCCTAGCAGTAAAAAGGGTCGCTGGTTTGAATCTCAACCACGACACTACATGCCTGGAGTTTGCATGTTCTCCCTGTGCCTGCGTGGGTTTCCTCCGGGTACTCGGGTTTCCTCTCGCACGCAGACATGCTGGTAGGTTAATTGGCTTCTGTCCAAAAAAAAAAAAAATTGGAACCCGGAATTCCCTCCAGGCCTTCAGAATCCCTGTTTCCAATGTTTGGTCAGGAGTGGGAATCTCCCCCTTGGAGACTTCGTGGGCCTTGATGGCCAACCTTGGCAGGGGTATCTGCTACAGACCCTCTGTTGGATTTCTGGAGCAGTTTTCAGCTGCACAACTTTCTGCGTGGATGTTTACGGACACAGGGCGCATCTCGCCAACTGATGGAATTGGAACTCCTCTGTTGCAGGGCGGAACCAGTCTGCCATGGCCTTTCAATAATATATGCATCTCTGATTCGGTCAGAGGATGGATACACCCCACCCTTCCTAACCAAATGGGAATCGGACTTGGGCACCCAGTTTAACGATTCCCAGAAAGAGAAGATTCTTCATTTCTCCCAGAAGTCCTCTATAGCCACAAGGATCCAGGAGACAGGTTACAAAATCTTGACCAGATGGTACAGAGTGCCAACCACTTTGCACTGTTTCTTCCCACATGTCCCCAGCGTTTGCTGGCGCTGCAGAGGAGCTGAAGGGACGATGCTGCATATTTTCTGGGATTGTCCCAAACTTGCCCCCTTTTGGTGCGAGGTGACCTGTATGATCAAACTCTTGACCAATGTTGACCTAGAAGGGGTCCCGGCGGCCTGCCTGCTCCATCTCTCTAATAGACCGATCAGGAAATATAAGGCCTCTTTCACAATCCAATTGCTAAATGCAGCCAGAGCATGCATCCCCCTCTGTTGGAGATTGGAAAACCCCCCATCGAAAGCTCTGTGGTACTCCAAGGTGAATGAATTGAGAGACATGGAAGATCTCACTGCCACCTTGCATGACAGGGAGGAGACTTTCTGAGAGACCTGGCGACCCTGGAACCACTTTGTGTACACCGACGCATATTTACAGGAAATGGCACATACAGTACGAGTTAGCCCCTCCGAAGCCGTCCTACTTCCTCCTAAGCCCTTTCTTTCTCTCCCTTTGTCCCCTCTCACCCAGTCTCCTCCACACTGGGACTCCTACTCTCAACCTCTACTCCCCTACTGTGGCTGTTCCCCCTGCCCTACACCCCCCTCTTTTTAGATACCACTTGGAAACCCAGTGATGGGATATGCTTTTCAGATATGCTGTTTATCCTGGTTTATATTTTGCTTTCATGTTGCCCCATCTCTGGGCTGATTTAGGCCCCAGGGGAGTACTATCCCTCGTTACGTTACCTGGAAAATTCCAAGTTAAGTTACCTCATTCTACTGTATATTACACGTTTTATTGTAGTTTATCTCAATTTTTCACTCATCGAAACATATATGCCTTGTCCATTGATATAAATGTTTGTTAGACATTTGTGGTGCGTTGAGCACTTTACGCACATAAGTATATGCTGTTATGGCCACATACTCTGTACAACTCTGAGCATATTGCCTTCAGTCTCAGCCTCCGATTACCTTTCTTCCAGTTATTTACTTGAGATACTGTACATACTGTTTCTTTTGACTGTTACATGTAACTTTCTTTGGCTAATAAAGGAATTACAAAAAAGAAAAAAAAAAATGGCCCTAGTATATGAATGTGAATTGGGGACCTTGGATTATGGGCTCCTTGAGGGTAGGGACCGATGTAAGTGTGCGATGTATGTGTGGAGCGATGCGTAATAATTGACGGCGCTATATGGGTACCTTAAATAAATAATAATAATAGATGAGCATCTTACTGAGACACAATACATAGGGATTGGGACAATTGTAGACACGCACCCACCCACACTCACTCAGGTTGAACTGGATGGACTGGTGTCTTTATTCAGTCTTACTAACTATGTAACTATGTCAGCCAAGGAAACAATGCAGCAGATGAAAGAAACATCATGCTTACTTCCCTGATGTTGGGCAGTCAGGAAACTCTGAAACTCATGACTGGTGAATTGTGCCCCGTTCTCTGTGACAATTTCGCTGGGGTATCCAAACGTAGCAGTGAGATGTAACAGTATGGAAATTGTCACCTTAGTTGTTGGCTGAGTAATGGGAATGACCTCAGGCCACTTTGAATGGGCATCAACTATAATCAAGAAGGTGTGTCCTCTGATCGGGTCTGCACAGTCCAAGTGTGGGCAAAACCAGGGAACCATGGGCCAAGTCCAGGGCTGGACGCACCCTCGAGGAGGGTCTCGTGCAGTTTATGCACATTCAGCACAAGCATTCACATATGTCGTGTAATCTGTGTCTAAGTTCGGCCACCACACATAGCCTCTGGCCTTTTGTTTCATACATGTGCCCTCAGGATGCCCAGAATGTGTGTCCGGAGGGTCTGTTGACTCCCCATAAAACACAGTTGCCAGCCACAGTTAATTCCATATGCCTATGGAAATAAGGTTCATAATCCTGTGTGACGGTTTCAGGCCAACCGGACCATACCCAGGTAAGTATTGGTTTCAGGAAGGAGTCCTTGGCTGTATAGGCTGCTATCTCCCCAGAAGACAAGAAGGACAGGCTGATGTAATGACAACTGTTGACCGGTGGGGAAGAGTCCATCAACGTCCCCGTCAGTCGGGACATTGCATCCGCATTCGTATTAGCATCATGAACGCAATACTGGATTTTGTAGCTGTATGCTCCCAAGAAGGGCATAGCGTTGGAGGCAGGCCGCAGGCATCTGAGAGATGCCTTTGTTAGGGCTAAAGATCTGAAGGAGTGGTTTATGGCCCGTCAGTATTGTGAATTCCCTACCATACAGGTAAAGATGAAACTTCTTAAAGTGGTTGTAAAGTGGTTGTAAACCCTAGGACAAAAAAAAACCCCTGCAAAACAAAGGCATAATGAGCTAGTATGCATAGCATACTAGCTCATTAAGAATTACTTACCTGAGATCGAAGCCCCTGCAGCCGTCCTTGTACACTGCTCTGGCGGCCAAAATCGCTCCCAGAGTTATTTCCGGGTATCATGGGCTCCGGCGCTGTGATTGGCCGGAGCCGCGATGACGTCACTCCCGTGCATGCGCGTGGGAACCACCGGTAATGGCACACTCATTGAAGCAACGGCACATACATGCCATTGCTTCAGTTTGCTTCAGTGCGCATGTGCCGATGACGGCACATGCAAATACAGGGGATATCGCCTAAACCGTTCAGGTTTAGGAGATATCCAGGGTAGCTACAGGTAAGCCTTATTATAGGCTTACCTGTAGCAAAATGTGTGTTGTAAGGGTTTACAACCACTTTAATTGCCCATATAGAAGTATAGTAAGAGTAATTGCTTTCTGTTTTTTTCAAGGACCTGTAGGTGAATGCCACTGGTTTTTCTAACCCATCTGGTAAGATCTGAGATAGTACAGCTCCCAGACATAGGGTGAGGCATCAAAAGCCAAGGTGAGAGGTTTCTGGAGGTCATAGTGCGCGAGCATGCGGGACGCCAACAGCTTCTGCTTAGAAACTTTAAAAGCATGTTGGCATGCAGCCAACCAGTCCTATCTGGAGTGTTTCTCCAAAAGCTTGTTCAACGGAAACAAGGTGTTTGCTATATTAGGCAGGAATTTGTGGTAATAGTTCAGCAAGCCAAGGTATGATCACAGCTACTGGACGTTGGTTGGAGCTTTGACTAAAGCATCAACCTTGGCTTCCGTGCTGTGGATACTCTCCGCATCCACAAGGTGGCCACAAAACTCCAATTTAGGCACCATGAAGTTCACTTTTATACCCTGCTCTTGGATTCTTGCCAACATAATCTCCATGTTCCGCTTGTGTTCCTGGTTCGTCAGTCCCGTGATGAGCATACCATCTAGCAGCCACTGCGTGAAAGGAATGTCCACATATATCTCATCCATTTTTCATTGCCAAATGGCTGGGGCAGAGGCTACACCAAACACCATCCGATTGTATTCATACAGTCCCTTGTGGGTGTTGATTGTTAGAAGCTTGTGGGATTTAGCCGCCTGACAAGTCGCGTGTCGTTCTGTACTACGGAACCGTTCTAATAGGAGCGACGCAAGTCGCTCCGACTTAGAAAAAGGTTCCTGTACTATTTTTGGGGCGACTTCAGGCAACTTGCATTGACTTCTATACAGAAGTCGTTTTGCAAGTCGCCGCTGAAGTCGTGTGCAAGTCGCCTCAGTGAGTCGGCCTGCAAGTCGTGTTGCCCCTGTGTGAAGCGGCAGTAAGGGTAAGTTCTTTCTCTGTTAACAGTCTCTTTTGGCTAGTCTGCGAAAGGCGAGCACATAAGCCTTAATTTCTTCACCTGGCTGCTGCTGCCGCTGATAGAACCAAAATCTTTCTGTGATCTCTAGTAGTTTAGGCTGGAAGTGATCCTCTAACAGTGTCAGGAGCTCTGCCAATGTCTTAGTTGCTGGTATTACAGGGGAAAGGAGATCCCCAAAAGTGTCATATGTCTTAGCACCAACCACTGTATGAAATACAGCTACTTGCCTGTCATCTGGGATGGCATTTGCACTGAAATACTGTTCCAGTCTCTCAGCGCAGGATGTCTGTTCTCCATCAAATTCACTTAATGTCCCGATCAAAGTCATTTTCTTGCTGGGCTCTGTGAGTGCTTTTATCCAGGTGGCAATCCACACTGCCTTTGTCTCTCTCTCTCAGACTGATAGCAACTTTGTAAATCCCATCCTCATCGCCACTGTTATATTATCGGAGTTGTGAGAAACACAAGACTCTGGTCTGGAACAACCAATGTTTATTTTAGTACTCACGGTACACTCCAACATGCGTCTCAGGACAGGTATCTCTTAGTATGCTCCCCTTACATTGTGTTGCATAACATGCAGGTCCTCACTTCCCTCTAAGATGGCTTCCATGCCCCTTGACCCTTGTCATCACTCCTGGGTGGAGCCAATCTTAAAGTGACAGTGCATGCGGAGTCCTTCGGTTATAACAACCACATTAACACTACAAATTCTGGATGGCCCTCTGCACACTGCTACACCCTACCCATCAAACTATGCAATGAAAAACAGGGATATTTAGTTCATATATATTTGCACCTGATAGTTCAAATACATGTACAAGCTATTGGATTTGAGCACAGGTATATCTTTTCTCTGTTACAACGCAGGTCAGTGACTAAACAATTTTGTAAGAGAAACCTGCGCTAATGAGCAAACGGCAATTGAAAATGAAATGTTTGAAATACAAGGTGCAGCTGCAACAAAATACTTCAAATATCAATAAAGTGTAAAAACCATATATAAACTTAACATTGTGCTCTAGCATAAATATAACATATATAGTTAAATTAAATCTGCATATAAAAAGCTTCCTGGAACGGAGTTACGGGCTGTCTTGTGGAAGGGTCGGAGGGAGGGTTTCTGTCTTCCACGTCAAGCTCACCGACAGCGCCCTAGGTGCATTTGAGAGCTACCAGAACTGCCAGGACTCAATAAGCATAAAGCCAGCTATTCGATTCCAAGGCAGCCAAGGGCAAATAACAATTCCTCGGCCTGAGTGTCCAACAGAAGTGCGGACGTTCACGTTCTATCTGTCAAATGTAGGCAGGGATAGCCCTCAGGGGAGCTTTGACTGCATTCAGCAATACACTCAAAGGATACCGGATGTTCATGCTTAAAACGAGTCTCCCTCCTGATGCTGAAGCAGAGTTAACATCTTTGAGTGGGCGGCGCTCGTGAGCAGGACCGGGACATCGATATCCATCTGTCCCTGCAGAGGGCTATATCTGCAAGCCCGTATGACCTCGCTACATAGGAGGTCCAACAAGTTTGGTAAGGGTACATCCATTACTACTCTTCTGCAACTATCGGTGGCTTGGAAGTGTTCCTACATTTTTCACCTTTCCACCTTGATGCGATACACCAAAGAACGGCTTATCTTCTTCACACACGTTTTCTTGCAATTCCGTTTTTCACGAACTGAATGTGGCGTTTTTTAAGCGATTTGGATACCAATTGTACTTTTGAACTTTTCACTCTTTTTTTTTCATATTTTTCCCTCACGGAGATGTGTCATAACCTGTAATTTGTTATCTTGCTGCACTGTGGTTTATTTTAAATATACACTACAGCTTCTGGTCTTCTTTCAAGAAGCTTTTTATATGCAGATTTAATTTCACTATATATGTTATATTTATGCTAACGCAGGTCAGTGACCAGATCTGAACCTAGTTTCTCTCCCCCACCTTGGGTCTTTATGCCTCATGTTGGCATGATGTCCACCGTAGCACTTGCAATGGCAAGGCAGTGTAGGACTGGCCAGAAGAGGGATTACTTTGACACAGTTGGTCAGCTTAAACATGTATTGCAATATATGTGAACTAAATATCCCTGTTTTTCATTGCATAGTTTGCTGAGAAGGGTGTAGCAGTGTGCAGAGGGCCATCTAGAATTTGTAATATAGGAACTAGGGTGCAGAAAAATGGCAGCAGGTGCTCTGGACAGTTGACTCAAAATATGGCTGTAGCAGGAGGCAGTTTGCTTGCCGAAGGGCTGGAGAAATTAGTGTCTGTAGGCAATAGTAATGCATGGTGGAGGTTCCTTGAAAGTTTGGGGCTGCATTTCTGCAAATGGAGTTTGAGATTTGGTCAGGATCAATGGTGTCCTCAATGCTGAGAAATACAGATACTTATCCATTATGCCATACCATTAGAGAGGTGTGATTGGGCCCAAGTTATTCTGCAGAAGGACAACGACCCCAAACATACAGCCAATGTCATTGGGAATTATCTCCAGCGTAAAGAACAAGAAGTCTCGGAAGTTATGCTTTGGCCCCCACAGAGCCTTGATCTCAACATCATCGAGTCTGTCTGGGATTACATAAAGAGACAGAAGGATCTGAGGCAGCCTACATCCACAGAACATATTATATTAGTTCTCCAAGATGTTTGGAACAATCTACCTGCCGAAGTTCCTTTAAAAACTCTGTGCAAGGGTACCTAGAAGAACTGATGCCGTTTTGAAGGAAAGGGGTGGTCACACCAAATATTGATTTGATTTGGATTTTTTTCTTTTCTTTTTTTTTCCATTTTGTTAATTGATAAAAAAAAATCTTTTAGCACTTCTATTTTTGAAAGCATTCTTAACCTCTTCAGCCCCAGAAGATTTTACCCCCTTCCTGACCAGAGCACTTTTTGCGATTCAGCACTGCTTTAACTGACAATCGCGTGGTCATGCGACGTTGCACCCAAACAAAATTGACGTCCTTTTTTTCCCACAAATAGAGCTTTCTTTTGGTGGTATTTGATCACCTCTGCGGTTTTTATTTTTTCAGCTATAAACAAAAAAAGAGCGACAATTTTGAAAAAAACGCATTATATTTTGCTTTTTTGCTATAATAAATATCCCCCAAAAATATATATAAAAACATTTTTTTTTCCTCAGTTTAGGCCGATATATATTCTTCTACATATTTTTGGTAAAAAAAAAATCGCAATAAGTATATATTGATTGGTTTGCACAAACGTTATAGCATCTACAAAATAGGGGATAGTTTTATGGCATCTTTGTTTTTTTAATTAATAATGCGATTTTTATCAGGACTGCGACATTATGGCGGACTCATCGGACACTTCTGACACTATTTTGGGACCACTGTCATTTATACATTGATCAGTGCTATAAAAATGCAGATTACTGTGTAAATGACACTGGCAGTAAAGGGGTTAACCACTAGGGGGCGATGAAGGGGTTACGTGTATCCTAGGGAGTGATTCTAACTGTGGGGGGGATGGGATTCAATTCACATGACAGCGATCTCTGTCATGACACAAGCCAGAACAGGGAAATGCCTTGTTTACATAGGCACTTCCCTGTTCTGAGACTCCGTGACATGATCGCCGGAAGAACGGCGGACATTAAGTCCGCCGGTCCCGCAGGCACGATCAAGCTGTATGCGGCGGCACGCACATGCCTGCTATCCCCAGCTCTTAAAAAGGACGTACAGGTATACCCATTTGCCCACCCCTGCCATTGTGCCAACGTATATCAGCATGCAGCGCCCACTCTTTTTTTTTAAGCCTATTAGAGCCTCTGGCTCTAATCACATGCTTAAAAAACAAACAAACATTGGAATCCATGCATTTGGCATTGGATTGGGGGGGCAGCGCCCCTGCGCCCCTTAAGGAGTGCCCCTCACTGGTAGGTAGGCGGCTCTGTGTTCCAGTGTCATACCACAGTTTCTGCTTGTGGGAAGCTGCATTCTAGGATGGTGGGACAACAGTTGGAGGAACTCTCACACCACTGATCTTGTCTTCGGGTCTCCTACACAAAGACAGATGCCACATCACAATCATTCTTAGGGGCCCCTGCAACTGACCTTTGCTGCAACATTTACATGGAGGTATCATTTTAAATAACTCTATATTGTATATTCTGGTATATGTGCATAAACCTACAAGCACTTTTGTTGGGCCCTTTGCTGATAATATTTGTTTGTACATTGCACGTATGTACTATCATTAATCTTTTCATAAATAAAGCTTGTATTATTACCATACTGGTGTGCATCTATATACTTATGGTTAACGTTTTATGTGGATTGCAGTAGTTCCCCTGCTCTCAATAACTTTGATAAGATTACTGGTTAATTTCCTAGGAAGGCAATCCTCTTTGTTCACAGAGGCTCTGTCCTGAGTGGAGACACTGCCAACTTTATTATCAACCCCATTCTTCCACTTAGCAAAAGCTCTGGTTCTCTTATATACAGCGGGTAAAATAAGTATTGAACATGCCACCATTTTTCTAGGTAAATATATTTCTTTTTTTTTTTTCAAATATATATTTTATTAATTTTTCCAAAAATTTGGGCAATGCCCGGAAATACAAACAATAAAAAGGAGGGGGGAAAGAAGGTCGCAGCCTCCCGATAATATAACATAATGATACATCAACATCTTACAGACATAATAATAGGAAAACTTTGTCCCATGGTGTTATTAATGGTACATATATATCTTCTGTTGCTGTTACCTCTTAACCTTTTTAATTACTGTGGGTATAGAAATTGATCATCAACTAAATTATTCCACGTTATACCAATATTTAATATGCCTATTAATGTGTATCAATCAAGAGACTGCAACCTAAGTATAGTACTACAAAATAAAATAAGAAAAAACAGATAGAAGAAAAGAATGAAGAAAGAGAGGTAAGGAAAGTTGGGGAGGGAACTGGGAGGGGAAAGGGGAGGTCGTCAGGATGTCATAATGATCAATTGGGGACTTTAGTTTGTGTGCCACCCGTTACATATATTGGGTCTATTAATTAATTCGGGTTTCCAAATAGGACCCTACCTTCCTCTGAATATTTGAACATACTCCACAGTGCCCATGTTTTTTGGTAAGTTGTTTGTCTATTTTGTGATGTCAGAATTAGGTCTTCCAGTTTATTTATGTCTTCCACTTTCCGTAACCACAGTGATATGGTGGGGGGGCTTGTTGTTTCCATAATGTGGGTATGCAGGATTTCGCTGCATTCGTTAGGTGTCTTAGTATAGATTTTTTATAGGCTTTTAGCGGGATAGAGGATACATGTAGTAAGAAAAATGCTGGGTCATTCGGAATCTGAAATTCAGTGAACTTCTGAGAGATGGAGCGAACAGCAGTCCAGAAATTTGTCAAGTGAGGACAGGACCAAAACACATGTAGAATCGTTCCCACCTCCCTCTGGCATCTCCAACAGTATTTTGATGATTCAGTAAACATAGAATGCAAGCGACCAGGTGTTAAATACCACCTGGTCAAGATTTTGAAATTTGTCTCCTGTATTTTAGTGCAGATGGAGGATTTAAGGGAAAGAACTATCATATTTTGTTTCTGGACTGCTGTGAAAGTACATTGAAGGTCTTTTTCCCATTTTGTAATACATGGTAGATCGGGCGTTTGTACCGGTGTGTTCAATAGAGTGTACATCTGGGATAGTAACTGTTTGATCGGTTCTGTGTCTGAGCATAGATCCTCGAACGTCGTCAGGGGTCTAGTGTAGGATTGCAGGTTTGGGATTGTTTCAAAAAAATGGTGGATTTTGACTGCATTCCAGAATGTAAGTTTAAACAAACCGGCTGGATCTAGTAATTCTGTCATGGATGGCCATCTGTCTTGCGTCACAAACCGTAAAGCTCTAGTGCATCCAGAGTTTCTCAATGTCTGGAAGTGTCCAGGTGACATTCCCGGGAGGAATTTTGGATTTCCCAAAATCGGGGTCATGGGGGGATTCTGTGGTCGGTACTGACGTTTGTAAAGTGGGGTGGAGACATTGCCGTATGGTGTTACCTATAAAGGGGTGGGATTTCAGTTCTAGTGAAAGTGAATCATAGCACCATAATGCTGATTCTAGAGGTACGTCTGTTTGATGTTGCTCAATTTGTGTCCATAATTTATGGTCCTTGTTCCTATTCCAATCTATTACCCTACTTAAATGCGTTGCGAAATAATATTTCTGGATGTCCGGAAGTGCTATCCCTCCGTGGTGTTTAGGCCTGGATAATTGTGCTCTGGGAATACGCGGTTTCTTATTTGCCCAAACAAAACAAGTGAAGAGAGTCTGGACGCGTCTGAAGTATGTAGGGGGTATTTTGATTGGCAGGGCTTGAAACAGGTACAGGAACTTGGGCAGTACACACATTTTAATTAGATTACACCTCCCAAACCAAGAGTGTAGACCCTTATTCCATTCTTCCAATAATAATCTGACTCTCGTTAATAGGGGGGGAAGTTACTGTCATATATCAGTTCCGGATCCGGTGGTATCTTCGTGCCCAGATAGGTCAGGGCAGAAGTGGTCCACTTAAACCGAAAGCTTGATTGTAAATTTGTGAGATCGGTGGTTGGTATAGATATACCCATGGCTTCTGATTTTAAAAAGTTAATTTTTAAATTTGATAGTTTCCCATAGATTTCAAATTCTTTTAGTAGGTTGGGTAGGGACACTACTGGGTCTGTTAACGAGAAAAGTAGATCGTCTGCATACGCTGATACCTTATGTTGCGAGGGCCCTACTGATATTCCGTGTATGTCAGGATTTAACCTAATTTTGGAAAGAAATGGCTCAAGAGAAAGTGCAAATAGGAGGGGGGATAGAGGGCATCCCTGTCTTGTCCCATTTGTAATTATAAAGGGGTCCGACAGAACACCGTTCGTCTTTACTCGTGCTGTGGGAGAGGAGTAAATACCCGCTATCCGGTTGAGCATCACCTCTCCTAGGCCTATGTGTCTGAGTACCGCATTCATAAAAGGCCAACTGACACGGTCGAAGGCCTTTTCTGCGTCCGTATTAATAAGGACACAAGGGGTCTTCTTAGTTCTAGATATATATAGCAGATTCAGCACTTTCGTAGTACTGTCCCTAGCATCCCTAGAGGGTATAAAACCAACCTGGTCTAGGTGAATAAGATTCTGGAGGTGTTGCGCCAACCTGACAGCAAGAACTTTAGTGAAGATCTTAAGGTCTAGGTTCAATAGAGATATGGGTCTGTAGCTCCCGCATGCTGTTGGGTCTTTCCCCTCTTTATGGATTATCGAGATATGAGCACCCAAAGTTTCCCTTGCAAAAACTGCCCCCGTTCCAATCTTGTTATATAGTGTAACCAAACGAGACCCCAGAATCGGCAAAAAGGTTTTGTAATATTGTAAAGTATAGCCGTCTGGGCCTGGGGCTTTGCCCGGTTTCATTGTCTTTATGGCATTCTGAATTTCTGTTATGGTTATGTGTGAGTCCAGTTCTTCTCTAAGCTCCTGGGCAAGGGTTGACATTTGGGAAGATCGAATGTATTCCTCAATCATTGCATTGGAGGGGGTTCCCTGTGACAGATTGTACAACAATTTGGAGTAAAACTGCCGGAATTCCTCAGTTATATGTGTAGGTAGGGATGCTTTTTTACCGCCCGATGTGGTAATGTGAGGGATATAGGTCGACTGATTATGGCTTCTGACCGTTTTAGCTAAAAGTTTCCCACATTTATCCCCAAACTCGTAGGTCTTTGTTCGACCACTTTGTAGGACTGCCTTTGCTCTATGCTGTAGGATATCTGTGATTTGTCGTCTAATGGTCGATAACTGTGTTTCTGATGCTTGAGTTGGGGCGTGTTTGTGTCTGGCTTCTAAAGTGGCCAGTTCCTGTAAGAGTTGGGAAAGCTTTTTATTTCTTTCTTTTTTAATGCGGGCTCCATGTGAAATAAGGGTACCTCTCAGAACTACCTTATGGGCCTCCCACAGTATCCCTGGGTCACAGTCTGCTTGGTCATTCTCTTGGAAATAGAGATTTAGAGTTTTGGTCACATCTGCCAGTACTTCCGGTATTTGTAGGAGGCTTTCATTAAGTCGCCAGAAACGATGTCTGGGCGAGTGAGTGTCTGATAAGCGATAACTCAGAAAAATTGGTGCATGGTCTGACCATGTCCTGTTGCCAATTGATGTTTGCTCAACAGCGTGAAGTTGTGAATGTGGAATCATGAAATAGTCTATTCTGGTGTAGAGTTGATGTATGTGGGAATAAAATGAGAAGTCTTTCTCTCCTGAGTGTTGTAAACGCCATACGTCTATTAGTTGTGGGTCGTAGAATGTTTTAGCTATCCGTTTAAGTTGGTTCGGTGGCAATGATGTTTTACCTGACGACGTGTCTACAGAGGGGATCAAGGGGGTGTTAAAGTCTCCTCCTAGGATCAAATGTCCTTTTCTAAAGTCTCGTAGTTTCTCTAGTGTCTCTTGCAGGAATGTGGCTTGTTGTTCATTAGGGGCATACATGGTTGCAAGCGTTACTTTTATAGCTCCAATTGTGCCTTTGAGGAAGACATATCTTCCTGTCGGGTCTATCAAGGAACTCTGGTGCTGCCAGGGAGTCTTGCTTGAAATGAGGATAGAGACACCTTTAGATTTGGAGTCCGGATTCATAGAGTGGAAGGCTGTCGGGAAGTGTCTATTTTGTAAGTATTGCAACCTGTTAGTCCTAAAATGTGTCTCTTGGAGGAAAGCTATATCTGTATGGTTTCGTTTTAAGTCATCTAGCAATATACGTCTTTTCTCAGGTATGTTAAGTCCTTTTACATTAAGGGACATCACATTGATCTTGCTGACTGCCATGTTATATTGGGATGGGGAAAGAGGGAGAAAAAAAAGGGGGGGGGGGGTAGGGATGAAGCAGGGGGAGGAAGGGGAAGGGGAAGATAAGTATAGAGAATAAAAATAAAGAGAAAAGTTAGAAAAAGGAAAGTAAACAAAAAATTACCAAACACAGACAAGACCTAGCGTCCTGTCTATGATATTTCCCCCTAAATTAAAGGGATGTTATTTCTGCATATAACTTCTAGGGGACACAAACTTTGCCCCCCACAAGTATATGCTAGCCTAGTTGGGAGCAAGGTAGGACGAGGCTCAGAGAACAGAGCCTCCCGCCCATCCCCCCACCCCAGCATGTCTAACATAATTAATCATGAAAAAAGCTATGCATTTCGTTTGACCTTTGAACTTCTAAAGTTCTATAATACTAAACAGATAACCCTTGTGGTCATTTCTTTGTAATATTGTCGAGTATAAACAAAATTAAAACCTCAAATAAACTTAACAATACA
The DNA here is from genome assembly GCF_042186555.1 of Aquarana catesbeiana. NCBI lineage: Eukaryota > Metazoa > Chordata > Amphibia > Anura > Ranidae > Aquarana > Aquarana catesbeiana. Next base: position 106,986,938 of record NC_133334.1, read on the forward strand.
TATATATTAACCTGGGTTAAATTCCCCTCACGTCATCTAGTGGCAGTCACCTCACACCATCTCCTGTTGGTTTGGCTGATTAGCTGTTGTCCCCTGAGATTAGGATTGAGAAGTTATCTAACACATTTAAACCTTTCTGTGTGCTGATATATATTTTATCCTAAAGAGTGATAATCCTACATGAGGTATCACTTTATGGTTACAGGGCAGGCATCTCGTCACTCCACTAAAAAGAAGCTGAAACGCTCTGCCATAGAACCACATCATACAGGTTCTGTAAGCCATTTTGTCACCGATATTTGTATAAGGGTGAGTGTTCATGGGCATCCCATGGCTGCCTCTTTTCCATTACCGATGTCGGAGCAGCAAACTGGAATTCCCCGTGGACCATCAGGGTGGCAGTAGGCAGTCCCATAGGTTTAAGCACATCTTTAAGTAGTAAAAGTTATCATCTTTGCTTACCAACGCTATGGTTTCTCAGACTAGAACCCCAGTCTCTTGTCTTTGTGGTTTCTGCATAATGTTCTCTTCTCAAAGGTGCAGTCTCCATCTTGATCTGTGAGTCACTTTAAAAGCAGCATAGAGTATGGACTCCTCTGAGTGTCCCGCAGGATCAGTTGACCTCCCGTTTGACACCCCAGGGGTCCACATTTCTGTATCTCGTGGGCAAATTAGTGCTCCTTATAGTGAAGGTTTAACCAATACATTCCAACCGTAAAAGAACAAATAACTCGGTCACTGTTACTTTGGACCAGGAAGAAAAAGGGAAATGGAATTCCCAAACTTTACAAGGGATGTCTATGTTTCAGGACTCGCGTGCGTCTTCTTGAGAAGGAGCCCTGGATTGACGGCAGTTTCTTTGCTGTCTAGGCTTGAAGTTCTGTCCCATGTTTGGCGCAGCAGGTCGTCCGGATGGTCTCGGAAGAGGGCCTAGCTAGTCAGGTACAGCTATTGGCTCTGCATCCAGGAAGGTGAATAAGGCTGGTAGTGCGTCCGGTTTGCGTAGAGTGAAAGACCTTTGGTTTTTTCTAAATGTGGCAGACAGAGGATAACCCCATCGATATGTCGCTCCCTTTCGCCTGGCCAAGTCCAGAAGGGGTTTCATTATCGCACGCCTCTGTAAGGTTGCACGCGAGAGGTCTGGAAGGATTTTAACTGTAGCCCCGTTTAGTTCCGGATCTTCCGCCTCCCAGGCCTTCCGCAGAATCTGTTCTTTATGAATATAGTGGTGGATTCTGCAGACCACATCTCTGGGTCTCAGAGGGTCAGTAGGTTTAGGGCCTAAGGCCCTGTGGATCCTGTCTATTTCGATGCGGTCCGGTAAGTCAAGCCCTGGAAGGCTGCGGAGGATGGCCACTGCTGCATCCGCCAAATCTTCCGGTCCCGTAGCCTCTGGTAGTCCTCTGAGTCGCAAATTGTTCCTGCGACTCTGGTCCTCCATCTCCTCCAGCCTCAATGCTTGTTCTTGTAATGCCTCCGTTTGCGTCTCCTGTTTGCTTTCTATTGCTGACATGCGATGTTCCAATGTCACTAAAGAGCTCTCTCCTGCCTCTAATCTGGTGGTTAAGGCACGTACATCTGCCTTTACAGCTTTCATTTCTTTCCTGTGTGAGGCTTCTACTGTCGCTATGAGAGCTGTAATGTCAGCTTTAGTGGGTAGGGCTAGCAATATGGAGCGCAGCTCCTCATCTCCTCTGGGGGTTTGAAGAAAGGGTTGAGAGGACTCACCGAGGCCAGAGCGGAGATCCGGAGGGAAGCCAGCATAAACGTCCGCCCGTGAATCTCCCTGCGGTGACACAGATCCGCTCGCTGTCTGTCTCCCTGCATGTTCCCCTCGTGGCGCTGCCATCTTAAGTTCCGGTGAGCCAAGAAGGGAGAGCTGAAATCGTCTCCTTAGCTCGTTAGGAGAGGGCTGCTGTGGGGTTATTTTGGGTTGTTTACCACTCTTCTTCCCGGTTCTCTTCTTGGACGATTGCATAGCTTGCATAAAACGGCTGAATTAGCTGAGATGAGGGGAGACGGCCGGGAGCTCACACAACTCACGTCTCTATTCAGCCATGTCCAGGCCACGCCCCCCCTAAGTATATTTCTAAAGGTGCTGTTAACATGAAATTTTCACCACATGTCGGTAACAACCCATGCAATCCAGACATACAAAGAAACCAAAACAAATAAGTTCAGACACTAACTACAAGTTATGTGTAATAAAAAGGAATGACACAGGGAAAAAGTATTGAACACAATAAGAAAAGAATGTGCAAAAAGGCATGGAAAGCCAAGACACTAGCTGAAATCAGTAATTATAAAGCAATCCTGCCCCGAGTCAGTGCAAATTAATATAAGCTGGTTCAGTCTTAATTGATGGCCTATAAAAAGGTGTCTCATTACCAAGGTGCCACACTAGAAACATCTCTTGATGAGTAAAAGCAAAGAGCTCTCTCAAGACCTTCGCAACCTTATTGTTGCAAAACATACTGATGGCATTGGTTACAGAAGAATTTCTAAACTTCTAAATGTTCCATTTCACCATAAACCAGCTACGACCAGGTAATCCTCACAAGAACTCTGACAGAGGAGTAAAAAGAATCATCAGAAGAGTTGTGCAAGAGCCAAGGACGACTTGTGGAGAGCTTCAGAAAACCTGGAATAACCGGGTACAATTGTTTCAAAGATAACAATAAGTAATGCACTCAACTGCCGAGGCCTATATGCACGCTCACCATGCAAGACTCCATTGCTGAAGAAAAAGCATGTTGAAGCTTGTTTAAAGTTTGCTGCACAACATTTAGACAAGCCTGTGAAATACTGGGAGATTATAGTCTGGTCAGATGAGACCAGAAGGGGACTCTTTGGATGCCATAATACACACCATGTTTGGAGGTCAAATGGACAACATCGATGACGAAACGCGTAAGAAGAGGCTACGCACGCACCTACTTCATTCCGGTACGCGAGCAGGGAGACTGGAACGCAGCTGGAGCGCACGCTGCGGGATGGCTCTTCCTGCTTTCATTTTTTCCATACTGTAGTGTGTTTTTCTGCGTGATTTTAAGTTTTTTAATAAAGCTTTTTACTTTAAACTACTACACTATGGGGCTCCTTTATATCTCTTCCAACGAGTGCTCCAGTTATGGACAACTTGTGGAACCTCTTTGAGGTGATAATGGAGGCTGAGATGAGTGGATGACTGCGGTCTGGAGCCCATCTATGACGGAATACCTAGGGGGACTATCCAGTACTCATACATGCCCATTACCCCTGCAGGGGTATGAGGAGTCGGTGAGTGGGGACCTATAGGGGGAGCACCAAAGTCACTAGACCAGCTTTGAGCACAAAAGTCACCAGACTGTTTTGCAACTTTCTTTGCCATTGGATCATCATTTTTTACCACCTGGATCATCCCTATATACATGTCTCTATGGCTCACCATTTTTGTTTGGTTTGTCTGTTTTTGGACTTTGATGCACTGGTTTATTGCTGTTTCATATGATTTTTGATGCACTTTTATTTTTATTCTTATTTATTTATTTATTTATTTTTTGAGTTTGGACTTGGTGATTAGTTTACACAGATGTACAAACATCATTTGTCTACGTTTGATAGATGCACATATAATTTCTCCACGTGATTATAAACTATGGTGACACATATATGATTCACTATTTTCACTATAATTATATATACACTATTTTATTTTAATTCACATAGTGGTAGAGGTTTACGGTAATTTTTGTTTGGGGTGTTTAAACATACATTATTACCTTACCTTATTAGGGAGCGCCACTTACCCCATTTTTTGTATTTATTTAAATTAGCCCTCTAGGGAATCTATTAGGGGAGGCTGCAAACTCCTGACAGACAGACTCCTGACACCAACTCCTGACAAAACACGGAGCTGGTGGATGTTAGAGACCTTGCGCTCTTTCACCTTCCATTTGAGGATGTCCCACAGATGCTCAATAGAGTTTAGGTCTGGAGACATGCTTGGCCAGTCCATCACCTTTACCCTCGGCTTCTTTAGCAAGGCAGTGGTCATCTTGGAGGTGCGTTTGGGGTCGTTATGTTATGATCATGGTTCCCTCAATGAACTGTAGCTCCCCAGTGCCGGCAGCACTCCTGCAACCCCAGACCATAACACTCCCATTACCATGCTTGACTGTAGGGAAGCCACACTTTGTACTCCTCACCTTTATCTTTGTACTCCTCACCTGGTTGCTGCCACACACGCTTGACACCATCTGAACCAAATAAGTTTATCTTGATCTCATCAGACCACAGGACATGGTTCCAGTAATCCATGTCCTTAGTCTGCTTGTCTTCAGCAAACTGTTTGCAGGCTTTCTTGTGCATCATCTTTAGAAGAGGCTTCCTTCTGGAACGACAGCGATGCAGACCAATTTGATGCGGTGTGTGGCGTATGGTCTGAGCACTATCAGGCTGACCCCCCACCCCTTCAACCTCTGCAACAATGCTGGCAGCACTCATACGTCTATTTCCCAAAGACAACCTCTGGATATAACACTGAGCATGTGCACTCAACTTCTTTGGTCAACCATGGCGAAGCCTGTTCTGAGTGTAACCTGTCCTGTTAAACCACTGTATGGTCTTAGCCACCGTGCTGCAGCTCAGGTCTCGGCAATCTTCTTATAGCCTAGGTCATCTTTATGTAGAGCAACAATTCTTTTTTTCAGACCAACAGAGAGTTTTTTGCCATGAGGTGCCATGTTGAATTTCCAGTGACCAGTATGAGAGAGTGACAGCGATAACACCAAATTGAACACACCTGCTCCCCATTCACACCTGAGACCTTGTAGCACTAATGAGTCACATGACACCGGGGAGGGAAAATGGCTAATGGGGCCCAATTTGGACATTTTAACTTAGGGGTGTACTCACTTTTGTTGCCAGTGGTTTAGACATTAATGGCTGTGTGTTGAGTTATTTTGAGGGGACAGCAAATTTACACTGTTATACAAGCTGTACACTCACTACTTTACATTGTAGCCATGTGTCATTTCTTCAGTGTTGTCACATGAAAAGATATAATAAAATATTTATAAAAATGTGGGGGGTGTACTCACTTTTGTGAGATACTGTAAATCAGTTGCCTATATAGACAGAGATGCTAATAATTTTCACTGAAGGTAATGGCAGATTTACCACAGTATTTTTTTTAATGAGATCACTGACAGGAATTAATAAAATACATAGTAAAAGTACACATCTCTCTCGCTGTCTTTAACACCAGTACTGCCAACTGTCTCTGACAGCTTCCCCTGTTTCATTGATTTTGAAGTTGGCTGATAATATTTCTCCATGGAAATGTCCCTGATTTTGAGCAATGATCATCTTCATTAATTTTTGTTTTTTTCCAAAAACCCTGTATTTGGAATACTTCATGATGTTCAAACTGTTAAAATAAGTGTAATTAAAATGTTAAGAAAGTTACTAGCTTCACTCTTTACTTCAGAAATAATGGGCATGTAATGTAGTGCTCTTTCACAAGCAAATCTTTTCACTGTACCTATAAAAAACTTTTGCCAGGTGGAGCCACAATTATCGACATTCATCAATTTCAGGAAATGACTGTTCTTTAAAGTGGAAAATTGGTTACTCCAATATTCACTATTTATAATGTGGTAAATTTCAGATTCGCCGCAGGTTACCAAAAAGTTTGCCTTAAAGGGTTAGTTCGCCTTTACAAAAAAAAAAAAACTACCTATGCAGCAGCAGATAAGGGGGATCTGTAAAGAAAAACAAACTGTGCAGCTCTGAATAAAGTTCAATAAAGTTGGGTGTAGGCCTCCCAAACCTGACTGGAATACTCCCAGGATGTTGCTAGGACATTGCTACATGAGGCCTAGTCGTTACGGTTCACCTCCACCATCACAGCAATGAGCTTTTTCTCTAATTGAAGCACCCTTCATATACTCTTTCTCTCCCCTAATGCAGTAGCTCTGAGCTCAGCTTTTGAGAGCTCACTCCTATGATGGTGCAGGTGAGCAGTGATGACTAGGCCTCACTCAGCAACATCCTAGCAATGTCCTGAGCGTATTCCAGTAAGACTTCAGGATGTACATAAATGGCCTACACCTATAGCAAGGGCATTATACAACATTAGTTAGAGCTGTACAATTTGTTTTATCTACATACGCCCTTAGGGCATAAGCAGTTTTTTTGCTAAAGGTGAACTACCCTTTAATGTATTTGGCATTTTGAAATTGTGGATCTGTGTTTTTAAAGGTGTTAGATAATCAAGAACAGAGGAAAAGTAGCACTACTGCAACCAATAATGGTGTCATCTTGTTATCCCAAAATGTCCACACACATTGCTCAGCTGCTAATTTGTGTGCAAAACTCTTTGACAGCTACAAATGACTTTGGTCAGAACTCATGACCTATAGATGTTACGTGGTGAAGGTAAAATCAGTAAGGTGGTATCTCATTTTAATCATTCTAGCCTCATCTCTCTCTTCAGAACCAGAACCAGAAGAATGAGCAGTCCGATGAGAAGGTAGTGAGGAAGGATCTGTCCTGTAATCCTTTTTTTTTTTTTTTTTTTTCTTTTTACTGTATCAGAGCCCTGTCCCTCCTAGAGATGAGGACAAATAGAGATTTGACTGGGTTGAGCAAATGTTGGCAGTTTTGCATTTGACAAGGAATGCCACTATACTAGCCTCTCATTGCATGCTTTATTGGTGAACCCAGTTTCTCCAGAATTCTGAAGCAGGTGAGGAGGCGATTCTCAAACATGAACCCTTATATTTTTCTCTTCAAGTTTAGTGAATTGGTAAATGTTGAAGCAGGATTTTTGTCTGCTGGGGGATGTCTAATCTCCTGGGCACTCATACTGCAATAGACTGCAATAATACCAGCTTGCCAGAAGGAAGAAACAGAAACAGAAATGGAAAGTATTTTTGCTACTTCAGTGTGCATATGATTAACCATTATCAACTGTTTATATACTGTAAACGTAGCTTTTTTTTAAAACTGCCATGTTTCCTTTACCTGTACTACAAAAAGTTAGAATGTAGTTTCTGAAAGTCTAATCCAGCCCCAACTTTTTGTTATTTCCTACGTCAAGTCTTTCTCAAAATCTGAGACCGTGCATAGGAAAGAAAACCTGCGACATTCACACTTGCGGTTAGGGCCAGACTACGAATTCCTGCAGAAGACTCAGAGGGGTTTGCACAAACAACTGCTAGGGCAGGAAGCCCTATACAAAGCAATGAAACGCTGACAGCACCCAGCCATTTGTGGCATGTATTCGGACATGCAGAAATTACCTGTGGATGATCAGCCCTGGATGCAACAGTTTGCATCCATGGCCAATCATCTGTAGGCAATTGTCTGTTATTTGATTGCATGCCAACGGCTGTAGCACTGTCAGCCTTTTATTTCCTCATGTATACGGCTTGCCTCCATAGCAACTGTTTGCATAAATCCTTCTGAGTATAGCACAGGAGTTCATAGTCTGTCCTTAATCGCAAGTGTGAATGGAGATTTATATAGATTTACCATAATCTTTGCCAACTGAATTCCGATTTTATAGATGTTACATATGCTGAAGAAAGGAATACGTCAATCCTGTTCAACCAAAAATCCATGAATAAAATGAAATACATTTAGGCAAACTTCATAACCTTGTGCAGTGAATCGAAAGTGCCCGGAATCACTAGAGGTAAATAATTTTATAATAATTTGCCATACTTATTTGTATGTTTCTTGCAGGGTTTTTTTTTTTTCAAAAACACAATTTGACGGATTTTTAACAACAGTTAAATGGCATACATCTGAACAGTATGTACTGTTTAATTGTTAAATTTATAGGAAATATTAATATTAGAACAGAGAATTTTCACGTCCTGTATGTGGTTCAAGTTGGCTGTGGTTCCAGCTACCATGAAATATGGGTTTATTCGCTGTCCACTGTGTAAGTGGATGTAACCATGGTTGATGTTTTAAGCCACTAATGCATTTGGAGTTTTGAGACCGAAAATAATAGATACTCAGCAGCAAACCGTGAGTGACCCTGTACTCTTGAACTCACTTGATCACATTTTGAGTTGATAAGCATCTACATGCAGTAGCGGTGTGTCCCTTCATAAAGAACACTGTGTTTTACAGTGCATTAGGCTGCGATTAACAGACAGAAATGTCAGTCATGATATAATGCACTTATGTGCCATTCTTGTTATCATCCACAGCTTCACTGATTAGCACTAAAAAGCACTCATATAGATTAACATCATTTATTTTTAGTACATCACCTGAAAATATCTGAGTAGATGTGGCTTACAAACATATATTAAAAATTGTAAAGTTTTCCTTAAGTTGAAATACAGTATCTCACAAAAGTGAGTACACCCCTCACATTTTTGTATATATTTTATTATATCTTTTCATGTGACAACACTAAAGAAATGACACTTTGCTACAATGTAAAGTTGTGAGAATTCAGCTTGTATAACAGTGAAAATTTGCTGTCCCCTCAAAATAACTCAACACACAGCCATTAATGTCTAAACCGCTGGCAACAAAAGTGAGTAGACCCCTAAGCGAAAATGTCCATATTGGGCCCAATTAGCCATTTTCCCTCCCCGTTGTCATGTGACTCATTAGTGTTACAAGGTCTCAGGTGTGAATGGGGAGCAGGTGTGTTCAATTTGGTGTTATCGCTCTCACTCTCTCATACTGGTCACTGGAAATTCAACTTGGCACCTCATGGCAAAAAAACTCTGTGGGTCTGAAAAAAAGAATTGTTGCTCTACATAAAGATGACCTAGGCTATAAGAAGATTGCCGAGACCCTGAAACTGAGCTGCAGCACAGTGGCCAAGACCATACAGCGGTTTAACAGGACAGGTTACACTCAGAACAGGCTTCGCCATGGTCGACCAAAGAAGTTGCGTGCACGGCTCAGCGTCATATCCAGAGGTTGTCTTTGGGAAATAGACATATGAGTGCTGCCAGCATTGCTGCAGAGGTTGAAGGAGTGGGGGGGTCAGCCTGTCAGTGCTCAGACCATACGCTGCACACCGCATCAAACTGGTCTGCATGGCTGTCGTCCCAGAAGGAAGCCTCTTCTAAAGATGATGCACAAGAAAGCCTGCGAACAGTTTGCTGAAGACAAGCAGACTAAGGACATGGATTACTGGAACCATGTCCTGTGGTCTGATGAGACCAAGATAAACTTATTTGGTTCAGATGTACTGTGACATACTGAAGCAGAGCATGATCCCCTCCATTCCGAGACTGGACCGCAGGGCAGTATTCCAACATGATAACGACCCCAAACACACCACCAAGACGACCACTGCCTTGCTAAAGTGGCTGAGGGTAAAGGGGATGGACTGGCCAAGCATGTCCCCAGACCTTAACCCTATTGAACATCTGAGGGGCATCCTCAAATGGAAGGTGGAGGAGCGCAAGGTCTCTAACATCCACCAGCTCCGTGATGTCATCATGGAGGAGTGGAAGAAGACTCTAGTGACAACCCGTGAAGCTCTGGTGGACTCCATGCCCAAGAGAGTTAAGGCAGTGCTGGAAAATAATGGTGGCCACACAAAATATTGACACTTTGGGCCCAATTTGGACATTTTCACTTAGGGGTGTACTCACTTTTGTTGCCAGCGGTTTAGACATTAGTGGCTGTGTGTTGAGTTATTTTGAGGGGACAGCAAATTTACTCTGTTATACAAGCTGTACACTCACTACTTTACATTGTAGCAAAGTGTAATTTCTTCAGTGATGTCACATGAAAAGATATAATGAAATATTTACAAAAATGTGAGGGGTATACTCACGTTTGTGAGATACTGTACATTTAAAATTATGAACAGGAGAGATTCTGAGTAACATGGGTGTCCACTCCATGCTCCACTCCTTTAGTACATCCCCCGACATATATCTGTTTGTTAATGTTCTGAAGATTCAGCATGTCACTGTTGTATGTATTATGACTTTTGACTACCTCTGCTACTTCACATGGAAATGCAATCTCCAAAATGCGTCCAATGTCCAACATCCTTGAACATACATGTTGAACCTTACAGGCTACAGCAGCACAATACAGTGCTGGGTTTTACTCCTCCCAGCTAGGAACAAGTAAATGAAGCTACAGTGAGCGCAACATCATAAATCTAGCCAGATGAATATTTAAAAAATGCTGCCTGTTCTCATGAATCTTGATTTCTACTAAAACAAGGAGATGGCAGGATCAGAATTTGTAAACTGCATGAATCCATTTTGCCTTGTGTCAATGGTTATGGATGGTGGTGTAATGGTGTGGGGAATCCCTGAGCACACAATACCAACTTAGCATATGTTTGATGCAAAAGCATACATGAATACAATTGCAGATTTTAGGACTGTGCCATAAAAGTAGCGAATAAAAAAGTGAATGATAGTGTGTGTGCATGTGAACGCGTCAGGAGTAATAATTTGGCCTAGGTCTAATTGTTGCCAGGACAATGATAATCACAACATGCATAATTCTTGTACCCATATTTTGATTTATTTGAGTGTTTTTTAAAAACAGTCAGACTTTCACATACGCATGTTGAAATCTGGTTTAGCATGTCAAAGCCAAAATGTATTTTTTCTTTTTGGATAGAGTAGGGGAGATTTAAAACAAACTGCTAACATATTTTTCCCATCTGTGCCTCATTATAGGGATTTCCCTTCAATTACTGTCTTGTAGACTCAATAGGAAGTGAGTGGATATCTTTCCAATGTAAGGAACAGCTGTCATGGGAATAAATGTCCCAGTCGTAAGATTTGCCCTTTTTTTCTGTTTTGATCGCAGCTCAGATGTTTGGCTTTGCCCTCAGTTTCATTCCTGGTAGCAATGGTGATCATCAGGACAACTAGAGAGGGGGAATCTCCCTAACAGAGGCACAGCAAATAAAAACCTAGCAGTAGTTCTAACCCCTCACCACTCTATTCAAATAACTAAAATTGCTTTTAGTTATGCTTTAAAGTTAGATTTTACCATCTAAAGCAGGGATCTCCAAACCATGGCCCTCCAGTTGTTCAGGAACTACAATTCCCATCATGCCTTGACATCTCTGTGAATGTTAGAGTGTTACAATGCCTCGTGGGAAGTGTAGTTTCACAACAGCTGGAGGGTCGTAGTTTAGAGATCCCTGCTCTAAAGCAATGATTTGTGTTGGGCCAGTACAGATTTGCAAGAGTTAACACATTTAAATAAATACTAAATAGGCTGCAATTTAAGGCTATGTTGGCAACAGAGAGTTAACATTCATTAAAAAGATAGAGTTTGTACACTTGCTCTTCACTGCTGATGAACCCATTAAGCTAGATTTGGTTGTTTCCTGATTAAGCCTATTGACCTATCATACAAAAACATTATTGCCGAGGTCTCCGCTTTACAGGCATTGCTCTGCAGCTTTGAGACTTCCCAATACCCAGCTTCATTTCAGAAGATGACTGCAGTGAATACCAATATTTTACTCCTGATATGTAGCCCCCTCCCTGTTTATTTTTGATTTAGATACCATCGTATAAGAACATAATTTCTCTTTCCCTCAAAATATATGTAAACCTATCCCTTCTCTAACGTACTGTCCCTCTAGGAGAGAATGCTGTATGAGACAGGCTTCCTCATTAGGACTTTTCTGCAATCATTAGAAAGGGGTCTTACCCAGGAGTGCACAGCACATGTGGGAAGGCAGTTTCTCCTTGTTAGTATGGATAATCACTTCATAGCTCTGAGTTTGTGCTTGTTGCTGAAACACTAGTCTTCACCGCCTGTATAAAACGTCTATGCCAACCTACCACTATATAAATCACTCTAGGAAAATACAACTTTAGATCTATGTTGTGCCCTACAGCACATAAGTTAAAACAAAATGAATTCTGAAGCACTGACTTGCAACCCTTTATAATTTGAAAACATATATTCTGTATAGTTCTATGTCTGACAAGAAAAACTACATATGTTACCAAAGTGGACTATACTTTGTGGTCTGTGATATTTTTGGAAATAGTAAGAGTGAAAGGCATACCTTTTTAGTAACGTTTCAATTAGGTGCTGGAATGAGACATCGTAAATAATAGATACAGTATCTCACAAAAGTGAGTACACCCCTCACATTTTTACATTTTTGTAAATATTTTATTATCTTTTCATTGGACAACACTGAAGAAATTACGCTTTGCTACAATGTAAAATATTGAGCGGACAAATTGCATAACTTTTGTGAGATACTGTACATGGTTTAGAGGACAGAAGGATAAAGTGTCACACTGCATACAGCATGAGTTTACTTTCAAAAGATAACATTTTCTTTATTTCTTTGCCCAACAGCATTCCACCCAACACCTTTTAATAAAACTGCCTTTTTGTCAACTTACATTTTTTTTTTTTTCATTTGTGGTAATATAAAAGATTAACACAGAAAACAGAGAAAGTGTAGACAAATATTAGTATTTCTTTAAGTAAAACATCATACGGGGAATTCAAAAATCGAAAATCTTCCATGTAAAGTGCAAGAGAGCTGTGAGCTAGATGCAGTCTTGCAACCATACAGATGTGTTATGCAACATTTGTCATGTTATGCATCTGAAGTTGTCAATTTAAAACATATTGGCTAGAAAATATTTGGTAGCATCTACTCCTTCTTTAACCTTGTACCGTTGAAGGCATACTCTTCCAAATAATGCAAAATAAACACTCCAGATCCAAGCAAGTCACATACTGGACTCTATACAGCAAAGTTCCTCAAACATTTAGAGTTTAAGAAACATTCAAAGATAAAAAGTCACACTGGGTCTACCCTGCAAGTACTTTAGGTCATCTCTGACTTTATGCTTATGGCATAGTGCTCATTGCAATAGGACAGTGGTTCTCAACCTTCCTAGTGCCATGACCCCTTGATGAAATTTCCCAAGTTGTTGGGACCCCTAACAGTAAAATTATTTTGGTAGCATGGGTTGTCAGCACCCAATGCAAGACAAATAATTTGTGCCCCTAACCCACGGACATTTAACGTTCCCTGAGTCCCTTCCACTTGTACAGTATAAAAACCCCTTATGGTAAATTTTAGGATGTACCACTCTTTCTCTTTGTTCTCCTTTCTTTCCCTTTTATCTCTCTCGATCCTAATTTCTTGTTTTTTTTCCCCAATCCCTTTCTTTAGCTGTCTTTCTTGTTTTTTCTCTTATTCTTTCTCTCCCTTTTTCTTTGTTCCTCCCCCTCTTTTCCTCTCCCTTCCATGTATTCTCTATATTTATTCCTTCTCTTACTCCTTGGTGGAGGGGTGGCGGGGAGTTGGGATGAGTGGCAGTGCTGGTGGGGGGTGGGATAAGTGGCAGTGCTGGCGGGGATTTGGCATGAGTGGCAGTGCTGGTGGGGAGTTGTGCTGAGTGGCAGAGCTGGTGCGGGGGAATAGGATCAGTGGCAGTGCTGGTAGGGAGTTAGGATGAGTGGCAGTGCTGGTGGGGGGAATGAGATCAGTGGCAGTGCTCGGGGGAGTTCTGATCAGCCAACTTAGGTGCTCTTGATCAAGGTCATCTGCTGATCTGAGAACTGTAGTGGGGACTTTTAATGGCAACTACAATCACAGGTAGTGTTACTCACTCACTGTGTCTCCGGCTTCACTGTGTCTCAGACTTTGTGGTGTCATGTAGCAGTGATATATAAATCAGGAGATAGGGTCTCCTCCAGCCCCTCCCGCTTCACATTCCTCACCAGTCAGCTGACCTCTAGTCTCTGTCCTCCAGCCATGCCATGAACTGAATGGGTGTCTGCAAAGAGGCTGAGGGGGCAGCTGCAGGCCCCAGGAACAGCCCTGCTGGGAGGCTGCTAAAAGGCTGGGAGAGTGGCGCAGGCTTCAGGAACAGCCCAGGATTCGGGGACCCCTGGCAAATCGTCATTTGACCCCCAGGTTGAGAACCACTGCAATAGGAGGTCAGATATCCCTATTACAGGATTGCTGAAAGGACGCAGGCTTAGAAAACATTTTTTTACACTTGTTCTGAAAGTTGAAATGTTTGGAGAAGATGAAAGAAGAAATCCGGGTGGCACTATTCAAATGCAAACCAATTCTTTTTTTTAAATTCAATTTCAATTTAGCGAAAACAACAACAGTGCAAACACAATTATTGTTTCTGAGGTCCATTAGGGAAATAAACACTTACACACTTTAATAACTTAGCATTCCTAGGCAGATACAGGTCTTCTTCTACACCTCATTGCTGGCAGTCATACATAGCACTTGACTTCCTTATCTCCCCTACAATGTAAACTGTACCATTCTTGTCCCCTTAAGCTACCAAATAGTGTTTTGCATACAGCAATTACAATTTTAATATTCACCCCGAAGAACTAGAAGTGTTATAATCCGGAATGAAATAGAGTTAACTGGATTTTTTAGCATATGATTTCTACAACTAAAACTTTGAGAGTACAACATATTTTTACTGTGACTAAAACATTAAAGTATCCAAAGTCAAAACTTTTTTTCTAGCTTTGGCTACAGTGGGGTAAGCTTTTTGTTGTGGTCTGTGTTCCTACAGGTGAAATTCACTATTCTCACTGCAATAGAAATTAAGGAGCAATACAAACTTTTAAGTTGAATAGAGGAGAAATCTCTCAAAGAAGGCACTTGTCCCATTGAGAATTCTCCTGGGATTTATGGAATTCCTCCACTCATGCAGCCAAAGCCAAGTCAGCAATGTTATTTGGGTGGCCAGTACACAGAACATTATCCTGTACCCAATCCAGTACGAAGACCACCTGGAGTATATGGAGTTTGCCTTTTTGTACCTGGGCACTCGAAACTAAGAAAATTTCACCCTGCAACATGGGAGAATGGTGGCAGTTTTCAAGGACAGTGGAGCATTTGTTACAATTATGGGCCCCCGTGTTGTTAGATGTGAGGCTATTCAGAAAAGCCCAGGGTTTATAATCAAACTTATCAGTGGCACAAAGGAATGTATATGTATTCTATTACAAAAGTGCATTTGGACTATGGAGATGGAGACAAATTGTGTTTAGTGGGTGTGATGGAAAGTTTACCAGCAGATGTTCTTCTGGGAATAATGTGGGTAACTTACATTGCAATTCCATGTGATTGTTTTTAATATATTTGTAAATAAACCAGAGACGCAAACCAAGCAGGTTATTTCTGGTTTCATTTTGTTAACGGCGGGGTTTTCATGGAGCATGATTTTATTAATCATTTTTGCATTGTGAAGTGCTGTTGAAGCTATTGCAGTATTTTGGGAAGGCTGTTGAGTGTAAGAGCGGTCTGAAGATTTGAAAAGGTTCCTGGTGTTTTTACAGGGGTCTTCCTCGGGGGGGGGGGGGGGGCTGGGGGGGGCTAGTGTGATGTGGAAGGTGATCAAGAAAGAAACATGCTGTGTGTAGATTTTCCCTGTTAATCCTGGGGACTACACAGTAGTGGAATGTAGTCGGTGATATTCAGTGTTTGAGAATAATATGACTTTTTAGGTGTACAATCCCACCTCTGTTTTGTGATCTTTGACAAGGGAATATCCCTAAGGTGTTGTGGTTTATAGCACAAAAAATGAAAAAAATCTCCCCAATGAGACACAAAAAAAAATCTAACAGCTTTGCACATCTGGCTCTTGGATTTGAACCATTCCAGTGTCATTTTGTGTTTTGTGTCACAGTCTTGCTAAAAGGTGAACTTTTACCATAGTCACTATCAGCGGACTGAAACAAGTTTTCCTCTAGATTTTCCATGCATTTCTTTTTAATCATCTTTCCCTCAATGCTGATCAATTCATTAGTTCATCTACCACCACCATGCTACAACTGTGCCTGACAATGGGTATGCTGTTCCCAGGTTGATAAGTAATATTGACTTTCAGACACAACCTTTTTATGCTCAGACACAAAAAAATCAGCATTGAATTTCATCATACAAGAGAACCTTTCCCCATGTATGCAGTTTTTCCCACATGCCTTCTGACACTCCAGGCAGGATTTGAAATTTATTTTTCTGCAATAGATTCTTCTAGTCACACCTTTTTAAGGTGAATCAATCATGAAAATTATAAAGTCACTTTAAATGCTGACCTCTCCTCTGAGAATACTGGTCCCCTGTCCATTATACTGATGCTTTGGCTTTGAACATCTGACAATTTTCTGACACTCATTTACAGTACACTTGTTCCAAAATGGCAACTCAAAAGTACTGTAGCCAGACACAGTCAGACAACTAGTATTTAAAAAAATAGACCAGCAATAGCATCCTTTATATTTTTCTCATGACAAAATCAATTTAAGTTCAGCGTTGTAGAGCATCTGGCTTATAGTTGTCTCATGGACAGTTTCTAGGCTATGGATCCCTGTAGTTCCTTCAGTGTTTTATTTATGTTACTGCATGCTTTTCTGACTTATGGCCTCAATGTCTGTTCACTGAGTTTTCTGGATGGCTTTCCCTTGGCAGAGTTGTGGCATACTCATACCATTTTAAGGTGGCCTAGGAGATAATCAACAATGGGATTTTGTTTATAACCCAAACCTTGTTGTTGCCTCTCTATAACTTTATTTTACACATGTAATGGTAGCTCCTTTATCCTCATTATTCTGTTTGTCTTGATATGTTTCCTAATTACCTATGTGGCTCTCCAGGAACATGTCTATTTATTTTGTGACAACTGCACACAGGTTGGCACCAGTTAACTAACCATGCGATATTCTGTTGTCAATAGGTTGTACCTTATGTAGTCATTTCTTACAAAATAGGAGGGGTTTATTTATCCAATCAATCATCTTTTTGTTTTCTTATCTGTAAATTTTTTGGAAAACTATTTAGAGTAGATCAGTGATGTGATTTTTTTTTCTGCAGTGGTGCAAAACCTAGAACAAAAAATGTGCACGTGAAACACACATTAAAAAGTGCACTTAACTGTGGCAGCACAGACGAGGCCTGAGAGGTGGAGCTGAACGTGAGATTCCAGGTATGTTCCAACTAATCTTTCTTTTTTCCCCTGCTTTCTATACTCTTTATTACTTTTATTTCAATTTGCCCTGGTCCCCTGACCAAAGGTGATTCATTTGTTGGAACACCGGGTGGTGGGTGATGTATGGATGTGCCAGCCAGTCAGACTGACTGGAGAGTCTGTTACCGTGAGACCACCCGGCTCATCCCGGGGTTGGCAAAGTTATGCTACTATGGAGCAGATGCCCTGCCTTGAGGTGATCTTGACATGGGTGGTGTGCAGGGAGAGGTTAGCTAGAGGCCAATAGATGCCCCCCTCTATCTGAGCTCCACCCGGTCGACCCATCCCTAAATCACTACGACACACTATAATTTAATGGCTGTCTGGGACCTGGCTGGCTTGCCCCCGTACTATGACACCTCACCAGGGGACACTTAGAATGAAATGTAGATAATAAGGCGGATGATGCTCCCCTCACCCTCCGTGAGAGATAGGAGACCCCACCACCACCTCACCACCTGACTACTGAGCCCTCCACGTTTCCGGTTGGACAATTTACCTTATTCCTGTTATTTGTCTTTCATGCTTTATGTTCTTTGAAATATGACTCATGCAACATTTGCTGCCTATGCCATGGCACCTTTATTGAGATGTACTGCCTTGTCTTTCACAAATAAAGATTATACAAAAAAATGCACTTAAGGGTGTGCTTTAGTCCACCCCCCCGAAGGAGTAGGATCTCTACCCTGACTCCTGGGGTGCAAGGCTCCTGACTGGGACATAGGTTTACATGGTCTGCCTAGCCAGAAGGCCTGGTAGACCCTGTTCTTTTGGACAGTCGAAGCCATACATTGAATACTACGTCAGGGGAGCTCTCCCAAAGACAGACCCCCCCAGAGGCAGGGCAAGAAGGAACCTAAGGGCCACACATTATCCCCCTAGATGTCAGGGCAAGCCCGAGGACTCACACCCTTCATTTGTGAGAAAAACACACACAAAAGTGAAAGGTGACAAACGTAGGAAAAAAATTAATATAAGATAAAAAAGTGGCTGTGCAGTTTGTGCACAAGCTAAGCCCTGAGGCCTGGTAGACAAAATATGCCCCTGGACTTAGCTAAAAGGCCCAACCCTAAAAGGCGCTGTGCAGAGGGAAAGCAATTTAGTGACTGTGACCATGTTCCTATTCACACCATGGGGTCCCACACCCAAGTGTTACTAAGAGCACCCCTAGGGTGACCACTCCCAGGGGGCCACAGACACCGTGGACCTTCTGCCTTTCCAGCCCATGGCCAGACAAGGTAGACCATTCCAACAAGGAGGTAATGGGCTCTTCCAGCTGGTACTAACCTTCCAAGCCCTCATCACTCCAGCAGGTTTGCATAGCCACCACCCTAGCCTTAGTCAGGCCAGGATGATAGCACAGCGCCACCACTTGACACTTGATCTTAGCCAAAAGGCAGAGAAGCAATGATGTGATATGCCAATTAAATCCATTAGATTAATTCCATTGTTATTTACTGTATGTTTAAATATTGTCTGGTGTTGGAATGTGCATTTACTGAGACGCTGCTTCAACCTAGAAATAATTGATATCTCACCAGGAACTGGCTATGGGCCATTATAATATAAGATTTTTTTTTTTTCTAAAAATACATTCTGTTAACTATTGGAACAGTTTTTTATATAGCCTTTTTGCTAAAAAAAAAAAAAGTAAAAAAAGTGTACAGGCTCTATTTTGCATTTTAACAATTAGTGAGATTTCCTTACAGTATAAACGAAGTTCATCACTGCCATCACAGTCAAATTCTACCCTTTTTGTGGCTTGGTAGCCCTCTGTACTTTCTCTCTTTGCTGCTAACCTGCAAATGTTAAGTGACCATATAAAAGAACACCTGTGGTGTCTGCAGAAACAGGAACACAAGCTGTGCATGTCTCTTGACAGAAAAATAGCTACTTTCGTTCAAATGATTTTCTTAGAAGCCACTAGCTGCAAGCAGTTTATTTTAGGGAAAAGTGGGAACATGGGATCCCATAATACTATGTATTGTTTTGGAGCTTTACTTGTAGAATAAAGTGATGGTGGAGAGGGTTTGCCAGAAGCTAGCTCCAAATGTCTACCCTAGAGATATTTCACCTGCATTATCAGCTTTCAAAATTAGAATTTATAGTGAGTAAGATCATCTTGCTACAAGCTAACTGTCTTTCCACTACAATAAAAAAGTTAGGTCTCTTTTACACTTGCATTGAAATAGAACAGTTGGGGAGCATTTTTAAAGCTTTTCTACTGCCCACTGTAAGGTGATGCATACTGGGCTCACGAATAGCTGCGTGTGTAGCAGCCATTTTGTTCACGTTCAGCCATTACATTTTGTTTGTCATTAGTTTCTCTGTTTTAAAACCAGAGATCCAGAAAATCTAATTCTTGCCTCCTCCTTCCTTCACATTATAGACTCCACAAACTACAACGTTAACTCAGGCCGGGACCTTATCAATCTATTGATCAGACACACAGACCTTTCCATTACCCAATCCACAATTTAAGTCTAGAAACCCTAATAAAACTGTCACCCTTATAAGCTGAGCAATCCAGATAACTAACAGATACTGGTCGTCAAAAGCTCAGTTGTAGGAAATAACCAATACACATCCCTGCAGACAGGATCACAGTTATAACTCTGAAACTTCATCATGTTTAATAACTCATGAAATGTTCACAGTACAGCCAGAAAATGGACAGATTTACTTTCCTCGGGTTAATTTGTAAAGTTTCAAGTCCAGACACCCCTATGTCAGACCACATGGAGAAACCAGGAAACCCCTTAGCCTCCTAGGTAAAATAGACATCTGAAACCTGCCATATTTATATTTATTTTGAAGCAAATTTTACGCTGGTCAATAATCTGCAGGTTATAAAACTGTAAACTGTAGATATTCAGAGATCTGAATACTTATAGAAAACTGTATCTGGGATGTGGTCATAAACGTGGTGACATCCCAGCAACCATCCCTTAGACCAGATGATTGATCAGATGGTCTTTGTCAGCACCCCACTTTATGTGAAGAAAAGTGGAATGCATCCACATTTAGGACAGTTCTCATGTACCATCAAACCAGGAACATCTATTCAATTTGAGAACCAACACCTTACTCATTGACTGAACTCTGCTAAAACCAAGGACACTGCAAGAATTCTTCCTTTTCAACTTTGTTTTTATTTCCTGTTGCTTTATTGCCTCTTTATTTCTTTGTAACACCTTTTTTTCATGTAATTATTTTATTTGCACCAATTTGACCTTTTTCAATATAAAACCCTATTTTGAAAAGTGTTAAAGCTGTCTTTAAGGCTTTTAATGCAAACTAAATGAATCACTGTCTCTTGAAGAGTGCTACTGTATAGTATAAATCCTCTGAACACATCTGTCTGTGGTGACAGTATGCGTTACAGACGTTTATTCTAAAATCATAATTGGTATTGCTAAGATTACAAGTTTCCTCCTCAGTCAAAAGGGGGTGGTGGTAGCTTAAAGGGTTCATTGCTCGATTAATTTAACCCAGTTGACAATCATTCTCAGGCTGCTGGCACCTAGATTAGGTCCCGCAAGCTGGAAAATGTTTGTGCAGAGTGCAGCTGAGAGTGGCATTGTTAAGTAAGTGACAGCACAATGTAAGATTGGCCAGTCCTTTGTCAGAAATAGGTGAGGGCAGGGATCTGATATCTGCATTCGTCACATCCACCGCTACACCTGTCACACACTTTAAAGGTGATCTGATGCCTTGTACACACAGGGGCAGATGGAACAGCAAAAATGATCCCTTTTGAGTTTTTAGCAGGCAGTACCACTACCAAACGTAATCCATTCAAGCAAGTGTGGCTGTGCTGCAATTACCAGCCATGCGCTAGGCTCACAGGTGCAGAGCAGTATCTCATTTAGGGATCTTGTTTGGCTGTCAAAAAAGAACAGGCATTTAGGAGTTAGCAGCAGTATCTCTGGAATGCCTGTCATCCGCTCCTGTACAGCTCACTGGAAAGCGTTCCACCTCAGATCGCTTTTCAGAGACTGCCACAAGTGTAAATTAGCCTTAAAGTTTCCAAAGAACAATAAAATAAAACAGATTATCCAGCAATACCACTCTGACCCTACCAATGCAGTCCACTTTACAGACAGAATGTGAAAAGTGAAGTCAAAACCTACATGCAGGTAGCCTTTAATTTACTAGGTTAAACCAATATTCGCGTTTGTAAATGCGCTGCATGAATTCAGACACAGGCTATAATATAAATTACACAGAATGTATTAAAGCAAACCTGTTAGTCATCCTAAACATAATACCATAATTGTCTTCCCAAAGAACAAACAGACCAAGGTGTTTACTATAACCTTTCTTATGCAGCCCATACACAAGTCAGTTTTTTTCCGTTCAACAAGCGGTTGGGCGGATGGGGGAATCCTCCCACTGAGTTATTGTATTCTGACAGCCAGAATGTTGATTTTTGAAATTTCCATGATTTAGTTTTACTCAACTTGGAGTCTACCCTTGCAATTTGACCTAATGCCTGTACCTGCCTTATTATGTTGAACAAGAAGGCTCTTAAATGCCATCTATATCCATTCACTGGACAATGTGAATGCAGTTAAACACAGCTTATGCATACCTCCAAACATTTTGAGATGGGAATGAGGGACTGAGGGACACCTACTAGCAAACGTATGTAGGCATAGGACACGCCCCCTGCCATGTCCCTTAAAGGGGACATAGCCAAAAAAAAGGTTAATTAAATCCACAAGTGCTTTTTTTTACCACAAATTGTCCTTTATATTGGCTTTTAAAATTGACAAATGCAGCAAGATAAAAGATAAATAGTGCATTTTATATACAACTATATAGATCAGACCAAAATGAGGGACAAATGAGGAGGAAAGAGGGACAGAGTGACATTGCTCCAAATCAGGGACAGTCCCTCGAAAACAGGGACAGTTGGGAGCTATGAATTTCAAAATTGTCTAAATCTTTCTGCATCAGGTTGCCTTAAACCTTTCAATAATTTCAGAGATCCAGAAAAAGTTTAAATTGCTTTTTATAATCAGGACACACACACACAACTGAGAAAAAGGATGGGGCACGCCTCCTTTTCTAGGTCATACAACTGTATGGGTTTTTACATAAACACAAGTTTTACTAAAACTGGAGAGTGCAAAATCTGGTGCAGTTGTGCATTGTAGCTTCTAAGGCCTGCTTCGCACTTATGCATTTTTTAGTGCAATTTCAGTTTTGCAGAAACACACTACAGCCCATTTATCATGGTTTTCTATGGGTCACATTCACATTTGTGCATTTTATGGAAAGGGCCAGGGACTCTTTTCTGTTTTTTTTGTCCCATAGACTTCAATGGATCAAAAACGTGTATTGAAAAATGCTAAATGCACCTGGAATATGCAAACTGCAACCTGCATAGGTGTGAACCAGGCCCAACTTCAGCTTGTTCAGTTAAGTTTTGGCAAAAGGACCTGGAAGCTGATTGGTTTCTATGTAGAGCTGCATCAGACTGAGCACTCTCCAGCTTTAGTAAATTAACCCCAATTAGTCAAGAAAGTTAGCAGTAAGTAAATACATTTGGAAAGTTAGGAAAGCCCCCCACCACACACTTGGCAAAAACAAATGTCCTCAAAACACAGATAAAAATAAAGATTTTATACAAATAGTAAAAATGATATAAAACATAAGTTTACAAACTATTAAACATTTAAAAAAAAATAAGATAAATTTCACAAAAATAAAGAAAATAAATATTTTTTCTTTAGCCCTTAACTTTCAGAGTTGGTAACGAAAAGAAACCTTAAAGCATACATTTTCTGAAGGCACAGGACCAATAGAATAAAAAGATGGTTCTGACATTTATGGGTTATGTAATAGTTGCGTAAATGTTTATCTAAATTATATTTTCAATAAAAATACACTAAAATTGTATTAGCACACACAAACGCAAACCAACAGTTTCTACTAAATTATAAAACTGTATTGAATTAATGAATAACAACATTTAGAATTTTTTTTAACTCTCTTTTTTATTGAAGGTGTGTATTAATAAAAAAAATACTTTACTTAGAAGATAATAAAGTACATTTCAAGAGAAAATACACAATAAATGACAATGTCCAAATGAGGTTTCCACAGGGCCGGGTGTGTCCTAAAAAGATGGGTTAGCCAGGCTAAATATACAAACCCAATGTAGGACAAAGTTATAGCAATGAACATGTTCATGGCTAGATAACTATCGACCCATAATGGCCTATTTACTGTAAAAAGCAGACAAAATCCCAGATAAAGAAAGTGGTACCGCTACCTCAGTATGAGAAAGTATGCTCCACCCTACTGGGCACCCTCATTTACAACCATTAGAATATGGTTGATCAACTTGACAGTAGTTTTAGACAAATTTGGTAAGGGTAACCCCATAAAAAAATATACTGGGTCCTAAGGGACCGAGAAATCCAAGAGCGACTGCAGTAAGGATCTAGTGGTCTCCCAGAAAGGACTGATTTTTAAGCATTCCCAGTATATATGATATAGCATTCCCTCTGATTCACCACATCCTCAATACGTCTATGGTAGAGTAGGGTTAATAGCATGTAGTGTTTCAGGGGTTAGGTACCAGTGAAACAACATTTTATATTGGTTCTCTTTATAAAGGGTACATAAAGAGGTTTTATTTATGTTATCCCAGATAACCTGCAACTCCTTGAGTTCTAGTGTTCTTCCCAATATACGTTCCCATTTGAGCATATAACCATGTTTCAGAAAAGGCGTTGTTTTAAGAGATGTAAATAGGCGATATCTGTCTGTGATAAGGTGTTGACGTTTGGGGCCATCCAGGCATATTCTTTCAAAGGGAGATACATTCTGAAATTTTAAATAGTGCTTTTTGGTGCAACAGTGAAATTCTGTAAATAAGCAACTAAAGCCTCTTACACACGATTGAATTTTTCGGAGACAAAACCTCAGACTTTTGTCCGAAGGGCGTTGGCCAAGAATTTCGACCAACAAACACGAACATAGTGACATGGTACATGGTTTTTCAGCTCTTTAGTGCCACCCTTTGGGCTCCTTCTGCTAATTTTGTGTTAGTAGAAGTTTAGTGAGTGTTAATTTGCGCTTTTCATTACACGCTTTTCAGTTTGCGCTTTTCAGTTCGTTTCTGAACGGGCCGTTCGTCAACCAGCTATGTTGTGGAATCGGAGGAGATAACGTGTTATTTATTATTGGCCAAAAATTGGTTGCTTTATTAATCGTGACAAATTATGTCATATGCCTTTGCTGCAAGAGCTCCAGGAGAATAATCCGGATGATTTTTGGAATTATCTCTGGATGACGGACCCCTGCTTTCACCAACTCTTGGCATTGCTGACCCCCTATATTAAGAAGCAGGACACATGCATGAGGCTTTTATTTTATTTTTTGGTTGAATAATAATGATTTTATTTGGTATATTTTCTATATTTTTGGGTGCATAGAATGCAATTTTTGGTTAAGTTCTATTGGCAGATAGCATGTCTAATTTTATTTGTTTTCTTTTTTTAATGCACAATAAATTGTGGAGAATATTACTTAGCTATGTGGTTTACTTCAAATGACAGTTTGGGAGTAGGCAGATACATTTTAAAAAATACAATGTAAAATTAACAAGGGACACCAACATAGTTGTATCTTTGATCTTAAAAACTACAGGATAATGGTACTGTGATGACTTGCACCAACGAAAAAAAAATAACAAGCATAATAATATTATTCTTGATATCACTAGAAAAAAAAAGCCTTTGAAAATTTGTTTGCAATAACTCCATCAGTATCACCAGCAAAGCAGATTCATTATTATCCCATTAAAGAAGAAGAGAATGTGCGCTGCATTTCGAGATTTCATAATTTGCCACGTCATGAATGTTAATCGTCCATTACGAACACTAGTTTACAAGACAGACCGCTTCCAGCTCATCCTTGCTTCTGAGCATGTGTGTTTGTACTTTGAACTTTTGTCCGACGGACTTTTGTATACACGCTCGGAAAATCTGAAACAGACGTTTGTCCACGGAAAATTTTAAAGCCTGCTATCCAACATTTGTCCGCGGAAAATCCAACAACAATTGTCTGATGGAGCGTACAAACGGTCAGATTTTCCGCCAACAGCCTGTCATCACACAATTCCCATCGGAAAATCCGATCGTGTGTACGAGGCTTTACACTAAAAATCTATGTGTTGTGACAATGCTCGATTCACAATGCAGTGTGTACATTGAGATAAAATGATCCAGGCATGCATATTGGAACAATGCACAACAATGTGTCGCAATGCACTGCCACACAACGTTGAATCAATGCAATTTTAACAAAGTTTAAATAAATAAGAAAAAACAACACATTGAAAGTGCACAACAGGCCATAACACATAACGTGCCCACTGTGTGAATGAGCTTGCAGTGCACCAACACATAAATCTGCATTACCATAATGCTTGTAGTGACATGTGTGTAATGTGTGTGTGCAGGGTGTTAGGTTAACATTTATGCGCTGCTGTAGTGCACCTGTGTGTAATGTGTGTGTGCAGGGTGTTAGGTTAACATCTATGCGCTGCTGTAGTGCACCTGCATAAATGCACATTTTTGTGAGTTTTGCGATAAGATAGCCTATTAAAAAGGCAAAACTTTTTTTTAAATTTTAAACAGAGTAGGGGATCTGTGTCCCATTGCGGAGATTTCCCCTCACTTCCTGTCCCATGGCCAAACAAGAAGTGAAAGGAAATTCCTGCAAATTATGGGAATTCCTTGGGGTCCCCTAGGTCCCCAGAACTAATGTCCCAATTAGAGGATTTCAAATCTATTACTTTTCTGGGGACAACATAAGATTTGGGATTTTCTTTTTTTAAAAAGATAACAGCACACTGGACAAATAAGGAGGATGAATAAAAGACTTCTATGTACTGTACATAAAAAGTATATACAAAATATCTAGGTATGCAAATTAGCCATAGAGTGATTGCAAATATTGACTAAAACATTATGACACTGCTAAATTTGGCCCACACTTCTAGGCATCAATGACCTCTGGTCACGAAAGGGCTAAAGTTTTATCTCTTAGGCCTCATTCACACAAGGCAGACTCCACTTCCACGGAGTCCGCCTCGGTCCACCAGCTCAGCGGGAGATCTCTCCATTGATCTCCGCTGAGTCGGCGGATGACAGGTCCCTCTCTGCTCACTGAGCAGGGAGGGGCTTGTCAGGCGCCGCTGCTGCCTATGGAGGGATTGGATGAAAATGGACAGCACGTACGGCCATCCGTCTGCTTTTAGCAGATCGGACAGGGTCGGATGTCAGCGGACATGTCTCCGCTGACATCCGTCACTCCATAGGCTAACATGGAGCTCCCGTTCAGGTCCGCCGTCAAAACGGACAGGCGGACCTGAACGGTCCGATCGTGTGAAAGGGGCCTTAGGCAGGTCATACTCAGTTTGAATCTTGGCCATTCCTGTTGAGATTCAAACTCTGCATGGGCAGGCTGAATGTACCAAGTTGATCAATCGATTAACTTGGGTACAACTAGCAAGCTGGGTTTTACCTGCATTTATTGCTAGCAGCTGCTATAGCCGCTAGCAATAATCAATGTCTTCTCCCGGCAGTGACAGCTTCTGCCACCCTCCCCCGCCCCCCTGCAGGGAGAGGACAATGGCCCAGCAGGAGGGATTCCCACATTAACGCTGTCTGTGTTGGTGAGGGAATCGAGTAAATTTATTTCCTGCAACCCGTGGTTGCAAAAAATAAATTCACTCGGTGTATGGCTGGCCTCAGTGCCTGGTAGATTAAACTGTCCACACCATTGTTTTCTTTGTCCAAATGGTGTAGCATGAGGCTTCAATGTTGGGTAAAATTTCTATTGAAATGTAAAATAAAAGAACAATGTCATCTAAATGGATTTAGGACACCTCTTAGAAAAAAATAACTTTAGAAGGAGTCTGTTAGGACAGAAAGCATGACTGCCAGGGGAAATTAAACTGATGAAATAGCTCCATGTGGTAGAAATTCTAGGATGCTGTGCTTTGATGTTAAAAAAATCAATTGAAACACTGGTTAGCAGCACATAACTAAAATGCAGTTCTGGTGAAATATTAAAGTGTGGTTTTGAAATCTATAAAACTAATTAAAATAATAAAATATCTGTAATGTAACATTTGTAGAGATATGCATGTTTTCATGTTGTGCAATTTTACCACCACTGGTTTTGTGCTAATTTAGTAAAATAATACTTTCTGCATATTTTGCAATTATGTAATTAATCTGATTAATTAGATTAATATGTTTTAAATCTTTGTTTTTTTTAATGGCCCAGCTACACAAAAACACAGTAAATGTTTGCATATTTATTCATTGCCAGTATTTTAAATAGCAAAGAAACAGGATACTACAAGACACCTATAATATTCACTTAG
The DNA here is from genome assembly GCF_042186555.1 of Aquarana catesbeiana. Lineage (NCBI taxonomy): Eukaryota > Metazoa > Chordata > Amphibia > Anura > Ranidae > Aquarana > Aquarana catesbeiana. The sequence goes on from NC_133334.1 coordinate 107,014,349, forward strand.
TGACCCACATAGGGTATGTGCAGTCTAATTAAGGTTTTCCATTCCTTCATTGGTCTTCTATGTTGTATGTCTAGGAATAAGAATAGGAACGGGGTTGAGTCGAGGCAGGTAGGATACAGCTGCTTTTCACACATATTAAATCTCTCCATTATATTCTGTTTGCTATAGCTGTAGCTTAGAATTGTGTTGAGATTGGATCAACAAAAAGTGTGGGTTTACTATGCAGCAAAATGTTATTCTTATTTCTACTTGCATAAGAAGAGATATCCACATATGCCTTACCATGCTCTTGGCTTATGCAGAAAATAAAAACCGATAATAAAAGCAGTATTCCAGGCAACATCATTTCATTATGTTATATATGTATATGCCCAACAAAAAAATGCCCTATATTATTCTTATAGCCACAAGTATCTCTTACTATACTGTATGTTGATAGCCAAGCTGTTTCTGGGGCTTTCCCTTCTTCTGAGATTGAATGTACATGATCGATTTGGCAGTACAATGTACAGCTGCAACAGCCAACGTCATAGTGCATGTCTGCGTCTCTATTATTGCAATCTCAACTTAATAAGATGGCGAGGCAGCAGTCAAGCATGCTGTGTCTAGCAACCAAACCTTTGTCTTTAAAATGTTGGCATTAATATTCACCTAGATGACTGGCATCTCAGGAGCCTAAAGGCAGAGAATTCTGAAGCACCCCCCCCTCTGTAATAACACTGCGGACACATTAATAACCACCAGCATTGATGTCAGAGGACGTATTAATAACCACCAGCATTGATGTCAGAGGACGTATTAATAACCACCAGCATTGATGTCAGAGGACGTATTAATAACCCCCAGCATTGGTTTTAGATGACTCATTATTAACCCTCAGTATTGGTATCAATATTATCAACCCTCCTCCCCCACTTTGGTGGTCAGTGGCATTAAAATATAATCCCTCCCATGACCACCAATGTGGGGTAAGGGGGTTAACTTTCAATGACAGTACCACAAATGCAGAAGGGGTGGTGGGTTAAAATTTCACTGCCATGAAGACCAATACAGGTGGGGGATGGAGGGGTTGATTTTCACTACCACTGCCCCCCCCCCCCATCCCTCACCTGGATTTGATGGTCACATTAATGTTAACCCCTTCCTCAATTTCAGCCTGCACTAGTACCGTTCCCCTACTTTCTGTGCTCTGGCCTTGGACAGAGAACAGTTGAACAATGAGATCAAAATCACCCAGCTGAGCTTACCTCAGCACACGCTCCTGGTCAGATCACCTCTTCCAGGTGGGTGGGCGGGCAGGCCGGTGAGTCAGGCAGGTGGGTGGGATCTCCAAACCTGGCCGCATCCCCATCCCTCTCACATAACAAGTAGCCTATATCAGAGCCTGAAACTGCCGGAGGAGGTAGGGGGAGGAGATGCAGTCTTACAGCTGGAGGGAGCAAAATCCTACATATGCCAACGGTGACGGCCTCTCTCTCTCCAGATGGGCTCCCCTCTATGAAGGGCACCTGTAGGCACATGCCTACAATGCTTAATGGGAAATCAGGCCCTGATGACTAGTGAGTATAGAAGATGGCAGCTGCTGAAATACAACTTCCTTAGTCAACCTCTTCACCCCAAGGTTGCTTACTAGAAATAACAGTACATTAATTGGGTCATTCCCATGTTCTTCCCTCCTGTACATATATTTTCAGTGCTATTCAGTCAGAGGAAATCATGGACTTTTAAGGCACCAATATATTAAAAACAAACTTTTTTTTTTTCTGTAATAAATTAACAAAATGTCTTTAAAAACATATAGAGTACAGACAGACTTATAAAAGCGGTAAACAGCACATCTAACTCTATCTGCTGGGCCTGGGTCAGTGCATGTATGACCACTGGGAAGTTCCCTTGGTAGAGTGGGAGCAAAAAATCATTTTTAAAGATACAAGCTTTTCAGTGCTAGACTGGCAGCACAATTCAAACAATAGAGTTATTACTGTCTTCAAACACTAAATCATCCTTTTCCACACTTAAGGCCCCTTTCACACGATTGGACCGTTCAGGTGTCAGTTTTGACGGCGGACCTGAACGGGCGCTCCATGTTAGTCTATGGAGCGTCGGATGTCAGCGCAGACATGTCCGCTGACATCCGACCCGGTCCGATCCGCTAAAAGCAGACGGATGGCTCTACGTCCAGGTCCGTCGCTGGCGGATCGGATCGGGTGAGATCTGATGAAAACGGACATGCTGTCCGTTTTCATCCGATCCCTCCATAGGCGGCAGCGGCGCCTGACAAGCTCCTCCCCGCTCAGTGAGCAGAGAGGGACCTGTCATCCGCCGGCTCAGCGGAGATCAACGGACTGATCTCCCGCTGGCCGGCGGACCGAGGCGGGCTCCGTAGAAATGGAGTCTGCCTCGTGTAAAAGGAGCCTTAAATCGTTATGCCATTTGTTTACATTTTGAATATTCACTACATACTAGAATCACTAAAACCTGGGCTGTATAGAAATACTACAGCCTTTTCATTGTGCTTCTGACTCTCGCTTTCTATTTGCCTGTAAATACATTTATTATAGCCAGGACTAAAAAGCAAAATTTAAAAAAAAAATTCAGGTAAGCATTAAAGAAGGATATTTTGAACTCTTACTTAAAGACAGTGGGTAGAATGTCATTTTTTTAAATTTAATTTAGATATGTAGCTTTAATAGTTTTTCTGAAAGAAGCCTGTAGTTTAAGGAGCTCAGTAGATGAAGCTAAAATGTACATACACAAGTGAATAAGTCGTATATGTGACTCATTACTCTCTTCCTCAACACAAGTCCATCTGAAGTTTCAGAGACAGTGTGCCTCGAGGGCCCATTCACTATACAATGCACATAAAAACTTGTCTGCAGATCTCTCAACTTCAACCCTCTGACCTTCTTAGCCTTAATGCCCCTATTACTGAGGAGGAAATTGAACTTACCATGAAATCACTACCTGCCCATAAGGCTCCAGGACCTGATGGTTTTCCCTATGAGTTCTATAGGACCTTTCTTCCCTTGATGTTTTCCTGTATGTGTAAACTTTTTAATGCTTTCCTTCAGAACACCCCTGTCTCCTCAGATATGCAGAGATCTTTCATCACTGTGATTCCAAAGCCGGGCAAAGATCCTTCCCTCTGTGCTAGTTACAGGCCCATAGCTCTTTTGAACTCTGACCTAAATTCTCTTTACCAAACTCCTATCTACCTGCTTGAAGCCGATACTCCCATCCCTGATTCATAAGGATCGGGTAGGTTTTGTCCCCCTCTGCCAGGCCTGGAGACAATACTAGGAAAATTATAGATCTGATTGATGTCGTGAACCGAAAAGTCACGGCGTCCATATTACTCAGCCTGGACGCAGAAAAGGCTTTTGACCGCCTTGGTTGGCCTTTCGTTTTTGCTACCCTAAGTCATATGGGATTTAAGGGGCCTTTCTTACAAGCCATCCATCATCTCTATAATAATCCAACATCCCAGGTGAAAACCCCTTTTACCCTTTCTTCCTCCTTTCCCGTTACAAACAGTACCCAGCAGGGCTGCCTGCTTTCCGCCTTACTTTTTGCATTATGTGTTGAACCTCTGGCAGCGATTATCCGTAGATTCTCAGACATTCGGGGCATATCAGTCCGAGGGAGGGAATTTTAAATTTCACTGTCTGCAGATGATATCATCCTTACCTTATTACCCTAACCCAAACTAGGATCTCCCTACCAAACCTACATGCAGAATTTGATCAATTTAGTTCCCTCTCAGGATATAAAATGAATGCTTCCAAATTCGGGGCTCTCCCTGTCAATTTTCCCACGGAGGAAGTTAAACACTTACCCTGACCTTCGCCTCTTTATATAAGGATAACTCCCCCCCCCCCCTTTATTGGCAAATTAGGCTAATGGTGCAACAATGGAAGAAATATCATATATCCTTCCTGGGACGTGTGGCCTCCGTTAAGATGTCGATACTCCCCACCTTTTATATCTCTTTCAAATGTTGCCCATACCAATTGCCTACGCACACCTGAAAAAAATTGCAGGCGGATTTGTTACATTATGTATGGAACTATAAGCGTCATAGGATCCCCCGTTCGGTGCTCACGGTGTCACACACTGGTTTGGCGTTTCCCAATTTTATAAAATACTATTAAGTGACCCAAGTTCGAGCAATTGCTTCTTGGTTTACTCAACGTTCTTTTAATAAATAGGGGGCAAATACATTTTCACAGCACTGTATGTAAAGCACTGCATAAATTGTCAGCGCTGTGTCAGAACCTGTAATAAATAAAATAAATTGTTTAAAATCTTATAAGCTAAAATTATTTCTAACCCAGAACCATTATAGTTTTTCCTTAAATTCTGATTCACACACCAGGCTCTTTTATACAAAGCAGACCCTAATTATGGTGACTTGCATACAACACTAAAACTAGAATTCACCAATCAGGGACATTAAAATTCTAAGGATTGCACAGAGTGTGTTGTCTTGACATTTTGTAAGCAACTGAAGCAAAATGTTTCTTTACTTTTAAAAACAGGCATAGTGTGCTTGAACAACAAACTTCGATTAAATCTCCTCATAAACAATGGAATACTGGCAGATTGTTCTATATGAAAGTGTCTCCTGTGCTTTACACCGAACACTAGATCCCATCTATGTGCCAAATTTCAGTATTGATCCATGTGGAGAGGGAGCAAAACACAGTTTTGTTTCAATGTTGTTTACAGCTAACAGCTTTCATACTGATATCAGTTACCATGATAAAATAAACCGATAGACACATCTGTACAAGAACATCGTCTGATGTATACCTTGCTTATTTATAGCTAGAAATAAAAAAAATAGATTTAGTTAAAGGATAAGTTCACTTTTCTATAAAAAATAATAAATGCATTTTTATGCAGGTAAAAATATGTGCATTTATTATTTTTTGTTGCCGGAGCCTGGAAAGCATTGCAGATCTGCAGTAGACAGATGATCGCTGGTGTCATGTAGGTCTACTGCAGATCTGTTAGTGTATCTGTGTGCCTGTCCTGTACTGGCAAGCAGATATATTAACAAGAAGAATCAATGAACATGGTTCATTGAGAACTAGAACCCGAATATCGCAAAGGATGTCAGGACTTGTAGTTCATTCACGCACAGAGCTGTGCAAATAAATGATGCAGCCACCTGTGTGGGTTTTGTAGAGTCGGTGACTGGCTTAAAAATAGAAGTTATGCAGCAGCTCCATAGCTACCGATCACTTTCACAGAGTTGGCCTCATGGTGCCTCCCCCCCGTGGTTCCCAGGCTGTCCTGCACTCACCGGAGCCTGGGAACACATCCCCCGGCTGGGGGAGAGAGATTGCAGTGAGACAGAGGCAAATCCATGGTTTCAGATGCACCCTTTACTGGCCAGCACACTGGCCAGCAAAGGGCTACTTCTAACCAAGCCGGTCTGTGCTTGGTTAGATGGTGTGAAGGGCAGGGGAGACATTGGAGTCTATTAGATCTCTAATGTCTCCATAAAGAGTACCTGTCACCTGCCTAATGCTATCACATAGGGGGATTATTAACCCCTTGTGATAGCAATCAAGTCAAGTAAAAATAAATATAAAAATAAATGAAAAAAGTTATAAAAAATAAAATTATAATTAAATTTATAAAAAAAAAAAAAAAAAAAATTGCCAAAAACCCCCACAACCTGTGCAAAAGCAAACGGGAGCCAGGGTGTGCAAAACAGCGGTCACACCACACATGTGACATATCGCCGCGAACATCAGAGTGAGAACAATAATTCTACTACAAGAGCTACTAGTTAACTCTAAACTGATGAGCTTTTCAAGCCTTTTTAAAGCGTCACCTATGGGGATTTTAGAGCACCATTGTTTTTGGTGATATTACAGGCGTATGCAATTTTAGGACATGTAATGTTTGGTATCTATTTACTCAATGCAACCTCATCTTTTATATTTTAACCGAAAATGGTAAATATGGTGTGGTTTTGCACTAAAATTAATTCTATTATATTTTTTCTTGAAAATTTGTTTTTAATAAACAGTTGCGCAAATATCATGTGAAACAAAAATTTGCAACTATCACCCTTTTATTCTACAGGGCCTCTGCTTTCAGAAAATATATAATGTTCTGGGGGTTTAATTCATTTTATTTCCAAAAATTTTTTTTTTTTTCATGTATGTGAAAAATAAAAAAAATTGCTCTGGAGCCGAACTGGTTAGAGCCCTTTCACACTGGGGCGGTTTGCAGGCGCTAATAGCGCCTGCAAACCGACCCGAAAGTGCCGCTACTTTCATTCCACTGGAGCGATGCGCTGGCAGGACGGTAAAAAAAGTCCTGTCAGCAGCATCTTCGGAGCGGCGAAGGAGCGGAGTGTATACCACTCCTTCACCGCTCCTGCCCATTGAAATCAATGGGACGGCGCGGCTATACCGCCAGCAAAGCGCCTCTGCAGAGGCGCTTTGCGGTGGTATTTAACCCTTTCTCGGCCACTAGTGGGGGGTAAAACCGCCCCGCTAGCGGCCGCATACCAACGGTAAAACGCCGCTAATAATAGCAGCGTTTTACCACCGCCGCCGCCCCCGCCCCAGTGTGAAAGGGCTCTTAAAGCAGATCTCCAGGCAAACATTCCTTATTAAAATCTGCTGTGTAAACATGTTAATTCTCATGAGGTGTATGCCACATTAATAAAGAATGTCATTTCTTTAACCACTTGCCCACCGCCCTAAAGCAGTTTTCCTGCTACAGGGTGGCTGCGCTGCACAGGATCACATATATATATGTGATCCTGCACTTCCAGGTATCGGGCGCGAGTATGCGTGCTGACGGCTCGATGAGCAGGTCCCACGGATCCGATGTCTGCCAGCACCCACTGATCGTTCGGTAAACAGGCATAATGGCGATTTGCCTATCTAAACAAGGCAGATTGCCGTTCTGTCAGTAAAGAAGGCATGGATTCTGTGTTTCTGTAAAGCAGGGACACAAACCTATGCCTTCCCCTAGTAAAAGCACCTCCCTCACTACAGTAAAACACTAGTTAGGCACACAGTTAAACCTTTGATGGCCCCTGATGTTAATCCCTTCCCAGCCAGTGTCACTAGTACAATGACAGTGCATATTTTTAACACTGATCACTGTATTAGTGTCACCGTTCCCCAAAAAAGTGCAAAAAGTGCCAGTTAGTGTCCAATTTGTCCGCCGCAATATCGCAGTCCCGCTAAAAGTTGCTGCCATTACTAGTAAAAAATAAATAACAATTCCATAAATATAGCCCCAAGTTTGTAGATGCTATAGCTTTTGCGCAAACCAATCAATATCCGCTTATTGGCATTTTTTTTTACCAAAAATATGTAGCGGAATACATACAGTATTGGCCTAAATTGATGAAGAAATTAGATTTTTTACATTTTTTTATTTAAAAGAAACAAAAGTGTGGCACTATATATCACATCCACAGTCGTGTGTATTACAATAAAAACATATAAAAATAGTGAATACTACCAAAAAATGTATCATAAAAATGGATAGTGTCAAATAATTAATCAGTGTTGATCACACATAAAGTAAATACACAATAATGCTTAATCATCAGATGTGCCAGTGATTAGTAGAAACCCGTGCTGGTTCCATGAGCCAGACACCAAACATAAGAAACATAAAACTTTAAAAGTCCATAAAAAATGTGTAGAAAAATAGTGAAGAAAACATCAACAGAGTTCAAAGGGGGTGATGCATGGCCAGATGGTATTCACAGAATTTTAGTCGCACCAAATCTGGCGAGTGGGCAGAAGTCGCACCAAAGTCGCACCAAATCTGGCGAGTGGGCAGAAGGGAAACCAAAAGTGTGCATAGATTGTACATCAGTGCCGGGGCCAACACCAGGAGTAGAGGAGGCTTACCGGAAAAAATTGACCTGAAATGGCGTACGCCAGACAAGTCAAAAAAGCATAATAACCACTGGTTCTGGGAAATGCGTCTTGTCAGATGTCATCAACAGATGGTGGAAAGAAAAAAGGGGGGGTCCGCACGGCTTCCTCTCCCATAGGTAATCCAGCATCAGCCAAACGTGTCGTTTCATATGCCATGCAAGGAGCAAACAAAACTCACATAGCGTAATAACGTTTTATAACACTAGTTTATTAAAATAATAAAAAACAAACTCACATTTGGAAGAACGAAACAGAGCTCAAATATCAAATAGCGGCGATCGTGAGGGGTCCATCAAGTCCAACCTATGTGTGTGATTATATGTCAGTATTACATTGTATATCCCTGTATGTTGTGGTCATTCAGGTGCTTATCTAATAGTTTCTTGAAACTATCAAAGCCCCCCCCGCTGAGACCACCGACTGTGGAAGGGAATTCCACATCCTTGCCGCTCTTACAGTAAAGAACCCTCTACGTAGTTTAAGGTTAAACCTCTTTTCTTCTAATTTTAATGAGTGGCCATGAGTCTTGTTAAACTCCCTTCTGCGAAAAAGTTTTATCCCTATTGTGGGGTCACCAGTACGGTATTTGTATATTGAAATCATATCCCCTCTCAAGCGTCTCTTCTCCAGAGAGAATAAGTTCAGTGTTCGCAACCTTTACTCATAACTAACATCCTCCAGACCCTTTATTAGCTTTGTTGCCCTTCTTTGTACTTGCTCCATTTCCAGTTCATCCTTCCTGAGGACTGGTGCCCAGAACTGGACAGCATACTCTAGGTGTGGCCAGACCAGAGTATTATCGTTTTATCTCTGGAGTTGATCCTCTTTTTAATGCATGTCAATATTCTGTTTACTTTGTCAGCAGCAGCTTGCCATTGCATGCCATTGCTGAGACTACCATCTACTAGGACCCCCAGGTCCTTTTCCATCCTAGATTCCCCCAGAGGTTTTCCCCCCAGTGTATAGATTGCATTCATATTCTTGCCACCCAAATGCATTATTTTAAATTTTTCTACATTGAACCTCATTTGCTATGCAGTTGCTGTATGTACCGTAGTACAGTCCAGAAACAAAAGTGTGCATTTTGCTTTTTTTTATCCTATCTAAAACTCACTAACACTAAAGCCGTGTACACACGACCGGACTTTTCCAGCGGACTGGTCTGACGGAACAAATCCATCGGACAATCTGACCGTGTGTGGGCTTCATCGGACCTTCAGGTGACCTTTTTCTGTCGAAAATCAGACGGACTTTAGATTTGGAACATGTTTCAAATCTTTCCGACGGACTCAAGTCCGGTCGAAAAATCAGTTCGTCTGTATGCTAGTCCGACGGACAAAAAAGGACGCTAGGGCAGCTATTGGCTACTGGCTATGAACTTCCTTATTCTAGTCCCTTCGTACATCATCACGTTCAAACCAACGGACTTTCGATCGGACTTTAGTCCGTTCCTGTGTGGGCAAGTCCGGTCGTTCGAAAGTCCATCGTAACTCCATCGAAAGTCCGTCGGAAAGACCGTCAGACCTTTGATGCTGAAAAGTCAGCTCGTGTGTACGCGGCATAACTGACACTAATACTAATTTTAAAAAAAATCCTGGCCAAAATATACTGACCCTGAGATTGATCTTTGACTTTGACCCAAACTCTAACCATGGCATTGACCTAGATTAAACCTTAATCTAGGTATTTTGTTTTAAAAAAATCTTATTTTACTTTTTTAATTTTAATTTTTTTTCCCTATCTCTGCAAGGACAGAAAAAGATAAAATATATCTTTTTTGTCCATTCTACAGACAGAAAACACGGGCGTGGCTTCACAGTGACTGATTACTGTGATACCCAATCAGAGGCTATCACAGCGTTCAGGTATCGGATATTCCAGGTCCCGATCGCTCCCAGCACAAAGGGATGTACGCAAGTATGCGGTCCCATGGCAAAAAGCCCAGTGCAGCGGGGCTGCATATTTGTGTTATGCCAGCACCAAGGGGTTGAAGTGGAAGTCCAGGCTAGAACTAACTATGACTAAAACAGCTCCCACCCACCTTCCAACTCCTATACTAACTACCCTAAAAAAGGAAGATGCATATATTTTCCTATTCTCAGAGCGCTCTTATCCGCTCAAATGATCCCCCATTAGCCGGCTTTCCAGGAAAATGAGAGCATACTGACAATGACTGGAATGCCTGGGCGGTGACTTCACCCATAGGCTTACTATGGGACATCTGTTGTCGGCTGTCCCTCCTCTCCCCTGAAGCCGGCCACTGGGAGACAATCACATGACCCGTCCGTAGCACCCTGAGAATAGTAGATTCATGTAGATGTTATAAAGGGGGGGGGGGGGAAGCAGTTTTGAGCTCAGTTAGTTCTAGCCCGGACTGCTTTAATTTTATGTTCCACATATATGTAGGTATATATGTAAGTAGCTGCAAGCATCCATCTTGTGCAGTTAGATCCCCTTCCTACCCCCAAAATAACAGTAGTGGTACTAAGCCATTTAAATGTAAAACTTGGAAAAATGGTTGACTGTACAATGAAGCTGCACACTGTAATTACAGTTGTGCTCATACGTTTACATACTCTGGCAGAATTTATGATTTCTTGGCCATTTTTCAGAGAATATGAATAATAACACAAAAACCTTTCTTTCACTCGTGGTTAGTGTTTGGCAGAATCCATGTAATATCAATCAACTGTGTTTACTCTTTTTAAATCATAATGAAAACATAAACTACCCAAATGACCCTGATCAAAAGTTTACATAACTTGGTGATTTTGGCTTGATAACATGCACACAAGTTGACACAAAGGGGTTTGAATGGCTATTAAAGGTAACCATGCTTACCTGTGATCTGTTTGCTTGTAATTAGTGTGGGTGTATAAAAGGTCAATGAGTTTCTGGACTCCTGACAGACCTTTGCATCTTTCATCCAGTGCTGCACTGACGTTTCTAGATTCTGAGTCATGGGGAAAGCAAAAGAATTGTTAAAGGATCTGTAGGAAAAGGTAATTGAACTGTATAAAACAGGAAAGGGATATAAAAAGATATCCAAGGAATTGAGAATGCCAATCAGCAGTGTTCAAACTCTAATCAAGAAGTAGAAAATGAGGGGTTCTGTTGAATCCAAACTACGGTCAGGTGGACCAACTAAAATTACAGCCACAACTTCCAGAAAAATTGTTTGGGATGCAAAGAAAAACCCACAAATAACTTTAGGTGATATACAGGACTCTCTGAAAACATATGGTGTGACTGTTTCAAGATGCACAATAAGGAGGCACTTGAAGAAAGATGGGCTGCATGGTCGAGTCACCAGAAGCCATTACTATGCACCATTCCTACTGTGAAACACGGAGGTGGATTGCTCTTTTGGGGATGTGTAAGCTACAAAGGCACAGGAAATTTGGTCAAAATCGATGGCAAAATAATTACAGTATGTTATCAAAAATACTGGAGGAACATTTGCATTCATCAGCCAGGAAGCTGCACATGGGATGTACGTGGACATTCCAACATGACAATGATCCAAAACACAAGACCAAGTGAACCTGTCATTTGCTACAGCAGAATAAAGTGAAGGTTCTGGAGCGGCCATCTCAGTCTCCCGACCTCAATATTATTGAGCCACTCTGGGGAGATCTCAAATGTGCAGTTCATGCAAGACAGCCCAATAATTTACAGGAGGCTTTTTGCCAAGAGGAATGGGCAGCTTTACCATCTGAAAAGATAAAGAGCCTCATCCACAAATACTACAAAAGACTTTAAGCTGTCATTGATGTTAAATGGGGCAATACACGGTATTAAGAACTGGGGTATGTAAACTTTTGATCAGGGTAATTTGGGTGGTTTCTGTTTTCATTATGATTTAAAAAGAGTAAACACAGTTGATTGATGAAAAATGGCTTCAGCCAAACACTAACCATGAGTGAAAGAAAAGTTTTTGTGTTATCATTCATATTCTCTGAAAAATGGCAAAGAAATCATAAATTCAGCCAGGGTATGTAAACTTATGAGCACAGTAGCCAGTGTCAGACTTAGAATATAGGAAGCTGATAAAAAAGACAGATTTTATTATTTAATTAAAAAAATACATTTTGAACTATAGGCAAAACTTTTTTCATATTGGATAGAATAAGAGAGGATTATAACCCCTGTCCCCTGTTATAATCCCTGTTTTGCCATATGTGTCCCTTGGGCAAATTCAGCTTCACTTCCTGTCCTATAGCCAAAACAGGAAGTGAGAGAAAATCCCTGCAAATTAAGGGAATCCCTTAAGACCTCCCAGGTCACCAGAACCGATTTCCCCATTGGAAGATTTCCCCTCTATTACTTTTCTGGGGACAACTCGAAATTTGGGATTTTCTTTTACTTTCACTTTCAATGATAATGGTAAACATAACAAACAGAGAGCAAATCTCCCTAATTGGGCCACAAACAGCAATAAAAACCTAATAGGTGTTCTAATTCATCTCCAAAACTAAAAAAATCATTTTGTCTTTAGTTATACTTTAAGAAATATGTATAATTATAACCAATTTTAAATGTTACACTTTTAGCAATCATAAATAATTAAAAAAAAACCCTGAGAAAAAATACTGGTTTAGAGCCAGCCCACCTGTACATTTCTCCTAAAGTCCACCCGCTACTGTTCTCCAACTAGGATTTGGCGGTCCATGGATTATGATATATTCATAATAGCCATGTGAACCTAACATACAGTGGGGATGGAAAGTATTCAGACCCCCTTAAATTTTTCACTCTTTGTTATATTGCAGCCATTTGCTAAAATCATTTAAGTTAATTTTTTTTCCTCATTAATGTACACACAGCACCCCATATTGACAGAAAAACACAGAATTGTTGACATTTTTGCAGATTTATTAAAAAAGAAAAACTGAAATATCACATGATCCTAAGTATTCAGACCCTTTGCTCAGTATTTAGTAGAACGACCCTTTTGATCTAATACAGCCATGTGTCTTTTTGGGAAAGATGCAACAAGTTTTTCACACCTGGATTTGGGGATCTTCTGCCATTCCTCCTTGCAGATCCTCTCCGGTTCTTGTCCAGGATGTCCAGAAGGTTTTTGTCCAGGATATCCCTGTACTTGGCCGCATTCATCTTTCCCTCGATTGCAACCAGTCGTCCTGTCCCTGCAGCTGAAAAACTCCCCCACAGCATGATGCTGCCATCACCATGCTTCACTGTTGGAACTGTATTGGACAGGTGATGAGCAGTGCCTGGTTTTCTCCACACATACCACTTAGAATTAAGGCCAAAAAGTTCTATCTTGGTCTCATCAGACCAGAGAATCTTATTTCTCACCATCTTGGAGTCCTTCCGGTGTTTTTTTAGCAAACCCCATGCGGGCTTTAATGTGTCTTGCACTGAGGAGAGGCTTCCGTTGGGCCACTCTGCCATAAAGCCCTGACTGGTGGAGGGCTGCAGTGATGGTTGACTTTCTACAACTTTCTCCCATCTCCCGACTGCATCTCTGGAGCTCAGCCACAGTGATCTTTGGGTTCTTCTTTACCTCTCTCACCAAGGCTCTTCTCCCCCCCGATAGCTTAGTTTGGCCGGACGGCCAGCTCTAGGAAGGTTTCTGGTCATCCCAAAGGTCTTCCATTTAAGGATTATGGAGGCCACTGTGCTCTTAGGAACCTTAAGTGCAGCAGAATTTTTTTTGTAACCTTGGCCAGATCTGTGCCTTGCCACAATTCTGTCTCTGAGCTCTTCAGGCAGTTCCTTTGACCTCATGATTCTCATTTGCTCTGACATGCACTGTTTGCTGTAAGGTCTTATATAGACAGGTGTGTGGCTTTCCTAATCAAGTCCACTCAGTATAATCAAACACAGCTGGACTTAAATGAAGGTGTAGAACCATCTTAAGGATGATCAGAAGAAATGGACAGCACCTGAGTTAAATATATGAGTGTCACAGCAAAGGGTCTGAATACTTAGGACCATGTGATATTTCAGTTTTTCTTTTTTAATAAATCTGCAAAAATGTCAACAATTCTGTGGTTTTTTTTGTCAATATGGGGTGCTGTGTGTATATTAATGAGGAAAAAAATTAACTTAAATGATTTTAGAAAATGGCTGCAATATAACAAAGAGTGAAAAATTTAAAGGGGTCTGAATACTTTCCGTCCCCACTGTAGTAATATATAATATAAAAGAAGCCCATTTAACTAATTTAAGAATTAAATGAACATAAGAGCATCTAATGTAGCAGTTTTTTTATCACATGCAAATTATTATAGATCTACATCGAACGTCTTGAATATGATGTTTTACCAGCTCCTAGAAGACATTCTGAATTACAGGTTTACTAATGTTAAGTAGAAGCCTAATTAGGATATTAACTAATAATAATAAATAACTTTCTCCATTAAAATCAGCAATTAAAGCATTCTCATTCTTTTGTGTGTCATAAAGGCTTTATTATTACACACATGAATGGGAACGTTAGCAGAAGACCCTGTAACACTTAACTACATGCAATCATTCCTAGCCAAGGAGAAAGGGCTGCTATTCTAATGATATAAATAACACACTGAATGCACTCCTGCCAGGAAACACAGGCTCATTACTCTTTTTAAAAAGGATTTCAACATTATATGGAAATTTCTTAACGAGTGAGAGCTCACTGTGTAGAATCATAGAAAAGTTCCTTCCTCCCTGATGAAATACCTCAGGACCCTTATAGAAAATCATTACATTTTTATTATTAAGAAGCAATGTCAGACCAAGTTAGCTCCTGGCCTGGCAAACGGCAGGGATTTCTACAGTACAATCAATTTATAACCAGCTCTAACATTTTATTCTAATATATGCCACTGTTTAAAGGTACTTTAAGTATTTAAAAAAAAAAATCACAGAGGGGCGTGGCGTCCGAGCCCGAAGATGGCTGCTTAGCTCCCGAGCTCCGCCACTCCACCGGGGGAATCCACTGCCATCGGAGCGATCGATAGCACCATCCGCCGCCATCCGACCCGTCCGAGTCCCGTACACTCACGGGGATGCCGCGGAGACGAAAAGACCCTCCGCCGCAGCTCAGCAAGCTGCCGGAGTATTTCTCCGCCTCAGCACGGCCTATCCAAAATGGCGCCCAGCCGAAACGAAAGCAGCAGCAGGCCGCATCCACGAGCTGTCCGCCCGGCCTAAACAGCGCCGATCCACAGACCCAGCACAGCGGATCGTCCTCAGCAGCTTCCACCCCCACTACAAGAAGCCCTGTCAAATCCAGGCAGAGGACGGCCTCTCCACAGGGGAATCAACAACAACAAGCTATGGAGGTGAGACCACATACCCCCCCACATGCCCAGGCCTCAGCCGCCTCAGATCCTATAGAGGGATTCCCCACCACAGGACAACCTATATCAGATACTGTCCTTAAAGAGATGCTAATGTCCTTGAGGACATCCCTGCATCAAGACATGCTGATGACAGTACAACAGTGTAAAGCTGAAGTACAGGCTCTAGGAGGGAGGGTAGATCACATTGAGAATACTCTAGCCTCTCATGGGTCCTCTTTCAACAAAATGGTGGATGCACACACCATTCACTCTGATGACATCTCCTGGATCAAAGATAAATTATCTGACCTTGAAGACCGATCCAGGAGAAATAACCTCAAAATAAGAGGCATTCCTGAATCTATCTCTGCGCAGCAATTGCCGCAATATGTCCACGAACTGTTCGTGGCACTGCTCCCTGCAGCATCTGCATTGGAGCTCACGGTAGACAGGGTACATAGAATACCGAAACCGTCCTTTTTACCCGATGATGTACCCAGAGATGTTCTACTGAGGCTCCACTTCTATAAAACGAAAGAAACCATATTGGCTTCATTCCGCAACCCTGATCAACGCCCGCCTCAATATGCATCTCTTCAGCTACTCCCTGATTTGTCACGGCATACCCTCCAGAAACGCCGCAATTTGGCCACCATCACTAAGGCGCTCCGTAACCATCGCATTCTACACAGGTGGAAATACCCGGCTTCGCTCTCAATCACCCATAACGGCACGACCACCACGGTCTCCAATATGGAAGAAGGTCTGCATACCCTCAGGCAATGGGGAATCTTGATGGAAGCATCCCCACCTCCTATACAGGTTGACCCTCCTCAACACATGCAGGCAGAATGGCAGGTGGTGAAAAGGAAAAAAAGCGAAAAGAAACACGCTTAAATGTCTGATCGCTCCTATCCATTTCACTAAATCTTTAAGTCTACACTCCCCCAGTGCAGGCACACTTGGAAATTTTTCCAAAACCCCTCAACCTTATTGAACAGTGCTTATGGATCAAGAATCCCCCTGTGGATTCTCCTATCACCCTGTAACCTCTCCTTTTTTTCCCTTTACCTTGTTTTGTTCTTTGTTTTTTGTTGTTTTTATGGATCAACACCTCTCTACAGAACCACGCTCACCTGCGACATCATGGAAAGTAACCTACAACATCTGCATTCCAACTGTCCGCTTCAAGGGATATTCTAGAGGCAAAATCAGCCTGGCACCGCAGTCGTTCCTCGGCCGTGAGTACTGTAAATCCTTGACGTTTAGCATTCCCTCCAACATACCTCATGCCAGTTAAAATATTTTCCATCAACGCCCATGGCTTAAACCATCCAGCCAAAAGAGCATCTCTTTGGAAAGAAGTTGACTCTTCCCAATGTGATATTCTATGTGTTCAAGAGACACACTTCCGTCAAGAAGCCCCACCTTACTACTCTCACAGAAACTTCCAACACTACTTCTTCTCCAGTATGAAAGCGAAAAAGAGAGGAGTTATGGTGGCCATTAAGGACTCTATATCATTTCAACTGCACTCCGAAATATCTGACGAAGCGGGCCGATACCTCATACTTGTATGTGATATCAATTCTACCCGCTATACTCTAGTGAATGTGTATGTTCCTAATACCAAACAAATTCACTTTCTCAACAATTTGATGAAAAGGGTTAAAAAAATTCAACAAGGTTCCCTTATAATTTGTGGAGACTTTAATATTACTCCCGACCCACACATGGACTCTACCTCGTCTTGCTCACAAAAATCTCCTTCTCTACATGCTTTCCTACGATCGCATGACTTATTTGATTGCTGGCGATGCACGCATGCTAGTGAACGAGATTTCACATTTTATTCTCATAGACATTGTGTTTACTCGAGGATTGACCTGGTCTTGATGGATAAGTGGTTACTACAAAAAGTATCTCAAATTCAAATAAATAACATTACGTGGTCGGACCACGCCTCTATTCTCCTGACACTTGGGGATAACTACCCTACTAACGGAGCATACCTCTGGCGCGCAAACCCCCAAGTAATACACTCACCAACCACCAAAAAAATATTAGAGAACCACTTGTCTGATTACTTCCAGATCAATCACTCTTCCACTAATGATCCATTTGTGTTATGGAATGCTCATAAGGCATACATTAGAGGAATATTTATTCAACTGGCCTCGAAACTTAAGAGACAGAGACAGCAGCGGCTAGACATCATACTTGCAGATATCAAATCCCTAGAGGAACTAGATAAAAAACATCCTACACACCAGAATAGTAAACGACTAACAACCCTCCGACATGATCTCAGACTAGAACTACTCCACTCCTTTGAGCAAACAGAACGACGACTCAAAATGTCATACTATTCAACCAGTAACAAAGCTGGAAAGGCATTGGCTCGCAAATTACAAGGCCAACGCTACAAAAATAAAATACCTTACATCATAAGCCCCTCCTCCAAACAAAAAGTGATTGACCCTCAAAGCATCGCCAATGCTTTTAGTGAATACTACAGTTCCCTATACAATTTAAATCAAGACAATCTTCTCAACCAACCGTCACAAAACGCCATAAATGATTTCCTAAAACACATTGACCTACCGAGTCTATCCACTTCACAAATCCAAGCCTTGAATTCCCCCTTCACACTATCTGAGTTACTGAAAATTATTGACACCCTACCTGCTAATAAATCACCAGGACCGGACGGTCTGACAGGGGAATACTATAGGAATTTCAAACAATGTTTAGGTCCTCATCTCCTCAGGGTGTTTGAGGCCGCTGCTGTCTCATCTTCTTTTCCTTCTGAGATGTTAGAGGCTTTAATAGTAACGCTGCCTAAACCAGGGAAGACACCGGATGTTCCCCAAAACTTTAGACCAATTTCATTACTGAATACTGACCTGAAGCTCTATGCTAAAATGATAGCGTTAAGGCTCATTGACATTCTCCCCACTATAATTGACCCTGACCAATGTGGATTTACCAAAGGCAGACAAACATCTGACGCTACCAGAAGATTAATAGATATGATTCATATGGCCAGGAAGACAGGGACGCCTTCTCTGCTTCTTGCTCTGGATGCAGAGAAGGCGTTCGACAGAGTACATTGGACATATCTCGCAAGCACTTTAGAAAAATTTGGTTTTAAGGGTCATATACTATCTGCCATACTATCCCTCTACTCTACACCATCAGCCAGAGTATACACCTCAGGTATGCTATCTAAACCTTTTAAAATCACAAATGGCACCCGCCAGGGGTGTCCCCTTTCCCCACTCATTTTCAACCTCTTAATGGAACCACTAGCGTCCAGCATCAGACAAAACCCTAACATACAAGGCTTTCCTATTAACCATCGCAAACATGTCATCAGTCTCTTCGCAGACGATGTAATCCTTATGTTAACAAATCCGGTGTCTTCTCTGCAACACGCGTCTCAATTACTACACGAATATGGTTTAATATCGTATTACAAAGTGAACGAAACCAAATCTTACATACTGGATCTTGGTGTAAAGGCAAATGATAAATTACTTTTGCAAAACAAATACCCATATATCTGGGAATCCCATGAAATATCTTATCTAGGTATTAAACTTACGTCCCGCCCAACGCAACTATTCCATGCTAACTACCTTCCTTTGATACGTTCTTTAAATACGAACCTACAATCCATCAGCAAACACACATTGTCTTGGTCCGGTAGGTTGGCCGCCTTTAAGATGCAACTTCTGCCACAAATACTTTATATATTTCGCACGGTTCCTATTCCAGTTCCTCGACAGCACTTTAAAACTTTACAATCCACACTTTCTAGATACTTATGGGAAGGTAAAAAAGCCAGAAGCGCGCTCATAAATCTCCGTAAAACAAAAACAGCAGGAGGCGTTGGTCTACCGATTTTTGCCGACTATCATTTAGCTGCAATCCTGGCACAATTAAGAGGGTGGTTTCCCCACCACCAACCACCGCTTTGGTGTGCTATTGAACAATCCACAATACCAGGTGGCAACCTTTATGATTATTTGTTGGCTTTTGTGCATCTTAAATCCAAACCTACTGACCTCTCTCTCCCGATTCTAGCGACAGTCAGCTCATGGAAGACATTGATAACCACCAAATCTAGATCTTCCCCCACCATATCCCTATCAATCCCTCTATCAACACTGGCTCTATTGATCCCAGATATACCCGTGGCTAAATGGATAGAGAAAGGTATACAATGGGTTTCAGATGTACACTCTGGCCTTAATGATAGATCGTTTGACGATCTACAAAAATCCTATGACCTACCTACTTCAGACAGATTTAATCACTTCAGAATTGCCTCTTATCTCAAAACACATGACATCCAATACAAAATATTCTGGCAAATTCATGTGTACTTAAATGCCAAGCTACCTCGTAAGGGAGGTATTTCATTATTTTATACTTATCTTCATGATAAAAATGTATTTACTAAAACAAACTCCATGTTAGCATGGGAAAGAGATCTCAAAGACTCCTTTTCCCCACAACAATGGCACAAGGCTTTACAACACATCCATTCAGCCACCAAAAATACTAACCTCTGGGAACTCTCACATAAGATCACACAACGATGGTATTTAACACCCTATAGATTAGCTAAGTTTGACAGCTCCACACCTTCCACTTGTTGGAGGAATTGTGGGCAACCAGGAACTATCTACCACATCCTATGGGATTGTAAACACCTGACCTCATATTGGTCCCACATTTTCAACATTTTACGTCAAACTACAAATCTCAACATAACTAACACCTCTTCATTGGCCATCCTAAATATAGGCATAGAACTCATACCACCATTGTATAGACAATTTACTACCCACTTATTCCTAGCTGCTAAATTAGTGATCCTAAGAAAATGGAGATCATTGGATCCACCAAATATAGAAGAAACGGTAAATACCTTATCTTTGCATTACACTTATGAACGGATGTTAGCATCAATTAGTGGAAAATACTATATTTTTCTCCCACGTTGGCAACACTGGATTAATTGGTATAACACCCATCGCAATCCAACATGACACTACTCACTACTACTAGAGTGCATAACATCAACCTTTTTTGGCTCACCTAGAACCTTAGCCTTCCCTTTCCATGTGGTTTCTGAATTGATCCTGTATAATTTACATAAGAGTTACTTTTACCCAGTTATGAGCAATACGCTCTTGTTATAAGAATACTAACAGATATAAAAGGATTAACACTGATGTGTAAAATGTAGGGACTATGCCTCCGTTGAGCCACAGATAGTTCCCATTGGGGTGGCTGGCGGAGTCACATGGCCTCTCCTATCTTGATCTATTCCTCATAATTATATTACGGTACTGAACAACAAACTAAATGTATCTGTTAACCTCTATTATTTGGTTTTATTTTCTATTATTTTCTTATTCTCTTTTATTAACCCAGTTTACGATAGTTCCTGTAACTTGTAAACGAGATGTATATTTTTGTAAACTGACAAAATTCTGAATAAAAACTATTTAAAAAAAAAAAAAAAAAAAAAAAAAAAAAAAAAATCACAACTACATATACAGTTATTATGAAAGCCAGACTTAAAGTAATTCTAAAGTCTTGTTTTTTTATTGGTTAAAAATAACAAAAATGTTATACTTACCTGCTCTGTTTAATGGTTTTGCACAGAGCAGTCCAGATCCTCCTCTTCTCGGGTCCTCTTTGGTGCTTCAGGTCCCTCCCTCCTGTTGAGCGCCCCCCACAGCAAGCAGCTTGCTATGGGGCACCCGAGCCGCAGCTCCCTGTGTCCATTCAGACACGGAGCCACAGCCCAGCCCCGCCCCCTTTCTCTCCTCATTGGCTTACTGACTTTGACTGACAGCAGCGGGAGCCAATGGCGCTGTGCTTCTGTCTCAGCCAACGAGGAGGGGAGTCCTTTCGTGCAAAATTGCTGGATCTAGATGGACCTCAGGTAAGTGTTAGGGGGGTTTCTGCACCAAGAAGGTTTTTTATCTTTTTATCTTAATGCATAGAATGCATTAAAGCAGTGCTCGACCCACAATTTTTTTTTAAGTCAGCAGCTACAAACACTGTAGCTGCTGAATTTTAAATAGGACACTTACCTGTCCAGGGAGCCCGCGATGTCGTCCCCCCGAGGCTGATCCGTCCATGGGATCGGGTGCAGGCGCCGCCATTCGAATTAAGGGAGGTTTACTACTGCGCATGTACGAGTTGCAAGGTGCTTGGCGAATGGCCGGCTGTCTTCTGGGGGACACACATGTTCCAGAAGACATCAGGGGGTTTACCGAAGAAGAGGATATGACCTCCTGCTCCGCGGACTGGATGGATCGAAAGTACAGGCTGTACTTCATAAAAAGGTAAGTTAGAAGAAAAAAAAAAATTAACTAGCCAAAAACGAGCGGTGGAGAGGTGGTCTTTCATTTAAGACCACCTCTCAAAAGTGGGTGGAACTCTGCTTTAAGATAAAAAAGCTTCTGCCTTTACAACCACTTTAACCTTCCTGGTATTGAAATAGTTCCAATATACTGGCTATACTAAAACATGTTGTAAGCATTATTATATGGGAAGTGATGGACTTAGCCCACCAAAACAAGTAAAAAACTGTCAAAGCTCACAAACGTTTGTTTCCAAATTATGGTGAATTTTATAATGGAATGTAAAAAATGTAAAAAGCAAAATATACATCAGTAGCATGCACATGAAGTTTATATCTTGTTTGCTCAGAACGCAGGATCATTTTTGCAGTGTAGCGTTAACAGCTAAACCCAGCAGTTTGGAAGCAGGTCCATGGACACCCTCCCAAAATTGAAAGCCCGGGGCTCGGATGGAAGGGGGGCAGGGGGGCCCATCATGGTTTCTTGCACCGGGGCCCTGAAGGTTCTAGTTACGCCTCTGATATGTATATTAACAAAGGCAGTAACTG
Source organism: Aquarana catesbeiana (assembly GCF_042186555.1). Taxonomy (NCBI): domain Eukaryota; kingdom Metazoa; phylum Chordata; class Amphibia; order Anura; family Ranidae; genus Aquarana; species Aquarana catesbeiana. Next base: position 107,036,509 of record NC_133334.1, read on the forward strand.
TGAGTATAATAGTATCACCTTTTCATTATTTCAGATAAATCCTGTGCACGTTTTTTTGTGTATATAATACTGTACAGTAGACACTTGTAAGGCTTTTGTACATAGCACACAAACATGCACACACATTTGTTATTGAAAAATAAAGGTACATATAACATACAGTATGTACAAGCCCCCGTGTACGTACAAGCTATAAGGCCACAACAAGTCTGGTAAGCAGTAAGTTAAATCTCACACGTCCCCTGTCTTGCTGTGATATCTGTGCAGCATCAGTTTATTAAAGGATATAAAGTCAGCTCCAATGCTGAGTGATGTATAGGAAGCTCTGTAAACCTCCAACTGATGGGGAGCTGGGGACATTAACATTCCACTCAGGCTCCTCACCAATAACTTCACATCACAGTAAAGGGCTGTAATCCTTGTAGAATATATTAGATGTTCACAGCTAAACCTGGGTTTTCTTTATGATCATTAGTTTTCTGAGGGTGCAGGCAATCACACTCATTTGATGTGTTTATGTCTATTGATTAACAGCAGCCACTGTCACATACATAATATAGGAATAAATGAATTCCTGGCCAAATTCTCACAGTCTATGCACCAAAAAACGTTACTCTGGGAAAACTGTCTTACCAAACGAAGAACAAAGAGAGTTTTTTTTTTTTCCTTCTTTTTTTAATCATGGTTTCAAGCGCACCTGTACTAAAGTAGAAACTAGTAAGTTGGCAGCAAGAATTAAAGTGGTTTCTAAAAGCTGACAATTTTTTACTTTTATGCATTCTATGCATGAAGGTAAAAACCTTTTGAGTGTATGTCCCCCTATACCCCATATATATATATATATCTGAGCTCAATCTTGATCCAGCAATGTGCACTCTGAACTCCCTCCCTCCTCATTGGCTCAGACACAGCAGCAGGAGTCAATGGCTCAATGGAAATCACAGCCAATGAGAAGGGAGCAGGAGTGGGGCTGAGCCCTATTCTCTGTGTCAATTGACACACAGAGTGGGGCTTGGAAGCGAGTATGCACTAGTGCCCCCATAGCAAGTGGCCTGCTATGGGGGCACTCAGCTGGGGACCCCATAAGAGGAGGACTGGGGTTGCTCTGTGCAAAACCATTGCACAGAGCAGGTAAGTATAGCATGTTTGTTACTCAGAAAAAAAAAAAACTTTAGTATCTCTTTACATTCAGGCACCCTTACATTTGGTTATCTCCGGGGTGCTTTTTATGACCAAAGCCTGGAAATGTCAAGCAGTATTAAACTCTAAACCAAAAATTTAATACTGTATATCACAGCTTACCAATCAGTAGATGCACAGGTGGGAGATTTGGGCAGCAGAAGCACTAGCAGATATACAGTGACAAATTGAAGCTGAACTCCAGCTACTACTATATAATCAGTTACAGCAAACATTTTTTTTCTTTTTAGGGTAAAGGTTTTACATAAATAAAAGCTGATCTTTTAAAGCACCCCATCAGTGTTAAATGGTCTGTGTAATCCATACATCTGCATACATCTGCAAGGGAGCTGTTCTGTTTAAAAACAACAGACTTACTGGCTGGATCACCAGATGAAAGAAGCCTAAAAAAGGAAATTAGTACAACCATCACATCTAAGAACTGGTAAGCTGCAATATAATGTTTGCTTTTGGGTTTAATACTGCTTTAAGCTATGCATGTTGCATGTTTCGCTATTGGTCAGTGAAGCTGCTTATCATACTAAATGAAGAACTGTGATGCAAAGAGGTGAAAGGGTTCAGACATAAGCTTGACTGTCTGAACTCTGATCAGTATGTGCATAATAGAGCTCTTCTGGATCTGAGGCACCATATGTGCGTATGGTTAACAGATGCTGTCAAATGTATCTTGTGTTATTCTATGTTTTTCTTGTGCTGTGCTATGATCAGCTGACTGCATTGAGCCAATGGAATCGTTTGATTTCTTTACACTGTAATTGGTCCCTATTGGTTATTTTATTTATAAATACTGGCAACCTGGAGTGGATGGTTTATGCCCCAGTAGAAGACCTTTAGGTCAAAACGCGTCGGTCAATTTTATCCTCCTCCATGTTGCCCATTTCTGTTTTATTTTTGTTGTGATCACATTTTTACTGTAAAGCTTTTTTAGCAATAAAAAACATCCCTTTTTTATCTGCACTATGTGGAGGCATATCTTTTCTTTCCACATACCCTCTGAACAAGAATAAGTGCTTACTCCAGTTCTATGAGAAATATTCTGCTTTCTGGATCCGCACTTTGGTTATCCATTGCAAGGACTGGCCTGGGGACCTCCAGAGACCTACGCAGAGTCCAACCTAGACGGTTTGATTGGTGGGATATCCTTTTCAACGCCCTGGGTGGCACACTGCTCACCTGACTCCCTGTCGCTGACAAGGGAGTCCATAGGATCTGGTAAGAGTTTATGCATACCATGCTTTCCATGATGTCCTTATTTGGTTGATGCATTTTCTTCACGGACTTACACAACCTTCTTCCAATTGTTGGAATATCATCTTCCCTTGGGATTACATCTATATCTCCATGCAGTGGGACATTATATTAATCACTTATGTAACCATTTGTTTATTGACTTTGCTTTTATTATACGATATTTTGTTAATTGTTCACTAACACCCCATTTGGGATTGAAGTACAATTGAGTCATCCTCTTTATATTTCGATTATCTATACACATACTATGCGCTACATTTTTACCATTATGTTTTTCTGCTGATTGTAATTGTGAAAACTTTCTATAAATAAAGAATGCATAAAAAATAGATCCTGTCAAGGTCAAGCTAAGTTAAGGAGAAGGGGGAGAGAAGGGGGTGATCAAGAGAGAGGAGAGACTGGGTTGGGAAGGGGGAAAGAAAAGGGAAAGGCAGGGGAGGGGGAAAAATAGGGGAGGTCTAGTGCTTACGATTTCTAAAATGGTTCAAATACTGTATACTTGTGCCTATTATTAATTACCAGGGCCAGTACAAGGGGGGGGCAGAAGGGGGGGGAGCCCTGGGCGGAACAATTTACTGGAGGAAGGGGGGGGCGCAGCCGCAGGGGAAGTGCCTGCAGTGTGCTGCTACAATCTGTGGCTGGACAAATACACTGTCTGTGACTGTACATGCCGGTCGCACTACTGCTACATAGTTACAGCGATGTGCTGAGTGCGCTCCTGCACCCGGCACAAGCCTAGGATGGACGGCCCTTCACTTCCCTGTCAGGCGGAGAACAGGCAAAGTATCTCTGCCTGACAGGCGTTTCCTAGTCCAAGCCCGGCGTGACGTCAGTGAGAGGCCGGCAGGAGGTGGGATGGGAAAGGAGCATGGAGTGCTGCTGATCGACCTGCAAGTGCAATCTAGAGGAGGAGAAAGTAAGTGTACATCGCACAACAAGTAAGCAGATCGCCATCTGCAGATTCACTTGTTAACTGTTTGGATTGGGGAGGGGGAGGTTAATTGCTAATGGCATTGGTAATATGCAGCATGAGGGGGTTAATATATTGGCACTGGTCACTGATGAATTAGTGTCAAGTGGCAGGTAATTACCCCTTTGTGCGGCATTAGTGGCACCAATGTCAGTGTTAGCACTGACATTGGTGCCACTAATGCCGCACAAAGGGGTAATTACCTGCCACTGGTCACTAATGCATCAGTGACCAGTGCCAATATATTAACCCCCTCATGCTGCATATTACAAATCCTATTGGTAATTATACACTTGCCGACCAGCCGCAGTACATATACTGCAACGGAGCAGCAGCTACAGGCATGTGCCTATACGTTGTTGCCTGTTTCAGGGATTTGGGCGCATGCCCCCACCCGTCTACTCCTCTGTGATTGTACACAGCGGGAGTCTGCCAGCAGATCCCAGCCAATGATTCATGGCTGGGACCTGCTGACCAGCTGTGTCAAATGACAGCCCAGAGCCCTGTGTTGATAAGCAACACAGGGCTCTTTAGAGAGGGAATGATTGCTTTTATTTTCTCTTTTCCCTGCAAATGGGGTAAAAAGCAGCACATATTGTTAGGCACACTATTAACTTGCCATCTTCGCCCTGAGCACCAGGTGACCTTGTCCCGGCACTGGGGAGGGGGTCCAATGAAAGTTCACCTTACAGATTTTCTTTAAGGTGAACTTACAATTTAACCATTTTCCGACCCGCCGCAGTACATATACTGCGACGGGGATGCAGCTACAGTGTTGTATTGTAGTGTTGTTATGTTTTAAGTGTTTTTCTAGTTTTGAAAGGACACTGACTTATTCTTTATACCCTGGGGGGGGGGGGGGCAGATTGCCATCTTCGCCCTGGGCACCAGATGGCCTTGTCCCAGCACTGTTAATTAAATTTTATTATACAGTATCATTCTCCAAGACACTCATTCATTCAGTTATCATGACACAGTCCCCTGACTGACTGTGTGCAATGTGAGCAGAGACTGTGAAAGGATCTCCAGGAAAATTGTAACTTTTGTAAGTAATGAAACAAATGACAAAGAAGCACAAACTTATTTAGAAAATGATAGAAATGTATTGCTAGCGAAATGTGACTTTGGGAAGACATGGTCCCTCTAAATGCATATAAAAAGGAAGAAAGAATACCCAGGGGCCTTACAATAAAGAAATCCTCACCATTTGAAGTAATGGATGAAGGTTTTTAAAAAGGAATGGATAATGGACCTAAATGTAGCATCTTAAGGCCGGCAATATACGAGCAATTTTCTTGCCATTGAAGCCATCCCCCCCAGGAGAACACGGCTAAAGCAGCAGCTAGCAATAATTGCATGCAATTTCTGACAGGCTGGTTGTACCCAAGTTGATCAATTGATCAACTTGGGTACATTCAGCCTGCCCATACATGGTTCAAATCTTGTCTGGTTCCTGCTAAACCAGCCGAGGCTCGAACCGTCTATGGCCTGCTTAAGTTGACAAGGCTCATAGTCAACCACAAACAGTTCCGCCTAGAAGAGTCAAATACAGAAATTAACAGGATTCAAAGTTAATTAGAGAAATTCAAAGGAACATCATGTTTTCAGTTACTAGATGAGAAGTTATTTACATTCGATTTCCCAGAATGTAAGATCGCTAAGTCCAAACGGTCTAAATGTATGCATGGTAAACAAGACTATGAGCAATCCAAATTGTAAAGTATACAGAAACAGAAGGTTTACTTGGAACCACTCTAGTAGTCAAAGAGGCTTTATTCTGTGGCTAAGTTCTACATCCACTTGCCCACATAAAAGAGTCAGTTTTTCTGACACTGAGAGCAAAAGTTCTCTACCCTCAGTATCTTCTACTGTGTCCAAAATCAGTGATAGGCAAAGGAAATTGAGGGATACATTCTTGTAGGAAAGAGACAACAACAGAGCTCAATAAAGTCCAAATACAAGAAACCCCCCCCCCCCCCCCCCCCCCCCCCAAAAAAAAAAAACACACAAAAAGAGGAAGGGGTTGAAAGGGGAAAAGGGGAAGAGGAGACATCAAGATTCCCTATTGGTGAGAACTGCAGCAGTCATGTTTTAACCTATTCGGATCATGTTCTACCGTCACAGGATGAGTCTGTTCTTTCACGCAGTTTAGGCTTTACGCCTAGTTGCCATTTTTCAACACTGGTGGATTTCAAAAACATTTTTAGAAAATTTACTTTGAGGAAGCACTATAAAGAGATGGGACAAGGGTCCCCAGCACATGGATTGGTCATGATGTTTCAGACCCCAGCTCATTTACACATTATTCTACAGGGTTTCAATTGTCCAGGAATTTTGGAATTTTTCATGAAATATCTGTACTATATCATATGTGCACTTCAGTTAATGAAGGATATCAGGGTTTGAGACTCACATAGAGAATAGGAGCCCCCCCCCCAATTAGGATTATCCTTTAGATCCAGGCCCAGTTTCCCATACAAGCCGGGGTGATGGACCTTTTCCAGAAGCTTGCGGAACAAGACTCAACTGAAACTGTGAGCACATGTACCTCACACAAGAAAAAAAATCTCAATAGACAATATTGAGACAATATATATTCCCCTGAGCAGAATATTCTCATCATTATTAAGGAGGAACTGCAGTCTGCTCACATAATTTGTAATAAAAACAGAAGGTTTACACCTTTGCCATTCTGAAGCTTCCCTCCAACCACCTGGCATATTAATTTATATATACTGTGATTCTGTACTTGCCTTATATGCTGCAGAAATCTCCCGCCACTGAGTCTGGCTGCAACCATTTTAACTGTGGGCAGCTGAAGCTGCTGCCTGTTCACTTCCTGGATTTACACAGATACACAGAGGCATACCTCCAGCCCTGCAGCTCTCATTGGCCCTCTTATGACTCACCTCCCCTCCCTTCCTGGCAAAATCTCACAAGAGTTAGAGAGAGAGTTGTGCATGAGGTCATAAGCCTAAACTTTTTACCAGACAAGAAACAGTTAAAAGTTAAAACAAGAGCAGAAGATTTAATAGATGGGAAGTTGAAAAAATGACTGAAGGTCCACTTTAAGAATGTGGACAAACAGAAGGCCGTAGTGTTATTAAACACCAACAACTATCACAGTCAGGCCCAGAGACAACTGTCAGATACCAATACCTATTGTAGACTAAAGCAACAAAAAATAATTTGTTTGGATCATCACACAGGCAGTAACAGTGGGAGTCCAAAAGAAAGATATAGCCTAAAAGTTGGTACTGGAATTCCTTGTTGTACCAATTTTCCACTTCTCCCAAAGGTTCACAATAAGTGTGGTGGTGTGAGTTAGACCTATCGTCGCTAGCATCAGGTTTCTTTGGGAACCTTTGGAAGATTTGTTACTTAATGCAACAAACCTTATTGCTTAATTTACCTAAATATATTTGGGACATATACCCCATGGTTTGGAGTTATGGGCATTAAGACATAATTTAGATCATCTGATTTATGAAATAAAACAAAGAATAAAAAAAACTTCAACTTAGAGACAGTTACCTTCTTACTAACTCACAATTATTTTTTGTTAGACAGTTGTTGGTACACCCAGAGGTGTGGCGCCTCCATGGGTGCAAAGTTTGCACACACACATATGCCAAGCTACTATAATATAGGTTGATTCTGACCCATTTATAGACCAAATAAGTTTTTTGTTTTTTTTTTTTTGTTTTTATTTTACTAACAATCTGATTTTCATTGTGCAGCAGGATTTGTCCCTGCCTGAATATTTAGGGTACCTGAATTATAACAAGTACAGTCTTTGCTTTATGAGAGAAGAACAATTTGTCCACATTAACTATCTGGATCTGAGTGGAGCACGTTAGAGGTTTTTTATTGATAGGTGGTAGGCGCTGCACTTAATTGTTGTATTCATTTTTATGAGGTATTCATATGGTGCAGGCTGCTGTAATTACCTGTATCTAAGTGAGAGAAGCACAGAAGGTTTTGATACATCATTGAATAACATATAGACAGCGCTAGCTCAACCTTAAACTGTTATAAAGTGCCACAGCTGCGATAGTATATACAGTCATCTATTGCTATATCGATCAATATCCAAAACAAACTATAATCACGTGCTAAAAATTATACAAAATAATCAATGGATTATGTAAAGTGCATAAAGTGATATCTGAGCAAAACAAAGTATTTTTTTTCTGTGTAACAAAGTGCTGTTGTGCTCTGTTTCCAAATGGTATCTGTGCATCCACCTCATGAAGAACTGTAAACACTCCACACTCACCAGATATGATGGACTCCCTTACCATATAGCAAGGGGGGTCTGCTGAGCTTGAAGGTCTTAATGGGGGACCTATCCCACTGGTGAAGGTTACCTTCGATAATAGCTCCATAGCTCCATGTTCAGATTGTGCAGGTGTGCAATATATGGAGAGAAAAACTCCTCATGGTGTAAAATCCTTGGATATTGATTATTTTGTATCATTTTTAGCACATGATTATTCATTGGTTTATGTTTTGGATATTGATCAGTATAGCAATAGATTCAAGGTATACACTATCACAGCAGTGGCACTTTATAACATTTTAAGGTGGAGCTAGCGCTGTCTATAATTTATTCTTTCATATTGGCCCACTAAAGGGGACAGCATTGATAGCATTGGCTCAATTACGCCGCCATTAAATTTACCAAGGCGCGGGTGTCCAACATTTTTGCTTTTGATAGCTCATTACTACAGGTATCACTCCACAAGTTCTAGTTGCTCACTTTTACGGGATCCCCATATGATCATGTCACAGCCCATGTAAGTTCTTCAAAATCAGACAAATAGTTAACTAGAAGACTAGATATATATGTTATCCCCTGTATGATATGCAAAAAACAATAGGTTGGAAAGATGACGAGACGGTTGTGCGACCGTACGATGGACCATTTATCAAGAATCAGGACACCAAAGATACCAACATAGCAAGACAGTTTTTAGTACATCATGGATCTAGTATATAGTCATTTAGAGTAGAAACTGGCCCACCATTTAAAATTTTACACTGCTAGGCTAATTATTAACCAATTTCCCTGCCCAATTTTGATTTTAAAGGAGAAGTCCTGCCTGAGCTTTTTAGGCTGAGCTTCTCCTAAGGGCCGTTTTCAGCAGAGAGCGGTCTGAAGTCTGAAGTCCACTCTCCCCTGACGTTGTTGCAATCAGTTGAGGCAGCGCATCATCCTGACTTCTGAAGTCTGGATCTGCCAGCTGCCTTGACTGATGGCAGTCTCAGCGAGCTGCTGAGATGGCCGCTCCCCGCCCCCCCTACAGCTCAGCTCCAATGTGCGTGGAGGAACAGAGCAGGAGAGATGCTGGCTGACAGTCAGCAGCTCTTCGCTCTGGGAGGAGTGAGAACTGAGCCATCGGCGGTGTTCGGTGGCTCGGTTCTCATTGCAGAGACGCTGGGAGACAGCTCCAGCATTGGTCTGATGCTGCATCCACCTAGGTAAGTATGAATCTCAAAAAAAACAAAAAAACATACTTCTCTTTTAAATCTTCTAACCAGATCTTAGTTATCAAACTTAAAATGGGCATAGGACTTCTCATTTATAAAGGCCAAGTAGGGGTGGCTCAATCCCTGATGTGAGCGGACATGCACACTGAGGCTTCCTCTAGCAATCTGAGGCAATCCATCTTACATCAGCACTACAGTACTAGATAATCCCTTGGTACTAACTCAAGGAACATCTGATTTACCTTCTCTGCCATGTTTATGGCTTAAAGTAGCACTAAAGACATTTTTGATAGCTTGCGGGAGTGTTATAATGTTTATTTTTGTCATCTCTGTCCTATTGGGGAGATTTCCATTCACCTCCTGTCCCATAGCCAAACAGGAAATGAAAATCCCTCAAAAGTGAAGGTAACCGTGGTTGTCATCAAAACTGATGTCCCCATTGGAAGATATCCCCACTATGCCTGTTCTCAACAACTTAAAATTTGGGATTTTCTTTTAAGATGGCTCAGAAGGGACTGGCTGAGATTTGACCTATCTGTGGGCAGACTGATTGTACTCAAGTCGATCCATCAATTGACTTGGGTACAACCAGCATGCTGGATTTTTACATGCAATTATTTTAAGTGGCACTCTCACTTTAAGCTAATATTGTTCATTTTCACTGCAACAAAACAAACTATTGCACAGCATAGACTCTAAACTTACAAGGGGTCAAATCTATGGTGTTATGGGTGATTACCAAAGATAAAATGACAACTGAACAACATAACAGCTTTGTATGAGTTGTAGTATAGAATACATATCTACCCCCAAACTTTGACAAATGCCTCTTATGCCTATGCCTCATTAACCAGACCTCCTAAATGGAGTTTGACAACATGCACTGAACACCCCCCCTCCCGGTTGCAGACCCCCTAATCTTCTTCCATTCCCTTCATGCCTATCCACTCTGTCCTCTATCTTCACACTCTCCTGCCAACCAACTGTCATATGAGCCTTTTAGTTGGATACACTCTGCAGCTATATATTGTAGTTATCATTGCATGTGATGTGAACCCTGTACATGAGGCCATCTCACAGTCAGGTGGGCTACCTGTTGTACTGTTTATCTATTAGTATACTTGTCAAAATCGCAAATAAACTATTGAACTGAAAATTTTACCCTGCCCTGTAAGAAAACTGCAATTAAGAGAAATATTATCTTGTTTACCTTTAGATCTACCAATCTACCAACTACGTAGCCCAAAGGCCTGCCTGATTGGACACAAATTGGATTGTTGATGTATGCCATCACATCGATCTGATAAATCTAAAGAGAATTTGTACAGAGATATTACAATTTGAGTTTAACCTTGTACATGAACAGGTTTAGAAATAAACTACTATGACAAAAAGTGACTTTGCAGTCAGACATAAACTGCATGTTATAGACTGAATGCCCTGTCTTTCTACCATGGCAGAGATTTTGGTATTGATATGTGAAAGCAGGGCATGGGTCAGAAGTGAGTCTTTCTCCAAGAGAATCAGGACCATATTGGTGAATGAGGGTTAAAGGTTTATGCTGTGCACAAAAACTAACAATTGTTTATTAAATACCTATATGGGATACAAACACGTACAAATAAACACTTCGCAGGAGCCAGTCTCACTGTTTTTCTCTACGGCTATTAAATATGCATTTTCACCTGTTCCAAATATAAAGCAATAACCACAAACTGCTCCCAGTGTCAGCAAGGTCCCTAGAAACAATCAAGATTTATACAGATGCATAAAATATTAATACTGCAAAACCATGAAAAAATGTTTCTCAATAACAGCCTGACAAGAACTCAGATTATTACATTGGAATAAACATATCGAGCAGCAAGATTATGTAGTAGTTGGCATTGCAGACATTGTATTAACCATGCTCAATATTTTATTCTCGGGGTTCACACAAACCTGCTAAGCTCCTCTGAAAATCAATAGCTACAATACTTATTAAAGGCATACAAGGCTGCTCTATAATACACAATGCACATGAAACACCATGTTAGAGACTCTCAAAGCACTGAATAATAAGCAGAAACATGACAGTCTATTTAACAGCTGGCAAGACCTAACCATTGTGATAAAGACTGAATTCTTTTTTTCCAAATAACATTTTGATTAGTTGTCTCAGTAAAAGAAACAGTATACAGATACAAGTGTGAAAAAGAAAAAGGACAATGAGTGAGAAAACGCAATGGCGTTGAGAAGGGAGGAACCTTCTTCAAATTTTTGCATTATACATTTCAACTTCAATGGTGACATTGCTTTAAAACAATAGTAAGCAGTACCTGTAAAGTGGAATCATACCTAACTTTGCATGGAGAATATCCAAGAGGGGAGAAATAAAAGAGAAGAGAAGGATAGAGAAAGTAGGAGAAGAGAAAAGGAAGAAAGCAGAGGGTTACCACTATGGATCTGTTACCGGCTCAGGGTAGGCCCTCCCGAAGATGGCACCGTTCCCAGACCTTATTGTGGTCGTCTAGCCTGTCCTGTATCCTAGCGGTCATCTTCACCATAAGCTCAATATCCTTAACCCTAGAGTACAAGGCTTCCGGGGAAGGTGCTGAGCATTTCTTCCAGTTAAGGGCAACTAGGCATCGTGCAGCCTTGAGAATGTGTCTGAGTAATTTCCTATAGGGTTTGGCTATTTTCAGTTGAGAGAGGCCTAGTAGGAAGAATTTCGGTGTCACGGGTATCGCCACCTCAAAGAGGCGAGCCAGTAGTTGTGTCGAGCGCCAGAATGGAGCTATTAAAGGGCGGGTCTAGTAGATGTGGAAAAGGGTGCCTCTGTCCCGCTGGCAATGCCAGCAGTGGTCAGAGCTGGAGGGGTAGAGAACATGGAGCACGTCCGGAGTCAGGTACCAAAAGTAGAGAATCTTGTAAGCCTTTTCCTTATGGAGAGTACCTAGAGAACTCTTGTCAGCCTGACTCCAGATCGCCCACCAGGCCTCCTCTGGGATTTCCGCTCCCAGCTCTCTTTCCCAGCTAGGCATGTAAGCATGTTTTCCCTGATCTGATATGGAGTATGTATTAAGGATCTGCTAAATATCAGAGAACATGTGCGGAGCCCTCTAATATAATGCGTTCAAATGGGGAAGGTATGGAAAATCACAGACTTGGAGTTATGGTTTGGGCATATTGTCGAACCTGAAAGTAGCCGTAGAACACCTGGCGAGGTAGGTCATGTTTATCTTGGAGTTCAGAAAATGGTAGCAATTTACGGGATCTAGGATCTACTAGGTGTCCGAAATCGAACAGGTTCCCTGACGCCCAGGGCCATGACATCTGTCGGGTAAGACTAGCAGGCAGTTTAGGGTTGCAGAGGAAGGAGGTCAGCAGTGATCTTTCAGATTTGAGCTCTTGTTCACAAGATAGTTTACGCCATAGCCGCCTAAGCTGGGACATTGACCCCAATAGCCAACCGGGTTGCACCTCAACTTTTGCATTCCAGAGGAGGCTGTTTGGGTATACAGGTGCCAACCAAATTTTCTTTATTTCCATCCATTTATTGTAGGAACGTTGGGGAAACCAGGAGTCTATTGCGCTTAGCTGGGCCGCCTGGTAGTATTTAACTAGGTTGGGGAAAGCCAGGCCCCCGTCACGCGATGCCATCAGGACTGATCAGGGTAACCTATGTCTTTTATAGTTCCACACATATCGTAATAAATCAGCTTGTAGTTTGTGTAGGTGGCCGTAGGGGACAGGGATGGGTAGTGTCCGGAATAGGTACAGAAGCTTAGGAAGGATAACCATCTTGACAGATATGATTCGCCCCAGGAGAGAAATATGATGGGTTTTTAATTTTTGGACTAATTCCCTAATTGACCTATATAAGGGGGGGGTAAATTAGCTTGGTATAGTGTGGCGAAAGACGGGGTAATATTAACCCCCAAATATTTTAAAGAAGTATGTTCCCAACTATAGGGAACACAAGACCGTAGGTGGTGGATTTCATCCTTTGGGAGGTTAACTGGGAGGGCTATGGACGCATTTGTTTTGTAACCCGAAATCGCCCCATATTTGTCAAGTTCAGCATGTAAATTAGGTAGGAAGATCCAGGGCTTGGTCAAGGTGAGGATAATGTCTTCTGCAAACAGCGAGATTTTTAATTCCTTACCCCTAGGTAAGGGTTAACTAGACTTAGGAAGAGCGTCACAAAGTGGAATCAGCCATTTCTATGCTTAGTGGTTTTACGTGGGGGTCCGGTCATCTAGAGCGCTTGGTGGGGTGAACCTTCTGCCAAACCACTGGGGGTGGAGGAGGGCTGGCCACCAGGTCCCAGTCAGGTAGCTGAGGAATAGGAATACCAAGGGCATCACAGAAGGCGTTTAGGTCCTCTGGGTAGCACAGTAGAGCAGATTTTCCTTAGTGTCTTGCTGTCAGGCTGAAGGGAAATACCCATCTGTAGATAATGTCCTTATCTTGTAAAGCATGCAGAAGGGGTTGTATGAGTCTAAGTTTTTGAAGCGTGATCCAGGAAAGGTCCGGATATATCGGTACTGGATTGTTGTCGAAAACCAGTTTGCGGATGGATCAAAGTCTTCCTTCAGCGAATAGGAGTGCACCCGGAAGATGACATTGCGTGGTTTAGAAGCGGGGCCCTTAGGCCGAAGGGCTGTGTCCATCTCAATATGTTTGTCAGCGGCTTCCCCCAATAGGCTGTTAAACAAGGCCTGCAGGGTGGACTGTAGATCTTCAGCTTCCTCTGATTCAGGCAGGCCTTGCATGCGGATGTTATTCCCATGTCCCCTATTGTCCAAGTCCTCGACATGACGTTGCATGTCTCTCAGGAAAAGGCGGTGGTCTGCGCCTTGAATTTGAGTGTGGTGGACTGCTAATTTGGTCTCCTGTATCTCCTCCTCCGCCATCTCCACCCTGTCCACTAGGTGTTTGAGGCCCGTATGGAGGGCCTGAATTTCAGCTTGGCATGTGGCTTTTACATCTTCTATGAGCTGTTTGAAATCCTCCTTAGTTGGAATGGCTTGTATATAGGATTGCCACCGGGGGGGGGGGGCAGGGTGGAGGTGGACTGCAGCATCTTAGTATGGGTGCAAGTGAGAGGTAGAGGGGTGGATGGGAGTTCTCCACAGAGGAGCTGTGAGCTTGGGGGGTAGTTCGCGGTGAAAGGTCCCAGGGCTCAGACCACGTTGGAGTGTGAGAGGGCAATGGAGCTGGTAGACTCCCCATCTGAGGATGTGCCTGGGAGCTTGCAATCTGGGCATAAGGAGGGGGGTCCCAGAAATTCCCCTGGCAGAGCTAGAATCTCTGGAGTGGGACTGTCTCTGGGCCTTGGGGGAGGCAGGCACAGGCGTGTTGGGAGAGGGAGGCCTACTGCCCCCTTCAGGCATCAGGTAGGCCCGTGGATGCATGGGGTCTGGGAGGGGGCAGGAGAATCGGGGCTGCTCTCGTGGATGCCAGGATCTGATGCTGTCCGCAATAGTCGTGGGACGGCATCCGTGCACTGTGGTTATGGTGCAGAGGGCTGGGTGTGGGTTACGGCCTGCTCTTTATGTGGCGTGGCTGGGGAGGAAAGAGCCGATAGGAGAGACTCATTGCTTGTGGGGGTCCGTTGAGGCTGCTGGGCCTGGGACGGTGAGTGTGAGGAAGCCCTAGATCAGGTGGAGAGGGCATCCGGGGCCATCTTGTCTGTACTGCCTGGAGGCATGTCGGGCACCTTAAAATAGTCCCGGAAGGTCGTGGAGGACCCTGGCGGAAGTTGGGATGATCCTCTGGCTGAGGAGGATCGGGTGGTCCTAGATCTGCCCGTTGATGGGTGAGCAAAGACCCAGAGATTTGCCTTGAAGCTGCGGGCTGATGGAGAGCTAGCTGGCTAAGCGTCCATTCAGGTCTGCTTCCGGTCATGCCCAAGACTGAATTCTTAAATGCAAAACAGCCAGCGCTGTCTTTAATATTGACTGGACCTTGGGCAAACATTTTCTTGGGCCCCCTCTTCCATGCAATTTCGCTCTCCACATGCTTTGAGATATACAACAAAGAGCTAGACTTAAAATCAGTTTACTGAATCAGATCAGGCAGCGATTGCAATTGGTTGCCAGAGGTTACAGTGTATCATTACCACTCACTGACTGGCTGCTAGAGGTTATAGCACACATTACGGCTCACTGTTTATTTTCTAGCGGTTACTCCTGTGGAATTTGCACCAGAGCTGCTCTGGAGATGTGTGAACCGGCTCCATAGAGAGCCGGTCACAATCTCCTGACATGCGAATTGGATGCGGGGGAAACCCGCATCCAATTTGCAATAATGTGAACCCAGCCTCAAGGAATGAGGTGGCAACCCTAGTGTAATGCTGTCAGGCTCAGTAGAGGACTGAAATGAATATATTGGTGTTTTATTTGTCTGCTCAAAGAATATTCATGCAAACTCTATCCACTTCTATACTTCTATAGACAGTTTAATTCTGCCCAAGGAAAAAAGCTTTCAGCCAAGAAAAAAAAATGATTGCTTGGATTGCATACACATTGCTACCTGCCAACTAAATTACCAAATTGATTTCCCCAAATATTTATCTATGGGAATTATGTGGACTCAATGAACTATTAGCTAAACACAGTATTTGCATTATGTTTGTAAATATTTAACCACCTCCAGTCCGGGCTAATTCTAACATTTATGTCATACATGTAAAAATCTGCATTTTTTTTTTGCTGGAAAATTACTTAGAACCCCCAAATATTATATATTTTTTAAGCATAGGTGCTAGAGAATAAAATGTTTTATGTTGCAATTTTTAATGACGATATTTACGCAGTGGTTTATCAAACACACATTTTTGGGGAAAAATGCACCTTAATGAATTTTAGTGAATGCAAATACAATATAATACCAAATTTTTTGGTAACATATAAAAATAATGTCATGCCGAGTAAAACGATAACTAGCATTTCACCTTTTAAAATTGCATACACCCATGGAACAGCGACAAACTATGGTACCTAAAAAATCTCCATAGGTGACGCTTAAAAAGCCTTTACAGACTGCCAGTTTAGATTTACACAGGAGGTCTGGAGACATACGTGACCTCACATGTGTGGTATGATCACTGTTTACATACAGTGCTGTGAAAAAGTATTTGCCCCCTTCCTGATTTTTTTTTTGCATATTTCTCACACTTAAATTATTCAGATCATCAAACAAATTTTAATATTACACAAAGATAACTCGAGTAAAACCAAGATGCAGTTTTTAAATTATTATTTCATTAATTAAGGGAAAAAAAATGTTCAACCCTGCCTGCCCTATGTGAAAAAGTAATTGCCCCTCCCATGCCGAATCATGACTGAACTGTGATTACCCACAATTTTTTGGAAAGCTGAGTTAAATTTCACTTGCCACGCCCAGGCCTGATTACTACCAGACCTGTTGAATCAAGAAATCACATAAATAGAAGCTGTTTGACAAAGTGAAGCATCCTAACAGATCACAAAAAGCCACACATCATGCCACAATCTAAAAAAAAATCAAGAACAAATTAGAAACAAAGTAATGTACATGTATTGGTCTAGGAAGGGTTTCAAAGCCATTTCAAATGCGTTGGAACTCCAGTGAACCATGGGGAGAGCCATTATCCACAAATGGCGATAACTTGGAACAGTGGTGAACCTTCCCAGGAGTAGCCGGCCTACAAAATTTACTCCAAGAGCATGACGACGACTCATCCAGGAGGGCATAAAAGAACCCAGAACAACATCTAAAGAACTGCAGGCCTCACTTGCCTCAGGCAAGATCAGTGTTCATGATTCAACAATATGAAAGAGACTGGGCAAAAAAGGTATACATGGGAGAATTCCAAGGCCAAAGCCACTGCTGACCAAAAAGAACACAGAGGCTCATTTCACATTTACCAAAAACATCCTGATTATCCCCAAGACTTTTAGGCAAATATTCTGTGGACTGATGAGACAAAAATTTTACTGTTTGGAAGGTGTGCGTCCCGTTACATCTGGCATAAAACTAATACAGAATTTCATAACAAGAACATCATACCAACAGTCAGACATGGTGGTGGTAGCGTGATGGTCTGGGGCTGCTTTGTAGCTTCAGGACCTGGACGACTTACCATAATTGATGGAACCATGAATTCTGAGCTCTACCAGAAAAACCTAAATGAGAATGTCCGGTCAGTTCAAGCGGATCACCACACTCCAATGACTGGGATTAAGCCTGGGTTCACACTGAATGCAGGTTTGAAATTGTGTGATTACAAACCTGCAATTCAGTCCGACTCCAGAAGCGATTTCAGAGACATCTGTGAGGGTTTCTGCACAGATATCTATTGAAATCACACCTGAAGTCACCAAAAGTAGTGCAGGAACTATTTTTGGGAATCAGTGCTGTGCCACAAAGTTGGCGTTGCACCTATCCGGACGGTGCCTTTTGCCGGCAATAGGTGGCGATTTGCCATGCGATTTGACAGGGGTTAACCACTTGCCGACCGGGCCATAGCCGAAAGAAGGCTATAGCGTGGTTGGCTAGTTCTGGGTGGACGTCCGTGGGACGTCATTCCAGAATGTTGCTCCCGCGCGCCCCCTGGGGCGTGCACCAGGGAATATCACGGATCACCAGGGAACATCACGGATCACGGTAAATAGCCCCTGATCGCGGCCGTTTACCACGTGATCGCTCCGCCAATACTCTGCCAATACTCTACCAATACTCGCCAATACTCTGCCAATACTCTGCCAATACTTGCCAATACTTGCCAATACTCTGCAATAAATTTTAACAGAAACAAAGAATTTTTTTTTTTTTTTTTTATCGAATTTTCAGTATTTTTTGATTTAAAATTAAAAATTAAAAATAAAAAACCGAGCGGTGATTAAATACCACCAAAAGAAAGCTCTATTTTTGTGAAAGAAAGGACACAAATTTCATATGGGTACAATGTTGCATGACTGAGTAATTGTCATTCAAAGTGTGAGAGCACTGAAAGCTGAAAATTGGTCTGGTTAGGAAGGGGGTTTAAGTGCCCAGTGGTCAAGTGGTTAATAGTAGTATCCGGATTAAAAAAACAGAGAGGAAAACAGTGCTTCACTGCTGAACAATTTTATTAAAAGAAAAGTCAAAATCACACTCAAATGTATGAGATGGGATCTGCATGTAAATCCTATGAAGTGGCGCTGCTGCACTGAACAGGGGTTGTATGTCTCATTGGATAGATGAGAACCAACAGCCTGCAGGCAGCCTCCTCTCTCTTCACTCGCTCATGTTTCATTACTCTGACATCATAAGGTGCGCACCAAAGATGCAGCATGCAGGACTTTTGGTGCACTTTCAGGTAATGTGCCAAAAGTGCAGGACATTATAAAAAGTCTATGAGAAAATGCTGGTAACCCGCACGAAAACCGCAGTGCAGCAGTGTGAAACAGCCCTTACTCTGTAAACCCGCCCAGCCCTGCTCTACCTGATTCCCTTTCCCCTATGTTTCTACATACTTATTTAGTTTTCTACATTTCATGCTCATTTACTGACTGGTGTATAGGTTGCTTTTTATTGTATATCAATTGTATTCTTGTGTTTAGAATAAATTATACAGTATGTTTTCAATTGGACTTGAGTCTGGTAACCTCTGTGTAGTTTCTACATATATGGTCACACTAGAATTGCAGAATACCAGCACATGGTATCCTGACTGCCTATGTTACTGCTCCCAGCATAAAATACATTGTACAATGTCAAAAACATAAATATTTATAAACGTATACTTATAAATGTTTATAAACAAATAGATCTGTGTAATACAGACGTTGCTCACTGGTCAGTGAAAACCCTGTCTTTGACTAGCAATCCACAAGCAATGAATTACAAGTATTAAGCAGCAGCCACTTCAAAAATAACAGTACTATCCATGCATCATAGGCTCTTATAACTAGCATTCTAAGGGATTGATTTACTAAAGGTAAGTAGGCTTTTCACTTTGCAAGGGAATATTCCCTTACCGTAGTCAATGAGGTGAAGCTGTATAATTTTCCTTGCTGGTGGTTGGATTTTCTTTGCAAAGTGAATTCTAACCACATTCACTAAGCTAAAGGAAACTTGCCTTGCAAAATGAATAGTCAATTTGCACGTAGTAAATCAACCACTAGATGTGCCCAAATATGCCAATAGGTTAGCTAATTATATATTTATCTACATATCTATCCCATCTTAAACACACTAGAGTCTCCTTAATTCTTCCAGTATCTGTATGTCTCACCTTTACAACAAATCCATAAAACAAGGGATTTCATTCTTATTTTTGCACATTGGGCAAAGTAGCTGTGCTATTAGAAACCATTTTGTTTGGGCCAGAATTCCTCTTTAGACTGATGGTAACACGCAAACATGGAATGTCCATATTAAAACCATCTGTTGATTTACACTAGACACATGAAAATGCATTGTAGCAGACTGAAACATACAAAAATATGATGTATTTTCAGTATTGCTGCTTAGGGTAAAGAAATTCCTGAACTACTCATTTCCATCAAATTTGCATACATATAATGATGTTTTCTTCACCTAGTTTAAGAACACCATCAGTCGCTGGGTCAAGATAGCACTCTCATTAGAGGAAGCAGCTGTGCTAAGGTAAGATTCTATATCTTTATTTAATATTTGCAAATTGTACTGGGCTCATCTGGAAACAATTTAAACTAAAGTAAAAAAGCAGAGTAGAGTAACAAAATCCCTTGGATATAAAAGCTACAAGGCTATTTGGAATAGCTTTCTCAAGTATCTTAGCAAAATTATTTGAAAGCAAATGTACCTGATATATATTATATATATATATATATATATATATATATATATATATATATATATATGAAATGTAACTAAAGTTGTTCTTGCACAAAAAATGTTTTGCCTCTCAATTTAAAGTGCCTTGAAAAAGTATTCATACCCCTTGACATTTTCCACATTTAGTCATGTTACAACCAAAAATGTAAATGTATTTTATTGGGATTTTATGTGATAGACCAACACAAAGTGGCACATAATTGTTAAGTGGAAGAAAAATGATAAATGGTTTTCCAATTTTTTTTACAAATAAAAACTTGAAAAGTGTGGCGTGCATTTGTATTCAGCCCCCTTTACACTGATACCCCTAACTAAAATCTAGTGGAACCAATTGCTTTTAGAAGTTACCTAATCGGTAAATAGAGTCCACCTGTGTGTAACTTAATCTCAGTATAAATACAGCTGTTCTGTGAAGCCCTCAGAGGTTTGTTAGAGAACCTTAGTGAACAAACAGCATCATGAAGGCCAAGGAACACACCAGACAGGTCAGGGATAAAGTTGTGGAGAGGTTTAAAACAGGGTTAGGTTATAAAAAAAAAAATATCCCAAGCTTTGGACATCTCACGGAGCACTGTTCAATACATCATCCAGAACTGAAACCCTACCAAGACATGGTCGTCCACCTAAACTGACAGGCCGGGCAAGGAGAGCATTAATCAGATAAGCAGCCAAGAGGCCCATGACAACTCTGGAGGAGCTGCAGAGATCCACAGCTCAGGTGGGAGAATCTGTCCACAGGACAACTATTAGTCGTGCACTCCACAATTCTGGCCCTTATGGAAGAGTGGCAAGAAGAAAGCCATTGTTGAAAGAAAGCCATAAGAAGTTCGGTTTACAGTTTGCGAGAAGCCATGTGGAGGACAGAGCAAACATGTGGAAGAAGGTGCTCTGGTCAGATGAGACCAAAACTGAACTTTTTGACCTAAAAGCAAAACGCTTTGTGTGGTCAAAAACTAACGCTGCACATCACCCTGAGCACACCATCCCCATTGTGAAACAGGGTGGTGGCAGCATCATGTTGTAGGGATGCTTTTTTCAGCAGGGACAGGGAAGCTGGTCGGAGTTGATGGGAATTGAGAGGTAAACGAGAAATCCTGGACAGCTGCACTCAAAAGTAATCTTCAATCTTTATTTAGGTATAATCATAAAAATACATGCCACAGCATCACAAAGCAGGAAATCTGATGCATTTCACACTGTAGTCAGTGCTTAATCACAGCTATGATACCCCTAACTAAAATCTAGTGGAACCTAATACTTACCTGAGCCCCATCTCTGTCCAGCGATGTCCACGAGTGTCTCTACCATCCGAACTCTCCCTCCTGATTGGCTGAGACACAGCAGTGGCGCCACTGGCTCCCGCTGCTGTCAAACAAAGTCAGTCAACCAATCAGGAGAGAGAGGGGTGGGGCTAGGCCGCAGCTCGGTGTCTGAATGGACACACGGAGCTGCAGCTTGGCTCGGGTGCCCCCATAGCAAGCTGCATGCTGTAGGGGCACTCAACAGGAGGGAGGGGCCAGGAGTACAGAAGAGGGACCTGAGAAGAGGAGGATCCAGGCTAAATGATAAATCGTTTTCAAGATTAATCACTGCTTAATCACAGCGATGATTAAGCATTGACTACAGTGTGAAACGCGTCAGATTCCTGCTTTGTGATGCTGTGGCATGTATTTTTATGATTATACTTAAATAAAGATGGAAGATTACTTTTGAGTGAGGCTGTCCAGGATTTCTCGTTTACCTCTCAATTACCAGCATTGCCTGTACCTGTTACTTCCAGCATGGAGAAAATGTTTGTTCCTCACAGACCTTCTTCAGAGCGGTGATATTTTTCTCTCTTGGAGTTGATGGGAAGATGGATGGAGCCAAATACAGGGCAATCTTAGGAGAAAACCTGTTAGTCTGCAAAAGACTTGAGACTGGGGCAGAGGTTCACCTTTCAGCAGGACACTGACCCCAAACATACAGTCAGAGCTACAATGGAATAGTTTAGATCAAAGCATATTCATGTGTTAGAATGTCCCAGTCAAAGTCCAGACCGAAATCCAATTGAGAATCTGTGGCAAGACTTGAAAATTGCTGTTCAAAGACGCTCACCATCCAATATGACACAGCTTGAGCTATTTTGCAAAGAAGACTGGGTAAAAATTGTACTCTCTAGATGTGCAAAGCTGGCAGAGACATACCCAAAAAGACTAGCAGTTGTAATTGCAGCGAAAGGTGGTTCTACAATGCATTGACTCAGGGGGCTGAATACAAATGTACGCCACACTTTTCAGATATTTATTTGTAAAAAATCTTGAAAACAATTTATCATTCAGCCTGGATCCTCCTCTTGTCAGGTCCCTCTTCTGTACTCCTGGCCCCTCCCTCCTGTTGAGTGCCCCTACAGCATGCAGCTTGCTATGGGGGCACCCGAGCCAAGCTGCAGCTCCGTGTGTCCATTCAGACACAGAGCTGTGGCCTAGCCCCACCCCTCTCTCTCCTGATTGGTTGACTGACTTTGTTTGACAGCAGCGGGAGCCAGTGGCGCCACTGCTGTGTCTCAGCCAATCAGGAGGGAGAGTCTCGGATGGCAGAGACACTCGTGGACATTGCTGGACAGAGATGGGGCTCAGGTAAGTATTAGGTGGGCCGAGGGGGGCTGCTACACACAGAAGGCTTTTTACCTTAATGTATAGAATGCATTAAGATAAAAAAAACCTTCTGACTTTACATCTCCTTTAAGGTACCATCAGAAATCCACCATGGATTATTAGCAGTGCCATATTCCTGTGCCATATCTGGACAGGTTTCCAACTTTAAAGGTATAAAATGATGATTCTGTGGCTCTGTTGTTCTGTATGGGGAAAACAATTTATAGGATTTGGTAGTATAGCTAGAAAGTACCATACAGTTAACACAATAGCTGTATTGTGTATGAACTGAAAGTTACTGTAGAAGATGAAAGTGAGAAAAAGCCGCTTTGTAAAAAAAAAATGCAATTCTATAGCAGTCTTCCCCATTGTTTAGCTGTCTACCATCATTACAATATTATATATGTTGCTTTAGCTACTAAAACCCTGCTGATCGTAATTCATAGTTGACCACATGTACAATGTACAAGCTAGGCTCCAGGTGCCCCTGAAATACCTTTAACTTGAAAAAATTATCCTTCTTCCAAAACCTACAAATCCATTTCTGGGACAATACCTGCCCTCGGCAAGCTTCTGCTACCTGTTCTAGATTTAAAGTAGAACTATAGGCAAAACTTTTCTTTCATTTTGGATAGAGTAAGGACGGGTTAGAAACCCCTGTCAGATTTTTTTTTTCACCATCTGTGTCCCTTTTCAGAGATTTCCCTTCACTTCCTGTCCCATAGGCAAACAAGAAGTGAGAGGAAAGCTCTGCAAATTAAGGTAATCCCCTGGGGACCCCTAGTTCACTAGAACTAGTGTCCCCATTGGAACATTTCCCCTCTTTTACTTTTTTGGGGACAACCCAAATTTTGGGATTTTCTTTACCTTCACTTTCAATGATAATGGTAACAGGACAAATAGAGAGGGTGAATCTCCTTAACAGGAGAACAAACATCAATAAAAACCGACAGGTATTCTAATCCCTCTCCACTCTATCCAAAACTTAAAAAGTTTTTCCTTTAGTTATACTTTAACTCTTTTTTATGTGTGCTAGGTCAGGGTAATGATTGGTATTGGATATTCAGACATAGTTGAGTAGTACTACAGCCCGCCACAGCTGTGAAAGAGATGCAAACTCAAGAAAAGGCATTCCAGGTATTTTTTTATGTGGTTAAATCAGCTGAGGAGTAATCAGCTGAGAACCTTATAGAGATTTCCCAAATGTAGACCTAAGTATGGATATCACAACAAACCAATCCATTTCTGCTTCACTGAAGTGAATCATATTGTTTGGCTACTCACAAATTGACTCTGACAGACTGCATTGTAACCATCTTTCAGGACCTGAACCACTGCACTGTGAATAGAGTGATTTATTTTTGCACATCACCTTGATCTGATCTGTTTGAACTTAAATGCTAAAAGAATGGCCCACTATTTCAAAAAGGAAAGACAATATATCTACAATATATCTACATGTTTGTCACCATTTTAATTCATATAGTTCATTTTGTTGTAGATATGGGAAAAGCTATGAGTAAAGATATTCCTAAAATCCTAAGTATTCCCCAATGTGTCATGTCATAAAACAGGTCATATTATAGGTCTAAATACAACAAAAAGCCCACTCAATAACTAGATAACAATGGCAGGCAAAGCGAAGTAATGTGTGGCAACCAATAAAACTAGTAAGTAATTACTGCAGTAAACTCAGGAGATGATATTTGACTGGTTGCTGTGAATTATTGAACATCTTTGCTGCTTGTGGATAAGCCTGTGGTTGTTTATCTTTTGATTATATTAGCGTAACAAGCAAAACATTTTTGATT
This sequence comes from Aquarana catesbeiana, assembly GCF_042186555.1. Lineage (NCBI taxonomy): Eukaryota > Metazoa > Chordata > Amphibia > Anura > Ranidae > Aquarana > Aquarana catesbeiana. Next base: position 107,060,700 of record NC_133334.1, read on the forward strand.
GCTGTAAAGCGGAAACCAATGAACACTCCACACCCTCCTCTCCCTTGTGCTTTTTATAATTTTTATCCCCTCTTGCCTTTTTTGCATTCTTCAGAAAACCATATTCACACTCAGCATTTCCAGCATTGTCTTGCTGGACCCTACTCTGCCATTTTATCCTTCCTATGTCATCTGAAGCTGGCTTTCTTATTTGGGTTCTTGAAGCCAGGCCCAGGGTAATGCATTGCAGGTATGCCCTGCTGCGTGTCCCTGATCTTGCAGCTTAATGGGATATGTGACAGGAATAACCCAGGAGACTGCAGGAGCAGGGGTGCATAATAGTGATGCGGTTGTGGGGGCCTGGAGTAAAAAAATTTAAAGAAAAAGAGTAAACACACATACTCCACAAAAATCAGCTTTTGTATTTAGTGGAGGGGGGAAGGTTGCAAAGGGAAAGGTCCATTTTTGGAGGGAAAGTCTGATTTAAAGTGGTTGTAAACCCCATTCATGAAATTTCACCTAAGCACATATATCTGTAGTGGTTACTTATCTCTCTCCAAAGTTCTAAGTGTTGTTTCTCTCTGGTGCTCTGTTTCTCTGTTATCAGCAGAGTCACTTCTGACAAGTTCTAACGCACCAGATAACAGCAGCTGAAAATTTGTGTCGGGGAGGGAGCTTAGAGGTAGATAAGCAGAGAGCTTGTCTATTCAGACTATAGCTCTACATGTTCCTTCGCTCTCCATTTACTTCTTGTCCCAGTGACACAACAGAAAATAAAAATGAGAAATCTCTCCGAAAAAGATTTTCTGCAGATTTATGTCCTCAGATTTACCAAAACCATATAATATAAGGTCAAATCTTAATTGTTTTAATTTTTCAATTTGTATGCAATCAGGCAGGCCCTTGCACTACATGGTTTTGGTAAATCTGAAGACAAAAATCTGCAGAAAATCTAATAGTGTGTATGGGGCCTTAAGCTAGCCATACACCATACAATTTTCTTATTCAATTTTCTGTAGATTTACCTTCAACTATGTAGTGCAAGGGCCTGCTTGATTGCATACAAATTGAAAGTGTTTAGGTTTGAACTCATATCATATGGTTTTGGTAAATCTAAAGGAAAGTTGTACAAGTAAATTGTATACTGTATGGCCAGCCTTAGTTGTCATCCAAACAACTGTTATCAATGGAATATTTCCACTCACCTTTTGTCTTATGCCTTGTGACAATTTGTTGAGTTTCCTTCAATCAAGAATCAAGCATTTAGAATCCCATCTTCAGAATATTAATTGTGATAATTGTATTAAAAGTAATTCAGCAGGATATTGGGTGCAAATGACTATTCTGTCTGATCAAAGCTCACTATAGAGGCATTGTGAAAAAAAAGGGTAATACAACAACTACCCAAGGACATGAATATTATGTGTTTGCTGTTGTTATCATCTACATAAGTCTTACCAAGGAGCTGAAAATTTATGTTTCAACTGCACACTTTATAGTATTTGATCACTTTCAGGGTGTCTGAGATGGGCAAGTAGGCTGTTCACTTTGCAAGCAAATTTTTACTTTGCAAAGGATTGTCTTATAGCTTAGTGAATGTGGTAAAAAATCACTTTCAAAAGATTATCCAATCATGTGAGGAGAAAAAAACAAAACAGTATGTTTGCTTCTTTGGCCGGCGGTCCCCTTTCAGATAAAAGTGGTCTCTGCTGCGGATTCGCCGCAAGATCACTTTTATTGGTGGCGGGAAAGGGCCCCCCCCGCCGTGCTCCGGTGCCCTCCATCGCTTACCGGAGCCGTCGGCTGCTGTGGAGGCAATCGGATCCTTTCACATGCTGGGTGACGAGTGAGGGGAAGATGGCCCCCACCCGTCTCCATACCATTGCAGGGTGGAAGCAACATCAAAACGTCACTTCCGCCCATAGGGCCATTTTTTTTTTTTAAATTTAAATGACAATTTTTTTTTAATTGCATTTTAGTGTAAATATGAGATCTGAGGTCTTTTTGACCCCAGATCTCATATTTAAGAGTTCCTGTCATGCCTTTTTCTATTACAAGGGATGTTTACATTCCTTGTAATAGGAATAAAAGTGACACTTTTTTTTTTTTTAAAGAACAGTGTAAAAATAAAAAATAAAAAGGTAAAAGAGAAAAAAATTAAAATGCGCCCCGTCCCGCCTAGCTCGCGTGCAGAAGCGAACTCATACATGAGTAGCACCCGCATATGAAAACGATGTTCACACCACACATGAGGTATCGCCGTGATCGGTAGAGTGAAAGCAATAATTCAAGCCCTAGACCTCCTCTGTAACTCAAAACATGCAGCCTGTAGAATTTTTTAACCGTCACCTATGGAGATTTTTAAGGGTAAAAGTTTGTCGCCATTCCACGAGCGGCTGCAATTTTAAAGCGTGACATGTTGGGCTAACTTTACTGTTAAATAAAGTGTAAATACCACGCTCAGACACAAACTAAATCAGCAAAAAAGCAGCAACAATAAACCATCTAATACCTAATGGTGCTAATAAATACAAATGTGAAAAAGTTGCGCTACACTAAACATTTGCCTATATAAGAAATGCTGTAAACCAGTGACATACATAAGTCAAGGACACACCCGGATCAAGAGTGCACCCCAAACACCCTAAGCTCCTTCTGGTGATGGGTACATAAATGAATAGTGAAACTGACCAAATAACAACAGTTGAAATAAATTATATGCAAGACAATTAATAATTAAATAAATAAGTAATGTCCATATGGAAATTAAATATAGTGAGCAGCGTCTTCCTTAAATGTGATAGAAAGGTGAAAAATATGTGAGTATGTGATCCACAGCGGAGGGTCCAGATAATTAACCTTATTCTTTGATGTCCACAAATGAGAGACAACTTGATGTAAAACTCTGTATATGATAACCCTTACCGGAACCGGTGGACCCCCTAAAGAGCGGGGTCATACGAGCAGACAGATTAAGCCCTCTGCGGGGACATTTGAATCCTCTGGTATCTTGAATCCTTTGGTTGCCTTGAGCGGTCCAGCAAGGGTTTCGCCAAGTAGCAATGAATGCTTGTCAGCTGGATGTCCCCAATCTGAAAAGAAAAGCACACTCGGGCTCCCAGCCACAAGTGAGCAAACAGAGAGGGACTCCAGTCGTGTAGTAAGTTAAAACTAAAAATCTTTAATGCTAATTAAATAGGCAATGCTCACAAGACAACATGTACAGAGATAATGTACAGAGATATTGCATAGAGGTGCATGAATAAGTAAAAAGCCGGCTAGCTAAAACAATCAATAAAAAGCACCCGTGTACTGGGTCACATGTGGCGTGATTACGTCAGCACAATGCACAGCCCTACATGTTTCGCAATACCTTGCGTCTTCCTGGGGCCCGCTCTTTAGGGGGTCCACCGGTTCCGGTAAGGATTATCATATACAGAGTTTTACATCAAGTTGTCTTCATTTGTGGACATCAAAGAATAAGGCTGATTATCTGGACCCTGATACTCTCTGTGGATCACATACTAACATGTTTTTCACCTTTCTATCACATTTAAGGAAGACGCTGCTAACTTCACTGTTGTCTTATTTTTTAATACAAAAAAGTGTATTTTTTCCAAAAAAAAGTGCGCTATAAATACGGTGTGACAGAAAGTATTGCAAGGACCGCCATTTTATTCTCTAGGGTGTTAGAAAAAAAAATTATAATGTTTGGGGGTTCTAAGAAATTTTCTAGCATAAAAAAATGTTTTTAACTTGTAAACAATAAATCTCCAAAAGAGGCTCGGTCCTTAAGTGGATCATTTTCATTGGGAAAGTATCTGAATGAAAAATAAAATGTTCTTGCGCACCCTTAGTGAAAACTGCATGGCAGAACAATGATTACAACCACAATAGACATTTCATGCAAAAGTGGAGCTTGGTCTTATCATTTTCTGCAAAAGAGGATACCACGTTAGAGAAAAAAATAATTAAATAAGTGGAAAAGCAGCAGCATACAGTGCGACAACACAGAAAATCAAAATAAAATTTAAAAAGCTGCGCTAAAAGTTTTCATTGAATATGTCCACAAAAATTGACATGGAGACAAGGAAATCCATCTACACTACTTGAGACTTCATACCACCGCAGCGTGCACACACAAACAAGAAAAGTGCCCGACCACTGCAGCTGTAGATTCTGCTTACCAGGCGGCAAGCTTAAAGGGCGGATGGCTATTACCCAGCCTAGGCCTTTCAGCTTGCAGATGACCACAATAGGGACGGTGAATCGGATGCTGCAGATCGCTCCCTCTGTCCCAAGGGAGAACTGGCCATAGTGTAATATAATCTGGAAATCACTTTATTAAAACAAGGTATTGCACTTACATTTAAAAGAAGATAATATCGCTAAAAGAATGCCGGCCGGCACAAACATACGGAGCCTGTCCTCCTACTCTGATCGCGTGGTGATGTCACTGCGTGCCTTCCTCCAGATGCGTTTCGTCATCAACAGATGTTGTCAATGGGGAACGGGCAGCGCCACCCCGCATAGAGGAATCAGCTGGCCCACAACAACAGCAGCCTCGCGCGCTGCTCTCTGGGAATTGTGACATTTCATGCAAAAGTGGATCTTGGTCTCATCATTTTCTGCTTTCCAAGTCTCACTATTAGTCAGTGAGGCCACCTAATAAATTAAAGGATCAGAATGAAAGGTAAGCTGTATTGAACAGGTCCCATGGCGATCCAATTCTGGGTCACATGACCAAAAGTCACATTAACTGTGCTCTGTAGCTCAGAATATGAACCCCCAGGGCCGGATCTGGCACGTCTGATCTGGAGGTGCAGTAAAAGAAAAGTAGGGGAACATGCTGTCAACTGGTGCCCGAGACCTGCGGTGCATCCTCTGGCTTTTGCCTTTCCAAAGCCTAGACCCATTCCCATCTATTTTTTTTGTTGCTCTAGAGTTCAGCCCGGAATAACCTCAGCCCTGCCCCTCCTTTTCCATCTCTCTCCATCATCGCTTCATGGACACCACCGTTCCTAGCAGGCACTGTCACTGCTGGCAGGACACTTAGCAGAGCTCCTCCTCCCACTGTCAGAATAAACTGTGTCCCATGATGGACAGCTGCTAAAACCAAGACATCTGTTTAATTACAACTATTATTAACTGTGCTCACATTTCAGTACCCCTGACCCACTCTCTAATACCCTCCTTAAAGTAGTAATAAACCTAAAACCAAAAATGTTATATATATAGTGGGGACGGAAAGTATTCAGACCCCGTTAAATTTTTCACTGTTATATTGCAGCCATTTGCTAAAATCATTTGAGTTAATTTTTTACTCATTAATGTACACACAGCACCCCATATTGACAGAAAAACACAGAATTGTTGACATTTTTGCTGATTTATTAAAAAAGAAAAACTGAAATATCACATGGTCCTAAGTATTCAGACCCTTTGCTAAGTATTTAGTAGAAGCACCCTTTTGATCTAATACAGCCTTGAGTCTTTTTGGGAAAGATGCAACAAGTTTTTCACACCTGGATTTGGGGATCCTCTGCCATTCCTCCTTGCAGATTCTCTCCAGTTCTGTCAGGTTGGATGGTAAACGTTGGTGGACAGCCATTTTTAGGTCTCTCCAGAGATGCTCAATTGGGTTTAAGTCAGGGCTCTGGCTGGGCCATTCAAGAACAGTCACAGAGTTGTTGTGAAGCCACTCCTTCGTTATTTTAGCTGTGTGCTTAGGGTCATTGTCTTGTTGGAAGGTAAACCTTCGGCCCAGTCTGAGGTCCTGAGCACTCTGGAGAAGGTTTTTGTCCAGGATATCCCTGTACTTGGCCGCATTCATCTTTCCCTCAATTGCAACCAGTCGTCCTGTCCCTGCAGCTGAAAAACACCCCCACAGCATGATGTTGCCACCACCATGCTTCACTGTTGGGACTGTATTGGACAGGTGATGAGCAGTGCCTGGTTTTCTCCACACATACCGCTTAGAATTAAGGCCAAAAAGTTCTATCTTGGTCTCATCAGACCAGAGAATCTTATTTTTCATCATCTTTGAGAAATGCGGGCTTTGATGTGTCTTGCACTGAGGATAGGCTTCCGTCGGGCCACTCTGCCATAAAGCCCTGACTGGTGGAGGGCTGCAGTGATGGTTGACTTTCTACAACTTTCTCCCATATCCCGACTGCATCTCTGGAGCTCAGCCACAGTGATCTTTGGGTTCTTCTTTACCTCTCTCACCAAGGCTCCCCCGATAGCTCAGTTTGGCCGGACGGCCAGCTCTAGGAAGGGTTATGGTCATCCCAAACATCTTTCATTTAAGGATTTTGGAGGCCACTGTGCTCTTAGGAACCTTAAGTGCAGCAGAAATTTGTTTGTAACCTTGGCCAGATCTGTGCCTTGCCACAGTTCTGTCTCTGAGCTCTTCAGGCAGTTCCTTTGACCTCATGATTCTCATTTGCTCTGACATGCACTGTGAGCTGTAAGGTCTTATATAGACAGGTGTGTGGATTTCCTAATCAAGTCCAATCAGTATAATCAAACACAGCTGGACTTAAATGAAGGTGTAGAACCATCTCAAGGATGATCATAAGAAATGGACAGCACCTGAGTTAAATATATGAGTGTCACAGCAAAGGGTCTGAATACTTAGGACCATGTGATATTTCAGTTTTTCTTTTTTAATAAATCTGCAAAAATGTCAACAATTCTGTGTCTTTCTGTCAATATGGGGTGCTGTGTGTACATTGAGGAAAAATGATGAACTTAAATGATTTTAGCAAATGGCTGAAATATAACAAAGAGTGAAAAATTTAAGGGGGTCTGAATTCTTTCCGCCCCCACTGTATTTCAACTTGCCAAACATTAGATGTGGTGGCTGCATCAGATTTCTTTTCTTTTGATTTTTTTCCTCTGTTTTCTCCTGGTTATCTGACCAGTAACCACCTATCAAATTGAAGCAAAACTTCAGCTCACATATTATAATCAGTTACAGCAAACAGTTTTTTTTTCCTTTTGGGATAAAGGTTTTGCATGAATAAATAAAAGCTGATCACTTTAATCATTCCTGCCGGGGTTAAAATGTCTCTTCCATATAAACGAATACATTCTGCAGGAGAGCTAGGGAGCTTGTGTTTTGGAAAAACAGATATGCTGGCTGGATCACCAAATGAAAAAAGGGAACTAACACAGCCATCACATCTAAGAATTGGTAAGCTGCAATAATAAATGTTTGCTTTTGGGGGTTAATACCACTTTTAGGTCTCCTTGTTGAAAACCAACCTACATTTTGAGTTCAGGTCTGCATTAAGACTGCTTTCACACTGAGGCGCTTTACAGGCCCAACAGTGCCAAAAACAGCGCCTGCATAGTGCCTCTCCTCTCACTTCAGTGTGAAAGCCCAAGTGCTTTCACACTGGAGCGGTGTGCTTGCAAGATGGTAAAAAAAGTCCTGCAAGCAGCATCTTTGCAGCACTGGAAGCAAGGCGCTACACATTAGCAGAAACAAGCCAGCAGCCCCAGTGGCGGGTAAAGGCACAGCCACATGTAAGCGGCCATTCGGCTATTACTTGTCATTCGGCTATGTCATTTTTACAATAAATAGGATTGCGCTATGAATTCCATTATTTTTTTCATGTATCCCATGTATATATTCTGAGGAGGAAGGATTCCATACATCTCCAGGCTACATTTATGTGCGCAGGCACTGTCCTGCCAAAGTGATTTTTAATTGGGCAACCACCCCTGGTAAGGTTCACCACTGTTCCAAGTTTTCTCCATTTTTAGATAATGGCTCTCACCGTGGTTCGCTGGTGTCCCAAAGCCTTAGAAACGGCTTTGTAATCCTTTCCAGGCTGATACATGTCAATGACTTTGTTTCACATATGTTCTTGAATTTCTTTAGATCACTGCATGATGTGTTGCTTTTTGAGATCTTTTAGTGTGCTTCACGTGATTTGTTGCTTTTTGAGATCTTTTAGCGTGCTTCACTTTGTCAGACAGCTTCTATTTAAGTGGTTATTTTTTATTCAACAGGTCTGGCAGTAACAGGCCTGGGTGTGGCAAGTGAAATTTAACTCAGCTTTCCAAAAAATTGTGGTTAATCACAGTTCATTCATGATTCAGCATGGCAGGGAGCAATTACTTTTTCACATAGGGACAGGCAGGTTTGAACAGATTTTTTCCCTTAATAAATTAAACAATAATTTAAAAACTGTATATTGGATTAACTCGGGTTATCTTTGTGTAATATAAAAATTTGTTTGATCGGAATTATTTAAGCGTGAGAAATATGCAAAAAAATAAAAAAAACAGGAAGGGGGGCAAATACTTTTTCACAGCACTGTATATATATATATATATATATTAGGCAATGCAATTTGTATTTCTTAATAAAAAAAGTGGAGTTCTGCTTTAAAGCCAATCTATAGTCTTCACATTGTTTGGATATATACATGAAAGCAATCAGTTTACTGGGTATAGCTTGTAAACTTTTATGTACATTGAGAAAGCAATATCTGCTCTATTAGTTCGTATTTTTCAGCCCAAGTGTGTCAGTCTGCTTGGCTCACTAAAAACAAATTCTCTATGCGGCTTATTTTCTAATCTCATCATCTGTTATGCAGGAATTTTGAATACATGTACAAACTAAAAAATGCAGTGGCTGCTACCAATCCAGTGGGATATACGCCTCTGTTAAAATGACTGTAAAGGTTTAAATGTTTTTTTTGTAAAGTAACATAAACATGTCATACTTACCTGCTCTGTGCAAAGATTTTGCATAGAGCAGCCCTGATCCTCCTCTTCTAGGATCCCCTGCTGGTGGTCATGGCTTCTCCTCTTCTTCAATTGCCCCCATAGCAAGCCACTTTGCTAGGAGGGCCCTTGCATAGGCTTGAACCCATGCTGCACTGTAAGCATCTATTGACACACAATGTGGCTCAGCCCCTTCCCCTGCTCGCTGCTGCAGATGGGCACAGTGTTGACTCCAGATTGCGCTCATGTAAATATTTTTGGGGGTGCTGGGGGGAGCTGACATGGATAGGTTTTTTTTACCTTAATGCCTAAAATGCATTAAGGTAGAAAACACTGTATCTTTACAATCACTTTAATAGTATTTCACAAAATACAAAGGAAATAAGTAATAGAGCACACAAAATATAAAAAAACACTCTTTCTTTATCAATCTACATCAATCTACATGCATTATAAATAATAACAAACCCTATCCCTATAAAACAAGCAGTTGCCCTAAAAAAACAAATGAGAGGAACGCAGGCCTTTCTCCCAAAGCCGCTTCCTAACATCCACAAAGGAGCAGAAAATCCTCTGTAGGTCTGGGAACAAGTGAAGGGTGACAAGCTCAAATTTTAGTTGAGGCCTTTTGCTCGCTTCAGCTAGGATAAGATCTCTGTCCCAGAAATTCAAGAAGCGATCCAGGAACGGTCTTGGAGGAGAACTTGTAGATCCAACAGTTGCTTGAAGAAAAACTCTGCAAAGATGGCAGGATAAGAGCCTTCAGCTCTCTCTGGGGGGCCCAACCACATGCACATTGTCGTGTCAGAGTCTGTTCTCTGCATCCTCGGATCGGGCCATAAGTAACTTGACAGTGTGCTGGAATTCTGACAGGCTGTGGGTATTAGAGCCAGCAGTGTCCACCATGGCTGAGATACGGGATTGAGCAGTAGTAAGGCAGCCCTGAAATGTATTTAAGTACTGCATTATCAAGTCACACTCCAGGGCAAGGGCATCAATTTAAGTCATTAAAGCAAAAGTAAACCCATCGATCTAACAGTGCCGGCTGGCACGTGCCGGGAATGTAACTGTCACATTGTTTGTGCTCTTAGCAGTGGGGGCTGGTGAAGTTTTAGGATGGGGGGAGCCAGAGCCCTTCCTTTTGGACCCCTCCCACTTCTCATAAGCCCCACCCCCTATAGAATCCACCCACTCCATCCCCTGTATTCCACCCATAGTGTTAAGAAGATTCATCTCAGTATCAGCTCACAGCACCAGGAGATATCCAGTAAGCAACCAATAAAGCCTGTCAGCCTTCCCCATACTCTCAGTTGTGTGTGAGCCTGTGAGCTGTTGATGCAGTGGGGCAGGGTTATCACAGAGGATATTGCAGGTCTATCAGTGTAGGATGTTCAGCTGATTCCTCCAGCTTCTTGCTCTGCTCAGACTGCCTCCTCCTCCCCTTATATCTACCTTACATTCTCTCGTTCCTCCAGCACAGACTGTCATCCTCTGTCTCTCTATTCTTGGATCGCCTACTCACAGCTCTCAAACTCTTCCATAGTCACTGTGAGCAGGGCGGAAGCTGGAGGCTGAGCAGCTCAGTAGAAAGAAAGTGGAGCAAACAGAGGATTCTGAGCCAGCCGTGATGTGGCCCCAATGCACAGGCAGCGCGGGTTACCTATACACTCCCTTGAAAGCAGCCTTTCAGGGAGGAGAGAGAGACACACACTCAGCGATCAATGGCACTACATTTTTTTTAAGTGACAGAAGGCGAGAGAGAGAGAAGATCTGATCTGTAGTAAAAAGGGTTGATGGCAATGCACATTACTGTCACCTCCGATCCCCTCACTCACCTCAGCTACACTACACTCAGGCTCAGCGCTGTCAGCTCCGCGTCCATCCACCGCATCAGTGATCCGCTTCCCGCCTCACATCCTGGTCCCAGGTCCTGGTCGCAGTCAGTCACTCTCCGCAACACTGTGAGCCAGCCGGGAAAGTGGAAGTGACGCTGCAATGCCGAAAAAGCACCACCTAGTCGTCCTCTGGTCCAGGCCAATAAGAAAAAAGCACAGGAGCCAGAGGCAAATCAGTGTAGAGTGGGAGTGTTTGCAGGCTCATCGCTTGCGCCCGTAACACGCCTTAAATGCGGGCACGCCCCTAAACAAGGGACACTCTTAAAGTAACTTTTTTTGTGTGCGTGTGTGAAACACTTAGGGGGGGTAGTGCCCATGCGCCCACACAGTGGCGTAGCGTGGGTTGTCAGCACCCGGGGCAAGGCAAGTAATTTGCGCCCCCCCCCCCCCTAACCTGCGGACTTTTATCACTCCCTGAGTCCCTTCAAATACAATAGTACTGACCTACTTGATTCCTATACTGACCATTACACACTACACTGACCACTATACTATACTATCCACTACACTAAGAACTACACTGACCACTACACTACACTGACCACTACACTACACTGACCACTACACTATGCTGTCCACTACACTAAGAACTACACTGACCACTATACTGTCCACTACACTACACTGACCACTATACTGACCACTACACTGAGAACTACACTGTCCACTACACTATACAATACTGACCACTATACTACACTGACCACTATACTGTCCACTACACTGAGAACTACACTGACCACTACACTAACCACTATACTATACTGACCACTACACTGAGAACTACACTACATTGACCACTATACTGTCTACTACACTACACTGACCACTATACTACACTGTCCACTATACTACACTGTCCACTACACTGTACTGACCCTTATACTACACTGTCCACTACACTATACTGACCACAATACTACACTGACCACAATACTACACTGACCACTACACTGTACTGACCACTACACTGTACTGACCACTACACTAAGAACTACACTGACCACTATACTGTCCACTACACTAACCACTATACTGACCACTACACTGAGAACTACACTGTCCACTACACTATACAATACTGACCACTATACTACACTGACCACTATACTGTCCACTACACTACACTGACCACTATACTGACCACTACACTAACCACTATACTGTCCACTATACTATACTGACCACTACACTGAGAACTACACTACATTGACCACTATACTGTCTACTACACTACACTGACCACTATACTACACTGTCCACTATACTACACTGTCCACTACACTACACTGTCCTCTACACTACACTGTCCACTACACTATACTGACCACAATACTACACTGACCACTATACTACACTGACCACTACACTGTACTGACCACTACACTGTACTGACCACTACACTACACTGACCACAATACTACACCGACCACAATACTACACTGTCCACTACACTGTACTGACCACTATACTACACTGACCACAATACTACACTCACCACAATACTACACTGACCACAATACTACACTGACCACAATACTACACTGTCCACTACACTGTACTGACCACTACACTACACTGTCCACTACACTATACTGACCACAATACTACACTGACCACTACACTATACTGACCACAATACTACACTGACCACTACACTGTACTGACCACTACACTGACTACAATACTACACTGTCCACTACACTGTACTGACCACTACACTACACTGTCCACTACACTACACTGTCCACTACACTACACTGTCCACTACACTATACTGACCACTACACTATACTGACCACTACACTACACTGACCACTACACTACACTGACCACTACACTACACTGTCCACTACACTATACTGACCACAATACTACACTGTCCACTACACTGTACTGACCACTATACTACACTGACCACTACACTGTACTGACCATTACACTGACCACTATACTACACTGACCACTACACTGACCACAATACTACACTGTCCACTACACTGTACTGACCACTACACTACACTGTCCACTACACTACACTGTCCACTACACTACACTGTCCACTACACTGACCACTACACTACACTGACCACTACACTACACTGACCACTACACTACACTGTCCACTACACTATACTGACCACAATACTACACTGTCCACTACACTGTACTGACCACTACACTACACTGACCACTACACTACACTGTCCACTACACTACACTGTCCACTACACTATACTGTCCACTACACTATACTGTCCACTACACTACACTGACCACTATACTACACTGACCACTACACTGTACTGACCACTACACTACACTGTCCACTACACTGTACTGACCACAATACTACACTGTCCACACCACTATACTGACCACTACACTATACACTATACTACACTGTCCACTACACTATACACTATACTGTCCTGCCTAGTCTTCCTATACTGACACTACATATACGGCGCCTGTCTCTTCTCTCCCCCCCCCCCGTTTATCTATTTCTTACCTTATTGTGTTGCCTCGGTCTGGAGGATGAGAAGACATCTGCCCCGGCGCTCACACTCTCGTCTCCCCTGCGCTCCGGCCGCCATATTCATTTTTCCCGGCGCACTGTGATTGGGCGAATGGGGGTCATGTGCGGAGGCGGGACTTCAGGAGCGACTGTGATCGCGGATAGGCCAGCCCCACGCCGCACATGACCCCCATATGCCCAATCACAGGGCGCAAAACACTAGACATGGCGGCGGAGCGCGGGGGACACAGGAAAAGAAATTAGGAGGAGGCAGCCAGTAGTGACACTACTGGCACGAAATTGCGCCCCCCTAAATTTCGCGCCCGGGGCCACGGCACCCCCCGCACCTCCCACGCTACGCCACTGCGCCCACAAATGGTATGGTATGCTGACGCCTTAAGAGTTTCCTTCACTGGAGCTAAGGGGCCAAGCCCAACCCCTGAAGAACAACCCCACACCATAATCCCCCCTCCACCAAATGAATTGGATCAGTGCACAAAGCAAGTTCTATAAAGACATGGATAAGCGAGTTTAAGGGATGAGGTTTGTCGATTACAATTTATAATATTTTGTAAAGGTATGACTTTTTTGGTCTAAATACCATTTCTGATAAACAGTTACATGATAAAGAATCTATATGAAAAAATATGGAACAAACTGTTAATTTTAAGTAGATGTTTTAGCTAAAAATGCTGACTCTCTTAAAACTGAATTATAGTTTAAATAACAGCTAACACATACAGTATCTCACAAAAGTGAGTACACCCTTCACATTTTTGTAAATATTTTATTATATCTTTTCATGTGACAACACTGAAGAAATTACACTTTGTTACAATGTAAAGTAGTGAGTGTACAGATTGTATTACAGTGTAAATTTGCTGTCCCCTCAAAATAACTTAACACACAGCCATTAATGTCTAAACCGCTGGCAACAAAAGAGAATACACCCCAAGTGAAAATGTCCAAATTGGGCCCAATTAGCCAGTTTTCCTCCCCAATGTCATATGGCTCGTTAGTGTTACAAGGTCCCAGGTGTGAATGGGGAGCAGGTGTGTTAAATTTGGTGTTATAGCTCTCATTCTCTCATACTGGTCACTGGAAGTTCAACATGGCACCTCATGGCAAAGAACTCTCTGAGGATCTGAAAAAAAAATTGTTGCTCTACATAAAGATGGCCTAGGCTATAAGAAGATTGCCAAGACCCTAAAACTGAGCTGCAGCACGATGGCCAAGACCATACAGCGGTTTAACAGGACAGGTTCCCCTCAAAACAGGCCTCATCATGGTTGACCAAATAAGTTGAGTGCACATGCTCAGCTTCATATCCAGAGGTTGTCTTTGCGAAATAGACACTTGAGTGCTGCCAGCATTGCTGAAGAGGTTGAAGTGGTGGGGGGTCAGCCTGTCAGTGCTCAGACCATACGCCGCACACTGCATCAAACTGATCTGCATGGCTGTTGTCCCAGAAGGAAGCCTCTTCTAAAGATGATGTACAAGAAAGCCTGCAAATATTTTGCTAAAGACAAGCAGACTAAAGACATGGATTACTGGAACCATGTCCTGTGGTCTGATGAGACCAAGATAAACTTATTTGGTTCAGATGGTGTCAAGCGTGTGTGGCGGCAACCAGGTGAGGAGTACAAAGACAAGTGTGTCTTGCCTACAGTCAAGCATGGTGGTGGGAGTGTCATGGTCTGGGGCTGCATGAGTGCTGCCGGAACTGGGGAGCTACAGTTCATTGAGGGAACCATGAATGCCAACATGTACTGTGACATACTGAAGCAAAGCATGATCCCCTCCCTTCGGAGACTGGGCCGCAGGGCAGTATTCCATCATAATAATGACCCCAAACACATCTCCAAGATGACCATTGTCTTGCTAAAGAAGCTGAGGATAAAGGTGATGGACTGGCCAAGCATGTCTCCAGATCTAAACCCTATTGAGCATCTGTGTGGCATCCTCAAATGGAAGGTGGAGAGCAAGGTTTCTAACATCCACCAGCTCCGTGATGTTGTCATGGAGGAGTGGAAGAGGATTCAAATGGCAACCTGTGAAAGCTCTGTTGAACTCCATGCCCAAGAGGGTTAAAGCAGTGCTGGAAAATAATGGTGGCCACACAAAATATTGACACTTTGGGCACAATTTGGACATTTTCACTTAGAGGTGTACTCACTTTTGTTGCCAGCGGTTTAGACATTAATGGCTGTGTGTTGAGTTTTTTTTAGGGGACAGCAAATTTACACTGTTATACAAGCTGTAGCAAAGTGTAATTACTTCAGTGTTGTCACATGAAAAGATATAATAACATATTTACAATAATGTGAGGGGTGTACTCACTTTTGTGAAATACTGTATGTTTTGCATTGATGTTCTACCTGATGTCACAGAAATATAAAAAATCCAAAAGAACACACCAACAATGCCTTCTGAAGACATTACAGTCACAGAACACATCATCCCTACAATAAAAAGACACATTATACACAGTAAACTCAGGAAGCGCAGCAGCTGTGTGTAAAGAATTAAGGCTGAAGTGAACAACAAAGCTTGCCATACTGAGCATTTAGCTTTCTTTTGATGCTTAGAAGGAAAAAAGAAATGTAGGTTTCTGTGGTCATGATTATAAATGATCTAAGTTTCTAAGAATGTGTGTTGATCTTGGTTAAAGATGTGGTTCCAACAGGGCTTATATAAAGCTCAAAATTATACAAACATTAATGCCTGTGGCGCTCTACTCCTTCTCATTCACTTTCACAATAATATATAGAAAACCTGTCCACTTCAGTGTATCACGCCATTCAAAATATAGCTCCAAAGTATCACACTAAAATGGAGTATATTACACCAGGTAAAGTCTGCACAGGATTGTTCTCCTCAAATCAAAAAAGCACTCATCCTCTTTAGTACCACCCCATTACAGAAAAGTAACTCAGCTTTACAGGTATCTCTTATGTTTAGGATGTACAATGTTATTTATGTAACCTTTTTTCATTTCTTCCTCCTTTCAACTACAGAATAGTGGTAATGTTCAAGCAATCCATAATTTTGTTTTCCTCCTACGGGTTTAAATATAAATGGCTCATCATAAAGTGTAATCTATTTATAAAAAAAAAAAAAAAAAAAAATATATATATATATATATTTATTTATGCACATACATACATACAGAAGGCCCCTACTTATGAAGGAGTTCCGTTCCAGGACTCCAACTTGTGTAAGTACAACAAAGATAAGCACTTGCAGACAATAGCTGTAAGCACTGATCAGCATGTTCTGCCAGGCGTAGTCCCACTGTCTGAACACAAAGGCACAGCGGGGGAGATTTTGCCACACCAACATTGCTTGTGTTGGTATGGCAATCTGTCAGTTTTTTTTTTATGCTCAGCCCATCGGGATGAACAAAAAAAACTGCGTGTGTGTACCAGGATTGGACATGTGAACACATGTTTGCAAGTCGAGCATCTGTATGTAGGGGATTTAATATATATTATATATATATATATATATATACCCACATACGCATACATATACATACAGCGGGTAAAATAAGTATACATTTTATTACACATAACTTCATTTCTGAACTTATTTGTTTTGGTTTCTTTGTATGTATGGATTGCATGGGTTGTTACCGACATGTGGTGGAAAATTCATGTCAATAGCACCTTTTAGAGATATAATTACCTAGAAAAATGGTGATGTGTTCAATGCTTATTTTATCCACTATAAAAAATATATATATATATATATATATATATATATATATATATATATATATATATATATATATATATATATATATACACACACAGTATCTCACAAAAGTGAGTACACCCCTAACTGAAAATGTCCAAATTGGGCCCAATTAGCCATTTTCCCTCCCCGGTGTCATGTGACTCGTTGGTGTTACAAGGTCTCGGGTGTGAATGGGGAGCAGGTGTTTTAAATTTGGTGTTATCACTCTCTCAGCCCGGGTTCACACCTATGCAAATTTGATGTGCGTTTCCGCACATCTAATTCGCATAGCAGGAGAATTAGATGAGCCGGTTCACATATCTCCGGGGCGGCTGCGGAGCGCACTGCACAAAAACGCTGTGCGTCTTTGGCTCCGTTTCAGGGCCGAATTCAGGCATAGAATCGGCCCTGATTCATCCCTGAAATGGGGAACAGGGACGCACAGCGCTCCTGTGCGATCCGCAGCCCATTGTAGTGTGAACCCGGGCTCATACTGGTCACTAGAAGTTCAATATGGCAACTGGAATACTGCCCTGTGGCCCCGTCATGAGGGGATCATACTCTGCTTCAGAATGCCACAGTGCATGCTGGCATTCATGGTTCCCTCAATGAACTGTAGCTCCCCAGTTCCGGCAGCACTCATGCAGCCCCAGACCATGACACTCCCACTAGCATGCTTGACTGTAGGTAAGACACACTTGTCTTTGTACTCCTCACCTGGTTGCTGCCACAAATGCTTGACACCATCTGAACCTAATAAGTTTGTCTTGGTCTCATCAGACCACAGGACATGGTTCCAGTAATCCGTGTCCTTAGTCTGCTTGTCTTCAGCAAACCTTTTGCAGGCTTTCTTGTGCATCATCTTTAGAATAGGCTTCCTTCTGGGACACCAGCCATGCAGACCAATTGGATGCAGTATGTGGCGTATGGTCTGAGCACCGACAGGCTGACCCCCACCCCTTCAACCTCTGCAGCAATGCTGGCAGCACTTATACATCCCAAAGACAACCTCTGGATATGACGCTGAGCATGTGCACTCAACTTCTTTGGTCAACCATGGCGAGGTCTGTTCTGAGTGGAACTTGTCCTGTTAAACAGCTGTATGGTCTTGGCCACCATGCTGTAGCTCAGTTTTAGGGTCTTAATCTTCTCATAGCCTAGGCCATCTTTATGTAGAGCAACAATTCTGATTGCCATGTGGGGGTGTACTCACTTGTGTTGCCAGCAGTTTAGACATGAATGGCTTTGTGTTAAGTTACTCTGAGGGGACAGCAAATTTACACTGTTAAACAAGCTGTACGCTCACTAATTTACATTGTACCAAAGTGTCATTTCTTCAGTGTTGTCACATGAAAAGATATGATAAAATATTTACAAAAATGTGAGGGGTGTATGTGTGTGTGTGTGTGTACTACATTCCTCCCAACTGTCCCTCATTTGAAGGGGCTATACATCTTTAAGAGCCAAATCCCTCTGTCCCTCCTTGCTCCTCATTTGTCCCACATTTTGTTTTGGTGTCTAGAACGCAATAAAGATATGTACAATTTATGAAACATGAACATTATTGTACACTAGACCCTTCAACCACCATCATTACTGAAATACTGTTTTTTTTTAAAGTCAGTATACATAAACGAAAAGTAATGATGAGTGAAAAACATTTGTGGGTTTACCTAACATTTCAGCATACTAATTCTTCATGATCTGTGCAATTGGGGGCACAGCAGGGGATGTGTCATTTATCTTCAGAAAGTTAGGTTGTCACCAAAATGGGTTCAACAGAGTTTAAAACTCATCTATACTCCACCCATAACTAAAAAAAAATTTTGTAGCTGGCTTGTAGCTGGCCTTTAATCCAGTGAATAAACACAGGATTCTTCTTGATGAATATGCTTTGCTTTATAAATACCATCAATGATTTACAGGTGCAAGCATGGCAAAGGTCATACACATGGCTTAAAAAATATGCCCATTAATTATTATTTTTTGTAACATACAATATCACGCAATACTTTGTGGTTAATTGAAGTAAAAGCCTTTGGAAATATAAACATTTTCCACTCAATTTCTTTTTTAAAAACCCTTAATATTTTGTCATTTTAATGGTTCCTGGTGTTAGCAAATTATATTGGCTGATAAAGCTGAAAAAGGACAAGATGTACTGAGCATATCCTGTTTCTCATTCAAGGTTTGTTGCTTGACCTTATGCTTTATTGAGCAGAACATATTTTACTAAATAAACTGAAAATGTTTTGTTGACTATAGCTGACTATTATTCAGCCTGAATTCAAATAAGTTAAAGGAACAATGAAATAAAATAAAATATTCCAGTTTGATACATCTAGATTAAACAAACTAGCCTTGGATGAGGCTAAGCACAATTTAAACCTACTCCTAGTGGATTAGGCTAAAAAAGGCCCTCTGACGTACAAAGCACATCTTCTACCTTAAAGAAAATAAACAGGATTCCCTGTTAGCATCCATATTGGCTTTGAATTAACAGGCATGAACTTACAAGTAGCCCTCCTAAGATAGTTCACCTCTTTAGTCAACATTTAGCTGAGCTCTACAGCTCCAATACTACATTCTCTACGACAGCAGCAGATGACTTCTCTAAAATCTCTCAGCTTCTTAGCCTTCTATTATAAGTGCTTTTCAGACTTTCTCGCACCTCTATTATGCAAGGTCTTCAATGATCTCTGCGATCAGGGCCTTATTTGAGCATCATCTCTCCAGGCATCTATAGCCATGATCCCCAAACCTAAAACGGACGACACCCACTGCTAGAACTTAAGGCCTATATCTCTCTCTCTTAAAATGTAGATATTACACTTCTATCCGAAACTCTCTCTAGACTTAGTCAAGGAATTGGGGGCCTCATCCATCGCAATCAAGTTGGCTTTATGCCTACTAGACAAGTTAGTGACAACATCTGGAAACTTGTGCACTCAGTTGAGGCCTCCAGACAACAAGGATTGCCACTTATGCGCCTCTCTTTTAATATAAGGAAAGCCTTTGATACAGTCTCCTGGCCTTTTCTGTTCTATATGCTCAAAAAATGGAGATTCTAACCAAAATTTCTTCAGTGGATCTGTAGTCTATACAATACACCGATTGTGTTTGTGAAATATGCGGGCTTCAAGTCTCCATCGTTCCTTATTATGCAGGGTACAAGGTACATCTGTCCACTATCCCCTCTACTATTTTCCCTAGTTATTGAACCCTTAGCTCAGTCAATACGTACTTCCCCTGATATCACAGGACTGCAGATAGAGAGTTGTCATTATAAATTAAGCCTTTTTGCAGATATCTTCCTAACAATTGCAAACCCCCTTATTTCCCTGGCTAATTTGCAAGCCATCTTAAAGTGAATGTAAACCAGATTCATAAACTTTGAGCTGGGTACATATATCTGGAGTGTTTTCTTATCTCTCTTCACAGCACTAAGTCCTGTGGCTTTCTCCTGCTCCATTCTTCTGTTCTCCATCAACCAAGATAAAACCAGCCTGAATTTTGTGCTGGGGAGGTTGCTATAAATAGATTAGCAGAGGGCTAAACTACTCACAGAACTGTTTTGAGAGTCTCTGCCTATGTGGAGTGGGGGTGTGGCTTTCCTCCAATCAGCTGTCTTGGCTGTATGCCCAGACTTCATACTCAGTGATGAACAGGAAGAGAAAATCTCTAAAATGATCTGAACTCTATCATATATAAAGCTGAAGACAGCAGATATGCATGTAAAACGTATGTAGCGAGATTTGTTTCATCCCTGTGTATCATCTGAGGCTGTTCACTTCACTGGGTATATGTGAGGGTTTACATCCACCTTAAGTCAATTCAGCAAATTTTCAGGCTTACAAGTTAACTTCACAAAATCCAAAGCCCTGAATGTATCTTTGCCTCTCCTTCGACTCCAAACCTTCCAAAATTAATGAGAACACCACAAACTGTCTTTCTCCTGAGTTTATTTAACCAAAGACTACTTATCCCTCTTCGAGGCAAATTACCTATCCCTTCTTCAGAAACTGCATAACCTTCTCCAAACCTGGAATACCCATCGCCTATCCTGCCTCCACTGTATCACAGCAATAAAAATGACCTATTTGCCCAAGTTATTGTACTTGTTCAGGTCCCTCCCAATCTCCATACCACTGTCTGTGGTGTGCTCAACCCAGGCGTGGGTCTTTTTATATGGAACAACCATAAACCAAACATTTCTGCACGTTATGTACCAGACCAAGGCAAGCAGGGGACTGGGTGTCCCTGTTACCATTGTTAAGGAAATATATAAAAACACAGTGTAGCGCTGTAAACCATCAAAAGTGCAACATATACAATGCATGAAAACATGTGAAATAAAGTGCTGTATATAGAATAAGTGCAAAGTCCAATGACTATGACCGGTGATGTGTGGGATCACCAATGCGGTAAGTTCATAAGGGCAAATAGCCCAAATGTTAAAAGATTTTGTATCCAATCTTTTCATTGCTTCCGTGGTTTCCCCAATACTGGTTCCTTTCTGCACACCTGGTGGACATGTCCAGTGGCCCAACGCTTTTGGCAACAGGCATACAAGCTTTTACACATACTTTTTCAACTAAATCTCAAGTCAAATCCATCAGAAGCCCTACTCAATTGCAAACCTGAGGGGATCTATAAAACTTAATTTTCCCTAATGACTCACAGCCACAAAACAACTCATAGCAAAGCCCTGGCTAACATGAAACATAACCAACACAGAAATCTCGCATACATTGGACTATGATCAACAAGGAGCTATCGGCACATCTCCAAGATTCCATGACCACATTTTGTAACCCTTTGATCAAGGCATTCCTCCTCATATCCTTCAGTCATTGCTTACTGGACCTAAAAAGTTCACTTAGGGCATCCAACAATACCTATCACTGAACATCTACCTCCTTCCCTGCGGCTGACAAATGTGCACCTGTTCAACCATGCTAAAATCTAATTTTTCGTTTTAGAACCATACATACAAATTCCATACCTTAAAAATTTTCTGAAATAACAGAGGGACAACTTTTATCATAAGGTATATAGGCAGAGGTCAAACCCTTTCCATGCCCACACATATGCAGACCATGAAGAATTATTATGCCAATAATAGAAACACAGAAGACTGACGACTAAAAAAAGACCAGATGGTTGATCAAGTCTTTCAAGTCATCAAGTTTTTAGCGCATGTAAAGTGCCTCTCCTGTCACTCCGGTGTGAAAGCAGCGGTGCGCTTGTAGGACGTTAAAAAAGTCCTGCAAGCAGGATCTTTGGGGCTCTTCAGATGCCCCTGCCCATTGAAATCAATGGGCAGCGCTGCCGAAGTGCCTGCAAAGCGCTTCGGCAGCGGTGCTTTGTGGGCACTATTAACCCCTTCATCGGCCGCTAGCACCCAAAAAGCGCTTTATCGCCGACCCCCACCCCAGTGTGAAAGTGCCTTTACTGTTGATTGACCCCACTACCTCTGCAGGAAGTCTGTTCCAATTATCACCTACTCTTGCAGAAAAATACTACTTTCTAAGGTTGGTTGTGAACTTTGCTACTGCTAGTTTGAGGTCATGTTCCTCAGTATCTACAATCTTTTCACCATTTTTGTTGCCTGTTATAAAGGTTAATTAAACTCAAAAGTGTTTTTTTTTCACCAGTACTTTTTCTTTAT
Organism: Aquarana catesbeiana; assembly: GCF_042186555.1. Classification (NCBI taxonomy): domain Eukaryota; kingdom Metazoa; phylum Chordata; class Amphibia; order Anura; family Ranidae; genus Aquarana; species Aquarana catesbeiana. The sequence continues at coordinate 107,083,243 of NC_133334.1, forward strand.
ACTGTCTTTTCAAAACAACTAATGCAATCATGTGGAGGTTGGATAAAAGGCTTTGTGCATTTCAACAATGTTGTTAGTTAAATTTGTTTACATATGCATACATACATATTTTACTTGCTTAGTGTGTGTATTCTTACACCCAGAATTTTTATTTAACCACTTCAGCCCCAGAAGATTTGGCTGCTCAATGACCAGGCCATTTTTTGCGATACGGCACTGCATCGCTTTAACTGACAATTGAGCGGTTGTGCGACGCTGTACCCAAACAAGATTGACGTCCTTTTTTTCCCCCACAAATAGAGCTTTCTTTTGGTGGTATTTGATCACCTGCACTATAAACAAAAGAGCGACAATTTAAAAAGAAAACACAAAAACTAATTTCATCCTCAGTTTAGGCCGATATGTATTCTTCTATATGTTTTTGGTAAACAAAAATTGCAATAAACGTATATTGATTGGTTTGCGCAAAAGTTATAGCGCCTACAAAATAGGGGATAGATTTATGGAATTTTTTTTTTACTAGTAATGGCGGGGATCTGTGTTTTTTATCTGGACTGCGATATTGCGGTGTACAAATTGAACACTTTTGACACATTTTTGGGATCATTGACAATTATACAGCAATCAGTGCTATAAAAATGCACTGATTACTGTATAAATGTCACTGGTAGGGAAGGGGTTAACACTAGGGGGCGATCAAGGGGTTAACTGTGTTCCCTCACTGTGTTCTAACTGTAGGGGGGATGGGACTGTCTAGGAGGTGAGAGAGATCGGTGTTCTTACTTAGTATGAACACACGATTTGTCTCTACTCCCCTGAAAGAACCAGGATTCATGTTTTCACACACACAGACTCTGTCACGAGCGATCACGGGTGCCCGGAGGTCATCGCGCCCGCCGGGCACTCACATCGGCTCCAGGCACACGCTGTGGTCGCCCCTAGTGGCCAAAAGGAAAAGCATTGTAATGTAACATTGATCTGCCCAGCCAAGCCAACCTGTCGCAGTAAAACTGAGAAGGCTGGTCCGGAAGTGGTTAAGCTAGCCATAGACAGATTGAAAATCAGCCAGTTCAGAAGGGACAGGCTGAATTTTGATTCACATGGTGCCATCCCCATGCTAAAAACAAAATGTCCCCAGGTGTAGATCTATTGTTAACCACTTAAGGGCCAAGCCTCTTTCTGAGATTTGGTGATTTAGGTTAAAAACATTTTTTTTTTATTTTTCTAACACCCTAGAGAATAAAATGGCAGTCGTTGCAATATTTTCTGTCACACTGTATTTGCGCAGCGGTCTTACAAGCGCACTTGTTGTGGAAAAAATACACTTTTTTCAAATAAAAAAATAAGACAACTGTAAAGTTAGCCCAATTTTTTTTAGATGGTGAAAGATATTGTTACGACAAGTAAATTGATACCCAACATGTCACGCTTCAGAACTGCGCCCGCTCGTGGAATGGCGACAAACTTTTACCCTTAAAAATCTCCATAGGCGACGTTTAAAAAAATTCTATAGGTTGCATGTTTTGTGTTACAAAGGAGGTCTAGGGCTAGAACTATTGCTCTCACTCTAACGATCGCAGCGATACCTCACATGTGTGGTTTAAACACCGTTTTCATATGCAGGTAGGTATGCGTTCGTTTCTGCACACAAGCTCGGTGGGACGGGGCGCATTTAAAAAAAGATTTTTTCTTATTTATTTTACCTTTTATTTTTTATTTTTACGCTGTTCTTTTAGAAAAAAATTATGTCACTTTTATTCCTATTATAAGGAAAGTAAACGTCCCGTGTAATAGAAAAAAAAACATGACAGGACCTCTTAAATATGAGATCTGGGTTCAAAAAGACCCAAATGCAATAAATAAATAAATAAATAAATAAATAAACAAATGTCATTAAAAAAAAAAAAAGTCTCTTTAAGAGCTATGGGCAGAAGTGACGTTTTGACCTCGCTTCCGCCCTGCAATGGTATGGAGACGGGTGGGGGCCATATTCCCCTCACTCATCTCCATAACACACACAGAAGAGGACCCGATCGCCTCCACCGCTACGACAGCTCCGGTAAGCGGCGGAGGACATGGGAGCGCGGCAGGAGGGTGGGGCCCTCTCCCGCCGCTAAAAAAAGTGATCTTGCAGCGAATGCCCTGCAGAGACCACTTTTAACTGAAAGCGGACTGCCCACTGAAGAAGATATCCCTCTTCAAAGTACTGACGTATAACAACGGCGGGTGGTCCGTAAGTGGTTAAGCATGACGCTCGCCGTACTGCTGGACCCAAAAAATGAAAAAAAAAGCCCTTAAAGGCCCCAAAGGCTCCCGCTGTCTGCCTGCTCTGCTGTCTGACAGTTCTTAAATAGCTAAGGGGCGATGGCCACCTGGCGACGTCACCAGGTGGCTTTGACTTCTTGTGATGTCATGGACCGGGGCATGCTGAGTCGATGACGGCACAATGGGCGGGGTCACCTAATGATGTCACCAGGTGACTCCGCCCCTAAGTTATTTCAGAAACGTCAGATGGTGGGAGCCATTACGAAGACCAGACTTTTTTTTTTCTGGTCCAGTGGGCAAAATGAAAGATGATGAATCTACACCGGGGGGGACATTTTACATTTTTTTTCTTTTAATTAAAACATTTTTTTTAATAAAGGACTTGTCAAAAACTTGTGTTGTGTCTTTACTCATGTGTTACACTTTTTTGGTAAATCGGTACCCCATACTCATTCACATAGGAGGCCAGGATCTGGGGGCCCCCTTGTTAAAGGAGGCTTCCAGATTCCAATAAGCCCCCATCTGCAGACCCCCCAAACCACTGTCCAGGGTTGTGGGGAAGAGGCCCTTGTCCCCATCAACATGGAGACAAGGCGCTTTGGGGTTGGTGGGCAGAGCATGTGGCCTGGTATGGTTCAGGAGGAGGGATACTCGCTCATCCCCCCCCTTCCTGACCTGCCGGGCTGCATGCTTGGATAAGGGCCTGGTATGGATTGGGGGGGAACCCCACGTTGTTTTTTTTCTGAATTTTTCTCTACCAACATTCTTTCGTTTAAATTTCATCTGTCAGTGGGGAAGCCCGCTGGCAGCTGATGAGTCATCAGTTGTTAAGGACATGGCGACGGCTTCCTGGCCTGTTCCTTAACCACCAGCTATTCTTCACACAGAATTTAAATCGGTCGATCATTTTTTGACTGATTCAAATTTGTATCATTCTGAAAAAATTTAATTAGAAAATTATTAAATGTAACTAAATTAAACAAAACAAAACTAAAACTAATTCCAAAACGAATCAACAAAACAAAATTAGCAACATAACGAATCTATCTGAAATGAAACTAAACACATTTTTCCGCTCTGCACGTCTACTTGTGTAGATGGAGAAATCGGTTCATTTTTTGCTGAATTAAAAGAAATTAACTTTCTATTTCTTGCCACAGCTCTAAAATGCATGTAAAATGCAAGTATAAATGTTTTTAATAAAGCATTGTCATTTATTTTAGTGATGTTTTATTTCATTCTTATTGAAACTGAAAATGCTTGTAAAAAGCAGCTGCAATTGTTGCATTTTTCACAACATACTGCTTGTTGAGAACAGGAGCAGCTGAAAATAATGCAAAGGTTGTCTGTAATTTAAAGATGTAATTTGTCTACTTTGTGAGAGCAGAGAGGGAGGATGGTGTGTGTTTCTTGAGAATGTAAATCTCAACATATTTAGAAAATGTTACTTCTGCTGACAGCAAACATGAAGTATCTTTTTCTTTTTATATTATACAGACTATAGCTCTGTCCTTTTTATATTTATTATCAAAGTTAAAGAAAATGTGTACAGAGAAAACATGGAGACAACTGCTGACCTCTCCTTTAAAAATTACAGCTGCCTAGCTGTCATGCAGATCTAGTGGCTTCAATACTTTCTGAGGCACAGACTAGGAAAAAGTACATCAGGCAGATGTACAAGTAGACAAGCGGATCAGGGGCTCTGACTTCACTGTTCTAGTCTGCATGTCAGTGACTCAGAAAACCTTGAAGTCAAAGAAACAACTAGTATTCCAAAAACAAGTAGTATTTTTGGAAGAAGGTCAGCAATGGCACTCGCTATAAAATTTGTAAAAAAAAAATAAACAAAAAAAAAAAAACATAAATAAATAAAAAAAATAAAAAAGAGAGAAAGAGACAGACAACACGTATTTGGTAATATATGAAGAAACTGTGATTCTCCACAACAGCTTAAGGCTCCATGCACACTGGAGCTGATAAACTGCAGTTTATTGGCGTTTGGGCTTTTTTTTTTTAAAGCCCTTAAACTCCACTCTATGTTAGTCTATGTGTCCATGCACATATGGACGTTTTTTAGCTTTAATTTTTTCTGAATGCCAGCGTTAATTAGCTTTTGGCGTTCTATTATTTCAATGCATTGTGGGAGTTTGGAATGCATTGTGGGATTTTTGGAGTGTCCTCTGTGTATTTTTATTAAAAATGCCCATAAATGCTAATGCTAAAAAACGCTCATAAACCCTAGTACAAAACGCTGTTAAAAGCACGTTTTTCAACCAGTGTTTTCTGCCAGCAATCTGGCATCCAGAAAAAGCTTTCTTGAGCTTCAGCGTGCATGGAGCCTTATAGTTTTGTGAACCAAAAAGTAAAGTGCAAAACTCTCTTCTTTTCACGTATATTTCAAAAAATAAAAAACCCAGTGGTGATCAAATACCACAAAAAGCTCTATTTACTTGGGCATACATCTCACCCCCTCCATTGAATCTTTATATCACAAAAACTATCCTCCTCTATATAAGAAACTACAAGAAGACCTCTCTAGGTGGACACCTAGCCCCCCCCCCTCGTGGTTCAGTAGGCTGAGCTCAGTAAAAATGAATATTCTACCTAGAATCTTATAACTCTTCCGTACCCTACCAATAACGATTAATATGCCTGATCTGCGTTTCTTCCAGCAGAAGGTCCTGAAATTTATTCGGGGGGACAAGAGACCAAGAGTGAACAGACACACACTATTTACCCCCAAATTGAGAGGAGGCCTGGAGGTCCCGGACTTAACCAAATATTATTACGCAGCACAATTGGCGCAAGTTATCCGCTTTTATTCTAAGCGGGCCAACCCAATATGGATAAAGTTGGAATCTTCTCACCTTCCCTCAACTCCAATAAGTCACCTAATGTGAATGACAGCCAAAGACAGCCCGGGCATATTATGTCCAAATCTGTCTTTTTCTCTGGGGTTATGGAACAGACTGACCAAAAGACACAGATTCAAATCCCCCATACCCCTATGGCCCCTTTGTTGGGCAAACCAATGTTCCCTCGGGTTTCAGTCCCTCCACTTTTGAATGGTGGGGAGCACCATTCAAAAGTGGGAGAAATTTAGATATTCTCAAATCACGCACTTCCTGAACTCCCTGAAACATACTAGTGACTTAACCTCCTCAACCCCCATGAAATATTTGTGTAGCACAGTGGATAAGCACACTGGTCACATATGTATGATATATGCTATTCTATACGAAGGGTCCACTAAATTACCTTATATGGTACGATGGGATCAGGATCTAGGGGAAGAGCTAGAAGCAGCGGAATGGGGGAAACTGGCCCAAATCAATTCTAAATCTTACATTAATACCTCCCTGATCGAGGCGAACTACAAAGTTTTCTTGCGATGGTATCTAATTTAAGTCAGATTGGCGTCTGCAGTCCAGGGGACCTCCTCCAGGTGTTTTCATAGTTGCGGCCAGGAGGGTACTGTCCGACATACCTGGTGGACGTGTAGCAAAGTAAGCCTGTTCTGGATCTGCATATACAATTTTATCTATTCCCTCACCCAAGTGAATCTAACAAAGTCTCCACAGCAGGCTCTCCTGGGAAGCTGGTGGAGGGGATCCCGGGACATTCGAGATGCCTAATCGCATTCATTTTAACGGCAGCTAGGATATCCATAGAGAGATCCTGAAGGTCGCCCATAATCCCCTTTGATCTTCTGAAGGCAAAATTGACATCGATCATGATCAATGAACGTATGGTGGCTACCCACAGGGACAAGCTAGCCCATTTTGAGAAAACATGGATTCCATGGATAAAATACCTGTCAGAACCCACCTGATCTGGAGGGAGAGACACTAGCACTCTACATAGGAGGGCCATAGCCTGGTACCCAGACACTACCACATTCTTCCTGACTTTTCACATCTCTTTCTCTACGGGTTTTTTCTTATCTTACCCAATCCTTCTCCCCTCCCCCTCTGTTTTTTTCCCCCTTTTTTTTTTTCGTTTTTTCCCTTTTACTCATTTTTCATTCTCCATTCTTCTTACAAGATGGATTAACCTTTAACCCATTGTTGGTCCGGAGTGACCTAGTCATTAAATATAAATTGGAAGGGCTCGCAAGAGTCCAAGTAACGGAACAGACAGCAGTTAATAATACGTTCAAAGTTAGACATAGATTGCCCTGTGCATATTATTTATTCACATTTCTTTCTTTTATATTATTCAATAGTTCCCCCTGTTGAAAAATTACCAATAAAAACTATTTGTGTAAAAAAAAAGTATATCAATTTTGTTTGCGTAAAACATTGCATGACCGCGCAATGGCCAGTTGAAGTAGCACAGTGCCAAACTGCAAAAATGGCCTGGTTATGAAGGAGGTAAAATCTTCAGGAGCTCAAGTGGTTACAGGACAAGAGTATTTTTAGCATCAACACAATCTTCCAAAGCCTTTTTGAGCTACACCAAACTAAGCCTCTGCACCCCAGTTGCTCAGGTCTGCTTCAAGCTTTGCTTTCATCCTCAGGTCACAATCCTTTTTGATGCTTGCAAACTGCACAGTGAGCCCTCATACACTCTTATGCCCCGTACACACGGTCGGACATTGATCGGACATTCCGACAACAAAATCCATGGATTTTTTCCAACGGATGTTGGCTCAAACTTGTCTTGCATACACACGGTCGCACAAAGTTGTCGGAAAATCCGATCATTTGGAACGCGGTGACGTAAAACACGTATGTCGGGACTCTAAACGGGGCAGTAGCCAATAGCTTTCATCTCTTTATTTATTCTGAGCATGCGTAGCACTAAGTGCGTCGGATTTGTGTACACACGATCGGAATTTCCGACAACAGATTTTGTTGTCAGAAAATTTCATAGCCTGCTCTCAAACTTTGTGTGTCGGAAAATCCAATGGAAAATGTGTGATGGAGCCTACACACGGTCGGAATTTCCGACAACAAGGTCCTATCACACATTTTCCGTCGGAAAATCCGACCGTGTGTACGGGGCAATACAGGACCATCTCTTGCGACTGGAGATTGTGGAAATGCTCCTATACAAGTACACCAGTGTGTTTTTTCATGCTTTTTGCAAAATTGCAGGACATTTTTTTAACATGGGTTCCTATGGAACATGTTCGCATCAATGCATTTTTGTGCCTCTGAATTTTTGGAAAGGGTCAGGGACTTTTTAAATGCAAAACTGTGCTTTTTTTGCATGTTTGGTTTAATAGACTTCAATGAAGAAGCTGCAGTAAAGAATGTAGTGCATTTTTACCGTGATTTGTGCTTTTTAATCCACCCAACAACAAATTTGCCCCCAAAAAAAGCATACAAAATGCAAATTGCAGCAAAACGCTGTAAAATCACACTGCAGAAACGCTCAAAAGCAACATGCATAGATGTGAATCGAGCCTCAGCCTCAAGCCGATGTGAAGTAGCCACAGCCATGTTGAAGAAGATTACAGCTGGGGGATAAAAAAGTATGTTTTTTTTATTCAAAGTACACAAATACTTTAGGGCAATAAAAGAGATTAAATATATCAAAGGGTTACATTTACAATAAAAACATAACTATGAACTCATATATCTATATATATCTAAAACCAACTAACTCATCTGTGCATATGGCCTGATAAAGGCAACCTTTCTGTAAATGTCTGGATACTGTAAGGGGGTGGGGACAAACAATGTACAAAACAGAGACACTCAGGAACATACTGTATAAATACCTAGTTTCTATACCACAGATGATATAAATTTGGTTGGATTGGGCTCATACAAGTGAACTGTAAGACTATGTATAACAGATAAGAGGATACAATTCTTACCAAGACTATGGGGTGAGTTGCACTCACTTTCCCCAAAGCTTAGTAAACATGGCAAAGCTAAGCTGATTTCTATGATCCAATTATATCTAAGCAAAAATGCTGTTTTTTTTTTAGTTTCCTTGCACTTGATTGGGTATTCTTTACAAAGTGAAACTTGACCACATTCACTAAGCTCTGGGGGAAAGTGCACAGTCCATTTTCCTTTAGTAAACCAACTCCAATGGGACCTATTTAACCACTTGAGGTCCGGGCCATAGCCGAATGATGGCCACAGCGTGGACCTCAATTTCTGAGAGGCTGTCATGGGACGTCCTCCCCTGTGCACGCGCACCGCGCGCACCCTGCAGGGAGCGCGGTGCGCGAGTTGTGATCACCGAGTCACGGAGACTCGGATGATCACAGATCCGAGTAAGGGGCCGATCCCGGCCCCATACCATGTGGTCAGCTGTCAGCCAATGACAGCTGATCACATGATGTAAACAAAAGCTTGGTAATCTTTTTTTTTTTCTCCTTACGCTGACAGCGTGAAGAGGAATGAGGCAAATATGCCTCATCTGTGCCTGCCAGTGCCACCTGCCATTGCCACCTGCCAGTGCCCACCAGTGCCACCTATCAATGCCCACAAGTGCCACCTATCAATGCCCACACGTGCCACCTATCAGTGCCCACACATGCCACCTATCAATGCCCACAAGTGGTACCAATCAGTGCCACCTAGCAGTGCTGCCATCAGTGTAAGCAATCAGTGCCCATCACTGCCACCCATCAGTGCCCATCACTGCCACCTATCGGTGTCCATCAGTGCCGCCTCATCAGCGTACATCAATGAAGGAGAAAAATTACCTGTTTGCAAAATTTTATAACAAAATATAGAAAAAATATATATTTTTTTAAATTAGGTCTTTTTCAATTTTTTTAACAAAAACTAAAAACCGCAGAGGTGATCAAATACCACCAAAAGAAAGCTCTATTTGTGAGAAAAAAGTGATAAAAGTTTCATTTGAGTACAGTGTTGTATGACCGCGCAATTGTCATTCAAAGTGCGACAGAGCTAAAAGCTGAAAATTGGTCTGGACAGGAGGGGGGTTTAAGTGCCCAGTAAGCAAGTGGTTAAAAAAGAATGAACATGTATGAATGCAAATTCAAAGTCAACCTACTGTAAAGAAACACAACTCCCCAACCTGTGTTGGGCATCCTTCAGTACCTATACTTACCATGAGCTTTGCCTGCCCAATACCCCTGATATACAGTGGACAACTATTGCTAATAACCACTGTATCAGTTACTGAAAATTCCATGACATGCTCCATGGCCCATGAAAAAGTGCTGGAGTCTGGTGACTGGTCATTTATTAACCACTTGTCTGCTGAGCCCAAATTTAATTTTTGGCATGCATGTTAAAATCTGCATTGCTTTTCCAGAGAATAACTTTAAACCCCAGACGGTTATATATTTTTTGAAAAAAGAGACCTTGGAATAAAATGGTGGTAATAACAGAATATTTGTGCAGTTCTTTATCAAATGCAAATTTTCAGGAAAATACATTAAATTGAATGTAAGGTAAACAAACATAATATACCCAAGTTTTTTGTAAAACATAAAAGATGGGATCACACCAAGTAAATAATTACCAAACATGTCAAGCCTTAAAATGGAGCACAACCACGCAATTGCAAAAAACTACAGTACCCAATACATTTCATAGCAACAGATTTAAAAGCCTTTTCAGGTTGTCAGAGGTTGCCCCAGAGTTATTGTTCTCACTCCGACATTCATAGTGATACCTCATATGTGTGACACAATTTATGTTTACATACACAATACCCAATAATTATTATTTTTGTTAATTTTATATCATTTTCACTTTACAAATTACGAAATTAGGCTCCAGTGCACAAAAAATTCTAGCACTTTTGCCTAGCAGCAAAAAGGTCGCTGGTTCAAATCCCAACCACGACACTACCTGCCTGAAGTTTGCATGTTCTCCCTGTGCCTGCGTGGGTTTCCTCCCACAGTCCAAAGACATGCTGATAGGTTAATTGGCTCCTGTCTAAATTAGCCCTGGTATGTGTATGTATGAATGTGAGTTAGGAACCATAGATTGTAAGCTCCTTGAGGGTAGAGACTGATGTTCGTATGTATGTAAAGTGCTGCATAAATTGACGGTGCTATATAAGTACCTAAAAAAATAAGAAGTTATCATCAGTCATACTGCTGCTCTTTTACGCTTTTAACAAGTAACTCTCTTTTTTTGCTGAGAAAAAAAACATTCCACTCTGGGTGATCTATGTACATTGCATGGATTTTAACAAACTTTATAGAAAGTTTGAAAAAATCATGGACTTTTTAGGCACCAGAATACAACGCTTTTCTTAAAAAATCATAAATTGTATTACAATGTTATTAAAACATTCAATACATTTAAAATCATACAGTAACCTTGCTACCAAAATTAAGCTAATGTCACCAACTAGAACACCATAAAAGACTCTGTCCTGGTCCATAATGTATGCGCCAATGTAGTATGGCTGCCAGTAGCTAGGCGGGCTTGGTGTAGGTTGATATAGCTTATTTAAGCTCTATATGTTTCATGCAACTGCACTTCCTCAGGAGCTTAAACAAGGATTATTTTGAAGTCGCAAACTGTAGGACTGTATTATTGAAATAAAAGCCAACTGGAGGAGTAATACATGTGGAGACCGCAATCCAAATGATCAGATGTCCAAAAAAAGTTAGAGGGTATAGTGGAATAGATATAGATTATACATGGTTTATAAATTATTTCTGGTGAAGATCTTATCATCAGTAATACTGCTGTTCTTTTACACCTTTTAACAAGTAACTCTATTTTTTGTTGAGAAAAAACATTCCCCTCTGGGTGATCTATGTACATTGCATGGATTTTAACAAACTTTGTTGCAGATTCCTAATATTTGTTATTTGGAAGTAAGGCTCCATTCATACTTGCGTGACTCCAAAGTCGCACAATTTTCAGTGTGACAAGTGTGAATGAAGCCTAACAGCTGTTTGTCTGTGTCCATGTGCTAGTAAATGGAAGTGATTTTATAACTATCAATCAGCTGCTGCACTTGTAGGACTCCAATGAGGAAATTGGAAAGATCTGCATTCCTTTAGGCATGATTTCCCTTTGGAGTATTTTTGTTGCAGGAAATGTCAAAAATCTGACTTGCATCTTAGTGCAAACTTCTGTACAATCAGTAAACCAATCACACAAGCAGGAAATTACATTTTAAGGAGGCGTTCTGTACACCATCTGTGTACAGAACACCTCCAGGTAGCTATAATTCATTATATTTTACAGAAAATTACAGTGCTGCAAATTGAAAAGGAAAGGTCATTTTTAATAACATTCAATTACAATATGACTTGTGTCACAATTGTATACATTATATTATTTTTTTGTTTGCTATTTTGTTTTCCCCACAAAAGTGGAGTTACCCCTTAACATGAACATGAACATTTTATATTATGAATGGACAAACAAATATTTAACCCGAGAGGGCGCATGCGCGGCGCCGAGGAAGATGGACGCCTGACTCAGTAGCTCCGCTCCACCCGGGACTATAAAGACTTCCTGAGGGCTATTATCTGCACATCATATCTCAATTTTTGCACCCCTCAAGCCACAAACACTCGATGCATGCCGTCGAGGAGAAGGAAATCCCAAGGATCCTCTCAAAACACCCTGACCCACTATCTCCTCCGCACACAGGAAAGTTTCAGCATGCCTTAAGATGGCGCGGCTGGGAAAGGGGAGTCTCCTGCTCCGGCTCCTCCACCACGATCGGCTCCCTCTCCGTCCGCAAGCACTGCGGGTGAGTACCATGCCACCCTTTCTAAGGCAGACCTAGATGTCAGCCTGGAAGCCATGTACACCAGACTGGCTACCAAATTTCAAACGGAGCTGCACAAAACATCCCACACTCTGTCACAGGAGATTGCGGCCTTAGGCTCACGCACTGAGCTCCTTGAAACTAAACACGATGAACTAGCTCTGGCCTATAATGAACTCAGTCGTGAACACGAATCTCTAGCCCTAGCACTAACAGCGATTCAAGCAAAAGTCGAAGATCTCGACAATAGAAATAGACGCAATAATTTGCGTCTGAGAGGCATCCCTGAGACAGAGACAGACTTAATCCCGACCGTAATTAGACTATTCAAATCCCTCCTTCCAGAATATGACTCTGCGGCTTTTAAATGTGACCGCATCCACAGGGCACTCCGTCCAAAACCTCCAGATGACAAACCCCCCAGAGACATAGTTCTCTGCATGAAGGAATTTCTCACTAAGGAGGAAATCCTGAGAGCTGCCCGTAACAAACAATGGATAACACTTGATGACCACCCTATCCAGATCTACCCGGATATCTCCCCTGCCACCTTGGATAGGCGAAGAGGCCTGAAGGAAATCACTTCTGCACTGCAATCTGCACATATTCGTTACAGATGGGGATTTCCATTTAAGTTGCAGGTTCCCCGTAATGGCACCACCTTCTCAGCTACCTCCTTACAAGAGGGTCAAGAAATTTTGGTGAAACTTGGATTCTTAGATGCAGCTGCAATCCGTCACCCTCCATCGACACCCCGCCCAGCTCCCATCTGGCAAACCCCACCACCCAGGAGGGATAGAAGAAGGATCCGCTATGATATCGGAGAGGACCCCGCCATGCAACCACGCTGAAAGCGTCGCTGATTACCACTCTTTTGTTCCTTGAGACGACCCGCACCTACCTCTCTCCATCCTCATTAAGAGCAGCTGTCCTTCGGAGCCATGCCATGTCCACCCCACCCAGCAAGAGTTTTTTCATTTGGGGTTTTTGGTTCTTTCCTTTTTCCTTTTTTTTTTTTTTTTTTTTTTTTTTTTTTAAGGGACGTTGTTCCTTTTTGCATTCATCACTTGAACCCGTTCTCTTTTAGACAGTTTGCCCCACAGGTTTCTTGCTCTGCACCCCACCAGTAGGTGTTTACAGAATTGCTGGGTACGAGACCTAGTTGTCTCGCTTGAAACTGTATTTTTCGTCAAGTAAAGTTCTGTTTTTTTTTTTTTTTTGCTCTACCTGATCCAGTTTGGACGTTGAACTCCATGTCCTATTTTTGTTCTCTTAGTTGTTTTTTTATTTTTTGGTCCATACTCGTTTTCAATTCTTCTTTTTTTCTTGGTCAGTCAGTTTACAGCCTGGTAACTTTATTCTGCATAAGTCCTAAATGCAAGATTTACAGGTTTATTCTTGATTATACTTTCTATGAGAAGAGGGGATATTGTATTTACAATGTGCTGTGTGGGATTATGGCGGAACCCCTGCTGGGCCAAGTATGCCTTAGCTTGCAAATACAGAATGACTCCCTAGGATGGTTAGCTTTGAACCCTGTCACATACGATAGAGTTGTTATGACTAATTATGGTAATTACATGTATTTCACATAATGTGAAGGGATTTAACTCCCCCATAAAGAGACGTAAGGCCTTTGACCTGTATGTTCACTTAGGCGCCAAAATTCTCCTGCTGCAGTAGACACACTTCTCCCACTCCTCACACCCGAAATTCTTCCATAGGAACATCCCTCAATCGTTTTACTCCCTTTACCCAGCCAAGAGCAGGGGTGCCGCCATATTCTTGCATGCTTCCCTCCCTATGGAGGTCAAACAATGCTTCAAAGATAAGGATAGCAGGTTTGTCATTATCAAAGGTGTGTTACACAACAGAGAAATTACAATTGCCAGTGTATACGCCCCCAACGACGCACCCGCAACCTTTTTCAAAACCTTTTTTGATAAGTTGGTCTCCTTGAACTCTCCCCATATCATAATAGGAGGTGATTTCAACTTAGTGGCTAACCCTACACTTGATAGATCCTCCTTCACAAATGCCTCCAAAGCTTTCCCCAGGTCTCTTACCCAAGGCCTTTTGGACCACCAGTTGGTGGACACCTGGAGAACGCACAATATGGAGCTTAAGGAATTCACCTTCTACTCGCACCCCCATAATAGTTACGCCAGGCTGGATTACATTTACACTACCCCCATCATATTAGCAAACTCCACTGATGCCAAGATCCACCCCTGTGTTTGGTCTGACCACCATGTAATCTCCTTTACAACGAAATTCATTGGATTGGCCCCCACACCATATACATGGAGATTGAATGAAGCTTTGCTATCAGATCTAGCGGCAGAATCTGAGACAGCTAAATCTATTGAGGAATACTTTTCTCTGAATGCTCTCCCGGATACCCCACCTTCCATTTTATGGACTGCCCATAAGGCGGTTCTGAGGTGTAAACTAATCAGCATCGCTTCATCCCATAACAAAATGCACAGACAAAAAATTTTGAACCTAACCACTGAACTAGACCGCATTTACAAAAATACTAACATGTTGGGTCTAGAGTCGACCAGAAAATTGATAGATCAAAAGCGTCTTGAATTAGACTCCCTCCTGTCCTCTAAGGTGGAAAAAGCCCTACGATGGTCCAGAGCCAAATTTCGACTACATAACAACACTTTCAACATCACATCAACTTTATTTGCAAGAAAGCTCAATCAGACCTCCCGCCCCACCCATGTATACAAACTTACCTCAGACACGGGCCTGCCCACTTCCCACCCCAAAGAGGTGCTTCACATTTTTAAACAATTTTATTCCTCCCTATTGGCTCCTGCCCAAAATCCTCCTACTTCGACAGATGATACCTGGTTTCAGGACATTCCTATACCCACTCTCTCCCCTACCCAAATAGAGAAGCTCAATGCCCCTATCACACCCTCAGAGGTTCTCAATGTTATCAAATCCCTCAAGACAGGCTCTGCCCTAGGCCCAGACGGCTTTTCGACCATATACTATAAAAAATTTGCCACCCTACTTTCCCCTAGCCTAGTACAACTGTTTAATTGGATCCTACAAGGAGGTAACTTTCCAGATGAAATGCTGTTGGCAAATATGTCCCTGATCCCCAAACCTAATAAAATTTATTTACTTCCCCAAAATTATAGACCGATTTCGGTCATGAATAATGATGTAAACATTTTCAGTAGAATCCTGGCGGACAGGTTGGCATCCATTATATCCTCTCTTATCTCACCCTTCCAATCAGGATTTATACCCCATAGATTCATAACGGATAACATTAGACTAGCCTCTAACATCATACAAGACTCCAACTTGAAGTCCCGTAAACTGTTTCTACTCAGCCTTGACATACACAAGGCATTTGATAGCGTCTCCTGGAGCTATCTATACATCCTTCTACAACGCATGGGTTTCCGGGAGGAATTTTTACATGGGTTCCGCACCCTCTATGTAAACCCCAAAACTCGTATCAAAATCCCGGGCTGTAATTCCGATTTCTTTCACATAGGGAGGGGTACTAGGCAAGGATGCCCACTTTCCCCATTAATTTTTGCCCTTGCCCTAGAACCCCTAGCTATGGCTATACTTAATAACCAAAATATATCGGGTTACACCAAAGGCTCCTCTTCCTACAAATTCTGTATGTACGCAGACGATATTCTCTTGTTCCTAACGAATCCCCATATCTCCTTGCCAAATCTCCTACAAACCTTATCTAGTTTTGCGGGAGTCTCCGGCCTGAAGATCAATGTCTCAAAATCGGTCGCCCTCCCTGTGGGATTCTCTCCGGTGGAGGTTCAACAATTTAAAAATACCTTTCACTTTGTGTGGAGAGACACCTGTTTATCATATCTGGGCATTGATCTGGCTGGAGACTTTGGCAGACTATTTGAATATAACTTCCCCCCCATGTTATCTAAACTGAAAAAAACACTTAAGTCATGGTCTCAACTCCATATTTCTTTCCTTGGTAGAGTCACAGCCCTAAAAATGGTAATACTTCCCAGGTTACTATAGCTTTTTCGCTCCCTTCCAATTAGAGTGTCAAAATCTTACCTACTCACCCTTCAAACTCATATTAATAAATTTATCTGGCAAGACAAACCTCCCAGATTTTCTAGGGAGATCCTTTATTGTTCTCCAAAGAGGGGGGGTCTGGGAGTCCCCCGTATATGGTTATACTATATTGCTAGCAGACTTGCACAACAAGCCCAGTGGAACATTAGAGACTCCAAGGTCCCATGGGTCAAATTTGAACAGGACTCTATTGCCCCACTATACTTACCTGGATTAATGTGGACCTCAGGTCCCCCCCTTACAGAAATATCCACCAAAAACCACATTGTATCTATAGGCTTGAGACTCTGGAACACATATAAGAGGAAATACAATCTCTCCTCTCAGTCCCCCCTTGGGACCTCCTATATCGGGTTCCCCAGATTCCCCCCAGCCTATGCTCACCCGGAGTTATTTGAGGGGTGGATCCAACACAATCTGATCACATTAGGAGATTTCCTAGAAGACTCCAAATTTATTTCATTTTCATCATTCAAATCCCGTTATCTCATTCCAGACAGTGAATTCTACCATTTCCTTCAAATCCGACATTTTTTTCAACAACATTACACCACCCCCTCAGCAGAATACACGACAATTTACGAGGATCTGTGCCACACAGCTCCTCATCAAAAAGGCCTTATCTCACAAATCCATAACACATTAGAATTGGTTGATGACTCTCTGGCCCTGAAGTACAGATCTCAATGGGAACAAGAACTAGCCTTTGACCAAGATGAGATAGACTGGGATAGGGGTTGGTTAAATATACGTAAATGCTCAAAATCCCTAACAATTAGAGAGACAGCCATTAAACTCATAACGAGATGGTATTATACCCCAGCCCGTATACATAAGATTTATCCACAGACTTCTCCCAATTGCTTTAGGGGTTGCACCCACTTAGGCTCGTTCATACACATATTCTGGGAGTGTGAGAAGCTACAACCCACATGGAAGGAAATACTAAAATTGATTGACAAATTAATAGGAAATCATATCAATCTCACCTTTCATCACTGTATCCTATTTCAAGATATCCCTGATATTTCTAAACCCCTGGTGAGACTAATCCATTCAATTTGCGTGGCCATGCTCTGGGGCACTGCCCTTCACTGGAAATCCTCTTCAATCCCGTTTGCACAAATCATCTCTCGCATTGATTCTGTGATGGTTACCGAGAAAATATTTCATACATTACATGACTCTATACCTGTATTTGATGCTAAATGGAACCCCTGGTTCCTTTTCAGGCTTCAAGACTGACCGTGTTATACCCAGTTTGATTATGCTGAACTTATTTTCTTTTCACTGTTTATTTTGTGTTTTTGGCTCTTCCCTCCTGTTTTTGTTCCTAGTACAACATTTTTTCTGAATTAAGACATCCTTCTAGGACTGAAGGTCATTCAAGCTACCATAATGGTGACGAATTGCTCATACACCCTATTGTGAATGTACACTCCTTATATAGCCTCTAATTATTGTTATATTGCCCTGAAGGATATTGTATCTAATACTACTTTTTATGTACTTGTATTTTTCTTTATTATTTCCAATAAAAACCTTTTGAAAACAAAAAAAAATATTTAACCCGAGGGGCGTGGCTTAGCGGCTGATGTAGAAGGACATGCGAGTCTTCAGCTCCGCCGGCCATCCGTGCAATAATCCTTCTATCACAAACCCCGGACCGCTGACATACCCCAAACTGCTCCATCAACACCCGGGAGGCATCTAAACCTCCGCCGAACCCATCATAGCGGCCGCGATCATGTCTAAAAGGAACAACGGTGGCAGAGGACAGGCGGATCCTCATGGCCAAGATGGCGCCGGCCCACACCGAGCGGCCAAAGAACAATATAAAGAGGCTGTACAAAAGCTCCTGTTTGGAGGAAAATCCTGCAAGGATTTCCTTGCTGAGATGCCCACAGCGAGAGACACTTCTGGGGGCTCCCCGGAGGCAGATGATACAGTTCCCTTGGAGGATGCAGACGGATTGACATCAGAATGGAACACAGTGAGTACCCCCAGGAATGGCATGGCAGGGCCTCACATCAATCCCCCCTGTGCAGATGACGTAGAACCCACACTTAGAGACATATTTATGGCTGTAACATCCTGTAATCAATCCATTACAGCACTCTCAGATGAGATCAAGGGAGTGAAAGCTGAAATATCATATGTACGCCATGATATGCAGAAGCTCAGGGAGAGAACATCTGCATTATAGGGCAGGCTGAGCACAGTGGAGGATGACATAGCACCCATGCAGAGAGACCTGAAATATAACTGTCACCTTACTGACCAACATGCAATGCGACTTGACGAAATGGAAACAACGTTCACACCCTGGGCATCCCGGAGTGAACTGAGGGTAAAAACCCGGTGGACTTTATAGAGCAATGGCTCATTTCTACTTTTGGCAGAGAGTCTTTCTCGCTACTCTTTGCTGTTGAATGAGCTCATATGAGCTCATAGGGTACCCACTCACCCCTTGCCACCGGGCAACCATCCTAGATCTTTCCTATTCAAGTTACTTAATTACAAAGACAGAGACACGATATTGTCCAAAGCCAGGGCCTCGTCAGGCAAAATGGAGATTGATAATTCCAAGATATCCTTGTTCCTGACTTCTCTGCAGAATTACAAAAACGATGTGCAACATTTAATGATGTTAAAAGGAGACTCAGATCTAAATGTGCAATATGGAATGCTATATCCCGCGCGGCTGCATGTAACTGCCCTTGGGGTGACCCACTTTTTTGATCGACCTACAGCGGCTGCACAATGGCTGGATCGTGAGGACGGAGCTCTTAAAGAGGCTAGACAGCTGTCCATTTTAAATTGAAAGATCCATTGCATTATGTCAGAAAGGGGTTTATTCTTACAAGCCTGGCGGAGAGAGGAGAACACTGAGACTTTTGAATCACAGGTTGTTCTATGTTGCCTATGTATGCAAAACCCCATTTACCAATCAGAAGTTACTTCTACGGGTGTTTCCACTGCTTTCCTCCTCCCCCCCCCCCCGGGAATGTTATCTGGGGGTTATACCTACCCCACTGGCTGGGAGCCCGGTTGGCTACATAATTGACAATACTGCGGTTTTGTTTTTCTTGGTTGGCGGTGTTGTTTTTTTTTTAATTTTTCTTTTTTTCTTTTCTCCTCAGCATGAACTGGGCCTGTGATGGTCTGCCCGACCCTTCAGCACAACATCGGCGGTCTCCTGCAAAGGGAACTTTAATAGTCTAAGTAGTGGTGTCTCCGGTATCATTGACACCAGGTTTGATCTATATAATGCTTTAATGTTAAATGTTTATCAAATGCAATACCTTTTCACAATAGAACCCAATATGGCAGCATTTCTACTTTTAACACAAGCAAATGGCTGCGATTATTAAGCTTCTGTCATGGAATGTTAGGGGTCTCAGCAATCCTGTAAAGAGGTTGGCAGTCTTTAGCCATCTAAAGGCGGCGGGAGCGGGTATCGTATGTTTGCAAGAAACCCACTTCCCCCCAGATGCTACTCCTAGATTTAGTCCCCGAATATACGGTACCCAATTTCATTCTACATACTCTGCCCACACCAGGGGAGTGAGTGTTCTGATTCATCGGGACACTCAGTTCCGCTGCTCACAGAAGGTTATAGATCCGGGAGGGAGATATATTTTTTTACTCTGTACAGTGTCTTATATGGTATGTATTATAGCTGGAATGTATATACCGCCTCCCTACTCATCTGAGATTCTTAGGTGCCTGGCTAGGTTTATGGCGCAATTCCCCAATGTGCCTCTGGTAGCAGTAGGCAATTTTAACAACTATCTGAACCATACTTGGGACAAGTTGCCGGTGCCCACCACTGCATTTACTCGTAATAGAGGGATGACCCCCTTTGCTGGGTTATTGGAGGAACTTGGGCTGACCGATGTGTGGCGTAGAAATCACGCTCAGACTAGGCAATACTCGTGCTGATCTACAGCCCATGGAAGTTTGTCTAGGACTGATTTGGGCCTGGCTAATGCTGCTCTACTTCCGTTGGTTGTTGACTCTGGTTATGGGGACAGACACATATCGGATCATTCCTCCTTCTGAGTTGAAATTGCGTTACCTACTGACGCCAGACCCAGAAGCTGGAAACTCAACCTTTTTTGGCTATCATTATTCCCAACCCCTGATCCAATTAGGGAACGCCTAAAACTTTTTTTGCAGGACGATCTACACTCAGCCCAGCTGGGTGTTGTATGGGATACCACAAAGGCAATTTTACAAGGTCAATTTATAACCACAATTAACAAAATAAAAATGAACACTAAGGCGTGGGAAAGAGAGGTATGTAGGGTACTTAGGGAATCCGAAGAGGCTTATATAACTAATCCCACTGAGGATACAAAAAAAGCTTGGCTGGGGCACAATCAATGTCTAGTCAGTTGGCACTACAGCTAGCCGAAAATAAGAGATTTTTTCTGCAGCAGACACACTTTGAAGAGAGGGAATCTACTGGGCACATGCTGGCCTTGATGGCTCAAGCGCAAAATTCTACCTCTATGGTTTCAGCCTTTCATACCCAAGGGGCTACCCATATGTGCACTTCTACAATAACGCAAATTTTTCGATCATTCTATGCTGACCTTTATACCTCCAAGGTACACCCTAGTGAAAGCGACATACTAAGCTTTCTGGAACAGAGGATGAATTGGCTTTAGCCCTGAAACATACTCATAAAAATTAATCTCCAGGAGCTGATGGTCTCCCGTCCAAGGTGTACAAAAGATACGCTGACACATTATTGCCCATGCTTTTAAAGGTCTATAACGAGGCATTAGAGAAAGGCACATTACCAGATTCCATGAACGAAGCGATCATAATAATACTACTGAAACCTGGTAAGGAGGCTACATCTCATGACTCTTACAGACCCATTTCCCTAATTACAACCGATATTAAGCTTTTGGCCAGGGTGTTGTCAATGAGATTGTCCTTGGTGGTCCAAAAACTGGTCCACAGGGACCAATCTGGATTCATACCCACCAGATCCACAGCCCAAAATATTAAACACCTTTTCTTGAATATTCAACTCCCAGTTGAGTACCCCGGTAATCAGTCCATCGATTCACTAGATGCAGCTAAGGCCTTCGACCGTGTTGAGTGGCCTTATCTGTGGAAAGTTTTGGATCGTATGGGCATAGGCGACACATTTATTAGATGGGTTAAATTACTATATGCCCAACCATCAGCCAGAATAAGGGTCAACGGGGAACTGTCAGAACCGTTTACACTGTTTAGGGGCACTAGGCAGGGGTGCCCACTGTCGCCCCTGCTGTTTGCTTTAGCTCTGGAACCACTCGCAGCAAGACTAAGAGGTGATAGAGAGATTATAGGGTTCCGATGTAACACGGGGATGGACGTAGTGTCGTTGTACGCTGATGATACCCTACTATATCTAGGTGTTACACAGGGTTCTCTGGTCACAGTTATGAATCTTATTAAAGCCTTTGGTACACTGTCCGGCTTTTCTATTAACTGGAATAAGTCAGTCTTAATGCCACTAGACCCACTGACTGTACCCTTGCCTGACTGTGCATCAGTGATACAGATAGTATCTTTGTTTCGTTATCTGGGTGTGCAGATATCACCAGATGTCTCACAGTATTTATCACTTAATCTTGTCCCTCTACTGACTAAATTCAGAGAGAAATGCAAAGCTTGGTGTAAGTTGCCACTATCGGTAGTGGGGAGAGTAAACCTCATAAAGATGGTGTGGGCACCGCAACTCTTGTATGTCTGCCATAATTCCCCGGTGTGGATCCCTAAGAGATGGTTTGATAAAATAGACGGCCAGTTCAGGGAATTAATTAATCAGCTAGAATTAGCCTATCCACTTTACAATATGGTAAAGAGGAGAGGGGGCTGGCGGTCCCGCATGCCAGGGCTTATTTCCTTGCCTCTCAGCTACAGCAGCTGGGGGGATGGGGATTGAAGGACACGCTAGATCCAATACGCAGACTTTTAGACATTTCTTCGGATGATGCTATCGCACTGTCCACCTTGGAGGCAGGTTATGCACATCTAGACAGGAGACTCCCATCCATAGCTTTACTAAAAACGTTATGGTCATACATTAAATGGCTGCTAGGTGTGCAAGGTTTCCTTACACTTACCCCCATTTGGAGAAATACATATTGTAGGGAGCTACTTAAGCTCAAAGGATTTAGAGACTGGGAAGCATCGGGGCTCCAATTTCTGTCACAACTGTATAATGGTCCTGTCCTTAAATCCTTCCTAGAAGTCCAAGCAGAATTTGGTATTCCACGCACTAACTTCTTTAAATATCTACAAATGAGACATGCACTACAAATGCAGTCCAGACTTACGCCACTCAGACTGACTGATCATGCCATAGTACAGGGGATTTTAATGGAAAATGAAAAAAAGGGTATGATTCCTAGAGGATACAACATCATCCTTAATGCACTTCAGGATCCCGCCAGTTTACCATGTAGACGTAAATGGGTGGAGGATGTGGGACCATTGGATGGGGAGATGTGGAGTCTTTGCCTTGCCTCCGCTCCCGTGGTCTCAGTATCGGCCTCACAAAAACTGTCACAACGTTACCTATTGCACAGGGCTTACAGAATGCCTGCCAGACTTCACAGGTGGGGACTTCGGGATACACCTCTCTGTCCAAAATGTAAGAGGGACCATGGGGACCTTTTGCACATGTTTTGGAAATGCCCAAAACTTTTTCGTATTGGACCAGGGTTCTAGAAGTAATTTCTCAGGTATATGCCTGAAAAATTCCAAGAACTCCTACAGTGTGCCTGATGGGTGCCTTAGATGAGGAGGCATTAACTCCTTCTATCCACACGGCGATCCTTCGATTACTCTATGTAGCTTGAAAACTGATAGCTCAATGTTGGATCACTCCCAGGGTCCCCACCAGGCAACAATGGGCTGACCAAGTGAACAAAATGTTAATTTGAGAAAAGTTAACGTACCAACACAGGAATGCTCCCCGTAAATTTCACACAACGTGGCAGGAATGGTTAGATGTTCCGGGTCTGGCACCCCACAAACTGGTCAAATATAGACTGTTACAAGGATAAGGGATCAGGTATAGTAGATGGGTCCAGACTACATGACAATTGTACGACTTCTATGTGCAGACTACTGAGGATGAAGGAATAAGCAGCCTAAACAAATGGTTCAGAAATGTTCGCAGGGCTCTGTGAATAGGTCCAACCCCATGCTTTACATCATGTGTTATGTTTTCAAGGTTTATGTACTTTATTCCCCCTTCTTTTTTTTTTTCCTACCTTTCTATTGTTCTCTCTTCTGTTCCGCATGGCCATCCAAAATATGAGATGTATAACTGTCCAATGGCAGACCCAAATAAACTCTTATGCTACATGTTGAATCTTATATGTATGTCATTGCTCTGTATAACATGTATATGGCTATATGGAAAACCAAATAAAAACTTTTTCTGATAAAAAAAAAAATTAACCTGATACGTGTGTTATCTATGCATTTCATTTACATTTGGTTATATATATTGTGGATGTAACATGTTCTTATTGCGATAACCTAAAAATCTGTTCAGATATACTTCTGAAAAAATTATTTTAATTTACAGCAGTACACCTAATCTTACCCCTTATAAATGAAAAATAATTTGTTTTTTATTATGTGGTCTGTGTAGCTGGTTACATTTTAAATTAATGAGCAGCACAAACCGCTAATGTGAATTAATGAACCCACTACCCAGGGCCATGGCAGGGTTGTGACATTTGCCTTCACACTGTGTGCTAAAAGGTGTCCCTCTTTATTATTTCAGAAATTGGGAGGTATGCAATATGTTGTACCTCCCATCTTCAGAAGCCTATGTCCTCTGTCACAGGCCCAAGAAAAAGTAGAGATGTAAAAGAAGCACAATTGTCATGAAGTTTTTCAAACTTCTTCCTGCTTATGGGGAATAGTTTTCACCACTCACTAGAAAACTTTGTAAGGACAACAACTATGAGTTTCAAAAATTTAAATTTGCCAAAGAGAAACCAAATGAGTTTGATTTTCTCCCTTTTCTTTTAATCTGTGCTAGAGGGAAAATACAAATAACTGGTTTTAATGGGGCTTTTAAAAAAGTGAATAAAAAGGGCATTTGTCACAGGCCTATTAAGTAAGTGAGGCCATAGTTAGATAAAGTAGCCTGAAAATAGATGTTCTAAGATATATCAGATCTATGATCCTTTTTGTTTTAAGAAGATAAGTTACTCTTCCTTTATGATAAAGCTGAACTCTATGCAAATACAAAAGACACAAATTAATGCAGCTTTGTAATCATGAATGCATGTACTTTTTAAATGCAAGCCGTGTAAATAACTAAATTTACACTGTCTATATAGAGCAGGCTACCGTGTAAGAAAGATATGGATAGGAACAGAAAACAGAGTGACATGAATGATGAACTCTAGACTGGTATTAAGAGAGGTAGACTCCATAGAGAGAAATATCATTTTGCCCCTGCACAAATCATTAGTAAGACCTCATCTGGAATATGCAGTTCAGTTTTGGGCACCAGTTTACAAAAAAGGATATCAGGGAACTGGAGAAAGTGCAAAGAAGGGCAACCAAACTGATAAGAGGCATGGAGGAGCTCTGCTATTAGGAAAGATTAGAGGAACTAAATTTATTCTCTCTTGAGAAGAGTTTAAGGGGGGATATGATCAACATGTATAAAAGCAGTTTCGCACTGGGGCTGGGGGGGGGGGGGGGGCGTTAGCTTTAATACTGTTATAGCGGCACTTTTTGGCCGCTAGTGGGACACCTTTAGCCCCCCTAGCAGATGAAGAAATGGTTAAAAGCGCCCAAAAAGCGGTGCCCATTGATTTCAATGGCAGGGGCGGTTTAGGAGCGGTGTATACACCCCTCCCTCACTGCCCCAAAGATGCTGCTTGCAGGACTTTCTATCCCGTCCTGCAAGCGCACCGCCCCAGTGTGAAAGCACTCAGGCTTTCACACTGGGGCTGCAGAAGAGGCAATTTAAAGGCGCTTTTCAGGCGATATTTTTAGCACAAAAACGCATGTAAAATGCCTCAGTGTGAAAGTAGTCTAAATACATAAGTGGTCTATATAGTAAACTTGGTGTTGAGTTATTCACTTTAATCACTTCCATACTACCATTTTGGCATTCCTCTCCTACATGTAAAAATCTGAATTTTTTTGCTAGAAAATTACTCAGAACCCCCAAACATTATATATTTTTTTAGCAGACACCCTAGAGAATAAAATGGCGGTCGTTGCAACTTTTTGTGTCACATGGTATTTGCGCAACAATTTTTCAAACGTGTTTGTTTTTTTTTTGGTTTCATGAATTAAAAAATAAAACAGTAAAATAACAAAACAGTAAAGTTAGCCCAATTTTTTTGTATAATGTGAAAGATGATGTTGCGCTGAGTAAATAGATACCTAACATGTCATGCTTTAAAATTGCGCACACTTGTGGAATGGCGCCAAACTTTGGTACTCTCCATAGGCGCCACTTTAATTTTTTTTTTTTACAGGTTACCAGTTTAGAGTTACAGAGGAAGTCTAGTGCTAGAATTGTTGCTCTCACTCTAATACACGCAGCGTTACCTCACATGTGTGATTTGAACGGTTTACATATGTGCATGCGCATTCGCTTCTGTGCGCGAGCACGTGGGGATGGGGGCACTTTAATTTTTTTTTTTAATTGTTTATTTTACTTTCAAATTTTTTGTTACACTTTCTCTTTAATTATTTTGTTTTGATCACTTTTATTCCTATTACAAGGAATGTAAACATCCGTTGTAATAGGAATGGTACATGACAGGTCCTCTTTATTGAGAGATGTGGGGTCTATAAGACCCCACATCTCTCCTCCAGGCTGGAAAGATTGAGATAAAAAAAGACAGATCTCTTTCTTTCCAGCAGAGATCTGGGCTTTATTTACTTCCGCGGCCTGGACGTGACATCATGTCAGGTCCCACACTTACCAGACAGGTGAGTCCGCTTGGGCAGAGGGTAGGCTCCCTTACGTATCCGATTCGGGGCCCCTGGTAGAGTAGACAGGAGGCCCGCGAATGCGGAGTGGTATGAGGGCCTGAAGTGAGAGTCCTGGAATGCGGTGGTCTGGCAAGCAACCGGTAGATCTTCGGGCTGGATAAGGCAGGTGCTGAGCAGGAGCTGATCAGGCAGGTCACACACAGGCAGAGGTCGGCAACGGGCTGGCGGCAACGGTACAAGGGATAAGGCAGGAGACGAGGTCAAACAAGCCGGGGTCAGGTTCAGGCAGCAGTCAAGGGGAGTCCAAAAGGCAAGCCGGGTCACAACGGGTAAACACAACGAGGGTTCAGGAACACAAGGATGATCACGGAACAAGGTAAAGCTGTTTGATCAGGCAGCACCGGGACAATGCAGAGACAGGCTATAAATAGACCGATTGGCGCCAAAACGCCGCGCACGTGCGCGCGCCGATTCGCCGAAGCGCGGCGCGCCCCCGCACGCGCCCGAGCGCGCCCCCGACACCGGCGTGCCCGCCCACACTACCGGGCATGTCAAAGGCAATGCCCGCAAGCGGACGCGCGCTAACGCGGACGCGCGCTAGCGCGAACGCGCGTACGCGCGAACGCCCGGACGCCACCCCGAACGCCACGGCCGGCTGGCCCAGACACACCGGCGCCCCCAGGGACACGCGCCCCAGCACGAACAGGGACACGAGCGCCAACGCGTCCCAGCGCGCCCCGGCGCCCAATCAGGTAACCTTTCTGACAGTGCCCCCTCCTCAAGGGCAGACTCCGGATGCCCAGCTGGGCCATCTTCGAAGAATGAGAGGTTTTGAAGGATTTCAAAAGTTCTTCAGCATGTAAATTGTTTTCCGGTTCCCACGAATTTTCTTCGGGTCCATAGCCCTTCCATTTTACCAGATATTGTACTTGGTTGTGCCTTCTTCTGCAATCTAGAATTGCCTCCACTTCAAACTCCTCTTCGCCATCAACCATAATAGGTTTGGGTGGGCCCACACTGCGACCAGGAAAGAAATTGGGGGTGACCGGTTTCAGGAGGGACACGTGGAACACTGGGTGTACCCTCAAAGAGTCGGGAAGCTCGAGTTCATATGCCACATTATTGATCTTCCTTTTGATCAAGAAAGGACCCAGGTATTTGGGGCCCAGTTTCTTGGATGGGCATGCTAACTTGAGATTAGCGGTGGACAGCCAGACAGAATTGCCAGGTTCAAGGACAAGTTCCCCCCGTCTCTTTCTGTCAAAGATCTTCTTGTAGTCCTCCTGAGCCTTGGTCATGGTTTCCTGCAGCAATTTATTGTTGTTGGAGAAAAAGTCCAAGGTTTCGGATACTGCAGGAACAGGGCATTCGGGGAGTGCTCCAGGCAAGAAGGATGGGTGGAAACCATAATTGGCATAGAACGGAGACTGGTTAGTTGCTGAATGTATTGAGTTATTATATGAGAACTCTGCGATGGGCAGCAAGGAAGCCCAGTCATCCTGGGAGAATGCGGAGAAACAGCGGATGTATTGCTCCACGGTCTGGTTTGTCCGCTCGGTTTGTCCGTTAGACTGAGGGTGGTAAGCCGAAGAAAAGGACAACTCGATCTCAAGGGCGCCACAGAGGGCCCTCCAAAATCTGGAGGTAAACTGGACACCTCTGTCCGAGACTATACTGGTCGGGACTCCATGTAGCCTGACGATTTCTTTAATAAAGATAGAGGCGGTTTCCATGGCTGAAGGGGTGCCCTTCATGGGGAGAAAATGAGCCATTTTAGACAGCCTGTCTACTACGACAAAAATGGACGAAAAACCCTCTGACAGTGGGAGTTCCACGATAAAGTCCATGGAAATCATGGCCCAAGGTCTGTCTGGAACTGGTAATGGTTTCAACAGGCCCCATGCTCTAGTCCGGCTAGTCTTGTTCCTGGCACACGTGTTACAGGACTCCACATATTTTTTGCAATCCTTGGCAAGGTGAGGCCACCAAAAGGTGCGTTGAACAAGGTCAATTGTTTTCCGTGTGCCGAAGTGACCCGCAAGCTTGTGATCATGGCACAGGCTTAGCACTCGTACCTTTAACTCCTCAGGAACCACAATTTTATTCTTGACCCAAAACAGCCCATCCTTGGTACAGGCTTCAGCAGGTGGAGGCATTCCCAAGGAAGCTCGTCTGATCTGTGAAATCAAGTCCTCCTGTAGAATTAGGAAATTTCCAGAGGGGAGAATGGTGTCTGGGGGCAGGGCTTTTTCCGATTCAAGAAACATTCGGGAAAGGGCGTCGGATTTGACATTCTTGGATCCGGGTCTGTAAGTGATGTGGAAAACAAATCGTGAAAAGAAAAGTGCCCATCTTGCCTGCCGGGGTTTCAGTCTCTTGGCTGTTCTTAAATATTCTAAGTTTTTATGGTCTGTGTAGACCAAAATGGGGTGTGCTGCACCCTCCAGGAGATAGCGCCATTCTTCCAGAGCTGCTTTAATGGCAAGAAGTTCTCGGTCACCAACATCATAGTTTCTCTCGGATGGAGAGAGTTTACGAGAAAAGAATCCCACGGGGTACAGGAGTGCTTTGGCACCCTGTCTCTGTGACAGTACAGCTCCAACAGCAACCTCGGACGCATCCACTTCCAGGACGAACGGCAAGGCAGGGTTGGGGTGCTTAAGAATCGTGGCTGACGTAAACAATGTTTTGAGTCTTTCAAAGGCCTCTTGGGCCCTAGGGGTCCAGCGGAACCGACACCCTTGTTTGATAAGTTCTGTAATTGGAGTAATGATAGAGGAAAATCCCTTAATGAACTTCCTATAGAAGTTGGCGAAGCCAATAAAACGCTGAACTCCTTTTTTATCAGTTGGTGCAGGCCAATCCAGGATAGCGGATACTTTCTGTGGATCCATTTTAATGCCATCAGGAGAAATGATCAGACCTAAGAACTGGATGGATTGACGCTCGAATTCACATTTTTCGAGTTTGGCGTAAAGGCCATGTTGTCTCAGCCGGGAGAGTACATTTCGTACGTGTTCACGGTGCTCCGTCAGAGAGGCAGAAAAAACCAGGATGTCATCCAGGTAGACAATGACATATAAGTCCAGTAGGTCGTGAAAGACATCGTTGACAAAGTGTTGAAAGGTTGCCGGCGCATTGCACAGACCAAAAGGCATGACAAGATACTCGTAATGTCCAAATCGAGTGCGAAAGGCTGTCTTCCACTCGTCTCCTTCTCTTATGCGAATTAAATTATAGGCCCCACGGAGGTCTAACTTAGTGAAAACGGTAGCAGATCCTAGTCTCTGAAATAATTCAGGAACCAAAGGTAGCGGGTATCTGTTCTTGATAGTGATCTTGTTAAGTTCCCGATAATCAATGCAGGGACGTAAGGAGTGATCCTTCTTTTCCACGAAGAAGATGCCTGCCCCAGCTGGAGACGTGGAAGGACGAATGAACCCTTTCTTTAGGTTCTCGTCTATATAGGTTTTCAAGGTGCCCAGCTCCTGCACAGTTAGAGGGAAGATCCTCCCAAAAGGGACTTCGGTACCCGGTAAAAGTTCTATTGGGCAGTCATAGGATCTATGTACCGGTAAGGTTTCTGCTCCCTTTTTACTAAATACGTCCAGGAAATCCCGGTATGGTTCAGGAAGATCTGGGTAGAGCTTAGTTTCCGAGTCCAAACACAGGCATTGGGAAGAGGTTGTGGAGGTCCCCCGTAAGCAGTTTTGTTTACAATACTCAGAAGAGAACTGAATTTTGCCTGTAGCCCAGTTGATACTAGGGTTGTGAGCCTGTAACCAAGGTATTCCTAGGATAACTGGGAAAAGAGGAGAGGAGATGACATCTAGACGTAACAGTTCCTGATGTTCTGGGCCAATAGTGGCCAACAAGGGAACCGTTTCCTGGGTAACGGGTCCGGAGCGGAGGGTGGAACCGTCCGCTAGAAAGACTGCCAGTCCTTGAGTTTTGGTTTGAGTGGGGATATGGTGAGTTTCAACAAAAGTCCGATCAATGAATCCACTGCAAGCTCCCGAGTCAACGATGACCGGTACTGGGATGCTCCTTCCAGGTAACTGTAAGACAATGGAAAAGGTTAAATGGTTACCGGTACTAGGTAGGACAGGCGCACACAATGAGGAAGACGGCAGGCACTTACGTCTTTTATTGGGACATGCTTTAGCAAAGTGACCAGGCTCTCCACAATACAAGCACAGGTTGAGTGTGCGTCTTCGTGTCTTTTCTTCTGGGGTCAGAGAAGGACGGAGCAACCCCAACTGCATGGGTTCCGAACCCTCCTGGGCTGGAGCAGACAAGACAGGCGGAGCTTGGTTTGGGGCACTAGGGGCTCTGGGCAGCATCCAGGTGAGGCGTGGGTGGTTCACAGATCTCTCAGAGCGTCTTTCCCTGAGACGGCGGTCAATTTGAATTGACAAATTGATCAGCTCCTCTAGTGTCTGAGGCACCCCTACTCGTGCTAATTCATCCTTTAGGGAGTCTGACAATCCCAGCCGATATTGGTGACGCAAGGCTGCGTCATTCCACTCCGTGTCTGCACTCCAACGCCTAAACTCCACAGCATAATCTTCGGCCGCTCTGCGACCTTGTTGAAGGGAGTGCAGGGCGGCTTCTGCAGTGGCTGTTAGCTGAGGATCCTCATATAGCTGGGACATGGCTAGGAAGAAGTCACTCAGGGAGTCAAGAGATCGGGCCTTTTGCTCCAGGAGGTGGTGAGCCCAAGTTTGTGGCTCGCCTGTCAGCAAGGATATGACGAACCCCACTTTAGTACTTTCCAGGGAGAACGTACGGGGTTGTAGGGCAAAGTAGAGTTCGCACGCGTTACGGAACGCCCGGAACTTACTGCGATCTCCAGAAAACTTTTCGGGTGGAGGTACTCTGGGTTCTGGTGGGAGCATCACTACGGAAGGTACTGAGGCAGGGTTGGATACTGCTCCAGGAGGAGAAGCTGTGAGGGCCTGGACCTGTCCTTCCAGTCTGGTGTAGCCTTCCTGTAGGCTTTTAACAGCTTGCGTGAGGCCCGCTAGGTGCCTGCATAGTTCATCCATAGGGGAGGCCCCCTGCCCGGACTCAGTCATGGCTGCCTGATACTGTCAGGTCCCACACTTACCAGACAGGTGAGTCCGCTTGGGCAGAGGGTAGGCTCCCTTACGTATCCGATTCGGGGCCCCTGGTAGAGTAGACAGGAGGCCCGCGAATGCGGAGTGGTATGAGGGCCTGAAGTGAGAGTCCTGGAATGCGGTGGTCTGGCAAGCAACCGGTAGATCTTCGGGCTGGATAAGGCAGGTGCTGAGCAGGAGCTGATCAGGCAGGTCACACACAGGCAGAGGTCGGCAACGGGCTGGCGGCAACGGTACAAGGGATAAGGCAGGAGACGAGGTCAAACAAGCCGGGGTCAGGTTCAGGCAGCAGTCAAGGGGAGTCCAAAAGGCAAGCCGGGTCACAACGGGTAAACACAACGAGGGTTCAGGAACACAAGGATGATCACGGAACAAGGTAAAGCTGTTTGATCAGGCAGCACCGGGACAATGCAGAGACAGGCTATAAATAGACCGATTGGCGCCAAAACGCCGCGCACGTGCGCGCGCCGATTCGCCGAAGCGCGGCGCGCCCCCGCACGCGCCCGAGCGCGCCCCCGACACCGGCGTGCCCGCCCACACTACCGGGCATGTCAAAGGCAATGCCCGCAAGCGGACGCGCGCTAACGCGGACGCGCGCTAGCGCGAACGCGCGTACGCGCGAACGCCCGGACGCCACCCCGAACGCCACGGCCGGCTGGCCCAGACACACCGGCGCCCCCAGGGACACGCGCCCCAGCACGAACAGGGACACGAGCGCCAACGCGTCCCAGCGCGCCCCGGCGCCCAATCAGGTAACCTTTCTGACACATCATAACATCACGCCCGGGCCTCCGACGGTCATAGAGATGACTGGGGACCATATGGGCTGGACGTGATTGAGCTAGATGTGGTTAAGGTCATCACAGAGGACAACGGGGCACCCTTTAGGTCTAGAGGAAAAGAGATTTAATCTCCAAATACAGAAAGGTTTCTTCACAGTAAGAGCTGTGAAAATGTGAAACAGACTCCCTCAAGAACTGGTTCTGGCCAACTCAGTAGATTACTTTCCTAAATGTACATAACTGGGTACTAACGTCTATAGGTAAAGTTGATCCAGGGAATATCCAATTGCCTCTTGGGGGATCAGGAAGGAATTGTTTCCCCTGCTGGAGCAAATAGGATCATGCTTTGCAGGGTTTTTTTTTTCCTTCCTCTGGATCACCTGTTGGCATAGGATTGTGTATATTGTATTGTATGATTTTTTTCCCCCCTTTTATTGGTTGAACTAGTTGAAAGTGTGTCTTTTTTTCAACCAGACTAACTATATATGTAATTAGGCTGAGAACATCTAGCAGCAGAAAAAGTACTGTGGGAGAATCAGCTTGAATGTAGCAATGAAGCAAAAGCTGGCTTTGTTATTTTTAGTTTTATTGGACAATTCTATTTATCTAACTATTGGCTGGAGTCATGCTTTAATAATAACAGAATAACTTTAAAAAAAGGAGAAAAATGTTGAACACAAACGTAAGCATAAATCCTAGGAAAAAGATCTAAACCTTTTTGGGCCCTGAGAGATAATCTTTTCCTCTTCAATTTCAAAACCTTCAAGAAACTCAGTATAGTTTTTACACATTTAAAAATGACAATCTTGAGCGTCTCAGTTGATAAATGTCAAAAGAACTTCATGGATACAAATATCCTGGGATACACAGAGGCTCACTAATTTTATAACTGCCCTGAGCCAAGCTGCATCTTAAAGCAGCCCTAGGCGATGAAAACTACAGACTTTTCACTCTTCTAAGACTTCCATACAGGATGCCTGATTTATTTATTTTGATTCGCGAACACTTTCAAAAAGAATGCCCAATATGTTAAAGTGGAGGTCCGCCCACCGCTGCAAAAATTAAAAGCCAGCAGCTGCACATACTGCAGCTGCTGACTCTTAATAATCGGACACTTACCTGTCCTGGAGTCGGCATCGCAGCTGATGTTTCCATCAGCTGTCGGGTGCATGCCGCCTCCATTGCGAGCAAGGGAACTCGGCAGTGAAGCCTTATGGCTTCATGCCGGGAACACTACTGCGCATGCGTGAGGCCAACTCGTCTCTCCTACTGGCCCGGCAACCGGGGAAGGAGGAGGGAGGAGGAGGTAGCCCAGGCGGTGACGTCAATACCCGCGGCTGAGGCTCCCGGAAGTGGGAACAGGATACCTGTGAAAGACAGGTATCCTTTCCCCCTCCCCCCGAAAGGTGCCAAATTTGGCACCAGAGGGGGGCAGGAGTATGAGTGGAAGTTCCACTTTTGGGTGGAACTCCGCTTTAAGGAACACAAGCCCTTCCAGTGAATATCTGGTAAACCTATAAAAAATGTAAAAAGAAAAGGTACTCTTTATCCTATAGGTCTGGGTGTGTTCACAATGGGGATCTTATACGGTCATAACTGGTGTAGTAAAAAGGGTGATATTATAAGGTTTTTCCACTAGAGTTGCAGTTATAGTTTGCTATTATTTTTCATGGGTCAGTTTGTACTAAGACATTTGCAGTTGCAAACAAATGATGTCTACACTTACTTGTGTGTTCTTAGTGACTTGGGTGAATGCACCCTTTCACAGATGAAGGGACACAAATCCATCATGTACATGCTTTAAAGTTCAGGTTCTGACCAGAACTGTGGATTGACATACTTCTTGCCCTATTCAGGGACAATTCTTAAAAATACTTGCTTTCTTTAATAAACGTGTTAATTTTTTTATGGTAAAGTATCCCGCTGAAATGAAATTTTGACAGAACAAAGAAATGAGTCTTCTCTTTTGTTGACAAAGAAAACTGTCAGAAACCATTTTAAAATGTTCTGTGATGAAAGTTTCAGTTTATGAATTTTGTCACCTGTAGGTATATCCTTGATAAAGAGTAAAAAACTCCCAATATCATTTTGAAAAACTATTAGGAACTTTTGCACACATCTGCTCTACAAACATGCAATCATACTACCACAATGCTAACATTAAAGCCCAAAACCAAAAATGTAATATATTGCAGCCTATCAATCATTAGATGTAGTGGTTGCATTAGTTTGCTTTTTTTAGGCTTTTCCCCCTCTGTTTTCCCCTGGTGATCTGGCCAGTAGCACACCTCAAGTATTATACAGGCACCACTCTGGATGAAGGAGCACAGGGGGCAGATTTGGACAGCAGTATTGTCAGTCTGGGGTGAGAAGAGTGATAGAAGTACTAGCAGATTTAAACACAGTAACAAACTGAAGCTGAACTCCAGCTAATACTTTATAATTAGTTACAGGAAACAGTTTTTTCCATTTTGGGATATAGGTTTTACATAAATAAATAAAAGCTGATCATTTAAGCAATGTTAAATGGTTTGTCTCATCTCTGTAACTGCAAGAGAGCTTTTCTGCTGGAAAAAAAAAAATCAGGCTTCCTGACTGGATCACCAGGTGAAAATAGAAGAAAGAAAGCTAAACCACTCGGAGCCCGCGCTATAGCCGAAAGACGGCTACAGCGCAGGCTTAAAATGTTGGGAGGGCGTACATGGATGTCCTCCTGTTCTCGTGTTGCCTGTGCATCCTTGGGACTCGGCTGATCACTAATTGGGGTAAAGGGCCAATCATAGCAGGCCCTTTACCACGTGATCAGCTGTTAGCTAATGAAGTAAACAGAAGCCGGTTATCAGCTTTTTTCCCCCCTCGCGCTGTCAGCATTAACCGGCTTCTGATAGGGGGATATCGGTACAGTTAGTGCTCACCAGTGCTGCAAATCAGTGCCCTCTAGTGCTGCTAATCAGTGCCCACCAGTGCCACCTATCAGTGCCCATCAGTGCTGCCAATCAGTGTCCATTACTACCTCATCATCAGGTTCACTTATCAGTGCCACCTCTCTGTGCTGCCTATCAGTACCACCTATCAGTGCCCATCAGTGCCACCCATCGTTGCAGCCTCATCAGCGCTTCCTGATCAGTGCCCATCAGTGCTACCTCATCAGTGCCGCCTCATCAGTGGCCATCAGTGCAGCCTATCAGTGCTCATCAGTGCCCATCAGTGAAGGTGAAAAATTATCTTTTTGCAAAATTTTATAACAAAATAGGAAAACTTTTAGTATTTTTTTTTCAAAATTTTCTTTTTTTGTCTGTTTAGCAAAAAAAAAAAAAAACAGCAGTGATTAAATACCACCAAACGAAAACTTTATTTGTGTGGAAAAATGATAAAAATGTCACATGGGTACAGTCTAGCATGACCATTCAAAGTGTGAGAGCGCTGAAACCTGAAAATTGTACTGGTCAGAAGTCCAGCTAGTCCAGTAAAAAGGAAACTAATGCAGCCATCAGATCTAAGAATTGGTAAGTTGCAATATAATGTTTGCTTTTGGGTTTAACACTGCTTTAAGAAAGGCTGGAAAAAAGAACAGCATTAGAACCTATATGAACTGTACAATATTCTAGGAAATCCTTCAGAACAATGTCATATTACAACCCTTCGGTAATATTTATGACTTCATCTGCTTCATCTGTTGACATCTGTTTTCCAGTTTTATTCATGAAATGCATGAACATAAATGAATAAGTGGAAAGGAGCAAAAGATTTTTCTTTTGTTCTAAAATTTGCACATACTCAAAGCAGAACTCTATTCCAACCAATGTGACATCTTGTTTTAACTGTGATCTGTTGAAATCCATCAATTCACAGTCCCATCAACAATGTATTCCCTTTCTTTGCAATGGTCAAGCAGCAAATGTGCAATGCCATATTTGACATCCCACAAATTATATATTACCCACTGTGCTCTGTGCCCCCACTGGGCAATTTAACCAAGAAACATGTCAGGGCATGGTGGGACATAGTGCCTACTGAAAAAAATTTCAAATACATTTTGATCCCAAGAAGACCAAGATGGGAAGTGGCTCCACAAGATGGTCTTAATGGGCACTGTGAGAAAAGCCACAGCCAGACACTACATAGGTCCCAGGTTCAAATGCTGGCACATGGCTTTTGATGACTTAAAAGAGAAGTAAAGGATTCTTTTATTTTTTTAAGTTCATACTTACCTCGGTCCGATGCTGCATCTGTCCCCCAGCGCCTCTTCACTGAGAACCGAGCGATCCAACACCGCCAATCGCTTGGTTCTCACAGCTCCCTGAGCAGAAAACTGTAGTCTGTCAGTCATGGCTCTCTGTTCTGCTCCTTCCTCATTGGAGTGCTGAGCTGTGGAGGGAACGGGGGCGGCCAGCTCAGGCTCTCAGCAGCTCGCTGAGAGGTTGAGCCGGGTGTCAGTCCAGGCATCTGATTTTATTGTTGCGATGACGCGGTGCCTGGAATGACATCCGTCACGTCAGCAGAGAGCGGACTTTAGACCACTGTATTGGTGTCACTGGTCCCCATAAAGCGTCACTTAGTGTTCAGTTTGTCCACCGCAATGTCACAGTCCCGCTAAAAATCGCTGATTGACCTTATTACAGCCCCTTCCTTCTCTGAATGTAAACAGTGAGTGGTTGGTACCATTCATAAATGTGTCCATTTATCACTGAAACATAGTAAACTGTGTTTACTATGCTTTCGTTTTTAAACAAAAAGGAGCCACTGGGGGTGAATTACTAAGAAGAAGGCACTGCACCAGTTCATACATTAATTGGTGCTTCGGAAAAGTCATGAATCGAACGTGCGAACCAGCGCGCATTGATGCGCAAATAGCGATAATAAATACCCGCATATGTAAACTGCAACTGTCGCTAGGGTAACTGCAGTTTTCTCATTGATAATAGCACACGCCCAATACAATTGGTTAATTTCACCTCATTGAATGTGTCTTGTTAGGCAATTAGTAGGTGTACTCAGTTAACCACTTCCGGACCGCCGCACGCCAATATACGTCCTTACTTTGAAGAGGGATATCTTTGGTATAGCAGCAGCTGGCTGCCATAACCCCAGTATCCTCTTCTTCAGTGGGTGGTCTGGATTCCGATAAAAGTGGTCTCTGCGGCAGATTTGCAGTGAGATCACTTTGATCGGCGGCGGGAGAGGGCCCCTTCACCGATCTCCGGTGCCCTCTGCTGCTTACCAGAGCTGCCTTCCTGGGTATGGAGACGAGTGAGGGGAAGATGGCCCCCACCCATCTCCATACCATTGCAGGGCAGAAGCGACATCAAAACGTCACTTCCGCCCTCTTAAAGGGCCATTTTTTTTTTTTTTTAATTACAATTTTTTTTTATTGCATTTTAGTGTAAATATGAGATATGAGATCTGCAGTCAAAACAACCTTAGATTTAAGAGGTCCTGTCATGCATTTTTCTATTACAAGAGATGTTTACACTCCTTGTAATAGAAATAAAAATGGCACAATTTTTTTAATGGTAAAATAAATAATAATAAAAAAATTTAAACGCGCCCCGCCCTGCCGAGCTAGCGTGCAGAAGCGAACCCATAAGTGAGTAGCACTCACATATGAAAACGGTGTTCAAACCACACACGTGAGGTAGTGCCGCAATCGGTAGAGCGAGAGTAATAATTCTAGCCCTAGACCTCCTCTCTAACTCAAAACATACAACCTGTAGAATTTTTTGAACGTTGTCTATGGAGATTTTTAAGGGTAAAAGTTTGTTGCCATTCCACGAGCGGGCGCAATTTTGAAGCGGACATGTTGAGTATCAATTTACTCGGCGTAACATTATCTTTCATAATATAAAAAAAATTGGTCTAACTTTACTGTTGTCTTATTTTTTAATTAAAAAATGTGTATTTTTTCCAAAAAAAGTTTGCTTGTAAGACCGCTGTGCAAATACAGTGTGACATGTATTGCAACAACCGCCATTTTATTCTCTAGGGTGTTAGAAAAAAAATGTATAATGTTTGGGGGTTCTAAGAAATTTTCTAGCAAAAAAAGCTGTTTTTAACATGTAAACAACAAATCTCAGAAAGTGGCTCAGTCCTTAAGTGGTTAATTAACCCTTTTGATGCTAATCTCATTCCTATCACTTCTAATATATCTTGAAATGTGTTTTTTTCCTTTTTTAAACCCAAATCTTTCAATACATTACAAAGAACAGAGAAGCACAGCTTTTAGTTTATGACTGCCTATGTCATTTCTTGAGGTGCTAAAATGGCAGGGCAGTACAAAACCCCCCCAAATGACCCCATTTTGGAAAGTAGACACCCCAAGGAAATTGCTGAGAGGCATGTTGAGCCCATTGAATATTTATTTTTTTTGTCCCAAGTGATTGAATAATGACAAAAAAAAAAAAAAAATTTACAAAAAGTTGTCACTAAATGATATATTGCTCACACAGGCCATGGGCATATGTGGAATTGCACCCCAAAATACATTCAGCTGCTTCTCCTGAGTACGGGGATACCACATGTGTGGGACTTTTTGGGAGCCTAGCCGCGTACGGGGCCCCAAAAACCAAGCACCGCCTTCAGGATTTCTAAGGGCATAAATTTTTGATTTCACTCCTCGCTGCCTATCACAGTTTTGAAGGCCATAAAATGCCCAGATGGCACAAACCCCCCCCAAATGACCCCATTTTGGAAAGTAGACACCCCAAGCTATTTGCTAAGAGGCATGGTGAGTATTTTGCAGCTCTCATTTGTTTTTGAAAATGAAGAAAGACCAGAAAAATTTTTTTTTTTTTTCTTTTTTCAATTTTCAAAACTTTGTGACAAAAAGTGAGGTCTGCAAAATACTCACTATACCTCTCAGCAAATAGCTTTGGGTGTCTACTTTCCAAAATGGGAACATTTGGGGGGGTTTTGTGCCACCTGGGCATTCCATGGCCTCCGAAACTGTGATAGGCAGTGAAGAGTGAATTCAAAAATTTACGCCCTTAGAAAGCCTGAAGGCGGTGCTTGGTTTTCGGGGTCCCGTGCGCGGCTAGGCTCCCAAAAAGTCTCACACATGTGGTATCCCCGTACTCAGGAGAAGCAACAGAATTTATTTTGGGGTGTAATTTCACATATTCCCATGGCATGTTTGAGCAATATATCATTTAGTGACAACTTTGTGCAAAAAAAAAAAAAAAAAAAAAATTTGCCTCTTTCCTGCAACTTGTGTCACAATATAAAATATTCCATGGACTCGACATGCCTCTCAGCAAATAGCTTGGGGTGTCTACTTTCCAAAATGGGGTCATTTGGGGGGGGGGTTGAACTGTCTTGGCATTTTATGCACAACATTTAGAAGCTTATGTCACACATCACCCACTCTTCTAACCACTTGAAGACAAAGCCCTTTCTGACACTTTTTGATTACATGAAAAAATTATTTTTTTTTGCAAGAAAATTACTTTGAACCCCCAAACATTATATATTTTTTAAAGCAAATGCCCTACAGATTAAAATGGTGGGTGTTTCATTTTTTTTTTTCACACAGTATTTGCGCAGCGATTTTTCAAACGCAT
Source organism: Aquarana catesbeiana (assembly GCF_042186555.1). NCBI lineage: Eukaryota > Metazoa > Chordata > Amphibia > Anura > Ranidae > Aquarana > Aquarana catesbeiana. The sequence continues at coordinate 107,122,735 of NC_133334.1, forward strand.
TTTTTGTGGAAAAAACACACTTTTTAAAATTTTAATGCACTAAAACACACTATATTGCCCAAATGTTTGATGAAATAAAAAAGATGATCTTAGGCCGAGTACATGGATACCAAACATGACATGCTTTAAAATTGCGCACAAACGTGCAGTGGCAACAAAATTAATACATTTTTAAAAGCCTTTAAAAGCCTTTACAGGTTACCACTTTAGATTTACAGGTCTACTGCTAAAATTACTGCCCTCGATCTGACGTTCGCGGTGACACCTCACATGCATGGTGCAATTGCTGTTTACATTTGACGCCAGACCGACGCTTGCGTTCGCCTTAGCGCGAGAGCAGGGGGGACAGGGGTGCTTTTTTTTTTTTTTTTTTTTTTTTTTTTTTCTTTATTATTTTTTTGCTTTTTTATCTTATTTTTAAACTGTTCCTTTCATTTTTTTTTTTTTTTAATCATTTTTATTGTTATCTCAGGGAATGTAAATATCCCCTATGATAGCAATAGGTAGTGACAGGTACTCTTTTTTGAAAAAATTGGGGTCTATTAGACCCTAGATCTCTCCTCTGCCCTCAAAGCATCTGACCACACCAAGATCGGTGTGAAAAAATGCTTCCCCAATTTCCCAATGGCGCTGTTTACATCCGGCGAAATCTAAGTCATAAAATGCTCGTAGCTTCCGGTTTCTTAGGCCATAGAGATGTTTGGAGCCACTCTGGTCTCTGATCAGCTCTATGGTCAGCTGGCTGAATCAGCGGCTGCATTCTCAGGTTCCCTGTTGAGAAAGGAGAGCCAGAGAAAAACACGGAAGACGGTGGGGGGGGCATTCCCTCCCACTGCTTGTAAAAGCAGTCTAGAGGCTAATTAGCCGCTAGGATTGCTTTTACATGAAAGCCGACCGCTGGCTGAAAAGAATGATACCAAGATGATACCTAAACCTGCAGGCATCATTCTGGTATAACCATTCAAAGTCGTGAATGGCGTACCTGAAGACAAAAAAATGGTTAACAATAAAGCACAGTGAACAGTAAAGTATAAAAAATTGCATACCTGAAAAGCAAACATGATAAAACATAATAACAATAAAACATTGCAGAATAGAATACAGTAAAAAAGAGCAGAACAATAGAGAGAGAGAATAGAGAGAGAGAGAACACTAAAACGACAACTATTTATTTTTTTTTATTTTTGTTGGTGTTTTTTTTTTTGTTTTACACTTTTTTTTGTAACTGTAACTTTTATAACTGTAACCGGTTCCAGGTTTGGGTCTCTCAAAATGCGATGGCATCTTGGGAGACCCTGTGAAAGTGTGTCCTAGTCTGTGCAATGCTGTACCCTACGCTAATACTCAACTAGTGCATGGTAGCGTTCAAAACATTCACCAATGCAAAGACCAGGATTGTCAGGACAGGAGGGACAATAATAGCGGGGTCACGCCTATATCTGCGCTTGCTGCAGACATGACATCTTTTTTGGGGGGGGTCGTTGGGTAGGGGTACTCGGGAGGATATAAAGAAAATGCCTCTCATGCAGCCGACTGCATTTGGTTGGGGATGTGAATGGGGGAAGTACAGGTGCTGCAGAAGTGGTGGGTTCCCAATTAGGATTGGCGAATGCAGCAGGAAGGGCACTATGGGCACGACGGGCCTGTGTTTGTCTTCTTGGTGGCAGCGGGACACTACTTGTGCTTGCCACCTCACCAGCTTGAACTGCACTTATGGGACTCGCCACGTCACCAAGTGTTACTGCAGTGCTGGTTTGACTACGACCGGGGTGTACTAGGCCGCTGGTGCTTGCCAGTTCACCAAAACGCTACAAAAAAAACTGTTAGCGATCGCAGGGATCAGGCCTGACTCTGCGAACGCTGCAGTTATGCGTTTAGTGTTTTGTAAGTGACAGTGATCGATCGATACTGCACTTGGGTGGGCTGGGCCGGGCCAGGCGGAGGGGCAAAATGCAGGTGCTAGCAGGTATCTGGGCTGATCCCGCTAACACTGCGTTTTTGGGAATCCTAAACTGCTGGGGACGCTAGTATAGATCTGATCGGATCAGATATTGATGCGTTCAGATACTATACCACTAAGGGAGGCGTATGCTGCGTGCGTGGGTGTTAGCGCTACTGGCGCAAATCTGACGCTGCTTGGGGCGACGCATATCACCGCCGGGCGATCGGGGGGCTAAACCTTTATTCGATAATAAACGGCGGGTGCCCTGACACTATAAAAAATAAACAAACTAACCAGCATCACCCGTAACGGTTATACAGTGATCAGTGGTGAAAGGGTTAACTAGGGGGCAATCAAGGGGTTAAAACCTTTATTAGATAGTATATGCGGGTCCCTGTCGCTATAAAACGCTGACGGCGAACCTAAATATTTACGTCCCTAACTAGCGTCACCAGTGACACTAATACAGCGATCAGAAAAATGATCGCTTAGCGACACTGGTGACAGGGGGTGATCAAGGGGTTAAAACTTTATTAGGGGGGGTTAGGGGGGTACCCTAGACCTACAGGGGGCTAATACTCACTGACCTAACACTTCTAACTGTCACAAACTGACACCAATCAGTAATCAGGAAAAAAAAACCAAAACAGCTTGGTGTCAGTTTGTGACAGGGGGGGGGTGATTGGGGGGCGATCGGGGGGGGATCGGGGGTGTTTAGTGTGCCTGGCATGTTCTACTGTGTGTGTTTGTGTTTTACACTTACTTGGATGTCTTCTCTCCTCGGCGTCGGAACGGAAACTGCCGAGCCGAGGAGAGATGACATCACATCCTCTGCCTGTGTGTACTATACAGAGGCAGGGGATGTTTCTCATTGGCTGGGAGCGATCGCGAGGGGGGGGCCACGATCGGATGGCCTCCCCCTCATCTCTGATCGCTGCCAGACAAATGCCGACCGCCGCTGGCACCGGGGGGGGGGTCCTATCGGACCCCCCCGCCCGCGGGAAGGCAATTACGTACCAGGTACGTGATTTTGCCTGCCCGTGCCGCTCTGTTCACGTATATATGCGTGAGGCAGTCGGCAAGTGGTTAAAGGTGACCATACACTGCATTCAGTTAGATTCTAAATAAATTCGATTTAGTGCAAGAGCTTGTTTGATTTCCTATAATTTGAATTAATTGTTCAAGTGCGTCTTCCTATTACCTATTTTGCCTAAATATCGAGTTGTACAGAGATTAGCCAATCAGATTGCATAGTGCATGACCATCTTAAAGTGGATGTAAAACCGAAAAAAAATTTTTATTATTTTTTTTTCATATATTATACTGTAGAGTATAAGATTTCCTATCATTTGAGTCCAGTCTTGCCACACAGAGTTAATCCATCTCTGAGCAATCCTCTTTTATTGTTCAGTGACAGGTGATTTACATATCTTGTGCACTAGCCTAAGAGACATGCAGTATTTTTTTAATTCTCTCCCACTCCTTTCTTCAGCAGCTCTGCAAGGATTGGCTGTTCCACACCTCAGCATGATTTGGCATGCTGAAGTCATGTGGTTACTTTCCTGTCTTTTCACTGGATGTTAGAGATCATAGCAGAAGTTCAGTGTTAGAAATACACAGGAGAAAATGCATATTGACAAGGGGAGTGTAGAGGTGGGCGGGGAGTCTACTGACATCACGACTCCACCCACCAAGCTCCAGACAACAGACCCACCCACAGAATCTGCAGTTTTTCGGGTCTAATAACAGACTGAGGGGAGACATTTGACAGGTAAAGATACATGCAGGAGGCGTGTATATCCTTATAGATAACCCCTATGGCAGTAGTTTAGAAAGGATGACATTGGGTTTACATCCACTTTAAGTGCCAAATTTGGAATGTAGATGTGCCATGACCCACTTGTATTTTCCAAACAATATTTCTTGGGCATTATACAAGGCAATGAAAAACCACCTTTTTTTTCAAGACATGCTAGAGCGATAAGGAATCTTCAAACTATGGCTCTCCAGCTGTTGCGGAACTACACATCCTAATGCCTGGTTGTTGCAGTTTTGTTAATAAGTTGTTTTGCAGATGCATGCTCAATCCAAGTAATGCATTTTACACACCCCCCAAACAATATTCATGCAACAGATTTCCCAGCTGCAGCTTAACTAGGCTGATTGGCATGGTTAAACAAAAAAGGTCTGATTTGTCTAAAAGCTACTTTATTGGTGTCTTCATGGTAGCATATGCATGGATTGTGCATATGTTGCCATGGATAGGCATCAGGAAAGGAAAATTACAGCGAGGTAAGCAATTTTCCATTTTAGCGCAGTGGTTCTCAGCCCCAGTCCTTAAGAACCCCCGACAGGACATGTTTTGGGAAATTTATCTTAGCTAAAATAGCTGTCCAAAATACCAAGCCATTGCACCTGTGCAAGATGAAGATAAACCTGCAAACATGGGCTGTTGGGGGTACATGAGGACAGGGTTGAGAACCATTGATTTAGAGCACTGAGCTAAAATCTAGCTCAAGACAATCCTAGTCTAATTGTGGGCATTTGAGGGAAACCAGGTGAGTGTTAGAACCCCTGCTTGTCTTTTTTAGGTTGGGCTTTGTGTCCCTTTTCTGAAAATTGGCTTCACTTCCTGTCACATAGACAAACAGGAAGTAAGGGTAAAACCTTACCAATGTCTTTCCTTGGGGACACACAGGTCAATCTAACTAGTGTCCCCATTAGGCAAATTGCACTCTAGCACTTTGTTGTGTATACCCCAAATAATTAGGTATTTTGGGGTTTATTAAGCAATCTGGCCTCTTTTCAAGGCAAGGTAAAGAATGCAAACTTTATATAACATAGGTTTGTGTGCTAATGAGGCAATTGAAAACACATAAACTACATATATAATAGTCCTCTGCGCTACTAAATAACCATACAAACTATATAATGAGTGGAAATGCTGCAAAATCTAAAAAGTGTTCGCAATTACACAATTAAACAGAATTAAGGTATACAGTGATCTTGCGCAAAACCTTCTAAATAAAAAACCTTCTAAATAATAATAAACAGTGTAACAAACATAAATGTGAAATATTGATTAATTATAAAAAATAAAGTCCATTCATGTGATTCATTCGGTCCGCGATGTGCTCCGGCCACGCCCTGTGTGTTACGTCATGTTATTGTCCCCTGAGGAAGGCACGTGGCGTAATGTGTAGGGCATGGCCGGAGCACATCATGGACCGGAAGTGACGTGAGAGGCGGCGTGAACACCAATATTTGTCTCTTTTAAAACGCATCTTTATTTTAGTTGTGTAAGCAGGCATTTTTTAGTCTAAATAAATGGTTTTAAGTGATAATGCACCATTAGAGGCTTGTTTACTTTGCATAGTGAACAGAATATCCTTTATGTGAGGAGGAATACTTGTGGGAAGCCGTAGCGGAGGAAGAAAAGTGAGCTGATCTCCCCCTTTGGATTGACATCCAAGGCTTATGTTATATGCCTATGAGGTGAGAGTTCTGTGAGCACAGAGGTGTTGGTGATAGCGACTGTGTCGTCTGAAAAACCACTAATAGACTACTCTTTTCACTATTCACATTACTTGGATTACTGGATGAATAACATGAATGGACTTTATTTTTTATAATTAATCAATCTTTCACATTTATGTTTGTTACACTGTTTATTATTATTTAGACACTGAAGGTTTTGCGCAAGATCACTGTATACCTTAATTGAAAACACATGCACAGTCCATGAAACACTCAAAATGCAAGTTCACCCAATGTTGAGACAGAACTTCAAAGTGGTTACACCTGTTAACGATGTCCCTAAATTACTAACCCAAAAAACACACTCTCTGAGCATTAGTAATAAGGGGGTAGTGGCTGCGCTGTAATAGGGGGGAAGGGGGAGGAGTGGGGATCGACAGGGGGGTAGGACTATGCTAAAAAATAATAAAAGTCATGTGACCGTGGTGAAATAAGGCAAACTCAACTATGGGTGTATAATCAAATACAATTAAAATATAAAAGTATAAGCACAAACACAATAACTGTATATATATAAAATAAATATATATATACCAGCAAAAATCATATGCAAGGATAGGTGAATCTACTAGAGAAAAGGCATAAATCAAAAGTCTATCGTGATAACATAAGAAATACCTCCAATAACATTACTAGAACCTTGTCTGTAGCACAAATATAAAATGATCAACAAATAAATCCACACATGAAATAATAAATAATGTGAATACAAAGTGAAAAAAGGTGTCCATAAACAGTAGTCCCAGTGATTGGTGTTGGTGTCCCGCCAACACTTGGCGAAAAAAATACCATAAAAATAAAAAATGATAATAGTAAAAAATGACACAAACTAAAGCAATCCCACCACCAAATTTAACAATCCTGGATGTGAATACGATGTTGAATGAATCAGGGGAAAGGAAGAACCAGTGTGCTGACAGGTGGGGGCACCTTCGTGTTCCCAGGCCCCTTACCTTACGGCTGTAAGGTATACAGCATATGCCAAAGAGGCTCCACAGGCGGGGGAGTTCAGCAATACCGCAGATAACGTTGATTGATGTTGCCGTGTATCATATATGAAAAAACAAAGAGCGAATGCTACATAGTATGATACCGTTTGGTTTAGAGGCACAGGTGGGAGAGAGGAGAGGGGGGTTTGCACTCACTTTTAATCAATGAGCGCACGCCTCAACCCACGAACGCCGAGCTCGTATAGTCCCAAGTTCTGGATCATCTGAGGGACTCTCCCCGCTTTCAAATCCACCACCCGTTATGCAGAGTTGTTTAGTGCGGTATATAAAAAACAGAAACCGCACATAGCATAATCCCGTCTAGCACATACTTTATTAAAATATCTCTAAAACTCGTACACTTACATTTAAAAACAGCTGGGGGGTAAAACATCCACGAGCGCCGAGCTCGTCACGTCCAGCTAGTGTGTGGCAGCGTCCCGTGCTCCTGACGCGTATCGTCACGTCACGTGACTTCTTCAGAGGATAGCACGGGATAGAAAGCCAATGTTTATAAAGGGTCCCCGTGTGATGGACGCACGGCGGCCATTTTTCCGAAGGACGCTGATGTAAACAATATGACAGGCAAACGGCGGCCATTTTCCCAGAGCCACTCTACATACAGAGTGTCAAAAGGTGCAGTAGGTCAAATTATTTAAAACGCAATTGATAATAAAATGAACGTAATGTCCGATGGACGGCCCAAGACTGTAATGGAAATCACAAAGAACTTGCTTGTGCAAATAATATATGTATATGTGCTACATTATGTGAATACATCGAACGACTATTGTAAAGCTCATAGGCTAATCCATATAAGCAGAAAAAAACAGAAGGAGTGTTATAAAAGAGAATTATAAAAGAGGATGAATATATATAGATAGATAGTCATGGAGACTGCAAACTGAGCAGCTGGTGGCCATATACAAAGTCCGCCATGCTGTACAGTATCCATTTAAGATAGTGTATAAATGGTGCCACCTATTTGGAAATGGCCATTATATCTAGTGGGGACATAGTCAACCCGTCATTGCGGGGATAGATAAAGGAAAATGCTGGACTAAGGGACATGAGTGTTAGTAATGTAACAAGTACTATAAAAAGGCTCCCGTGTACAAGGAGCACATGGTGGATTATTATGAACAAACTGGTGAAAATGTTGAGAGGGAGAGAATATATATATATATGTATGTTAGATTATTTGACTTCCAATTGAGTGATAATGATGGACATGGGAACAGGAAATCCAGTGGTCAGTGAAAAAAGAGAAAAAATTTATAGAAAAAATTCGAAAAAAACTATTCAAAAAAAAAAAAACAAAAAACGGAGGTCTCTGGAGCTCGGGAGTTGTCAGACACCAACTATACAGATACTCAAAGCAGAAATAACTTTACGTTAAACAGAATACAAACTTAAATATAAGCTAATAGCCTGTGAGTCCATAATGGATTATATGGATAGATGATTACCTCATAAAAAAACATAAAAAAGTATAAAAGAAAAAACACTGGAGAGAAATATAAACAGACAAAAAAGTGCAAGGGGGGGAGGTCTGATACTAGAAATCGCTTATAAAGCAATTAAGGTCGAACTCAATATTGAGTCCCTTTGGTGCTAAAGTATCCATGGAGTATATCCATTTAGACTCCAATTTGCTTAGAGCCCTCACTTTGTGGCCTCCTCGCCATGGTCTCTTGTAGGGTTCAACCCCCCAAAATTTCAGATGTCTAGGATCTCTATTATGGTGTTTGTCAAAATGCCTAGAGACATTATGCTTATCAAAGCCATTTTTTATGTTTTGAACATGCTCCTTAATACGAATTCTTAATAATCTTTTGGTGCGGCCTACGTACTGGAGGCCACAGCTGCACTCCAATACATAGACAGCACCCTCAGTATTACATCCAATAAACTCGTCGATGTTAAATTCAGTGCCATTACTATTTGATTGAAATGAAAATACTTTTTCGTTCGGGTGTTTAGTTCGGATACAGGCATAGCAACGTTTACACGGATAAAATCCTTTTCCAGTAAAGAAGGAGAACAATCTTTTTGGAGGATCAATCACGCTTTTGACTAGTCGATCTCTCAGGGTCGATGCCCTTTTGTATATAAATACAGGTTTTTCTGGTAGTATATCTCCCAGGCCTTTATCTGATTTGAGGATATGCCAGTGACGGGATATAATATTTTCAATCTTCTTGTGTTGGGAATTAAAATCAAGTATCAGGGGAACTTGATCTTGTTGGCGGGTATGTGTTTTGTCTTCTAGTAGCCCCTGTCTTTGCATCCGTCCTACCTCCATTATTTTATCATTTATAAATTCTTGGTCATATCCTTTTTCTGTAAACCTTTTACCAATCATCAGGGCCTGTGCATGGAAATCCTCATCTAAAGTGCAGTTGCGTCTTAGTCGCATTAACTGACCTTTAGGGATGTTGAATAGCCAGTTCCTATGGTGGCAGCTATTTAGAGGCAAATAACTGTTGCGGTCAACGTTTTTGAAAAAAGTCTTGGTAATATATTGGTTGTTATTACGTGAGATCTCCAAATCTAGAAACGGGATGGACTGTTCTTCAATTTGCCAGGTTAATGTAATGTTACTATTGTTGTTATTCAGTTTGAGAAAAAATGATGTTAGATGATCTCTTTCACCCTCCCATATAATAAAAATATCGTCGATGTATCTTTTAAACATACGAAGTTCTTTCGGGGGATCTGAAAACACCACTTCCTCTTCCCATTGGGACATAAACAGTCCTGCAATACTGGGGGCAAATTTCGCCCCCATAGCCACTCCTGTTTTCTGGTAGTAAAATTGTTTACAATACCAGAAATGGCTATGTTTCAGGCAAAAATCTAGGCACTTCACGAGAAATTTTCTTTGGTGAAGGGGGAGCTTGGTGAATTTTCTCAGACCCCACTTCGCGGCTTCACATGCCGCGAAGTGGGGTATGATGGTGTAAAGAGATGACACATCAGCTGTCGCCATCCAGATGGTGACGGTGTCATTTCTCCCCTCTAATAGCTGGAGCATTTGTTTCGTATCCCTCAAATAGGCTTTCGTGCTTTGGACTGCAGGCTGAAGGTACTTGTCGATATACTCGCCCAGTCTTGCTGTAATTGATTCTATGCCGTTTACAATTGGTCTAAACAGGGGGTTAGTTTTATCCTTATGGATTTTGGGTAGTGCGTAAATAATTGGTGTTCTGCAGGCCTCCGGGACCAGGTATTTGGCTTCTTTCTTGTTGAGTATGCATTTTTTAAGGCCTAGTTGGACTACCTGTTCAAGCTCTTTCTTCCATTTGAATATAGGATTATTGGGAAGTATAGTATATGTATTTGAGTCTTCTAGTAATTTCAGCATGCCATTGTGATATTGTTCAGTGGTCAAAACCACAATGCCACCACCTTTATCTGAAGGCCTGATGACAAGGTTCTTCCTTTTGGTAAGTTTTTGAATGCCAGTCCGTATCACTCTGGGTTCCTCTCTTTTCTTGTATGTTAAGTTCTTGATTTCTTCTGTTACCAGGTCCTTAAACACCTCTATATGGGTGTTGTTCTTAGGTTTGGGATTATAGATGGATTTGTTCCTCAGACTACTATGTAATACCGGGTCTTCTTGTGCAGCAATGGTACTGATGGGTTTGTCCAGTAGATATTTTTTAATATTTAATTTTCTCACATATTTTTGAATACTGATATATGTTTCAAATTTGTTTAAGTTCTTCACCGCTGCGTATTTTAGCCCTTTGTCCAGCACTATAAGTTCTTCCTGGGTTAACGGCGTGTCTGTGAGATTGAAGATACCTCCCCCTAGGCTGCCCTTTTCCTTTTGCTTTCTCTTTCCTGCTCTGCAGCCTCTTTTTCTTTTTCTGTAGGGCTTTTTTTCTTCTTTGTTTCTTCCAATCGTCTCGGGGGATGGTGGTCCGTTCCTCTCTCTAAAAAAGATCTATTTTGACCATGTTCGTATTGGTTATCATTTTGATATCTTGCATCTCTGTCTGGATCTTGGAGATCTCTCAGAGGGGCATAATAATTGTACGTATGAATTGGACTACGTTCCCTCGGCCTATAAGGTGCATAAAATTGTTCTCTGCTATCTCTAGGACTACGTTCCCTAGGCCTATGAGGTGCATATGGTGGATCTCTTCCTTCTCTGGGTCCATAATGGTAGTTGGGGCCTGGACTTCTATCACGAGGCCTGTAGTACTCGTGTTGCCCGTATTGATTTTCTCTTGTTACATAATGTGTATAGGGATATGCTGGATACCTCTCTTGTCTGTATGGTTCTTGTGGCGGTCGTCTTACATCTCTGGATGTGTTCGAAGGTTTTGTCCAGTAGGGTCTTCTGTTATTATTCCTTCTATTATTAGGTTTCTTCCATCCTTGTTGTGGAGTACGTGGTGGATAGAAAGGTTGTCTCCGAGTATTGTATGGAGTGTTGTTACTGGGATGTCTGTATCTGGTATCAGTATCTGGATATCTTGAGGAATCATCTCTGGAGGTGTAATTCTCTGGCTGTTTCCGGGGAGTGCCTGACCGAGGAGGTCTCGATATAGGGGATAGGTCAACCTGACCTAGATTAATTTTCACCATCTTTTCTGGGGTGGATGATGCAGAGATGGGTTCAGTCTGCCCAATATTATTCTGCCATTTAAATACTAAATCTGCAGTTATGGATATTTTCACCTTTATAGAACGTAGAGAAGTTGACCTAGACGCTATTTTTAGTAGTGAAGATAAAACACCTGATAGTAATATTGAAAGCCTGGTACGCAAGTTAGATGGTGAAAATTAATCTAGGTCAGGTTGACCTATCCCCTATATCGAGACCTCCTCGGTCAGGCACTCCCCGGAAACAGCCAGAGAATTACACCTCCAGAGATGATTCCTCAAGATATCCAGATACTGATACCAGATACAGACATCCCAGTAACAACACTCCATACAATACTCGGAGACAACCTTTCTATCCACCACGTACTCCACAACAAGGATGGAAGAAACCTAATAATAGAAGGAATAATAACAGAAGACCCTACTGGACAAAACCTTCGAACACATCCAGAGATGTAAGACGACCGCCACAAGAACCATACAGACAAGAGAGGTATCCAGCATATCCCTATACACATTATGTAACAAGAGAAAATCAATACGGGCAACACGAGTACTACAGGCCTTGTGATAGAAGTCCAGGCCCCAACTACCATTATGGACCCAGAGAAGGAAGAGATCCACCATATGCACCTTATAGGCCTAGGGAACGTAGTCCTAGAGATAGCAGAGAACAATTTTATGCACCTTATAGGCCGAGGGAACGTAGTCCAATTCATACGTACAATTATTATGCCCCTCTGAGAGATCTCCAAGATCCAGACAGAGATGCAAGATATCAAAATGATAACCAATACGAACATGGTCAAAATAGATCTTTTTTAGAGAGAGGAACGGACCACCATCCCCCGAGACGATTGGAAGAAACAAAGAAGAAAAAAAGCCCTACAGAAAAAGAAAAAGAGGCTGCAGAGCAGGAAAGAGAAAGCAAAAGGAAAAGGGCAGCCTAGGGGGAGGTATCTTCAATCTCACAGACACGCCGTTAACCCAGGAAGAACTTATAGTGCTGGACAAAGGGCTAAAATACGCACCGGTGAAGAACTTAAACAAATTTGAAACATATATCAGTATTCAAAAATATGTGAGAAAATTAAATATTAAAAAATATCTACTGGACAAACCCATCAGTACCATTGCTGCACAAGAAGACCCGGTATTACATAGTAGTCTGAGGAACAAATCCATCTATAATCCCAAACCTAAGAACAACACCCATATAGAGGTGTTTAAGGACCTGGTAACAGAAGAAATCAAGAACTTAACATACAAGAAAAGAGAGGAACCCAGAGTGATACGGACTGGCATTCAAAAACTTACCAAAAGGAAGAACCTTGTCATCAGGCCTTCAGATAAAGGTGGTGGCATTGTGGTTTTGACCACTGAACAATATCACAATGGCATGCTGAAATTACTAGAAGACTCAAATACATATACTATACTTCCCAATAATCCTATATTCAAATGGAAGAAAGAGCTTGAACAGGTAGTCCAACTAGGCCTTAAAAAATGCATACTCAACAAGAAAGAAGCCAAATACCTGGTCCCGGAGGCCTGCAGAACACCAATTATTTACGCACTACCCAAAATCCATAAGGATAAAACTAACCCCCCGTTTAGACCAATTGTAAACGGCATAGAATCAATTACAGCAAGACTGGGCGAGTATATCGACAAGTACCTTCAGCCTGCAGTCCAAAGCACGAAAGCCTATTTGAGGGATACGAAACAAATGCTCCAGCTATTAGAGGGGAGAAATGACACCGGCACCATCTGGATGGCGACAGCTGATGTGTCATCTCTTTACACCATCATACCCCACTTCGCGGCATGTGAAGCCGCGAAGTGGGGTCTGAGAAAATTCACCAAGCTCCCCCTTCACCAAAGAAAATTTCTCGTGAAGTGCCTAGATTTTTGCCTGAAACATAGCCATTTCTGGTATTGTAAACAATTTTACTACCAGAAAACAGGAGTGGCTATGGGGGCGAAATTTGCCCCCAGTATTGCAGGACTGTTTATGTCCCAATGGGAAGAGGAAGTGGTGTTTTCAGATCCCCCGAAAGAACTTCGTATGTTTAAAAGATACATCGACGATATTTTTATTATATGGGAGGGTGAAAGAGATCATCTAACATCATTTTTTCTCAAACTGAATAACAACAATAGTAACATTACATTAACCTGGCAAATTGAAGAACAGTCCATCCCGTTTCTAGATTTGGAGATCTCACGTAATAACAACCAATATATTACCAAGACTTTTTTCAAAAACGTTGACCGCAACAGTTATTTGCCTCTAAATAGCTGCCACCATAGGAACTGGCTATTCAACATCCCTAAAGGTCAGTTAATGCGACTAAGACGCAACTGCACTTTAGATGAGGATTTCCATGCACAGGCCCTGATGATTGGTAAAAGGTTTACAGAAAAAGGATATGACCAAGAATTTATAAATGATAAAATAATGGAGGTAGGACGGATGCAAAGACAGGGGCTACTAGAAGACAAAACACATACCCGCCAACAAGATCAAGTTCCCCTGATACTTGATTTTAATTCCCAACACAAGAAGATTGAAAATATTATATCCCGTCACTGGCATATCCTCAAATCAGATAAAGGCCTGGGAGATATACTACCAGAAAAACCTGTATTTATATACAAAAGGGCATCGACCCTGAGAGATCGACTAGTCAAAAGCGTGATTGATCCTCCAAAAAGATTGTTCTCCTTCTTTACTGGAAAAGGATTTTATCCGTGTAAACGTTGCTATGCCTGTATCCGAACTAAACACCCGAACGAAAAAGTATTTTCATTTCAATCAAATAGTAATGGCACTGAATTTAACATCGACGAGTTTATTGGATGTAATACTGAGGGTGCTGTCTATGTATTGGAGTGCAGCTGTGGCCTCCAGTACGTAGGCCGCACCAAAAGATTATTAAGAATTCGTATTAAGGAGCATGTTCAAAACATAAAAAATGGCTTTGATAAGCATAATGTCTCTAGGCATTTTGACAAACACCATAATAGAGATCCTAGACATCTGAAATTTTGGGGGGTTGAACCCTACAAGAGACCATGGCGAGGAGGCCACAAAGTGAGGGCTCTAAGCAAATTGGAGTCTAAATGGATATACTCCATGGATACTTTAGCACCAAAGGGACTCAATATTGAGTTCGACCTTAATTGCTTTATAAGCGATTTCTAGTATCAGACCTCCCCCCCTTGCACTTTTTTGTCTGTTTATATTTCTCTCCAGTGTTTTTTCTTTTATACTTTTTTATGTTTTTTTATGAGGTAATCATCTATCCATTATGGACTCACAGGCTATTAGCTTATATTTAAGTTTGTATTCTGTTTAACGTAAAGTTATTTCTGCTTTGAGTATCTGTATAGTTGGTGTCTGACAACTCCCGAGCTCCAGAGACCTCCGTTTTTTTTTTTTTTTGAATAGTTTTTTTCGAATTTTTTCTATAAATTTTTTCTCTTTTTTCACTGACCACTGGATTTCCTGTTCCCATGTCCATCATTATCACTCAATTGGAAGTCAAATAATCTAACATACATATATATATATATTCTCTCCCTCTCAACATTTTCACCAGTTTGTTCATAATAATCCACCATGTGCTCCTTGTACACGGGAGCCTTTTTATAGTACTTGTTACATTACTAACACTCATGTCCCTTAGTCCAGCATTTTCCTTTATCTATCCCCGCAATGACGGGTTGACTATGTCCCCACTAGATATAATGGCCATTTCCAAATAGGTGGCACCATTTATACACTATCTTAAATGGATACTGTACAGCATGGCGGACTTTGTATATGGCCACCAGCTGCTCAGTTTGCAGTCTCCATGACTATCTATCTATATATATTCATCCTCTTTTATAATTCTCTTTTATAACACTCCTTCTGTTTTTTTCTGCTTATATGGATTAGCCTATGAGCTTTACAATAGTCGTTCGATGTATTCACATAATGTAGCACATATACATATATTGTTTGCACAAGCAAGTTCTTTGTGATTTCCATTACAGTCTTGGGCCGTCCATCGGACATTACGTTCATTTTATTATCAATTGCGTTTTAAATAATTTGACCTACTGCACCTTTTGACACTCTGTATGTAGAGTGGCTCTGGGAAAATGGCCGCCGTTTGCCTGTCATATTGTTTACATCAGCGTCCTTCGGAAAAATGGCCGCCGTGCGTCCATCACACGGGGACCCTTTATAAACATTGGCTTTCTATCCCGTGCTATCCTCTGAAGAAGTCACGTGACGTGACGATACGCGTCAGGAGCACGGGACGCTGCCACACACTAGCTGGACGTGACGAGCTCGGCGCTCGTGGATGTTTTACCCCCCAGCTGTTTTTAAATGTAAGTGTACGAGTTTTAGAGATATTTTAATAAAGTATGTGCTAGACGGGATTATGCTATGTGCGGTTTCTGTTTTTTATATACCGCACTAAACAACTCTGCATAACGGGTGGTGGATTTGAAAGCGGGGAGAGTCCCTCAGATGATCCAGAACTTGGGACTATACGAGCTCGGCGTTCGTGGGTTGAGGCGTGCGCTCATTGATTAAAAGTGAGTGCAAACCCCCCTCTCCTCTCTCCCACCTGTGCCTCTAAACCAAACGGTATCATACTATGTAGCATTCGCTCTTTGTTTTTTCATATATGATACACGGCAACATCAATCAACGTTATCTGCGGTATTGCTGAACTCCCCCGCCTGTGGAGCCTCTTTGGCATATGCTGTATACCTTACAGCCGTAAGGTAAGGGGCCTGGGAACACGAAGGTGCCCCCACCTGTCAGCACACTGGTTCTTCCTTTCCCCTGATTCATTCAACATCGTATTCACATCCAGGATTGTTAAATTTGGTGGTGGGATTGCTTTAGTTTGTGTCATTTTTTACTATTATCATTTTTTATTTTTATGGTATTTTTTTCGCCAAGTGTTGGCGGGACACCAACACCAATCACTGGGACTACTGTTTATGGACACCTTTTTTCACTTTGTATTCACATTATTTATTATTTCATGTGTGGATTTATTTGTTGATCATTTTATATTTGTGCTACAGACAAGGTTCTAGTAATGTTATTGGAGGTATTTCTTATGTTATCACGATAGACTTTTGATTTATGCCTTTTCTCTAGTAGATTCACCTATCCTTGCATATGATTTTTGCTGGTATATATATATTTATTTTATATATATACAGTTATTGTGTTTGTGCTTATACTTTTATATTTTAATTGTATTTGATTATACACCCATAGTTGAGTTTGCCTTATTTCACCACGGTCACATGACTTTTATTATTTTTTAGCATAGTCCTACCCCCCTGTCGATCCCCACTCCTCCCCCTTCCCCCCTATTACAGCGCAGCCACTACCCCCTTATTACTAATATTTTTTTTGATCTGTTCTGGAGCAGTTTATTGTGTGTTGCAGCAGTACTCCCTTAGTATAGGATTCCTCTGACAGCGCAGGAGTCTTCTACATAGTCTTTTTTCTACACTCTCTGAGCATGCCCGGACCAACCCAAATGCATTTTACACACCAAAAGGCACAGCAAAAAACCAAAGTCCCTGAGCATGCCCAGACCAACCCAAATGCAGCTAAGCACAAAATAAGCCACCCCCTCGTCCAAAATTAAGCACATCATCCAGCATGCTACAAAATTACAGATGGGACAAACACCCCCCGGTCCAGGGGGGCAAACAAAGAGCCTAACAAGGGCAAAAGTTATACCATAAATACCATTGCAGTCTATGGGAACTGACTTGTTAATTTTGCTAGTCCCCACTTGGCTGGCTTATATTCTAGTTATTGGCTTTAAAATGAGTATGGGGGCCCAGGATCCACCCTGAAGGACATATATCAATGTCACCAATTTTGACAACCCCAAAAACGAAAAAGGAGAAGTGCCTTTAAAAATGCAAATTTGCTTAAAAGCTAGTAACTTGGGGGGGGGGCTTACTCTGCCTGTAAAGTGGTGCACCTGTAGCATGTATCCAAAATGCTGCTTCAAAGATGTACAGCTTTAGAGAAAACATACAAATCTGCAAGATTTTAACCCAAAACAAAAAATAGCCAGCCCCCCCTAATACATACAAGGCCATTTGGGTCTGTTAAAGCTTAAAATGCTTGGGGGCAGGAGGGGCTCGGGCACCCCAAAAGTCAACAACCTTGTTTCCCTATTCAGGGGGACAAGGGCCTCTTTCACACAACCCTAGGCTGGGGTTGTGGGGGGCTGCAGATAGAGGGTTTTACAGAATGTGGAAAGCCCCTTTAAACTAGTGGGTTCAAGGTGCTTTGTGGTTGGTATTGGGCTGAGCCGAACATGCCCCAAAGGCAGCCAGCTATGTTGAGTGCTCGTTGCCTTGTATGGTTCAGGAGGGGGTTGGGCGATCGCTCTTCTTGCCCCTTTCCTAGCTGGCCTTGTTGTATGCTCTGAAAAAGGATGTGGTTTGGATTGGTGAAGGCAGCTCACAGCCTTTTGAGAATGGAGTGGAGTATGAAGTTCCCCTTTAAAAGCAAAAGTTAGCCCATTGAAATGCAAGGGATTAGAGGGGGGAGACAAGAGCATCGGAGAATTGAGTGCGGTGTTCCCCTTTAAAAGCAAAAGTTAGCCCATGGAAATCCAAGGGATTAGAGGGGAGAGACAAGAGCATTGGAGAATGGAGTGTTGAGTTCCCCTTTAAAAGCAAAAACTAGCTCAAGGAAATCATATGCATTAGAGGGGGAAAGTTAAAGCGGTTGCATACCTTTTTTTGTAACTTTTACCTACAGGTAAGCCTATAATAAGGCTTACCTGTAGGTAAAAAAAATATCTCCTAAACCTGTAAGGTTTAGGAGATATTCCCCTCGCAATGAGCCGCTGACTGCAGCGGCGCATGCGCACAGGGGACTCTCGGCTGACAGCCCGGCAAACTCCGGAGCTTGCCGGGCAGAAGTCTCCCGCGCGCATGCGCGGGAGTGACGACATTGCGGCTCCGGCCACTCACAGCGCCGGAGCCGCGATACCCGGAAGACACGCCGAGGGGAGATGTCGGCTCCCTCGGCGTGGACCAGGTGAGATGCCGGCGCCTCGTTCTAAGGTAAGTATCTCATAATGAGCTAGTATGCGGTGCATACTAGCTCATTATGCCTTTTCCCTTGCAGGTGTAAAAAAAAAAAAAAAAAAAAAAAATGACAGCGGGTATACAACCGCTTTAAATGCCCTTTTAGGAGGAGCTAGAGAAGCGAGAGTCTTTTTACATAATCTTAACAAGGTGCATGTCACATGTTGGCAACATAACATGTTAACATGACATAATAATATGTGCAAATCTCCTTAAAAAAATACAAAAAGGTGAACCAGCGTAAAAAAAAAATTGTCAAGTTTAGAGGTGCGCCTGCTCAACCCGTGCAATTGCATGTACGTTGCTTCATGCCGCGTACACACGAGCGGACTTTCCGGCAGACTTGGTCCGGCGGATCAGACTCCAGACAATTCTGACGCTGACAGCGTGAGGAGAAAAAAAGTCAATCACTGGCTTCTGTGTAAGGGACATCGATCCGGAAGAGGAAGAGGCACAGCCGCCTCATCTGTGCCAACCAGTATCGCCTGCCAGCGCCCACACAGTGCATATCAGTGCCACCAATCAGTGCCCAGGAGTGTCACCTATCAATGCCCACCAGTGGTGCCAATCAATGCCTCATCAGTGCCACCTAGCAGTACTGAGTATCAGTGTCATCTACCAGTGCCCATCACTGCCACCTATCAGTGCCCATCACTGCCACCTATCAGTGTCCTTCAGTGCTGCCCATCAGTGCCACCTCATCAGTGCCCACCAGTGACGCATCATCAGTGCCCACCAGTGACGCCTATCAGTGCCCATCAGTGCAGCCTCATCAGCGTACATCAATGAAGGAGAAAAATGACCTGTTTGCAAAATTTTATAACAAAATATAAAACGGTTTTGTATTTTTATTAAAAATATTAAAAAATAAATGAAAAACCCAAATACCACCAAAAGAAAGCTCTATTTGTGGGAAAAAAATGATAAAAATTTCATTTGGGTACAGTGTAGCATGACCGCACAATTGTCATTCAAAGTGTGACAGCGCTGAAAGCTGAAAATTGGTCTGGGCAGGAGGGGGGTTTAAGTGCCCAGTAAGCAAGTGGTTAAAGGGGCTTTCCACATTCCGTAAAGCCCCCTGTCTGCAGCCCCCCACAAACCCAGCCTAGGCTTGTGTGAAAGAGGCCCTTGTTCCCCTTAATATGGGAACAAGGTGGTTGACTTTTGAGGTGTTCGAGCCCCTCCTGCCCCCATGCATCCACCCCCCTTTCATGGGCTGGCTTGCTGTGTGTTTGGCTAGGGGGGTTTGTTAGTGCGTGGGAGGGGCACAATTTTTTTTTAGTTTGGGGTGTTATTTTTTACGTGGGGGTTCTCATTTTAAGCCTTAACAGATCCAAATGGCCTTGAATGTATTGGGGGGCCAGCTTATTTTTTGTTTGCAAAATCTTGCAGCTGCAATGTAGATATCTACAATTCTAAAGGCCCATACACACGATCGGACTTTTTGACAACAAACATGCAAATTACCTGTTTTAAGGCAACATCCGATTGTGTGTACGCTCCATCTGACAAACTTTTTTGGTTTTCATCGGACAAATGTTGGCAGTGAGAACAGACAAACTTGGAGGCAACAAAAGTCCTAAGTCGGCAAGTCCGATCGTGTGTACACAAAACCATCAGACTTTAGTACAAAGTACAAACACGCATGCTCAGAACCAATGCAAAAGATCAGACAACAATACAGAAGTTAACCAAAGGTTGGCGTCGGAGAATTGAATGTCCTCTTTTGAAGTGTCGTTAGTATGTTGAAACGTCACTACGTTCGTGTTTGTTGCCTAAAAAGCCCTGCCGTGTGTATGCATACTAAGTTTACGGCCAACGCCCTTTGGACAGAAATCCACGGAAAAGTTTGTTTAAAGTCCGATCATGTGTACGAGGCTTAAGTCTTCTCTAAAGTCGTACATCTTTGAAGCAGCATTTTGGATACATGCTACAGATGCACCACTTTAATGGCAGAGTAAGCCCCCCCCAAGTTACTAGCTTTTAAGCAATTTTGCATTTTTAAAGGCACTTCTCCTTGTTTCGTTTTTGGGGTTGTCCAAATTGGTGACATTGATATATGTCCCTCGGGGTGGGACCTGGGCCCCCATACCCCTTTTAAGGCCAACAACTAGAATATAAGCCAGTCAAGTGGGGACTAGCAAAATTAACAAGTCAGTTCCCATAGGCTAATTATAAGATGAAACAATCAGCGCCACAAGTAAAAAGTATTCTGAGGAAGGCCTGTGATTGGCCGATATGCATCTAGAAGGGAGGAGCTGATAGTCACGTCCAGCTAGGCACTTTATATTTATAATTTTACACACAGTGCTACATTTATTATTTACTATCCAGTTCCCATAGGCTGCAATGGTATTTGTTGTATAACTTTTGCCCATGTTAGGCTCTTTGTTTGCCCCCCTGGACCGGGGGGTGTTTGTCCCATCTGTAATTTTGAAGCATGCTGGATGATGTGCTTAATTCTGGACAGGGGGTGGCTTTTTTGCGCAAGCTGCATTTGGGTTGGTCTGGGCATGCTCACGGACTTTGTTTTTTTGGTCTTTTTGTGTGTGAACAGCACTTGGATTTTTCTGGGCATGCTCAGAGAGTGTTTTTTGGGCTAGTAATTTAAAGACATCCTTAACAGGTGTACCCACTTTGAAGTTCTGTCTCTACACTGGGTGAACTTGCATTTTGTGTGTTTCATGGACTGTGCATGTGTTTTCAATTGCCTCATTAGCACACAAACCTATGTTATATAAAGCTTGCAGATAGCATGCTTTACCTTGCCCTGAAAAAAGGCCAGATTGCTTGATGGTGTGTGTGGCAAGAGAGTACATTTGGGCGTCCTTATAGAGTTTGTAACACATGTATTTTCTCTTTGTATTTTGTTTGTTATGTCTTTGCAAAACAGATGTGTTTTAGAGCAAATATTTTTTTACTTTTGGAGGGGAGTATTTTTCCCTGAAATATTTTTGATGTTGTCAATGTGTGTTTTGTAGGTTGTTCGTTTCACTTTGATTTAATTGTCTATGCTGCATTATTTTGCAAAATCTTCCTCAAGATGTTGTGACTAATAAATCTTTAAATTCTTAAGAGACTGTCAGTTTGTGGGTGCAGTCCTTTTAACTCCTGTTAATTTCCTCTGCAAAATGGTCAGACCTCAAAACCATATTCTGTTAGTGTCTCAAATTAACATACATGTGTTTTTTACTTTCCTTGCTCTTTTCCAAGTCCTGTTTTATTGATCAATAAAATTTGTAGTAAATTTTTGTTTTATGTGTTTTGTTAATAATTTGTTTTGCAGATGCATGCTCAATCCAAGTAATGCATTTTACACTCTTCACCCCCCCCCCCCCAAACAATTTTCATGCAACAGATTTCCCACCTGCAGCTTAACTAGGCTGATTGGCATGGCAAAACAAAAAAAGGTGTGATCTGTCTAAAAGCTACTTTCCTGGTGCCTTCGTGGTAGCATATGTATGGATTGTGTGTATGCTGCCATGGATAGGCACCAGGAAAGGAAAATTACAGAGAGGTAAAAATTCAATTTTCCATTTTAGCGCAGTGATTCTCAGCCTCAGTCCTCAAGTACCCCCGACAGGACGTGTTTTGGGAATTTATCTTAGCTAAAATAGCTGTCCAAAATACCAAGCCATTGATTCTGATTTAAAGCACCTGTGCAAGATGAAGGAAAACCTGAAAACATGGCCTGTTGGGGGTACATGAGGACAGGGTTGAGAATCACTGATTTAGAGCACTGAGCTAAAATCTAGCTCAAGACAACCCTATTCTAATTGTGGGCATTTGAGGGAAACCAAGTGAGTGTTAGAACCCCTGGTTGGGCTTTGTGTCCCTTTTCTGAAAATTGGCTTCACGTCCTGTCACATAGCCAAACAGGAAGTGAGGGTAAAACCCTACCAATTACTTTCCTTGGGGACACACAGGTCAATCTAACTAGTGTCCCCATTAAGCAAATTGCACTCTAGCACCTTATTGTGTATACCCAAAATTGGTAGTCTAGTAGTAGTAAATAAACCCCAAAGTCCAAGATACCTAAAAATAATTTGGGGTGTACATAGCAAAATGCTAGAGTGCAATTTCCCTAATGGGGAAACTATTTTGATTGACCTGTATGTCCCCAAGGAAATACATTGGTAGGGTTTTACCCTCACTTCCTGTTTGGCTATCTGACAGGAAGCAAATAAATTTGAAAGTGAAACTGGCAACATTTGGGAGTTGTCTTCACCCTATCAGGGGTGCAGACATCCCAAAAACTGACAAGACTTCTAATTCCTCTGCACTCTATCCCCAAGCAAAAATAATAAAGGATTTAATTTAACTTTGCAAAGACACATTCCTTCAACTGTGATGCATGTCAATGGCACATTTAGACCTTGGTTAATAGAAAACACCAGTTGCCTTTCACTATAAACCTTTGTTAGTCCAGTCCCGGAAATCTACATCTGCTTTACTATTAATTTCCATAAAACTTGGGTTCCTTCAGCTAGATGCGACTGCTGTGTGCACGGAGATATATACCTGTGGCGCATATCTGGTTGCCAGATGCAGTGGCCAGCACACAGGAATTACATCACGCCCCTCCAGGAAGTTGCTTGTACCGCTGCTAATTTCTTCCCACCGCCATGCCCTGCTCACTGTTCTCTGAGGAAGAGATGATACTTATTTGCAAATTAAGATCATTTTTTATTTATTTTTACATGGGGTGGTGTTTGTGTGGGTCATGTGTGTATGTCTAAATGATTTGGCCTCAAAACACACACCTACTTTCTGTGTACAGATTCACTTCCGGGCCAATGTATATTGCTTCCTGCTTCAGTGTGTATATATCCATAGATGTAGGTTCTTGTGGCCTCCAGCAGAGAAAAGTTGGGTAGATGCTACACTCCCAATTCTGGAGGCATAATAATGGTCTAGCACAGGGGTCTTCAAACTACGGCCCTCCAGTTGTTCAGGAACTACAATTCCCATCATGCCTAGTCATGTCTGTAAAAATGTCAGAGTTTTACAATGCCTCATGGGATGTGTAGTTCCACAACAGCTGGAGAGCCGTAGTTTGAAGATTCCTGATCACTCTAGCATGTCTTGAAAAAAGGTGTTTTTTTTCATGTGCCTTGTATAATGCCCAAGAAATATTGTTTGGAAAATACAAGTGGGTTATGGCACATCTACATTCCAAATGTGGCACTTAAGATGGCCATGCACTATGCAATCTGATTGGCCAATCTCTGTACAACTCGATATTTAGGCAAAATAGGTAATAGGAAGACGCACTTGAACAATAAATTCAAATTATAGGAAATCAAACAGGCTCTTGCAATAAATTGAATTTATTTAAGATCTAACCGCAGTGTATGGTCACCTTTAAAAATCAAGATCTGAAAATATTAATTTATTGGGTTTAGAAACACTTCTCTGTTCTTTGTAATGTACTGAAAGATTTGGGTAAAAATGTTTTTAAAAATTTCAAAGATATATTAGCAGTGATAGGAATGAGATTAGCATCAAAAGGGTTAATTAACTGAGAACACCTACTAATTGCCTAACAAGACACATCCAATGAGAGTAAATTAACCAATTGTATTGGGCGTGCGCTATTATCAATGAGAAAACCGTAGTTAACCTAGCGACAGTTGCAGTTTACATATGCTGGTATTTATTATCGCTATTTGCGCTTCAATGTGCGCCGGTTCACACGTTCGATTAATGACGTTTCCGGCGCACCAATTAATGTATGAATTGGTGCAGTGTCGTCTTCTTAGTAAATCACCCCCCACTGTCTGTGTTTGGAGGCCATTGAGCTGCTACACCTGTAAAATTAGAATATATTACATTATTGATTTTTGGTTTATTAACTTCTTTAACCACTTAAGGACTAGCCTCGTTTTGTATTTTAGGTGTTTACATGTTTAAAACTGTTTTTTTTGCTAGAAAATTACTTAGAACCCCCAAACATTATATATGGTTTTTCTTCTAACACCCTAGAGAATAAAATGGCGGTTGTTGCAATACTTTTTTTTGCACCGTATTTGCGCAGCGGTCTTAAAAGCGCACTTTTTTTGGAAAAAATTCACTTTTTTTAATAAAAAAAATAAGACAACAGTAAAGTTAGCCCAATTTTTTTTTATATTGTGAAATATAATGTTATGCCAAGTAAATTGATACCCGACATGTCACACTTCAAAATTGCGCCTGCTCATGGAATGGCGTCAAACTTTTACCCTCAAAAATCTCCATAGGCGACGTTTAAAAAATTCTACAAGTTGCATATTTTGCGGTACAGAGGAGGTTTAGGGCTAGAATTATTGCTCTCTACCGGGCGCTACTCGCGTATGCATTCGCTTCTGCGCGCGAGCTCATCTGGACAGGGGGGTTTAATTTTTTATTTTTATTATTTATTTTACATTATTTTAATTATTTTTACACTGTTTAAAAAAAAAAAAAATTGTGTCACTTTTATTCCTATTACATGGAATGTAAACATCCCTTGTAATAGAAAAAAGCATGACAGGACCTCTTAAATATGAGATCTGGGGTCAAAAAGACCTCAGATCTCATATTTACACTAAAATGCAATTAAAAAAAAAAAAAAGGTAATTTAAAAAAATGACATTTAAAAACATGTGCCTTTAAGAAGCGTGGAAGGAAGTGACGTTTTGATGTCGCTTCCGCCCAGCAGTGTCATGGAGACGAGTGGGCGCCATCTTAGCCTCACTCGTCTCCAGGCACAGGACGGGGACGGACGCAATCGCCTCCACCGCTACCAACGGCTCCGGTAAGCTGCAGAGGGCACCGGATCGTGGTGGGAGGGGCCCCTCTCCCGCCACCGATAAAATGATCTCGCGGCGAATCCGCCGCAGGGACCAATTTTATCTGAAAGCCGGCCGCCGCACGAAAACGGGGATACCGGGGTTATGGCAGCTAGCTGCTGCCATAACAACGATATCCCCGTCTCAAAGTTTGGACGTACATCGTCGTGCTGCGGTCGGCAAGTGGTTAAAGCTGCGTGCTAGGTATTGGGCAGAAAATGTAGTAGTGGAAGGATGGGTCACACTGAGAAAAAAACACAGGAAGTAGTATAGATTAGAGCAGGGATCCTCAAACTACGGCCCTCCAGCTGTTGCAGAACTACACATCCCATGAGGCATTGTAAAACTCTGACATTCACAGACATGACTAGGCATGATGGGACTTGTAGTTCCTGAACAACTGGAGGGCTGTAGTTTGAAGACCCCTGGATTAGAGGGCTAGTAAGACAAAACTTTGTGATCAGAATATCAACTCTAGCAAAGAGCTGACAGCCTAAACTGTCAGTATATACCTTTTATATATCAAATATGGCAGCGCACAGCTCTGCTGAATTGCTCCTTTTCTGCATACTGGAGAAGTGGCACCCCCCCCCCCCCCCCATCCCATAATGCTATGTGGGTGGCAAGAGTTACACTTATTTAATTATAACATTTGCAAAAGCACTTTCTAAGTTCTGGCTAAAAATGTAATGGACTTGGGGAGGGGAATTTGTGCACTCCACTCTCTGTGATACCCCCTCCTGACTTCTATACTCTATGCGATATCCTCTCCTGAGTCCTACATGCTCACCATTATGTACTCCTGAGCCCTGCACTCTGCATTATTTACTCTTGACCCCTAAAAGAGACTCTTGGGAAAGTTGAAGTGGCACTGTTTATTTTGCAACAGTAAACGTCTGAAACTCCAAAAGTCACGTAAGTTCTCCTCTGAATGGTTTTGTGAACTGAAACCTGTTTGCCCACATCTGTGTTTTGTGAAATGGAACTAGTATATTCCATTCCCTCCAAATCAGTGCATCTGTGTGGTTTTATGACCTGGAACCAGCATATAACACTCCCTCCAAATCTGTATGTATGACATAGGTAAGCAAGCATATATCCTTATAGATGTATATCAGTGTTCCTGCCTGGAACTGAGCACACATAGCACAGCAAATATTGCCATACTGGTTTCTGCAAGAATAAACAGCGGGGAGAAATGTGCATCCCATTCATAATATAAAGACTTAACCTGCCAAAGTGTCATCCTACTGTAATTTCAGTTCCAGTGTTAGAAAATTAATTATGCCATCCTTAACCAAAGAGATAAAGACAATAAGCATTTTGCGAGGTGACAAAATGACAGTATTATTGCTAAAATTGAAGAATGTTCATTTTTCACAGGACACAAAGGAGTGATCTTTCACTTTGAAAAGCCTGTAATCTCTTTGTAGAAGATAATTACACCAAGAGGTTGTTCAAAATGTTTTTTTAAATGCATAAAAGGAGGGTTGTGCTTACAAGCGCGTGTATATACTGCTGATGTACTTTTGCCAATATATCATTGCAAATATATGACCAACTACCAGGTAATTGATCACTACGATTACATGGCTGACACACGTTAGACAATACATCAGTCTGACTCTTACTGCAAGAAAGCAAGAAAACAAGAAAAATGCCAGCAAATACATGTTTTTTGTTTTAGTTTTTCTTTTAACAAGATGTGCTTTCCTTTATTCATAGTATGTCATATATTAATGCATTATAATTGCCTGTGCTACACAGGCCTAATAAATCAGCCAATACATTTCATATACTGCTTTTAAGCTAGTGCTACTGTACAACATTGGTGGGAACATCTCGTAATACTTTCAAACCAGTGCAAACCATTAGGACCTAATTGAAGCAACTTCCCCTTGAGTAGTTCTAAACTAGAAAGAAATAATCCCCCATTGCACACTCAATTATTTTGGGGGATCAGCTAAGGCTGGCCATACATTAACAATTTTCCTTTAGATTTACCAAAACCATATAACATGAGGTCAAACCTAAACACTTTCAATTTGTATGCAATCAGAGAGGCCCTTGCACTACATAGTTGAAGGTGAATCTAAAGGAAATTAAATAAGAAAATTGTATAAATTATGGCCAGCTTAAATGAAGTAAATAGGCATAAGCAGAAAAAGAAAACAATCTGGCCTACCTTTAACCACTTCCTGTACGTCACTGGATTTTTGGTGGTTATATCGGCATGATGCTTGCAGCTGCAGGCATTACCCTGGCACTATTTTTTACAGCCGATGGTCAGCTCTCTTTTAATGGCAATCAGAGTGGCTCACCAGTTGCTCAATTGCTATTACAAGCAGTGGGAAGGGACAGAGGCATGCCATCACTTCCAGTTTACTTGGAAACCATTGACACTATTTTCTGAACATCAAAAGCATTCAGAAACACAGGTTTTGGCGTTTTTGGATGCTTTTAAGTGCAGAGGAGGTATTTGGGGGTCTCAGATCTCTCCATAAAGAGTACCTGTCACATGCCTGTTGATGTCACAAGGAAGTTTACATTACTTGTGATAGCAATAAAAGTGATAAAAAAAAGAGAATGAAACCAACAGGGTAAAAAAAAAAAAAAAAAAAGAAAAAAAAAATTATAATTAAAAAAAAAAATGAAGGTGCCCTCATCATCCCCTGCATGCACACAAAGGAGAATGCATGCTTTGGTCACGCATACACGCAAATATTGATCGTTCCACAAATGTGAATTATCACTGTGAATGTCAGATCATGGGCAGTAATTCTAGCACCAGACCTTCTCTGTAAATCTAAAGTGGTAACTTGTTAAGGCTTTTAAAGCGTCGCCTATGGATAGAAAAAATTATGGTGTTTGTTTCCGTTGCATGGGCATGCGCAATTTTAAAGCTTGACATGTTTGGTATCTATTTACTCGACGTAACTTCATCTTTTATATTTCATAAAAACATTGGGTTATGTATTGTATTTTTTTGCATTAAAATTCAAAAAAGTTATTTGTTTAAAAAAAATAAAAAATAAAAATCGCGTTTGAAAAATCGCTGTGCAAATACCGTGTGACATAAAAAATGACAAAACCCACCACTTTATTCTCTAGGGCCCCTGCTTAAAAAAAATATAAATAATGTTTGGGGGTTCTAAGTAATTTTCTAGCAGAAAATACTGAATGTTACATGTGAACAAAAAGTGCCAGAAAAGGCCCGGTCTGGAAGTAGTTAAGTTGCTTTCCAATACAAAAGGAGGTAAAAGTATTGATTAGTTATATGTATTGCAATGGCACATCAGCACTATACCCTGCTTTTTAATTATTA
Source organism: Aquarana catesbeiana (assembly GCF_042186555.1). Classification (NCBI taxonomy): domain Eukaryota; kingdom Metazoa; phylum Chordata; class Amphibia; order Anura; family Ranidae; genus Aquarana; species Aquarana catesbeiana. Next base: position 107,151,100 of record NC_133334.1, read on the forward strand.
GACCATAGATTTAATGTGGAAAATCTTCATCCCAAAGTGAGTGTAAAGGCTTGTTTTTTAAAAATAACAAACATGTTATACTTACCTCCACTGTGCAGTTGGTTTTGCACAGAGCAGCCTGGATCCTCCTCTTCTCCCTCTTCGCTGCTCCTTGCCCCTCCCTCATTTGAGCTTGCTACAGGGGGCACCCAAGCCGGGTCAGAGCTCCGTGTATCCATTCAGACACAGAACCCTAACCTGGCCCCGCCCCCTTTCTCCCTGATTGGCTGACTGACTTTGATTGACAGCCACGGGAGCCAATGGCACCACTGCTCTGTCTCAGCCAATCAGGAGGAGTATCCTGGATGGCTGAGGGGATTGTGGACATCGCTGGAGAGAGAAGGGACTCAGGTAGGTAATTAGGGGGTAAGGGGCTCAAGTAGGTAATAGAATGCATTAAGATAAAAAAAACCTTCTACCTTTAATTACAGCTGTCAGGCATTATCAGTAGTTCTACCTGTTCTACAGATAACAATACATTCTTTTATGTGTTTAGCAAAGACACTAGGGGCCCATTCAGGCTGTTTGTGTTGCATTACCCAGTGCAGACCCAACAAAAAGACAAGGCAATCTGCCTGATTTTCTATGACGTCAGCTCATGCCACTGCGTTGTCCACTAAAAAAAAAAGATTGCATGCAGTAACTTTTTTCAGTGCAGCAGGTTGCATCACAATGCAGCTTTGGTGAATTTAAGTTAATGAAATGTCAATCTTGGAAAATTCAGCTGATCAAGAATATGTCACTTTTGCCACACAGACAATCCATTACAGCACTGATGGTAGTGTGCACAATACTTACTGTATAAGCTGTAGTAAATTGTTCACTTTTATACAAGATGCATATACAATAATATGAGGGAAATGAGGGAATTCACCTTGGTTGGATGGGCTTTATTTCGCTTGAAACATTTCCCTAAGTGGCAAAAGTCCGATATATAGCCATTCCTTTTTCAATATTCAGATATACTTTAACCAGTTGATCACCAGCCGCCGCAGTTAAACTGCGTCAGGTTGGCTCGGGTGCGCAAATCGCCATAGGTGTATGCCGGGTTTGTACACGGCGATCTGTGGGGCCCCTTGGCCAGCGGTGGAGTCAATCAGTGGGTCTGCAATCGTTCCCCACAGTGACAGAACAGGGATCTGTCAAAGTAAACAAGGCAGATCTCCATTCTGTCAGGGGATGACACACAGATCCCGTCTTTCTGCTCTGCAGGAAGATGGATATGTGTGTTGTCCCAGGCAGACCATCCCCCATACAGTTAGAAAACACACTGAGGGAACACATTTAACCCCTTGATAACCCCTTCCCTGCCAGTGTCATTAGTACAATGTCAGTGCATATCTTTAGCACTGATCACTGTAATGATGTCACTGGTTCCCAAAAAAGTGTAAAAAATGTCAGTTAGGTATCTGATCTGTCCGCCACAATGTTGCAGTCCTGCTAAATATTACAGATCACCGCCATTGCTAGTACAAAATAAATAAAAATAAATACAAAAGCCATAAATCTTTCCCAGCAGAATACAAATTGGCCTAAATTGTTGAAGAAATTAGATTTTTAAAAAAAATTTTATTGGGTGTGTTTTATAGCAGAAAATCAAAAATATTGTTTTTTTTCAAAGTTGTCATTCTTTTTTTGTTTATAGCGCAAAAAGTAAAAAACGTAGAGGTGATGAAATGCCACCTAAAGAAAGCTCTATTTGTGGGGAAAAAAAGGACATGTATTTTATTTGGGCAGTGTTGCACGCCTGCGCAAGTTAAGGAGACGCAGTGCCGTATCGCAAAAAATGGCCTGGTCAGGAAGTGGGTAAATCCTGGTCAAGAAGTGGGTAAATCCTTTTGGGGCTGAAGTGGTTACCACCCGGCCACTGCACATAAACGGCTGGGTGGGCGCTTCCTCCTTCTGAGTGGATATTCCTGAATGTCCTTCAGAAGCAGAGGGATCGCGCAGCCACGCGGTCCCGATGCTTGTGTGTCCACCCGGATTGGCAGGAGGGCTCTGTGATTTGCCCTCCTGATTACATGATGGCTGTGTCCAATCACAACCATCATGTGATGTAAACAGCCTGGGGGAGTCACAGGAAGAGGGATCGCATGGCCGCATGCCCGTGCAGCATCACAATCCCGATGTGCTCGTGTCTCCCAGAGACAGGGCAACATCACTCGACAGGAGGGCTCTGTGATTGGCCCTCCTGATCACGTGACGACTGTGTCCACTCACAGCCATCATGTAATATAAGCAGAGAGCTGATGCCAGGCAATCGCTCTGCTTCTCCTCACACAGAGTCAGTGAGAAGAGGAGCGGATCTGCGAGCTGGAGATCAGTGTGTAAAAAACAGCTCATACACACTGCTTTTTACACACTGATCACCCAGCTAGTGTCCCCAAACAGTGTCCCCAAAAAGTGAAAACACCAACACCTGTCCCAGTAAACATGTCCCACTGAACATCTGCCACACTGAACATCTGTCCGTGATCATCTGGCACATCTGTCACATCTATCTGTGATCACCTGTGCACATCTGTCTGTGATCATCTGTGCACATCTGTCTGACCATCGGCGCACATCTGTGATTATCTGCACACATCTGAAGCAAATCTGTCTGTGATCATCTGCACACATCTGTCCATGATCATCTGCATACATCTGGCGCAAATCTGTCCATGATCATCTGTACACATCTGTCTGTGATTATCTGCGCACATCTGGTGCAAATCTGTCTGTGATCATCTGGCGCAAAACTGACCATGTGCATCTGCACACATCTGTCTGTGATCAGCTGCGCATATCTGGCGCACATCTGTCCATGATCAACTGTGCACATCTGTGATCATCTGCACATGAACATCTGCGCACATCTGTCCGTGATCTTCTAGCGCACATCTGTCTGTGATCTGCACACATCTGGTGCATGTCTGTGATCTTGCATATCTGTCCATGTTCATCTGCACACATCTGTCTGTGATCTGCCACATGTGTCTGTAATCATCTGCCACATCTGTCTGTGATCATCTGCCACATCTGTCTGTGATTATCTGCCACATCTGTCCGTAAGCATCTGTGCATATCTGTCCATGGTCATCTGCCACATCTAATTCCATTGTCCTAGTGCTCCAGGGCCTTCTCAGGAGGAGTAGCAGAATTTTGGGGGGTAATTTTTGCTATGTACATGCTATGTGTTAGAATAATCTTATAAATTAACAACTTTGTGTAAAAAAAAAATATATATTTTTTTTTTTTACTTTCTTTCCACATTTTCCAAAAAATTGTGGAAAAAAATGACATGTTGAAAAGACTCATGCCTCGTAGAATATACACTGGGGTGTTTTCTTTCCAAAATGTGGTCATTTTGTGGGTAATTCCATTCTTTTGGTGCTCCAGCGACTTTAAAAATGTAATAGGTAATCAGGAAACTAAATGTGTAATTTATGCTCCTAAAACATCTGACGGTGCTCCCTGCATGTTGGGCCTCTGTATGTGGCCAAGCTATGGAAAAGTCTCACACATGTGGCATCACCATACTCAGCAGGGGCATTGCTAGGTCTACAAAAGATCTGGGGCTAGAGCCCATAGTAGTGAAGTAAAGAAAGTCATACACATGTATATAATATACGTGTGGGTGTACATTATATATATCACTGAGTGTGGATTTCCCTCTACATCAGGGTCCCCCGAGAGCCCCCCCACTTACATCAGGGTTCCTAGAGAGCCCATCCCCCTTACATCAGTGTCCCCAGAGCCCCCCTTACATCAGGGTCTGTAGAGAGCCTTCCTACTTACATCAGGGTCCCCAGAGAGCCCACCCCCTCTTACATCAGGGTCCCCAGAGCCCCCCTTACATCAGGGTCCCTAGAGAGCCTCCCTACTTACATCAGGGTCCCCAGAACCCCCCTCATTACATCAGGGTCCCGAGAGAGCCCACCCCCCTTACATCAGGGTCCCTAGAGAGCCCTCCTACCTTAAATCAGGGTCCCCAGAGCCCCCCATTACATCAGGGTCCCCAGAGATCCCACCCCCCTTACATCAGGGTCCCCAGAGCCCCCCTTACATCAGGGTCCCCAGAGAGCCCCAGGGTTCAGAAGTTGGCTACATAAACAATGCAGGGCTCAGCTGTGCCCATCTATGCAGCCTCACCAGTGCCCAGCAATGCAGCCTCACCAGTGCCGAGCAATGCACCCTTCCCCACTGCAGTGCCCTCTGTCCCCTGCATCCCACCACACACACTGTGTAAGTAGAACTCTTACCTTACACAGGTGTACAGCAAGCAGAGCATCTGAGATCGGCATCACAGAGCTGGATGGGGGCGGGAACTAAAGAAGTTAACTTTTCACATTAACAGGCTGGTGATTGGTTGTCCAGCAACCAATCACCTGCTGTTTAATGAAAAAGTTAACTCCTGCGGTTCACGCCCCCATCCAGCCCTGTGATACTGGGCGCACGCCACTGTCCAATGAAGGGGACAGCAGTGAAAATTTCCACGGGCCAGTTGCCCGCATTTAGCGGTGGCGGGCAGGGTACCAACCCCTGCCCTAGAGACTCTGGGATAAATAGCCACCCCCTAGCAACGCCTCTGATGCTCAGTAATATATCTTAGGGTGTAATTGCAAGTTTATCTATGTGAGAAATATCTTGTTAATATGACAATTTTGTGGGAAAAAAACATTCTTCATTTTCCAAACTATTGTGGGCAAAAAATTGTAATTTCAAAAAACTCACTATGCCTTTTACTAAATATCTTGGATGGTCATCTTTACAAAAAGGAGTCATTTGGGGGGTTATCTGTACTGTCCTGACATTTTAGTGCCTCCAGAAATTGGATAGTACATCAGGATTGATCAATTTTCACTGATATGTAGCCTAGCTTGTAGACTCTTTAACTTTCACACAAACCTATCATACGCTTATCAGGATTTTTTTTACCAAAGGCATGTAGCAGAATACATTCTGGCCTAACTTTATGACAAAATTGGATTTTATTGGATTTCTTTTAAAACAGAAAGTAGAAAATATTGTTTCTTTTCAAAATTTTCACTCTTTTTTCCGCCTTTTTATTGCAACAAATTAAAAACCCAGTGGTGAAAAAATACCAACAAAAGAAAGCTATATTTGTGTGAACACAATTATAAAAATGTCATTGTAGCATGACTGAGTAATTATCACTGAAACTGCGAGAGCACAGAAATCTGAAAATTCATCTGGGAAGGAAGGGGGTGAAAGTGCCCAGTATTGAGGTGGTTTAGACCCCTTTCACACTGGGGAATTTTTCAGGCGCTTTTGGGCTAAAAGTAGTGTCTGAAAAATTCCTCCCCTGCAGCCTCAGTGTGAAAGCCTGAGTGCTTTCACACGGGGCGGTGCACTTGCAGGACGTTAGAAAACGTCTTGCAAGCAGCATCCTTCAGGTGGTGCGGGAGCAGTGTATACACCGCTCCTCCAGCCTCTGCCATTGAAATCAATGGGCACCGCTTCCGAAGCGGCTGCAAATCACCATTTTTAACTTTTTATTTGGCCGCTAGCGGGAGTTAATAGCGCCCTGTTAGAGGCTCGAAAAGCACTGCTATAACAGCGGTAAAGTGACGCTAAAATCAGTGGCACTTTACCGCTACCCCCCCCCCCCCACCCCCACCCCAGTGTGAAAGTAGCCTAAGTGATTTGTGTGTTTTGGAGCATTCTTTTTCACAGTGATTTTTAACTGATGTACAAAATAAACCCTCTACCAAAAATATTAATGTTATGTGTTAACTTATTGGAAATATGACTGAATGTTTAGAACAGATCTTAACTCAGACAAACCTAGCACAAAAAAATACTTTTTACCTTAGAACACTGGGTATGCAATGGAAATGTTAAGGTAAGACCAGTGCTTTCCAAGTATACTATCACCACAAAATATGAAATTCTTTGCTCTTTCCTGTTCTCCATAAAGTCTCCTCTGAGAAACATTATTACGTGATCGGTAAGAAACATGACACAAGCCTTTTGGGAATGACTGAAACTGTGGCCCTTTAGGGACATAATATCCTCAGCAATCAGTGTGCTCAGTTAACAGATCATATTGCCACATCTAAAATGCCTCTAGCATCTCTGTTATCAATAATTCCTGGCCACAACCAACGTACAAAAGAGCACAACAAGACATCTTGTTATTGTGCATTCTGACATCTTGAGACAATGAAGGTCCTTTGCAGCTCCCTCCTACCCTGAGTGACTTATACTGATATGTAAATAATGAGAACAGAGCTGGCAAAAGGCTGAAATGATCTATGCATCACTACCTGGAAAGCAAGGCTCTTATTTATGGACATGGATCAATACAAGTCAAGCAGTTCAGGGCAGAATGCTACGGATTGCCTTATATTATATTTCTAAATAAATGCATTACATTTTACAGTGATGTACATTAGGTTCCATTGTTTTCTGTTGCATTACTGCATGTAATGCAACATGTCATTTTTATATTGCCTTTTTTTTTTAGTAAGTAAAACACAGGATAACAAAATATTAGCATAAACAAAAAACAATGTTATCACAAAAAGAAGGACCTTTCATTTTACAAATGAAGAGTATCAAATATTATATTTATACATAACAGGTAAACCTAAGATACATATTATTTACAGTATGCTGTACCAAGCCAACCAGACACACACAAAATAAAAATAAAAAGATTTTATCAAGAGTTATAGGCCAGTCTCTAAATCAAATTTTTATTTTATTACTTTATTTTTATTGAAATGATGCCATTAATACATAATAAGCTGGTATATGTTGTACCTGCAAAGCATTAGGAATGCACCTCAACAATTAACTTTTCTTGTATTGTTAAAATGTAAAATCTGCTTGCTGTGGGTTTCTCTACTTTTACATCAGCATTTCTGTATTTACTGCCTTAAGTCAAATCTCGACACATGAAAAAACAAACTAGCTAAAATACACCCCAGCAAGACAGTAACTTCAAAGTATTTCCTTTGCTTCTTTCCCACAAATGTATCTCCTTGTCCACTCATGCCATTCAAAGCCAATGCCATTGTAGCTTTTTCCAGTTTCCCTTTCCTGAATATTTGCCCAACCCACTGATGATGTGAGTGGTGTAACCTCACACATTATGTAGAACTTGGAAAGAAAGACAAGTTTTATAGTGTATTGGTTTTTGTGGCGCGTCACATGCCAGGGAACCCAGGAGCGTGGGTCTTATTGGTTTTAAAGACCTTGGAATTTAAATTTAAAGTTACTCCTTCTAATAGAAAAAATATAAAAAAATATGAGATGAAAATGTTCGCTACTAAAACCTAAAACACATCCCGAACGCACCCCTCCCCTTCCTCCCATCGTTTTTTTTATTACATTTGTAGAGTAGCAGATGGGTCACCAGCAATTGGGACAGCAGAGATGGCAACCTATTACAGACCTCTAATAATCACCATGGATGGATTTAAGGTGCAGTCACATGGCTTTATTCTGGTAATGCACAAAACGCAGTATGGTGCAATGCTGTTAGTTTAAATTATGCTGGCAGAGCTGTACAATGCACCGGCATTGTATTATAGTACACAGCAATGCACAGATGTGAACTTTGTGTTGTGATGTATGTCTGTTAAATATGTTTACAAGCCATTCCCATTTTTTTCTTTTCTCTCTCCCGTATTCCCTTTCTCTTAGACCCCTTTCACACTGGGGCGGTTTGCAGGCGTTATTGCGCTAAAAATAGCGCCTGCAAACCGCCCCTAAACAGCCTCCGCTGTTTGTTCAGTGTGAAAGCCCGAGGGCTTTCACACTGAAGCGGTGCGCTGGCAGGAGAAGAAAAAATCTCCTGTCAGCCGCTTCTTTGGAGCGGTGAAGGAGCGGTGTATTCACCGCTCCTAAACCGCTCCTGCTCATTGAAATCAATGGGACAGCGCGGCTATACCGTGGTAATACCGCGGCTATAGCCGCACTATACGAGGGGTTTTAACCCTTTTTCGGCCGCCAGCGGGGGGTTAAAACCGCACCGCTAGCGGCCGAATACCGCGGTGAAACATCGCTAAATATAGCGCTGTTTTACCGCCGGCGCCCCCTACCGCCCCAGTGTGAAAGGGGCCTAAGTGTTCCCTTGGGTGGTCATACCCAATAAGAATCCCTAGAGTGACATCAATATGTTAAATTTTATCCATGCTATATTTGAGTTTTGTGATTTGCCTGGACATGCTTATTTGTGTGACCACCCTTCCCCTCCCATCTCCCTTTTCCAGATGTTCTATACCCTCACGTACATCTCTGTAAAACTTTGTTTTCTTGAAATGTCTAAAAATGCAATATAAAGAATTTAAAAATGTGTTGCAGTGCTTTGGTAGACCATTTAAAATGAAAAGGTCTTAGACATAAATGTATGAAATACAATGACCTCTGAATAGATATTATTTACGGGGAGGATGAGCTCATAATTGCTCTCAGTGAATGGGTCTTGATGTACAATACTTCTTTCACTTTCTCAGTTCTATTAATACCATATATACCACAAAATGGCAGATGTGACGCATTTTACTTAGAAAAGAACAAGTGACAAACTAGTATTGCCATTTAAAAGTAAACCTCGCCATATATGGATCAAAATTCATCCAGTTAAGTATGGACCAGATGAATTATGATCAGTGTGTTGCCATCCCTATTTGACAGTAGGCGACCATTTTATGGAAAACTTTTGTCAATTAGTGGCTGCAGCCGCTGATCAGCTTATTCTGACAGCAGAGAGTTCCACTGTCAAGATACAATGTCCTGGCATGAGGAATTCTTCCATCCACCTTGTTTGTGTGGATGGTGGAATTTCTTAGTTTTTTCATTCAGTCTACTCGCTGAATGAAAAGTAACTATCCATCTATGGCCCGTTTAACTCTATGTAAGAGAAATATTACTAAACACCAATACAATGATGCTGTGTGGTTGGCGGTGTCATATGAATAGCTTTACTTGGCATCCACACAAATTTCTGTCTGAAAACATTGCTTCACAAAATAAATCAAATTTTAAACTTTAATTAAATCAAACCCACATTACTGAGTTTCCATCTGGGAAACCTGCCATTTTAATGCGAATTTGCAAATTTGCAACAGGGAACAAATAACACATCTAAAAATTATACTAGTTTTTCTAGCAAGAAAAATTAAGTGATTCCCCATACTGAGTCCCTTGTGTCATATCAGCCTTGATATTCCTGCATGTAGCTACTGATTGAAATCTACATCTCTCTGATAATCTAATCTCTGAACAATTTGATTGTGAAATTTGCTTCCCATACTCCCTGGCTACCAAAATCACATGATCAGCTCTGATTACCTTTGTATTTCTCAAGAACTGCCTTTCTATCTATGTGTATCTATCGATCTACAGTGCCTTGCAAAAGTATTCACCCCCTTGGCTTTTTACCTATTTAGTTACATTACAGCCTTTAGTTCAATGTTTTTTTTTAGTTCAATGTTTAGTTCAAGTTTCTTAATCTGAATTATATGTGATGGATCAGAACACAATAGTCTAAGTTGGTGAAGTAAAATTAGAAAAATATACACATAAAACAATTTTTCAGAAATAAAAAACTGATAATTGGCATGAGCATATGTATTCACCCCCTTTGTTATGAAGCCCATAAAAAGCTCTGGTGCAACCAATTACCTTCAGAAGTCACATAATTAGCGAAATGATGTCCACCTGTGTGCAATCTAAGTGTCACATGATCTGTCATTACATATACACACCTTTTTGTAAGGCCCCAGAGGCTGCAACACCTAAGTAAGAGGCACCACTAACCAAACACTGCCATGAAGACCAAGGAACTCTCTAAACAAGTAAGGGACAATGTTGTTGAGAAGTACAAGTCAGGGTTAGGTTATAAAAAAATATAAAAAAATATCCCAATCTTTGATGATCCCTAGGAGCACCATCAAATTTATCATAACCAAATGGAAAGAACATGGCACAACAGCAAACCCGCCAAGAGACGGCCACACACCAAAACTCACAGACTGGGCAAGGAGGGTATTAATTACTGTTGTCAATGTAGGTTCACTATTCAAAACCTCAGACTATTTTATAATTTAGAGTAACAAAAGACAAGCAGAGATGTTTAGAGTGACCCACAGAGGTTTGTGAAAAAGGAAAGAAGGACCACACCGAAAAAAACGCAGGTCAAAAATGATCTCAACATGTTGACATAAAAACAATTTTCCACACATTTAACCCCCTGAAAATACTGTTTTATTTTATAGAGTTCCTCTTAAAATAAAAACAAGTTTTCTAACAGTAACTTATAAAACTAAAATTTAAATTTTTGGAATTTTACAACACTGCTAGGTATTTTAATTTTCAAATCTAAAATTTCAGACTTTTGTCATCAGATATAATTACAAGCATCATTCCTCCTGTTGTACATCAACACCCCACTACTGAAAGGAGAGCTGACATTTTACAAGCAGACACAAGTAAGGTACAGAGCACTAGCCAGCATGTTGCCAGATCCTTCATTTAGGCAGATGAAATAATCCTTCTATATAGTGATTTAAATAAAATATCTACCCCCCTCCCTCCCTAAAGAAAACATGAATTTTAAAACATTCAGTTGAATATGATGCATAATCTGTATTGCTATGTATGAAAGCCATTAAAATTAATAGAAAGTCATTTTATATTAAGCATTAAAAAGAATGTCATAGCCTTTTTAGCATTAGATGCCGAGAAGGCTTTTGATTGGGTGCATTGGGGATATCTAAAAGCCACTTTGATCAAATTTGGATTTAAAGGCTTCAATCTTTCAGCCATCTTAGCCTTATACACAAAGCCATCTGCACAGGTTTTTACATCCTCAGTGCTCTGACACCTTCACCATCACAAACGGAACTAGACAGGGATGTCCCCAGTCCCCTCTGATCTTTTCTCTGGTGATGAAGCCATTTTCGGAATCCATCAGAACTTCCATGTCCATTGCGGGTATCCAAGTGGCTGGCAAATCCCATAAGATTGGGCTATTTGCCGATGATGTAATATTGACCCTTTCCGACATAGAAAAGTCCCTACCTGGTGTATGCGTGACAATTGAAGCCTTTAGTGTTATTTCTTATTATAAGATTAATTTATCCAAATGCCAAGTTTTAACGACTTACATTAATAATAAGACTCCAAATAATTTGAAATCACTCTTCCCCTGCAACTGGGAGTCAGATAGTTAATTGCATTCCCAAATACTGAATTCTAACAAATCTTCCCGCCTGTATGAGTTAAACTATAAAAGGCTTCTCCACTCAAATTCAAATTTAACTTTTACAATTGGGTAAAATCGAGATCTCTTGGCTGGGGCAAATTGCCACCTTTAAAATGGTAACCTTACCAAAAATTCTTTACATATTTAGAACAGTACTGATACCCTTACTGGCTCACTTCTTCACTGCGTTTAATACTTATCTGAGAACATTTATTTGGAAGGGGACTCAAGCAAGGATCTCCTTCTCCATTCTAGTTAAGCATAGATCAAGGGTAGGAATGGGAGTACCAGTGATTAGGAACTATTACAGAGCAGCCTTATTAGACCAGTTGACAGCATGGATGGATCCGGTTCCAACTAAACAAAGGGCTGTGATAGAACAGGTGATAATAAAGGGTATAAATCTTCAAGCCCTGTTGATAGCGGTAGCCACTAATCATCCAGTTTACCTATCGGACCACCCCTCTGTCAACGCGTCTCTGACAACCTGGAAGGATCTTTTAAGCATGAATAATGAACAAGTTCAAGTGTCTGGACTGAATATACCACTCCAGACTTTTGAGTTGTTTATACCGGATTTTTCGGTACAGCCATGGGTAGAAAAGGGATACGCCACCTTAGCGGCACTTCCAGATGATATTAAACAAAAAGACGTATTTAAACTCTACCAAATCAAACACCTTCTCTGTACTCTACAATCCACCAACATTTCACTAGATAAACAAGTGTGGGAACTTTATCATAGTGATCTTGCCCTGAAAGGGGGTATATCTCATCTATATTCTTTCCTTCAACCTAAGACTCCATTGGTGCAGTCACCAGCTTTAGCGCAATGGGAACGAGAACTAGGCCAAAACTATTCAGGGCAGGAATGGAACAGAGCACTTAAATACAGCTTAGGTGCCACACATTGTCTGTGCCACTGGGAGAATATTTACAAAATCCTTTATAGATGGTATCTGACCCCAGTTAGATTGTCTAAAATGTACAAGGATGTATCTCCAGATTGCTGGCGTAATTGTGGTCAACCTAGAAACTTGTTGCATATCTTGTGGCATTGCAAATCAATAACAAGCTTTTGGCACTCGGTTTTTAAATTCATTTCATCCATTACGGGGATTATTACCCAACCATCTCTGGCATTGGCTCTATTTGGACTCTCCATATATTTACTCATTTCCTATTATTTTTTGTTTCTGTTTTAGATGGGATGGACACAGAACTAAGCATACAAGTGAGGACCAGTAGTTAAGGTAGTCTTAATTATTACTTAGTCATTAGTAAATGTTTGTGCATGTCAATGTTTATGTTATTTGTGTTATTATGGGGACTAGCATTTAATTTACGAGTCTATACATAGAAATGGCCAAAGTGAACATTAAATATGTATGAGTAGTTCAAAATAATGAGAGATTACAATTATTACGCTATTAATATACTGTTAATATAAAGTATGACTTAATCCGTTAGCACTGGCTTGTTATATGCTAATCCTAGACCCTTTGATGCGACATAACTTTGTAATTGTTAAATCTTAATAAAACTCTTTAAAAGTAAAAAATAATTTAAAAAAAAGAAGGTCATAGATAGATAAGACAGTAAGGAAAATACTGCAATGGATTACAAACAATTAACAACTGTTCTAATGATCATGGATAGACCTTCAAATAGTATCATTTTCTCTAACAGTATAGGGTTTTTGTAAACTGAGGAAGCAAATCTGATAGTTAAATGGACTATGGATCTGGGATCATAGCCAAGTGAATCCACATTTCAAAATGAACATTATGCGAGAGGAAGCGCTACAAAGAACCATTCCATGAATCCTGCAAAACATTATTTTAGAAACTGTTGACTGCAGTATTATACTAACAAGAAAGCTCTACAGAATTAAAGGAGATCATCAGTAAGTGGAAAAGTCACCAGTAAACTTAAAGATTATGTACACTTGGCTTTTGGTTATTTTTATTGTGAGTTGCAGTCATAACTGCATAATAAATGTTGCAAATTTGTTATTGATAGATAAGAACATCTTCCTCTAATCACATTTTTGAAACGGGAATAAATTGGTATGTAGAGTGCATAAACTTATTATGAATAAATGAGTCATGTTGTATTAAAGATGTGAAGTGGTAGTGTCTTTCCAAATTAAGCATAATACCATAGAATGGGTACAGGAAGTAGAGAGCAGGACACTGTTTCCAGTGCCTTTGTACTGACTGAAGCTAACTCTAGGACTGGCACTACCCTTATGAATACTGCAGCACACAGAAATAGAGAAACCTAGAAGAGTAAAGGCATAACAAGTCCAAGTTATTTATTGAGATTTTTTTTTTCTGAGTAGAAATCTATGTTTGTCTCAAGCACGTTTAACCCTTTCACTGCCAGGTCCGTACGCTGTACGGACCTACAGAAGTGCCCGCTGGTGGCCAAGTCTGTATGGTGTACGGACCTGATTTCCCCCTCTTCTTTAAGCTCATGGTCACTTCAATGACCATAAACTTATAGAAGAATTGTTCAGCAGACTCTGCCGAACAATTCTATAACTCTGACCTGCGAATTATGTCCGGCTGATCAGAGTTATTAACCTAAAATATGACCCCCCCACCTCACCCATGCCGCCACTCCTCTGTCCCCTGCCTCTCCACCTCCCACTGCTAAATGTCACCTAATATTGCCCCCCCCACTCTCCTCTCCTATCCCCTTAACCCCCCTTCTTCACCCCCAGCACTGATTACCCCCCCACAACCGATCCAACCCCCCACAAACCTGACCCCCTGCAGCTGCCATCATTAGCCGCCATCCCTCCTCGTCCACTCCCGCCGGCTTCAGGTGCTGCATGGGGTCTCGGGGGGTCCAGATGTGTCCCCCACCAGTCAGATCAACCCCCCAACTGCCCCCGCACCCCCGATCCATCCCTGCTCAGAGCGCATCCCTCCTTCCCCTCCCGCCGCTTGTATCTTCTCCCTGCACTGAGCTCCGCCGAGCTGTCAGGCTGGGGATCACAAACAAACCCCCCGAGGTCTGCCCGCACTCAGTCTCTTCACGGGGACACTCACCCCCGTACACACACCTCTCGGGCTTCCTCAGCTCCGGACCTCAACCTGATCCATCCTAATTGGTCAGGAGGAGAAGCCATAAGACAATAGCGAATATTAATTCGCTATTGTCACAAGTGGGTAGGTTTGGGGTGCAATGCTCTGCGCCCCGACCCCAAACTTTTTCAAGCCAATTAGAGCCTCGGGCTCTAATCATGTGGCTTGAAAAAAAAGCTCATCGTAAAAATGAAAAAATGAAAAAATGAAAATCTCCAGATCTTTAGAGAAATTTTTGAGTACGTTCGATTTTCACCATTTTGCAAAAAGGTGCAATGTAAAAATATATTTTTTTGTTATTTATTAACTCCATACAGGTTAAGCTTTTATATTTAGTAGGGATTTAGCAGGAATTTTGTAAAATTTGCTGTGTTTTTATCTGCTAATAATGGTTCTAGTGTATTTTTTGCGAATACATTGGTTTGATAAACATTTGCGCAAATACCATGGGTCTAAAAAATCAGTAGCAGCTTCTTTTTATTCTAGAGGTCATATGCTTTCAGAAAATATATGGTTTTTGGGGTTTTCCACAAATTCTGAAAGCTGTAAGGGAAAAATGAAAACCTTCCGATTTTTTGAGAAATTTGGATATTTACACTTTTGCGTCTGTTCAGTTTTCACCATTTTGCAAAAAGGAGCTCATACAAACGTATGAGTCCGGCACTCTGCAGGAGGGTGGCCCCCCTAATGAACCGGCCACTCCTGGTAAGACCCCTTTCGCATGGAGCGGACTCTGTCAAGCAGATCCGCCTGCTCGATGGGGGATCTGTCTTCTGATCCCCACTGAGCAGGCGGATGACAGGTCTGTGTCCACTCCGTTGATGCAGAGAAGACACGGATACAGACCGCTGTTCTCTATGTCGCGGTCAGATGGAAATGGGCCGCCTGTACAGTTCCATCAGATACCATCCAATCCAATCTGCTAGATGGACGGGGAATGGAATACCCATTTGTCTGTTTTTAGCGTACTGGACTGGATCCGATGCAGTCGGGTGTAAACGGACACATGTCCATTTACATCAGCCTCTCCATAGAGAACAATGGGTGGTCCAATTGGGCCCACCTGAAAAACCAGCAGGCAAACCCAATCAGTCTGCTTGTGTGAGAGGGGCCTAAGGCCTTGTTCACACAGGGCATACACAGCGTACCTTTACAGGGATGCACAGGTGTTCCGTGCATCTCTGTGCAGGCAGTCCCATTGATGTCATTTGGGATGTAGCAACTGCACGAACAATTGGTCTGCATGCATGTCCCTAAGCCCACACTGTCTGCGTTCGGGGTCACGTACCCACAAATTGGGAACAGCAGCTATGCCCGTGCAGCCATTACATCCCAATTGACATAAATGGGACTGCCTGTACGGGGATGCACGAAAAACCTGTGCGGGTAAACATGGCCCTTCATGGGCCTACACTTTAGTATGCCACATGTGAACGATGCTTTAGTAGCAATTTAGCAGGAATTTTGCTGTTATGTTGTGTTTATCTGCACTAGTAATGATTTTTAGCGAAAATATTGTTTGATAAACATTTGTGCAAATATCGCACTGCCTTACAAATCAGTAGCATCATCTTTGTATTCTTCTGGTCCTATGCTTTCAGAAAATATGTGGTTTGGGGGGTCTTTCACAAATGTAAGGGAAAAAGGAAAACCTTCAGATTTTTAGAGAAATTTGGATATTTACATTTTTGGGTACGCTCAATTTTAACCATTTTGCAAAAAAGCACAATGTAAAAATTACAAATATTTGTTATGTATTAACTCCATACAGGTTAGGCTTTTATAATTAGTTGAAATTTGGCAGGCATTTTGTAAAATTTGCTGTGTATTAACCTGCTAATCATGATTTATGATTTATGATTAGTATAGTAAAAATCATGATTTTTTAAGCAAAAAATAGGATTTTTATAACAGCTTACCTGTAAAATCCTTTTCTTGGAGTACATCATGGGACACAGAGCCATAGTAATTATGTGGGTTATATAGGCCACCTTAAGGTGATGGACACTGGCACACCCTAAGACAGGCAGTTCAATCCCTATATAACCGCTCCCATTACTGGGAGTACCTCAGTTTTCCCAGAGCCCAGATGTCCCAGAGCAATGCTATCTGAGAGGGAGAGACACAAACAAAAGTAGGGCGCCATCAGACCTGAGGACCTATACTGCTGTCTGCAGCACACTGCGCCCAAAGGCAATATCCTCATGCCTTTTTACATCCACCTGATAGAATCTGGTAAATGCATGGACTGAAAACCAAGTTGTGGCCTTGCAGATTTGAGCCATGGAGGCTTGGTGATGCACTGCCCATGAAGTACTAACAGCCCTGGTAGAGTGCTCTTTGATTTGAAAAGGTGGAATCTTCCTCCTCAAAACATAAGCTTGAACAATTACTTGCCGAATCCACTTAAAAATAGTAGATTTCGATGCTACCTGTCCTTTTTTGGGACCTTCAGGCAACACAAACAAAACTTCCTTTTTTTCGAATCTGCACAATCGCCTTCAAGTAGATTTTGACTGCTCTCACTACATCAAGAGAATGTAGCGACTTTACTTCCGCAGAACAGGGTTCTGGAAAAAATGAAGGTAGAACAATATCCTGGTTTAGATGAAAACCTGACACTACCTTCGGTAGAAAGTTAGGATGAGGACACAATATTACCCTATCCTTGTGAATAATTAAATATGGCTCTTTACAAGAAAGAGCAGCCAACTCTGATACCAGAAGATATGGCTACCAGAAAAACTAGCTTCCTTGTCAAAAGGATCAAGGGAATATGTTGTATGGGCTCCAAAGGCTGTTTCTGTAATGCCGACAAAACTACATTCAAGTCCCAAAGGTTCAGGGGTGACCTAACCGGTGGATTAAGCTGCGATACCCCCTGTATAAAGCTACAGACCAAAAAATGCAAAGCAAGTGGTCATTGAAACAATACCGATAAGGCCGAGACCTGGCCTTTGATAGTACTCAAAGCCAGCTTCATTTCTAACCCCATTTGCATAAAGTTAAGGATTCTACCTATGACATACTTTCTGGGATGCCAACCCCTGGATTCATACCAGGAAACATATGCCTTCCAGACTCTATAATATATGACTCTGGAGGCCGGCTTCCTTGCACTAATCAAGGTAGATACACCTGATCCTGACAGCCCACGCTTCTTCAGAATATGGGTCTCAACAGCCAAACCATTAAATTTAGTGTTTGTAAGGTAGGATGGAATACTGGACCTTGCGAGAGTAGGTTCGGACATGGTGGTTGGGTCCATGGGTCCCCTACCGCCATCTTTATGATCTCTGCATACCAAGGTCTTCTGGGCCACAAGAATCACTGACTTCCCTTCCTGCTTGATCCTGCGAAGAAGTCGTGGAAGCAGCAGAATAGGAGGGAATGCATAAATCAGTGAAAACTGATCCCATGGGGCCACCAAGGCATCTGTTCCGCATGCTAGGGGATCCTTTGTTCTTGACACAAAGTTGTCGATCTTTTTGTTGAACCTGGATGCAAATAGGTCCACGTCCCGGATCCCCCATCTCCGGCATATTGCCAGAAAGAAATCGGGGTGAAGGGACCATTCTCCCGGGAACAACTGCTGGCAACTCAAGTAGTCCACTTGCCAATTTTCTATTCCTGGAATGAAGACTGCCGATAGGTACATGGTTTTCTGCCCAAGTTAGGATATGATTCACTTCTCTTTGGGCCGCATGCCTTCTTGTGCCTCCCTGGTGATTGATATAGGCCACTGCCGTGGCATTGTCGGATTGGATCCTGACAGGACAATTCCACAACCTGAATGTCCAGGCCCTCAGGGCCAAGCAAGCTGCCCGAATCTCTAGAATGTTGATGGGCAAGGTCCTTTTGGTTCTGGACCATTTCCCTTGGAAAGTCGCCTCTTCCAGGACTACTCCCCAACCCGAAAGGCTGGCATCTGTTGTTACCACCTTCCAAGTAACTGAAAAGAAGGATTTTCCCTTCTGCAGATTTTTGGTTATCCACCACCAACTGAGGCTCCAGCGCACCTTTGAAGACAGATGCATTGGGAAATCTAGAGCTTGGACCCTCTTGTTCCAAGCCGATAGGATACTGTTTTGCAACAGTCTTGAATGAAACTGAGCGTAAGGAACGGCTTTGAATGAAGCCACCATCTTTCCCATAACCTCATGCAAAGCCGAATAGAAGGATTCTTCTTTGCTCTGACCACCTGAATCAGCTCCTTTATGGAGCTGACCTTTGCCTGGGGCAAGAATACCCTTTTCTGGGCTGTATCTATGATCAGACCCAAGTACTCAAATCTCCTTGATGGATTTAAGGAAGATTTCTCTAGGTGGAGAATCCAACCTAGGTATTCCAGGTGGTTGACTGTGGTGACCATACTTTGGTCTAAGCAGCTACCGACTGGTCTATCAAGAGCAGATCGTCTAGGTAAGCTATAATTGTTATACCTTGAGCCCTTAATCTGGCCAGAGGAAGGGCCAGGACCTTTGTAAACACCTGAGGTGCAGTAGCTAGACTGAAAGGCAGCGTTACAAACTGAAAATGGAGATTTTCTACCATGAAATGTATATATTTCTGGTGAGCGGGGAAAATAGGCACATGGCGATATGCATCCTTGATGTCGATTGACGCCAGAAGTTCTCCTCCTTGTAGGATGGAGACAACTGATCGAATTGATTCCATGTGAAAAGAGCAGATATTCATGAACCGGTTTAGATCTTTGAGATCTAGAATGGGTCTGACATCTCCATTTGGTTTTGACACCGTAAAAAGGTTTGAATAAAACCCCAACCCCTGCTCTTCCATGGGGACCACCATGATCACTTTTTGAGACAAAAGACGGTCCAATGCTTGAAAGAGAGACTTCTTTTTCTCTGGATCCTTGGGGACGTTCGATCTGAGAAAAAAAGGAGATGGGAACTCTCGCAAACTCTAGTTTGTAACCTAGAGCTATTGTGGAGATCACTCATCTGTCTCGAAACTCCTCCTGCCAGACCCTTGTGAACTGCAGAAGTCTTCCCCCCACTAAAGCGAGCGGGGGTGCCCCTTCATAAAGAGGCTTTAGTATTTTGTTTTGTAGGTTTCCTTCCCCAGGACTTATTTTGTCCCTGGGGTTGACCCTGAGGTTTAGAGAGGCCGTCATGACTGCCTGGAGGCTGATGCCCCTGGCACTGGAGAAGGAGCTTGTTTAAATGAAAGATGTTTACTTCTTTTCTTAACTGGCAAAAAGGTACTTTTTCCACTTGAAATTTTTTGGATGCATTTATCCAAATCATCTCCAAACAGCCGTTCACCACGGAAAGGAAAACTAGCCGGGAGTTTTTTGCATGGCGCTTTAGCAGACCAATTTTTCAGTCATAGGATTCTACGCATATGTACCAGCACAAGCATAAGGCGTGAGGCCTGAAGAATAGAGTCTCTCATAGCGCGAATTGCAAAACATAAAGCTCCTGGGAGCTCGGCTAAATCCTGGGCCTGCTGATCAGGGATAACCTTGAGCACCTGTCTCAACTGGTCTTTCAAGGATTGACATACACCAATTGCTGCCACTGCAGGTTGAGTCACTGATCCTGCCAAAGAAAATGCGTTTTTTAACAGGAATTCCAATTTCTTATCAGTTGGATCCCTAAGCATTTGAGCATTGTCTACCGGACAAGTCAAACTTCAATTGCTGGTATCTCCCACATTTTAGTGAATTTTTCCTCCATGGGATAAAGTGCTGAGATTTTTTTAAGAGGAAAAAAATGCTTATCTGGGTGATCCCACTCAGAATACATAAGCTGTTCCAGCAATGAATGGACAGGAAAGGCATCAAGACTAGTGTCCCCACTGGAAGATTTCCCCTCTGTTACTGTTAAGGGGACAAAGGTTGTCAAAGGTTGCAGTGCTGCATGAAGGTAAAAAGCCTTGAGCCTTTACAACCACTTTAAAGTACAAAGTTATATAAACCATCAAACTCATAATTAACCAATCCACATTCCAATAACCATGCCTCCTATTATAAGATAATATAATGTGTAAAACATAAGCATAAAATATGCCACCGCAAATATTCCCAGGACAAATTTGTCCTAAAAGGAAAAAAGCCAATGAAAACACAGTACAGTCTGAAAACTGTTCACGTTAATAAATAAAGAGATTGGCAAAGTAACTAAATCCCTAGCATTGTTAAAGAGTATGTAAACCAAACATTTCATATTCCTGATATGTGCCTGCTGTACCATGTACTTGTATGAGAAAGTATCCTGTTCTCTTTGTATTGCTTCCTTTGTGTGAAATCCCTCAGTCAATCTGCTTTCCTATTAAAAACTGACCACTCTAAGAAGGAGACCACACCGAGGTCAGTTCTCTAGCTATGTTGGGAACTCAGCCTGTTCTTCTCCAATGACCAGATTTGTCCTGACACACCTCTACCGCACAACCTATCACTGGGAAGATCCTCCCTCGCCTATCTGTGCTGCTGAGAACAGAGACTATGTGATCACTAATAAAAAGGGAAAAAAAAGGTATTTAAATATTTTTTTTTAATGTCTATACACAGATGTTTTCCCTTTCTTTTCTGTTTTAAACTGAATAGGTTGTTTTACAAAGTGAGTGTTTACATACGCTTTAAACAAATATCCATATATGTGAAAAAGAAAAATGAGATTTGCCAATCTATTGAGAACTTAGACAGTGATATAATAAGTAAAGAAGAAAGTCTTAGACAAACATACTGTAAATGGAATGCTTTTGATAACCATAGGAGAATGAATAAAATAGCACTATGGGCAAATAAACATTGATAGAAAGCAGCAAATCTGATGACGAAACACTAGAAAGTCACAATACTGATACCTGAAAATGCTTGAATACACAAGGTTATGTGGCACAAAAAATAAAGAATCCTGTGCTGGAAGATGTCACACTAAACACATCAAGGGAGGTTTCACGGTTATTTATTAACTCAATTGATCTACAGTGGGCAAAAAATGGATTAGGAAAAGGAGGAGGACAAAGTGTGGATATGGATGTAAGGGTGGCAGTGAGGGTGGGATAGTAGAGGAATCATGACAAGGGGGTCAAAGTTACAAATAGATAGGTGTTAGAGCAATAACTGCATTAGAGGATGGTGAAGTAGATGACAGGGATATGAAAATATTCAATTTGTCTTCATATGAAATAACCTAGGCTCAAAAAACATTATGGACCAAAGGGTTACATTTTGCTAATAGCATGAGGAGCAACTGTTTTGAAACAACTAAAGGGTAACTCCCCTTTTGTGAGAAAATTATAGCAAATAAAACTTAAAAATAATATAGCATATACAACTATGACACAAGTCATATTGTAACTGAATGTTATTAAAAATTACCTTTCCTTTTCAATGTGAAGCACTATAATTTTCTGTAAAATGCAATGCAATATGGCAACCTGAAGTTGTTTTGTACACAGATGGTGTACAAAACATTCCCCAGAAATGTAATTCTTGCTTTTGTGATTAGCTTCCAATTCACATTCATTTTGGACATGGACACAAACAGTTCTTTAGAATAATAAAAGATAGGAATCTGCAACAAAGTTTATTAAACTCCTTGCAATGTGCATAGATCACACAGAGGTGAATGCTTTTTTTTTCTCAGCAAAAGTGGAAATACTCTTTAAAGACATCTCTTTGTTAACTAGAAACCTTATTTTAAAGGTGCTACATCAGCAGACACAGGTGAACCTCTCGGGAAAATGTATTTAAGACTGATCACAACTATCTAGATGTAAGTGCAGAGCTTTAGGAGATCTTGTTACCCTCTGGGAGAAAGTACACATGGAGGATATTGATGAGGATCTAATACAGACTTCAGTCAGTTTGGTTGATAGAATGAGGGTGGTGAAGATAGTAAAAAGAGCATATGCATAACTAAATTGGGTGAATATGCTCTAAAGGTGAAGTCTACATCCCCCCCCCCCCCCCCTTCCACATTGACACCTATCCTATGCTTTGTTGTAGTGTTTGTTGTGATCTAAAGGCACTTGATTTCCTTAGGTTGAAGAATGACAACCATATTCCTAACGAATGACCGACCCTTATTTAATTAGAGAAACGATTATGCCAACTTATATCTTGGTGAATGGGATAACCAAATGTTTGGTGATGACACCTTGTCAATGTGCCTTCCCAAAATTCTGTTATGGAATAGGTACAACAACAATGTGTTCACCAGCTGGCAAGGAACTAAAGAAGATTTGGATGAGCTTGTGGAGATATTTAGCAATAATACCTTTAAAGCGGAACTTCATTCTCCCAATCAACATTGATTATTTTTAATGATTATGCTGCTAGCATTAGTAAGTAAATAGGAAAGTATATCATATTTACTTGTTTTAATCTTTTTTTTATTACATTCCTTCAGTTGTTGTCTTTTTTTGTCTAGGCAAATGATGTCATACATCCCAGGAGTCTTTAGGAGGGCAGAAGGGGTTTTCTCAGGTAAGCATACTCTTTTGCATGCATGCCAGAGCTAAGGGCAGATGGATTGCAGGAAGTAAATGCTACATGCATCATTTGCCCTTACTTAAGATGGCCATGGGTAGAAACACTAGGGGGGGGGGGGGGCGCTTTTCAAAGTGATTTCTCAACAAAATAAAGCATGGAGACATGGATAGATGGGGGGGGGGGTTTCGCTTTGAATATTAAAAATTAGCTAAATAGTGTTTTTGGTTTGTGGCGCTCAGATGCAATTAAGATCTGCTTTAATATAAAGTTTATGAATATGTATGATACTAGCATGGTTACGTTTTTGGATCTAAGGAAACAGTTGGAAATTGATGGTCCATTGAGTTTAACATTATAGAAAATCTACCTTCTTGAACAATCTCTAACATGGTAATAGCTTCCACTTGGAACCTTTAAAAAAAGGGATTGCGATGGGTCCAGCAAGTTTTATCTGTTCTTGTTTAAATATTTTATTGAAAATAGAGAACATGGTACAGTATATATAGCCACAAACAAAACATATATGTACAATGTACATCAAAAGGTAGTTCAAATGAGGATGAAGTATCATTCGGTCAAAAGGATGCACAAAGTAGAAATGAGCAAAGCATCAATATATACAAATAGGTAACAGGTGCAATTGAAGAAATAATAACAGTAATCTGACCTAAACGAGAATAAAAAATTACAAAAAAAAAAAACATATTGGACAGTGAAGAGACAGGAGGTAGCTAAATTGAATGGGAGAGATTACTGTAAAGTAAGTATATATTAAAGTGGAGGTTCACACAAAAATTGAACCTCCACTTTTTGGAACCCCCCCCCTCCGGTGTCACATTTGGCACCTTTCAGGGGGGAGGGGGGTGCAGATACCTTTCTAAGACAGGTATTTGCACCCACTTCCGGGCATAGACTCCCACGGGAGTCTATGCCTCTTCCAGTCACACACACGGGTTCCAGAGACAGCATGGACCATTCAGATTGCGCTTTGCGACTCGCGCATGCGCAGTAGGGAACCGGGAAGTGAAGCCGCAAGGCTTCATTTCCTGATTCCCTTACCGAAGATGGCGACGGCAGCATCCGAGGACCGAGGGATGGTTCAGCCTCGGGTGCCGACATCGCTGGACCCTGTGACAGGTAAGTGTCCATATTTTAAAAGTCAGCAGCTGCAGTATTTGTAGCTGCTGACTTTAAAAAAAAAATTTTTTTGCGGGACTCACTCTTTAAGGCAGTTACATACAATATATGGTGAGGACAGGGGTCAGATTAGGTCAGATTAGGTAATTAAAGGACCAATATCCAGTTACCAGTGTTGTTAAAAGGAGCAAGTGAAAAGAAAGGAGGGGAAAAAGGAAAGTACAGTGCATCCAGAAAGTTTTCACATCTCTTCACTTTTTCCACATTTTGTTATGTTACAGCCTTATTCCAAAATGGATTCAATTCATTATTTTCCTCAAAATTCTACAAACAATACCCCATAATGACAACATGAAAGAAGTTTGTTTGAAATCTTTGCAAATTTATTAAAAATAAAAAACGAAAAAAAAAACATGTACATATAAGTATTCACAGCCTTTGCTCAATACTTTGTTGAAGCACCTTTGGCCCCAATTACAGCCTCAAGTTTTTTGAGTATGAAGCTACAAGCTTGGGAAACCTATTTTTGGGCAGTTTCTCCCATTCTTCTTTGCAGGACCTCTCAAACTCCATCAAGTTGGTTGGGGAGCGTCGGTGCACAGCCATTTTCAGATCTCTCCAGAGATGTTTAATTGGGTTCAAGTCTGGGCTCTGGCTGGGTCACTCAAGGACATTCACAGAGTTGTCCCATGGCCACTCCTTTGTTATCTTGTCTGTGTGCTTAGGGTCATTGTCCTGTTGGAAGATGAACCTTTGTCCCAGTCTGAGGTCTACAGTGCTCTGGAGTAGGTTTTCATTAAAGATGTCTGAAAACATTGCTGTATTCATCTTTCCCTTGATCCTGACTATTCTCCCAGTTCCTGCCACTGAAAAACATCCCCACAGTATGATGCTGCCACCACCATGCTTCACTGTAGGGATGGTATTGGCTAGGTGATGAGTGGTGCCTTGTTACCTCCCGACATGATGCTTGCCATTCAGGCCAAAGAGTTTATTCTTTGTTTCATCAGACCAGAGAATTTTGTTTCTCATAGTCTGAGAGTCTTTCAGGTGCCTTTTGGCAAACTCCAGGCAGGCTGTCATGTGCCTTTTACTGAGGAGTGGTTTCTGTCTGGCCACTCTACCATACAGGCCTGATTGGTGGAGTGCTGCAGACCTGGTTGTCCTTCTGGATGGTTCTCCTCTCTCCAGAGAAATGATGGAGTTCTGTCAGAGTGACCATCGGGTTGTTGGTCACCTCCCTGACTATGGCCCTTTTCCAGCGATTACTCCGTTTTGCTGGGCAGCCAGCTCTAGAAAGTGTCAAGGTGGTTCCAAACTTCTTCCATTTACAGATGATGGTGGCCACTGTGCTCATTGGGACCTTCAATGCTGCAGAAATGTTTCTGTACCCTTCCCCAGATCTGTGTCTCTAAACAAACCTGTCTCGGAGGTCTAAAGACAATTCCTTGGACTTCATGGCTTGGTTTGAGCTCTGACATGCACTGTTACCTGTGGGACCTTATATAGACCGGTGTGTGCCTTTACAAATCATGTCCAATCGACTGAATTTAATACAGGTGGACTTCAATCAAGTTGTAGAAACATCTCAAGGATGATCAGTAGAAACAGGATGCAGCTGAGCTCAGTATGAGTATCATGGCAAAGGCTGTGAATACATATGTACATGTGATTTTTTCATTTTTTATTTTTAATAAATTTACAAAGATTTCAAACAAACTTCTTTCACGTTGTCATTATGGGGTATTGTTTGTAGAATTTTGAGGAAAATAATGAATTTAATACATTTTGGAATAAGGGTGTAGCATAACAAAACGTGGAAAAAGTGAAGCGTTGTGAATACTTTCCGGATGCACTGTATAGAAACTAGGAAGGCAGAAAAGATAGAAATGTAAAGTCAAGAAAAGAAGTAGGAGATGTGAGAAGAAGGGTGAGGAAAGAAGAAGTTACGAGGAGGGGAAATGGGGGTGAGGTCCCTGGGAACCACCAGGAGAAGGAGAGCCATAATGTGTTGATAACGAAACTCATGTGAGCCGCTTATCAGGGAAGGAGTAAGGACTCATTGAAGTCAGATGGAAGAAAATGGGCAAGTTGTATCTTTTCAAATGATCACTGATCCTATTTTTTTTTAGGTGAGACTTATTTTACTACTCCAGATGTTAAAGCAGTATTAAACCCAAAAGCAAATATTTATTACATGCAGCTTACCAATTTTTAGATGTGATGGCTGCATTGGTTTCCTTTTTAGGCTTTCTTTCTTCTATTTTCATACGGTGTTCCAGCCAGCAACTCTATTGTTTTTCATGAGCTCAAACTCTCTAGCAGAATGTATCAGTTTACATGGATAAGGCAAACATCTGGTGTGCCTCCTCTGCTCATTCTTCCAGAGGTGTCTCACTAATACAGGAGGTGTGTTACTGGCAAGATCACCAGGATTAAACAGACGGGAAGATGCCAAAGGAAATGAAAACTAATGGTCAGTAAAGTGCAACATAATTTTTTGTTTAATTTCACTGGCCTGTTGTTTGCATCGTCTTTCTTACTACCTTTCTTGTGGATAGGTACTTCTCCTGTAAGAACAGCTTGATTAACAAAGTCGGTTAATGGTAAGGAAACTATACCTCAGTAAGTAGCACTGCCCCTGTTACAATATTGAATGCATGTTCTTTTAAAACAACATCTGAAATACAGTCTATTAACACCAACTGATGACTTCTGCTAGCAAAATAATAATGAAAGGATCAGAACCAATGTTACTGAAACAGCAGCATGCGGCTTTCCGGCCTAGATAAGAAGCAGCACATTTTAATGTCTCTTTGTAGCTGTCAGTGAGTGGTTACTGATAGAACATGGAATTCCACTATAACAGACAAAGAAAACCCAGACAATAACATAGACTGATAATGAGTGCTTGACCAAATTAACCTGCAGATTTTCATACTGATTTGAAAATACATAGCCAAAAATCTGTACTGAATGAGGTCATAGGGTGAAACATTTACTGGAGGTAATGAAGTTTTGTGAATTCTCACAGTGTTTCCCATTATAGATATTCCACAGAAGTAATAATGTTTCTACAGTGAGAGTGCAGTGTAAAAATGCCTTAATGAAGCTGAACACCACCTCATAAAGTGAGATTTATACAATTTACCAACTATTTAAAAGATTATAGAGAAACTCTGACTCCTCAGTTTTTGTTGTAATGACATCTTTACATCATTGGTGTACATCTTTGTACTGTTTTACCTCTGTTCAGTGTATCTTGTTTCAACCTAATGGATTAAGGAGCTTGTCTGAGCCTACAGTGGGAATTGCTGAAGAGACCCAATTCTGGAGACCAGAGACTAGTAGACATGTGCAATGCGTTTTGTTACAAATTTGTTTTTTAACGAATTTTGACAAATTCGTGAATTCCGAATCTTATGAATTTTCAAATTTTTCGATTTCCAAATTTTGGAATTTTTCAATTTCCGAAATTTCGAATCTCGGGATTTTCAAATTTCCATATTTTAGAATTTCCGAAAATTTAGAATTTCGGAATTTCTAAAAATCCGGAATTTCAGGAATTCGGAAATTCGGAATTGGAGAATTCGGAATTTCGGAAATTGGAAAATTCAAAATTTTGGAAATTCAAAATTTTGGAAATTCGGAATTGGAAATTCGAAATTTCCGAAAAATCGAAATTTCGGAAATTCAAAATTTGAAATTTGGAAATTGGAAAATTCGAGTTTGGATATTCGGAAATTTTGAAAATTTGAAATTTCATAAATTTGAAAATTAAAAAATTTGGAAATTTGAAAATCCATAAATAAAAATGAAAATCTGAAAAATCAAAAGAACGAAGATCTGAAATGTCAAAAACCTGAAAATCTGAAATAACTAACTAATAATGAATATTAAATTATAGGCATTGGAATTTCCTTTCAAATTTGGCTGTTAGTGAATGTAAAGAGTATGAATTTATCCGAAGTTACGTATTATCTGAAATAACGAATGCCGTATCTAAACGAATGGAACGAATGGAACGTAATGATCTAATAATAATAAATAACAATAATAATATCAAAACTTTTTTATTATTATTTATTATTAATTTGTTCCATTACATTTGTTTATTTGCGACATCCGTTATTTCGGATAATTCGTAACTTCAGATAAATTTGTATTCATTACGTTCACAAACAGCCAAATTTGAAATTTTTGAAGTTATTATCAATTAGTTATTATTTCGAATTTTACTGATTTTCTTTCTTTTTTCAGATTTTCGAATTTTTGGATTTTCAAATTTTTTAATTTCCGAAAATTCAGAATTCGAAAATTCGGAAATTCGAAATTCGGAATTCGGAAATTCCAAAATTTGAAAATCTGAATTTTGGGAATTCCGAATTTTCAAATTTCCGAAAAAAAGCAAAAAAACATTTTTTGTCAGTGCACATGTCTTGAGCCTAGTGATTTTAGTTATATTGTTAAAATTACTCATATGTAATAACATGAAACAAACAGCACCTGTAAGGTATAAGAAAGAAGAAATTAAAACAGCGGAAAAAAAAAAACACAGCCAAAATATATTTACAGGAAACTATATTACAACAAAAAAGACTATAATACAACAGTAAAAAAAAGAGATAAAAAATGAGAAGCACTAAACAAACTTATTTTCTTGGTCTGTATATCTGCAGAGTTCATTTCAACGTAGCATAATCCTGATGTGGGGTCGGAGAGTCGTTGGTCCTCAAATAAGAAATTGACATGTGCGCTTGGTTTGATGGTAAATAGCAACTGTCAAACTGCAGTTACAAGAGCTATTTGTGGACCCGCTAACCCAGTCAGGAGAATTAAGTGGTAGGAAGTAGAAGTGCTGAAATGTTTTATAATTATAGTGCTACCCCAGGAGGAGCTGCTTTGGATGATGGGTACTCTGTTCTCTGCCACGACTCTGTAACCGCTCCATCCCCTCTAACACACCTGAATATATCTTAGCATGCTGCTTAGGTCAGCTTAGGCATTAGTATAATACCACAATGATATTAGCACACATGAAATGGGCCACAAGCTACTTGATGGTGGATAAAGTAAATGTATTATTGCAGGGCAAGGAAAGAATAAAATGTACAGAACAATAAACAAGGCAATGAGTATGTTAGATTAACTGACGGAAAGATCAGCCTCAACCATGGCAAATGACTTAAGCCACAATAAGGTTAAACCCTTTCAAACTAGTATACACAGCATTGGCAAGAAAAGCATCAACCATGAAAGCATGAATGGCACAAAGAAAAGTCTCACTTTAACTCTTGGAAATAGAGATTCAAAGAGTGTCCCTGAGTGCACTCTATGCATACACCCCTAAGAGTGGGTAGATGTACACACTCCTCCGAGGGGTACCCCTGAAGATGGTTGCAAAGTACCTGGTGCCTGATTAGCAAAATTCAGCTGACTAATGTTGGGGACCATCTGTATGGTGGTGCATGTGTTACTTTCTCTTTAACGGTGGATAACTGTTGGACTGTTATGTAATGGGCAGTCTCCACAGGCAATAAACTGTGAGTAGTGATGGGGTAAACACAGTTGGTTCTGCTCACCACTCCAGGTACACAGTAAATCCAGTCCAGAACACTTGGGGGTCTGTTCTTCCCAGGAATTGGATCCCATCTGCAAAGGCTCAGTCTCTCAGCTGTGTAGGAGGCACAGGCACCACAGCAACAGGTCCCTCCAGCTCCGGTCCCAGCACTCAGGAATCCAGTCCTTACACAGGTCCTCAGTAGTTCTGCCCCAGCACTAAAAGTTCTCTCTCTCTCTCCCTCTGTGACAAATTAATTAGTGATTTGACTCAATATGGAAGATGCATTTTAGTGAGACATGTCAGTATGAACTTGCAGTTTAAGGGCCTGGTAGCTCACTGTTATTAAAAAGAAAAGCAGTCTTTACACAACAGTTGTTAGTACTGGCCCCTCAGACTCACTCAGCCTTGGTTACAGCACACATGGACATTTTTTTGAAGTTTATCAGCAGGGAAGTTTATGGGCTGTTGTCTGAACGCCCTAAAATCGCGTTCAAGACTAGTTCTTCTGACCACAAAAAATGATGAACGCTGAAAATTGCACATAAACGCTCCAGTCTTAGTAAATTCCCCTCTGTGTGTGGATTAAATAATTTAATAGGTACTTCACTTTTTATATACACATAATTGTCGGTGGGGCCACCCCATAATAGGGGTGGGAATGTCCCACATGATTATTTGTAGCCTAGATAGAGGGTAGGAAATGACTGCATGAGGATATTGAATTACAAATACATTGTGGTCAGCTTTGACTTATTTCTGTATTTGTATTACACTTTTGAAAAATAATATGATATATGGGGCGATACTAAGGGCTCATATATACTCTCTTTACAGTAGCCATTTGATACTGTCCAGATGATTCTTGTGAGCTTATGTACAGGACCCATCGGAGACCTTGGCCTCTTGGGGCAAGAAATACGGCATCTGATTTTTAACAGGCTAATTTGCATGTATGTACACCATTTCAAGACTGTAAGTGTGTACTGTAATACTGTGGAATAACGTTTGGATGATTTTACATGAATATGTGATAAAAATGTTATGATTTTGTTACAGATATCATATACTCTCACCCCTGAGTAAGACAATGGGGTTGATTCACTGAGAGTTAAATACAGGCTAATCTTATGCAGTAAAATACCACATGCGTTAACAACTGAGCAATGTTGTGTTCAATTCACTAAGAATTTAAAGTTAAATACTGCATACGGTATTTGTTTGATTCAGTGTTAATTACCACAATAGGTAATACGGTAATTTACCACATTGAGCTGGTTACTAAGCAGCAGGCCTGGAAACCGCCTGCCGCATCCTTAACAACAGATGACTCATCAGCTGTCAGCGGGCTTCCCCACTGACAGCTGATTGTAAATAAAAAAAAAAAAAAAAGCAGACAATTAAAAAGTATGAAAAAAATGGCGTGGGGTCCCCCCAGTCCATACCAGGCCGAAATAAAAAACAAAATGGTGTGGGCCCCCCCCAAATTCATACCAGACCCTTATCCATACATGTCAAGAAGGCGGGGATGAGCAAACGCCCCAGCCCCTTACTTAAGGGGGTAAGGAGGTAAGGGGTAGGGCCACCTGGCTATGTCACCTGGTGGCCCCGCCCCCTTATGATGTCACGGACTGGTGCATGCTGGGTGGCGTGATTGATGGTGGATTTACATCATGGGACTTTTTTTTATTTTTTATAAAAGAATTGTCAAAAACTCTGTGTTTTTTTTTACCTTGCAACACTTTTTTGGTGAATGGGTAGGGGAATGATGTACACAATACTCATTCACATGGGGGTGTTTAGATTCCGATTATCCCCCTGCCCGCAGACCCCCACAACCACCAAGCTCGAGCTCACACCCCCTTTCCTGACCTGCCAGGCCGCTTGCCCAGGTAAGGGTCTGGTATGGATTTTTCCTTTTTTTTCATACTTTTTAATTGTCTGCTTTTCTTTTTCAATCAGCTGTCAGCAGGGAAGCCACTAACAGCTGATGAGTCATCGGTTATTAAAGATGCGGCGGCCGGCTTCCCGATCTGCAGCTTAGCAACCAGCTATTTTTTTACAAATACCGCATGTGATACTGCCAGCTAAACCCTGGTGGTAATTATACCATGCTTTTTAATGCTCTGGTCCATTTGTGAATTAGATTTAAGAGATTTTTATGCGGTATTTACCGGCCCCCTTTTTTTTTTTCGTAAATACCACATAACCATTTTTTTTTTGTGAATTAGACATCGTTTACCGCATTCGATAATTTTTGCAAATGAGTAACATGATACCTTTATCGCACAAAGATGTTTATATGATCACTACTGAGTCATTCTTGGGTATACTGTATCATTGTATCAAGATATGCGAAATGATGTACAAAGTCACGTCAGCCACTATGTCGGTTTAATGTATTTATGTTTTATGCTGATTTAAATAAAAGTTATATATTTTATGACATGTTACCATGTGTACAATAGCTGCCTATAAAGTCCCATTGGAAATGGTAATAATTTTGTGTGTGATACTAAATATCTGGTGACTTTTCAAATAGGTAATTTTCCCCCGTGCTTTTGGCCTTACACTTACAAAACTAAACTCACTCCCACACTGGAACTTCAAAATGCTGTGACTTCACAGGCTGGTAAGACCCCTTCCTGCCCTAATTTATATGATTGACAGTGACTCATGCCCTGGATCATACTGTCATTACTTTAAGGGGCAGTGGAAAAACCCCATCTTATTGTTTGATTCTATGGCTTAAAGGGTAACTCCACTTTCATGGGAAAAAAATAGCAAATAAAGAAAAAAATAATATAGCGCATATAACTGCGACACTAATAATATTGTAATTGAATGTTATGAAAAATTACCTTTCCTTCAACTTTGGGCTCCGGTCTAGATTTTGCATGTAACAATGTCCCTCAAAGGATATGTCGCTGCTACACTTGATTTTTCTACATATATATATATATATATATATATATATATATATATATATATATTTTTTTTTTTTTTTTTTTTTTTGAAGGGGAACGATAATAAAGTTTTGTGTTGGATGACATAGTGGTCATTATGGTTGTAATAATATCATTATTATGCTTATAGGTTGTCTAGGTAGATGGGTGGGTGCTGTCCTGCTAGACCCCTCTGCCGAATGCACAAAGTTGGCCTGATGTAAGGACCATTAATTGTTTGACCTATTAGTGATATAAAAAAGAATATGGTTCTCAATAATAGTTTGCTTATAAGTTGACCACTATGTCACAGTCTCTGATACCCATTGGCGGATCTCCATGGATTCAGGTCTTAATCCCTCAGCTTTAAAACATGCTATTGATGACTTGTTGTTGACTGTTCATGTCTTCAGAGCCATTTTGTACTCTTGTATTAAACTGTAATCCTGACAATTGAATAAACAGGAAAATTACCTTTCCTTTTCAATCTGCAGCCACTGTAATTTTCTGAGAACGCATTGAATATGGCTACCTCGAGTTGTTCTGTACACAGAGTGTGTACTGAACACCCCCCAGAAACATAATTTCCTGCTTGTGTGATTGGCTCACCAATTTTCCCAGAATTCTGCCTTAGATACACGTCAGATATCAGGCATCCCCTGCAACAAAAATTACATTTTTGGAGAGATACTTTCATAAGGAACATGTCTCCCGGGATGCCCAGCAGATTTCATCATTCGTGCTCTGCAGCTGCACACCTGTCAGTTAATTATGAAATCACTCCCATTAGACCCACTCAGAACACAGGCACAGAGAAACACAGAGGGATTTCTTCAGAATAACAAAAGGTAGGAATCTGCAACAGTTTGTTATAATCCTTGCAATGTATATAGATCATCCAGAGGGGAATGTTTTTTTCTTGACAAAAGTGGAGTAACGCTTTAAACCACAACTGCTATTAGGAAAACATGGCATGGGGAAGGAGCCATGGGGGAAGGAGCCAGGACCACTGAAGGGGGACCAAAAATAAGAGGATCGGAGCAGCTCTGTACAAAACCATTGTACAGAGCAGGTAAGTATAACATGTTTTTTGTTTTTGTCTTTTATTCAATTACAACCTTTAGAATCACTTTAAGACCTCAGTTTGCCTTGCACCCACTACCAAACAATTTTACAAATACAGTTCTGAGACAGTCATTACTTTTCTAATACAATATGTACCAACTGAAAAATTACGTTTGATCTAACTTAAGATTTATATTTCCATCTACATAATTCCTCATGTAGTCAGGGTAGGAGCTCAAAGTAACTGAAAGTGGGAGTGCATACTTTATGTATACATTTATTGCATTCTCTATAAATTATAAAAACAGACATGTTTCTAAAAAGATGTTTGGGTACAATTAAACCAATCTTTAAATAAAATCAACCTTTAAGCTGAACTGTACCTCTTCAGAGATGATTTTACATCAACATTCACCATCCGGGGTAAAAAGGAAAAAGGAAAAGGGAAAATGAGAAAGACTCCTAGAATGGAATGTCATATTGTTAAACTATTAACTGCTGATTGTGCATGTTTTCCTGTAGGGCTATTGATCGGGGTTCAAAGCATCCTCTTCATTTGCTATTACAGAAGTAGTTGCCTCACTTTCATTGGGGATGAACAGTGTCAGTTTGACACTATGCTTAGAGCTTTGACAAGCAGGGAGAAACAATTTTCTTTCCCTCTGCTTAAACTGCATGTGGAGACAATAGGCGCATCAAGCCCCCATAGACTCAGTGCCAGACAAATTAAAAGAGATTAGCAATTTCAGCACAATCCCCTTCACTCCATTCATATTTAAATGGGTTTTCCAGCAGATAAGACATTTTACACAAAGCAGGACAAGGATTTGTCCCAAATCAAATTATGTGTTAACCCATTTCGCTGCTTGAGTGGTTGTTCTTTCTACCATTATCTAGAAACAGGTGCACATATCTATACAGAGACGCAGAGGAACACTTTTACCTAAAATCCTGTGAAGGAAGAAAACCTTTTTATTCATGTTTTTTAGTTTGTTTCAGCCAACTACAGGCTATTAAAGAACTGGTTTATCAATAGAAGTGTGCCTTTTATAAAGCCTTCACTAGTATTCTTCGGTTTACACCAAAGAGAAAAATCTGATCTATTAGCTTTCATTACATTCCTGGTGTGGCGAATGACATTTATGTGCTGAACCTGAGCAATTTAATTTTTTTGTAAATGTTCAACATAAGTTGAATTAAAGTTATTAGCCAGTCGGTCTGCTGTGACATGATGAAACAACTGGTTTTGCCACCTTGTTTTCATGTATGAGATGGCAGGATGTTTTAGTAAAGCCTACACCTTCTTTATAGTTCCATGTAATTTTTCCCCATGAAGATCTTTGCTTGATACTGGTCACAGATCAGAAATTACCAGCAAAGTATGCCTGACAACTCAGGATCTTGGATATTTTCAGGAAATCGATTCTCTTCTGGGGCTGGAGATGTTCTGCTGTGCTCCCTTTCCATCCCTGCCAATGTAAACACAAACTGGGAAATTCACAAAAAGCCATCGTGCTTCTGCACAAAAAAAGTTGGTGTAGGTGATAGATTCATGTACCTGGTAACAGGTACATGACTGGTAGAGTGGCCATCTTTACTTCCCCAATAACCACAACCCTTTCCCAATTATCTTATGCCCTGATAACAAACACCACTTACACAGGTTTTTCCTTGGAATGATATATATTTTATGTATATATTGGCCACAGCTTCAAAAATAACCCACCATAGACATTGATGTCCAGAAAATACAAATACCAAAAATAATCCCTTTTTGGCTGACCTGAGATGTTACCAAAAATCGCTTGATTCTACCAAAACCACAAACTTATATATGCCTGAACCCAATACTGCCCCCAACTACTTATTCTGGTTCGGGAGCTTACCAGGACTTCAGCTGTTCCAAAAACTGCAATAAATTATCTAAAAAGACAACATTTTTTATTCCCTTGGTGTTAGTGGGAAGCTGGGCCACTTACTGCCATCTCAGTAAGCCAAGGGACACCGCTTGCTGTGACAATGATATCAACAACAGGTGAAAAAAAAAAAATGCCACGGACCTAGAAATAAAACATGTTTCAAATCTTTCCGACAGACCCGAGTCCGGACGAAAAATCCGCTCATCTGTATGCTAGTCCGACGGACTAAAACCGACGCTAGGGCAGCTATTGGCTACTGGCTATCAACTTCCTTATTTTAGTCCAGTCGTACGTCATCACGTACGAATCCGTCGGACTTTGGTGTGATCGTGTGTAGGCAAGTCCGTTCGTTTGAAAGTCTGGCGGACCTACGCTGCAAAGTCTGGCGGAAAGACTGTCGGACCTAGTCCGTCGAAAAGTCCGCTCGTGTGTACGCGGCATTACACGCACAGTGCTAATACAAGGAAAAAAACAAGAGCATACAAACCAATGTGAAATCCACCCACTGTCTCCTATCACAAGAACAGGCTTAATTTGGAAACATGCTGTTTTGCTATACAGTATACAGAGACAGGCACTGTGCTCAAGCTTACAGTTGGTCTTAAAGTGATTGTAAAGTTTTGTTTTTTTTAAATAACAAACATGTTATACTTAACTCTCTGTGCAAGGGTTTTGCACAGAGCGCCCCCGATCCTCCTTTTCTGGGGTCCCCTGGCGGCCCTCCTGGCTCCTCCTCTGCATCGAGTGCATCTACTGAGAGCCACATTCCATAGGGGCAATCGTGGGGGCATGCTCCTGAGTCCTGCTGCTGCGTCCATTGACACAGACAGCAGGACTCGGCCCTGACCCCAGTTCCTGTGTCACTGCCATCAATCTATCCAATGAGGACCCGAGACAGCGGCTGGAGCTGCTGGGCTCACTCTCGTTGCTGTGAACAAGCACATGCTCATGTGAAATGCGTCAACAAATGCTCCTGTAACTTTCATCTGCCACAGCGACAATAAAGAATCCTTGAAAAGCACCTCATTTCGTTGTGTGCGGCCATCCTTTCTTCCTTACACTGAACTTTGACGGTGGTGACCCAGTGTCAGGGCTGGGCTCAGCCCTTCCTTCTCTGAGCTCGCCGCTTAGGTGTCAGCTAATTGCCAGCTCCTATCTCTCCACAGTGACTCACCTGTTGATGATATCCTGCTCGTCAGTCCTGCCTATTTAAGCCGTCCAGCCCAGATGATCTCTGCCTTCGCCTTGGTCACATCTCTGGAGACTCTCTGTGTTCCTGTTAAAGACTTGCTTGTCTGACATTCCTTCTGGCTCCAGATCCTGCTTGCTGTTCTACTACGCTCATCTCTGGCTCCCTGACATTTTGGCTTGTCTGACTGTCCGTTCTGGTTCCTGAACTCTGACTATGTTTTGACTACCGTTTTTTATTATTATTATTAAACAAGTAAGATTTAACTGTACTTCTGTCTCAGTCTGATTCATGGTTTCTGACACCCAGGGTGGGCATCTGCAATGATCCGCTGATTGTTTACTGCTTTGAGCGGTGTTACAATTTTCTTGAAGTAAAAGGGGGGCTCTGGGGGGGGCAACTGCACCATGGAAGGTCTTTCACCTGAATGAATAGAATGCATTAAGGTGAAAGACCACAAGACTTTACAACTCCTTTAAATATCTCCGATGTTGTTATCCACAAACTTTAGGTAGATCTTTTTGTATATGGTGCAGCCATGGTGTATGTAAAAGTGGCACAATTAAGAACAACCTGAATCTGTTGCACGTTTTGGTAAAGCTACTGAAACTGACATCAGGCATTTCTGAATCTGAACCAGACCAATTTAAAGGGCCATAATTTCCAGGAAAGCCTTGTAAGTGCTTTTTTGAATTCCACTTAAAATGTTTTGGAAATATGTATGTGGTCTTTTGCACACTGCTGCCTAAAAACTCAATGTTTTTACGCATACAGGCCTTTTTTTTTTTTACTGATGTAAATGAATACCATTGTTTTCAATGCGCAATTTATAGATCAGTAAAATAAAAATACAGAAATCGGAGTTACCGGTTAGTGTTTTAACGCAAGTAAATACATGCATTTGCTCATACAATACACCCCTCAATAAAGCATTGCATTCTGAGAGGTAGAATATATTTTACGCAAGGGGTACGTGCAAAACAGCGCAAACACCTGAAATTTAGGCCAGGAATACTAATGTTCAAACATTAGTACCATATGCAAGTACCCTTATTGTGTCACTGTATAAAGAAAAAAATCTCTGAGCACACTTAACCTATATTGTTTATGGCCACCTTAAAGTGGTTATAAAGCGTACTTTTTTTACCATATTGCATCCCCTGTATTAAGGTAAAAAAAATTTTAATATGTGCATCACCCCCTGACCCACCTCATATTCTGAGCCTGATCTCGATCCAGCGCTGTGCCCAAGAGCAGCAGTTCTCTCTCTTTTTCTTTCTTCTCTCACAGGCTTTTTCTGACAGCAGTGGGAGCCATCGGCTCCTATAGCTTTCAGTCAAATCCTGTAACAAGGGAACAGAGGGCGGTGCAAATCCTAGCTATCTCAGGAGAAACCAGGAAACTGGGAAAGTGTTTAAGTTTATTCACTTATTCACGGTTCTCATAAGTTTATTCACTTATTCACAGAAGAACTTATCCATATGGGAAAATGGGTCCATTATCTAAGGACACTACAAAAAAGCTGAAGTCTCACAGAGTGGAGTAAGGTTTTAGCGGTACACCCTGGGGGCCTGTCCAAAATCTTTCCCAGTGTTCAATCACCTGAAGGTAGCATGTTTTAAAAATCCAGCCTTTGTCCTGTACTGTATGACTAAGATACTGTATAACAACAGACATTTATTGGGCATTGTGAAAAAAAAATGTAGGCCCCTCGGGTGGTTTAAGCTCTACTGTACTAGTATGCATTGCATACATGCGCATTGTGGGCAGACTTACCTTTACAACGAAGCCCTGCAGCAGAGCACTATCACCTCTGACAGGACTTCCACCTTCACCCGGTCTTCCTTCCAGGTTTGCAGGCTCCAGCCATTTGAATGGCTGGGCTACGATGAGTCACAGCCATGGCACAGCACTCTAAATTGACAGCATACTTGGTGTACTGTCAATTCAGAGCACAGTGTGCCAGTGACATCACCAGCTGTTTCCCATGTGAATATCTCCTAAACATCGCAAGTTTAAGAGACATTCACTGTGACTACAGGTATGCCTAATTCTAGGCTTACCTGTAAGTACAAGTTCAAAAGCAGAGTTTACTACCGCTTTAAGATCTATAGGTACCTTTGCATCAGGTGTCAGAAGCCAATCAACAGATCTTCCAATGGACTGTTAGGCTAACATGCTTTTGGAGAATAAAGTCAATAATCTGTAGAAAAGAGTATGGGTGCCACCTGCTGGTAAACTGTAATACTACAACCTTTATTCAGATTAACAGAAAACAGAGCTCAGAGCGCAGGTATAGAGCATTACACACTAGAATGCCAAAATGCACACTACCTTATTATATATTTTATGTCTGCCCAATTGTTACAGAGAATTGCTTGAAATCAGCTCTAAGTAAACTGCCTGCATAACTGTACATGCTGCATGCCTTGTTGTTACCAATCATTGCTTTGCAAAATGGGGGGAAAGGAAAATTGGCAATGCGTGGGTAGGTTCATATGCCTCCATCCCTAATGTATATATTAAAAGAGGGAGATGGTCAGAACTTTATATGAAGCACAGTTAAGAAGGTAAGTATTCGACCACATGTATATGGATACCAAAACACATATACATAATTGGGTAAACTTGTAGCATTGTAGGCAATGATATCTCTTTAACGATTAGTGTATACAGAAACAACATGATTCACAATATAATGGTAATGAATGCATAAATATATTTTAAAAAATTGTTCCAATTCATAGTGGACACAATAAGATGAGATGATAATACATTTGATGTTAAGTATCATAATGTTGAATCTCAAAATCAAATGATTGCAATGATGTAGCATAAGGCTGAGGCTCTACGCGTTTCGTGGAGATGTCCACTCATCAGGAGAAAGTATGAAATGGATAATTCTATAACAAAACAAACATTGCAGGGTGAACTGATGGTTGGCATAAGGGGGGGGGGGGGGATCGTGAGGAAGAGGAGGGATAGGGTAGTTCTCAAACACCCTTACCTACATGTAAGTTAAGTATACAAAAAGTAATATGGACGGCTGAAGGCACCATGGGAACAAACATCTCCTGGGAGCTGTGGCCGCATATCCACACAAAGAAGCAATACCAAAGACATCAGTAGTGGTCTAGCCCCCAGTGGGCTGTTAAATCTTGGTACAAACTCTGACAGTTCCAATAGACTTCTGTGAAAGGAGACATTGTGTAAATATATGTAAGATTGCACCTAGGCAGACTAGAGGACTACAGCCTAAGGGGCATGTAAAGTGTTGAAGGACTCGATAGATTTTTTTTTTTTTATATTTATGCATTTATTACCATTATATTGTGAATCATGTTGTTACTGTATACAACTAAGAGTTATCATTGCCTACAATGCTACAATTTTACACAATTATGTATATGTGTTTTGGTATCAATAAATATGTGGTTGAATACTTACCTTCTTACCTGCTGTGCTTCATATAAAGTCCCAACCATCTCCCTCTTTTAATACCAACCATTGCTTGATATCCAGTTGAAGTCTCTTGCCACTGAACTGTACGCATTGATTGCCCTGGATTCATGAACCATTGCTTGATATGCCTCCTCCCCCGTTTGTCTATTATCTAAGTCTTCTGTCCACCAAATTGCTAAATTTATCTCCAAAGATGTCAGGTAGGCCAAATAACATTTTGGAATAGGTCTATTAACATTGACTTTTGTAGAGTATTAATAATTTTTAAGGCTGAAATTCATGGTCAGTAAAGCCTACTATACAGGACTTCAGGGATGGCTCCTTGATAGGAAGTATATTTACTTTGTTTATATGTAGCCGAAAACAAAGAAATAGTACCGCTCATATGCCCCCAAAAACCTGTGTCAGTCGAATGAGCATGTGAATAAACTGTTGCAAAACAGACAGAATTGGCTTGTCAGGGGGTTTAATTGTATATGTTATCTGTGGGCCCTTTAAAGCTGATCTCCAGTCTGAATAATAAACCCACTTGCCTTTCCACCCCAGCACCCTTTAGATAATCACTAGATTATTTTTTTCTAACAACAAAATTAAAAGCCCCATTTATTTACCTAAAATTGCAGTCACCTGAAAGCCTGGGTTCTGAGTTTTATCTTTGCTGGTCCATTTTCTGTTGGACTGTTCTTTTTACAGTGCTTGCTTCCTGCAGACATGGACACTGCCCATTGGCTGCATCAAGTGTCATTTGCAGGGCCCTCAAAGAGTCTTCACAGATCCCTGAAGTCTACAAGCAGTGATGTGGTAACATCAAAATGTAATGGGCAGCAATAAGACCAGTTGGCAGGCCCAGTCTGCAGGTTCTGGTCACCAGGCTCTACTCCTAATTGCAATGGAGAGTCATGTGGTGGCATCATGTGTTTTTTTGGGTGTTTAAAGGGTTTTTATAAATATATATATATATATATTGCTATGGGCAAGTTGAGTGCAAATTTTTGTTTTCATTCTTTCTTGTAAATCACTGGTGTTCTCTTCGCAGTCACCTCCCATCTAAATGCATAAACTCCAGTGATTGCTACGTTGAATTTATCAGGGTGGGATTCTTAATGACGATGACAGTAGGCCATGCCTGCATAATGTGTGTTGGCATGTGTCTGCTTGTACTGCCCACCAGGTGTACATAGTTACAGGATGACAAGGCCAGAGCACAACTGGGAGATAGGGGCAGATAATTGCTATTCTATAGAACAGAAACATGCCTAAACAAGGATCTTCATGGCAGGATCACTAGATATTATTTTGATGATTAGTGACTACTAGTGACTACTTTTATGCTGCATAACAAACAGGACTGTATGTGAAAACCAACAGTATCCTTTGTGCTTGTTGTGATCCTGCTACATATGGGGAATTCCCACT
Organism: Aquarana catesbeiana; assembly: GCF_042186555.1. NCBI lineage: Eukaryota > Metazoa > Chordata > Amphibia > Anura > Ranidae > Aquarana > Aquarana catesbeiana. The sequence continues at coordinate 107,192,612 of NC_133334.1, forward strand.
AGGGGCAAACTGATCAGGACTTGGTAGTAGCAGCTAGGGCTAGACGATGGTGGAGGCCACAGGGAAGATACAGGACGCCTTGTGGAGTCACAGAGAGCAAAGGACACTGCAGGGACTGGATACCCAATCCTACTGGAGGAAGAAAAATACGGACTATGACCCTAAGAATACCATCCCTACAGACAAGCACGGAGGTGGAAACATTATGCTTTGGGGCTGTTTCTCTTCTAAAGGTACTGACCGACTTTGCAGCATTGAGGGGCCAATGGGTGGGGCCATGAATTGTAAAATCTTGGATGAGAACCTTCTTCCCTCAGCCAGAACACTGAAGATGGGTCATGGATGGGTCTTTCAGCATGACAATGACCCAAAACATACCACAAAGGCAACAAAAGAGTGACTCAAGAAGAAGCACATTAAGGTCATGGAGTGGCCTAGCCAGTCTCCAGACCTTAATCCTATAGAAAAGTTATGGAGGGAGCAGAAACTTCGAGTTCCCAAGTGACACCCAAGAAACCTTAAGGATTTAGAGAAGCTCTCTAAAGAAGAGTGGACCAAAATCCCTTTTGACGTGTGTGCAAACCTGGTGACCAGCTACAAGAAACGTCTTATCTTTGTGCTTACCAATAAGGTTTTCTGCACCAAGTACTAAGTCATGTTTAGCTTGGGGATCAAATACTTATTTTACGCACTGAACTGCAACTCAATTTATAAAATTTGTATTACACGGTCGAGCATATGCATAAATGTACACGCTCAGTAGTTGTTAAGGAAACTGTACTAAAACTGCATACTAGATGGTATTATACGCCAGTCAGAATTCATAAAATGTTCCCTACTACCACAGATAGATGTTTTAGGGACTGTGGTGAGAGAGGGTCCCTACTCCATATTTTTTGGAGCTGTAGGGAGTTACGCTCCCTCTGGCAACAGACAACTGCAAAAGTATTACAAATAACTGGCTCAAACATCACCTTGACATTTCAAATGTGCATTCTGTTTGCAGACCTCCCTGAGATCATACCTCCAGTGCAAAAACTAGTCCACACATTGTTTGGGGCAATACAGTGTGCAATTGCCCTTAAATGGCGCAAACACACAGTCACCTGGGCTCAGGTGCTTCATCGCATGGAGTCGGTGAGACTGATGGGACGTATCCATCACACTCTCACGGACTCCATGCAAATTTTTGACAGAAAGTGGGAATCCTGGTGGTCGAACTGCTTGCTTTAATACTTACCACCAGCTGTACTTTGATATTGATAACCTCATGATGATACAATAGTCATATGTTTTGAGTTGCAAGCTTAACTTCATACCTATAGTGCTCATGGCAGTATCTTATCTTTTTTATGTTATTATTTTCCTTTTCATTTCTAAGTTTTGTTAAACTGTTAATATAGACCATTACGCGTTTACACACAAATTACGCACGAATTACATACAAGTTGTATTTAAGCACTATATGATGCAGATTGGACATTGTTACTTATACTTTGGATATGTACAATAATCTCAAACCTGATCCCTGTATGTAAGATGTCACTTCTATGTAATTGTCTGACTATTCCTAATAAAAACATTTGTAAACAAAAAAAATAAAATTTGTATTACATGTTTTTTCTGGATTTTTGGTTGATATTCTGTCTCTATCATTTAAAATATACCTATGATAAACATTATAGACCCTTCATTTCTTTGTAAGTGGGCAAACTTACAAAATATGCAGGGGATCAAATGTGTATATACATATTTAAAAATTGTAGTCAGATCTAGAAAGAACAATGCATAACTGAGTTGTGGGGCCAGTATTAATAGTTTGTAAGAAGCCAGGCAGGGCAGTTTAGTAGTTCTCGTATTTAGCATAATAACTTGCGCCGTGTCATCTTTACATCTGCTTATAGCTAGTTAATAATATCAGTGACGCTACAGAAGATATAAACCCTTTAAACAAATGTACACACAACTAAACATTGTATACCGAACAGATTTTAGTTTCTGGTTTAATATCATGGCCTTCAATCATAATTCTTAACCCTTTCCACTCACTGAAGGTCTGATGATGTCCTGAGTATACACATCAATCCATATATAATAAGGGCCACCTTGGAAGGTCACAGCATTATTACAAAACATGAGCGCAGGCATGCAGGGAAAAGGTCACTTGCTAGCTAAACAATATCTTTCCAGCCTCGATTATTATCAGAGAGGAGAGAGGGAAAAATAGACAGGAGGGAGAGGGGAGTAATCCCATCTGCATTCCACAGCAGCCATGATGAGGAGTGGGTGCTGGGTACCAGAGTGCCTGGTAATTACTTGGAGAGGATACAGCACCAGCCTGTTAGGCTCATCAGCTGACACAAGAAAGCTTGAGAATAATTTGAGTTTTTTTTTTACTCTGTCTTATCACTCTGCAGGGATCCCTCCTAAACCTTGTAAATCTGCCTACTAGTGAAGAATATTTAATGCTGAATTACAGAAAACACACAACAAAATTAGAAAGATGTCAATTTCCAGCATCATCTAGCTAGTTAACAGTTTTATTACAATGCAAGCTTCTACAGTAGAAACGAGGATGGATAATGTAGTTTAACAGCATGCACTGTGCTTTTGGTACCATCTAGGATAGCCACAGTCTGCCTGACTAATAACCCTTATGCTGCGTACACACGGTCGGACTTTTCGACCGGACGGGTACGACAGACTTTCCAGCGTACTTTCGAGGGACTTTTGACGGACTTCCGATGGACTTTCTAACGAACGGACTTGCCTACACACGATCACACCAAAGTCCGTCGGATTCGTACGTGATGACGTACACCGGACTAAAATAAGGAAGTTGATAGTCAGTAGCCAATAGCTGCCTTAGCGTTTTTGTCCGTCGGACTAGCATACAGATGAGCGGACTTCTGGGTCCGGCGGAGTTACGACGTAAAGATTTGAAGCAAGTTCCAAATCCAAAGTCCATCAGATTTGCGACTGGAAAAGTCCGCTGAAGCCCACACACGATCGGATTGTCCGCCGGATTCGTTCCGTCGGCGTCCGTCGGACCAGTCCGGTCGAAAAGTCTGACCGTGTGTACGCGGCATTACTCAATAAGTTTAGACCTGACAGACAACTTTTAACATTTATAATTTTAAAAGTCCTGTATGTTGTTGTTGTTGGCTATATTTACCAAGTTAAATCTTATACGCATATTTTTAAAGCAGTGAATGTGACTTTCACCAAACATTCACTGGTAGTGAATCAATTACCATCAAGTACAAAACATGTACCTGAAAGATTTACCTGAGGTGAATGTTTGGTGAATGTCAGATTCACAACTTAATATATACACCCCGTAGTGTTTTTAATGGCTGTGAATATTTTGGGGGTAGAGCAGACAAGTTGTATTTGGGCACTTGCAAGTCAAAGTTTTTAGTACTGTTTATTACATTCTATATTATTAAGTATTCATTCATAAAATTAAAATGCTAATAAGAGAAGACAATAGCATTGATAATGAAATGGTAAGGAGTAAATTATTTATATATTTTAAACATTAATTACATGTATACTACAAAGTCATTATTATTGTTCTTCCTATCTAAGACTTTTTTTTTAATTTTGTTATGTACATTTTCAAAAATGTGCCTATTCCAGAATGGGTATAAAGATATTACAAACAGTGTCTTAGTGGACATTATATGGAGGAAAGGAGTGTAGAGGGCATTAGGAAAGATCCTGATAATGAAGAAAAACGCTCCTGCGCACAAGTGGGTATCTGTTCAACCAGTAGCAGAACACAGGCTTTGCTGCCCTCAAGGATGGGGAATCCTAGCAGACAACGAGAAACAAGAGAGACAGGGCGCACCAGCCATGTGCATTATCTTTTAGGTAAAATTTATTGTAATAATGATAAAAAAGAACTACTTACAAACAGTAGTAGAAGATCACAAAGGTATAAAAAGATTCTTTAAATCACAGCATGTAGTGAAGGAGCAGCAGAGCCCACCAGAGTTTCCGAAAGAGCCCACAAAAATCACTGCTGGCTGACGCGTTTCGAGAGGAACGTCCTCTCTTAGGGTATGGTGCCGGATGGGGGCCATCTTCCCCTCACTCAGCTCCATGCCAAGCAGGGGAAAGGATCCGATTGCCTCCACCACTGCCGGCGGAGGGCACCATTGACTTGCGCCGCTGAGACCACTTTTATCCGAAAGCAGACCACCCGCTGAAGAAGTGGATAGCGGGGTTATGGCAGCTAGCTGCTGCCATAACAACGATAATCCACTTCAAAGAGCCGCCGTATAATGATGGCAGTCCGTAAGTGGGTAAGTCATAGTCTTTTGACTAAAATGCCATTTTAGTTTTAGTTGTATTTCATTCATCTGAATTGTTTTAGTTTTAGTCGTATTTTGGTTGACTAAAATTTCCAGTACATTTTAGTCGATTAAAAATCAAATCGGTTTAGTTAAAATGTAATGCACTATTTAAGCATTTCCCTAGAATTGACAAACTCTTTATATTCTCTTGGAGCAAGAGCTGGTTTACACTGCAGTGATGCGGGAACCCTGTGAATCCAGTGAATCGCATACAACTCACAGGCAGTTCACACTGCCATATGCAAACTGCTGGGAGGGTCAATAAAAAGCTAATGACACCCCCAAATCAGTTTGCATATCGCAGAGCGAACGGCAAATTCGGACAAGAATCAGATCAGTGTTCACACCCATGCGATTCTGCTGCGGACCAAAAAAAAGGGTTCTGTGCGAGTTTGGTCTGAATGCAATACAAATTCAGCCATTCAATCTGTATGGCTGACTTTGCATCGCACAGATATCGCATGAGATTTGCACTGCAGTGCGGTGCGAATCGCATCCGATGTCGGACAGCACAGCAGTGTGAATAGGCCCTTAAAATCGAATACCATGTTATTACTTATGGTATTAAGGTTTGAACATTCACTACAGACTATGTTGTGATATAGAATGTCTTTATAAACAAAAGTTTCATAAACAAACAAAAATATCGCTTTTTGACTAACAGTGCAACTTTATATATGTAAAATTAAACTGTTGGCTGTGATGCCACTGCACATATTACTTGAATATATTACCATATTGATAATATTAACAAAAAATATTAAGTAAAAAAAAAAAGAAAATCCTTTTTCTTAATGTGTTTTTCTTTCAGCAGCTCAGTAGATGCCCCCTATTTATTCTTATGAGGCAGTGCAGTGTTATTTTGATGTCAAATTTGGATTTAGTCATAAACTTTTTACTAAAATGCCTATTAGTTTTAGTCATAATTTAGTCTTTTGTCAAAAATGCCATTTTTGTTTTAGTCGTATTTTAATCATCTGAATTAAGTTTTAGTCGTATTTTAATCATCTGAATTGTTGAATTTTTAGTTGTATTTTAGTCGACTACAATAGTGTTAATTTAGTCAATGAAAATATTTTTGAAATTAACACTTACAGGAATGTAGACTTGATTTTCCTATGTGAATGTAAAAGCAGCACTTTCCCTGAAGGTTCCCTTTACACTAGCAGCAGTGTTTTCAGTACTAGCAAAACAGTCTCAGTCACTTATATGGTAGCATTGGACAGGTAGAGCCACCAGTGAAATTTGACATGTCGCATTAAAATTGCTGCATCGTGTCTGCAGCAATCCTTACACAGTCAAGCAGCACCATGTACGCTTGTAGGTGGGTGGTTCAACCCACCTACGATATTGAAATTGGGGATCTGTTTTCCTCCATAAGGAGAAATGCGGCTCTTGAGAAATGAGGTGGATTCATTCGACAGGGCTACTCCGCCGCCCCCGGGCTGAATGACTTCACCTCATTTAAACCCTTTTTTGCTGTTGTAATATTTATGTAATACATTTCTCTTTATTTGTTTTGTCTGGATGTTTACTTGGTTTATAAAGAAAAAAATTTGCGCCAACTCCTATAAAGTGTAGCAGCCAACACAACAACCTGACCCGTGTAAATATGTGAGAAAATAATGTTTACTTGGTTACCTGTGTTTATATAATCGTGGTATGAAGCAGAGACTATATTATTTCTGAACTATGTTTTTTTTTTTGCCTTTGATCCTCTTACGGTCCATTAACCGAGAGTTGCGATCCTGCTAGTTCAGCAGTCATCCCCGGGGCTTGGTTGGGTTTTTGGTTTGTATCACTGTTTAGTTCCTTTTTAAATTTTTTTTTCCACTGGTTGTTTTTTCTTGCATATTTGTCCGGGTGCCCCTGGATGGCTGCTGATTCCTACCCCTCTTCCACTTCCAAGCTTGAGGGCGGGCGGGAACAGCGTCACACCTTATCCCCACTTGTGCATGCATGCATGTCACGTCATGCACCACTACACTGCGTGCATGCATGGCATCACTCTGGTCACATGTATGGCATGACGTGATCACGTGTCATGCTGTGCGCCCCCATAGTTCACGCACATGGCATTCTCACAGTATTTCAACTTTGATTAACTCTATCACTTCACCAAATTATTTAAGAGCTTTTGCCCACTTCATCACTAGTCACTATTCTCAATGAGGTTTTCCTGGAAGTATTTACCAGGCGATCCTAACAATTTTTATTGTTTACATGTCTGTACCCTCTTTTTGGCTAAAGTGCCCTTTTTTATGGTCTTTTGTTTCCCCAACTAACAACCTGGTCTCTGCTTCCATATATTTAAGCGTATTTCTCCTGAGGAATTGAGTTCTGTCTCGCGAAACGCGTTGAGATTCTATACACAAGCATCTTATCCTTGGATCACCAGTCATGTAATGACTCATGTAACTATTGACATCTTATGCATATCTATTTGGAAAAATGTCCTAAGATTTCAAATGTGTAAAAAAAAAAAATGAAGATATTGTTTTTGAATAAAAGTGTTATTTTATTAAATAATTTTTGTGTGTCTTCTTAAGTCTCTTGGGCACCCTGGTTGTGTATTTCGGTGGTTCGACCACCTCTTTTTACCATCCCCTGACCACCCATGTGGAAGGAGCCTTAAAGCTAAAATCTGGGCTTTACCACCTAATCGCCATGTTACTTAAAAAAAGATCTAAAGCTAAACGTCCTTTTACATAGAGTACCTAAATCCATCACATGACACTCTGGGTTCTGAGTCCTCTATCTTCTTCACCGCAGGGTGGACACTTTCTTTTGGCTGCCCAGTCACAGGGTCCACCCAGGCTCCAGAAGACTGAGCAGCATAATGAAACCAGTCAATGTGGGCACAGACTGTGACACTGGATCACCAGTCTTGGAAAAAGCACCAATAAAAGGACACTGGGGGTGAAGTTTAGCAGATAAAAAAAAAAACCTTCATAAGGTATTTGTAAAGTTGGTGGGTAGATCAGAGGAGGAAGGGCTTTGCTTGGAATGAGCTTTAATTCTACTTACGATTGTTTCTATACCTCTTATAGTTTTGTCATATAAAAACTTTATAGTCGTTAGTACTACATATACTTTATTGTGTTTGTTCACATAAGAATGCGCTGAATGCTGCTATGGGAAAGGTTTTGTCAAGTATATGGTCACACTGGTAAACCTGAACAGCAAAATGTGCTAGGGCATTAAATGGCTGCTGTGAAGGGTTACTAACATAACTGCAGTGTAATGCTAGACTTCAATCAAGTTTAAAGCATATTTAAAACGAAAAGACAAAACTATAATATATTGCAGCTTCCTAGTCCTTAGATGTGGCTGCATTTGTTTTCTTTTAGTGCACAGGAAGATATGTGGCCATTGGATTTCTGGCAGAAGTAATTGGGTATTTTTATGTGCTTGCAGAAACTGTACTAAGCTTGAAAAAAAAAACAATAATCCAGCCATCACATCTAAGGTTTAGAAGGGCTGCAATGTATTACACTTTGTTTTTTGGTTTAGATATACATAAAGTGACACAAGCATGTTGTATACAAACTGTGTTTTAGGCTGTTAAGGACCAATAACAGCTTCCTCAGTAGTGGCACTACCCATAGCATAACTGCTTTATCACAAGTCCGACTTGAATAAACTGAAGTCTAATTGGTGGTTATTATTAGTAACTTTATTTTGCACTGGTTTTTGCCTAATATTCAAAATAGGGTACTATAATCTGATCTCTCCCTGTGTCTATATAAACCCACAAAATGTCCCCTGGGTGTGCTATACAGTACATAAATCTTTCATTGGCCAATACTAATTATTAGACTATTATTAATATAATTCAACAAAAAATCCATATACTAAGATGATCATGTTAAATACTGGGATTACAAGTAAATGACTAGTCATTCTAGTGCAGTAATACAAAGAGAATAATTTCTAACTGGTTCCAGGCTTGTAGTATCAAACTTCAAACAGATAAGGTAACAGAAATAATTTCCAAGAATGACTCCCAATCCTCAGCTATCTCCCTTGAGTGCCTTTTACAATAAAATCATTTTAATTAGCCAAGCAAAAAGAGAGAAAGACCACCAGAAATTGTTTAAGAAGAAAGATTACTTAACTCAATAAAATTTCTACAAGAGACTCAACATAACTTTGAACTCAAGTCAGCTTGACCTGCCTGACCTCACACTTCCACACATCACATTTTAGATACAATAACATACATCTTAGCTAAGGGGAAAAGAAAGTGCCGTTGGTTCCCATAGGAAAATATAGAACCGTGTGAGTCCCTGGTGCATTTGAGGAACACATAATATACAAGTTAGCTGTACATCTCACAGAGCCTTCTTACTTACACCTGGAGATCAAACAACCACTTGCAAAATTACAGGTTAGAAAAAAGCAATATTCATTTTCTTTTTCCATTACAAGCCTACAAAATGATAAAATACAGATGACTGCTGTTAAGTGTTGTCTGAGATCACCAACTCCAAAGAGTTAGCCAGAGCTAGTCACAGCTTAGAATAAGCATTGAGCTACCCAAGATAGCCCCCAGTGTGATGGGAAGATAGCAGGTCCAGAAGAAGTGGCTGATTGCTACAATATGCATGAAGCTATTCTGAGTTACCCTCCAATACTCTAGTAATAGATTGTCTAGGTCCTTAAAAAATACACTTGACTTTACATTTGCACTTTGGAAAGTCTACTAGCATTTTTGTTTAGTTATATCTTATTGCACTGTATCTGCTTGGAACAATTTCAATCTAAAATCAATCTTTGATTTAACTTTATGTAAAATGTATAACTATAGGGTTTCATACAGTATTTTCATTATTCTGGTTTGCTGGCATTACGCACACTAACAATTTAAGTATTAGTTCATTTTAGAGTTGGGTTTGAAATATGTGACTCTACAAGCATTCTTTTGTCCCGGTGTAGGTCCATTCCTGTTTGGTGCTCAGTTTCTCAAACACCAGGAGGAACCTTACCTTTATATATCTATTGTATATTACAAGTACTGATACTCACAGAGGGTGTTTACCTTGAGATACATGTGAATTTCATGTGAATTTCATATTCATTAAGCAGTGCATGTGACATCCACGGCCTATTCACACCTTAGTATCCTGGTGCTGTGTGTTAAAGTGGAGTTCCACCCAAAAGTAGAACTTCCGCTTTAAGCACTCCTCGCCCCCTTACATGCCACATTATTTGGCATATCATTTTTTTTGGGGGGGGGGGAATGGATACCTTATTTTTAGAGGGACTTCCTGTCCCACTTCCTCCTTCCGCTTCTCCGCCACCTAGGTGACTTCTCCTCTTCCCCTAGAGGGGCCCTCCCTCCCTGCAATCTTCTGGGACATGTCACAGGTCCCAGAAGATTGCCTGGCCAACAGCAGAGCGCAGCACAGCGCAACTGTGAACAGTGCGTGCCCAGCCATGAAGCCGTAAGCTGTCATGGCCAGGTGCCCACAGTTGCTATGATGGCGCCACGAAGAGGAGGGGGGAGAGGAGCGAGGCTTCGGGCGGCCGCATCGCTGGACCATGGAACAGGTGAGTGTCTGAGTGTTTGATGAAAAAAACGGTGGAACACCGCTTTAACATATGTTATATTATTTTCTCCAATGGACAAGCTTGCTATTTTTCATTTTTCTTAGTTTAGCAAAATGGACATTGCAGAATAAAAAACCTTAACAAATTAACCACGTCATGCCACCTCCCAGTGGCCTTTAAGTTGGCTCTACTGCAAGGGAGGCCACACAGCCGATGTGATTGGCTTTCACAGCAATCACATGATCCAGAACCTGTCTCACTTTGATTTGTGTCCCAGTGCAACTTCCGGGAGCATTCCATACACCAGTGGTGTAAGACCTATACCTTGCTCTGTTCTGTTACAGAATTGCTAAAATTCACTCACCCTATCCTGTGGAACTTACTGGCTTTCTTTATAAAGAAGCCACTGTCAGGGCTCCTGATAGAGAGCAGAACACAGCTTTCAAACTGCCAGCCAAGCCCTATAGAACACAAAGAAAGACTTATAGATGGTTGTGTATTAGGAGCAATTGTCATTGTTCCTTTGTTAATATAATCAGTGGGACTTGACTGTCATTTTAAAGTGGTAGTAAACCCCCACAAAAATAAAAAAATGGGGCCCCCTGCAGGTTACTATATAATGTACTAGTATGCACTGCATACCAGAACATTAAGACAGACATACCTGCACATGGAGCCCTCCAACACAGCACTGTTACGACTGCCCAGCGCATCCATCTTCAACCGGTCTTCCTTCCCGGGTTTGCGGGCTCCAGCTGTAGGAGTGGCTGAAGCCACAATGTCATTTCCGCGCATGCACGCAGGAGCCCCGGCATGGAGCTCTGAAGGTGCAGCACAGGCATGCCCTCCCTTCAGATCACATGTGCCAGTGACATCACCGGCTGCATCCCGTATGAATATCTCCTAAACAGTGCAAGTTTAGGAGATATTCACTGTACCTACATACAGGTAAGCCTTATTATAGGATTATCTGTAAGTTAAAAAGTGGACTTTACTTCCACTTTAACATCTTGGTCTCAGGGTGGTTTTGAAACACTACAGAAGCAGCATCTTAAATGCAGAGCAGGACTGGCTGTAAAACTGTCCAACAATGGAAGAGGAGCTCTATCCAGAGTAATGTGCAGAGCTGGGCTTTGACTTTGACAGCCAGTCCATCTGTGTTTATCAGTAGCGTTGATAGCAGCTTTTAAAACCCAGAGCAATGCTAAGCTGCCAAACTGACCAAAAACTGCAAACATAAGCCCTTGTGTTAAAACTAAAAACTGCCTCACTAAAGTAGCTTTTGTCCATAGACTGCTCACGGAGCAATAAGATGATGCTCATGCATTGTCCAATGAGCAGGCAGGAGAAGGATGGCATGGAAAGCTGCACCAAAAATTGGGTTATAACCTGCCTGAATGCGCAGCATGGCAAGATGAGTCAAGAGATTGGAAAACAGCTGTTACCTATAGAGAAATCAACACAGCAGCAGGCAATCATGGTTAATTTCAGATTTACAGCACCATACCACTAAATAATTTACCATAGCAATAAACGGTTCTCACCTGGACTGAAAACCTGATTTATATTTATGATTTAAAAGCCATTATGATGACTTTGTGGAAAAAGATAAAGCTATTATCATTATTCATAACGATTTAGATGTAAAATTGGGGGGCCTGTTAAGCCAGTACAAAGCATAATAACGGTGATGTGAATGTCTGGGACAATGAGAGATAGTTGCCCGATGCAATAAGAAGAGATTAGTGGTAGAGATTTGCTGCTTGTCATCGTGAAACAGAAGAAAGCAACAGAGCGAGCTGTGATCAATAGAATTGCAGCACTGCAATATGCCAGATAAATACCTGGCTGATAACACAGTGGAAATAGAAAAAGGTCTCTTGAGAATTTATTCCTCCTTCACATTCTCCATGTTAGAAGTTATGGTGATGTGACAATGGTTTCTCAAGTGTAGATAGTGCAAAATGATGTACAGTAAATCTCTATGTGTTCTGACCTAACCTCACACCTCAGGAGTGCAAGGTTCCTTATACATTGTCCACCACATCAGTGCATGGGTAATTCAAATTAAATTAACAAGAGATTAGAGTGATAGTCTTTTCACTGACCTATATTTTTCTTGTTGTTCATTATCTGTGAAATGTGTCTAATCTTTATAAATTGCATATCTGAAAGGCTTTCTTTCAAACAAGGACTGACAGCACATTTACAGACCAACACTTACAGTATTCCAATAAACGGTAGTATACTTAAAAAGGTACTAAACACACCTGGTTAAATTTACCTTTTTGCTCCTCTTTCTGTATGTGGATGATGGTACTGTAATTATTTTAACCACTCTCCGCTCACCCACAGTATTTTCACTGCGGGCAGGCAACAGCTCCAGGCCAGGCAATGTACCTGTGCGTCGCCCAGCACATGTGCATTGGCATGCTGCCTGGGGTGTGCAGGGCGTCATTTCCGGGATCAGCTGACACAAGAAACCAATAGATACCATGGAGTGTGGATCGCGGTAACCAGCCGCTTTGTGCGACTGGGATGTCATGTGAACGCCATGCAATCACATGATCACAGTGTAAACACAAATGCTATGAATGGGTTTCATTCATAACAGTTGTGCTCAGTATTGTGATGCTGTGTTTGGCTCACAGCTATCACATGGTACCTGGGCCTATCACAGCACCCTGTACCATGGGATTAGCTGTAGTCAATTACAGATCACTAGTAATCACAGCTGTTATGAATGTAACCCGTTCATGACAGTTCAAAACATTGCTGTTACAATGATAATCATTGTAACAGCAATTAAAGTATATACAAAAAATGCCTCTTGAGGACCAGGCATTTTCTGGCACTTTTTGTATACATGTGAAAAAAAAATTTTGCTAGAAAATTACTTAGAATCCTCAAACGTTATACATTTTTCTTAAAGCAGAGGCCCTAGAGAATACATTGGTGAGTTTTGCAAATTTTTTTATGTCACTGCACATGCAGCGGTTTTTCAAATGCAATTTTTGGGGAAACAAAAACACTTTTTTAAATTTAAATGCAAAAAACACAATACATAACCCATTTTTTTTAAAAATATAAATGATGTTGTCACACCAAGCAAATAGGTACCAAACATGTCACACTTTAAAATTGTTCTCATTGCGCTGGCATGCGCAAACAATGTTCATTTTACTATCCATAGGTGACACTTTAAAAGCCTTTACAGATTATCATTTTATATCTACAGAGAAGGTCTAGTGCTATAATTACTGCCCATGATCTGACGAGCGATGTTTGCGTGTGTGCCGGACCGACGCATACATTCACGTTTGTACACTAGCACGGGGGAGGAGGGGGCACTTTACTCTTTTTTTTTGCTCTTTTTTTTACACTGTTGCTTTAAATCTTTTTTTTATATCACTTTTATTGCTATCACAATGTAAGCATCTGTGTGACAGCAATAGGCATTTGACAGGTACTCTTCATGAAAGGTTATGGGGTAAATAAGACCCCAAATCCCTCCATTTGCACTTGAAAGCATCCAAAACATCAAGATCAGCGTTTTTGAATACTTTCAATTAGCAAAAAATTGCACCGTTGACAGAGATGTCATGTCATCGCTTTCGAGTTACCATAGCGGAGACCCAATCAAAACCAATTCTGGCTTTGTATGGGTCTTCGACTACCTGGCAGATGTACCGGCTAGTAGCTGGGGTCTCTTGGTGGGATGAGAGAGCCCGAGAGAGCCATGTAAGGTGCTGCTGCTTGTAATAGCAAATGAGTGGCTAGTTAGCCACTCCGATTGCTACTACAAGAGAGCCGACCGTAAGCTCTAAAAAAATGGTACTAGAGTGATGAGGCATAAGAGGCGGGAGGAAACTGGGAAACTGATCAGAGAGGCTACCAAGAGGCCTACAGCAACTCTGAAGCAGTTGCAGGAATTTATGACAAAGAGTGGTCATTGTGTGCATGTGACAACAATATTACAAATTCTTACAAGAAAAAAGCCACTCCTCAAGTAAGGCCACATGCAGTCACAACTGAGCTTTGCCAAAATGCACCTTCTGAGGTCACATGGAAAAAAGTGTTATGGTCAGATGAGACTAAAACTGAATTTTTGGCCTCAACAGCAAACAGTATGTCTGGCGGAAATCCAATACAGTTTACCATCCAAATAACACCATCTTAATTTTTCCTAAAAATTTGGACAAAAAAAACAACTTTGAAAACCATGCCTATTACTAAATACCTTGGACTTTTTACTTTCCAATAAGGGGTCATTTGGAGGATATTTGTATTGTAATGGTGTTTTCAGGCCTCAAGAAATGAGTACATCAGGATTGATAGATTTTCAGATATATACCATAGTTTGATAGTTTGTGAATTCTAAACTTTCCTACAGACTAAATAAAATACTCTGATTTAGGTTATTTTTACCAAAAAAATGTAGCAGAATACATTTACAAATTTATGAAGAAAGATTGTTTCTGTTATAAAATGTGGCAAATTAATGAAGAAAAACATGTTTGTTTGTTTTTTTACAATTTTTTGTCATTTTTCCTTTAGCAAAAAATAAAAAACCTGGTGGTGATAAAATACCACCAAATGAAAGCTTTATTTATGTAAAAAAAAAAAAAAAACTCAGATAGCAAGAATAGCTTGCCACATATTTGTGACAGTGTTGAATTGTAAGTCGTGTTAAATTGCTGCACAGAGCAGAGCACTTGAAGCACAAGTTTTAGTTTCACTTTTCCAATTTGTGTAGCAAGTCTCTAGCAAGAGCAACATTGCAGTGGTGAGTCTACAGCAAGAGCTCTGCAAGTCTACAGCATTAAAATTCAGCCACAGTGACCCCTGTGGAGGGATGACTATTGAAAGACATAACTGAACCAGAACTTGGAGCAGACTTGCAGAATGTTTGCAAAGAAAGTTGATATGAAGTCATGCAATGCGGACTTGTTCCAATTGTGCAACAAACTTGTGAAGTCTGGCAAGTCTAACAATAGCTTAGCAAGTCATTTTCAAACCTGCAGCTCAATTGCTTGCTATCTGGGATGTCATATGGGTACAGTTTTGCATGGCCGCGCAATTGTCATTCAAAGTGGCACAGCGCTGAAAGCTGAAAATTTGCCTGGAAGGGGTGAAAAGTGCACAGTACTGAAGTGGTTAAATCCCATTGAAAATCTGTGGAATGACTGAAGATTGCAGTCCAAAAATGGTCACCATCAAATTTAAGTGAATTTGAGCAGATCTGCAAAGAACAGTGGGCAAATATTTCAATGTCTAGATGTGCAAAGTTAGTAGATACATATCCCAACAGACTAAAGGTGTAGTTAAAGCAAAATGTGGTTCAACAAAATACTTATACAAGGGGTGGTGATCATTTTTCCAATTCAATTTTTTAAATTTTTTCTGACATGTTGGGGTTATATTTTTCACTTGAATGTTATAAGTTGCACTGAGTAAATACAGCTGGATGAAACAAAAATTTCAGGCTGCAAAGCAACAAAACGTGATTATTTTAAATCTTTTCTATACCCATTGTATATGCATCCAAAACACCTGATGATCTGCAGTACAAAAAGAATGGACAGAAGAAACTACAGCTACTCCTACATCTGTAAAATGATGGCCTCTGGGTAGAGCATTTCAAAATGGGGAGTGATCTTTCCATACAGTCAAAATCTGACTAGTTTAGGCAAAGGCTACGATTACAACCTTGGCCAAAAGCCATATATTAATTTTCACAACGTCTGCTGCATTAGTGTTTTTAGATCTTTTTGTCAGATGTTACTATGGTATACTGAAGTATAATTACAAGCATTTCATGAGTGTCAAAGGCTTTTATTATTATTTAAGGTACTTATATAGCGCTGTCAATTTACTCAGCACTTTACATATACATTGTACATTCATTCCCTACCCTCAATTAGCTTACAATCTAAGGTCCCTAACTCACATTCATATACTAGGGCCAATTTTAGACAGAAGCCAATTAACCTACCAGCATGTCTTTGGAGTGTGTGTGTGTGAGTGTGTGAGGAAACCGGAGTACCCGGAGGAAACCCACGCATGCAAACTCCAGGCAGGTAGTGTCATGTTTGGGATTCGAACCAGCGACCCTTTTTACTGCTAGGTGAGAGTGCTACCCACTACACCACTGTGCTGCTCTTTTATTGACAATTACATTAAGTTTATGCAGAGTCAATATTTGCAGTGTTGACCCTTCTTTTTCAAGACCTCTGCAATTCCCCTGGTATGCTGTCAATAAACTTCTGGGCCACATCCTGACTGATAGAAGCCCATTCTTGCATAATCAATGCTTGGAGTTTGCCAGCATTTGTGGGGGTTTTTTTGTTCACCCGCCTCTTGAGGATTGACCATAAGTTCTCAATGGTATTAGGGTCTGGGAAGTTTCCTGGTATGGACCCAACATTTTAATGTTTTGCCCCCCAAGCCACTTAGTTATCACTGTTGCCTTATGACAAGGTGCTCCATCATGCTGGAAAAGGCATTGTTCGTCACCAAACTGTTCTTGGGTGGTTGTGAGAAGTTGATCTCGGAGGATGTTTTTGTACCATTCTTCATTCATGGCTGTGTTCTTAGGCAAAATTGTGAGTGAGCCCACTTCCTTGGCTGAGAAGCAACCCCATACATGAATGGTCTCAGGATGCTTTACTGTTGGCATGACACAGGACTGATGGTAGCGCTCACCTTTTCTTCTCTGGACAAGGTTTCTTCCAGATGCTCCAAACAATCAGAAAGGGGATTCATCAGAGAAAATGACTTTACCCCAGTCCTCAGCAGTCCAATCCCTGTACTTTTTGCAAAATATTAGTTTGTTCCTGATTTTTTTCCTGGAGAGAAGTGGCTTTTTTGCTGCCCTTATTGACACCAGGCCATCCTCCAAAAGTCTTCACCTCACTGTGCGTGCAGATGCACTCACACCTGCCTGCTGCCATCCTTTGTAAGCTCTGCACTGGTGGTGCCCCAATCCTACAGCTGAATCAACTGTAGGAGATGGCTCTGGCACTTGCTGGACTTTTTTTGATGCCCTGAAGCCTTCTTCACAACAATTCCACCTTTCTCCCTGAAGTTCTTGATGATGTGTTTCCTTGCAGGTAACCATGGTTAACAGAGGAAGAGCAATGATTTTGAGCAACACCCTCCGTTTAAAGCTTGCAGTCTGTTATTCTAACTCAATCAGCATTACAGCATTTCCAGCCTTGTCCTCCTCAACACTGACACCTGTGTTAATGAGAGAATCACTGATATGTCAGATGGTCCTTTTGTGGCAGGGCTGAAATGCAGTGGAAATGTTTTTTGGGGGATTAAGTTCATTTTCATGGCAAAGAGGGACTTTGCAATAAATTCCAATTCATCTGATCACTCTTCATAACATTCTGAAGTATATGCAAATTGCCATCATAAAAACTGATGCAGCAGACTTTGTGAAAATTAATATTTGTCTCATTCTCAAAGCTTCTGGCCAGGGCTTTTTACATTAACAGGTGAGGGAAAATATCAATGTATTTCATATCAACAGCTATCAGGAAAAAAAAGTTAAATAATTTTCAACAGGATTATAGTATGTGTGGAATTACCAAATAATTTTTTCTTATTATTTGATTTTATAGTACAGAAAAAAATGATTATGTAATGGATATTTGCTGAAAACAATTGTAATTTGTATTCACTTTAACATGAACTGAAAACAGAAAGGACATCAAGCATATGTGGCACATTAAAAAAGTACTCCTAAATACAATAGAAAATTCTAAGTAAAAAAAAATGCATGCCAACAAAAGTCTGCAATCTGAAATTAGCTCCTCTTTCCAGCTCTGAGGGGACCACAGAGAACAGTAAAAACTGAGGTTTTAACCTTTCCCAACTCCATTCAAAACTATAAAAAGTTTTGGCTAGAGGTACAATTTACCTTTAATTTAACAAAAAATAAAGAGAAACATACGAATACTTAAAAGGGGGCGTACCATTAGAGCCCCCTTTTTTGGGACGGCGGTCACCCAGCCCTGGTGATAGTTTAGGTTAGCAGGTATTTAGTGTGCTGTGCCTTTAAATGCATACCTGAGTTGCAGGTGGCCCAATCAGATCCCAGGGAAGGTTCTGGTATTCCTGGGAGAAGTGATAAAAGGGGCTGCTGAGGGTCTGTACTTCCTCTTGCAGCAGCTGGACCTGGAAGAGAAGAAACTGCAGCCTGACCTGGAGAGCAAAGAGTGACTGACTTGCCTTTAAAAACGGTTCTCTTTCTTGTCATTGCGAGCGGTGCGGATGGAAGACCTTGTGAGGGCTTTTGTGGAGAGAGCAGAGAGCCAGGGCGGAGAGGAATGGATGCGACGCTGCCTGGCGCTGTCTGTCACAGAGGACAGTCAGCAGAACGCAGAGGTGAGAGAGGCTTAGCCAGTCCAGCCCTCACCTCAGAGAAGAGCAAGGCGGAGCGTCCCTCCGGAGCGTCTGGTGGCTGGAGGAGGAGAAGAACAAGCCGCCGGGCGGGCGTGTGCAGAAGAGAGGAGAAGCATGGCGGCGGTGCCCGGGAGACGGTCGGGACAGAAGAGGCGGACCTGCACTCAGTCGCCAGCCAGGAGGAGGGGAAGAGGACACTCGGGGCCACAAGAAGAGCGACAGGAGAGGACTGAGCTGCCTGTGTCTGCTGCAGGCTCTCAAGAAACAGCTACTCCTCAGTGGTCGGCTCCTCAGAGTGACCTGGTCCCAGGTGCACTGTTCCACAGCCTACAGACAAGCATGAGTGTCCCAGCGGGGGAGGTGTCATCAGCTGGGCAGAGTGAGTTACAAAAATCCACTGTGAATGATATCTTGGGTTACCTGTCAGCTATCTCTCATGCTCTCTCTGCTGCTGGTATTGCCTCTCCTATTCTTCCTCCTTCTCTGGCTGTCTCCCCATCTGGGTCTGACTCTGCTAGCTTTAAAATCTCTGCACCTGTAAATGTCCCTGCTCCTGTGTCATTTAGTCAGTGAGGCAGTACACACATTGGGGATGCACACATGCACACTCCTGTTAGGGATATCTTGTCAGTCCCTGAGGCATGTTTAAAAGGGGTTATGCCTTGTGAAATTTCTCCTTTGGGGTACCATCTCCCTTCGGCGGTTAAAGAAAAAATCTGGCGGGGAGATTTTGTGGAAGTTTTATCTCTTCTTCCCACTGCAAAAGAATTTAATTTGAAGTCAGATAAAAAAGGGGAGCAGGAGAAAGATAGGCGCAGAACGGTACCACGATCGTTTAATAATTGGTTACAGGCATTTTTTGTTTTTGCAAGCGTTCTGGTCGAGAAGCACCCGGAATTGAGCGGGGGTTTTGTTTCAGCACTTGGACCACGTCTTGGAGGCTTACAAGAATTTTGGAGGTCTGGGCTGGTACGCTTATGACGAGTCTTTTCGCCAGAAGCTAGCGGTCCACCCATCTTTAAGATGGGGAATGAAAGAGGTGGGCCTATGGCTTAATTTAATCTTGCCTCAGAGAGCGCCTAGTATGCGGCAGTTCCCTGCTAATCCGGGTACTCAGGTTTCGCCAGGGTATCGCAGGGGTTGGTGTTTTTCATTCAATGAGAGTCAGTGTCGTTTTAATACTTCTTGTAAGTATAGACATGAGTGCTCTTTTTGCGCAGGGCCCCATCCTGTGGTGAAATGTTTTAGGAAAACAGCGGTGGGGGTCCCGTCTCAGCGCGATATTTTTCCCAAGAGCCTGCACGCCAGTGAGGCTGGAAAACATGCGCCCCTGGCTGGATCTATACCCAAGCAGGGAGAAAGCGCTTTTACTAATTGAAGGGTTTTCTTTTGGTTTTCCTCTCCCTTCTTTTACTGGGTCTGGTTGTACTATTGTGGATAATCTGAAGTCAGTTAGGCAGTTTCCTGAAGTAGTGAGGGAAAAAGTTTCCAAAGAAATTGCAGAAGGTCGCATGGCTGGCCCGTTTAAATTCCCCCCTTTTAGCGATTTTCGCATCTCACCGCTAGGTGTGGTCCCCAAGAGGGAACCAAATTCATTTTGTTTAATACAGCATCTTTCTTTCCCGAAAGGGGGCTCGTTGAATGACGAGATTGACGATTCGCTGTGTTCAGTCGCTTATGCGACTTTTGATGAAGCAGTGGGCAAAATTAAAGCATGCGGCCGGGGGGCATTGTTGGCAAAAGCCGATGTGAAGTCGGCTTTCAGGCTCTTACCCATTGCCCCGGCAGCTTTCAGTTCTTTGGGTTTTTATTTTGACGGGTTTTATTTTTTTGACAAATGTCTTCCTATGGGATGTTCTTTGTCTTGTACATATTTTGAAACTTTTTCTACTTTCATTCATTGGGTTATGTGTTTTGAGTCTGGTCAGGATTCGATTGCACACTACCTAGATGATTTTTTGTTTATCGGCTCGGCAAATTCTGACATCTGTTCTCGTCTTCTGCAGTTATTTGTGGTTGTTACAGAACATTTTGGGGTTCCTCTGGCTGCCGAGAAAACTTGTTATCCTGCAACTTCCATGGAGTTTTTAGGTATATTGATTGATACCGAGGTGGAAGAATTTAGTTTGCCGCAGGCTAAGGTAGACAAGATGAGGAACCTTATTGCAGTATTTTTGCGGAGACGTAAGGTGTTATTGAAGGAGATGCAGTCATTATTAGGTCTCCTGGCTTTTGCTGGAAAAATCATGCCAGTTGGGAGGATTTTTTCTAGGAGATTGTACATGGCAACTGCAGGTTTGAAATCTCCTTTTGCTCACATCCGTTTAACGGCTTCCCTCAAAGATGATTTGGTAGTGTGGGCTGATTTTTTGGCGACTTTTAACGGGCGTTCCTTTTTTCAATCAGATTTTATCTTTGCTCCTGATTTTCGTCTGTTCACTGACGCGGCAGGCTCCAAGGGTTTTGCGGCAATTTGGGGATCGCATTGGAGCTGTGGGGCTTGGCCGGAGGCATGGATTCGAATGAAGGCTACTAGGAACGTCGTGCTGTTAGAGCTTTTTCCAGTTTTAGTGGCCGTGGCGCTTTGGGGAGAGTTTTTTGCCAACCGGCGGATTCTGGTAGAAACAGACAATAAAGGGGTCCTCTTCGTTGTCAACTGTCTTTCTTCCAGCTCTCTCTGGGTGGTTAAGATTTTGCGGCATTTGGTCTTTTTATGTTTAAAATTTTACATTTGGATCAAGGCGAAGTACACGCCGGGGGTTTTGAATAATCTGGCTGACTCTCTTTCCCGTTTCCAGATGCAGCGTTTTCGGGAGCTGCTCCTAGGGACGGACGCGGAAGGAACGCAATGCCCGGCGTACTTGTGGGAGCTAATTTAGCGGGAGTGATGATGCCGTTAAATGCTCAGTTTCTTCCCGTACGTGGGCAGACTACTCCGTGGCTTGGAGGAAGTGGATTCTATTCGCTGGAAATGCGGGTTTTGATTGGGAGTCTCCCGAGGAGCAGGCTGTTTTGGCCTTTTTGGCTTTTCTAATGGAAGGCCAGCCCTCTTATGGTTCTCTGGCTAAGACCCTGGCAGGAGTATCATTTTTCTTCAGGATGAGGGGATTCCCGTCCTGCTCTAGTTTTTTCCTGGTAAAGCAGGCCTTGAAAGGCTATCGAAGATCAACTTTTGTCCCAGATGACAGGCGTCCTATTGGTTTATCTCTGCTTAGGCGCTTGTGCGATGCCACGTTGGGGGTATGTTTTAGCGGCTATGAGGCTTTGCTGTTTAAAGTAATTTTTGTGTTGTTTTATTTTGGTGCCTTTCGGGTTTCTGACCTGCTTCCTGGATCCAAGCTGAGCTCCTTGGGTTTGTGGTCGGAGCATGTGCTAGTTGACCACGGTCGCGTGCAGGTTTTTCTGAGACGGTCGAAAACGGACCAGCTGGGGCGGGGGGAATGGGTGACAGTGTCGGCATGGAGTGACGCCTCAGTTTGTCCGGTGGCGCTAGTTACCGGTTTCCTCGCCGCACGTCCGGCGGGGGCGACTCATTTTCTCAGTCATTGGGACCAGTCTCCTTTAACTAGGTACCAATTTGCTTATGTTCTGAAACGCTGTCTTGGGAAATTGGGTCTACAAGATTTCAAGTTTTCCTCACATTCATTCAGAATAGGAGCAGCGTCTGACGCTGCTGAAAAGGGGTTGCCAGCCAAAACCATAATGGGTTTGGGAAGGTGGAGGTCAAACTGTTTTAAGAGATATATTAGACCTAACTTGTCACTTTAATTTTCCAGGTTTTCAGCATTGTGTTTGGATTCTGGGCCACTCATACATATATTGGGCTCGGAAACGTGCGGTCCAACGCAGGTATTCTGTCAACCTATCGTTACTGCCAGAATTCTTCAATCTGTATTGGAAAGGAACAAGAGGTTTGCGGTGGCAACATTTATTTTTTCATTTGTCTCAGTTACATCAGGTTTGGCCACCGCCTTCAATTTTGATAGTCCATCTGGGAGGCAATGATTTGGGTTCAGTTTGTACTTTAGACCTTTTATTTATGATTAAACAGGATCTGTATAGGTTCCATTTGACTTCCCCGGGTACGATCATTGTATTTTCAGAAATTGTTCCCCGTTTCGCTTGGCTGTCTTCCCCGTTTTCCAAAGTAATGGAGAAGATGAGGAAGAGGGTCAATCGGACGTTGGCAAAATTTATTCTTCTTTTGGGGGGATTTTCTTATAGGCACGTGGATCTGGAAAGGGGCATCCCAGGTCTTTATAGGCAGGATGGGGTCCACCTTTCAGATGTAGGTGCAGATATCTTTAATCTTGGCTTGCAAAGCAGCATTGAGAGGGCCGCGTATTTGGGGTAGGCCGGCCTGGTTGCACAAGTCCGGCTGGTGGGGACGTATTTCTTTGTAAATAAAGGTTGAGTAGCCCGTGTTCTGAAAACTGGGCAAAGGTTTTGCTGTTAAATATTTAATTTCATTTGGAAAATTGGAATTATTATGTTTATTTATATGAATTTTTTGTAACCAATAAAATTACCGCGGCCATTTTTTGCCATATATGATGTATGTGTGTTTTTTTCCTATTAAGTTTTTATGGTGGTACCTGGGGAACTAAGGTTAGGGGCAAGGTGTGGCCTGCTGTCCCAATATACTAACCCATACCAGCCAGTCCAGCTTTTACTTTCTGGTTACAGTAATCCTGAATCTGATAGCTTATTATTAGTTAGTCAGAACCTATCACTGCCATTAGAACTGCATTATTAAAGGTTCCCCCACCAACCCTAGCTAATACATATCCATCTCAAATGTATCTATTCTTTCAGAGGGTTAATGTTTGTTATAGGCCTATGGCCTATCAAACTTACAACTAGGGACGAGCTCAAGTTTGTTTGGATCCCACTCTGAACCTGTCTGGGGTACCCTGCAAGGAAGTTGTCACTGGACTCTGCCAATCGTAAGCAGTTGAGACATTTCCCGAGCCACAGCGCACAATGATATATGGATGTTTCCAGTTGGTAATTGTGACACACCAAACAGGATGGCTCAGAAAAAGTCCTGAATATGGACAATAGTGTATTCCTTACAAGACAAATGTTCATCCATGAGGAGGTAACCACAGCCACTGGGTATGTAACAAAAACACCCCAGAAGTGTTGAATGAATAAAACAATAATGCCCACTTTATTGAAAGAACATGAATCCATATAGTCAGAGTAATATTCTCATGTCAGGAAGACTCTCTCATTTGGGGGTAGATGGAAAGAACACTGTGCCATGCTGATGTGGAGTTGGCTGGTCGCGTCAGTAAGAATACCAGAAGACCGGAAGTGTGTTACAGCCTTCACCTATTTAGCATAGGAACTACTAAATAATTGACTCTCACATCCTTAAAGAGGAACTTCCCCCTTTACAATCAAAAGTAAATTTTTTAAATCCTAAAAGTAGGCCCTGGCTGAAAGTAGGAAAAAAACTAACTAGCCTGTGGAGTCCAGCATTGTTTTGCTTGTGAGGAACGTTCTCCCTACACTGCAACTCTCCGTCGCAGCCATCGAAAACTATATCCAACTAATTTTGCAGACACGCCACGGGGATCTGCCAGGTCCTGTAGACTTGGCAAAGTTCCCTGCGGTGTGTCTGTGCATGCATCAGATATGATTCAAGATGGCTGAGCATGAGAGGTGCAGTGTAGGGAAAACATTCTCTACAAGCGAAAAAAGGTTTTCTGCAGTGAATATTCTTTTTTCTTAAAGTTCACGTTCTTCATTCTCGCATAGGTGAGGATGATGTATCCAGATCCCACACATGCTCAGGAATGTCATAGATGACATCAGGGTCCACCACAGCGCATGCACAGACATGCCGCTGGTCCTGCCAGTAAACTGGCAGAGTTTGCGCACGGGTTCTGAGCATGCATGAGATTCTGCAAGCTGCCTCCTGAGATGAGTGGCGTAGGAATTCTAGAAGGCAGTTTGCAGGACTGTGCGCATGTGCAGAAATGCTGCAGCAAATACTGGAGTAACCCGTGCCATTCCCGAGCATGTGTAAGGCCCAGATACGTCATCCTTTCCTAAACAAGAATGAAGGACCTGAAGTTTAAAAAAATATTTACTGTAAAGAAAAGTTTTGCAATTATGCTATAGGGGTGGGGTTTGGGAGTGTAGGTAGGGTGAAGATTCAGGATAATCACTGTTTTGCCATTTGTTATTCCATTCCCTATTTCAAAATATTGAGGTTGTGATCATGATTGGTGGGAATTCCAGTGTGGCTCTTGACAAACTGAACAAAGACACCTACCTAAGTACAAGATCACATCTACAGAGGTGAACAAGGTTTTCTAAACCCTGACCCAGATGGGTTTACAGCATTATATTATCAAAAATTAGCTCTACAGCTAGTACCATATCTAGTTAAATATTTTAACACCCTTAAAAAAAGTATGCCTTTGGAAATGGGCTCTAATAAATCCCAAATTTGTATGGCCCCTAAGCCACACAAATTTTTACCAACCGTATCAATGGATTTTTGGAGCAATACATTCATAGACCAAGTAGGATTCGTTCCCTAGCAGACAGGTGGGAGATCAGGTAAAGAAAGGCAGTAGATCTAATCTCTATATTATGGTCAAAATGTGAAAGAAGAGGGGATAGGACGGGGAAGTTACTCTCCTTGAACTTACATAAGGTGTTAACTTGCCCTGGTCATATTTGTTTCACATTCTAGCTAGATGGAACTTCAGACCCAAATTTTTAACCTTGCTGCTTCCTTTATAGTCCATCCCCATGGCATCCATGATGGTAAAAAGATAAAAATTTGCTTCACCAAGGGTGTTTTTTGAGAAAAAGAGCGGACCTCTTTGATTTGCTCTACATACCCCTGTTTCTCCTTTAGGCCTATTTGCAAGTTCACCACTGTTTAAATGATCCAAAAATGCTAATTAATTATAGAAGACCTCTTACATCCTTTAAGAAACTTTACATCTCCAAATCCCAACAGCGCCACCTAATTTCTGCTATTGATGGCTTATTTTTTATGGATGTTAATTCTAAGCTGTCCCTCTCATCTCCCAAAGTTGAAAACAGGATCTGGGGGTAGAGCAATACCTTCTCCACCATTCTTCGGTCATTAAAAAGACGCATATCAAAAGTCCTTTGCCATGCACATGCAGCCCAAATGTGCATCCCCATACATTGGCATCAGCATTGGGTGCCGCCTTTGAAGGAATGGTTTGTGTGATTAAATAAAGTAGTGTTAAAGGAAGAACCTATCCATGTCTCATTTCAGTCTTTCGCTCTTCATTAAAAAATGGGCTTGCTGTTTCCAATACCAAACCTCTGCTGAATATAAAGCCACAATGTCTTCCACTTGTGGAACCTCAACAATTTTCCTGTTCATGTCCCCATCCCTTAAATCCCTCATTTATCTATTAATACACTCTCCCACTGAGAGCTGTGTTTATGTTGGAAAATTCTGAGATGCCCTCTCCCTTCTCCCAAACAACCCCCCCTTTTTTTGTTCATCACCTTCTGTCTTATTTTCTGTTTCTCTTTTGCACTGTGCTCCCCTTGCCATGGGTGAACATTCCTGGAGATATGCAAGTTAAGGAAGTTCACACTTTCTTGAAAGATTTGGTTATCTAATTTTTTTAAAACTCATCACACCCTTTATATACCATACATTTTCTTGTGCAACCCACACATCCTTCATGACCTTTATTTTTTTATCAATTGGTGTGAAGCTGCTAACTTCATGTGAACATCCTTACTATCAGACCGACAACCTTTTCTTTTTATTGGTTGTTATCTTCTGGGATGCACTTACGCTAATGCTGTACGTTTGACATATCAGAATTAATGATCACATGTGTCATGTGACTGTGAGCACGTTTTTGTCTTTCTGTATGCTATGTCGAAAATAAAACATTTAAGGAACTAAAAAGAAATCTGATCCTATCCATATCTGTAAAAGCACAAGACAGGTTTGCCCTTTTTCACCCCTTTTATTCAACACAGCTGTTGAAACACAGCTATTGGGTAACGCTAAGCCCCACAAGTGTACCCTCTTTGCAGATTATCTATTATTATATATTACTGTTCCAACCAACTCTTTACCCAATCTAGCAAAAAAAAACATGGAAGCGCACACTAGGAGACTAATCTGTCTAAGCAAATGTTGACAAATTGGCTTCAGCTTGTCTTCTCCCAATCTTAGACTCTCTAACATGTTTTACCCTCTCATGGGTTTAATCAATTAAGACCATGAGAGTGTAAAGCAAGTTAGAGGGGCGTGGCTTAAGAGGAGACAAGCTGAAGCAGATTTGTCACATATTTGACTGGGTGGTCTACCGGTGCGCGCTTCTGTCTGCTTTTCATAAATTGCAGTATCAGGCTGGTCGGGGCCCTCTGGGAGCTGGCATCCATAAGTAATTATATTCACCAGGATAACACAATGGGGCTTGGAACAGTGCTTTTTATTTTGTATGGGTCACCTCTTTATCCAACTTGTTTAACTACTTGACCTCTGGAAGATTTTACCCCCTTCATGGCCAAAGCATTTTTTGCTATTCGGCACTGAGCTACTTTAAATGGCAATTGCGTAGTCATGTAACAATGTACACAAATAGAGCTTTTTCACAGAAATAGAGTTTTCTTTTGGTGGTATTTGATCACTACTGGGTTATTTTTTGTGATATACAGTTAATGAAAACTGACAGAAAATTTTGAAGACAAAAACAATATTTTTTACTTTCTGCTATAAAACATATCCAATAAAAGAATTTAAAAAATCAAATTTCGAGGGGCGTGGTCTGGACATGGCCGAGTGAGGACTTGCTGCTGAAGAGCTCCCGATCCGTCCCGGCATTTCCTGCCCTAACCTTCAGTAATATATCTGGCAAATAGCGGCATATACTCTGCTGGGAAACGCAGAGGAAGATACAGCAAGCAAGGCAAGAAATCTTCTCCCAAAACGCCGAAAAACTGAACTTTATATCGGTATTACACTGGTTCTCAGGACCTATCCCCTGCTCCAAAGATGGCGGACGCCATGAGACACAGTGAGCATGTGAGTACAGCACAGCGCGCCTCACCGACAACATCCATAGCCTCCTGCTCCTTAGACAGTGTTACTCCTGCAGTGTTCAAATGTAACTCCCAAGAGCTGCCGGACCCACATCCCACTCCCCTTACTTTACACGCGGATGCGGAGCTGAGGGCCCTGCTACTAGCTATACCAACCAGGGCTGATTTTGAGTCTCTGGCCAGCAGACTAGAAGCCTCTCATCGCAGAGATATAGCGGCGGTCCGTACGGATATCACCGCTCTGACAGAACGCTTGGGGACAGGAGAAGCCAAGGTGACAGACATGGAAAGGCGATTAAAAAAGGTAGAAGACACTCAAGCTACTCAGGCAATGTCAGTTCTTAATCAGCAATTGCATTTAGAGGAAATGGAGGATCGCAGCAGGAGGAACAACCTGCGACTCCGGGGCTTACCTGAGGCCACTGGTTCGGAAGACCTGACAGCTACTGCACTGGCCATATTTAGAGACATGACAGGCAATGATTTCCCAACTACTATGACCTTCGATCGGATACACAGAGCCCTGGGACCACGAATGCCGGATCCGAATCGCCCGAGAGATGTGATTTGCAGGATCCATCAATATGTTCATAAGGAGCTCATCCTGAAGAAAGCATGGGAGGTGCGGAGTGTGGAGTTTGATGGAGCTGATATCTAGATCATGCTGGACCTCTCAAGAGCCACCCTGCAACGAAGGGCACTATTGAAACCTGTGCTTGAAATTGCCCAACATGCTGGCATCACTTATCGGTGGGGTTTTCCCACAGCGGTGACTTTTAAGAAACGCTCTCAATTCTTCACCCTCAGATCGCCTTCAGAACTTCCTGCATTGTTTGAATTTATGGAAACAGACCCTGTGGACGTCCCAGACTGGCTTCAGCTACTTCCGAGATTCGCATCCAGGTTGGGAGGAACAAACTCACGAAGACCTCGCTCACCAAGACCACAAAGGAACCGACGCCGATCCCGCATCTCCTCTCCGTAAATAACCAGGGAAACCTAGCGGTGGCCGCCGCTGTGGTGAGATTTTGTTTTTCCCTTTTTTGGCACATAACGTTTCCCTTCCTCAAATGCACCCATTGTTTTATCCCCTATCTATAACTTCCAAGTGGAACCTTTTAGGACACCAGGAGGGTAAACAGAGGCCTATCTCTCTTGAATATGAACCTGATAAGACATCTATTTACCCCTCTCCTTACTCACTGGTCTCTGATACGTTGCGGAGGAGATACCCAGATGGGGGTTAGACTAAGGAGGGGAACGGGCCATGGGGGAGGAAGGGTGGAGAAAGTTTGGGGACCCAGTTTTGATGGCTACCTCTATAATGCCACCTCTGCCTGGTGTAAGGGACACCTGGACTGGACCACTGCTATTGTCCCCTGTTGAGGGTCTTCCCCCCCATTAACCTCCTATAAACCCTCCAAGTGTCTATCAGGGACAATATAAGTTCTTCCGAATCCTCACCGCAGTCAGATGGAATAACTGCAGAACCTGACGGAGCTTAAGATTGCCTCACTCCCCGGAAATTCAGAGGGAACCGTCTGCTACTTTGAGGGAGATGTTATATACCTGCTAAGACAGAGACACCTTGGTTACTTTTATGTTGAAAGGATAGTTTTTGGGAATTTTAAGTTTGTAGGTTCCTTACACCTGGGGACATAAAACTTTGCTTGTGGTCTATACAGACCAGCTATTTTTTCCCTATTGATGGATCAGCGGGAGGCACCGGGTGGGGGGACAAATATGGTGTCATGCGCCTTCCGTGGTAGTCAGATGCAGGGACCTGTGGGTATCCATCCGCTATGGGCCAAAACAGATCACAAAGTAAGATGTGAGTGTAGACATTACAGATCCCATTCCCCTAAGAAATAGAGAGAAACACTTCTTTATCGCTGCTCAGGCAGTGAGGTTCAGGGGAAGTTGAGAACACTGCCCACTTTGAGTTCGGTTGGTTTCGTTTACCACTCACAGTTAATGTGTAGGGAGGTCTTATGTTTTATGTTTTATGCTTTGCACTGGATCCAAGCCTGAATGTATACAGGAAATGTATATGATATTAAGTACATGCCTGACCGAGTATTTGATATGTTTTGTACTTTACTGTGATACATGCCTTAGTTATTGGTTGGGGTGGGGGGGCTGGGCAGATCTGGGTTAGCTCCCCTGGTCATCGTCTAACCACATCCCCCTTAGGTTGAAACACCTTCCCGGTGCGAACCGGAGTGTGTTGTTTTTTGTTGCAAACTTTGCACACAATTGTTATTGACAATTGATTTTAGATTGGACAATCGGTACACTGATTGTCTACTTTAAGCTTTAATTTTTAATTTTTTATTTTTTATTTTTTTTTGAGCTTCTCTTTCTCTCTCCCCCCCCCCCCCTTTTTTTTTTTTTTATGACGCGAGCGCGATGGACCACGTTACTGTTTTTTCACTGAACGCTAAAGGATTAAATGTACCTGAGAAACGCCGTATGCTCCTTAATGATCTCAAGAGAGCAAAAGCAGATATTGCGTTTATACAGGAGACCCACTTCAAGACAGGGGCACCGCCATGTTTGAAAAATCGATATTTTCCAAACACTTATGCCACGAATCTATCAGCCAAATCCAAAGGAGTATCTATACTCCTTGCAGGGACAGTACCGTGGACATGTCGGGACACTAGAATTGACACAGAAGGCCGCTTTTTGTTCATTAAGGGGCTTATAGGTGAAGTGATGGTGACTCTGGCCACAGTCTATGCACCTAATACTAGACAGGACACCTTTATACAAAATACTATTACCAATTTGTTGGACTTTGCCGAAGGACATTTGATCCTGGGCGGCGATTTTAATGTATCCCTGAACCCAACGGTAGACACATCCTCTAGTACTCCTTCCCTGCATACCAGCGTACATAAGCGCATCAACCGGGTCTTGCATAAGGCACGGCTGGTAGACGTGTGGAGGCTTCACCACGCAGGGGAACGGGACTACACCTTTTTCTCAAATCCACACAAAACGTACTCACGCATTGACTTTTTCTTGTTACCACATAGTCAATTAGAAGCAGTAGATGCGGTGGAGATAGGTAACATAACTTGGTCAGACCATGCGCTACTCTCTTTCGCGGACTGCATTGACCAAAGCGAAATTTTGGCGTCTGAATGAGAGCCTACTACAGACCCCCACAGTACTGACAGACGTCACAAAGGAACTTAATCAATACTTTCTAACCAACGACATTGATAACTGTGATCCTGGGTTATTATGGGAGGCACACAAGTCTGTGATTAGAGGGGTTCTGATCAAACACGGAACACACATTAAAATGGAACGGGAGAAACAACTATTGTCACTCTTACAGAAGGTACATGATTTAGAAACAACACACAAGAGAAACCCGACACCATCGCTAGAAGCTGAATTATTCACCCTACGTAGACAGACAGTTGATCTCTTACAATATCGAGCAAAAGCAGCACTACAATCCTGTAGGAGACTTGCATATGAGGCGGGAAACAAGTGCGGGAAACTTCTGGCCAGATCTATTAGACAACAGAGACTCAGTGCATACATCCCCCAAATCGTCTCCTCTTCGGGACAGAAGAAAGGGTTACCTACCCAGATTGCCAATGAATTTAGAGCCTACTACTCCTCCTTATACAACCTCCCAAAACAGCATCACAGTGATGCTGCTGTAAGGGATTACCTGACTCAATCAAACATTCCTAAGCTCTCAGAGGAAAATGCACAGGCTATGGAAGAACCCATCACTTTGATGGGGTTGCAAAACGCCATCAAAAGTATGAAACCAGGTAAAGCTCCAGGACCAGATGGGTTCACCCTTCAATATTATCAAACCCTACTGCCGATTTTAGGCCCATATATGCTAAAACTTTTTAACAGTCTTACGGAGTGTGGTAGGCTTCAGAGAGACACATTAAGTGCACACATTTCCCTTATTCCCAAAGATGGAAAAGATCCTTCTTCCTGCGGCAGCTATAGGCCCATATCTCTTTTGAATATAGATCTAAAGCTCCTTACTAAAATTTTAGCTAACAGATTATCCCGACATATGACAGATCTGATACACCTGGACCAGGTGGGCTTTGTCCCTTCTAGGGAAGCTAGGGATAACACCACTAAGGTGCTTAATTTAATACATAGGGCCTCTATAACCAAGACCTCTTGCATTTTTCTCAGCACAGATGCCGAAAAGGCCTTTGACCGGGTGAGTTGGGAATTCATGGCCTCGGTTCTTAAACATATTGGACTTGGTAGGCATATGCTGAAATGGATCTCTAACATTTACTCCATACCGACAGCACAGGTCAAAGCTAATGGAATCCTCTCTAAACCTTTTACCATCTCCAATGGTACCAGACAGGGTTGTCCCCTATAACCTCTTTTCTATGCCTTAGTGCTTGAACCCTTCTTATGTACAATACGCCAGAACCCGGATATCTCAGGAATTACCATTGATCAAACTCAGTATAAGATCTCTGCATATGCTGATGATCTCTTGTTTTCCCTGACATGCCCAACCGTGTCTCTACCAAACTTAATTAAAGAATTCCAGAGATATGGGAACATATCTAATTTAAAAATTAACTTCGACAAATCTACAGCGATGGCCATTAATATGACAGCAGACACATTGACCCCCCTGCAATCTAAATTTAGCTTTAATGGTCCGAAAGCCACTTTATCTACTTAGGGACTAATATACCCAGAGACCTGAGACGCACATTTGAATTCAACTTTCCACCAATGCTGTCTAAAGCAAAAGGGCTGCTAGAAGATTGGGGCAAGGGCCTCCATTCATGGTTTGGAAGGTGCAATCTATTGAAAATGTGCATTCTCCCGAAATTTTTATATTTATTTCAAGCACTGCCAATTAGAATACCCTCCCTATATTTTAAACAAGTTCACTCAATGTTTGTAAAATGTATTTGGTCACAAACGAAACCTCGAATACGCCGACGTTACCTGACACTACCGAAACATTATGGAGGGCTCGCCCTCCCCGACGTGAAACACTATTACCAAGCGGTACACCTAGGGAGAATTATCGACTGGAACAGACATGATCAAACTAAGTTATGGGTTCAAGTAGAACGTTCCCAGGCAGGTGTCCCGCTAAAGAGAGCAATCTGGTGCTATGATACACTCCCCTCAAGCATGGCTACACACCCTATCATAGGGGCCACGTTATATGTGGGCTCGATAGTAATTAAAACCACCTCCCTGACCTCCAAACAATCCCCATTATTCCCCATTTTAGGCAACCCGGCATTTCCTCTGGGACTAGACTACTCAGAATATGAAACGTATTGCGCTTCACATTACATAGAAGGAGATCATTGGACCTCAATCCACTCACTGATGACAGACAGTGGGGATTTTCAATTAACTTTTTGGAAGGCGATCCGACTACACCATTTCATCCACTCAATACCGGACCCCTCATATTTTAAGCGTGACCTGACAACCCTAGAAGAGTATTGTAGAGAGCAAGGAATATTATCCCAGGTACTCTCCAAAACATATACTTTGCTTAATACCCCAGCGGAACAACCAGATTTGTTGTTTCTGCAGAACTGGGAGAATGATTTACAATGTACCTTCACTGCCATACAAAAACAAAACATTCTCACATTCTCTCTGAAATCGTCCATTTGCACAAAGATTCAGGAGACAAATTATAAGATACTAACTAGGTGGTATTATACACCTGAGTTGTTACATAGATTTTTTCCCAACACTTCTGATAAGTGCTGGAGATGCCAAACAGACAAAGGGACACTCCTTCATGTCTTCTGGACTTGCCCATTACTACAGCGTTTCTGGATAACAATACAAAAAATCATTCAGAAATTTACAGACCACATAATCCAGAAAGATCCCGGGTTTTTTCTGCTTCATGCCATTACTATTCCGGCGCGGTCATACAAAAAGTCAGTGATTAGACATCTGCTTAATGCTGCAAAGTCGTGTATCCCAGCTACATGGAAGCAAACTACACCTCCCTCAGTGGGGCTGTGGTTGCACAAAGTAGAGGAAATTAAATCACTGGAAGATCTAGTACTCACGGCCCAACACAAACAAGACAAACATTCCAAAATGTGGTCACTATGGAATATGTTCATCTTTTCTGACGAAGGAAAGACTTTACTGGGTTCTTAGGGACGGCGTTGCGGTGAAACAGCGGTGAGGTGCTCCTTTTGGTAGGTCCATTGCGCTCGTGTTGAACAGATATTTTCTTACCCCCCCTTTCTCTTTTCCACCCCCTATCTCTACACCCCCCTCTTTCTTCAACTATTGGTCCTATTTTCAGTATAGGGAGGCTATTCCTTCCCTCCTATTTTTATTAAGGTCTTTGAATAGTCTGTTGTATCGATAGTAAGGACTGTGGCCTGTATGGGACATACAATATGTTTATATGATGAGTTACCACGTCCCTTTCTCTTGTCTGCAATAGGATTTGTTATTTTCCCTGGAGACTAACTGTAATGCCGCGTACACACGGTCGGACTTTTCGTCTACAAAAGTCCGACAGCCTGTCCGACAGACTTCCGGCGGACTTTCGGCGGACTTGCAGCAGACTTTCTAACGAACGGACTTGCCTACACACGACCACACAAAAGTCCGACGGATTCGTACGTGATGACGTACACCGGACTAAAATAAGGAAGTTCATAGCCAGTAGCCAATAGCTGCCCTAGCATGGGTTTTTGTCCGTCAGACTAGCACACAGACGAGCGGATTTCGGGGTCCGTCGTAGTTACGACGTAAGGATTTGAAGCATGTTTCAAATCTAAAGTCCGTCGGATTTGAGGCTGAAAAAGTCTGCTGAAAGTCCGGAGAAGCCCACACACGATCGGATTACCAGCCAGCTTTAGTCCGTCGGCGTCCGTTGGACTTTTGTAGACGAAAAGTCCGACCGTGTGTACGCGGCATTAATCTTTGCTGAAGACCTCTATATTTGTTTAAATTGTTAAATTTGACCATTGTTGTACTTCTTTGTACTTCTTTCTTTGTAACTTTCAATAAAGAAAAATTTTATATTTGAAAAAAAAAAAAAAAAAAATTTCTTCATGAATTTAGGCCAAAATATATTCTGTTACATATCTTTGGTAAAAAAAAAAAAATCCCAATAAGTGTATATTATTTGTTTTGCATGAAAGTTATAAGGTCTGGCATAGATACTGGAATTTTTATATATTGATTTTTTTATATAATAGTAATGGCAATGATCAGCGACTTATAGTGGGATTGTGATAGTGTGATGGGCAATCTGACACTAGCTGACACTGGAAAGCTGGGAAGCTTCAGAGCTTCTGAAGACGCCCAGAGGGGCGAAACGTACGCCAAGCGAGGACAGTCAGTGGCGATATACACAGCTGACCCACTCGCCCTGGTGGCCATTTGGAGTTTTATACTGCTTTTATGGTTCTATGCCAATGTAAATGCAATTACGTTTTAACTTTTTTTTAAATAAAACAATATTACACCATGGATATTTTTCTCAACCTTCCCTACATGATTTAACTGATGACCAAACCGGGATCTATATTGGAGGGGGAGGAGGTGAAAAGTGAGACTTTAGATCTATACCCTATATATATGGAGAGAGACTTTAGATCTATACCCTATATATATGGAGAGAGGAGGAGGTGAAAAGTGAGACTATAGATCTATACCCTATATATATGGGAATACCATACACCAGGGATATGCCATTAGCAGACCTCCAGCTGTTGCAAAACTCCCATCATGCCTCTGCCTCTGGATGTCATGCTTTTGGCTGTCAGAGTCTTGCTATGCCTCATAGGACTTGTAGTTCTGCAACAGCTGGAGGTCCACTAATTGCATATCCCTGCCACACACTTTTTTCGGGAAAAGTGAAGGAGGAAGCAAGGAGACAGTGGTGGAACTACCACCATAGCGACACACACTGGTGCTATGGGGCGCGCAGCAGACTGGGGCCCTGGTGAGGACAGGCGGCTCTGCAGGTGAGAGCGGGTGGCTCCATGGGCCCGCAGGTGAGAGCGGGCGGCTGCGTGGGCCCGCGGGTGAGAGCGCGGGTGGCTCCGAGGGCTGTCAGGCGGCTCAGTTGGTTGATACAGCTGGGCGGCTCGTGTGCGAGCGGGCTGGCCAATCAGGGAGCTGGCAGGTGGGGGCGCAAAGCGATGACATAATCTCTCACTGCCCTGCGCCCTCCCTGCCTCCCTGCAGTGCAGTTCCCCCCTCACTGTGCAGGCAGCCTCGGGAAGCAGAGAGATGACATTATCTCTCTGCTGCCTGACTGATAATCTGCTGCCTGACTCTGGGAAACAGCAGGAAAGTGACACAGCAAGTGACAATCCGTAATGTGTGGCAAGTGACAATCCGGGACGTGGCAAGTGACAATCCGTAATGTGTGGCAGGTGACTTGGCAAGTGACAATCCGTAACATGTGGCAGGTGAGGTGGCAAGTGACAATCCGTAATGTTTGGCAAGTGACAATCTGGGATGTGGCAAGTGACAATCCGTAATGTGTGGCAGGTGATGTGGCAAGTGACAATCTGGGACGTGGCAAGTGACAATCCGGGACGTGGCAAGTGGACAATCGGCAACATGTGGCAGGTGACATTCTGCAACATGTGACAAAGTGAAAATCTGCATCTGTTGGCAGGCGACGTGGCACGTGGACAATCCATAACGTGTGGCAGGTGATGTGGCAAGTGACATTCCATGACAAGTTGCATCTGGTGGCAGGCGACGGAGGCAAGTGACACGCTCAGGGCTCCCACTGATTCTGCATTATGGTGAGTTGAACTATTTAATTTTATGTAGCAGAACAGAAATTGGTTAGAAGGCATGGAGGTCAGCAATGTGTGTCCTTCAGGGGCTGCATACAGTTTACTGCATACTTTGTATGTGCCTGTCACATAGCTAACGTTGGTGAGTAAGGGGACCATAGGAGGGGACCATGTCTGTGTAACACCTCACGGGAACAGAAGTCACCTACTTACATGGAATAAGCATGGAGCACTTTGTCACAACTTGTTTGAACACAGTTGATATTTTTGGACTTTATGAACTGTATAGGAGCATAGAACTGTGTTTTATGAGTTTATATTAGGGCAGTGCTGTAATACTTATTGGATTCACACTACAAGGTATACAGCACCTACATTGCAGCAGCAGTCTAATCCAATTTAACTTAATTGGTTTAATCATCTAAATTTATTTTCACATTCAATTTAACCATAGCACAGGTGCATTTCTATTACTTAATACTGTCTAGAGTATTGCATTACTTTCAAACTTTGATCATTAATATTTCCTCCCTCGATCTCCAAACACTTCAGTCTCACATTTTAAAATATATGCAAGGCTCTAGAGGGAGCAGAAATGCCCGAAAGACATTGTAGGCTCTCAAATCATCTGGTGGAACGGATGCCCCCAATCTTCTGAAATATTGTAGGGCAGTCCAATTGGTGTCATCTCAGTGTTGTACTGGTTACTCTCCATCATTGCAATTAAATTACTCTACAAGCTAACCAGGAACACAGACTTAAAGTTGTTCTAAAAGCTGAAGATTTTTTTACCTTAATGCATTATCAGAAGCCCCTCAGCCTTCCCTTATATTTACCTGATGTCTGATATAAGGGGGAAGTCTGTTCACTGTGGTGTAAAGGGGAGCTTTTGTGTAAGGGGTGGGGGGGCTCTGCTGACCAGAGACACCCTTACATCAGCGTTTCTCTTTATACCAGAGCCCACAGCATTCCCCCTTACATCAGAGTCCTCACAGTTCTCCTTTACATGCGAGTTCACAGTGTTCCCTGCAGAGGAACGCTACAGACTTTGATGTAAGGGGGAACTCTGTGCTGGTTTATATTAACATGACCTTCATGTAAATGAAGAAAGTATATTTTTAGTCATTTGTTTTAACTTAAGCATACTGTTGTACGAGGAGGATTTGGATTTTGTGGGAATTTCAGAGACCTGGTTCAACAGCTCTCATGATTGGCTGGCAAACATTCAAGGGTATACCCTATACCACAAGGATAGAGAGGGTAAAAAAGGGGGAGGGGTATGCCTATATATATCAAGAATAATGTACAAATGAATGTGAGAGATGACATCACTGAGGGAGCTAGAGAGGAGGTGGAATCCTTATGGGAGGAGCTCTAAAGGGATGAAGCTAAGGGGAAAATAATACTGGGAGTATGCTATAGGCCCCCTAACCTGAGGGAGGAAGTGGAGACGGATCTCCTATCACAAATTGGATTAGCAGCAGGGATGGGAAGTGTTATCATAATGGGGGATTTTAATCATCCAGACATAGACTGGGCGGAGGGAACCGCGCATTCATTTAAGGCTCGCCAGTTCCTTAATGTCTTGCAGGACAATTTTATGGGTCAGATGGTAGATGCACCAACTAGAAATAAAACATTACTGGATTTACTGGTTACCAACAATACAGACCTGATCACGGATGTGGAAATACGGGGCAATTTAGGTAACAGCGATCACAGGTCAATTAGTTTCAGTATAAATCACACAAATAGGAAACATAAAGGGAATACAAAGACACTGAATTTCAAAAGAGGCAACTTCCCTAAACTACAAATCTTGCTAAAAGGCATAAATTGGGATAAAATATTAGGAACAAAGAATACGGAGGAGAGATGAGTTTGCTTTAAGAGCATATTAAATAAGGGCATTAGCCAATGTATCCCATTGGGTAATACATTTAAAAGAGCGAACAAAAGTCCTGGATGGCTTAACTCCAATGTAAAAATGCATATAAAAGCAAAGGAGAAGGCCTTCAAAAAATACTAGGTTGAGGGATCATCCTCAGCTTTCAGACCCTCCCCCCCCCTTGCTACTACCCGCCCCCCTTCCTTGCAATTTCCTCCCTCCCTCTTCCTCTTCCCTTTCCCTCCTCCCCGTTCCTTCCCCCTCCCCTTCCCCTTTCCTCTCCCCCCCCCCCCCCCCTCTTTCCCCCCTTCCCCTTTCCCCCTTCCCCCCCCCCTTTCTTCTTCTCTTCCCATTCCCGTCTGATCACTCAGTAGTTTTACCCTTGTTGGAGCTGAATAGACCCACTAAATATTATTTTTCTATTATGTTACATACGTCCCCACAATGCTTGATTATCACCGAGACTCTGCAGGATAGGTACATCACATTGGGCCCTACGGGCAGCTTCTCTGGTACTCATGATATTTTTATACTTTAGACCTAACTACAATTGATTATAATACACCATGATGAATTATTTATTGTAAATATGTTGTTCATTACAGTATTCAGTTCTGTGCTCTTGAAGAAGCGCATGTGGCGCGCAATATGTCGAGCCTATACAGAATTTGATTGTTACCACCGCATAGCTTCTGGTTCAACGCAATGTAACTATATTGAACAGAATTCTCAATTCTAAATATTGCTTTAACTGCTTTCTATAACCATCTAGCTATGTATGGAGTGTATAACTTGTAAAACTGTGCGATCATGAACTGAATTTCACTTGTTCCTCTTTTTTACTCTTTATTTTAAATATTTTCTAATAAACCAGAATTTTAACTATAAATTTAGTGATTATTGTGCCTAAAAAGTCTTAAGCCCATACTTGCTAATTTCTTCTAAAGAATGCAACAAGAAATGTAAGGGTGCAATTAGGACAGCTAAGATAGAACAAGAAAGACACATAGCGTAGGAGAGCAAAAAAAATCCCAAGAAATTCTTTAAGTATGTAAACAGTAAAAAAGGGAGGGCAGACCATATTGGCCCCATAAAGAATGAGGAAGGACATCTGGTTACAAAGGATGGGGAGATGGCGAAGGTATTGAATTTATTCTTCTCTTCAGTCTTCACGAGTGAATCGGGGGGCTTCAGTAACCAAAACTGCAGTGTTTATCCTCATGACACAACACAGGAAGCACCTCCATGGTTAACAGAGGACAGAATTAAAATTAGACTTGAGAAACTTAACATTAATAAATCACTGGGACCAGATGGCTTGCATCCGAGGGTACTTAGGGAACTCAGTCAAGTGATTGCCAGACCGTTGTTCCTAATTTTTACAGATAGTCTACTGACTGGAATGGTACCAGCTGATTGGAGAAAAGCCAATGTAGCACCAATATTTAAAAAGGGCCCAAAATACATCCCTGGGAATTACAGACCAGTTAGCCTAACATCAATAGTATGTAAACTCTTGGAGGGGATGATAAGGGACTATATACAAGATTTTAGTAATAAGAACGGTATCATTAGCAGTAATCAGCACGGATTCATGAAGAATCGTTCTTGCCAAACCAATCTATTAACCTTCTATGAGGTGAGTTGCCATCTAGATAAAGGAAGGCCCGTAGACGTGGTGTATCTGGATTTTGTAAAAGCATTTGACACAGTTCCCCATAAACCTTTACTGTAAAAAATAAGGTCCGTTGGCATGGACCATAGGGTGAGTACATGGATTGA
This sequence comes from Aquarana catesbeiana, assembly GCF_042186555.1. NCBI lineage: Eukaryota > Metazoa > Chordata > Amphibia > Anura > Ranidae > Aquarana > Aquarana catesbeiana. Next base: position 107,232,466 of record NC_133334.1, read on the forward strand.
AAACTGTCTACAAGGGAGAGTTCAGGGGGTGGTGATAAATGGGGAGTACTCAGAATGGTCAGGGGTGGGTAGTGGGGTTCCTCAGGGTTCTGTGCTGGGACCAATCCTATTTAATTTGTTCAGAAACGATCTGGAGGATGGGATAAACAGTTCAATCTCTGTATTTGCAGACAATACTAAGCTAAGCAGGTCAATAACTTCTCCGCAGGATGTGGAAACCTTGCAAAAAGACCTGAACAAATTAATGGGGTGGGCAACTACATGGCAAATGAAGTTCAATGTAGAACAATGTAAAATAATGCATTTGGGTGGCAAATATATGAATGCAATCTATACACTGGGGGGAGAACCTCTGGGGGAATCTAGGATGGAAAAGGACCTGGGGGTCCTAGTAGATGATAGGCTCAGCAATGGCATGCAATGCCAAGCTGCTGCTAACAAAGCAAACAGAATATTGGCATGCATTAAAAGGGGGATCAACTCCAGAGATAAAACAATAATTCTCCCACTCTACAAGGCTCTGGTCCAGCCGCACCTGGAGTATGCTGTCCAGTTCTGGGCACCAGTCCTCAGGAAGGATGTACTGGAAATGGAGCGAGTACAAAGAAGGGCAACAAAGCTAATAAAGGGTCTGGAGGATCTTGGTTATGAGGAAAGGTTGCGAGCACTGAACTTATTCTCTCTGGAGAAGAGACGCTTGAGAGGGGATATGATTTCAATTTACAAATACCATACTGGTGACCCCACAATAGGGATAAAACTTTTTCGCAGAAGAGAGTTTAACAAGACTCGTGGTCACTATTTAAAATTAGAAGAAAAGAGGTTTAACCATAAAACCATAAACTACGTAGAGGATTCTTTACTGTAAGAGCGGCAAGGATGTGGAATTCCCTTCCACAGGTGGTGATCTCAGCGGGGAGCATCGATAGCTTCAAGAAACTATTAGATAAGCACCTGAATGACCGCAACATACAGGGACATATAATGTAATACTGACACATAATCACACACATAGGTTGGACTTGATGGACTTGTGTCTCTTTTCAACCTCACCTACTATGTAACTATGTAACTATAATAGCACTAGCTATGTCAGCACGTCTAATCATCGGAGGAGAGCAGGCTGAATTCCCAGCACAGCCAGCAAATTGATTAAGACCATGAGAGCATGCTGTGCTCTCATGCCTAGTGTGGGTGGTCAGTTTTTAATAGGAAATCAGAGGGACTGGTAGGGACACAAAGGAAGCAACACAAAGAGAACAGGATACTTTATATGTAGTATATGGTACAGCAGGCACATATCAGGAATATGAAATGATGAGGTAACATATTCTTTGAGGTGTGCTTTGCCTTTAAAAATTGCCCACTAAAGCCAAGTGAGTATTCCTTTATTAGTGGGGAAAAAAATCCTGGAGGCTAAAATTGCATTGCACTGAAACTGCGATGTGTCCAATGGCTAGAATTCATGGATCACTCAAAACCATTTAAACCCCACTTCCCTATAACAATCACATAATCATTAGTGGTTGGCTGCATTTTAAACCCTTACAAAACAATCCCATAGACATTGCTGGTAAGTGGCATTTTAAAACACCCCAACCCCCATTTATTGGTGATCAGCAGCACTTTAAACCTTATCAAAACAATCCTGCAACCATTCGTGGTTGCTGGTACCTTAAATCTTCTCACAAAACAATGCCATGACATTGGTGGGAAGTGGCACTTTAACAACTCCCCCAACAAAGCTTTTCTCTGCTGCAGCCCCCTTTCTTCTCTAACTTGATTACCTGTATCAATCCTTCAATGAGGGAGGAAGGTGCCAGCTCTCAAATAAAAAAACAAACAGGGTGCTGGATTCTGACTTTCTATGGGTCAATGAAATTGTCACTGGGCACAACTGGCTCTGGTTGGACAGCACTCCAAAAAGCAGGACCACCGTCCTGCGAGAGTTGAGAGTTCACACACATACAATGAGAGCACTAAGCAAACGTTCAAAAGTCCAAGGGGTCAAAAACACTCTCCCCTTCATCAGGGCCTAAAGAATAAGTTCACCTTTTACAAAAAAAATGATAAATGCACATCTTTTTGCAGGTAAAAATCATCGGCAGATCACAGTTGTCATACGGTTTGGCGCTCTCATTGTATGTGTGTGAGCTCTCAAATGAAAACAGTAGTATTGTACTGTATTGGCTCTGTGCCTTTAGCATATGATCTCTGTTGTATAATGACAGTGGAATCATATGTATTGTGTGCACCAGGCATATGCACAAGTTGAAAAGAAAGGCTGTTTTTAAACATCCACTTAGAATAACTGCTCCGCTAGCATCGGTTTTACTGCTATGACTGGTAGACAAGGCGCTAAAGTCACCTGGTGAGGAAGGAGACATGGAAGTTGCCACTGCTTACATTTTTATCTAAAGCTGTAGTCTATGGGCTGACATTATTTCAGTTCCTTTAATTACTAAGGTGCTTACCTTGAAAAGGCATGTACCCAGTGAAGTTTGAAAAATCTGAAGGCCCATCCTGCATACTTGTTCTAGGTCAATGACTAACTAGGTAGTGAATTCAAAATAAGAATGCCAGTCTTGAAGCTTGCAATTTTAAAAGTAACAGAAAGAATATGTACTTTATGTATTTACCACAAATCTCAATCCCTGTAATGGTTTAAAGGCTAACTCCAGCTTTCGATTAAAGTGGTACCTTAATCAGAATATTAAGTCCTGCTAGATCACTTCAGGCAGGCTCCTTTTGCAGGTATAGCTATGTAAAACATTAAAAATAAGTGTTTATAGTGTTTAAAATCCAGTAATACACTGTCGCACCCTGCTCTAAACATGCTCAGTGGCTCTCTAATTTTAGGCACTGTACTGAATTTCTAGAGGCTGATCTGTTGACAGCCTAAATATTTACTGCTGTTCAGAGGCTCTGGGCTTCAGCAAAATGGCAGCTTCCGGCAAGGAGAAACAGGAACAATGCTGGAGGCAATGTACAGCACACACTAATTTTGGTAGCATAATTATTAACCACTTGCCGACTGTGCTATAGCCAAATGACAGCTACAGTGCAGCTGGCTAGTTCTGGGAGGCCGTCATATGATGGACTCCCGAGCTTGCGCTTCTCGGGGGGGGGGGGGGGGGGCCCAGAGGTGTCTGTAATCACTGGATCCTCAGGAAAGGGCAAATCACAGCGGCCTTTACCACGTGATTGTTCAATCCAATGATGGAGAAATTACTTGTCAACAAATCGGGATTGTGCTCAATTTAGCTCGCACTGCTGCGGTGTTACTCTCTCCTCTCTCCACACGCTGTCTCAGTGTGAGTAGAGGAGAGCAAAACACCACAGCAGCAAGAGCTGGCATGATCCAGAGTGTCCTACAGTGTCATCACAGTGTTAACCAGTGCCCCTACAGTGCTAATCAGTACCCATACAGTGCTAATCAGAACCCCTACAGTGCCATCAGTGCCCCTATAGTACCACCAGTGCCATCACAGTGCCCCTACAGTGCCATCAATGTCCCTACAGTGCCATCAGTGCCATTTCAAAAAAGGGGTCATTTGGGAGGGTATTTATACTTTCCTGGCTTGTTAGGGTCTCAAGAAATGAGATAGGCCGTCAGTACACCAGGTGTGATCAATTTTTAGTGATTGGCTCTATAGCGTGAGACTTTATAACCTTCACAAAGACCAAATAATAAACACTGATGTGGGTTATTTTTAGCTAAGAAATGTAGCAGCGTACATTTTGGTCAAAATTTATGAAGAAAAAATACTAATTTGCACAATTGTATAACAGAAACAAAGAAAAATGATTTTTTTTTTACCAAAAATGTCGGTCTTTTTTTATTTATAGTGCAAAAAATAAAAAACCCAGTGGTGATTAAATACCACCAAATCAAAGCTCTATTTGTGTGAAAATGGGTACAGTTTTGCATGACTGAGTAATTGTCATTCAAAGTGTGAGAGTGCTGAAAGTTGAAAATTGGCCTGATTATGAAGAGGGTATAAGTGCCCAGTGGGCAAGTGCTTAATGTGGAATGTATGTTTCTTGTTATAGGTAAAGTTCCACTTTAACTTTAAAGTGGAAGTTCAGGCAAAATCTAACCAATGCTAAACCTGCTCTCTGCATCATTTTGAACCTAATCTATCTAACCCTGTAAAGAAAAAATTGCTATACTTACCTATTCTGCAGCCGAACCGGCCTGGACCCAGCATCAGCTGTCAGCACACCTGTTCAGTGTGGAGGTGGGTGCAGGAGAGGCAGCCCACAATGGAAGCCCTATAGTAAGTCTATGGGTGACATCACTTCCCAGCCGCTGAAAACCGGACCGGATTGGCTGCAGACTAGGGAAGTACAGCAATTTTTGCTTTACATGGTTAAATAGATTAGGTTTAGAATGTGGTAGAGAGTGGGTTTAGAGTTAGTTTTTGCGTGATTTTATTTTTTGCGTTATGAACAAAAAAAAAACCTGGCGATTAAAAAATATATATATTTATATTTTTTAGCTTCTGCTATCCAATTAAAAAAAAAAAGTAAAAAAAAAAAAAAAAAAAAAATCTAATTTCTTCATCAATTTAGGCCAATATGTATTCTGCTACATATTTTTGGTAAAAAAATCCCAATAAGTGTATATTTTTTGGGTTTGTACAAAAGTTACAGTGTTTACAAATTATGGGATATATATTTTTTTTTTAGTAGTAGTACTTTTAGGGGAACAGTGATATTATTATAATGATCAGTGCTAAAAAATATGCACTGTCACTGTACTAATGACACTGGCTGGGAAGTGGTTAACATCAGGGGCATTAAAGGGTTAACTGTGTGCCAAGCTAGTGATTATGTGTACTGTGGGAGGTGCTTTTACTAAGGGAAGGCATGGATCCGTGTCCCTGCTTTGCAGGAACACAGGATCAATCCCTTCCCTACTGACAGAACAGCGATCTGCTTTGTTTACATAGGCAGATCACCATTCTGCCTGTGTACTGAACAATTGGTGGGTGCCAGCACACATTGAGTTTGCGATACCCACTGCTGGATTGCCACTGTGTGTGATCACAGCGGTAATGAGGTGCCGGCAGCCTGCATGCCCGTGCCCTACCCGGATGAGCCGTAACATGTATATATACACGTGATCCAGTGCACAGGTGCCACTCTGTAGCAGTAAAACTGCTAAGGAGTTAAAGAGTTTGTATGGACCAATCTGATCTAAACAAACTATCTCCTTCACTAACACTTGTGTCCCTCTGTAAGTGCTGTATAAACTGTATGTAGTATCAGCTACATACAGTGCTGTGTTTTGGCAGTGAGATGGGGACTTCCTGTCTTGTTCCTGGAACAAGCCGGGCTGAATGCTGCACAGCCATTCACGTGAAGCCTTGTATTTTTATGAATTAATACAGATTCCACTTGTTGGTTAAGGTGGAGAAGCGGGCAGATGAATTATGATTTTCGCACCAGTCAGAGGAAGCCATCATGCTAACGGGAAAGAACTCTCTATACTGTTTGTAGCTAACACTATATACAGGGGGTGTAAGTGTAAGTGAAGGAAATAGCTTGTTTGGACAAGCTTGGTCCAAACAAACTATTTAAAGTTAAATGAAAACTTGAGTACAGTTTTAGGTACCTTTCACATTGGCGATCTTTTCATGTCTGCCTGTCAGTTTTTCAGGCAGACCTGATCTGATGCTCCATGTATCCCTATGGACCAGCGGGACTTGTGTTTATTTACATCTGCCTACCTCCGATCCAATCTGGTTTACAAAAAAAGGAGGAAGATGCGTTTCCCTCCATCTAGGCAGATCTTGTCGGAGGGCAGTAGGATGTAAATGAACAGCTGGTCCGTTTACACCTGACCACCTATAGAACATCGCGGGTTGTGTCCGACGGGCTGTTGCATAAACTGAGCAGGCACAGACCTGTCATTCGCCTGTTCAGTTCTGAGGAAAGCAGATTCACCCCTGTGTTAAAGGGGCCTTAAAGTTGTTGTAAAGGCTCAAGATTTTTACCTTTATGCAATCTATGCATGAAGGTAAAAAACCTTCTGTGCGCAGTAACTCCCAGGCCCCCTAATACTTACCTGAGCCCGAACTCGATGCAGTGATGTGCACGAGAGCCTTGACTCTCTGCAGACTCTCCATCCTTTTTGGCTGCTACAGCAGCGGGAGCCATTGAGGTCAAATGGACATTCAATTTGAACTACAGTGACAAGAAAATTGGAAGGAGCAGGATGGAACGTTTTTCTCACAAATTTCTAACAGTGAATGTGGTTTTCGTTTGGAAAAGTCCATGTATTCCAAAATCAAATGTTAAAAGCAAAATTTTTTGTAAGAATGTTTTCATGAATGTTTGTTTGAAAAACTACTAGCGTATGAGCAACTTAGGTATGCACAATCCTAATTGATCAGGAAATAAAATCTGAACTCTAACTAATTGTCAGCACATTCTGAAGTCACTGCTTGCAGGTACAGTAGTTGCAGTTCTTAGGCAGGAAGGCTGAACAGCATAGTAGACAAACTAGAATCACTAAACAGCAAGTGCATAGTGCAAGCTATTCCTCCTCAGTGTTGGCTCTACACGTTCATCAGGCCACACATGTATTCCGAAATATCTGCCCACACAGTCATGTTTAGCTATGAGGACACCACGAGCCAACTTCAGATGAATTTTATTCTAACTTGTGCATACATAAAGGGTAAAAAGCTGCAGTCTAACGCATCAGCTTTATACAAACCCTCCTTACTTTGGCTTCAATGGAAAATAGCCTACATCTAATTTAGTGTATATCTATACAAACATAGGGGGAGATTTACTAAAACTGGAGCACTCAGAATCTGGTGATGCTGTGCATGGTAACCAATCGGCTTCTAACTTCAGTTTTTTCAATAAAGTTTTGACTATAAAAACTGGAAGCTGATTGGTTTCTATGCAGAGCTGCACCAGATTTTGCATGTTTCAGTTTCAGTTAATTCTCCCTGTAATGTCTATGAAAATGCACAGTACGTCATGTTAATTGTTATTTCTCAGAGAGATTTTAACAGCCTGGAGGTGCTCTTAACAGGCCTATATATGTGACTGATATGTCTATACTGTAACAGGTGCATTATGTTACCTGGAAAGAATTACAGGCGCAGTAATACAAGGTAATGCTTGAAGCCACCGCTAAAATTATGCAAGTATTCTCACTTCTTTTTATACCTTAATTACAAATGTCTTACCTCTAAGTCTGCAGTAATACTGCAGAAACCAGAATATAAAAGTCAACCACTATACACTAAAATAAGCCAGAAGAGACTTGGAATATCCTTGGCACATTGTATTAAAATTTTCAGGCAATTAATTCCATCCCTATTTAGGTATTTTGTGCTTTTTGTGGCCAGGTAACTCCAGAAAGATGGCTTTTTGTATTTTTTTTTACTTAATATTGTAGTGTTTGCACATAATGGAGTGGTCTCTCTCTCTTTGCCTCTTAGCAAAGGTAAAAAGCAGATGATTTTCTTTTTTTAGGAAAAAGCAGTGATTATAGAACATTGCATTGTCAACTGATTGTTGTAAATTGATGGAAATCACCAAATGGCAGTTATAAACGTCCTGGAGGATGGGGTAAACAGTTCAGTCCCTGTATTTGCAGACAATACTAAGCTAAGCAGGGCAATAATATTCTCCACAGGATGTGGAAACCTTGCAAAAAGATCTGAACAAATTAATGGGGTGGGCAACTACATGGCAAATGAGGTTTAATGTAGAAAAATGTAAAAGAATGCATTTGGGTGGCAAAAATATGAATGCAATCTATACACTGGGGGGAGAAACTCTGGGGGAATCTCGATTGGAAAAGGATCTAGGGGACTCAGAGATGACAGGCTCAGTAATGGCATGCAATGCCAAGCTGCTGCTAACAAAGCAAACAGAATATTGGCATGCATTAAAAAGGGGATTAACTCCAGAGATAAAACAATAATTCTCTACAAGACTCTGGTCTGGCTGCACTTAGAGTATGCTGTCCAGTTCTGGGCACCAGTCCTCAGAAAGGATGTACTGGAAATGGAGCGAGTACAAAGAAGGGCAACAAAGCTAATAAAGGTTCTGGAGGATATTAGTTATGAAGAAAGTTTGCGAGCATTGAACAACTTCTCTCTGGAGAAGAGACACTTGAGAGGGGATATGATTTCAATTTACAAATACCATACCGGTGACCCCACAATAGGGATAAAACTTTTTTGCGGAAGGGAGTTTAACGAGACACGTGGTCACTATTTAAAATTAGAAGAAAAGAGGTTTAACTTTAAACTACGTAGAGGGTTCTTTACTCTAAGAGCGGCAAGGATGGGGAATTCCCTTCCAAAGGCAGTGGTATCTGTGGGGAGCATCGATAGTTTCAAAAAACTATTAGGCAAGCACCTGAACGACCACAACATACAGAGATATACAATGTAATATTGACATATAATCACACACAAACAACTCACATTAATTATGACCATAGCTGTTAGTGATATATACAATACAAATGCTCCTGCAGACACATGTGCACATGGCAGTGAGCAGCACACAGGAGCCCACAGCAAGTTGAAAGACCCTTGCTATATCTGACAGTCGGTCTCTATTAAAATTAAAATCTATTAAATGTATTAACAGCAAAGTACAATTACAGTACTAGAAAAAAAAATGTCTTCAGATTTTTACATATAATACATTTGGTGGTGAAAGATTTGGGGACCATGGCAAGATCTTTCTTTTGGAGTCCCATATAAATATGTCCCAGCAGGTATCTACATGTACTGTAATTGAAATATCACTTTTGGTTGATTTGACTTTTAATAACATTGTTTATCCACTGCCTGACTGTGGCCTAATTAATAAATAATATGTTGTTGTATCTCTCTGGATATTACCTAGAATAGAATCCTATATAACCTTTATACAGTGTAAAAAGAAAAAGGAGAGATATGTTGAATATGCATTCATAATAAATTATTGAACAGATTGCTAAAAGCAAACTGACCAAGAAAACGTGTCACTCTGGTTAACTCCACTGTTGCCAATTGAATGTTGAGTACTAGGTGCCAAATGATTAAAACTATGGGAGCCATTGGTCATACGAGTGAGAATTTACAATGCTGCTGCATAAGTGATCAGACTTATTATTAGTCTGAACTGACAGCCGGGGCTCTATGTGCCAGATAATGTCAGGAGCTAACTGAGCATTTGCTGTCCCTGACATATGGATTGCCTACTGGAGACAGGCTGGACTGCAAGGACATACACAGTGGGATTAGAGTGACCTTGTACAATGTCACTGACTTCCTGTGTGTTAAAAAGAAATGACAACCTTTCAGAACAGCTCACAAAATATATTGGCAAATGTTTTACCCAGGAATCCAACTCTTTATTTAAATGCCATTAATGGCACTTTTGCCACATGGTCAATTCTTTGGGGGCTTAAATTCAGCTACTCTAAAATAAACACAGCAGAAAAGTGCAGATACCATAATCAGCCAATCGGTAACAATATTTCATTGATATAAACATGCTAAGCTGTATAAAGCTAAAATCTAGAATGTTGCACAACACCACTGTAATTCAACAGCTAATTTTAAGGTTTATCTCAAATGGTAAAACCATATTTTCATATTTAAGCAAAAAGTTCACAAATTTCAGTGGAATTGCATTTAATAACAATGTCCTTATTTCTTTAAAATAAACATGCCCCACGCCTGGGCATACCATGAAAACATTAATGAGCAAAATCAGGTAGGGATAAGCAGCAGAATCAGGGTGAAGAAAACGTCAGGGATTTGCAACAGACAAAAAAAAAAGGAATTTGTGAAAGATGTTGCACTTTTGACTAGCACGATATGCAGCTTTTCTTGATGTTAGGTTGCCATCAAGAACCTCATTACTGATTTCAGTGGGCACAGAGGACATAAATGAGCAGATAGGGATAGCTACAAGGCTTGGGGTTCAGGAAGGAAAGGAAGAAAACAGATGGCTGAAACTGCATTTTCATGTTCAACTTTTAAACAGGATATTTGGCAGTGGAGAGGCGCATTGCTTTCTGTGACATGCTACTGCATATATACAGTATCTCACAAAGCGAGTATACCCCTCACATTTTTGTATATATTTTATTATATCTTTTCATGTGACAACACCGAAGAAAAAACACTTTGCTACAATGTAAAGTAGTGAGTGTACAGCTTGTATAACAGTGTAAATTTGCTGTCCCCTCAAAATAACTCAACACACAGCCATTAATGTCTAAACCGCTGGCAACAAAAGTGAGTACACCCCTAAGTGAAAATGTCCAAATTGGGCTCAATTAGCCATTTCCCTCCCCGGTGTCATGTGACTCATTAGTGTTACAAGGTCTCAGGTGTGAATGGGGAGCAGGTGTTAAATTTGGTGTTATCGCTCTCACTCTCTCATACTGGTCACTGGAAGTTCAACATGGCACCTCGTGGCAAAGAACTCTCTGAGGATCTGAAAAAAAGAATTGTTGCTCTACATAAAGATGGCCTAGAATATAAGAAGGTTGCCAAGGCCCTCAAACTTAGCTGCAGCATGGTGGCCAAGACCATACAGTGGTTTAACAGGACAGGTTCCACTCAGAACAGGCCTCGCCATGGTCGACCAAAGAAGTTAAGTGCACGTGCTCAGCATCATATCCAGAAGTTGTCTTTGTGAAATAGATGTATGAGTGCTGCCAGCATTGCTGCAGAGGTTGAAGGGGTGGGGGGTCAGCCTGTCAGTGCTCAGACCATACGCCGCACACTGCATTAAATTGGTCTGCATGGCTGACGTCCCAGAAGGAAGCCTCTTCTAAAGACGATGCACAAGAAAGCCCGCAAACAGTTTGCTGAAGCAGACTAAGGACATGGATTACTGGAACCATGTCTTGTGGTCTGATGAGACCAAGATAAACTTATTTGGTTCATATAGTGTCAAGCGTGTGTGGCGGCAACCAGTTGTGTCTTGCTTACAGTCAAGCATGCTGGTGGGAGTGTCATGGTCTGGAACTGCATGAGTGCTGTTGGCACTGGAGAGCTATGATTCATTGAAGGAACCATGAATGCCAAAATGTACTGTGACATACTGAAGCAGAGCATGATCCCCTCTCTTTGGAGACTGGGCCCCAGGGCAGTATTTCAACATGATAACGACCCCAAACAAACCTCCAAGACGACCACTGCCTTGCTAAAAAAGCTGAGAATAAAGGTGATGGACTGGCCAAGCATGTTTCCAGATCTAAACCCTATTGAGCAACTGTGGGGCATCCTCAAACAGAAGGTGGAGAAGCGCAAGGTCTCTAACATCCACCAGCTCCGTGATGTCATCATGGAGAAGCGGAAGAGGACTCCAGTGGCAACCTGTGAAGCTCTGGTGGACTCCATGCCCAATAGGTTTAAAGCAGTGCTGGAAAATAATGATGGCCACACAAAATATTGACACTTTGGGCCCAATTTGGACAATTTCACTTAGGGGCGTACTCACTTTTGTTGCTAGCAGTTTAGACATTAATGGCTGTGTGTTGAGTTATTTTGAGGGACAGCAAATTTACACTGTTATACAAGCTGTACACTCAATACTTTACATTGTAGCATTTTTTTCTTCAGTGTTGTCACATGAAAAGATATAATAAAATGTTTACAAAAATGTGAGGGGTGTACATAAATCTATATATAAAATCTCTGGCTCCACTGATGTACAGTCCTCTCTGTTGCTCTCTGCAATTTCTTACTCTTTTGGATAGAGAAGTTTAACCACTTGACGACCGCCTCACGCTGATATACGTCAGCAGAATGGCACGGGCAGGCAAAATCACGTACCTGGTACGTGATTGCCTTCCCGCGGGCGGGGGGTCCAATCGGACCCCCCCGGTGCCTGAGGCGGTCGCCTTTGGTCTGGCAGCGATCAGAGATGAGGGGGAGGCCATCCGATCGTGGCCCCCCCTCGCAATCGCTCCCAGCCAATGAGATGCTTCCCCTGCCTCTGTGTAGTACAAAAATAATATATATAAAAAAAAAAAATAGTTGGCGTTTTATTGTTCTCTCTCTCTCTATTCTCTCTCTATTGTTCTGCTCTTTTTTACTGTATTCTATTCTGCAATGTTTTATTGTTATTATGTTTTATCATGTTTGCTTTTCAGGTTTGCAATTTTTTATACTTTACCGTTTACTGTGTTTTATTGTTAACCATTTTTTTGTCTTCAGGTACGCCATTCACGAATTTGAGTGGTTATACCAGAATGATGCCTGCAGGTTTAGGTATCATCTTGGTATCATTCTTTTCAGCCAGCGGTCGGCTTTCATGTAAAAGCAATCCTAGTGGCTAATTAGCCTCTAGACTGCTTTTACAAGCAGTGGGAGGGAATGCCCCCCCCCCCCCCACCGTCTTCCGTGTTTTTCTCTGGCTCTCCTGTCTCAACAGGGAACCTGAGAATGCAGCCGGTGATTCAGCCAGCTGACCATAGAGCTGATCAGAGACCAGAGTGGCTCCAAACATCTCTATGGCTTAAGAAACCGGAAGCTACGAGCATTTCATGACTTAGATTTCGCCGGATGTAAACAGTGCCATTGGGAAATTGGGAAAGCATTTTATCACACCGATCTTGGTGTGGTCAGATGCTTTGAGGGCAGAGGAGAGATCTAGGGTCTAATAGACCCCAATTTTTTCAAAAAAGAGTACCTGTCACTACCTATTGCTATCATAGGGGATATTTACATTCCCTGAGATAACAATAAAAATGATTAAAAAAAAAATGAAAGGAACAGTTTAAAAATAAGATAAAAAAGCAAAAAAATAATAAAGGAAAAAAAAAAAAAAAAAGCACCCCTGTCCCCCCCTGCTCTTGCACAAAGGTGAACGCAAACGTCGGTCTGGCGTCAAATGTAAACAGCAATTGCACCATGCATGTGAGGTGTCACCGCGAACGTCAGATCGAGGGCAGTAATTTTAGCAGTAGACCTCCTCTGTAAATCTAAAGTGGTAACCTGTAAAGGCTTTTAAAGGCTTTTAAAAATGTATTTAGTTTGTCGCCACTGCACGTTTGTGCGCAATTTTAAAGCATGTCATGTTTGGTATCCATGTACACGGCCTAAGATCATCTTTTTTATTTCATCAAACATTTGGGCAATATAGTGTGTTTTAGTGCATTAAAATTTTAAAAAGTGTGTTTTTTCCCCAAAAAATGCGTTTGAAAAATCGCTGCGCAAATACTGTGTGAAAAAAAAAAATGAAACACCCACCATTTTAATCTGTAGGGCATTTGCTTTAAAAAAATATATAATGTTTGGGGGTTCAAAGTAATTTTCTTGCAAAAAAAATTTTTTTTTTCATGTAAACAAAAAGTGTCAGAAAGGGCTTTGTCTTCAAGTGGTTAGAAGAGTAGGTGATGTGTGACATAAGCTTCTAAATGTTGTGCATAAAATGCCAGGACAGTTCAAAACCCCCCCAAATGACCCCATTTTGGAAAGTAGATACCCCAAGCTATTTGCTGAGAGTCATGTCGAGTCCATGGAATATTTTATATTGTGACACAAGCTGCGGGAAAGAGACAAATTTTTATTTATTTATTTATTTTTTTTGCACAAAGTTGTCACTAAATGATATATTGCTCAAACATGCCATGGGAATATGTGAAATTACACCCCAAAATACATTCTGTTGCTTCTCCTGAGTACGGGGATACCACATGTGTGAGACTTTTTGGGAGCCTAGCCGCGTACGGGACCCCGAAATCCAAGCACCGCCTTCAGGCTTTCTAAGGGCATAAATTTTTGATTTCACTCTTCACAGTTTCGGAGGCCATGGAATGCCCAGGTGGCACAAACCCCCCCCCCCAAATGACCCCATTTTGGAAAGTAGACACCCCAAGCTATTTGCTGAGAGGTATAGTGAGTATTTTGCAGACCTCACTTTTTGTCACAAAGTTTTGAAAATTGAAAAAAGAAAAAAAAAATGTTTTCTTTCTTCTTTCTTCACTTTCAAAAACAAATGAGAGCTGCAAAATACTCACCATGCCTCCTGCGCATTCCATGCAGGTGCAGGCATCATTCTGGTATAACCACTGAAATCCGAGGATGTCCTTGTACATACTATGGGTGATTAAATTGTAACTAAAGGCCATAATATTACCTAATAGGTTTCTATTGTTGTCTATGCCTATAAAAAAATAGGACAGAAAGTGAAGACAAATCTCTCCAGTGGTACATAGATGAAAAAAAAATTGACAGAGGTTAAAACCCTCCCAAACTCTATTCAAAATGAAAAAAAAAGTTTTTTCCTATAGCTCTACTTTAACCGGTTCCTGACCGGTTCACATGTATTTGCGGGGGCAGAATGGCTCCCCTGCGCAAAACCATGTACGGGGTTCCTTTAAAAGCGGCTAGAGGGCACGCGCGCACCGCTGGAGGGACGCGCCCGCTGCACGGCTTTACCTGTGCTGTCAGAGGAGAGGAGACATGTTGTTTGTTCCTAGTAAGTAGGAACAGCGATATGTCTCCTCTTCTACTCAATCCTAGCCCCATACAGTTGTAACACACTGAGGGAACACACATTTAACCCCTTGATCGCCCCTAGTGTTAACCCCTTCCCTACCAGTGTCATTTACACAGTAATCAGTGCATTTTTATAACACTGATTGCTGTATAAATGTCAATGGTCCCAAAAATGTGTCAAAAGTGTCTGATCTGTCCGTCGCAATGTCACAATATTGCTAAAAATCGCACATCACCGCCATTACTAGTAAAAAAATGAAAGAAATAAAAATGTCATAAAAATTACATAAATCTTTCCTATAGTTTGTAGACGCTATAACCTTTGTGCAAACCAATCAATATACACTTTTTGCGATTTTTTTTAACAAAAATATGTAGAAGAATATATATTGGCTTAAACTGATGAAGAAATGTGTTTTTTAAAAACGTTTTTAGGGATATTTATTATAGCAAAAAGTAAAAAATATTGTTTTTTTCAAATTTGATTCAAATTTTTTCAAAATTGTCGCTGGGTTTATGGTCAGCATTCAGATCCTCTGATGTTTGCTTGCAACAATGTTCAGTTTCCTCTGTTTTCCATATGAACATTGTTGCAAGCAACCATCCAAGGATCTGAATGCTGACAATAAACCCAGAGGTGGTTTAAAAGCGTGGTTTGACCGAGCTTATGTGCAAGGTCACATGCTCTAAGGTGAGTGCATACACCAAAGGGGAACACAAGAGTGGACACAAGCACTTTACTGTTTTATCATCTGCAATGAGTACCAGAAGAATGGAGTAGTTATGAATGGACTTTATATTGCGATTCTGTGGACACAGATTAATGCATGAATTAGTTTGGCACAAGAGTACTTTAAACACGGGTCATTTTATTTCTATATTGATTATTGTATATTGATGCACTTTTATATAGATTGATGTAAATTACAGGTTGTCACTGCAATTACCGCAATTATCGTACAGGGTTGCAAATTTCTCTATTGCAAATGAATGTAACGTGTATATAGAGGTGTGTATGCTACACAGTTAGTCATTAGGATGATCGCATAGGATTACAATTTTTAAGGGTTTATGATCACAACTTTTAATCTTATAAGATTGTATTATTATGTTCACTTGATTTTTTACATAGGAATGTAATATCTCACCACCACTATTTAACTGTAGTCAGTAATATTAGGATTTTTTATTTACTACTTATAATTATGCTATTTAAATATTTTTTTCTCTGTTGGATTACTGATAATTATTAGATAGTTTATTCTTTACCTGGAATTATGTTCACAGTAGTTAATTAATATGGAGTGTTTCACTTTCCCGATTAGGGTTTTTAATCATTATTAATTTGTAATCTTGTGGAATTATGTGTAGGTTTGATCATTTCTGTTTATGATATCACAAATAATTAACCAGTTGACATGATGTATTTATTTTTAAATGATACATTTTTTACTCTCATTACTGTATACACAGTATATTCTTATTACTTACGCATTATATCTATATTTTAGAGGGACATGAGTCTTTAGTCGAAATGTTCATTATACAAGATGATCATATCATTATGTGTTTGGCCAACATTATTGCTTAAAGGTGTACTTTCAAAAGAACATAAGATAAAAAAAAAAATTTAAAAAATGGATTTTGACTCAACTCCACTAGTCAAAATTAGATTTTTTATCTTTTGTCTTTTTGATAGATTTTTGTACCAAGGACTCTTCTACTATACATGAGAGTTTTGAAAAGGGTAATAATGGGACTTTGGGGAAATTTTATGGCATGTGTTTATAAAGGTGTACTTTACGTTTAGCATTAATCATGGTTTGTTATCATTATGGTTTTAAAAGGATGTCTATATTTTAAAACGTATACCTACTGTAATAAATTGATTTTTGTACTTGCCTGTAAAATCAGTTTCTTGTATTACCTCACGGGACACAGAGCAGGCCATAAATCATGACTATCTGTGTTATGTGCCACCTACAGATGAATGGACACTGGCCAAAAAAACAGACAGGAAGCAACCCTATAGAACCCCAATCTACTCTGGAAGCTCCTCAGTTTTGGAGCAAGCAATGAACCCACAACAAGAAGGGAGGGACCTCTGTGTCCCATGATGTATGTGACAGACCTAACCAGGATATGGTTGCCACCTCATCCCTTTTAATCTGAACACATATTAATTACACAGGTTCTGTGGCTGATTAAGGTGGTAATTAAACTCACTTGGTGCCTTATCTGCATTTAATTAGCCTCAGAACCTGTGTAATTCAAAGGTGTTTGGGTTTAAAGGGATGAGGTGGCAACTCTAAACCAGGACAGGGGATTTTGGAGAGGACCAGGAGCAAGCCTCTTACCCACTGACTATGAGCCCTGGCATTTAAGGGAACACTACTCTTTTTGGAGGTGTATGCCTGGGGGATCCATAGAGTGTTTTTGTTTCTGATTCAAGTTCATGTCTCCCCAAAACACACAGACTCTGGGAACTGGAGGTTCCATATCCATGTTTGAGGAGTCTATGCGTCAAACCAGCAATGACTGCCATAATGTGTTTATTGTAAGTAGGCCTCCTGCTATAGTCTGTTGCCTACTAGTATGAGGAGGGGTGAGATCACTGTTCAGGTGTTTATTATGCTAATTAACTCACCTATTGTCTGCTAGCAAACTACTGTGGGGATGTTGAACTTATGATAATGTGTAGTGTACTTTGTGAGCTTGGTCCTGGCCAGTCTGACCTGGAATGAGATCTCTGATTAATCCCAACATTTTCCAGGTGGCTAGTTGTTTAATTAACGGAATGTTTCTAGTATATGTTGGCTGTTGTTTAGCTATAGTAATTCCTGTGTACAGTTTGTATTGTTTGGGTAATATGATCAGGAGGGGGGATGTCCTCCTGTGGGGTATAAAGTATGTGTCTCAATAAAAGTCTTTCCATTGGATTTTACCTCACATCTTGTCTGTCTACGATGTTTGGGGTAAAAAAGGCTGGTATTAGCGCTCAATCTATTCAGGATCCTTACCCTTCAAGCCACAGGCTTTGGCAATAAGCTGACGAATCATTTGTGAAATGATTGACTTAGTAGCCATCTGACCTTTCCTAAAGCCTTTAGGAAGGACAAACAATGAATGTGACTGCCTGATTGCCACAGACATTTTTCAAATACATGCTGACAGCCCAAACCTCATTTAAGCAAGGGCTTTTTCTCCCAGTGACTGAGACGCTGGAAAAAACTAAGGCAAAACAATGTCCTGATTAAGGTGAAAATTAGAAACAACCTTTGGCAAAAAAACAATGGATGGGGATGCAGTACTATCTTATCTGGATGTAGTACCAAAAAGGGCTCCTGGAAAGAAAGAGCTGCCAATTCTGATACTCTTCTTGCTGAAGAGATTGCAACCAAAAAAATACGATGTTGGCATACTATGTTCTACTGGGCCAAGGTGTTTTGCGACTGGAATCCCAGGCATTCTTTCCTCTAGGATCCCGTGTAACAGATGCAGAAGAAACTGAATGTAAGATGGCACCAGAACAGATGTGACGTCACTCTGAGGGCCATGCTGAGGTAAAAGGGATGGCCTTCTGAGTGACGTCCAGGGCCAGATTAAGAGCATCATGGGCCTGGTGCTGAGAATTTCGGTGGGCCTTTTTATGGAAACAAAATGAAAATGCAAACAATTTTTCGCTAAAACGAATTAAATATACTCTCACCAGTAATACCAGCCGTGCAGCCTCTGAGCAGCAGCAACACCACCAATACCACCTGCTATGCGGTCTCTCACCAGCAGCAACATAGGGAGACCACACTGTCAAAAAAGATGAGGGTGGAGGATGTAGTCTCGGGGTTGGCAGGGAAATCGGCAGTGGAGGTGATTTGTCAGGCAAATGGCTGGTGTTAGTACTTAAAATCAATCATCCTGACACCATGCTTGATATGGTGTCAGGATGATCAAATTCCATTATTTCAGTTACTACATTGTAATATATAGTGAAATAGTTCAACTCACCATCGTGCAGAATTAGTGGGACCTGAGCTTGTCACTTGCCACCAGATGCAGCTTGTCACTTGCCACCCATAGCCTGCCTCGAGATGTAGCGTATCACTTTCCACAGTTGCCTGCCACTAGATGCAGCATGTCACTTGCCACCAGCAGCCTGCCACCAGATACAGTGTGCCACTTGCCACCAGATACAATGTGCCAATTGCCACCAGCAGCCAGCCACCAGATACAGTGTGCCACTTGCCAACAGCAGCCTTTCACCAGATACAGTGCGCCACTTGCCAACCACAGCCTGTCACCAGATACAGTGTGCCACTTGCCATCAGCAGCCTGCCACTAGATACAGTGTGCCACTTGCCACCAGATACATTGTGCCACTTGCCACCAGATACAGTGTGCCACTTGCCACCAGCAGCCTGCCACCAGATATAGTGTGTCACTTGCCACCAGCAGCCTGTCACCAGATACATTGTGCCACTTGCCACCAGATACATTGTGCCAATTGCCATCAGATACAGTGTACCACTTGCCACCAGCAGCCTGCCACCAGATACATTGTGCCACTTGCCACCAGATACAGTGTGCCACTTGCCACCAGCTCCCTGCCACCAGATACAGTGTGCCACTTGCCACCAGCAGCCTTCCATCAGATACAGTGTGCCACTTGCCAACCACAGCCTACCACCAGATACAGTGTGTCACTTACCACCAGCAGCCTTCCACCAGATAGTGTGCCACTTGCCACCAGCAGCCTACCACCAGATACATTGTGCCACTTGCCAGCCACAGCCTACCACCAGATACAGTGTGCCACTTGCCACCAGCAGCCTGCCACCAGATACAGTGTGCCACTTGCCAACCACAGCCTACCACCAGATACAGTGTGTCACTTACCACCAGCAGCCTTCCACTAGATAGTGTGCCACTTGCCACCAGCAGCCTGCCACCAGATACAGTGTGCCACTTGCCACCAGATACAGTGTGCTACTTGCCACCAGCAGCCTGCCACCAGATAGTGTGCCACTTGCCAACCACAGCCTACCACCAGATACAGTGTGCCACCAGCAGCCTGCCACCAGATACAGTGTGCCACTTGCCACCAGCAGCCTGCCACCAGATACAGTGTGCCACCAGCAGCCTGCCACCAGATACAGTGTGCCACCAGCAGCCTGCCACCAGATACAGTGTGCCACTTGCCACCAGCAGCCTGCCACCAGATACAGTGTGCCACCAGCAGCCTGCCACTCCCTCCAGGACTCTTCCAGGATGGGTAGAAGGGACAGGGCCAGCATAGTCAAAGAAATCCCTGGAGCCCCCACCCCTCCTGATCTGGGATGGTATGGTTGTGTGTAAAATGAATGCCAGCAGTATTGATCAGACCAAGTTCTATAGAGGGTTGTGTGTACAGCCTTTGGGCTCACACTGGTTTGCTGCAGTTTGGGCGCACTGCTTGTGTATCTGCAGTTTAGAAATCAATAGGACTGTGGGTAAAACGCAGGAAAACTGTGGATACACCAGCAATGGGCCAAAACACAGCAAAGCAGCGTGAACCCACCTAAAAGCACAAGGAGCCGAGTCTACATATTGACTGCAGTTATAACAGCCATTGCTGAAGATAAAGGTAAAAGAGGGGGAGAGAAGGGAGATAAGAGTCCAGTCACTGAGCTCACACTTGGATGGGAAGCTCATCACTCAGATATGTGTTCACCTTCTATCTGCCGGCTGCTCTGTTCATAATTTCCCAGCCCACACGGCTCCTTCACTACACACAGAGAGAGAAGAGAGAGGGGAGGGGGAAGGCAGAGCCATTTGTGTAGGGGGGGAACTGTGCACTGTGACACTAATAACCACAGTGAGCCAACACAGATGCAGCCAGACACCCCTATATTTACACACAGCTTCTCCTGTCCCATAGAAGTTTATGGACAGGAGAAATCGGGCTTATACTGCTGACTGTGAGGGCCGATTTTAAGGCAGGGGCCTGGAGCTGCAGCTCCATCAGCCCCTATGTTGATCCGGCCCTGGTGACGTCATGTCTGGTCCAGTGTCATCTTGCATTCCACACTGGTTCATGCGGTGGTTGGCCGCTTCCTGCTGGTAACCATACACACAGCCCTGCCGATTTGGTGCTGCTGTCCACCAAGGGCTGCCCGGGAGAACCCCACAACTGACTAAAGATGTAATGCACGCTTGCCTGATCTATCAATGTGTAAGTTGCCCTTTGTCTTGTTTTATAATAAACTTGATTACTACTAATTCTGCACTTAGTCTGGCACCCCCTGTGCTTTCTTTTTGTATCCCTGAACTAACAGGCCCAGCACTGGAGCAAACACCTTTGTGAAAACCCCTGGGGCTGTGGCCAGTCCAAATGGTAGGGCCACAAACTAAAGAAGACAGTCCTGTATTGTGCTAGAAGACAATCGAGCGCCTGAAACAGCAATGCACTCTTCCATTGATCTACAAGCACATTTGACCTGAAACCGTGGAGGAGGAAAGGTCCAGAGCTTAGTAAATGAGCAGAAGCTCTGGTGACTCCCATCATCCAATCATGTGCAAGCAAAAATGCATTTTTAAATCATTTTCCTTGCATGTGATTGGGTATTCTTTGCACAGTGAAGCTTTACCTCATTTACTAAGCTCTGGAGAAGTGCACAGCCTTTTTCTATTTGCCTTTAGTAAATCAACCCCAGCACAGCTTGGTATGCTTAGCCAGCCCTGGTTTCTTATATGTTTTTGATATTATATCAGTGAGTTCTTCCATTATTTCTGACACTGTTCCTTTCCACCTGGAAGCTTTGGGTGCTTTTCTAACCTTTATATGTCTCAGCACCTTTTGTTGCATTGTATATGCATTTGTAAAATAAAGTATCCATTATGAAGAAAATGACCCCCTCATTATGGCCAGTGCAGGTATGCAAACCCAGAGGCTCAAACACAGAAATCTCAACAATAGAGTTTTGGAGAGATATAAGAAAATGTCAGGTAGTTTACATTTCCATAATCTATCAAAAACTGAAATATAAATATAGTTTGACTGATCTTTTAACAAGGAAGAAGACATATTATAGGTTCAGGAAATACTTTTTGCAAAACCATTGTTTAATGAATGTACAAAACAGCCCACCCTGTCATAGTGTCACTATGTAATGGCACTTGCACAGGCAGTCCCTTCTGTCTCCTTAATTTGTAATAAAAAAGATACACAACCAGGATACTAAAAAGGCAGCGACAAAATTAATGAGCATGTAGGCTCCTTCTGCCTAAATCTATGTCACCTTGCAGGCCATGCTATGCTTCTGCAGTATTCCTGCCAAGGTTTAGTATCTCACTGGGAAAGCCCAACTCACTAAAGTTAGTGAACTAGAAATATCCTGTGGATCACCTAACATTAAATGAGAGTTTATACCCAGGAACATAAGGTAACCTAATTACTACACAGTTGCAGTGTTTTGAGATGCTACACCACACAAAATAAAAAAATGTGGGAAATGTTGCTAACATTAGATATAGGTTCTGATGCCTAAGGAAACATTGCTCCTTACCTAACAAACAAGACCAGCACATGGGGGAATATGCCTTTGGAACAGTAATAAGCAACCAGTAGATATTCAGATCCTGTAGAACTATATGTTCCAGTATCTTATTTCAAATTAAAAAAAAAAACTTTTAATATATTCAGAGATAAGAAGCAGCTTTGCATTATATGTTCTGACTTTAGTATTTTCTTATCCTGTGCCCTAAAGCCCAAATCCAATTAAAAACTATTTTTACAAAGCTGGGAATCTCTATCAGGTTTCCACTGCCATTTTATTTCCTGTTCAGTTGATTAATATTACTGGGTCAGGAAGAGTCACAATAACAACTCATATATTTGCAAGAGTAGGGAAGGGTTAGAATCCATGCTTGTTTTTTACTGTTCTATGTGAAAATATCAAGGAGATTTACCTACTCTCACTGGCCTGGTGAAGAGTGTAAAGTGTACAGTAATCTTCCCATTAGGAACAAAGGAAGAATGAAAAATGACAGAGGTTCTAACCCATTATCCTATCCAAGACTAAAATAATACTAATAATTTGTCTGGGGTTGGGCTTTAACCACTCCAAGAGCATCAGTTGTAGTTAAATGGCCAGTCAGGGGAACCACCTGTTTCTATTTTCCTATAACTCCAATCACACCCAAACTTATGGGAATAATTAAAAAAAAAAAAATATATATATATATATATATATATATATATATATATATATATATATATATATATATATAAATAAAAATAAAAAAAACTAAAATGGCGAAGTGACACTGGCAGCTGCTGTCCACAGGTATAAATCACCCCTCAAATCATGTATGATATATCCCTTTCTGGTGAACAGTACAGCGCTTACCAAAAAAACACAAGATATATACATAAACCAAACCTATATAATGATAGTAAAATCAAGTACTTATTTGTGCTTGGTGTTTAATACATTTCATATACAGTTTTTTACAAAGAAGAAAAAGGTGCTGGTAAAGATGGTTTTCCCAGGTGGGATATGCTCCATACAAAGGAAGAATCCTACGGATAGGGATAACACACCGCACTCACCACATTATATTGACCTTTTGTTTTACCAAGTGAGTCAACATAGCACTCTTTGGCATGCACTCCTGGATAGTTTGCTGCTCTGCTCCTCCTTAGCTGTTTTCCCCCTCTGCTTCCTTCTCAGTGTGGAACTCCAGGATACTTTCAGCAAGTGGCACTCATTAGGAAAAAAGAAGGGGCTCCATGTAGTAAAAGTACCAATTTTCTTTTAGAAAAATTGTAAAAAAAAAAAAAAAATTGCACTCTCAGCATATAAAACAGCTTGACAGGCTTAAAACTATATTTTGCCTCATCAAAGATGGCCGTCAGAGTAAACCACCAAAACCAGATGTGGCGTGACCTGAAGGTACCGCCTAGCATGTAAGAGCACCTTCAGGAGCTCATAGTAAACTGGACTGGTGAACAAATAAGAACTTTATATTGATTTAACCATTATATTGGTTTGGCTTATGTATATATTTAGTTTTTTTTTGTAAGAGTAGTCTCCCCTTACCAGGAAGGGATTTAGGATACATGCACACACTGCCTGTGATTGCGCTATAACTGGGCAGTGCAAAACACAGACAAAAAGTACAAAGCCAATGAGAGTGCATCTGTAGCTTGAACAATCACAGTGATCACAGATTTAAACACTGGCCGCTTTTCAGCTCTCCCCTTTTTATTTTTTTTAATTTTTTTTGAGTTTAAAGTAAATTTATTGAAGTATCAAAACAATACATCAGGCAGCAAAAAGAACAAAATGCTCAACGTATACATGGAGTAATAATTGTACAACAATTGTAATAAATGACTACATCAAACCATCAAAATCCCTTTGCCTAGAGTAAACATACGCTACGGTCTCAAGAACTTCCGCCACCAGAGCCCCATCCGGGAACAAACTGCTCTGGTGGACTGGGAATCCCCAAGCCCGCATCACTACAAAAAGTGATGAGATGCTGAGAAAAAAAGAAAGAGCTTATAACTATAAGATAGTTGAATAACACAATAATAACATAATAAAACGAGCAACAATTTATCAAAGAAAAGACAGGGTGGATTGAGCTCTCAGGGTAGCTTGAACCGAAATCGGCTGACAAGAGTAGGTAAATACTATGCTTAAGGATCAGAGAAAACAAAGCCTTGGGAACTACCCCGAGAACAACCCTTAGGCTAATGACATAATTCTTAGCGAATACCGAGAGCCTGAAGAAACAGTACTAAAAAAAATAATATGCTGTAGAGTAAAAGAAGGAAGGAGAGAAGGGAAAAGAAACAGAAGAGGTAGGAGGAGACAAAGTAAAGAGCTCACAACAGAGGATATGGGGAAGGAGGTGCACAGAAGACCACCATGAGAGGGTAACTGAAGACCGCCCCAGGAAGGAACCGCACACGTGGACTACCAATCATGTATACAGGGGAAGTCCAATGAGAGTGGCCCAAGGTTCCCAAATGATTTTAAATTTGTCTAGGGTGTCCAAAATAGTATTGCAAGAAAAGATTTCCAACATAATCCAAGAAATTTTTTGTTTAGCTAATCGAAAGGATACTATCAGTGACTTCCAGGACCGGGTGATAGTCATTTTGGCTCCCAGGAGAATAAACCGAATCAACTTCTGAGTATGTTTGGATGTTTTAGGGATTGGGCCATTAAGTAAAGCAATAGTTGGGTCTTGTTTCAGCGCACAACCACAAGTTCTGCGAATAAGAGAGAATATCTTGTTCCAAAACATTCTGATTTTGGGGCATTCCCATAAAATGTGTAAAAGAGTACCTGTATGATTGCAACCTCTAAAACAAAGAGGTGACGTTTGTGGGTAAAATTTGGCCAGGCGTGAAGGTACCAGATACCAGCGTGTCACAGTTTTAAGACAAGCTTCATTCAGGGACGTGTTCACAATACCTTTGAATGAACGAGCGAAGTTAGAATGCCATGCGTCCAGGTCCCAGCTGAAGTCAAGATCCCGCTCCCAGCTCAACATGTAAGCCGTTTTTTCTGAAGGATCCGCTAGAGATGAATATATGAGAGAAATACCTCCCCTTGTGTCTAAGGCTGAAGCGCACCATTGTTCATAGGGAGTTACCGAAAGATGGCTCTCATTCTTCCATAACCGATTCAAGAAATGTGATAATTGGTAAAACCTACATTTTTCGGATGGGGGCATTTCGAGTTTAGAAGTGCAATATGCTAAAGTAAGGGGACCATTAGAGTTAAAGAAATGTCCAATTCTGTAAAGGCCTTTGTCTAGCCACCATTTGAAGGCTTGGATATCTAAACCAGGGGGAAAGCTGGGGTTTCTGAAAATATGTGCAAGTGGTTGCCAGGTAGATATTAGGGGTCTTAACTTATGGAGGGAGTCACATATCTTCATTGAGTGAGACAATGTAGGAGCTAGTATAGGGGGGCAGCTCTCCCCTTTTTCTCACACACACACAGATCTGTTGTGTAAGGAAGGAGAGAGGTGGGTGTTGGCTGCAGCCAGTGTTCTGGTGTTGCTTATCCAAGTGTTCCTAATCACAGTTTTTCCAACACTGGCACAATTAGTGCCAGTGTTGCTGATCACAAACATTATTTCCAGTTTGCTGATCACAACCAGTGCCAATGTTTCCAGTTTGTAATCACAGTCAGTGACAGTTTTTCCAGTTTTCTGAAGACAGCCACCACCGTGGCTTCTAGCTCGCTGATCAAAAGCCATTGCCAGTGCCACCAGTTTGCTGATCAAAGCCAGTGCCAGTTTGTGATGTGATAGGTAGTCTGAAAATCACATGCTTAATTTATGCCCCTTGAAAATGTGCAGGTTCTCCTTTGATGTGGCTAGGCAGTTAAAAAAGTCTCACACATCTTGTATCCCCATACTCAGGAGGAGTAGCATAAAGTGTTTTAGAGTAAAATGTATGCATGCTCATGATTTGTGTAAGAAATTACTTGTTAAAATAACATTACAAAAAAAAATCTTCATTGCAACTTTCCAATTCTTAGATATGATGCCTGCATTGTTCTTTATACCTAGTACAAACGGGTGGAAGACATCAGCCACTTCAATAAAAAAAGGCCTGAAATTCGGCCCGTGTGTATGTCAGCTAGTCTGACAGAAGCCGGACGAACATGCTGGAAAACGGGCGGGGAAATTGCTGTACTAACGTCAGACTGTTAGCACGGCGGCTCCGACCAGAGCTGTCAGTTTTTATTAGTGTGTACCAGGCTTTAGGCTTTCTTTCTTCTATTTTCATTTGGTGATCTGGCCAGTAAGTCTGTTGGTTTTCAAAAGAACAAGCTCTCTTGCAAATGTATCAGTTACTGGGATGAAAAAATACAATGATCAGTTTTATTTTTTCCATGTAAAACCTTTTTAAAAAAAATGTTTGCCGTAACTGCTTATAAATAATTAGCTGGAGCGTGGCTTCAATTTGTTAGTGTATTTACATCTGCTAGTACATCTAATACTCCCCTCGCTCCAGACTGACAATGCTGCTGTCGAAATGTGCCCTCCTGTGCTCCTTCATCTAAAGTATTGACACTCTAATACAGGAGGTGTGTTTCTGGTAGCCATTACATGTAATATATTGCAGGTTCAATTTTTGGTTTTAGGTTTAAAGAGGAACTGCAGTCTGCTCACATAATTTGTAATAAAAACATCTTTGCCATTCTGAAGCTTCCCTCCAACTACTTTGCATATTATTTTATATATACTGCGATTCTGCACTTGCCAAATATGCTGCAGAAATCTCTCTCTACTGAGTCTGGCTTCAGCCATTTTACCTATGGGCAGCTGAAGTTGCTGCCTGTTCACATCCTGGATTTACACAGACACACAGAGGCACACCTCCAGCTCTGCAGCTCTCATTGGCCCTGTTATGACCCCCCCCCCCCTCCCTTGCAAACTCTCAGGTGAGTGAGAGAAAGCGAGAGCAGTGCATGATGTCATAAGCCTAGGCTTTTTACCAGACAAGAAACAGGAAGTGGTATATAAGGTATAGTGCTGTATAAGGTATTTACTGGCAGAAAAAAATGTTTTAATATCCAAAGTTAAAACAAGGGCAAAGGATTTAATAGATGGAAAGTTGAAAAAATTACTGAAGGTCCACTTTAATACCGCATCAACAGTTTGTCCACAGTCTATAACTCACAAGGATTAAATACTACACACTTGGTTGTTTTTTTTTGTTTGGTTTTTTGCTTTTTGTTGGAAATATAGAAGAAAAAAATCGTAATTAGATAACAGCACTGTATTCTGCTCTAACAGCTTACATTTGATATTATGATTAGGGCTCATTTACATTAAAACACTTTGTACAGATGTGTACAGTGTATTCACTTGCCGACCGCAATATGTATAATACGTTGTGACTTGCAAGTGGTTTACCAGGGTTATGGCTAAAAATATCAGCCATAACGCCAATATTATTTTTTCAGCTGGTGGCTGGCTTTCTCATAACAGCGCTCCGGGCGGCTCATTAGATGTCCCCTCTCGCCGCTTACCTGTTTTACAGGCACGCCTATGAAGCGATCTGACAGCGCGGCTAGCTGGTCACAGAGGCATACAGAGACCAGATCGTCTCTGATCGCCTCTATGGCCTTGGAGGACCAGAGCGATGTCATGATGTCACTTTCGGTCAAGGGCGGATGTAAACTTTTTTTTTTTAAAAAGCAAAAGATCAAAAAAATTTAATCTTTTGCTTTTTTAAAGGTAAAGGAGAGATTTGGGGTCTTTTTGACACCAGATCTCTCCATAAAGAGGACCTGACATCCTAATCTTTATTACAAGGGATGTTTACATTCCAAGGAATAAAAGTGCTAAAAAAATATAAGGCACAGTGTAAACAATTAAATGAGATAAAAAATGTAAAGTGCCCTCATCCCTCTGTGCTCGCAGGCAGAGGCGAACGCATATGTAAGTTGCAGACACATATGTAAACAGTGTTGGCACCACACATGAGGTATCGCCGCAAATGTTTGAGCGGGAGTAAGAATTGGAGCACTATACCTCCTCTGTAACTCTAAACAGGTAACCTGTAAAAAAAATTTAAAGCGTCGATTTTTAAGTACTGTTGTCTTTTTTTTTTCTGTGTAAAAAAGCTATTTTATTGTGTGGGGAAAAGGTGTATTTTTTTCCAAAAATTTGCGTTTGAAAAACCACAGCACAAATACCGTGTGACATAAAGACACTGGATGGCAGGAGGCACCTGCATGCTAGCACTCAACAATGTTAGGCAGCAGGGGCTATAAGCACTTTCACGTTCTAGGCACGCTAGCCTGCTAATACAGTGCCTTGAAAAAGTATTCATACCCCTTGAAATGTTCCACATTTTGTCATGTTACAACCAAAAACGTAAATGCATTTTATTGGGATTCTATGTAAAAGGCCCATGCAAAGTGGAAGGAAAATGATAAATGGTTTTAAAAATTCTTTTACAAATAAATGTGAAAAGTGTGGCATGCATTTATATTCAGCCCCTCTAAGTCAACACTTTGCAGAACCACCTTTTCGCTTCTTTTTGTGTATGTCTCTACCAGCTTTGCACATCTAGAGATTGACATTTTTGCCCATTCTTCTTTGCAAAATAGCTCAAGCTCTGTCAGATTGAATGGAGAGTGTCTGTGAACAGCAATTTTCAAATCTTGCCACAGATTTTCAATTGGATTCAGGTCTGGACTTCGACTGGGCCATTCTACCGCATGAATAGGCTTTGATGTAAACCATTCCATTGTAGCTCTGGCTGTATGTTTAGGGTCATTGTCCTGCTGGAAGGTGAACCGCCACCACAGTTTCAAGTCTTTTGCAGACTCTAACAGGTTTTCTTCTAAGATTGCCTTGTATTTGGCTTCATCCATCTTCCTATCAACTCTGATCAGCTTGCCTATCACTGTTGAAGAAAAGTATCCCTCCAACATGATGCTGCCACCACCATGTTTCACAGTGGGGATGGTGTGTTTAGGGTGATGTGCAGTGTTAGTTTTCCGCCACACATAGCGTTTGCTTTTAGGTCATTTTGGTTTCATCTGACCAGGGCACCTTCTTCCACATGTTTGCTGTGTCTCCCACATGTTTTTTTTTGCAAACTGCAAACGAGACTTCATATGGCTTTCTTTCAAAAATGGCTTTCTTCTTGCCACTCTCTTCCATAAAGGCCAAATTTGTGGAGTGCACGACTAATAGTTGTCTTGTGGACAGATTCTCCCACCTGAGCTATGAATCTCTGCAGCTCCTCCAGAATTACCATGGGCCTCTTGGCTGCTTCTCTGATTAATGCTCTCCTTGCCCAACCTGTCAGTTTAGCTGGACGGCCATGTCTTGGCAGGTTTGCAGTTTTGCCATACTCTTTCCATTTTCAGATGATTGATTGAACAGTGCTCTATGAGATGTTTAAAGCTTGGGATACTTTTTTATAACCTAACCCTGCTTTAAACTTCTCCCCAACTTTATCCCTGACCTGTCTGTGTGTTCCTTGGCCTTCATGATGTGGTTTGTTCACTAAGGCCTCATACGCACGGTATGAAAATCAGAAGGGAAAAGTCTAAAAAGAGGAGCTGCCTGCGGATTTTCAGATTATTAGTATGGTGCATTCGACAGACAATTTGAGTTTTACATCAGACAAAAGCTGGATTTACAGGCTATAAAATTTTTGTCTGACGTGAACTCAATGTCTGATTTTCAGATGGTCAGTATAGAAATCCGTCACACAAAAGTCAGAAGTACAAACACGCATGCTCGGAATCAAGGAACGACTGGGAAGAGTTCGGTCTTGTAAACTGTTCGCAATCTAGAATTAACATTGGTGGTGCGGCAATTGATTTTCATCTTCTTTAATGAGATAATAATGAATCTGCTTTGCATGTAGTTATGCCAAACGTATTTTAAAAGGCATTTGTTTTGTACGATCTAAAAATCGAAAATCAACGCTCACCAAACTTCTACTAACATGAAATTAGCAGAGGGGGCCCATAGGGTGGCGCTTGAGAAATTAACTTCCTCTTTATACTCTCATAGTTACGTCACTATGTTCGTGTTCGTCAAACAACAATTTGCAGATAGCTAGTATGTTAGACAAAATCCTGCACACACCCTTTTGACAAAAATCAGACGCTCCGTCTTCCAACAATCAGACCTTGTGTACAAGGCTTTAGGTTCTCTAACAAGCCTCTGAGGGCTTCACAAAACAGCTGTATTTATACTGTGATTAAATTACACACATTGTAATTTACTGTATTTACTAATTAGGTGACCCCTGAATGCATTTGGTTCCACTAGATTTTAGTTAGGGGTATCAGAGTAAAAGGGGG
This sequence comes from Aquarana catesbeiana, assembly GCF_042186555.1. Classification (NCBI taxonomy): domain Eukaryota; kingdom Metazoa; phylum Chordata; class Amphibia; order Anura; family Ranidae; genus Aquarana; species Aquarana catesbeiana. Next base: position 107,262,803 of record NC_133334.1, read on the forward strand.
CTGAATACAAATGCACACCACACTTTTCACATATTTATTTGTAAAAAATTTAGAAAACCATTTATCATTTTCCTTCAACTTCACAATTATATGCCACTTTGCTTGGTCTATCACAAAAAAACACCAATAAAATACATTTACTATTTTGGTTGTAACATGACAAAAATTGGAAAATTTTATGGGGTATGAATACTTTTTCAAGGCACTGTACATGCAACTCTTATGACATTTTTGAAAACTTTGATTTGGAACGGTTTCAAATGGAGCTTTGTCTGTATGTGTGTTTCTGCATAACTTTACCTCTGTAAAGATCTCTGTAAATATTTCTCAATAAAACTAGCTATGTCTCAAAAAATATTTTAAATTAATTGGGATACAGTATTTAATATAATATAGTATTTAATATAAATTACAATACAGGGTAGTTCTCATTCTTCAGCGACAAACTACTACACCTTTCGTATGTACAGATCTCTACTTCTTTACCTCGCATTCTTAAGTCAAAACTCTATGTACCATAGCGGAACGGAAACTGATGCCGCATACACACGATCGGAAATGCCGCCAGCAAAACTCCGATGAGAGCTTTTTGTCGGAAAATGCGACCGCGTGTATGCTCCATCGGTCTTTTGCTGGCGGAATTCCAGCTAGCAAAAGATTGGGAGCATGTTCTCTATTTTTCGGTCGGGAAAAGTTCCTAACCGAAAACGTGATCACCTGTATGCAATTCTGACGCGCAAAAAAATCACGCATGCTCAGAATCAAGTACGAGACGGAAGCGCTCGGTATAGTAAAACTACCGTTCGTAACGGAGATGGCACATTCGTCACACTGAAATGTTTTAAATAGTTTAATGCAGCGCATTCTCTTCTTCTTTAGAATGCTAGAATAATGAAGTTGTTTTGCTGCTCATATTCAGAGTTCTCACAAACTGATTTCTTTATTATTTCTCGTGATCTCCTGAATAATCTTTTTTGTTTTTAAAGCCAGATCTCCATAATAATGTTTGTAATTTTTTTTTTATAGTCATTTTTATTATATTTTTTTAATCAAGATCTCCTGTTTTTTTTTTTTTTTTATTTTAAATTATTTTATATTGATCTGCATATTTTATCTTTTTTTTTTTCCATGTCACGTTTCCAACAACAACATTATCTTGTATTTGTAAACCTCAAGGAGGTTGCTTGGTGTCCCTTGTTAATTAGACCTATACAGAAAAAGAGGGTTCCCCTAACGGTGGACTTTCTAGGCACATATAAAAAGGCGTAAAAGAGTATGTAAAGTACAAAATATGGTTTATTAAATAGAAAAACAATAAAAATATGACAATAATGTAACATCTATTGTTAGGAATGCGAATCAAGCAATTTTACATTGGTACAGTGTTTTAAGCGATACAAACTTGATTCAGTGTAATGTAAGGAGAGGACACTCAGCAGCTGTTTACACATCTGGACTCAGGAGCACTAGTGTGGGACACAAGAACAAACTTTTTAAGGTGATCCACACAGGTGCTCCAGTGGATACTTGGGGTGTTTCCATGTGTGAAACTTGTCCAGAAAAGGGAAGTATTCCATCTTGGTTAAGGGAATAAATCATGTCTTCAGCTTTGAACTCTACCCAAACAGACAATAGTACTGTACTGCATTTACAAGCAATGTTTCATATTACTATTTCAGGCCTCAAATATCTGTGTGCTAAGTATATCTTTTGTTTCATTCTCATAGGGGAGAAAAGACTCAGGACATCTGAGGACTCCAGGATCCCCCAGCTCCTGAAGAAGGAGACCAGGAAAAAGCACAAGCTGAGGATGTGGAGGAAGGAGAGGTGGTGGAAATTGTCACCACAACAGGTGAGTGTCTGACCCCACGGATTCAGGTAATAGATCTATGCCAGCATATTTATAATACATGGTGTGTATTTTTTCTTTTAGGTGATGTGCATGTCGTTAAAGAACAAACTCCTCATTTCACCACTGACAGTGCCCAAAGGCTTATCCAGGACATCATGTATTGTAGTCAGGATTTAGACTTTATAAAGCAAAAAACACATGAGATTGAAGTCAAACTAAAGAACGTGATTGATGTACTAGGAAGAATATAAATACCCCAAAAAATTACACTTTTTTTTTGTTTTTAAAAATTTTGTATGCATTTTAAAAGCCAAATTTTGAAGATGCACACAGTGTGTGAACATGTGCTATCTGCCATCAGGGGATATCAATGTACGCATTATGTGGCTGCAACCCCTTCCTCGCAACTCAAGTAGGTGTGAGGAAGTGGTTGCACCCCCAAAACACGTCCATTGATCCCCATGATGGGAGATAGTACATGTTGACATTAGGTATGAGATCAGGAGGAAAATCCCCAGTTTGACTCCCAATTTGTGTGCATCTTCAAAATTTGGCTTTTACAGGGATGACATCACCCCATCTGATGAAGGCAATATCAACACATTTTGGACACTATAATGTCTGATATTGCCTTCAGGTTTTCAATGTTGAACTTTTTAAGTTCATGAGTTGTGTATGTTATGTTTTGAAACATGCCTGTTTATGTACTGTGACATTGGGGGGATGTCTAGCTCAGTGATAGATGCGTTTTAAGTAAGTTCACAGCAAACAAGAACTAAGGTTTAAGGGCATGGTAGCCCACTTTTATTGAAAGTAACAAAAAGATGAAAGTTCACATACGCGTTTGGTTTCCCACACAGGGGCTCTTCTCCCAAAACAACAACTGAAAAATGCCAATCCACCTGGCTCTTAAGGCTCGCTCAGCCTTGGGCGCAGTTCCTTGCTGCACAGGCCCACTCCTGGCCTCTACGAAGGGGCTCTCCTGACACTCCAGGCTTCCACACTCCTCCAACACTCACAGTTCCCTCTGGTCCCCAAGACTCTCTCTTCCAGTTGTCTCAGCTATGGTCTCCCCGACTCTCTGAGCTGGCCCAACTCTCTCAGTCCACTGACTTGGAACTTCTCCCACATGGAGTACCGTCTCAAGGATGTTGCCTGAGTTCTTAAACAGTAGCACACCTCCTTCCTGTCTGCAGCAACTGCTCCAACACCAACTCCTTTTCCACACACACTGAGCTATGCTCAGCTCTGCCATATAACGGGTGTGTACACCTGGACACACACACAACCTGCAGAGCTTCTGGAAAACCTGGACACATGACTGAAGACTCCATCCCTCCCAATTCTCTTGCAAGTCTTTAAGTTTTCAGCCCCAATCTAGACTTAAAAAATCCAGAGAAAACTTAAAGCATAGTTTTCTCTGCTCACTGATCTTTTGCTGGAACTTCTCAAATTGCTTCTTTGAGAGTCCTGTGTCCATTTTACACACATTTTCACTAAGACAGGGGCTCTCACTCTCACAGTACCCTAAAATAAAATTCAAGGTAAAACTTTAACCACTTCAGCCCCGGAAGGATTTACCCCCTTGCTGACCAGAGCACTTTTTGCAATTCGGCACTGCGTCGCTTTAACTGACAATTGCACGGTCGTGCGACGTGGCTCCGAAACAAAATTGACGTCCTTTTTTTCCCACAAATAGAGCTTTCTTTTGGTGGCATTTGATCATCTCTGCAGTTTTTATTTTTTGCGCTATAGACCAAATAAGAGCGACAATTCTGAAAAAAACGCATTATTTTTTACATTTTGCTATACTAAATATCCCCAAAAAAATATATAAAAAAACTTTTTTTTTCCCTCAGTTTAGGCCGATACGTATTCTTCTACATATTTTTGGTAAAAAAAAAAATCGCAATAGGAGCTTGATTTGTTTGCGCAAAAGTTATAGCGTTATAGGGATAGTTTTATGGCATTTTTATTAATAATTTTTTTTTTTACTAGTAATGGCGGCGGTCAGCGATTTTTATTGTGACTGCAACGTTATGGCGGACATTTTTGACACATTTTTGGGACCATTGTCATTTATACAGCAATCAGTGCTATAAAAATGCATTGATTCCTGTATAAATGACACTGGCAGTGAAGGGGTTAACCACTAGGGGGCGGGGAGGGGTTAAATCAGTACTAGGGAGTGTTTTCTAACTGTAGTGGGGAGGGGCTGTGTGTGTCACTACACTGATCTCTGCTCCGATGACAGGGAGCAGAGATCCAGTGACACTGTCACTAGGCAGAACGGGGAGATGCTGTTTATATCAGCATCTCCCCGTTCATCCTCTCCGTGAGGCGATCGCGGGTATCCCCGCGGCGATAGAGTCCGCGGGACCCGCGACCCGACTCACAGACCTCCCAGCAGGCGCGCGCCGCAGACGGCGGCAAATTCAAAGTAACGTACGAGTACGTTACTTTGCGCAGCCGTGCCATTCTGCCGACGTAAATGTACAGGAGCCGGTCGGGAACCAGTTAAGAAACCCATGTTTTTTGATTTTAAAAAAAAAGTTTTACAACACACATGTGCATGTGCAAGGAGTAAAAGATTTTATACTCAACAATGTGTGGCTTCTTCTTTCAATGCTCAATACCAGTTTTTGTATTAAGTTTGTGTTTACAGTGACAATGGGTGTTATTTAATAATGGAAAAACCACTTGGCACTACAAGTGCACTAGGAGAACCTAAGAGACAGCAAAAAGAAACACAAGCAGTAAATGAAAATCAAGATTTTATCTGATAAAATAGAAAATTTATTCCAAATTGGCTGCCAAAGCAATGGCCCCCCTACCCATAAAATATTCAACATATTTTTCCCGCACTTCATGGGCGCTTTGGGGGGGCAAGCCAGGATGGCCTGCTTCCAGGGCCATCAGTGTTTCAATTAAGTCCAGCCTCAGGCCCAACTGAAGCAACATATCTTGGATATTTCTTTTTAAAAGTTGTGCAGTATGCAGCAAGATAACACAATGCGGTTTAGTTTGTACTCTGCCATATTTATGGCAAAAGAATTAATTTTTGAATAAAATGGCCAAAGTTTCTCTACACTATCGGAGTCTCCTCTTTTCTTTTGGAACATTTACGGATCGCCCTAACCGGATTTATGGAAGTGCCTGCTTATTGCTGTGTGGTAACTGCCTCCTGGGAATACATCATCCAAGGTGTATTCTGTTTCTGCTGATCGGCTACTCATCAAGGAAGTTAGTGTGATCCCAGCAGCATTTCCTGTGGCTTCAATCACTCTACTAAGCCTGTTTTGACCCCCCTGAACAAGGGTGGTCGCAGGCTTTCTGGTAAGCCTTCATTGTTTTACTATCAGGTGACGGGCAACACCAGCAGTGAAATACAGACCCAGGGTCTTGCTTTGGATTTCCCATTTTTGGACTCTACTTCACTTTATGAACTGTTTCCACAATATATTTTGTTTACTTATGTTATTTTAGCTTTGTAATTTTTCATTTGCACCATCAATTGAATTTTTATTGGATTTTTATTAATTTATCTGATGCTAATTTCAATATTTTAGTAGATATTAGTCACTTTCTGCACAGTGTTTTTTCACTGTTATATCACATACATTGTTTGTGGCATTTGTCCAGCGCTGCACTTTTTCTTTTCACTTATGTAAAGGGTGAACTTAGCTGTTAAGCTGTGTACCTCAATGTACTTTGAGTAAAGAATTTTACGAGGATGAGTCCCTGTTACACAAAGCCAGCGTCAATCGGCTTTACCTTTGCTGCTGCCTGCCCTCTACCTGGCTTTAGGTTTGTAAAGACTGTTGCTCCATTTATATACAGTGGGCAAAACAATTATTTGATCTCCTGCAGATTTTGTACGTTTGCCCACATACAAGTAAATGAAGGGTCGGTCTATAATTGTTATCATATGTGTATTTTAAATGATAGAGAAACAGAATATCAACCAAAAATCCAGAAAAAAACATATGATACAAATGTTAAAAATTGAGTTGCAGTTCAGTGAGTAAAATAAGTATTTGATCCCCTACCAACCAACAATAATTCTGGCTCCCACAGATTGGCTACAGTATGTGCTCATGTGGTACACAGATTAGTCCTGTTAATTTAAGAAGATGATGACAACTTGTTATGTGTATAAAGAACACCTGTCCACAGAATCTCTTTCTTCCATTTAAACCTCACGATCATGGGCAAGACCAAATAGCTGTCAAAGGACATCAGGGACAAGATTGTAGACCTGCACAAGGCTGGAATGGGCTACAAGACCATCAGAAAGAAGCTTGACAAGAAGGAGACAATTGTTGGAGCGATTATTCGCAAATGGAGGAAATACAAAATAACCATCAGTCGCCCTCAGTCTGGAGCTCCATGCAAGATTTCGCCTCATGGGGTAGGGATGATCAAGAGACCAGTGAGGGATCAACCCAGAACTACACGGGAGGAGCTTGTGAATGATCTCAAGGCAGTGGGGACCACAGTCACCAAACAAACCATTGGTAACACAATACGCCGTTATGGATTGAAATCCTGCAGTGCCCGCAAGGTCCCCCTCGTCAAGAAGGCACATGTACAGGCCCATGTGAAGTTTGCCAATGAACATCTAAATGATTCAGAGAAGGATTATGAAAAAGTGCTGTGGTCAGATGAGACCAAAATTGAGCTCTTTGGCATTAACTTGACTCGCTGTGTTTGGAGGAAGAAAAATGCTGACTATGACTCTAAGAACACCATCCCTACAGTCAAGCACGGAGGTGGAAACATTATGCTTTGGGGCTGTTTCTCTGCTAAAGGTACAGGCAGACTTTGCCGCATTTAGGGGCCAATGGATGGGACCATGTATTGTAAACTCTTGTATGAGAATCTTCTTCCCTCAGCCAGAACACTGAAGTTGGGTCGTGGATGTGTCTTTTCAGCATGGCAATGACCCAAAAAATACCGCCAAGGCAACAAAGGAGTGGCTCAAGAAGAAGCACATTAAGGTCATGGAGTGGCCCAGCCAGTCTGCAGACCTTAATCTTATAGAAAATGTATGGTGGGAGCTGAAACTTTGAGTTGCTAAGTGACAGCCTAGAAACCTTAAGGCTTTAGAGAAGATCTGTAAAGAAGAGTGGACTCAAATCCCTCCTGAGGTGCACAAACCTGGTAACCATCTACAAGAAACATTTTACCTAGATGCTTGCCAACAAGGGTTTCTCCACCAAGCAGTACTGTTGACCTTGAAGAAGGGGACATACCCCAAAAACATAAAAAAGGTATCACGGACAGTACTCAATTGTCTCTGTCATAAGTGCACTAATGTGGCTACAATCACCTCCACCAAGTACTAAGTCATGTTTTGCTTGGGGATCAAATACTTATTTTACTCACTGAACTGCAACTCAATTTATAACATTTGTATCATGTGTTTTTTTTCTGGATTTTTGGTTGATATTCTGTCTCTATCATTTGAAATAGACCTATGATAAAAAAATTATAGACCCTTCATTTCTTTGTAAGTGGGCAAACTTACAAAATCTGCAGGGGATCAAATAATTATTTTCCCCACTGTACCTGTGCATTATGCTTATATCCTCCAGATTCATTTTGTGTTATGGTCGACCACTAAAGGACAGGAGTTTCTGTTGGTATGTCAAGTTAACCTTTAACCTTTCTTCTTTTTTTTATGTACTTATTCTTTTTTAATGTCACCAGACTCCACTGGTTAAATTAAGCAGCATTTATTAAGTGTACACATCATGGAAATACAGTGCAATGACAAGAGTACCCCATTCTACAAAAAAGATCTAAATCTTAGAGCAAAACCCACCTACAAGAGCTGTATGTGTATACTGTTGAGTTTTTATAAATAATCCCTATTACACAGCACAAAATACCCACATTATCGTCTTATGAAATCATAGCAACCCCTAGTCAGCGTTCTGTGTAGATTTGCACACCCTGTACATCAGCTGAGTGGAGAAAAGTGTCATTCTCAGATTACTACCTTGTAATTTTCCCTGTAGAAGTCGTTCAGCTAAAAGGCAACTTTGATTAGGAAGGAAAGGAAAAATTATACTGTCAATGAAATACCACTACAGAAATAGAATCTAAACAGAAGTATCAATTTATTTATATTAACAATGCAGCAAAGCATGAAGCCAACCACTTATCAAGCATTGATTAACATTGCAGCAATATTGGTTAAGTCCTTTAGTACATGCAGTTACTGAGCTTGTGATCACAACAGATTGTACTAGAGCAATTAAAGGATAACACACAAATATGTTTCCACTTGGCCCTCTGTAATTTTTTATGACCAAAAAAATAAAATTTTCTTTACATTTAAAAAAAAAAAATGAATCATAAAGTTTCTGAACCTAAATTAAAATCACAGATTCAAAACTCTCCAACCTACATACATTCAGTAGAAAATTAAATAATTTTACCAGGCAAATTTTATTTCCAGGGAGGTAAAAGGGGTTATAAAGGTTCATTTTTTTTTTTTTTAAAGAACAAACATGTCATACTTACCCCCTCTGTGCAAGGGTTTTGCACAGAGTGGCCCCGATCCTCCTCTTCTGGGGTCTCTCAGCGGTGCTCCTGGCTCCTACTCTTCTTGAGTGCCCCCATGGAGGCACTCGTGCGAGCGCACTCTAGAGTCCTGCTGCTGCGTCCATTGACACAGACAGTGGGACTCGCCTCGCCCCCCCCCGTGCCACTGGATTTGATTGACAGCAGTCTATCCAATGAGGACCCAAGACAGTGGCTGGAGCTGCTGTGCTCGTCCCCGTCTCCGGAACAATCGAGTTCAGGTAAGTAAAAGGGCGGCCCGGCGGGGGGGTGAAAACCTTGAGAGTTTACAACCCCTTTAAGGGAATGTCATGTGAGTGTGTGGAGAAGGTAACGTTGCAGATTGCCAGGGAATGTAAATTGCACTTTGCTTTAAATGAAGTTGAACTTCGTTCTTCATAAATATGTCCTTTTTTGAGCCTCACCTAAACTCAAAATATAATTTGACTTTCCCTGCTGCTTTCATGCAGAGGTACGACTAAGATTCCTAGGTGGGGTACACACTATGAGAAAATCGGAAGAAAAATGACGTACATGGAACGATCGTTTGATTTTCGTATAGTGTGTACACAACTATCGACATCCAATTCAGACTTTTCAAATGAAAACTTCTGAAGGGACAAACTCCAAATATTTTCTCGTACTTGAACAGAACTAACGATTTCCGATTAATGTGTACCGTTTTCGTATGAGAAAAATAGGATTTCTTATAACAGCTTACCTGTAAAATCCTTTTCTTGGAGTACATCGTGGGACACAGAACAATAGTAATTACTACATGGGTTATAGGCCACCTTCAGGTGATGGACACTGGCACACCCAAGACAGGAAGTCCCCCTCCCTATATAACCCTTCCCATTACAGGGAGTACCTCAGTTTTGTAGCAAAGCAATACACATATATCCCAAAAAGAGGGGAGGGACCTCTGTGTCCTGTGATGTACTCCAAGAAAAAGATTTACAGGTAAGCAGGCTGCCATCAGACACGAGGATCTATACTGCTGCCCACACAACACTGTGCCCAGGAAGCACTCATGGCCCTGGTAGAGTGTGATCTAACTTGAAAGGGTGGAAACCTTCTTTTCAAACCATAAGCCTGGATAATAACTTGCCGAATCCACTTAGAAATAGTAGACTTTGATGCTGCTTGTCCCTTCCTGGGACCTTCTGGTAACACAAACAAAACATCAATTTTCCGTATCTGAGCTGTCGCTTTCAAAAACACTCTGACTGCTCTCACTACATCAAGTGAGTGCAAAGATTTCTCCTGCGTAGAACTAGGTTCTGGAAAAAAGGAAGGTAGGATAACATCTTGATTCAGATGAAATCCTGATACCACCTTAGGTAGAAAGGACGGGTGAGGTCGCAACACCACCCTGTCCTTATGAACAATCAAATATGGCTCCTTACAGGAAAAGGCAGCCAATTCTGATACTCTTCTAGCCGAACAGCTAGCTACCAGAAAAAACAATTTTCTTGTCAAAGGGACCAATGGAATATGATGTATTGGTTCAAAAGGCTGATTTTGTAACACCGATAAGACTAGATTCAAATCCCATGGACACAAAGGGGATCTAACTGGCGGATTTATACACATTACCCCTTGTATAAAGGCCCAGGTTAGAGAATGTGAGGCAAGCGGTCTTTGAAAGAACACTGACAAGGCCGAGATTTGACCCTTGATAGTACTCAAGGCCAGTTTCATTTCTACCCCTAGCTGTAGAAAGGCAAGAATCCTACCTATGACATACTTCCAGGGATGCCATCTTTTTGGATTCACACCAAGAGACATAAGATTTCCAGATTCTATAATAAATGACTCTGGAGGCTGGCTTCCTAGCATTAATCAGGGTAGAAATCACTGAACCTTAAAGCCCTCGATTTGTCAGAATATGGGCTTCAATAGCCAAACCATTCAATTTAGCGTTCGTAAGGTAGGGTGGAATACTGGTCCTTGTGAAAGCAGGTCTGGGCGCAGTGGAAGAAACCATGGGTCTCCTACCGCCATCTTTACGATCTCTGTATACCAGGATCTTCTGGGGCACGCCGGGGCTACTAAAATTACTGGCTTCCCCTCCTGCTTGATTCTGCGAAGAAGTCGTTGTATTAACTGAACTGGAGGGAACGCATAAATCAGTGAAAACTGATCCTACGGGACTACTAACGCATCTGTTCCGCATGCGAGTGGGTCCCTTGACCTTGATACAAAGTTAATTAACTTCTTGTTGAACCTGGACACCAACAGGTCCACATCCGGGGTGTCCCATTTCCCGCACAGCTGCTGGCGGCTTAAGAAATGCTTCTCTGCCCAAACCAGAATATGGTTCACTTCCCTCTGGGCTGCATGACTTCTGGTACCCCCTTGGTGATTGATGTACACTACTTCTGTAGCATTGTTGGATTGAATCCTGATGGGCCAATTCTGTTACCTGGAGGTTGTTTAAAGCAGGTTGTATCATGCTCTGTTTAAAGCAGGTTGTATCATGTTTAAAATCATGAGAAGCCTTGCTCCGAGTTACCTCTGTTCACGTTTCCACAAACGAGTTCTGGGCAGATCACTTAGAACGAGCAGAAGTGACCTCCTCCACATCTCTGTGCCTAAGAAGACCCAGCGTGGTGGTCGAGCTTTCTCCCACCAGGGCGCCACGCTGTGGAATATCCTCCCTGCCGAGCTCCAGGAGGCCCCTACTATCCTGGTCTTTCACAGGAAATTGAAGACTTGGCTCTTCACACAAGCCTTTCCTGCGTAGCCTTTCTGGTTCCATTTTTCATGCTGCTTTCCTGTTGCTGTCTCCTCCTAGTCCCTGGGTTTCTCCAGGGACTCCGCCAAGCGCATCGGGACCCTTCGGGGAAAGACCGCGTTATATCAAGATACCTCTCAGCTCAACTCTCAACTAAGGCCCATAGAGCCAAACGTGCTGCCCGAATCTCTATAATGTTGATGGGCAAGGTCTTCTCGACTTTGGACCACTTCCCTTGGATCGTAGCCTCCTCTAGGACTGTTGCACAGCCTGACAGACTGGCATCCCTTGTCACAATCTTCCAAGCAACCGGCATGAAGGATTTTCCCTTCTGCAAATTCTTGGCTACCAACAACCAACTGAGGTTCTGATGGATTTCCGGGGTCAGACAGATTGGTAAGTCCAAGGCTTGGATCTTGTTCCAAGCCGACAATATCTTGTTTTGCAACAGTCTTGAATGGAATTGGGCATAGGGGACTGCTTCGAATGAAGCCACCATCTTCCCCAATAATCTCATGCATAGGCGAATGGAAGGACTTTTCTTTGCCCTGATCAGCTGGACCAGCTCCTTTATAGCAGTAATCTTTGATTGGGACAAAAACACCTTTCTCTGGGCTGTGTCTATAATCAGGCCCAGGTACTCCAGCCTTCTTACTGGCTGTAAGGCTGATTTCTTGAAGTTGAGGATCCACCCTAATGCCCTGAACACATGGTCGGACATTGATCAGACATTCCGACAACAAAATCCATGGATTTTTTCAGATGGATGTTGGTTCAAACTTGTCTTGCATACACACGGTCACACAAAGTTGTCGGAAAATCCGATCATTCTGAACGCGGTGACGTAAAACACGTACGTCGGGACTATAAACGGGGCAGTAGCCAATAGCTTTCGTCTCTTAATTTATTCTGAGCATGCGTGGCACTTTGTCCGTCGGATTTGTGTACACACGATCGGAATTTCCGACAACGGATTTTGTTGTCGGAAAATTTTATAGCAAGCTCTCAAACTTTGTGTGTCGAAAATTCTGATAGAAAATGTGTGATGGAGCCCACACACAGTCGGAATTTCCGACAACAAGGTCCTATCACACATTTTCCGTCGGAAAATCTGACCGTGTGTACGGGGCAATAGTGTTCCAGATACTTGACCGTGGTGGACACGCTCTGATTTAAGCGAGCCACCGACTGATCTACTAACAGCAGATCGTCGAGATATGCCATCACCCTTATACCCCGGGTCCTTAGCCTTGCCAGGAGTGGGGCTAGCACCTTTGTGAATACCTGAGGTGCAGTAGCCAACCCGAAGGGTAGGGCCACAAATTGAAAATGGTGACTCTCTACTGCCAACCGTAAGAACTTTTGGTGAGTGGGGAAAATGGGCACATGTAGATATGCATCCCTGATGTCCACTGACGCCAGAAATTCTTCCTCCTGTAGGGTGGAGACTACTGACTGGATAGACTCCATCCAGAAGGAACGGATGTTTAGGAACTGGTTTAGGTTCTTGAGATCCAGTATGGGTCTGACATCCCCATTTGGTTTTGGCACCGTGAAGAGATTTGAATAAAATCCCACACCCTGATACCCTGTGGGAATCTCTACAATTACTCCCTGAGACAGCAGGCAGTCCAGTGCCAGAAACAAAGCTCTCCTTTTTGTTAGGTCTTTGGGCATGCTTGACCTTAGAAAACGGGATGGTGGAAACTCCCGAAACTCTAGTTTTTAGCCTAGGGATACTATGGAGATGACCCATTTCTCCTGGATCTCTTCCTGACAAATCTCTGAGAACTGTAGAAGCCTTCCCCCCACCCGATCGAGCGGGGGCGCCCCTTCAAAGGGAGCCCTTGGGACTCTGCTTTGTAGGCTTTTGTCCCCAGGGTTTCTTCGGCCCCTGGGCTTGCCCTTGAGGTTTACCTCGAAAACCTGACGGTAGAGGCCATTGCGACTGCCTGGAGGCAGTTGTCCCTGGACCTGGAGAGGATGAACGTTTAAAGGAAGGACGTTTAGTCTTCTTTTTCACTTGTAAAAGAGTACTTTTACCACTTGAAATTTTTTGGATGTATTTGTCCAAATCTTCCCCAAACAACCTTTCCCCATGAAAACGGAAACTAGTCAACAGCCTTTTGCATGGTGATTCGGCTGACCAGTGTTTTAGCCACAGGCTTCTATGCATCTGCACTAGCAAGAGAGCAAGACGAGATGCCTGATGAATAGAGTCTTTAATAGCGTCAACCGCAAAACATAAGGCCCTGGGTAGGTCAGCCATGTCCCGGGCCTGTTGAGCAGGCTCATACTTATGACCTGCTTCATTTGGTCCTTTAAGGACTGACAAATGCCAATTGCTGCTACTGCAGGCTGAGCCACCGCACCGGCCATAGCAAAGGAGGATTTAAGCAAAGATTCCAGTTTTTTATCCACTGGGTCCCTAAATACCTGGACATTGTCCACTGGACAAGTTAGGTTCTTATTTACACAAGAAATAGCCACGTCAACTGCTGGCACGCTCCACTTCTTGGTGAATTTTTCCTCCATAGGATAAAGTAAAGAAAACTTTTTTGGAGGAAGAAAAAGTTTATCTGGGTGCTCCCAGTCAGCATACATAAGCTTCTCCAATAACGGATGGAGAGAAAAGCATGTGAAGCCTGAGGGGGCTTTAAAGAACCCAAAGAGGGAACCGAAGCTTTGGCCACCTCAACAGAGGGCAAATTATAGGCCGAGGGACTGAACTTGCAACCTTTGAGAATGTGAGGCTGAGAGAGGCTCTTCTGAGACTGTCTCTTCTGAAGAGGAGTCATTAGACTGCTCCTCTTCTTGGTTCTCAGATGGTGATTCAACCTCATCTTCCCAGTGTCCCTCCAGCTGGGGGTCTAGTGAGGGAGAAGGGGATCTGATACGCTTTATTCCCCCTTTTCAGGAAGATTTAGATTTATTAATGAGGCTAACCTCTCTTCTAAGCCAACCAAAACCGAAGCAAGAACATCCTCATTGACGTATGCAGGGGCTGAGATGTTAGGAGAGGCAGCAATATCTGATAGTGCCAATGGCTCATCCTGACTGGCTATATTAGGTCTTTCTGGAGAGGAAGGAACTGCGGAAGCATGACCAGGATCCTCAGACCCTAAAGGTGATGCCTTTGTGCCCCCTTTTGCTGCAACCGAGCCCCCTCTGTGGGAACACATAGTCTTAAGCACAGACGCAGAGGTACTAGCCCAAATGCATCAACTGCTGTGTACTAGTCCATCAATATCTATATGCTGCTATTATCTGCTCAGCCTGATGCTTTAAGTAAATGTGTCCCTTTATAAAGTGCCTGGTTCCACCACCTTACAAGCCCCTGATGCCCCTGTGTATCACTGACTCCTCAGCCAGAAAGAGTGAGGCTTTTTAAAACTTTCAGCCATTCTGCGCCTGCACCGTTATGAACGTGCATGCCAAATCCACGTGTACGCCGGCTTGCACTTTGGCTCCGCCCCCTTTCCCCTGCCGCCCGACTGTATCCATTTAAGATACGAGTGCGCGCACATGTCTCCGAGCTGGCGGGGGGAGCGGTACAGGAGGAAGAGGATTCGTTTAGGGGGATTGCCTGGCCGATGGGCGATCCCCCTCCCTAATTCCCCTGATGGCTTAGAGAGTGGAGGGGGACAGCTGACCATGACCAGAGCTGCAGCTGTACTGAGCATCTACACTGAGAGGCTAGGTAAGCATATCAGACAAGTGCTTTGGACTTTCACACCCGCTAGTGGTGAAATATAGGCATGACACCATTTACTTAAAAAAATAGAAGAAATCCATAGGTTTCCCTTAGGATTGTCTTCACTAACCTTATCCTCACCGCAGGATACTGCTGAAGACCAGACAGACCTAATCTTCACCTATCACAGCGGGCCAAGTCATGATAGACCTTCAGGAACTGGGACCCCACTTACAGGGTCCTCTTTCCTGGACCCGTATAGCACCCTGCCAGTAAAACTTTTAGGTATTCGGAAGAAAGACCAAAGTACTGGATCCCAGGGTCCAGCTCTCCAGGGAGAAGCGTTAGGGGCAAAACCTCCTGTCTTCTTTCACGAGGCCTGGGCACCATTCTCTTGCCTCTTTTTAAGGTACTTTGATTGGATCCCTTGCATAGCTCCTTGACACAGTGAGGATCCTAGCGGAGCTTTTTCTTTAGAACTTCTTTACTGTGACCAACACCTTAGACACTGGCGAAAAAACTGAGGTACTCCCTGTAGACATGTGCAGGATGAAAAAATTTGTTTCGTTTCGTTATTTAACTAAATTCGTTTAGTTAAATTCGTTCCATTCATTACATTCATTTTCGGGATTCATATAGTTTCGTATTCAAATTCGAAAAATTTGCACGTATTCAAAAAAATTCGACCGCATTCGAAAAAAACTATCAGATTCGAAAAAATTCTACTGCATTCGAAAAAACTATCAAATTCGAAAGAAATTCTACCGCATTCGTAAAAACTATCAAATTCGAAAAAATTCTACCGCATTCGAAAAAATTTGACCGAATTTGAAAAAGTAAACTATATATAACCATTTTGCGAAATTCGAAATTCGTATAGAATGAAAGTGAATTTGAATAGAATAGAAAATAATAGAAAAGAATAGCATAGAAAAACAATAGAACAGAATAGAATAAAATATAATATATATACTATATTTTAATCTATTCTGTTCTATTGTGTTTCTAGTCTATTCTTTTCTATTCTAATCTTTTCTATTCAAAACAGAATAGAAAAAAATATTATATATATATATATATATATAACCATCATCCGAAACTTGAATTTCGTATAGAATGAATTCAAATTCGAATAGAAAAGTTTAGAATAGAATAGAAAAGAATAGCATAGAAAAACAATGGAACAGAATAGAAAAACAATGGAACAGAATAGAAAAAAAATATAATATAATATTTTTTGGTACAGAATGAATTCGAATTCGAATAGAAAAGATTGGAATAGAATATATTATATTTTTTTCTATTCTGTTCTATTGTTTTTCTATGCTATTCTTGTCTATTATTTTCTATTCTATTCTAATCTTTTCTATTCAAATTCAAATTCATTCTGTACCAAATTTCAATTTCAGAAGATGGTTTTATATATATATATATATATATATATATATATATATATATATATATATATATATATGTTCTATTGTTTTTTCTATTCTAGTCTCTTCTATTAGAATTCAATTTCATTCTATTTCTACATAACCATTTTCCGAAATTCGAATTTCGTATAGAATGAATTTGCATTCAAATAGAAAACATTAGAATAAAATAGAAAATAATAGAGAATAATAGCATAGAAAAGCAATAGACCAGCATAGAAAACATATATATATTATATATATATATATATATATATATATATATATATATATATATATATATATATATATATATATCTATATATCATCTTCCAAAATTCGAATTTCATATAGAATGAATTCAAATTCAAATAGAAAAGATTAGAATAGAATAGAAAAACAATAGAACAGAAAAAATATTATATATCTATATATATCTATATAGATATATAGATATATATAGATATATTTATATATCTATATATATCTTCCGAAAATTCAAATTTCGTATAAAATGAATTTGAATAGAAAACATTACAACAGTATAGAAAAGAATAGACTAGAAAAACAATAGAACAGAATAGAATAAAATATATATATTATATTATATTCTGTCCTGTTCTATTGTTTTTCTAGTCTATTCTTTTCTATTATTTTCTATTCTAATCTTTTCTATTCAAATTCAAATTCATTCTATGTGAAATTCGAATTTCAGAAGCCATCTTTCGAAATTCAAATTTTGCATAGAATGAATTAAAATTCTTATAGAAAAGTTTAGAATAGAATAGAAAAGAATAGCATAGAAAAACAATGGAACAGAATAGAAACAAATATTTTCTATTCAAATTCGAATTCATTCTATACGAAATTCGAACTTCAGAAGCCATGTTCCGAAATTCGAATTTCGTATAGAATGAATTTGAATAGAAAAGACTTATAGAATAGAAAATAACAGAAAAGAAAAGCATAGAAAAACAATAGAACAGAATAATAAAAAAATATTATATATAGATCTATATATATCTATATATATATTATATTGCTTTATTATTTTATATTCTATCTTATTGTGTTTTTTAGAAAATCATTTTCTATTTTTCTCGAATTCGATTGGAATTTGTTTTCGAATTCGAACGTTTTTTTTCGGATTAGCTTAAATTCGTTACTTTTGTAATTTGGAAATTCGGATGCATACGAATTTCCGAATAATGAAAAATTTGTCCGAATTTCGTTTCGGAATGAAACGTAATGCACATGTCTAACTCCCTGTAATGGAAGGGGTTCTATAGGGAAGGGGACTTCCTGTCTTGGGTGTGCCAGTGTCCATCACCTGAAGGTGGCCTATAACCCATGTAGTAATTACTACGGCTCTGTGTCCGGTGATGTACGATTAAGAAAATCAGATATGAAAGATTGCGCATGATCAGGAACAATAAACAACAGCAAGTCAAGCAAAAAAAAAAAAGCCTTATTCGTACGATAATTTTTGGACAATTATTATCATCCTCGGTTTAGACTTGCTGTGAAAAATGATTGTTTGCCCGATTTTCTTATAGTGTGTACCCAGTTGTTTTTATTAACTCACCCAGTACTTGGACCACACTCTCTGTGTACAATCAAACTGCTGCTTTCAGGTCTAAGCTATGGCCGGGAATAGGATCTGTTCAGCCTGTGGGCTGAACGAAAAAAAGAGATTGATCGGTGAGTATGCCCACCATTAGAATACTACCCTTCATCCATCCAGTCTAATGATGGGCATACATGCACCATTTTTTTTTTTTTTTTTTAACAGCGCTGGAGTAGCTGATTTAAGTATCAGGGGAGCAAACGCTGTTGCTGTCATGATGAATAAATCAGTGCTGCAGCTGAATGGCACCTAAAAAACAAAAAATGGTTAACAATAAAACACAGTAAACAGTAAAGTATAAAAGAATTACATACCTGAAAAGCAAAAATGATAAAACATAGTAACAATAAAACATTGCATTGTAGAATACAGTAAAAAAGAGCAGAACAATAGAGAGAGAGAGAGAACAATAAATCTTTTTTTTTCATTTTATATATATATATATATATATATATATATATATATATATATATATATATATATATATATATATATACACACATTTTTTTACACTTTTATTTGTAACTGTAATGCCCTGTACACACGGTCAGACTTTCTGACGGAATATGTGCGATCGGAGCTTGTTGTCAGAAATTCCGACCATGTGTGGGCTCCATCGGAATTTCCGACACACAAAGTTTGAGAGCAGGCTATAAAATTTTCCGACAACAAAATCTGTTCGCGGAAATTCCGACCGTGTGTGGACAATTCCGACGCACAAAGTACCATGCATGCTCAAAATAAATTAAGAGACGAAAGCTATTGGCTACTGCCCTGTTTATAGTCCCGACGTACGTGTTTTATGTCACCGCGTTCAGAACGATCGGATTTTCCGACAACTCTGTGAGACCATGTGTATGCAAAATAAGTTTGAGCCAACATCCGTCGTAAAAAATCCATGGATTTTGTTGTCGGAATGTCCGATCAATGTCGGATCGTGTGTACAGGGCCTAACAGTTGCAGTGGTTATAACGGTTAAGTTCCAGGTTCGAGTCTCTCAAAATGCGATGGCATCTTTGGAGACCCTGTGAAAGTATGTCCTAGTCTGTGCAGTGCTGTACCCTACGCTAATACTTCACTAGTGTGTGGTGGCGTTCAAAACATTCACCAATGCAAAGACCAGGATGGTCAGGACAGGAGGGACAATAATAGCTGGTGTCACGCCTATATCCGTGCTTTCTACAGACATGACATTTTCTTTGGGGGGCTCATTGGGTAGGGGTACCATAGAAAATACCTCTCATGCAGCCGGCTTACTGCATTTGGATTGGAAAGTTGGGCCA
The DNA here is from genome assembly GCF_042186555.1 of Aquarana catesbeiana. Lineage (NCBI taxonomy): Eukaryota > Metazoa > Chordata > Amphibia > Anura > Ranidae > Aquarana > Aquarana catesbeiana. Next base: position 107,281,984 of record NC_133334.1, read on the forward strand.
TAGCACTGTCTGGAAACAGAAGGACTGTCATGATCTCTTCCTGGAATTTTAAGGAAAGATCCAGTTCGTCCTGAAGCTTTGTATAGCATATAAGCATTCAGCAGAGCCAATTGGAATAAGTATACAGACACTTTTTTGTACCAGCGTCTGGCCTTACGGGCAATTAGGTACGGCGCCAACAACTGGTCATGAGGTCCACCCCTCCCATATTAAGGTTATATCCGTGGACACAGAGGGGTTTCTCCACAACACCAGTCGTCGTAGGAATTTGGACCGCCATGTCTGCATGAAGGGAGGACAGAGCGAAAACATTCTTATTATCCCTCCACTTCACAGCAAGTAAATTATTACACTTCAAGCAGGCTCTCTCCCCCAGCCAAGACGGGAATCTACAAGCCGCTGGGGTAACCCCTGGCAATTAGATCACATGGTGCCACAGTGACTAAAAAGCGGCACGCTCGTGTAATAATTGTCCACATACAAGTGGCACCCCTTTCTGAATAAGTGTGACACTAAGTCCCACACAATCTTACCAGCGCTCCCTATATAGTCTGGGCAGTTCTCTGGCTCTATGTAACTATCTCTTCCCTTGTAAATCATAAATCTATATGTATAGCCTGTGGCCCTGTCACAGAGCTTACACATCTTGACCCCATATCTGGCACGCTTGCTGGGAAGATACTGTTTGAAAGAAAAGCGTCCAGAAAACTTAATCTGCAAACTGTTGGTTGAAGTAGTTTATGAGGGGCCGAATTTTGTAGAGCCGATCGTACCCAGGGTCAGCCCGAGGACGACAGAGTTCATTATCATTGAAGTGCATGAACCGCAAGATCTGCTCGTATCGTGTCCTGGCCATGGAGGCATATGGTGAATTGGGTCAGTGGACCAATATGACCGCAACTCCCTCTTTTTAGTTATGCCCATGAGGAGGGATAAGCCCAGAAAGGTCTTAAATTCAAAAACTGTAATAGGTTTCCATTCTCTGGCAAGGGTCAAATGGGGATTAGCGGCGATGAATTGACCAGCATACAAATTGCTTTGGTCCACGATAGATCTATAGAGATCTTAAGTGAAAAACAGCGAATAAAATCAAGTGACGTAAAATCAACTGTTTCCACCTGAATTCCGGGGTGGCCAGTGAATGGGGGCAGTACAGGTGCTGCAGAAGTAGTGAGCTCCCAATTAGGGTTGGCAAATGCAGCAGGAAGAGCACTATGGGTTCGAAGGGCCTGTCTTGTTCTTCTTGGTGGCTGCGGGACACTAGTTGTGCTAGCCACCTCACCAGCTTGAACTGCATGTATGGGACTCACCATGTCACCACGTGATACTGCAGTGCTGGTTTGACTATGACCAGGGTGTATTAGGCCGCTGGTGCTTGCCAGTTCACCAGAAGGATGAGCGGCACTAGTACTGGCTCTCTGCTCCATACAAGAGCCCTGCGGTTTTTCACCTCAACAGCAGAAAAACAGAGTCGGGTACGCCTGACATTGGCAGGGACCACAACTCCGTCGTCAGAGCTATCTGTTATGGTGGCGCTGCAGTCTACAGGATTGTATTTGAACCTGAATCTGACTGACGGGTGACTTCCTCTTCACTATCTGTCATGCTCAGAAACGTGTAGGCCTCTTCACTAGTGTACCTTCAATTTTACATTTACTGGTACAGTAATGAGACTCACAGGAAAAAGAGCTCCTGACTGTCAGCGACTGATTCAAACACTACCAAAAAAACTGTTAGCGTTCGCAGGGATCAAGCCTGACTCCGCGAACACTGCAGTTATGTGTGTTGTGTTTTGTAAGTGACAGTGATCGATTAATACTGCACTTGGGTGGGCTGGGCTGGGCTGGGCGGAAGGGCTAAACGCAGGTGCTAGCAGGTATCTGGGCTGATTCCGCTAATGCTGCATTTTTGGGAACCCTAAACTATTGGGGATGCTAATATAGTTCTGATCAAAGATATCAGTCCGTTCAGACACTATACTACTAAGGGAGGTGTATGGTGCGTGCGTGGGTGTTAGCGCTACTGGCATTAATCTGACGCTGCCCTGGGGAGACGCAGACCCTGACTGATGCTAAAACCTGATATCACCTGCCGGGCGATCAGGGGGTTAAACCTTTATTGGGTAATATATACGGCGGGTGCCCTGATGCTATAAAAAACAAACTAACCAGCGTCACCAGTAACACTAATACGGTGATCACTAGTGACAGGGCGAAAGGATTAACTAGGGGGAAATCAGGGGGTTAAAACCTTTATTAGGTAATATATGGGGTACCTGACGTTTGAAAAACTTGACGGTGAAACTAATCAACTAACTGGCTAACTAGCGTCACCCGTGACACAAATACGGCGGTCAGAAAAAAGATCTATTATTGACACAGGCGACAGGGGGTGAAAGGGTTAACTGGGGGGTGATCAAGGGGTTAAACCTTTATTAGGGGAGTTTAGGGGGGTACCCTAGACCTACCTGGGCCTACTACTAACTGCCCTAACACTTATTATAGTCACAAATGACACCAGTACAGTGATCAGTGAAAAATCTGAAAACTGCAATTGATGACACAGTGACAGGTAGTGAAGGGGTTAACTGGGGGGGCGATCGGGAGTTGACAAGTGTACCTATGTGTACAGGTGTTAGTGTGGTGTTGTGCAACTCACGTTTAGACGTTCTCCCTCCTCTCACTGGAATCGAAAAGACTCCACGAGGAGAGATGACATCATTTCCCCTGTCTGAGTTTACACTTACACAGGCAGGGGAAGGATTTCATTCATCAGGACCGATCAGCAGGTCCTGGCTATAAATCTTTGGCCTGAACCTGAGGACTGATCGGTTCTCTAACAGATCCGACCGCCGCAAGCACGGGGGGGGGGTGCAAGCACGCCCCCCCGCCCATGGGGAAGGATGTACAGGTACGCCCATTTGCCCACCTGTGCCATTCTGCTGACTTATATCGGCGTGCGGCAGTCGGCAATTGGTTAAAGGGGGAAAAAAAATTTGGGGAAAAAAATTACATTTCAATTTTTCTATTTTTTTTTTTTTTTTTTATTGCATTTTAGAGTAAATATGAGATCTGAGGTCTTTTTGACCCCAGATCTTATATTTAAGAGGTCCTGTTACAAGGGATGTTTACATTCCTTGTAATAGGAATAAAAGTGACCCAAAGCACAGTGTAAAAAAAGAAAAAAAGTCAAGCGCAGAAGCGAACGCATGCGCAAGTTGCGCCCGCATATGAAAACGGTGTTCAAACCACACATGTGAGGTATCGCCACGATCCTTAGAGTGAGTGCAATAATTCTAGCACTAGACCTCCTCTGTAACTCTAAACATGTAACCTTTAGAAATTTTTAAACATCACCTATGGAGATTTTTAAGGATAAAAGTTTGTTGCCATTCTTCGAGCGGGCGCAATTTTGAAGCGTGACATATTGGGTATCAATTTACTCGGCATAACATTATAAGACCGCTGTGCAAATACGGTGTGACATAAAGTATTGCAACGACCACCATTTCTCTAGGGTGTTAAAAAATATATATAATGTTTGGGGTTTTTTCTAGCAATTTTCTAGCATTCTTGTAAAATAAATTCGCTAAATTTTCACTGCCAGCCTCTATATCAAAGGCTGGCATAGCACACTGTGTCATTTGTTTTAAAAAGCGAGCGCTGTAAATACCTAATATCAGCTGTGACTCGCCACGTGATCTCCCCGGCTGACGGCAGTGCTCGTTTTTTAAAACGAATGACAGTGTGCTATGCCAGCAACTAATAGAGGGGCCTGGAATAGACTTGGGTAGAAACCCTTTAAAAGAACTTTGAAGCTGTCAGGGCTGGGCTCAACCCTTCCTTCTCTGAGGTGGCCGCTCAGCTGTCGGGTAATTGCCAGCTCCCATCTCTCTCCACAGTTACTCAGCTGTTGTTCATATCCTGCTCACCAGTCCTGCCTACTTAAGCCATCTAGGGGGTCCAGGGGGTCTCTGCCTTTGTCAACATCACAAGGAACATCTCCTGTGTTCCTGTTTGACCCCTGACTTCTGGCTTGGCTGACTATCCGTTCTGGTTGCTGAACTTTGGCTATGTTTTGAATACGTTTGTTCTTTTTACTTTTATTATTAAACAAGTGTGATTTAACTGTACTTCTGTCTCGGTCTGATTTCACGGTTTCTGACAGAAGCAAAATAAGGGTCACAGCCCATCAATGCAGCCTTATCAGTGCCCATTAATGCAGCCTAATCAGTGCCCATCTTTGCAGCCTGCTCAGTGCCCATCTGCAGCCTCACCATTGCAGCCTGATCAGTGCCCATCTCCTGTGTACCCAGGTCTCGCAGTCAATCACAGTCCCTCCTCCTGGCCCAGCTCTGATAGATAGAACCGTGATCCAATGCCGGGCCGGGAGGCAGTACTGTGTGTGACTGAGCGCCAGGTACACAGGAGATTGCAGCTTTGTGTAATCTGGCGGCGTTTGCCCCCTCCTTCCCCTCCGAGGCAGCCAGGAATTTTTCAGGGGTAAAAATAATAAATACGGTTATTGATTATTCCATCTATCAATATGGTTCTGAATGTAATGTGACTTTATATCATGCCACGTTATGTACAGAGAACATATTCTGTATCTGTGTAATTTCAAAATAAACAAAATATTTTAAAAAATGTAGTTGTGGTAAAGAGAAAACCTCTGTAAGGGTTCATGTCGATGGGTGTTCTTTTTAAGCACTGAGTTTGCTATTCAGATACAGATATATTGGGAATTATTTACTAAAACTGGAGAGTGCAAAATCTGGTGCAGCTGCGCATAGAAACCGGTTCCGGTTCAGCTTCCTTTTTTTTTTTTGTCAAAGCCTACTTAAACAAGCTGAAGTTAGAAGCTAATTGACTACCATGCACAGCTGCACCAGATTTTGGACTCTCCAGCCTTAGTAAGGCCTGGTTCACACTTATGCATTTTTTAGTGCATTTTCTTTTTTTTAATAATCAAAATTTTATTTCATTTATATATTACACCATTTATACAACATACTATACCCCTTCATTCAACCCAATGAATGAATTAGTGTATTTTCAGTTTTGCAGAAACACGCTACAGTCCATTTAACATGGTTTCTTATGGGTCACGTTCACATCTGTGCATTTTATGGAAAGGACCAGGGATGTTTCTCTGGTTTTTGGTTCTATAGACTTAAAGGATCAAAAATGTGTACTGAAAAACGCAAAATGCACATGGAATATGCAAACTGCAACCTGCATAGGTGTGAACCAGGCCTAAGTCAACCCAGATGAATGATAAACTCAGTGTCTGACAAGAAAAGGATGGATTTGACCAGCTTTGTATGCAGTTAAAATCCACATCAATAGGACCTACTGGGCCCAAAGAAACAGAATGCAACACAAGGCAGGTTAAACACAGATTCTGAACTGTAGTGTGTGTGTATGCTGCTCAAATAAAGTAAATAAAATGTAGTGACTTATGTTTGATGTACAGTATCTCACAAAAGTGAATACACCCCTCACGTTTTTATAAATATTTTATTATATCTTTTCATGTGACAACACTGAAGAAATGGCACTTTGCTACAATGTAAAGTAGTGAAAAATGTGGCGGAAGGATTGGGACTTTATATGAAGCATGCGACCAGGGAGATAGCACGATAAGAATGTGTCTGGCGGGTATATAGTAAGTTAGGACTGTATACGTTACATAATAGCATAATGCATGACAAAAAAGCAAAATAAGTAAAATTTATTTCATACAAAATATACAGTAACATGATAATATAACAGCGTGGTAATATATTAGTTCATATTGTAGACATTACAAAAACACCAAACTCACTATTGCGTGTCTCCACAAAGTAAAAAACACAACCTTGATTGAATTGGTACAATCCAGTAAAGTGTAGTCATCCTATGCATTAAGGTGAAAAAACGTCTGACACTGACCAGCCCCCCAGCCCCTCCGTTTTACTTACCTGAGCCCATTCGTTCCCACGGTGGAGATGCGCTCTACCTCTCTGCCCGGTGTCTAGGCTCTTGATTGGATAGACTGATAGCAATGCAGCCATTGGCTCCCGCTGCTGTCAATCAAATCCAATGATGCGGAGGCGTGGCCGAGTCCGGCATTCTGTGTCTATGGACGCAAATGCTGGACTTGGGAGCGCGCCTGCACAATAACCTCCTGGGAGAGAGCTTCTCCTAGGGGGTTTCCAGATGGAGGGAGGAGCCGCAAGAGCGGCCAGGGGACCCTAGAAGACGAGGATCGGGGCCACTCTGTGCAAAACCAACTACACAGTGGAGGTAAGTATGATATGTTTGTTATTTTTTTTTTTTAATGAGGATTTAGCAACTCTTTAAGGCAGTTCTGAAAAATAATGGTGGCCACACAATATATTGACACTTTAGGCCCAATTTGGACATTTTTATAAATTTAAACTGTTTTACAAGCTGTACACTCACTACTTTACATTGTAGCAAAGTGTTATTTTTTCAGTGTTGTCACATGAAAGGATATAATAAAATATTTACAAAAATGTGAGGGGTGCACTCACTTTTGTGAGATACTGTATGCTCCAGACACATTTCAACTGCATGTAAACAATGAACCCTAAAGCCTAGTACACATGGGCCGAATACCTGGCAACATTCACCGCTTCAATAAAAAACAGGCGACATTCGGCCCATGTGTATGGCAGCCAGTCTGACAGAAGCTGGTCTTCAGCTGGCTTCTGTCAGACGTGCACACTGGAAAACCAGCACCTGGCCAGCTCCCGATTGCTGACCGGAGTGTTGTGGCAGGGGGGGCCATCCCCCTGTCAGAACACAATAGTTCAGCGGGGGAGATCACTGTACTTACATTGGCTTGTTAGTACAGTGGCTCCGACCTGAGCTGTCAGTCTTTTTTGAAAAAAACTCATGGTGTGTACTAGACTTAAGGCAGCTTATACTGCACCCTATGAAACAAGCAAGCAGCAATTCAGAAGCTCACCTACTACCAATGTTCTAGTGAGAGCAGCCCCATGAGGAACCATAGAAAAGTACTGTGGTTGAATGACACTTATACTATGGAAATTTGTAACAACTGTTATTAGAAGCAGTTTTTGATTTGCCTGTGAAGAACACAAGTTTTGTAGTAACATTTACACGTGTATGCTGCTTAAAAGTACACTAAGCAAGAAAAACATCCAGGAGCTGCTGCTTAAAAATGATGAAATAAACATAGTTCATTTTATGCAAAGTAAAGAACTTAGAAAGCTGCTAACGTCATTTCACCATGCATTTATACCAGTTTAAAAGCTGCCGTAAAGATGTTGAATTAGCACTTGACTAACTTAAGTAAATTTTATGTTTTCATGGGACAAAATGCACATCAGCAACTTGATAAATTACCATATAATTTCAGAAAAGTAAGTAATGTGTATAATATATATGTAATCCTTTTTCTTTTTCCCCTAGGATTATAAAAATATAGATTTTTAAGATTAGGTTTGGTAACATGGGGAGATTTAACGTCACACTCTACATAGCAACGCCACCCTCTACAAAGCAAGGGTTAAAAAGTTCCTTTATTCTTCTCAGTGGTTTATTACTGCCGATATCATAGCTTGTATTGGAGGATCCATGTTCTTCAATACCATCAGTTTAAATTTGTTAATATGCCAGAAAAAAAGATGTACAAAATGAAGGACAAATAGGATGCTCTCTCTTTGTGATCAATCACACATCTCTCAATTGCCCCTATCTTGGCATTTCTTCATTTTAAGAGAAGTTTATTTATCAATTCACTTCTTGATCTTAAAGTGTATCCAAACTCAAAAACAAAAAATTAATACATTTCAGCTTACCGACCCTTATATTTGGTGGCTGCATTCAGTTTCTTTTTTTAAGGTTTTTTATCTTTATTTTATTTTCACATAGTGATCCAGCCAGTAACATACTTCCTCTCTATGAAGGAGCAAATGACTATGGAGGATGACAACATGTCTTGTCATCATACAGACAAATCTATGGACATGCTTTCTATAGTTAACACCCGATGATGCTGTGCATCAAACTGTGGTGCCAGGACATGGTATTATTGGGATACACACCTGAGATGTGGGACTTTCCTGGCAAATCAGGAACAGATGTCATCTATGCATGGTAATATTATATAGTCTTCTGTTCGGGCAGCAGGTAGAGTCATCGTCTTCTTTTCACACAGCAGAGACTCATCCCTTATCAGATGGTAAGCCAGAAGTTTTAATCAAACCACCCCTCAAAACAATATTCATGGGCTGTGCTGTCTCCTTAGCGAATCCAAATTGAATCCTTTGTCATGTAATAAAAGCTTATTTGGAAATCAAAGGTATATTACGACAAAAATAGTTAACAGTTTTGAGAAATGAAAAAACAAAACAAAACCCAGCACCTTTAAAGGGTGGAGGTATGTTTTGGTTCAACATATCTGTTATTGGATATATCTTTGGCAGACGGGGATAGGACCTTAAATTTGACCATTTTAGAATTTGTCATAAAGAGCATTTGCTTCCCACTGAAAGTGGACTCATGAACCATCCCCCCTTTTTATTTTTATTTTAAACATCGTTTAAGGAAAATACAATACAAATAATACTCAAATCTATATAGTAAAATCCTATGTAAATCAATTCATTTTACTGAAGACATTTGAATGTGGCAGCTGGCTTTGTGATTTATATTAAAGTAAAAAAAAGAGGAATTTTGACTTACCTGCAAATTCCTGATCTTGGAATACAGTATAGAACTTATAAAAACAGCAGATATCTGCGCTTAGGAAAATAAAAAACTGCAGCTTCCCTAAATTGGGAACACCACCTAGGTGGAGTCCAGAAATGATTAAACTTTAGTAAGGGTAAGTGGCGCTGTTCAAATAAAAATAGAACCTGTGTAAATTCATATAAAAAAGAGATAAATTATACTGATGTGGGTGTTTCCAGCACTCCCTATAAAGTGAATAGTACTTCAAACAAAAATAAATAAATCAAACAAATGTTTATATACTCTAGTAAGGGGAAGTGGCACTGTTCAAATAAAAATAGAACCTATGTGTAAATTCATATAGAAAAGATAAAAAATAATCTACTGATGTGGGTATTGCCAACACTCCCTGTAAAGTGAACAGTGCTTCAATCAGAAATGAGAAATAAAAAATAAATAAAACAAATGTAAGTATAACATTCATCACATATTGCGAGCAAAGGTATAAAAAATATAAGTAAAGTGACAAGTGCTATTTCCTGCGTGATTCAGTTCCAAAAAATGTGCATATAAAAGTGTATAAATACACACAAATTTCCATGTTGAAATAAACTGGTCCCAAAAAATATTAAATAGCAGTCTGTGAACAGTGATCCGTGCACAAGCAAAATAAAGGTGACTCTTCAGTGCTCCCCTCTCCATCCGCATCCCCCTCCTGTGCCTGCACTCACCAGAGCGCCTCACCCCTGCAGGGGTAACAGGCGTAATAGCTGTATCCAAATGGCGATGTCCCCCTTGACAAGGTAACCCTCTGGTTCACACAGCTGTAATCCGCCTCACCAATGCGGTTTAGAAGTCCTCAGCAACGGGCATCGTTTGTAGAGGCTCCAGAGGCTGCAGACATCTTCCTCAATTTACACATAGGTTCTATTTTTATTTGAACAGCGCCACTTCCCCTTACTAAAGTTTAATGTATTCTTAGACCAAAGGTTATATGTAGCTGAGCTACCGTTAGGAAATTGGACACTGGAAAAAAAAAAAAAAACTTGCTAGGGCCACAGAGTGTACCATATAACCCTGTCCACTCTGTTAAAACTCCAGTTTCTTAGCAAGCAATAAGGAGTGATTAAGCAACAGAGGGGAGAGTCTGTGTCCTATCCTGTACTCCAAGATAAGAAATTTATAGGTAAGGCAGTCCATAAATGATTTTTTTTTTTTGTTCAACCAGTAGGTTGAAAAAAAAAATTATTTCCCCATCCACACATTCGATGTGGATGGGAGAATCACTTCTGCTGTGCTATTGTATTCTGCCATTTTCCCTGCCGTAGGATACAATGATCATTGTTGCCACTTGCCAACTAAAGTGGGCAGCACTGATCCTTTGGTAAAAACCTGACAAACTGGTTGTACACAAGTCGATCGATAGATCGACTTGTGTACAACCAACTAGCCTATGCATGGATTGAAATTCGATCAGTCCCAGTTGAACCGACCAAATTTTTAATCCATGTATGGCCATCTTAAGTCAAAATTTTATCTTACTTGTACAGTACAAGAGATAGGACTTGTATTTTTAGACTATGGGACGTAACCAAGCAGTATACTGGGGGGTGAGCAACAACCTTACAAACAGAACTGTCAACAGGCCCACAAAAAAACAAAGGCTAAAGAACCTGAACAAAAAAACACTTATATGCACCTAAAATTTGAATCTGCCCAGGCCTGAACATCCAGCTTCAAAAACGTGTAAACTGAGGACCAGGCGACAGCCTTGCACATCTAGCAAGTTGATGCTTGATGTCGTACAGCCAAAGAGAGCCCAACAGCCAAGGTGGAATGGGCTCATATAGGGAAAGAAGGAACTCTGTCCCTAAGATCATATGCCCTGGAAATGAGTTGCCTTAACCACTTAGCAATGGTTGAAAGGGAAGCAGGATGCCTTCTGCAAGGGCCCACAGGCAGGGCAATGTAAAACAATTTTTTTTTGTCATATTTCTCAGCAGGACAATAGAGAAGGAAGAAAAATGTCCTCATTAATATGAAAGGAAAACAGCGCCTTGGGTAAAAAGATTTTGGTCTCAAAAGCACTTTGACCCTTTGTAAAACAAGAAAGAGCTCTTTAAAGGAAAGAGCTGTCAATTCAGAAACACACCTAACAGATATAATGACTACCAGGAATGCAACATTACAAGACAGGTCTTCCATTGCTAATTGGTTCAAATGGTAGTCTTTAAAGCACAGGTTGAGGTCCCAAGGTGGTGCAGGAACCCCTTGAAGAAAAGTCTTGATAAGGAATTTGTGAGGGAAGATGCTTCTGGAATAAAGCAGACATCTCTCCCTTAAGGGTATTTAAAGTGGAGGGCCACCCTGAAAAAAAAAATTCCACCAAAAATCCTTTCAAAAATGTAAAAAAAAACAAAATTATTTTTATACTTACCTAAACCCTTGTTGCTAGGCAGTCTTCCTAATCTGCCTCTTCCTATTCTGTGGCGTGTTCTGCTCCTCGGTGAGCAGCCCCGTTGTCTTCTGGGAACTCTGTGTGTCCCCAGAACACCACGGGGCCATTCACAGATCACTGCTCGCGCGTGCGTGCGCAGTAGGAAATGGCAGTGAAGCTGCATGGATGGCGGTGCCGGGACCCGAGAGCCGAGGGAGGGGTCGGCCTCGGGCGGCCAGCATCGCGGGCACCCAGGACAGGTAAGTCTACTTATTTAAAGTCAGCAGCTACAGTGTTTGTAGCTGCTGACTTTAAAAAATTTTTTTAGCTGGCCGGAATCCTGCTTTAAGGCCAAATGCTGGTCAAAACCAAGCTGACTAGAAGCCAAAATATGATCCAGAGAGTATTCTCTGAACTCCTGTCCTTGAAGCAGGAAAAGCAAACCTTCTATGTGTGATGGTAAACCTTGTAACTCTGGCATGAAACTGAGCAAAAGAAACTGCCTCGATGGAGGCTACAATCAAACCCAGAACCTTCATGTAGAAGCAAACTGAATGGTGTCATTTTGACGTAAGCAACTTTGCCCTGAAGAAGGAAGATTCTGACTTGGGCTGTGAACAAGATTAGGCCGAGGTACTCCAGATGGTATGAGGGCTAGAGAGCAAACTTTGGGTTATCCAGCCAATGGTTTGAAAGAAGAGAATCATTCTTTGGACATTGGTAGCCAAGGTTGTGACTGAGACTAATTCAGTAGAAAGTCATCCATTTAACCTGTGAATTAAATGCCCTGGGTTTGTAGATGAGCACTTTTGTGAACACTCTGGGTGCAGATAAAAGCCCAAATGTTTAGTGCTACAAATTGGAAGTGGTAGTCTCTCATAGGAAAATGTAGAACATGTTGGTATGAGGGGAAAATGGGGATCTGTAGATAGGCATCTTGTATGTCTATTGATGCCAGAAATGTCCCTTGTCTTAGAGAAAAAATGACAGATCTTGTTGATTCCATCCATAATTTTGGTACACAAAAAAATCTTTTGACATTTTATGTCCAGTATTGGGAGGATACCCCAATTTTGTTTTGGGACTCCTGTTAGGTTGAAATAGAAAACTTGAAACTGTTCTTCTAATGGCACTAGTACAACCGCTCTTTGTGCTTGAAGTTGACATAAGGTGGTCATTAAATCTGCCTTCTTTTGATCTGAATCCAGCAGATTGGAAAGCAAAAAGCAAGGAGGGGCAAAGATAAAACTCTATTTTGTACCTCTGTGAAATGACAGATTGGACCCAGATGTCCAGGATGTTTCAGATCCAGACATAAGCAAATGTCAACAGACACACCCATTCCTAAGACAAGGGGTGCCCCCTTCAATATGAGGAGAGATTCTGGGCAGGCTTGGTGGATCTAGGAGTCTTGCGATGAAAGGAGGTGCTAAGCCTTGGTTTGGAATTGATTCTTTGACCATGGGAAAACCCCATGCAATAAATCAAGGGATGGTCAACAGAAGGGTTATTGGACCTGAAAAGACAGTTGACAGCAGAAGCACCTTATAGCTGAAGCACAGATCAGCAGAGGCTCAAATAGGCATAAAATCATTTTGAAAACGTGAACAGAAAAACAGGTGGTAGCCCTGTGACTTGTGAGAAAAACAGCTGATGGATGCTGTAAAAAGCTTAAGAGCTCCAACACCTTTGGAAGAATAGGCTCAGGCAGGGAAGGAGGAACTTGCTACCTGAGGCAAAAAACATAGAATAGAAGGTAAAACTACCACCCAGCAAGGTATAAGAAGAGAGAGGGATCTGATAGAGAGGCAACCCTGTGAAGAACAGTAGATGGGTCAGTTAGCAAGGGAATACGTGGCAGGCAGATATAGATGATAGTATAATACATTTGGATCGCTAATATTTGAAATGCCTTCAAGGAAGGACATGGGGAAGGAGAATGACATTCCCACAGAAGGTGATATGAAAGCCTCATGGCAGCAAGATGAACTAGGATCTAGGATACTAAGTAGTGTAAGAAAAGGAGAGGGCCAGAGGGAGGAAACTGGGGGGGGGGGGGCGGGCAAAAGGCATAACTATGGCTGCCAAGGGCAACTTAGACAAAAAGGTTTTTTATAGAGGCCCTTTTTAGAGAGGAGTAACTACTTTGAGTACAAAAGAGGGGCTTTGTGTGGGCAAGAACACCTGCGGAAGGCCCCAGAGAGGCACAGAAATGAAGATGAGCAACATAAAGCATTGTAATCAACTTTAATGCTTTCTAATATGTATTTGGATTTTAAAATTTGATAAACGTAACTAGACACCTGGGGGCATTTACACAGCCATGTCACCAGTAGACTGCTGTGCATAATGGTACAAGGTTTACTGACACACAGCGATACCCGTGGGACTCTTATGAACTGAACAGGAGCAATCTAGCTGGTACATATTGTACTACACGTGGCTTTTCCTAAAAAAAAAAAAATGCATGGACTGCAGCTTTAAAAATAAATGTAGTGAATTGGAACTGGACCTCAATCCCTACAATAATGAGCGATGTGATACAATAGTGAAGTAAGGGCCGACAGATGAAACCACAGTATCCAGCAGAAACCAGGACACATCCTGGATATGTGTGGCATACAGAAAATTCTTTGAACTGCATAGTTCTTCAACAGTTAAATATTAATTATCTTTTTATAGAAGGTTTTTAAACATTTTTTCAGGAAGCAACAGAGTCACCTTAATCTTTCATATTGCATATGAGTGTGCACGCTGACGTCCTTCAGGCCATACATTTTGTCTGGCATACAGCTCTATGCCTATAGTCACACTTATTCCAATGCATAAACATACTAATTGCAAAGTTGACAATAAATAGTATATTAACAATATTTACAGGTGTTTCTCATTAAATTAGAATATCATCAAAACGTTAATTTATTTCAGTAATTTAATTCAAAAAGTGAAACTCATATATTTTATATAGATGTGTTACACACAGAGTGATAGATTTCAAGCATTTCTTTCTTTTAATTTTGATGATTATGGCTTACAGCTAGCGAAAAACCCAAAATTCAATATCTCAGAAAATTTGATCATTACATAAGAACAATAAAAAAGGATTTTTAGTACTAAAATGTTGGCTTACTGAAAAGTATGTCCATGTACAGTATAGTATGCACTCAATGCTTAGTCAGGGCTCCTTTGATTGAATTACTTAAATAAATTAACTTTTTGATGAAATGCTAATTTTATGAGCTGCACCTGTATATTACAAATGTTATCATAACTTATTGCTAATTACTTTAGAATGCAACAGTAGGCTCCAGACATCATTATGTGGATAGACAGGGGGCAGCTTTGTGTGCTATATTCCCTCTGTGTAATAGACCCCTAGCTGGTGGAACTCATCCTTCCACAGGATGCTCTAGATCAGTCGTTTTCAATCTTTTCAACACAGAGGAGCTCTAGAAATAATGTTTCAGTTTCGGGAGACTCCTGCTAATGATCACTATTTCTGCAACATACAGTACAATAGTATAAGGGTAACAAGAAGAATGCTCTTTATATCTGCGTCAGTGTGAAGAAACCCCCCCCCCGCACAGACAGCTAAAAATATCACTGTTGTCAGTGGTTACTCATCTGAGAGGTAGAAATTGCTCATTGCTCAAGGAACCCCTCTAGCAACCTCTGGTAGAACACTAAAGGTTCCATGGAACCCTGGTTGAAAAAGGCTGTTCTAGCAAAGCTTTTGATCAAGCCATGCTGTACTCAAACACATTACAGCTAAAACAAACAGATCAGAACTTTTGCTGCATGAGGGCATAGGCAAAATCTCACATTAACTATAGAAATAAAAACTGTTACACCTAAACACACATACACACACTATAAAAGAGTTGCTGCAGTGTTATTGGGTGCATATATACTGGGAAAAGAAAAAAAAAAAACATGAAAATGGTTTATCAATAGCCACAAAGCTATGAGTTTCTGTGAACAACTAACTACATTTCAAGACAGAGCTATTTACAAAAGACTATACATACAGGCTGTTATGGTTATGGTGTGTTTATAGTGAGCACTGAGGGAGCCGTTACTATGTGTACACAATGTGTATTGCAGATTATCAGTTTATGTTACAATTTATAATGACTGCATTGATGTGCAATTCCAAAAAACAAATGGTGAAGTCTGCTGTAGTTACTGGCATCACAAAATAAAAGTGTGGTTCAGCTTCTTCATTTACAGAGTAATTCTGAAGCTACAATTTTTCAAGGAGATAACCATGAAAAGCTGTTGAATCCACTCAAAGCTATCTGATTTGATGAGATACAAATAAGTAAAACAATTACTTCAAAGAAGCATGAATCTATCTTTGAAAGAGATTGTGCAGATCATTTTGTTTGTCCTTACAGAGATAGCAACAGCTATGCAGAGTCAAGCATAATTACATTGTTATCAACCAATATCAAAGCAAAATCTGGCTTGGATAAAGGCACCCGAACAGACCCAAGACAGCAGGCAGAAGGTGGTCCACACAGTTGTTATGTAGAAGGATAGTGGCAGAAACATGTAGGTTTGCAATAGCCACACATTCAGATATATACACAGTCAGACACCACTAGCATGTGCTCAATTTTCAAGAGTACCACAGAAATCAGCCCCCCCCCCCCTCCAAAATCAATCCCTGCTGGTTTGCTTTTACTTGTTTGTTAATGTGGTCATGACAGCTTTTACACATAACATTTTTTTTCCTGTAATTACATTTTTCGGGTGTGTGTAGTACATCCACAACTGGTTAAAGGACTCAGGCTTTACCTTGTGGTGAGCTGCAACACTATAATCTGGGTAATTGTAATTCTACAGCACAACCTTATCTGCTGCTTGCTGCTAGGACATAAAATCCTTTTGAAAAATGGAAGAACCTAAAAAGCATAAAAACATGCTACATCTGCACTCAGGTCTTCTTCTTTAAAACCATTAGCTCTTTTAATTTATTACTGTAAGAAACACTACAAAACACTAAAGCCACGTACACACGAGTGGAATGTCCGACAGAAAAAGTCAGATGGAAGTTTTTCATCGTCTATTCCGATCGTGAGTATGCCTCATCTGACTTTTTTTTTCGAAAATTCTGGCGGACCTAGAAAGAGAACATGTTCTAAATATTTCCGACGGAACCAATTCCTATCGGGAAAACCGCTCGTCTGTATGCTGTTCCGAAGGACCAAAAACGACACATGCTCTGAAGCTAGTATGAGACGGAAGCTATTGGCTACTGGCTATTGAACTTCCTTTTTCTAGTCCCGTCGTAAGTGTTGTACGTTCTTGACGGTCGGACTTTGGTCAGACTTTGGTTTGACTGTGTGTAGGCAAGACTGCTTGAATGGAATTCCGTCTGAGTTCAGTCGGAGAAACCTTCGGAGTTTATTCCGATGGCAAAACCGGTCATGTGTACGCGGCATAAGTAGTTCCTGTTACTAAGAAGCAATGTTTCAAGCCATGTTTAGCTCTTTATCAAGCTAGGAGCAAATTCTTCAACCTATCACAAGCTTCAACTATGTTGTATTCATGCAATCCTTCACTGGTGAGTATATAGGGGAGTTTCTTTGTCAACTAATGCAATGAGAAAAAAGGGAGTACATATGATTCCAATTTAAAGCACAGCTTTCATAAAAGCAGCAATAAAGTTGTCAAATCAGCTAGAAAACCAACCAGCTTGACTATCACTGCTCCACAGTATCCACATATCTTTGATTCATCACCCACTGCCGCTAAATTTAAAATTCGCTCAGTGTTTAAATAAGTAAGAATTGTAATGGAGAGCAGACCTGATAGGGAACTACTGGCCTAAAATTACCCCTCAAAGTATAATTGCAAGTACATATTTTTGTTTGCTGACAGTCCAAATAAGAGCTAAGGGACCATCAGTAGTTGCCAAGACGAGTGCTAGCCTATAAACATACAATGGTTTACAGATTAAAATGACTGACCTGGGCAACTATCACTATAGGTCTATGAGTACCTTAAAGCAGTAATAAACCCAAAACCAAAAATGTATTCTATTGCAGCTAAGCATTCGTTTTCTTATCTTTGGCTGTTTCCTATTGTTTTCACCTGGTGATCTGTCCAGTAATATATCGCCTATATTATTGAGACACCATTCTGGATGAAGGAGCACAGGAGGCACAACAGACAGCAGCACTGTCAGTCTGGGAGGAGTGTAGTCTTAAATGTATTAGCAGATTTAAATATACTAACAAACTGAAGCTAAACTCCAGTTCACACTTTATAAACAGTTACAGAAAATAGTTTTTTCATTTTATGATAAAGGCTTTACATGAATGAATAAATAAATAATTTTAAGCACCCCTGCCAGTGGTAAATGGTTTGTCTCATCCATGTAAACTGATACATTCTGCTGAAGAGCTTGTTCTTCTGAAAAACAACACACTTGCTGGATGGTTTACCAGATGAAAATAGAAGAAAACCTAAAAAAATAGTATGCAGCCATCACATCTAAGAATTGGTAAGCTGCTAATTGGTAAATTTGCTTTTGAGTTTAATCCTGCTTTAAGGAACAGGTCTGGCCTGTCTTTCTGACAGCATTTATATGTAGTTTTATTCAACAAAAACAATCAAAATATTCATCCTGAAGTTATGGTTTGAAGATCAGGAAAGGGCACTCCCTACCTGCTGCCCAGAATCGGTTCCCCGGATGCCCCAAGTGCGGAGTAATCCATTCCATAAAAATGCAATCCAAGCAGGATCTTCTTTCTCCATTTAGAGTCAGGGTCCAAAATCTGAACACAAGCCTGCACCCAGGAAATTGGGGAGTTTGGACCTGGCCTGCAATAACATAAACAGTTGTAAATTTTTATATACTTAAGGTATAAGTTTACAAGTCTATCCATTAGACTAGCCATACACCAGTAGAATGTTGTTTGGAATACAGTTTCAGAGTGTATGTTCGATTTTCCCAATTTTTATTGGGGTCAAATCAACATATGTTGTCATTGATGACAAATTTTTATGTATTAGGATAGGAAATTTTTCCTTAAAGTGGGACTTCAGTCATTTTTCATCTTTCCATCTATTAAATCCTCTGCCTTTCCTTTGGAAAGTAAAACATTTGTTTCTGCCAGTAAATACCTTATACAGCCCACTTCCTGTTTCTTGTCTGGTAAAAAGCCTAGGCGTATGACATCATGCACAGCTCTCTCTCTCTCACTCTCATGAGAGTTTGCCAGGAAGGGAGGGGGGGATGAGTCATAAGAGGGCCACTGAGAGCTGTAGAGCTGGAGGTGTGCTTCTGCGTGTCTGTGTAAATCCAGGAAGTGAGCAGGCATCAGCTTCAGCTGCCCACAGTTAAAATGGTTGCAGCCAGACTCAGTGGAGGGAGATTTCTGAAGCATATTTGGGAAGCACAGAATCACAGTATATATAAAATAATATGCAAATTGGTTGGAGGGATGCTTCAGAATGGTAAAGATGTTTTTATTACAGATTATGTGAGCAGACTGCAGTTCCTCTTTAATTAACAAACAAAATTTTCACTTTATACACACAGGATGGGCTCCGTTGGAGTCTGCTTGCTCAGTGAGGAATCTGCCCACTGATCCCCTATAAGCAGGCAATTGACTGGCTAGTGTCCACTTTGCTTATGCAGAGTGGACACAAACACAGCCCGCTCTCTTTCGATAGGTGGTCAGACCGCCTGTCCATTTGCACCCGCCTGCCATCCGATCCACCAGACGGATGGGGAATGGATCTCCATCTGTCTGTTTTTATCAGATTGGATGTCGGCGAGTGTCAACAAGCACACGTCCCTTGACACCTGTCACTCCAAAGAGGAGACTGGAGGGTCCGATCTGGTCCGCCTGTAAGACTGACAGGCAGACCCAATCAGTTACCCATGTGAAAGGGCTCTAAATGTGTTTTTTCATTCAGGAAAAAATCTTAAATATTGTAATAAAACCTGTTTAATATGTCCAGGTTCATATTCAAAGTCAATAATAGTTACATAGTAGGTGAGGTTAAAAAAAGACACAAGTTCATCAAGTCCAACCTATGTGTGTGATTATGTGTCAGTATTACATTACATAGCCCTGTATATTGCGGTCATTCAGGTGATTATCTAATAGTTTCTTGAAGCTATCAATGCTCCCCGCTGAGACCACCGCCTGTGGAAGGGAATTCCACATCCTTGCCGCTCTTACAGTAAAGAACCCTCTACGTAGTTTAAGGTTAAACCTCTTTTCTTCTAATTGTAATGAGTGGCCACGAGTCTTATTAAACTCTCTTCTGCGAAAAAGTTTTATCCCTATTGTGGGGTCACCAGTACAGTATTTGTAAATTGAAATCATATCCCCTCTCAAGCGTCTCTTCTCCAGAGAGAATAAGTTCAGTGCTCGCAACCTTTCCTCATAACTAAGATCCTCCAGACCCTTTATTAGCTTTGTTGCCCTTCTTTGTACTCGCTCCATTTCCAGTACGTCCCTCCTGAGGACTGGTGCCCAGAACTGGACAGCATACTCCACGTGCGGCCGGACCAGAGTCTTGTAGAGCGGGAGAATTATCGTTTTATCTCTGCAGTTGATCCCCCTTTTAATGCATGCCAATATTCTGTTTGCTTTATTAGCAGCAGCTTGGCATTGCATGCCATTGCTGAGCCTATCATCCACTAGGACCCCCAGGTCCTTTTCCATCCTAGATTCCCCCAGAGGTTCTCCCCCCAGTGTATAGATTGCATTCATATTTTTGCCACCCAAATGCATTATTTTACATTTTTTTACATTGAACCTCATTTGCCATGTAGTCGCCCACCGCATTAATTGGTTCAGGTCTTTTTGCAAGATTTCCACATCCTGCGGAGAAGTTATTGCCCTGCTTAGCTTAGTATCGTCTGCAAATACAGAGATTGAACTGTTTATCCCATCCTCCAGGTCGTTTATGAACAAATTAAATAGGATTGGTCCCAGCACAGAACCCTGGGGAACCCCACTACCCACCCCTGACCATTCTGAGTACTCCCCATTTATCACCACCCTCTGAACACACCCTTGTAGCCAGTTTTCAATCCATGTACTCACCCTATGGTCCATGCCAACGCACCTTATTTTGTACAGTAAATGTTTATGGCGAACTGTGTCAAATGCTTTCGCAAAATCCAGATACACCACGTCTACGGGCCTTCCTTTATCTAGATGGCAACTCACCTCCTCATAGAAGGTTAATAGATTGGTTTGGCAAGAACGATTCTTCATGAATCCATGCTGATTACTGCTAATGATATCATTCTTATTACTAAAATCTTGTATATAGTCCCTTATCATCCCCTCCAAGAGTTTACATACTATTGATGTTAGGCTAACTGGTCTGTAATTCCCAGGGATGTTTTTTGGGCCCTTTTTAAATATTGGTGCTACATTGGCTTTTCTCCAATCAGCTGGTACCATTCCAGTCAATAGACTGTCTGTAAAAATTAGGAACAACGGTCTGGCAATCACCTGACTGAGTTCCCTAAGTACCCTCGGATGCAAGCCATCTGGTCCCGGTGATTTATTAATGTTAAGTTTCTCAAGTCTAATTTTAATTCCGTCCTCTGTTAACCATGTAGGTGCTTCCTGTGTTGTGTCATGAGGATAAACACTGCAGTTTTGGTTACTGAAGCCCCCCCGATTCACTCGTGAAGACTGAGGAGAAGAATAAATTCAATACCTTTGCCATCTCCCCATCCTTTGTAACCAGATGTCCTTCCTCATTCTTTATGGGGCCAATATGGTCTGTCCTCCCTTTTTTACTGTTTACATACTTAAAGAATTTCTTGGGATTTTTTTTTGCTCTCCTCCGCTATGTGTCTTTCATGTTCTATCTTAGCCATCCTAATTGCACCCTTACATTTCTTATTGCATTCTTTATAAATTCTGAATGCTGAGGATGATCCCTCAACCTTGTATTTTTTGAAGGCCTTCTCCTTTGCTTTTATATGCATTTTTACATTGGAGTTAAGCCATCCAGGATGTTTGTTCGCTCTTTTAAATTTATTACCCAATGGGATACATTGGCTAATGCCCTTATTTAATATGCTCTTAAAGCAAACCCATCTCTCCTCCGTATTCTTTGTTCCTAATAATTTATCCCAATTTATGCCTTTTAGCAAGGTTTGTAGTTTAGAGAAGTTGGCTCTTTTGAAATTCAGTGTCTTTGTGTTCACTTCACGTTTCCTATTTGTGTGATTTATACTGAAACTAATTGACCTGTGATCGCTGTTACCTAAATTGCCCCGTATTTCCACATCTGTTATCAGGTCTGTATTGTTGGTAATCAGTAGATCTAGTAATGTTTTATTTCTAGTTGGTGCGTCTACCATCTGACCCATAAAATTGTCCTGCAAGACACTAAGGAACTGGCGAGCCTTAAATGAATGCGCGGTTCCCTCCGCCCAGTCTATGTCTGGATAATTAAAATCCCCCATTATGATAACACTTCCCATCCTTGCTGCTAATCCAATTTGTGATAGGAGATCCGTCTCCACTTCCTCCCTCAGGTTAGGGGGCCTATAGCATACTCCCAGTATTATTTTCCCCTTAGCTTCATCCCTTTGGAGCTTTACCCATAAAGATTCCACCTCCTCCCTAGCCCCCTCAGTGATGTCATCTCTCACATTCACTTGTACATTATTCTTGATATATAGGCATACCCCTCCCCCTTTTTTACCCTCTCTATCCTTGCGGTATAGGGTATACCCTTGAATGTTTGCCAGCCAATCATGAGAGCTGTTGAACCAGGTCTCTGAAATTCCCACAAAATCCAAATCCTCCTTGTACAACAGTATCTCTAGTTCACCCATCTTGTCCGCCATGCTCCTGGCATTGGTGAACATGCCACATAGTTTAGACCGGTCGCATATTGTCCTCGTATTGGGTGTTTCAAGATTGCAACTAGGACTTGCTACTATACTCACCTTGTGTTTTTGTGCTATGGTTAACCTACCACTAATGCCCCCAATACTACCCTCTGGAATATCTTCCGTGCTGGCTATCACTGTCTCTGGACCCTCCCCCCCATCGCCTAGTTTAAAAACCCCTCTAACTTTTTGGCCATCTTCATTCCCAGCAGATCTGCACCCTCCTCATTTAGGTGCAGTCCGTCCCTTCTATAGTACCGGTTACCGACTGAGAAGTCGGCCCAGTCCTCCAGGAACCCAAACCCCTCCTTACTACACCAGCTCTTCAGCCACTTGTTTACTTCCCTAATCTCCCTCTGCCTTTCTGGTGTGGCTCAATGTACCGGTAGTATTCCTGAGAATACTACCTTGGAGGTCCTTTTCCTCAATTTAGCTCCTAAGTCCCTAAAATCGTTCTTTAGGACACTCCATCTGCCTCTGACTTTGTCATTGGTGCCAACGTGCACCATGACAGCCGGGTCTTCCCCAGCCCCTCCCAGTAATCTGTCCACAAGATCCGTGATGTGCCGAACCCGAGCGCCCGGTAGACAACATACTGTTCGGCACTTCAGGTCTTGGTTACAGATTGCCCTCTCTGTCCTTCTAAGAATTGAGTCCCCTACCACCAGAATCTGTCTTTCCTTTCCCTTTGCTGCCCCCCCACTCTCACTGGAGGAGTTCTTCCCCTGGCAGCTAGGAGAGTCCCTCATCTCCAGCAGTGCTGGTCCCTGACTGGTTACACCAATGTCACTCAATGGAGCGTACTTATTGGGATGCTCCAGTCCTGGATCGGCCTCTCTGGCACTCCCCCCTCTACCCCTCCTGACTGTCACCCACCTGTCACCCACTTGATGATGGCAAGAAATAATGTTCTCATGAACAATTTTTCTATAATTGTTCGAACGAAAAAATAACTGTGCATCTGATAGCATTGGCTGACTGAGGCAATAAAAAGGGTCACGTGCATTTGACAACAAGCTGAGTTTCAGAATTAAAAGAGATTGAATGTTATAAGTAGCATTAACAAGCAGTACAAATAGCTAGTGTTATAATAAAATTGCACTTTCAAATATCACAGATATAAGAATGACTACACAATGGTTACTGTCTCATGTATCAATGTAAATACCATAGGCCTTGTTATTTAGATTATTAACCATCCAGTCATTATTTTTAGGTCACAGGGCAAATGCTATGGTTCATTTTATTACACTGCAGCAGCTAACCCTTGAGGTCCCAAAGTTCACTAGACACAGTCTAGGATATTCAGAGTACTTTTGAATATTCTAAGCAACATTTGACAACTGCAAATGGAACTTATCAGATATATTTGTTTAGTATTAGTTGAAAAATACCACAAAATTGTATGGCTTCCTTCACACTTCTCTGCACATGTGGTATTCCATGTGTTAATATACTTTGCAATTAGGCAGACCATCCATTTTGAATGTGTTAACACAGCACAACACATCAAAAAGCAGACATGTCTGTTGGGAAACCAGTAAGAATTTACCTTTTGTCTGCTGGGACCAGATATGTAAGCTACGCCCAGGGAGATACCACTGTTTCACTGTTTAGTGACAACAGTCACTAAACCCCCCCTTGTTAAGCCAGCGTGTTTTTTTTTTTTTTTGTTTAATAAATGTTTATTAGCACATCTCAAACACAGTTCCATAACACTTGCTCATCTGTTATGATCTGCACAAGTTTTGGATTAAAGCAAGATGTAATTTGGATTGAGTCACCGTCTGCCAATTCTACTGAGACTGTAAGTTACAACTTTACTGCCACAGCTGGGTCGGTCATAGAGATTAAAAAAAAGCAAAAAAACTGTTGCATGGATGTGTCCAAAATGCCATGTTGGTGTAAAAGTTTAAAACCCAGTCTCTGCTTCCAATCTCATACGACCAAATGAAAAAACAGCAACAAAGTTCTACAAGGGAAGCACTGTTCCGGTACACCAATCAGACAAGTTAAAACAGTTTTAAGGAACTATCACTTTATTAAGACAATCTGTTGCCATAAAACAATATAGGTAGCCCTTACAGGAGGATGGAAGTGTGCCCGTAGGACACTGCAACTCAC
This sequence comes from Aquarana catesbeiana, assembly GCF_042186555.1. NCBI lineage: Eukaryota > Metazoa > Chordata > Amphibia > Anura > Ranidae > Aquarana > Aquarana catesbeiana. The sequence goes on from NC_133334.1 coordinate 107,306,141, forward strand.
AACTTAAGTGGAAGCCTCCGCTGTGCCAGATGGGATGGATGGCTGCCTTGGACCCTGGAACTCCTGGGGAAGGGCGGAGAGCACGTTGAATGCTGGCTCCGTTCCCGGACCTAGATGAGGCTAGGCAGGGCTGGTCACCGCTGATGGGAGGGAGTCGCCAGAAGGAGGTTTCTGCTCCACAGGGGTGACTGCACATGGGCAACCGGCAGTGGAACGCCAGGCGGACTGAAGCCGATCTCATGGCAACAGGGCAGGGCTGTGATGTGTAAGGAAAAGGACAGAACAAGATGCCAGAACTCTCTCAAGGTGGACTACATGTTTTGGGGATTAACCCCTTCCTCGGGTCACCTAATAAGAGCGGGCAAGGGGGAACTATAGAAAGGAGTACCAGGGGGTGGGTCAGCCATTCATTCCCACTTGTCATCGGATTAACCCCTACAGGTGAGACAATATAATAGTAAAACCAAAGCATGTACATCAATAAAAAGAAAATAAAATGAATGTAAATAGAAATAATGAACAATGGGACAAGCTGAAACATCCCAAAAAGTAAAAGTATATAATGGTATATAGACATACAGCACACATACCCAACACAGATGTGTGGTGCACACACACAGATACAAACTGGGTGTACAAAAAAGATAATTGTTATCTAAAAGTTATTTACCAAAACTGTTAATGAAATAAACCTTGAATAAGAAATATATTAAATTTATAAATTGGAATTATATAAAATTTTATCATAATAAATAAAAGTAGCTAAGGGAACACTGCCAAGAAATTAAAAAACGAAGTAAAAAATGGAAAGTAATAATATACAAATAAAAAATGGATAATAATAAATTAATGGTAGTTGAAAAAAATAATAAGATACATGGAAACCGAAAATGAATAATCAAAATTAATAACTAATAAAGACAAGATCTCATCATATAACAGTATTGCCCCGTACACACGGTCGGACTTTGTTCGGACATTCCGACAACAAAATCCTCGGATTTTTTCCGACGGATGTTGGCTCAAACTTGTTTTGCCTACAATTAGGAGAGAGCGCCTACGATCAAACAGTTAGATTACCGAATATAGAGTACCATCATCCCAAATATCTAATACAAAGAGAGGCAGGGAGTAGGGAAAGCCGCAGCTAGCTGCTTCTGTCGGCAGATGTCCCAACCCCCCACACATAGGAAAAAGCACAGGGGACTATTACGGTACTAAAGGTAGTTGGATATTAGTACAAGAAGAGAAGAAAAAAGTGGTAAGATAAAAACTACATTTTAATAGAAAACCATTTTAAAAAAAGATATATATATCTATATATTACAATAACATATACAGTTGTAATACAGGACAAGGCAATATATACAACCATATGAATTGCATCAAGTAATAACAGAAATTGCAAAAATGACTTGAATTCTCGACGGGTTTCGCGGTATTCACCGCTTCCTCAGGAGAGTAAAGTCTATAATATAGCATAGAAAACATGTAATAAATATACAAACATTCACAGATGTATGAAGGTTTTTGTAATGGTTGCAGCAGAGTCATTGAATAATACATTAAACAATTATGTACAAGTTAAATATAGAAAGGACAGGCTCACCCGTTCAGGTATTCTCTGTAGGTATGTGGGGCCCCATACGATTCCCCCTGCGACGAACACAGGGGACATCTGCCGACAGAAGCAGCTAGCTGCGGCTTTCCCTACTCCCTGCCTCTCTTTGTTTTGCCTACACACGGTCGCACAAAGTTGTCGGAATTTCCGATCGCCAAGAACGCGGTGACGTCAAGCACGTACGACGAGACTAGAAAAGGCCAGTTCAGAACCAAGCGAGGCACCCTTTGGGCTCCTTTTGCTAATCTCGTGTTAGTAAAAGTTTGGTGAGAGACGATTCGCGCTTTTTCAGACTCGTGGCTTTCAGATCGTTTTCTGCCGTTCAGTTTGTGCTTGTGGGTTTGTATCTGCTCTTCAGTGCGTGCAGTCAGTTCGTATTGGAGCTTTCTGTGCAATCTTGTCCGCTCGTTTCTGTTTTTCAGGTCGCTCTTCACAGGCCTTGCTGTTCTTCAGTGCGTTCTGTTACTTCGTTCTGAGCAGCCGACCGTTTTCTAGCCATGTTGCGTATGCGTACTCCTCGTAGAGTTCGTGCTGTGCGGGGGCTTGGTGTTGGGGTCCTGACCTTGACACAAGTCCAGTCCATGAACAGGGTGGGGAGGAGTTCATGGACCAAGAATTGGTTGCTTCAGCGTGACCAGTTCTGTCATATGCCTTTGCTCCGTGAGATCCGTGAGAATAATCCTGATGATTTCAGGAACTTTCTCAGGATGACGGACCCCGTATTTCACCGTTTGTTGGCTTCGCTGACCCCCTATATCAGCAGGCAGGATACCTGCATGAGGCAAGCCATCACTCCGGAGCAGAGGTTGGTCGCTACCTTGCGGTATTTGGCCACAGGGAGAAGCCTGCAGGACTTGAAGTTCTCGACAGGCATCTCCCCCCAGGCTCTGGGGATCATTATCCCAGAGACCTGTTCTGCCATCATCCAGGTCCTACAGAAGGAGTATATGAAGGTAAGATTTTTATCCTTTTATATCACATTTTATTGTATTGAATGTTTGATAATATATTGTATTTCTTTCCTCATTCCCTAATTACCATGATTGTAATATGCTGTGAATGTCCCCTTTGTCCTCATGCATGCTGGATTTTTATGTAATTATTATTTTAGGTCCTTCATACATATTTGCCCTTCAATAACCTCCCCAGCATGGTGTCTCCTGCCCTATATTCACCTCATGTAGTTACTTAACAATGTATTTTATCAGCTCCATAGTAGTGCTTTACCCCAAACACCCCCTAAAATGTTTTGAAATGTTATTTTTGATTTAAATTCAGGCAGAGGGCCAGAGGCTTTTTTTTGTGGTGTCCCCAAATTTTTTGTAACCCTCCCTCCCCCAACTGCTAAGTCAGCTGATCCCAATTCTCTATCCTCAATCATCTATCTGCTGACTTTGCCAAACCCATACACACTATACCCACCTCTTTAGTGCTCAGATGTATGGATGAATTCCCCAAAGCATGTAGTGCAAGGGCCTGCCTGTATACTTTCAAATGGTACTGTTTAAAGTTCTTGTATCCTATTATGATCTTGATAGGTAATAGCAGAATGTCCAAATGTGCTCAAATGTGTACAGTGTGTATTTATATCTTTGTATTATGACACTTCTTACCTGTCCAGTGGGCTGCCAATAGTGTAACTAAGGAGGGGCTGTTCCAAGTAATACCCTGTATTTAGGCATTCATCTCTCAATGAAGTGAAGAGGGTTACCTGTCCAAGAGTTCCCCCCCCCGCTATAATGTTAGAAATGGCCCATGAGAGGGGGGGGGGGATATGATAGGTGTACCTTATACTTTGTTGTTGTTAAATTCCCCTTAATAAATGCTATCTGGAGGTTGCCCCATAATGTTTGTGTCTAATCTGCTTGCCAGGTTTCTGTGAAAAAATAGTAATGTTTATTGTTTTTTCCTCAACAGTTTCCTTCCACGCCACAGGAATGGCAGACTGTGGCCTCCCACTTTGCCCAGCGGTGGGACTTTCCTAACTGCGGAGGGGCAATTGATGGGAAACACGTCCACATCGTCCCACCACCCAACTCGGGGTCGTACTATTATAATTACAAGGGGTTTAATAGTATAGTGATGTTGGCGGTGGTGTCGGCTAATTACGAGTTCTTGTATGTGGACGTGGGGAAGAATGGCCGGATGTCCGATGGTGGAGTGATCGCCCAGACGGAGTTCTACAGGCGTCTCCAGAATGGCAGCTTGGACTTGCCACCTCCAGAGGACAATGTTGAAGGTCTCCCATTTGTGTTCGTTGCTGATGAAGCATTTGCGCTGGGGGACCACCTGATGCGGCCATTCCCGATGAGGACCCTCACCCCGGAACAGAGGGTTTTTAATTACCGGCTGGCCAGAGCCCGAAGAGTGGTGGAGAACACATTTGGAATCCTGGCCAGCCGGTTCCGATTATTTATGACACCCATCCATATGGCGGAGTATAAACTGAACCATATAATACTTGCCTGCTGTGTTCTCCATAATTTTCTACGAAAACATTCAGCCAACTATGCTGGCTCAGTTGGGCCTGAGGCCGGAATCCCAAATACATCAACAATGACGGCACTTGAAAGCGGCCGTCCTGGCTTGCCCTCCCTGAATGCCCGTGATGTCCGGTTACGCTACCTGGAGTTCTTTGCAGGTAGGGGGGCTATCAATATGCCAGACAATATGTGACACCTTTTTCAAATAAAAAACAACCAAAAGAAATTCTTGGTGGACATTTACTGCTTGTGTTTGTTTTAGCTGACCCTGACAGAAATGTGTTGAGTGCAGAAAATGTCGTGATTGGGTAACCTTATAAAAAACAGTGTTGGCTGGTACTTCCTAAATGCAAAAACACATTTCACTACAAGTGCACTTGCAACTGCACTGAACCTGCACTTGTAGTGCAAAGAGGATTTGCCCTTAGGAAATAACCCCCATTTGTGCATAAAACAACAATTACATCACCCCAAAAGTGTTGTAGTGAGGAGACAATAATCCACACATTCTTGAGTAAGGCACTTTTTTATACCTGCACAATCACATGCGCATTTACCAAAGGTTTTTAAAACAAACCAACATGTTTGTTGTATAACAATGTTTGCAGTAGCATTATGAAAAATCAAAATATCCATTTCAGATAAAACAGGCCTGTGTAAAACCAACAAGAAAGCCAAAAAACTTGAACTTACAAAGTTCACATTAGGTAAAACCTGAAGGCTATATCAGACATCAGTATTTAGGAACTGGGTTTGATATAGCGTTCAGATGGGGGGAAATCACCCCTGGAAAAGCCAAATTTGGAAGATGCACACCAATTTACAAATGTCCACATGTGCTATCTGCCATCATGGGGGATCAAGGGACGTGTTTGGGGGGAGCAAGCCCTTCCTCAACGCTACTTTATAATTGAGGAAGGGGTTGCCCCCCCAAAACGCGTCCATTGATCTCCCGTGATGGCAGATAGCACATGTTGGCACACTGTGTGCATCCTCCAAATTTGGCTTTTCTAAACATTGAAAAAAGTTTGGTACGATAAAACAGGTGATTTTGTGGGGTTTAAATTCGCCCCAAAACATCAATGATGTTATTATTTTTTTTAATAACATCACTGATTTGTTGATGTATGTTTTGCAATTGGAGATTACACCCCATGATCTCCCCGATGAGTATCTGGGCACTTTCAGATGTAAAGCGTTCTGGATCCCTCACATCACGATCACCTAAAAAGAGATAAAGAACAAAAAAAAAGGTCTCAAAAATCTGCCACCATCCATCTCTTTTACCTGAGCCTGTGGTCGCAGACACTCACCTGTTGTGGTGCCAATCTCCACCAAGTCTTCTTCTTCCTCCTGCTCAGCTTCTTGGGTTGGTATTTCCCCTTCTTCCAGAGAGGGGGGGTCTCTGGTCTCCTGGGATGAGGGGTGTCCGAGTCTTTTCTCCCCTATGTAAAACAAAAATGGTATACTTAGCACACAGATATTTGATGGCAGAACTATAGAAATAGGAAACATTGCTTGGAAGTGGGGTACAATTGTCTATTTTAGCCGAGTTCCAAGATGTATATTTTTTATTGCCCTTTGTCAAGCTGCAATACTTTACCTGTTTGGTACAAGCTTCACAGATGGAGACCCCCCTATAGTATACACTGGAGCACCTGTGTGGCCCCCTAATAAAAATGGTGTTCTTGTGTCCCACACTAGTGCTCCAGTGTCCAGATGTGAAAACAGCTGCTCAGTGTCCTCTCCTTACACACAATCTAGTTTGCATTTCATTCTAGTAACAAACCCATCTACACAAACAAATATTTGGCATCCAAGTAGGCCCCCAAAAATGTGTGAAAATGCATATGGCCTAAACAATGGTGTTCTAGAGGCCGAAAGAAAAACGTTTGATACGAACGAATAATGTGCCCATGAACATTAAAGTTGACCTTTGGAAACGTTACAACTAATCAAAGCATATGGAGCAGAACGAACGTAATAAAGACAGAAAGAATAGGAACACAGCACAACTACTTACTTTTTTGCAGCACTCTCCGGATCTTTCGGTACTGCTCTGGCTCTCTCAACTTCAGGTCCGACCACCGCTTCCTGAGCTGATCTTTAGACCTTCGTACCCCGAAATTCCGCTCTAGACTCCTGACCACTTTCGCCATGATTTTGGCCTTTCGGATATTGGGGTTGGGGTAAGGCCCATATTTTCCGTCATAGTCGGACTTCCTCATGATGTCGACCATCTCCAACATCTCCCCAAACGACATATTTGTGGCCTTAATACGTCTCCTTCTGGATCGGGACGTGCCTGGATCCGCCCTTTCCTCCTCCTCCTCCTCCTCGTTGCTACAATTAGCCCGCACCTGCTGTATGTCCGCCATCATGATCTTCCCCCACTGCGCCGAACGAAAAGGGGCGGGGAATACACTAGAAAGAACGTCAGGGGCGGGCGGAGTTACACGCATGCGCAGTGTATATAAAGCGTAACACGCGTGCGTATTACGTTTGATCTGTGAGCGGAGGAAGGAGCATTGAACGCGGCGATCGTAAGAACGAAGGTAAGAGACAAACTTGGGCCTATACTGCTTCTATAGATTGAGGCCTATATTGTAACAAGATTAGGAGAGTTTGGTGTGACATTAGGCTTTGTCTTGTGTTGTGTCTTGCAGTGAACATGGATATGGTACTGAAAGATCAGGACTTCATTTCAGTCTTCATAGAGATGCTAAGGGAGCTGCCCTGTCTGTGGGAGATTAAACACCCCCATTACAAGAACCAAGCAAAGAGGAAGGCAGCACTGGAGCAATTGTGTGAAATTGTGAAGCAGGTGATCCCCACGGCAGACATCACTTTTTTAAAGATTTTCATTGGTGGCCTGAGGAGCACATATCTGAGGGAGCGCAATAAAGTCCTGGATTCACAGAGATCCGGAGCAGCAGATGACATCTATGTCCCCAGGATGTTGTACTACGACAGGCTGCACTTTCTGGCAGGCCAGACTGAACCCAGGTCATCACTCTCCAGTCTTCCTTCCACGCTTCCTTCCCCCCCGGCTGAGGCTTCTGACGCCCAACCTGGGCCTTCCAGGCAGCAACATGTGGAGGAGCCCAGATTGAGCCAGGTATAGCATTCCTCTAAATATTTCTGCTTGTCCAATCAATGATGTGAACTATATGTTAGTTGGGAGTACTAATTTATGATTGTGATTGATGATGCAAAAACTAAAACCATGTCCCTTTTTCATACACAGGGAAGTCTCAGCCAGGAGGTGGCCGGGCCGAGCCGGCTGGCTGATCTGCAGGTCCCTCCACCCCCCCTGGAAACAGAAAGTGGCAGTAGGAGGAGTACCCTAGAGGAGGCTGCTATCAGATTTTTTTGTAGGGCTACAGAGGTCCTGGGAGCACCACACACCAGGCAGGAGAACATTGCTGCATTCATAGCCTATAAAATGCAGAGGATGGAGGAGGGCCAAAAAGCCATGTGTGAGGCCCTCATATCAGAGGCTCTGGCGAAAGGTATGAGGGGCCAAATTACACCTCAAACACACCTTCGCGATGGTCCTCCTCCTGCAGGTCCTACTCCTCCTCCAGGTCCTACTCCTCCTCCTGCCACATCTCCAACTGCACAGCCACAGCCCGGAAGGAAGTGTGAAAGGAAGACCAGACAGTGAGGACCCTGGATCCAGTCTGGTCGGCCAAAAGATGCAGCCTCTTGTGGTACCACAGCCTGGGGACACTGATGTCATCTGCTGCTATCCGGATCTCTGTGAATCCCGGACCAGACTGCCCTCCCTTAGATATGGACTCCTCAGGCCACCAATTTTGATGTTGAAGAATTGATGTCTGCCGTGGGGGTCCCAGGCTTCACTAATTTCTCCTGTTGATCCAGTGTTGCCTTCCTCTTTGTTTGGTTCTGAGCCCTTAATAAAGGATTTTTGTTTTGAATTATACTCTCCTATGTGTTTTACTTCAAAAAGGACAGTTGGTTTGTGAGGATTCAGGTACATTTCAAATATACAATGTGAAATGAACAAGGGACACCAACAACAAAAAATCTCCTGGAGATTAAATAATAAAAGATATCAATGGTGTTGGGGTAACTTGCCACACAAGACACACACAAAAATATTCTGGAGTAAAAATAAAAATAACATTGAACAAAGATCAGCCTTGGAAAAAATCCAAACATTAAAGAAAAAAAAAGGCTTAAAAACAAAAAAAAAAACCATAAAAAATATAAAACTGTCAGATGTGACAACTAATAACAATATATTGAGGGAATCCCACTAAAAAAACACAAATAAAACTTTGTGAGAAGTGTGTGTGAATATGAGCAGCAAAACTACTTAATTCTTGTCACATTATAAAGAAGAAGAGAGTGCACTGTATTAAACCATTTTTTACATTGCAGCGTGACGAAAGTGCTGTATCCATTGCGAACGCTAAGTTTACCAGAACGAGCTGTCCCGTGTCGGAATTTCTTCTGAGCATGCGTGGCACTTTGTGCGTCGGAACAGGCCACACATGGTCGGAATTGACGCGATCGGATTTTGTTGTCGGAAAATTTTATCTCCTGCTGTCCAACTTTGTGTGTCGGAAAATCCGATGGAAAATGTCCGATGGCGCCCACACACGGTCGGAATTTCCGACAACACGCTCCGATCGGACAATGTCCATCGGAAAATCCGACCGTGTGTACGGGGCATATGGGTAGCTAGTTCCTCATTCAATCCCTGGGGAGACATAGAATTGAGCAGATAAATCCACATGGTCTCTCTCTTGCATAACAACATAAATCTTTCATTGTGCATGAGGGACCCCTTGGTTAAAGTGCCTTGAAAAAGTATTCACACCCCTTGAAATTTTCCACATTTTGTCATGTTACAACCAAAAACGTGAATGTGTTTTAATGGGATTTTATGTGATAGATCAACACAAAGTGACACATAATTGTGAAGTGGAGAGAAAACAATAAATAATTTCATTTCTTTTTTACAAATAAATATCTGAAAAGTGTGGCATGCATTTGTATTCAGCCCCATGAGTCAAAACTTTGTAGAACTACCTTTTGCTGCAATTACAGCTGCAAGTCTTTTTGGGTATGTGTCTACCAGCTTTGTACATCTAGAGAGTGAAATTTTTGCCAATTCTTCTTTGCAAAATAGCTCAAGCTCTGTCAAATTGGATGGAGAAAGTCTGGAATTTGACTGCGACATTCTAACACATGAATATGCTTTGATCTAAACCACTCCATTGTAGCTCTGGTTGTATGTTTAGGGTCATTGTCCTGCTGGAAGGTGAACCTCTGCCCCAGTCTCAAGTCTTTTGCAGAATCTAACAGGTTTTCTTCTAAGATTGCCCTGTATTTGGCTCCATCCATCTTCCCATCAACTCTGACCAGCTTCCCTGTCCCTGCTGATGAAAAACATCCCTACAACATGATGCCGCCACCACCATGTTTCACGGTGGGGATGGTGTGTTCAGGGTAATGTGGAGTGTTAATTTTCCGCCATATATAGCATTTTGCTTTTAGGCCAAAAAGTTCCATTTTGGTCTCATCTGACCAGAGCACCTTCTTCAACAGGTGTCCCCCACATGGTTTCTCACAAACTGCAAAGGGGACTTTTTATGACTTTCTTTCAACAATGGCTTTCTTCTTGTTACTCTTCCATAAAGGCCAGATTTGTGGAGTGCACGTCTAATAGTTGTCCTGTGTCCTATTGACAGATTCTCCCACCTGAACTGTGGATCTCTGCAGCCTCTCCAGAGTTACCATGCGCCTCTTGACTGCTTCTCTGATTAATGCTCTCCTTGCCCGGCCTGTCAGTTTAGGTGGACGGCTATGTCTTGGTAGGTTTGCAGTTGTGCCATACTCTTTCCATTTTTGGATGATGGATGAACAGTGCTCCATGAGATGTTCAAAGCTTGGGATATTTTTTTATAACCTAACCCTGCTTTAAACTTCTCAACAACTTTATCCCTAACCTATCTGGTGTGTTTCTTGGCCTTCGTGATGCTGTTTGTTCACTAGGGCTTTTTAGAACAGCTGTATTTAGACTGAGATTAAATTACACACAGGTGAACTCTATTTACTGATTTGGTTACTTCTGAAGACAATTGCTTCCACTAGATTTTATTTAGGGGTATCAGAGTAAAGGGGGCTGAATACAAATGCACACCACACTTTTCAGATATTTATTTGTAAAAAATGTTGAAAACCATTTATTGTTCTCCTTCCAATTATATGCCACTTTGTGTTGGTCTAAATCACAAATCACAATAAAATACATTTATGTTTTTGGTTGTAACATGCGAAAAATGTCAAGGGGTATGAATACTTTTTCAAGGCACTGTATATGCTCAATGGCCAAAACTATCAAAGCCCTGTAATTCTTCTCATGAAAAGTGAAAAAGAGGCGTGGGGCACTATGCTCATTTATTCCCTTTTTTTCATATTTAAATTTTATTTTATTTTCAGAAAGGAAAAAATTTCCACAAAAACCTACATAACAGAGGTAATAATAAAAGAACATCAAATCTATAATCATGTATGGAAAACATTTAGACCAACTCTGACCAACATATTCATAAATATATATCAATTGAATAATCAAAAATGTACCCCATCTCAACTGATCCTAAAATGCAACAATCCCCGGGAAAACCCCCATGGGTCAGGATAAAATTTTCCTTCCTTATACACATTTTTTCCTTCCAAAAAAAAAAGGGGGGGAGGAGAAGGCTAGGGGGAGGACAAGCGAGGACTCAGGAGCTAAAATAAAAGGTATGAAGACCGAATACACAAATTCAGTCAACTATGAGAGCCCTTCCCACCTCTGAATAGATAAATGCGTTCCATAAGGACCAGGTCTTCATGTATATCTCTCATTCCTCCTCCCTCCTGACCCACAGCCCTACTGAAGGGGCTGTGTCTGTTTACAGGTAAGAGGTATCCAGGATTTGGCCACATTCAAAAGGTGACAAAGAATTGATTTCTTATATATTTTGTCAGGGATTTTAGAAATGAGCAACAAGAAGAAAACCGGGTCTTCAGGAATATTATAATCAGTACATTTGTAATGTACTGGGTAAAGGGTAAATCTTCCGTACCTCTCCCCAAAAACCTTTTATTTTAGAACATTGCCAGAATATATGTAAAATGTCCCACATTCCTCCCTGCAGCGCCAACATTGATCAGAAGTGTTCAGGAAACACCTATGTAGAAGGGACAGAGTCCGACACCACTGAGAAAAAAATTAGAAGTTTGTTTCCTGTACTTTCGTGCAAGTTTAAGATTTTAATGTAAAATATATTATGTTGGTACATTGCCCTTTTGAAAAAGTTCTACCCAGGTCTACCTCCCATTTTCTCAAAAAGAATAACTGGTAATCTTCCGAGGGTAAAACCAGTAAAGAATACATCTTCGAGAGAGTATGGGAAAGTGGACCCTGCTAAATACAGTATTCTTCAAATGGAGACAAGCTGCTCTCAAAGATACTAGGGGTGGAAAAAGTATGTAAAAATGTCTGATTTGTGCAGCTCATCAGAAACCCAAATTATATAGCCCAGTAGCAGATGTCAAAGCCTGTAATGTGGGCCAAGACCTTAATATCACAAAATGAGAGGCCTGGTACCGTCCCAGATCAAGCAATGTACTAAAGGCTTCTTTCCACAAACCCTTTTTAAATGGACCTCCAATGTTCTCCCACTCTTGTGCGTAAAGTACGTATTGTTCTACCCACATAGAGTAGATTTCATGGACATTTCAAAACGTATATAACATATTGGGTCGAACAGGTAATGAATTGTCTAATTGAATAGATGTTCCCAGAGTTATCCGATACTGAGGGATGGCCGCCAACAAATCAATTCATCATGGGCAACGTCTGTCTGGGTAATGTCATCCACAGTTTATTCTTTCAAGACATGCCCTGTCAAATTGTCGCATTACCCGTTCTGAACAGTGCCCACACCACTACCATGTCAAAGAAAGACTTCGCAGTAAGGCCATCCAATGGTTCTACACACAAGATGATAACAAGTCCCTATATTTCTGGGATGATGTTGGCACTACAGTGTTCAATGTTCCTGTCAAGGAAGGAGAGGAATATCAGTACCTCCCATGTTTCGGCATGAACCATCCTCTCAAGCCACATCAGATCAGATCATCACATCAGATCAGATTGGTCGTTGATTCAAGTGCTCGATATTAAGGTGTTTTCATGAACTATGTCCAACAACAACCTTATAGAACTTAGGGCTCTTTCACACGGACGATCCGTATGTCCGTTTTTCATCCTTCCGTTTTCGGATGAAAAACGGACATACATGTATCCCTATGGAGTAGCGGATGTCAGCGGATGAACGCTGACATCCGACCCGCTCCAATCCGAAAAAGTGTAACGGAGGAAAACCCTACTTCTCCATCCGTTTTCGGATCGGATCGGGTGACGACGGATCCCCCATAGGGGAGAGCGGCGCTTTGACAGGTCCGTCGCTGCACAGTGTGCGGCGACAGACCTGTCATTTTCGGCGGAGCGATCCCCGCTGAGCAAGCGGGTGTTCACGGGGCGGATCATCACTGATCCGCCCCGTGTGGAAGAGCCCTTATGCTCTGCTTCAGACAAGAACGAGTTGCTGTTATGGTTGACATTCAGCAAATGTTCCAGTTTTATCGTTCAAGAAGACAACAGAAATGTTTTCAGGTTCCAATGGTATCCTAACAACGATGCCAGAGAGGAAGTCATAAAATACAGAATGAAGGTGCGTGTTTTTGGTTACAGCCCTTCTTCTGCTGTAGCAATTTATGGGCTGACAAGGACAGCTGAAGAAGGTTAAAAAGAATTCAGATCTCATGCGTGTGAATTTGTGCTGTAAACCTGTGACATGAAATGTGAACAAAGCATATCCCATTATAGTGTGTACTTGTCTCAATCCACATTACTAAGTGTCATTTCTATCTGCTGCCTTGCTCCTCTGCTATCTGCATGAGTCACTCATGACAGGTTTTCTGACAAGAGGTAAAAAGGTGACGGGGAGGGAGCTCCAGCACACAGCATGTGATTAACAGCCTCAGCTCTATTCCTGTGTGCTGTGTAAAGGGGGGTGTCCCTTCCCTCTAATCAGCTCTGAGAGTTCTTCTTACTAAGATCTGCAGAGTGTAACTTCAGCTCCCAACCCCCTGCTTTCTGAAAGCTCAGATAAGATGAATACATTCTGAACTTTGAACTGATATGGACAAAAAAAGGCTGTAGATAAACAGGTACCATACAAAAGGAAATGGCTGCACACCACGGCAGGTCCCAAATACTTTTATTAAATATCTTCAAACATGATACAAACCAGACACTGACAGGTTGCTAAAGGTTGACACGTTTCACAGAAATGCTGTGCTTAATCATAAGGATTAAGCACAGCATTTGCGTGAAACACATTTCTTTTTGTGTGCAGCCATTTCCCTTTGTATTGCGTAGTTGGCGGAGGCGAGCCAGGGCGGGTACCCACGTGTGGAGTCTATCAAGCTTATCTTTCTCACCTGGAGCGGCGTATCCTTCTCCTTTGTAAAACTTATGAAGAAGGCTTTGTTTCATCAATGTGTAAAAGAGGCTAGTCACTCTACTGGGTATACTGTATGCGCAGGTTTACAAGTACTTTTAGGCTTTCTACATTTTGCAAGATGTAATTTATTCAAGTCACTGTTTGCCCATTCTACTAAGACTGTAGGTTAAAAGCTATCTTGTCACAGCTGGATCAGGTATTGAGATCACACTTTCAATGCTTAGATTGGAGAGGCGGAACATCTACAGTAGCTATGTACAAATAATAAACTTAAAGGAATAGGCAAGGGGAAGTAGGACAAAGTGAAAGTCAGGCAGGAGTGAATTGAGAATAGAAGGTCAGAGCAGGTAACAACAGGTATAGGAGATGCATGTCAGACAAAACAAGCACACACACTGAGGCAGAAAACATATACCAGGGTGGTATTAATAGTCTCCCAGTAGTCAACCTCAGGTGGTGATCAATTAAACTTTGCAGACCACTGGGAGAAATGCTCTTAGGTGTTAGGGCACTTTCACACTGGGGCGGGTGGGCTTCGGCGGTAAAGCAACGCTATTTTTAGTGGCGCTTTACTGTCATTTTTGCGGTGCTTTTGGCCGCTAGCGGGGTGCTTTTAACCACTTCAATACAGGGCATTTTCACCCCCTTCCTGCCCAGGCCAATTTTCAGCTTTCAGCGCTGTAACAATTTGAATGACAATTGCGCGGTCATGCAACACTGTACCCAAATGAAATTTTTATATATTTTTTCCCTACAAATAGAGCTTTCTTTTGGTGGTATTTGATCACCTCTGTGATTTTTATTTTTTGCGCTATAAGTAAAAAAAGAGCGACAATTTTGAAAAAAACACAATATTTTTACTTTTTGCTATAATAAATATCCCAAATTTAAAAAACAAAATAAAACAAAACTTTTTTCCTCAGTTTAGGCTGATATGTAATCTTCTACATATTTTTGTTAAAAAAAAAAATCGCAATAAGTGTATATGGATTGGTTTGCACAAAAATTATAGCGCCTATAAAATAGGGGATAGATTTATGGCATTTTTCTTCTTTTTTTTTTACTAGTAATGGCGGTGATCTGCGATTTTTATTGTGACTGTGACATTGCAGTGGACGGATCGGATACTTTTTTGTGACCAGTGACACTTATACAGTGATCAGTGCTATAAATATGCACTGATTACTGTATAAATGTTACTGGCAGGGAAGGAATTAGCATAGGGGGTGATCAAGGGGTTAAATGTGTTACCTAAGGAGTGATTCTAACTGTGGGGGGAGGGGACTGACTAGTGGAGGAGACCGATCAGTGTTCTTTTATACACACGACCTGTCTCCTCTCCCTTGACAGGACGTGGATCTGTGTGTTTAAATACACACAGATCCACGTTCCTGTTCTGCCACCAGCAATTGCGGGTGGCCGGCGGGCATTGCGGCCGCCGGGCACGCACATCGGCTCCCGAGTGATGCGGCGGGGGGGCGCGCGCGCCCCCTATACCACCAGGAAGCCGAGGACGTCATGTGACGCCCGCCAAGGATGGGAGATCCCACCTGTGGATGTCATATGACTATGGGCGGAAAGGGAAGTGGTTAACCCCCGTTAACAGCCGAAAAAGGGTTAAAAGTGCCACTGCAGTGGCGCTTTGCCAGCGATGCCCATTGATTTCAATAGGCAGGGGCGCCATAGGAGCAGTGTATACACTGCTCCTAAAGTGCCTCAAAGATGCTGCTTGCAGGACTTTCTTTAGGATTTTAGTTATTTGGGTTTACGTGTACTTTTATACTTTATTCCAGGTAAATGAACCTGGTAATGCCAAAGGATTAATACATATTAATATATATGCTTTTCAGAAGGTGCTGTATTTTCCTACGCTATTTTTTACTCCCTTGCTTGCGCAGTTTAAGGCATTTAATTATGTCTCTTTACAGTTCCACCAATGACCTCAATTTACAACAGGAAAGACATTGATCGCCTCAAAATCTTAGAGACTAGCAGAAAGCATGACATTGGGTGTCATAGGAGATTTACCCGTCATTCAAGCTATCAGATAGAGAACAAAGTGCTAATAGTAAATAACCACATACAACATCTGAGGCATTTTAACTGCACTATAATATTGGCTAGTGGATTGTTTTGAAGAAGAGAACACACTCAGGATAACGGGAACAACCTAAAGTTTTTTTTGAAGAGGTATGAGCGTCAATAAGAAAGTTCGGGGCCACCTGTGCTTTGCCAAGGCCAATTCTAAGGGCATGCCTAACCTGTCCATCAAACAGTGGATGTTCAAGAGCTGTCCAAACACCCTGCTGTGTTTCAGAATAATGAGAGGAACCTGTCATGTTCTGAGACTTTAGTAATTCATAAGTCAGTACAGTAACCTGCATTTTATTAGACCTAACATAACTAGACTGCTGATGCAGCTACAAACACTAGAGCACCGTATTATGTTACTTCATCCACATAAAAATATAAACGAAACATTTTTGTGGTGTTGAAAAAATTACTATATCTTTCTAATGTCATAATTTTCTTAAAAGAATGTTGACATGGCATTTTTTTACAATAGTTGTTAAAAAAAAAATGAAAGAAAAAGGTATGGAACTCAAAAAGATGTCAATACCACCTCTCATAGGTCTGCCATCCCCATATATGCAAAGTCATCAAAAAGTTTAACATCAGGATCTTATATATAGCAAGCAACAACATTTTGAATATAAATGTCACTAAAACATGGGAAGGTATAGAATCTACAAGTATTGCAAAATAAAGAGAAAAGAAACACTTTAAATCCTTGTAAGTATTATCAGCATTTGAATACTAAAACACATTAAAATGCATATACATTGTAAAATTGGTCACATCAGTTTTCAGCACCAAAATCACACAGCTGTAAATTGAAGCAGCAAACTGATTATGCCAATCTGGTTCGAGAAGGAACTGACACTTTCAGCATCTTTCCCAAATAAGTGGTTACCACTCAAACAATATTAGAGCACAATTATTAAATTATTACAACAAAAATGTAATTACCATAACATAAGGTATAATAAATCCAATAAAGCTATTTAAATATAACTGACAATTTTAAGTACCCCCTAAAGTGATTTTTCAATTAGAGTGGAGTTTGTCTGGTAAGATAGCTATTGCCTTGGGAAATAGCTGCAAAACCTCCATGCAATGACACCTTACCCTTACCCTTCAGATGTTCCCTCCCTTACTGTTGCAGTCTCCATAATGTTAATTAATTACAAACAAAGCAGGAATAATCATGTTTGATACCTATAAAATCTCTCCAGTCACTTCTCCCTCTGTTGGGAAACACAAACTTTTGCGCCGGAATAAATGATGCTCTTTACTACCTTATATACCAAGAATATACAGCAAGTGCCCCAATTCATCAAGAATTCAACCTGGTTAATTCCGGAACAAATGTTGTTAGACCCTGAACCAACGTCATCCCTCTAGGCCCACTTCAGATTTTGCAACTAAGAACTAGACCAAAATACTTGCGTTTTTTTAATGATCATCCATTAGCAGCAAATATTAGGAATCCAGTTACAAAATATTTACCTGTTGGTATCGAACACCTGCCCAACTAAACACCATCTACCTTACGCTGTCTAAAATCCTCTAAAATCTGTTGGAGGTCTTGCACCTAGGGATATGTTACACCTTTTCTGGTCATGTCCCATATTGCCCACATTTTGGACACAAGTCATATAATAATTTAAAACTTTACTTTCTTCCCCAGCACAATACATTTAAAGCGGTAGGAAACTCGCTTTGTTATTTCTAACTACAGGTAAGCCTATAATAAGGCTTACCTGTAGATAAAAATAGGACTTCTTATAACAGCTTACCTGTAAAATCCTTTTCTTGGAGTACATCACAGGACACAGAGCCTCAGTCTTATATAGAGCCTCAGAGCACACAGAGCCTCAGCCTTATACAGGCACCACTACGTGATGGACACTGGCACACCCTAGACAGGAAGTTTAGCCCCCTATATAACCCCTCCCCTAAGTGGGAGTACCTCAGTTTTGTAGCAAAGCAATACGTGTGTAATACATATCCCCAAAAAAGAGGGGCGGGAGCTCTGTGTCCTGTGATATATTCCAAGAAAAGGATTTTACAGGTAAGCTGTTATAAAAAAAATCCTATTTTCCTTATCGTACATCACAGGACACAGAGCCTCAGTATTTACTGATGGGATGTCCCAGAGCAATGCCACCTGAGGGGAGGAGACACAAACAAAAGTAGGGAGTAATCAGACCTGAGGACCCTGTACCGCTGCCTGCAGCACACTGCGCCCGAAGGTGATATCCTCATGCATTTTCACATCCACCTGATAGAATCTGATGAATGTATGGGCTGAAGACCAAGTTGCGGCCTTACAGATTTGAGCCATGGAGGCCTGGTGATGCACTGCCCACGAACCACTTACAGTCCTGGTGGAGTGTGCTTTGATTTGAAAAGGTGGAACTTTCCCCTTTAAACCATAAGCTTGAAAAATTACCTGTCGAATCCATTTAGCAATGGTGGATTTCGATGCTGCCTGTCCTATCTTAGGACCTTCAGGCAACACAAACAAAACATCCGTTTTGCGAAACTGAGCAGTCGCTTCCAAATAGGTTTTGACCGCTCTCACTACATCCAGAGAATGTAGTGACTTCTCCTCCTTAGAACAGGGATCTGGAAAGAATGAAGGCAGAACAATATCCTGGTTTAGATAAAAATCTGAAACCACCTTCGGAAGAAAACTAGGATGAGGACGCAATACTACTCTATCCTTATGAAAAATTAAATATGGCTCTTTACAAGAAAGAGACGCCAATTCTGATACCCGTATTGCAGAAGAAATGAAAAATTAGCTTCCTTGTCAAAAGGACGAAAGGAATATGTATCGGCTCAAAAGGCTGTTTCTGTAATGCCGACAGATTAAGCCAACAGATTAAGCCGCGTTACCCCCTGTATAAAGCTTTGGACCAAAGAATGTGAAGCAAGCGGATGTTGAAACAATACCGACAAGGCTGATACCTGGCCCTTGATAGTACTCAAGGCCAGCTTCATTTCTAACCCCATTTGCAGAAAAGCAAGGATTCTCCCTATGACATACTTTCTGGGATGCCAACCCCTGGATTCACACCAGGAGACATATGCCTTCCAGGCCCTATAATAAATAACTCTGGAAGCTGGCTTCCTTGCATTAATCAAGGTAGAAATTACTGGGCCTGAAAGCCCACAACTCTTCAGAATGTGGGTTTCAATAGCCAAACTGTTAAATTTAGCGTTTGTAAGGTAGGATAGAAGACTGGTCCCTGCGATAGCAGGTCTGGATGTGGTGGTAGGGTCCATGGGGACCCTACCACCATCTTCACTATTTCTGCATACCAAGATCTTCTGGGCCACTAGAAGCACCGACTTCTTTTCCTGCTAGATCCTGCGAAGAAGTCATGGTAGCAGCAGAATAGGAGGGAATGCATAAATCAGTGAGAACTGATGCCACGGGGGTCACCAATGCATCTGTCCCACATGCAAGTGGATCCCTTGTTCTTGACACGAAGTTGTCGATCTTGTTGTTGAACCTGGACGCAAATAGATCTACATCCGGGATCCCCCATCTTTGGCATATTGCCAGGAAGATGTCGGGGTGAAGAGACCATTCCCCTGGGAACAACTGCCGGTGACTTAAGTAGTCCGTCTGCCAGTTCTCTACCCCTGGAATGAAGATTGTCGATATGTGTGGCACCTGCTTTTCTGCGCAGATTAGGATCTGGTTTACCTCTCCCCAGGCTGCACGACTCCTGGTGCCCCCTTGGTGATTGATATAAGCCACTGCTGTTGCATTGTCGGATTGGATCCTGACAGGACAACCCTGCAACCTGAATGTCCAGGTTTTTAGGGCCAGGTACGCCGCACTAATCTCCAGAATATTGATGGGTAAGGTCTTCTTGATCCTGGACCATTTCCCTTGGACAGTCGCCTCTTCTAGAACGGCTCCCCAACCCGAAAGGCTGGCATTTGTTATTACCACCTTCCAGGTGACTGGTAGAAAGGATTTCCCTTTCCGCAGATTCTCCGGTACCAACCACCAAGTGAGGCTCCGGCGCACTATTGGTGACAAGCGCATTGGAAAATCTAGCGCCTGGACCTTCTTGTTCCAGGCAGATAGGATACTGTTTTGCAACAGTCTTGAATGAAACTGAGCATAGGGAACCGCTTCAAACGAAGCCACCATCTTTCCCAACAATCTCATACAAAGGTGAATAGAAGGGCTCTTCTTTGCCCTGACTAGCTGAACCAGCTCCTTTATTGATTTTTGCCTGGGGTAAAAACACCCTTTTTTGGGTTGTATCTATGATTAGACCCAAGTACTCTAGTCTTCTTACTGGTTTTAAAGAAGACTTCTCTAGGTTGAGAACCCAACCTAGGTATTCCAGGTAGTTGACTACTGACTAAGCCTTGGTCTAAACGGGCTACTGACCGGTCTATTAAGAGCAGGTCATCTAGGTACGCTATAACCGTTATACAGTGGGCCCTTAATCTGGCCAGAGGAGGAGCCAGGACCTTTCTGAACACCCGAGGTGCAGTAGCTAGACCGAAAGGTAGATATTTCTGATGAGCGGGGAAAATAGGTACATGCAGGTAAGCATCCTTGATGTCTATTGATGCCAGAAGTTCTCCTGGCAGGTAGGATGGAGACTACTGATCGGATTGATTCCATGCGAAAAGATTGAATCTTTATGAACCAATTTAGATCCTTGAGATCCAAGATGGGTCCGACATCTCCATTTGGCTTTGGCACCATGAAAAGGTTTGAATAAAAGCCCAACCCCTGCTCTTGCATGGGAACTGCCATGATTACTTTTTGCGACAGAAGTCGATCCAACGCTTGGAAGAGAGACTTCTTTTTCTCAGGGTCTTTGGGGACATTTGATCTGAGGAAACGAGGAGATGGGAAATCTCGGAACTCTAGTTTGTAACCTAGAGTTATTGTGGAGATCACCCATCTGTCCTGAAAATCCTCCTGCCAGACCCTTGAGAACTGTAGCAGTCTTCCCCCCACTCGAACGAGCAGTGGCGCCCCTTCATAAAGAGGCTTTTGCGTTCTGTCTTGTAGATTTCCTCCCCCGGGATTTCTTTTGTCCTTGGGGTTGACTGAGTTTTTCCTCCTGAACCTGACGGTGGAGGCCGTCGCGCCTGCCTGGGAGCTGATGCCCCTGGCACTGGAGAAAGAGTCCTTTTAAATGAGGGACGTTTACTCCGTTTCTTAACTGGCAAAAGGGTACTTTTCCCACTTGATATCTTTTGTATATATCTGTCCAAATAAACCCCAAACAGCCTTTCACCGTGGAAATGGAACCCAGCCAAGAGCTTTTTTGCAAGGTGCTTCGGCTGACCAATTTTTCAACCACAAGATTCTACACATATGCACCAACCCAAGCGTAAGACGAGAGGTATGAAGGATAGAATCTCTGATTGCGTCAACCACAAAACACAAGGCAGCTCGGCTAATTCTTGGGCCTGCTGTTCAGGGAAAACCTTGAGCATCTGTTTCAAGTGATCTCTTAAGGATTGACATACCCCAATTGCCATCACTGCAGGTTGAGCTACTGACCCTGCCAAGGCAAAAATGTTTTTCAACAGGAATTCCTTTTTTTTATCAGTTGGTTTCCTAAGCACTTGAGCGTTGTCAACAGGACAAGTCAAATTTTTGTTCACAGAGGAGATAGCGGCGTCAATTGACGGAATACCCCACATCTTTGTGAACTTTTCCTCCATAGGATAAAGAGTTAAAAACTTTTTAGGAGGGAAAAAATGTTTATCTGGGTGATCCCACTCAGAATAAATAAGCTTTTCCAGCAGGAAAAAAAGCATGTGCAGCTTGAGGAGGCTTAAGTGAACCCAAACTAGACTAAACTAGGGTTTTTCAATCGGCTCGGTTACGGGCAACTTAAATGTGGAGCAGACCCTTTCAGAAAGAGATTGCACCAGCAATTTCTCAGCCTGTGAAGCCGCAGCAGGTCCTTCCCCACTAGATTCCTCAGAAGAGGAGTCATCCTCATCCCGATCTCCAGAAGGGGAATCATCTCCCCTTTCCCAGAGTTCCTCTGTTTGAGGGTCATGGGTAGAAGGGAACCTAATGCGCTTTCTTCCCCTTAGTGAAGATGCAATCATGGCCATCAATCTTTCCTCTAATCCACTTATTTGAAAATGTTCAGGTGTTTTAAATAGCCCTGCAGGAGGCATTGGATGACCGTCTGCTGTCACTTATTCATCGCTTCCGGACGAGATCCATTCACTGAAAGGACAACATCCAAAGTGGAGGTCTTCATGCCTTTTATTAAGGGCTGTCTGGTAAGCCTTTAATCTTTCTATGGTGATGGGTGTCTATTGCGGTGGAAGTCACGGATTCATCTATACAGCGAATTCACTAATTTGTACTTATGGACACTATATGACTTATGAATACAAAGCACGTTAATATTTAGTGTGATAGAAGTTTGCGGTGGGGATAGCCGCGCATCTATTTTCACAGGAATTTTTTCAACACCCCAGCTTGTCATTATATTGGAATATGTATGGACAATATGTATGATTTTGATTTATTTTACCACTAGTGAATCACTGTGCACTGCGGTTTCTTCTTTTTTAAAGTTTGTTGTATATCCAGCACTGCACTTTTCTTTATATATACTTAGTGGTGCCCTCTATCAGGGTTATAGTGTCCAGCTGCAGGATACCTTTTCACAGGTTTTATATTCACATTTTTCATCTTTGCACACCTAGCGCAAATTTTTCCTTTAGAATTATTTCTAAAAAGAAAAACATTACAGGCAGAACCTTGTTTCTTAGGACAATTTGGCCTAGAAAAGCACTTTGAATGGATCCAGTTGCGTGGCTTTCCCCAGAAGGAATATTCCAGTGGAGCTCAGCACAACACATCTTTACTCGTTACCAACACCTAAGACACTGGCGAAAAAACTGAGTTACTCCGAGTTAGGGGAGGGGTTATATAGGGGGCTAAACTTCCTGTCTAGGGTGTGCCAGTGTCCATCACCTAGTGGTGCCTATATAACCATCAGTAAATACTGAGGCTCTGTGTCCTGTGATGTACGATAAAGAAATGAATATCTCCTAATTGTGCACCATTTAGGAGATATTTACCCTGCATGCAGCCACTGACATCACCGGTACATGCCAGACCTTCAGAGCTTCTTGCCGGAACCGAGGGCTCCTGAGCACATGTGCGGAAGTGACGTCATCACTTCTAGCGCTGGAGCCCACAAACCCGAAAGAAAGGCCAGGGGAAGATGCCGGCCCTCTCATCGGTGACCGGGCCCCGCTGGAAGAGCTTTGTTCTAAGGTACGTATTTCATAATGTGCTAGTATGTGATGAATACTAGCACATTATGGCATTGTCTTATACTTGTTTATTTCTTTTTTCTGCACCAGTTTACTACCTCTTTAAAGCATACAAAAAAAATCAGTAATTTTACACTTGATCAATGAAAGTACACTTTATCAATGCTGCACACGCTTGTATTCTAACGCTGTGGAAACCTTCTTCTCCTCCAACCACCCAACAATGGTTATGCCAGGTAGAGGACATCAAACTTAAGGAACATTTGACAAGCTCTCTTAAAGGCTCAAATGCCAAATTCACAATTGAAAAGAAAATAAACATCAACCCTCTACTCCTTAGAGAGCTGTAACTCCCTTAAAGGTCTACACCGTGGGACCCTGCTTTATAATTTATTCCTTGGTATATATACAGTAGCATTTTTTTTTTACCTACCCACCCCAATCCCTTTTTTTACTCCTGTCCCCCTAGACTTTACCGCCTTCCATATTTCCCTCTATGCTTGCCACAGCTCCTTCCCAACTTTCCCCAAACTGGTAGTTGTCCTCCTGCCCCCCTAGAAACTGAATGGGAAAATTTTTGTATCAGGCATTAATGTACACCACCTAATCCAAACCTGGTCCAGCGCAATGGATGCCTTAACCACTAGTCTCTTATGTCCTTGTAGAAGTCAATTTGTTAATGGAATAATAACATAGAATAATAAATAAACCGTGAAAGATTCACAAATTGACCATGAGGGGCTCACAAGCTGCGAGATGTAGGATCAGACAATTCAATTGTATAGGCAATTGATAGTGCTGAGGGGCCTGGGATCCGCCTGTATTATTCCCAGCCAATAGTAATGTCAGATCCAATCTATAATCACCTCATAAGTGGTGAAAAAGTGTATTGAATTGAATAAAAGCATAAGTAGTACATAACCAAGAAGATATATGACAAGGTAAATTAAACAGCCAGCTGTACAGGGGTAAAAAGACAGACCTGGATGGATGTATCTTCTCACCCCTCTCTTGGCCAAGGAGCTGGGTGATAGCAGGGGCTGTCAGGCCAATGGTGATTCCGAGGTGAACAGAAGCGACACACTTCTCCTGACTTCAAGAAACCCCCAGGTACCCATAAGCGGGGACACTTCAACTCACCTGCTCCTGATTAAGAGCACTCCACGGACTGCAGAACCACGAGCTGTTGTCCTTTTCACCCTCGCACATGCTCTGATAATTACTCCCTATTAGCTGAAGAGGTTCCACCCTCATTTTCCAGGCTCTGGATGCTCGGCCTCCACGGTCGAAGGCCAATTGGACCTTTTATTACTCCCCCTACTTCCACAACATGATACCAGTTGATAAACCTGTCCCTTGGGTCCAACTATATTCTAAACCACCTCACCCACCCCTATCTACCCTGATCTCTTCCCTCTTCCTTACCCCATCCCTTGCCTCCCTCATCTACCCTAACCATTCTCCCACCCCTGACCACTAGTTGAAACTTTTTTTTTAAAAAGGCCCATACGGGCCCCAGGAGCACTTCCTCTAATCAACACCCACACCTCACACCATCTGTTAGACCCTCTGGCTCAACCTACCTATGGTGCAAACCTCTGGGTCCCCCACTGGCACCCACAATCCCCCCCCCACCCCACCCACCATTGGTGTGATTTTTGCTCCTGGTCTTCATATAGGCCTAACAGGCCTAATATATACAAATGACATACAGACTGTTTTTCATGTTCATTTGCAGGCTTATTAGCTATGGTTAAACTATGTTACCCACTCCTTCACGTTTGTCCCAATTGGGACACGTTTATTATGGACTTATTGGTCCAACAGTTCCTTTCTTCCCACCCTTCCAGTATCAAGTTACTCTTATGTTTATAATAATCTGTAGTTCCATGGTTGATTAACGAATGCTCTTCCTTGCTCCAGCTCATCTTTATAATTTCACATAGACACCCACAACGCACGAGTACTCACTACTATTGAACAAATTATCTACCCCGGTCAATAACCATGTTAGGGGTTTCTCTTGGAAATATCTCCACCCTGTTATTCCTATTTCTGGGCCTCACCTACACTGATCTTTACATCCACATTGATGTACTTAACGCCAGTTGGCCGTAGTGACCACTGAGGAAGGTCACTGCTCCCCCCACTTTGTCCGCGAATGCCACGCTCTGGAAACATTGCGAACTACACTCGGTCCTCTGAAAGAGAAATCCTTTTTCTCTCTCTAAGGACACCCACCTTACCACTCATATTATGTTTGCTCCTAAGCAACTCTGCTTCCCTTTACTTTCCTCGATCCTCTCTCTGCCTAACCCTCCTGCTTCTTCTCACCTCTCCTTTCTTCCCACCCCCGGGGGGGCACCTGTGGTCATCTAACCTATGCATTACATAGCTGAGATAGCATTCACTACCCTCACCAATGCCCCCCTTGAATGTGCTCTCCCTTAACGCCCAAGGGCTCAACTCCTCTAACAAAAGAACCAAAGCTTTTCGTACCCTCGCCTTCACTAAGGCACATATTGCCTGCCTGCAGGAAACACACTTCACAACTCAATCTACCCCTAAATTCTTCAGCAACTCCTACCCCCGAGTATATACCTCATCTGCATCTTCCAAAGCAAAAAGGGGTCCTCATAGCTTTCCACCGCTCATCCCCTTTTACTCTCCTGGTGGAGATCAAGGACCCTGAAGGACGCTACCTGATTCTCACAGGCTCCCTCTTAGACAGTGAAATAACCATTATTTCTTACTACACACCCAACAAGAACCCAACTCCCTTCCTCTCCCATCTGCTAACGACCATAGATGCCCACAAGCTTTATACCCATTTTTAGACCCCAACCCACAAGATTGACCTTCCAGCAAGTTCTAAACCACCACTCCCTCCTAGACTCTTGGCGAGAATGCAATCCAGCCGGATGTCAATACACACACTACTCCCACCCCCACAAACTCTTTTCCCGAATTGATCATATCTTTCTCACAATAGGCTACTTACCCCTACTTCTATCCTCGATTATCCTACCAATTCCATGGTCAGACCACAACGTGGTTCTTACCACCCTGTCATCTCTTATACCTAACCCAAACAGCAGATCTTGGTGCATAAACAACACCATTTTGGCACACCCAGAACACCACTTTGAATTAGAATGGGCTCTCAAAGACTACCTTACCCACAATCCTACAGATGAGATCACTCCACTGACCCCATGGGAAGCCCATAAGCCAGTCATTAGAGGGACCTGCATCAGTCAGGCTACCCACATACGTAAGGTGAAACGTCTACTCCAAAAACACCTTGAAGTTACATTCTACACACCATCGGCCACATTTCAAAATCACCCCTCTCTGGCAACTAGACGGGACCTGGATGAAGCTGGACTCGACCTCGATCTATTTCTCAAGGAATCAGCTCAGAAAACCCTGCTCAAATCTCAACATAAATTTTATACTAAGACGAATAAACCAGATACGTTTCTCGCCCTTGCCCTCCGTAAAGCATACCATACCCACAAACCTGTACGCCTAAAACTCTCACGTGATACATATTCTAGCAATCCTCCCAAAAAATACTACGCAAATTCAGTCGTAGAATAACTGACCTATATACAGCCCCAGCACGTTAGACCAGAGTAGAGCCAAAACCCTTTTCTCTCAAATCAACCTCCCCATACTCTCAACCCCTAACTCCGAGAACTTGGATAAACCCATCACACCCTTGGAAATCCTAACGGCTATCAAAGCTCTCAAACCTAACAAGCGCCCGGGCTCTAATGGCTTATCAAACACATACTATAATAAATTTGCCAAACTTCTAGCACCTATGCTAGAGAAGGTGCTAAACTCAATCTTAGATGGTCATTCGCTCTGGGCAGAGACCTTGACAGCAAGTATTTTAATGATCCCCAAACCACACTCCGATTATACAGCATGGTCCAACTCTAGACCTATCTTGGTCCTTAACTTAGATATAAAAATATTGGCAAAAATTCTCTCTAGCCACCTGAACCTAACCATAGGCACTCTGAGCCAAAGAGATCAGGTGGGCTTTATTCCCTCCCACCAAGCAGGTGATCGCATCCGCCAGGCGATACTCCTAGCCCACACTATGTACTCGTCAAATACCCCCTCAACATCCGCAAATCCTTTGATACAGTCTCATGGCCTTACCTTCAGTTTGTCCTACATAGAAAGGGCTCTGCAGCACACTTTCTTTCCTGGGTCTCCTCACTCTACACCAATCTCAAAGCCTACGTTCAATACACCGGATGTAAATCGGATCTCTTCCCCATTACTAGAGGCACTCGCCAGGGTTGTCCACTTTAACCCTTGCCCTAGCTATAGAGCCTTTAGCGCTCCTAAACCGGTCTGACCCCAACAGCAAAGGCGTTGAATTGGGGAACACCCAACACAAGCTCTGCCTCTTCGCAGATGACGTCCTGCTATTCATGACGTCCCCGTTCATCTCTGCTCCTAATCTACTTCAGGTCCTAGACCATTTTGGCAGTATCAGGCCTGCAAGTCAATCCCCACAAATTGACAACGCTCAATGTCTGACTCCCACCCCCCTTCAGCACCAATTGCGCAAAGTACTCCCGTTTACATGGTCTTCTCACCATATTCCCTTTCTTGGAATCAAACTAACTACTAACCCCTCCGACCTATACTCAGCAAACTACCCCCCAATACTCTCGTATCTCACTACACTCCTATCCACATGGTCCTCTATACCTCTTGCGTGGCTAGGACGAATAACGGCGATAAAAATGACTGTCCTACCTAAAATACTCTACTTATTTAGTGCCCTCCCTATACAGGTCCCAGCTCATTTTCTGCCCATTGTACAGCGCCAAATCTCTGCCTTTGTCTGGAGAAAATTGAAACCCTGTATCCCAAAGGCGACACTTTACATTCCTAAATTGCAAGGTGTATTAGGGTTGACCAACCTAAGGGCATACTACCAAGCAAACAATAGCGATAGCCTGGAAAACCCCTACCCTCTGTGTCCTAGCAGCCCAAAACAGAATAACACAAGCTATGATTCATTCATCAAAATAGATGCTGTACTGCTGGATAAGATCCCTAATTATGAAAGTGCCCATTATTTCCACCCATCAGTGCCCATCACTGCCAGCTATCAGTGCCCATCATTGCCAGCTATTAGTGCCACCTACCAGTGCCACCTATTAGTGCCACTTCTCAGTGCCCACCAGTGCCACTTATCAATGCCCTTCAGTGCCACCCATCAGGGCCACCTCTCAGTGCACACCAGTGCCGCCTAACAGTGCCCACCAGTGCCACCTATCAGTGTCCACCAGTGCCGCCTTATCGGTGCCCATAAATGCAGCCCATCGGTGCTCATCACTGCAGCCCATCTGTGCAGCCTATCGATGCCCATCAGTGCAGTCTCATCAGAGTACTTCAATGAAGGAGAAAAATTATCTGTTTGCAAAATTTTAAAACAAAATATAAAAAAATATATATATAATTTTTTTAAATTCATTTTTTTAAAAAATGTTTTAACAAAAAATAAAACCCGCAGAGGTGATCAAATACCACCAAAAGAAAGCTCTATTTGTGGGGAAAAATGATAAAAATTTCATTTGGGTACAGTGTTGTATGACCACGCAATTGTCATTCAAAGTGCATCAGCGCTGAAAGCTGAAAATTGGTCTGGACAGGAGGGGGGGTTTAAGTAAGCAAGTGGTTAAAAAAGTATTCATACCCCTTGAAATTTTCCACATTTTGTCATGTTACAACCAAAAACGTAAATGTATTTTATTGGAATTTTATGTGATAGACCAACACAAAGTGGCACATAATAGTGAAGTGGAAGGAAAATGATAAATGGTTTTCATTTTTTTTTTTACAAATAAATATGTGAAAAGTGGGGTGTATACACTTTTGTGAGAAACTGTGTATGTATATATTTATATACAGTGCCTTGAAAAAAAAGTATTCATAAAGAAAATGATAAATGGTTTTCAATTTTTTTACAAATAAATATGTGAAAAGTGTGGCGTGCACAGCCCCAGTCAATACTTTGAAGAACCACCTTTCTTTGCAATTACAGCTGCGCATCTTTTTGGGTATGTCTCTACCAGCTTTGCACATGTAGAGAGTGAAATATTTGCCCATTCTTCTTTGCAAAATAGCTCAAGCTCTCTCATATTGGATGCAGAGCATCTGTGAACAGCGATTTTCAAGTCTTGCAAAAGATTCTAAATTGGATTTAGGTCTGGACTTTGACTGGGCCATTCTAACACATGAACATGCTTTGACATAAACCATTCCTTTGTAGCTCTGGCTGTATGTTTAGGGTCGTTGTCCTGCTGGAAGGTGAACCTCTGCCCCAGTCTCAATTTTTTTGCAGACTCTAATGCCCTGTACACACAACCAGTTTTGCCGTCGGAATAAACTCCGAAGGTTTCTCCGACGGAATTCCGCTCAAGCGGTCTTGCCTACACACGGTCACACCAAAGTCCGACCGTCCAGAACGCGGTGATGTACAACACGTACGACGGGACTAGAAAAAGGAAGTGCAATAGCCAGTAGCCAATAGCTTCTGTCTCGTACTTGCTTCAGAGCATGCATCATTTTTGGTCCGTAGGAATAGCAGATGAGCGGGTTTCCTGATAGGAATTGGTTCCGTCGGAAATATTTAGAACATGTTAATTTCTAGGTCCGTCAGAATTTTCGAAAAAAAAAAAAAAGTCCAATGAGGCATACACGCGATCGGAATAAACAATGAAAAGCTTCCGTCTGACTTTTTTTGTCGGACATTCCGCTCGTGTGTACGCGGCATAACAGGTTTTCTTCTAAGATTGCCCTGTATTTGGCTCCATCCATCTTCCCATTAACTCTGACCAGCTTCCCTGTCCCTACTGATGAAAAACATCCCTACAACATGATGCCGCCGCCACCACCATGTTTCACGGTGGGGATGGTGTGTTCAGGGTGATGTGCAGTGTTAGTTTTGCACCACACATAGCCTTTTGCTTTTAGGCCAAAAAGTTCAAATTCGGTCTCATCTGACCAGAGCACCTTTTTCCACATGTTTGCTGCGTCTCCCACATGGCGTCTCGCAAACTGCAAACGGGACATCTTATGGCTGTTTTTCAACAATGACTTTCTTCTTGCCCCTTTTATATAAAGACCAGATTTGTGGTGTGCAGTTGTTCTGTGGACAGATTCTCCCACCTGAGCTGTGGATCTCTGCAGCTCCTCCAGAGTTACCAAGGGCCTCTTGGCTGCTTCT
Source organism: Aquarana catesbeiana (assembly GCF_042186555.1). NCBI lineage: Eukaryota > Metazoa > Chordata > Amphibia > Anura > Ranidae > Aquarana > Aquarana catesbeiana. The sequence goes on from NC_133334.1 coordinate 107,336,429, forward strand.
CTGATTAATGCTCTCTTTGTCCGGCCTGTCAGTTTAGGCGGACGGCCATATTTTGGTAGGTTTGTAGTTGTGCCATACTCTTTCTATTTTCAGATGATGGATTGAACAGTGCTCCATGAGATGTTCAAAGCTTGGGATATTTTCTTATAACTTAACCCTGCTTTATGTGTCCACAACTTTATCTCTGACCTGTCTTGTGTGTTCCTTGGCCTTCATGATGCTGTTTGTTCACTAAGGTTCTCTAAGAAACCTCTGAGGGCTTCACAGAACAGCTGTATTTATACTGAGATTAAGTTACACACAGGTGAACTCTATTTACTAATTAGGTGACTTCTGAAGGCCATTGGTTCCACTAGATTTTAGTTAGGGGTATCAGAGTAAAGGGGGCTGAATACAAATGCACACCACACTTTTCACATATTTATTTGTAAAAAAATTGAAAACCATTTATCATTTTCCTTATGAATACTTTTGTCAAGGCACTGTATATAAATATATACATACACAGTTTCTCACAAAAGTGTATACACCGCTCGCATTTTCATAAATATTTTATTATATCTTTTCATGTGACAACACTGAAGAAATTACACTTTGTTACAATGTAAAGTAGTGAGTTTACAGCTTGTATAACAGTGTAAATATGTAAATATGCTGTCCCCTCAAAATAACTCAACACACAGCAATTAATGTCTAAACCACTGGCAACAAAAGTGAGTACACCCCTAAGTGAAAATGTCTAAATTGGGCCCAATTAGCCATTTTCCCTCCCCGAGGTCAGGTGACTCGTTAGTGTTACAAGGTCTCAGGTGTGAATGAGGAGCAGGTGTGTTAAATTTGGTGTTATCGCTCTCACTCTCTCATACTGGTCACTGGAAGCTCAACATGGTACCTCATGGCAAAAAACTCTTTGAGGATCTGAAAAAAAGAATTGTTGCTCTACATAAAGATGGCCTAGGCTATAAGAAGATTACCAAGACCCTGAAACTGAGCTGCAGCACGGTGGCCAAGACCATACAGCGGTTTAACACGACAGAACAGGCCTCGCCATGGTTGACCAAAGAAGTTGAGTGCACCTGCTCAGCTCATATCCAGAGGTTGTCTTTGGGAAATAGACGTATGAGTGCTGCCAGCATTGCTGCAGAGGTTGAGGGGGTGGGGGGTCAGCCTGTCAGTGCTCAGACCATATGCCACACACTGCATCAAATTGGCCTGCATGGCTGTTGTCCCAGAAGGAAGCCTCTTCTAAAGATGATGCACAAGAAAGCCCGCAAACAGTTTGCTGAAGACAAGCAGACTAAGGACATGACATGGATTACTGAAACCATGTCCTGTGGTCTGATGAGACAAAGATAAACGTATTTGGTTCAGATGGTGTCAAGCATGTGGGGCGGCCACCAGGTGAGGAGTACCAAAACAAGTGTGTCTTGCCTAAAGTCAAGCATGGTGGTGGGAGTGTCATGGTCTGGGACTGCATGAGTGCTGCCAGCACTGGGGAGCAACAGTTTGAGGGAACCATGAATGCCAACATGTACTGTGACATACTGAAACAGAGCATGATCCCCTCCCTTCGGAGACTGGGCCGCAGGGCAGCATTCCAACATGATAATGACCCCAAACACACCTTCAAGACAACCACTGCCTTGCTAAAGAAGCTGAGAGTAAAGGTGATGGACTGACCAAGCATGTCTCCAGACCTAAACCCTATTGAGCATCTTGAAAAATATTGGAAAGGAGGAAAAAAAGGGAAAAATTCAGGAGCACCTCGTCCCAGAAAATAATTTTAGAAAAAATATGGGCTTTGAGGCCATAGAATGGCCCCAGGGACTTTTAAATGGTGCTGGGGTCAATGAGGTAGAGAATGTAAGATAAAACAATTCTTTTATTTAACAATGTTTAAAAAAACAGACATTGACCTAAGACAAACATTTAGAAATAGATTTACAAAGTAAATACAAAATACAAAAATTTCATGGATACAGAGATTAATACCACTCTCTCAACATGTTTCGCTTTCCTAAGCTTCTTCAGGAGATATATTGTGGTATTATGATCAGCTATAAAAGTAAAAAAGATATATGTAAAGATAAGAATTACATGTCTGCTAATAAATTTCGAATCATAAATTGTTATTGGTTTAGTCATAACGGGGAAAACAATTAATAATAAAAATATATATACAGATAAATCAAAAAAATATATATATGTACATACATGTATGACAATTAATAATGAAAAAAAAAAAAAATAATAATTACAAACACCACATACAGTGGCTTGCAAAAGTATTCGGCCCCCTTGAACTTTTCAACCTTTTGCCACATTTCAGGCTTCAAACATAAAGATATAAAATTTTAATTTTTTGCGAAGAATCACCAACAAGTGGAACACAATTGTGAAGTGGAACGAAATCTATTGGATATTTTAAACTTTTTTAGCAATTAAAAAACTGAAAAGTGGTGCGTGCAAAATTATTCGGCCTCTTTACTTTCAGTGCAGCAAACTCACTCCAGAAGTTCAGCGAGGATCTCTGAATGATCCAATGTTGTCCTAAATGACTGATGGTGATAAATAGAATCCACCTGTGTGTAATCAAGTCTCTGTATAAATGCACCTGCTCTGTGATAGTCTCAGGGTTCTGTTGAAAGCGCAGAGAGCATCATGAAGACCAAGGAACACACCAGGCAAGTCCGTAATACTGTTGTCGATCATTTTGAAATGGAAGGAGTATCAGACCACTGCAAATCTACCAAGACCTGGCTGTCCCTCTAAACTTTAAGCTCAGACAAGGGGAAGACTGATCAAAGATGCAGCCAAGAGGCCCATGATCACTCTGGATTAACTGCAGAGAACTACAGCTGAGGTGGGAGAGTCTGTCCATAGGACAACAATCAGTCGTACACTGCACAAATCTGGCCTTTATGGAAGAGTGGCAAGAAGAAAGCCATTTCTCAAAGATATCCATAAAAAGTCTCATCTAAAGTTTGCCACAAGCCACCTGGGAGACACACCAAACATGTGGAAGAAGGTGCTCTGGTCCGATGAAACCAAAATCGAACTTTCTGGCCACAATGCAAAACGATATGTTTGGCGTAAAAGCAACACAGCTCATCACACTCAACACACCATCCCCACTGTCAAACATGGTGGTGGCAGCATTATGGTTTGGGCCTGCTTTTCTTCAGCAGGGACAGGGAAGATGGTTAAAATTGAGGGGAAGATGGATGCAGCCAAATACAGGACCATTCTGGATGAAAACCTGTTGGAGTCTGCAAAAGACCTGAAACTGGGACGGAGATTTATCTTCCAACAAGACAATGATCCCAAACATACAGCAAAATCTACAAAGGAATGGTTCACAAATAAACGTATCCAGGTGTTAGAGTGGCCAAGTCAAAGTCCAGACCTGAATCCAATCGAGAATCTGTGGAAAGAGCTGAAAACTGCTGTTCACAAACGCTCTCCATCCAACCTCACTGAGCTCGAGCGGTTTTGCAAGGAAGAATGGGCAAGAATTTCAGTCTCTCAATGTGCAAAACTGATAGAAACATACCCCAAGCGACTTGCAGCTGTAATCGCAGCAAAAGGTGGCTCTACAAAGTATTAACGCAAGGGGGCCGAATAATTTTGCACGCCCCACTTTTCATTTTTTTATTAGTTAAAAAAGTTTCAAAAATCCAAAAGATTTCGTTCCACTTCACAATTGTGTCCCACTTGTTGGTGATTCTTCACAAAAAATAAAAATTTTATATCTTTATGTTTGAAGCCTGAAATGTGGCAAAAGGTTGAAAAGTTCAAGGGGGCCGAATACTTTCGCAAGCCACTGTAATACATCTCATCACAAATTTCTTTTGGATCTTACCCGTAGAGAGAAAAATATAATGAGAAGTAGATTTGTGCTTAACTGATGTTTTGCTCTTCAGTCTGAGCCTCATTGAAAAGGCATATAGAGAGGAATAAAGAGAGTTTTTCTAAAAATAGATGAAATTCTCTAAAAGAGAGAAGAGTTGAATACAAGGATATTAACATAAAGAGGCTTCTATATATATATAAGGTTGACTAGCAAAAACGCTAAGCTTTGGAATAAAAAAGTCATCCGGGATGGAGGTAAAATTATGTACCTTTGAATAGAATCAATTCACAAATAATCCAAACATTACATCTGAGGGATGGTGAGACGCCAAGTTGCTGTGTATATAAACAAGTGGTTCTTATAATGCAGCAGGACGGCAGTAAATAATGGGCAGCATACAGGACCAGAACACCCGCAACTAGCTAGTGGGCAACTGAACCTGGGAGTACGTCTGCAGCCCGCCACAAAAGAGCCTGGGGGTATAAATAAGAAAAGAGGATTGGCTAAGTTTAAATCCCTAAATTTGATTCACATGAAAGGAATGCATTTTTACTTAAGAGTAGGGAAATGACCGGAAGAAACTTACTATTAGTGGTTAGAACCGTTCTTAGCAGCACTCAGATAGGTAGCGTCCATCTGCCCAGCATATCATCCAGAAAAGTGACAGAGACTGGCGGGGGAATCCCCGCTTTTAAACCTCTCCAGCGTGACGGCGTCTGACTCGCCGTCACGCTGCGGACCGAAAAGGGCAACTGCGCATGCGCACGTATCCCGGCTTCTGTGTGAGAAAAGACGTCAGGCGCATCAAGTACGCATGACTGACCCGCGGCCATTTTGGAAGATCCTATGCCATGAGCGGTGCACTACGGAAGCCCTGTAGCTCAATACTACTCATGAAGAGGAGGACGTTGGCGGCGTCAGGCATAAATGACCGATCCTCGGCCATCTTTAAAAGTCCTATGCCCTAAATATGACACTACGGGAACCGTGGGGGCTAAAGGCATTTAAGGAAAAAGACCGGGAGGGAAGAAAGGCAGCACTAGTTGTCAATTGAAGGGCAACACAGCATAACAGACATTGATTACGACATGGGATGCTGAGTGCCCCGGGTGTCCGTGCAAGCCAAAAGAGTAGAGAAAAACAGACTGGAAAGCAACCAAAAGGACAAAATCACATCGCACAAAGAAAAAATTTTTGGGGAATATTGCAATAGAAATAAATATAATAAAGAGAAAATAATTAGTAAAAATAACATCCAAAAGTGCTGAATTATTGTTAAATAAGTCATATATAGCAGATCAAATTTATATGGGGAAGTAGTAGGTGGTGATGTAGAGAAAAAAAAAAAAAAACTTTTTAAAGAAAAGGTTTGTAACTCAGAACATCATTCAAGCCAGGATGTTTCAAAGCATTAAGGGTAAAGATCCACTTGGTCTCGCGTTGTAACAGGATCTTATCATAATCACCGCCTCTTTCATTCAGGGGGACATGCTCCAAGGCAAAAAAGTGCATTTTTCTCTCATCAAATTGGTGACATAGACCCATATGTCGGCTTATGGGGGTTTCCATCTTTTTCTTATTTACTAAAGAGACGTGGTCTCTAATCCGATGGAAAAAGGAACGTTTGGTTTTCCCTACGTAAAATGCATCGCATTCGCATATCATTATATAAACCACGCCGATGGATTGACATGTGGCTATAAAATTAGGGTTGTAAAGCTGTCCATTTGGAAGGATGATATTGCGAGAAGCATAAATGTACCTGCAAAAGTCACATTTGTGGCATGGTTTAGTACCCTTATTTTTGATGCTTATTGCAGGCAATGGGGCATGGTGACTGTGGACAATGTAATCCCTGATTGACCGGGATCGTCGGTAAGTGATCTCCGGATAATTTTTTAGATGTTTGGACATCTTCGGGTCCCCCATCAGCAAATACCAGTGCTTTTGTAGCAAATCACGCATTTGCTGATGTTGTCCAGAGAAAGTAGTGATTACTCTTAGGCCTGGGTCTGATTTTGGTTTAGAATACCCATGGATTAATTGGCTACGGTTACTTTTTTTGGCCCTAAGGTAGGCTCGTTTTAAACATTTGTTGCTGTAGCCCCGTGCTTTGAGACGTTCTCTCAGTGCCCTGGCCTCGGATTCAAAATGGACATTATCACTACAGTTTCTCCTCAGTCTTAAATACTGTCCGTAAGGAACATTGTTAATAAGTGGCTGGGGATGTGAACTAGTGGCGTGCAGGAGTGAATTTCCAGCTGATGTTTTACGAAAAAGGGTTGTTCCGATGGTTCTGTCGAGGTTGATAAACAGAGTGATGTCTAAGAAGGTTAAGATGGACTGATTCGCTTCCATGGTGAAGGTAAGGTTATAGGGGTTGGTTTTCAATCCCTCAAAAAAACGGGAAAGATCCTCTCTACTGCCCGTCCAGATGAAGAACACATCATCAATATACCGTTTCCATATCGGTATATTTTCCACTAGGGCTTGCATGTCTTCCCTGAAAAAAAGTTTTTGCTCCCACTCCCCCAGGTACAGGTTCGCATAAGAGGGGGCACACCTGGTCCCCATAGCGACCCCCTGTACCTGGAGGTAGTGGGAGCGTGCAAATAAAAAGATATTGTTGGTAAGGATAAACCTCAGAAGGTCCAAAATGAACCCCCTGTAGGTCTGAGGGACATCGCCATCGTGGGAAATAAAGCCCTCTACAACTGCCACCCCCAATTCATGGGGGATGGAGTTGTAGAGGGCCTCCACATCAAGAGCCACAAGCCATGCTTCCTCTGGGATGGCCATACCATCCAGAGTGCGAAGAAGTTCACTGGTGTCTTGTAAGTATGATGTCAGGCTTTCCACATGGGGCCTGAGGAATTCATCTATAAGTTGACTGGCATTTTCAGTGAGAGATCCATTTCCAGACACTATCGGTCGGCCAGGGGGATTTGATATGTCCTTGTGCACTTTGGGGAGGGCATACAGTGTGGGAATCCGAGGACAGGGCACATTGAGAAACTCCCATGTTGGCTTGGTAATCAAACCTTGATGGTAGGCTGTTCCAATAAGTTTTCTGTAGCGTATGGTCATATTGGTAACATGCGTCTCAGATACTTTCTTATACCAGTCTCGATTTTGTAAAAGGCGTAAGACCATAGATTCGTATTGTTCCGTGGTCATCACTACCAAATTGCCTCCCTTGTCTGAGGGCTTCACCACCAGACGAGGGTCCGATTGTAATGATTTTAGAGCCATTTTTTGTTGGTTTGTAAGATTTGATTGTGTTAGGCCCTTCCATTTGGTCTTACAGATGTCTTCTGTGACCTGGTAGATAAACGCCCAGACATTGGGGTTACCTTGTGGTGTGGGGAAAATTTTTGATTTGGGTTTATATTCCCTGGGGGTAAAGGGCACTAATGGGTGGGGAGCACATAACCCCTGACCGGGAGAGCCATCCCGATCAAGGGCATGACCTTCTAGGAGATCTATTTCATCTATGTGTCCCTCCTCCCAGAGTTCCATAAGTTCTTCCATTGCTTTAATCTCATTTAATGTAATATTTTCCACTGTAGTTTGAGCGTGAGATGGCACAGGGCTGGATTGTGCAGGTTTATCAAACATAATGCGAAGCATTAGTTTGCGAGCAAATAAGTTAAGATCCTTTATCAATTCAAACTGATCAATTTTCTGTGTTGGACAGAAGGTTAACCCTAATTCCAAGACAGAAACTTGATCAGCGCTGAGAGGAATGGAAGATAAATTAATTATTTCAAATTTTTGGCCTGTTTCTGGAGGCTCTCCGAGATCGTCATCTTTTTTGAATCGTGCACCGGTTGTGTGAAAATCGGAGCTACCTATCTGAGTGCTGCTAAGAACAGTTCTAACCACTAATAGTAAGTTTCTTCCGGTCATTTCCCTACTCTTTAGTAAAAATGCATTCCTTTCATGTGAATCAAATTTAGGGATTTAAACTTAGCCAATCCTCTTTTCTTATTTATACCCCCAGGCTCTTTTGTGGCGGGCTGCAGACGTACTCCCAGGTTCAGTTGCCCACTAGCTAGTTGCGGGTGTTCTGGTCCTGTATGCTGCCCATTATTCACTGCCGTCCTGCTGCATTATAAGAACCACTTGTTTATATACACAGCAACTTGGCGTCTCACCATCCCTCGGATGTAATGTTTGGATTATTTGTGAATTGATTCTATTCAAAGGTACATAATTTTACCTCCATCCCGGATGACTTTTTTATTCCAAAGCTTAGCGTTTTTGCTAGTCAACCTTATATATATATATATATATATATATATATATATATATATATATATAGAAGCCTCTTTATGTTAATATCCTTGTATTCAACTCTTCTCTCTTTTAGAGAATTTCATCTATTTTTAGAAAAACTCTCTTTATTCCTCTCTGCATGCCTTTTCAATGAGGCTCAGACTGAAGAGCAAAACATCAGTTAAGCACAAATCTACTTCTCATTATATTTTTCTCTCTACGGGTAAGATCCAAAAGAAATTTGTGATGAGATGTATTATGTGGTGTTTGTAATTTTTTTTTTTTTTTTTCATTATTAATTGTCATACATGTATGTACATATATATATTTTTGATTTATCTGTATATATATTTTTATTATTAATTGTTTTCCCCGTTATGACTAAACCAATAACAATTTATGATTCGAAATTTATTAGCAGACATGTAATTCTTATCTTTACATATATCTTTTTTACTTTTATAGCTGATCATAATACCACAATATATCTCCTGAAGAAGCTTAGGAAAGCGAAACATGTTGAGAGAGTGGTATTAATCTCTGTATCCATGAAATTTTTGTATTTTGTATTTACTTTGTAAATCTATTTCTAAATGTTTGTCTTAGGTCAATGTCTGTTTTTTTAAACATTGTTAAATAAAAGAATTGTTTTATCTTACATTCTCTACCTCATTGACCCCAGCACCATTTAAAAGTCCCTGGGGCCATTCTATGGCCTCAAAGCCCATATTTTTCCTATTGAGCATCTGTGGGGCATCTGCAAATGGAAGGTGGAGGAGTGCAAGGTCTCTAACATCCACCAGCCCTGTGATGTCATCATTGAGGAGTGGAAGACACCCCATTGGCAACCTGTGAAGCTCTGGTGAACTCCATGCCCAAGAGGGTTAAGGCAGTGCTGGAAAATAATGGTGGCCACACAAAATATTGACACTTTCATCCCAATTTGGACATTTTCACTTAGGGGTGTACTCACTTTTGTTGCCAGTGGTTTAGACATTAATGGCTGTGTGTTGAGTTATTTTGAGGGGACAGCAAATTTACACTGTTATACAAGCTGTACACTGACTACTTTACATTGTAGCAGTGTCATTTCTTCAGTGTTGTCACATGAAAAGATATAATAAAATATTTACAAAAATGTGAGTGGTGTACTCACTTTTGTGAGATACTGTATATATAAAGAACACACATAGACTCATCCATATGTATCAACAAGGAAATAGTAAATCTAAGCATATGTAAGCCTGTATGACAATGTACAAAACTAATACTGTATGTTGGAATTATGTGTAGTAACATTGGCCATCCTTTGTGTATTCGCGTAGATATAACGCTTAATATAATTGCAAATCTGAGTTGAAAAAGATAAACCAAAGCTGTAGTCTGTGTGTAGTAATGCTACTCAAAAGTTAGCTAATACAGCAAATGGATCCTTCTGACCAACTTACTCATAATATTTTGTGTAGTTCAAGATCTTCGTTAAGGCCACCGGGAGATAAGCTATTCAGTTTATATATCTAAAAAGGCTCTTGACTACAAAGTTTAAAAATCTCTCAATTTTCTGATAGGTTGGAAGGTAAAGACTTAATAGCAAAGAGCTTTAAGTCAGCAATATTTTTACTGTGTTTATGCTCAAAATGTCGAGGTACACTGATCAGATGAGCCTGCGGTTGTCCCCGATCCTTTTGCGTAAGGTCATTTTGTCCTACCGATGTACAGCAGTTTGCATGGACACGTTAACCCATAAACCACATACTCAGTGATAAAATATTGAATATTGCTGGATGATGGATAATTAACAGCACCACATCCCTATATTGAAAATATTTTGATAGGAAAGAAGTGGTACTTTTAGGGTGCCACGAACAAATCAAAACAGATATATAAAAATATCAAATTTATTTATACATAGATAAAATCATCGGGATATCATACAGTATCCATATAGTAGATGAACAGCAGTATTTTCTTGCTCTACATGTTTCACCATACGATGACTTCCTCAGAAGATAAGTACTGCATGTTTGGTCACTACTAGTTGAGAACAATATATTAGAAACATGCAAAATCATTATAATATATGACATCATAATGGAAAATATAAACACATCAAAAAACTCAAAAAAGCATAGGTCAGAAGAGCTGAATTCAGTAAATCCCTACCTGATAATGATGTATATCCTATAAATATCAAATTGACGGATCAGATGTCAAGAGATATTTGGTGCACCACAGAGGGGGACATAGGAACTTCAATGGCAATAGGCTTGTAGAATGGGAGGATATTTTTAAACAGGTACAAAACAATGTATATGAAAAACATATATGTATGGAATAGCCAATAAGTTAAACCCACCGTGAATCCAAAGTCTAAAAGTTGTTGTTCAAATAGCCAAAAAACATTCATCCCAGCAAAAAAAACTCTCAGTTGTTTCATGATAAAAAGATGAATCTGCCAAAGGGATATTCACAAGCTGTTATAAATCCGAATTGACAAGAAATGAGAGAAGGGATAGCTTAGTTATATGCAATCCACATAATTTTCAACCAGAAAAGGAGAGGATTAAAATGGAGCATGGTGCCTCACATATCTCTCCACGCCAATATCAGGCCGCTACAAAAACAACAGGCTAGGAAGCCCTTTTATGCCCCCTCCACCTCCTCCAGCGTCCAATAGCGCAGATGGAAGCACAGACGCCACAAAAAGCCACTGCGCATTCGTGAACAGAGCCGGAAGTGACATCACGTCAAAGTGCGATGAGCCAGCAGCTCAATGATGGAAAGTCTGCCCTGAGCAGGGAGTGGCTTCAGGCTAGAAAGCCCTCAGTCCCTCAACTGCACCTATACCCCAGAAATCTTAGGGCAATAGGGCAGAATCCAGCCTAGGAGGGACACACAGGGCAATTGGCTCATGGTGTCGACATCAAAGGCCCCTAAGGAAAATATCTCAGAGCGAGTGATGGTGATGCCCTGGGCGTCCGTATGGTCACCTATCTCAAAACAATAAACCTCTTTATTAACAAATCACAAAATGCCATCTAGTGGCCAAGTATGGGAAATACAACCCCAGCATGAAAAACATATTATTATTGACATAAGAGCCTTTTAGAAAAGTGATAGATAAATATATATCCCCTAAAGAGGGACAACAAATATTATAATTTTTTCTAAAAGGCTCTTATGTCAACATTAATACGTTTTTCATGCTGGGGATGAATTTCCCATACTTGGCCACTAGGATTCTGCCCTATTGCCCTACGATTTCTGGGGTATAGGTGCAGTTTCTGGCGTCTGCGCTTCCATCGGCGCAATTGGATGCTGGAGAAGGTGGAGTGGGCATAAAAGGGCTTCCTAGCCTGTTGTTTTTGCAGCGGCCTAATACTGGAGTGGAGAGATATGTGAGGTACCATTCTATGAAGGTAAAGAAAAGTTTGGCTCCATTTTAACCCTCTCCTTTTCTGGTTGAAAATGATGTGGATTGCATAATACTGAACTATCCCTTCTCATTTGTTGTTAATTAGGATTTTTAACAGATTGTGAATTTCCCTTTGGAAGATTCATCTCCTGATTATGAAACAACTGAGTTTTCTTTGCTGGGATGAATGTTTTTTGGCTATTTGAACAACAACTTTTAGCCTTTGGATTTACCGGTGGGTTTAACTTGTTGGCTATTCCAAACATATATGTTATTGATATACATTGTTTGGTAGCCATTTAAAAATAACCTCCCATTCTACAGGCCTTTTGCCATTGAAGTTCCTATGCCCCCCTCTGTGGTGCACCAAATATCTCCTAATGTCAATGTCCTCATGACATCCGAGTCGTCAATTTGATATTTATAGGATATACATCATTATCAGGTAGGGATTTACTGAATTCAGCTCTTCTGACCTATGCTTTTTTGAGAGTTTGTTGATGTGTTTATATTTTCCATTATGATGTCATATTATAATGATTTTGCATGTTTCTAACATATTGTTCTCAACTTGTAGTGACCATACATGCAGTACTTATCTCCTGAGGAAGCTATCATATGGCGAAACATGTAGAGCAAGAAAATACTGCTGTTCATCTACTATATGGTTATTGTATGATGATTTTATCTATGTATAAATAAATTTGATAATTTTATATTAGTTTTGATTTGTTTGTGGCACCCTAGAAATCCCACTCTCTCTTTCCAATCCACATACTCAGTGGAGCATGTGATAAACTGTTTAATGGGATAAACTGTGCCTGTGGTAATCTGAAAAGAGGACTGGCCATGTGAAATGAACTAGCATGTTAGACAAAGGGGTTTCCTACATTTGAAGACACCAACCCTGTGGTCAAAGGAATGTCTAGTGGCAAATTTGTCACCTCCATGCAACATCTTGCTAGGTGCTAGGAAGTTTTTCAAGTTCCAGGCTTTTTTGAAAATGACCTGAGGGGCTTTAGGTAATACTGGAGCTAGTTTGGGGGTCATGATCTAAAATGTGCAGTGTTTGTTTATAATGTGTTTGATACTTCTATAACTGTAGTTGAAATTAGTAATAAACTGACAGTTATTGGTGGGATGGACATGGCCTTTGCTGCCTGAGCCCTCATTTAAGTATTGATTATAAGCTTGCATGATCACACCTTCCATATAATCTCTCTCCTTGAACTTGTTGACCAACTTTTGACTTTGTTCAATATAATCCTCAACTTTGCTGCAGTTTTTCCTGAGCCTACAAAACTGTCCAGTTTGAATATTATCCTTCCATTTTGGATGATGGCAACTACTAAAGTGTATGAAGGAGTTACCTCCCGAAAGATTATAAATCTTTATTGTGTTGGTCTGCCTTTCTTGTTTCTTATTGTTATTGATCTTTTGTCCCTCCTCTTCTGCTTCTTCACACTTTTTTCTTTTAAGGGATTCATGGGTGGAAATTCTAAAAAAGAAACGATTTGTCTAGGGCACTGGGAAAGAGCAAAACTATGGGTGTCAGAATGGGAGAATCACGGTCAACGTGAATCGAATATTTGGGTCTAGCGCCCTCGTTGGTGTAGTCCCTGTCACCTAAAATCTCCAATGGTGCAAATCTGTTGGACAAAGAAATGTTGGTGTTATAGGCCTGGCTCTCAAAGATTATTTCAGTCTCATTTCTTATCATTATTATTTGATCATCTTTCATTTTTTATGTTTTGATTTGCATTTTTATTTTATTTTTTATTATTTTTTTAAATTATTTTTATTCTCTTTTTTATATTTAATTTGTCCTCATTGTGAGGACAAATTAAAGTCCTCATTAAAGTGAGGACAAATTCATCCATTACGCTGGACATTGGTGTTTTTATGTTGGTTTTTTGGTCATTTTGGTTGGCCATTTGTGTTGTGACCGATATTGCTTGACAGGTTATACTCAACAACTTAAATGTTTCACTACCCTAAACAGTTTTTAATAAACTGTTCATAATTACAGGACTTGAACAGATGCAGTTATTATATATGTTTTATGTTTTTATATGTTTTTATATGTTTTATATATGTTTTGATCTACCAACAGCTGACATCTGTATCTTGGTATTATTTTTTGTTCAACATAATTATATTATATCGTATTGTAATTCATCCTGGTGTTATTTCTGCAAATAAATAATGCATGAAAAAGCAGAAAAAGCAAGACCAAGTGGCATTGCTAGGTCTTGCCACTAAAGAACTGGCTTCTGGGGGTGTGTCCAAGATGGCCACCGGAGCAGATGTGCCTTAGGAGAGCTCTGAGACCTGGTTGGTTTATTATCCGTTCCCCCTGCAGAATAACGCCCGGAACCGGACCCAAACGGTGCAGGACCCTCTCCGGAATGGCATGCCCGGAGGAAAATACGCTCCGCTGTCTCGCAATACCTCTAAAACTCTATCCTCCACTGCACGGCCATCGCCCGCCATAGCAGTCCGCATGGCATCTCAGACAGAGGACACTTATCCAGGCCTGAGGGAGCAGACCAACTTTGAGGCCCTCATGCAGGCTATTACCACCTGCCAAACTACGCTGACAGGGAAAATTGAGACCATGCAGTTTGATATTAGCCTGATCCGCAGGGATATGGACTGTTTTCGCTCCAGACTGACTGAAGCTGAAAGGAGAGTGGGGAAAGTGGAGGACACGCTGCAAGCACATGGAGTCTCACTCCGCACGCTGCAGACCAAAATGAAGACCCTGGAAACACGTGCAGAAGATGCCGAAAACAGGAACCAAAGGAATAACCTCCGGATAGTGGGACTACCTGAGGGAATAGAAGGTAAAAACCGCACAACATTTACTAAACAACTGCTGTGGGCCCTCTTCCCTAATGCTCGGTTTTCAGATTTCTTTGTAGTGGACAGGGCACATAGAATACCTGCTACCCGGAGGCCCCCGGGAGCTCCTCCACGTACGTTTATCCTAAAACTCCTGAATTTTAGAGATCGTGATCTGGTCCTGAGGGAAGCGAGACAGATTGAGGTACTCTGCCATGAGGGAGCGAATATTATGATATTCCCTGATTATTTAGTCGATACACAAAAGATGCGAAGATCCTTTGATCAAATTAAGTTGGACCTACGTAATCGCAAGACTAAATACAGCATGCTGTTCCCTGCCCGACTGAGAGTCCAAGATAGGGAATCTGTGCGTTTTTTTTACTTCTCCTGAAGAGGCGTCCAGATGGCTGGAAACACTAACAAGAGGATGAACCTGCTGATACTGTGATTACCCTTTTCAAGTCACCTGGATCTTATGCTCAGAATAGGCCTCTTTCTACTGCTGACCTTCTAGCTTATATAACTTTTCTGAGTTTTCTTGTTTTTCATCAGCTTATCCATCCACCTGAGACTGACTTACCCCTGCCTCCTCACAAGAATCTGCGCGGTGAGTGGGTACTGTAAATACTCAGGGATTATATGCTAACTGTGATGGAATGAGCCCTCTGACCCTGTCAATACTTCTGACAGAGGTGCTTGAAGTTTTAGGTTTGTAACATGTTCCAGTTTAAGAGTGTTACCTCCAGGTCACTCTGGGAGACTCATTGATCTGCAGGGATCGTTTATCCTGACTCTTGTCTCACGGCCTAGATAACACGATTGGTTATGGGGATCATGCACCCCATAGTTTGGACGGTGGTGCAGGGTGGGGGGAGGGGGGGAGGTTTCAGAGTGACTGGTTCTACTCCAAGTTCTATTTCTGCTGGTTTTTTTTGTTTTTTTTCTTATTTTCTGGATCTTTACGATGATTTGCTAGCTAAATGTAAGACATGTAATGTTGCTTTCTTGCCACTAGAGGGAGAAGTCTATCCAACAAAAGGTGCATGGATGGTTACATCCCATTTTAGAAATGCTGCTATACTGTGCAAACTTTCTACAACTTTAAGGCTGTTCCAATCCTGTCAGATATTCCCCATGATGCCCAAATGAACCCACTTAAAGTCTTGTCCTGGAATGTGCGAGGCCTCAATTCCAAAATAAAAGGTTCCTTGGTATTCAGTTACATTAAAAAGTAAAACCCCCACATCTGCATATAGCAGGAACAAATCCTTACCCTTCACCCTCCTGGATCTCCATTTGGATCCCGAGGGGAAGTATGTTGCTATTCATGCTATGTGTGACAGGATGGAACTAGTCATAGTTGGACTGTATAACCCACCTCCGGCCTCCCTGGCTGTCCTCCATAAACTGACCCCTATACTGGCTCAGTATCCTACTGCGGCTGTGCTATTGGCTGGTGATTTTAATATGCCCCCCAATCCTAGTATGGATAAATTTGGCACTGGTGTAACTCCTAATTCCCCGCTGTTAAGATAGGCAGATGAATATGGCCTTAGCGATGTGTGGAGGTGGCGATATGCCAAAGAAAGACAATACAATTGTCACTCAGCTATGTACGCCTCCTTCTCTAGAATAGACCTGTTCTATGTTAGCGGCTCCTTACTCTCACGCACCCAGGAGGTTAAAATCCTTCCACGTGGTATCTCTGATCACGCTCCCCTTTTCCTACAACTTAATACAGACTTGCCGGTAGGCACTAGCCTCTGGCGACTCTCGGGTTTCTGGATAACTGATGAGCGTGTAGCCCCTGAGGTTGCGGGAGAGATGGACACTTACTGGATACAGAATAAAGGAACAGCCCCTCCTCCAATGCTTTGGGATGCCTTTAAGGCATATACGCGGGGACAGTACTCTACAATAATTAGCAAGGTCAGGAAAAGCAACAAACTCACCCTGGAGGAGGCAGAGGGTCGAGCCCAGAGTTTGGAGTCCAGCTATGTGGTTACCAGAGATGCGGGGACATATGCTGCACTCCAAACACTCCACCGTGAAATTTCGATGATGAGAGCCACTGCGACTCGGAAACTTCTGCTATCGCAGTCGCAGAGGATATTCGAACAGGGAGAGAGATCGGGCAGGCTGCTGGCGTGGCTGGCCAGGGAGCGATCCACTGTGGCACACATTGCGAATATTAAAGATGACCAGGGACTAATACAGACAGACCCTGTCCAGATAAATGCTAAATTTGCACAATACTATGAACGTTTATACACCTCTAGGGTGAACTACACACTGGACTCGCTACGGGACTTCTTAGCTGAAATAGAATTCCCTACCTTATCGGAGGCTAACACTGCCAAACTAGATGCACCAATCACCCTTAAGGAAGTGCAACTGGCGATTTCATCGCTTCAGCCTGCCAAAACCCCGGGCCCAGATGGTCTACCGGCCGAATTTTATAAGACTAATAGTGAAGCCCTTGCCCCACAGTTCCATGAACTTTTGCTACCCATGCTGGAGGATCAATGTCTTCCCCCATCTATGTCAGAGGCTGTGATCGTGGTGATCCCTAAGCCTCGTAAGGACCCTGAGCTCTGTGAGTCATACCGACCTATCTCACTCCTTAATGTTGATGCTAAAATAATTACAAAAATATTGGCGAACCGTCTTAATTCGGTCATCCTTTCCCTGGTTCGTGGAGACCAAACAGGCTTCATGCCAGGGAAAGGCACTGACATAAACCTGCGTCGGTTGTACACGAATATATAACACACGGTGGCCACGGACTCCCCAGGGGTGGTGGCCTCCCTAGATGCCAAGAAGGCTTTCGACTCGGTCGACTGGGAGTTCCTCTGGCAAGTATTGGAGAAGTTTAATATCGGGCCCAAATTTATCTCATGGATAAAGCTAATGTATGCCAATCCCACTTCAAGAGTCAGAACCAATGGCACACTCTCGCCCCCCTTTAGTCTGCACAGGGGAACCAGACAGGGTTGTCCATTGTCTCCGGGATTGTTTGCCCTGGCTGTCGAACCCCTGGCCATCTTCATTAGAGCATCTGGGGCCACAGGGGGAATGGAGGTGGGCCCACTGAGGGAACAGATCTCCATCTATGCAGATGATGCCCTCCTCTATCTCCCTGATGCTTCGAATTCCCTGGAGGAGGCCCTGCGGGTTAGTGACCTGTTTGGGTCCTTCTACAGGATACGTATTAATTGGACCAAATCCATACTTTTCCCACTGTCCCAGCTGCCCCTCCTCCCTCCTCCCCATATACCACTACAGTCGGTCTCTAAATTCAGATATTTGGGCATTGAAATACAGAAAGAGCCTTCCTGTTACCTAGTGGATAATGTTTACCCTATTTTACATGCACTCACATGCAGATGCTTGACCTTGAAAGTCCCTCTCATTAACACCGGTAGGGAAGATTAACCTTCTCAAAATGACATTTCTCCCCAAATTCCTCTATGTCTTTAGAAATACCTCAGTTCCCATCCCCCACTCCTTTTTCCAAAAACTAGAGCAGGTGATCAACTCCTTTATTTGGGCAGGGCTGACCCCTAAAGTGGCTAAAACTGTGCTACAACTTCCCCTCTCCGCAGGCAGATTGGCAATGCCGTGCTTTAAACAGTATTACTGGGCAGCGGTGCTGGTAACAGCACGTTGGTGGTTCACCCAGTCACAAAATAACCCAGCAGTTAACCTGGAGGCAGCCATCCTGGGGTCGTACTCTGCACTGAGTAACCTAGTGTTCAGGGGCCCAAGGGCACAGGCCGCAATGACCGTCTCAATGACGGTCAGGGTTTGGGAACAACTGACTGCTAAACTCAACCCACCTAACACACTCTCCCCCTATACGCCACTGTGGGGCAATCCTAGGTTATCACATCTATTGTCGATCCCAGACCCAGCTATCTGGGCTAGATATGATATTAACACTTTACAGCATATCATGCCAGCAGGTAAACTCCTCTCATATGATGAACTAAAACACACCTTCCAACTTCCAGCGAAGATGTTTTTTCGCTACCTACAATTGCGTGATGCCATACAAGCCCAATTTCCCACTGACATTCACTTGGAGTCACTTATGGTGGAGCGCTTTCTTATTTCAGCCAATGTGGACCGTATCCTCTCCGCCCTGTACCTTCGGGTATCCTGTGAGACTGATGACCGAGGGACTGGGCTCTTTAAAAAAATGGAAGGTGGATGTGCCCTCCCTGACGGATGACGATTGGGAAGAAGGTATCCAACAGTATATACCTTTAATGATATCTGCCAGGGATAGGTACATTCAGCTAAAATTCCTCCACAGGGCATATTATATCCCCCAGAGGCTTGCTAGGATATACCCTACCCAATCTGACAAATGTCCAAAATGCAATACTGAAGTAGGAACATTCTTCCATGTGGTGTGGTCTTGTGCTCTTATCCAACAATTCTGGAGGGAAGTGGTGCAATGTATTAACTCGATCGGGAATTTGGCCATAGGACTTGACCCCCATGTCCTCTTACTCGGTGTCTGTGACAATATTACTACAAATACTCACAAAAGGTTACTGATTTTCTATGCCTCATACTATGCCAGAAAGGCCATCCTAACTAAATGAAAGCAGCCGGAGCCCCCGATGGTTGGGCAGTGGAAAAAGCTTATTGACTCTACCCTTCCACTTTATAAGCTTACATATATGAGTCGTAAATGCCCTAAAAAGTTCGAGAAGATCTGGGGTGACTGGGCTGATAGCTAAAATCCTGTTTTTAATGAGAGGGGACCCCATTCTGTCCCAGTCTTTACAGCTGGGCGGATCAGGTTCGAGACCCTCGGTGTCTACCCCCACTCCTCTCACCCCCCAAGGAAACCCCTTACAATTCCATTATTGCTAAATATGGTTGGTACAGGATAGGACTATTCATACCTATGACATCTTATCCCTTGAATTAAAGACATCCCTACCCCCTTTTTGCACGAGAACACAATACTGATGATATGTACTGAGAAATACATGTAAATAACATGCTGGCTACTATGTCTTACACTTTGTTATAATATTTGTTGTTTTGTCATCTATTTGATTTTATTTTCCTTTTTTTTATGTTTATTAATTGTATAATGTACTGTAAACTTTCTCCGATGGAGATCAATAAAAACTTTTCTGTTAAAAAAAAAGAACTGGGTTCCGAGTCTCCTATCTGGTGCTTAAGCTGCTGGACCTGGGATTTACAAGTCCCTGGGACCCCATTACGTACCTCCAATTGCTTTTAAGCAATGGCATTGATTTGTGATAAGTCAGACCTTTTTCCACCTTTAGCACATGTTTCCTGTACAGCTTACAAAGCTATGCTCGGTAAATTGAACTTTTAATTTAAATCAGCTAAATACATTCCAGGTGCAATAAAGCAAAAGCTGTGCAAGTATGTGTAGCACTAACTCTTGGTGGAGCTGCTGGTTTAAAGCGGGCTGTTACCTTCACTCTCGATACCTCTGTTTCACCGGCACCGGGTCTAGGGTCCCGTTGAGTTTACCTCTGGACGATATAAGCACCAAACACTTGAGTATATTTTCCAATGCTTTAATGAACAAGTAATAAAGGAAGTAGCAGGAAAGAGGCAGAAGGAAAGTTGCAGGGAAGCTCAAATACCTTTCCTTAGTATTCTTTAGAACATTCTTTGGAATTGAACACTTGTAGTTGAATGCACTCCCCTTGTGGGATTCAATCTTTGCCCACCTGGATAGGCCTCTCTCACTTGCCTAGCAGCCAGTACGCAGCACGAACAAAAAGTCTCTGCCACAGACTTGTTTGGAATAAAACCCGTATGATCCTCTGCCACAGGATGTATTGGTTTGCAATGAATGTCAGACACAGTACTTGAACCTTTAAGCCAACCCGGCATTACTATGCAGTAAGATTACTTCAGGATACGTCCTCCAACCGAGTCACCAGGCCCCTCTCCAGACCAGCACTACGCATGATCCTTCCATGACGGGTCCTCCCCTGGGATCTCCTCGGTTGTCCAGCTTCTTCACTCAGGATAGACAGCTCAGGACCAATCCTCTGCTGCTGTGTTAGGCCCCAGACAGGCTTCTGGGCCCACCCACACGCCGCAGCGACGTGGGCCTCCGGAACGGAGGACCACGAGGTGGTACTCTTAACACATACCTGTCGGCCAGGAGGGCCAGCAGGTGGCTGAAAACGAACCCCTAAACATGGCGTCTGTAACATAAATACCCTCTCCCAGAATGCAACTCGGAGGACCACCTCCACCGAGTTGTCTCCGGGACAGAGGAGCACTCATACGCTTCAACACGTTGCCTTTCCAACACCAGCCCATGGTGACAACGACACCCACCGGCGCAGTGTGGAACTACACGCAACTCATCCAAGCTAGAACAGAGGCAAATCTAACTTCCTCTAACAAGTAACCCACAAAATTTACCTATCAACGGTAGATTAAAAATCTACCAGCGATATATATGTTTATTTCCTTTAACCACTTGACCACTGGGCACTTAAACCCCCTTAATAACCAGACCAATTTTCAGCTTTCAGTGCTCTCACGTTTTGAATGACAATTACTCAGTCATGCAACACTGTAGCTATATGACATTTTTGTTCTTTTTTTCATACAAATTGAGCTTTCTTTTGGTGGTATTTAATCACCGCTGAGTTCTTTATTTTCTGCGCTATAAAAGAAAAAAGACCGAAAATTCTGAAAAAAAATGAATTTTTCTTAGTTTCTGTTATAAAATTTAGCAAATTAGTAATTTTTCTTCATATATTTTTGCCAAAATTTATACCGCTACATATCTTTGGTAAAAAAAACAACAAATTGGTGTATATTATTTGGTCTTCGTTAAAGTTATAGAGTCCAAAAGCTATGGTGCCAATATCTGAAAATTGATCACACCTGAAGTACTGACGGCCTATCTAATTTCTTGAGACCCTAACATGCCACAAAAGTACAAATACCCCCCAAATGACCCCTTTTTGGAAAGAAGACATTTAAAGGTATTTAGAAAGATGCATGATGAGTTTTTTGAAGTTGTCATTTTTTCCCACAATGCTTTGCAAAATCAAGATTTTTTTTCCACAAAATTGTCATATTAGCGGGTTATTTCTCACACACAGCATATGCATACCACAAATTACACCCCAAAACACATTCTGCTATTACTCCCTAGTATGGCGATACCACGTGTGAGACTTTTACACAGAGTGGCCAAATACTGAGGCCCAACATGCACGGAGCACCTTCAGGCGTTCTGGAGCACCCAGGCCAATTCTGACATTTCTCTCCTACATGTAAAAATCATCATTTATTTGCTACAAAATTACATAGAACCCCAAAACATTATATATGTTTTTTTAGCAAAGACCCTAGAGAATACAATTGTGATTGTTGCAACTTTTTATCTCGCACAGTATTTGCGCAGCAATTTTTCGAATGCGTTTTTTTTGGAAAAAAAAACAGTTTTGTGCTTTTAAAAAAACACAAAACAGTAAAGTTAGCCCAATGTTTTTGCATTATGTGAAAGATGAAGTTATGCCGAGTAAATAGATACCTAACATGTCACCCTTCAAAATTGCCCAGGCTCGTGGAATGGCACCAAACTTCACTACTTTAAAATCCCCATAGGCGACGCTTTAAAATTTTTTACTGGTTACATGTTTTGAGTTACAGAGGAGGTCTAGGGCCAAAATTATTGCTTTCGCTCTCCCAATCGCAGCGATACCTCACATGTGTGGTTTAAACATAATTTTCATATGTTTATGTACTTACGTATGCGTTCGCTTCTGCATGCAAGCACACGGGGACAGGGGCGCTTTAAAATTTTTAATTTTTTTTTATTGTTCATTTTACTTTATTTATTTTAGTTTGATGCTTTTTTTCCAAAAAATTGATTTTTTGATCACTTTTATTTGTTTACATTCCTATTACAAGGAATGTAAACAAGACCCCACATCCCACATCTAGGCTGGGAAGCCTGAAATAAAAAAAAAAAAAAAGATCCTGGCTTCGATCGTAGCGGTGAGTCGGTAGAAGCACCTGAGGGCGGCGGGAGGGGGGGACATCCCCTCTCGCCTCCCGTAAGAACAATCAAGCAGTGGAACAGGCGCTATGATCGTTCTTATGGTGTAGGGAATCGCCGGCTGAAAAAGCTGATATCTGAATGATGCCTGTAGCTGCAGGCATCATTCAGATATCCCCGCACAAAGTCAAGAACATCGTATGACGGCCGGCGGCTGGGAAGTGGTTAAGACGCATTTTTGTTACACAAAAAGTTGTCCATTTATACAATATTTCTAACACATAGCATGTACATACCAAAAATGACACCCCAAAATAGATTCTCCAACTCCTCCTGAGTATGGCGATATCACATGTGTAAGACTTCCACAGCCTGGCCACATACAGAGGCCGAGTACAGCCGAGCATGGCCGAGTATGGCTGCGCATGGCTGGGTATGGCTGGGTATGGCTGGGTATGGCTGGGTATGGCAGAGTATGGCTGGGTATCACGAGTATTACAGAGTATGGTTGGGTATTGCAGAGTATGCCTGGGTATCACCGAGTATTGCAGAGTATGGCTGGGTACGGCAGAGTATGGCTGGTATTGCAGAGAATGGCTGGGTATGGGAGAGTATGGCTGGGTATTGCAGAGTATGGCTGGGTATCACTGAGTATTGCAGAGTATGGCTGGGTATTGCAGAGTACGGCAGGGTGTTGCAGGGTATGGCAGAGTATGGCAGGGTATGGCAGAGTATGGCAGGGTATTGCAGAGTATGGCATGGTATTTCAGAGTATGGCAGGGTATTGCAGGGTATGGCTGGGTATGGTAGAGTATGGCTGGGTATGGCAGGGTATTGCAGTGTATGGCAGGGTATTGCAGAGTATTGCAGAGTATGGCACAGTATTGCAGAGTATGGCAGGGTATTGCAGAGTATGGCACGGTATTGCAGGGTATGGCAGAGTATTGCGGGGTATTGCAGAGTATTGCGGGGTATTGCAGAGTATTGCAGGGTATTGCAGAGTATGGCAGAGTATGGCAGAGTATTGCAGGTTATTGCAGAGTATGGCAGAGTATTGAAGGGTATTGCATGGTATTGCAGAGTATTGCAGAGTACTGCAGGGTATTGCAGAGTATTGCAGGGTATGGCAGAGTATTGAAGGGTATTGTAGAGTATTGCAGGGTATTGCAGAGTACTGCAGGGCATTGCAGGGCATTGCAGAGTATTTCAGAGTAGTGCAGTGTATTGCAGAGTAGTGCAGGGTATTGCTGAGCATGGAGGGATGGCTGAGCATGGATGGGTGGATGGATGGCACTACACATCCAGCCCACAGCACTGCTGCCATCTGATCCCTCCCCCTCTGTACCGATCGGTACACAGAGGGGAGGGAGGAACCGGCGTCATGACATGACGTCGGTTTGTTTACATGTGATCGCTCCGTCATTTGAAGGAGCGATCACATGGTAAACGCCCGCGATCAGCAGCTGTTTACCATGATCCGTGATGTGCCGGGTCCTCTGGACCTGGCGGTCACGGATGTATTGGGTGTGCGCCCCAGGGAGCGCGCGAGAGCGGGATTCTGGGAGAACGTCATAGTACGCCCTCCCAGGGTTAAGCAACCGCCCTGTAGCCGTCATTCGGCTATGGGTCGGTTGCTAAGTGGTTAAAAAGCAGCCACAGCCTGGGTAGAAAAGTCTGTGACCTGACAACATGCTGTAGAGAAGTAACCTTGCTCTTTGTGTTGAAGCAAGGGTCTCTTTGCAGAGGTCTGACACGCCACCGACTGAGCCAGAACCAGCAATCTACAATTAGCAACGAGCATGGGCTTTGGTCTGATGCAGCGTGTCTGACCTCTGCAGGGAACACACCAGTAGTAAAATTGCGCTTGCTGTAAATGGTGAGCCGCTAACACAGCAAAAAGAATAATTGCTAAATAAATCAATGGAAACCAAAACGTGTAGCGCTAAATAAATAAATAATGCACCTTCAGACTAATGAGGTGAATATCCAGTGCTCTAAATATAAAAAATTGTCCGAAAAGAAAACAAATAAATGTCCATCACTGAATTAAAAAATGAATGAAAAATAAAAAATAAAGTCCATCCACATAGGGACTCTAATAATCACCACCTGTGAAGAATGTGTAAAATACCATCACCAGCATATAGCTATATAAAAAAGTTGTTTTGGAGATAATGCACAGCTGGTTCCTTAGTAGTCCGACATATATATGTGTTGAATAATATATAGATGGACCAACTCTATGCATCACACCACAGTGTCTTCAAGAAAATGTGCAATTCCCGCAGCCAGTGAAGGTGGAGGCTTACCGGAGGGTTTGAACCCAAGACAGTATATACTGTAAGGGTCGGACCAGCTTGTATTGCTCACTGGCAATAGGGGGAAGACCTTGATAGCCCGGAGATGAAGGGATCCCAGGGGGTTTCATAAATGTATCTTCTCCAAATATACCGATGAATCTCCCCACATATGGCTCATAAAGGATAGAAAAGGGGCCACATAGTGTGATACCGTAAACAACGTATTTTATTGTAAAAAGAAATACACTTACATTTTAAGATGATAAAAAGCGCTTGTACATAAAAAGAATGCGGCAGTGGAGTCCTCCCGACGCGTTTCGTCTAACAAAACTTCGTCCAGGGGTATCCATCCACTGCAGCCTGACCTATATTAGGGAGTCAGGCTGCAGTGGATGGATACCCCTGGACGAAGTCTTGTTAGACGAAACGCGTCGGGAGGACTCCACTGTCGCCTTTTTTTTATGTACAAACGCTTTTTATCATCTTAAAATGTAAGTGTATTTCTTTTTACAATAAAATACGTTGTTTACGGTATCACACTATGTGGCCCCTTTTCTATCCTTTATGAGCCATATGTGGGGAGATTCAACGGTATATTTGGAGAAGATACGTTTATGAAACCCCCTGGGATCCCTTCATCTCCAGGCTATCAAGGTCTTCCCCCTATTGCCAGTGAGCAATACAAGCTGGTTCGACCCTTACAGTATATACTGTCTTGGGTTCAAACCCTCCGGTAAGCCTCCACCTTCACTGGCTGCGGGAATTGCACATTTTCTTGAAGACACTGTGGTGTGATGCATAGAGTTGGTCCATCTATATATTATTCAACACATATATATGTCGGACTACTAAGGAACCAGCTGTGCATTATCTCCAAAACAACTTTTTTATATAGCTATATGCTGGTGATGGTATTTTACACATTCTTCACAGGTGGTGATTATTAGAGTCCCTATGTGGATGGACTTTATTTTTTATTTTTCATTCATTTTTTAATTCAGTGATGGACATTTATTTGTTTTCTTTTCGGACAATTTTTTATATTTAGAGCACTGGATATTCACCTCATTAGTCTGAAGGTGCATTATTTATTTAGCGCTACACGTTTTGGTTTCCATTGACCTCTGCAGGGAGACTACTGCTTCTACACTTAGTGCAAGAGCCCTTATCTGCAAAAAACTGTCTGTAGCAATTCCGGCTATTTCTAAAGAAATAAAAACAAAGTATTTGCACATCTTTTGTTTTGATGAATCTGGAATGTATTTAGCGGATTTATTAAAAAAACACAGCTTTATTTAATCATTTGCCGACCGTGCTATAGCTGAATGACAGCTACAGCGCGATCGTCCAGTTCTGGGAGGGCTTCATATGACGTTCTCCAGTAATTGAGGCCACCCTGTGCCCGCTCCTGCGCACAGGTGGAACGCTCTGTGACTACTGTGTCCTTAGGTCACAGCTGATCACAACGTAAACAATCATAGCGGCCCTTTACCATGTCATCAGCTGTGTCCAATGACAGCTGATCACAATATAAACAGTCAGTTATCGGCATTCCTTTCCTTATGCTGACAACGAGAGGAGAGCAGATAAGGGGATTGTGTGAAAGGGACATCTACACTGATAATCAGAGCACCGATTAACAGTGTCCTGATTATCAGTGCAGTCCCAACAGTGCTCACCAGTGCTGCTTATCAGTGCCCACCAGTGCTGTCAATCAGGGCCCACCAGTGCTGCCCATCAGTGCCCACCACTGCTGCCAATGCCCATCAGTGTCTCCTCATCAGTGTCGCCTATCAGTGCCTCCTCATCAGTGCCCACCAGTGCCTCCTCGTCATTGCCCACCAGTGCCGCCTCATCAGTGCACCCTAAAAGTGTCAATCAGTGTCGCCTCATCAGTGCCCATCAGTGCAGCCACAGTAGTGCATATCAGTAAAGGAGAAAAAATTGCCTACTATGAAAAACGTTTTTTTGCCCCCCAACATTTTCATTTTTTTTTTTGTTTATTTAGCAAGAAATAAAAAAAACAGGGGTGATTAAAAACCATCAAAAGAAAGCTCTATTTGTGTGAAAAAAATGATGAAAATTGTATATGAGTACAGGGTACCATGACTGCACAATTGTCATTCAAAGTGTGACAGCGCTGAAATTGGCCTGGGCAGGAAGGGGTTAAAAGTGCCCAGTTGGCAAGTGGTTAAAATACAGTATATAACATGCTACATAAGCATTTTGTAATTTCATTTTATTAAACATTATCTTTCCATATCCATCTGCAGTCAGTGTCATTTTTAAACCCATAAAATTATGGTAATCTGGAGGTGTTTTGTACACAGCTGGTGTACGAAATGCCCCCAAAAAATTAAGACTTTTAGAAGTCTACATTAAAGTATAAGCAACATTTGGATACCCCCTGCAACAGGAATTCAATTTTTGGTTAAATACTCCTTAATACTACTAAAGGGTTGCTGCAGCTTTCCGCAAAAGAACACAGAGAGTGCACCAGGTGGTTATAATGAAGACTGACCCTCCCATCCAGAAGTCAGTCTGGAAAGGAGATGATAAAACAAGATATGAGTCTGCCACAAAGTTTATTAAAATCTTTGTAATGAACATTGATCACTCAGAGGGGTTTATTTTATTCTCAACAAAAGTGGAGTTACACAGTTAAGGTTCATTTGGGCTTTAATCCACTGGGCATTACCACATGAAGGATAATCATACACCTTTCTGTGAATAACTATCCAACCAATCGTACACTCCAACAAATGAAATATGCACCAGACAAAACCTCATCAACAATAAAAACACATGGGGGATAGATAACATAGGGTCACATATAATGCTAGGAGCACATCTCCTCTGCAGCTTTAAACTTCAAGCACAGCCACACTGTGCAGTCATACTCTCGTAAAAAGAAATAGGTAGCTTCTTCACATTTGGTATTTTACACTGTATATATATATATATATATATATATATATATATATATATATATATATATATATATATATATATATAAATATTGCAAGTGATATCAAGTTTCTTGTCACTGAAACATAGGGATTTATGGATGTATATGACTAGGTGGCTACTTAATGCAATAAGACATAGGAAGAATTTGATCGGGGGATAATCATTGTTCATTATCATGCATTTGGTGGATTTTAGTATATAAATTATATGTAAATGTCTCTTTTTTCTATTGAGTTATGCAATATTTGACTTGACTGGGAATCATGAAATATTTTATCATATGACTGAAGGAATTGACAGTGATAAAAATTCCTCCAATTCTATATGCATAATCAGATCAAATGATGGACCTTCTATACATATGTTAGCTCAAATCATAATCTTTGTACCTCATATGTCAGTATGAATTAACTGGAAATCACTCATTATTTTTGAGTCACCTTACATTTTGTTTTATTGGGGATATTGTAAGAAATTTCCATGCAATATTACTTTGTTTACTGCACAGAGCAACTTTGCAGACATTAAATATAAACCTATAGGTGGCAAAGGGAGGACTGAAAATATGTTATAACTCATATGTAGGGCCCCAGAAGCAGAGATGTGAGGATACCTAGGGCTGCATGGAGGAGATATGAGAATACATAGGGCCTGCAGGGCACCATTGCCAATAAACCACTTCAAACTTTTCAACATTTTCCAGCTCTCACTTTGCAGTTCAAGTTTGAACTTGATCAGTGGCTGCGCATCAACATAGAATAGTTTCTCGTTATGTAAACAAGTGCTACTAACCGTATTCTTAACAGCAATGGCAGATCTGGCAACTCTAAAAGATATTGTGTAAGAAATCATTAGCTGGCTAAACTTAGTGGCATCTTTCATAAAACTGTAATATCAGTTTTTGGTGGGCAAAGCCTTTAAAGCAGGGGTCTCAAACTGGCAGCCCTCCAGCTGTTGCGAAACTACAAGTCCCATGAGGCATTGCAAGGCTGACAGTTACAAGCATGACTCCCACAGGCAGAGGCATGATGGGACTTGTAGTTTTGCAACAGCTGTAGGGCCGCCAGTTTGAGACACCCGCTTTAAACAATATGTAAACCCAACATTTCATATTCCTGATATGTGCCTGCTGTACCATGTACTTCAATGAGAAAGTATTTAGTTGTATTGCTTCCTTTGTGTGAAATACTTGATGTTCCTGCCAGTCCCTCTGCTTTCCTATTAAAAATCGACCACACTAATAAGGAGAACCATGGTCAGTTCTCTAGCTATGATGGGAACTCAGCTTGCTCTCCTCCATTGATCAGATGTGTCATATCTATACACAAATGTTTTGTCTTTCATTTCAATTTTAAACTGAATGTATTGTTTTACAAGATGAGGCTTCACAATCGCTTTAAAGTGTGTCTATAGTTCAAATGTAAAAACATATATTAATTTCTACAGTGTATTTGAATTATTTCTACCCCATTCATATTAATCTAAATGATCTTGAAGAAAACTTACTTTACTTTGAGAAGATCCCCACACATTTACTTCCTTGGATTATGTGACACATATTCACTATGAGTGAGTAGGCAAAGGTGTGTCAAAGAATTCACAGATCCTGTCTTCTAAACTACAGAAGTGCTGAAATGAGGAGTTTCCATAGGTGGAGCTAGTACAGGAGCCACTACTTGCAGGCAGAAAGATACAATGGGATATGTAGTCCTCGGTAATTGAAAGTAAGAGGAGAAGCTGAAAAGCATGCAGGGAAGCCAGGAAGTTGTGAAAATAGATGGCCAGCAGATAGGCAGCATTAACCGCATCAATAGAGATTTTATCGGATTGTCAAATATAACTATTGTTTGTATTGTTATTACGATGCTGATGTTATGGAATAGAAGTGTACTGTATACTGTGACAATAGATCCCCTTTATAGTGACTTAAAAAGACAGTGAATTAACCAGTTCTTAATGAAGTAACCTGTTTTGATCATGCTATACAAGTCCAGTTGTGTACAGTTTCTCAGTCCCTGCCAAAGAAAAACATGTCCAAAATGATGCTACCACCACCATGCCTCAAAATGGAATTGGTAAAGAGCAGTGCTGGCATTTCATCACGCATAGGGTCTATTTATAAATGTTTTCACATATTCTTCTAATTGGATTCAACCGTAAAATGTGAATCCTGGGTGCCTGGGTGAAAGTTGTCTGATTCTTATTTGAAAACTGTCAGGTTACTATGGTAGTGAGCCCTTGTAGACGGTCAACTCGTGGTTCCCCAGGGCATGCAGCCTACTTCTTCACCAGAGCACCTGATGGAGGGGATGGACTTGCAGCAGACTGGAACCAGGTTGCAGCCCCCAGGTACACCCAGCCGAAGATGAGGAGCCCATTTGCAAGTGCAGAGTACAGATGGCAGGAGACAGAAGAGGATCTGGGAAACAAGCTGTGGTCAGGGCAAGTGGCAGGCAGGCAAAACAGCAGATGAAGCTGGGGTTGGTATGGGAAGTCAGACAAAAAATACAAGTAATTTGCGGGAAAGCGGGGGGACAGAAAAACTAGGAAGTTGTTCAGGAACACAGGCTGCACTGAGCATGTCTACAGTGCCTTGAAAAAGTATTCATACCCCTTGAAATTTTCCACATTTTGTCATGTTACAACCAAAAACGTAAATGTATTTTATTGAGATTTTATGTGATAGACCAACACAAAGTGGCACATAATTGTGAAGTGGAAGGAAAATGATAAATGGTTTTCAAATTGTTTTACAAATATATATCTGAAAAGTGTGGCATGCATTTGTATTCAGCCCCCCTGAGTCAATACTTTGTAGAACCTACTTTCTCTGCAATTACAGCTGCAAGTCTTTTGGGGATGTCTCTACCAGCTTTGCACATCTAGAGAGATACATTTTTGCCCATTCTTCTTTGAAAATTAGCTAGCTCTGTCAGATTGGATGGAGAGCATCTGTGAACAGCAATTTTCAAGTCTTGCCACAGATTCTTAATTGGGTTTAGGTCTGGACTTTGAATGGGCCATTCTTATGCCCCGTACACACGGTCGGATTTTCCGATGGAAAATGTCCGATCGGAGTGTGTTGTCGGAAATTCCGACCGTGTGTGGGCTCCATCGGAAATTTTCCATCGGATTTTCCGACACACAAAGCTGGAGAGCAGGAGATAAAATTTTCCGACAACAAAATCTGATCGCGTCAATTCCGACCGTGTGTGGCCTGTTGTGCCACGCATGCTCAGAAGAAATTCCGGCACGGAACAGCTCGTTCTGGTAAACTTAGCGTTTGCAATGGATACAGCACTTTCGTCACGCTGCAATGTCAAAAATGGTTTAATACAGCGCACACTCTTCTTTGTAATGTGACAAGAATGAAGTAGTTTTGCTGCTCATATTCACACACACTTCTCACAAATTTATTTTTTTGTTTTTTTATTGGGATTCCCTGAATATATTGTTAGTTGTCACATCTGACAGAATGTATTTTTTGGGGGGGGGATTTTAAGCCTTTTTTGTTTTAGATTTAATGTTTGTATTTTTTCCAAGGCTGATCTTTGTTCAATGTAATTTTTATTTTTGCTCCCTAATATTTTTGTGTGTGTTTTGTGTGTCAAGTTACCCCAACACCATTGATATCTTTTATTATTTAATCTCAAGGAGATTGTTTGGTGTTGGTGTCCCATGTGCATTTCACATTGTATTTTTGAAATGTACCTGAATCCTCACAAACAAACTGTCATTTTTGAAGTAAAACACACATAGGCAAGTATAATTCAAAACAAAAATCCTTTATTAAGGGCTCAGAACCAAACAAAAAGGCAACACTGGATCAACAGGAGAAATTAGCGAAGCCTGGGACCCCCACGGCAGACATCAATTCTTGAACATCAAAATTGGTGGCCTGAGGAGTCCATATGTAAGGGAGGCCAGTCTGGTCCAGAATTCGCAGAGATCCGGAAAGCAGCAGATGACATCTGTGTCCCCAGGCTGTGGTACCATCTTTTGGCCGACCAGACTGGATCCAGGGTCCTCACTTTCTGGTCTTCCTTCCACGCTTCCTTCCCGGCTGTGGCTGTGCTGTTGGAGATGTGGCAGGAGGAGGAGTAGGACCTGGAGGAGGAGGAGGACTGGGAGGACCTGGAGGAGAAGGAGGAGGAGGAGGAGGACCTGCAGGAGGAGGAGGAGGACCATCGCAAAGGTGTGTCTGAGATGTAATTTGGCCCCTCATACCTTTCTTAAGAGCCTCCAATATGAGCGACTCACACATGAGTTGTTGGCCCTCCTCCATCCTCTGCATTTTATAGGCAATGGTGGCAGCAATGTCCTCCTCCACTGTGTGTGGTGCTCCCAGGACCTCTGTAGCCCTCCAAAAGAGTCCTCTGCCAGCCTCCTCTAGGGCACTCCTCCTCCTGCCACTTTCTCTTTCCAGGGGGAGTGGAGGGACCTGCAGATCAGCAAGCCGGCTCGCCCTGGCCACCTCCTGACTGAGACTTCCCTGTGTATGAAAAAGGGACATGGTTTTAGTTTTTGCTTCATCAATCACAATCCTAAATTAGTACTCCCAACTAACATCTAGCTAACATCATTGATTGGACAAGCAGAAATATTTAGAGGAATGCTGTACCTGGCTCAATCTGGGCTCCTCCACATGTTGCCTGGAAGGCCCAGGTTGGGCGTCAGAGGCCTCAGCCGGGGGGAAGGAAGCATGGAAGGAAGACTGGAGAGTGATGGCCTGGGTTCAGTCTGGCCTGCCAGAAAATGCAGCCTGTCGTAGTACCACATCCTGGGGACATAGATGTCATCTGCTGCTCCGGATCTCTGCGAATCCTGGACTTTCTTGCGCTCCCTTACATATGTGCTCCTCAGGCCACCAATTAAGATCTTCAAATATGTGATGTCTGCCGTGGGGATCACCTGCTTCACAATTTCACACAATTGATCCAGCGCTGCCTTCCTCTTTGTTTGGTTCTTGTAATGTGGGTGGTTAATCTCCCACAGACATGGCAGCTCCCTTAACATATCAATGAATACTGACATGAAGTCATTGTCTTTCAATAGCATATCCATGTTCACTGCAAGACACAACACAAGACAAAGCCTAATGTCAGACAAAACTCTCCTAATCTTGTTACAATATAGGCCTCAATGTAGAAGCAGTATAGGCACAAGTTTGTCTCTTACCTTCGTTCTTACGATCGGCGCGTCCAATGCTCCTTCCTCCGCTCACAGATCGTACGTAATTCGCACGTGTGTTACGCTTTATATACACTGCGCATGCGTGTAACTCCGCCCGCCCCTGATGGTTTTTCTATTCTATTCCCCGCCCCTTTTCGTTTTGCACAGTGGGGGAAGAGCGCATGGCGGAGTCACAGCAGGTGCGTGATAATTACAGGAACGAGGAGGAGGAGGAGGAAAGCCCGGATCCGGACACGTCCCGATCCAGAAGGAGACGATTTAAGGCCACAAATATGTCCTTTGGGGAGATGTTGGAGATGGTGGACATCCTGAAGAAGGCCGACTATGACGGAAAGTATGGGCCTTACCCCAGCCCCAATATCAGAAAGGCCAAGATCATGGCGAAAGTGGTCAAAAGTCTTCACAGGAATTTCGGGGTACGACGATCGAAAGATCAGCTCAGGAAGCGGTGGTCGGACCTGAAATTAAGAGAGCCAGAGCAGTACCGAAAGATCCGGAGAGTGCTGCAAAAAAGTAAGTAGTTGTGCTGTGTTCCTATTCTTTTTGTCTTTATTACGTTCGTGCTGCTCCATATGCTTTTCTTAACCACTTAAGGACCGCCTAACGCCGATTTACGTCGGCAAGGCGGCACGGGCAGGCAAAATCACGTACATGTACGTGATTTGCCTCTCGCGGGTGGGGGGTCCGATCGGACCCCCCCCCGGTGCCCGAAGCGGTCCCGTTCTGTTCCCCGGCGATCCGAGATGAGGGGGAGGCCATCCGTTCGTGGCCCCCCCCTCGCGATCGCCGCCGGCCAATGGGAACACTCCTTTGCTGCTGTATGCTAAACAGCAGCAAAGGAAATGATGTCATCTCCCCTCGGCTCGGTATTTTCCGTTCCAGCGCCGAGGGGAGAAGACATCAATGTGAGTGCACAACACACTACACACACAGTAGAACATGCCAGGCATACAAAACACCCCGATCCCCCCCCCGATCGCCCCCCGATCCCCCCCCAATCACCCCCCCCCCCTGTCACAAACTGACACCAGCAGGTTTTTTTTTTTTTTTTTTTTTTTTTTTTCTGATTACTGCATAGTGTCAGTTTGTGACAGTTACAGTGTTGGGACAGTGAGTATTACCCCCCTTTAGGTCTAGGGTACCCCCCTAACCCCCCCTAATAAAGTTTTAACCCCTTGATCACCCCCTGTCACCAGTGTTGCTAAGCGATCATTTTTCTGATCGCTGTATTAGTGTCGCTGGTGACGCTAGTTAGTGAGGTAAATATTTAGGTTCGCCGTCAGCGTTTTATAGTGACAGGGACCCCCATATACTACCTAATAAATGTTTTAACCCCTTGATTGCCCCCTAGTTAACCCTTTCACCACTGATCACCGTATAACCGTTACGGGTGACGCAGGTTAGTTCGTTTATTTTTTATAGTGTCAGGGCACCCGCCGTTTATTACCTAATAAAGGTTTAGCCCCCTGATCGCCCGGCGGTGATATGCGTCGCCCCAGGCAGCGTCAGATTAGCGCCAGTACCGCTAACACCCACGCACGCAGCATGCGCCTCCCTTAGTGGTATAGTATCTGAACGGATCGATATCTGATCTGATCAGATCTATACTAGCGTCCCCAGCAGTTTAGGGTTCCCAAAAACACAGTGTTAGCGGGATCAGCCCAGATACCCGCTAGCACCTGCGTTTTGCCCCTCCGCCCAGCCCACCCAAGTGCAGTATCGATCGATCACTGTCACTTACAAAACACTAAACGCATAACTGCAGCGTTCGCAGAGTCAGGCCTGATCCCTGCGATCGCTAACAGTTTTTTTGGTAGCATTTTGGTGAACTGGCAAGCAAGCACCAGGCAGCGTCAGGTTAGCGCCAGTACCGCTAACACCCACGCACGCACCGTACACCTCCCTTAGTGGTATAGTATCTGATCGGATCAATATCTGATCCGATCAGATCTATACTAGCGTCCCCAGCAGTTTAGGGTTCCCAAAAACGCAGTGTTAGCGGGATCAGCCCAGATACCTGCTAGCACCTGCGTTGTGCCCCTCCGCCCGGCCCAGCCCAGCCCACCCAAGTGCAGTATCGATCGATCACTGACACTTACAAGGCACTAAACGCATAACTGCAGCGTTCGCAGAGTCAGGCCTGATCCCTGCGATCGCTAACAGTTTTTTTGGTAGCATTTTGGTGAACTAGCAAGCACCGGCCCCAGGCAGCGTCAGGTTAGCGCCAGTACCGCTAACACCCACGCACGCAGCATACGCCTCCTTTAGTGGTATAGTATCTGAACGGATCAATATCTGATCCGATCAGATCAGATCTATACTAGCGTCCCCAGCAGTTTAGGGTTCCCAAAAACGCAGTGTTAGCGGGATCAACCCAGATACCTGCTAGCACCTGCGTTTTGCCCCTCCGCCCGGCCCAGTCCAGCCCACCCAAGTGCAGTATCGATCGATCACTGTCACTTACAAAACACTAAACGCATAACTGCAGCGTTCGCAGAGTCAGGCCTGATCCCTGCGATCGCTAACAGTTTTTTTGGAAGCTTTTTATTGAACTGGCAAGCACCAGCGGCCTAGTACACCCCGGTCGTAGTCAAACCAGCACTGCAGTAACACTTGGTGACGTGGCGAGTCCCATAAGTGCAGTTCAAGCTGGTGAGGTGACAAGCACAAGTAGTGTCCCGCTGCCACCAAAAAGACAAACACAGGCCCGTCGTGCCCATAGTGCCCTTCCTGCTGCATTCGCCAATCCTAATTGGGAACCCACCACTTCTGCAGCGCCCGTACTTCCCCCATTCACATCCCCCAACGAAATGCAGTCGGCTGCATGAGAGGCATTTTTATGTGCTCCCGAGTACCCCTACCCAACGAACCCCCCCCAAAAAGATGTTGTGTCTGCAGCAAACGCGGATATAGGCGTGACA
Source organism: Aquarana catesbeiana (assembly GCF_042186555.1). Lineage (NCBI taxonomy): Eukaryota > Metazoa > Chordata > Amphibia > Anura > Ranidae > Aquarana > Aquarana catesbeiana. Next base: position 107,372,238 of record NC_133334.1, read on the forward strand.
CCCGCTATTATTGTCCCTTCTGTCCTGACAATCCTGGTCTTTGCATTGGTGAATGTTTTGAACGCTACCATACACTAGTTGAGTATTAGCGTAGGGTACAGCATTGCACAGACTAGGCACACTTTCACAGGGTCTCCCAAGATGCCATCGCATTTTGAGAGACCCGAACCTGGAACCGGTTACAGTTATAAAAGTTAGTTACAAAAAAAGTGTAAAAAAAAAAAATATATATATAAAATAAAAAAAAATAGTTGTCGTTTTATTGTTCTCTCTCTCTATTCTCTCTCTCTATTGTTCTGCTCTTTTTTTACTGTATTCTATTCTGCAGTGTTTTATTGTTATTGTTATTGTTATTGTTATTATGTTTTATCATGTTTGTTTTTCAGGTATGTAATTATTTATACTTTATTGTTTACTGTGCTTTATTGTTAACCATTTTTTTGTCTTCAGGTACGCCATTCACAACTTTGAGTGGTTATACCAGAATGATGCCTGCAGGTTTAGGTATCATCTTGGTATCATTCTTTTCAGCCAGCGGTCGGCTTTCATGTAAAAGCAATCCTAGCGGCTAATTAGCCTCTAGACTGCCTTTACAAGCCGTGGGAGGGAATGCCCCCCCCCCCCCCCACCGTCTTCCGTGTTTTTCTCTGGCTCTCCTGTCTCAACAGGGAACCTGAGAATGCAGCCGGTGATTCAGCCAGCTGACCATAGAGCTGATCAGAGACAAGAGTGGCTCCAAACATCTCTATGGCCTAAGAAACCGGAAGCTACGAGCATTTTATGACTTAGATTTCGCCGGATGTAAATAGCGCCATTGGGAAATTGGGGAAGCATTTTATCACACCGATCTTGGTGTGGTCAGATGCTTTGAGGGCAGAGGAGAGATCTAGGGTCTAATAGACCCCAATTTTTTCAAAAAAGAGTACCTGTCACTACCTATTGCTATCATAGGGGATATTTACATTCCCCGAGATAACAATAAAAATGATTTAAAAAAAAAAAAAATGAAAGGAACAGTTTAAAAATAAGATAAAAAAGCAAAAAAATAATAAAGAAAAAAAAAAAAAAAAAAAAAAAGCACCCCTGTCGCCCCCTGCTCTTGCGCTAAGGCGAACGCAAGCGGCGGTCTGTCGTCAAACGTAAACAGCAATTGCACCATGCATGTGAGGTATCGCCGCGAAGGTCAGATCGAGGGCAGTAATTTTTGCAGTAGACCTCCTCTGTAGATCTAAAGTGGTAACCTGTAAAGGCTTTTAAAGGCTTTTAAAAATGTATTTATTTTGTTGCCACTGCACGTTTGTGCGCAATTGTAAAGCATGTCATGTTTGGTATCCATGTACTCGGTCTAAGATCATCTTTTTTATTTCATCAAACATTTGGGCAATATAGTGTGTTTTAGTGCATTAAAATTTAAAAAAGTGTGTTTTTTCCCCAAAAAATGCGTTTGAAAAATCGCTGCGCAAATACTGTGTGAAAAAAAAAAATGAAACACCCACCATTTTAATCTGTAGGGCATTTGCTTTAAAAAAATATATAATGTTTGGGGGTTCAAAGTAATTTTCTTGCAAAAAAAAAAAAACTTTTTCATGTAAAAAATAAGTGTCAGAAAGGGCTTTGTCTTCAAGTGGTTAGAAGAGTGAGTGATGTGTGACATAAGCTTCTAAATGTTGTGCATAAAATGCCAGGACAGTTCAAAACCCCCCCAAATGACCCCATTTTGGAAAGTAGACACCCCAAGCTATTTGCTGAGAGGCATGTCGAGTCCATGGAATATTTTATATTGCGACACAAGTTGCGGGAAAGAGACAAATTTTTTTTTTTTTTTTTTTTTTTTTGCACAAAGTTGTCACTAAATGATATATTGCTCAAACATGCCATGGGAATATGTGAAATTACACCCCAAAATACATTCTGCTGCTTCTCCTGAGTACGGGGATACCACATGTGTGAGACTTTTTGGGAGCCTAGCCGTGTACGGGACCCCGAAAACCAAGCACCGCCTTCAGGCTTTCTAAGGGGCGTGAATTTTTGATTTCACTCTTCACTGCCTATCACAGTTTCGGAGGCCATGGAATGCCCAGGTGGCACAAAACCCCCCCAAATGACCCCATTTTGGAAAGTAGACACCCCAAGCTATTTGCTGAGAGGTATAGTGAGTATTTTGCAGACCTCACTTTTTGTCACAAAGTTTTGAAATTTGAAAAAAGAAAAAAAAAAAAAGTTTTTTCTTGTCTTTCTTCATTTTCAAAAACAAATGAGAGCTTCAAAATACTCACCATGCCTCTCAGCAAATAGCTTGGGGTGTCTACTTTCCAAAATGGGGTCATTTGGGGGGGGTTTGTGCCACCTGGGCATTCCATGGCCTCCGAAACGGTGTTAGGCAGTGAAGAGTAAAATCAAAAATTCACGCCCTTAAAAACGCTGAAGGCGGTGATTGGATTTCGGGGCCCCGTACGCGGCTAGGCTCCCAAAAAGTCCCACACATGTGGTATCCCCATACTCAGGAGAAGCAGCTAAATGTATTTTGGGGTGCAATTCCACATAGGCCCATGGCCTGTGTGAGCAATATATCATTTAGTGACAACTTTGTGCAAAAAAAAAAAAAAAAAAAAAAAAAGTGTCACTTTCCCGCAACTTGTGTCAAAATATAAAATATTCCATGGACTCAATATGCCTCTCAGCAAATAGCTTGGGGTGTCTACTTTCCAAAATGGGGTCATTTGGGGGGGGGTTGTGCCACCTGGGCATTCCATGGCCTCCGAAACTGTGATAGGCAGTGAAGAGTGAAATCAAAAAGTTACACCCTTAGAAATCCTGAAGGCGGTGATTGGTTTTCGGGGTCCCATACGCGGCTAGGCTCCCAAAAAGTCCCACACATGTGGTATCCCCGTACTCAGGAGAAGTAGCTGAATATATTTTGGGGTGCAATTCCACATAGGCCCATGGCCTGTGTGAGCAATATATCATTTAGTGACAACTTTTTGTAAATATTTTTTTTTTTTTTTTTTTTTGTCATTATTCAATCACTTGGGACAAAAAAAATAAATATTCAATGGGTTCAACATGCCTATCAGCAATTTCCTTGGGGTGTCTACTTTCCAAAATGGGGTCATTTGGGGGGGTTTTGTACTGCCCTGCCATTTTAGCACCTCAAGAAATGACATAGGCAGTCATAAACTAAAAGCTGTGTAAATTCCAGAAAATGTACCCTAGTTTGTAGACGCTATAACTTTTGCGCAAACCAATAAATATACGCTTATTGACATTTTTTTTACCAAAGACATGTGGCCGAATACATTTTGGCCTAAATGTATGACTAAAATTGAGTTTATTGGATTTTTTTTATAACAAAAAGTAGAAAATATCATTTTTTTTCAAAATTTTCGGTCTTTTTCCGTTTATAGCGCAAAAAATAAAAACTGCAGAAGTGATCAAATACCATCAAAAGAAAGCTCTATTTGTGGGAAGAAAAGGACGCAAATTTCGTTTGGGTACAGCATTGCATAACCGCGCAATTAGCAGTTAAAGCGACGCAGTGCCAAATTGGAAAAAGACCTCTGGTCCTTAGGCAGCATAATGGTCCGGGGCTCAAGTGGTTAATTGTACAGTTTAAAAGGGCAACTTTAATGTTCATGGGCCCATTATTCGTTCGTATCAAACATTTTTCTTTCGGCCTCTAAAACACCATTGTTTAGGCCATATGCATTTTCCCACATTTTTTAGGGCCTACTTGGATGCCAAATATTTGTTTGTGTAGATGGGTTTGTTACTAGAATGAAATGCAAAATAGATTCTATGTAAGGAGAGGACACTGAGCAGCTGTTTTCACATCTGAACATTGGAGCACTATAGTGTGGGACACCAGAACACCATTTTTATTAGGGGGGCCACACAGGTGCTCCAGTGTATACTATAGGGGGGTCTCCATCTGTGAAGCTTGTACTAAACATGTAAAGTATTGCAGCTTGACAAAGGGCAATAAAAAAAATACATCTTTGAACTCTGCTAAAATAGACAATTGTACCCCACTTCCAAGCAATGTTTCCTATTTATAGTTCTGCGATCAAATATCTGTGTGCTAATTATGCCATTTTTGTTTTACATAGGGGATAAAAGACTCGGAGGACACCCCTCATCCGAGGAGACCACAGACCCCCCACCTATGGAAGAAGGTGAAATACCCCCAACCAAAGAAGAGCAGGAGAAAGAAGAAGATGTGGTTGAAATTGGCACCACAACAGGTGAGTGTCTGCGACCACAGGCTCAGGTAAGAGATGGATGGTGGCAGATTTTTGATACCTGTTTTTGTTTGGTTTCTCTCTTTTTAGGTGATCGTGATGTTAGGGATCGAGATCCTTTCACATCTGAAAGTGCCCAGATCCTGATCGGGGAGATCATGGGGTGTAATGTAGAATTGCAAAACATCCAGAAAAAAATAAATGATGTGATTCAAAAAAATAATAACATCATTGATGTTATGGGGCGAATTTAAAACCCCACAAAATCAATTTTTTTATTGTGGTCCAATGTTTAAAATATTTTTGCAATGTTTTGAAAAGCCGAATTTGGAGGATGCACACAGTGTGCCAACATGTGCTATCTGCCATCACGGGAGATCAATGGAGGCGTTTTGGGGGTGCAACCCCTTCCTCAATTATAAAGTAGCTGAGAGGAAGGGCTTGCTCCCCAAAACACGTCCCTTGATCCCCCGTGATGGCAGATAGCACATGTTTACATTCATAAATTGGTGTGCATCTTCCAAATTTGGCTTTTCCTGGGGTGATTTCCCCCCATCTGAACGCAATATCAAACACAGTTCCTAAATACTGATGTCTGATATTTCCTTCAGGTTTTACCTAATGTGAACTTTGTAAGTTCAAGTTTTTTGTCTTTCTTGTTGGTTTTACACAGGCCTGTTTTATCGTAAATGGACATTTCTATTTTTGATAATGCCACCCTAAAAATTTTTATACAACAAACATGTTGGTTTGTTTGAAAAACCTTTGGTAAATGCACATGTGATTGTGCAGGTATAAAAAAGTTTGTTAATCAAGAATGTGTGGATTATTGTCTCAACACTACAACAACACTTTTGGGGTGATGTCATTGCTGTTTTCAGAGAAAATGGGGGGTATTTCCTAAGGGCAAATCCTCTTTGCACTACAAGTGCAGTTTCTGTGCAGTTGCAAGTGCACTTGTAGTGAAATGTGTTTTTGCATTTAGTAAATAACAGCCAACAGTGCTTTGCATAAGGTTACACAATGACGCCATTTTCTGCATTCCACACATTTCTGTCAGTGTCAGCTAAAACAAACACAAGCAGTAAATGTCCACAAAGAATTTCTTTTTTTTTTTATTATAAAAAGGTTTCACATATTTGCTGGCATATTGATGGCCCCCCTACCCGCAAAGAACTCCAGGTAGCGTAACCGGACATCACGGGCACTCAGGGAGGGCAAGCCAGGACGGCCGCTTTCAAGCGTCGTCAGTGTGGTTTGATGTATCATTCCGGCCTCAGGCCCAACTGAGCCAGCATAGTTGGCTGAATGTTTCCTTAAAAAGTTATGGAGAATACAGCACGTCAGTATAATATGGTTCAGTTTATACTCCGCCATATGGATGGGTGTCATAAATAGGCGGAACCGGCTGGCCAGGATTCCAAATGTGTTCTCCACAACTCTTCGGGCTCTGGCCAGCTGGTAATTAAAAACCCTCTGTTACGGGGTGAGGGTCCTCATCGGGAATGGCCGCATCAGGTGGTCCCCCAGCGCAAACGCTTCATCAGCAACGAACACGAATGGGAGTCCTTCCACATTGTCCTCTGGAGCTGGCAAGTCCAAGCTGCCATTCTGGAGACGCCTGTAAAACTCCGTCTGGGCGATGACTCCACCATCGGACATTCGGCCATTCTTGCCCACGTCCATATACAGGAAGTCGTAATTAGCCGACACCACCGCCAACATCACTATACTATTGAACCCCTTATAGTTGAAATAGTACGACCCCGAGTTGGGTGCTGGGACGATGTGGACGTGTTTCCCATCAATTGCTCCTCCACAGTTAGGAAAGTCCCACCGCTGGGCAAAGTGGGAGGCCACAGTCTGCCATTCCTGTGGCGTGGAAGGAAACTGTTGAGTAATAAAAAAAAAATTACTATTTTTGATCAGAAACATGGCAAGCAGATTAGGCACAAACATTATGGGGCAACCTCCAGATAGCATTTATTAAGGGGAATTTAACAACGCCAAAGTATAAGGTACACCTATCATATTCCCCCTCCCCCCCCTCTCATGGGCCATTTCTAACATTATGGGGTGTGTGGAAATCTTGGACAGGTAACCCTCTTCACTTCATTGAGAGATGAATGCCTAAACACAGGGTATTACTTGGAACAGCCCCTCCTTAGTTACACTATTGGCAGCCCACTGGACAGGTAAGAAGTGTCATAATACAAAGATATAAATACACATTGTACACATTTGAGGACATTTGGACATTCTGCTATTACCTGTCAAGATAATAATAGGATACAAAAACGTGAAACAGTACCATTTGAAAGTATACAGGCAGGCCCTTGCACTACATGCTTTGGGGAATTCCTCCATAAATCTGAGCACAAAAGAGATGGGTATAGTGTGTATGGGTTTGGCAAAGTCAGCAGATAGATGATTGAGGATAGAGAATTGGGATCAGCTGACTTAGCAGTTGGGGGGAGGGAGGGTTACTAAGAATTATTTGGGGACACCACAAAAAAAAAAGTCTCTGGCACTCTGCCTGAATTTAAAGCAAAAATAACATTTCAAAACATTTTAGGGGGTGTTTGGGGTAAAGCACTACTATGGAGCAGAAAAAATACATTGTGACTACATGAGGTGAATATAGGGCCAGGAGAGAGCATGCTGGGGAGGTTTTTGAAGGGCAAATATGTATGAAGGAACTAAAATAATAATTACATAAAAATCCAGCATGCATGAGGACAAAGGGGACATTCACAGCATATTACAATCGTGGTAATTAGGGAATGAGGAAAGAAATACAATATATTAGCAAACATTCAATGCAATAAAATGTGATATTAAAGGATAAAAATCTTACCTTCATATAGTCCTTCTGCAGGACCTGGATGATGGCAGAACAGGTCTCTGGGATGATGATACCCAGAGCCTGGGGGGAGATGCCTGTCGAGAACTTCAAGTCCTGCAGGCTTCTCCCTGTCGCCAAATACTGCAGGGTAGCGACGAGCCTCTGCTCCGGAGTGATGGCTTGCCTCATGCAGGTATCCTGCCTGCTAATATAAGGGGTCAGCAAAGCCAACAGACGGTGAAACACGGGGTCCGTCATCCTGAGAAAGTTCCTGAAATCATCAGGATTATTCTCACGGATCTCACGGAGCAAAGGCATATGAGAGAACTGGTCACGCTGAAGCAACCAATTCTTTGTCCATGAACTCCTCCCCACCCTGTTCATGGACTGGACTTGTGTCAAGGTCAGGACCCCAACACCAAGCCCCCGCACAGCACGAACTCTACGAGGAGTACGCATACGCAACATGGCTAGAAAACGGTCGGCTGCTCAGAACGAAGTAACAGAATGCACTGAAGAACAGCAAGGCCTGTGAAGAGCGACCTGAAAAACAGTAACGAACGAACAAGAATACAATGACTAATTAGTCACGCGGAACTTGCTTGCACGCACTGAAGAGCAGATACAAACCCACAAGCACAAACTGAACGGCAGAAAACGATCTGAAAGCCACGAGTCTGAAAAAGCGCGAATCGTCTCTTACCAAACTTTTACTAACACGAGATTAGCAAAAGGAGCCCAAAGGGTGCCGCGCTTGGTTCTAAACCGGCCTTTTCTAGTCTCGTCATACGTGGTGTACGTGACCGCGTGGTTGGCGATCAGAAATTCCGACAACTTTGTGCGACCGTGTGTACGCAAAACAAGTTTGAGCCAACATCCGTCGGAAAAAAATCCTAGGATTTTGTTGTCGGAATGTCCGAACAAAGTCCGACCGTGTGTACGGGGCATTACACATGCATATGCTTTAATCTAAACCATTCCATTGTAGTACTGGCTGCATGTTTAGGTTTGTTGTCCTGCTGGAAGGTGAACCTCCACCCCACTCTCAAGTCTTTTGCAGACTCTAACATGTTTTCTTCTAAGATTGCATACAAGATGAAACCCAGGTAAGGCTACCCAGGTCGACAATCACTACTTAGGCAACAGAGGGTCTCGATCAGGGTTAGTTATAAAGAATAAAAACTAAATGTTGTTTTAAAAAATTACACAGAATTGGAAAATAGAAAAGTTCATAATACAGATAGCGTTATCTTAGCAGCTTCACACACAATGCTTCAAGAGTTAAAAAACACTAAAACGTAGTGAATAAGAGTAGACAAAGGACAGAAAAGACACATAAAAATACAAAAACACACTCAAAAACAAAAGTCCGGATGCCAACTACCATTCACATAAGACTGTCATGCGATAATTACATTTTGTATTTTTATACCTAACCCTGATCAAGACCCTCTGTTGCCTAAGTAGCCGCTTGTCGACCCGGGTAGCCTTACTTGGGTTTCATCTTGTATGCTCTGTTTGGTTTCGCTATGGTAACAGCACCACATACTGGTGAGTGGTATAAGGGTATAGATAATAAATGCTTCCTTGTGGATATAATTATTAAGGATCCGTTATTCTTTTTCTGTTTATGTTTTCTTCTAAGATTGCCCTGGATTTGGCTCCATCCATCTTCCCATCAACTCTGACCAGCTTCCCTCTCCCTGCTGAACAAAAGCATCCCCACAACATGATGCCACCACCATGTTTCATGGTGGGGATGGTGTGTTCAGGGGGATGTGCAGTGTTAGTTTGCCCCCACACATAGTGTTTTGCTTTTAGGCCAAAAAATATAATTTTTTCGTCATACCTACCTGTAAAATCCTTTTCTTTGAGTACATCATGGGACACAGAGTTAGGCTAATATTCATTACCTACTGGGTTATACGCCATCTCTAGGTGAATGGACTCTGGTAGACAAAGTCTTAGACAGAAAGTTATTCCCCTATATAACCGCTCCCATACAGGAAGTACATCAGTTTTGTAGCAAGCACTGATGTACTCAAAGAAAATGATTTTTGAAGATTTTTTTCCTCATACTTCAAATGAAGTATGAGGAAAAAATTCTATTTTCTTTTTCATACATCATGGGACACAGAGTTAGGCTAATATTCATTACCTACTGGGACATCCCAGAGCAATAGCCTTGAGTGGAGGGAGACACCCTGCCAAACAATAGCCATCAGACCTTATGCGGCAGCCCGCAGTACACTGCGGCCGAAAGTGATTGTAACAATCAGTCAAGCTAGCTAGATGGGCAGGATCTGTTCTGTTCTTGACCATTTCCCCTGAACTGTGAGCCCCTCTAGGGTCGCCCCCCAGCCTGAGAGACTGGCATCTGTGGTCAGTACTCTCCAAGTTACCGGGAGGAAGGATCTTCCTGTTCGCAGGTTCTGATCCTGCAACCACCAGTTTAGGCTTAAGCGCGCCCGAGGAGATAAGAACATTGAATAATCCAGGGCTTGTCCTCTCCTGTTCCAAGCCAACATGATATCTTGTTGTATAGGCCTAGAATGGAACTGGGCATAGGGCACTGCCTTGAAGGAGGACACCATCCTTTCTAGAAGACTCATACAGAGCCGAATGGAGGGTTGTCTGGTGCCCCTTTTCTGACACAGCTGATCCTTATGGGTGTCAAAAATACCCTTGCTTGGACCCTAACTAGGATCAGACCTAAATACTTTAGACTTTGAGCTGGTCTCGAGGCTGACTTTTCGGTATTTATGACCCAGCCTAAGCTTTCTAAATACGGCACTGTACAGGTTTGCTCTGTTCTAGAGCTTGTAGTGAGTGAACTCTGAGCAGGAGGTCGTCCAGATATCTTCTTGTCCAGATTGCTCAGAAGCAGGCTCATCCGCCAGGCCCTGCACAGAATCCTGAGCTTTTAGCTCTTCCCCATCCTCAACCCATTCCTGCTCCAAACTAGGAGGCTCAGGGGAGAGGGATCTGTCGTGCTTTTTCCACCCTGCGGGATGGAGGCAATCCTGTGCTCTAACCCAGCTAGGTCCGAGGACAATTTATCCCTGGTGATAAAGGGTGAAGCAGCAGCGTTGACTATAGGCACAATACCAGATAGGCGCAGTGGCTCAGATTGCCCGGAAGCCTGTGGTCTTTCAGGGGATACGACACTAGGGATACGACTAGGTTCATTAGGAGCTACTGACAACATAGGTGCGCCCTTCCCTGTAGTGTTAGTCCCACTACTCTTTCTACACTTTTTTGAAGACATTTACAAGCCACAAAAAGGGAGTACCTGGGTGTAGTATTAACACACCTCAGAAGGGAGGCCCTTTAATAGGGCTCACCAAGCCCCTAGGCAACAATCCTGCTAAGCACCTTAGCCTGCCAAGCAACACCCGGTGACTCACGTGACCTGGGTAAGGAGAAATGAACTGCTGCAAATGCTTGGTTCAGAGCCTGCTCTGTGTCCCACAGCTGCCTTCTGGAAGCACCGCATGCTTGGCATACACAGCTTAAATAAGCTGGCTGTGCACCGGGATGATCTGCGTATGCGTGCGCATGCACGTGCACGGTCCTGGCAATCAGGCGTGGCTGTATTCGCATATGACGCGAATCTCTGTGCGTCCAGATTAGGCTACCGCGCATGCGCGGCTGTGAGTGCGCACAACGCCTATGGTGAAGCCGTGTGCACCATGGCTGCCAAACAAACTGCTGAGCACAGCAGAGCTTTTGCAAATGCATGTGTGCATGGCGAACCAAGGCGAAAATTATACAGGTAAAAAACAGCCAGACACAAGCAAAAAAGGAACACTTTGCAAACACCCACAGCTAGCCCACAACTCCCCTGTGTGGTCACCGCACACAGGTGTCCAGCCTCTAGCTAGCTTGACTGATTGTTATGATCACTGGACACCCCACAATAAGTAAAGGAGTTTCACTTATCCGTCCAGATGCAGGGCAGCTTAGAAACTAAGAGCCCAATCTTCACCCATCACGGCAGGTTCCTGTCACTTGACGGCCTTCAAGGACTGGGTACCCTTTTCATGTTTAGGGTTCACTTCCTTGAACCTGTACAGCACCCTGTAGGAATGCCTTAGCGCTGTGGTGGCCAGGATTCCACTTCGCAGGGTCCAGCGCCGGGAGGTCGCATTACAGGCAAAACCTTGCAGGATCTTGAGCTGTCTTTGTGAGGCTCGAGTACCATTTATCTAAGCATATAGAGCCTGTCTCAAATGGATCCGATCAGTCAATCCCTTGATTCATATAAGAACCATTTTTGGGACTAGAGACCTGGAGCTCAGAAAGCTCAAACAAACGTGCCAATCCACCTTGCAGACACTGGTAAAAAAAAGATGTACTTCCTGTATGGAAGGAGTTATATAGGTGACCCCTTCCTGTCTAAGACTTTGTCTACCAGTGTCCATTCACCTAGAGATGGCGTATAACCAAGTAGGTAATGAATACTAGCCTAACTCTGTGTCCCATGATGTATGAAAAAGAAAGTTCAATTTTGGTCTCATCTGACCAGAGTACCTTCTTCCACATGTTTGCTGTGTCCCCCACTAATATGGCTTCTCGCAAACTGCAAACGGGACTTCTTATGGCTTTCCTTCAACAAAGGCATTCTTCTTGCCACTCTTCCATAAAGGCCAGATTTGTGGAGTGTACGACTAATAATTGTGCTGTGGACAGATTCTCCCACCAGAGCTGTGGATCTCTGAAGCTCTTCCAGAGTTACCATGGGCCTCTTGGCTGCTTCTCTGATTAATGCACTCCTTGCCCGTGCTTGTCAGTTTAGGTGGACAGCCATGTCTTGGTAGGTTTACAGTTGTGCCATACTCTTTCCATTTTTGGATGATGGATTGAACAGTGCTCTGTGAGATGTTCAAAGCTTGCAATATTTTTTTTTATAACCTAATCCTGCTTTAAACATCTCCACAACTTTATCCCTGTCCTGTCTGGTGTGTTCCTTGGCTTCATGATGCTGTTTGTTCAAGTTCCCTGAGGGCTTCACAGAACAGCTGTATTTATACTGAGATTAAATTTACACAAAGGTGGACTCTATTTACTAATTAGGTGACTTCTGAAGGCAATTGTTTCTGCTAGATTTTAGTTAGGGGCATCAGAGTAAAGGGGGCTGAATACAAAACCATGTCAAACTTTTCAGATATTTGTAAAAAATTTGGAAAACCATTTATCATTTTCCTTCCACTTCACAATTACGTGCCACTTTGTGTTGAACTATCACATAAAATACGTTTACGTTTTTGGTTGTAACGTGACAAAATATGGAAAATTTCAAGGGGTGTGAATACTTTTTCAAGGCACGGTGTATATATAGATATATATATCTATATCTATAGATATAGATATATATATATGAGAGAGAGAAGCAGACTGGGAGGAAGTGATAAAAGGGAAAGAGATGTAAATCCACAGTAGACTAGACGACCTTCATAGGTGAACACAGAAGCCAACAGCCCATTTGAGTAGAACCACAGGTTCAGCAGAACCACTGGTAAGAATAAGAAGGTAAGAATTTCAAAAGCAGGAAACTGCAGGCTAAACCGTAACAAAAACATTTATAAATAATCCTATGGTGTTTTGAGCTGGAGCCAGAAAGTTCAGTTTTGGTCTATTCAGACCAGATTATCTTTTAAAATGGTTGCTGTTTCTTAAATGTCTTGTGGAAAAATGGAGGTGTATTGCCCTTAGAGGCTTTGGGATATTACAACTCAAGGGGCTTTTTCTTGCCTTAGACAGAAAAGGAGACATGGATCTATTGATTCATTAGAAGTCTAACATAAGTACTTGCAGATAAAACAAAACCTGCAACCTTCTTGAACACATCACATGCCCCAGAAGGCTGCAGGAAATGTCCCACAATTATGTTGTTCTTTGCACATGCTGTGAGACTTCAGGAAGTCACAGCTAGCTTCCATATCCAAGGTGGCAGTGCCAGAGAGCCAAAGCCCAGCGAAGAATTGACTCAGAGGAAGACATCGCTGCACTTCACTCCAACTTCTTAGAAATCAGCAGCTACAGTATTTGTAGCTGCTTTTATTTTTTTTTTAAAGTCAAGTTTATCTTTTAGGCCCCATTTACACTATGTCATTCCTGGAACAAAGGCAGAAATATTGCCAGTTTCTGCACGTTTTTCCATAAACATGTGAAAACTGCACCAGAGCGTGCATTTCTCTTGTGGTGCTATTAATTCTTAATGAATAGAGAAAACCTTGCAACTGCACTAAAAGTGAAAATGTAACAAGAATATAGCAGCAAGCACACCAACATATAAAAATTGGTCACAACAACTAATATACAAAAGAGCTGCACATATACAATATAGTGCAAATTATGAATGACAAAGAAAATTAGGAAGGTAGAGGAAGTAAATCGAATTGAGGACTTAGTCTGGACATTCCGACAAAAATGAGGATCTTATATGAAAACATGGTCGTCATGGAATCTTCTTGTCTCTTCAGAGGAAGGAAGAAAATGTATTGATGCGACCCCCAGGAGGTGGGGTCCCTTTCGGGCCGGGGGGGGGGGGGGGGGAGATAGAGAAGGAAGAGAATTTCTTTTTTTTGGGGGGGGGGAGAAGGAGGGAGGTAGAGTTGGGAGGGAGGGCCCCCTCCTGGAGGTGTAGTTGGGAGGCCCCCTCCCTCTTTCCGTTTGTTGGATTTTGGGGGGTTGTGGGTAGGGCTGTTCTTTTTTTTTCTCTTTCTTATTTAGGTGGGGGAGGGGGGTAGTAAAGAAAAGGAGGGGAATAGTCTGATATTAGCTGTCATGACCAGGAAAATTAGGAGGGGTAGTTGCTGCGCCGGATCCTGAACCAGGGGTAGCGTCACCCCCTGATCGGGTTTAGGGTAGCAATTTGGAAAGCAGAATTTTGATGGAGATACTTTTCATTTGATATCCCCCTAGAGATAACGGCAAGGTTAAATGGTATTAAATTTAAAGATTTGTTTTTGGTTGCATGTATGCATATGTTGAATGTTAATTGTAAAAGAAGCTGTTCATTTTCCTTTGTCAAAATAAAATAAAGAAATTATAAGAAAATTAGTGAATTCAATGATATCAATAAATAAAGTCCAGTGAAAGAGAAAAAAGTCCAATAAAGTGCCAAATGTAAATGGTGTGAAATCGTCAGCAAGTGTACCTCCACCAAACACATGGCTCCTGCTTACCAGAATGCTTTGACCCCCTATTATAGAGAACTCAAAATGAGCTTGTTATATGGCCAGGCTTCCACCACAGAGCTGCCCACAATCTCCACTTAAGGTAAGGACTCCTAGATCACCTTCTGGATCAACAGTGTATCATGATTAAAAGAAGAACCAGAGGAACTGCATAATGTAAAACAGATTAAAAAAAAAGTGCTTCTCATTAATTTAAACCAAGTAACACAGATTTCACACCATTCACACTTTGTTGCACACCAAAAATACGGTAATAAAAGCTATGCATTGTGCCACACAGGTGTGACAACAACCTAAGTTATCCTGACAATCGTAAACATAATGTTAATCTCTTATACTTCTGTAGCGCCAGCATTTTTGCCTATTAAGATAATGCTATGTTGTTCTATGAACAGTATTATAATATATTATTTGGCACCATCTAGTGGCCAAAACGTGGAATGTACTTAATTTCATTTTTCTATTTGATTATTATCATAGAGGAGTATTACAGGAAGTGACTGTTTATTTACATTCTGAAATGACCTGCTTACCCAGAATGCCTAGTGACCTACCCATGACCACTCACGACTGAAATGCATGCTGGGTAGGCTATAAAAAGGCTCCGCGCGGCCATCTTAGGTCTCTTCTGGATGCATGGACTGCCTGTGAGGACCTGTGCAGAGGTTTTCCAGAGAGAGCGGCCTACACCTACTGCGGAGCGGCACAGTCAGCGACTCTGATGTGCACCAGTGAGCTGGAGAGACGCTGGGACAAAACTGAGAAGGATCCAGATACAACCGTCAGAGCCATCAGAGGGTCCCGGTTCATCTTGCAGAGCGCCGGCCAGCGGGAAGCAAGACCAAGTGCACTGGTGTATAGCTGTCCTACTACACAGACCTGGTTGGGTGAGAGGGCTGTAGCCCAAAGTTTTACTAATGCACTTTTACACACCTGAATCTGTGACACAGTGTGCTGGGACCTGTAGTCCCACACAGGTGGATTGAAGGAACTAGAGACTGAGTTCAAATAGGCCTCAAGCCTACCCTTCACTGCACTAATAGCACTGTGTTACACAAAGTTAATTGCATCAGAGACAGTTACAGGTTACTACACTACAAGAATAATCTTCAGCATCTACTTTATCTAACCCTGGTTTATTTAACCATTGGATTACAATTCATAAATAGCTAGCAGAAGACAAAGAAAACACTGCCTCTTTCATTAGAAGGCCTTGCATCCTATTTCTGGTTAATAGAGAGTTTATACTCTAAAGCAGGGGGAGCTCCCTAGGGATTGCATTTGTGCTTTATCTATTAACATTGTCTTATTGTGTTACAAGGGCGCACTGGAAGTGGAAAGGTGCCCAGAATTAAGGTATTTCCCATTCTGGCATTAGTTCCACTTGGAGACGCATTTCCAAAGACCACTTAATATAACTTTATGTGTACCAGTTATTGTGTGTACTTATTGGGCTTTTGCACTATGTTTGTGTGACAGACCAAATATTGTAATACTAATTTTATACTGATTCCAGTAAAAGTTACGTTCCTGGTTAAGTACAACTTGTGTGGAGTGTTGTTCCTTTCTCTAGCAGGTGGAACATCTGATACCCAGGTAATAACAAAGGTATACTGTTGTTATATTGTACATTGTGGGGTTATCCTTCATTATTAGCTTCACACTAACACTGCACCACAGCTGTGTCAAGGGGATTGAGTCAAGTCATTGGGGGTGTTAAAGCAGAGTACAGGCCCAATCAAATATCAGCAGCTCCTTCGGGGGTCAGTGCTACACTTCTTTACCACAAAACTGCAAAGATTGTACATCTTACTTCACTAATGAAAATTAGGCAGTCTGACCACTGAATTGGTAAGCTATAAGCTAAACATAATGAGATCTTTCCTTAACAGTCATAGCTTATGAGGGTATATGTAAATTAGAACAGCAAAACAGAAGAATCTCCTTTTAATTGAAATGTTCTAACACTCAGAGTGCAGACCATGTAGCAGAGGGAAAATTGTAATATTCTAATACTGGGTTAGTTTCTCAACTCTAGCAGGTATCACAGCCATTCCTGCAAATTATAAGATTCCTTCAATTTCCTGAATCATAGCCTGACTAAATTAAGTATTGCAGTAATTAAATTACAAAATGAGCTGCTGCAAGCCTCTATAACCCTTTCAAATCTGAGCACACTGGTATTCCAAAAGTTATACAGAGCAAAGAGTTGAGTAAGCTAATAAAATAATACATAAAATAAAATCTGGATAAAAACAGAATGATGTGATTTGCAAATCTCATAAGCCCATATTTATTCACAATAGAAAATAGAAAACATACAGTATTAAATGTTTAAACTGAAAAAATGTACCATTTTATGAAAAAAATTAATTTGAAAATTGATGGCAGCAACACGTCTCAAAAAAGTTAGGACAGTAAGTGGTACTAACAAGGAAAAGTTAGAAGAACAGCTAATTAGATTAATTGGCAACAGGCCAGTAACATGATTCGGTATAAAAATATTAGAGAGTCAGAGCAGGGTCACTGATAAGGCAGTACAGCGGGCCCACCTGTACTGGGCCTGAGCCCCATAACTTCAAAAGGGGGGCCTGGGCACCTGCTGAGCAGGAGAGCCAGCTATAATGCCTTGTGACACCTGTGAATCCCAGAGCTTTCTCCCTCCGGTAGCTATGCAGGGGGATCGATTCTACGTACTTGCAAAGTGTCCTGATTTGGAGCAGCGGTGACAGCTGCAGAGTTTCTGCCTGTGCCTCTGCTGGGTCCTGAAACTCCCCCTCTGTTTCCCCCATTCCTCAAGACTGTGCACTGTGTTTACTGTGAACTCCAGTGCTGGCTGCATGGTTTGAATGGAGCAGTGCTTCTGCTGGAGGGGGTGAGTGGGATGGGGGGGTTGCTGCTGAAGTGAAGTGTACAGAAACATCAGGATTTTTAAGTTGGTGAAGCTGCCTCTGCAGTGCCGGAGCTAGGAGCCAGCAAACACATCTCTCTCTCCAGCTGACAGACATCTCTGAATGCCACACCTAAGGCCCCATTCATACTTCCCATAGCAGAAACACACGTTCCTTCTCACGATTTTTTTGCTAGGGTAGCCCATTCACTTGAATAGGCTGCCGTATGTGTGACAAACACACCATAGAGGCTCTAGTACCTTTTAAGGCATGCAGCTTTGCAAGCCTGTCACATGACAAAACACGGGTCAATAATTGCATTTGGTGTGGCACCACAAGCGCTATGCGTTTTTGCAGTGAATTTACGAAATGCACTCAAAAACGCCTGTTAACTGTGCACTTTGTCACACATTCAAGAAACATCAAATGTGAATGTGGCCTAATGCCTAGTACACACTGCTAGTTTTTTTTTTTTTGGTTAAACCCAGCGGGCTGAACAAAAAAAAAACTGAGAGCTCAGGTCGGAGCCACTGTATTAACAATTTGATGTTAGTACAGCAAACGCCCCTGCTGTTCTATTGTGTTCTGACAGGGGGAAGACTGGCTGAGAGCACTGATCAGGAGCCGGTCGGCAGACCTTTTTCGGTCATGCCCCTTTGACAGAAGCCGGCCAAAGGGCCAGCTTCTGTCAGACTGGCTGCAGTACACATGGGCCAAATGATGGCTAGTTTCTATTGAACCGGCCGATTGTCGCCCGACATTCGGCCAGTGTGTACGGGATTAAGGGCATTTTCACATGGGCAGCTGAGCCTTGGATTTACTGCTACCCCTGGCTGCCCACCCAAATCCTAATATACGGTAGTCAGACAAGGCAGTATACATGCCATGAATGCAATTTTACTTCACAGCTGCGACATTTTTAATGCAGGCTGGGTCTGCTCTGCAACTGGAAGCCAAACATTCGGTTCACAGTTGCAATGGAGTCTCGCAATGTAACATTGCCATTCAGCAATTTAAAAAAGTACAAAAAACAGGTGTCAGAAGGCGATAGTAGCGAGGCTGTAATTTCTGCCATGACTGCAAAGCATACCATTGCAACCATGGCATGTTAGATATTTCTGGGGTGGGGGGGGCTGTGATTTCTAACAGCAGCTCTGAGTCAGAGTGTCTTATACCGCATACACATGATCAGAAATGCCGCCAGCAAAACTCAGATGAGAGCTTTTTGTCGAAAAATGCGACCGTGTGTATGCTCCATCGGTCTTTTGCTTGCAGAATTCCAGCCAGCAAAAGACTAAGAGCATGTTCTGTATTTTTCGGTCGGGGAAAGTTCCTATCCGAAAATGCGATCGTCTGTAAGCAATTTGGTAAAACGACCATTCGTAATGGAGATAGCACATTCGTCACGCTGTCACTTTTTGGATCTTTTAATGCAGCGCAATCTTTTGTTCTTTATAATGGTAGAAGAATGAATTTGTTTTGCTGCTGATATTCACACAGAGTTCTCACAAACGTATTTCTTTTTCTATTTCTCGTGATCTCCTGAATAATCTTTTTTGTTTTTAAAGCCAGATTTCCATAATAATGTTTAGAATTATTTTTTATAGTCTTTTTTTTTCTTTTTTTAATCAAGATCTCCTGTTTTTTTAATTATTTTTAAATTATTTTCTAGTGATCTCCATATGTTTTTTTTTTGTGTGTGTCAAATTTCCACAACAACATTATTATCTTGTATTTTTAAAGCTCAAGGAGGTTGGTTGTTGTCCCTTGTTAATTTGACATTGTATTTTTGAAATGTACCTGCCTACTCACAAACAAACTGTCCTTTTTGAAGCAAAAAACATAGGCAAGTCTTTTCATATAAAAAAATCTACATTTCTTCTGGCTCATAACAAAATAAAGAGGAAGGCAACGCTGGAGAAACTGCTTGAATTTGCGAAGCCTTTGTACCCCAGGGCACACATCAACTCTTTGTAACTAAAAATTGGTAGCCTGAGAAGTCCATATAATAGGGAGTACAATCTGGTCCAAGACTCCCAGAGATCATGAACAGCAGCAGATGACATATATGTCCCCAGGCTGTGGTACTACAACAGCCTGCGTCTTCTGTCAGACCAGACTGAACCCAGGCCATCACTTTCTTGTCTTCCCTGCAGCCTTCCCTCTACTCTTCCCTGCAGCCTTCCCTGAAGCCTTCCTTGGAGGCTGTGTCCTCTGGAGGTGGACTTGTGGCAGGAGGAGGAGGAGGAGGATGGGCGAGCGCACATAAGTGCATGGTTTCACTATTTTGGCCCCTCAACCCCTTCCAAAGGGTCTGAAAAATAAGAATCTCACACATGAAGCTTTGTCCCTCCTCCATTTGCTGCAATTTTGCAGCTACATAGCAGCCATAGGCCTCTTCAGCGTCAGGGGGGGGGGTGTTTTCAGGGCCGCATTAGCCTCCTTAATGAGGCCCAGTGCTGCCTCCTCCATGTTACTCCCCTTCCTGGCCCTTTTTGTTGTAAGGTGGAGGGGAGGCACCTGGGATTGGGTGAGGCTACTGGGCCTAGCCACCTTGTGGCTGACACTTACCCCCGCCTCCTCCTGGCTGCCACATTCCAGAGCCTCCTCCTAGCTGAGGTCTTCCTGTGTATGAAAAAGGGACATAGTTGTAGTTTTTGGTTCATCAATCACACACAATTTTCAGCTCATGACTGTTGCAAATTGAATGTTAATAAATAGAAAAGACTATCATTCTGAGCCCAGCATTTTTCATTCTTGTCCCAATAATTTTTGGCCCCTGTCTATTGATATGTCAAACACTTTTTGTTCAATCATTCATTTGTTAGCAATAATAACATCTGGTTAACAACAATAATTTCCAGACAATAAATATGTTCAAAAATACTATACCTGGCTCCAGCTAGGCTCCTCAACTTCTTCCAGGATGGAAGGGCCAGGTTGGTCCTTGGAAGCCTCAGCTGGGGTTGAGGGAACGGTGGATGGAAGTGTAGAAAGTGATTCCCTGGCTTCAATCTGGTCTTCCAGAAACCGCATCCTGTTGTACTACCACAGACTGGGTACATACACATCCTTTGCTGCTGCTCCTGATCTCATGGAAGCCTGGACCTTATTAAGCTCCTTCCTATAGGTGCTTCTCAAGCTACCAATTTTCTTATCCACAAACTCGATGTCTGCGTCGGGGACCTGAGTCTTCACAAATTGCAGCAGTTTCTCCAGCGATGCCTTCCTAGCTGGTTTATATCGATATAAGTGGTTTTTAACCTCCTACAAATTTCTCATATCCCTGTACAGACAGTCCCCGAGTTACGAACGAGTTAGGGACTGCCGGTTTGTTCTTAAGCCGGATATGTTCGGATATGCGCAGACGTCATTTTCCGATGTTTTCCAAGGTGCCCATCGAAAAGTGGCTGTGCATGCGCAGAACGTCATGCTGTCTCCCGTTCGTAAGTAGGAGTTGTTCGCAAGTCGGAGGACCGTAACTCTGGGACTGCCTGTATCTGTCTATGAACTGGCCCATGAATTCAGGGTCTTTGAATTGTTTCATATTTGCTGCAAGACAACACGGATAGCCGCCGTGACCCACAGATTCTGAGTGGTGGATCCGAGCGCTCTGGAAGGGGGATCGGCGTATGCGAGGTGAGCGGAGGAGTACGCCGGGAGCCCGCTCCGGACCAGCTGAAGCCCGGCGCCTCCCCCCCCCTTTTTTCCACATGCCTGGACGGCCCTCGGCAAGCCATAGGATTCGCTGAAGACGGAAGGACAGAGGTATGACAATGAGGAACGGGGGGACAGCATAATGAGCAGATAAGGATGCTCTGGGAGCAATACACAGCATCTAGAAGCACCCGGAGGAGGGGCGAGAGCCCCCCCGGAGGATTAAAGGCAGCTCCTGGAAGGTAAATGGGTGAATCAACTGTCCCCAGGTAAAATCGATTTTGAACTTTTCAATAGTGTGTGTTTTATTGCTGCCCAGAGATTCTGGACTTTCTATTGTATATCATTAGCCTTGTGGCCAGGTGGCTTGTTGTCTGCTGTCCTTAATCGCTGCCATATGCTTGCTGCCCTTCCCTTGATTACCCCAGATTGCTACCTGAGATTCTGGATCTAATATCTGCTGTACCACATAGCTGCCAGGTCACTATTTAATGAGGCAGGATGGGGAGGGTGGTTGGAGGGGTGGGGGTGGAAACTAATGGGGAAGGTGGGGGGCAGAGTACGGACTAGACCTGGCAGAGTAAGACCTCAAATATGGGATCTAGTTTACCTACAGGTAAACAGGGGGCTCTCTTTTACCTAATATAACAACAGTCAAGTTTTTGATGTATAATGTCAAAGGGTTAAATACACCTGCTAAGAGACACAAAATTCTGAAAGAGATAGAGCATTATGGGGCAGGGGTGGTCTTTCTTCAGGAAACCCACCTGCCACATGAGACAAGAGTAAAACTGTACTCCCCACGGTACCTAGTGTGGTACTATGGTGACTCAATGTCAAATAAATCAAAGGGGGTAGCTATTATGATAGACAGAGGAGTACGCTTTTCTCTGGAAGATAGATTGTGTGACCCGGAGGGAAGGTTGCTCTTTCTTAAGGGGAAGTTATGGGGAATAGAATGTACCCTGGTAAATATATACTGCCCAAATAGATGCCCAACAATATTTTTAGGTGAAACCTTGAGAAAATTATGGGATTTTAAAAAAGGAAGGGTAATAATCGCAGGCGATTTGAACTTTTGCATGAACCCTGTACAGGATAGTACGTCCCATGCACAGGGCATAAGGAATACTCAATTAAAAGCTATAAAGCACCACCTACACCAATTTCAATTGGTGGATGTGTGGAGAATACAACACCCTAAGTCACTTGATTATAAGTTCTATTCCCCTGTGCATGGGACATACACAAGGATCGATTACTGGTTAATTGAACACAGGATGTTAGATTTGGTGGAATCTACAAATATAGAGATAACAACATTATCGGATCATGCCACGATAATAAAAATCTGATTCCTGGAAGTAGAGAGGCAACCTTATTCATGGAAGCTCAATAAAGATCTTCTAGATAAACAAGGGGAGGAAACACTGAAAAGGGAGTTAGAACAATTCTTCCTTTTTAATGAGGTGGAAGAGATCTCAGAGAACACCTTGTGGGAGGCCCATAAAGCCTATATTAGGGGAATCTTGATATAATTGGGAGCAAGGAGAAAGAAGTAGAGGAATAATAAGAAGGAGGAACTAATTGAGGAAATATTTAAATTAGAACAAGGCCAAAAAAAGAATAAATATAATAGAAGGGATGACAGGGAGTTGCAGCATGAATTAGTATTGAAAAGAGATGAGTTAAAGGACCTCTTGGAGTGGGAAATGAGGAGAACCTTCATTAGAGCAGCAAAAGATAGGTACCTATGGGGGAATAAAAACAGTAAGACCTTAGCAAGAATGTTGAGGAAAAAAAGATCAATAAACTTTTTAGAGAAGATACAAAATAAAAGTGGGGAAATGGTACATAACACAAGAGATATTGGGGGTGTGTTCCGAGATTTTTATGAGCATCTATATTCAGTCAGACAGGAGGGTGGACAAGGACAACAGGAGGCCTGCAAAAAATAAAAAATTAAAGAATATGTACAAAAAGCTAACTTGCCTGGTCTATCAGAGGAAGCTGCACTAGCACTCGAGAGCCCAATTACAATAGAGGAGATAAATAATGTATTAAGAGAGTCAGCAAATGGGAAAAGCCCAGGGCCTGATGGCTTTACGATGGAGTACCTAAAAAAATTCAGGGAAATATTATCTCCAAGGATATGCACATATTTTAATGGGCTGGGAGGGAGGTACAGACTGAGTAAAGCAGCTTCAATGGCTACAATAACAACTATTATTAAAGAGGGTAAAGATAGCACACTATGCTCAAACTATAGGCCAATATCGCTATTGAACACCGATATTAAAGAATTTGCAAAAGTGTTGGCAATAAGGATAAGAGATCTAATGCCTAAACTGATCCATCCTGACCAGGTGGGATTCATGCCGGGAAAGGAGGGTAAGGATAATGTGGTAAGAACCTTGTTGCTGATTCAAAAAATAAGAGAGGGGAGAACCCCCAGTCTGCTCCTATCGATTGATGCTGAAAAAGATTTCGATCGAGTAGACTGGGGGTTCATGATGGGAGTGTTGGAGGGCATGGGGATTGGCCCAAGGATGAGGGAGTGGATCCAGATGCTCTATAAGAGCCCTAGGGCAGCCATTAAGTTAAATGGAATATTGTCAGCCCCTTTTAGGCTGTACAACGGTACGAGACAAGGGGAATAAATTACTTGGGAATAAAATTAACAGCATCTTTGGGGACGATTTACCAGGTGAACTATATACCTTTATTGGAGGAATTAAAAGTAGAGGTAAGGAGAATAGCAGCGCGACCCTTGTCCTGGATTGGTCGCATCAATGCACTACAGATGATTATTCTACCCAAAATCTTATATAAATTGCAGATGCTCCCCATATACTTACCCCCAGTCTATTTTAGGGAGATTCAAAGTTTAATATTGAAACTAATTTGGCGGAATAAAAAAAACAGGATTTCCCTATCAATGTCACAGAGAGGGAAAGACCAGGGTGGATTGTGTGTACCAGATCTCAAAAAGTATTATGAAGCGGTGGTTTTACCATGCTTGGTAGAATGGACTAAATTAAGGAGTGAGAAAAGATGGGTTTAAATAGAGTATGCTATGGCGGAAATAAATTTAGGGAGAGACATTTGGACACCTCCATAACACAGAGTAAACACACTTAGTTTAACAAAAAATGTTTTGAGGGTATAGGATTTGTTGCACAAACAGAATAAATGGGAATTTAATTCACCACTAATGGCATTAAAAGAGAATAATTACTTTGCACCAGGGAAGAGTGAGATAGGGGGAAATTGGATTAAAAAAGATAACCTATAATTACGCCATATAACACAATGAGGGAAAATGTGTTCACTGCATGGTTTAAAAATGAAAAAAGATTGGTTTATAGTGAAAGAATGGCGGTATCTTCAGCTTAAACATTTTGTAATGATACTTCCACACCCGCTGAGAGGAGGGGAAGATTTGACAGCAATAGAGCGATTATGTGATATGGAAACAGTACAGGGGGGTATATCACGGATCTATAGAATCCTTGTAGAGGGAAGGGAGTTTGAAGTTCCGACATTTATAAAATAATGGGAGAGGGAAATTGGACAACGAGGGATAACCAGGAGATAGGGAAAATTTTGAGATTGGTACACGAATCCTCAGTCAATAATAGAATAATAGAAATGAAATATAAATGTTTGACAAGGTGGTATAGGACCCCAGACGTGGTAGGAAAATTCCAGAAGAGGCAAACAATGGAATGTTGGAGAGGGTGTAAACAGATAGGATCTATGGCCCATATCTGGTGGAGTTGTCCTAAGATCAAAACATATTGGAGGGAAATACTGAGGTTCATCAAGGAGATTACCAGTGTTGAGTTACCTGAAGATCCTTGGATTTGTTTATTTCACAGAGTTGATATTCCAGGGAAAGAATACAGGCGCTCGATACTGATACATCTAACAGATGCAGCCAAAAGTCTTATTCCGAAAAATTGGAAGGTAGTGGAAAGCCCAAAAATAAGTGAATGGTTTGACAGAATTGATGAAGTTTGTAGTATGGAAGGACTCAGATTTTCTGAAGAAGGTGGGAGAGAGAGGTCTAACAACAATAAATGGGAAAAATGGAAATTGTTCAAAACGAACTAAAGAATATAGTGAGGTAAAAAGGGTCTAGGAGTAGGGGGAAGGGGGGTATGGGTGGGAGGGGTGATAAGGGTGGGTTATTGATAGGAGAGGGAAGGGTAAGGAAGAAAGAGTGTTTTACTATAACAAATTATGTATTTTTACTCCTGTTGCGAATACAGGAGTAGAAAAGATGTTTTTTTTTTTTGTTTCTTACCCTTGTTCTTTTTGTATATGAAAACTTTGATAAATAAAGATTAAAAAAAAAATGTTACCTTCGTTATAACATTCGGCGCTTCCTCCACTCACAGATCGTACGTACAACACACGCGTGTTAGCTTTATATACACTGTGCATGCGTGAAACTCCGCCCGTGTCGCCCGCCCCTGACGTTCTTTCTTGAATATTCCCCGCCCCTTCTCTTTCGTCGCAGTGGGAGAGAAACATGGCAGAGACACAGCAGGTGCGTTATAATAGCAGTAACGAGGAGGAGAAAAGCACGGAGCACGAAATGTCCCGATCCCGCAGGAGGTTTAAGGCCTCAAATATGGTCTTTGTAGAGATGGTGGAGATGGTGGACATCTTGAAGAGGGCTGACTGTGACGGGAAGTATGGACCGTACCTAAACCCAAATGTGAGAAAGGCCAAGATCATGACTAAAGTTGTGAAGAGTCTGCACAAGAATTTTGGGGTACGACGATCCAAGGAGCAATTAAGGAAACGCTGGTCAGACCTGAAATTGAGGGAGCAGGATCAGTACAGAAGGATCAAGAAAGTGCTTCTAAAAAGTAAGAACTTGTCGTGTGTTCCGATTATTATTATTACTTGCATGCTGCTCCATGTGCTTTTCTTTACTGATGTACAGTTTAAAATGGCTACTTTCATGTTCATGGCCACAGTAATCGGTCGTAGGAAACATTGTTCGTTTGCCAACTAAATACGATGTTTTGGGCAGATACAGGGTTAACTACATTTGGTCATGCTAATTTATATTAAAAGAAGTTTAGGACATTGTTGTCTAGATGTGTTTGAAACTAGAAAGAATTGCAAACTTGATTCAGTGTAATGTAAGGAGAGGACACTCAGCAGCTGTTTACACATCTGGACTCAGGAGCACTAGTGTGGGACACAAGGTACTCCAGTGGATACTTGGGGTGTCTCCGTGTGTGTCTTCAGCTTGGAACTCTGAAAAAACAGACAATTGTACCCCACTTCCAAACAATGTTTCATATTCCTATTTCTGGCCTCAAATATCTGTGTGCTAAGTATACCTTTTGTTTCAATCTCATAGGGGAGAAAAAACTCTGGACGTCTGAGGACACCAGGAAACCCCCAACTCCTGAAGAAGGGCAACACCACAGATTCAGGTAATAGATGTATGCCTGCATATTTATAATACATGGTGTGTATTTTTTCTTTTAGGTGATGTGCATGTTGTGGAAGAACAATCTACACATTTCACGACTGACAGCGCACAAAGGCTAATCCAGGACATAACGTTCTGTAGTCAGGATTTAGACCTCATCAAGCAAAAAACAAATGACATAGAACAAAAACTGAAGAACATGATTCATGTACTAGGAAGAATCTTAAGAACACCAAAATGACACCATTTTCAATTTTTGGGGTCCAATTTTTTTATGCATTTTAAAAGCCAAATTTTGAAGATGCACACAGTGTGTCAACATGTGCTATCTGCCATCAGGGAATATCAATGTACGCGTTTTGTGGGTGCAACCCCTTCCTCGTAACTCAAGAAGGTGAGAGGAAGTGGTTGCACCCCCAAAACACATCCATTGATCCCCCATGATGGAAGATAGCACATGTTGACATTAGGCATGGGATCAGGAGGGAAATCCCCAGTTTGACTCCCAATTTGTGTGCATCTTCAAAATTTGGCTTTTACAGGGGGGCATCACCCCATCTGATGAAGGTAATATCAACACATTTTTGATACTATAATGTCTGATATTGCCTTCAGTTTTTCAATGTTGAACTTTGTAAGTTCCTGAGTTGTGTATGTTATGTTTAGAAACATGCCTGTTTATGTACTAAAAAAATATTTTCAAGGTAAAACTTAAAAAAAAAAAATATATGTTTAAAAAAAAAAAAAAAAATTTACAACGCACATGTGAATGTGCACGGAGTAAAAGGTTTTATACTCAACAATGTGTGGCTTCTTCTTTCAATGCTCAATACCATTTTTTGTATTAAGTTGGTGTTTACAGTTACAATGGTGTTACAGTGTTATTTAATAATGAAAAAAACACTTGGCACTACAAGTGCACTAGGAGAACCTAGGAGACAGCTCAAAGAAACACAAGCAGTAAATCAAAATCAAGAATTGATCAGATCAAATTTTTTTTTAATATCTAAAATAATTACAAATTTGCTGGCATAGGGCAAGCCAGGACGGCCAGTTTCCATGGCCGTCAGTGGATTTTCTGGAAGTCTGGCCTCAGGCAACATAATTCAGAGCATTTCTCTTCAAAAAGTTGTGAAGTATGCAGCATGCTAGAACTATGTGGTTAAGTTTGTACTCCGCCAGCAGAAACGGCTGGCCATTATCCCAAAGGAATTCTCCACAACTCTTCTGGCTCTGGCCAGCCGGTAATTAAAAACCCTCTTCTCCGGGGTGAGGGTCCTCTGGGGGAATGGCCTCATCAGGTGATCACCCAGACCAAATGCTTCATCAGCGATAAAAACAAATGGGAGTCTGTCAGGTACTCACCAAGGCTGAGTTGCTGAGAGAGGCTCCCCTTGCAGCTGGGCGCACGATACCCCTGGAAGTGGCACAGCGGGTATTGGGCACGAAGAAGCACGGGTCACCAGCATGTAGAAGAGGTAGCAGGAAGGTACCCATGTAGAGGGAGGATCCGTGCATGGTGGATTTGACACTGGACTGGAACTGGCTAGGTTTAAGCTCAAGCAGCGGCGTCTGGAGATGAAGACTGGAGCTGGTTCAGAGAGAAGGCTGAGGGTCAAACACAGAGGCAAAGTCCAGAAACAGGGCGGGGTCAAATACGGGAAGTCAGGCAATGGCGAACAAACTGATAATCAAACACTGGGATCAAGGCAAAGGCAGAGTCCAGGAGGAGGCCGAGGGTCAAACACAGGAATCAAGCAGATAGAGAAGTTCATAAAACAAGCCAAGGGTCAGGTGCTGGAGAGGTTCAGGCGAGGTCAAGGTCAATCCGCTGTGCGTACAACAGCGCGCACGTGCCCACGCGATTGCGGCGCATCGCGCACCCACATGCTCCGGCCCACAGTATTGTGTACTTGAACGCGTGAACCCGCCGAATCAGGCACCGATGAGCACCGTAGCGCAACTCTTCTGCACAGACGCGCAGGAAAGCGCCAACGCTGGCAGATCAGATTTCTATTATTCCTTTGACAAAGTCCTTCTACGTTCTCTTCCGCAGGTGGCAATCCCAAGCCACCACTCTGGAGATGTTGGTAGAACTCGGTCTGGGCAAAGACTCCACCATCCGAGATACGGCCATTCTTCCCCACGTCCACATAGAGAAACTCGTATGTTGCCGATACCACCCCCATCAACACAATACTATGAAACCCCTTATAGTTAAAATAATATGACCCCGATTGGGGTGGTGGGACAATGTGGACGTGCTTCCCATCGATTGCCTCGCAGTTGGGAAAGTCTCAACGATGAGCAAATTGGGAAGCCACAGTCTGCCATTCCTGTGGCGTTGAGGGAAACTGTGGAGTCAAAAAAAGAAAAATTAATTATTAGTACTTTTGCACATAACATTGCAAGCAGATTATACACAAACATTCTTGGCCAACATTAGTATAACATTTATTTTAAGGAGTATTTAAAGACAAAAATATAAGGTCCACTTATCAGATTCCTCAACCCCTCTGATGGCCCATTGGAAACATTGTAGGGGGGGGGGGTCATAAATGAGTTTTTGACCCCAAAAAAAGCCTCTGGCACTCTGCGTGAATTTAAGGACAACAATAATATTTGTACACATTTTAGAGAGTGTTTAGGGTAAAGCACTACAATGGAGCTGACAAAATACATTGTTAAGTGACTAGACTAGGTATATATGCATGCTGGGGAGGTTAGTGAAGGCAAATATGCATGAAGGACAAAAAAGGAGCATTAAAAGCTTCCGGCATGCATGAAGACAAAGGGGACATTCACAGCATATTACAATCATGGTAATTAGGGAATGATGAAAGAAATACAATACATTAGCATACATAAAATACATAGAATGTGATGTTAAAGGAGACAACTTACCCCCAGAGCCTGGGGGGAGATGCCTGTAGAGAACTTGAGGTCCTGTAGACTTCTCCCCGTCGCCAAGTACCGCAACGTGGCGATTAGCCTCTTCTCCGGAGTGATGGCTTGCCGCATGCAGGTGTCCTGCTTCGTAATAAAAGGGGACAGCATATAGCCTAGCAAAGGCATATGAGAGAATTGTCACACTGGAGCAACCAATTCTTGGTCCATGAACTGCTCCCCACCCTGTTCATGGACTGGGCTTGGGTCAAAGCAAGAACCCCAACACCAAGCCCCCGCACAGCACGAACTCTACGACGAGCACGTATCCGCAACATGGCTTCAAAACGGTCGGCTGGTCAGAACGAACTAACAGAGCGCACTGAAGAACAGAAAGGCCTGTGAAGGGCGAGCTGAAAATCAGAAAAGAGCGGACAAAAACATACTGAAAAACAGATACGAACCCACAAGCACAAACTGAAGAGCATTAACGGACTGAAAAGCATGAAAGCTGAAAAGCACGAATCGTCTCTCACCAAACTTCTACTAGCACAAGATAAACATGAGTTTAGCAGAAGGAGCCCAAAGGGTGGCGCACTGGCTAGTGAACTTCCGTTTTCTAATCCCGTTGTACGTGTTGTACGTCACCTCGTTCTTGACGGTCGGAATTTGGTGTGACCGTGTGTATGCAAGGCAAGCTTGAGCGGAATTCCGTCGGAAAAACCATCCAAGTTTTTTGGGGCGGAAATTCCGATCGTGTGTACGCAGCATTAGAATTAAAGATGGGCTGAGCTTCACCAATCTGTGAAAAGCTGCATCCAAAAATGTTGAATAATGTCATATTAATGTTCCTCAATGTAAAATTGCAAAGACTTTAAATATATTATCATCTTCAGTACATAATATTAGAAGATTCCAAGAATATGGGGGGATCTCTGTCCACAAGGGACAAGGCTGATACGCAATACTGGATGCCCGTGATCTTTGGCAATGCATTAAACAGGCATGATTTTATGATGAACAGGACTGCATGAGCTCAGGAATACTTCCAAAAATCATTGTCTGTGAACACAGTTTGTTGTGCCATCTAAAAATGCAAGGTAAAGCCCTATGGTGCAAAGAAGAAGCCATATCTGAATATGAACCAAAAACACTGCTGTCTTCTATGGGCCACAGCGCATGTAAAATGGTCTATTGCAAAGTGAAAAACTGTTCTGTGGTCAGGACTGTTTTTAAGGCAGGGCAAAAGGGGCAGTTGCCCTGGGCTCTATCATTGTTGCGGGGCCCAAAGCAGCTGCCTCATATTTGCCAACTATCTCAGTTTAAATTCCCTTATCCCATGGAATTTTAGTCCCGTGCTGTGTTCCGATATCTCAGTGTAAAGTGATGGTCAGTGTAAATCCCCCCTCACATTGGTGGTCATTGTAAATTCCCCATTACATTGGTAGAATCTCCCAATATATACTTGCCAAAGATTTGCAGCTTTGCTCTACATGATTCAAAATTTGCCACAGTGTACTCCCTCCTAACTAATCCCATCCCCACCACTTTCACTGATCCCATCAACCCCCCAGCATTGCCCCTGATCCCAGGAACCTAGGATCCCTAGGAGTTTTCTGTCTACTGATGGGTTCCCTCACCTCCCCAGTCCATGGTGTGCAGGCAG
The DNA here is from genome assembly GCF_042186555.1 of Aquarana catesbeiana. Classification (NCBI taxonomy): domain Eukaryota; kingdom Metazoa; phylum Chordata; class Amphibia; order Anura; family Ranidae; genus Aquarana; species Aquarana catesbeiana. The sequence goes on from NC_133334.1 coordinate 107,403,081, forward strand.
TGAGGAGATGATGTGCTGTAACCTTTAGCAACCAATCAGTGAGCAGTAATGCTGTGCACTAACATCCTGCAACCAATCATTGAGCGGTAAGGATATGCAGTAACCTCTAGGAGACAATCAGTGAGCACTAATAATGTACAATAACCTCTAACAACCAATTAGTGAGTGGTATACATGTCCAGTAACCTCTAGCAATCAATCAGTGAGCAGTATCGATGTACAGTAATCTCTAGCAACCAATCAACAAGCAGAAGTCATGTGCTGTAACCTATAGAAAATAAACAGTGAGCCATATTGTGTGCTGTAACCTCTAGCAGCCAGTCAGTAAGCAGTAATGATACACTGTAACCTCTGGTAACCAATCGCTGCCTGGTCTGATTCAGTAAACTGATTTTGAGTCTAGCTGCTATTTATTGTATGTCTCAAAGCATGTGGAGAGCGAAATTGCATGGAAGAGAGGGCCCAAGAAAATGTTTGACCAGAGTCCAGTCAATATTAAAGACGGCCCTGCCTGTACTGTACGGTAAAGATATATATATACTGTAGTTTGGGGTCTTTTGCCAATTCTGAAAACTGTAATTAAAAAATTATTAAAAAGTGAAAACTTGCAAAAATGTTCTGGCTACCTGAGGTTAGGGGTTGACAGCAGGGACTGGTAGTGAAAGCGTTAAAGAACTCCAGGGGATTTGGGCAGGGAGAGTTCAGAAAAACATACAGTAATTTAATAAGAACAAAATTTTTATTAAATTGGCCCATCAAATCTATGGGCAGGGACATCTGGGCTCTGATCTTCACCTGCATGAAGTCTATATTAATTATTATCCAGATATAGCTTCAGGGGTAGTTAAATAATGATGCCTAAATAGTTGAATCTGTGGACTATTTGTATTTGGTACAAGGTGTGAATGCATCTGAGAGTAAACTGATCAAGGGGAGAGAATATGCAGTGAATAGTATTTGTACCAAGCAAATAATACTGGGGCCAAACTCAAACAAGTACAGCACTGCCTGGAGCCAGGGGGGGCTCAATGCCCCCCCCCCGAGAATTCAGGTGAGCGGCTCCGCGGGCAAGAGAGCTGGTGGCTCTGCGGGCGGGCTGTCGGGCAGCTCGGTTGGTGAGTGGGTGGGAGGATCAGCGGGTGGGTGAGAGAGCAGGCGAGCAGCTGGGCGGCTCGGTGGGTGAGCGGACGGTTGGCCAATCAGGGAGCCGGTGGGCGGGGGAGCAGAGAGGACATCATCTCTCACCGCCCGCGCCCACCCTGCATCCCTGCAGTGCAGTTCCACCCTCACTGTGCAGGCAGCCGCGGGAAGCCGAGAGATGACATCATCTCTCTGCTGTCTGACTGGTAATCTGCTGCCTGACTCTGGGACACAGCAAGAGAACACCTTAGCAGGAAAGTGACACAGCAAGAGACAATCCGCAATGTGTGGCAGGTGACGTGGCAAGTGGCAATCCGCAACGTGTGGGAGGTGACGTGGCAAGTGACAATCTGCATCTGGTGACAGGCGACATGGCAAGTGACAATCCGCAATGTGTGGCAGGTGACATGGCAAGTGACAATCCGCAATGTGTGGCAGGTGACATGGCAAGTGACAATCCACATTTGGTGGCAGGCGACGGTGGCAAGTGACACGCTCAGGGCTCCCACTGATTCTGCATTATGGTGAGCTGAATTATTTCATTTTATATAACAATGTAATAATAGAAATAATGCGCTTCAATCATCCCGACATCATATCAACCATGGTGCCGTGATGATTGAAGCGCCAACACCAGCCATTGCCCCTTCCGAGACTAGACTCTGGATCCACCCCTGGCCTGGAGCCATGGTCATTCTCCACCATCAAACACTTTATGCATGTCTGTCATATCGTGCATGCAAGTTTGTGAAAAGGTGTCTAATGTTAGGTTACCAGGTATTAAACCCTATCTGGTCACCAGTAGTAATAGTATTCATATATCTCTGTATGTGATTGGCCAGAAAGAGAACAATTAGGCTTCACCCATGGCTTGGGGTAGAAAAACAGACCCAAACATCAAACTTAGGTATCCAGGAGGGGTTTAGTCCGGACATCTTTGTAGGCAAGATACCATTCTGGAAGGAATTCATCCAGACCTGGTGTTTTTCTGGTTGGCAAATGGGCAATAGTATGTGAAATTTCTGTACATGTAATGGGGCATTCAAATCCTTTTTCTGTGGGGAGGTCAAGAATGGCAGGGGTATGAGTGTGAGGCTGGCTATACGCGGTTCCAATCTCTGTCGGTTCAGTAAGAAGCAGGCTAGATTTGAACCGTTAATGGGCAGGCTAAATGTACCAAGTTGATCGAGTGATTGATCAACTTGGTTACAACCAGCCTGCAGGATTTTCTCGCAATTATTGATAGCAGCTGCTAGCGATAATCACCGTCTTCTCCTTACGGGGACGGCTTCCTCTGCCTGCTCCCCCCCCCGACGGGAGCAGACCAATTGCTCAGCAGGAGGGATTCCCCTTTCAGCACCATCCATGGTTACAGGAAAAAAATTTGCACCGTGTGTGGCCTGCCTAAGAGTTTGAGATAGCTCTATTTTAGTATATTGTACTGTGAAGAAATAAAGCTGAAAATAAAAAACAGAAAAACCTAATTAAAAAAAAACCTAATTAATTTGTGTGTGGTATAGCCTGCATTGCTCACTACTCCAGGAAAAACAGTTGGGGAAAAGTCAGGTTTGCCAAAAGACAACCCACCTTATTCCGAAATTCAAAAACTCTTTGTTCAGTTTGCAACATTTTTTTTTTAGGTCTGGGAAACAGCTCATGCACACTTTTCTGCAACATTCACTCTTTATAATGGTTTGGTTGTAGTGACTAAATATATTCTTTTTTTTCAGGAACAACATGTATTTTTTGCACTTATTGAACAAGTAAAATAAAACACTTTCCTAGTGCCTCCATGGCAGCATACTGGTGATAGAGCTCCACCTCGACTCCTCCCTCAGGACTAGTGAATAGCATACATTAAAGTCATAGTCCCTCCCCCAACATTCTCCTTTTTTTCCTCAGACCTCTTGTGCTGGTGAAGAGTAGCAGTACGTCTATACCTCTGCCTTTGGCAGCGTCCGCCAGGTTTAGCCTTTCCCGTGCGCAGTCCCTGTTCTTGGGCCGCTCACAGCGCTGATAAGACTGGGAACCCCTCTATGGATCTGTTGGGGTCTTTTCGCAGAGTTTCCTCACAGGAACGCAGTCTGCCACCATAGCCTATGATGAATGCAAAGGAGTCGCAAAAGGATCAGCTCCCATTCTCCCAGGCTTGTGGTTTACGTTTCATTTTTTTAAAAAAAGGAAAGAAGCATATGTTCTTTTTCTCTTCTCCCCTCTTCCCTTCCCTTTCCTTTCCTTTGGCTTCCCTTTTAAAAAAAAAAAAGAATCAGGAGTTTTTGTTATTACCTTTACTAATCTATGTTGTTATCCCATCATATTCCCATTACTGTGCCCTTAAATCGGTATCCCTCTTCCCTTTTCAGCGGGGGGGGCTGCGGGTGCCTTGTCTTTCTATCAGTCTTCCTTGCAGAAGAAAACAGCACGGACCGGCGTCCCGCCGCCGTATTGCGCATGCGCGTTCCGGGGTGAGTTTGAGATCTGTCCTTTGGCGGGTTTTTTCCTCTGCTTCTCGGCGTCGGCTCTATTGCGCATGCGCGGTCTCTCGGCGCCTCAGCAGCCATTTTTGTTTCTGGAAAAGGGGTCGGTTTTTGCCCTTTTCCTCCACAGTTTAAAAAAAAAGAAGAGAGAGAGTGAGACTGGGGGTTCATGGGATTAGCCCACCCACCCAGAGGGTATTTAAGGTCAGCTTCAAGGGTTAGCGGTCAGAGTCTCCTCGGCTGTGCCCTGTTTTTTCTGACACTGCTCTGTGGTAAGTATTTAAAAAAAAAAAAAAAAAAGAAAGAAAGATAAAGATAACTCCTTTTTCCTTTCTTGCTATATTTCCGCAGCTGATCCTTATGCCCAACTCAGCAATGAGCCATTCATCCCGCAACAAAGATCCTACACTTCTGTTAGGTATGGGACCAACTATACGTAAGTATAAAAAAAAAAAAAAAGAAAAAAGAAAAGTGCGCTCGCTGGCCTGACATGATTTTCTTATATCATAGCCCTGTCCACTCCAAGAGGACCGAAAAATCCTCAAGGCACCGCAATGACGACAGCCCAAGCTGCAGGTCTCATTCCTCACGCCACCGGTCCCACTCATCAGGACATAGGTCCAATTCTTCACGTCATAGATCAAGATCCAGAAGACGGGATCGGTCCCCCTCTCCTAGATCCTATACAAAGAAGAAATGCTGGACCTGTGGGGCTAGTCCGCTGCCGAACAAAGTGGTTTGCAAGGACTGTTTTGCGGACTATGCGTCCAGCCGCGAGTTAGAAAGTCAACAGGTTGTGGACCTGCTCAAAAGAACTATGAAGGACTCCTTCTCTGAGCTTGCAGCTTTGGTTCCCGCTCAGCCAGTCCCGCAGATGTCCCGGGTTCAGGATTCGGAACTTAATCTTCCCGGTCCTTCTGCAGTCAGTACTCCTCTGCCTCCATCAGGCTGACCGGCCAGAGATTCTCCACCTGAAGACCTCTCGGGGGATTCGTCAGATGAGTCGGATCCTTCTGGCTTCAGTCATTCATTGGTAAAACCATTCATCCAGGCAGTCAGAACTGCGATAGCCTGGGAGGACGCAGAAGAACCTCCCCAGGAAGCAAAAAGCTACTTCCCATTCCTTAAAAGGAAACAGGTTTTCTTCCCTTTGATGGGCGAAATTAGTCAAGTCATTCAAAATGAGTGGTCAAAGACTGATAAGAAACTTTCGTTGGGCCGTTTCAATAAACTGTATCCCTTACCAGAGTCGGGAACGCAGTCATTAAACTCCATGCCAGTGGTGGACGCATCAGTGGTGCAACTCGCAAAAAATATAACTCTGCCAATGGAAGATTCCGCTTCCTTCAAGGATCCTCTTGACAGACGAATCGACCTGGACCTCAAGAGGAGCTACTTAGCTGCAGGAGCAGCATGTAAGCCAGCGATCGCGCTCACCTCCGTGTCTAATGCCATCAGAGCTTGGACAGATAACATCGAAACAGCTCTGCGCCAGGACGTCCCCAAGGAGGAAGCCTTGGAGGAAATTAGGTTATCAGCAGACTTTGTCGGGGTAGCAGCTATAGACACGATTAGGTGCTCAGCAAGGTCTACGCTGCACTCAGTAATGGCGAAAAGGGCCTTGTGGCTAAAACTCTGGACGGCGGACTTAGCTTCCAAGCAAAATTGGTGCAAAATCCCATTCGATGGGAAGGCATTATTTGGAGACAAGATGGATAAAGCTATCTCCAGGTTGTCAGGAGGAAAGTCCAGTATGCTTCCCCAAGACAGAAGGATGCGAAGATCCAGAGGGGGTTCTTCTAGGTTCCACCAGTCAAATCCTAGGGATTTTAGACAAGACAGCTCAGGGACAGCAGAAGACCTTGGAATGGCACTCAGGCATCCTTTTTGGACAGAAAGATGAAGGTCCCTCCAACTCCACATGAGCAGAAGCAGTCCTTTTGACGCCAGATTAGCCCAGACACACCCGGTGGGAGCCAGGCTAAAGTTCTTTTTTCCAGTCTGGGCCGACAGATGCTAGGATTCCTTGGTCCTGTCAACAATCCAATGGGGGCACTTTTGGAGTTTCGCTCATCCTCCACCTCAGAATTCTTTCAAAAGAACAGAAATTCCATCCTCTCCGCTGACGGCTCAAGCCCTAAGACACTTGGTATCGTCACTCCAGCTTCAGGGGGCAGCTGTGCCGGTTCCCTTGGCAGAGCACTTCGCAGGCTTCTATTCCACCCTGTTTCTGGTCCCAAAGAGAATGGGTGGATGGAGGCCTGTGATAGATCTAAAGAGGCTCAACAGGCACATACACCCCAAAAGCTTCAAGATGGAGTCTCTGCAAACAATTATTCAGGCAGTTCAGCCATCAGATTGGATGATTTCAGTCGATCTGCAGGATGCATACCTACATGTTCCAATTCCACTTGCCTTTCAAAAGTATCTAAGATTTGCAGTAGGACGACCCCACCTACAGTTTCAAGCCCTGCCCTTCGGTCTGTGCACCTCCCCCAGGGTATTCACCAAGATTCTAATATCCGCCCTGGTTCCCCTGCGGGAGAGGGGTTTGAGGATATACCACTATTTAGACGACATCCTCCTCCTAGCAAGCAGTCCAGATCAGTTGGTATATCACCGAGACATTCTTCTCCAGTCCCTGAGAGAACTGGGATGGCTGATAAACTCTGAAAAGAGTCAGCTTGGACCTACACAGTGGATGATCTATCTGGGTGCAATGTTCAACACTCTGGAGGGGACAGTATCATTACCATCTCCAAAGATGAGGATCATCATCCAGAAGATGGTCAAGACCATCGGGAGCCTGTATCTAATGTCACAATGTCTGAGCCTCATTGGCACAATGTCTTCCTGCATACCGATGGTTCCTTAGGCCCATTGGCACTTGAGGTATTTCCAGATGGGTTTCTTTGCGCAGTGGAAGAAACAACGACTCAGAAAATCCTGCTGACGGGATTAATGCGCAGGAGTCTTCATTGGTGGACCCTTCCGGAAAACCTCTCCAAAGCTCGTCACCTGGGTTCCCTCCCCTGGATCACAGTTACGTCCGACGCAAGTGGACAAGGCTGGGGAGCCCATTGCGGGGAGACCAGGATACAGGGAAGATGGTCCTGTTCCAACCAGGGAGTGGTATCCAACATCCTGGAGATGAGAGCAGCGTTCTTGGCATTGACTTCGTTGGCATCTCAAATCAGAGGCCAGAGAATACTTATACGCCTGGACAACAGGGGAGCTGTCGCGTATCTGCAGAAGCAGGGGGGCACTCGCAGCAGATCACTCCTCAGGGAAGTAGAGCCGATTATGCTCTGGGCAGAGAAGAACCTCCTGGACCTCAGGGCGATGTATCTCCCGGGCAGGGTGAATACAGAAGCAGACACACTGTCAAGGAACTTCCTGGACAACAACGAGTGGGCCCTTCATCCCCATGTCTTCTGTCAGATAGCCAACCTTTGGGGTCCTCCTCAGATAGACCTGTTTGCCACTCCAGAGAATGCCAAACTGACCAGATTCTTCTCTCGCCTGCTGTATATGCAAGCCGAGGAAGTGGATGCCCTGTCATGCCCCTGGAGGTTCACCACGGCATATGCCTTTCCCCCCGGCCATTAATATTCAAGTTCCTCCTGAGGCTTCTCAGAGAGACAGTTCGGGAACTGGCAGTACTTCCATGTTGGCCGAAGAGACCCTGGTTTCCTCTAGCTCAGTGTGAGCTCTCCAATCAGGATCCCTCTCTTCCCTCAACTTCTGGCGCAGGGCAGTCTAGTTCATCCAAACCCTCAGAAGTTGAATCTTCGAATCTGGAGGTTGAGAGGCGGAGGTTCGAGTCCCTAGGATGTTCCCCAGGGGTCATACCAACCCTCCTAGGAGCCAGAAAGCCGGCAACCAATGCCATATATTCAAGGGTATGGGACAAGTTCTTGTCATTTGCTTCCACAAATGAGTTTGATCCAATCCTTCCTTCTACCTCAAATGTTCTAGGTTTTCTCCAGACAGGACTTGATCTGGGGCTTGGTCTAAGCTCCCTCAACGTGCAGGTAGCAGCAATCTCTGCCGCAACTAATAGGAGATGGGCAGAAGAACCTTTGGTAGTCACTTTCCTCAGAGGAGTATCAAAGATTCGCCCACCTATCAGACAGTCTTTTCCAAAATGGGATTTATCCCTGGTCCTTGAAGTCTTATCTAACCATCCCTTTGCTCCAGTCTAACAAGTAGCATTATGGAACTTGACACTGAAGACGGCTTTCCTGATAGCCATTACATCTGGCAAAAGGATTTCAGAACGTCACTCTTTAGGCATAGTTGAAGACCACATCTCTTTTTTCCCCGATAGAGTGGAGCTTCGCCCCCTTCGGGGGTTCACACCTAAGGTCGCTACTCCAAGTCATCTTTTAGAGCCGTGGGCACTACCAGTATTTACTGAAACAGATTCTGAATCTTGTCACGAGCTGGACATATCAAGAGTGCTCAGGGCCTACCTAGAGGCCACCAGACCCTTCAGGAACTCAGAGAGACTTTTTATTGTACCATTGGGTAAATACAGGGGCAAAGAAGCTTCCATCAGAACTTTGGCATCTTGGGTTGTAAAATTAATCCAGAAGGCCTACAGGGTAAAGAATATGGAGCCTCCATCTCCAGTGAACGCTCATTCTACAAGGGCAGTCTCAACTTCCTGGGCAGCAAGAGCTAATGTTTCATTGGAGACAGTGTGCAGGGCCGCCACCTGGTCTTCTCACAATACTTTCCTCAGACATTACCACATTGATCCAGGAGCTCTCACGACTGTTGAATTCGGAAGGAGGGCAGTTCAGGCTGCAATGTCCTTTTCTAATTAAAATATTTATTCTTAAGCATTATGTCACCCGTGTCAGCTAGTTATTTATCACCAGTATGCTGCCATGAAGGCACCAGGAAAACGGAAAATTGTATCATACTTACCGTAATTTTCCTTTCCTGGTGCCTATCCATGGCAGCATACGCTCCCACCCTCGGTATTCTATTTTAAGGAGAATGATGGGGGAGGGACTATGACTTTAATTTATGCTATTCACTAGTCCTGAGGGAGGAGTCGAGGCGGAGCTCTATCACCAGTATGCTGCCATGGATAGGCACCAGGAAAGGAAAATTACAGTAAGTATTATACAATTTTCCATTTTTTAACAGAAAGGGAGCAAATAAGGGGAATTCGTTGTTAGGATTTATATACACTTAAAGCTGAATTAATTTGTGGAAAAATTGATTTTTAAAAATATATATAATCTGTATTTGCAGTTTTTTTCTGGTAAATAAATTTTAGGAAAGGAAATACAATGCAGAGTCACCCACGCAAAGGGTCATGTATGATCACATGTGAATGAGAATAGTTTACACCTTCAAACAGTAATTATCAAAAAAAAAACAAAAAAAAAAACATGATGACTAGTTCTAGGAGAGAACTAGTGAAGGCCATGATTTCAGACCAAAAGGTCTGTATAGCCAGGCAAAACATATGATAAGTAGTTTCAGTATCGGTGGACATTTGGGGCATAAGATGAAATTTGTCCATTTTGAATATTAAGCCTCCATTCACATTTAGGTGTTTTCCCAAATACTGCATGTGATCCTGAAAACGTCAATTCACTATTGCTTTATGCGGTATTTACCATATAAAGCAGAAACACTTGGTAAATACTGAATAGAACAGTGTTAAAGAGGAACTGTCTGCTCACATAATTTGTAACAAAAACATATTTGCCATTCTGAAGCTTCCCTCCAATCACTTTGCATATTATTTTATACATACTGTGATTTTGTACTTGCCAATAGGGATAAGCCGAACACCCCCCGGTTCGGTTCACACCAGAACCTGCGAACGGACCGAAAATTCGCACGAACGTTAGAACCCCATTGACGTCTATGGGACTCCAACGTTCAAAATCAAAAGTGCTCATTTTAAAGGCTAATTTGCATGGTATTTGCAAAGGGTTTGGGGAACCGTGTCCTGCCCCAGGGGACATGTATCAATGCAAAAAAAAACTTTTAAAAACTGTCGTTTTTTTCGGGAGCAGTGATTGTAATGATGCTTAAAGTAAAAAAAAAAAGTGAAATATTCCTTTAAATATCGTACCTGGGATGAAAATCATTGAGACAAACGGCATGGGTACCCCCCAGTCCATTACCAGGCCCTTTGGGTCTTGTATGGATATTAAGGGGAACCCCGCACCCAAATTTAAAAAGGAAACAGCAGTATACAGGCGGTGCAAACAAGATAGGGACTGTAGGTTTGTTGTTAAGTAGAATCTGTAATTTTGAACTGGTACATTTTTAACGTGTTTAGCTCCAGCCAAAAAATCTATTTTAAGCTTTTTGGAAAACATAGGGAAGGGTTATCACCCCTGTGACATTTATTTTGCTGCCTGTGCTCCTCCTCTTCAGAAGATTTCACCTCACTTTTTGTCCCAATGACAAATGTTTTTTGAAAATGTGTTTTTTTTTGTGAAACAAGGATTGGTGATAAAGCATCAGTGGAAAGGAGAAATTTTTTCCCATATTAACTCTTACAGGAGAGAATTTCCCTTCCTAGGGGTAGATTTCATCTCACTTCATGTTGTCTCCTTCTGTTTGCAAGTAGGAGTCGTTTGTAAGTTGGATGTTTGAAAGTAGGGGCCTGCCCTATATACTCAGCAGAAATCTGGGCCTTAGGTGTTGTTGTGGCCACAACACTGTAAGCCCTCACAGAGCCCTGCTGTGAAATATTAGATCAAGAATTGTAATTACATGCCCAACAGGGGCAGAAAAATTGGGCCTTTGGTGGTGGAGCTGGTGCCCCAACACTGTAAGTCCTCACTCACTCTTGGTGGGCGCAGAAACGGGCCCTGCTGTGAAATATTAGATCAAGAATTGTAATTACATGCCCCTGTTGAACAGGGGCTGAAAAATTGGGCCTTAGGCACTGGTGCTGGTGCCACAACACTGCAAATCTTCACAGATACTCTAGTTGGAACGCAGGAACGAGCCCTGCTGCAAAGCATTGCATCAAAAATTGTAATTACACGCCCCTGTTAAACAGGGGCTGAAAAATTGGGCCTTAGGCACTGGTGCCACAACACTGCAACCCCTCACAGATACTCTAGTTGGAATGCAGGAACGAGCCCTGCTGCAAAGTATTGCATCAAAAATTGTAATTACACGCCCCTGTTAAACAGGGGTTGAAAAATTGGGCCTTAGGCACTGGTGGCGGCGCCCAGAACCAAAAATGTTCTTACAAGCTATCAGCGTGATCATTGAGGAGGAAGAGGATAATTACTCAGGATAGTCACTCAGCATAGGCAGTCTTTGAAGGGATCTGAGATTTCAAAAAAAATTATTCGGTTACATCAGCATCAGGTGCTTGGTAGCTGGTGGTGATCCAAGACTGATTAATTTTTATGAAGGTCAGTCAATCGACCGAGTCGGTGGACAGACGCACCCTGTGATCGGTTACAAAGCCTCCAGCAGCACTGAATGTGCGTTCCGAAAGAACGCTGGACGCAGGACAGGCCAGTAGCTCAATTGCATACTGTGCAAGCTCTGGCCAGTCATCCATCAAGACCCAGTAACCCAGAGGATTTTCGATGGGAAAGGTGTCCAAGTCAGATCTAGCCCCTAGGTATTCCTGCACCATGTAAAACAGGCGCTGGCGATGGTTGCTGGAACCGATCATACCTTGGGACTGCGGACTAAAAAATTGTCTGAACGCATCGGTCAGACGGCCACCTTCTCCACCGCTCCTTCTTTGACTGACCGAAGCCTCAGCAACACGTTGTCCAGAAGCAGGAGTTTGTAACCTCCCAGTCTCTGGGAACGCGTTGCACAGACCTTTCTGCAAGGCCTCCTGAAGATGTTTCATCCACTGCTCCCTCTGCGATGGCAAAATAAGGTCCGCAACCTTACCCTTGTAACGTGGATCAAGGAGGGTTGCCAGCCAGTATCGGTCCTTCTCCTTGATACCACGAATACGAGGATCCTTACGCAGGCTTTGCAGGATCAGGGAGGCCATGCAGCGTAGGTTTGCTGAGGCATTCGGTCCGGAGTCCTCTGGGTCACTAAGGACGACATGGTCTGCAGCCACCTCCTCCCAGCCACGTACAAGTCCATGTGTTTCTTGGGACTGATCCCTTAAAAACTGCTGCTGATGCTGAGTGCCAGGCTCCACCTCCATACTGACACAATCCTCCTCCTTCTCTTCCTGTGTGATTGGCGGGCACGCAGGAACACTGTCTGGATAAAGGGGGCCTTGAGAGCTAAGGAAGTCCTCCTCTTCCTGCCTCTGTTCTGCCTCAAGTGCCCTGTCCATTATTCCACGCAGCGTGTGCTCCAACAGGTGGACAAGGGGGACAGTGTCACTGATGCATGCACTGTCACTGCTCACCATCCTCGTGGCCTCCTCAAATGGTGACAGGACAGTGCATGCATCCCTGATCAAGGCCCACTGGCATGGGGAAAAAAAAACAAGCTCCCCTGACCCTGTCCTGGTGCCATAGTTGCACAGGTACTCATTGATGGCCCTCTGCTGCATGTGCAGCCACTGCAGCATGACCAACGTTGAGTTCCACCTGGTGGGCATGTCACAGATTAGGCAGTTCTTGGGCAGATTAAACTCCTTTTGGAGGTCTGCCAGCCGAGCACTGGCATTATATGACCGGCGGAAATGCACACAGACTTTCCTGGCCTGCCTCAGGACATCCTGTAAACCTGGGTACCTGCCCAAGAACCGCTGCACCACCAAGTTAAGGACGTGAGCCAAACAGGTCACATGGGTCATTTGTCCCTGTTGGAGGGCAGAGAGGAGGTTGGTGCCATTGTCGCAAACCATCATTCCTGCCTTAAGTTGGAGTGGCGTCAACCACCTCTGAACCTGCCCCTGCAGAGCTGACAGAACCTCTGCCCCAGTGTGGCTCCTGTCCCCCAAGCACACCAGCTCAAGCACCGCGTGGCATCTTTTGGCCTGCATACTTGCGTAGCCCCTTGAACGGTTACGGAGCACCACTGGTTCCGCTTGGCCAAAGCCACCCTGGCTTTGGCCAATTACAGCTCTCTCTACTGACGGCGCTGTGATTGGCCAAGCATGCGGGTCATAGTGCATGCTTGGCCAATCATCAGCCAGCAATGCACTGCGATGCCGCAGTGAATTATGGGCCGTGACACGCCACACAAATTTGACGCGAACGGCCCATAACGTTCGCAATTTGGCAAATGATCGAACAGCCGATGTTCGAGTCGAACATCGGTTCGACTCGAACGCGAAGCTCATCCCTACTTGCCAGATATGCTGCAGAAATCTCCCTCCACTGAGTCTGGCTGCAATCATTTTAAATGTGGGCAGCTGAAGCTGCCGCCTGTTCACATCCTGGATTTACACAGACACAAAGAGGCACACCTCCAGCTCTGCAGCACTCATTGCTCCTCTTATGACTCACCCCCTCTCCCATCCTGGCAAACTCTCATGGGAGTGAGAGAGAGAGAGATGTGCATGATGTCAAAAGCCTAGCCTTTTTTCCAGAAAAGAAACAGGAAGTTGGCGGTATAAGGTATTTACTGGCAGAGGAAAATGTTTTACTATCCAAAGTTAAAACAACAAGGGCAGAGCATTTAATCGATGGAAAGATGAAAAAATGACTAAAGTTCCGCTTTAAAGTCAGTTTACAAAAGGAAATAAATAAATGCGGTAATTAAGTAGTGGTCCAGGCATGCAATATTTAAGGAATGTGTTTGATTTAAAGTGGTTGTGAAAGAGCACGCCGCATCCTTAACAACCAATGAGTCATTAGCTGTCAGCAGGGTTCCCTGTTGGCATTTAAAAACTCCATAAAAAAACTGGCCCTTCAGGTCTGGTATGGACTTTGAGGGGAATCACCAAAATGTTAAAAAAAAATGGTGTGGGGACCCCAAAATCCATAGCCAGGATGGGCGGCGCCACCAGTGCATTGGCGTCATGCCTGTGCACCCATCAGGAGACTTCCGCATTTGGCGGTGTCCCCATTCATTGGGTGCAGTGTGTCATCTAGGCGGTGGGCAGGGATTGCATACCGCCATCATTGGCGGGCGCGTCGTGGGTCCTCCCCTTGACCGCCAGATGCATGACGTTAGGGGAGGAGGCTGCGGAGGTTGTCCGGGTATTTAGGCGGGGGGTTCGGGCATGGCAAACTTTTCCTTTCATTCTGTCTCTGCAACATACAGGTTAGTGGTTCAACCACACTGGTAGGCAGTCCTACAATTCTGTCATACCCATCTATATTATTTCACGAGTATATTTATCCTCACATCTACACCTGTTAGTACACCATTCACATCCTCTACACATTCCTTCACTTGTTTTCCCATACATTATTTCACTAGTACACTTACTTATTCCCACATGTACACCCTGTGGTACACCATTCATACCCCATACAAATCCCCTCATTTTTTCTTTTTTTTTCTCTTTCCCTTGTTTTTCATGTCACACTTCAGTTCACTTGCTTTCTCTTTTCACTCTCACTTTTTACTCTCCTTTTTACCTCATTTTCTACTACTTCACTTCTTTCCTTACTTTCTCTTTTACCTCCCTTTTATTATTTTTATTTATCTTTCCATCTCCCCCCATGCTCCGCAGGACACCTCTGAACATCTTGTACCTACCATACTCCTAGGTTATTGTTACCCTACATACCTCAGATCTTGTCTGTAGGACACCTTCGTATACCTTGTACTCTAGTACTGTACACAATCTTCTAGGTTATTGTTATCCTAGATACCGCAGATCTTGTCTGTAGGACACCTTCGTATACTTTGTACTCTAGTACACAATCTTATATCTTTAGGACTCTGCTACTTTAGCCATTTTAAATATACACATATACTTATATTTGTATACTTTATTTAGTGATCATGCTCTGCAAGAACCATGGGAGAGGTTTGGGTTCACATTTCCCTTTTCACAACCTTGCCATGCCTGCCCAGCGTCTGGCCCTGGTCCTCCTTGCCTTGGTCTCCGTCCCTTCAGCTCCCAGGGGAGATGTCCTCCACTTGCCCCTTCTTGGGATCAGCCTCTGAAGCCAATCATCTGACAAGTAAGTATGGGATGATCGGTTTAGGCTCCATGCTTCTGTCCCAACATAACCGTCACTTTAATATATACTTCATTTATGTTTACAGACATCAGATATGCACATCAGCTCGTGTGGAAGTGAGGAAAGCTTGCGAAACGCGTCGGGTTAGAGATGTACTATGCATATCTGTACTATTTATACTTTGTGATGTTATATGATTATGGCTATGTTTAGAGGACCACCATGCTATGTTGCTTTGTATGAACCTGTCACTCATATTCATGTCCTGTATTGGATGACATTGTTACCAATCCAATAAACTGTTACTTTTTTACTTATGCATTTGTTCACCTTTTGATTATCATGAACACTTCAATTAAAGTCCCACGGGCGATTGTTGCTTCTCTGCTATATATAGGGATCTGCTATATATAGGGGGCAGTCTTCAGACTTTCTTTTTCTTGTTCCAAAATCCATATCAGACCCTTATCAGAGCATGCAGCCCAGAAAAGGGGGGCGACGAGCGAGCGCCACCCCCCTCCTGAACCGTACCAGACCACATGCTCTCAACATCGGGGGCTGCTTTGGGGAGGAGAACTCCCCCTTACCAAAGCACCTTGTCCCCATGTTAATGGGGACATGGGCCTCTTCCCCACAACCCTGGCCAGTGGTTGTGGGGGTCTGTGGGTGGGGGCTTATCGGAATCTGGAAACTTCCTTTAACAAGGGAGCCCCAGATCCTGCCCCCCCCCATGTGAATGAGTATTGGGTACATAGTACATTTACCAAAAAAGTGGTAAAAGTGAGTATAAAAGCAGAGCCAGTTTCTGACAAGTCCCTTATTTGAAAAAAAAAAAAGTCCTCCGGTGTAGATCCAACGACAATCCTAATGAACGTCGACCGCCGACCCGAAAGAAAAAACTTTAAAAAAAGGTCAGTACCAGACGCTGGATCCCACCATCTGACGGCTCCGCTTAATAGCTACCGCTAAATAAAGTAAGGGGCAGGGCCACCCGGTGACAGGGCATGGTGGGTCGGTGACATCACAAGGGGCAGAGTCATCTGGATCTACACCGAGAGACAATTTTTTTTATTTTAATAAAGAACTTGTCAAGAACTGTCTCTGCATTTTTGGTGAATGAGTAGGGGTAATATGTACCCCATACTCATTTACATAGGGGTGGGGATCTGGGGGCCCCCTTGTTAATGGGGTCTCCCAGATTCTGATAAGCTCACCACTCATAAACCCCACAACCACTGGCCAGAGTTGTGGGGAAGAGGTCCCTGTCCCCATTAACAAGGGGACAAGGTGCTTTGGGGGGGGGAGCCCCCTGCACCAAAGCACCCCCCATGTTGAGGGCATGTGGTCTGGTATAAGGTATGTAAAAATTGGTGCTGCGCTGTTCTTTAAAAAAAAAACAAAAAAAAAAACCTATGCTGCTAGAGGTAGTAGTACAAAGGTAAATGAACATGTAAAATGATATAAACATATAAAAAAACAGAAACAATATAAGAACAAGTACAATCAATATAGAGCACGTCTATACCCAATAGATGCAGTGTGATATTCCACAATAATTGGTGGTAATAGCAAAGTGCAAAGCGCAAGAAAATCATCAGTGAAGTCATGTGACCGTGACGTCAGGCGTAGGGACGGGATAGGCATCCAAGACTGATATATGCAAACGAGCTCGCCGCTTGTAGGAGATAAGTTTTCTGTGTGTTTTTTTTTCTTGTAAGTGAAGTGAGTACCCTCACCATTGTTTTAATAAAAACCAACCTCTGATTGAAATACTACACTATTTGGCCCCTTCTTTCCTTTAATCCCCCTCCTGCTCCACTGAGAGACAAAGACCCACTAACAGCTCCATCCAGCCCAGGAATCTAAGTGAGAGGCAGTTAGGAGTACAAGGGAGAAGCAGCCATTACCAGCAACTTTATGCGGTTACCTCTTTACCGCAAGGTAAGAGGCCACTTCACACCACTGTGTGTCCTGTGCACGAAGAGGAGATCACCCCCATGCTCTCAGCACCTTATTGCACTTTTTTGCACATTTTCTGATTAGCCGCATTAAGAGGATTTAATCGCATTGGACTACATTCCCAGTTCCATTATATATTTTGCACACGTTTGCCTTTGTTTGATTTTTCACAAATTCTACAGTGGACTTATTTTGGTTATATGTTTATTATACATTGCATTTGTGATTTTTGCGATTTTTGCACATATTGATTGCACGTTGCACATTTATTAATTGCTGTTTTTTCACATGTTTTTGGCCTACTTGCACAATCCATTGAGGTTTTTAGTGATTGTATATTGATTTTAGTGTTTCCAGTAAGATGCTTATCACATCTGGCCTTAAGTCTTTATTAAATGATTTTCTTGCACTTTGCACTTTGCTATTACCACCGATTATTGTGGAATATCACACTGCACCTATTAGGTATAAAAGTGCTCTTTATTGATTGTACTTATTCTTATATTGTTTCTGTTTTTTTTTTTTATATGTTTATATCATTTTACATGTTCATATACCTTTGTACTACTACCTCTAGCAGCATAGGTTTTTTGTTTTTTTTTAAAAGAACAACGCAGCACCAATTTTTACATACCTTATTTCTATTGCTGTATGGGCTGAGTTCGACCTATATTCAGTGCTTGCAGCAGTTCAATTTTCATTGCCCTTCGTTTACATGGTAGCGCAGGAATAACTATACATTTCATGTGGTCTGGTATGATTCAGGAGGGGGGGCGCTAAGGGTCTGGTAGGATTTTAGGGGGGGACCCCCATGCCGTTCGTTTTTTTGGAAAGTCTTAATGCTGGCAATTCTTTTCTTTACATTCCCAGCTGACAGCTAATGACTCATTAGTTGTTAAGGACGTATTGGCTGCCCGCTCCTTAACAACTATTACAGTTACTGGTTGTTAAGCGCTTCCTGCCACCGTACGCATATATGTGGCCTCTCGGCGGATGGGCTTTAACGCCGAGAGGCCACATTTATGTGCCCCTATGTAAACACAAAACTGTGCTAAGCGCGTGAGCCCTGCGTGCTCCCAGCACAGTCACCAGCAGGGCCTGGAAAGCTCTCGATGCATACTTACAATCGGGAGCTTTCCGATCATGTGACCACTATGACAGCCAATCACAGCGGTCACATGACCTAAATACCCGCTTAAGCCTCCCGGCATCTAGATGTTCTTAAAGGGCCAGGAGGTGGCGGCAGGAAGGGGGTTAAGGATGCGGGCGGCCGTCCGCTCCGTAACGACCAACTATTAACTACTGTTTGTTAAATTACCTCAAGCTTTCACTACTAAAATACTGCATCTCTTAATAAAATAGCACATGCCGTATTTTATTAGCATTTTTTAGTGAATTGAAAAAAAATGTTTTGAAAATGTTGTGCGGGGGGGCGTGGCCGGGATGTGATCGAGGCAGGACATGTGTGCTCTGAGCTCCTGCGTATCTCCGGCATTTTATCCTGATTGCAGCCGATTTTGCGGTTTGTAACCCTGCTGACGGTGCCCCAAGGTGAGCGGAGACGTCTGGGTGACTTAATATGCCGTCCTCGGCATCAAAACATCAGAGAACTTCCCGTTCTCAGCCGCCGAAAGAACAGAAAAATCTCTGTTCTCAGGGCAGCATGGCGACTAGCCCCGCCCACTCCTCCTCCGATGCAGCTCCTGTGAAAACAACACAGCGCGCCACGACAAGCAAGGTAAAGATGGCGCAGCGAGACATATCCTCTGCACCGTAATCTGAGGATAATCCTCTCGCATCGGCAGAGATTGAGCTGGACACAGCAGCTATAACTGGTCCGATCATAGAGGCTATAGCGGCTTCTAAATCTGAGCTAATGGGGCGCATTGATCTACTGGCCTCGGAATGCAATCTTATCCACCATGATTTAGATAAGATTAGGGGCAGACTAACCACCGCACAGGACCGTATTTCTGAAGTAGGGGATACCTCTCACAGTCATGGGTCGCAATTGCGGGAGCTAAAGGAGATGGTGGGGGCCCTACAACGCCGTGCAGATGATTCTGAGGACCGCCAGCGACTAAATAATGTACGGGTGGTGGGCCTTCCGGAGGGAGCTGAGGGCGCAGACACGACCGCGTTCGCAGAGCGATTTTTTAAAATGTTGTTGTCTCTGGGTGATCTCCCCCCCACTTATGTGGCTGAAAGGGCTCACAGAGCCCCCACAGGAGCCAGACCTTCAGGTGCCCCACCAAGGCCATTTCTGGTAAGGTTTCTTAATTATAGGGACAGCGACATGCTGCTAGCGGAGGCCAGGAAGCACAAAGGTTACTAGTTTCTGGTATAACAGCAGGGGGGGGAAGGTTAGACAACAGTCATATAAGTAGTATAACGATTGCATCAGTGGTTCCTTACTTAATCACACTCCCAGAAGTATTTTGCTTAGCTATCAATGTGCTATCATGGGGGATGACTGGTACTTTGGATAAGTTTTTTAAAAATGATGGAGAGTAGGATAAAAATCATTTCATGGAATGTTAGGGGTCTGAACAACAAATTTAAGAGGGCAGCTGTGTTTCAATATCTTAAACAAGTGAAGCCGCATGTCGTTCTCCTCCAGGAGACACATCTGGGTGGAAATAAATCGCTTGCACTGCGCAGACCCTGGATACAGAGGTCCTTTCACTCCTCATACTCAACATACGCTAGAGGCACATCTATTTTGATCAGTAAAGCGGTTGCATGCAACATCCATCAGGTGTTTACTGATCCGGGAGGGCGATATGTGGCATTGGTGTTAGATCTGGCATATCAAAAAATACTACTTGTGAATGTTTACATACCTCCTCCATTTAAAGTACAGTTGTTATATGATTTGTTAACTACGCTAGCACCGTATCTACATCTACCTAGGTTATTTATGGGTGACTTTAATAGGATAATGGATTCTACACTAGATACCTCTAATGCTACTAGGACAGCCTCAACGGATCTCTGCACGTGGGCTTCGGTAGCGGGTTTGACGGAGGTCTGGAGGTGGAAAAATCCGGGGATCGTGTCATATTCACATTTGTCTACCACTCACAAATCATCAGCTAGAATAGACTTAGCATTTGGGAATGCCCAACTATTGAACAGTATATGTGCATCAGATTACTTAGCTGGGGGGACCTCGGACCATAATCCCCTGTTGGTCACATTGACTTATCCCACCAGAGGTCATAAGGGGGGTTGGAGATTGGCACCGGGTTGGTTGCAGGAGGAGCAAGTAACTACACCTGTTCAGGCTGCCATGGAAACCTTTTGGGTGACAAATGTGGATACAGCTGACCCGCCTATTGTATGGGATGCTTTGAAAGCGGTCTCAAGGGGTGAATTTATATCAGCAATTAAAGCAGCTAGGATGGAACATAATCAGGAAAAGGAAACGCTTATGGCTAGAGAGAGGGATTGTGCACAGCTTCAGACGAACTCCCCTTCGGAGGCTAACTATGCCTCCTTGCTGCACAGTAGAAGAGCAATAGAAGTTCACTTCACAGAATTGGCTCATACTGAAGCGAAAAGAAGGGCCGAAAATATTTTTGCTGAGGGGGACAAAAATGGCAAGTTGCTGGCTAATCTGGTGGCGGACCAGAAGATTCCTGTTAGCATACCGGTAATCAAAAATAGTGCAGGGACTTTAATCTCGGATCCGGGGGAAATTTTGGAGGAATTTGTGAGTTTCTACAAGGCCCTATACTCCCCAATCCAGTCATATGACGTGGCAGAGCTGGAAGATCTTCTTCAGGGCCTTTCCATGCCTAAATTAACAGATACTGATGCCACTCAGAGGCAGATATCTCTGTTCTGGAAGTTGAGGCAGCCATACTTTCCTTCCCCCCAAATAAAGCCCTGGGCCCAGATGGCTTTCCCGCAGACTTCTATAAGGTACACATGTCACAAACTGGCCTCTAGATTAACTTTACTGTTCAAGTACTGTTGGGAAAATGGTTCCTTGCCGGCTTCAATGATGGAGGCCTATATGATACTTCTCCTGAAGCCAGGCAAGGACCCGCAGTTGTGCTCGTCATATCGCCCAATAGCATTACTTAACTCAGATTTAAAAATTCTTGCTAAGATATTAGCCACAAGGCTGGCCACGGTCATTTCGACCCTGGTTGACATTGACCAAACAGGTTTTATACCTGGTATGTCTACAGATACAAACTTGAGAAGGCTGTTTACACATACCCAAATGGATAATGCCGAGTACCCGGCCAAAGTGGTTGTCTCCATAGATATCGAGAAAGCCTTCGATTCTGTGGACTGGCAATACATGCACAAGGTTTTGGAGGGCATGGGGTTCGGTCCTGGCTTTCGTCGCTGGGTCGGCCTACTTTACAGTGCACTGAGGACGGCGGTGAGGCTGGGCTCCATGGTATCTGACTTCTTTCATATAGGTAGAGGCACTAGGCAAGGATGCCCGCTCTCCCCATTCCTTTTCGCCCTGATGATGGAGCCCTTGGCTAGGGCCCTCCGGCGTTCGGAGGGGGTGCAGGCAATTCGGGTGGGATCCATAAGTGAATGTATTGCATTATATGCCGACGATTTGCTTCTGTTTCTTAGAGACCCAGGTCCATCTCTCAGAGCGGCGTTGCTGATTTTGGATAGATTCGCCACTTTTTCGGGGTTGCGTGTAAATTGGAGTAAGTCATCTATATTACCATTGGGAAAAGAGGCAAAAAAATTGGCTGACGATTCACTGCCGTTACAGTGGGTCTCATCAATCACGTACTTAGGGGTTAAAGTCACAGCCAATGTCCAAGATTATCTGTCTCTGAATCTCCTGCCCTTGATTAATAGACTTAAACAAAAAACGGCGGCATGGAAGACCCTTCCTCTTTCCTTGATTGGGCGGGTCAGCCTAATAAAAATGAAATTTCTGTCAGTGATCCTATATTTTCTACGGCACTCCCCGGTGTGGATTCCCAAGGGGTATTTTAAAACATTAAATAGTATCATTGGATCATTTATATGGTCCCCAAACTCTCCACGTATAAATATCAAAGTATTACAGGAACCATGGGGTCAGGGGGGGTTGGCTCTGCCTGATTGGCAAAAATATTTTCATGCCGGACAGATGGTCTTTGCTAGGAGATGGTTGACGGCGGATTCTGGTGATTCTGCCACAGTAGTGGAAGCTGCACATCTGGGGTCGTACGAAAGTTTAAAGCTGGCTTTGTATAGAGGCCCGAAATCCTGTCTTCCCCTGACAGAATCTATGAAAACGACAAGTAAGGCCTGGGAAGTAGCCACCACTTTAATGTCTCCCAGTTACACAGGAATTACGCCCTCAGCTCCCCTATGGATGAACCCGAGGCTTCCACACTTCTTCTCCCTTCCTGACCCTATGATCTGGGCATGCAAAAGCATTAAGATTTTGAAGGACATTACCAGTGAGGGGGAACTTTGCACTTTCGATCAGTTAAAGGCCAGGCATGACCTTCCGAACTCCTTCTTTTTTCGTTATTTACAACTGAGGCATGCTTTTAGGGAACAAACTAGAGAGCAAAGGATAGAATATCTACCTTCATCACTGGAATCCATGTTAGCAGAGGAGGAACTAGCCAAATCTTTATCCTCAGTGTACAAATCCCTTTTTTAAAAAAACTCCCCCGGGAATTACCAAATGTAGGGAGAGATGGGAAGGAGAGATTACAGATATTCAGGGGGAAGACTGGGATGACATGTGGGACCATCCATTCAAACACCTAGTTTTGGCCAGGGATCGCTTAATTCATTTTAAGCTCCTACACAGGATATACCTCACGCCGGCTAGGTTGTCCTGTATTTATCCAACAGTGAGTAGTCAATGCTGGTGATGCTCACATGCCCCAGCAGACGCAGAACATATCTTCTGGAGCTGTGCACACATTCAAAGATTCTGGTCGGGAATAATAGAGTGTCTGGCAGAGGTATTGAGTATACCGATTCCTTTAACGCCTAGAGTCTGTCTGATAGGACTGGTGGAGGAGGTGGTCCCTTCCAGTGCGCACCGCACCCTACTTAATATTGGGTTATTTTATGGTAGAAAAGCTATATTACTGAACTGGAAAAAAAAACAATGCCCCTACTTCACTATTTTGGAAAAAGTTGATAAATTTGGTTATCCCCTTATACAAGGCAACGTACCACGCCAGAGGTTGTCCTAAGAAATTCTCGAAGGTATGGCAGGCGTGGCTGGACTCTACTGCTACAGTGAGTTAGGAGGGGTATGCATTGTTTAGGAGGTAAGAAGTGATCTAACTAATGTTCTTTGCTGATTGATGGTCGTTAGTATATAAAAAAAAACTATCTAGTGTGTTCTGATCTATAATGCATAATAATAATATACACGGGGAGCTAAGAGAGGATGTTTCTATAAAACTGAAATTCGAGATGCACAGTTTATTATCTGCTACTATATGACTACGGGTGGAAGGGGGTGGGGGGAGGGGGAGGGGGAGGGGGGGGGGAGTTTAAGTCTGTTTAGATGGTTATTACTGGCCCTGCGAGGTCGGTTCGATTGGTATGTTGCCAGTTGAAGTATGTTTGTGATTGTTTGTTTGTCTTTAAAATCAATAAAAAGAATTTAAAAAAAAAAAAAAAAAAGAAAATGTTGTGTGGTAAGATATGGCTTTGTGAATGGAGCCCAATATGTGGTATGAAAAAATATGGTGAAAACATTCCACCTAAATAACTTTATCCTTAGAAGAAATAACTATGGTCAATTTGGGACCAAGTATTTCTTGACCTGTTCTCCTGTGAATCAGGTATATTTGTACACCATTGGGCGTTCAGTCTGTATGAGCCTCTTGGTTTTAGAATGAAGTAATGTTGAGTAATACGTAGAGACAATTTGGGGTGCCCTGTCTGAATAAGCAACTATTCCAAATTAAAAATCAACAAAATTACATTATTCAGGCCAAACTTTGCTACTGCATTTCTTATTTGTATAAAAAATATGCATAATGTGGTATACCACAGTCCTGCTGAAATTCTGAGAAGGATTTAAATGTGCCACTATTATATAAATGTGATATACTGTATATTTAACCCCATAGTGAGCCCAACAGGAGACATTGCTCCTTTGAAAAAAATTCCAAAAGCCGTGGGTTATCCCATAAAGGAGTGCTGGGAGAGTAGGCAGAATCCCCATCTATGAGTTGTAATTTAGCTGGACCTTGTTGGTCATTAAAAAAGACCTCTTCCGAACTTGCAGTCTCTCTCATCTGAGCAGCAGGGAAAGTGACACTGAACTGCAGAAAATGTTATAGAAATGGATTTCATGCTGCTGCTTCTTCTGAATTTGTTTAGATTTGTCTATTTCTTAGAAATAGATGCATGCTCAGTTACTTTTTTTTTTTAAGAATGAAGAAAAAGGGCCAGACATTTTAAAGTATAACTAAAGGCAAAACTTTTTTTTAGTTTTGGATAGAGTGGAGTGGGATTATAACCCCTGTCAGTTTTTATTGCCGTCTGTGCCCCTGTTAAAGAGAATCACTCTTCCTATTTGTCCTGTTTACCATTATTATTGAATGTGAACATAAAAGAAAATCACAAATTTTGGGTTGTCCCCAGAAAAGTAATAAAGGGGAAATCTTCCAATGGAGAACGCTAGCTCCGGTGACCTGGAGGTCCCCAAGGAATTCCCTTGATTTGCAGGGATTTCCTCTCACTTCCTGTTTGGCTATGGGACAGGAAGTGAAGAGAAATCTCCGCAATGGGACAGAGATGGCGAAAAAAATCTGACAGGGGTTATAACCCTCCCTTACTCTATCCAAAATGAAAAACAAAAGTTTTGCCTATAGTTCTACTTTAAGGCTAGCTTTCTACTATTGCGACCTGAAAGTTGTGTGATTTTTGACGTGACTTGAAACAATGCAGGTGTATTCCTGAGGTCTATGGACCTCAAGTCGCATCAACGTGGGACCAAAGAAGTGCAGGGACTACTATGAAGGAGCACAGATATGAATGGTACTCATTGGAAACCTTGGGGTACGACTTGTCATGTGACTTTGCAGTCCCAAGTCGCATGACAAGTCACACAATTGGAAACCGAGCCTAAAGGTAGGCCTGAAGCTAAAGCTGTCAAAGATCTGCATGCATTTGGACAACTTCGAATCGAATCTAATGTCTACGCCTGTTCACTCTTTTGTGCTGGTTAGTATGTAGACCTTACCTGTTTGGATTGGAGTAGTCATAGGTCATTAGGCTGAAGCTGTCCACATACGGAGCCAACAGATCAAACTCTTTTTTTCCAAACATGCCCAGCTGGTCAGTGCTTAAGGAGGAAAAAAAACACATTAAAGAACCAGTAAAATATGCTAAAACCCAATAAAACTACAGACATCAAATTACTGTCAATTAACTAAGGGGTCAGTCCACCTAAAACTGACATTTTAGTTTAATCTAGATATCAGTTTGCTAAATATACTATTGACGTCATATTTTTCTAGGAGACTCAGGACTGACTATTCACCAGACATTAGTAAGATGTCATTGTTTTCATTTATTACAAAATGAAAATTCTGCATATATTGCCTCTAAAAGATATAAAAAGCTGGAGTGTGAACCCATAATACAGTAATATGTAAGTATCAGTTTTGGGTAGACTCAGTTTAGCTAGCAAGATTTTTATAGCAACAAACATTAGTCCTAATTCCATTTTCTCCATTGAGTATATGTTCCTATTATATATTTTTTTTAACAAGAAGTTTTTTATTTTTTCAATTAACACAACAACAACAACAGGGGATAAAAAAAGAGAAGAAAAATTGATGTACAGTCAATATACAGTGATCACATTCACAATACATTCAAGGAGAATATAGTTTTTAACAGTCAGAGCCTCCTACAATTGAAAAAGGAGGGGGGCGTGGGGAGGAAAGGGAGGGGGAGGCAGGAGAAG
The DNA here is from genome assembly GCF_042186555.1 of Aquarana catesbeiana. Classification (NCBI taxonomy): domain Eukaryota; kingdom Metazoa; phylum Chordata; class Amphibia; order Anura; family Ranidae; genus Aquarana; species Aquarana catesbeiana. The sequence goes on from NC_133334.1 coordinate 107,428,652, forward strand.
GGATAGGCTCTTATCTTCAGCTACACATCACAGAACCTATGTCAAGAACACTCGCATATTTATTCGGTAAAACCCTTCTGGATAGTTATCTTGGCAATCTCTTTTTCAGCAGCCATCTGCAGGGAACATTAACTCTGCAACTCTGGCCCTAATCTATGACCAACTGTTCTTCTTGGACCCATGGGCCCCAGATTTTGGAGAATTTTTTAGGGCAATTACGGCCTAGATAGGTTGATGGGGGGGGTAGGTCCCTTCCACTGGAGCAATATCGCCTTTCTGGCATAAAAGGCTGCATAAAACACAAATCATTTCTTAGATTGGGGACCTGCCAAGTTATCCACTACACCGAGCAACAATGGGATGGGATCACACTGCACGCTCAGTCCACTGACGGAGTTAACAGTGGCTACCACCTCTCTCCAGAACCGACAAGCCCATACAACATGAAAAAACGATCCTTCCTACGAGGTGCATTTAGGGCAGAGCGAGTTACTATCATGGTATATTTTAGCTAGACGCTGTGGCGAGAAATACGCTCTATGTAAAAATTTAAGTTGGACGAACCTGTCGCGGGCAGAAATCACCAGGGGGAGGTACTGCTGAATGCCCTCCTCCCAGTCATCATCGTTTCTATTATATTTATATTTAAAAAAAAGTAGTTGGACAGAAAGCTAATCCATCCCACTCCATCCCCCCCCCCCCCCATTGCATGAGACAAGTTGGAGAGAATAAAGCGGGGAGATGGTAGAGTGCAAAACTGCAGTATGCAACCCCCGCAAATAACACTGTGGACCCAGGCATCTAAGATAACCAACAGAGAAGTGGGGCACCCCATCCCTGTGAGAGGCCTTGACACCAGTCCTGGCTGGTTTGCAAGGCCAGCTCTTCTTGCAAAAATACATTTCGGTGTTAGACTTTATATAAGAAGACTTCTAGGGATGAAATAAACCCTAACCTCAGGAGTAGCAGCCTACTGGTGGGATCATGAGCCATTTTCTTCTGGGTGAGGATAGTACTCTTACCCCTATGATCTTCTTGATATACTGTACTTATCTAAGGAGGGACCAAAAAGGCATTTGCCTTCGAAGGGTAACTGATCAAGGCGTTTCTTGCAAGGGAACACGGCTGACTAAAATTTAAGCCAGATGCTGCGCATGTATACAGAAAGAAGGCTCATCCTAGAAATTTGGTGAGGCTGTAGGCACTAGTTCCAGCTGACTTTGGACAGAGGGATCCATAAGGATGGAGTTGGGATTTGTGGCCCATATGCTTAGTCCTGACAGCAATCTTCTACAGACTTACCTGCGGGATACATAGCAGAGCCCAGCAGGGCAAAGATAGCCTTAAACAGGGCCTCAAACCCTTGATCTACTAGATTTTCAAACCCAGAATTATTCTCCATGGGAACCATAAGGGTAAAAAATGACCATTTCTACCACAGGAATTGCCCATTTGAGAACAAAACTGCCCCAGAAAGATATTGTAAAGGATATTTTTAACTGGGTGAGGCTAGTCTCCATATAGGAGAGGCTAGTATCCATATAGTACAATCAGCATGTGAAATGTAATGGTATTAGCTGGTGTAGGTAATTTTAGGGACCAATGTACTACAACCCCCAAGAGAGCTAAAGGCTGAGCCTGAGCTATTGAGTCAATTTAACCCCTTATTTCTTTACATAAGGTTCACTGTGAGTGAACATCCCTGATGGAGTACTCATTGACCTCTGAAGCAGTGGTGTGGGGAGTGTCTTGGTGCAATCACCTGTAGGCTGCTGTAATCAAGGATCAGAGCACGTAAACGGCTTTTAATGTGCCAGGATTGAGAACCAGAAGATTTTTCTGATGGGTCTCAGTAATTCAAAAAGGAAGAGGTAGGGCATGCACATCAATATCCACTTTCAAAACAAAGTTGTGCATGTACAGAATGTGCAGTACAATGCCACATAGGAGAGGCACCCTCCAACAGGACACATAAAACAGGTGCTAAAGCCATTACCCCCAGTCATCCTGGAATGCCTAACTGCGCCACCACCATAAGGGTGTATAGAGTTTTCTGCACACCCCAAAAGGGAAAGTAAATGGGCACCCTGAATAAATGTTTAAAAGGCATTCACCCTGTACTCACCAACCTTAGTAGCACAAATAAGAGGAATTTAACCCCACACTACATTTTCCCTTGATGGTAGGCATACCCCCATAGGGGTCTTTAGAGACTGGACAGGCAGACCACTGGACCTGTAAAGCACATTGCTGCTAACTCCACAGGCTGTCATACATGCTAAGGGGACAGTCCACAGCTGGAACCAGTGCAAGGCAACATTGCAGGCCAGCCTTGCATCTTCCACCAGACAGGGTTCAGGTATGGTTCCCCAAGGCCCTACCAAAGATGCCACCAATCCAGAAGGTGCATAAAAAGCCACAGTGGCTATGATGCAGCTGAATGATGAAGGAATCATCTTAGAAGAAATAATCAAGAGAATGAGAGAGAAAAACCTCCTTGTATACAAGTAAGCTTCTCTTAGTAGAGAGAAGAGATCAATCAGGTAAGGATACTAGCAAAAAACTGAGGCTAGCTGAGAGTGGGTAGAGTTATATGGGGGGGGGGGAGTATCTGTAGTGCATCTTTGTCCAAATGTCCAATCACGTGAGGGTAGCAGGGGTGTAGATAAGCCTGGAGATGGGGGGTCCAAACCCCCCTCAGAGCATCCGTGCACAGCTCAACAGCTAGTGCTGACAGCTGCACTGGGAACATGATGGAGGAGCTGCTCCTGCAGGCTGTCAATTCAGATTGAGGGAGGCTGTTCCTTTCTGGCTTCAGCCACATGATGCAGCTGAGGAAGGACTTCCCTTACTCTGGACTGACCTTTTCTGCTTGGTGTGTTCAATGAAGAGGGGAACTATACTGAGGAAGGAGAGCTGTACTGGGGAAGGGATCTTTAGTCTAGGGATAGTTGTATTGAAGGGAAAGAGTTGTATGGGGGGGGGGGCAGAGCTGCATTGGGGGGAGGGGGGAATAAGGAAGAGCTGTACTGGGGAGAAGGGTGTACTCTGGGGGGACCCAAAATAAAGGGGGGGAGAGCTGTGCTATGGGTACTAGTGGGAGGGGGAATCTGTTCTGGGAGGAGTTTTGGCATGGGGAGGGTGGTCATTTTTTGTACTCCATCTACTGACTTGTGCATTACTGTTTCCTGGCCCCCTGAAATCTGTGTTACACACCCCTAACCCCTGCACTCCCTGGATTACGCACTCCTGGACCATGTACTCTGTATATTATGCACTTCTGACCTCTGTACTCTATGTTACGTGCTCTTAGCCCCTGCTCTGTGTCTATGCACTCCTGACCCCTGCATTACTTACTCCTGATCCCTGCACTCTGTTTGTTGTGCACTCCTGACCCCTGTGCTCTGTGTGTTATGCATACCTGACTCCTGTACTCTGTGTATTACACACTGCTGACCTGCGCTCTCTGTGCAATTCATATTCCTGGCCCATACTCTCTGTGCATTATGCTCTCCTGACCCCGGTACTTTGTGTCTTATGTACACCTCATCCCCGTGCTCTCTGAATTGTGAACCCCTGCACTCTGTGTCTTATGCACTGCTGACCCCTGCTATCTGTGTCCTAAGTACTCCTGACCCTTATACAGTGTGTTATTCACTCCTGACGCCTGTATTCTGTGCATTATGCACTCCTGACTCCTGCTTTCTGTGCATTACACACTCTTGTCCCCAGTACTCTGCGTAATATGCACTCCTGCCCTCTGCACACTGTGTGTTACACAATCCTGGCCCCTGTATTCTCGACAATATGTATTCCTGTTTTAAACCCTCCAGCTGTTAGGCCAATTTTGCAAGACACATCATTTGCCACAGTGTGTTGTGCACACCGCCTATTTTTTTTTTCCTCTGGGTCCCCAAGGCCCCCACTACCACTTAGGAAAAAAAAATCTACAGCCTTGGAAGGTAGCCACATATAACTCACTCATAATGATTTAAAGAAGGCTGTGTCCAGTACAGTATGATCAGGAAATCTATATCTTCCTCCAGAGATGTCAGTCAACACCACTCAGCACTATTGTGGTACATTTATTTATCTAAGTTCAAATGTAGTACCGGTCCAAAAGGGTTCGTGTAAAGGAAAGAGGTGATATTCATAATGCCCAAGCAAAATCACACTATTTTTAAAGACTAGGTAAGAAAATAATAGCAGTTATGATTGGGCAACACATTCTCATTCTATTAGGCCAGGGGTAGGCAACCCTCGGCACACAAAGCCTCTTTTGCCGGCACTCAATTCCCTCGCCATCAGCAGAGCAGCGCAGGGAAGCGTCAGTGAGACACTAATGCTTTCCAATTTCAGAATTCCCCATGCCACACCTGCACTGAGGGAAGGCACTGTGCCCCCAAACATTGTAAAAGATGGGAAACATTGTTCGGTTCCCTAGCTTTGCTGTAGCTGCGTGGAGGAAGAGGGCTTGCTTGGCTACCAATCTCAGAAAGAAGGGATTTCACTGATTAAGAAAACCACAATCAGGTGACAGTTTGTGGAATTACTGTTGAGCTTCTGGGAACTTTGTTGACAATATTCCTGAACCTTTGCGTCACTTACTACTGAACCCCTGCACTCTGTATCCCTTTAAGCCACAGCCAGTATTCAGTGCAATGAAAATCACACCCAACTTTTGCTGCGGCGTAAAGCACCGCACTTTTTCTCAGCTGCGGGGGCCCAACTTATGATCCTGCACACAAGCCCACTGCTTTCAGAAAATGCCCCTGACCTGAGCTCATCATTGCGCATCCATTTCAGACGCTGGTATGTGACTTCACATACAAGCACGTGGGCTGGATGCGAGAGGTGGATCAGCAGGATGAGTGTGCCAGGACAGGTAGATCTGTCTCATCTCTGCTTCCTTTCACCACTCTGCATATCATGCGTATCATAGATGATAAGAGGGTACATCGATGGAGCAGATGAGCAGAAGGGTACAGCGGTGGGGAAAATGAGCAGGTGGGGCTCAGAGGCGGGACAGAAGAGCAGGAGGGGAGGGTACAGCGGTGGGGCAGATGTGCAGGGAGGTACAGTGGTGGAAGAAATAAGGGGTTCAGCAGTGGGACAGAAGAGCAGGGGGCTTCAGTGATGGGGCAGATGAGCAGGGGGTTCAGTGTTGGGCCAGATGAGCAGGGGGTTCAGTGTTGGGCCAGATGAGAAGGGGGTTCAGTGGTGGGACAGAAAAGCAGGGGGGTAGAGCAGTGGGGCAGATGTGAAAGAAGGTGTATTGGTGGGACAGATGAGCAGAGGTTTACAGTGGTGGGGCACAAGAGCAGGGGGAACAGAGGTGAGACAGATGTGCAGGAGGTACATTGGTGGGGCAGATAAGAAAGCGGGTTACAGTGATGGGGCAGATGAGCAGATGGGTTCAGTGTTAGGACAGATGAGAAGGTGATTCAGTAGTGAGACAGAAGAGCATGGGGATACAGCGGTGGAGCAGATGTGCAGGGAGGTACAGTGGTGGGGCAGATGAGAAAAGGGATATATTGATGGGGCAGATGAGCAGGGGGTTACAGTGGTGGTACAGAACAGCAAGGGGGTACAGTGGTGGGGACGATGTTCAGGAGGTACAGTGGTGGGATGGATGAGAAGGGGATTCAGCGGTGGAACAGAAAAGCAGGGGGTACAGTGATCGGGCAGATGAGCAGGGGGTTACAGTGGTGGGACAGATGAACGGGGGGGGGTAAATCGGTGGAGCAGATGAGCAGGGGGGTACAGTGGTGGGGCAGATGAGCAGGGGAGTACAGTGGTGGGGCAGATGAGCAGGGGGGTACAGTGGTGGGGCAGATGAGCAGGGGTTACAGTGGTGGCCCAGAAGAGCAGAGGGTACAGTGGTGGGGCAGATGAGCAGGGGGTATGGTGGTGGGGCAGATGAGCAGGGGTTACAGTGGTGGGGAATATGTGCCGGGGGTTAGTGGTGGTGCATATGTGCAGGGGGTTACAGTGGTGGGGCAGATGTGCAGGGGGTTACAGTGGTGGGGCAGATGTGCAGGGGGTACAGTGGTGGGACAGATAAGCAGGGGGGTACAGTGGTGAAACAGATTTGCAGGGGGGACAGCGATCTGAGATGTGAAGGTGCATGATGCGGGGCTGATCTGAAGTGTGGAGTTGCAGGAATTGGGGCTGATCTCAGGCGTGTGAGTGCAAGATGTTAATTTGTCACTACTACTCAAATAGTTTACAGCATTTATTTTATAAAAAAATCATTTTTCGTGATTGAGAGTGTGAAGTTGACACTTTTTTTGTTATAAAATCGGCACTCTCAATTTCTTTGAAAACATTTTTCATGACACTGTGCTCAAAAGGTTGCCTACCCCTGTATAAGGCAAATCACAAGCAGTGGTAATGTGACAGAATGGGCATAAATTCTCCTTTCAATGCCATGCACTGACAATTTCAGCTTTATTCTAACTGATTCTCTGCATGGGGGTCAGAGATTTCCTATAGTCATCTATAAGTCGGATACTAAAATGCAGATATCAAAAGTAAAGGCAAAATGGAGCTAGCAGTGTCCAACACAGAACATTTAGAGTTCTAAGCCACAGAAATATAAACTACTGGATGTAAATGATACCAACGTGCTCTCTCACTTTCTCCCTCTTAAAAGGCATAGTTAATATTGAATGAACTTATGTTACAACACAAAGATATAACCATATATACAAACGATATCACTGTACAGCATACTTTATAATAAAGAAACTGCTTTCTTTTAGCATTTAAGGACGAAGAAAAGAGATGCTGGAAGTCCAAGGTTGGCTATAATTAGGACAACATTTTTGAAGATTTAACGACAGCTCACTAGAAATGCATTTACTGTTACATTAATATTCAACAAATGCAAACAGAATTTCAAGTACTCAAATATTAATATAATCAGTGATAAAATGGCATACATTCAAAATAATTCTCTGCAGTTGAATGCTTTTGAGAAATGTTTATCAATAAAAGTATAGTGTATTGTACAGTATACTGTATATTTTCTTTATTAATATTGTTCAGTTAAATACATATGAATTATTGCATATTAAAATTTAAAGTGGTTGTAAACCTCTGAAATGAAAAATAAATAAAGCATATCCTGCTATAGTGTGTACTCACTGCCCAGGACGTAACACATACGTGGAGGGTGGAACCTTTTGCTGACGCCGGCATCACCCACGGCTATCTCTTTGCAAACAGTTTGGATTATTTAGATATTACATGCAAATTGACATGCACTGTAGATAGTGCCCCTTAATGTGAGTGCATTCATTTATGTTTTTAATCTTTACATTTTACAAAACAGAGAGCACTATTCTGTCCCTTCTTTTTACATGTATGTTTGACGAGTGAGCAAAGCAATTGCCGACACCTTAGCCTATGCTTATCCTTAATCCTTAATGCTTATCCTTATCCTGTATGCTTATTTTGATTATCCTGTTAGTTCAGGGGTCACATCATTGAGGTGTGCTGCCAACTTTTGCTCAGTGGTGGTGGGTTTCAACCCATCTGTCACCTGGATGCCCATCTGTGTCACGTCTTTTCCACCGGATTGTCTGATGGACTATTTTAGACTTACTTAAAGTTTTAGGAATTTTAAAGTCTGATTATATATGAATTATTGATTTGTGCTGCACTCTCTTTCTGTTATAGTTATATATATATAGGTATTGTAAAAATTACCTTTAGTGTTCAGCCTGCATTCCTGTATAGTATCTACAGTACCTGTGATTAGCTTGCGCTGATTGATCTTTTTACTTTATATCAGCATTAGCCACGTCTAACACTTTTTCCCGACACCAAGAGAAAAATTATGGCAGGGAAGGGACCTGCAGCTGAGTGACAGCCTTAGCTCTGTTCCTGTGAGCTGTGTGAAGGGGGATGTGTTTCTTTCCTCCAATCAGCTCTCAGACCTCTCCTCACTGAGCTCTGCAGAGTGTGACTTCAGCTCTCCGCCCGCTTTTTTCTGAACTTTCAGACCAGATTATAAATTCAACACTTTGAACAGCTGTAGAGAAGACTGCAAATAGACAGATACAGCCTAAGTAGGACGATTTGTTTAATCCCTGTGTATCACTTTAGGATAGTGCCTTTACTGGGTATATGTAAGGGTTTACAACCAATTTAACATATTGAAAAGAACAGCAAGACCTATGCTAAAAAGCCCAGTAGCCCAAACAGTATTCTCTCTGTTTTCAGAAAACAATATTTGTGGCTTTAAAATTAAATAAGAGTAGCAATTATGTAAAGGCTGAACACACAATAAAATTTAGAAAGAAATTTCACTCCCTTTTGCAGAAGGTTGTCTGCATACATATCTAATGAAATATTGCTTAAAGTTTCCTTATTTGTACCTTGTACCGTACAATCTATCCATGTGTGTACAAATTTCCCCGTAAAAATATGAGTTATTAGAAACCCGTTTACACTTCATATTTCTTCCAGCACATGATGGAAAATTAGCAACTGATTTGTTACTATTTTACTGTTTAACTGTAAAACACTACTACAAAGAGGAAATTAAATACAGCACACGTACATTTAATGTGACGTATTTGACACTGAATATTACGGGTATTCTGATAAGTTCTTAGAGACCTTATTGTCTATTAAAAATAATTTATCTCTGCATTTCCTAAAAAAGTTAAATTGTAAGCCAGGGCACAATGGAAAACAGGCTGCAGGGAGTACATGGCTTCCTAAAATTTGATTTGAATCAATCATAAGGATGCCTAAATTAAGGATGATTAAAAAAAGCATTAGGTTTTATGGCAGGCTGTATTATTTTGTAGATTGAAACGATGGCAGATGTGACCGACTCTGGTTGTCTCTCAGTAGGCTGGAGAAAAATGAAAGGTTCTGATAAAAGATTGTCAGAACACAAAGATCAGCATCGCAGTAGAGCCAGCTATCAACTCCCTCATAAAGTACAGGACTTGCTGTGCACTACCTAGCAAAATTCATTTTCTGCAAACACTACCCTTTATCCTAATACCAAGACATGTGTATATTTGTAATCAACGGGCAAAAAGACAAATATGTGTAAAATGCATTCTATTAAGAGAACAGTAAACTTCAAATATCAAAACAAAATTTGGCTTAAATGTTATACCATGTAAATGAATAAAAGACAGATAATATAGTAACTGATTTGTGAAGGAGAGAATGTCCCTGTGGACAGGTAGGTCTGGAATATGTGGCAGTTTCAGAATACAGGTAATGTAATTTTCTAATTTTCTATCATAAATGGTCAGATATAATGCCAAATTGGATTACAATATAGGATGCTATTAAAAGGATGTTTCCCCATACAGAGATTTTCAACTAGGTGGAAAGTGTCTTCACACTGGCAAACTCTTCTCATTGATTAATGAGAAGACAAGGGCAGAGAGCATGTGTACTTCCACTTGCTGGGTCAGTCATATCACACGTGTTGTGGAGAACCATTGCATTGTTTGAAGACAGGTTGAGGTTTCCCCACCTACTAATCTGGGAGGTATCTGTCATTCTATGGTCAGTTTTAGCTTGTAAACTATGCTGAAGAACTTCACATACAGCAACCATATACTAAACATTCTTCATCTCAAGTCTGGTAGTGTTGAATACATTGTTACACTCTGTGTAACAATTAAATGCACAATCTAGAATTTTTGTTTATCCAATTTTTGACACATACTGTACATCTGCTGCTTACTGGACTATAAATCAGTATCATTACACATTCACGGTCCAATCAGCAAAAAGGTGACACCGGAAGTGGCAGTGCTAAATGAATGTTGAAGCATATACTGTAAAATGCTTTTTTTAAATTGTAGCCAAGATCTGTATTAAGCACTGCCAGACAAGGTTAAAGGGTACTATGAAGTACTGTATTTTTTTTTTAAACACCTTACTAATTATTGATGATGTGATGCACTTCAGTCCAGTGTTTACAAGCATAGAGCAAAAATGCCAGTATTTATTGGGCATTTTGCGTTGTCCTTCAGTATATGTTAATTTAACCGCTTCAGCCCCGGAAGATTTAACCCCCTTCCTGACCAGAGCACTTTTTACAATTTGGCACTGCGCCGCTTTAACTGACAATTGCGTAATACTGTACCCAAACGAAATTTGCGTCCTTTTTTTCCCACAAATAGAGCTTTCTTTTGATGGTATTTGATCACCTCTGCGTTTTTTATTTTTGCGCTATAAAAAAAAAAAGAGCGACAATTTTTGAAGAAAAAACAATATTTTTTACTTTTTGCTATAATAAATATCCACATTTTTTTTAAAACTAACTTATTCATCAGTTTAGGCCAAAATGTATTCTTCTAAATATTTTTGGTAAAAAAAAAAAAAAAAAAAAATCGCAATAAGCGTATATTGATTGGTTTGCGCAAAAGTTATAGCGTCTACAAAATAGGGGATAGATTTATGGCATTTTTATAATTTTTTTTTTTACTAGTAATGGTGGCGATCTGCGATTTTTATTGGGACTGCGACATTGCGGTGGGCAGATCGGACACTTTTGACACAATTTGGGACCATTGACATTTATACAGTGATCAGAGCTACAAAAATGCATAGGAATGACTGGGGGAGGAGACATATCGTTGTTCCTACTTAGTAGGAACAAACAATATGTCTCCTCTCCCCTGACAGAATAGGAATTTGTGTGTTTACACACACAAATCCCTGTGCTGGCACTCGTACCCACGATCGCTGGTAGGCGGCGGTGATCGTGCTCGCCGGCCACGTGCATCGAGACCTCCCGCCGTGCAGCCGTCGCGCGCATGCCCCCAAGCGGCTCCCAAAGAGTACGACGTATCCATTCGGGATTTCACCCAGCGGTGCCATTCTGCCGCAGTATATAGTTGTGAGCCAGTTGGGAACTGGTTAAAAAGTAACTCCACTTTTGAAGAGAAAAAAAAAATCCAATCCCCTCTGGGTGATCAATGTACACTGCAAGGATTTCAGCAAACTTTTCTGCAGATTCTTACCGATTTCCACTCTGATGAAAAAACTGTTGTGTACAGGGAATCTGAACGGGAGTGAGTTTTTGATTATTATACAGATGATGTGCACTTGCAGTGTTCAAAAGAGGAAAGTTGCAGCCTGCATACCTGTAGAAGCAATTAACCCTTTGGGATTATCTCGAAAAAACGTATTTCTTTGTGCAGGATTCTGGAAATATCACTGAGCCAATCACACAAACAGGAAATTACATATGTGGGGGTGATCCGTACACCAATGGTGTACGGAACGCCTCCAAGTAGCCATATTACATTAAATTTTTCAGAAAATTACAGAGCTGCCATTAGAAAAGGAAAGGTAATTTTTAATAACATTTATACACAATATTGCTTGTGTAGCAATTGTATATGGTATATGATTATTTTTATATTTGTTATTTTTTTTCCCATGAAAGTAGAGTTACTGCATCACAAATATTGAAAAACACTGAGCCCAAGCAGCTGTGGCCTAATCTTGCCTCTTATTAAAATATATTAGTTGGGATTTTAGATTAGTTGTTATGCTATCCTATCTTTCCTTCCCTCCTATACAGTATATTACTAAAAGGGATTGAAGCATCTGAAATTTCATGTTTTTATTGAGGACTTTCCCACTGTTTCCTGTAAGCGCTCAGTGCATAGGGCAGAGCCCAGATATGAGTAAGCAGCCCTGATCAGCTGCTAACACCATTTGATCCTCAGCTCTGTCCAGCTGTTAAAAACACAAGAGTCTATTCTCAGACCCGACCAGCTGCTCACAAATCACAAAAATCTCAATCAGTTCCCGTAAGTGGTATAAACAGAAGCTGTCATTTTTCATTTCATTTCATTGCTGAAGAGTTCTATCACCAGGAATTATTGTAAAGTATGCTAAACTGCTCAGATCTGCCCCTTTCAAGAGTGTTGCACTGCAAAGCTAACAGGTCACCAGTACAAACATAGTTAAAGTGGGGCATGGCCTGAAGATGGCGCGAGGCAGCTGCTAGAGACCCGAGCTCCTCACCACCCGGGACTTCCGTGCAGGCCCTACAGGATGTAGTGACTCCCCTTTCGGATTTCCAAGGGCAAGAAGTCTTTCCCCAACTCATGGCAAGCTGGGTCATCTGGAATCCATCGCTATCTCCTTTATTTACACTTGGTAATCAATGCAGCAACACACTTCCTGCCTTTTGGACAGCAGCACTGTTTTATCTGTGGAGAATGTAGTATTATATGCACTACTATCAAATGAACTTCTCCAGCTAACACATTTATGTGGTTACAGCAACATTTTTTTTTTAAAGGTTTTACATAAATGAATAAATGCAAGCTATTGTAAGCACCCCTGTCAATATTAAATGGTTTATCTTTAACCCTCTAACTTTTGTTGGACAGCTTGGTTTGTTAAAGGAAGTTAAAATATAACAGATTTACTGGCAGGATCACCAGGAGAACATAAAAGGAAATAAAAACACATGAAAATAAAATAAATGCAGGCTGTATATTTAGGGATTGGTAAGCTGCAATATATTGTCTGCCCTCTTCCCTGTCCCCAATCATCTCTTACTCTACTTACCAATCCCCCACCACCTTCTGGCCCATTAACTTTGCTCAGACCCACATTATCTATTCTTCTATTGGTCCCTGATAAGCTTGTGCTCAGTATTCTCTGTCCTAAATCAGATACCATTGCCTTCTACCTTTCCTGTTAATCCAATGTCTTCTCCCTGTGCTTCAATGAGTTTAGTTTCCCGTCTTTGATAAGCTCATGGTTTGATTCCTCTTTCTTTCCCCTGATTTGTTGCATTTTGCCTTTTCTCACTCTGTCTATTCCTGATATTTGATTATCCCATACTTTGACCATGTATACCACCCCTAATGGCTACCATGTAAAATTGGAGGTGAGTGATCAGGTGGTGGTAAAAAACGTAGATTAACCACGTTTTTAACAACCCTTTGCTGCTCATGTGAACAAGCCTTAGCTCATTCAAAAAGGTTATGATCAGAAATGTATTTTGCAAGTGCAAGAGCAAATATATTCCATTAGTATACACGTGTACACTTTGTGGCCCTCATCTTACAGTCTATCCCACATTGATTGAAAGTGTATGAAGTACAATGCCCTGTCTTTAATTTGAGGCTATGGGTACTAGATACATTTCTTTAATTGTTTCTTCAGTTCAGAGGCAACGTCAAAGGCAGGAAATATTTCAGCAGCCAGGAAGTCAACCTGTCTCTAACGTTTTTGTAAGTGTCTCGTTATTTTCCTATTTAGCACCCACACTGTACTGACTCCTAAATTTTTCATTACCTTACTTTACATTGCATTTACTCTGGACATGATACTTCATGCTTAGCTATATTTTCCAATATTCCAGCTATAACAACAGATCTAATTTTTAACAGTAGCCAGACTATATTCAATGTAATTGTAATAACAATTTTTCATGTTTTAAAATATGGAGTGTTATCCTGTTAATTTTAGCAGCAAGCTACTGGGTTGTTTTGTTGTCTATTCACTAGGTTAGGCTAGTAGTTAAGTTATGATATGCCTTACCTAATGTTTTATACACCTTGAGCCGGGGTATGCCCAGAGGCTCTGTTATGTAACTTTTCTTTTTCTGAAATAAATAAAAAGAATTAAAAAAAAAATGGAGTGTTTGCAAATGAAATACTGAGTAAAAGCCTATGCCTCTATAATCCTCTATATGGAAAGATTAGGATAAGGATCAAAAAGTGAAACTATATTTTACGCCTTTCAGTTAACAGCTTATAACTTGATCTGCAGTGTTTATTAGGAAAGCATTCATAACATACACAGGATTAAAAATGCCTCAGAATTGCCTGTTATTTCTCTTTTGGTAACTGAACAAGTGTTCATTTGCCACTCTACATTTATCCATTATTGTAGGTTATTCAGAAGAAATACATTTACATATATTAAAATCACAACTGTTTATTGTTGCTGCAGAAAAGTACTGTAAACAATAATGGAGGCATGGTAGTGAATGATGACTTTAGTGGAAATCAAAGTGGATTGCAAATCTTTATAGAGAAATGTTATTTTTCACATATGCCTGTGTGTACGGGCAGCTGTAGGTAATAAGTGCACAATGAGCATACTGAAATGGGTGAAAGCCATGGTTCCCTGTGTACATACCATCAAAAACAGTCCTTGTTGGTAAGATGAGGATCATGAATACTGTAAGATTTAGCTAGGAATTTGCCATGGTATATTTAATTTAGTCAAACACTACCTTTTAGCCTTTCTGCCACAAATATTTGAGCATCTATTTTTTACTTGCATCTAGAAAGAAAACATTTGTACTGTTAAGTGCAATCTCTATGTGGTATGTCTGTCAAAACTACCAGCTGATCAATTTCTCAATTATCTCACAACAGGCCATTATCAAGATTTTTGTCCCCTACAGTATGCCTACATTATTATTCTTTTCAGCTCTTGTAAATTGTGAATACGAGAGTAGCTTTGTCTTTTCCATACACTATAACTTTTCTTAAGTCTGATAATTGCTAAATTAACTTTCTCTCTTTATCTCCAGATTCAGAGAAGCTGCTGGCGACCTCAGGGTGGTTCTTTGCTTCTGATTAAGTCAGTAATGTCCTTTTTGATACTGAAGGCAACACAAATCCACAAAGCTGACAAGGCAGAGAAAACCTGCCAGCATCTCTATGGAGAACAGAGAAGTGTTGCGTTATTACTGTTTCCAAGTCAATATCCCATAAAGAAAGCTCTCTCACCGAATTAAAATCTGTGAGGTTTAATGAACACCATGGTCACACTGCTTGGCTGTAGACGAAAATCCACTTAGACAAAGGAGCAAATACACAAATCGATGACTAGCTGTAATTAAACAGTTGAACCCAGAATGCAAATATGCACTGAATATATTCCTCAGGATAGAAAGTGTAAGCAGGACAATTTAACAGTTTAGAATCTATTCTCTCTGTTGCCAAGTACAAAATATACAGATTACTACATCTGTATTAAGGTTGTATTAGATGCCAATAAAAGGATAAATGGCCTTACAGTTTACTGTGATGACTCCTGACCTGCATGGTCACATCAACCACTTAGTTATAGAACAGCACAGTAAGATCAGCCAGCAACCGTTTTTTTAGGCTCAAAATGAAATGTAAAATCCATTGGTAAACTGTACACGTGAGGGTCTGTCTCGAGGAGCTTTTGTTCACATTAAAACTGTTTCTCTTTCTTTGTAAATTACTAATCCAAGTGGCATCCATATAATAGAAATGAGCAATGGTAGATCTTTCACATACAGCCCAGGTAGCATTTATATCTCCCTCTATAGATACAGTGGAGTATGAATTATTGGCAGGATTACCAGGTTAAATTAAAAGGAAAAAAGCCCAAAAAAGAAAACAACCACGAAGGCTCCTCATGAAAGGACTGGTAAACCTGCACTATAATAGGATTGTTGTACTCGGTGTCATTTTATTTTCTTGGAGTTCTTTGAGGAACACAGAATTCAGAGATATGTGGCTTACACTGCTGCTTACAGGAGGATTTGGATCCTAATGCTGGTCCAGGCCCATGTGCAAAAAAAGGTCAGTATACATCCCACAGAATGTTTGTTGGGATGAAAGCTTCTTTCCTCTCACCAAGCAAAGTGAACTTCCAAGCTTTTAGAAATGTATTAGTCATTGGTTTGGGGAGTCATCTATCCCTTAAGACCTGAGATTTAACAGCCATGCCTTTAAAGCCAGCAAGTATGAAGCAGGATGGTAAACCAGTCCTTGGGATAGAAGATTCTGATCATCTGGTAGACCCCACGGAATGTCTGCCAGGAATCTGATCAGGTTGGAGAACCATATTTACCTGGGTCAGTCGAGACCACTTGTGTCAAGAAAACAAGGCCCATGAACCAAATACAGCCTCCATGGCTATTTCATGTGACTCTCACACCCAGGGCTTTTTTTCAGCTGAAATGTGGCGGAACTCCATTCTGTCACCTCCGGCTCTCACCCTCTGCTCCCCACCGTCACTTGTAAATACAGATAAAATGGAAAAATGCAGCACTAAAAATAAAACATTCACAAAAAAATATCAGTTTACTCTCTATCAAGAGTAAAGAAAGTACATAAACAGTGTTTTACTAAAATGATCAAGTGATTAAACCACAAACTGAAGAAAATGTCCTTATGTGCAATATACAATCCAGGTGTGGATGATCAGTAATCTCCAGAAATCACCCTCAGTGTTCTGCCTCCACCACATAAACTAAGTGCAAACTCACTAGAGCCACTTGCTGTCTAAATTATAGGACAGCAAAAACACATTTACTGAACACTGGCCTTCTTTTCAATGGTGCATGTGATAATAAATGGATATGGCTGACCCTCCAATCTCAATGGAGGGGACATAAGGGGAACTCCTTACTCTCATCCAACCTTTGTTTATGTGTGGTCAGTGTAGCGGACTATTGTAAGCACTCCGGTCAACAGGTGATGCCTTCTGTATTTTACAAGGACAACTTTCCTCTTGGCGTGCTCACAGATCCCTGCCTACTATGTACTCAGATGCTGAACAATGATCTCCCCTCAAGTGAGAGAGATGTGGAGCTGCCTACACTGCCAGGAGATACTTAAACTGGGCTGGGTAGGTCAGATGAGAGGAAGCATTTTTGGGGAGGGGAGAGATGAGGGCTGTGGAGGGAGATATGTGCAGAGGTGGGGAATGGTGGAGAGTGGTGCAGAGATCAGAGCCGAGGAGGGGCGGAAGTGAGATAGCCTGTGAAAAAGTTGAACAATGTGAATAGCACACCTCTGCCCCCAAGTCCTGCACTGTATGTACTACACTCTTCAATCCTGTACTCTGTACACAATGCATTCCTGAACTCTGCACTTTGTACATTGCGCACCCCTGCGATGCAGTTCGGCAGAGGGGTGGTCATGGTTACGCACACAGTTAATCTGCTTGAAAAAAAGACACAAGTCCACCCAGTTCAACTAACAGAGAAAAAAAATCCACACACACAAATCAAAAACCATCATATACAGTACACTATCCTATACTCACAGTTGATCCAGGTGAAGACAAAAAAAAAACCTAGCAAAACATGATCCAATTTGCTGCAGCGGGGGAAAAAATTCCTTCATGATCCCCCTAGAGGCAATCGGATAATTCTCTTGATCAACTTTATCTATAAAAATTAGTATCCAGTTATAATTTGTTTATTTAGGAAAGAATACAGGTATTTTTTAAAACAATCTATTGAGCTGGCCAGAACCAGATCTTGAGAGTCTATTCCACATTGTCACAGCTCTTACTGTGCATAAGCCTTTCCATACAGTATTTGGATATTAAATCTCTTTTCCTCCAGATGTATAGCATGCCCCCTTGTCTTCTGTGATGACCTAAATGTGAATAACGCTACCCCAAGTTCACTATATGGACCACTTATGTATTTATACATGTTGATCATATTCCCCTCTAAGCTCCTCTTTTCAAAAGAGAATACATTAATTTCAGCTATTCTACTCCATGCCTCTTACAGTTTGGTTGCCCCTTTTTGCATTCTTTCCAGTTCCCCAATATCCTTTTTGTGAGCTGGTGCCAAAAACTGAACTGCAAATTCCAGATGAGGTCTTACAAATGATTTGTACAGGGGCAAAATGATATCTCTCTCTCTGCAGTCCATACCTCTTTTAATACAAGAAAGGACTTTGCTCTCTTTGGAAACCGCAACTTGGCATTGCATGCTATTATTAAGCTTATTATCTACTATAAACACCCAGATCCTTCTCTACCATTGATTCCCCCCTAGTATGTGTGATGCATGCATATTCTTAGCCCCCAAGTGCATAACTTTACATTTATCAACATTAAACCTCATTTGCGACAGTCACAGTCACCCAATTAAACAGTGCACAGTTGGAGATATCCTGTAAGGATGTTATTCCGCTGCATAGCTTGGTGCCATCTGCAAAGACCGAAATGGCACCTTTAATCCCAGACTTTATAATTTATAAATATATTAAAAACTAAAGGTCCAACACTAAACATTGAGCTCCTGTACCTATTCTATGTGAAAAAAGCCCTGGATAAGTTTATATGGATACATTTCTACAGTTGACATCCTTTCTCTCTTAATTGTAATGGTATAATGAGCTACTGACAAGGTCTGTTATTACAATTTCAGGTAAAGTCTGTAATTCAGTTGGAGAAGCAAGATTTTCAGTCAGTCATATATTCTATTAGATTGTAAGCTCTTCTGATCAGGGCCTTCTTAATCCTCTTGTATTTTATTGTATTGTCTCCCTTTTATACTGTAAAGCGCTGCGTAAACTATTGGCACTATATAAATCCTGTATAATAATAATAATATTCCCTACCTGAAAGTTTCCCCTTAAAGCGGTGTTCCAGCCAAAATTCATTATTTTTTTTTTAAAAGTCAGCAGCTGCAAACACTGTAGCTGCTGTCTTTTAATAAGGACACTTACCTGTCCAAGGAGCCCACGATGTCGCCCCCCCAAGGCCGATCCGTCCATCGGATTGGGTGCAGGCGCCACCATTCCAACTAAGGGATATTGGCAGTGGAGCCTTGCGGCTTCACTGCCAGCTTCCAACTGCACATGCGCGATCGCGCTGTGCTTTGTGAATGGCCAGCTTGTCTTCTGGGACACACACATGTCCCAGAAGACAACGGGGGCCTGCCGCAGAAGAGGATGTGACGTCCTCGGCCCGGCTGGATAGGAAGTACAATTAGTACTTCCAAAAAAGGTATGAGAGAAAGTAAAAATAAAGTTTTAAATATCCAAAAACAAAGGGTGGAGAGGTGGTCTTTCGTTTAAGACCACCTCTCAAAATTGGGTGGAACTCCCTTTAAGGGCATTACTAGTAACCACAGTGCATGGCTCCTGCTTTGCCTCTCCTAACTAACAAGGGTCCATTTAATTAATTGGTGTGCTCCACGTCACCCCACCAGTAAGTCCTAAAATCTGTTTGAAGCCTAAAGGCTGTCTCCACCCCTGCAGTTTACCACTGACATCCCATCCCTAACAGAGTACTAAGTGGCATGGAGTTCACCAGAGCTTCACAGGATGCAATTGGAGTCCTCTTCCACTCTTCCATGATGACATCACAGAGCTGTTGGATGTTAGAGATCTTGCGCTCCTCCACCTTTCGTCTGAGGATGCCCCACAGATGCTCAGTAGGGTTTACGTCTGGAGACATGCTTGGCCAGTCCATCACCTCTACCATTTACCCTTTACCTTTACCCTCAGCTTCTTGAGCAAGGCAGCTTCTTTAGCAAGGCAGTGGTCATCTTGGAGGTGTGTTTGCGGTTGTTATGTTGGAATACTGCCCTGCGGCCCAGTCTCCGAAGGGAGGGGTTCATGCGCTGCTTCAGTATCTCACAGTACATGTTGGCATTCATGGTTCCTTCAATGAACTGTAGCTCCCCAGTGGCAGCAGACGACAGCTATGCAGACCAATTTGATGCAGTGTGCACTGACAGGCTGACTCCCCACCCCTTCAACCTCTGCAGCAATGCTGGCAGCACTCATACATCTATTTCCCAAAGACAACCTCTGGATAAGATGCTCAGCATGTGCACTCAACTTCTTTGGTCAGCCATGACGAGGCCTGTTCTGAGTGGAACCTATCCTGTTAAACTGCTGTATGGTCTTGGCCACTGTGCCGCAGCTCAGTTTCAGGTCTTGACAATCTTCTTATAGCCTAGGCCATCTTTATGTACAGCAACAATTCTTTTTTTCAGATCCTCAGAGAGTTCTTTGCCATGAGGTACCATGTTGAATTTCCAGTGTCCAGTATGAGAGAGTGAGAGCAATAACACCAAATTTAACACACCTGCTCCCCATTCACACCTAAGGCCTTATAACACTAACGAGTCACATGACACCGGGGAGGGAAAATGGCCAATTGGGCCAAATTTGGACATTTTCACTTAGGGGTGTACTCACTTTTGTTGCCAGTGGTTTAGACATTAATGGCTGTGTGTTGAGTTATTTTGAGGGGACAGCAAATTTACACCGTTATACAAGCTGTAAACTCACAACTTTACATTGTAGCAAAGTGTAATTTCTTCAGTGTTGTCACATTAAAACATACAATAAAATATTTACAAAAATGTGAGGGGTGTACTCACTTTTGTGAGATACTGTAAGTGTTGCAAGATCTACCATTAGGTCCTTGGTATATGGTGACCATTTCCTCAATATATATTTTAAATGTAAATATTGTTTGCTATGAGCAGGAGGGCTAGATACTGGTTCCTACAAAATGGAGGGGTGGGGTGTCAGGAGAAGACCAAGACTGCTATGCAGTTATGTGAGCTTGAATGCCAGCAAGATTTATTTTTGGAGAGGATGACTTTCTCTTGCTCTATAGTCTTCTGACACACTAGTTATATTTCTACAGTGCTTAGGGGAAGGAGCGCATCTCTGCTGGTTATGTTTGAGTTTCAGAGCCCTTGTCTCCCAACTCTAACTGGTACTTTGCTCCCCACTTAAGTTGCTCCCTTGTACCCCTCAAAATAGGGTACAAGCATGAAGAGCTTGTTCATTTTCTTGAAAGCACAATCGTTTGAGCATTTTTTAATCATACTCTGTTATACACTACTGTTGCACCAAAGTTTTTTTTCTCCTGATACTGACTGTTTCCTCCCCCAGCTTTCTCTTTCCTGTTCTCTTCTGGACTTAATCTACCCTCCTTTTTACTCTTTTGCCTACCTTAAAGTGATACTAAACACATACTGTTTCATTTACATTGTCCCTTCTATTTATGTATGTGGATGATAGCACTGTAACTATGTTAAAAGAGACGTTTGGATTTGTTTTTTTTTCTTAAATCATACTTACCAATGCAATGCTTCATCTGTCCCCGCCCTCTCTAAGGGTGAGAACTGAGTGATAAAACACTGCTGAACCCTCAGTTCTCCCTGCCACTCTGAGCAGAAAGCTGGTGACTGTAATGCCTCTTGTCACTGCAGCTTGAAAAAGCTCAGTACAGTTTTTTTTTTTACTGAGCTAAAATACAGCCTATTAATTGTAATGTGCCTATGCACACAGGCGTGTAAACAAGCGCCGTGCATTCCTCAGTAAAAAATAAATAAATTGAAAAATCAGCTTTTTGGTCAGTAATTTACGCTAACTGCACGCAAATACGCGCAAATGCCCATTTACATATTGTGCAGAACAAGAATGGGAGAAGAATGGGAGAGTACATGTTCTCGCATTTTCATGCAAAAGCATATACGCGAAAATGCACGTAAATATGCGCAAATACATACAAAAAAAGAACGACTGGAAAAGTAGATGCTCAAACAGGAGTATCATGTTCATGAGGCCTTATGCCGCGTACACACGAGCGTACTTTTCGACTGGACTGGTCCGACGGACCGAGTCAGGCGGACAGTTCGCCCGTGTGTGGGCTTCATCAGACCTGCAGCAGACTTTTTCGTCGAAAATCTGACGGACTTTAGATTTGGAACACGTTTCAAACCTTTCCGACGGACTCGAGTCTGGACGAAAAGTCCGCTCGTCTGTATGTGGAGAGGGTGGAAGCAGCTGGCTCTCTAACTATTTTGTGTTTTGTAACAATACCCCACAAGGCTGCTCACTCTTCCACCTCATCTTTATCATTATACATGACCCTCTATTATGTGACATGTGCTCCAACCTTAATAATAAAGGCATAGCACTTCCAACCTCAGAAAATAAAGCATGATATATATACGCATAAAATGCTTGAAAGTAAAAAAATCTCTTCTGCAGCAGCCTCCCCCAGTCCCCTCTGTACTCACCTGCGCCCCATCTCTATCCAGCGATGTTCACAAGAGCCTCAGCTCTCTGGGAACTCTCCCTCCTCATTGGCTGAGAGATTCGCAGCCAGTGATCCAATGAGAAGAGAGAGGGGCGGGACCGAGCCACAGCTCTCTGTGTGAATAAACATGCAGAGCCACGGCTTGGGAACAAGCCTGTTTGGGTGCCCCCATTGCAAGCTGCTTGCTCTGGGGGTACTCGGTAGGAGGGAGGGGCCAAAAGTGCCAGAGAGGGACCAAAGAGGAGGATTGGGGCTGCTCTGTGCAAAACCACTGCACAGAGAAGGTGAGTATGACATAGTTACATAGTGGGTGAGGTTGAAAAAAGACACAAGTCCATCAAGTCCAACCTGTGTGTGATTATATGTTAGTATTACATTGTATATCCCTGTATGTTGTGGTCGTTCAGGTGCTTATCTAATAGTTTTTTGAAACTATCGATGCCCCCCGCTGAGATCACCGCCTTTGTAAGGGAATTCCACATCCTTGCCGCTCTTACAGTAAAGAGCCCTCTACGCAGTTTAAGGTTAAACCTCTTTTCTTCTGATTTTAATGAGTGGCCACGTGTCTTATTAAACGCCCTTCCGCAGAAAGGTTTTATCCCTATCATGGGGTCACCAGTATGGTATTTGGAAATTTAAATCATATCCACTCTCAAGCGTCTCTTTTCCAGAGAGAATAAGTTCAGTGCTCGTAACCTTTCTTCATAACTAATATCCTTCAGTCCCTTTGTTAGCTTTGTTGCCCTTCTTTGTACTTGCTCCATTTCCAGTACATCCTTCCTGAGGACTGGTGTCCAGAACTGGACAGTATACTCCAGGTGAGGCCAGACCAGAGTCCTGTAGAGTGGGAGAATGTACCTTTATCTCTTGAGTTAATCCCCTTTTAAATGCATGCCAATATTCTGTTTGCTTTTTTAGCAGCAGCTTGGCAATGCATGCCATTGCTGAGCCTATCATCTACTAGGACCCCCCAGTCCTTTTCCATCCTTGATTCTCCCAGAGGTTCTCCCCCCAGTGAGTAGATTGCATTCATATTTTTGCCACCCAAATGCATTATTTTACATTTTTCCACATTAAACCTCATTTGCCATGTAGTTGCCCACCCCATTAATCTGTTCAGATCCACTCGCAAGGTCTGCACATCCTGCAGAGAATTTATTGTCCTGCTTAACTTAGTATCGTCCGCAAACACAGAGATTGAACTGTTTACCCCATTCTCCAGGTCGTTTATGAACAAATTAAATAGGATTGGTCCCAGCACAGAACCCTGGGGGACCCCACTTTCCACCCCTGACCAGTTCCAAGTACTCCCCATTTATCACTACCCTCTGAACTCCCCCTTGTAGCCAGTTTTCAATCCATGTACTCACCCTATGGTCCATGCCAACGGACCTTACTTTGTACAGTAAACGTTTACGGGGAACTGTGTCAAATGCTTTTGCAAAATCCAGATACACCATGTCTACGGGCCTCCCCTTATCTAGATGGCAGCTCACCTCCCCATAGAAGGTTAATAGATTGGTTTGGCAAGAACGATTCTTCATGAATCCATGCTGATTACTGTTAATGATACCGTTTTTATTACTAAAATCTTGTATATAGTCCCTTATCATCCCGTCCAAGAGCTTGCATACTATTGATGTTAGGCTAACTGGTCTGTAATTCCCAGGGATGTATTTTGGCCCTTTTTTAAATATTGGTGCTACATTGGCTTTTCTCCAATTAGCTGGTACCATTTCAGTCAGTAGACTGTCAGTAAAACTTAGGAACAATGGTCTGGCAATTACTTGACTGAGTTCCCCAAGGACCCTTGAGTGCAAGCCATCTGGTCCTGGTGACTTATTAATGTTAAGTTTTCCAAGTCTATTTCTAATTCTGTCCTCTGTTAGCCACAAGGGTGCTTCCTGTGATGTGTCATATGGATAAACACTGCAGTTTTTGTTACAGAAGACCCCCAATTCCCTTGTGAAGACTGAGGAATAGAATAAATTCAATACCTTCGCCATCTCACCATCCTTTGTAACCAGATTCCTGTCCTCATTCTTTATGGGGCCAATATGGTCTGTCCTCCCTCTTTTACTGCTTATATATTTAAAGAATTTCTTGGGATGTTTTTTGCTCTCCTCCGCTATGTGACTTTTGCGTCTTATTTTAGCCACCCTAATTGCACCCTTACATTTCTTGTTGCACTCTTTGTAAAGTCTGAATGCTGATGATGATCCCTCAACCTTGTATTTTTTTGAAGGCCTTCTCCTTTGCTTTTATATGCATTTTTACATTGGAGTTAAGCCACCCAGGACTTTTGTTCGCTCTTTTAAATTTATTTCCCAATGGGATGCACTGGCTAATGCCCTTATTTAATATGCTCTTAAAGCAAACCCATCTCTCCTCCGTGTTCTTTGTTCCTAAGATTTTATCTCAATTTAGATCTTGCAGCAAGGTTCATAGTTTAGGGAAGTTGGCTCTTTTGAAATTCAGTGTCTTTGTATTCCCATTATGTTTCGTATTTGTGTGATTTATACTGGAGTTAATTCACCTGTGATCGCTGTTTCCTAAATTGCCCCTTATTTTCACATCCATGATCAGGTCTGTATTGTTGGTAATCAGTAGGTCTAGAAACGCTTTGTTTCTTGTTGGTGTGTCTACCATCTGACCCATGAAATTGTCCTGCAAGACATTTAGGAACTGGCGAGCCTTAGATGAGGTGATTCCCTCTGCCCAGTCTATGTCTGGATAATTAAAGTCCCCTATTATGATAACACTTCCCATCCTTTTTGTTAATCCAAATTGTGAAAGGAGATCCATCTCCCCCTCCTCCCTCAGGTTAGGGGGCCTATAGCATACTCCCAGTATTACTTTCCCCTTAGCTTCATCCCTTTGAAGCTCTACCCATAAGGATTCCACCTCCTCCCTAGCTCCCTTAGTGATGTCATCTCTCACATTCGTTTGTACATTTTTCTTGATATACAGGCATACCCCTCCCCCTTTTTTGTTATTTGAAAAAAGAAAGCCTTTAATATCACTTTAAATATCAAAGATATATACATATATCAAGAATTCTGGACTGACACAAGCAGAGCTTCTTAAAGCAATGAATCTAATTAGAGCAATCCATAAACCATGACATTTTCTCACTCACCAACCAAGATCGTCTCAACTTTTACCCCCCACTTACAGAATGTGAAGCCCTCTGCCTGACTATGGTGGCCTCTCTCAATCTTATTTCCTACTTCCCTCCTCCCAGATTATTACTCAGGTGAAGGCTATTTAATTTCAATTTAAAGATGTTCAGCTGAGAGATTATCTGACCTCCTGCATCCAATTGTCAAAGCAGCAGCATAAACGATCTTTGCTTACACATTTATTAAAAGCAACAAAAGCATGAATCCCACTACACAGGAAGCAAACGACTCATCCTTCAATTAGCTTACGGTTGAACAAGGTGAAAGTAATAGAAGAACTAGCAGAATAGAACCACAAGGAGAAAAGTGGTTCCACTGGGTAGACTTTACATTTTCATTCATCTACTAAGGTCTCATAGAAAATTCATAGCCTTGAAGACCAGAGTAATGCCCCGTACACACGGTCGGACTTTGTTCGGACATTCCGACAACAAAATCCTAGGATTTTTTCCGACGGATGCTGGCTCAAACTTGTTTTGCGTACACACGGTCGCACAAAGTTGTCGGAATTTCCGATCGCCAACAACGCGGTGACGTCAACCAAGTACGACGAGACTAGAAAAGGCCAGTTCAGAACCAAGTGCGGCACCCTTTGGGCTCCTTTTGCTAATCTCGTGTTAGTAAAAGTTTGCTGAGAGACGATTCGCGCTTTTTCAGACTCGTGGCTTTCAGATCGTTTTCTGCCGTTCAGTTTGTGCTTGTGGGTTTGTATCTGCTCTTCAGTGTGTGCAAGCAAGTTCCGCGTGACTTATAGTCATTGTGTTCTTGTTACTGTTTTTCAGGTCGCTCTTCACAGGCCTTGCTGTTCTTCAGTGCGTTCTGTTACTTCGTTCTGAGCAGCCGACCGTTTTCTAGCCATGTTGCTTATACGTACTCCTCGTAGAGTTCGTGCTGTGCGGGGGCTTGGTGTTGGGGTCCTGACCTTGACACAAGTCCAGTCATGAACAGGGTGGGGAGGAGTTCATGGACCAAGAATTGGTTGCTTCAGCGTGACCAGTTCTCTCATATGCCTTTGCTCCGTGAGATCCGTGAGAATAATCCTGATGATTTCAGGAACTTTCTCAGGATGACGGACCCCGTGTTTCAGCGGTCTGTTGGCTTTGCTGACCCCTTATATTAGCAGGCAGGATACCTGCATGAGGCAAGCCATCACTGCGGAACAGAGGCTCGTCGCTACCCTGCGGTACTTGGCGACAGGGAGAAGTCTGCAGGACTTGAAGTTCTCGACAGGCATCTCCCCCCAGGCTCTGGGTATCATTATCCCGGAGACCTGTTCTGCCATCATCCAGGTCCTGCAGAAGGAGTATATGAAGGTAAGATTTTTATCCTTTAATATCACATTTTATTGTATTGAATGTTTGATAATATATTGTTTTTTTTTTCCTCATTCCCTAATTACCATGATTGTAATATGCTGTGAATGTCCCCTTTGTCCTCATGCATGCTGGATTTTTATGTAATTATTTTTTTAGTCCTTCATACAGATTGGCCTTCAATAACCTCCCCAGCATGCTCTCCTGCCCTATATTCACCTCATGTAGTCACTTAACAATGTATTTTGTCAGCTCCATAGTAGTGCTTTACCCCAAACACCCCCTAAAATGATTTTAAATGTGATTTGTGCTTTAAATTCAGGCAGAGTGCCAGAGGCTTTTTTTTGTGGTGTCCCCAAATCATTTTTAGTAACCCTCCCTCCCCCCAACTGCTAAGTCAGCTGATCCCAATTCTCTATCCTCAATCATCTATCTGCTGACTTTGCCAAACCCATACACACTATACCCATCTCTTTTGTGCTCAGATGTATGGATGAATTCCCCAAAGCATGTAGTGCAAGCGCCTGCCTGTATACTTTCAAATGGTACTGTTTAAAGTTTTTGTATCCTATTATTATCTTGACAGGTAATAGCAGAATGTCCAAATGTCCTCAAATGTGTACAGTGTGTATTTATATCTTTGTATTATGACACTTCTTACCTGTCCAGTGGGCTGCCAATAGTGTAACTAAGGAGGGGCTGTTCCAAGTAATACCCTGTATTTAGGCATTCATCTCTCAATGAAGTGGAGAGGGTTACCTGTCCAAGATTCCCCCCTAATAATGTTAGAAATGGCCCATGGGGGGGGGGGGGGGGGATATGATAGGTGTACCTTATACTTTGGTGTTGTTAATTTCCCCTTAATAAATGCTATCTGGAGGTTGGCCAAGAATGTTTGTGTCTAATCTGCTTGCCATGTTTATGTGCAAAAATACTAATTTTTTTTTGTTTTCCTCAACAGTTTCCTTCCACGCCACAGGAATGACAGACTGTGGCCTCCCACTTTGCCCAGCGGTGGGACTTTCCTAACTGCGGAGGGGCAATTGATGGGAAACACGTCCACATCGTCCCACCCCCCAACTCGGGGTCATACTATTTCAACTATAAGGGGTTCAATAGTATTGTGATGTTGGCGGTGGTGTCGGATAATTACGACTTCTTGTATGAGGACGTGAGGAAGAATGGCCGGATGTCCGATGGTGGAGTCATCACCCAGATGGAGTTCTACAGGCGTCTCCAGAATGGCAGCTTGGACTTGCCACCTCCAGAGGACAATGTGGAAGGACTCCCATTCGTCTTCGTTGCGGATGAAGCATTTGCGCTGGGGGACCATCTTATGTGGCCATTCCCGATGAGGACCCTCACCCCGGAACAGAGGGTTTTTAATTACCGGCTGGCCAGAGCCAGAAGAGTGGTGGAGAACACATTTGGAATCATGGCCAGCCGGTTCTGCCTATTTCTGACACCCATCCATATGGCGGAGTATAAACTTAATCATATAATCCTGGCGTGCTGTGTTCTACATAACTTTTTACGCCAACATTCTACCAACTATGCTGGCTCAGTTGGGCCTGAGGCCGGAATTTTACATGATACAACCCTGACGGCGCTTGAAAGTGGCCGCCCTGGCTTGCCCTCCCTGACTGCCCGTGATGTCCGGTTAAGATACCTTGAGTTCTTTGCGGGTAGGGGGGCCATCAATATGCCAGACAATTTGTGAAGCATTTATCAAATAAAAAAAAAAAAGCTAATCTTTGGTGACATTTACTGCTTGTGTTTGTTTTAGCTGACCCTGACAGCAATGTGGGGAGTCCTGAAAATGGCATGATTGTGTAACCTTTTATACAAAGCACTGTTGGGTGTTATTTACTAAAGGCGTAGACACTTTGCACTACAAGTGCACTTGAAACTGCACTGAAACTGCAGTTGTAGTGCAAAGAGGATTTGCCCTTAGGAAATAACCCCCATTTTCACAGAAAACAGCAATTACATCACCACAAAAGTGTTGTAGCGTTCAGACAATAATCCACACATTCTTGATTAACAAACTTTTTAATACCTGCACAATCACATGCGCATTTAGAAAAGGTTTTTAAAACAAACCAACATGTTTGTTGTATAACAATTTTTGTGGTGGCATTATCAAAAATAGAAATGTCCATTTGCGATAAAACAGGCCTGTGTAAAACCAACAAGAAAGACAAAAATCTTGAACTTACAAAGTTCACATATGGTAAAACTTGAAGGCAATATCAGACATGAGTATTTTGGAAATGTGTTTGATATTGCATTCAGATGGGGTGAAGTCACCCCTTGAAAAGCCAAATTTGGAAGATGCACACCAATTTACGAATGTCAACATGTGCTAGCTGCCATCACGGGGGATCAAGGGACGTGTTTTGGGGGAGCAATCCCTTCCTCACCGCTACTTTATTACCGAGGAAGGGGTTGCACCCCCAAAACACGTCCATTGATCTCCCGTGATGGCAGATAGCACATGTTGGCACACTGTGTGCATCCTCCAAATTTGGCTTTTTGAAACATCGCTAAAAATTTTTTAAGATTGTAGCACACAAAAAAACAAAGTGATTTTGTGGGGTTTTAAATTCGCCCCAAAACATCAATGATGTTATTATTTTTTTGAATAACATCATTGATGTTTTTATTGAGGTTTTCCAATTCTAAATTACACCCCATGATCTCCCCGATCAGGATCTGGGCACTTTCTGATGTGAAAGGATCTCGATCCACAACATCATGATCACCTAAAAAGAGAGAAACCAAACAAAAACAGGTATCAAAAATCTGCCGGCATCCATCTCTTACCTGAGTCTGTGGTCGCAGACACTCACCTGTTGTGGTGCCAATTTCCACCTCTTCTTCCTCCTCCTGCTCAGCTTGGGTTGGAAGTATTTCCCCTTCTTCCAGAGGTGGGGGGTCTGTGGTCTCCTCGGATGAGGGGTGTCCTCCGAGTCTTTTCTCCCCTATGTAAAACAAAAATGGTATAATTAGCACACAGATATTTGATGGCAGAACTATAAATAGGAAACATTGCTTGGAAGTGGGGTACAATTGTCTATTTGGGCAGAGTTCCAAGATGTAGCATTTTTATTGTCCTTTGACAAGCTTCAATACTTTACCTGTCTTGTACAAGCTTCACAGATGGAGACCCCCCTATAATATACACTGGAGCACCTGTGTGGGCCCCCTAATAAAAAGGGTGTTCTTGTGTCCCACACTAGTGCTCCAGCATCCAGATGTGAAAACAGCTGCTGAGTGTCCTCTCCTTACACAGAATTTAGTTTGCAGTTCATTCTAGTAACAAACCCATCTACACAACCAAATATTTTTCATACAAGTAGGCCCTAAAAAATGTAGGAAAATGCATATGGCCTAAACAATGGTGTTTTAGAGGCCGAAATAAAAATGTTTGATACGAACGAATAATGGGCCCATGAACATTAAAGTTGCCATTTTAAACTGTACAACAATTAAGAAATGCATATGGAGCAGCACAAACGTAATAAAGACAAAAAGAATAGGAACACAGCACAACTACTTACTTTTTTGCAGCACTCTCCGGATCTTTCGGTACTGCTCGGGTTCTCTTAATTTCAGGTCCGACCACCGCTTCCTGAGCTGATCTTTCGATCGTCGTACCCCGAAATTCCGGTGCAGACTCTTGACCACTTTCGCCATGATCTTGGCCTTTCTGATATTGGGGTTGGGGTAAGGCCCATACTTTCCATTATAGTCGGCCTTCTTCAGGATGTCGACCATCCCCAACATCTGCCCAAAGGACATATTTGTGGCCTTAAATCTTCTCCTTCTGGATCGGGACGTGTCCGGATCTGGGCTTTCCTCCTCCTCGTTCCTGTAATTAGCACACACCTGCTGTGTATCCGCCATGTGCTCTTCCCCCACTGCACAGAACGAAAAAAGGCTGGGAATAGACTAGAAAGAACGTCAGGGGCAGGCGGAGTTACACGCATGCGCAGTGTGTATAAAGCGTACCACACGTGCGTATTGCATACGATCTGTGAGCGGAGGAAGGAGCATTGGAGGCGTCGATCGTAAGAACGAAGGTAAGAGACATACTTGTGCCTATACTGCTTCTACATTGAGGCCTATATTGTAACAAGATTAGGAGAGTTTGGCCTGACATTAGGGTTTGTCTTGTGTTGTGTCTTGCAGTGAAATGGACATCTTTCAAGATACTGACTTCATGGCAATATTCACTGACATGTTCAGGGAGCTGCCTTGTCTGTGGGAGATCAACCACCCACATTATAGGAACCAAACAAAGAGGAAGGCAGCGCTGGATCAATTGTTGGAAATTGTGAAGCAGGTGATCCCCACGGCAGACATCACATATTTGAAGATCCTAATTGGTGGCCTGAGGAGCACATATGTAAGGGAGCGCCAGAAAGTCCAGGATTCGCAGAGATCCGGAGCAGCAGATGACATCTATGTCCCCAGGATGTGGTACTATGACAGGCTGCATTTTCTGGCAGGCCAGACTGAACCCAGGCCATCACTCTCCAGTCTTCCTTCCACGCTTCCTTCCCCTCCAGCTGAGGCTTCTGACGCCCAACCTGGGCCTTCCAGACAGCAACATGTGGAGGAGCCCAGATTGAGCCAGGTATAGCATTCCTCTAAATATTTCTGCTTGTCCAATCAATGATGTTAACTAGATGTTAGTTGGAGTACTAATTTATGATTGTGATTGATGATGCAAAAACTAAAACCATGTCCCTTTTTCATACACAGGGAAGTCTCAGCCAGGAGGTGGCCGGGCCGAGCAGGCTGCCTGATCTGCAGGTCCCTCCCCTACACCTGGAAAGAGAAAGTGGCAGGAGGAGGAGTGCCCTAGAGGAGGCTGCCATAGGCCTCTTTTGGAAGGCTACAGAGGCCCTGGGAGCATCACACACCGTGGAGGATGACTTCGCTGCCATCATTGCCTGTAAAATGCAGAGGATGGAGGAGGGACAACAACTCATGTGTGAGTCCTTAATTTTGGAGGCTCTCAATAAGGGGTTGAGGGCCCAAATAACATCTGATACACACCTTTGTGACCTCACACATGATCCTCCTCCTCCTCCTCCTCCTGCAGGTCCTCCTCCTCCTCCTCCTCCAGGTCCTACTCCTCCTCCTGCCACATCTCCAACAGCGGAGCCACAGCGTGGAAGGAAGCGTGGAAGGAAGACCAGAGAGTGATGACCCTGGATCCAGTCTGGTCTGGCAAAAGATGCAGCCTCTTGTGGTACCACAGCCTGGGGACACAGATGTCATCTGCTGCTTTCCGGATCTCTGGGACTTCTGGACCAGACTGCACTCCCTTACATGTGGACTCCTCAGGCCACCAATTTTGATGTTCAAGAATTGATGTCTGCCCTGGGGGTCAAAGGCTTCGCTAATTTCTGCTATTTATCCAGCGTTGCCTCCCTCTTTGTTTGGTTCTGAGCCCTTAATAAAGGAATTTTGGTTTGAATTATACTTGCCTATCTGTGTTTTACTTCAAAAAGGACAGTTTGTTTGTGAGGATTCAGGTACATTTCAAATATACAATGTGAAATTAACAAGGGACACCAACACCAAACAATCTCCTTGAGCTTCAATAATAAAAGATATCAGTGGTGTTGTGGTAACTTGACACACAAAACACACACAAAACTATTCTGGAGTAAAACTAAAAATAACATTAAACAAAGATCAGCCTTTGAAAAAATACAAACATAAAATCTAAAATAAAAATGGCTTTAAATAAAAAAAAAAATAAAAAAAAATAATTTATGTCAGATGTGACCAATAACAATATATTCAGGTAATCCCAATAAAAAAAAAGAAATAAGTTTGTGAGAAGTGTGTGTGAATATGAGCAGCAAAACTACTTAATTCTTCTCACATTATAAAGATGAAGAGAGTGCGCTGTATTAAACCATTTTTTACATTGCACCGTGACGAAAGTGCTGTATCCATTGCGAACGCTAAGTTTACTAGACCGAGCTGTTCCGTGTCGGAATTTCTTATGAGCATGCGTGGCACTTTGTGCGTCGGAACAGGCCACACACGGTCGGAATTGACGCGATCGGATTTTGTTGTCGGAAAATTTTATAGCCTGCTCTCAAACTTTGTGTGTCGGAAAATCCGATGGAAAATGTCCGACGGAGCCCACACACGGTCGGAATTTCTGACAACACGCTCCGATCGGACATTTTCCATCGGAAAATCCGACCGTGTGTACGGGGCATTACACTGCTCCCGCCATACCTACTCAGTGGCAGTCATTTGAGAAAGACCCTCCTCCATCTCACCCAGTGCCATGCTCACCTCTACTGACCTCTTCATCCCCACATATTCTTCTTTTGCTCCTCTCTTCTGCTTTCTTTTTTCTTTCTACATTTATGGGATATGTTGTGGAACCAATTAACTGGATCCCTCTACCGTATGTCTAGTGGTGGTAGTTCCTCCCCCCTTCTCCACAAAATAGGATGGAAGACCAGTTAGAACAACTGCTTCAAAGCTTTAACTCAGACTTTTAAAATTGATAGTGTCTATAAGTTACCTTTCATCAGTGCCTCTGTTTTTGCTGGGGACTGGTGGTTGGAATCGCTCTTATTACCTGATGACTCCTTTATGCCTTAATCATAATCTTACTTCTGACTGTATCTCAGGTCACCCAGATCTGTGCAACTGGCTGTGCTTTGAACCCTTTTTTGTTCACTGCCTATTTGTGAAAACTAAAATACAGAATTAAAAAAAGGAAGCTAGTCCACGCAGCATGTAGATAAGTCTTGCATTTAAGAAAAAATTATCTTGAACAAAGGAAAAATGGCTATTATAAACCAATAAGTTTTTCTCTTTTTTTGCCAACTTCCTGTAGGTGCCTGTATAACCCAAATGTCTCTAAATTCTGTGCCCCTCAATGAACAAGAAAGAATAAAAATTTTGGGTTTAGATAGGCTTTAGGGTTACACACTTGTGTTATTATTATTATACAGTGTTATGTGCTTTGCGAGGGGTGAGATACACAAGTTACTGTAGGAATGTTGGCAAATGAAGTGTCCAAAAAATACAAAAAATCAGCAGTTCATTTAAAGCGGTAGTAAAGTCCGCTTTTTATTTATACTTACAAGTAAGCCTATGATAAGGCTTACTTACAGGTACAGTAAATATCTCCTAAACATGCACCATTTAGGATATTTTTACTTTAGTAGCAGGCAGTGACATCACCGACACATCTGCACTGCGCTCTTAATGGAAAGTGACATCATCACCACTCGGCCATTCAAAGACTGGAGCCCACGAACTGGGAAGGAAGACCGTGTGAAAAAAGAAGCACTGTCAGAGATGACAGAGTACCGCTGGAGGGCTTAGTTTTAAGGTGAAGCAAATTATGCAATGTACAGTAACTACCAAACAAGTTAAACAATTTGTCTTGTTGTCTTCATTATACAATTAGAGTTTTGTATAGGCCGTTCTGACAACCAACATGACAACCAACATAATTAAAATGACCGGAGTTATGCATTTACACACAGAGAGTGTGAATTAAGTGGACTGTCTCACACATTCAATAACGCCACTGGAGGCTGCAAGGTAGGGAGGTGGCACCATAGAGTGCCAAAAAAGGAAATTCATGAGGTTTTGCTGAGCCCAAGCAAGGAAGAGATGACTCATGCCTAACTGCCTAGGTAACAAAGCAATATTGCTGCAGATATCCTACACTTTTTGAAGGAGATGAGGCAATTATATCCTTTTGTGAGAATCATGTATTGCCAGCAGAAACAGTGTGACAAAGGCTGTCAATGCTTTTTTTTTCAAAGCATCCTCTGAAAGGCACTGCATGAGACTGTGATAATGTTTTTTGTTGCCCTAATAAAAAAAAAAAAAAAAGACATTGACATATATATTTCAATGATTTGGGGCTGGCAAATAAAAGCAATTCTTCCTGAGTAATAGTAATAATGTTTTTTTAGGCTGTCACTGATATTAGAAAGTGGACAGACATGTAGGCACTACTCCCTCAGGCTTCTGAGCTATTCATGCACATTTATACTATAGAGATGTGTAAAGCAGCACTTGCCAGTCATCCCCAGCATTAGTTTTTCAAGGGAAAAAACAACTGCTACTGTCCCCATTCTACCTTTCCAAAGATTGGACAGCTAGAGGTATCTGGTAGCATCTGCCTCCATCCACAGAGATAACACTGTTGTCCAGACAAGCAATATAGAGGTTTTCTTTGAGAGAGATATTCTGAGATATATAGGTTATGTATAGGTTATACTGTTGCCTACAGGATAATTACTGTAGACAGTTGAACAAAGGACCAGGCATCATTAGCAAAGTTAATGTCTTTGCATGGGAAAAAAAATGCAAAAGTACTTCCCACGATGAGGAGCGCATTGGTCTCCAGTGTGAATGCGTGCAAGTGTTAGAGAGTTGCTGAGTGTATGAAAAAGGAAAATACAAACTGGTTTGGCCACAACTGCGAGAACTCACAGTTCACATGAGAACAGGTCTGGTTGGGTTTCCTGCTGCGTGGCCCATTTTATGGAGGAAGAGTGGTTCTGTTGAGGACGAGTTGGAGGTGATATCAAAAGAGCAAGGGAAATACAGTCAGGAACCGGGATGGCAGGGGTATTGAATATGTGTAAGAAATAATAAAGATAGGGCTAGCCCTTTAAGTTACAAGTGATTTTAACACACAAACCAATACAAAAAGAAACTTGAATGAAATAGTGTTAATTCAAACAGATCCATAAATGATAATCAATGTGAAATATATATATAGTCCCAATCACCGTGCTCGTGAGAAGTAAATTGGTGACAAAAACTTCTTAAAACAATGTGCTCCACCCAGTGTAGGTGAAATCTTCACTCACCAGATTCCTACAACTGACAAAGCAGCCAGCAACCATCAAATCCTATGCATGGGATAGCTGGAGATACTCTTCTCATAGATGTCCCTGTCAGGTCTCTTTTACCACAAACCACCAGACCAAAGCCCAGAGAATATCCTCATAGTGTAGTATATTTTTTAAAATATAAAATGTAAACACTATGCACTTACATTTAAAATTGCCAAGAAAGGCACCGTCACAAACAGCTCACACAGAGAGATCTGTTCCTCGCACCGCTGCTTATAACCACAGAACCGGCGTGCATTCCACGGATCAGAAGCAAAGGTTTCTGAAGACACGCAGTGCATGAAATGCATTGAGGCTGAGCCACTGACATCACTTCCAGCCTGAACGGCGCTGCCGGTTCCATGGAGCCAAGTGTGACATCAGTGGGTAACCAATTTCCCTATTAATAAGGCTGGATAGGAAGGCCATGGAGTCTGGGTCCACCATCAAGACCGGGTGGCTGGGCATGAACCAAGAGCTATAGCCTGCGTAAGCAGGTCTCTAGAAATCCCACCTGAAAGTGAGGGGGTTGGAGGCTTGCAGCTTAGGTCCCGCTGCGAAAGTACCTTGCTGTTAAGGCTCCATGTTGGCTTCAGGCAGCTCTAAAGTGTGGGTTGCCAGGGTGTGAAGTAGTCTATTACAAAAGAGCTGCTGGTCTACTGTCCGGTTCACTGAGGCTTCTTCACCCTCTTGGGCATGGTAAGCTGTGGTAGGTGGTAGCTAAAGACCAGTCAGACAAGTGGGTCCAAACGGAGCTCCAGGAAAGTGCGGCTTCACTTCGCCACCGTGTGCTTCCCCCCCCCAACTTATGAATGTCCTACAAACAATTACTAACTGCTGAGCTGTTGAGTTTTTGTCATCTTTTTGCCATACGCAAATAGATTTTTTTCATTCAGTCTCTGCAGAAGGACGAATCTGCCAGCCAGCACCTGTCAAAATACCCAAAATTGCTGTTGAGTTATTGTTATTTTTTTCCCATGACAGTAGGTCATTTCGGATGGATTTTTTTCTTTCAGTCTACACGAAGGGACGAATCTGACAGCCAGCACCTGTCAAAAAAACTGAATAGTGGCTTCATCTAATTGGATGCAGCAGCTGTTTGGCCACCCATTTTCTGTCCAGCTTCTTCGATTTTTTAATTGAAAGATGTCAGGCGGTAGAGTGCAGTGTATGACACATACATTGCATATATTGTACCAGCTCATAGAATACAACTATAAGAAAATTACATGAATGGTTGTTTGGCAGTAGCAGTGTAATGCAGGTTACCTGAGCTTATTCTCAAGTGTGAATACCCAGATGATATCTATTTCTAAAATGTAGTTATTTATTGCTTATAGCTAATTAGGTCCTTCACCTGATCTCAGTAGCAAACACTGGGGAACCAGTGACTAGAAAATAAAATTGCTTGACATTTATAAAGTGAAGAAAGCATTTGCCAGCAGAATGGTGATTTGGATAACATGCTATAGCTTCTGCCTGTCAGACTCGTATCTTATTTTGCTAATGAGTTTTTATAACACACACAGCAGTGTTTCCTGTGTACACAGATATTATCCCTTGCAAGAGCAAGCATTCATCGGTAACAAACACCAGCTATTAGCCATACTTAGGGAGAGCCATCCCCTAAACAAAAAACATCTGAGCTTTATATTAGAATATCATAAAGAAGTCATCCAACCTAATTTGACATTCCATATATAATTAATTTTAAACATTATTTACTTTTTTTCGAATAAGAAATGCATACTGAAGGCAGTTAGATTTTCCATTTAATTAAAAAAATGGCAAACGCACCTTAAAATGGAACTGCACTGCATCTGGGCACCACAAACCAAAAATGCTATTTATTTCATAATATTTAAAACAAATTCCCCCATTCATCCATGCTTTATTTTGCTGAGAAATCATTTTGAAAAACACCCCTAGCATTTCTGGCAGGGGCCATCTTGAGTAAGGGCAGATGATTTATTGACTTCCTGGGATCCATCTGCCCTTAGCTCAGGCATATAACCTGGGAGCCTGAGCTGAGAACCTTCCCTCCTCTCCTGAATACTGTTGGGATGTATTACATCATTTGCCTAGGCACGGAAACCAGGCAGTAACTGAAGAAATGTAAAAAAAAAAAGTTTAAATCGAGTGAATCTGATCAACTTTCCTATCTTTTTACTAATGCAAGCAGCATAAAGATTTAAAATAGTTCATGTTGATTGAGAGAGTGAAGGTTCACTTTAAAGTGGTTGTAAACCCTTACATATACCCAGTGAAGTGACTGTCAGGGGGGCAGAGAGCTAAAATTACACTCTGCAGAGCTCAGTGAGGAGAACTCTGAGAGATGATTGGAGGAAAGAGAAACGCCCCTTCACATAGCACACAGGAACAGAACTGAGGCAGAACAGAACTGAGGCTGTTAACCAACTGGAGCTCCCTCCCCATCACCTTTTTTCTCTTGGTGTCAAGTGATTCATGCTGATAGCAAGGGAACAAAACAGCAGACAAAAATGACACTTAGTGCTTTTAATTGAGTCAAGTACACACTATAGAAGGATATGCTTTGTTCATATTTCATGTCTGAGGTTTATAACCACTTTAAATCTTATAATATACAGTATATGAACCAGGTATAAAGCTTTCTAAGGGGTTTTCTCACCACATCAAGTTTCAAAGAAGAATTCCAGGATTTGCAGTACTTGCAAAAATGTGCTGGATTATAAGGAGATCAAGCGTTTGTTACCCCAACACTTCATATTCCTGATATGTGCCTGCTGTACCATGTATTTGTATGAGAAAGTATCCTGTTCTCTTTGTATTGCTTCCTTTGTGTGAAATTCCTGATGTCCCTGCCAGTCCACTTACTTTCCTATTAAAAACTGAACACGCTAAGCAGGAGAGCACATTGCTGTCAGTTCTTTAGCAGTGCTGGGAACTCAGTATGCTCTCAGACTTGTCCTGACACCCCCCCCGTTGCACAGCCATTCACTGGGGAGCTCAGTGTTCTGCTGCTTATCCTCCTCCCCCCAGTTTTTATGCAGCTGAGAACAGAGGGAATGTGATCACTTATTGAAAAGGTAAAAAATTTATTTATATTGTTTTTTTTATATATATACAAAAATGTTTTGTATTTTATTCCTATTTTAAACCGAATGGGTTGTTTTACTAGGTGCTCATTTACAATCACTTTAAGTTCAATGAGATGTATGCCACCTTCTGTCTTCTATTTACATTTTTACTGGGTGCTGGTAGTAAAGCTACCGCTACATTTCCAGCACTCTGACGCTGGACCTTCGGGCCTCTGATCCTGCTGCTGCAGAGTGGATTGCAGCCGCTCTACCTTTGCCTCATCTCATCTTGTCCAATTATAGAAGGCCCTGTATTAAGTGATAGAAAGTTTTCTGTAAATGGACAGCAGGGGGGAGGGGCAGGCAAAGTGGGTGCTGTGTAGCTGAGTGCGCCTCTCCTGATAAGAGCACCAGGCGATAGCTGTACTCCTAATTCTCTGTAAAAATGTAAATAGTAAAAGAGAAAAGTCTACGAGGTGGCATACACCTTGTTGGACTTAACCAGTTATAAACCACTATCTTTTTAAAAGAGCTAAAATTCCTGGAGATAAACTTTACCAAATATTAAAACCAAAACTGCTTTAGTGTTGTAATGTTAAAAACAAAAAAGTGCAACAATGCTATACTGTAAAATTTTGTACAGCATTACAATATGCTAGAAGAAATGTTCTCAACTCACAATAGAGTGAGGTCTGAAAGTTTCACACTATCCAGATACGAGAACATTCTGCCATTCCTTACAGTTAACCACTGTGGACCAAGAAAATGTGACCACCAACCAGTAGCTCCAGTCGATGTAGGTCCGATGTGTGGCCTTTTCGTATACATGGAAATAATAAACATTGATTTGATCATTTGTGTATGATTTAACATATAACAGGTTAGGCTAGAACCTTTATCCAATATCTTAACACTATTGTCAAAGATCAGCAGTTTATTATGTGAAAGAAAGTATTCTGTAAATAGACAGCAGAGAGGAGGGGCAGGCAAAGTGGCTGATGTGTAGTTGAGTGCATCTCTTCCGTTGAGATTGCAAGTATTGCTGCTGATCTGACACTTGTGTTCCCACAGGCCAGCAGGCATGCTAGTCCATGTAGTTTCATAATTCTAACAGACAACAATCTACTTTTACCTGGTACCCCACAAGAAGTGTTCAAATTAATAATTCACCTGGCATTGACTCAATCAGCTACACACCCAGTCCCAGAACAGCCAAGCCATCTCGCTTTCTATTTAAACTGGGCTCATTCCTCCAGTTTCTTTGTGTACCTGAGTTCCCAATGGATCCCAAGATGCCATGTACAGTGCTTTGAGAAAGTATTCATACCCCTTGAAGTTTTCCACATATTGACATGTTACAACCAAAAACGTAAATGTATTTTATTGGGATTTTATGTGCTAGACCAAGACAAAGTGGCACATAATTGTGAAGTGGAAGGAAAATAATAAATGGTTTTCCAAATTGTTTACAAATAAATAATTGAAAAGTGTGGCGTGCTTTTGCATTCAGTCCCACTGAGTCAATACTTTGTAGAACCAACTTTTCGCTGCAATTACAGCTGCAAGTCTTTTTGGGTATGTGTCTACCAGCTTTGCGCATCTAGAGAGTGACATTTTTGCCCATTCTTCTTTGCAAAATAGCTCAAGCTCTGTCAGATTGGATGGAGAGCGTCTCCAAACAGCAATTTTCAAGTCTTGCCACAGATTCTCAATTGGATTTAGGTCTGGACTTTGACTGGGCCATTCTAACACATGAATATGCTTTGATCTAAACCATTCCATTGTAGCTCTGGCTGTATGTTTAGGGTTGTTGTCCTGCTGGAAGGTGAACCTCTGCCCCAATCTCAAGTCTTTTGTAGACTCTACCAAGTTTTCTTCTAAGATTGCCCTGGGGTCAGCAATGCCGAGGACAGGGGTCAGAAGGGCAGTGTAAAGGGGTCAGCAGGGCAGAAGACAGTGGTCATCAGAGAAGAGGACGGGGTCAATGCTCACAAAGCACTCAACAGATCTCCTCCTCCCATCTCCACATTGCACACAGCCTGGATACTCAGCGCTCCTCCACTCGACACAGCACATAGCTGAGATCAGATTCCCTTAGAGACACAGCATACATCTGCACAATGGGGAAGTTTTTTCTCAGGCACTCATTAATTGTTGAATTTGTTTCTTTGTGGTGTTATCGTGAAACTGTAACATGGATGCGCGGAGAGAGGTGTACCCTTTCCTGGCCCTTTTTCCAGTTCCTGTTAATATTTGATTAATTTCATATAAATCTTTTTAATTTGGCTCCTATAATACCATTAAATACCATTATTTATTATCTCTTTTGACTAGCTTACATTGAGAGAGTTTGGTCTCTTAGTAGTTAAATTATTTCACTGCTAAAATATATTAATTTAATTCTTATTAATAATCTTTATTGTTTTATTTTGGTATACAAAACAGGGGAGAGTGATTGTAATCAGGTGACCACACGGACGCCCAGGGCGTCATCCTAATCAAGTCCTATCTGACTCCCAGGGGTGGCGCCATCTGGCGGTGCGTCATGTTTATGGACCCCACAGTGATGATCGGTGCTGATTTGATCCATCGTCCAATCACAGCTCTTCCCTGGAGTTGTGGCCATTCGGTCCAGGTCAGGAGAGAGAGAGTAAAGTCTCATACACACCATCAGATTGTTGACCAACAAAGCGTCAGACTTTTGTCCGAAGGGCGCGTGCCAGGAACTTGTCTTGCATACAAACGGTGCACAATTGTCGGCCAACAAACATGAACGTAAAAAACGTACTATGAGGAATTTCAGCTCTTGGGAGCCACCCTTTGGGCACCTTCTGCTAATGTCGTGTTTGGTATGCATTGATTCTGAGCATGCGTATTTGTACTTTCAACTTCTGTGTGACGGACTTGTGTACAGACGATAGGAAAATCTGACAACAGACCATTGTCCGCCAAAAATTTACTAGCCTTCCATCCAACATTTGCTTGCGTAAAGTTGGACAACAATTGTCTGATGAAGCGTACTAAGGGTCGGATTTTAGGCAAACAGTCTGTCATCACACAATTCCCTGCTGAAAATCCAATCGTGTGTACAAGGCTTAAGTCTAAGGAGCGATCTTTTGTAAGTAAATTCTTTTTTAAGCTGACACTTGATCCATAACCTATATCTATATGGCCAACATATCTATAGGGTTATCTTTTGTGGTTTATTTAGGCCCTTTGGGTGGATTTGCAGTTTTTGGAGCCTGGTTGGAAATTCGCTGTGGCATCCCTCTCCAGCTAGAGTTAAAGGGAGACCTATATATGGATATCGAGTTACTTGTATATCATTTCCCTATAGATGGACCTACTGTATAGGAGGCAATTTTTTGCTTCCTCTGTGGTTTCACCAAATGATCGAGGTTTTGCCCTCTCTTGCTTGCTTGCAGCCTTAAGCTCCATACACACGATAGGACTTTGTACAAACTTTCCCTTGGATTTTTGTACAAAGGGCGTTGGCCAGAAGTTTGTCTTGCATACAGACGGCAGGACTTTTCCAGCCAACTTTCACCAAATCACGTGTTTTTTCAGCTCTTTACCACCACCCTTTGGTCAACTTCTGTATTGTTGTCTGATATTGTGTCAATCTTGCCACTTTTATTGGCAAGATTGACACCTTGCGAGCCGGGTTCACATTGGTGCGGGGATCCGAGTTGGATCCTCGCCAATGCCAGGCACTGTGTTTGGTATGAATCTTGAGGGGGAACTCCACGCCAAATTTTAAATAAAAAAACGGCATGGGTTCCCCTCCAGGGGCATACCAGGCCCATAGATCTGGTATGGATTTTAAGGGGAACCCCCTACGCTGAAAAAACGGCGTGGGGGTCCCCCCAGAATCCATACCAGACCCTTATCCGAGCACGCAGCCTGGCCGGTGAGGAAGGGGGGTGGGGACGAGCGAGCGCCCCCCCTCCTGAGCCGTACCAGGCTGCATGCCCTCAACATGGGGGGTGGGTGCTTTGGGGGAGGGGGCGCCCTGCGGCCCCCCCACCCCAAAGCACCTTGTCCCCATGTTGATGAGGACAAGGGCCTCTTCCCGACAACCCTGGCCGTTGGTTGTCGAGGTCTGCGGGCGAGGGGCTTATCGGAATCCGGTAGCCCCTTTAATAAGGTGGCCCCCAGATCCCGGCCCC
This sequence comes from Aquarana catesbeiana, assembly GCF_042186555.1. Taxonomy (NCBI): domain Eukaryota; kingdom Metazoa; phylum Chordata; class Amphibia; order Anura; family Ranidae; genus Aquarana; species Aquarana catesbeiana. The sequence continues at coordinate 107,471,109 of NC_133334.1, forward strand.
CCACCCTTTGTGAATGAATATGGGGTACATCGTACCTACCCATTCACCTAGGAAAAAAAGTGTCAAGCAAAAAAACACAGTACACAGGTTTTTAAAGTAATTTATTAGGCTGCTCCGGGGATCATCTTCCGACTCCGGGAGTCTTCTTCCGACTCTGAGGGTCTCTCCGGCGTCTTCTCCCGGTGTCTGGATCTTCTGCTGGCTCCTCCGCTATCTTCTGCCACTATTTTGCTAGCGGTGGCCCAGACATCTGGATCGTCTTCTTCCCTCTTCTCTTCCAGAGATGTTGACACAACGCTCTCTCTGGCTGTAATGCTGTCTGTGCGCTCTGCTATGACTTATATAGGCGGTGACCCTGTCCCCCATGACATCACAGTCCCGGGGCATGCTGGGACTGTGAGATCATAAGGGGGCTCCTCCACTAGCAAAAGAGCGGCAAAAGAGCAGAAGATAGCGAAGGAGCCTGGCAGAAGGAAGAAGGCACCGGAGAAGAACCAGAGAGCGCGGAGAGGCCAGAGACCCCCGAAGTTGGCAGAAGACCCCCGAAGTCGGAAGAAGACCCCCGGAGCAGCCTAATAAATTACTTTTAAAAACTGTGTAGTGTGTTTTTTTTATTGACACTTTTTTTCCCTAGGTGAATGGGTAGGGGAACCATTTACCCGATACTCATTCACATTGGGTGGGGGGCCGGATCTGGGAGCCCCCTTATTAAAGGGGACTCCCGGATTCCGATAAGCCCCCTGCTCGCAGACCCCGACAACCAACGGCCAGGGTTGTCGGGAAGAGGCCCTTGTCCTCATCAACATGGGGACAAGGTGCTTTGGGGTGGGGGGGCCACAGGGCGCCCCTCCTCCAAAGCACCTACCCCCCATATTGAGGGCATGCGGCCTGAGGCGGCTCGGGGGGGGGGCGCTCGTTCGTCCCCACCCCCTTTCCTGATCGGCTGGGCTGCGTGCTCAGATTAGGGTCTGGTATGGATTTTGGGGGGACTGCCACCTCCGTTTTTTCGGCGTAGGGGGTTCCCCTTAAAACCCATACCAGACCTAAGGGCCTGGTATGCCCCCAGAGGGGAATTCCCTCTCGCGCTCACCGCAATAGGAAAATGTGTTTTTCCTATTGCAGCCAGCGCGAGATGTACAGTACCCTGTTGCCGAGAACCAGTGTGATGAGTTTGCGCTGGAAACATTCTCACAGGCGCGTACTGTAGGTTGTACAAAAGTCCAATGCTTTTGTGTACACACGATCGGACTTTGCTCCATCGGACTTTTGTTGCCGTAAAGTTTGTCCGCACAGCCAACAAAAGTCCGATGGAAACAGAAAAAGTTTGTCCAATGGAGCGTACGGTCGGATGTTGCTCCAAAACAGCTAATTTGCATGTTTGTTGTCAAAAAGTCCGATCGTGTGTACGGGCTTTTAGATTCAGATTTAGTACCTTACATCAGCCTACAGGTAACTGGGGACCAGGGAATGGTCTAGGGCTGAAACAACTAATCGATTAATCGGCAACTAATCGATTATGAAATTTATTGATTACTATTTTCATAATCGATTAATTGGCCAGTAACATAACGGGGTTAAAAAAAACTAAAATGAGCCCTTTATAGTACAAAAAGAGCAAATAATCACTACTGTAAATATTACTTTCACAGTTCTACAGTAAAAAAATGAACCCCTTACAGTAGTGATTATCTGTTTTTTTTGTACTATAAAGGGCTAATTTTAGTTTTTTTAACCCCATTATTTTACTAAACGTCTTAGACCTGGTTAACATCTATGTGTGTTTTTTGGTGCTTTTTGCAGAAACACACTACAGTTCATTTACATGGTTTCCTATGGGACACGTTCACATCTACGCTTTTTTCAGCCGCTGCATGTTTGATGCAAAACGTTTTTCTTGTCAAAATAGTTTTATTGAGTACGGAGATTATGTACAGATAACATTGAATAATAACATACATTCAGTATAAGGAAGCTCATTTACAATTAAAGAATAGTTAATTCAATAATAATATCGTAAAACAAGACAATATATTCTAACACAAGACAATATATTTTAAAAGGAAATAAAGAAATAGGAGAGAAAAAGAAATTTGGAGTCCTTGTCCATTTCAAAAGAATAGAATTAAATGAGTTATGTAAGTTCTGCTACATCTTTTGCCTTGTTTTATTTCTATTTCTAGACAATAATTGAGATTATTATTTAAATATCAATTAGAGCTTCAATATCATAGAATAATATAGTATAAGGAAAAGAAAGGATAAAAAGTATAGTAGGAAGGGGAGAAGAGAAGAAGGTTAAGGGAAAGAATCCGCGAGGTCAGGCTGAAAGTCACCACAACAACTAGGGCTGAAATATAGCCTATATCTTGTTATCACAACTACCATGGCAGTAGAACACTCTTGTCTAGGGTTGGCATGGAATATGTAATCCAAGGCTGCCATATTACCTCAAATCTGGGGATCGTGTCCAATTCTATAGCTATCATCTTGGCATGAGTCATATAGTAATTCATTTTAGCTTTTGCTTCATTTATATCTAATGTTGGTGATTTCCAAGATTTTGCTACAGTCTGTTTAGCTGCTGTGAAGAGATATACCAACAATTTGAATTGGGTATGCGTTATAAATTCAGGTTTTAAGTTGAGAAGGGCCATTGCTGGATCGAAAGGGATTGTTTTCCCAATAAGGTTAGTTGCAATGTTAAAAATTCCCCTTCAGAATATTTGAGCTAATGGACACGACCACCAGATATGAAGGTATGTGCCAGGGTCCAAACAACCCGAAAAAATTGCGCTGAATAATTTTGCACATATTTTGCTACTCTAGTAGGTACTAGATACCAGCGTGTTAAAACTTTATAATTAGCCTCAACCACCAATATATTAGGGGAAGTTGTTTTTGTTGTTGACCATATTTGTTTCCAATCTGAATTATCAAAAGTACGCTCAAGGTCCTCTTCCCATTTCTGGACATAGGATAATTTGTCTTTACTGGAATGAACCAGCAGGTGAGAATATATAGTAGAGATTATGCCTCTAGCATGCGGATCTTTTTTACAAACTTCTTCGAAACTAGTCATATGTGTTAATGGGGATGTGGTAGACATTAAGGGTGCAAAGAAATTTTTAATTTGGAAGTATCTAAATAATTCCGACTGCGGTAGACTATATCTCTCACAAAGGGTTGAAAAAGGGATGAATTATGAGGAATGTACAAATTTATACATACAGAGTAGCAAAACGTTTTTTAACGCAAAACGTTGCTTTTTTGGTTCAATATACTTCAATGGAGAAGCTGCAGAAAAGCATGTAATGCGTTTTTGCAGCAATTTGTGTTTTTAATCTGCCCAACAACAAATATGCCAAAAAAATGCAAAAACGCAAATTGCAGCAAAATCACGTGTGCAAAAATCAAAAAGCACTGCAGAAACAGATCACAAGCAAACTGCATAGGTGTGTATCGAGCCTTATGCTGGCCACACAGATCAATTTTCAGACGAGAATATTCATACGAAAAATCTTTATACATTCGCTGAATGAAAGAACGTTGTTTGAAATTTTCACTTGCTTTTAACATTTCTGTTTAAAATGAATGTAATCTCTGAACGAAAACCACATACACTGTCTGAAAATTTCTTTGACCAAGAAGTTTTCTATTTTTCCCAAATTTTCCTGTCACTGTGGTTGAAAATGAACGTCAATTTGACCCCACTAACAATTAGAAAATCGAAAACGAACGTTCTTAAAATGAAATTTTTTTTTGAAGGAAGACATAGTTTGTTTTTTTTTAATACAAAAATTTGATCTCTGAGTCTGATATTTACCAGACTCACTCTTTAATAGTATATACAGTATATCTTTTCTGTCTGTTATTCTCAGAGTGGATTAGAGATTTTGCTCCCTAACCATATACCGTAGTTGGTTATTTATATTTACCACTGAATAGAGATATTTAAGAATAAATTGCCTTTTTTTAAAAAAAAAACTTTACATATTAACTAAATTATACACCACACTTTTTTTTATGTTATTAACCGATTAATCGAAACAATAATCGGCCAACGAATCAATTATGAAAATAATCGTTAGTTGCAGAGCTAGAATGGTCGTTTCCTCTTTTTGCTCATCCAGGACAATTTAGTTAATATTTTGATATCTTCATGCTTGGAATTATGTATTGAGTATCTTTGAGTCTAATACAGTGGGGACGGAAAGTATTCAGACTCCCTTAAATTTTTCACTCTTTGTTATATTGCAGCCATTTGCTAAAACCATTTAAGTTCATTTTTTTTCCTCCTTCCTTTTTTTGTACACACAGCACCCCATATTGACAGAAAAACAGAAAATTGTTGACATCTTTGCAGATTTATTAAAAAAGAAAAACTGAAATATCACATGGTCCTAAGTATTCAGACCCTTTGCTCAGTATTTAGTAGAAGCACCCTTTTGATCTAATACAGCCATGAGTCTTTTTGGGAAAGATGCAACAAGTTTTTCACACCTGGATTTGGGGGTCCTCTCTAGTTCTGTTAGGTTGGATGGTAAACGTTGGTGGACAGCCATTTTTAGGTCTCTCCAGAGATGCTCAATTGGGTTTAAGTCAGGGCTCTGGCTGGGCCATTCCAGAACAGTCACGGAGTTGTTGTGAAGCTACTCCTTCATTATTTTAGCTGTGTGCTTAGGGTCATTGCCTTGTTGGAAGGTAAAACTTCGGCCCAGTCTGAGGTCCTTAGTACTCTGGAGAAGTTTTTCATCCAGGATATCCCTGTACTTAGCCGCATTCATCTTTCCCTCACTTGCAACCAGTCATCCTGTCCCTGCAGCTGAAAAACACCCCCACAGCATGATGCTGCCACCACCATGCTTCACTGTTGGGACTGTATTGGACAGGTGATGTGCCTGGTTTTCTCCACACATACCACTTAGAATTAAAGCCAAAAAGTTCTATCTTGGTCTCCTCAGACTAGAGAATCTTATTGGAGTCCTTCAGGTATTTTTTTTTATCAAACTCCATGCGGGCTTTTATGTGTCTTGCACTGAGGAGAGGCTTCTGTCAGGCCACTCTGCCATAAAGCCCCGACTGGTGGAGGGCTGCAGTGATGGTTTACTTTCTACAACTTTCTCCCATCTCCCGACTGCATCTCTGGAGCTCAGCCACAGTGATCTTTGGGTTCTTCTTTACCTCTCTCACCAAGGCTCTTCTCCCCAGATACCTCAGTTTGGCCAGACGGCCAGCTCTAGGAAGGGTTCTGGTCATCCCAAACGTCTTCCATTTAAGGATTATGGAGGCCACTGTGCTCTTAGGAACCTTAAGTGCAGCAGAAATTTTTTTGTAACCTTGGCCAGATCTGTGCCTTGCCACAATTCTGTCTCTGAGCTCTTCAGGCAGTTCCTTTGACCTCATGATTCTCATTTGCTCTGACATGCACTGTGAGCTGTAAGGTCTTATATAGACAGGTATGTGGCTTTACTAATCAAGTCCAATCAGTATAATCAAACACAGCTGGACTCAAATGAAGGTGTAGAACTATCTCAAGAATGATCAGAAGAAATGGACAGCACCTGAATTAAATATATGAGTGTCACAGCAAAGGATCTGAATACTTAGGACCATCTGATATTTCAGTTTTTCTTTTTTAATAAATCTGCAAAAACGTCAACAATTCTGTGTTTTTCTGTCAATATGGGGTGCTGTGTGTACATTAATGAGGAAAAAAAATGAACTTTAATAATTTTAGCAAATGGCTGCAATATAACAAAGAGTGAAAAATTTAAGGGGGTCTGAATACTTTCCGTCCCCACTGTATTATGTCATTTCTTATAGTAACCATATATACAGTGACTGATACAAAGCTCTCCAGAAGAAGCCATCTGTATGGTGAAATATGTAGACGTATTCAGTTGTACCTTCCCAAGTACTGTATGGTCTGTTTTCGACATTATTTTGTTGAATAATAAACGTTTAATAAAACTTTTATATTTTTATATATCTTTTGTTTGGTTTGTGTCGTAAGCACCTTAAAAATCCCATTTCCTTTGACTGGTACTATTATAGTAAAAAGGTCAAGTCTGAGCATGTAGGCCCTCTATAAAATAATCTGGAGTGGGTGACTGGGGACAATAAGAAGGCAAATACTTTCTTCAGCTCTGTATATACAAAGGAGCATGGGGGAGCTCAAGTCCATAATGGGGATGGTATTGACACAGCCCCAAATGATCCCCAATGGCTCAAAGGTGATATGGTCCAGAAATATTTATACAGAATAAAGGTGGGTAAAGCACCTGGGCTAGATGACATCCACCCACTGATTCTAAAAGAATTGAGCTCTGTCATTTCAAAGCCATTGTTTCTAATTTGTAAGAACTCGTTAATGACTGGAATAGTACCACTGGATTGGCGTAGGGCCAATAAGGTGCCTGTATTTAAAAAGGGATCAGTCTTTATCAAGTAACTATAGACCTGATAGTTTAACTTCTATAGTCGGGAAGATACTGGAGAGTTTAATAAAAGACCACATAGATGAGTTCTTGCTGGAAAAAAAATATTTTGAGCAACAGACAGCATGGATTCATAAAAGACAGAAGTTGTCAAACAAACCTGATTTCTTTTTATGAGGAGGTAAGTAAACCTTGAACAGAGGGGTGGCTGTGGACGTGGTATACTTGGATTTTGTGACAGCGTTTTGACAGCTAATGTGTACGGTAAAGTCTACAGGCTTGCAAAGATCAGTTTGTAAATGGATAGGAAACTGGATAAAAGACAGAATTCAGGGAGTAGTGGTTAATGAGTCATACTCTGAATGGTCTAAGACAGTGTTTCTCAATTCCAGTCCTCAAGGCGCCCCAATGGGTCATGTTTTCAGGCTTCCCATTATTTTGCACAGGTGATTTGATCAGTTTCGCTGCCTTATTACTACAGCTGTTTCATCTGAGGGAAATCCTGAAAACATGACCTGTTGGGGCGCCTTGAGGACTGGAGTTGAGAAACACTGGTCTAAGGTTATCAGTGATGTACACCAAGGTTCAGTGTCGAGACCCTTACTTTTTTTAATCTCTATAAGCAATATAGGGTCCAGGATTAAAAGTACCATTTCAGTCCTTGCAGGTGACACCAAGATATGCAGTGGAATGTCTGCAACAGAGGATGTCTGCAACTTACAAGCCAACCTCAATGCACAGGTAGACAATAATCAGTGTAGCGCTGGACACAAAAGATAAATAGTAATGAGAAAATTGACTACAAAATATGTTATACACAATCCCTAGTATTACTAGATACCCAATGAGTGAGATATCTTCAGTGAAAAAAAAATGTATATATAATAAATATATCAAGACGAACAGTGTGGCATTAAACTGGTGATGCAATGCACATATATAAAAATAAACACACGTGAATTGCTCATCTAAAGCTTATATCATCATAAAATAAATGGTGAAAATCATATAAGTGATAATCCTTATTAATGTGAGTCCATACCCAGAAGGGTATATACAAGAAAAAATGTGTAAGATGAAAATTGTGAAATAAAAAGTTCATAAGTGTCTCAAGTAAAAAAATAAATCCAAAGAAATCCAGAAAAGGCTTATTGCAGGGTTCAGGATTTCTTGATCCACCTCTAGTGCAGCCCACCACCAGATGGCAAAATTAAAGGCTTACCAGAAAGCCTGCGACCGCCCTTACTCAGGGGGGTCAATACAGGCTTAGTAGTGGAAAACATCCGAGGATGATAAGTTCTCTGAACTGTTCTCCCGCTCTCCTCGCCAGACAAGTAGTCCACAGCAACTGGGACTCCAGTGTGGAAGAAAAGCTCCCAGGGATTCCTTCAATGCTCCTTCCCAGAAGGGCCAGGTACAAATAAGTCACAGATCCCAAGAGAAAAACAAAAAGGGACTCCAATAGTGCAGATTGACTTAAAAAAGGGCTCAATTTATTAAGCTAAAACACAACAAAAGCACTTACAGCAAAGTGACAATGAAAAAAGCTCCTTAGCTGTTTAAAATCGGTTCACGCATGCGCGATGCGTATCAACGTTGTGACCCTACGGCCGTTTCGTCACAACTGACGTCATCAGGGGTACGTGATCGCGCATGCGCATTATATAGCCCAGCAGCGCTGCCAAAAACAGCGCTATTGGTTAGCTCAGACTAAGCTGGATGTTATGATTGGTTTGTCTAAGGCTTCCAATCTATAGGAAACACCTAGCACAAAATGGTAAACAACTGGGACGTTGGCTAAACATACAAATAATAAAAAACTAACCACAATAGCACCATCTAGTGGACATTTACAAAATTCCTGAGCAAATAGACAATTAAATAAAAAGGATTCTACAATGTAGACATTTAGCAGCAAAAGGTACAGTTAAGCTTATAAACAATACCATGTCTCCCCAATATATATTAGTTGATATACTAAAGAAGACAATATTAAAAATGTAAGTAAGATAGAGCAAAGTCATAAAGTTAAAGAGTTAAATTAAATTTGAAATTCTAATAAACTCCAAGATATATGTTGGTTAATACAGCTCAAAAATTAAGACAGACAAATGTCATAACAAATATCATCCTTCCTAACAATAAGGCCCCTTTCACACTGGGGCGGTGGGGGCGTCGGCGGTACAACAGCGCTATTTTTAGCGCTGCTGTACCGTCGTTCTTGCAGCGGTATTCGGTCACTAGCGGTGCGGTTTTAACCCCCGCTGGCGGCCGAAAAAGGGTCAAAATCCCTCGTACAGCGCGGCTATAGCCGCGGTATAGCCGCGCTGTCCCATTGATTTCAATGGGCATGAGCGGTTTAGGAGCGGTGAATACACCGCTCCTTCACCGCTCCAAAGAAGCGGTTTGCAGGACTTTTTTCACCGTCCTGCCAGCGCACAGCTTCAGTGTGAAAGCCCTCGGGCTTTCACACTGAACAAACAGTGGAGGCTGTTTAGGGGCGGTTTGCAGGCGGTATTTTTAGCGCAATACCGCCTGCAAACCGCCCCAGTGTGAAAGGGGTCTTAATGGCTCTCCCATTATAATCCTCATAAGGATATCTACAATTAAATCCTTGTCATAATCGTATAGTCATAGGTAAAAGAACCATGAATATATCACTAAACACCCGAAATAAAAATAAAAATATGTAAAAAGGAAGACCAATAATAAAAAGGAACAACAACAAAAGGCAATCCCATGGTTAAAAAAGGACAAAATACCTCAAATGGGACATCAACTGTTATTAATAAAACAGTACCTCAAATGGGACATCAACTGTTATTAATAAAACAGTTGATGTCCCATTCTATATTCAAGCCATTGGGCGCATGAGAACCCAATCTGTAGATCCAGTTGGTCTCGGATCTAGAGATGGCACTCTTGCCATTACTGCCACGCCAATGGGGAATATATTTCTCTATACCAATAAAGGTAGTACCCGTTGGGTCTCGGTTGTGCACGAGATCATAGTGTCTGGAAACACTGTGCTTGTCAAAGCCTTGCTTGATGTTAGTAATATGTTCACCCAGCCTCACGTGCAACTTTCTAACAGTGCGTCCAACATATTCCAGACACTATGATCTCGTGCACAACCAAGACCCAACGGGTACTACCTTTATTGGTATAGAGAAATATATTCCCCATTGGCGTGACAGTAGTGGCAAGAGAGCCATCTCCAGATCCGAGACCAACTGGATCTACAGATTGGGTTCTCATGCGCCCAATGGCTTGAATATAGAATGGGACATCAACTGTTATTGTTAATAACAGTTGATGTCCCATTTGAGATATTTTGTCCTTTTTTAACCATGGGATTGCCTTTTGTTGTTGTTCCTTTCTATTATTGGTCTTCCTTTTTACATATTTTTATTTTTATTTCGGGTGTTTAGTGATATATTCATGGTTCTTTTACCTATGACTATACGATTATGACAAGGATTTAATTGTAGATATCCTTATGAGGATTATAATGGGAGAGCCATTTATTGTTAGGAAGGATGATATGTGTTATGACATTTGTCTGTATTAATTTTTGGGCTGTATTAACCAACATATATCTTGGAGTTTATTAGAATTTCAAATTTAATTTAACTCTTTAACTTTATGATTTTGCTCTATCTTACTTACATTTTTAATATTGTCTTCTTTAGTATATCATCTAATATATATTGGGGAGACATGGTATTGTTTACAAGCTTAACTGTACCTTTTGCTGCTAAATGTCTACATTGTAGAATTCTTTTTATTTAATTGTCTATTTGCTCAGGAATTTTGTAAATGTCCACTAGATGGCGCTATTGTGGTTAGTTTTTTATTATTTGTATGTTTAGCCAACGTCCCAGTTGTTTACCATTTTGTGCTAGGTGTTTCCTATAGATTGGAAGCCTTAGACAAACCAATCATAACATCCAGCTTAGTCTGAGCTAACCAATAGCGCTGTTTTCGGCAACGCTGCTGGGCTATATAATGCGCGTGCGCGATCACGTACCCCTGATGACGTCAGTTGTGACGAAATGGCCGTAGGGTCACAACGTTGATACGCATTGCGCATGCGCGAACCGATTTTAAACAGCTAAGGAGCTTTTTTCATTGTCACTTTGCTGTAAGTGCTTTTGTTGTGTTTTAGCTTAATAAATTGAGCCCTTTTTTAAGTCAATCTGCACTATTGGAGTCCCTTTTTGTTTTTCTCTTGGGATCTGTGGCTTATTTGTACCTGGCCCTTCTGGGAAGGAGCATTGAAGGAATCCCTGGGAGCTTTTCTTCCACACTGGAGTCCCCGTTGCTGTGGACTACTTGTCTGGCGAGGAGAGCGGGAGAACAGTTCAGAGAACTTATCATCCTCGGATGTTTTCCACTACTAAGCCTGTATTGACCCCCCTGAGTAAGGGCGGTCGCAGGCTTTCTGGTAAGCCTTTAATTTTACCATCTGGTGGTGGGCTGCACTAGAGGTGGATCAAGCAATGCTGAACCCTGCAATAAGCCTTTTCTGGATTTCTTTGGATTTATTTTTTTACTTGAGACACTTATGAACTTTTTATTTCACAATTTTCATCTTACACATTTTTTCTTGTATATACCCTTCTGGGTATGGACTCACATTAATAAGGATTATCACTTATATGATTTTCACCATTTATTTTATGATGATATAAGCTTTAGATGAGCAATTCGCGTGTGTTTATTTTTATATATGTGCATTGCATCACCAGTTTAATGCCACACTGTTCGTCTTGATATATTTATTATATATACATTTTTTTTCACTGAGGATATCTCACTCATTGGGTATCTAGTAATACTAGGGATTGTGTATAACATATTTTGTAGTCAATTTTCTCATTACTATTTATCTTTTGTGTCCAGCGCTACACTGATTATTGTCTACTTGGTTTTTGCCTTATATCAAGGTTTTAGTGTTTAGCAGCAGGACTTCTCATCACAATTTTGTCATTAATAATTCACTTATTTTATGTCTTCACTATTTATGCACCTAGCGCAGTTCTTTGTTTATTTTTAACCTCAATGCACAGTTTAATTGGGTAACTATGTGGCAAATGAGGTTTAATGTTGATAAATGTAAAGTTATGCACTGGGGGTCAAGGAATATGCATGCATCATATATGCTAGGGGGTGTGCAACTGGGGGAATCTATAGTGGAGAAGAATCTGGGGGTTTTGGTAGAACATAAGCTTAATAATAGCATGCAATACCAAGCTGCGGTTTCCAAAACGAGAAAATTTCTTGTATTAACAGAGGTATGGACTCCAGAGAGCGCAATATCATTTTGTCCCTGTACAAATAATTAGTAAAACCTCATCTGGAATATGCAGTTCAGTTTTGGGCACCAGTTCTCAAAAAGGATATTGTGAAACTGGAGAAAGTGCAGAGAAGGGCAACCAAACTGATAAGAGGCATGGAAGAGCTCAGCTATGAGGAAAGATTAGAGGAAATGTATTTATTCTCTATTGAGAGGAGGGGATTAAGGGGGTATATGATCAACATGTACAAATACATAAGGGGTCCATATATATAGTGAACTTGGTGTTGAGTTATTCACTTTAAGGTCATCACAGAGGACAAGGGGACACGCTTTACGTCTAGAGGAAAATAGATTTTATCACCAAATACGGAAATGTTTCTTCACAGTAAGAGCTGTGAAAATGTGCAATAAACTAGCTCCAGAGGTGGTTCTGGTCAGCTCAATAGATTGCTTTAACAAAGGCCTGGATTCTTTCCTAAATGTATACACAGTAAAATAACTGGGTACTAACATTTATAGGTAAAATTGATCCAGGTAATATCCGATTGTCGCTCGGGGGATCAGGAAGGAATTTTTTCCCCTGCCGTATTAAATTGGATCATGCTTTGCTGGGGTTTTTCGCCTTCCTCTGGATCAACTGTGGGTATAGGATTGTGTATATGGGGTCGTATGATTTATTTATTTTTTTTCATTGAACTAGATGGACTTGTGTATTTTTTTGAACCTGACTATGTAACTACAACCCCTGGCAAAAATTATGGAAAATGTTTAATCAATTGTTCAATTGTGTAGAAAAAAACTAATCACAGACATGCCTCAAAACTATTTTCATTTAACAACCCAACCTTCTGGCTTTAAGAAACAGTTAAAAAAAGTAAAAAAAAAAAGAAAACTGTAGTCAGTTACTTCAACTGTTTTTGCAGATCAAGCAGAGGAAAGAAATATGGAATCACTAAATTCTGAGAAAAATATTTTGGAATAACCATGTAGTTTGCAGTTCTAAAACAAACTTCTGCATCAGATTACATCCTGAAAAATGATGTCATCATCACCAAACATCCTTTTAATTGATGGGATAAGAAAATTGTCCAAAATCTCAATATAAACTTTGTGCATTTATTAAAGATTTAATGACTGTCAACTCCCCCATACCTGACATGCAACCCCATATCATCAATGATTGTCGAAATTTGCATGTTTTCTTTAGGCAGTCGTCTTCATACTTTTCATTGGAACGGCACCAAGCAAAAGTTCCAGCATCATCACCCAGCCAAATGCAGATTTGTAGTTCATCGCTGAATATCACTTTCACCCAGTCATCCACAGTCCATGATTGCTTTTCTTTGCCCACTGTAACATTATTTTTTTCTGTTTAGGTGTTAATGATGGTTTTCGTTAGTACAAATCAAATGGAAAGGTTGTTAAAGGGAAGCGTACTGGTAGACCAAGGAAGACATCAAAGCGTCAAGTTAGAAAACTTAAGGCAATATGCCTTGAAAACAGAAAATGCACAACAAAACAAATGAGGAACAAATGATCAGAAACTGAAGTCAATGTCTGTAACCGAACTGTAAGACATCGCCTTAAGGAAATGGGATTCACATACAGAAAAGCCAAACGAAAACCATTAACACCTAAACAGAAAAAAACAAGGTTACAGTGGGCTAAAGAAAAGCAATCATGGACTGTGGATGACTGGATGAAAGTGATATTCAATGATGAATCACGAATCTGCATTGGGCAGGGTGATGATGCTGGAACTTTTGTTTGGTTGCTGTTCCAATGAAATGTAAGAAGTTGAAAACATGCAAATTTCCACAATCATTGAAGATGCGGGGTTGCATGTCAGGTAAAGGTACGGAGGATTTGACAGTCATTACATTTTTAATAAATGCACACTTTTATATTGAGCTTTTGGACACTTTTCCTCTGCTTGATCTACAAAAACAGTTGCAACCGATTACAGTTTTCTTTCTTTTTTTATCTTTATGAAAAGTTTTTTTAAATCCAGAAGGTTGGAATGTTAAATGAAAATAGTTTGGAGGCATGTCTGTAATTATTTTTTTTTTACACAATTAAACAATTGAACATTTTTCAAGAGTGGTGATTTCATACTTTTTGTCAGGGGTTGTGTCATTTTTTTTCCATTTTCTTTCCACATTTTCCAAAAACTTGTGGCAATAAAATTAAGTCTTCAAAACAGTCACCATGCCTTCTACAAAATACCTAGGGGTGTTTAACTTCCAAAATGTAGTCATTTTGTGAGTGTTTCAACTGTCCTGGTGCTCCAGGGCCTCTCATAATGTGATAGGTAGTCAGGAAATTAGATGTGTAATTTTTGTCCCTAGAACACCTAAAGGTTTTGGGCCCCTCTACCATACATGAAAGGTGTAGCAGAATGTGTTTTGGACTGTAATTATAAGTATGCCCATGATGTGTGTTAGATATTTATTATTGACAAATTTGTAAAAAAAAAATCTGTAAAAAAAATTTGTAAAAAAAATTAAAAAATACATTTTCATTTTCTTTCCGGCATTTTCCAAAAACTTGTAGCAAAAAATTACATTATTAAATGCCTTTCAAAAAGTAACTTGGAGTGTTTTCTTTTCAAAATTGGGTCATTTTGTGGGTGTTTCAGCTGTCCTGGTGCTCCAGGACCTCCAAAACTGTGATAGGTAGTAAGGTAATTAGATGCATAATTAATGCTTCTTTAAAGCCCAAAAGTGCCTCTTGGAGATAGGCTGTTCAAAAGTCTCACACATGTGGAAACGCCATACTCAAGTGGCATAGCAGAATGTGTTTTAGGGTGTAATTCTAAGTATGCCTATGCTGAGTGTGAGAAATAACCTGTTAAAATGGCAACTTTGTGAAAAAAATAAATAAAATGCATAAATGCTGAAGTGTTTAAGTCAGTGATATAATGCAGCCACTTGTACAGTCGCAATTCCAATAGCAGAAAACAAAAAATGGTGCAAAATCATAACATAAATCCTGAAAGATGACATAATACATTTGAATATTATACCACAAACAAATGCAAAAATCCAAGAATATGTCAATATGTCCTTATAATAGTAAAAAGTCCAAAAGTGAACAGATGTGAAAAAATACAGTATCTCACAAAAGTGAGTACACCCCTCACATTTTTGTAAATATTTTATATCTTTTCACGTGACAACACTGAAGAAATTACACTTTGCTACAATGTAAAGTAGTGAGCGTACAGCTTGTATAACAGTGTAAATTTTCTGTCCTCTCAAAATAACTCAACACACAGCCATTAATGTCTAAACTGCTGGCAACAAAAGTGAGTACACCCCTAAGTGAAAATGTCCAAATTGAGCCCAAAGTGCCAATATTTTGTGTGGCCACCATTATTTTCCAGCAATGCCTTAAGCCTCTTGTGCATGGAGTTCACCAGAGCTTCACAGGCTGCCACTGGAGCCCTCTTCCACTCCTCCATGAGGACATCAAGAAGCTGGTGGATGTTAGAGACCTTGCGCTCCTCCACCTTGTGTTTGAGGATGCCTCACAGATGCTCAATAGGGTTTAGGTCTGGAGACATGCTTGGCCAGTCCATCACCTTTACCCTCAGCTTCTTTAGCAAGGCAGTGGTCATCTTGGAGGTATGTTTGTGGTCGTTTTCATGTTGGAATATTGCCCTGCGACCCAGCCTCCGAAGGGAGGGGATCATGATCTGCTTCAGTATGTCACAGTACATGTTGACATTCATGCTTCACTCAATGAACTGTAGCTTCCGGCAGCACTCATGCAGACCCAGACCATGACACTTCCACCACCATGCCTGACTTTAGGCAAGACACACTTGTCTTTGTACTCCTCACCTGGTTGCCGCCACACACACTTGACACCATCTGAACCAAATAAGTTTGTTTTGGTCTCATCAGACCACAGGACATGGTTCCAGTAATCCATGTCCTTAGTCTGCTTGTCTTCAGTAAACTGTTTGGGGGCTTTCTGTGCATCATCTTTAGAAGAGGCTTCCTTCTGGGATGACAGCCATGCAGACCAATTTGATGCAGTGTGCAGCGTATGATCTGAGCACTGACAGGCTGACCTCCTACCCCTTCAACCTCTGCAGCAATGCTGGCAGCACTCATACGTCTATTTTCCAAAGACAACCTTTCGATATGATGCTGAGCACGTGCACTCAACTTCTTTGGTCGACCATGGCGAGGCCTGTTCTGAGTGGAACCTGTCCTGTTAAACCGATGTATGGTCTTGGTCACAGTGCTGGAGCTCAGTTTCAGGGTCTTGGCAATCTTCTTAAAGCCTAGGCCATCTTTATGTAGAGCAACAATTCTCTTTTTCAGATCCTCAGAGAGTTCTTTGCCATGAGGTGCCATGTTGAACTTCCAGTGACCAGTATGAGAGAATGAGAGCGATAACACCAAATTTAACACACCTGCTCCCCATTCACACCCAAGACCTTGTAACACTAATGAGTCACATGACAATGAGGAACGGAAAATGGCTAATTGGGCCCAATGTGGACATTTTCACTTAGGAGTGTACACACTTTTGTTGCCAGCGGTTTAGACATTAATGGCTGTGTGTTGAATTATTTTGAGGGAACAGCAAATTTACAAGGTTATACAAGCTGTACACTCACTATACATTGTAGCAAAGTGTAATTTCTTCAGTCTTGTCACATGAAAAGATGTAATAAAATATTTACAAAAATGTAAGGGGTGTACTCATATTTGTGAGATACTGTATATAAAACATACTTTTTACATAATCCCAAAAATTTGAAAAATTATATATTATTATATATAATTATAAGCCTTCTACAGTCCATATACGTCACAAGTGTCCCCACATTCCAACTTCATCCATTCACCCGAAGGAAGCTGCATAACTCATGGTTCGAGACTAATTCCGCGTACACACGAGCAGACTTTTCGACGGAATAGGTCCGGCGGACCAGACTCCGTCGGACAATTCGACTGTGTGTGGGCTCCAGCGGACTTTTTTTCCCAAAAGTCCGACAGTCCTAGAAATAAAACATGTTTCAAATCTTTCCGACAGACTCAAGTCTGGTCGAAAAGTCCGCTCGTCTGTATGCTAGTCCGATGGACAAAAAACGATGCTAGGGCAGCTATTGGCTACTGGCTATGAACTTCCTTATTTTAGTCTGGTCGTACGTCATCACGTACAAAACCATTGGTTGATCGTGTGTAGGCAAGTCCATTCATTCGAAAGTCCGTCGGAAAGTCCGTCGAAATGTCCGCCGGACCTAGTCCGTCGAAAAGTCCGCCCATGTGTACGCGGCATAAGATTTTGTGCCCCCCCCATAAATAGTATTATCAAAAGTAATTTACAGTGGTGGTCAGTTAATTTTCTTTCTAGCTGGGAAGAACAATTACATCAAAAGACATTACTGGACAAGATAAGAAATGTTTCACATTTACCAAAACAATTTTATCAAAGCATTTACATTTCTTTATTAGGTTTTTAGGAGTAATTCAATCCTCCTCTATCTTGCCGTTTGCAGGGAGGGCTGTACACTACAATTGTGTGCAACCTAGAGGTTGATCGAGGCTGTTCAAAACTGAACACATTTGCAGTGGACTCTCTCCTTTTCTAGCTGAGCTCTGCCACTGGAGCTAGAGAAGGAGAGCAAAGTTAGAATGGCCCAAAGTGTTTGTTGAGGGAGGGGCGCACAAATTTAGCATCATGCAAATGGCAGGATAGAAAGGGATTGAGGGAGGTCAGCTACTTCATTTTCATTTTCTGTAATATCATGACCTTTCCCATTCAGACACCAAATGCCTACAAGTGCCTCCGTTGTGATTTAACAGACAGGTGCACAACTTTGAACTATTGCACTGATCCTGTGATTTACTGTAGGAGTATGGCCCCCCTGAACATCCACTGGGCCAATGGGATCCTGCCTAGGTTGCCTTGTAAATAATTTGGCTCTGATACATCATAACCCTTGTCAGTATTTTCCTCCCACAGCGGTGGCATCATAACCCTTGTACTGCACTTTCCTCTCACAGCAGTGTCCCTCCTATGTTTCACTACCCTTCTCCATTGAATGGTATTGGAGATTACATTATTCACCAAAGGGGTACTTGGTACTCAACACATTTAACAAAGGCGTACAAATTAAGAAAATCTGCTTTAAAGGAAGTGGGTTTTATCCATAAAATAAAAAAAAAAGATGACGGTAAACTTCAAGCAGGTATAATAGCAGTTGCCTTCACACCCCTAAGGTTATTTGCCTGTAGCACCAAGAGAATTTTGTTATGCAACTTTCTACTAGTCGAACACTCGTATGCTGCTATTGTTTCCATAGAATGAAGGGCAGCCTCACTGACCAATTTTGAAGCGTATGATGGGCGGGCTGAAAGTCTATGTTGAAGTAGAGATTTAAAAAAATGGACATCCTGGTGGCTCTCAGGAGCGCCAGCAAAAATTGAATGAGGCTTCCAGGAATCTGCAGTGCTTGCTTACAAAACCTGCCACCAGTCTAAAATGGTGCATTTAGGAGCCCAAAAAAGTTACACTAAAATTGGTGATTAAGGCAGAAAATTGCAATTTTCTGCCTTGGGCCCTATATGTTTCAGGTATAAACTTTGTTTATTGCGTTTTTTTCAAACTTTTTACAGAATACATTAAAAAGGTTGAGAAACAGTAGTGTCATTAATACTAAAGTGTACAGAACTTATAGGTAGTATATAGAAAAGCCAAGGTAGTCCAACTATATCACCTGGACACATAAGGTACTAAAGACATATGGGTATAAAAAGTTGTATATTTAACACATCAAAAAACATAAGGTCTGTAAGCTGCCAATAGCTTTAACCCTATTTGATTTTAATCCAGCCTTGACATATGTGTCGCCAATAATGTGGCCAGACTAACATCCTCTAAATTATTTGGTTAAAAATTATATTATATATATATATATAATTATAATTAATTAATTATAATTATAATAATTATATAATTATTATATATATTATATTATATTAATAATTATATAATTAATTATAATTATGTATATATATATTATTATATAATATAATTATAATAGATTATTTTGGATTCTGCTCCATGGCCTAGGGATATGTGCTTATGAGAAAATCCGTAAAACTATCCTGTGGTTAGAATAGGTAAAATACTGAATGTCCTCCCATAATTTTTTCTAAAGGAAGATGGAACTCAAAGAAAAGATGAACCCAGGGTGTAGTTTGGGCCATGAATTTAAAGCTGAACTCCAGCTTTTATTACACTTCTACTTAAGCTATGTCCCTCACGAACATGTGAGGTCCCTGGATGTGCTGTATAAACTGCATGTAGCATTTTGGATTCAGTAAGGGAGGGTTATTACAACAGTTATAACAGTTTTTTGTTTTGTTTTTTTGCTTTTTTTAAATTACCCTTCACTTCCTATCCCATAGCCAAAAGAGAAAGTGAGAGGAAATCCCTAAAGTTAGGGGATCTCTGGTTGTCACCAAGATAAACAGAACTAGCATCCCCATTGGAAAACTTTATTACTGTTCTGGGGGAGAGAGAGACAGACAGATAGGACTAAGGGCAACATTTTTCCTTAGTTTTGGATAGAGTGGTAAGGGGTTAGAACACTTGTCGGTTTCATTGCTGTCTGTGCCCCCATTAGGGAGATTCACCCTCTCTCTTTGTCCCGTTTACCATTGTCATTGAAAGGGAAAGCAAAGTAAAATCTCAAATTTTGGGTTGTCCCCAGAAAAGTAACGGAGGAGAAATCTTCCAATGGAGACACTAGTTCTGGTGCCCAAAGGATTCCCTTAATTTGCAGGGATTTCCTCTCAAATCCTGTTTGGCTATAGGACAGGAAGTGAAGGGAAATCTTCCCGATGGGACACATATGGCAAAAAATAAACTGCCCATTTTTGCGATATGGCACTACTTACTTTAAATGACAATTGCGTGGTCGTAAGACGCTGTACCCAAACAAAATTTTGGTCCTTTTTTTGCTACAAATAGAGCTTTCCTTTAGTGGTATTTGATCACCTCTGCTGTTTTTATTTTTGGGCTATAAACAAAAGAAGGCTGACAATTTTGAAAAAAAAAAAAAAACAATAGTCTTTAATTTCTGCTATAAAACACACCCAATAACAAAATGTAAAACATCTAAATTTCTTGATCAATTTAGGCCAATATGTATTCTGCTACATATTTTTGGTAACAAAAATTTCAATAAGCGTATATTCATTGGTTTGCGTGAAAGTTATAGCATCTACAAACTATGGTATATTTTTATTTATTTATTTTTGTTTTTTACTAGTAATGGCAGCAATCAGCGACTTATAGCGGGATTGTGATACTGTGGCAGACAAATTGGACACCTAACTGAGACCTTTGACACTTTTTGCAGACCATTGACACTAATACAGTGATCAGTGCTAAAAAATATGCACTGTCACTGTACTAATGACACTGGCAGGGAGGGAGTTACCATCAGGGCCGATCAAATGGTTAAATGTGTGCCTAGGTTGTGCTTACGCACTGTTGGGGAGCTGCTTTGACTAGGTGCTTTGACTTTCTGCTTTGCAGAAACACAGGATTAAAGCCTTCCCCTCTGACAGAATGACAATCTGCCTTGTTTACATAGGCAGACTGCTGTTCTGCTTGTGTTGGTGGGTCTCAGCAGACATCGAGTCCGCAGGACCCACTGATTGGCTCCCGCTGTGTCCAATCACAGCAGGAGTGAGTCACCGGCGCCGCATGCCCCAGACCTGAAAGTGTCAGTTCACATACTAGGTACGTGATCTGGCACAGAGTAGCCGCCCTGCCACAGTAAATGTATGTGGGGCGGTAGTTAAGTGGTTAATGTGTTAACCTAAAAAATGTTGAGGGTTTAATACTACTTTAAGTGTTCTTCTGGAGAGTTCCAAAATGTTTAGCTTATTGGAACTGTGGAAATCATTCCATGCAATATGTTTTACCTACACAAAATTGATACTGCCAACACATATGCACAGTTGTATTCCAAATGATGAAATTCAGGTGATCTTTGGCATGAAAAAAACATCAGATATCATTAAATGTTCTATTTACTGGCCAGTAAATAACAGTTTTATTTTAGCAAAGCCATCTCCTGAGGTAAGAATTGTGGGGTTCAGTTATAACATATTTTGCTTATCATAAAAACAAATAAGGTATGAGTTATTTATACTGCAAACCAGTTTTTAAAATACCTTGATAACTATGACCACTTTTGTTTATGGGAAAACTCAATTATGTTACAGACAAAATCCTGGAATCAGTGGTATTTCATTGGCACAACTTATTTACAGAAACTTTCAGTTTCACAAGTAGCTACCATTAAACTCTCTAAGGTACAAATGAGTGAGTTGATGGCATGCATATTTGACCAAGGGGATAAAAAACAATTCCTCTTTGCATCAACTATTTACTTTTTCAGCAACGAGAGCACTTCAGTTATTAATGGCATTTAATTAATACAGGTAATTTTAAAGTGCAAACAATTTACGCAGCGCTTTACATACTGTACAATCACATCATTTATCAGTCAATACTATCTAGCTGGCATAGTAATTTATAAGGTCATCAATTTCTTTGCAACGTGTACTCCTATCTATAGAGCTAATTTATAAAATGTGAAAGAAAGGAATATTTCTTGTCAAAAGCAATCAGTTATATTATAGCTATAGTTCTTGGAGAAGCAGTTCGTAAACCTCAAGTATAACCTGACCGGTTGCCATGGAAAGCAAACCAGTTTTTATTCCCCTGTGAATCTATATGCATCTACAGCCAACTTTGAAGGAAAACATAGCCATTATTTTATTCAAGTGAGTTCACATCTAAGCAGAAAATATTTTTTCTCAATTAGGAGAGAAGTTAGAAGATTTGGTTAAACAATAGACATCCCTACAGATATGATTGGTATGGACATCCCTACACTTAAAACGGGGTCAATTCTGGCATTTCTCACGTACATGTTAAAATCTGCAGTTTTTTTTTTTTGCTAAAAAATTACTTAGAACCCTCAAACATTATATATTTTTTGAAAGCAGAGACCTGAAGAATAAAATGTTGGTTGTTGCAATTTTTTATGTTACACGATTTTTGCACAGCAATTTTTAAAAATGCCAATTTTCTGAAATAAATACACTGTAATGATTTTTAGTGCACACAAACCAACATAATAACCAATTTTTTAGTAAAATATACAAGACGATGTTATGCCAAGTAAATAGCTACCTCACACATCACACTTTACAATTACACACACCCGTGAAGTGCAACGAACTATGGTACCCAAAAATCTCCATAGACTATGCTTTAAAAGCCTTTCCATGTGTGGTGCGATTGCTATTTACATATATATGCAGGACCTACGTATGTGTAGCATTTGGGCAAGAGTATGGACACAATATCTTGGTAGAATCGAGGTGATACTCCATGTGGCTTATACACATCTGCAATGTCCTACTAACATGTGTCACCTGACATTTATTTTAAAGCTGTACTGGCTGGTCTTATTGTATGTTTGGGTAAGTAATAAATATTAGTCATACATGGTTTTTGCATTGTAATATGCTTTTTTGTGCATTAATAATAATTGTAACCTGTATAAATTTTTTGTGAACAGTAATGGCAAAATCTATGGATATCTACGTTAAACATGAATATTGTAAATTTGTTACAGTTATAACTCAAATGTGATGAAAACAATGTATACAGGTTTATGAATTAGTTTGATGTAGACCGCATATCATGTGTACATTACCTTAAAGTTATAATAAAGCTTCAGGTTTTTTTTAATTACCCACTTGCCTACCGGCCACTTTTACCCCCTTCCTGCCAAGGCCAATTTTCAGCTTTCAGCGCTGTCTCACTTTAAATAAAAATTTTGCGGTCATGCAACACTGTACCCACATGACAGGTTTATCATTTTTTTCACAAAAATAGAGCTTTCTTTTGGCAGTATTTAATCACTACTGTTTTTTGTTTTTTGTTTTTCTAAACAAACAAAAAAGTCTGAACATTTTGAAAAAAAAACCTTTTTTTATAGTTTGTTATAAAATTTTGCAAACAGGTCATTTTTCTCCTTCACTGATATGAGCACTGATGAAGCTACATTGATGGACACTGATAGGTGGTATGGATGGGCTGCACTGAAGGGCACCGATAGGTGGCACTGATAGGAGACACTAATTGGTAGCACTGGAATTGGGACTGCACTAATAATCAGTACACTGATTATGAAGGGAGATGTCCATTTAACACAAGCCAGTTATCGGCTCATTGCTCCCCTCCTCATGCTGTCAGCGTGAGGAAACGAAAGACGATAACCGGCTTGTGTTTACATCATGTTTAGCTGTCATTAGACACAGCTCATCACATGGTAAAGGGCCACTGTGATTGGCCCTTTACCCTGATCGGTGATCAGCTGAGTCCGATCACCACGATTACGGGAGGACATCATATGACATTCTGCCGGCAAAGTAAGCTGTGATTTTACCAGTCCCATTTACATCCATGAAGAAAGGCCTACTCTGTCATATCCTAACAGCAGCAAAAACCATCATTCACAAGACTCTCTGACTCTAGCTAGAAGGATACAGGAATTGGACTATATTTTGTGTTTTAAACATTTAGTAACAGACGACAAAGACTGAGCACCTTCTTCATACATGGTCCCTATACATCATGTTGAAGTCTTCTACTGAGTTCCGGTTGCAGCAGAGGGTAGGTATGCCTTATAGCAGAAGGAAAGCCTGCCTTTTCCTATACCATTTCTTCTCTCATCCCCTATGTATGAATTTAGAATAGAATACAACAGAGTTTTATTTGCAAAAAAAAAAGAAGCTCTTTATGAGGAACCAGTCAGAGCTGTGCAACAAAAAGCTCTGGAGGCTGAAAAAATGTTGTATGGCAACATCCCCTGATTTGGAAGATCTTCTGTGAATTTACTTGGCAGATAAATAAAATTTACCAAAAAGCCCTAAAATACTGTACTCCTGCATATTTAATAAGTTGGTCATTTATATGCATAAATATTGCTACATTTTACCCTTTTTCTAAATAGATAAAAGTTGAGCTATTAGTGGTTGATATAGGGTTATCACATATTTGTATTGCAGTCATTGTTTTTTTTTTAAGCTCTGCACATTTTACCAATCTGTGCAATATTCCATTGCAAAAAGATGTTCAGCACTATCTATGGTGTGTAGACAAATACATTTAAGCTATGACTATTTTTTTTAGGGTTACCAAGCAACAGCTATACTTAGGTACTTAATTGCAAAGGCAGTTCACAATTTAGCTTTCCCATAAGAGATCTTGCTTATGCAGATTCATGCAAATCCATTTTAGGGTTGCTAAACCAGCTAAAGCTGACTAAATAAAAAAAATGTTCTTTTAACAGCAGCAAAGCATCTGCTACCATGAACACCATTCCCTCCTGGTATTTGAATCATCTAAATCAGTGCCAAAGAATCCATCAGTTAAAAACAACATGGGAGGAAAAGAAATTGAAAAGATTGTGCACAGGCTAAATTTCAGAGGGTACCAAGCAAGAAAGGAACTTGTGTTGCTTTTTGCTGGACAATGATGTTGCAGTTGCCAGAGCCTGCTTCTTCAGAAGTGTGACAGCCAGCAGACAAGCTGTGTAACTGCATCATATGACCCTTGGACGTCATAGAATGCACACTATTAATTTCTAAAAAAAATCTAATTTTCTTTATGTAGCACCCCTGGTGTACATAGTAGCTTAGGTAAATTTAGTTTGGCTCACAAGTAGCTAAAGTGAGCATGTCTGTGGGGTTCAAGCTCAGGTCAGGCTGGGGGGCTCTGCTGGGCAGGCCTCTGTTGCCTCCCCCTGGTTCTGGAAGTTTCCAGAAGGGACAGTGCAAGTACATCTATCACCCCCAGAGCCAGCAAAGGAAGAAGGCAGCCAGATGCACTATTTAGCTGGTCTTTAAGAGGGACAGTGTCATAGCTTACCTTAACCCCTTTCTCTAGGATCTATTCAAGCCAGGTGTGCTGGCATTTTGCTATTTTACTAAGGGGACATAGAGCGCCTGCATTCAGTTGGGACTTTGCTATTTTCACTAAAGTGATATAGAACTCCTGCATACAGTTGGGACTTTGCTATTTCTACTAGGGGGACATAAAGCTCCTGTAAGCAGATGGGATATTTGCTACTGGTCCATTAAGGACAGACATTATTCCAAAGGAAGTACAGTCTAGGATCAATTTTGCTGCAAGTTGTACATCCAAGTTGTTGCTGAACTCAGTTTGGGAATCCCATAACCTTATCCCCAGCCAAGTTTATATTCCCTGAAAAAAACATAAAAACAAGCCCAAGGACTGGTTATTGACTGAGAATGCCCTCATGGGAAAGAGATGTTCTCAATAGCAAATGGAAAAACACATTTTTGTCTATAACCTTTTTCAGTCATTGTTCCAGAAAATCCTTAGACTGTTTAACCTTCACCCCCCCCCCAGGAAAGCTGAGCAAATGATTACTATTTTGCCTCAGGCGGTCCCCAAAATCCCCTGACTTTTTTTTTTGCTCCGTTAGTTTGTTCTGTGGATTTTTCATATCTCCCCTTACTGGTTGCACAGTGTCCTCTAGGTCACTTATTCTTTGTTCAGTAAGGATTATTGTCTCCTTCATATTCTGATCGTCTTTCCTGACAAAAGAATAGACTTACCCCAATACCAGCAATATGCTAAGTTAGGGTAGTTTTATTGTATGGTGGTCATGGTTTGTGTTAATGAAGATGGCCCTGTGTGAAAAAAATAAAAAATAAAACGCAGTTTGTCAACATGATTAACACAGCAATTTTTGTTTTTCTCAGTGCCCGGTAACCTGGTTTTATTACCTCTTAATCCTGCCAGAAAATCCAATATTTTTCCACTTTCTGTAATAGGGTAATAAGTGAAATTACACAGCAGTGTTGTCAGTCTTGTCTTTGGGACAGAGTAGTCTCAGATAAATATGTAGCTTTAACTGGACTTTGAAAAAGAGACAAACACATTAAAGCCCAAATACAGCTAACAGTTCTTAATTAGTTGCCACCCTAGTAACACATACGTGCGGCAGCAACTGGGTGGCTGATGTTTCTGTGCCAAGTGTGCTCATTGTGCGCTCCCAGCACAGAGACTGAGCTGTTAAAGATAGCTCTTGGCTCCCACCAACAATCAGTGGCTGGTGGGACTAGCTCACAATCATGTTACCACTGTGACAAACAAATACAGTGGTCCCATGACCGGTGATTAATCCTCCCTACAGCATCAGAACCTTTTAAAAGGATGGCAGGGCAGGCAAGAAGGGGTTAAACCAATACAGCTACAGGTTTTTATTTCTTTTGGAAGAAGGGTTTAAGCCAAGTGAATAGAGGCTTGTTATAAGCAGTATAATATGTTTTTACTAAACTTCTAAATTCCACTTTTGCTGGACAGCTTGGCCTGTTACAGTAAGTGGGAAAATACCAGATCTACAGGCAGGCTCAACTAGTGCAGCATGCTACAGAGTTGAGAGGCTCAGCAGGGAGCATGAACTTTGCTGACTGCAGACCTATGGTTCTGACTCAGCAGTGGATGTCGGACCTCTGCAGAGAAACTACTGCTTTCTCACATAGATCAAGGGTGCCTCTCCACAGTATCCTGGCGGGGCATAGACTATTCTAATACGACAGTGGATGCTTTCAACAGAAAACAAAGTGTAAGACTTTGAACAACTGCTGTTTAACACACCTGGGATGTATTTAGATCCTTGAGGCTGGGTTTACAACTATGCGATTTGGATGCGATTTTCCCCGCATCCAAGTCGCATAGCAGGAGAATGTAACCGGCTCTCTATAGGGCCAGTTCACCTATCTCCAGGGCAGCTGCGGAGCACACTGCACTGTGCGTCTTTGGCTCAGTTGCAGGACCGAATTCAGGCAAAGATTCTGCACTGATTCCTCCCTGAAATGGAGAACAGGGACGCACAGTGGTGCTGTGTGATCCGCGGCCGGTTTAGGTGTGAACCGAGCCTGAAACTAAATGTTCAATTAGAAATGTATTATAAGTTGACCTGGATTCCAGTGGAAAAATCTAAGGTTCACATGTTTCCGATGCGCCTCCTCCTTCTTCGGGCAAAAACAAGGTTTTGAGCCTGTAGAAGGAGGCGGCGCCTCCGAAATGCGTTGCGGGCCGCCCCGTTCTTATCTGGTCTCTTACTATCTCTGCGAGAGCAGGTATGAGAGCTGGAGATGCTGCTGGTTATACACCTTTACATATAGCAGGTCTGAGCTTATCCCCACAGTGGTCTTTTCATCCCTTGTTATGGCTGACTGCTTGATTGGTGATCCACATCCACCCTGTGTGCAGCTTGCAAGATACTTTTATGGAAGTGTATCTGAAAAAAGTGTTACTTGCTTTTACTATCACACTGACCAAGGCGCCCTCTTTCTGCTGTTTTTGTTTGTCTGAGGGAACTCCCATTTCCTACTGAGGAGCTGCCGGTGACTGTTTGTGCAATCCTCACCTACTTGTGAATCCATCCATCCTGTGGACTTCTCCTTGATATTCCTTACTACTATGGACTATATAGACTGATTCTTAATACAGTAAAACCTTGGATTGCGAGCATAATTCGTTCCGGAAACATGCTTGTAATCCAAAGCCCTTGTATATCAAAGCGAATTTCCGCATAAGAAATAATGGAAACTCAAATGATTCGTTCCACAACCATTTATTCATAAATCCTTCAGCTTATAGTCAATATAAAAAGATTATAGCAATGTGATAGGTTGTGTAACCATAAAATGTCCATCCACAATCGGAGGCCTCCACAAGGGGATTAGAAGCAAAATCCAGCAGGAACTGCAGAGTATTAAAGAGAAGAGAGGCACCTCTAAGTGTAGTAATATGGTTACATTTAATGAAGGTACAACATTTAGCAACTCACATGGTTGATGATTAAAAGAGGCACATCTAAGTATGCAGGTATCCAGGGTAAAGCTGTCCACATAGACCGTACTCCGCACTGCCGGCTCTCACCCCTGTCAGTCTGCAATCGTGATGGGGACGACTACCCTGCAGTAGAGCAATCTAAAAGCGAGGCTTGAAGCGCTCGTGGAGCACAGTGTGAAAGGGATGACATCGGTGGCGGTGCGGAGGATGGTCTATGTGGACAGCTTTACCCCAGATGTGCCTCTTTTAATCATCAACCATGTGCGTTGCTAAATATTGTACTTTCATTAAATGCAACCATATTGCTACACTTAGAGGCTCCTCTCGTCTCTTTTATACTTAGTTGTGACATGACGCTACTTGTATATCCAGACATCGCTTGTTTATCAAGTCAAAATTTAAAAAAAAAATTTGCTTGTCTTGCAAACCACTCTCAAATCAAGTTACTCTCAAACCAAGGTTTTACTGTAATTAATTTTGGGTATATCTTGTTGTCCCCCCCCTCCCTGTTATTGATCTCTTATGATCCACCTTATAGCTGCCAGGGAGCGCTGACTCACACACTACCTGACAGTTCTGTGTGATATAGCGCTTGTTTTTTTTCACTCATGGTTAGGGTTTGGCTGAAGCCATTTATTATCAATCAACTGTGTTTACTCTTTTTAAGACATAATGGCAACAGAAACTACCCAAATGACCCTGATCAAAAGTTTAAAAACCCCAGTTCTTAATACCATGTATTGCCCCCTTTAACATTAATGACAGCTTGAAGTCTTTTGTGGTATTTGTGGATGAGGCTCCTTATCTTCTCAAATGGTAAAGCTGCCCGTTCCTCTTGGCAAAAAGCCTCCAGTTCCTGTACATTCTTGGGCTGTCTTGCATGAACTGCAAGTTTGAGATCTCCCCAGAGTGGCTCAATGATATTGAGGTCAGGAGACTGAGATGGTCACTCCAGAACCTTCACTTTATTCTGCTGAAGTCAATGACAGGTCGACTTGGCCTTGTGTTTTGGATAATTGTCATGTTGGATTGTCCAAGTACGTCCCATGTGCAGCTTCCTGGCTGATGAATGCAAATGTTCCTCCAGTATTTTTTGATAACATACTGCATTCATCTTGCAAACAATTTTGACCAAATTTCCTGTTCCTTTGTAGCTCACACATCCCCAAAACAGGACCGTTTTTAAGGCAGGGCAAAAGGGGCAGCTGCCCTGGGCCCCATCATTGTTGTGGGGCCCAAAGCAGCTGCCTCATACTTGCCAACTATCCCAGTTTAAATTCCCTTGTCCCTTCAAGTTTTAGTCCTGTGCTGTGTCCCAATATCTTAGTGTAAAGTTCTGTTGCTGCTACCCAGCTCTGCCCTATTGCCATGTACAGATGACTCACCTGCAGACCCTGTGTTTACATGTAAATAAACTGCAATAGTCATGGACCATGGCATTGACCTGTAAATAAAGGCGGCATTCATATGTATATCATGTCCCCCTGAGGTCATATCTAACATCACTTCTGCTGAATGGTGCCCACTGGGGAGGTAAATACACATGCTTGAAAGTCCTGCCTATAACTATAGTCATTAAGCCTAACATCAGTCTGTTCTGCAAAGGTAAGCAAACTGGAGGTGGAACCCTTCTTCAAAATAACATGATGCCACAGCACCATGATGCATGAGGTGCATGTGAATATGCACATCTCAGCCGATGCATGAGGGTGTCATTAACAATTAATGGCACTGCTGTGTATCTGCTAAAGGGCAGCATGTTTCTGTGGTGTCAGGAAAACGATTTTGCATGTATTCCCAACAAAAACAAAACGTCATTGAGCTTATTTTGATGCATCCATTTCATATTTATGATTCCATATGGTTTTTATTGCTCTACCACCCTGACATAATGTTATGCCTACTCTAATTGAGGGACTGTGGTGTATAATATTTACTTTCTGTGTCATGTTGGTGACTATCCTTAATATGTATGTTGATACTTTGTATTTTAAATACCAATGTGCTATTATGCGTTTATATGGGTTGATCCATGCCCTATCTTTGGTCTAATAAAGAATACAATTTTTTCATATGTATATGCTTTTGTCTGGCTCAACCCCACGCACCTCATCTAAAGTCCCCCCCTCCCCCCTTTTTTGCAAAGCAACCAGGGATGGAAGCGCAGTATTCCCCATTGCATCTCATTTAAAGTCCCAAAATATTCCCTTTTTTCTTTGATACTGATTAGGGATGGAGGTGTGTGTGGGTCAAGGGCCTTCACTTCCTTGTATCTGACCCCTAGTGGTCAAGTTACCATATACCACATTGAACACAGCTGATTTTGATGGACACACTGCTGCTGTAATTGTCTCTACTCCTTTGGGCTGAATTGGTTCAGTGTGTTCTGCAGCCGACAGGTTGGCTGGTGTTTTGTCTGCACGGGAGCTGCAATGCACGCTGCATGCCTTCCCTCTCCCCTCCTTCCCA
Source organism: Aquarana catesbeiana (assembly GCF_042186555.1). Lineage (NCBI taxonomy): Eukaryota > Metazoa > Chordata > Amphibia > Anura > Ranidae > Aquarana > Aquarana catesbeiana. Next base: position 107,501,265 of record NC_133334.1, read on the forward strand.
CACATTATGGGGATGGGGGATTGGGCAATTTCACCGTGCATCGGCGCCACACCTTCCACTCCATGCATGCGACCCCCAGTGGGCATCCCTTCACGCAGGTGTGTGCTATTTTAGCTTGGCTGACACATGGTGAGTGGGTCTGGCTGCTGCCGTGCTATCTCTCCCTTGTCATGCCAGTGTGACGCTGGATGGGACCCTGGCCGTTGGGCTCACCCTGCAGTTCCCCCTCAGTGACCTTTTCTCAGCAGTCCCACTTTGCACTCCATTTTTGGTTCATATCCCATTGGGACCTACATGGGTAAATACATAGCAAGCTTTTGATTTATTCTTAAATTCCTCTATAACAAGCATTACTAATATTTCTTTACTCCAGTTTTCATTCATTTCTCCTGACTTCAGGAATTTCATCTCCTCTTCCCTATTCTCACTATATGGACACCCTATTTTTTCATTCTGTTCACTTTGTTGACATGCTCCACGATATACTTCTATACTGTGGTGATGGGTTTACTCTATATGACATTTCTTTTCATTTATACCAATATGGTAACAAACCACTTATTTTATTGCATATTATACAGAAATCCCATCTACAGTTACATCAAGATTTTTCTATACACACTTTGTTTTGGGGGACTGCTTGTGTGCTCCTGGTCCATGCTTGGGTCCTTTCCTCAGCTCCCGTGCTGGACATAATTATCTGGCTGACCTCTGGCAGGTGGTATCGCATGGCCTAGTATCAGCTCATATGTGAGTACTTTCAGTTATGGCCGTTTATTTGTTCATCATCTTCTTTAATCCCTCTACCCCTCCAGTCTGTGGTTATATCAAACTATAATGGTGATTTTTTTATCCCCTTTTAGTACATGGATGCACTTGCTCCTGATGAGTGGATAGAAGTCCACAAAACGTCGTCGAGCTTATTTTGATGCATCCATTTCATATTTATGATTCCATATGGTTTTTATTGCTCTACCACCCTGACATAATGTTATGCCTACTCTAATTGAGGGACTGTGATGTATAATATTTACTTTCTGTGTTATGTTGGTGACTATCCTTAATATGTATGTTGATACTTTGTATTTTATATGCCAATGTGCTATTATGCGTTTATATGGGTTGATCCATGCCCTATCTTTGGTCTAATAAAGAATAAAATTTTTTACATATGTATATGGTTTTGTCTGGCTCTACCCCACGCACCTCATCTAAAGTCCCCCCTCTTTTTTGTGACACAAACAAATGTGAACGCAAGCTAAATGTCTACATTACATTGGTGGTTAGTGTAAATCTTCTCATTACATTGGGGCTTGGTGTACAATCCTTTCATTCACACTAGTGACCAGTGTGAAGGTCTCCCTTACATTGGTGGTCATTGTAAATCCATCTTTACATTGGTAGTTACTGTGACTGCCCCTATTACATTAGTGGTCAGTGTAAATCCCCATTACATTGGTGGCCAGTGCAGAAACTTCTATATTTAGAAACGTTATATTTGTGGTCAGTTTTGAATCCTCCCTTACATTGGTGGTCCAGGTAGAAGCCCCCTTTAAATTGGTGGTGAGTGTAACTCCCCCCTAACATTGGTGGCCAGTGTAGAAATCCCCCTTTATTGGCTGTTGATGTAAGTTTCCCCATTACATTGGTTGTCAGTGTCAATTCTTCATTGGTGATCAGTGTACATTTCCCTTTACATTGGTGGTAAATGCAGAATTGCCCTTACAGTGGTGGTCAGTGTAAATCCCCCTTTACATTGGTGGTCAGTGTAAATACCCCCTAACATTGTTGGTCGGTGTAGAAGTGTCACCTTACATTGGTGGTCAGTACAAATCTCCTCGACAATGGTTGTCAGTACAAATTCTCCCTTACATAGAGGTCATTGTATATTCCCCCCTATACTGGTGGTTGGTATAAATGCTCTAATTACATTGGTGTCAGTGTAGAAATCCCTCCTTTCTATTGGTGGATGGCAAAAAAAATCCCCCGTTACATGGTGGTCAATGCAAATTCCCCCTCACCTTGATGGTCAGTGTAAATCCCCCCTCACATTGGTGGTCACTTTAAATTCCCCATTACATTGGTAGAATCCCCCACTATATACTTGCCAAAGATTTCCAGGTTTGCGCTACATGATTCAGAGATTGCCACAGTGTACTGCCTCCTAACTAATCCCATCCCCCCCACTACTGTTAATGATCCCATCAACCCCCCAGCATTGTCACTGATCACACCCCCCCCCCTCCCCCAGCATTGCCCCTGATCTCAGGAGTCCTAGAATCCCTAGGAGTTTTCTGTATATTCATGGGTCCCTTCACCTCCCCGGTCCATGGTGTGCAGGCAGTGAGGAGATGGTGTGCTGTAACCTTTAGCAACCAATCAGTGAGCAGTAATGCTGTGCACTAACCTCTTGCAACCAATTGGTGAGTAGTATTGATGTACAGTAATCACTAGCAACCAATTAGTGAGTAGTAAGGATGTCCAGTAACCTCTAGCAATCAATCAGTGAGCAGTATTGATGTACAGTAATCTCTAGCAACCAATCTACAAGCAGTAGTCATGTGCTGTAACCTCTAGAAAATAAACAGTGAGCCATAATGTGTGCTGTAACCTCTAGCAAACAGTCAGTGAGCAGTAATGATACACTGTAACCTTTGGCAACCAATTGCAATTGCTGCCTGAACTGATTCAGTAAACTGATTTTGAGTCTAGCTGCAATTTATTGTATGTCTGAAAGCATGTGGAGAGTGAAATTGCATGGAAGAGGGGGCCCAAGAAAATATTTGCCCAGGGTTCAGTCAATATTAAAGATGGCCCTGCCCCAAAACTACCACCGTACCTTTCATCATAGGCCTTGTTGACTCCTCTCCAAATGTAGCATTTATGGTTATAGCCAAAAAGCTCAATTTTGGTCTCATCACTCCAAATGACTTTGTGCCAGAAGGTTTGAGGCTTGTCTCTGTGGTGTTTGGCGTATTGTAAGCGGTATTAATTGTGGCATTTGTGTAGTAATGGCTTTCTTCTGGTGACAGCCCATCTTTATTCAAGTGCCTCCTTATTGTGCATCTTGAAACAGCCATGCATCCCGAACAATTTTCCTGGCAGTTGTGGCTGAAATTTTAGTTGGTCTACCTGACTGTTGTTGCCTTATGAGTTTATGTGAAATCTCAATTAATAGCTGTAAAATATTGTAATTAGGAATATATTACATTTAGCTTGTATCTATGCAGGCCAGAACATATTAATCTTCACATATATCTCCAGACAAGTCAGTGCCCAGGCTTTTGTGTACAAACAATGGGTTTCAAACCTCATTGTGGTACACAAACTCACTTCAAAGGATCCCATGCTGGGATATGCAATGAAGGTAGGCCCACCCCGGATTCAATACTTAAACTTCCCGGGACCATTCAAGTCAATCACCGGCTCACAAGTATTAGCATGAAAGGGGGCAGGCTTAGGCAAAGTAGAGGGAAGCTAGCCAATCAGAAGTCACGCTATGCCAACCAATAAGGAATCGGCCTGTATTGATATAGACAGACTAGCTGGGAGAAAAACGCTCTCTGTTGGGGAGACCAGCCATCAGGATGGGACCTTGGTAAGAAAGGGGGAAAGGTATGTCCTTTACTTGTAACTAAATATGGTTGTAGATTAATGTTTTAAGGAATATACTCTGTATTCCTTCATGTAATTCTTTTATTTTAACCTAATCTTTTCTTCTTTGGTGTAAGACTATAGATAGATGTTTGTGTATTAGATAGATGCTTTCAACTACGGCCTAATAAATGTTATTATATTAAAGCTTTCACTCAAAGTCAATAGAACTCTTATTTAACCCACATCATATATATGAGATATTAAATCTTAAATATAATAAACGGTTAACACCGTGGTTTGGTTTCAACAGAACCCCTCATTTTCCACTTCTTGATTAGAGTTTGAACACTGCTGATTGGCATTCTCAATTCCTTGGATATCTTTTTATATCCCTGTCCTGTTTTATACAGTTCAACTACCTTTTCCCACAGATCCTTTGACAATTCGTTTGCTTTCCCCATGACTCAGAATCCAGAAACGTCAGTGCAGCACTAGATGAAAGATACAAGGGTATGTCAGGAGTCCAGAAACTCCTTGACCTTTTATACACACACACTAATTACAAGCAAACAAATCACAGGTGTGGGTGGTTACCTTTAATAGCCATTCAAACCGTTTTGTGTCATCGTGTGTGCATGTTATCAGGTCAAAATCACCAGGGTATGTAAACTTTTGATCAGGGTCATTTGGGTAGTTTCTGTTGCCATTATGATTTAAAAAGAGTAAACATAGTTGATTGATAATAAATGGCTGACAGACCCTTGCATCTTTCATCCAGTGCTGCACTGATGTTTCTGGGTTCTGAGTCGTGGGGAAAGCAAAAGAATTGTCAAAGGATCTGTGGGAAAAGGTAGTTGAACTGTAAAAACAGGAAAGGGATATAAAAATATATCCAAGAAATTGAGAATGCCAATCCGCAGTGTTCAAACTCTAATCAAGAAGTGGAAAATGAGGGGTTCTGTTGAAACCAAACCACGGTCAGGTAGACCAACTAAAATTTAGGATATCCAAGGAATTGGGAATGCCAATCAGCAAGGAATTGAGAAAGCCATTACTACGCAAATGCCACAAAGTATCCCGCATACAATACGCCAAACAGCACAGAGACAAGCCTCAAACCTTCTGGCATAAAGTCATTTGGAGTGATGAGACCAAAATTTTGCTTTTTGGCTACAACCATAAACACTACATTTGGAGAGGAGTCAACAAGGCCTATGATGAAAGGTACACCATTCCTACTGTGAAACACGGAGGTGGATCGCTGATGTTTTGGGGATGTGTGAGCTACAAAGGCACAGGAATTTGGTCAAAATTGATGGCAAGATGAATGCAGTATGTTATCAAAAAATACTGGAGGAACATTTGCATTCATCTGCCAGGAAGCTGCACATGGGATATTTGACATTCCAACATGACAATGATCCAAAACACAAGGCCAAGTCGACCTGTCATTGGCTACAGCAGAATAAAGTGAAGGCTCTGGAGTGGCCGTCTCCTGACCTCAATATCATTGAGCCACTCTGGGGAGATCTCAAACTTGCAGTTCATGCAAGACAGCCCAAGAATTTACAGAGACTGAAGGTTTTTTGCCAAGAGGAATGGGCAGCTTTACCATCTGAGAAGATCAAGAGCCTCATCCACAAATGCCACAAAAGACTTCAAGCTGTCATTGATGTTAAAGGGGGCAATACATGGTATTAAACCGATTGTAAAGGATCATTTTTTTTTTTTAACAACAAACATATCATACTTATCTCCACTGTGCAGCTCATTTTGCACAGAGTGTCCCTGAACATCCTCTTCTGGGGTTCCCCGGCGGCTCTCACGGTTCCTCCCCGCATCAGATAACCCCCAAGGAGAAGCACTCTCCCGAGGGGGTTACCTTGCGGGCGTGCTCTCGAGTCCAGCATTTACGTCCACAGACACGAAATGCCAGATTCGTCAGCGCCCCCGGCATCCACGTCATTGGATTTGGTTGACAGCAGCGGGAGCCAATGGCTGCGCTGCTATCAAGCTATCCAATCAAGAGCCGGGACCCCGTGGAGAGGGGGACAGCGTGTCCCCGCTGAGATGAAGGGGCTCAGGTAAGTAAAACGTGGGACTGAGGGGCCGGTGACTGCCAGGTGTCAAACACAAGGGTTTACAACCCCTTTAAGAACTGGGGTATGTAAACTTTTGATCAGGGTAATTTGAGTAGTTTTCTGTTGTGATTATGATTTAAAAAGAGTAAGCACAGTCGATTGATAATAAATGGCTTCAGCCAAACACTAATCTTGAGTGAAAGAAATGTTTTTGTGTTATCATATTCTCTAAAAAACGGCCAAGAAATCATAAATTGTGCCAGGGTGTGTGAACTTATGAGCACAACTGTATATATATATATATATATATATATATATATATTAGACACTGATCTCCTTCGTGCATCTCTACAATCAGTATTCATTTGCATTATTCCAGGGATATACACAGTGCTCTCCTTTGACAAATACCTTTTATTATACATCTGTGCCTTTGATTCTCGGATTTCTGCAAGCAAGAAACGTCAAGATTTAACTGACATAAAATATGGAAAAAAATAAACAAGTAAATCTAAGTAAACATCCTCTGTGTTAGAAAAAAAAAAAAGAAAAATAACTTGAGTTTTTTTCTGGCTTCAGATTTCATGCAGGATGATTGCAAATTTAAAAGGATTTTTAGAAACTGGTATTATGCAAAATTGTGCTATGTAATGAAAAAAAAAAAAAAAAACACTTAGTGTTCTGTATTAGTATTGCTCCATTGCCAGGTTCAGAGAAGAGCTTGAAAATGGAAATTGTATTTAGTATAATTGACAGCATTACCACAGGAATATTATCGAATATAATCGTTTACTACACTGTAAAAAATTGTAGACTAGATTTGATTAAAAGCTCAGGAAAAACAAAAAAAACGTTATCAACCTTTAATTGCGCTTGGAACATCCCATTAAGCGGAACAATCATTTGCAATCAAAAATAGCAAGGACTTATTTTAGAAGCAATATCAGTCTTAATTGTTTCAAACAACTTGGTTTTATTAATTAGCAATAAGGAGATATTTCAGCAGGGTTTTAAACTAAGTATAACATATTATAGATGACATGCTCCTCTATCTAGAGGACACTGGCCCGTCTCTACAGACTGCCCTCCAGTCCATTGAGGACTTCGGGAAACATTCAGGACTGCGCATAAACTGGTCTAAGTCACAAATCCTACCCCTAGACCTATCTCCACCAACAAGCTGTTCTGCTTCCCTCCCACTGCACAGGGTGTCCTCTATTCAATACATAGGAGTACAGATCACTAGAGAGCCGAGATTATGTTAACAATAACATAGAACCACTATTCACTTTCCTGAAAACCTGCACGCAATCCTGGACAAGACTCCCACTGGGGGTGACGGGGAGGATTAACCTTACTAAAATGATCCTGGTGCCAAAGTTCCTCTACATGTTCTGGCACTCTCTGGTTTTAATTCCCATTAAGATCTTCAAAATGCTCAACAGCATTCTCAACACTTTTATATGGGGACCCAACAGACATAAGCTAGCATGGAACACTCTCAAAAACCCAACCTCATCAGGAGGAGTAGCCCTCCCAGATTTTCATGCATATTATATAGCTGCCCAAATCTCCCATTTATATCATCTCCACAAAACAGATGAACTTCGATACCAAACCCTAACATGCAAGAAGCCAGGCAGTAATACCCACTCTCCCTTACAGGTAATATTCAGAGGCAAGGGAGGCAGAGGGGGTGCCAAAAGCCAGACCCTCCTACTATCCCACCACAAACATATATGGGAAATTGCACTCAAATGTATAACATACTATAGAAATGCAGAATAGCACAACACTGCATGTGACCACAGACACAGGAACAGAAAGCGATTTCTTTATTAGGGTTAGTTAACCTTCACCAAAACTACCTATGCAGATAAGGGGTATCAGTAGATAAAAACAAACTGTGTAGCTTTGACTAAAGTTGAATAATACCCTTGCTATAGGTGTAGGATATTTACATACATCCTGAAGCCTGACTGGACTACTCCCAGGACATTGCTAAGAAAGGCCTAGTAATTACTGCTCACCTCCACCATTACAAAGGTGAGCTCTCAAACGCTGAGCTCAGAGATACTGCAGACACACACAGTCTGGCTCGGGAGTGCGCCCATATGAGTGCCCCCACAGCACATGGCTTGCTATGGGGGCACTTGGAGAAATCGAGGGGAGGCCGCCAAAGAAGAGCTAAGAGACCACTCTGCGCAATACCACTGTACAGAGCAGGTAAGTATAAACCTCTATTTGTATTTTAATTAAAAAAAACGTGACTTTAACTGCTTGCCGACCAGCGCACGACGATGTATGTCGGCACAATGGCACGACTGCGCAAATGGGCATACCTGTATGTCGCCGGGAGCAGTGGTCTCTGTCATGTTGTAGTGAGCCCATCCCCCCCCAGTTAGAATGACTCCCTAGGACACACTTAACCCCTTGATCTCCCCCTAGTGTTTAACCCCTTCCCTGCCAGTGTAATTTACACAGTAATCATTTACACAGTAATCATTTTTATAGCACTGATCGCTGTATAAATGTCACTGGTCCCAAAAAAGTGTCTGATGTATCCGCCGCAATGTTGCAGTCCTGATAAAAATTGCAGATCGCCGCCATTACTAATAAAAAAAATGAATAATAAAAATGCCATAAATCTATCCCCCCATTTTGTAGACGCTATAACATTTGCGCAAACCAATCAATATACGCTTATTGCGATTTTACCAAAAATATGTAGAAGAATACATATCGGCCTAAACTGAGAAACAAATTAGTTTTTTTATATATTTTTGGGGGGATATTTATTATAGCAAAAAGTAAAAAAATATTGCTTTTTTTTCAAAATTGTTGCTCTTTTTTTGTTTATAGTGCAAAAAATAAAAACCACAGAGGTGATCAAATCCCACCAAAAGAAAGCTCTATTTCGCATGACCGCGCAACTGTCAGTTAAAGCGACGCAGTGCCGTATCGCAAAAAGTGCTCTGATCAGGAAGGGGGTAAATTCTTTCAGGGCTGAAGAGGTGAATATCACTTTAATACACTAAACAACTGGGGTACAGACCAATTGAGACCTGAGGACATAGAATATGAATAAAGTATCAATTAATAAAATTATACTTTCAGTGGATCCTTTTTTTTATTAAAAGTGATATTTTATTCCTATTGTATATCCTCAGATCTCAATTATTGCCCATACACACGATCCGAACAACGGATACAAAATACCGCTTTCGACGCGATCGTACTATAATCAGATCATTAGTACAGAGCTTTCGAGAGCCAATCACGACAGTTCATCCAATATTATTTTATCGGACATGCACAAAAATATTTCTCATAGGATTTTAATTTAATCAGTACAGTTGTCATCCGAAAATACAATAGAAATACACTACAACATATACATTTTTTATTTTTATGTTTATTTTTATGTTTTTTTTATGTTTATTTTTTACATTTTTATTTTTTTATTCTGTCGTATGAGAATTTTCTTTTTTTTTTTTTTTTTTTTCTTTCCCTTTTTTTTTGCCACTTCAGCAAACTTTTTTGGGAAACTTAACTCACCATTACAGCTCATTATTATCCCAACTCTTTGTCACATCATAGTAGCTTTATAAATGCACTATTAAAATTCATACAACAATTCTAGCCCAAAAGTATAAATCCTTAGTACCAAATCTAAAGCCTTATCTTCACCCACCCTCCCCCCTCCCTCCAATCCTCTCCCCCCCACCTCTGCGTACTCGCCCTAGATACGACTTTAGTTCTTCTAACTCTGTTATATATCTATATTCTTAATTCCTCAGCATAGCTCCAAGATCTTTTAAACTCCTTCCAACAATCCCACTTCGCTCTAAACCCTTCATTATTGTCTTCAAAGCTTGGCATGAGAATTTCCTTAACCTTAGTAAACTCTTTAGGTTCGATATACGATTAGCATGCAAAAAAAAAAAATGACGATCTGTCGTCTGATTTTCGGATCGTGTGTACGGGGCATTAGTCTGTACTCCTATTGTAAAATAAAGCATGGTTAATCTGCCTGACAGTATCAATATAAAGACATTTCTATGAGAACTGTAACACTGTTTAAGGGTGGCTTCTCACTGCCCCAGTGCGGTCCTGCTGCGCTTTGCCCAAAAACAAACCTGTGTTTTTTGTGTGGGTTAACTAAGCTTTCCCATAGACTTCTATGATGTCCCGTGGTTTTGGTGCAGTTTCAGAAAGTGCACCAAAGATGCAGGATGCAGGAGAATTATCACAACTGATACACTGGAATTGTAACAATCGCAATCTGCTATAACCATACACAAGTACATGCAAGACTGTGCATATCATAAAAAGAGTCCACTCTAAAACAATTCCTAATCTTTCAAATCAGTTTTTGGAAATAATGTGCCTAGTGCAAATGTGTTAAAACAGTTTTCAATTACTCCTCTGTGAATTGTTGCACACCCTATAAGCACTCACCATATCCAATCCTCCAATGTGCAGGCTCTCCTTTCAGTAGCAACTCAGAAAAAATAAAGAAGAGGCTCGCATAACGTAAAACCTTTTAAAGCATTATTAAAAACCAATATAAAAAGAACTCACATAGCTTTTGACAAACGTCCTATGGGACACCGTTACCTCCATGCATTAGGAATGGGGGTTATCAATATTTCCAGTTAGATGCACGGACATCATAGACTACTCCCACTCAACATGTTTTGTCCAAAAAACGAGCCTTAAAGGCTAAGCTTACCTTTTGTAAAAAAAAAAATAATAATAATAATAATAAATTCACATCTTTTTGCAGGTAAAAAATGTGCTTTTATTATTTTCTTACTCTGCAGCCTGTAATGCATTGCACCCACAATCAGCAGATCGCAGGTACAATGCATGGATCTTGCAGACTCTCATACCTCTGATACAGGCCGGAAGTTAGTGATTGGCAGAAAGAATCAATGGACTAGGAGAGCACTTCCCAGCTCCCTCTCAGCTCATTGAGATCTACAAGCCATCGGCCACGAAACTCTGTGAATGAAGGATGCAGCCGCGTGGGCAGAGCACCACACGACCACAGTGTTTTTAAATTCTGACAGTGGGTGCTGCGAGAGGATCCCCTACCTGCTGTCACAGGGAGGAAGGAAGAGGGAGGAGACTAGGCAGGAGTTAGAACATGTTACATGTTCCACCCTTAGGCTCGGTTCACACTACCGCGACTTGGGATCCGACTTGTAAGCCCTCAAGTCGCCCCAAGTCGCCCCAGAAAGAGATTCACATTACAGTGCATGGGAGCGTCTTAATAGACACTACTGAAGTCGCTCCAACTTCAGAGCGTACTCCCTGTACTACTTGGATCCGACTTTGATCCGACTTCAGCCTATTGACTATCATTGAAGTCGGATCGCCGTCTCGCATGATCCGACTTCGGCATGCGACTTGTGCTCAAATGATCTTGAGGGGAACTCCGCGCCAAATTTTAAATAAAAATCCGGCATGGGTTCCCCCTCCAGGGGCATACCAGGCCCTTGGGTCTGGTATGGACCTTGAGGAGAACCCCCTACGCCGAAAAAACGGCGTGGGGGGTCCCCCCCAATCCATACCAGACCCTTATCCGAGCACGCAGCCCGGCAGGACAGGAATGGGGGTGGGGACGAGCGAGCGCCCCCCCCCCCCCCTCCTGAACCGTACCAGGCCGCATGCCCTCAACATGGGGGGTTTGGTGCCTTGGGGGAGGGGGGCGCGCTGCGGCCCCCCCACCCCAAAGCACCTTGTCCCCATGTTGATGAGGACAAGGGCCTCTTCCCGACAACCCTGGCCGTTGGTTGTCGGGGTCTGCGGGCGGGGGGCTTATCGGAATCTGGGAGCCTCCTTTAATAAGGGGGCCCCCAGATCCCGGCCCCCCACCCTATGTGAATAGGTATGGGGTACATGGTACCCCTACCCATTCACCTAGGGAAAAAAGCGTCAATAAAAAACACAGTACACAGGTATTTAAAATAATTTATTAGGCAGCTCCGGGATCTTCTTCCGACTCCGGGGGTCTCTCCGGGGTCTTCTCCCGGTGTCCGCATCTTCTGCCGGCTCCACCGCTATCTTCTGGCGCTCTTTTGCCAGCGGTGGTCCGGACCTCTGGATCATCTTCTTCCCTCTTCTCTTCCAGAGATGTTGACAAGACGCTCTCCCCAGCCAGAATGGTTTCTGTGCGCTCTGCAAGGGACTTATATAGGCGGTGACCCCGCCCCCTTATGCCGTCACAGTCCCTGGGCATGCTGGGTCTGTGACGTTTTAGGAGGCGTGGTCACCGGGTGATGACCACGCCCCCTTATGACGGCACAGCCCCAGCATGCCCTGGGACAGTGACCTCATAAGGGGGCGGGGTCACCGCCTATATAAGTCCGTTGCGGAGCGTTCAGAGACCATTCCAGCTGGAGAGAGCGTCGTGTCAACATCTCTGGAAGAAAAGAAGAAGGCAGAAGTCCGGACCACCGCTAGCAATTGAGCTGCAGAAGATAGCGGAGGAGCCGGCAGAAGATGCGGACACCGGGAGGAGACGGCGGAGAGACCCCCGAAGTCGGAAGAGGACCCCCGAAGTCGGAAGAAGATCCCGGAGCTGCCTAATAAATTATTTAAAAAAACCTGTGTACTGTTTGTTTTATTGACGCTTTTTTTCCCCTAGGTGAATGGGTAGGGGTACCATGTACCCCATACTCATTCACATAGGGTGGGGGGCCGGGATCTGGGGGCCCCCTTATTAAAGGGGGCTCCCAGATTCCGATAAGCCCCCCGCCCGCAGACCCCGACAACCAACGGCCAGGGTTGTCGGGAAGAGGCCCTTGTCCTCATCAACATGGGGACAAGGTGCTTTGGGGTGGGGGGGGCCGCAGCGCGCCCCCCTCCCCCAAGGCACCAACCCCCCCATGTTGAGGGCATGCGGCCTGGTACGGCTCAGGAGGGGGGGGGCGCTCGCTCGTCCCCACCCCCATTCCTGTCCGGCCGGGCTGCGTGCTCGGATAAGGGTCTGGTATGGATTGGGGGGACCCCCCACGCCGTCCTTTCGGCGTAGGGGGGTTCCCCTCAAGATCCATACCGGACCCAAGGGCCTGGTATGCCCCTGGGGGGGGAACCCATGCCGGATTTTTATTTAAAATTTGGCGCGGAGTTCCCCCTAAAGATTCATACCAAACACAGTGGCGGGGATCCAAGTCGGATCCCCGTTCATTGAAAGTCGGATCCACAAGTCGTGTTGAAGTCGGGTTAAAGTCGCGTTGCAAAGTCGCGTTGAAGTCGTGTTGCCCCTGTGTGAATCGAGCCTTAATACGGGTGGAACATGTAACATGTTCCAAAGGTGAACTTATCTTTTAAAAAGTTGCTTTTTGACAAAATTATATGGTTATAGTAGATTATGACTGTTACAATTGACAAATGATGGCATACAAAAATCCATAGGTGACACTTTAAAATCCTTTTTAGCTCATAAGAGTTAATACTGCTTGATGGCCCTAGAATTATTGCTTTCACAGCATTCACTGTGATACCTAATATGTGCTGAGCAATTGTTTTTTATTTCATTTAACTTTAGTTTGTGAAACTTTTTTCCTTCCTTTTTTAACGTAACTTTTTTGCTATCACAAAGGGGTTAATAATGATAAAGCTGATGGCACCACAGTGAAGTAAACCAGGTTCATTGAAATGCATTCATATTTGTTTTCATATGCATTTGTACTGCATTTAAAACGTGTTTGACTGTATCTAGTGTAAACAAGCCTGGCCGGTAATATTTCCGAGAATCTTCAAGGATAACCACTTGGGAGATGATTCGCTCCGCCTTCAACACAAACCAAAAAGCAATTTAGAAAAAAACCCCTACCACCCTCATCCTTAGTTTTCATAAAAGAAAGAACTGTCATCAACGTGCACAAGGGGAAGCCTACATACCCAAAACCAAACATACAACCATCACCTCAAAAGATAGAAACCCATAATGCTGCCATAAAACTTGTACAGTGAGCTTTCATTTTAGTAGGTGGTTGATGTCCTGTGCTAATGTATGCAGAAACAATAGCTTCGCAACATTTTTGGCAATAGTACTTTTGGAGGCAATGAGACGTTTTCTCAGGCGACTAAACAGAATTAGAAAGTAGCTAGATCTTCCTAAAGACCTGTTATAAACATCCTTCCATTACAGACACAGCTGTTGGGGGGGCCTCTCCACAAAAAAACACTGACCCATCATCTCCCTCCTTCCTGCTGTTTGCCGGACATGCCCCTAGCAGCCAATCTGGGCCATTCAAACTGCAAGAGTGTGCAGTGCCCTCTTTTCACTCCAGCTGTGCTCTGTAGCATTTGCTCTAAACTCTTCAAACTGTGTGTGCGTCTGGCTGAACTGCTGCTCTACTTTGTAACTCAAAAAGATTACAGACTGGGATGTGTTTAGATTTGATTTGCCTAAAATGAACCTGTAACCTAACCCCAGAAATTTCTGAAAAACCCTGTGGAGGTCCAAGGTCAAATTCTCCCTGTCCAGAGAGAAGATTATAAAAACAGCAAGAAATAGTTAATATTTTCTGAAGACAAAAAAGGCCATAACTTCTGCCCGAATGTTTGTAAAGGTAAGGGGATATGCCGAGAGACCTAAAGCAAAGTCTTCCTTGGTTTGAATGGCAAACCTTGGTCTAGATGAATAGGAACATGAAAGGAGCCATGCTGCAGGGTCATAGATACCATCAAAGCCCAATGGAAAAGCAGATTCCTCACAAAATAAATGTTTTTCTATTCAGAAGCTCTTGTAAAGAAGAAACTTTTTAAGTCTCCTAAGGAGGTATTAAACCCAACAACAAAAATATAATAAATTACAGCTTACCAATTCTTAGATGTGAAAGCTGCAATATATTCCATTTTTGTTTTTGAGTTTAAAGGGGTTGTAAACCCTCATGGTTTTCACTCTATGCATTAAGGTGAAAAAACCTTCCGTGGAGCTGCAGCTCCCCCCCCCCCCCCCCCAGCACCTGTTTTACTTGCCTGACCCCGATCTTTCTCCGGCCGGGAATGAGCACACCAGCTCTACCTGGTGTTTCGTGTCCTGATTGGATAGATTGATAGCACCACAGTCACTGCTGTCAATCAAATCCATTGATGCGGTGCTGGGGGCAGGGCCATGTCCTGCATTCTGTTTGAATGGACACAGATGCAGGATTTGGGAGTGTCCACTGAGGAGAGCAACGTAGACACTCAATGCGAGGAGGAGCCACCGGCGCCGCTGAGGGACCCCAGAAGAGGAGGACCAGGGCCACTCTGTGCAAAACGAACTGCACAGTGGAGGTAAGTGTCAGGGCTGGCTCAGCCCTTCCTTCTCTGAGCTGGCCGCTCAGCTGTCGGCTAATTGCCAGCTCTCATCTTTCCACAGTTAACCAGCTGTTGTGTATCTGCCCATCAGTCCCGCCTACTTAAAGATCTCCAGCTCACTTCATTCCTGCCTTCGCCTTGGTCACATCACAAGAAACCATCTCCTGCGTTCCTGTTTAAAGACTGGCTTTGCTGACATCCCTTCTGGCTCCTTATCCTGCTTGCTGTTCCTCTACTTGGATCCCTGACTTCTGGCCTGGCTGATTACCCGATCTGGTTACTGAACTCTGGCTTGGCTGACTACCCGATCCGGTTACTGGACTCTGGCTATGTTTTGACTACGCTTACTCATTTCCTTTTTTATTTTTATTAATAAACAAGTATGATTTTACTGTACTCCTGTCTCGGTCTGGTTCATGGTTTCTGACAGTGAGTATGACATGTTTGTTTTTGTTTTGTTTTTTTAAACAAGGGTTTACAACCCCTTTAATATCGCTTTAAGGTTTATAATCATGCTGTGCTTCCCTGAAAGTTTTTGAATAATAAATAAATGGGAGTGAAATCTGACAAACAGCTGTTTTTCTAGGATGCAAATAATGACTTGCTCCTCCTTCAGGTGGGAAATAAGGTATAGTTAGTGTTAGGTTAGTGCTTCCACCTTCCTTTGGTTCTTCAGTGATAATAAAAAATATTGGGATGGGGAACCTGCGAACTCTAAACAGCAACCCTCTCTTATGCTTTCACAAACAAAAGGCAGTCTTTTTCACACTGATTGGCAAATAGAGAGAGCCTTCCCCCCACCCTGGAATCGCCTGCTCTCTTTTGGGGGATCACCAGAAGTGAGCAAAACACACCCTTCTTTTTCAACGGAATGGGACAAAACAGCCTTTAGGCCTGTACCAAAAAGTACATTTCCTTCAAGGGGAATACCACAGAGTGTTTTAGGAAGTTAAAGACCCCATCCCAGGCCTTAAACCATCTTGCTCTTCTAGCAGAGTTAATAAGGGTCATTTGCTCCAGCTGCAGCATTGGCTAGAAAAGACAGTGATGGCAAGGATTCCTGGATCTGGTTAGGTGGTGTGCCTGAGTAGAGAAGATGGTCGAGTCTCTTTGCCCACACATCCATGTTCCTCACCACACGGCGGGCCAAAGGAGGGCCTAGAGAAAAAGCAGAAGCAATCCTGGCCAGCCTATAGCAGATTGGCGGCTAGGTGGGCCTTTCGTCCTTCTGAGTGGACGCCATATGATGTCCTCCCAGAAGGTGCCGCGCAGCAATCTGACTGATCACTACACTGGTCCGCTGCCAGTATCATGTGATCAGTATAACCAATCACAGCAGATCATATGACCATTGTAAACAATGGATGGCTTCCTTTCATGTGATCCATTTTATAAAATTGTGTTGCTAGCTGTGATTGGTCACAGTGATCAGATGGTACAGACAGGGCCAATCACAGCCAATCTGTATCATGTGATTATCTTTAGCCAATCACAGCTAATCACAACAAAAGACACTGAATAAATCAGTTTTAGAGCCGTTTCACACTAATCCAACATGCGCACTGACTTGTGTCGGTCCAACTTTGAAAATGCTTCCTGCGCTACTTTTGTCTGACTTGGGCACGGTTTCAGCCCATTGATTTGAAGGGAAGTCAGGATCATCATCTTAACTGATCTGACTTGTGGCATGTGACTTGTGCTCTGAGGATCTGGAGGGGGAACACCATGCCAAAATTTAAAAAAAGAACAGAGTAGGGTCCCCCCCTACATCCATACCAGGCCCTTTGAGTCCCCCACCACAAACCACCTTGTCCCAGGTTGATGGGGAAAAGGGCCTCTTCCCGACAATCCTGGGCGGTGGCTGTGGGGATCTGCGGGCAGGGGGCTTATCGGAATCTGGAAGCCCCCTTTAACCAGGGGGCCCCAGATCCCCCCCATGTAAATGAGTATTGTGTAGTGTAGTGTTACAAAAAACAAGAGACGGTTTTCGAAAAGTCCTTTTTTTAAAAATGAAGAATGTTCACCTTCGTAGCTCCGTGTCTACTTCCTCTGGTTTTTGCACTCCTGTTTTTCTCCCGGTTCTTTTCCATCTGCTGATGACTTCTTCCTCCGCCGACCCGGTCCTCCTCCAACACTGGCTCCTGCTGTATTGTCAGGTCCAGTGTCTGCAAGTTCTCATATAGCCATGGGACCGGACCTGACACAACAGCAGGAGCCAGCATCAGAGGAGGACCGGGTCGGCAGAGGAAGAAGTCATTAGAGGAGGGAGAAGAACCGGGGGAAGAAGCGGAGGGAGAAGAACTGGGAGAAGAAGCGGAGGGAGAAGACCAGAGGAAGAAGACACAGGGCTACGACAGGGGACATTCTTCATTTTTAATAAAGGAATTTTCAAAAACCGCCTATTATTTTTTTGTAACACTACACTTCTTTTTTTTGGTGAATGGGTAGGGGTACAAATACTCATTCACATGGGGGGTGGGATCTGGGGGCTCCCTTGTTAAAGGGGGCTTCCAGATTCTGATAAGCCCCATGGGCGCCCACCCTCACAACCACAGCCAAGAGTCGTCAGGAAGAGGCCCCTGTCCTCATCAACATGGGGACAAGGTGCTTTGGGGTGGGGGGGGGGTGCAGACCTGACTTCCCTAGAGTAGTACAGTGTTACTATGGTAACACTGTATTGCTCTGGTCACAGTGTGTTAAAAAAATCAACAACTAAAACAAACTAAAAATTTTGATAAAAAAATGACAACTTCAAAAAACTCACCATGCCTCTTACAAAATACCTTGGACTGTCTACTTTCCAAAAAGGGGTCATTTGTGCTGTCCTGGCATTTTTGGGCCTCAAGAAATGAGGTCAGTACATCAGGATTCATAAATTTTAAGATATATAGTATCTCACAAAAGTGAGTACACCCCTTACATTTTTGCAAATATTTTATTATATCTTTTTATGTGACAACACTGAACAAATTACACTTTGCTACAAGGTAAAGTAGCGAGTGTACAGCTTGTATAACAGTGTAAATTTGCTGTCCCCTCAATATAACTCAACACACAGCCATTAATGTCTAAACCGCTGGCAACAAAAGTGAGTACACCCCTAAGTGAAAATGTCCAAATTGGGCCGAAGTGCCAATATTTTGTGTGGCCACGAATATTTTTCAGCACTGCCTTAACCCTCTTGGGCATGGAGTTCACCAGAGCTTCACAGGTTGCCACTGGAGTCCTCTTCCACTCCTCCATGAAGATATCACGGAGCTGGTGGATGTTAGAGACCTTGCACTCCTCCCCTTTCCAATTGAGGATGTCCCATAGATGCTCAATAGGGTTTAGGGCTAGAGAAATGCTTGGCCAGTCCATCACTTTTACCCTCAGCTTCTTTAGCAAGGCATCGGTCGTCTTGGAGGTGTGTTTGGGGTCGTTATGTTGGAATACTGCCCTGCGACCGAGTCTCCGAAGGGAGGGGATCATGCTCTGCTTCAGTATGTCACAGTACATGTTGGCATTCATGGTTCCCTCAATGAACTGTAGCTCCCCAGTGCCGGCAGCACTCATGCAGCCCCAGACTATGAAACTCCCACCACCATGCTTGACTGTAGGCAAGACACACTTGTCTTTGTACTCCTCACCTGGTTGGAGTCTAGTTGTTTCTCTGGAAGCCCAGATCCTGGTTGGTTGGATTTTTTACTTTTTGCATTAATAAATATCCCCCAATTAAAAAAAAGAAAAATAATTTCTTCATTAGTTTAGGTTGATATATATTCTTCTACATATTTTTGGTAAAAAAACTAATAAGCGTATTGATTGGTTTGTGCAAAAGATATAGCATCTACAAACTATGGGAAAGATTTATGGCATTTTTATTTATTTTATTTTTTTTACTAGTAATGGCGGTGATCTGCGATTTTTAGCAGTACTGCGACGGACAGATCAAACACTTTTGACACTTTTTTGGGACCATTGACATTTATACAGCGATCAGTGCTATAAAAATGCACTGATTACTGTGTAAATGTCACTGGCAGGGAAGGGGTTAACACTAGAGGGCGATCAAGGGGTTAACTGTGTGTTCCCTCAGCATGTTTTAACTGTGTGGGGATGGGAGTGACTAGGAGAGGAGACATATCATTTTTCCTACCTAATAGGAACAAACGATATGTTTCCTCTTCCCTGACAGCACAGGGATTTGTGTTTACACACACAAATCCCTGTGCTGGCGCTCATGCATGGCCAGCGGCCATGCGCATTGGTTCCCCTGCTGTGCAGCGGTGCGCGTGCACCCTCTGGTGGCCGAAAAAGGGAAGGACATACCCATATGGGATTTCAGGGGGAGCCATTCTGCTGCAGTATATCTGAGTGAGCCGGTCAGGAAATGGTTAACTTACCTTAAATGTGTATGTTTGCATAGCACAGTATAATATTACCACACATGATATGTTTGTATTTTTTATAACTTTTTGTTAAACTATAACTAAAGGCAAAACTTTTTTTTTCAGTTTTGAATAGAGTGCAGAGGGATTAGAATGCTTGTCAGATTTTACTGTCTGTCTGTGCCCATATTAAGGAGATTCACCCTCTCTATTTGTCCTGTTTAAAATGTTTATTGAAAATTAAAGTAAAAGAAAACCCCAAATTTTGTGTTGTCCCCAGAAAAGTAATAGAAAAGAAATCTTCTAACGGGGATACTTGTTAAGGTGACCTGGGTCCCCAAGGAATTCTCTTAATTTTCAGGCATTTCCCCTCACTTCCTGTTTGGCTATGGGACACAGACGGGCAAAAAGATCTGACAGGGGTTATAAACCTCACTTGCTCTATCCAAAATGAAAAAAAAAATAAAGTTTTACTTTAAAGCCTTTTATGCTAATTTCTGAGGAAAATGTACCGATGTATTGCAGTGATCTTTCCAAAACTAAAACTAAGACAAAAAAAAAAGGAAAAAACAGAAACCATAGTTACATAGTTATTGAGGTGAAAAAAAAACATCCATTGATTTCAACAAAATGAAAAAAATGGCTTGTATCCTCAGAAACCTATGACCCTGATTATTTTCTTGGCCAACATTCTATGATCTTATATCTTATAACTAATAGTACTAACCTATAACTAACATCACACTTAAGTTTGGTCAAATAAAGCTTTTTAGTAACCTCACACTAGCAGATCATGCTTTCCTCCTCGTTGCTCCATTGATGTGCCTCCATTATGACTCAATATATATGAAAGAAAAAGAGCTCCAAATAGTGCTTATATCATTTTAAAACAATATTCAATTTATTAAAAAATGTGCATAGAACTCACATTTAAAAGGTGATCCAGTGCACCAACTGTATACAGCATATATCATATAAAACCACGATGCTGCAGCTCTTTGTGCCTCTCCATGAAGGATGCAAAAGCATCTTGTCAAACCAATCTGCCCCTCCCCTACGCGTTACATCACAGGGTCTCGTGATTCATCAGGGGGATCTTTTTTCTTTCATATATATCGAGTCATAATGGAGGCACATCAATAGAGCAACGAGGAGAAAGCATGATCTATTAATCCGGGGTGACTAAAAAGTTTTATTTGACCAAACTTAAGTGTGAGGTCACACTCTGTGAGGTAAGCACATTTTTTATGGGGGAGTACTGAGGTGAATAGGTACAAAGCACAGATTTTTGAGAATTTGTGAAGATTCAACAAGTTACAACTATTTTCTGACTTTTTCTGACATTTTAATTAATTAAATACTGGATTGCACTCAAGCACGGGATTTATACTACTACAAGAAAAAATACACATTAATGTATCATACATAGTTACATAGTTACATAATAGGTGAGGTTGAAAAAAGACACAAGTCCATCTATGTGTGTGATTTTATGTCAGTATTACATTGTATATGCCTGTATGATGTGGTCGTTCAGGTGATTATCTAATAGTTTTTTGAAATTATCGATGGTCCCCTCTGAAACCACTGCCTGTGGAAGAGAATTCCACATCCTAACCGCTCTTACAGTAAAGAACCCTCTATGCAGGTTAAGGTTAAACCTCTTTTCTTATAATTTTAGTGAATGGCAGCGTGTCTTATTAAATTCCCTTTTGCAGGAAAGTTTTATCCCTATTGTGGTGTGACCAGTATGCTATTTGTGCATTGAAATCATATCCCCTCTCAAGCATCTCCTCTCCAGAGAGAACAAGTTCAGTGCTCATAACCTTTCCTCATAACTAAGGTCCTCCAGTCCCTTTATCAGTTTTATTGCCCTTCTCTGGACACTCTCCAGTTTCAGCACATCCTTCCTGAGGACTGGTGCGCAGAACTGGACAGCCTACTCCAGGTGCGGCCAGACCAGAGTCTTGTAGAGTGGGATTATCGTTTTATATCTGGACTTAATCCCCTTTTTAATGCATGCCAATATTCTGTTTGCTTTGCTCGCAGCAGCTTGGCATTGCATGCCATTGCTGAGCCTATCATCTACTAGGATCCCCAGGTCCTTTTCCATCCTAGATTCCCCCAGAGGTTCTCCCCTAGAGAGCAGATATTGATCATATTATTGTATATTCACATGTTATTATGTTGGCACTCATATTTACACAAGAGAATTGACACAGTGGCTGAATATATATATTATCACTAGCGCAGCATTATTTGTTTTGATGCCTTCAATGTCTGCCTTCTGTCACAAAAATATGTGACCAATTGCCTCAGAGAGTGTAAAAAAGAAGGCGTGGCTTTGTAGCCATTGTTAAAAGTAGGCTTGGCCAGTAGGGTGTCCCTGGATTTTATTTTCAAAATCTGGTAACCTTAGGATATATGAAAATTATACTTCCATCTCCAAAAGCCCCTTGTGTCTTTTGCAGTGACCATAAGGTTAACAACTTTCCATTGAATTTAATACATTGGCCATAGAGTTTATGGGACGTTGTTGGATCAGGAAATGCAATTTGTATTCAGTGAAAGGTTTTCTTTACAGATCCATAGTTCAGTTCTCAAACATAATGAAAGATTTACTAAGGCCAATGCTTTATTTACCATTTCTTTTTTCTGACAGTTGCACTTTAAACAGGAAACCGGTCAGATCAGTTCTAAAGTCTAATTTACCAAATATACAGTATATATACAAAGTACACTCAAACTATTACCTGCAATTTACCCATGATTTTGTAAGTGTTGTTGAATCACATATCATATAAAACTATGTGCAAGATCGTCACTGCTTTCTCTTTACTCATGTTTTTTTCTGCATATTGTTCAAAAGCTAATGTCTCTGACATCAAACTATGATCCAAACTATGAAAATGATGGCAGGAAATGCTACGGTTTTGGACCATAGGATCACACAGAATCTGGTGCAGCTGTGCATATTAACCAGTCAGCTTGTAGGTTGTATTGTTGAAGCCTAATTGAACAAGCTGAAGTTAAAAGCCGATTGGTTACTATGCACAGCTGCATCAGATTCTGAGTACACCAGTTTTAGTAAATCTCCCTAATGGTGTCACCTGTTATACATGTGACCTTCAGGTACCCTAAATTGATTCAGATGTGGTGTCACCTGTTGTATGTGTGGTTTTAAAGGTACCCTACATTTCATATGTAAATTCAGGACAGCCACAGTAATGTAAAATGGAACCACTGCAGCAAACTTTATCTCTCCTATCTTTCAATGAAAAAATATGTTTTGACTTCTGTGAGAAAAAAACTGCACTTCTGATGTCTAATGAATATTAATATTTTGGTTTTGTCTGGAAACCTGTCACGTGACAACCCAAACCATCTTAAAATATATACTTTTATCTTCCACTTTGCGCATAACTGTTTATAAATGCTGTCAATCCATATCCTTTGAACACCTTACTTTTATCAACACAGCTTTGTAATACCATAAGACCCCAGTATGACTTGTTCATTTTCCAAACGTTGGCTATACTGTATGACACAGGTGAAGGAAATTGAAGGAAATAAATTGTTATGGGTGCAAAATTAACAGAAGTTTAAAAACAAGAAACACTGTTGCGTTCTGGTAAAGTAAATAAAAATAGTATACGGTATGTCTCATGAGGCTGCAGACACACTATAGCATTCATATTACATCATTTTGTGTGTGTTTACAAAAAAGGGTAAAAAACATGTGTTACACTTGTAGCGCCATTCATTCTTACTGGTACTCTAGACACTGCAAACAGGCGTGCATTTTTTTTGTGTGAAAAAAGGGCAACAAATTCAGCAAAATGCATAGTTTAAAACTTGCGGAAGCTTAAAAAAGGTGCATGAGCTTCTTTACCACAGTTGCATTTAGAGCAGCCCATTGAAATTAATAGGCTGCCCAATGCATGCAGAGCAAAAATGCACAAAAACATGCATGCGCGCGATGCCTTGCATCGCATGTCATAGTGTGAATGGCTGAAACCCTAACAATAAATTTCTCCTATTTGCTCTTTTTTGGTCTAGCTAGTAGTAGCTAGTCAATGAGCGTCAGGAAGATACCCCAGCATTTAAATTTACACAGGTAGCACAGATACCTTCATCAAATCACCATGGAATATGGAATATTGTCCAAAAATAGGATGGAAGTTGTAAAAATTGTGGAACCTTGAGTTACATAATCCAATCCTAGGTGTCAGGAAGACAACATTGGTGTTAAATACTTGTTTTACATAGCTAATGGTGTCAAACACCAAAGTGGATGGCTTATTTTATCTTCCTTTTCCTTGAAGGGATTGTAAACCCTTGCAGTTTTTCATAGAATGCATTGAGGTGAAAAATCTCTTGTAGTGCACCAGCCCCCCAGAACCCCCTTTACTTACCTGAGCCTGATCGTTCCTGCGCCAGGGACGAGCACACCCTCTCCAGCCGGTGTCTCGGGTCCTGATTGCATAGATTGATAGCAGCACAGCCAATGATGCGGGAGCTGGGGGCGGAGCCGAGTCCTGCTGTCTGTGTCAATGAACGCAGCAGCAGGACATGGGAACGTACCCACACATGTACCCCGAGAGCGCTTCTCCAACAGAGCACTTGAGAAGAGGAGTAGCCAGGAGCGCTACTGAGGGGGAAGGGGAGGATCGGGGCCACTCTGTGCAAAACCAACTGCACAGAGGAGGTAAATATGACATGTTTGTTTGTTTTTTTAACCACTTATGGACCGATCGCCGTCGTTATACGTCAGCTGTTTGAAGAGAAATATCGTTGTTATGGCAGCAGCTAGCTGCCATAGCCCCAGTATCCTCTTCTTCAGCGGGCGGTCTGGAATCAGATAAAAATGGTGTCTGCAGCAGATTCGCCGCAAGATCACTTTGATCGGCGGCGGGAGCGGGCCCCCCTCCCGCCGCGCTCCGGTGCCCTCCGCCACTTACCGGGGCCGTCGGTAGCGGCAGAAGCGATCTGATCCTGTGTCCTCTGTGGTATCGAGCTGAGTGGGAGGAAGATGGCTCCCATCTGGCTCCATACCAATGCACCAATGCAGGGAGGAAGCAACGTTAAAATGTCACTTCCGCCCATAGCTCTTAAAGCAACATTTTTTATTTAAATATAAAGGTCTTTTTGACCCCAGAGCTCATATTTTAGAGATCCTGTCATGCTTTTTTTCTATTACAAGGGATGTTTACATTCCTTGTAATAGGAATGAATGTGACACAATTTATTTTTTTTAAAAAAGAACCGTGAAAAAATAAAAGGTAAAATAAATAAGAAAAAAAAATGTTTTAACGCGCCCGGTCCCGCCGAGCTCACGTGCAGAAGCAAACTCATACGTGAGCAGCGCCTGCATATGAAAATGATGTTCAAACCACACATGTGAGGTATCACCGCATTCGTTAGAGCGAGAGCAATCATTCCAGCCCTAGACCTCCTCTGTAACTCAAAACATGCAACCTGTAGAATTTTTTAAACGTCGCATATGGAGATTTTTAAGAGTAAAAGTTTGTCGCCATTCCACAAGTGGGCACAATTTTGAAGCATTACATGTTTGGTATTATATTAACAAAAAATTGGGCTAACTTTACTGTTGTCTTATTATTTAATTCAAACAAGTGTATTTTTTCCAAAAAAAGTGTGCTTGTAAGGCCTCTGTGCAAATACGGTGTGACAGAAAGTATTGCAACCACTGTCATTTTATTCTCTAGGGTATTAGAAACAATATATATATAATGTTTGGGGGTTCTAAGTAATTTTCTAGCAAAAAAGAAATGATTTTATCTTGTAAACAACCAGTTTAAAAAATAGACCCGGTCTTAAAGTGATAGAATATAATAAAATATAATAAATAATATAATATTAATAATAAATAGAAATAGAAAACAAAGCTTTGGATATCCTTTAAGGTCTAGGAAATCTGCTGAGTAGAAACGAGCCTGTAAATTTCGCCCTCTTATATTGGGTTAGGTTCATTCTAGCTTATTTGACACACGCCAACCAACAGACATCCTTCCACCCCCATTATCTCAGCAACAGACGTTATTACCCGGTTGACCAACACGCATGCCTGACCCCACCACCTCCACTGATTAATATCCCTCCTTAATTGCCTGATACCCACCCCCTGCTGACAGACATCCCCATCCCCACACACCCAGCCTCCTGTTGATAGACATGTCCTCTCTGTCCCTGCAGTAATCACTTGGTAGCCACCACTACACAATCCCTGGACATCCTGGTGCAACCCATTTACATTCCTCTTCCTGTCTTAGTGGACCTTACTTTGTGCACTGGTCCAAATCATTTGGGGGAGGAGGGTTTATGGTGTGGGGTTATTTTCCAGGGGTTTGACTTGGCCCCTTAGTTCCAGTGAAGGGAACCCTTATGCCCCGTACACACGATCGGACATAATCGGACATTCCGACAACAAAATCCTAGGACTTTTTCAGACGGATGTTGACTCTAACTTGTCTTGCATACACACGGTCACACAAAGTTGTCGGAAAATCCGATCGTTCTAAACGCGGTGACGTAAAACACGTACGTCGGAACTATAAACGGGGCAGTAGCCAATAGCTTTCATCTCTTTATTTATTCTAAGCATGCGTGGCACTTTGTGCTTCGGATTTGTGTACACACAATCGGAATTTCCGACAACGGATTTTGTTGTCGGAAAATTTTATATCCTGCTCTCAAACTTTATGTGTCAGAAAATCCGATGGAAAATGTGTCATGGAGCCTACACACGGTCGGAATTTCCGACAACAAGGTCCTATCACACATTTTCCATTGGAAAAGCCGACCGTGTGTACGGGGCATTAAGGTATTAGCATACCAAGACATTTTGGACAATTTCATGCTCCAAACTTTGTGGGAACAGTTTGGGGATGGCCCCTTCCTATTCCAACCAGACTGCACACCTTGCACAAACAAGGTCCATTAAGACATGGGTGAGCAAATTTGGGGTGGAGGAACTTGACTGGCCTGCAAGAGTCCTGACCACATGCTCACATCTTCACAGCCCAACTTGGCTACATAATTACACATGTTTACTAAACAAAATACCCTTGACCCTCACTTAGCACAAACAAGTCCCCTATCGACAAATTTTCCCCAAGTCACAATGAATCCACCCCCACTTAGAACTTGATGTGATTAACCTTACTTCTTATGTTTTCACACCAAGCGAATTAGACTTGCTGAAACTTGGACTGTTTTTGCCCATCAGCACCAATAGGCAAATATGAAATGATTAAAGATTTGTACCTTTTTACCTGGAAGCGAACATTAAATTTTTTGTATGATCAAGATCGCTTACGGCTAAAACAAGATAGAGAACTATCGGATAGCATCAAACATTTTACTATGAAGGACTCCCGTGCCCTCCTAGATCTAATGCTACTTCTTGAAGAAAGCCACTCTCAGAACAAAGGAACACCATCTGAGACTCACCACACTCCTCAAGCTAACACTTTGCCTTCCTCTTCTACAACGGTAGGTAACGGTTTCAAACCAAAATCCAAACTATTTCCAGACTTAAATACTAATCCTCATATCTGGGCTTTTCTCACAGCCAGTGGCGGCTAGTGGGTTTTTGTTTGGGGGGGGCGGCAAACAACCAAACCCCCCCCCCCGGTGCTGTCTGCTGGTCGGTCCACAGGCATTTACCCCATCTAGGTATCCAAGAAAAAGCGGTGGGGATCGCGCATTCCAAGGAGTAGCGACGGAGACCGTGCATTCCAAGGAGCAGCGGCTGGCACCAGGCATCCATACTTCGGCTCGTCTCCTCGTTTCTGTCGTCTCCTCCCCTCCTCCTAGGCATCCCCGTCCTTTCAGCCAATTGGGTGACAGGACTCCTTGGCCGGGAGGAGGATCAGTGTTGCAACAGTGAATATTCATTTGCTTCTGTAACACACCTGGGTGGGATCGGCGCGCACTCTCTGTGACCTGATCCCACTGTATTTTGAAGCCTATTAGAGCCTCTGGCTCTAATCAGGTGCTTAAAAAAACCCTGGCCATTCTAATTCATGTGAATGGTGACCTGAAAGGGGCTGTACGCATGAATAGGGGGCGGCCGCGGCGGCACTGGATAGATTCATGCTATGCATAAATCTGACCAATGCATAAGGGGGGTGGTGAGGAGAGAGGGGCGGTGCCCGGGCACCCCTAATGGATGGGCCGCCCCTGCTCACAGCTACAGTCAGTGATTTAAAATGCATGTCCATTGGCCCCTTTCAGAGCAACTTATCTGCCGCACAACACCAGGCCTATGTCAAACCCAAGAATCATCCGGATTTGGTAATTAAACCTTAAACCTTCCTTCCTATAGCCTGCATATCAGCTTTTCAAACTGAATACAAAGAACTTATTGGCAAGGTCTACCAGGAGGGATTTATTGATCAGGACACATATACTTACCTGAATATTCACTTCCCGCGGGATGCTACGTTAAATCCTCTATCACCCCCCACCCCAGTAGACCCATTGTATCCGGTATAGCATCACTCACTGAAAACACAAGCAGATTTGTGGAATTTTTTTTTATTGTGCCCTATGCTATCCGGTTACCATCATATGTGAAAGATACAGGAGATCTATTCAAACAGATTGAAGGTTTGGTAGTCCCTCCCGATGCCCTACTCGTGACATTGGATGTTAAGGCTTTGTATTCAAGCATTCCTCACAAGCAGGGCAGCGGAATGGTAGGCACCTTGCTCATGGAACAGGATCACACTTCTTGGTCATTTAATGAGTTTATTCTTAGGCTCCTTTTTTTATATCCTCACGCACAATTGGTTTACCTTCAAGGGCTCCCACTACCTCCAGGTACAAGGCGTGGCCATGGCCACATGTTGTGCACCAGCCCACGGTAATTTGTACCTGGGGGGTGGGAGCGTGAGATATTTTCTGATGAAAATCAGGGCCCATACACTAGCCATGCGTTAGTATGGCTTTGCTACATAGATGATATCCTTATCATCTGGACAGGGACTAATCAAATGCTGGACACATTTGTGAGGATCATAAATAACAGTACATATAACTTGAAATTTACTGTAAATAGTCATCCTAATACTATTACATTTTCAAAGATTCTGAGAACTGCTTGGCCACTACTTTATACCGCAAGGGAACTGCAGGGAACACAATTTTGCACGCTGGAAGTGCACACCCAGCTGCACTTGTTCACAGTATTCCATAGGCACAGTATATTAGATTAAGAAGGAACTGTACACAATTGACGGATTTTAAATATCAGGCAAATCTTCTGCGCCAATGGTTACTACAGAGGAGAATACACAAAATCTCTTCTACGAAAGGCTTATAATAGAGCCCTCAAACAACCCTGTAGTGCACTTCTGTATAAATCTAACACAAAGGAAAATAATATCCCTACCAAGAGATTTGTCACCAAATTTTCAGGTCAGTGACAATTACTTTAGAATATTTTATCAAACCACTGGCATCTGTTATATAATGTTCCAATCCTTAGGAAATACATTCGCAACTAGCCAGAGATCACCTTTAGACGTGCCACCTCATTCCGGGACAAGTTGATGTGTAGCCATTACTCCCCTGCCCCGAGAAGGGAGATACATGATAGAGGGATCTATAGATGTGGCCACTGTATTCTCTGTCCATGGATTACCACTGGCTACCAATTTGTACTCCCTAATGGAGAGAATTTTTACCCCAAATTTGTAGCAGATTGCAATACCCTAGGGGTGACATACCAGAGGTTGTGCAAATGAAGGGGCTTTTTATGTTGGAAAGACCATTTGTCAATTAAAACAGAGGCTCGATGACCACATATATTATTCAGGCAATCTGAAAATGCTCACCCCTTCGATTAGACATCTTGACCTGTATCACCAACTTCATACATCTTTTGTCACATTTTTGGTCCTTGAGGTCGTTCCCTAGGACCCCAGGGGCGGGAACTGGGACAGACGGATAAGACAAAGGGAGACCCAATGGATAGAGCGTTTGAACGCTACTTAACCACAGATAATTGATGAGGTTCAAACATATAAGTCCTTTCTATAAAATGATGTGCCTTTGTATGGATACAGATTGCTCTGATGTAGCTTTGTCCAAGTTAGTTATTTTTCTGTTATAACTGTCAATGTTGTGAGGTAAACTCCTGGGTTTACTCCCACAAGTATATGGTTGACTGCAAGCCGCAGCGTTTGGATGTCACACCAGAGGGTGCTTTCTCTGTTTTTTTTCATCCTGCTTGGACGCTCTGTCCCTCTTTCAGCTCTGTGGGCCGGCAAATATCCTCCTGGTGCCTACACATGCATGTGGGATCATTGGGGGTCATGCGCAAATCCATTCGGCAGAGTCAGGTGACGCCGACAGGCGTGGGCTCCCTGACTGGGATACACATTTAAAGGCTCCAATGTGAGCCTTATCCTTTGACAGACACCTCCTTCTGCAGATCTTAACAAACGGCTGTGAACTTTGTGTCAGCAAGACGATTGTGGTATGTATACATACATGCTATAACTAGCTTACAATCTCACTATATTTGAATGCTGCTAGCTTACTGTGTCTGTGCAGTTACCAATAGTATCAATATTTTTATAATGCCCTTCCTTTTCAGATTGCCTGGTTGCTCTGAGAGGTTTATATCTAACTACACTCAGAACACCTGTGGATAATCTGACTAATTACTTATCAGTGCTGACTACTAACATTGTATTAGCTTTTTCTGAGCTTCAAGTTTTCTATGTGATGTTTACATATCAGTATATTATACTTTATCAGCGGTTTTGTCCGTCCAAATTGACGTTATATGGCCTGGGCCAAAATGGCATATATTATTTTTGGTCATATACCCTTTTATATTCCTAGATATTATTCTAATGCTGTGAGCTGACTACAAGCCCTTGTAGCACTTTCTCCCCCTGCGTGCTGAATTACCTTTATAGTGGAACAAAGCTCTATGGCCGTTTTATATACACATACTTACTTTTTGGTAAGTTTGCCAATTTTATACATAGGAGATACCCTGGACTGTGAGTGTAGTGTTGGTGCCTGTTGAATACTGCACCTTTCCTATGCACTACCTTCATTTGAGGTATCAGGTTATCCATTTACCCTTGGACATAAAGTGTATCCCCACATCCTTCCATTGCCTGTGTTTGCATACTTGCTCCTAGCTCTGGGATTTTTTTACCTCAATGCAGTGAATGCATTAAGGTAAAAAATGTGTACCCCTTACAACTACTTTATAACAGAAGGCAGTTAAAAATTAATAATCTTTATTCTTTCACTGCACAGCTTTGCAATACGAAATCTACCAGACATATAAATAACGTCTGGAGTATGCAAGAAATTACAGAGAACGAGACCAGCGAATTATGTTTTTGATGGAGTTTGCTACTATTAGTCAGCCTGTCTAATTTGCCATGCCAGGAGAAGGCAAAAAAAATCTTGTTGAGACAACAGATTTGTGTTTGTCTGTCTGACTAATGGTGTGATTAGAATGTCTAGGAAAAACAGAGCGGGAAAAGTCTGGTCACCTGAAGGTACAGGATAAAATCAACAGATAAATTTATAGGAGGACACAAAGGACTTGTAACAGAAAATTTATCACCAAAGGGGAAAGGTATAGGGGGAGAAATGAGAAAGCAGCAGGGTCACTCATCAGTAAAAAGACAAAAAAGGAAAATTAAATCAATTCTGAAAGCCCCAAACCAGTATAGTTTCTAACCTGTTTGAAAAAAGTAGGCGATCAAACACTAGGGCTGGCGTTTTATCTCCCTGGATTGAGGAAAGGTGAAGTGAGGGCTGATGTATTTTTAAAGGTTATTCTCAAAGTCTGTGGATGGCTTAATGGACTTCCCTCTGAGCAGTGCACATCACACAGGAGAGCTGGCTAGGCCAGTGCTGCCTGGGTTCCTATCATCGTTGCACTTTACCGGTGCTGTTAACCTTTATTCGTTGTTGTAAGCATTGAGCACTGCCTTTTTTCTCACCTTGCCCATGACCTTCTGTGTTATCAGAAGTAATAGGTAGCTTTAAGAAAAATGAACTAGATTTCTACAAATGCCATGGGGAATTGCAAATGATGCATTGTCATGCAGTGAGGGGCAGAAGTTACTGTTACATTTGCAGCAGGTTTAACTCTATCTGTCATACGGGCATTTTACCTTATGGGGTAATTTACTGGGTGAAGAGAAAATGATTTCTTAGGAAATATGTCAAATCTGACAGGAAAAGTGTTTTTCAAAGAAACAACTGTAGCAACAGTATCAAATGACTGAACATATCTCTATATATGTGACTGTAACTACATACCCTAATATGCATTACTGCTACATTATAATAATTAAAAGAAGTAAGCTGAGTTAAAAAAGGAAATGTAAAACAACCATTATTGTATAAAGTACATGAGACTTTGTCAGGGGGCTGACACCTTTAGCTTGTACCTATCTACGGATAAAGGGAAACTAGAAATCAGAAACTGACAAATCAAAGGAAAATTCAGGAATGCCATTTCTGTCATTCTGTCAGTTCAACTACACATTCCAAAATAACCTGCACTTTGGACAAATATTGTGTCATATACAGCCTCATGTCGTAGAAGCCTGGGCAGGAGCTGACTCATTCAATTCCTCTACCCTTGGTCACATTTTTGCCTGTGCAGACGAACACTTATGTTTCTTCTATTTTTAACTGAAATCACAGAAGCTAGACCAGACACCCTGCATATTACTGTTGGGATTCACTGAACCCTTTAAGTTGTGTTACTGCACTGTTGATGTAAATTTTTCCTCTTTGTCCAATGCAGTTAAATAGTTAAATGCCTCCAAAAGGCAGTAGGCTGGAAGGCTGCTTTGGCTGTACTGATTGCAGCCAGATACAGATGGGGAACAGCCAGTTTATAAAAAGGGCTATATTAGGGTATGAACCCGTGGCTGCACAGGGCAGGTGAGCAGATTTGCTTAACCACTTGAGCCCCGGACCATTATGCTGCCTAAGGACCAGAGGTCTTTTTCCAATTTGGCACTGCGTCGCTTTAACTGCTAATTGCGCGGTTATGCAATGCTGTACCCAAACGAAATTTGCGTCCTTTTCTTCCCACAAATAGAGCTTTCTTTTGATGGTATTTGATCACTTCTGCAGTTTTTATTTTTTGCGCTATAAACGGAAAAAGACCGAAAATTTTGAAAAAAAATGATATTTTCTACTTTTTGTTATAAAAAAAATCCAATAAACTCAATTTTAGTCATACATTTAGGCCAAAATGTATTCGGCCACATGTCTTTGGTAAAAAAAATGTCAATAAGCGTATATTTATTGGTTTGCGCAAAAGTTATAGCGTCTACAAACTAGGGTACATTTTCTGGAATTTACACAGCTTTTAGTTTATGACTGCCTATGTCATTTCTTGAGGTGCTAAAATGGCAGGGCAGTACAAAACCCCCCCAAATGACCCCATTTTGGAAAGTAGACACCCCAAGGAAATTGCTGATAGGCATGTTGAACCCATTGAATATTTATTTTTTTTGTCCCAAGTGATTGAATAATGACAAAAAAAAAAAAAAAAAAAAATATTTACAAAAAGTTGTCACTAAATGATATATTGCTCACACAGGCCATGGGCCTATGTGGAATTGCACCCCAAAATATATTCAGCTACTTCTCCTGAGTACGGGGATACCACATGTGTGGGACTTTTTGGGAGCCTAGCCGCGTATGGGACCCCGAAAACCAATCACCGCCTTCAGGATTTCTAAGGGTGTAACTTTTTGATTTCACTCTTCACTGCCTATCACAGTTTCGGAGGCCATGGAATGCCCAGGTGGCACAACCCCCCCCCAAATGACCCCATTTTGGAAAGTAGACACCCCAAGCTATTTGCTGAGAGGCATATTGAGTCCATGGAATATTTTATATTTTGACACAAGTTGCGGGAAAGTGACACTTTTTTTTTTTTTTTTTTTTTTTTTGCACAAAGTTGTCACTAAATGATATATTGCTCACACAGGCCATGGGCCTATGTGGAATTGCACCCCAAAATACATTTAGCTGCTTCTCCTGAGTATGGGGATACCACATGTGTGGGACTTTTTGGGAGCCTAGCCGCGTACGGGGCCCCGGAAACCAATCACCGCCTTCAGCGTTTTTAAGGGCGTGAATTTTTGATTTTACTCTTCACTGCCTAACACCGTTTCGGAGGCCATGGAATGCCCAGGTGGCACAAACCCCCCCCAAATGACCCCATTTTGGAAAGTAGACACCCCAAGCTATTTGCTGAGAGGCATGGTGAGTATTTTGCAGCTCTCATTTGTTTTTGAAAATGAAGAAAGACAAGAAAAAACTTTTTTTTTTTTTCTTTTTTCAAATTTCAAAACTTTGTGACAAAAAGTGAGGTCTGCAAAATACTCACTATACCTCTCAGCAAATAGCTTGGGGTGTCTACTTTCCAAAATGGGGTCATTTGGGGGGGTTTTGTGCCACCTGGGCATTCCATGGCCTCCGAAACTGTGATAGGCAGTGAAGAGTGAAATCAAAAATTCACGCCCCTTAGAAAGCCTGAAGGCGGTGCTTGGTTTTCGGGGTCCCGTACACGGCTAGGCTCCCAAAAAGTCTCACACATGTGGTATCCCCGTACTCAGGAGAAGCAGCAGAATGTATTTTGGGGTGTAATTTCACATATTCCCATGGCATGTTTGAGCAATATATCATTTAGTGACAACTTTGTGCAAAAAAAAAAAAAAAAAAAAAAAAATTTGTCTCTTTCCCGCAACTTGTGTCGCAATATAAAATATTCCATGGACTCGACATGCCTCTCAGCAAATAGCTTGGGGTGTCTACTTTCCAAAATGGGGTCATTTGGGGGGGTTTTGAACTGTCCTGGCATTTTATGCACAACATTTAGAAGCTTATGTCACACATCACCCACTCTTCTAACCACTTGAAGACAAAGCCCTTTCTGACACTTATTTTTTACATGAAAAAGTTTTTTTTTTTTTGCAAGAAAATTACTTTGAACCCCCAAACATTATATATTTTTTTAAAGCAAATGCCCTACAGATTAAAATGGTGGGTGTTTCATTTTTTTTTTTCACACAGTATTTGCGCAGCGATTTTTCAAACGCATTTTTTGGGGAAAAAACACACTTTTTTAAATTTTAATGCACTAAAACACACTATATTGCCCAAATGTTTGATGAAATAAAAAAGATGATCTTAGACCGAGTACATGGATACCAAACATGACATGCTTTACAATTGCGCACAAACGTGCAGTGGCAACAAAATAAATACATTTTTAAAAGCCTTTAAAAGCCTTTACAGGTTACCACTTTAGATCTACAGAGGAGGTCTACTGCAAAAATTACTGCCCTCGATCTGACCTTCGCGGCGATACCTCACATGCATGGTGCAATTGCTGTTTACGTTTGACGACAGACCGCCGCTTGCGTTCGCCTTAGCGCAAGAGCAGGGGGCGACAGGGGTGCTTTTTTTTTTTTTTTTTTTTTTCTTTATTATTTTTTTGCTTTTTTATCTTATTTTTAAACTGTTCCTTTCATTTTTTTTTTTTTTAAATCATTTTTATTGTTATCTCGGGGAATGTAAATATCCCCTATGATAGCAATAGGTAGTGACAGGTACTCTTTTTTGAAAAAATTGGGGTCTATTAGACCCTAGATCTCTCCTCTGCCCTCAAAGCATCTGACCACACCAAGATCGGTGTGATAAAATGCTTCCCCAATTTCCCAATGGCGCTATTTACATCCGGCGAAATCTAAGTCATAAAATGCTTGTAGCTTCCGGTTTCTTAGGCCATAGAGATGTTTGGAGCCACTCTTGTCTCTGATCAGCTCTATGGTCAGCTGGCTGAATCACCGGCTGCATTCTCAGGTTCCGTGTTGAGACAGGAGAGCCAGAGAAAAACACGGAAGACGGTGGGGGGGGGGGGGGGGCATTCCCTCCCACGGCTTGTAAAGGCAGTCTAGAGGCTAATTAGCCGCTAGGATTGCTTTTACATGAAAGCCGACCGCTGGCTGAAAAGAATGATACCAAGATGATACCTAAACCTGCAGGCATCATTCTGGTATAACCACTCAAAGTTGTGAATGGCGTACCTGAAGACAAAAAAATGGTTAACAATAAAGCACAGTAAACAATAAAGTATAAATAATTACATACCTGAAAAACAAACATGATAAAACATAATAACAATAACAATAACAATAACAACACTGCAGAATAGAATACAGTAAAAAAAGAGCAGAACAATAGAGAGAGAGAATAGAGAGAGAGAACAATAAAACGACAACTATTTTTTTTTATTTTATATATATTTTTTTTTTTTTTACACTTTTTTTGTAACTAACTTTTATAACTGTAACCGGTTCCAGGTTCGGGTCTCTCAAAATGCGATGGCATCTTGGGAGACCCTGTGAAAGTGTGCCTAGTCTGTGCAATGCTGTACCCTACGCTAATACTCAACTAGTGTATGGTAGCGTTCAAAACATTCACCAATGCAAAGACCAGGATTGTCAGGACAGAAGGGACAATAATAGCGGGTGTCACGCCTATATCCGCGTTTGCTGCAGACACAACATCTTTTTGGGGGGGGTTCGTTGGGTAGGGGTACTCGGGAGCACATAAAAATGCCTCTCATGCAGCCGACTGCATTTCGTTGGGGGATGTGAATGGGGGAAGTACGGGCGCTGCAGAAGTGGTGGGTTCCCAATTAGGATTGGCGAATGCAGCAGGAAGGGCACTATGGGCACGACGGGCCTGTGTTTGTCTTTTTGGTGGCAGCGGGACACTACTTGTGCTTGTCACCTCACCAGCTTGAACTGCACTTATGGGACTCGCCACGTCACCAAGTGTTACTGCAGTGCTGGTTTGACTACGACCGGGGTGTACTAGGCCGCTGGTGCTTGCCAGTTCAATAAAAAGCTTCCAAAAAAACTGTTAGCGATCGCAGGGATCAGGCCTGACTCTGCGAACGCTGCAGTAATGCGTTTAGTGTTTTGTAAGTGACAGTGATCGATCGATACTGCACTTGGGTGGGCTGGACTGGGCCGGGCGGAGGGGCAAAACGCAGGTGCTAGCAGGTATCTGGGTTGATCCCGCTAACACTGCGTTTTTGGGAACCCTAAACTGCTGGGGACGCTAGTATAGATCTGATCTGATCGGATCAGATATTGATCCGTTCAGATACTATACCACTAAAGGAGGCGTATGCTGCGTGCGTGGGTGTTAGCGGTACTGGCGCTAACCTGACGCTGCCTGGGGCCGGTGCTTGCCAGTTCACCAAAATGCTACCAAAAAAACTGTTAGCGATCGCAGGGATCAGGCCTGACTCTGCGAACGCTGCAGTTATGCGTTTAGTGTTTTGTAAGTGACAGTGATCGATCGATACTGCACTTGGGTGGGCTGGGCTGGGCCGGGCGGAGGGGCACAACGCAGGTGCTAGCAGGTATCTGGGCTGATCCCGCTAACACTGCGTTTTTGGGAACCCTAAACTGCTGGGGACGCTAGTATAGATCTGATCGGATCAGATATTGATCCGTACAGATACTATACCACTAAGGGAGGTGTACGGTGCGTGCGTGGGTGTTAGCGGTACTGGCGCTAACCTGACGCTGCCTGGTGCTTGCTTGCCAGTTCACCAAAATGCTACCAAAAAAACTGTTAGCGATCGCAGGGATCAGGCCTGACTCTGCGAACGCTGCAGTTATGCGTTTAGTGTTTTGTAAGTGACAGTGATCGATCGATACTGCACTTGGGTGGACTGGGCGGAGGGGCAAAACGCAGGTGCTAGCGGGTATCTGGGCTGATCCCGCTAACACTGTGTTTTTGGGAACCCTAAACTGCTGGGGACGCTAGTATAGATCTGATCAGATCAGATATTGATCCGATCAGATACTATACCACTAAGGGAGGCGCATGCTGCGTGCGTGGGTGTTAGCGGTACTGGCGCTAATCTGACGCTGCCTGGGGCGACGCATATCACCGCCGGGCGATCAGGGGGCTAAACCTTTATTAGGTAATAAACGGCGGGTGCCCTGACACTATAAAAAATAAACGAACTAACCTGCGTCACCCGTAACGGTTATACAGTGATCAGTGGTGAAAGGGTTAACTAGGGGGCAATCAAGGGGTTAAAACATTTATTAGGTAGTATATGGGGGTCCCTGTCACTATAAAACGCTGACGGCGAACCTAAATATTTACCTCACTAACTAGCGTCACCAGCGACACTAATACAGCGATCAGAAAAATGATCGCTTAGCAACACTGGTGACAGGGGGTGATCAAGGGGTTAAAACTTTATTAGGGGGGGTTAGGGGGGTACCCTAGACCTAAAGGGGGGTAATACTCACTGTCCCAACACTGTAACTGTCACAAACTGACACTATGCAGTAATCAGAAAAAAAAAAAAAAAAAAAAAAAAAAAAACCTGCTGGTGTCAGTTTGTGACAGGGGGGGGGGGGTGATTGGGGGGGGATCGGGGGGCGATCGGGGGGGGGATCGGGGTGTTTTGTATGCCTGGCATGTTCTACTGTGTGTGTAGTGTGTTGTGCACTCACATTGATGTCTTCTCCCCTCGGCGCTGGAACGGAAAATACCGAGCCGAGGGGAGATGACATCATTTCCTTTGCTGCTGTTTAGCATACAGCAGCAAAGGAGTGTTCCCATTGGCCGGCGGCGATCGCGAGGGGGGGGCCACGAACGGATGGCCTCCCCCTCATCTCGGATCGCCGGGGAACAGAACGGGACCGCTTCGGGCACCGGGGGGGGGTCCGATCGGACCCCCCACCCGCGAGAGGCAAATCACGTACATGTACGTGATTTTGCCTGCCCGTGCCGCCTTGCCGACGTAAATCGGCGTTAGGCGGTCCTTAAGTGGTTAATGGGGTTCCCTAGTTTGATCCTGGCATCGATCTTCCCCCTGGTTGAATTACCGCTGCATACATGTGTATTCGCTCCTTCACCGCTCCTGCCCATTGAAATCAATGGGGCAGCGCGGCTATACCTCCGACAAAGCCCCGCTGTAGGGCTTTCACACTGGAGCGGTGCACTTGCAGGACGGAAAAAAAACTCCTGCAAGCAGCATCTTTGGAGCTGTGAAGGAGCGGTGTATTCACCGCTCCTGCCCATTGAAATCAATGGGGCAGCGCGGCTATACCGCCGGCAAAGCGCCGCTGCAGCGGTGCTTTGCGGATAATTTTAAAGCTTTTTCAGTCACTAGCGGGTGTTAACATCGCCCCGCTAGCGGCCGAATAGCGCTGCTAAAATGATGGTAAAGCGCAGCTAAAAATAGCAGTGTTTTACCGCGGACACACCCACTGCTCCAGTGTGAAACCGGCCTAACTGTGTGGGGGCTGCTCTGACTGGATGAAGACAGAGATCGGTGTTCCTGCTTAATTCCTGCTTTGCAGGAATCTTCTCCCCTGTCAAAATGGCGATCTGCCTTGTTTACATAGGCAGATTGCCGTTCTGTCTCTCTGGGGAATGATCGCGGGTGGCTGGGGGACATCGGGTCCACCAGACCCACTAATTTGCATCCTCTGTATCCAATCAGCGTGCAATCGCACCTCCCGCGATGCGTGCGAGCGTCCCCCCAGTGTCTATTGTACGAAATGACGTACAGGTACGTCATTTCGCACAAGTTTAATGATTATTGCCATGTAGGTTTGTGTTTTTTCTTCGCTTCTCAGAGATTGCGTTATCAACATTCTGCTAAAACTTTGTGTATTAGTACTGCTTGGACCTTGAAGAAGGGGTTACACCCTGAAAGCTTGTTCTGAAAATTTGGATGTTATTGCAAAACTAAAAAGTATCATGGACAGTACTCAATTGTTTTTGCTGCAAGTACACTAACATGGCTACAATCACCTCAAGCAAGATGGAAGATACTTCATAAGCCACATGAAGAAGCAATTAACCAACCTGATCACAAAGAAAATACTAATCAACAGCGACATAATTTTTTCTCTCAAGATGCAAAAAGAGGTGCTGCATATCACATGGCCTTCGGATTAAAAATGCATCTGCAACTACACTTAACTCTCCATAAGCAGAGGGACTTTGCAAAGGTACCAGTGAAAGACTAAGGAATAGTGTTGGGCGAACAGTTTGGCCCGAGCATGAGTTCGGGCAACACCTGAATTTGCAGGGTGTTCGCCCCGCCGAATGCCCTGCAATGTACTGCATGCTGCACAGTGCATGCTGCGCCCTAATTTGGTCAAGGGTTGTGGGGTAGAGACCCTTGTCCCCATTAACATGGGGACAGGGTGCTTTGGGCAAGGGGGTGGCAGAGCCCCCCCTGTACCAAAGCACCCCCCATATTGAGGGCATGTGGCCTGGTATGGTTTAGGAGGAGGGGGGGCACTTTATCATCCCCCCTGACCTGCCAGGCTGCTTGCTTGGATAAGGGTCTGGTATGGATTTTGGGGGGGGACCCCACACTGTTTTTTTTTTAATTTTGGGGTTCCTCCTAAAATCCATACCAGACCCGAAGGCCCCACTTCAATTTTTTTCTTTATTTTATTTTTTTTTAAATAGCTGGGTTCCGGCAATTGCAACCACTAGTCAATTTAAATGTGATTTGACTCGACCCCCCAGGCACTATATATAAAGGAATTTTTCATTTTTATTGTATGACTTTAAGCAACATTAAAATCACTGCTCCTGAAAAAAACAATTTTTTTTTTTTAATTCTGCATTGATACATGTCCCCCAGGGCAGTACCTGGATCCCCATACCCCTTTTATGGCCAAGTACTTGCATATAAGTCTTCAAAATGGGCACTTTTGATTTCTCATGTTCGGCTCCTATAGACTTCAATGGCGTTTGAGGTTCAGGGCAGAACATTTCCCCTGTTTGGGAGTCCTGCTGTGAGTCAAACGGGGGGTATTTGGCCAATCTCTACTAAGGAACAACCTCATATACAAACTGTATTGTAAAATGATAACAGTCAGGAAATTAAAGCAGTCAGTTTTTGAAATTCTAACAGCATTGGATCCTACCAACATTAACCAAACTAAAAGGGAAATGGAAAATTTATAAAGGAGACTGCAAAAACTTGTGATGAATAAGAAGCAAAAAAAGAACCCCCCAGAAACTAGAGCAGATTCTTTGGATATATCCCAAACAACATAAAACCCACACAGCAACTACACTACCATTTATCAATGACCTGGAAGCCAATCAAGAATCCCAAGGTATCCCATGTGAACATGCTGACCTTTCTAATAATGTGGATCTAACAGTGGAACTTAGGCCGCGTACACACAATGGCACATTGATCGGACATTCTGACAACAAAATCCATGGATTTTTTCTGACGGATGTTGACTCAAACTTGTCTTGCATACACACGGTCACACAAAGCTTGTGGGAAATTCCGAACGTCAAGAACGCGGTGACGTACAACACTTACGACGAGCCGAGAAAAATTAAGTTCAATAGCCAGTGCGGCTCTTCTGCTTGATTACAGGCATGCGTGGAACTTTGTGCATCGGAATTGTGTACACACGATCAGAATTTCCGACAACGGATTTTGTTGTTGGAAAGTTTAAGATCCAGATCTCAAATTTTGTGTGACGGAAAATGTCCGATGGAGCCTACACACGATCGGAATTTCTGACAAAAAGCTCCGATCGAACATTTTCCATTGGAAAATCCGACCGTGTGTACGGGGCATTAGAATCATCAATCTGTCAGATCACAAACTTTCTGAAACAAAAATAACAGTCTTCTCCAAAGTTCTTGCATTCTGCCCAACCACCAAATTGGATAATTCACAGTTATCCTCAGATACAGAAGAGTTCTTCAGGAGACTAAGGCTCTAACAATATTTTATTTTAAAATATTTTTATTTAACAGGTTCCCGACCAGTCGCCGCAGTTATACTGTGGCAGGTTGGCTCCCCTGGGTGAGCCGTCATAGCTGTACGTCGACCACTTTAAGAGCACTAGGGGGCGCGCGTGCAATGACGGAGCCAATGCGCATGCCGGGCAGTCGCGATGTCGCTGGGCACTTGTGATCGTTCCTGAGAGAGACAGAATGGAGGTCTGTCATTGTAAATAGACAGATCATCGTTATGTCAGGGGTGAGGAGACTGATCAGTTGTTCCTAATGCTTAGTAACAACAATCTGTCTCCTCCTCCAGGCAGTCCCACCCCCCCACAGTTAGAAACACTCCCTAGGTAACACATTAACCCTAGTGTTAACTCCTTCCCTGCCAATGACATTTATACAGTAATCAGTGGCTATTTTTATCTCTGATCGCTGTATAAATGTCAATGGTCCCAAAAAAGTGTCAAAAGTGTCCGATCTGTCCGCTGCAATGTCGCAGTCCCAATAAAAAACGCAGATCGCCGTAATTACTTGTAAAACAAATAATAATAATAAAAATGCCATAAATATATCCCCTATTTTGTAGACGCTATAACTTTGGCAAACCAATAAATATACACTTATCGGCCTAAACTGAGGAAGAAATGTGTTTTTTTTATTTTTTGGGGGATATTTATTATAGCAAAAAGTAAAAAAATGCTGTTTTTTTTCAAAATTTATGCTTTTTTTTTAGTTTATAGCACAATCAATAAAAACCACAGAGGTGATCAAATATCACCAAAAGAAAGCTCTATTTGTAGGGAAAAAAAGGACGCCAATTTTGTTTGGGTACAGCACCGCACAAATGCGTAATTGTCAGTTAAAGCGACGTAGTGCCATATCGCAAAAAATGGCCTGGTCATTAAGGGGGAAAATCTTCCAGGGCTTAAGTGGTTAATTAAGACGAACAAACAAAACAGTGAGCAATCGCCTAGGCCAGTAGCTGAGAGTGGTATAAAAAATGACAACATATATACCACAAACTAATATGCCTCTATGGTATAAGTAACAACAAAAAGAAACAAAAAAATAACCAGGGGAGGGTGCCTCGATATTGTTATAATCGAATAGGGTAATAGCGAACCATGCTGCACTCAATAGTTGCAGCCTAAAGAATGCGCTGAGCAAACATTATTTCAGGAATCATCCTGTAAAAATACCATGCAGTACCCTAGATTGACCTATGTTCAATTATAGGGCTAAACTCCGAGAATCTCTCAGGGACCCAACAAAAATAATAAAAAATACATAAGGAAAAAAAACTACTAGGAGAGAAAACTATCTCACAAGTCTCAAAATGTACAAAAGAGCTTTACCGCCCACCGAAAGACTGATAAGCTATACTATCAAAAAAGAAAAAGAAAAAAATTGATCACAAAAGTATGGCCAGAGAGCAGTTAACAGACTCAGCTAACTGGCATCTGGTGGTAGATAGAGATGGGCGAACGGTTCGGCCTGAGCATAAGTTTGGGCCGAACTTTGGTTGTTCAGATGTTCTGCGAACACCGAACAATATTCGGCGTTCGGGGCAAATTCAAAAGCCGCCGGAACACTGTTAAAGTCTATGGGACACTAACATGAAAAATCAAAAGTGTTCATTTTAAAGGCGTACATTCAAGTTATTGTCATAAAAAGTGTTTGGGGACCCGGGTCCTGCCCCAGGGGACATATATCAATGAAATTTTGTTTTTTTAAAA
Source organism: Aquarana catesbeiana (assembly GCF_042186555.1). NCBI lineage: Eukaryota > Metazoa > Chordata > Amphibia > Anura > Ranidae > Aquarana > Aquarana catesbeiana. Next base: position 107,544,231 of record NC_133334.1, read on the forward strand.
CATTTTTTCGGGAGCAATGATTTTTTTAATGCTTAAAGTGAAACAATAAAAATGAAATATTCCTTTAAATATTGTGCCTGGGGGGTGTCTAGTAGCGCATTTTTCCCGTGTTAAGAACAGTACCACAGCAAAATTACATTTCTAAAGGAAAAATTGTCATTTAAAACTGATCGGGTCTCGGCAATATAGATAAAACTCATTGAAAAAAAGAGCATTGGATTCCCCCCCCCCGTCCATTACCAGGCCCTTTGGGCCTGGTATGAATATTAAGGGGAACCCCGAACCAAAATTAAAAAAAAAAAAAATTGCGTGGGGGTCCCCCTAAAATCCATACCAGGTCTTTCGGGTTTGATATGGAAATTAAGGGGAATCCTGCGCCAAATTTTTTTTTAAAAATGGCGTAGAGGTCCCCCCCAAATCCATATCAGACCCTTCAGGACTTGTATGGATTTCAAGGGGAACTCTGTGCTAAAATTTTTAAAAAATGACGTAGGGGTCCCCTCAAAATCCATTCCAGACCCTTATCCGAACAGGCAACCTGGCAGACCGCAGGAAAAGAGGGGGGACGAGAGAGCGCCCCCCCTCCTGAACTGTACCAGGCCACATGCCCTCAACATGGGGAGGGTGCTTTGGGGTAGCCCCCCAAAGCACCTTGTGCCCATGTTGATGGGGACAAGGGCCTCATCCAGATTTCGATAAGTTCCCCGCCCGCAGACCCCCGCAACCACCAGGCAAGGGTTGTGGGGGTCTGCAGGCGGGGGACTTATCGAAATCTGGAAGCCCCCTTTCACAAGGGGACCCCCAGATCCCGCCTCCCCCGTGTGAAATGGTAATGGGGTATCTCATTGCGACGAGATAGAAGAAGATGAATGGACATTGTGGACGGACCGAAAAAGAAAAAAAAAATCCGCAACCGATCCTTCTCTATGGGAGGCTCCCGCCGTGTGATGCTTCTTCGCTGATGACAGATCTTATATAACTGTGGGCAGGGCCACCCAGTGACGTACCTGGGTGACCCCGCCCCCTCTGACACCACAGGGACTTCCCTATGGCTTCTCCGTGGCATCAGAGGTGGTGGGGTCACCCAGGTACGTCACCAGGTGGCCCCGCCCCCTCTGACACCACTGGGACTTCCCTATGGCTTCCCCGTAGCGTCAGAGGGGGGCAGGGTCACCCAGGTACGTCACCAGGTGGCCCCGCCCTCAGTTATGTAAGAACTGTCAAAGGCGATGAAACGTCACACGGCGGGAGCCTCCCATAGAGGAGGATTGGTTGCGGATTTTTTTTCTTTTTCGGTCTACTGCAGCGTGAAGAAGATGAATGGACATCATGGGACATTTTTATTTTCTAATAAAGGACTTGTCACCAAGCTGTGTCTTGTCGTTTTTAACATTTTGACACTTTTTTGTGAAATGGTAGGGGTACATTTGTACCCTGTTACCATTTCACACGGGGGGAGGCCAGGATCTGGGGGTCCTCTTGTTAAAGGGGGCTTCCAGATTCCGATAAGCCCCCCGCCCACAACCACCGGGCAAGGGTTGTGGGGATGGGGCCCTTGTCCCCATCAACATGGGGACAAGGTGCTTTGGGGGCCACCTCAAAGCACCCTCTCCATCTAGAGGGCATGTGGCCTGGTACGATTTAGGATTGGGGGCGCTCTTTGGGGGGACCCCTACGCCATTTTTTAAAATTTTGGAGCAGGTTTCCTTTAAAATCTATACCAGATCTGAAGGGTCTAGTATGGATTTGGGGGGGACCCCTATGCCGTTTTTTAAAAATTTGGCGCAGGGTTCCTCTTAATTTCAATATCAGACCCGAAGGGCCTGGTATGGATTTTAGGGGGACCCCCACGCATTTTTTTAAATTTTGGTTCGGGGTTCCCCTTAATATTCATACCAGACCCAAAGGGCCTGGTAATGGACTGGGGGGGATCCCATGCTCTTTTTTTCAATGAGCTTTATCTATATTGCCGAGACCCGACAGTACATTACAGCCGCGATCAGTTTTAAATGACAACTTTTCCTTTAGAAATTTTGCATTTTGCTGTGGTACTGTTCTAAACACGGGAAAAATGCGCCACTTTACAGGCATACTATAGACACCCCCAGGCACGATATTTAAAGGAATATTTCATTTTTATTTTTTCACTTTAAGCATTAAAAAAAATCACTGCTCCCAAAAAAAACGTCAGTTTTTAAAAAAAAAAATTTGCATTGATACATGTCCCCTGGGGCAGGACCCAGGTCCCCAAACACTTTTTATGACAATAACTTGCATATAATCCTTTAAAATGAGCATGTTTGGTTATTTATGTTCGTGTCCCATAGACTTTAACAGTGTTCGTGTGTTCTGCCAAATTTTTTGCCTGTTCAGTATGTTCTGGTGCAAACCGAATCGGGGGGTGTTCGGCTCATCCCTAGTGGTAAATAATCGTAAAATAAAAGGAAGAAAAAGAGAAGAAAGAGAACAGGAAGAACAAGAGAGAGTGTAAAAGGAAGTAGCTGAAGGAGAAGGAATCAGAAAGAAAACAAAACAAAAAAAAGGGTAGGAAGAAGATAAGCCTTGCCCCAGGGAATCTCAAAGAATATTTTTCACAGAGATTAACATAATCCTATACCAATAGATGAAAACTTCACACCTCTATAAGGACGTAACCCCAACTGGACACTTATATTAAGAGCTTTAGACTGAGAGTCACTTAATATCTACCCAGCAAAGACATTTTTTTATACAACCTTTCACTACTGGAGCAAAAGGCTATACTTGACTTGTAATAATCAAGCCATCGCCATCAAGCAAGCAGATAAAGGGGGGGGGGGGCAGCTGTTGTGATAAATACTAACAAATACAGTATCTCAGAAGTGAGTACACCCCTCACATTTTTGTAAATAATGTTATTATATATTTTCATATGACAACACTGAAGAAATGACACTTTGCTACAATGTAAAGTAGTGAGTGTACAGCTTGTATAACAGTGTAAATTTGCTGTCCCCTCAAAATAACTCAACACCCAGCCATTAATGTTTAAACCACTGGCAACAAAAGTGAGTACACCCCTAACTGCAAAGTGTAATTTCTTCAGTGTTATAACATGAAAAGGTATAATAAAATATTTACAAAAATGTGAGGGGTGTACTCACTTTTGTGAGATACTGTACATACAAGAGGACCAGAGGCAACTTTCAAATGCTACATACTATAAAAAAATGGATTATGATCCAACTCAGGATTTTATTCAACAATTAAAAGAGAAGAATGCTTTTTTTCCTGAATTATACTTACCTAGGTGGATACAGCATTGGTCTGGTGCTGCATCTGTCCCCCAGGGCCTCTGCACTGAGAACCACGCGATCGAACACCGCAGATGGCTCGGTTCCCTTAGCTCCCCGAGCAGAGAGCTGCTGACTGTCAATCAGACGCGCTCTGCCCCCCCCCACGCTCACTGGAACGCTAAGCAGTGGTGGGGCGGAGATCGGCCGTCTCAGTCTCTCAGTGGCTCACTGAGAGGCTGAGACAGGTATCAGTCCAGGCACCTAGCGGATCCAGACTTTATTGTCGTGATGACGCAGTGCCTGGACTGATTTTTGTGATGTCAGAGAGCTGACTTCAGCCCGCTCTCTGCTGAAAATAGGTCACGGGAGTGCAAAACGAATTGGACTTCTCCTTTAAAGGGTTTCACTAAAACACTACCAACCCACCTACATTCAGAGCTTAGTGCGATTCTGGATAATCCAGAAATTGAAGACTTTTACATGCTTCCCAAGATCCACAAGCCATGAAATCCAGACAGATCCATCATAGGTAAGAACACACTCACTGAACAAATCTCAGGCCTTGTAGAAAAAGTATTAAATCCAGTAGAGGAGCCTATATGTCAGCCTTCATATGAGTGCTTGCTTGAATTACTTTAGACGTGGTGAGTTGTATGTTAAGATCAGTATGCAGAACTGAATATGGTGTCTTCCTTTGATTGATTTATAGTACAGCAGATACGAAGGTCTTTTTGCCTCTCCTGTGGCTGTCTAAATACCACTCTAGGATTGTGGGGACAGATAAACTTTTTCCAGTGAAGGAATTTGGGAAGATTCATATTTCTGAAATTATGCTAAATGAGCATATTATTTATCCGAACACTTCTCCTGATGAGCCATTAGTAAGTGGGTTAAAGCAGCATCAGCCGTGGCTTTAAATGAAACCGGCTGATGCTGCTTTCACCTGTTTACTAATGGCTTTGCTAGGTGTGTTCCGTGTTTGAGACTTTTCTCTATGCATACCAACAACCACACTTCTAGTTACTATGAATGTAGACTCTCTATCTATACTATCGTTACATTGATGATATTTTTATCATATGGACAGAAAGTGAAGAAAATCTAAAACAAAATGTACGTTTCAGCTATCACTCAAAGTAAAAATGGACTATTCAAACACACGTCAATTTCCTAGACACCACAGTATCCATCAGGGATGAAAAGCTGCACACCTCAATATACAGGTAACTACACTGATAGCTACAAAAGGGACCTTCAATATTACAGGATCATACAGCTGTACCTCCAGTAATGTGGTGTACCTCATCCAATGCAAAAATTGCAATCAGGGATCTTACATTAGTAAAACAGGGCAGAAATTACAAACAAGAATGAATTTACACAAACACAACAACAAACAAGGAAGATGATTTCTGCATACCTGTGAGACAACATTTCTCACAACCAGACACTGTGGAAGACATGAGCATTTTACTTAATCGACGACGTCCCATAGGACGAAACACGTTGGGCATAGCTACAGCGGTGATGTCATCACGCCCGCCGAGGCAGTGATCGAGATTTTCTGGTGTTTTTGATTACCTGTTTACACTTGTAAGTAGTTTTTTTAATTTAATAAAAGCTGGATTTTAACAATATCACACTATGGGAGATCCTCTTCCTCTTGCTGATCACTGAATTACACTTACCATGTGGTTGATGGCTGCGGCTAATGGGATGCGCTCCATCTGATACCTGGGAGTCATTATCCATCCATATTTGTGGAATCTTTCACAAAGTGCAGCCAGACCGCCTTCCTTTGAGGTCTGACGATCCGGTAAGCAGCTTGTGACTGGTGGTGCAAACAAGTGGTGAAGAGAGTTACTTACCGACTGGATTACTGGAATATATTGGCACATTTTTTATGGTTATGGACTGTGCACTGAGCACTTTTTTTTCACTTGATGAATATTCTATATACTGGATTTATCATATTTATATTTTATTTATTTATGCATTTGTACTTCATATTTTCTGGATAGCGCAACACAATTAGGTTGAATACTTCTTAAAGGGAACTTCAAAAACATTTGAACTAAGAATGATAATTCTATTTGACACAAAAGATAATAGACTACATGTGGATCTCAGCTATCTAAATCACTATCCTACAGCTTTATGACCATTGTCATAAATGTGCCAGGGTTGCAAGAAAGAAATTTGCTCGATTCCCATATCACAGTGTTAATGCGGGAATCCCTCCTGACAGGCCATTGCCTTCTCCCAGCAGGATAGGGCAGGAGAAGCCGTCCCCACCAGGAGAAGACTGTGATTGCTAGCGGCTATAGCAGCTCGCAAGAGAATCCAGCAGGCTGGTTAGACCCAAGTTGATCGTTCAACTTGGTGCATGCAGCCTGCCCATTAACGGTTTGAAACTCGGCCAGTTCCTGCTAAACCGGCCTAGATTCAAACAGTGTATGGCCGGCCTTAGAGCCATTTCTACTATTCCAATTCCAACATCTCACAAGATGATGTAGTTGACCAATAGGGTCAACCCCAGAAAAATGCCTTTGAATTTTTGAAAAAGGATTTGCAGAATGCTCCAACATTAAGTACCATAGAATTCTGTCCTTAAAGTGTTACTAAACCCACAGCAGTAAAATCAATCTGTATATGTAGTAAAGCATGCTTGTTATACTCACTGTGGAACCTAAGGTGTTAACTCTTCACATTGTGTAAAAAGGCTGTTTGATCCTGTCTTCTCTGATACTCCCCATCTTCCACTGTCCCCAATCTATCTCCTGATAGTACAGAGCCTTTGGAGTCACTCCGCACAAGCTCAGTTTGGTGTGTATTGCTAGAGAGTTTTTTTTTTCTTGGGAGGGGGCATGTGATCAGCACTCTCCAGACAGAGGGTCAGGGGTCCTGCAGCCTCATAGGACAGTCAGAGGAGAATGAAAACCCCTCCTACAAGCTTTAAGCAGACACTGATAGAAATCACAAGACTGCTATACACTGGTATTTAGCTGTTTATATGTACTCAAATAATTGCATTTCCATGTTCTCTGTACTGTGGGAGGCCAGATATAGTGAATGCAGGGTCCCGGGTTTAGGAACACTTTACATTTCCTTTGTTTTGCAAATTATTGTGTCTAAAAATGCAATTTCAGCAATTTTATTTCAGCTAAAGGAAGAATGAAAGAACCACAGGCTATTTCTTCAGGCATTTGTCAATGCCTAATCAAAACTTTGCGTCACGTGTCAAACAATTGCTAGGTGTTTACTTTGCAACAAAGCAACAGAAAGCACTGTGAAGTCAAATTATAACGCGTACACAGGAGTGTAATTTCCGACAGAAAGAGTCCGATGGGAGCTTTTCATCATATATTCCGACCGTGTGTATGCCCCATCTGACTTTTTCCGTAGAAAATTCAGACGGACTTAGATAGAGAACATGTTCTATATTTTACTGACGGAACAAATTACTATCGGAAAAACCACTCGTCTGTATGCTGTTCCAACGCACCAAAAATGACGCATGCTCTGAAGCAAGTACGAGACGGAAGCTATTGGCTACTGGCTATTGAACTTCCGTTTTCTAGTCCCGTCATACGCGCTGTACGTCACCGCGTTCTGGGGGTCGGAATTTGGTGTGACCGTGTGTATGCAAGACAGCTTGAGCGGAATTCCGTCGGAAAAACCTTCAGAGTTTATTCCGACGGCAAAACAGGTCCTGTGTACAGGGCATAAGAATATACTACAGACACCTGATCACTTACTAAAACTTCTTGAGGAAAATGGTTCAAGAGAATTCTGTTAAAGATATTCACAGTAGTTTTGTCATCTAAACCAGCCTTTTTTCAACCAGAGTGCCTTTAGGTTTTTTCAAGGGTACTGTGGCAAAATGCCCAAAAATTACCCAAAAATTGTATACAAGCCAGCAGCTTGATCAAGCTTGACTTTTAGTTACACAAAGTCACAGGTTTTCATTGTGCACCATTACAATCTTCTAGCCACCAGCGTGTCATCAACCAATGATTTCATCGGTTGATAAAGGTGTCGGGTCCCTGCACAGCATGCTTGCTTGCCCCTCTGCTGTCCCTCCCCATCAGCACGGGGTCACATTAGCTGAATGAGGGAGAGAAACATTGCAATACCAGTCAATGCCAGTGTGCAAAAGTGTATTTCCTTTGAAAAAGAATAAATCTGCATGCCCTATTTTTGTGGATGTTGCTGCATTATGCAAAACTTTTACTTTCATTTTCTACATTTTAGAATGCGGTGCCTCGGGATGGTACATTATTTTAAAGGGTGCTTTGACTGAAAAAAAGGTTGAGAAATACTGAGCTAAACAGATAGATCTTACAAAGAGACATTTACAGCAAAGAGCACAAACACGTTTGTACAAATGCATCTGAAAAGTTTTTAACTTATGTTTTAGGACAAGAGCTAAGGAAGGATTTGAACTAGTATTTTGTTAATGTCACTAGTTCACTTATCTAGTTTTGCTATTTGGTTCCCAAAGAATGGTTAGTAGTCAGCAAAATTTTACAATGAAAAGTGCTGGAATCCATTAAGAAAACACTGACAAACCAAAAATAGTCCAGTCACTCGGATTTACCACTCATAAGGCAAAGAGATCTGTGGACACATCAAAGAATTGATGTTTTTTTTTTTTTTTTAAATCCAATCAGGATAGACATGTTTTAGCCACAGAGTTGGCTACAGTGGGACAGTCTGATATTAACCACTTGCTTACTGGGCACTTAAACCCCTCTCCTGCCCAGGCCAATTTTCAGCTTTCAGCGCTGTCGCACTTTGAATGACAATTGCGCGGTCATGCTACACTGTACCCATATGAAATTTTTATAATTTTTTTTCATACAAATAGAGCTTTTGGTAAATATTTAATCACCACTGGGGTTTTTATTTTTTTCTAAACAAAAAAAGGCAGAAAATTTTGAAAAATAAAAGTGGAGCTCCACCCAAAAAAAGTGACAGGTACCCGCTCCCACTCTCTCCCGAAGTTCGGCCCCCCTCCTCCTTTCCCCTTCCCAGGGCCAATCACAAAGCACAACGCCACAAGGCTTCACTGCTGGTTTCCTGTACAAGGGATGGCGGTGGTGACAGCACTCGAGAGCCGATCGAAACATTGGCTGGGGTGACATCACAGTATTAAGTGTCCTAATATTAAAAGTCAGCAGCTACAGTATTTGCAGCTGCTGATTTTTAATTTTTTGGTGGGGGGGGGGGGGGGGGGGGCTGGAGCTCTACTTATAGGCCATCTTGGATAGGAAAAGAGCTGGATATTTTTAAATATCCTCATCAAATGTCCTTATCAAAATCCTTTATGTAATGATTAAAAATGTAAAAATATTGTGATATATATGAGAATAACTAAATAAAAGTACATATTAGCCAATATTAATGCCAAAATAATGATACTGCATTTCTGTTACAAGAAATAACTTACAAATCACTGCTAGAAGACAATATGATGTTTCTAGACATTTCCAGATGAAGAGAAAGATTCTGAAGTTGAAGAGTGCCTACTCTGAAAGAAGATGTGGCACACAATTTCACTCTGCATACTTATGGCTGTTTTATCATGTTTAATAAAATGTGTCTAACTTTGCAGAGCTCAAAGAAGAAAACAACATATCTCAGGGCATTTCATAAAGAAAGGGCTCGTCTAAACAAAACCTATTAGCTTTTATTACTGATTAAAAAATGTAGTATTTTGACATACATTATTTTTCATGTGTGCATTTTGATATAATGTGATATGTTTATCATTTCAAGATGACATTATTTATCACATTTGCTTTTACAAAATGCGTCTTTTGGAGTGGCCCAGTCAAAAACCAGACTTTAACCTGAACCTAAACCTAAACCTCAAGAGAGCCATTCACATCAGACATTATACAAATATGTCTGAGCTAGAGCAGTTTTGAAAAGAGGAATGGTCAAAAATTCCTGCTGAACGATGTGTAAGTGTGATCCAGAGCTACTGGAAGCACTTTCTTAAATTCATTGCTGCCAAAAGAGGTTTGATAAGCTATTAACACCAAGAGTGTTTAATTTTTACTCAGTACTGTGAATATTTAATGGGTGTGTTCAATAAAGACACGAGAAACTATTATATGGCAAATAACTCCAGAAAACCAGGTGAACCGAGCGGTTCACATACTATTTCTTGTCACAGTATTTCTAAAGTGACATTCATAATTCAAAGTTTTGCATTACATTGCTACATTTATTAATACATTTATTAAGGGATTTGATTATCCGGTGAAAGGAAAAGAAGAAAACAACAAAAGTGAAAACGTTTACGGGAATGCAAAATAGAAGACAAGTTTAAAACGCTTACTTTGGATTAGGATAAGAAAACTAATAAGATCCGTTTAATCAATCATTTTGAGAGGGAAATGTTAGAATCCTCCCTCAGGCCGGGTTCACATTGTAACCCGCTGCGGATCGCACAGGAGTGCTGTGCGTCCCTGTTCCCAGTTTCAGGGACGAATCAGGGCCGATTCTATGCCTGAATTCGGCCCTGAAACTGAGCCAAAGACGCACAGCGTTTCTGTTAAGTGCGCTCCACAGCCGCAACGGAGATATGTGAACCGGCTCCATAGGGAGCCAGTCACATTCTCCTGCTATGCGAATTGGATGCGGGGAAACCCGCATCTAATTCGCTTAGGTGTGAACTCGGCCTAAATCTAAAAGCTAATAAAACCCTAATATGTATAATTACTTGTTATATTTTTATTTGTTCAAAATTGAGAAAAGTAAACACACAGATTTTATAGAAGTCTATGTAAAAAAAAAAAAAAGTACATATATATATATATATATACACAGACATGTAAATATATACAATACTGTTCAAAAGTTTTAGGCAGGTGTGCAAAAATGCTGTAAGGTAAGAATGCTTACTTATATGTTTTAATTCATCTTCTTTTTTTTATTTTTAGCAATTTGCAAAATACAAAGTGAGCGAACAGAAGAAAATTTTAAATAAAGTCAAATTTTGGTGTGACCATCCTTTGGCTTCAAACCAACGTCCGTTCTTCTAGCTACACTTGCACACAGTTGAGTTTGAAGGAACTCAGCAGGTATTATGTTCCAAACATCTTGGAGAACTAACCACAGATCCTGTCGGGGTGTAGGTTGTCTCAAATCCTTCTGTCTCTTCATTTAATCCCAGACTTGTTGATGTTGAGATCAGGGCTCTGTTCTCAGCACAGAACTGGCAGAAACATGTAGGACCCAGGTACACCCATCTACTGTCCAGAGATGCCTGGCCAGAAGTGGCCTTCATAGGAGAATTGCAGCCAAAAATCAACCTCCAATGTGGAAACAAGGCTAAACGACTCAACTATCTACCAAAACATAAGAACTGGGGTTCAGAAAAATGGCAGCAGGTGATTTGGACTGATTATTTGAAATTTGAAATATCTGGCTATAGCAGGAGACAGTCTGTCTGTGGAGGGCTGGAGAGCGGTACAATAATGAGTGTCTAGAGGCAACAGTGAAGCATGGTAGAGTTTCCTTGCAAGTTTGGGGCTGCATTTCTGCAAATGGAGTTGGAGATTTGGTCAGGATCAATGGTGTCCCCAATCCCGAGAAATACAGGCAGATTCTTATCCATCATTCCATACCATCAGGGAGGCATGTGACTGGCCCCAAATCTATTCTGCAGCAATAATCAACAACAATCCCAAACACACAGCCAATGTCATTAAGAACTATCTTCAGCATAAAGAAAAAGAAGTCCTGGAAGTGATGGTTTGGCCCGCCACAGAGCCCTGATCTCATCATCGAGCCTGTCTGGGATTACATCAAGAGACAGAAGGATTTGAGGTAGCTGACATCCACAGAAGATCTGCAGTTAGCTCTGAAAGATATATATATATATATTGTATATAGACTTCCTGTTATATACAGTGGGTATAGAAAATAATCACCCCCTTTAAAATAATCACATTTTGTTGCTTTGCAGCCTGAAATGAGGACAGACAGTGTTTTTGCTTTATGCAGCTGTATTTACCCAGTGCAACTAATAAAATCCAAGTGAATGATATAACATCAACATGTCAAAAACAAATAAAAGAAATTCAAAAATAGAATCACTGACTTGGAAAAAGGATCGCCACCTTGTGTCAGTATTTTGTTAAACCACCTTTTGCTTTAATTACAGCCTTTACTCTGTTGGAATATGTCTCTACTAACTTTTCACATGTAGACTTTGCAATATTTGCCGAATCTTGTCTGCAGAACTGCTTGCGTTCAGTTATATGTGATGGTGACTATTTGTGGATGGCAGTCTTCAAGTCATTGGGGTTTAAGTCTGGGCTCTGACTAGGCCATGCAAGGACATTCACCTTTTTCTCCTTCAACTACTGTGTGGTCATTTTTGCTGTGTGCTTTTGGGTCATTGTCATGTTGGAAGGTAAACCTTCTTCCCATTAACAACTTTATGGAAGAGGGCAGCAGATTTTCCTCAAGAAGTTGATGGTATTTTGCCCCATCCAATCTTCCTTCTATCCTGAAAAGTGCTCCAGTCTCTGCTGCAGAGAAACACTCCCATAACAGGATATTACCACCCCCATGCTTTACTGTAGGAATGGTGTTATTTGGATGGTGAGCCAGACATCTTGTTACTGTTGAGGAGAATAATTCAATATTAGTCTCATCTGACCATAACACCTTTTTCCATGTGACCTCAGAATCTTCAAGGCGCATTTTTGCAAAGCTCAATTATGACTGCATGTGACCTTTCTTACAAGCCACATTTGTGGAAAATTTGTAATATTGTTGCCACATGCTGTATTGATAGCCTCTCTGACCAGTTTCCTCCTGGCTCTAATCCAGTTTGGAGTAATGTCCTGATCCAGGGAGCTTCTTAATAATAGACTTCACTGTGCTTCTAGGCATTGATAAAGCCTTTGAACTTTTTTGTATTCATCTCCTGACTTGAGTCTTTCTACCTGGACCTCTTTTGACAGTGTCTTGCCACCACTAGTTATTTGTTTGCTTCAGTTGCATTAACAGGAACTGAAATGCTCCAGGAAATCTGAGCTAATCAAAATGACAACAGCTGATCACAGTTGAAAGTCAAATGGCTTTGTGTGCCATTGAGAAGGCGATTAGCTACACCTGATTGAGTCATTCTCAGGAGGGGGGTGATTCTTCTACCAACTCATTGATTTTGTTTTTGATTTTTTTTTCTGTTGGTGTTTTATCTTCCACTTGGATGTTATAAGCTGCACTGAGTAACTACAGCTGGATAAAATTAAAATGGTGTCTGTCTTTATTTCAGGCTGCAAAGCAACGAAATGTGATTGTTTTAACCCTTTCGCTGCTAGAGCCATTTTTGCAATTTTTTTGCACACATGTTTAAATATAATTTTAGGACTGAAGATTACACAAAACCCACAAATATTATATATTTTCTGAAAGCAAATACCCTAGAGAATAAAATAGCGGTAGTTTAAATTTATGTCAGGCGATATTACCGCAAAGGTCTAGGAAACACAACATTTCAGTAAAAAACACACCATCGTGAATTTTAGGGTAAACAAATGCAATAAATTACCCACATTTTTGGTAAAATACAAAAGAAAAGTTGTAAATAGATACCCAACATGCCAAACCTTAAATTTGTATGCGCCCGTGAAATGGCGTCAAACTTCAGTACCCTATATTTTCTATAGGCGACGCTTCAAAAGCCCCCTATGGGTATCAGTTTAGTATTATGGAGGAGGTCTTTTGTTAGAATTATTGCTCTCCCTCTGGCATGCACGGTGATATGTAATGTATATCGCAATCAATGTTTTCACGCGCAGGCGCCCGACGCATGCGTTTATGTTCGTGCATGTGTAATTGTGGAGGTGGGGGGCCTCAAAAAATTTGGGGGGGGGGGGGTTTATGTGCTTGGGTGTAACTTTATTTTTTGCAAAGAAAAAACATTTTTTTTTACTTAACTTTTTTTTATCAAATAGGGGACACAAAGTCCCCTATGTGATTTTTTTGGTGACAGGTTCTCTTTATTGAGATATGCAGGGTCTAAAAGACCCTGCATATCTCCCCTGTGCTCCACTAAATGTTTTACAATGCAGATTGCATTGCAAAACATTATTTTCCGGCTGAGCTAGCCGGAGACAACGGGAGCTTGACCCGGAAGTGACATCAGAGATGTCGTTTTCCGGGTCACAGGAAGAAGGGGAGGAGAGCGGACGTGTATCCGATTTTCTTTTTCTTCTCCAGCCACCGGCACCCGCCATGGAGCTCCCGGGCCCACCGATGGGCAAGCGGAACCCAGTAAGCATGGCGGTACGCAGCAGCGGGGAGTGGCGCCAGTATCGGGGGTGTGTGAGAGCAATCGGGCGGCAGCGCCGTCGCACGAATGCTCTCACCTAACAGGCAGAAGTCTGCCTGTCAGTTTCACACACAATCCCGGTGGCTGCAGCCACACAAGACTCCATTGCTGAAGACAAAGTATGTAGCTCGTTTAAAGTTTGCTGCACAACATTTGGACAAGCCTGTGAAACACAGGGAGAATATAGTCTGGTCAGATGAGATCAAAATTAAACTCTTTGGATGCCATAATACACATCATGATTGGAGGTCAAATGGCATTGTACATAACCCCAAAACACCCCCATACCAACAGTGAAGTTTGGAGGTGGGAACATCATGTTGTGGGGTTGTTTTTTAGCATACAGTACTGGCAAACTTCATGTCATTGAAGGAAGCATGAATGGAAAAATGTACCAAGACATTCTTGATAAAAATCTGCTGCCATCTACCAGGATGGTGAAGATTAAACAAGGGTGGACAATTCAGCAAGACAATGACCAAAGCCAAGGAAACTGAATTGGTTTCAAAGAAAGGAAATAAAGCTGCCAGAATGGCTCAGCCAATCACCTGACTTGAATTTCATAGAAAATCTATGGAAAGAACTACAGATCAGAGTTCATAGAAGAGGCCCACGGAACCTTCAAGATTGGAAGACGGATTGTGTGGAAGAATGGGCCAAAATCACCTGAGCAATGCATGCAAAAAGTTTCTCCATACAGGAGGTGTCTTGAAGCTGTCATTACCAACAAAGGATTTTGTATGAAGTGTTAAATACATTTCAGTTAGCATGTTCAATACTTTTGCTCTGTGTCATTCCATTTTATTACATATAATTGAATTTCTGAACTTATTTGTTTTGAATTCTTTGCATGAATGGATTGCATGAGCCGTTACCGACATGTGGTGAAAATTTAAAGGAGTTGTAAACCCTTGTGTTTTTTCACTTTAATGCATTCTATGCATTAAGGTGAAAAAACACCTGGCAGTGACTGCTGACTGACTGCTGTCAATCAAATCCAATGATGAGGGCGCTGGGGGGCAGGGCCAAGTCTGGCATTCTCTGTCTATGGAAGCAAATGCTGGACTCGGGAGCACGCCCGCAAGGTAGCCCCCAGGGAGAGCGCTTCTCCTAGGGGGTTTACCGATGCGAGGAGGAGCCGCAAGCGCCGTTGGGGGACCCCAGAAGACAATGATCGGGGCCACACTGTGCAAATCGAACTGAGGCAAGTATGATATGTTTATTTAACTAGTTGCCACCCGCCCACCGTCAAGTAATGGCAGGGCGGTGTGGCTCTCGTTCTGGGACGCCGGCACTGATCATCAATGCCCTGATTACAATATAGCGCCAACTGTGTCACCAATAAGTGCCCACCATTGCCCACCAGTGGCAGCAATCAGTGGCCACCAGTGGCAACAATCAGTGCCCACCACTGCCCCCAAGTGCCACCAATCAGTGCCCATTAGCGATGCCAGTCAGTGCTGGTTATCAGTGCCGCCAATCAGTGCTGCCCATCACTGCTGTCGATCAATGCCCATCAGTACCACCCTTCAATGCGCATCAGTACTGCCTATCCTTGCCGCCTATCAGTGTCCACCAGTGCTGCCTATCAGTGCCACTTATCAGTGCTGCCTATTAGTGCCCATCGGTACCACCTAACAGTGTCCATCAGTGCCGCCTATCAGTGCTCATCAATGCCACCTATCAGTGTTGCATATTAGTGCCTCCTCATCAGTGCCACCTAATCAGTGCCCATAAGTGCCGCCTCAGCAGTGCCCATAAGTGCCACCTCATCAATGCCCACCAGTACAGCCTATCAGTGCCGCCTCATCAGTGCACATTAGTGAAGGAGAAAAATTACTTTGTTACAACATTTACTGACAGAAACTAAGAAAAAAAATTTTTTTCAAAATTTTTGGTCTTTTTTTTTGTAAAAAATAAAAAAACCCAGCAGTGATTAAATACCACCAAAAAATAGGATTTTTTAAGAAAGCTTATATGTAAAATCCTTTTCTTTCGATGGACATCACGGGACACAGAGCCACAGTAATTACTGATGGGTTATATAGGGTATCAGTGGTGATTGGACACTGGCACACCCTATCAGAAAGTTCAACCCCCTATATAATCCCTCCCCCTTGCAGGGATACCTCAGTTTTGTAGCCAAGCAATATAGTGTATTAGAAGAGGGATGGGACCGATTGTGTCCCGTGATGTCCATCGAAAGAAAAGGATTTTACAGGTAAGCTGTCTTAAAAAATCCTATTTTCTTTCTCGAACATCACGGGACACAGAGCCACAGTAATTACTGATGGGATGTCCCAGAGCAATGCTATCTGAGGGGGGGGGAACCACGACCAAGTAGGGTGCAATCAGATCTGAGGACCTTGTACCGCTGCCTGCAGCACACTACGCCCAAAGGCGATATCCTCATGCCTTCTCACATCCACCTGATAGAATCTGGTGAATGTATGGACTGAAGACCAGGTTGCGGACTTACAGATTTGAGCCATAGAGGCCTGGTGATACACTGCCCAAGAAGCACCAATAGCCCTTGTGGAATGTGCCCTGATCTGAAACGGAGGAATCTTCTGTTTCTTTCTGTTTCAAACCGTAAGCCTGAATAATCAACTGTCGAATCCATTTAGAAATGGTAGCTTTCAATGCTGCCTGTCCTCTATTGGGACCCTCTGGCAGCACGAACAAAACATCCGTTTTGCGAATCTGAGCAGTTGCCTCGAGATAGGCCTTGACTGCTCTTACTACATCCAACGAATGTAGTGATCTTTCTTCCGGAGAACAGGGATCTGGAAAAAAGGAAGGCAGAACAATGTCTTGGTTTAAATGAAAATCAGAAACCACCTTTGGTAAAAAACTAGGATGAGGGCGCAGTACCACTCTATCCTTGTGTACAATCAAATAAGGCTCCTTACAGGAAAGGGCTGCTAATTCTGATACTCTTCTAGCAAAAGAGATGGCTACCAGAAAAATTAACTTCCTTGTCAACAAAGGAATCTGACTTATTGGTTCAAAAGGCTGTTTCTGTAACACAGCCAGGACCAAGTTCAAGTCCCAGGGGTTTAGGGGCGCCCTAACCGGAGGATTAAGATGCGTCACCCCCTGTATAAAGTTACGGACCAAAGAATGCAAAGCAAGTGGCCGTTGAAATAATACTGATAAGGCCGAGACCTGGCCCTTGATGGTACTCAAGGCCAGCTTCATCTCTAAACCCAATTGTAGAAAATCAAGAATTCTACCTATCACATATTTTCTGGGATGCCAACCCCTGGATTCACACCAGGCTACATAAGCTTTCCAGACTCTATGATAAATCATTCTGGAAGCTGGCTTCCTTGCATTGATCAAGGTAGATATCATAGAACCTGAAAGCCCACGACTCTTCAGAACGTGGGTCTCAATAGCCAAACCGTCAAATTTAGCGTTTGAAAGGCAGGATGGAACACTGGACCTTGAGATAATAGGTCTGGGCGTACCGTTAGTGTCCACGGGGAACCCACCGTCATCCTTACTATTTCCGCATACCACGTCCTTCTGGGCCAAGTGGGGGCCACCAGACGTACTGACTTCCTTTCCTTCCTGATCCAGCGAAGAAGTCGCGGCAGTAGCAGAATAGGCGGGAATGCATAAATCAGTGAGAACCGATGCCACGGAATCACCAACGCATCCGTCCCGCATGCAAGAGGATCTCTTGTTCTTGTCACAAATCTGTCTATCTTTTTGTTGAATCTTTTGTTGAATATTCAGGTCAAAATGTATTGAAAGGCAGATGGAAGACTACGAAAGAGTTCTGTGGAACATTGACCAAAAGCCGCGTTGGATCGAAAAAGGAGCCAAGAGCGGAAACATCATCATTAGGCTGATTTCCCGGAGAGGTGGCTTGTGACACACGTACTGACAGAGACCCAGTGGCTGGGGGACACAGCCACTTGCGTGTATGATCTCTTTGACAGGAGATCTTTGGATCTGGTAAGGGGCTTACCTACTTAAGGTGGAGGAACTCCCTATAACACCACGCTCCTCACGGAGATAGTTTTTTACATCACTTGAAGAAAGGGTGTCTTTCTCCCTCTATCCATTAATTTTCTGCACCCACAGGAACTTTTATTTTTATTTTTTTTTATTTTTTGAATATATGGACTTGATTCAATTGTTTTGATCACTGAATTCCTTATTCACTATTTCTGCATGCGATTTATGTTTTTTCAATTACTGTATATTTTTTACTATTTTGTTCACATTTAATTGTCAAGGAATACTTTGCTTACGTTTAATTGTCATTAAGGTGGTTGTATTCATTATGATCACGTTCATTTACTAGCAGCGCAGCCTATTATCTGTACAGTTAGTAAGGTGGGGGTTGTCTCGCATTTAAGGTTGCAGCAGCATTTTATGGTTATTTTGTATTTCTTGTTCTTTTTTTTTGTTTGCTTTGTTCTTTCACTGAACACATGTGTGGAATATTTTCACTTAAGGGATAGCACAGTATTTTACTTTATGGGCATACACAGACAAGCCTAACCTCAACTATAGACTGAACACCATGTTATATTCACTAGATATTGAATGGCTGAGCAATTTGATTGGCCATCTCCATTCAGGTCTTTTATATACTTTAGTCTTTCAGATAGACAACAACTCCCAGCCGTGAACAGTTGCAGTCATAAACCACCCCAATTTGCACTCCCGCATATCAACATCAAGTCCCCTTAGATATGTGTAATTAGATTAGATTAACAGATACTACCTGAACACCCTTTGAGATGTTCAAATAGACTTGCATAAGATTAACACATCAAAGGGTCTTCAGCTGTCCCCTTGCTATGTTAAAATTCAGTTGACTTGGACAATTCAACTGAATTTCTGGTCAACATGGCACTCCAATACAATATTATACATAAATTGGCCAACATATTACAACATATACCCCCACTTGGGTCGGTTCTAACTACTAGAACTGACCCATAAATCAAACAACAAAAAATATCATTATGATTTAAGGTACTGGATGCTTTACAATGGCTCATATAAAATATGAAGTTGAAACTGGTTACATCTCTCTTCGCCAGCCTCTAAAATATCCCCATGAAACAGTTATTAGATAATATAACTTTTAGACCATGACTAGAAAAGGATTTGGTAAACATCAGTGGCCCATATAGCTGTTAGGCCTTATTATATCACATCAAGATCTTGAATATTGCGCAAAGATGAGCTGATGTCACAGTCCATTTTTCGGTCTGACTTCCTCACATCTCTCACCATCTCACTGAAAGTAAACTTGGTATGCTCTGGGAACTCCAATCCACATAAGTCCAGGATTTTTTTCATCTCCATTCTCAAGCTTTCCATTTTTAAAGATGCTTTTACACAAACACTCTACTTTCATCTTTATAGTAAGAAGAACCATCAATGTACCAGCACTCACTTTCAAGGTAGAAAAGGTTTGGATATGGCAGTAAAAACTGTGTTGCAAACTATTTCCTTGCACTTGACATTCATGAGTCCATCTTTGTTGATTGCCAGTCACAATTTGCTTTTGTAATTTGCTGTAGGCCGACCCCTCATTGCCTTCAATAGAGCAGTTACTTGGATCATTCAGTCCACAATTACACCTGAATGGTATACCAACATATACTTATACCCCCACACGATGGTTCAGGTAGAGTCATCAGTGTTTATCAGATCTTCTATCCAGACAAAGCATCAGTGGAAATTCTTGCCAGTATCTTCACCATGAAAGGTAGAAAGGTCTTTTTCATCCATATATGTCACAGCCTTTAGCATATTATAAACAACTGAATCAACAAAGTTTCAAATCATGACTAGAGTGATGAATTTCACTCACCCCTCTTATAAATTTAGGAAAACCACCCAACATATTATGATTTATGGTATGCCAAGCCATTGTGCAGCATCTCACCTTAGATGTCAAATATATTGATCAATACGCATTATGTAATATGTACAGATGTTATGAAAATTATTTCAGGTTTAAATGCTTCTCTTTGGTTTTAAGATAAAGTTCAAGAAATAAAACAAACAAAATAAAAAATGAAAAGCAAAAAAGGGAGAAAAATTAAAAATTAGGGTGTTGAAGAAAAAGGAAAAAGGTCCATTGCTTGAAGCTTTATAATTCCTTGTATAGAGATATATTGTCTATTCAGCGTTTCTCCCCCACTAGACAGCAATTTCAGATACTTCTAGTGCTTCTGCTATTCACATGCAAACCAGCATCTCCAGACGTACCTGAAAGACAAAACTCTCCAACAAAAACTCATTACCGAGGTCCTTAAACGTTGTTTGAAGTTAAAACAAAACACTATTTACACGTTTACAGTTTGGAGCTAATTCACCCCCACTGCTAGAGAAGTGTCATCTGCATTCAAAAACAGATCTGGAGAATGTACATCTTGTACCCCCTTCAACTGCTCTAATAATTTATCACGTTCCCCTCTCATCTTGTCATACTCAATCTTCAGGTGGTCATATTTCTGTTTTAACGGAGAAAACGGTATCCAAGTCTTGGACCTTTTCTTATTATTATTTTGGTCAGCTCTGTTTTTCATATTAATATCACCTATGTTTGACCAGGTGTCTCCTCTCTGGGTGTTATCATAGGATATTATCTTCTGATCTTTATGTTCAGTATTTGTCCTAAACAATGTGGCTAAATTAATTTTGACAGCCTGCTCATTTGACTTTCTCCATAAATGGTCTGCTCTCAACAATATGTCTTTTAAATCATGAGGATTTGGGGTAACTAATAAAATATTTTGTTTGATATCTTCATGCAACACATCTAGAAACATACTCATATGTATCAAGCCACCACGCTCAAATGCAAGATTATTACCGACCAATAATTCCATAATAGTTGCTATCCTGTGTGACAATTCATATGGAGATTCATTTTGCACTTGTTGGATCCTCCCATGAATAGTAACATCAGAACGTACACCATACAAAACACATAATAATTCCAGTAACATGTCCCTTGTCCTCAGAGGCTGAATACAGATCTGTTTAATTCTCATCCAAAGACCACTTCCTAAAGAATGTTGCAAAACTCTTTCTAAGTCAGATGGGTTGAGATTGTACATATCTCTGACCTGCTGCACATCACAAAACCATTTTAAAAATCTGTTTAAATCATGGTAGGGAACCATTCCTATTTCTTTAAGAATTGCGTCTAATTCTTTTGGTTTCAAAGGTTTCATTACAAGTCGAACTTCACCTGTATTATTATTATTGTTATAAACTGTGGTAGTCACAGTGGGGGCAACTGGTAATGAATTATCAGATTTAATATGAGGTTCTGTTTGCTGCAGATTGCTGAATTCAAGATTTGATGCATATCTGCATTCCTGAGATCTCTTTTCTAATTCCATAATTCTTAATTTTAATCTCTCATTTTCCTCTGATAATTCATCACAACGTTTAGATTTCTCAAGCAAAGCTTCCCCAATGGTAACTGCATGCAATTTTAAATTTACTGTCTCGGTGTCTGATTGGTTTTGTAACCTCTCACAAACATTGTTGTTATCAACTACCTTCTGTAACTGGGTAATTTCCTCAACCTTACCCTTTAAAGAACTTTCCATTGTTAAACAGCAAGATAATAAGCCCTGTATAATACAACCTTTTCTTTTACTTTCTGAAATTTTGCTATCAAAAACATTTTTCTCTAAAAATTCCTTCATCATCGTCCATGTCTGCTTACATTTTTCTGGAATTTCATAAGGACCGCCATGGCGCTTAATACATTTTAATACCCATCTGTTAACTTTATCAGAACTGACACTAGCTTCACGCTGAGTAAGCATTTTGACTATATTACTAATAATTAAAAAAGAAAATATTTTACTCACCGCATTAGTTATTCCTTCAGCTTCCAGTTCAGGTCTTCTGGTACACGACACAGTCCTTTTTTTGTTGTTGTTTCCAGTCTCCAGAGAATAATTCTGGGGTTCCCAACTTGTTTAATTTTGTAGATCAGACTCTCTTATGTCACAACCAGACATTAGAGTCACAGCACAGCTCTTGGTTCTTCATCAGACTTCTGTCCACCTCACAGGATTGTTGTCACCACCGACTTCTGTTACTAAGTCCGAAAATGCTCTTCTGGTCACTTGAACGGCACCAATGTAGTGATATATCCTTCAAAGAACGGGTCACGGCCCCAATGTAGTGATTTAATAATACGTGTGGTATAGTTGTATCGTGGGTATGATAATCAATTAGTGGTTATTATAATGATGATGTAATTACTCTTCCGCAGCAACCCAATTCTTCCAGAGAGATGCACTTTATTGACTTCCAACACAGAACAAAGTCCAAAGTCCACAGATGACAAAAAAATCCGACAGAGTATATCATTCAGAGGCCCATGTCTTAGGTCTGAGTGTGCATACACAGACAAGACTAAAACTATAGACTGAACATCATGTTATATTCACTAGACACTGAATGGCTGAGCAATTTAATTGGCCGTTTCAATTTAGGTCTTTGATATACTCTAGTCTTTCAGACAGACAACTCCCAGCCGTGAACAGCTGTAGTCATAAACCGCCCCAATTTGCACTCCCGCATATCAACATCAACAAGTCCCCTTAGATATGTGTAATTAGATTAGATTAACAGATACCACCTGAATACCCTTTTGAGCCCTTGGAATACCTACATTCCTAATCTGTATTCTTGCATATTAATATCAACAAGTCCCCCTGATATATTAGCCCCCCAGGAGGGAGCCTCCGCTAGGCCAACCCAAAACACTCCTTGATCCCATTGTTACCCCCTCAAGTCTAATTACCATCAATAAATACTTCTTCTATGGTCCTTTAAACAATGTACCCTTTGAAATGTTCAATTAGGTTAACAGCCCATACCTCACACCCCTAGGTAGACTTGCATAAGACTAACACATCAAAGGGTTTTCAGCTGTTATATTAAAATTGAGTTGGCTTGGACAAATCGACCATTGTCAACTCAATCCTGGCCTGGTTAATATTGACTGTATGTGTACATACACATAATAATGTCCCGCATAAATCGGTGAACATATTACAACATATAACATATCCGGGTCACGGCACCAATGTAGTGATTGGGTATATGTCTTGGGTGGATAGTATGGTGGGTATGATAATTAATTAGTAAGTACTCTTCCGCAGCAACCCAATTCTTCCAGAGAGATGCACTTTATTGACTTCCAACACAGAACAAAGTCCAAAGTCCACAGATGACAAAAAAATCCGACAGAGTAGATATAATTCAGAGCCCCATGTTCTTAGGTCTGTGTGTGCATACACAGACAAGCCTAACCTCAACTATAGACTGAACACCATGTTATATTCACTAGATATTGAATGGCTGAGCAATTTGATTTGCCGTCTTCATTCAGGTCTTTTATATACTTTAGTCTTTCAGATAGACAACAACTCCCAGCCGTGAACAGCTGCAGTCATAAACCACCCCAATTTGCACTCCCGCATATCAACATCAACAAGTCCCCTTAGATATGTGTAATTAGACTAGATTAACAGATACTACCTGAACACCCTTTGAGATGTTCAAATAGACTTGCATAAGATTAACACATCAAAGGGTCTTCAGCTGTCCCCTTGCTATGTTAAAATTCAGTTGACTTGGACAATTCAACTGAATTTCTGGTCAACATGGCACTCCAATACAATATTATACATAAATTGGCCAACATATTACAACAGGTTGTAAGTTCCCTGTAGGCAAGTGGTTAAAAAAAACAAAAAAAAATCAAGGGTTTACAACCACTTTAAAAACATATTTACCTGGACAACAAAAGGAAAACAAAACCGTGCCAATGGGCCCAACAAAAAAGGGTCAAAGACCCAACCAAGAGTGCTGCTGAAAGAACCTTGCTGATGAAACCTGCATTTGCTGAGGCCTGCACATCCACTTGGTAGAACTTGGCGAATGTTTGAACAACTTCAGGGGGTGGCTGTACAATACTGAGCAACAGAGGCCTGATGGCAGAATGGCAAAATGCCCAGGAAATCCCCACCAATCTGCTGGAGCGAACACGTAAGGGTGCTGGAGGCACCATACCTTTTAGAACATAGGATCTTGCATACAGTGAACTGTCTCATCTACCTGGCAGTAATGGACTTGAAGGAAGGGAGTCCTTTTTGATACACTGTTCTCAGAACAAAAAGAGAGTCTTTTTGTTGTATTAAAAAGGCTGTGTCTTTCAAATAAACTCTGACATCTCTGGCTACGTCCAAACAATAGAGAACAATTTCTCTGGGATGCTTGGGAGCAGGGCACAAAGAGGGTAGGACAATGTCTTCATTAAAGTGGAAAAGGCGGATACCACCTGCGGGAAAAAGGAAGGTCCTCTTTTCCATGTTAAGGATTATAAGGGGCTAATTACAAGAGAAGGCAAACCAACTCAGAGACACATCTGACATCTGACGTGATAGCCACCAAGAAAGCCATTCTACAGGAGAGATCACCCAAGGGGAGTTATCTAATGGGTTTAAAGGGTGATTGGTGTGGGGCAGAGAGGACCAGATTGAGATCCCAAGGAAGCACAGGGTGCTGTAATAAAGATAGATGCATGACTAAGATTATTTTTTTACAAGAGAGAGAAGTCAAAGGCTTTTGGAATATGATGGATAAGCCAACACCTGTCTCTTAAGAGTACTTAGAGATAGGAGTCATGAACTCTAATAAAAAGATTGCGCAGCAATTATCTATACATGAATCCTGATTAGAAGACATGGAGAACTGCATTCACCGGAATAATATTAAAATAGTACGCCTCCCTGAACGAGTAGAGGGAAATACTCCAGTTGAATTTATAGAGAAATGGCTCATAACTACAATGGGCCCAAAACATTTTTCCTCTTTTTTCTCAGTGGAAAGAGCTCATAGAGTCCCTATCAGAGGAACACCTGTGGGAGATTTTGAAAATGATGAACTATAAAGATAGGGATACTATTTTGCAAGGAGCTAGACAACTCTCAGATATACGGATGAATGGCTCCAAAATTAGTTTTTTCCCTGATTTTTCAGCAGCAGTGCAACGCCAAAGGGCGGGATTTATGGAAGTGAAGTGACGATTGAGGCAGTTGGACTTATCCTATTCTATACTTTTTCCAGTCAAACTTAAAGTATCAGCGCAGGGCACTACACATTTTTTTGTATCTCCAGCACTAGCAACCCAGTGGTTGGATAACTATAAACAGTCAAATTAATTCCAAAAAAATATATTTTTTCTCTTTTTTTTTCTCCTTTTTTTTGGAATATGAATGGACATTTTGGGAAAGGGAGAAGGGCAGAGAGAATGCTAATTTTTTTTCTTGCAGCCTTCTCAATCAGATAGCCCCCATGTTTGTGTTTTTGTTTGGTTATATGTATGTTTGTGTATGTTTGATGATTTTTGTGCACCTCTCGGAATATACTTTCGTCTCTCTTCCCCTTACCCCTACTGCCCATGCCCACTTCCTTGCCTTTACAGGTGGAACCCGTGAAGGACTGGGTGATGGGGATGGCAGGTTGGGGGGGAGGGAAATAGAGAGATGTGGGTTGGAGTGAAAAATAGTGGATTTGATGTATTCAGGTTTATTATTTTGGTTAATTTATTGGAGAAAAGCTTGATATGGCTCCCTTGAATTAAGTGCTAATCTCATGGAATGTGAGGGGTCTGGGTAGCCCTTCTAAGCGGCAAGCAGTGTTTACCTCACTAGGGAGATTTACTCCCTCAATAATTTGTCTTCAGGAAACCCACTTAAAACAAAATCAGTTTAATACTCAGTATCACTCTACATATACATCATACTCTAGAGGAGTCTCTATACTTATTTCTAATGGATTGGACTTTTCATGTAGACAAATTAAGAGGGATAGTAAAGGCCCGATGTATTTTTTTGTACTGTACAGTATATGGGCGACCATACATGTTTGGAAATATATATATCCCCCCGCCATATTCAACAGAGGTGTTTAGAGAGTATATTCAGTTCATATCTGATAAAATAGATAGTGCATGCCTATTGGTTGGTGATTTTAATAATTATATGGACTCCGTAATGGACAAATATAATATAACGAAAAAGCAAACCTCATCGAGCCCTACGGCCTTTGCCAGATACGTAGCTGAATTGGGACTGATAGATCTCTGGAGACAGCATAATCCAACAGATAGGCAATGTTCATGCTTCTCTAGTACCTATAAAACTCTCTCTAGAATAGATCTAGCGTTGGGGACATATTCTATGCTTTCATATCTTTGTGATATTAAATATGAGGCTAGGGGTATTTCAGATCACTCACCTATAGTATTAAACTTTTCCTTTAGGACTAATCCAGGATGTACATTATGGAAGGTGAACCCATATGGTTGTCACTTTTTGCTTCAGCTGAATTAATTGCTTATCAGAGTATAAATAGAGACTCGGTTTCACTTTTGATATATTGGGATGCATTGAAAACATACCTTCGAGGTGTCCTTATTGCGCAGATATCAAAAATTAAGAAACAATCTAGGCAATGGGAAAAAAACCTTAGCTGATAATAAGCCGAATTCTTATATATAACCAACCTTAACGATGATACAAAAAAAGAATGGCGCTATAACCAACAGCATTATGCAGCAGTGGCTAAGAAAAAGGCAGAAAATAAAATATTTTTTCTACAACAACCATATTTTGAGGAGGGAGAGGGGACAGGACATTTATTGGCAACTATTGTAAAAGCACAACGGTCGGCATCATATATAAATGAATTACAATCCTCATCTCCAAATAAGAGGGCTGATACTACTCCAGAAATATTGGAGGTATTTGGGGAATTTTATCAGGCACTGTATAAGAACAGGGTATCCTACTCGGAGGATTCCCTGGATGGATTCTTCGACACCATTGGTCTACCAAGCATTTTAAATGATGAAAGGGTGGCTTTGGAAGGCCCATTAACATTGGACAGGCATAGGGTGGGAAATGCAGCAGCTACTGGTAAATTTCAAAAATAAAGATAGATACCAATAAAATTACATTAATTGAGGCATCAGTATGTTAAATGTTTTTGAATATTTATTTCAAAGAAAAACAGTATACTAGCTCTGTAAGTGGAAAAGAGGGTCAATAAAAACAACATGGTATCTTTTTTTTTTTTTTCTTTTTCTCCACTTCAGCGAAAATTTTCCGAGAGACATTATTTCAACTTTATGTGTCAAACTTTATCTCTTCTCCTTTTTCACATCATTGTGGATTGTTTCCGTCACATCTTTATTATTTTTCCCTTCTAGGATATTCTTAAATATTTTTAAAAACCGGCGACAAACCGCCTTCTATAATTATAAACCCTATTATTATCTTATTCTCTCTCAGTTCCTCTTATTTCCCCCCACCCCCCCTCCCCCTCCCCTGTGTCTGGTCCGTTCCTTTATGTTATTTATTTATCCACTTGGCTCTGCACCTGTTCTTTCTTTTATCCTATCTAAATAAATATCCGAGACTTTGTAGTTTTTCCAACTTTCCCATCTACTATTATCCCCTTTCTCTCCTCCTTCCATTTTGTAGTGATAATCTATTTCCTTTAGCCAGTTTCTAATGTCTGGTTTTCCACTTTTTAGCCAATTCTTGGGAATTAAGGCCTTGGCCGCATTCAGGAGGTTAGGTATTATTGATTTTCTATATTGTTTCTTAGGTTTATTGTAGATATGGAAGAGGCATGTCCAAATATTTTGTTCTATTTCTTCTCCAGTTATTTCCTTTATGTTGTTTAACACTTCCTTCCAGTACTCCATTATTATTGGGCATTCCCACCATATGTGTATGATCGTTGCTATTTGGCCACATTTTCTCCAACACAAGGAGGTTCTATCTTGATGGAATCTGTGTATTCTTACTGGGGTCATATACCATCTTGATACTAGTTTATAATTCATTTCTATGGTCTTCATGTCCCAGGCCTTATATCCCATTTCTATCATTTTTTCCACTTTTTGGTTATCTATTTTTAAATTCATTTCTTTTTCCCATTGATTTATATATTCTGGTCTTTCTTGTGCTTCCAAATCTGTCAGTATACTATAAATTTTTGATGTTCCGTTTTTTAATGGTGTTTCATTGCTACATAGCTTTTCCAGTGCAGTTAATTTTGTTTCATCTCTCAGTGGGTGTGGTATTGTGCTTACTAGGTGCCTTATTTGAATATAATTCCATTCATTCATCTTCCATCCATTCCTTTCCTCTATTTCTACTCGTGTTCTTATTTTGCCATTTCTAGTGATATCTTTCAGTCGTGGGTTACCTATTCCTTGGATTTCAAATATTTCCCTCCCAGGGGTGAAGAGATTCGATCCTGTGAGTGCTAATAGTGGTGAATTATATTTCCATTCATTCTTTAAGTGAATGGTGTCCCAAATTTTAAATACATTTTTTGTTATTTCGTGCGTGTCGGTGTCCAATATTCTATATTTCCGTGGAATCCAAATATTCTTATGTAGTGTGGCTCCACTTATTGTGTTTTCCATTTCCACCCATTTTTTTTCATTTTTCTCATTTGTCCACTCTAACATTCGTGTTAAAACTATGGCTTTATAGTACCTACTTATATCTGGGACGGCAAGACCCCCATGCTCCTTTTTCCTTGTGATCAGCGTGTATTTAATTCTTGGTTTTTTATTAAGCCATATGTATTTTAGCAGGATTGTTTTAATTATTTTAAAAAAGCTCTGCGGGATTTTTACTGGTAACATCTGTAATCTGTAATTTATTTTAGGTAATATCGTCATCTTAAACATATTTATTCTTCCAATCCATGAAAGTGGCTGTATTCTTAACTTTTTCATTTCTTCTTTGACCTCATTGATCAGTGGAATAAAGTTTGCCTGATAAATTTTTTCGACTCTAGGAGTTATTTTAATTCCAAGGTAATTGAGTTCTTTTACCCAAGTGAATGGGAATTCTTTTTGTAAAAACTGAACTTCCTTTTCCTCTAGACCTATGTTTAATATTTCCGTTTTTATTGGATTAATTTTGAAGTTTGACAGTTCTCCGTATTTTTTAATTTCTTTCAGTATGTTTGGGAGTGACACTCTTGGGTTGGATACGTACATCAAGATGTCGTCCGCGTAGGCAGCGATCTTATGCTCTTTTCCTCCTAGTTTCGCTCCTTCTACCTCTTTGTTATTGCGGAGTGTTACTAATAGTGGTTCTAAGGCCAATACATATAATAGTGGAGACAGTGGACAGCCTTGCCGTGTTCCATTCTGCATCTTAATTTTTGGAGAGAGTCTACCGTTTACTTTTACGACTGCTGTCGGGCCATTATACAAATTTGTTATCCACTTCATCATTTTTGTCCCAATACCCAAGTGCCGCAATGTATCCATCATGAAACCCCAGTCTACCCTGTCAAATGCTTTTTCTGCATCCAATGACAGGAATAGAACTGGGGTCTCATTCTGCACCTTCTTGTGCAACATCAATAATGATTTTAGGCTGTTGTCCCGCCCCTCTCTCCCCGGGACAAAACCAGTTTGGTCCGTGTTAATCCACAGTGGGATTAGTTTTTTTATCCTAGTGGCCAGGATCTTGGAGTACAGCTTCGTATCAGCGTTCAATAGGGCTATTGGCCTGTAGCTTGAGCAGTTAACTTTGTCTTTCCCTTCTTTTGGTAGTATTGTAATATGAGCTAATAACGATTCACTTCTTATTTCTTCATCTTCCCCTAAGGAATTCATATATTCTAATAGTTTTGGAGTCAGCTGTTCTTCAAATTTTTTATAGTATTTGACCGTAAACCCGTCTGGTCCTGGGCTTTTTCCTACGGGAGTTTCCTTTAATGCCAGTTTTACCTCTTCATGCGTAATATTTTTTTCCAATTCTTCTAGTTGGTCTATTTTTAGTTTTGGTAAGTTTGCTTTTTTTAAATATTCTTGTATCTTCTTTGTTCTTGTATTCGCTTCTTTCCAACTTTCCTGTCCTTTTATTGCATAAAGGGAGCTGAAGTATTTTTGAAATGTTATCGCTATATCTGTGGTTTTATTTACCACTTCTCCTTTTTCATTTTTGATCTTCTCAATGTAATTCAAAGACTTCTTTTTTTTTACCAGATTTGCTAGGTATTTTCCTGGTTTATTAGCCCATTTATATTTTTCTTGTACTACTCTGTTGTAGTCCTTCCTTTCTTCTTGTTCCATCCAGTCTTTTAATTGCTCTCTCTTTTGAGATAGTAGGCCGAAGATTTTGTTGTTTACTTGATTTTTGTGTTTTCGTTCCAATTCATAAATTTCTTTAATTATTTGTTGCATGTTTGTTTTCCTTTCCTGTTTTTTTCTTGCCCCTATAGCTATTAACTTGCCCCTAATAACAGATTTATGCGCCTCCCATATTGTTGCTTTCGATACTTCTGGTGTATCGTTTTCTTCAAAATATCTTTTAATTTCTTCTATGATGCTTATTTCGGTCTCACTGTCTTCTAATAAAGTTTCGTTGATTCTCCATGGACCCCTTTCAAGGACTTCTCCTTTTATTTTCATTCTCAAGATTACTGGGCTATGATCTGAGGCGGTTATTATGCCTATTTTTGTTTCTTCTATTTCTTCCAAGTTTCTATGTTCGACCATGATGTAATCCAATCTGGAGTAAATTTTGTGTACTGTTGAGTAGAATGTGTAGTCCTTTGTGCTGGGGTGCTGAATTCTCCAAGGGTCTATTAGTTGTTGTTCATATAATGTTCTTTTTAATTTCTTTAGTTGATTTACCTCTTTGTCCCTTACTCTTGAGGTACTGTCCATTTTATTATCCATGCTGAAGTTGAAGTCTCCAGCTAGTATTAATTTTCCTTGCTTGAATTCCATTAGTATTTTAATTATATCTATCAAATATTTTTTAGGGTTCTTATTAGGACAGTAGACATTGGCCAATGTATATTTTACCCCATGTATAGTTCCTGTAATAAAAAGATATCGACCCTCCGGGTCTATTTTCCTTTGATCTATTAGAAAACGTACATTTTTCCCTATACCGATGGCTACTCCTTTGGCCCTTCTTATTGGCGAGTCTCCTTGATACCATGTTGGTATGTTTCTTGAATAAATTTTGGCACTTGAGTTTTGGGTTATATGCGTCTCCTGTAGGAAAATTATTTCTGCTTTACTTTTTTCTAGTTCTCGGAGGATGATGTTTCTCTTCCCTGGGGAATTTAGTCCTCGGACATTGTAAGAGATTATTTTTATGCTGTTTACATTTTCCATTCTTGTGCCTTTTCTTCCCCGCCCGTCCTCCGGCCCTCCCCCCCACGCGGTCCCCCTAGGAGACCGGATGGAGGGGACACCCAGCGGACGCACGGGGTCTCCTCATCTCTTGTCTCAGAATAGGTGTGCCTATGTAACCACTCATGTGACTCAGACCTCTCCCTCCCCTCCCTCCCTCCCCCTCCCCTCCCTCCTCCCACCCTCCCCCTCCCTTTTTTCTGATATGGGTTTTTTACCCCCATATTCTCTAGAGCTGAGAGCATTTTACTTTGTTTTGTGGGGCACGCTCTGCCCCCTCTGCTCTATTTATTGTGAGGCGGAGCTCTGTAAGACACCCTATTACCCCCCTGCCTAAGCACTAATAGGGCGACCCCCTGTCCACTCCGTGAGTCCCTGTCTCCCTCTCCCTGCGTTTTTGTTGTGTTTTACCAATCCTTTCACTTTCCTTTTTTTCCCATCCCATCAACCCCAGCCCCCCCCCCCCTTTCCACTCTAAGGCCCCTTGCACCGTTGTGTGGTATTTTCTCAGATATTAATTTCCTCGAGAGTCCACATCTTGATGTCTGATCCTTGAATTTACTTGCCACTGTAGGTCATCTCTTGCCGTTATTCGCTCCTGACTATTTGCGTATTTTTCCAGTTCTGGGGAGGGGATTTCTAGTTTGTTGCAAAAGTCCGGAATCTCCTCCACATGTCTTAGCCTCGCACTTATTCCGTTTTTCCTTGCTATTAGACATGCTGGAAAACCCCAGTTGTATTGAATTTCTTGCTCCCGGAGGATTTCTAATAATGGCTTTAGTATCCGTCGTCTTTTCAACGTTTCTTGAGATAAGTCTTGAAATATTTGTAATTTACCTCCCGCAAACTCTATTTGTGTTTTCCTCTTTAGGTTTATCCAGATCTGTTTTTTTTCTTCCCATTTTTCAAAGCGTACGATTACATCTCTAGGTGTTTCCCTTGCAAACCTTTGAGGTTTTTTTACTCGAAAGACACTTTCTATTCCTATTGTGTTAGTTGTTTCCTTTCCCAAGATTTGGTTGAAGAGATTGTTCATTTTTTCTATTAGATTTTCTGCTTGTTCTGTTTCCGGTAACCCACGTATTCTCAAGTTTTTCTTTTTATCTCTATTTTCTTGCTCTTCTATTTTATATGATTGTTCCTGTTGTTCCCGTTTTAATTTCTTTATTTCATCTTCTAGTTCCTTTATGTTTTTTTGATGTAGGTCTACTTTGATCTCTACTTCTTCCACTCTGTTTAACATATATCCCATATCTTTATGGAGTGTTGACATCTCTGCTTTTAGGGAATTCTCTAGTGCCGCAAACATTTTTTCCATATCCTGTTTTGTTGGCAACTGTGGCCCTTGTTGTCCTTCCTCCTTTCCTCTGTCTTCCTCTCCCATTTCTGGCTCCATTCTGGGTTCTGAGAGGTGGCTGGTTTCTGTTTGTACTTTATACTGGCCTTTTTTATCCTTGTTGTCCTTCTCTTTTGTATCTATTTGTCTGCCCTTTGAACCCACTTGTTTCTCTCCTTCTCCGATTCCTTGCTGTATATACCTGTTCATAGGGCCTGGACTTGGGCCTAGGCTGGTCCTAGGTGATTTCGGTATTGCTCCCGCACTTCTTGTTGTTTTCCCCTTCATGTTTGTTTCTATGGCTGGATTTATAAGATTTTCAAAGCTGCCTTCCAGAATACCCCTTGATTGGGATTTCTTAATGATGAAAAAATCTCCCAGCCTTTTTAAATTGACTTATTTTTACTAATATTTCTTTTATTCCGTTCTCATACCCGGCATCCTCCCCACAATCCAATAATAGAAATAAATGAATGAGATATGAGTGGTCCCCGTTTTCCAGAAGTTATGTTACTACCTTAAATACATTAAGCATTCCTTAGTGCTGTTCAATTGTTTAAGCGTTCTTAAGCTGGAAAAAAAAAAAAAAAAAAAAAAAAAAAAAAAGGGCTCAAAAACGCTCAAAAACGCTATTGCAAAAATGCTGAAAAAAAGCTGGAAAAAGTTAAAAAAAAAAAAAAAAAAAAAAAAAGTCACTGCAAAGACACCGGCGTCTTCACAGCGCTTTTCCAGCAGCCCGTGTGCATGGGGGCCCAGGTGCTCAGCAAAATAATTCAAATGTTTTAGCGATATAATGCAATCTAATTCAAGTATTCAGCAAGATGATTTATATATTCAGCAGTATAGTTCCAGTATAAGCTTATTTGTTCCACATTTTGTTACTATGGAATTTCTTCTTATTCTATAGTTTGTACTATCAAGCCTATAATTAGTACCCTTTGCAAAAAAAAAAAAAAAATTCACAAGAAAGGGAGATACTGCAGCAGCAGCAGCAGCAGCAGCAGGCAGGTGGGGGCTGGGAGACAACTCTTCCGTTGGCTTGTCTTTCTTTCACCTTCTCCTTCTCTTCTCCCCTGTTCCCCCCCCCTGTTTTTATTGTTTTTCTTAGCTCACTTGATTCTACTTTTTCAGCTCTTTCGCCTTTTCCCCTGCTTGTTCACTTCAAGACAATTGCAATAGAAGAGCCAAAAGAGGAGGAAAAAACAAAAACAAAAAAAAAACGCTCCAAAAACGCTCAAAGACGCTATTGCAAAAACGCTGAAAAGAGTAAAAAAAAAAAAAAAAAAAAAGTCACTGCAAAGACACTAGCGTTTTCACAACGTTCTCCCAACAGCCCATGTGCATGAGGGCCCAGGTGCTCATAAAAATAATTCAAATGTTTTAGCGGTATAATGCAATCTAATTCAAGTATTCAGCAAGATGATTTATATGTTCAGCAGTATAGTTCCAGTATGAGCTTATATGTTCCACATTTTGTTACTATGAAATTTCTTCTTATTCTATAGTTTATACTATCGAGCCTATAGTTAATACCATTTGCAAAAAACAAAAACAAAAAAAAGACCAAAAAAAAAAAAAAAAAAAAAAAAAAAAAAAGGATCACAAGAAAGGGAGCTACTGCAGCAGCAGCAGCAAACAGGTGGGGGCTGGGAGACAACTCTTCCGTTGGCTTGTCTCTCATTCACCTTCTCCTTCTCCCCTGTTCCCCCCCCTGTTTTTCTTGTTTTTCTTAGCTCACTTGATTCTACTTTTTCAGCTCTTTCGCCTTCATTTACTTTCGCTTTTTATTCCATTTTATTTCGTTTTATTTCAATATGTTCTTTCCCTTTCCCTTTCTCTTGCTCCATTACTTTTCCTTTGCCTTTTCACTTCAAGACAATTGCAATAGAAAAAAAGCCAAAAAAAAAAAAAAAATACGGTACTTATCTTTTAGTTGTTGTTGAATTTGGGACAAAAAGGGACGCTCACTACAGCTTGTTGCAGTCAGACGCAGGTACAAACTTCCTCTGGCTTACTCCACAAGACAGCTCAGTGAGTGATGAGCAGGGGGGGCGGGGAGGGAAGCTACCTACACCTTCTCATCAGGCCGATCATTCCTCTCAGCTGCAGGGAGAGGGTTCTCAGGATCCTCACGCCGTGCACAGAGCCATTACCAGGCTCCTCCCTCCACCATCCATTCCCTACTATTTTTACCAAAAAAAAAAAAAACAACATGGTATCAACAATAACTTTAAAAGTAAAAAAAAAACTCATAATATAGATTCTACCAGTGCCCATAAAATGCAGCCTGCCAGTGCCCATCATGTACAGTCTATCAGTGCCCATGACATGCAGCCTGCCAGTGCCCATCAGGTACAGCCTACCAGTGCCCATCAGGTACAACCTACCAGTGCCCATGAGGTACAGCCTGCCGGTGCCCATTATGTACAGCTTACCGGTGCCCATCAGGTATAGCCTACCAGTGCCCATCAGGTACAACCTGCCAGTGCCTGGTAATGTGATGTCACGCTGTGTGTCAGAGCTGGATCTGAATCACCATGCAGCCGCTGTAACGATGTCCCGCCTCCTATGACACACGGCACAATGATTCCTAGCGTTGGAACAGTGTGCCATCTATCACAAGAGGCGGTCTAGGAGGCGGGACATCGTTACAGTGGCTATACGGCGATTCAGATCTACGACGCACAGCATGAGATCATGCTACCAGGCACTGGGGAGGCTGCATATGACATTTGCGAGAAGAGCACGAGGGAGGGGAAACTGACAGGATGATACATGTGCGGCACCCAGCGGGACAGCCCCTTTTTTGGCTCCATTTTCTGGACTTTTTTTTCTTAAGTGGGGACCCTCACTTGAGTATAAGCCGGGGGGGGGGGGTGTTCAGCATAAAAAATGTGCTGAACTCGGCTTATACTCGAGTATATACGTAAAAGAGAATAATTAGTGTATAAACATAGAGGTACACCTCAAAAGTTTGGTAAAATATTGTCATTATGGAGAGAACCTAGTGATGAACTTTATGACGGTTTATCTAGTAGAGATGAATAAAGGCAATGGAGATAGTTGGGAGTAAGGAGCTGAGGTAGAAGATAGTGGAGTAGATGAGAAGAAGAAATTAATATGCAAAAGAAAGATAAACTGAAGCTGCAGGGAGGATGCTTCCATAGTTTGACAACTGATATTAACCACTTACCAACCAGCCGCCGTCATACTGCAGCAGGTCGGCATGTTCCTGTGAGCCGCCGTAGCTATACGTCGGCTCCTTTAAGCAGGATAGCAGGCGCGTGCACGCACCCGCTGCACTGCGGGGGTGCCGATGCTCATGGCTGACGGCCGCAATGACCGACTGCCACGAGCAATTGCATGCACGAGAGGCAGAACAGGGACATGTGTGTGTCTGTTCTGTGAAGAGAGACAGATCATGAGTTCCTAATCGCTAGGAACCACGATCTGTCATCCCCTCTAGTCAGTCCCCTCCCCCTACAGTTAGAACACACAGTCAGGGAACACAGTTAACCTCTTGATCGCCCCCTAGTGTTAACCCCTTCCCTGCCACTGACATTTATACAGTAATCAGTGCATTTTTATAGCACTGATCTCTGTATAATTGTCAGTCGTCCCAAAAATGTGTCAAAAAGTGTCCGATGTGTCCGCCATAATGTCGCAGTCACGACAGAAAAAGCAGATCGCCACCATTACTTATAAAAAATAATAATAAAAATCCCATAAATCTATCCCCTATTTTGTAGATGCTAGAACTTTTGTGCAAACCAATCAATATACGCTTATTGCTTTTTTTATGTGTAGAAGAATACATATCGGCCTAAACCGAGAAAAAAAATTCGCTTTTTTAAAAAAAATTGGGGATATTTATTATAGCAAAAAGTACAAAATGTGTTTTTTTCAAAATTGTCGCTCTTTTTTTGTTTATAGCGCAAAAAATAAAAACAGTAGAGATGATCAAATACCACCAAAAGAAAGCTCTATTTGTGGGGAAAAAAGGACATCAATTTTGTTTGGGTACAGCGTCGCACGACTGCGCAATTCTCAGTTAAAGTGACACAGTGCCGTACCGCAAAAAAAATGCTCTGATCATTGAGCAGCCAAATCTTCCGGGGCTAAAGTGGTTAATGGAGCTTAATTTAATTTGATTAGTAGATTGTATTTATGCTCCTATTATGCTTTGGTTATTATATGATAAGTGAATTTGATTTGGGAGGTGCAAGGTTTGTTTGGTTTATGTTTTTTTATTATTCCTTTCTTTTCTTATATATCATTTAATAACTTCAGATATTTAATGACCTTATATGATATATTATCTGTTTGTATATATAAAAAAAAAAAAATTAGATATGTTTTGGTCAAGTTCTGATTGCAGAAAAGCCAGAACACGAGGTACAGAGCAGTCTCTGGGGTTCACACCAGGTATAAAAGGATTTCCAAGTACGATAGTAAGTTTTTGAAGTGAATTTTCTGGTCTTGAGTAATGTGGGGATGACAGAGTCAGATATATCCCTGTGTTTTAAGACCTGGGTCTTAACAGTCATGCCATTAAAGCTAATGACTGAGAAGTAGGATGGAACAGGAAGCCATGTAACAGCAGGTCTGGTCTGTTGGGGGTAGGACAGGGGGCATCCTATAGCAGTTTAAATATGTCTGTGCACCAGGTTCTTCTGGGCCAGTTTGGTGCAATGAGAATGACTGATTTAGTTCCTTCCTCTATCTTGAGAAGTTGAGAATGACTCCACACTAGAGGGAAGCCATATATTAACCTGAACTGAAACAAGGGGATTAGCAGAGCATCAGAAGCCAGTGGCAGAGGATCCTTAGTCCTAAGCGCAAATAAGGACAACTTGTTAAACCTGGTGGCCAATATGTTTTCAAATTTGAGGCCCCCCCATTTCTGATAGGAGTTGAAAGATTTTGGGATGGAGGGACATTCCCCTTGGTCCAGATGATGACAGCTGAGGAAACTCGCTTTCCAATTGTC
This sequence comes from Aquarana catesbeiana, assembly GCF_042186555.1. Taxonomy (NCBI): domain Eukaryota; kingdom Metazoa; phylum Chordata; class Amphibia; order Anura; family Ranidae; genus Aquarana; species Aquarana catesbeiana. Next base: position 107,581,455 of record NC_133334.1, read on the forward strand.
CAGTTCCAGGATTTGAACAGCAGAAAGTCCTGGGCAGTGCTTTTCCATCCAGGAGATGTTTAGACTTATTTCCTTTAGAGCTACCTAACTCCTGTTCCCCCTGATAATTAATATAAGCCGCTGCTCTGGCATTATCTGACTGTAGGGAGGGAGGTATTTGGGACATGTGATGCTGTTATTTTTGAATCATTGTTAATAAACATATGAGAAGGTAGCTTTTTGGGTGTCCACCTGCTTTTTTTTGTTATTTTTATATGCTGGTCAGAAACCATGAATCAGACTGAGACAGAGGTACAGGTAAATCACACTTGTTTAATAATAATAATAAAAAAAGGTAAACAGAGTAGAGTAAACATAGTCAAAATATAGCCAGAGTTCAGGAACCGGAACGGATAGTCAGCCAAGCCAAAATGTCAGGGAGCCAGAGAAGAGCATAGTAGAATAGCAAGCAGGATCTGGAGCCAGAAGGAATGTCAGCCAAGCAAGTCTTTAACAGTAACACAGGAGAGCCTCTCTAGAGATGTGACCAAGGCGAAGGCAGAGATCATCTGGGCTGGATGGCTTAAGTAAGCAGGGCTGACGAGCGGGATATCATCAACAGGTGAGTCACTGTGGAGAGATAGGAGCTGGCAATTAGCCGACAGTTGAGCGGCCAGCTCAGAGAAGGAAGGGCTGAGCTCAGTCCTGACAGCTGGTTCCTGTGATTACACTGACCCTATATGATAGGGGAGCACCACTCCAATATTAAGTTTGTGCTGGGTTCCCAAGACCAACAATGTTTTGGTGTGCATTATCTGACTGTACCCTGATTGAATATCACTGGAGAGGGAGCAGTGGAATAGTGCAGATCCCTCAACTGTCAGAGATTGGAATACTCCTCCCAAGCCTGTGAGACTGGCATATGTTATCACTTTCCATGAAGGTGGGAGAAAGGACTTTCCTATCTTCAATATTGGACTGGTAATACGCCAAGCTATAGAGTTCTTCACTTGGCTGGCAAGGAGAACAGGGAAGTTGAGAGTTGGAAAGTGTTTGTTCCAGGCCAACAGAATGTTGTGTTAGAGGGGCTTTGAATGGAATTGAGCAAAGGGAACAGCTTCAAATTAGGCAAACATGAGGTCTAGGACTTTCATGTAGAATCTCACAGTGATGCCTTTTTGATCTTAAGGCTTGAGCCTGAGACCTTAGAGAGAGAAGATTTTTTTTTGGTAGAAGCAAATCCATTGCCTGGGTTGAGTCTAGGCTGAGGCCTAGATATTCCAAATGCAGGGAGGCTGGAGTGCAGACTTTTGGAAGTTGATTACCCTAGCAAACATCTGAAGAATCTATCCTTTGAAGAATCTATCCTGCAAGAGGAAAGGCTGGAGGGACCGAGGAACCTCTTTGGGGTGACATACAAGTTAACATGAGTAGTGCCTTCGATCCTAGTGACCTATAGGGCACGATTCACTTTCCCAGTCCTGAGGTGTTCCATTATCCACTAATAATATACATGTTTGGTGTATCATTTACAATTGAGGCTTATTTTTTTATCCGATCTTAGATTATCCCATGGGCCAGTAGGCACAACCTTATGAGACAGCTCCCAGTCTTTTTCCTTCTGTGGTGTTGATGAATGTTTTCAATAAGCATCTCCTTCATTGAGTAAGAACCTTATATATAGCGTATTCACTAACATGTACGGTCCTGAGGAAGCATGAAACACGTAGACCATCTATGAATGCATGTATTCACAAAATTTTGAAGCTCTGAACTATTTTAGAGGTTTTTGTAAAAATGTCTCTTAAAGAATGCTGTTTTTTATGTGAAACACTAAAAAGTTTGTAATTATATATATATATATATATATATATATATATATATATATATATATATATATATATATATATATATCAAGCTTCATGTTTTGTTCTCATTGGCATATTTAAATCCCTATTTTTTTTCCTTCACAAATTTATCTACATTTATTTATATTTAGAAGAAAAATACATGATATGTGACCTTTTCACTTATTCTAAGGAAGGTAGTTCCACCTCTAAATCAGCTAGGAAGGGTGGAGGTTGAGAAAAAGCCTGTTGCTTTTGGGTTCTGAACAGTGATGGCTGAATCAAGGCCAATAGCTGCTGAGAAATGCTGGCATAGTTGCAGAGAAATCTGCCTTGGTCAGACAGGCTGCTTGTTGTAAGCCAGAAATAGAGCTAGAATCAAATGCAGTGGCTGGTGTTGTAATAGGGTCCCGCTCCGATGCAAGGTAAGAAAGGTCACTCTGAGTGGTTTGAGTGCTTTGCAGGCCATCAGCAAAGCAGGTGTTTGTCTGAGCTTTGGCTGTGACTCCCTTGTGTCTGTCTATTGCATCAACTGATGCATTTCAGGGGACATGTTCACTTCCTCTGAGCAACCCCACTCTGAGCAATCCACATCAGTGGATATTTTGATATACTTTGAACCAGAAGAGTCATATCGTGTGCCAGACCCTTGGTTTTGTGGTTCATGTACTACGCTGATACTACATTTGCTCTTGTGAGTATGTACTCTTTTTATCCTTTAATAAAGTGCTCTGAATAATGCACTAGGCATTTGCACCATTTTTGTTTGATTTTGTTTATAGAGTTGCTGGGGTAGGAGCCCAAGCAGGATCCAGTGCCCAAAGTAACATTACAGGCTAAATTTTTACTAAGGTTGCACTGATCTGGATGTACTGCTACTACTGTTGTAGTAGAAGGCAGTGAAGAGATTGAATGAAGAGTTGGTAAAAGAATTCAAATTACAGTTAGGCACAGGAACTTCTCCATAAGAGACAGGAGGTCCATCACCCACAGACACTTGCAAAAAACTATGGCCTCATGCAGTGGAGTGGGGGTCTTTGAATATCTGCCCATGTCCTGTACTGTACAATTAAAATATTGGGTTATTTAGGGTCATCTATAAGCTGGAAATATATTATAACTCTGACACAGATCAAGTATAGCAATTCTGACCTGCAGCATTCTCTTTGAGTTTTTTTTTTGTTTTTTTGCTACTGACAGCTATTTGTAAGCAGCTAATAAGGTGAGTCATGCTGTAAAGTGGGCGTAATTATTTAGAGCTAAGTGGCTGTATTTATACGATTAAGCTCCACGGGCACAATCCAACTGAATGACTTCAAATTCTTCCCTCTGTAGTGCTAACAAAGTCCTATTATTAAGCAAACGATCCTTTACTGGCAAATTAATCAACATTTTTCTAATCTGCTTGCAAAGTTCAAGAGCGCCATAAAAATGAAATGAAAAAGCTGGTTGACCTAAAAATGCAAACATTTCTTAAAGCTGATGTAGGTATGGCTTTTTTTTGCATAGTTATATCAGCCTAGCTTGGACTAATGTAAGCATGCATGTGCCATACCTGACTGATCCCTGTTGAAGCTGGAACCCACTGACTGTAGTAGACACTTGCACTACAGTAATTTCCGTTTGCTTCCAGAACCCATGCCGAGCAGCTGCACTGATGCTTTGTGAATACAGGGGATCGCTTGCTCAGCACAGGTGCCATTCAGAACACACTTTGCATTTTCTCATTGAATGCAAAGCATTTTCTGATTGGACAAGGTGGCAACTGAGACATCACCATCCACCTCTCAACCCCGTCTAATCAGAGAATGCTTTGCATTTATTGAAAAAATGCAAAGTGTTCTTTGAACTGCGCTCATGCCAAGCAAGTGACCCCCCCACTCACCCCTACCCTCACTCACTAAGCAGCAGAGTAGCCACTTGGCGCAGGACTCGAAAGTTAGCAGCACTCACTGTATTAACGGTATCTAATACAGTGATTTCCAGCTTCCACAAGGATCAACCAGGTATGACATATGCATACTTACATTGGTCCTGTACCAAACCTGTACCAATGTAACTATGCAAAAAAAAATTTTTTTTTATCTACCATAATATCCCTTTCATCTTTGTTCACAGAAGGGCATGGCTGAGATCTTGATCTCTGACCATAGCCTGACCTCCAGGAGTAGGATACCAGGCATAAACAAAAGCACAACCTCAAGGGAACCCCCTGGAAGTGGCCAAACGCCCTACTGCTAGAGGGAGTTATTTGATCCTAAAGTAGTATATAAAGAACAACTGGACAAAGAAAAAACTAAAAGAGGTGGGTACTGCGCCCTTCAATGAACAAAAAGAAAAAAGGATTTTACAGTGAGTACAAAGAAAAATCCTATTTTCTCTTTCGTCCATTGAAGGGCACAGCTGAGATCTTGATCTCTGACCATCACCATATCCCAGGCATGCTGTTAAAGTGTTACTAAACCCAAGATCTTCCAGCAGAATGAGGCCAAAGTATTCCTAAGACCAGTGGCCGAACTTGTTCTGTTGCTTTCTGCAGAAGACTCTGTTAGTGATGTCACATGATGTCAGACAGGGAGTGTTCTGCCCACCGGGCTTCTATTCAGTTTACTTGTGTTTATGTTGCTTAAAATAATAATAATGTACATGCCCCATTGTAGCTGCTATGAAGAGTGTCACCAGTTTCTTTTCCATTTACATTAATCATTTCCTGCAGCCCCTAGCACAAAATTTGCCCACTTACATACGAGATGGAACCCACCTAATAGACACTTTAAAAGCTTACAACTGGAAACCCACTTAACAGTGGGTCTCTCTTGATGTAAATTCGCTATATACCTCAATCCCCCATGCTGTCGGCCTCAGGGCAGTACAACATTTTCTAACACAAAATCCTCTCATCAGTTCAAAACAGGCCAAATTCATTCTAGATTCAACATCCTTCTGTTTGACACAATTATTTTCTCTTTGATTCCAAGTTCTATTTACAAATCGAGGGCATGGCTATGGGCGCAAATTTTGCACCCAGCTATGCCGACCTAGCTATGGGGCTATGGGAAGACTTATATATCTGGAGTAATAACCCCTTCTCCCAAAACATTGTCTTCCTGGGACATTACATAGATGATATAAATTATCATTTGGGACGGACCCAATTCATCTATAACAGAATTTGTCACTCATTGCAACTCCAATGACCTAGGGCTCTCTTTCACCTCTGTCTGTAGCCCTGACCTGTCTCGCCTGGCCTTAGGCCAGACAGTCTGGCCTTTTTAGACTTAGAACTCTGTTATACTGCTAATACCATCTATGCGAAAACTACACTAAACCTACAGCAGGAAACTCATATCTTCACTTTGACAGTTGCCATCATCCAAGATGGATCTTAAATATCCCAAAAAGTCAGTTCAATCGTCTGAAACGTAACTGTACACATAATATAGACTATACCACACAATGCAACCTTCTCAAAACAAAATTTAAAGATACAGGATATCCGTCATCCTTACTAGACAAGGCCTTTAATAATTTTTTAGAAACAACAATCCAGGAGTCTCTTCTCATTCAATAACTGCGCCCCCCCAAACTGAAACCACAAGGTTCATTACACAATTCCATGCCAAACATAAGAGGATGGAAAATATTTTCAAGAAGCATTGGAATATACTATTGGAAGATCCCTTCTTAAAGCCACCCCTCTCCAGCACACCACAAATTACGTACAGAAAAGCTAAAAATATAAAGAGCTGCATCACACCCAGTAAACTCAAAACTGCTAGAACAAAACCTATACCATCCTTTACATTCTTGTCCATCAAAGGCATGTACCAATGTAAAAAACTGCAATGTCTGACTTGTAGCTTTGTGACACATCGCCAAAAATCTTTCACCACAAAAGGGAAAACGTACTTCCTATCCGGACCTTACCCAAAAGGTTCAGAGAACATAGAAGGTCCATTGAAGGTGACAGTGACCTAACCATTCCTAAACACTTCAAGGCCTTTCCACTGCTGGACTCCGGGCTTGGGTTGTTGAACAGATACCCGGAATTCTCCCTTTGGCAGAGCGTTTCAACATCTCTGCGAAATGGAGACCTTCTGGATTTACACCTTAGATGCCCTTGCGCCAGGAGGTTTAAACAAAGGTATAGCAATCAATTCTCTTCTATAACCATGCTCCCTCAATATTCCAGTCAACTGTGTAACCAATCATAAATTAAGTATATATGTAGGGACTTATGAGCACTTTGGTCCATTTTAATAATCATCCTTTACCATATATTCCTCCACAACACCTCTACACCTTGAGTACACACCTGATTCATGCATTTTGTGTAAAAGTACCATAGAAATTATACAATTAATTACCTATCAGAATTTATAATTCCTCTCCTTTCCTTTATTTGAGAGGTGTATCTCTCTCTCTCTCTGTCTTCTCAATTCTAATTTTTTTTTAAATTCAAAATTTTTATTTATTTTTTAAAATATATATCATTTTTTTTCAAATCAATTAATTAACTTCTTAATCCTCTCTCACCTTTTTCTAATCTTAACTCTCACCTTTTTAAAAAAAAATAATTTTATCAATTAATTTTTTATAACCACCACTGTCTAGTGAGTATAATACTTGTCATTAAACCTTGCCTTAAAATATCTCTGCACTCGGATTGCCACTGCTCTTTCTATTTCTTAAATGTAAGTTCCTGCAGGTGAATTCACTACTGCACTGCTGAAAACACAACTTCTTTAAGTGCACTGATACAGGGGTATAACAGAAAACAGTTGAACAACCCCCCCCCCCCCCCCCACCAGGATTATGCAGTCAAATGTAGCCTATAATCGTGTCCTGTCTGGTCATGAAGCCCATAAAACAGAAAAAATATATATAATGCAGCGCTCGAGACAAATTAAACCAAATGAATAAGTATATTACCGCTGCTGTAAGAAAAGTACTAATACTTAAATAATCAAAGCAACAAACACATACAGCGCTGGTAAAAATATAACCACACCATGAATATGATACTAAATCGAAAGTGCTCTATGCAATGTTCCTATAATCATAAATCCAAAAATATGAATAAAGTGCTAAATACGTACAATATAAATGGATAAACAACAAGTGCTAAACACAAACCAATTACTGGTTAATGGATTACTGATTTGCTAATTCAGCCCATATGAAGTGCCAAATGGATGTGCAATAGGTGCTAAACACAAACCAATAATGAAAAACAATATGAATTATGTGTTAAAAGAATGAGTGAAATTGATAATAGTGGTAAATAGTCCCAAATAAATGTCATCAGCTAGACTGCTACACAGGGCTTTTGGTGGCGATCTCACTGGAGAGAAAACAGCATCTCTTCACCTATGCTGACAGTGCAGTCATGTGCACTGTTCTATCCACACTACAAATCACACAGTCCACAGCTTATAGACCAAGAGCAACACTTGGATCACGGCAGAAAAAAATCACAAATATGAGATTTGGAGGAGACCGGGAGCAATATGAGGTGCTTTTTTATTTTAGTTTTAAACCAGAATTTGGTATCATTTTAAGTGAATAAGCCAATAAAAGGGGATAACTTAAACTTCAAATTTTCTACAAGTAACATTGCAAATATACTCTAAAAAAAGAATAGGCTACATTCCACAGAGTTAGCATTTGAAATGTTATGTATTTATGAAAGGAAACATCATACAAAGACATAACAATAAATTGTGGTACATGTACAAGATCTCCAGGCAAAAACTACAGCACTTGACAAAGCTCAATACACATGGATAGATACCAGACACAATGTCAGCTGGCATGTGGACACTCAGGATCAGGTTGAGGTGATCGTAGTACAAGCACCATATACATTACATTAGAACAGGCAGAATATCCAGGCAAAAAGTACAGGAATTAACAAACATCAATACACATGGAGAAAGAACATTCAGCTGGCACGCAGCCCTATATGCTTGGTCTATCAAAATGTGTTACGGAAACCAAAGAATGTCTGTAATAATATACAACCTCAATTCTAAAAAAGTGGGACACTGTGTAAAATCTATACTTTAAAGTGAATCACTCAAGTGCCACATCCGTAAAATTCATTAGACAAGAAAAAAAGAAAACCCTTTAGGTTGGACTTTGGAAGCAGATTGGAACAACAAAGTATTATCTTAAAAAATTGGATTTTATTGAACATAGATACATAGGAATAAACAATATAAAATTATAAAAAAGGTATCGTCCATTGATGGTCACGAAATGGCCAGAAGAGAGGGACATTACATATACCCAAAGAAAGTAGAATAAAAAAAAATAAAAATAATAAAAACAGAATGCAATGATTTGCAAATTAAAAACAAAAAAAACATATTTTTTTTCCTTTAAAGCATTTTATACAGAACAGTGCTTGTGCTGGGTCATTTGGCCCCCTGTAACACCTGTAATACCTGGCTGATCTTGTCTGGCTATACCCTCCCCCCTGTACACTGACTGCGATATATCAGGGCTGCAGAGCCCTGACACCAGAGTCATCCATACGTGCCTCCGTCATCCGCAGCCAGCTATCTGTCTCCTCGGTGCTCTCTCCCCCTCCCCTCTCTGCCTGTCAGCTTGTGACAGTGCCTGCCCCCTTAACTCCTGCTGCTCAAATAACTTTCACATCTTCATACCATCCCCTCTCTAATCCTGTGTGCCCCTGTGTGAGTGATTTATAAAAAAAAAAGTCTGCTATACCTCATTTCACAGCTCTTCTCAGTGATCACATGATCGTCTGTCTCTCTCTCTCCTCCCCTCTCCTCTCCCCAGTGACGTAAGCTTGGGAATCTTGGCCCAGCCCGGCTATCAGATTGGGAGACGGGGAGAGAAGAAAGCCAGCCGATCATGTGATCGCTGAAAAGAGCTGTCAAATGAGGTATAGCAGGCTTTTTTTTTTAATAAATCGCTCACACAGGGGCATGCAGGATTAGAACACGTGGCTTAACAATCGCCTTAAGAAAAAAAAAACAGTAATTTTGAAATTGATAACAACAACACGTCTCAAAAAAGAAGTAGGGACAAGGCAACAAAAAACTGTAAAAGTAAGTGGTACTAAAAAGGAAGCTCTGGAAGAACATTTTGCAACTAATTAGGTTAATTGGCAACAGGTCAGTAGCACCATTGGGTATAAAAAGTGCATCTTAGAGAGTCAGAGGGTTTTATTTACTAAAAGGTAAATCCACTTTGCACTACAAGTGCACTTGGAAGTGCAGTTGCTGTAGATCCGAGGAGGACATGCAAGGAAAGTAAAAAACAGCATTTTTGCTTGTACTTGATTGTATCAAAATCAGCAGAGCTTCCCCAAATTTCAGATCTTCCCCTCAGATTTAAAGCAACTGCACTTTCAAGTGCACTTTCAAGTGCATTTGAAGTGCACGTGTAGTGCAGAGTGGAGTTGTCTTTAGTATGGGCAGAGGCTCATCAACCTGTGAAAATCTGCAATAAAACATTGCTGAAAAATTTCAGAATAATGTTCTTCAAGATAAAATTTCAAAGACTTTAAATATATCATCATCTGCAGTTCATAATATCATCAAAAGATTCAGAGAATCTAGAGGAATCTCTGTACTCAAGGGAAACTGCAATATTGGCTGCTTGTGATCTCCGAGCCTCAGATAGCACTGCATTAAAAACAGGCACGACTCTGTGATGGACAACACTGCACTGCATTGCAGGGGAGGACTGGCCTGGGGGGACAAGGAGGCAATTGCCCCCATGTCGCTCTAATGGCCTGTAAAAAGACCTCACTGTGGCCACGGCACTATTTTTCTATTTTTGGCTGCTCAGCCTCAGGCAGACACTTTTCCTGACAGTAAGATTCTAGCTCTGGCCGCCCGGGAGTCGGGCTGTATCTGCTGTGTTGCCCGTCCCGTTGTCACTGTCTTCCTAGCTTCTCCCTCACTCTGCTGTCTGTTCAATCTGACACTCTGCCTTAAATTTGTGTCCACCCAACCTTGCCCACACCCCAGCCCCCTGCATGCAATGCGTACACTGTGCTCAGCCTACCTGTGGGAGACCAGCCTGAGAGGGGAAGCCTAATTGTGCAGACTAGGGGAGACTGTGCAAACAATGAGGGGGGTGGGATTGTGCAGACTAGTGGGGATTGTACAAACTGGGGAGGATTGTGCAGACTAGGTGGGATTGTATAAAACCCGGGGGGGCGGGGGGTTGTGCAGACTGTGGGAAGGATTGTGCAGCCCTGGGGGTGATGGGGCAAACTGGGGGAATTTTGCAGACTAGTGGGAGGGGAGGTTATGCAGACTTGGGATTGTGCAAACTGGGGTGGGCAGTGTGCAGACTAGGGGAAGGGGGGGGATTGTGCAGACTGGGGGGAGGGAGATTGTGCAGACCGGGGGAGGGGTGGATTTTTCAGACTGGGAGGATTGTGCAAACTAGGGGGATTGTGTAGACTGGGGGGATTGTGCAAACAGGGGAATTGTGCAGACTGTGGGGGGGGTGCAGACTGAGGGGGGGATTGTGCAGACTGGGGGGAGGGAGATTGTGCAGACTGGGGGGAGGGGGATTGTGCAGACTGGGCAGAGGGGATTGTGAAGACTAGGGGGAGGGGGGGTTGTGCAGACTAGGGGGGATTGTGCAGACTGGGGGGAATTGTGCAGACTGGGAGGGATTGTGTCAGCTCTTTTGTCTATATTCAGTGTACACAAAATCTTATGCAATAAAAGAGTTTAATTAAAAAAAATGATTGTACTGAGGTACTGTACTGTACTGTGAGACTCTTGTTTGTGGCACAGAAATCTAAGCATATTTTATGGGTACAAGAAGGCGTTTGGTTTAGTTAACTACACCCCTTTAAGCCCCTCCCATGTCAACACAATTTGGCCACCCTCATCATTCACATAGCGCGTTGCATTACTTCTCTATTTCACATTCCAAAACACACCCCAGGTCTTTTACAATCATAGTTACACCCTGAGCTTCAATGAAAACCATGAAAGCATAAAACCTTTTGCCAAAAAAACCCATTGTGTAATAAATGGCTAAATAGCTGCCCAGATAGTGTAGAGAACTACTATAGAAAAAAGAAAAAGTGAATGGGGGTGCTAAATGTGAATATTAAACCAACTGTGTGAATGTTCCAGTGATAATGAAGGCCCCTTGAACTGCCTTCAGGGAAAGGGAACATTGACTGCTGGAAGCATGTCATCACTGTGGGTGTGAAACTAAAAGGGAAGTTAAGTAGCTCTCTTAGGATTGGCCACAAAGACCTGAGGTAACTGGGTGGAGCCTCAACTCTAGGAAAAGGCTAGGCTGAGGCACATCCAACTGCTCTGAGGAGATTCAGCTGTCGCAAGAGTTGCCCATTCTCCTGCCCCTTGTGATGTTTTTTCATAGCTTTTTTGACCTTGCCAGCAATTGATGTTGCTTTGTGGGCTATGCCCTTGTTAAATTCTGGGGTCAGTCTAATGCCTGTTTGGCACTGATGCACTAGACAGGCCTCTTAGACTATGTGGGTTCATGTTTATGGGTGTCCATGGTATACTGTGACTGGCATTGTTGTTTTGTAAATTCTGGGGTTAGTCTAATGCCTGTCTGGCACTGATGGGAAGGACAGGAGTCTTAGACTGTGTGAGTTTATGTTTTATAAGTGCACATGGTATACTGTGGCTGGCATTTTTGTTTGGTACATTTGGAAAGTTGTACTTTTGAAAAGTTAAATAAAGCTATGCCCTCACCCTATTTCCAACATAATCAGTTTCTGTGTCTTTTTGGGGGGGGCAAGGTATTGGTTATTAGTTGGTCAAAAATGAGCCTTGCTTCCCAGCAGTCATGTGAGAATTAAATGAACCAATTAAGACCACATATAAATAATACATGGAAAACAAAGTGCTAGAAACAATTAAAAAACAATGAAAGTTCAACTGTCCTTTGGACAGTCCAAAAAAATCTTCAGTGAGGTATCTTCAATAAACCAATAATGTATAATAGAATTCCTCCACCACTTGGCAATATATTCAAACCACACACCCAATGTACTTGAATAGGATAACCTACCCACCAGATAGCCATGACCTCTTTAAATTAAAAAGAAGGTCTGATAATGCTTAGTTAAAAAATCCTGTGTCTTGCTTAGATAATCATAGGGATAAATCAGGAGACTTGTTTAAATGCATCCTCCTCTTCACCATGATGTCCCATTGGGAATGAAAGAAAGGAAGGGAACCAAATAGCGTAATACTGCTTTATTTAAAAGATTAAAAAGAACAAATTGCCTGCTTCCATGTAATAGTGCATTGTCCTGCTACTAAGGATAGCCTACATAAGATTCCAATAGGAGCCACACATGCCTGGCTTGCGCTCAGTGATCGGTGTGTGTGCTACTGCCGTTGGGAGACAAAACCAGAAGCCAGGACCCAGAAATGACGTGACCGGAAAGCGCCTCTGAGGCGGGGTGCTTAACTAGCCTGCCTGAAGTCCAGACCTTTCACCAACTGAAAATATTTGGCTCATTCTTGAAATGAAAAACATCACAAAGACCCAGGACTGTTGAGCAGCTTAAATCCTATATCAGGCAAGAATGGGACAACATTCCTTCCTCAAAAGTCCAGCAACTGGTCTCCTTAGTTCCCAGACATATACTGAGTGTTATTAAAAAAAGAGGGGATACTATACTGTGGTAAACATAGCCCTGTCCCATTTTTTTTGCGATGTGTTGCTGCTATCAATTTCAAAATTACCAAATTTTTTGTTTTTAAAGCAGAACTCTGGCCAACATTTTTTTTCCATGACCTTGTTGCTGATCTCCTACCTTCACCAACTTTGCCATCCATGTCATCCATGAGCTCTGTAGTTCCTCTGTAATAGGCTGCTGAACTTGCTGAAAAACCATTATTGCCTGCTGACTTCCTGTTTGTAAGACCGCTAGCTTCTATCCCTCTCCTAAGCTCAGCTGGCGGTCTGACACGCCCAGTTGTAGTCCTCTGAAAATGAGCAGGAAGGAAGCAGACATGTTGTGAGCGGAAGGGGTCTCACAACCCCCGGTCTGTGCCGCCTATGAAGGAGATCTCGTCCTTCTCCTCTCTCCTCCCCCCTCCTCCTCTTCTGCTCCTGACAGTCAGCGCCCCCCCCCCCCCGAATGCTATTTCCGTGCAGAGCGGGCATCATCAGTAATTCTTTGTATGACACAGCGGGGATTTCCCACTGTGTCAGGTATTGTTTTATGTTAACACCGATCGCTGATGTCCCGCCTGTACAGGAACAGTGCGCTTTCAATCATAATAAAGGCGTGGGGCGAGGCATCAGCGATCAGTGTTCTCACATACAATACCAGTTACCGTGGGAGATCCCCGCTGTGTCATACAAGTGATTTCTGATAATAATCCTGGCTTTACACTGGTGATCTCTGACATGGTGGTCCCTGACAAGCGGCACTGGTGGTCCCTGACATGGTGGTCCCTGACATTCAGCACTGGTGGTCCCTGACACTCGGCACTGGTGGTCCTTGACATGGTGGTCTCTGACAAGCGACACTGGTGGTCCCTGACATGGTGGTCCCTGATAAGCAGCACTGGTGGTCCCTGACATTCGGCTCTGGTAGTCTATGACGTGGAGGTCCCCGACAAGCGGCACTGATGGTCCCTGACATGGTGATCCCTGAAAAGCGGCGCTGGTGGTCCCTGACATGGTGGTCCCTGACAAGTGGCACGGGTGGTCCCTGACATTCGCCACTGGTGTTCCCTGACATGGTTGTTCCTGACAAGCAGCACTGTTGGTCCCTGACATGGTGGTCCCTGACAAGCGGCACTGGTGGTCCCTGAAATGGTGGTCCCCGATAAGCGGTACTGGCGGTCTCTGACATGCTGCACTGGTGGTCCCTGACATGGTGGTCCCTGATATTTGGCACTGGTGGTCCCTGACATGTGGCACTGGTGGACACCAATAAGCTGCACTGGTTTGCATTTATATTAAATGCATTATATTTATTTAATTTAAATGTATTTATTAAATGCATTAAATATTATATTAATATGCATTTATATTAAAATGCTTTCCATTTATAAGGCTGTAACCTATCACACCATGTGTTATGTATGGCTTGCTGGCTGCAGAATGAGGGGTGTGATTTATGTGGAAGCCGGCGAGTTCACATTTACATATACAAGCCTAGTGTACCTCCCACATTCACTCCCATCCCAGTGAAATGTAGGCTGATTACAGTTAGATCCCTTTCACACTGGAGGCGTTTTTCAAGCGCTACAGCGCTAAAAATAGTGCCTACATAGCGCCTGAAAAAAGCCTCAGCTGTAAACCCAGTGTGTAAGCCTGAGTGCTTTCACAATGGGGCGCTGCGCTGGCAGGGCATCACAAAAAGTCCTGCCAGCAGCTTCTTTGCAGCGGTGGAGGAGCGGTGAATACACCACTCCTGCCCATTGAAAACAATGGGGCAGCGCCGCCATACCACAGCAAAGCGCCGCTGGGGGCCGAAAACCAACCCGCTAGTGGCCTAAAAATAGCGTCTGCTTTACCGCTGATGTCCGGGGCGGCTCAGTGTGAAAGGGGTCTTAGAGAGAGAGACTGTTCTAGGTGATCCTCCCTGCCAGAAAAGGTGATGCATTTTTTGAATCACAAAGCTGAAAAATTCAATCAATCATATCTCTTAAACGTTAAGAAATTTCACAAGTGAAATAACTGTTTAGTGTTTTGTGTGGGTGGGTGTACTAATGGGTGATTTTTTGAAAATCCCGGAGTTCTGCTTTAAAGAATATATTCTCTCAGTTTAAATATTTGATATGTTTTCTATTTTCTATTGTGAATAAAATATGGGTTTATTAGATTTGCAAATAATTGCATTCTGTTTTTGTGTAGGTTATAAACAGCATCCCAATTTTTTGGAATTGGAATTGTAATATATATATACACACACACACAGTATATATTATATATACCTTAATCTATTCATCAATCCGCCTCTCTGCCTGTGTTTTGTAAAGGAGTTCAGAAATGATCAGACAGATTAAATATGAAAGTCATATATTACTAAGTTTTAAATCTGCTTGGCAGTTGCACAGACTTTGAAGAATAAGGCGGAGCTGAGGGAATTAGCGGGCAAATCAGAAACACCTAAGGGAAATATGGTGTGCAGCTATTAAATAGAAAATGAGCAGGGTAATGGATTTTCTGGGTGATTACCAAATGCTTGAGAAGAATTGTTGGATAACATAATTAGAAAGCACCCACAGAAAACAGTTATGGGTCATAGGTTTTAAAAGGTTATTACTGATAAGCAGTCCACACACTGACCGCATTCACTGAAAGCAAAGGCAGTTCAGGAATAGCATAAATATTTTTTATATCACTTGACAGCACTGTCAGAAGAATATTTTATTTTATTTTCAAACAAAAGTGCAGTAATTACCAGTAACAGTTTTATTTACTACACATTTTTAGCAGCCCAGAAACTAAGCCTCTACATAGAATCAGAACTCAGAGCCATACTAGCACATTAAAATTAACATATATGGTTATAAACCCTTAAAGTGCATGTCTAGGCAGTGCTAAAATGTAACCACAAATCTCCCTTTTAGTCCCAACATTATTTGTGGCTTTTAACTTGTTCCTATATTGAGAAAAAACTCTCATAACTCCTTGTGACATCATCATCATCATCAGGCTTATAAACTTCTTGCAGGGGGCAGATGCTGAAATATCAGTTCATACTGAACACACCTCAGAACTACATGCCCCAACCAAGATCCCTTTCCCTTTTCATTCTTTCTCTAGATAGATAGATAGATAGATAGATAGATAGATAGATAGATAGATAGATAGATAGATAGATAGATAGATAGATAGATAGATAGATAGATAGATAGATAGATAGATAGATAGATAGATAGATAGATAGTAAAAATTCATTTTTTTGGCAATAAAATTACAAACACACAGATAGTTATACATTTTCTGAAAGCAGAGGCCCTGTAGAATAAAAAGGTGATAGTTCCAAATTTTTGCTTCACGTGATATTTGCGCAACTGTTTATTAAACGCAAATGTTCCAGAAAAAATATAATTAAATTAATTTTAGTGCAAAACCACATCATACAATACCCATTTTACAATCAGAATACTGTAGCAAAAGTAATACAAAAATTTTACAAAGATGGAACTGCAACCATCTCAGAGACGTCCGAGCCATCTACAGAAGTTAAGAACTTGACAAGAGAATTTTCTGAGGAGAAGGATTAATGAAAATTGCCATGCAAGTTCACTGCAGTTAACTAAAGACATAGAAAGCCAAACTGGGTTGAATGTTTCCCATGACACAATACAGTGTACACTGCAGAGGAATGGCACTGCATGGGTGTCGTCCCCGAAGAAAGCCTCTCCGAAAGCCCATGCACTAAGAATTTGCCAGGGCTCTTGCTGAAAAAGACTACTGGGACTACTGTGTATTCTGGACTGATGAGACCAAGATATTTTTTGGAACTAATGGCTCAAAACTGTATGGCATTGCAAAGGTGAGGAGTACAAAGAAAAATGCATGGTGCCTACAGTGAAACATGGTGGTGGCAGTGTCCTTCTGTAGGGCTTCTTGAGTGCTGCTGGTGTCGGGGAGCTGCATTTCATTGATGGTATCATGAATTCACAGATGTACTGCTCTATATTGAAAGAGAAGATGCTACCATCACTCCGTGCCCTTGGTCATCGTGCACTTTTCCAACATGACCATGATCCAAAACACACATCTAATAAGGAAACTGTTGCATTTCTGAAGAACAGGGTGAAAATGATTCAGTGGCCAAGTATGTCTCCTGATCTGAACCCAATCAAACACCAATGGGGAATTCTAAAGAGACAAGTTGAGCATCACTCTCCATCCAGCATCCAGGCTCTAAAAAGGGTCGTTCTTGAAGAATGGAAAAAGATAGATGTTGCAATAAGTCGCTAACTTGTTCATTCCATGCCTAGAAGATTTGGTGCTGTCCTTATAAATCATGCAGCTCATACAAAATACTAGTAGTAGTTTTTGTTTTGGCATGTATTCATTTTTGCATCAACTAATTTGAGTAAAACTGAAATTTTATTATTACGTTACTTTCATGTAATGAGCTAAACAAATGTTCTAAAAAAACTCTGTTCTGTCAAAATTTTGGAAATTGTTCCTGTGTTCATTGAGATATTGATTAAAAGCTTACTTTTCAAAAGGGGTATAGTCATTTATGCCGAGCACTATGTATATATATATATATATATATATATACATACACACAGTGTACATATATGTAAGGCTGGCCGGAGGCTAGCCTGTATTTGTGGGAGGAGTCTGAGAGGGCTATTTAATCCTCCTCCTCTGTCAGGGCTGGTGTTGTCACCGTTTCTAGGTTGACGCACATCACTTCTGGCCTCCTTACAGAGCGGCGGTCGTCCGCAGCAATGGTGTCAGTTCCTCTCCCGGGCACCATCAGGGGACCGCCCGCCCGCCCGTCCTCCCTTTCAGCCCCATGTTCCTTCCAGCATGGCCCGCTTCTCCTGGCGCTCATGCCGCGGGGGGAGCGGGGGAGCCGTCCGTCCATTCTCCACCCACCCACTTTCCCCAGGGCTCCATCTGGCATCAGGGTACCGCCCGCCCGCTTCCCATGGTGCTCACGCCGGGGGGTGTCGTCTGTCCATTCATCCACTTACCTTCGCTGGGCTCAATCTCGCATGTGCGGGGGGACCGCCGCCCACTTCTCCCTTTCATCCCTGTGTTCCTTCCAGCATCATTGGGGCCTCCTGGCGCCCGGGGGGAAGCGGGGGGGCCGTCCGCCCACCCTCCACCCACTCACTTGCCACTCACCCGCCAGTTCACCTCCCTGGAACCCACCCTGGCTCCATGGGGGGGGGGGACGTTTCAGTCCTTGGGTCCGGCTTAGCCAGACACCATGGATTCATGGCACTCCCAGCAGTTAGCTGTCCCCCACTGTCAGGTGTCCCCACCTTGCCACATAGTATTCATTTGGCATAGGCTAGTCTTTCATGCATGTCAGCTGAGGTTTTTTTTTTTAGGTTGAGCGCCGTAGCTTGGCTGCAAGTGTCACCAGCCATAGATCTGCGTTCATTACCTCTTCCTACCATGCATGACCCTCCACCACAATTTCCTCCAGTAGACATACTTCTGTCTTTGAAGTCCAGGTCTGAGCTTTCCTTAGGTCGGGGGGGGGGTGGATGCAGGCGTTTCTGTCAGTGTTTCTATCGTAGCGTTTCTGCCCCAGGATTTCTGTGATAGCGTTTCTGTCTAGGCGTTCAGTCTCCGCGTTTCCCTATATCCAACGTGTCATGTGTCGGGATTTAGGTCTGGATTTTGACTGGGCCATTCTAACACATATGTTTTGATCTAAACCATCCCACTGTAGCTCTGGCTGTACGTTTAGGGTCGTTGTCCTGGTGAAGGTGAACATCCGCCCCAGTCTCAAATCTTTTGCAGACTCCAACAGGTTTTCTTCTAAGATTGCCCTGTATTTGGCTCTATCCATCTTCCCATCAACTCTGATCAGCTTCCCTGTCCCTACTGAAGAAAAGCATCCTCACAACATGATGCTGCCACCACCATGTTTCACGGTGGGGATGGTGTGTTCAGGGTGATTTAAGGCCAAAAAGTTACATTTTGGTCTCATCTGACCAGAGCACCTTCTTGAAACTGCAAACGGGACTTCTTATTGCTTCCTTTCAACAGTAGCTTTCTTCTTGCCACTCTTCAATAAAGGCCAGATTTGTGGAGTGCAAGACTAAAAGTTGTCCCGTGGATAGATTCTCCCACCTGTGCTGTGAATCTCTGCAGCTCCCCCAGAGTTACCATGGCCTCTTGACTGCTTCTCTGATTAATACTCTCCTTGCCAGGCCTGACAGTTTATGTGGATGGCCATGTTTTGGTAGGTTTGCAGTTGTGTCATACTCTTTCCATTTTCGGATGATAGATTGAACAGTGCTCCATGAGATGTTCAAAGCGTGGGATATTTTTTACTTTCAAAAGTTTAGTTTTTTTTAATCAGAAAGAATAACAGCGTAGTACAATGAAATAGAACAAAATGTGGAAAATGACTGTGCACTGGAAATGTGAAAGGTCATACAAGCAGTAAGGAAACATTATCAGGTCCGTAAAATGCATTTGCAAACAATAAGATAGGGGGCTAAGATGGGAATCCTCCCTCCACTCCCCCTGCCCCGCCTCAAAGCCACCTAAAAAAGAACTATCACTGGGGGAGTTAACATCTGGAAAACACTGAAGTAAATACGCCAGACCATTGCGTTTACATTTCTGCAAAAGATTATGAGCCAATACATGGATCATCTCCAGTCGTAAAGCTATCTGAAATAAGGTGATAAGGGGATAGGAGAAGTATAAAGAAGGAAAAGAAGAAGAAGAAGGGTATGTGTCAATCACTAGGCTGTGGGTGAATAGTGACTTGGTATAATACTGGGGGTAAGTGAAACACCTACGAGGAGGGCCCAGGGTTTCCATACAGTTTCAAAATTCTGACTTGTGTCTGCTAGAATACTGGCTATTTTTTCCTGGGCCATTATCCACTAAATTTACCTTCTTGCCATCATTATGGAAGTTTTTGGCTGTTTCCAGGCTCTGGCGATGGTGAGTTTTGCTCCTAACAGAATGAAGTGAATCCATTTTTGTTAAGTCTTGGGGATCTGTGGGATATGGGCATTGAGTAGGGCAACTGATGTGGATCTGGGGACCGTGCATTTGGTAACCTTGGAGATAAGGTTAGATCCAGAATGAGCGGATTCTAGGGCACTCCCACCAAATATGCACCATCGATCCCAGGAGCTGGCAGCCTCTGAAACATAACGGGTCTGCTGAGGGGTAAATTGGCGCAAGTCTGGTGGGGGTTAGGTACCATCTGGTTAGGACCTTTAAGCTGGCCTCAATTAGGGAAATGTAGCGGTTTGTCTGTCCAAATTTTATGTAGGAAATGTGATATATATCTGAATCTTTCAGAGCCACGGAGTTCTAATTTGCTAATGCAGTGACTAAGGGTGATAGGTTCCTTGGAGGTGTAGAAGTGTCCTATATGGTATAGGCCTTTGTCCAGCCACCACTTGAAGGATTTAATATCTAGGCCGGGGGGAAGTCAGGATTGTGAAACAAGAGAGCAAGCAGATGTCCCGTGGACTCCAGAGCTGGCACGTTTCGGAGGTTGTCCCATAAAGCGCAGGAGTGGGATAAGGTAGGGGCTAGAATTGAAGGACAATTTTTCTGTGGATACCATAGTAGGAAGTCTAAGGTGAAGTGGGGAACTGCCTGTCTCTCAATTTGTACCCTGTCTAGTTTTTCAAATCTGGAGTATACTGTGGAGAGTTGGGCAAGTCTCGTAGCTAAGTAGTATTTATGTAAATTTGGAAGTCCGAGGCCTCCCTTTTGTATGTGAAGGTATAGAGTGTTTTGGGGGATTCTGTATCCTGAACTTCCCCAAATAAATTTGAGTATCTTACTTTGAAGCGATTTTAAGTGGTCTTTCCTGAAGGGGATGGGGAGGGACAGGAAAAAGTAAAGGATTCTTGGGAGTAAGGTCATTTTAACAGAGTTTATTCTGCCTGTCTCATTTTTAGACCAGTTCTTGAGGTCCAATTTAAGTTTTCAATACAAGGACGGATAGTTGTTAGTGTAAAGACATTCTGTGTGGGCTGTCAAGGCAATTCCCAGGTATCCGATTGAGGACTCACTCCATTCAAATTTAAATGACTGCTGTAGAAGGGAGACTGTTGTGGAGGGAAGCAACACATTTAGGGCTTGCAATTTGGAGAAATTAACTTTAAGACTGAAATCTTGGATAATTCTTCTAGGACTTGGAAGAGGTTGGGTAGAGAGGTGAGGGGGGAAGTTAAAAATAAGAGGATGTCATCTGCAAAGAGTCTGCATTTGTGGGTCTGATCACCACATGACACCCCTTTAATGTTAGGATTTTGGCGAATAGCTATTGCCAGGGTTTCAATGGCAAAGATGAGTGGGGAGAGATGACAACCTTGTCTGGTGCCTCTGGCTATGCCTATCTAGTAGTAGCCTTCTAGACTAATTAGTGCCTTTGGTTTGTTGTAGAGGGCTTGTATTAGCCCATGAAGTGCTAATACTGAAATCCCAGTGCTCCAAGAGGGAGAAAATGTAAGGCCAAGACACTGAATCGAAGGCTTTCTGTAAGTGCGAGAAGTAGGCCCTGTTGTTTTGGCCACCCGTCCCAATTAGTTTGCAGTATTGATACCATGTTAATTGCTCGTCTTATTTGGTCAGGTCCCTGCCTGCCCGGGATAAAGCCCACCTGGTCTTTGTGTATATATGTACTGATGAAGGAGGCAAGACGATTGGCCAGAATTTTGGTTAAAATTTTCAGGTCATTGTTTATAAGGGAAATTGGGTGGTAGTTACAGACTTCTTCAGGGTCTTATCTGGTTTTGGTATGACTGTGATGTAGGCTGTTTTGAGTTGGATTTCTAGAGGGTTGCCCTGGGTTTTGGCATTAACCCCCCTGGCGGTATTCTTGAGTCTGGCTCGGGGTGAGATTTTAGTACCAAAAGCGGTAACCCCGAGCCAGACTCGGGATCGCATCGCTGGATCCTGGAAGACATGACTTACCTTGTCTCCGGGATCCCGCAAAGTTCTCCCGCTGTGTTCGGCGGCCGGATCTTCCGCCCGATGCACTGTGTGCCCTGGCTTCCGTTCCCTGCGAGCGTAGCGACACAGGGGGTGGAACCGGCGGCAAATTCAAAAAGTATAAAACACAAACACACTGACACATTGTAATCCTATTGGATTACATTACTAACTGCAGAGCGACTATGGCATCAAAAAAGCACGCTTCAACCTCAAAAGCAGCATATGACCTGCTGGAAAACAGCGTCAGCGAGACAGAATTGCTTGCAGAAGTGAGTGATAGCGATTCATGGGGAAGTTCGTCATCAAGCACGGAAAGCGATTTCAGCGATGATACTGCGACTGTACGGAGCACACAGCGCCCCCAAGATTCCCGTTTACCGGAGCACCTGGTATCAAAGTGGAGGTTGAAGATGACAGCCCCTTGGGATACCTCCAACTCTTTTTGACTGATGAGGTCATAGAAAGAATTGTTACAGAGACCAATCGGTACCGAGAGCAACAAGCTGCTATACCTCAGAGGTTTTCAAGGAGCAGAAAATGGGAACCAGTGACCAAGGAGGACATCTGGAAGTTTCTGGGCCTAATTATTCTCCGGGGAGTGGTGGGGAAACCCCTGCAGAAGTGGTACTGGGCAACCAACAAAATATAAGCCACTCCTTTTTTTGGCACCATCATGTCGGAATACAAATTTTCTCTCATAATGAAATATCTGCATTTGCATAATGAAGAATTTGATGAGACTTCTCATCCAGCTCCAAAACTGAAAAAGATTTGGGACCTATATCAAATTATTCTGAAAAATTTCCAGCAGACCTATGTACCAGACAGAGACGTCAGTATTGACGAAAGTCTAATGGCCTACAAAGAAAGACTTAGCTGGATATAGTACATCGCATCTAAGAGAGCACGATTCGGCATAAAATCATTCATGCTCTGTGAAGCCAGCACTGGTTACATATGGAATTCGGTCCTTTACATCGGGAAAGGGACCAAATTCAACGACAGATTCAGTCATTATGGAATGGCAACCGCTTCTGTTCTTACTTTGATTGAGCCATTGCTGAATCAGATACTTTTTATACTTCTCCAGAACTCTATGAGTTCCTTCTACAACACAAGACGGATGCATACGGGACTGTTAGAGCTAACCGGCGTGACATGCCGCCAACCTTTGGCAATAAAAAGCTCAAGGCAGGAGAAATAGTTGCCTGGCAAAAAGGCAAAATGATGGCACTAAGATGGCGCGATAAAAAAGATGTGTGCCTAATGAGTACCATTCACAACACCTCTACTCTCATGGTACATACAAAAGGTGGAAAAGACGTAATGAAACCTCAAGTCGTAATGGACTACAACAACACCATGGGAAGGTGTTGACAGAGCTGACCAGGCCATTACTTTTTATCCTGCTATTAGAAAGCAACAAAAAAAATATTACAAAAAAATCTTCAGGCATCTTCTTGAACAGTGCCTGTGGAATGCTTTAATTCTTCTAAAAAAAAGGAGTGACAGGCCTGTAATTCATGCAGACTTCGTTTGGAAAATTGCCGAACTTATATTTCTCAAGCACCAAACACCAACCACTGTAAATAGATCTGGACGTCGTGCTGCTGGCGTTGTGATCCCGGAACGCCTGACAGGTCGACACTTTATGGACCACATTCCACCAACGGAAAAGAAGGCAGCACCCACAAGGATGTGTGTGGTTTGCTGCTCTAAACGTGACGACACAGGAAGGAAAATCAGAAAAGAAACCCGGTTCTACTGTCCTGACTGTGACGTCGGACTTTGTGCTGTACCCTGTTTTAAAATTTTCCATACCCGAGATGTTTACTAAAGCAAAATGACTACTAATATTGCACTCTTGTTTGGCCAAAAAAAAGTCAGTGTTTTTGATTTATATTATTTACTAAAATTTATTGAATAAAAATTATTATTACTATTATATTATTTGTTATTATTTATAGTTATTTATTATATTATAATTTATGATTTTGTGTTTCAAACTTTATCATACCCAGGATGTCTACTAGATTCTTGTTTGGACAGATTTCAGTGAGTTATTCCTAAGAATTACAGGCCTACAATATAAAACGCCACATTTCCATGCAAAAATAATGGTACCGCTTTCAGCACCTAAAATCCGAAATAATCATACCGCCAGGGAGGTTAAAGAACTTTGTCATGTGAGAGATCAGGGTGCCTGCAAAGGCCTTATATTAGGGGACGGAAAGGCTGTCCGGTCCGGGGGCTGAGCCCTTTTTGAGGCCCTTGATGACTTCCATCACCCTCTCTCCTGTGAAGACTGCTTCCAAGAGGTTCTTGTGTGTAGTATTAAGGGATGGGATGGGAAGGCCATCAAGATACCTGGACATAGATTCCTTGTTGAGCTGAGAGGGGGAGTTATAGTGTCCTGTGTAGTCTGACCAGCGATTCGTATCTTGGGCATGGTGTGGACTCCTGTTCGGGGGGATAATTTGGCCGCTAGCATTGGTCCTATTTTATCTTTGTGTGTGTAAAATTTGTTGCCACTCCAACGGATGGATTTCTCCGCTTTGTCGTAAGGGCCAGGTTAAATTCCAGTCTAGCTTTGTCTAGTTGGGCTACGGTGGTGTTGGAGGGGTTCTTTTTGTGTTTAGCCAGCAGGGCTACATAGGCCTTCTCTAAGCATTCGATATCAGCCCTCCGTTCCCTCTTGATTTGGGTGGCAATCTGGATAATATTGCCCCTTATAAAGGCCTTATGGGCAGCCCATAACGTTTCAGCTGAGATTCCCTCTATATTGTTGATCGAGAAGTATTCCTGTAGTAATTTGTAAACCAACACTTACCCCGACCTCCAACTTGATTTTTTGACTATGCTTGGAGCCAGATTCCTACCAAGGTCACAAAAGCCATGGTTTAAAATTGCCAAAGGTGGATTCCAGCTGCCTGTATATCATGCTGCTGAGAAGTACATCCTTGGTAAAATAAAATGTTCTAGACTATATCTATTGACATCCGGCTGGGTACCTATTGTTACTGCTTCCAGCCTGGCAATCCTAAGAACTGATTTCTGGAAGTTCTCCAGGAGCATAATCACCTCCCCTTCCCCAATATCTGTGGTTTGGGTAAAGGTCAGGCACTCAGAGTCTGTGACTTAAAGGGTTACTAAACCCTAGCTTTTTTTTTTTAATAACAAACATATCATACTTACCTCCTCTGTGCAGTTGGTTTTGCACAGAGTGGCCCTGATCCTCATCTTCTGGGGTCCCTCAGCGGCGCTGGTGGCTGCTCCTCTTCACGGGTGCCAAGTTGGAGAAGCGCTCTCCTTCAGGACACCAGTGCGGGCATGCTCCGAGTCCTGCTGTTGACCTGCCCTGCCCCTGACACCTGCGTCATTGGATTTGATTGACAGCAGCAGGAGCCAATGGCTGCGCTGCTATCAATCTATCCAATCAGGACATGAGACACAGGCCAGAGCTGGTGTGCTCATTCCCGTCGAGGAATTATGGGGCTCAGGTAAGTAAAAAGGGGGCTCGGGGGTGCAGCTGCATGACAAGAGGTTTTTCCCCTTAAGGCATAGAATGCCTTAAGGGGAAAAAATTTGAGGGTTTACAACCCCTTTAAAGAGAAAAATCTGCTGGAGACACAAAGGATCTAATGAAAACGATGACAGCTGCATGAATTAGACAGTTGAAAAACAGTATAAGGTAAACCAAAAGTACAAAATGTACAATAATGGTGTTAGTAACAAAGTAAGGCAAATAGGTTCAAAAATAACACTATGGCAGCAATTAATGATTTAAGGCAGCCCGGGTTGCTCAGTTGTGAGAATGAAATTTGCAAAGGAAGGCTGGTTAGAGGTACCAACATTAGTACAGATGATGACGATAATTGGAACAAAGAGAGAGATTCAGCCAAAAATCTCAGGGTAATATTACTGAATATTCAGGCCTTGACCTTATGTACAATTATGAGTGAGTGGGTGAGGAAGAGAACAAGGTACAGTTTTATAGAATGTGATAACTGATACAGTTGTAAGGCTGCTCATAAGCAAGGAATTATGTAAACTATGATAAAAAAAAACATTAACAGAAATGTGTTAGGAACTGTCTATTTTACTCCTCAGCAAGGTAAATACTCAACAGAATACATATTTTGAGATTAGAGGGGATTGTACAGCATTAGTTAAAAATAAGATCCCATTATAAGAAATCTATTAATAATGCAGATGGGAGTGTGATTGAAAACAATAAAAGTGGATTATTCTATCACAGTTAGTGACTTCTTGTACTGTTAGAATAGAATTACAAATTGGTATATGGGTTCGACATGTCAATCCAGTACATTTATGTTTACAAAAAAAGGACATCATTCTTTGTAGTGCATCATTAGTAGTGACAGCTAACAGTAAGTCCTATTACACAGTTAAACATTGTATTGTGACTTTAGAATACAACATTGTAA
This sequence comes from Aquarana catesbeiana, assembly GCF_042186555.1. Taxonomy (NCBI): domain Eukaryota; kingdom Metazoa; phylum Chordata; class Amphibia; order Anura; family Ranidae; genus Aquarana; species Aquarana catesbeiana. Next base: position 107,607,364 of record NC_133334.1, read on the forward strand.
AAAATGAAAGTAGCAACCTCAAGAGTGAGGCCCAAGATAAAAATTAAGGCGAACCAACCAGGCTTTCTAAATAAATGCACAATTCATAGAGATACTCCTCTTTGCACCATAACAGACAGATAGAACTGCTTTTGCTTGTTCTGTAACTGTAAATCTCTGACAAAGTAGGAAGCAGCAAAAATCCAACCGCATTTAAGCCCCATTCGCATATGAGCATTTTGTAGCTTGAAGCTCCAAGATGCTTAACAAGCAAAATCCCATTAATTTCAATAGCCCCTGGTTACAGCTTAGTGTTTTGTTGCCTTTAGCTAAATGCCTGTCACTTCAAATAGTACAGTGCCTTAAAAAAAGTATTCATACCCCTTGAAATTTTCCACATTTTGTCATGTTACAACCAAAAACGAAACTGTATTTTATTGGGATAAAGTGGCACATTATTGTGAAGTGGAAGGAAAATTATAAATGGTTTTCAAATTTTTTTACAAAAAAATATCTGAAAAGTATTCAAGCTTTGTATTCAGCCCCCTTTACTCTGATACCCCTAACTAAAATCTAATAGAACCAATTGTCTTCAGAAGTCACCTAATTAGTAAAAAGAGTCCACCTGTGTGTAATTAAATCTTAGTATAAATACAGCTGTTCTGTGAAGCCCTCAGAGGTTTGCAAGAGAACCTTAGTGAACAAACGGCATTATGAAGACCAAGGAACACACCAGACAGGTCAGGGATAAAGTTGTGGGAAAATTTAAAGCAGAGTTAGGTTATTATTATTATTATACAGGATTTATATAGCGCCATGGTTATATAAAAAAAAATATCCCAAGCTTTGAACATCTCACAGGACACTGTTCACTCCATCATTCGAAAATGGAAAGAGTATGGCACAACTGCAAACCTACCAAGACATGGCCACCCACTTAATCTGACAGGCAGGTAAGGAGAGCATTAATCAGAGAAGCAGCCAAGAGGCCCATGGTAACTCTGCAGAGATGCACAGCTCAGGTGGGAGAATCTGTACACAGGACAACTATTAGTCGTGCACTCCACAAATCTGGCTTTTATGGAAGAGTGGCAAGAAGAAAGCCATTGTTGAAAGAAAGCCATAAGAAGTCCCGTTTGCAGGTTGCAAGAAGCCATATGGGGGACACAGCAAACATGTGGAATAAGGTGCTCTGGTCAGATGAGACCAAAATTGAACTTTTTGGCCTATAAGCAAAACGCTATGTGTGGCAGAAAACTAACACTGCACATCACCCTGAACACACCATGGTGGTGACAGCATCATGTTTTGGGGATGCTTTTCTTCCACTGGGACAGGGAAGCTGGTCAGAGTTGATGGAAAGATGGATGGAGCCAATTACAGGGCAATCTTAAAAAAAACCTGTTAGAGTCTGCAAAAGCCTTGAGACTGGGGTGGAGGTTCACCTTCCAGCAAGACAACGACGCTAAACATACATCCAGAGCAACAATGGAATGGTTTAGATCAAAGCAAATGCATGTGTTAGAATGGTTCAGTCAAAGTCCAGACCTAAATCCAATTGAGTATCTGTGGCAAGACATGAAAATTGCTGTTCACAGACACTCTCCATCCAATCTGACAGAGCTTAAACTATTTTGCAAAGAAGAATGGGCAAAAATTCCACTCTCTAGATGTGCAAAGCTGGTAGAGACATATTCAAAAAGACTTGCAGCTGTAATTGCAGAGACAGGTGGTTCTACAAAGTATTGACTCAGGGGGCTGAATACAAATGCAGGCCATGCTTTTCAATTTTTTTATTTCAAAAATTTGGAAACCATTTATCATTTTCCTTCCACTTCACAATTATGTGCCACTTTGTGTTGGCCACATAAAATCCCAATAAAATACATTTACGGTTTTGGTTGTAACATGACAAAATGTGGATAATTTCAAGGGGTATGAATAATTTTTCAAGGCACTGTACATGAGCTTCTTTTCAGGCAGATTGGAGTGTCTTTGGCCCCATAGACTTCAATGGGAGTGGCTATAAATGCACAACATGAGCATTTTACAAGTTTTCGGTCACATGTTTTCTGGACAAACAGCTCTTCACCCCTATTCTCTTCCTCCTAGTGTTTTCTCTTGGCTAAAACAAAAACACCTGAAGCCGGCAGGCTGCCAAGATTCTTTTTCATTTAAAAGTAATAAGAAAAGAGCTTAGTCTTCATTCACATAGCTAAATTGGCCATGGTGTGGCAAGTATACCGTGGATATCTGAGGCCAGGAGCCTAGGTGTTTGTGGACAGCCGTGGCCAGGAAGCCTGTGCAAGTCAATGACTGGCTGACAGGAGCCGGGGATACATGCAGTTAGGGACAGATGATCGGTCATGAATGCACCATATCTGCATCCAGGTACAATCATCTGTCCTTAAGATCATGTAATTGCTTGATGTGCAGATACATGCAAATTCATGCTTACAGCAGTGGACAGCTGCAGCTCCTGTCAGCATGTCAATGATTTGTAGGGGTCTCCTGGCTGTGGCAGTCCGCAACTGCCTAGACTCCCAAGAGAGAATATCCAGAGCAGTGTTTCTCAACTCCAGTCCTCAAGGCGCCCCAACAGGTCATGTTTTCAGGATTTCCCTCAGATGAAACGGCTGTAGTAATTACTAAGGCAGTGAAACTGATCAAATCACCTGTGCAAAATAATGGAGAGCCTGAAAACATGACCTGTTGGGGTGCCTTGAGGACTGGAGCTGAGAAACACTGATCCAGAGTATACTTGAAACACCATCACCAATTTTGGTGTGTGAAGGGGGCCTTAGATTTTGCTGCCTCTGTTGTAGTCTTGAAGATTAATTTCTCCAAAATGGCTATAGCAAAGATAAAAGAGGGCTTGTTTTAAAATGCTTATAAGGGTTGTTCAGAATAGGTAAATACTTTAGTGTGCATACTATGAACACAGGTTCACAAATCCCAAAGACTTCAAGCCTGAAGCAGTAATCCAAAAAGAACCTATTCAATGTGAACAAAAGTTTTGGCCTCATTAACATGGATACTGAGGCCTGTACAGCTTGAATGAGTGTTTTTATATCCAGCTAGAGCCACCAGGAGCTGCGTGCAGGCAATCTATGATACTGAATAGGGGCGCAGCCACTAATTCAAATTTGAAAGGCATCTCAGGACCATGCAGCCCTAGACGCCTGTCAAATTGGATGTGCAGCGGTGTCTCCATTCAGTAACATAGTCTGCCTGCTTGCAGCTCCAGTCGTAAAATCAAACAGCAGATTTATAGTGTAAGGGCCTCAGTGCCTGCGTGAACAAAGCCTAAGGAAATAAACTCTGGTTTAAATAAGGCAAAATACAGTCACTAAGGCCACAAGCTTCTCAGTGTAATTTGTTTACTCACCCAGGTGCCACTGCAGGAGGAATAACAAGGATGAAGCGAAGTTTAGCTTGCTGTAGAGCCTGCCCCATATGTGTCAGCAAATGGGCCATTTCCCTGAGAGAATAATACATAACACATATTAGAACACACATCTCCATTTAAAATGGTAAACATGAAGTACTAAGGTCACGCCGCTGACAGCACTTCTTCAGAATATACCCTTGTATAGCAAGGGAATTATTATTCATAATAGTATGAAAATGTGGAAATAAATACTAATCAAGGTGTAAGGTACATAAGTGTGCAGGAATATTACGCATAAAAGCAGGCTCAATTCACAGCGGTTTTTCTCTTGTTTGGTTGATACTTTCTGGATATCACGTCTTCTGTAATGACTCAATGTATAAACTTGCATAATGCACTTATGTATCTGGGCATGTAAACAGAACTGTTTAACTACTGCTTCTGCTATTACAACACTGTCAGTGTTATTCTAATGGTTTTCATGATAAAAGCAATATAAACATGAAATAATAAAGATTATTGCACTGGTTATTATAATACCTAGTAAATTTTAGATGGTGGAAAGTAATGGCAATAGAATTAATGCTAATATATATTTTATTTGTTCACATATGATAAATAATAAAAGGGTTGCCTTCCCATATGCAAGTCATAAGCTCCCTCTGTAATCCATACCTGCCTGACATAAAAAAAAAGAAGTATTAGGTCAGCTGGTATTGGCCACCACTCCGTATTTATACTGGGCAAATATCTCAATAAGAATGATAGTGGGGAGAAATCTGTCCAACCAAGAACCCACCAGGATTTGTCATACTCTTCAGCAAATGTAATATTGATGTATACATTCATCCACTTTATTCACTTTTCTACATTAAAGCAGAAGGACTAAGCTCGCTCAGATATAATGCAATAAAAAAAATCTCTGCACATAACAATAACAATACCTCTTCTTTCTACAAAACCAGAACTTGTAACACATTTAGAATGATGACATTGCACCAAATTTTATATATGATCCAAACACTACCTATAAAAGTACCCCTTCTTTGTCTCCCTGCGGACTATGCAGACAATGTTTATTTGGACTGGCACGGACAAAACTTTCTCTCCTCACTCTGTCCACAATAATTGTAGTGGGGGTATAGGGTTCCCTGATATAGCACTGTACTACAGAGCCCTGCACCTGTGAAGGGGGGCAACTTGGTGTTCACTACCCATGTCTAAACTGTGGGCACAATAGTCCTACCCAGTGGATTTGGCTGCTCTCCCCTGGGTACCAGTGAAACATTACAGATCATTAAAAGGACACCCTACTATAGGAGTTACGATAGCAGTCATCCAGCAACCTTTTTCTCAGAAGGGGTTGCCCCCTTCCCCTTGGACACTGGTGATACAAAACCCAGAGTTCCCTTCAGGAGTTGACAATAATCAGCAGGCTTTGTGTGATCTTGTACAACATCTTTTGAGTTCTTGGGCAGAGTATCAACTGCATAATTTCTTGCTCTCTATCCAGATCCGGGCATTTACACCAGACTCTTAACCCTTTTGAAAGATTATGCAATGATGGCAAACATGTACCTCACATATTGTCCTCCATCTACAAGCTATTAAACTCCCTCCCATGTACCCCCATACATCAGAAGGTGGGATTCTGATCTACAAGTTTCCCTAACTAAAGCATAAATTGATAGAGCCATTTGTTTGGCTCACAAGTCCACGGCTGTCAATCGCTTTCAAGAGCAGGGATACAAGCTACTGCCAGGGTGGTACAGGGTCACAGTGCTGCTTAACAAAATATGTCCCCAAGTCTCCAAGATCTGCTGGAGGTGTGAACCTGGCTCACTCCTACATATTTACTGGTACTGTCCTTCACTAAATTCTGTATGGGAGTCAAGAATGTAGTTTTTCAATTGACATTGGTGGACTTAGGCACAGACCCTATCAGCTACTTGTTACACGTCAATAAGGTTCCACTGCACAGCTACTGTTTAAGGATTCACTGAGAGTCTTAATGTTGAATGTGGCCAAGGCTTGTATTCCAGACCTTTGGGTGCAAAGCTTTCCACCGACCCTAAGACGCTGGTATGCCAGACTGAATGAAAAAAGATCCATGGAGAGTTCAATGATCACAATGCACAACAGAGAAGACAAATTCAAGGATACCTGGCTTCTGTGGAATTATATCTGCTCATCTCAATACTTAGACATCATGTGTCTCTGACCTCAACGGTCCAAGCACACTCATTATAATGCCCAGATGAAACTTGACCTTGGATATTCTTCTACATGGCAGGTCACGTTGGGGGGGTGGAAAGATGCAGCAGGATGGAAGTTCCCCCACCACACCCTTCTCAACTCCCCCCCCCTTTTTTTTTTCTTTTTATGCTTTCCTTTATGTAGGTTCTTCTGGGCCAATCTGTGCCAGTAGAATAACCATCTTCCTCTCTCGCCCTATTTTTGGAGCAGACGAGGCAAGATACTTAGAGGAAGGAAGGCAAAGATAAGCCTAAACTGAGATGAGGGGTAACCTAGAGCATCCAAGGCCAGAGCTAGTGGATCCCTGGTTCTGGATAAAAACAGAGGTAGTTTGTTGTTGTATCTAGGATGTTCATATTCATAGTCTCCCATTTGGCATATCAAATTGAACACATCTGAACACATCGGGATAAAGAGACCTTTCTCTTTAGTCCAAGTGACGGTGGCTGAGATAAACCACCTTCCAGTTCTTCACAACTGGGTTGTGGACCATAGAAATTGCTGGGAAGTGTATTTATGTCCATAATAGAATCTGGTTTGTTTCCTTCAAGACAGGTTTGTTTCCTTCAAGGGTCCCATCGACAATGTCCAGTGGACGAAACACATTGAGAGGAGCCTATCGACACTGTCTGTTTACTCACTCACACTTTGTGTGCGCATGACAGCAAAGGGGAATGAAGGATTACTAATGACCAGCTAGGAGTGTTGAGGGTATCAAGGAGCTTTAAACTGTATTACACTATTGAAAGATTTGTATCTCTTTCTGGATGGCATTAAATACGTGAAAGTGATAGATGAAGATTGATAAAAAAAAAAAAAAAAAAAAAAAAGGTTCACTTATGGGATGACAAGCTTTTTGAGAGCTTAATATGTGTAAGGTCATGGATTCTGGTGAGTGATTTACTTGGTGTGCTGCGACACTTTCACAGTGGTGTGTTGTTTTTTGAAGAACAAAAGAGACACTGTATTTAACTAGTGTGGTATTCACAGCAGTCGATTAGAAAGAGTAAGAAAATTTGCAACTGTGTATTTTTTCTTTTAAATTTCTAAAAGTATTCTTTTTGTCTAATGAGGTCTTGATAAAGGTCTTGCATCCGTGGAAAACGCATTGTCACACCAACAGGAACGCTTGAACTTCAACTTGAGCTTGAACTTGTTTGTGTGACATCATTTACACACGCTGGCCGAACACGGTGGTTGGCGCCTCCCCATGGCATCTCCTGTGCTTTTACAGTGACCCACAACTGCCCATGGATAAGTGTGGTAACATTCACAGATACAGTGATACCTCGGTTCACGAACTTAATTCGTGAAATGACTCTGGGCGCAAACCGAATTGGTCATGAAAAAAGACAAATTTTCCCATAGGGTTTAATGTAAATCTGGTTAATCCGTTCTGAACTTTTTTGTTTTTAAACCACAAACATATGAAAAAAGTACAGTACAGTATGAATAGAGAAAACAATACCCTTTCTTGAGATGACTTCTGATGTCGAGGAAGGCTGGTAGGAAGCGGTTATTGTTTGGAGGCAGAGTTCCCCTCCATAAGGGCATTGGGGAGATCTCCTTCAGGGGTTTCCTCACTTTTTTGTCTCTTAGCCGCAGTTTTGCTGAAAAATCTGTCCAATGTCACTTGTCTTTTCCTGCACTGCATAACCCTCTGGAAATGGGAGACCACGTTATCATTCATCAGATTTAACACTCTGTTCATTACAGTTATGTTGGGGTGGTGCTTCTCAAAAAAATCATGGCACTCATTCCATTATTCCATAATGGATTTTATGGCATCACTGCTAACCTCTTCCCTGTCTTCTTCCTCAGAGGAATGCTCCTCAAAAAGCACCTGCTGCTGCTCACTGTGGAGTTCAGAAAGTTATTCCGTGGTCAGCTTATGTTCCTCAACAAGCTCTTCTAAGTCTGCACCATCGACGTCCAGACCCATACTCTTGCCCATAGACCCAACCTCCTCCACTACCTCTGCATCAGACCCTTCAAAGTGATGTTCTGTGACACATTCTGGCCACAGTTTCCTCCAGACTGAGTTTAAGGTTCAGTGAGTGACCTCTTCCCAGGCTTTGTCAATGAGGTTAATGCAATGGAGAACATTGAAATGTTTTTTCCAGAATTCCTTCAGAGTCAAGGACGTCTCTTCAGTGACATTAAAACACCCAGTGAAGAGCGCCTTTGTGCACAGCTTCTTGAAGTTGCAGATCACTTGCTGGTCCATGGGCTGCAGAAGAGGTGTCGTATTGGGGAGGAGGAACTTGACCTTTATGAAGTCATACTCAGCGTCCATATCATCCACCTAGGCTGGAGGGTGTGCCGGGACATTGTCCATGAGAAGAAGGCACCTTTCAGGCAGTTGGTTGTCAGAAAGATATTTTTTTACGGTGGGGACAAACACCTCATTCAGCCATTCCATGAAAAATTGCCTTGTGACCCAAGCTTTCACATTGGCCCTCCACATGACAGGCAGTCTGGCCTTGCTCACATTCTGTTCTCTAAATGCACAAGGGGTCTGGGAATGGTACACTAGTAGTAGCTTAATCTTCAGGTGGGCGTTTGCATTCGCACACAGCAAAAGGGTCAATTTGTCCTTCATTGGCTTGTGCCCTGGCAGTGCCTTTTCCTCCTGCGTGATATAGGTTTTGTTTGGCATTTTTTTTTCCAGAAGAGCCCTTTTTCATCACAGTTGAGCATTTGTTGAGCGATGTATCCTTCTGTCTTCATAAATTCTGCAAATTCTTTCTTGTAGGCTTCTGTACTGGTGTTGTCAGAACTGGAAGCCTCACCATGTCTTGTCACACTGTGGATGCCACTTCTCTTGCAAAATTTTTCAAACCACACTCTACTGGCTTTAAATTCTTCACTTGCTACACTTGTAGAGGGGTTTGTCTGCAGTAAATCACTGTACAATTTCCTGGCTTTTTCACAGATTATAGCTTCACTAACACTATCACCTGCCAGCTGTTTCTCATTCAACCACACTAACAAAAGTTTTTTCACCTCTTCCAGCACTTGTGTCCTCTGCTTGGTTAACATCGTTACTCCTTTTGCCACATCAGCTCCTTTGATGGCAGCTTTGTTCTTCAAAATAGTTGAGATTGCCGACTTCTCCATCTTGTACTCTGAGGCCAAATCAGTCACATGAATATCACGGTCATGCTTTTCTATAATTTCCTTCTTCAGCTCAATGGTTATTTTCTTCACAACCTTATTCTTAGAATTCCTGCTCTGCACATTCTTGTCACCTATATTACCGCTCTGCACTTTCTTTTTACCACCATGCTTGCTCTGCACACTCTTGTCACCTGCATTTCCGCTCTGCACATTCTTGTCACCTGTATTTCCGCTCTGCACATTCTTGTCACCTGTATTTCTGCTCTGCACATTCTTGTCACCTTCATTACTGCTCCGCACTTTCTTCTTACCACCATGCTTGCTCTTAGTTTTCTTTGGAGCCATACTGGATGTCCGGTACAGTACAGTATGTGCTAAAAAGCACACAAAACTGTAAAAGCAAGTGTGCACAGGGATGTGTACAGTACTGTACGTGTTAAAAAAGCACACCAAAAAGCTTCAAAATACTGTAAGTGTGTTACAGTACTCTTCTCTGTGACCACAATCCACCTACAGGAAGTCACAAGCACGTGTCAGAGCAGGGAAAATGGTCGCGGCTCATGTTCAAGCACGAAGTGGAGTTCGCGCACTGAAGCAAATTTTTCTGAACTATTTTGTTCACGAACCGAGTTGTTCGTGCACAGAAGCTTTCATGAACCGAGGTATCACTGTACTTAACATTTCACTTTTGGATCTATGTGAATTAAATTTACTTTTTATCTGCCTCTGAACTGACCCCCCCTGTTTAATGTATCCCTTGGTTCATATACCCATATCATATGGAGTTACTGAGCTCTGTTTGACTTTTAATGTTCTTTCTGGCATTTTACATTGTTTTTGATGTTATTTGACAGCTGCACAGTTCAGCTCTGGCACACTATCACAGGATTTTTCCGCTCATTTTCCTCTATACAAGATTTGGATCCACAGTTCTCAGTGCCTGGAACCTTGTTTTTTATGTGTTTTTGCCTAATGGAACACTTTTTTTGTTTGGACTTGCATATTTTGAATATTTTGTTATGTTAATTGCACAGTTTTAATCATCTGACATTAGGTGTTTTTACACTATTTACGCTTTATTATTCAAAGATTTGGAGGGTGTTTTTTGCACACTTTTTCACAGCCGCTTTTAGTGTTTAAAGGGTGTTAGCACAAGATTATACATTTATAGTTATAGAATTAGTGAAGTGTCAGGAAGAGGATAATACCTGATAAAGGGTCAGTAGCACCAGTGAAGAAAAAAAATAGGATAAATTGCCAGCAAGTCCTCAGGTTGCATGTCACTCAGTTCGCCATCTTGGCTATGCCGCGCCCCAGATTATTAGACACACACACATACACTGTATATACAGTTTTTTCTTTCTTGTTTTTTCTAGAGAATAGGTGCAGTAACGTAACCATCCCCCTGAGTGTGGCCAAATTGCACAGTGGGAGGGTCTTAAAGGGGCATTAATAAATACCAGAGGTGCATTAAGCACAGGGTGCAGGGTTCAGGAAAGCCCTACATACAGAGTACAGAGATGAGGAGTGCGCTATGCACAGGGTGCAGAATTCAGGAGTGCGCTATGCTCAGAGTGCAGAGTTTAGGATTGTACCAAGTACAGAGTGCAGAGTTCAATATTGCATTATGTACAAAGTGCAGAGTTCGGGAGTGCACTACGTACAGAGTGCAGAGTTCGGGAGTGCACTACATACAGAGTAGAGTTCAGGAGTGCACTACGTACAGAGTTCAGGAGTGCACTACGTACAGAGTAGAGTTCAGGAGTGCACTACGTACAGAGTGCAGAGCTCAGGAGTGTGCTACACACACAGTGCAGACTTCTAGAGTGCATAATGCACACAGTGCAGAGTTTAGCAGTACGTTTCAATCAGAGTGCAGAGTTCAGGAGTGAACTATGTACAGAGTGCACTATGTACAGAGTGCAGTGTTCAGGAGATCGCTATGCACAGAGTGCGCTATGTACAGAGTGCAGGGTTCAGAATTGTTTCCTACAGTTTCCATATCTATCAGTTAACACTGCTGATACCAAATAACTATAAGCATAATTTGCACGTACAACGAGAAAAGTATAATTAATTTAGAATATTAAATTGTGTGTAAACCCTAACAATAAACTTGTCTTGTTTGCTTTTGGTCTGGTAACTATACTACTGTAATAATTTTCCTATACCTGGTAGTAAAGTCAAGTAAAAAACAAAAAAAACAAAACTATTGATTGTGTGACATTCAGAGCTGCCCTGTTTCTTGTGCATACCTCCTGTGCTATCTCTTGGAGCTCCCCCAGCGGAGCAATCAACTTGGTACATTCAGCCTGCCAATACATTGTTTGGATCATCTATGGCCAGCCTTAGGGCACCTTGGAGTCAAAACATTACAATATGCCCTGAGGTCACATGAGTAGGAGTGTGCAACAGAATACTCTGGAGTCATGGAGTGGTAAAGGAAGCTCAAGGGCTACTGGGTGATGCAGTAGTGCAGAAGCCACTGGGGGGTCCTTGGAGACACTGGGGTCACTGATGACACAAACACGGAGGTTGCAGGTTGCAAAAAGTCGCTGGAGACACTAGGGTCATGGAATCATTGTAGGCCAGGAGTGATGAGGTCAAAGGAGGTACAGGAGTGCAAAATTCACTGGAGGTACAGCATTACAGGGGTCTCCAAAGGGACAGGAGTGCAAGGGTCACCAGAGGCACAGGATTGCATTGGCTACTGGAGGAACAGGAGTGCAAGGGTCACCGGTGGCATAGTCATTGGAAACATAGAGAACCCAGGTGCAGACATTGGAGGCACTGTGGGCTCAGCCTAAGTGTAGGTAGTGGTAAAGAATACTAAGGTTAATTAGGACAGGAGCCAGTTAATCGACCAGATGGATTGTGGAAGAAAACTGGAGTACCCATTGGAAACCTTCTGCAAGCATAAGTATAATATGCAAACTCCATGCAGATAGTGTCCTGGTTGAGATTCAAACCAAGGACCCAAGCGTAGCAAGACATAAGCCATCACGAAGTGGGGGAAGCGGTGCTTGTGTACTGATGTCAGTTATAAATGTGGGGCCAAATTTGGTTAAAGTCTTTCTGTATTGTGCATAGTGCTGGAACCTCTGGAAAACAGGGCATTGGTAAGGGAAGATGTGGATGCCGGTAGACAATGAAGAGTGGGGACTCCTGGGTGCTGGCATGGTGATAATTATTGTGAGCAAATTCTGCCCAAGACAGGAGGGCAATACAATCATCCTGGTAGGCAGACACAAGCAGGCTCTGATTCAGAGGATGGAAGGGTCCCTATAAAAAAGGCATGCTGAACATCCTATGGAACTGTTATTATGAATAATGAAGCACTGATAGGTGGTGCTGATTATGCAGCACTGATGAGCACTGATAGGTGGCAAAGATTATGCAGTACTGACTGATGGCTGGTACTGATAGATGGCACTGATAGGTGGCACGTATGGGCAGGCACTGATGGGCACTGAAATGCAGCACTGATTGGCAATTGCATAATAAATTACATGAATGATGAGAGGAAAGGAAGGATTTTGCAATGCTATATGGCATAAAGTATTGTAAAATGCTTCCTTGCTTCTTATCATTCACGTCATTTAACATTTATCATCTAGTAAGTATGCTGCAACGCCCATCTTGGTACACCCTGCAGTCGGCTGCAGTAAGCCAGCAGCGGACATCTTGTTACACCCAGCCCAAACTATATGGGCTGGGTGTAACAAGATGTCCACTGCTGGCTTACTGCAGCCGAGTGCAGAGTGTACCAAGGTGGGCGTCGTGATGTTTACCCTCTGATGGATGTAGTGATATAAAAATATGTGTAGTAGTATTAGTTAATTAATATTTAGGTATTATAATGATGATGATGATGTAAGTACTCTTCCGCAGCAACCCAATTCTTCCAGAGAGATGCACTTTATTGACTTCCAACACAGAACAAAGTCCAAAGTCCACAGGTGACAGAAAAATCCGACAGAGTAGATATAATTCAGAATCCCATTTCCTAGGTCTGTGTGTTCATACACAGACAAGCCTAACTTAAACTATAGACTGAATGCCGTGTTATATTCACTAGACCCTGAATGGCTGAGCAATTTGATTGGCCGTTTCAATTTAGGACTTTGATTTGCTTTTAGTCATTCAGACAGACAACAACCCCCAGCCGTGAACAGCTGTAGTCATAAACCGCCCCAATTTGCACTCCCGCATATCAACATCAACAAGTCCCCTTAGATATGTGTAATTAGATTAGATTAACAGATACCGCCTGAACACCCTTTTGAGCCCTTGGAATACCTACATTCCTAATCTGTATTCTTGCATATTAATATCAACAAGTCCCCCTGATATATTAGCCCCCCAGGAGGGAGCCTCCGCTAGGCCAACCCAAAACACTCCTTGATCCCATTGTTCCCCTCTCAAGTCTAATTACCATCAATAAATACTGTATTTATTGGCGTATAACACTCACTTTTTCAACATGAAAATCGGGTGCAAATAGTGTATGCGTGTTATACGCCAATACTTCAATTTTAGCTGTCTCGAAGGTGACAGGGAGGGGGGCAGGACGAGCGCCGTCAGATTACATACAGTGAGAATCTCCTGTTTACTTGGCGGTCTCTGTAATAGGAAGTCCCGCCTCCTGGGACGCCATTGGACCACTGTTCTGTCTATCATAGGAGATTCTCACTGTATGTAATCTGTCGACGCTCGTCCCGCCCCCCTCCCTGTCCCCTCTAAGCTGCAGATGGGCATCGATCAGGCTGCATTGATGGCAATGGTGAGGCTGCTGCATTGATGTGGACTGATGAGGCTGCAGATGGATACTGATCAGGCTGCATTGATGCCAATGGTGAGGCTGCAGATGGGCACTGACCCTTATTTTGCTTCAAAGTTCCTTATTTAAAATTTAAGTTTTTTTCCAGAAACTTCCCTCTTAAAATGAATGTGCATGTTATACGCCTGTGCGTGTTATACGCCGATAAATACGGTACTTCTTCTATGGTCCTTTAAACAATGTACCCTTTGAAACGTTCAATTAGGTTAACAGCCCATATCTTACCCCACACGCCTTGGTAGACTTGCATAAGATCAACACATCAAAGAGTCTTCAGCTGTTATATTAAAATTGAGTTGGCTTGGACAAATCGACCACTGTCAACTGAATTCTGGCCTGGTTAATGTTGACTGTATGTGTACATACATATAATAATGTCCCACATAAATCGGTGAACATATTACAACAATGGAGACATGGAACGTCACTTCCTTTACCGAATGTGACAACTCCGGTCACTGTTTTGGATGGAATATGCGGCAGTGCCCTGCACCCCTGCCCCGGCCAGCTTACCCTTAGGTTCACTGCTGCCAGACTGTTAACTGATCTCCGCTCCACCCTCTCCACCCCACTTCCGGTTGCATTCCCAAGTATCAGATGAGGCATCGGGAGCATTTGTGCGAGTACAAGTACTCACACAAATGCTCAGTATCGGTCCCAACACCGTTACTAGTATCGATATTGGGATAACCCTATATACAATAATGTTAAGATTCCTGTATTTTAACCACTTCAAGTCCGGACACTTTCACCCCCTTCCTGTTCAGGCCATTTTTAAGCTCTCGGCGCTATTACACTGTAGCCAAATTAAATGTTTAATCTTTTTTGAGACAGATAGAGCTTTCTTTTGGTGGGATTTAATCACCACTGGGTTTTTTATTTTTTGCTATATAAATGAAAAATATCGAAAAAATTTTGAAAAAACACATTTTCTTAGTTTCTGCAAATAAATAATCTTTCCTAATAAATTCAGTTCAAAATGTATTCTGATACATTTCTTTGGTAAAAATAACTCAAATGTGTGCATATTATTTAGTATGTGTTAAAGGTATGGTCTATAAACTATTGTACATATATTTAAAAAAAAAATGATCAGTCCTAATGTACTGACTACCCATCTCATTTCTTCAGGCACTAAAATGCCAGGACAGTACAAACACCTCCCACATGACCCCTTTTTGGAAAGTAGACAATACAAGGTATTTAGTAAGAGGCATGGTGAGGTTTTTTTAAGCTGTAATTTTTTGTCACAATTTTTTGGAAAATTAAGAATTATTTTTTTTTCAGAAAGTTGTAATTTACTTCTCACACACAGTAGAGCTGCACGATTAATTGTTAAAAAAAATTGCGATCTCGATTTAATCCCCTCACAATCTTAATCCTGCAATTCCATGATTCTATGTAAACAACGTAAAAAAAAAAGAGCCTGCTGCAAATGTTTATCAACATTACTCAGCGATAACTATAAACAATGTATCTTTTGGTTCTTTTTGGCTGGGTTCACACTAATATGACATGACTGTTGTATGACTGTCATCCTACATCCTACTGTCGGTCCTACATCAGTCCTACTTCCATCCCACTTGCATGAACAGGATAAGATTTTGCTCCGACTTTGAGATAGTTTGACTTGTTCTTTGACCAATCAAAACAATCCCAGTGTGACATAAATTCCTTTTACTGCTGCTGTAATCACCATGTTACAAGCCGGATGGTTAGGAGAAGGATGCGACTTTGATTCCGCCTTCAATGATATTTAATGGGCGGAAGTAGGACCAAAGTCGGACTAAAGTAGTGCAGGAACCTTTTTCAAAGTCGGACCAACTTGTGTAGGACCAGTTAGGACGGCTCTCATAGGGAATCATTGATTTACACACGTCGTGTGGCATGTGCTCCCAAAGTCGGAGCTTATGTCGTACCAGTGTGAACCCCGCCTTAGATCAAAGGTCTGTAAATGAGGTCAGGTTAACCGCTTCCCGACCAGGTAGGTTGGCTCCCCTGCACGAGCCGTCGTAGCTATAAGTCGGCTCATGGGGTCGGGATAGCAGGCACGTGCGCACCCGCTGCACATCGGGGGTGCCGATGCTTGTGGCCGACGGTCGCGATGATTGTGAGCAGGAGACACAGAACAGGGACGAGTGTATGTAAACACACACTTCCCTGTTCTGTTCAGAGAGGAGTGACAGATTGTGTGTTCCTAGTAGCTAGGAACCACAATCCATCACTTCCTCTAGTCAGTCCCCTCCCCCTTCAATTAGAATCACCTCCCAGGGAACACAGTTAACCCCTCGATTGCCCCCCTAGTGTTAACCCCTTCGCTGCCAGTGACATTTTTACAGTAATCAATGCATTTGTAAAGCATTGATCGCTGTATTAATGGCAATGGTCCCAAAAATGTGTCAAAATTGTCCGATGTGTCCACAGATCGCCGCCATTACTAGTAAAAAAAAATAATAATAAAAATGCTATAAATCTCTATCCCTCATTTTGTAGACGCTATAACTGTTGCGCAAACCAATCAATATATGCTTATTGCAATTTTTTTTTACCAAAAGTATGTAGAAGAATACATATCGGCCTAAACTGAGAATAAATTGGCTTTTAAAAAAAAAAAAATGGCGATATTTATTATAGCAAAAAGTACAAAATATTGTGTTTTTTTCAAAATTGCCGTTTTATTTTTTTGTTTATAGCGCAAAAAATAAAAAACTGCAGAGGCGATCAAATACCACCAAAAGAAATCTCTATTTGTGGGAAAAAAAAGGGGGTCAATTTTGTTTGGGTACAGCGCCGCATGAACATGCAATTGTCAGTTAAAGCGACGCAGTGCCGTATCGCAAAAAATGGCCTGGTCATTGAGCAGCCAATTCTTCTGGGGCTGAAGTGGTTAAAGTGGTTGAAAACTCTCCAACTCAACTTCATCACATTGCAATCCCCATTAATAAACCTATTGATTGTTGCCTTTAAAAGTCTGCTTACTTGTTTTATCTTTTTGCAATACGTTCCAGCGGCCCAGCTGTGAAGACTCACAAGACTGGGTATTAATTCACATTCATTCACAGCTTCCTGGTTCTCCCCTTGTGACGTCACACGGGGAGTAAACCAGGGCACAATAGAGACTCCTATAGCGGCAATCATCTGCAGCTTGCAGCCTGACATACAGCTGCAAAACAAAGTAAATATAGCACACGGTAAATGTAAATATTCAATGACATGTATTAGGAACGAATCAACTTAATTATTTTTTTTCTTTTTACACACACGATTGCGCATGCGCGAGATTACAGTGAAGAAACAAGGAAGGGCAGAAATTATGTTAAAAGCAGAGTCAGAAAACAGTACTCAAGATGGCATCGCGTTATCTCGGAAGACACATTTTTTAAAAGCTTCTAAAATAGTAAAGTGGCCCATCTCCCATTCTCCTTGAAACGGTCTGGAGTCAGGCTCAGAAGCCAGTAGCTATAGCAGTGAAGCAGGACCCACCGACAAGCGGGACAGGTATACAAGCAGGTCACCCTGGCTGATAATACAGGGTTTACCTGAGGTGCAGGGTCTAAGTACTAACCGGGATTCACCAGAACTGCGTGTTAGTACCAGGTCGCAGTTCTCAGAAATACCCCACCAGGAGGTGAGCAAGCTGGGGTCCATTAGCAGATATAGCAGGTAGGGATCAAGCAGAAGTGTAGTCAGGAAACAAGCCAAAAGGTCAGTAACGAATGGTTGCAGGTTGGGATTAAGCAGAATCATAGTCCAGTAACAAGCCAAAGGTCTGTAACAAATGGTAGCGAAGATACAGATGGCAGCAGCAGAGACAAAAGCGAAATTGGCTGGAAGGAGCACACTAATCTGGCAAACGGGAAGTGCAGAGGCATGGCTTAAATCAGGAAGTTCATGGGAGGGGCAAAGAATTCAAAGTTCAAGACAAACAAGATTCAAAGCAGGATCATTCATGGAATTGTCCAGGGAACTGTTCAGCATTCCAGGTCATTGTCAGACACGGCAGAGGTCCCAGGTTCAAGTACAGACCTTGACACACCC
Source organism: Aquarana catesbeiana (assembly GCF_042186555.1). Classification (NCBI taxonomy): domain Eukaryota; kingdom Metazoa; phylum Chordata; class Amphibia; order Anura; family Ranidae; genus Aquarana; species Aquarana catesbeiana. Next base: position 107,624,988 of record NC_133334.1, read on the forward strand.
CCCCCCACTCCCCCAAAAATAATTTAAATGTAAGCAAAAAAGATGGAATATAGTTTGAAACACATCACTACTGTTCCCAATGTTCCTCACAACCTGGTCTCTGCATAAAGACTGTTTCCATCGCTACCATTCCTCGCTATCACATCAGTGAAGATAAGGCGAAGGTATTTACCGACCATTTGACTGTTTTTTCAACCCTATTTCTGCCTGCTGCTGGACCCACCCTTTGCCTGCATACTTACCATGCTTCTGTCTGATACCTGAACTGACCCTGGCCTGTTAATAGACCATGTTTGTGCCTGCTGCCTGGATTGACCTTTTGCCTGCATATAGACCACACCACTGCCTGAACTGACCCTAGCCTGTTAATCAACCATGCTTCTGCCTTCTGCCTGGAGTGAGCTTTTGCCTGCATACTGACCACGTCGCTGCATGGCATCTGAACTGACCCTGGCCTGTTAATTGACCATGTTTCTGCCTGCTGCCTGTACTAATCCTTTACCTGCATATTGACCACATCTCTGCCTTCCGCCTAAACAGACCCCAGTCTGATTATCAACCATGTTACTGTTTACCACATGGACTGATCCTTTGATAAAATACTGACCATATCTCTGCCTGCTGCCTGAACTGATCTGGGCCTGTTGATTGACCACATTTGTGCCTGCTGCCTGGACCAATCCTTTCGCTGTTTGCTGACCACATCCGGGGCTGTCTTTAATATTGATTGGACCCTAGGCAAATATTTTTTTGGGCCCCCCAGCAATGTGCATGGGAGCCTCGGCTCTCCGGAGATTCTACCTCTTCATTGGCAGAGACATCAGCTATCACTGCTGTCAATCACAGGAGAGAGAGGGGGCGGAGCCGAGCCAAAGCTCTGTGTGTGAATGGACACGCAGAACTGCGGCTCGGGAACGAGCCTGCTTGAGTTCCCCCCTTGTAAGCAGCTTGTTCTGGGGGCACTCGAGAGGGGGAGGCTAGGAGCACCAGCGGGGGACACAAGAAGAGGAGAATCGGGGCTGCTCTGTGCAAAACCATTACACAGAGCAGGTAAGTATAACATGTATGTTATCTATTTTATTTTTAAAAAAAGAAAGTCTTTCAGAATCACTTTAATAATGTAAACATAAGCAACTGGTCCACACTCACTGATTGGTCCAGGCTCATTAATTGCTACAGGTTACTGCACATCCTTACGGCTCACTAGTTGGTTGCTAGAGGTTACTGCACATTATTACCCCTCACTGATTGGTTGCTAGGTTACTACACATTGGTGCCGCTCACTGATTGGTTGCTAGAGGTTACCGCACACCGTTACCACTCACTGATTGGGTTGCTAGAAGTTACTGCACGCCATTACAGTTCTCTGTTTGGGTTGCTAAAAGTTACTGCGCATCATTGCTGTTCACTGATTGGTTGCTAGAGGTTACTGCACACGATTACCGCTCACTGATTGGGTTGCTAGAGGTTACTGCACACCATTACCACTCACTGATTGGGCTGCTAGAAGTTACTGCACACCATTACCGCTCACTGATTGGGTTGCTAGAGGTTAGGGCTGGAGGAAAAATCCATTTGAATCTTGAATCGAGTTGAGAGGTCAAATCGATTCAAATTTTCAGCAAATCGATTTTTTAAATTTTTTTTTCACCAGGACCGGCGCTGACATCACTCCGGTCCTGAAGAGCTGCGAGCAGGAGTTTTTAGGTGAGGACGCGGCTTCTGCCTAGTCCGTGAGGCCGGACGCCGCGGACTAGGCTGAAGCCGCAGCCTCACCTAAAAACTCCTGCCCGCAGCTCATCAGGACCGGCGCGGTGTCCATCAAAATAAAAACTCGATTTGAGCTCTACTAGAGGTTGCTGCACACTATTACCGCTCACTGATTGGGTTGCTAGAGGTTACTGCACACCATTACCACTCACTGATTGGGTTGCTAGAGAATACTGCACACATTACTGCTCACTGATTGGGTTGCTAGAGATTACTGCACACATTACTGCTCATTGATTGGGTTGCTAGAAGTTACTGCACACGTTACTGCTCACTGATTGGGTTGCTAGAAGTTACTGCACACCATTACCGCTCACTGATTGGGTTGCTAGAGGTTACTGCACACTATTACCAGTCACTGATTGGGTTACTAGAAGTTACTTTACTGCACACCATTACGGCTCACAGATTGGGTTGCTAGAGGTTACTGCACACCATTACCGCTCACTGATTGGGTTGCTAGAGATTACTGCACACATTACTGCTCACTGATTGGGTTGCTGGAGATTACTGCACATATCACCGCTCACTAATTGGGTTACTAGAAGTTACTGTACACACATTACCACGCACCCATTGGTTGCTAGAAGTTAATGCACACATTACCGCTCACTGATTCCTGTAACTCAATCACAGTGTCCCCCTCTGTAAACTGCTCCGGTCCAGCTGCTGCTTTATTAATCCACCCTCCCCCGCTGCTGACAGGAAAAGGGCGAAGGACAACAATCACAGCCCACTCTGTGTCTTTTTTATCTTAGCCCTGCTGACAGGAGAAGGGGTGGGGGTGAGCAGGGGAACATTGAGCCGCTCTGCCTCACTTCCTGTAACAGCCGCTCTGGTGCTGACATAGGGAGAAGCGGGATGAGTGGGCTCCAGCACATGCAGCACACAGCTTGCCTCTTCCCTGTCACACATGCAGTGGGGCCGCTTGTGTCAACCGGCCAGAAGAGCAAGTGGGGAATCGGCTGCACCCGCTACACGGGAAGAATATTTGCAGACAGCGTGGGCTCAAGGGGCTGTTGCTTTGGGCCCCCCACAACAATGATTGGGCACTGCCCCTTTTGCCCCACGTTAAAGACAGCCCTGACCACATCTCTGCCTGTTGCCTGTACTGACCCTGGCCTGTTTATCAACTGTGTTCTTGTCTGCTGCCTGGACTTATCTTATGCCTGTTTGCTGACCATGTCTCTGCCTGGCACCAGTACCGACCCATCTGCATTTCTCACTGGCTAAATTCCTGCAATACACCAATTCCATCCATCTCCAGCTGAAAAATGCATTACTGGAATCAGATGTGTGCTTTTGTCCACCCTTTGTTCAGCCTTCTGTACTTCTTAGACAGTGAACATAGCATTGGGCTATGGGGGTAGTGACATACATACATACATACATAGATTGGCTTGGCTTTCAGGAACTGGGACTGCTGTAGATAAAGTTACGGTATGTCATATTCCCCGACCACTCGTATAGAGGAGACCATTATAATACGCGTGTTTTTATACAGTGTTGGATGATTTTTGTGATACACAATTAAGATGCTCCTTAAAATGCATACCAGACTCAAATGACCCGGAATAGATTGGGGGGACCCCAATGCTGTTTTTTTTTTTGTTAATACTGGCTCTTTTGTTTACATTCTGGTGTCAGCAGGGATTTCCCCACTGGCAGCAGGGATGACTCATCCTTTCTTAGGAGGCTGGCAGGTACAGGCTTCTTAACAACAGATAATCACTAGTTGTTAGAACACTGGCGTGTGGCAGCTCCTTAAAATCAATGACTCATCCCTGCTGGCTGACAGCATGGATGATTCGCAGTAGTAAAATGCACATTAAAAGCTTATCAAAGTCGCACCGCAGCTGCACTACAAAATTGCACTGAAAATTGGATCAAAATCGCACTGCAGTAGTGTGAACTTTGCCACAAAACTTTAACACAAATGAGATGATATACACTGATATGTTTTTTCCATCAAAGAAATGTAGAAACATTTTGGCCTAAATTTACGAAGAAAGATTATTTAGTTGCAAAATTTTATAATAAAAAAAAATATATATATTTTTGTTTCTAACATTTTCGTTTTTTCCTTGTTTGTTCTGATACCGGATAAGAAATTAGAACGTAGGGACCTAAGTTATCACCTAAGAGTGATCACCCTCCTATCACCTACAGAGTGATCACCTATATAGACAGTTCCGGCCCTATGTCATCAGGGAGAGAGAAAGCATCATTTTCAGGAAAATAGCCACTGAGCTCCAAAGAAGAGTGGTTTATTACTAGTTAAGGGGGTAACCAAAGAAAGTTAATGAAGAGGGAGTTTATAATTGCTGGCACAGTGACTAACAACAATGAAGGGGGGGGGGGGGCGGGCAGTATTATTGCTTATTGCTACCTCTGTCAGTAAAAATAAGGAAAGGTATTGTTAATTACCTTAATACCAGTGAACAAGAGCATTATTATTGCTACCACAGACATCAATACTGAGGGTTATTATTGCTGCCACTGATACCAAAGAATAGGGGCTTATTATTGCTGCTTCTGCTTTGGGATGAACGCCATTCCTTAGAAACCCTTGCAAGGCAATGTATGTAGCAGTGTGTCACTTCCATACATCCTGAAGGATATGGGATGGAGCTTTCTGTAAGAGGGGCTTATCCCTGTTATATATGCATGCCTTCTGTGGCCTGATATGGGCGTTTTAAATGGCGCCCTCCATGGATACAAATTTGGCTCATGGGCCACCACTGTCCTAAACACTTCTCCAACTCCACTAAGAATAAAAATATTTTGCTGTCATCTCAGTTCTCATTGGTGAAATTTCCCACGACTCCTTGTACCTGAAACACCCTATCAAGACAGGGTCAGGAACCTTACAATGATTATTTCCAACCTTTCCTCAATAGTTCTGTTTGAGGCTGTGTTCACACTGCTGCGGTGGCAGACATCGTATGTGATTCGCAGCGCACTGCTGTTCACATCACATGCGATGTCTGTGCTGTGCGATATCAGCCATACAGATAGTATGGCTGATATCGCACCGCATTCGGTGCAAACTCGCACAGGACCCTTTTTTTTGTTCGGACCAGAATCGGATCGCATGGGTGTTCACACCTATGCGATCCAATACATGTCCGAATTGTCAGTTCGCAGTGCGATATGCGGGCTGAACTGGGGGTGTCATTAACATTGTATGACACTCCCCAGCAGTTCGCATATGGCAGTGTGAACTGCCGTGCGAGTTGGTGCGATGCGGGAACCCGCAGTAAATTCGCTGCGTTCCCGCACCGCAGCAGTGTGAACCCAGCCTGAAGATTGTTATAGTTTCAAACCTGTTTAGCTGCATAGGTAGAAGGTTACCTGAATATTTAGTTTTTTCAATATTCCCAGATGAATGCTAAATCATGGGTACCTAACAGCAAGCAGACTGATATTATATTATGTTTTAAGAATGTGTGCGCACACGCACACACACATATATTTTATATAAACATTTGACATCTAAGAGGAAAAAGGATCAAACAGAAACCGAAGCCTAACAGCATATGAGAAGTAAAAACCAAAGTGAATCTGACTTCACATTCTATGTATGCTCACAGGTCCCATGAGATTCTCTTTCAGGCAAAGAAACCTCTGTGCTTTCTTGTGAAGATTTTTCTTTAATCAGAAAAAAATGCTATATTCCATTTCAATGGAAGCAACCAACCTAAAATATATATTTTTCTGCTACACAATTATTTTATGATTTGCCATTTAACCTGGTCTGAATGTGCACATTGGCAAAACAGTTGTGCACTCAATGGGTGTGCAGAAATTTAGCTTTCGTCTGTGATAGATAGGGGTTGATTTACTAAAGCCAAATATACTGTGCACTTTGCAAAGTGCAGTTGCTCCAGAGCTTGGAAAATGAGGTAAAGCTCCACTTGGCAAGGAATAACCAATCACAAGCCAGGAAAATAAAAATACAGCATTTTTGCTTGCATATGATTGGATAATAGAAGTTAGCAGAGCTTCTGCTCATTTACTAAGCTCTGGAGCAACTGCACTTTACAAAGTGCACAGTCTCCTTGCCTTTAGTAAATCAACCCCATAGTCTTGTTTTCTTATCTATTCTGTGGATCCTGTGTGATAGATAGATAGATAGATAGATAGATAGATAGATAGATAGATAGATAGATAGATAGATAGATAGATAGATAGATAGATAGATAGATAGATAGATAGATAGATAGACATTTTTTGCAGGTCTACTAATTTTTTTTTCTAGATTTTAAAAGCAGAGTGACCTGAATAACTTCTCAGAAATCTTAATATCTACAGTATACTTAATATTACTTTTTGAAAATGACAGTCAAAGAACAATAATGAAATCAACACTTTTTTTTCCATATTTCTGAATATTTTCAACTCTCAGTAGTAATGATATGTTTCTGCATGCATGCACAGTAATTACTGTAAACGTGCTTATAAAGATTAATGCATTCAGTGCTAATAAACGGACTGTTGCATGCAATGCATGAATATAGAAATCCTAAATTCCTCAATATTGTCCATATTGCATTTTATTGTTTCCTATCTTACCTCTGTTTTTAGTGAGCAAAACTCTACAGTATGCTAGACAGGCAAAACACTATGTAGCACCCCCTAGCGTGGCTAGAGTGCTAAGCATAGGATTTTTGTTAGTGTAGATAAATTCAGGCATGGCTGACAGCCAAGCCTGTTTGTTTTTCCGGGTCAGGATTTGAGTGACTCAGGTAGGTTGGATGACTCAGCAGTAGCTTCTCTGGTGACTCCTCCTTGCTTGCTGGAAACTTGGAGAAGATTCCAGAAGGGTTCAGCCCAGGGGCAGTGTGGAGTTCAGGTGGAAGATGGAGATGGAGTGTTAGGCTGTTGGAGGCCCTGGAGAGTAGCTCCCCAGTCTGGTGGGGATGAACTCAGGCCTGGACTCGGGTGCGGAAGGGACCCTTCTCATGACAAATGGAGGGATCCTGACCAGGAGGCACGGGAGCTAGGAGAGGACAGCGGGAGAACACGGCCGGGCAAATCTCCAGGGAGGAAGACAGCCAAGAGGACTGGTGAGTGTTGCAGTCAGAGGACTGAGAAGCATGCCTGAAGAGACTGGGGGACTTTTTTACATTTTGAATAGAATAAAGGAGGGTTAGACCCTATGCACATATTTGAAACTTCAGATGTCCTCCAAAGAATGCCAAAATCGCTCAATAAAATAATAAAGAGAAAATACCGAATTACACATGTACCAGAAAGTACAAGAATAAACCAAAAATTACAAAAGTAAAAAAAAAAAAAAGTAGCTTTCTTCAAATGACTGTACCCTTATACCCTAGCCCTACAAAAAAAAAACAAGAAATGTAATTATTAACTGCCATATCCCCTTGGGGGGACCATTGTAAAGTGGTATTCCAGTCATGACTAATAAAGTCCTGTATGATTAATTTAGGAAGGCTATATACAAAAAAATATTAAATCCATACATTATTAACCACTTCAATACCTTAGGGCGTCATATGATGTCCTTGACTTTGTGTGAGGATATCTGAATGATGCCTGTAGCTACAGGCATCATTCAAATATCATTCTTTCCAGCGAGCGATTTTGTGCACGATAAGAATGATCATGGCGGCAGTTCCACCGACTGATCGTTCTTATAGGTGTCAGAGGGGAGTTCCCCCCCTCCCGCCGCCATCCTGTGCTTCTCTGGGCTCTCCCGTGCCATCAGGGGCCCGGAGAAAGAATCGGCTGGCGCCGGATGACGACAATAGAGATTTCCGGTGACCAGATGGTCACCAGTCATCTCTATGACCGTCGGAGGCCCGGGCGCGACGTTATGACGTCACGCCCAGGTTCCCGGAAGTAAATAAAGCCGCGATCGCGGCTGTCAGCATGAGATCAGTGAATTTCTTTTCTCGATATCATGCTTTCCAGCCTGGAGGAGAGATGTGGGGTCTTATTGACCCCGCATCTCTCCATAAAGAGGACCTGTCACAATAGATTCCTATTACAAGGGATGTTTACATTCCTTGTAATAGGAATAAAAGTGATTAAAAAAAAAATGTAAAAAAAAAAAGTGTAACAATAAAAAAAATTAAGTAAAATAAAAAAATTAAAAATGTAAAACTCCCCTGTCCCCGGTAGCTCGCGTTCAGAAGCGAATACACGCGTAAGCCCCGCCCACATATGTAAACGCCGTTCAAACCACACATGTGAGGCAACAATTCTAGCACTAGACCTCCTCTGTAACTCTAAACTGGTAACCTGTAAAAATTTTCAAAGCGTTGCCTATGAAGATTTTTAACCACTTGACAACTGCTCTCACATTTTGAATGACAATTACTCAGTCATGCAACAACTGGTTTCTGTTATAAAATTTTGCAAATTAGTAATTTTTCTTCATAAATTTTGGCCAAAATTTATACTGCTACATATCTTTGGTAAAAATAACCCAAATCAGTGTAAATTATTTCGCCTTTGTGAAAGTTATATTCTGTAAGCTATGGTACAAATCATTAAAAATTGATCACACCTGATGTACTGAGGCCTATCTCATTTCTTGAGACACTAACAAGCCAGGAAAGTACAAATACCCCCCAAATAACCCCTTTTTGGAAAGTTGTAATTTTTTCCCACAATTCTTTGCAAAATGAAGATTTTTTTTTCTTTTCACAAAATTGTCACATTACCAGGCTTTTTCTCTCACATGGCATGTGCATACCACAAATGACACCCCGAAATACATTCTGCTACTCCTCCCGAGTATGGCAATACCACATGTGTGAGACTTTTACACAGCCTGGCCACATACAGAGGCCCAACATTGAAGTAGCACATTCAGGCGTTCTAGGAGCGTAAATTACACATCTTATTTCTCAACCACCTATTACACTTTTGAAGGCCCTGGAGCACCAGGATAATGGAAACACCAACAAAATGACCCCATTTTGGAAAGCAAGCACCCCAACGTATAATCTATGAGGCATAATGAGTCTTTGGAACGGTTCATTTTTTTCCAGACGTTTTTGGAAAATGTGGGAACAAAATGAAAACGCATTTTTTTTTACACAAAGTTGTGCATTTATAAAATATTTCCAACACATAGCGTGAACATAGCAAAAATGATACAGTGGGCCAACATTGAAATAGCACGTTCAGGCGTTCTAAGGGCATAAATTACACATCTCATTTCCCAAACACCTATTACACCTTTGAAGGCCCTGGAGCACCATGACAATGGAAATGCCCACAAAATGACCCCATTTTGGAAAGAAAACACCCCAATGTATAATCTATGAGGCATAATGAGTCTTTTGAATGGTTCATTTTTTTCCAGAAGTTTTTGCAAAATGTGGAAAAAATTGAAAACGTTTTTTTTTTTTTTTACACAAAGTTGTCCATTCATAAGATATTTTTAACATATAGCATGTATATAGCAAAAATGACACCCCAAAAGTATATTCTGCTACTCCTCCTGAGTATGGCGATATCACAAGTGTGAGAATTTTACACAGCTTGGCCACAAACAGAGACCCAACATCCAAGGAGCACCATCAGGTGTTCTAGGGACATAAATTACACATCTAATTTTCTGACAACCTATCACATTTATGAAGGTCCTTGATATTTCTAACAGATAGCTTGTACATACAAAGAATTACACCCCAAAATACATTCTGCTGAGAAAAAGGGTAAACAAAAGATTACCTGTGGTTTTAGTAGTGCAATTCTCCACAGGAGGAGAGCCCTGATCCAGGCAGCAGTCAGGGACGTGGTCAGCGACAGTGAATGGAATTGTCTAGGCAGGAATATTGTCCATAGTCCGTACAGGCAGGGATACTGTCCATATGCAGTCCAGGGTCAGTGCAGGTAGAGATATTGCCAGCAGTGCCAAAATATTGGTCCTGTTAGTAAACAGGAACATTGTCCATAATACATGTAGCAGGCCAGGAAAGAATGGGGGCAAGGGTAGAGGCTTCTCCCACCCAAAGCTCTCTGAAGCCTCCGAGTCTCCAGACCCTAATCCGGGAATGAGAAAACTAAAAAATGTATTTTCTTCATCCAGAAAAACAATTCTGGAGCCCCTCACATATGTGAGACTCCTGTGTTATGAAGCCCACTACTCCAGTAGCAGAGTAAAAGATCAGTCCAAGAGGCAGGCAAAAAACATAGTCAAACAGTCCAGGGTCAGTTCCAGAGCAGGCAGAGGTAGGTACAGTTTAGCGTTAGGCAGAAGCGTGGTTGTTTAGCAAGCCAGGGTCAGTTCCGGAGAAGGCAGAGGTAGGTACAGTTTAGCATTAGGCAGAAGCGTGGTTGTTTAGCAGGCCAGGGTCAGTTCCGGAGAAGTCAGCGGTATGTACAGTGGCATAAGGGATGTGGCGGTAAATGACAATTAAGTTTACCATACTTCCCTAATAATGTAGAGAAGTATGGTAACGGCGGAAAAATTCACCAATACAAAGGCCTTGTTGGGAAGGACATTGGGGACAATAATACACGTTGTCTCTTCTAGTTCCTCCTCTGGTGCATTTCTTCTGACGTTTCCGGCTTGTTTCATGGTGGGGGAGTCTCTCAGGAAAGTGGCGTTCGTGGAGTCTGCTCACTGAATCCGAGCGAATGCTTTCTGGTGGGCCTTCAGGGTACAAAAGAGGGGAGATAATTTCTTCTTGGTACTGAAGATAAAATATGGGGCTCTCTGTAGATTTACGGTAAATAACATAACTATTGTAAATGGCCAAACTGAAAAGATATATGGAGACTTTTTTTATAAGAATAGCTGCTTTTTCTTGTGGGAAGGTAGGGTTCGATCATCTGATCATCGAAGTCGACTCCCCCCATGAACAAATTATAGTCATGGACACATTTTGGTTTCTGGATTGGGCTGTTTCTTTTGGGGATTTCCACGTAGGTGTCGTGGATCGTTGTGAGCATGTGGACATTTCGTCTGTCCCTCCACCTGAGAGCCAATATCTCTTCATTCCGCAAAGACGCCATCTCCCCTTGTTGTAGTCTTTCAGTAACTAGCCTCTGCGGGAACCCCTTCCTATTGGCTCGCACTATACCACATGCTGGAGTGTCCTTGTGGTAAGGATTGAGGAAGAGGGGCAAGCTTGTATAGTAATTTGTATGACAAAAAAACTGGCGCTGAAGTGAATACTAGCAAAAGTGACAATAAAATGAAAACTGTTGCAGCTGCTGCATGAAAAGTGCTAAAACTTCAACATGTGATATACGAATATATGCGGCGCTAGCAACTAAATAATACATTAATAATAATACACTCGATGTGTGTCTGTGAATGAACACAATAAAAACAATAATGACACCCTCAATATGTGTGTCTATGAATGAACGCAATAAGCACATGAAATTAACAAACAATAAATGGCAAAATAACAGTGTAACAATACTACGTGATGAAAAGTGATATGATGTGGGTAAAAAAAAAGTCCTAAATAGGGTATATGGATTCCCTTTAGGGAGACCTTACTCATCAAACAATGGCAGACCCTCAGCTTTAAAAGTCTGAGAGGGCAAACACACACAGTCACCTGGAATGTTGCAGTTTCAGGGGATGAATCGGATAGATGCTGAAATGTTGCAAGTCAGATGGGTGCTTGGAGGTAAGAAGAATATCGTATTCCACCAAAAAAACAAAGAGAAGATAACATGGTGAAGTACCGCTGGAAAATCTAAAAGGCGCGCATTACAGTGCTACTTACAAACTGTGAGGCACAAACAGCATTCAGAATAGACTTCCGCGATCGCCGCTCAGCGTGCGTTCCACGGAGGCAGGAAATTGCGTCACTGGTTGTGTCGTAAGCCGGATATTACGTCAATGCGTTTCGGCCCTCCTCCATGGCGTCAACAAAGACATGTCTTTGATGATGTCAAATTTAAACGTTAGGCCTAAAAATAATTTAAATTCCTCCACCGTCAATGCTCTCCACTCATGGGGACGGGCATAACTTGAACCAGGGTTGCTTGTTATGAATTGCTGTGCATAGAGGTTGCACTGGGCCGCGATGGAGGATAATAGGTCTTGGGTAAAAATTAAATTAAAAAAATCAATAGGGCAAAATTCTCTGTGTTCACCTGAACACCTGGCTGGGCAGTAAAGGGGAAATGTTTGCTGCTCTTGAATTAGGGGGAAGCCACAGTGGGTTTTCAAGGGGATAGGGAAGGCCGACATGGGTCCTAACGCTTTGGGGCCGAGATGACACAGTGCTAGTTCTTGGCCTTTGCTGCAGTGGTACTTCTTGGCCTTTGCTGCAGTGGTACTGGATGGCACTGTGCTAGTGATAGATGGCACTGAGCTGCTAGTTGATGCCACAGCACTACTTGTGGTAGCCTGCTGCTCCATGTCAGAATGCCTTCGTTTCATGGGCACACTTTGCTCCTCCTCCGATTCTGTAGCAGACCCACTGCTTACAACGGGTTCATATTCTGAACCAGAATCAGACGCAGACTCAGAGAGCTCCCCGCTGCTCTCGTCAGTCAAGGTAAGCAGTCGGTATGCCTCCTCAGCAGAAAAAAATCTTTTTGCCATACTGGTGACTGTGGACTGTGGTGACAAACTGCTGAGGTAGGGACACTTGGACAGATATGGCTGCACTGATGGGTGCTGATGAGGCTGGTCTAATGAGGCTGCACTGCTGGGTGCTGAAAAGGCTGCACTGCTGGGTCCTGATGAGGGTGTACTGCTGAGTACTGATGAGGGTGCACTGATGGGAACTGATGAGGGTGCACTGATGGGAACTGATGAGGGTGCACTGATGGGTACTAATAAGGTTGCACTGATGTACACTAATGCACCACACTGAGGATGCACTAATGTGCACTGATAAGGTAGCATGATGGGCGCTGATGAGGATCCACTGATATGGTGGCACTGATGAGCACTCACTTATGGGCACTTATGTGCACTATTGGGTACTGTAGTGGTACCGATGAGCGCTGTAGTGGCGCAGATGTGCGCTGTAGTGGTGCAGATGAGCACTCTAGTGACGCTAATGTGGTACTGATGGCACAAATGAGCACTGTATTGGCACTAATGTGGCACTGATGAGCACTGTAGTGGCACTGGGCACTGTAGTGGCACTGATGGAGCACTGACATGGCACTGATGGAGCACTGACATGGCACAGAAGGGTACTGTAGTGGCACTGATGAGCACTGTAGTGGCACTGATGGACACTTTAGTGGCACTGGTGGCACGGATGGGTACTGTAATGGCACTGATGGGTAGTTTTGTGGCACTGGTGGCACAGAAGGGTACTGTAGTGGCACTGATGGGTAGTGTAGTGGCACTGGTGGCACAGATTAGCACTGTAGTGGCACTTGTGTGGCACTGTACGGCACTGCTGGGCACTGTTGTACTTGCAAATCACTGAACACTCACTGTTTGTCACTCGATCTCTCTTCTCTCCTCTCACGCTGTATCGGTGTGAGGAGAGAAGAGAGCTGGACCTCTGCATGACCCCAGTTTGTTGACATTGTGATCGCTCCCTCACTGGAGGGAGCAATCACGTGTAAAGGGCCGCTGTCATTGGCCCTTTACCGCGATCCGTGTTGCGCCGACACTTCCGTGCGCGCGCCCCAGGGGAGTGCGAGTTTCGGAGGACATCCATGGACACCCTCCCAGAACAAGCCGACCACACTGTAGCCGTCTTTCGGCTATGGCCCGGTCGGCATGTGGTTAAGTACCGAAGTTTGGCACCATTCCATGAGTGTGCGCAATTTTATGCGTGACATGTTAGGTATCTATTTACTCGGCGTAACATCATCTTTCACATTATACAAAAAAATTGGGCTAACTTTACTGTTTTGTTATTTTTTCATTCATGAAACTGAAAGGGCGTTTGAAAAATGATTGCACAAATACCGTGCAAGATAAAAAGTTGCAATGACTGCCATTTTATTCCCTAGGGTGTCTGCTAAAAAAACATATATAATGTTTGGGGGTTCTGAGTAATTTTCTAGAAAAAAAATTATGATTTTTACATGTAGGAGAGAAGTGCCAGAATAGGCCCGGTATTGAAGTTGTTAATCTATAATAATTAAAATTATTATTAAAATGAATGTTAAATTAAAAACTTCTCAGCTCTCTGGGTCTTGTAACAATATATTTAAAGCAGAACTTCACCCATTATGCTTTTTTCACACAGGCATTTTGCCACACTGCGATCCCAGTGGCAGGAATGTATCGTCTATGCAGATAGCAGTGGGCACAGAGCCTGTAAACTACAGTGACAGGCTGTCGGTGGCTGATGCCATCTTCATGCAGCTGTCAATCTCAATAGCAGGAACCAGTAGATTTCCACTGCTGGGATTCGCAGCATGGCAAAATGTCTGTGCGAATCGTGCCTAAACACATTTTCAGCTTTCCTTGATCCTCATCCCTCTCTCGAAGAATTATTTGCACAGTACTGCAGCACTTTCTGCCTTCTGGACTAGGACAGAATGAACTCAAGCTTCCAGGGATCCTTCACAATTTGCACCAAGGTGCAAGCACCGGGAGATTTCACACATGCACAGATTTGCCATAGGTCTTTAGGATATGGCAGAGACCTGGGGCACATCTGTACAAGCACATGGTGTTCCTGCCCATAAGCAAAAAAGCAGCAAGGTGCCTACAAGGTTTGTTGCCAGAGAACAGCATGTGTGCACTTTTTAACAATCTTTCTGCTTACAGTATCACTCAATAGTAGAGTCACAGCACAGTATGAGCTATACTAGATTGTGTTTTTCATGTTATAATTTACAGAAAACAGAAACAAACCAGCAAAATTTGAAAATGTAGCATTCCGTTTGAAAACTGTAAGTAATAATGGATGAGAAGCTTCCTTCAGAATGACATTTTGTTTGAAAAGCCACTCTAAAACATGTGAATGGCAAAAAACACTAGACTGTTTGCGTAAAAAACACCAAATAAAGTACGGTATATTCACAGTCATGCACTTCAAAACTATTGGTTCAGAATAGCATTGTGATAAACTACAATATAAGGCTCCATTCACACCTGAGCGATCTGAAGCACGATTTAAAACTTTGCCAGACACTCGACAACAGGATTTCCATTATGTTCAATAAGGGTTGTTCACACCTGAGCACAGTGTGCCTTGAAGTTTATTGCTTGAAAAGTACATGAGTTTCTTTTGGGGTAGAATTGTGCAACACTTGATTTTCCATGCATTTTCATGCCTAGCAATTCGTTTTCCACTGGAAAAAAAAAACACTCAAGCCCGAAAAGTCTATACAAACACTCAAAGAAGATCCTCAGCTCAAGTATGAATGGAGCCTGAAAGTATATCTATCACACATTTGGGCAATTTCAGCTAAGCATGTATGCATAATCAAACTTTAACTTTCTCCAGGCCAGTGCTAGACAATTTTGTGCCCTAGGCAAGATCAGCTACTTGCATCCCCCCCCACGAAAAAACTGAATGATCTAATATAAGCAAGAGGGGGAGTGAGAGGGGGTGATAGAGGGGAGGAGGGTGAGAGGGGGGGGGTGAGAGAGGAGAGAGAGAGGGGGTGAGAGAGAGAGGGGGGGTGAGAGAGAGGGAGGACATGAGAGGGAGAGGGTGATAGAGAGAGAGAGGGGTGAGAGAAAGAGGGAGGGTGAGAGAGGGGGGTTGAGAGAAAGAGGGTGTGTGAGTGAGAGAGAGGGGGGGTGAGATATGGAGGATAAAAGAGAGAGGGGGGGTGAGAGAGGGGGGTGGTGAGAGAGAGAGGGGGTGAGAGGGGAGATGACAGAGAAATCCCTAGCCCTGTCCCTGTCTGCAGTCCTTCCTCTGCCCCCCTGTCCCAGTCTCTGCGGATAGGTCTGTATGATGCCCGATACCTTCCATACCAGTAGTAGGACATTCATGATGGCCAGCAGCAGGCGGGGCCCATTCTCCTTCTTGATCTGAGGGTGCTCTGTTCCATCCAGCGGATCCCTGGCTGTCTGCGCCTCCCGCCCGTCCTCGTCCTCTGTGCCCCCAAACAGCCTGTCCTCTGGAGTGGATAGGCTGACTGGAGTGGAGAGGAGGTTTGAGAAGGATTCCAGGCTCTGGGAGGCACCGCTGTGCTGGTAATACTGCACCCGCTGCTGCTCACCTCTTCGGGGGGTCAGGGAGAGCTCTTCTCTCTCCAGGGCTCCCAGGCCTAGCTGCCCTCACTGCTTGGCTTCTATGCGGCCTCTGTCTCCGAGGCCACCCGTTTGCCGTGTGGAGTTAGATGCTCACACCCCATGGACGCTGCTGTTTTCTGCCCTGCTCCTGCTGCCACCATACTGGGACTCTACAAGATAACTAGCGGCTGTTAATGCACCCTAGCTGGGCAGCTGCCTAGTTCGTGCGGTGTTAGCTCCGGCCATTAGAATGGCTCAGGAGTTTGGAAGAAGCAGTATTAAACAAACAAAATATATGCATATAATATACATTTTCAATAACTAAATATCCTGACTAATTACACAGGGTTTTTACACTGGCAGGTAACAACAATAAGTTGGAGATGAGAAGTCTAACTCCACAAATATAATGAAATTTTACACTAAATGATGATGAGGATGCCAAAAAAAGATAGTGCTGGGTGTCTGAGGGGATATGGAGCTGAATGTGTTGGAAGAGGGAGTATCTCTGTACTAATACTGAACTAATATATATTAATACTGAACTAAAATTGTACTTCATATTAGATGCTAGCTATTAACTTTATTGAATTCTTCCCCACTTCACCGAAAATAGGTAAACCCTTCCCTAACATTTTTTTTCCTGCTCACATAATATTGAAAGATTAGAGAGAGACTTTACACTTTTTCTGAGCCTAGCTTATAAAAATGTAAATAAAAGAGTCACAGGCTACTTAGTAACCACTGTCAAGATAATACATGCTTTGTTCAGGAGTATGTTTTTACACTATGCACTAGGAGTATATAATGTACAGCGTGCAGCGATCAGGGGTATGTCATGTACAACCAAGTATACAAAGTACAGTGGTCAGGATATGCAATTACAATATAGGGGTATATTTTAAAAGCAGTGAATGTGATATTCACCAAACATTCATTGCAGGCTGATCAATTGCTCTAATTAAAAACAAATGCCTCAGGAACATACACCTGCACCAGTGAATGTTTATTGACCGTCACATTCAATGCTTTATAATTATACCCTATAGCAGGGGTCTCCAAACTTTCTAAACAAAGGGCCATTTTACTGTCCTTCAGACTTTGAGGGGGCTGGACTGTGGCCAGTGTGAGTAGAAAATGACCTGCCGTCAATGGGAGTGAACAATGCCCCATTCTTTGCATCAGTGGGAGGAATAGTGCCTTATCACTGGTGTCATTGGGAGGAATAGTGCCTTATTATTGGTGTCATTGGGAGGAATAGTGCCTTATTATTGGTGTCATTGGGAGGAATAGTGCCTTATTATTGGTGTCATTGGGAGGAATAGTGCCTTATTACTGGTGTCCTTGGGAGGAATAGTGCCTTATTACTGGTGTCAGTGGAAGGATTAGAGCCTCATCATTGGTGTCAGAGGGAGGAATAATGCCCCATCATTGGTTTCAGTGGGAGAAATAGTGCCTCAACACTGATGTCAGTGGAAAGATTAATCTCCCATCATTGTTATCAGTGTGAGGAATTGTGCCCGATCATTGGTGTCAGTGGGAGGAATAATGCCTCATCATTGGTATCACTGGGAGATATTGTACCCCAGCATTGGTGTCAGTGGGAAGAAAAAGGCCCCATCATTGGTATCATTGGGAGGAATTGTGCCCCATTATTGATGTCAGTGTGGGATGAATAATGCCCCATCATTGGTGTCAGTGGGAGGAATAGTGGCCCAAGGGCCAGATAAAGGCAAGCAAAGGGCCGCATCTGCCCCCTGGGCCGTAGTTTGGGGACCACTTCCCTATAGAGTACAGAGTACAGTGGTAAAGACTCTGTTACATAATACTGACCACTGTTGCATACGTTGCTTACCCAGCACACAGGCTTCTTCTGAGGTGGAGAGGTGGGCGGATGACGTCACAATTTCCACCTCAGCCAGAGGGCATCTTGTATTCATTCATAAAATTACAAGGCTTTCTGTGCTTTCTTTGAGCAGAGACTTTTGTTCCAGGAATGGGATGGGAAGGCGTCCCTATACCGCTGCTGGAACACAGCTCTGTATACTGTATATAGCTAATGTTAAATACAATTTATAGTTCGTCCCCACAGTCAGAATACAATAACACACCAGGTAGGAACTTTCTGTCAACCTTGCTTGTGCGGGTGGGAGAACCTGTTTAGTTTTTTCAATCAGCCTGATGGCTGATTGAAAAAAAAAAAAAGCCCATGTAGGCCTAGTGTAACACTTAACTGCTCTGTTAGAAGTCTACATATTGATGTCTGTGTTAATTTCCCATCACTTCCTGTCCTAGATGGCACCAGTCACCACAGCAGGAAGTAAGAGTTATATTTTTAAAGTGACCACAGACAACAATAAATGTTCAACAGAGAGCACAACTCTTCCCTACTCTATCTAAAACTAAAAATGTGTTTTGTGTTGACTTCTAGGTTAATATAAGGTATTTTACTTTGAAAGAATCCATGGTATCTTCACAGAATAAAAGGCAAATAGTACACAAGGTTACTTCTGTCAGAACACAAAAAAAGAGCTCACTGTCTTGCTAAAACCTTCTCCAGTGCCCTTGGTGTGTTTAGAGCTAGCTTACTTTCTTTAGCTGAGAAGAAAGCCAAAAGAGCACAGTGACGAGTGTTTCCTCATTTTAACTCAAAAGAGATCCAAACAATGCTGAAAATTCAGTCCTGATGGGAAGTATTGTTAGGTAATCTCTCCTCCCTTGTCATACTAGGTTTCAACCTTCCTTTATCTGCTTCAGTATTGCAGGGAATACACATATACACACACACACACACACACACACACACACACACACATAAACACACTATATTGTCAAAAGTATTGGGAAGTATTACACGCAGATGAACTTTAACCACTTCAGACCCGGAAGAATTGGCTTCTCTATGACCAGCCCGTTTTTTGCGATACGGCACTGCATCGATTTAACCGACAATTGTACGGTCGTGCGACGCTGCACCCAAACAAAATGAATGTCCTTTTTTTCCCACAAATAGAGCTTTCTTTTGGTGGTATTTGATCATCTCTGTGGTTTTTATTTTTTGCACTATAAACAAAAAAAGAGCAACAATTTTGAAAAAAACACAATATTTTGTACTTTTTGCTGTAATAAATAGCCCCAATTTTTTTTTTTTTTTTAAAAAGCTAATCTTTTCCTCAGTTTAGGCTGATATGTATTCTTCTACATATTTTTAGTAATAATAATCGCAAAAAGCGTATATTGATTGGTTTGCGCAAAAGTTATAGCGTCTACAAAATAGGGGATAGATTTATGGCATTTTTATTATTATCTTTTTTACTAGTAACGGCGGTAAAGTAAAATCTGCGATTTTTATTGGGACTGCGAGATTATGGCGAACACATCGAACACTTTTGACACATTTTTGGGTTAATTGACAATTATACAGGGATCAATGCTATAAAAATGCACTGATTACTGTTTACACACACACGTCCCTGTTCTGCCTCTCATGCCTGCAATCGCTCGTGGTCAGCAGTCATCGCGACCGTCGGTCACGAGCATCGGCACTCCTGCTGTGCAGCAGGCGCACGCGCCTGCTATCCCGCTTAAAGGGACCGACGTATAGCTACGATGGTTCGTGGGATCGTGCCGACCTGCTGCAGTATAATGACAGCGGCTGGTCGGCAAGTGGTTAGTGGCATCCCGGTCTTCGTCCCTAGAGTTCAATATTGTTTGCAGCTATAACAGTTTCAACTCTTCTGGGAAGGCTGTCTACAAGGTTTAGAAGTGTGTCTATGGGAAGGTTTGACCATTCTTCCAGAAGCTCATTTGTGAGGTCAGACACTGATGTTGGACGAGAAGGCCAGGCTCGCTGTTTCCGCTCTAATTCATCCCAAAGGTGTTCTATCGGTTGAGGTCAGGATTCTGTACAGGCGAGTCAAGTTCCTCCACCCCAAACTCACTTAGGAGTATTCAGCGTTTGTTTCTACATAGGATAACACTATCTAGTTTCTATGAGCAGGAAAAATGCTAATAACAGCTTCTAGGAGCTTAAAAAAAGTTGCTAGTGTGCATGAAGCCTAAAGATGTAACTGCTGCTTTTATATGGCAATACCTGGGTTTGCAAGGGCATTTTGTGCACACACAGTGATTTATATTATTTATGGCTATTGAGTAATATACACTGCTCAAAAAAATTAAAGGAACGCTTTTTAATCAGAGTATAACATCAAGTCAATTAAACTCCTGGGATATTGATCTGGTCAGTTAAGTAGCAGAGGGGGTTGTTAATCAGTTTCAGCTGCTTTGGTGTTAATGAAATTAACAACAGGTGCACTACATGGGCAAAAATGAGATGACCTCCAAAACAGGAATGGTTTTACAGGTGGAGGCCACTGACATTTGTTTTCCCCCTCTCATCTTTTCTCACTAGTTTTGCATTTGGCTAGGGTCAGTGTCACTACTGGTAGAATGAGGCAATACTTGGACCCTATAGAGGTTGCACAGGCAGCCCAACTCCTCCAGGATTGCACATCAATACGTGCCATTGCCAGAAGGTTTGCTGTGTCTCCCAGCACAGTCTCAAGAGCATGGAGAAGATTCCAGGAGAAAGGCAGTTACTCTATCTGCTCCTTTGTGCAAGGAGGAACAGGATGAGTACTGCCAGAGCCCTACAAAATTACTTCCAGCAGGTCACTGGTGTGAATGTCTTTGACCAAACAATCAGAAACAGACTTCATGAGGGTGGCCTGAGGGCCCGACGTACACTAGTGGGCCCTGTGCTAGCTCCACCGTGGAGCTCAATTGGCATTTGTCATTGAACACCAGAATTGGCAGGTCTGCCGCTGGCGTCCTGTGCTTTTCACAGATGGCAGCAGGTTCACCCTGAGCACATGTGACAGACGTGAAAGGGTCTGGAGAAGCTTTGGAGAAGGTTATGCTACCCGTAACATCGCTCAGCATGACCAGTTTGGTGGTGGGTCAGTGATGGTGTGGGAAGGCATATCCATGGAGGGACACACAGACTTTTACAGGCTAGACAATGACACCCTGACTACCATTAGGTATCGGGATGAAATCCTTGGATCCATTGTCAGACCCTATGCTGGTGCAGTGGATCCTGGGTTCCTCCTGGTGCACAACTATGCCCGGCCTCATGTGGCGAGAGTATGCAGCCAGTTCCTGGAGGATGAAGGAATTGATACCATTGAATGGCCCCCACGTTCGCCTGACCTAAATCCAATAGAACACATCTAGGATATTTTGTTTCGCTCCATCCGATGCCGTCAGGTTTCACCTCAGTCTGTTCAGGTGCTCAGTGATGCCCTGGTCCATATCTGGAAGGAAATACCCCAGGACACCATCCGTCATCTCAATAGGAGCATGCCCCGACATTGTCAGGCATGAATACAAGCACGTGGGGGCCATACAAACTACTGCGGACCATTTTGAGTTACTGCAATGAAATTTCCACAAAATGGACTAGCCTGCTGCATAATTTTTTCACTTTGATTTTCGGGGTGTCTTTGAATTCAGCCCTCTGTAGGTTGATAATTTTCATTTCCATCAAACGATGTGGCATCTTTTCGTTCCTAACACATGATCCAGTCCATATCAGTATAGATATCCAGCATGATATTTTTTCCCATTGAGATCTGATGTGTTTTCAAAGTGCTCCTTTATTTTTATTTTTTTTTTAGCAGTGTATTTAACCACTTCCATACCGGGCCTATTCTGGCACTCCTCTACTACATGTAAAAATCATAATTATTTTGCTAGAAAATTACTCAGAACCCCCAAACATTATATATTTTTTTTTTAGCAAACACCCTAGGGAAAAAAATGGTGGTCAGTGCAACTTTTTATCTCGCACGGTATTTGCGCAGCAATTTTTCCAATGTGAAAGATGTTACGCCGAGTAAATAGATACCCAACGTGTCACGCTTTAAAATTGCGCACACTCATGGAATGACGCCAAACTTCAGTACTTAAAAATCTCCATAGGCAATGCTTTAAAATTTTTTACAGGTTACATGTTTAGAGTTATGCAGAATTGTTGCTTGCACTCTAACGCACGCAGAGATACCTCACATGTGCGGTTTGAATGGCGTGTATATATGTGGGCGGGACTAACGTGTGCGATCGCTTCTGTGCGCGAGCTACTGGGGACAGGGGCATTTTAAATTATTATTTTGTTTATTTTATTTTACTTTATTTTTTACTTTCTTTTACAACATTTTTTTTTTTTGATCACTTTTATTCCTATTACAAGGCATGTAAACATGCCTTGTAATAGGAATCATTCGTGACAAGTCCTCTTTATGGAAAGATGCGGGGTCAGTAAAACCCCACATCTCTCCTCCAGGCTGGAAAGCATGAGATCATGAAAAAAAATCCACGATCTCATGCTTACCAGCCGTGATTGCAGCTTTGTTTCAACTGCGGCCCGAACGTGACGTCATAACGTTGTGCCCGGGCCTCCGACAGTCATAGAGATCATCTGGTCACCGGAAATATCTATGCTCGTCATCCGGCGGCGGGTGATTCTTTCTCCGGGTCCCCGATGGCACGGGAGAGCCCGGAGAAGCACCGGATGGCGGCGGGAGGGGGGGTGTCCCCTCCCGTCGCCTATAAGAACGATCAAGCAGTGGAGCTGCCACTATGATCATTCTTATGGTGCACAGAATCACCAGCGGAAAACAAGGATATCTGAATGATGCCTGTAGCTGCAGGCATCATTCAGATATTCCCACTGAAAGTCCAGGACGTCATATGGCGCCCTTAGGGCGGGAAGTGATTAACTACTTCTGGACCGTCCACCACACATTCACTGCGGCAGGGCAGCTTGACTGCGTGAAACAACGTACTTGTACGTTATTCGTGCTTTCTGGTCTGGGGCACGTGGCCCGCTCCCGCTGTGATTGGAGACAGCAGGAGCTAATCAGCGTGTCTGGCAGCTGCTGGCCACCAGCGATCATTCAGGGGAATGACAGAACAGCGATCTACCTATGTAAACAAAGCAGACCATCATTCTGTCACAGGGGAAGAGAGAGAGATCTGTGATTCCTACCAATCAGAAACACAGATCTCTCTCTTCGTCTAGTGTCAGCATCCCCCACACAGTTAGAAAGCACACATAGGAAACACATTTAACCCTTTGATTGACCTTGACGTTAACCCCTTCACTGCCAATGTAATTGATACTGTGACAGTGCATTTTTTTTAGCACTGACCACTGTATTGGTGTCAATGGTCCTCAAAAAGTGTCACATAGTGTCCAATTTGTCTGCCGCAATGTCGCAGTCCTGCTAAAAATCACTGAACACCGCCATTACTAGTAAAAAATTAAAAAAGGCCCTAAATCTATCCCATAGTTTGTAGATGCAATAACTTTTGCGCAAACCAATCAATATCAATATGCGCCTGGAGGTCAGCTTTAATATTAAAGTATTACCAAACACACAACAGTAAAATCATTCTGTATATACAGTAAAGCATGCTTGTTATAGTCACTATGGAACCTAAGGGGTTAATCCTATGCATTGTGTAAAAAGTTTGTTTGATCCTGTCTTCTTTGATCCTCCCCTTCTTCCACAGTCCCCAATCCATTTCCTGACAGAACAGAGCCTTGAAGTCACTCTGCACATGCTCGGTTTGGTGTGTATTGCTAATGAGTTTATTTTTTCCTTGGGAAAATAAATAAAATAATTGCATTTCTATGAACTGTGTACTGTGGGAGACCAGATATAGTGAATGCAGGGTCCTGGGTTTAGTAACACTTTAACTGTCCACAGGCATTTATACTTGTATAATGGAGCTAACCGATGCTCAGAGCTTGCTCTCACTACTGTGAAGCCTGCTGCTGGGTGAAGAAGCTGAGTGCTGACAGAATATTTAACAAGGCACAAGCTGGTGGCCATAATTCAGACATTCTTCGTTCTCCGGCATGTGTACCGAATACTGTCACTGTTCTACAGCACCATTCCAATTCATGGTTCTATTGACAACCCAATAACTAAACCATCACAGTTTAGTTTTAACACCAGATTTAGCCATGCTTTTCTGCGGCTAGCATAGAAAAGGTTTATATTTTTGTTGCTGTCTTTGTCCCTATTGGAGAGATTTCCCCTCACCTCCTGCCCCAGTGACCACAATGGAAGTAAGAGGAATCCCCTTATCAAGTAAACCCATAGCAACAAAAACTTCTCCACTCTACTAAAGAAAAATTTTTTTATTGCCTTCAAAATGGGATACCCCTCACTTCCTGCTCTGGTGACTACACAGGAACTAAAGGGAAACCTCCTCAATAGTGTCCAAGACAACAATAAAAACCTGGCAGAGATGTTAACCCTTCCAAACTATATTCAAAGCTAACAGAAAGTTCTGGCCAAACATGAGTTTCAAGATAAATACGCATATTTAGCAAGTGGGCTTTTACCTTCGTTAATATCAAACAAGGAATCTGGACTTGATAGAAAAAGAATTAATGTGTGGCCAAGTTCTAGAAAATTAAAAACGAATTAATACCATACCACTTCTAATAGCCAGAAAAGATATATATAAATCTGTTTCTATTTTAGTGTGAACTCCTTACGGATATTCTTCTTCGTGCTAACAATTTATGTATGTGCTCAAACTTCAACACAATATGATGCCCCTATGTAAAAAATATTTGTGCAATATTAACAAATGGTTGTCAATAATTAAAGTGCAAGTGCCAAATATATGAAATATAGAAAAAAAAAGTAGAAGAATTGAAGACGAGATTAAAAATAAACCAAAATGTACTACTATGTAATCAAACAACTCAGTCCATTGAGTCCATACATCAAAAATATGTACAATGGGTGTCCACAGTGAGTGATCAATTCCTTCCAATGGTGAGGTTCCTCAGTAGTATTTAAGTGCTTTTACTTCCACCATTATAGTGACTGCACCACCACTTAGTGAAATGGCCACTCACCAGATATAAAAGATTATGCGCCTTTGGTTCATTAATTTCGGATAACCACTCCGTTTTTGAAGGATGTAGTCACTATAATGGTGGAAGTAGAAGCACTTAAATACTACTGAGGAACGTCACCATTGGAAGGAATTGATCACTCACTGTGGACACCCATTGTACATATTTTTGATGTATGGACTCAATGGACTGAGTTGTTTGATTACATAGTAGTACATTTTGGTTTATTTTTAATCTCATCTTCAATTATTCTACTTTTTTTTTCTATATTTCATATATTTGGCACTTGCACTTTAATTATTGACAACCATTTGTTGTTAATATTGCACAAATATTTTTTACATAGGGGCATCATATTGTGTTGAAGTTTGGGCACATACATGTTAGCACGAAGAAGAATATCACACTAAAATAGATAATAGATTTATATATATTTGTTTTGGCTATTAGAAGTGATATGGTATCAATTTGTTTTTAATTTTCTAGGAGTTAGCAATCCACACATTAATTCATATTCGACATCCAACCCTAGGGTGGCATGTATTTTTGAATGCAGCAAACTAAACTATTGTTCTCACACTTGGTTGATATTTTTTTTGCGTCGGTAGCACATCTTTTCTTATAACTTTTGATAGAAAATGGCCCTTCGGTGACAATATCTACACTTTTGATGTTATAAGGTCACCAAATTGTTATGGAAACACTACAGCTATTTTGCGGTTAATGTTATTTGGCTGGATCCATGAGGTCTCCCTTAGGAAATTCACATGTAATGAGCCTGACTGGTTTTAAATGAATGAGGCTGCAGTCATACAAGGTAGACTGCCTTCCAATAAGTAATAACCCCCTCCCTGCCCTCCCTACTTTACTACACATGAAGCAGGCACGGTTATTCCCATTAACCTTTATAAAACGTAAGACAAACGGTGTGTTTGAAATGAAAATGAAAGCCAGTCTACCCAGGGAATATGTGTATGTAGGGAGCATTTCAAGCAGATGGTTGGATAAGCGAGTGGGTGACAGACTCAGCGGAGATCTGACAGCTCTCCCAGCGCTTGATGCATGAGAGGTGTACAGAAGGCACCTGCTCTACCCAAGCAATGAAATGCAACCCTGGGACCAGCACTTATCTGTAATATTTCCATTTTTTCTTCCAAAATCTGCAGAATTTAAAGGGGAATTAAAACGGAATCATGTTAATTGTAGCGACTGCATATGAACAGATAGCAGTCTTGTCCTTCAAAAGGAAGTGGTGTCTCTATTTTTATGCTAAATACAGGTACACTGATTAACATAATAATTAGTTTGCACATAGCTCTGTAAGACCTTGAACAAATAAAATTTGCCCTTACACAGCTCATGGAAGAATAAACAATAGGACACCTAAAGCCAGCTATGCATGAATTGAAATTCGGCTGGTCCAGAAAGGAATTTCGATCCATGTAAAGGGACAGTGGTTGTACAGAAGTCAATCTACTGATTGACTTCTGTACAACTACCCTCTCGGGTTTTTTTGTGATCAATCAGTGTCGGCAGCTATTGCCAGCAGTACTGATCATTGTGTTCTAACGGCAGGGAGGTCTCCCACTGTCAGAATACAATAACTCAGTGGGTGTTCGAGTAAGTGGATAGGGGTGAGGGGGGGTCAGATCTATTTTTTTTTCTTTCAACCTGCTGGTTGAATGAAAAAAATGACTAATCTATAGGCTGCCCAAGTCTGGTACTTCTGAATCAAGTTACATACAAGAAATTAAGTCAGTACCATACATTATACAATATACTGTAAAAGTTGAGAGATGCACAGTTGCATATACAAAGATTCCCAAAGAAACAAAATCCCTATTAAAAAAAAAACTTTATAAATTGACTCACAAAAATGAATATATTAAAAACCTTGAGGCTGGGTTCACACCTAATACCGATGCAGCTCCCAGCAGGGGTCCTGTGCATCCCCGTTCACAGTTTCAGGTCCGATTTCAGCCCAAATTTTTGTCTGAATTCGTACCTGAAACGAACCAAAAGACGCACAAGGCTCCTGTGCAAATTCACACTGGAGCCGCAGCGGAGATATGTGAACCAGCTCATCAGAGAGCCGGTCAAAATCTCCTGCTATCCACATCCAAGTCGCAATGGTGTGAACTCAGCCTAAGTCAATCAAACCATTATTAATTACTTGACCCCCAATGACATTTGACATTTCTGTCTGTCATAAAAAAATCTGTATTTTTGTACTAGAAAATTACTTATAACACCCAAAAATATAATTTTCTTAGCAGAGGCCCTAGAGAATAAAATGGTTGGTGCTGCAATTTTTTTATGTGAAAGTTTTGTGAAAAAAGTAGTAGTAGTAAACACACACAATATAATATCAGATTTTTGAAATGCGTTATGCAAACCAACTTCCCAACAACCTGGCCATCTGAAAACTGTCAAACCCTGTGTGTAGCCGTAGATGCCGCCGCTCTTCTCCTACACACAGGCTGTTTTGGCGCCCTGTCTACTCTTTCTGTTTAACTGCTGACATCCACAGCCATTAACCCCTGGTCTGCTGCTTTCTTCCTGCTGATGACACATTGTGCCATTGATGACTTCTGAAGTGTTGCCTTCTCCACAGCCAGGCTGATTGTTGAGTTTTTTGCATGTATGTGTGCTGCTTTTTAATAAAGCTGTGTGTATTTGGTACTAACCTCAGCACACTGTTTCTATCTTCCTTTTCTGCCACATGAGGGGATTCTTCCAAGATCCACCACAGGAGCTGCAGGGGTAACCCACCTATCATCACCGCTCTTCCATCTCTCCATCCTTCCATCCAGCCATCCATCCATCCTCTCATCATTTTTTATTTTGGACACTGCTCCAGGATGGACATTGCTTACCAGAGAGGAGTGCCATATGTACTTTGTGCATTGTGCACATTTCTTTTGCTTTTATATTTATTATCAGGCACAATAAAGCATAGTATTTCCAAAAAAACACGTATTATTATTGGTATTCAGCATTTATATAGAGCCAACAGTTTGTGCAGTCTAAAGGACAGAGACAGTACAGTTACAATACATTAAAATACAAGCGAGTTACGAGGGCCCTGCTGATAAAAGCTTACAATCTAATAGGATGGGCCAAGTAGTATGAAATATTATAACTGTGGGGGATGAGCTGATGAAAGAGTTAAAAGTTCAGTTGTTATTTGGAGGTATAATAGACTTTCCTGAGATGAGTTTTCAGGGACTGCCTAAAGGCGGCCAACTTAGGAGATAGTCGGACAGATTGAGGTAGAGTGATCCAGAGGATAGGAGAGACTCTGGAGAAGTCCTAGAGACAAGGTGTTGAGGGAGCTAGAGAGCAGGAGTCCTTGGGAGAAAATGACCCTTTGGCTAATATTTGGAGACAAAATTGGTGACGTAGCTTGGGGCAGAGTTGTGGATGGCTTTGTATGTTGTTGTTAGTATTTTTTATTCGCTGAGCAATCGGAGGCCAGTTGAGGGATTGATAGAGAAGGGTGGCAGACACTGAGTGGTTGGAAAGGTAGATGAGTCTAGCAGTAGCATTCCTGATAGACTGAAGAGGGGATAGCCTTTGGAGAGGTAGTCCTATGAGAAGGGAGTTGCAATAGTCAAGGCGAGAGATCTCAAGCAGTGAATGAGTGGCATGGTGGTTTCATTAGTTAAAAAGGGGTGAATTTTAGAAATGTTACAAAGGTGACATAAAGAGGTTCTTCACTCTATATAAAAAAGAAAAAAGTCAGCAGCTACAAATCCTGTAGCTGATGATTTTTAATAACAGGACAGTTACTTGTCCAGAGATCCAGCGCTGTCCCCACCTGGGCTAGTTCTTCACTAGCCTTCGGTTTTACCGACACTAGCATCCTAACTGTGGGCAGCCGACTGTGCTTCTTGCGGCTTCACAGCCGTCTGCCCACTGTGCATTCATGAACTTGAATGGTCCAGACTTCTTCTGGAACCTGTGAAATGTCCCAGCAAACTTTGGGGAGGGAGGGGAAGAGGAGAACTTTGCTTCGCTAGGGGATGCGCTCGGATTGCCTACATACCTGCACCGCCCCCAACAAAATGGCATGCCAAATGTGGCAGAGGGCATGCCTTTCTTGACATTTTATCACAGAAGACTTGAAATAACTTTCTGGTCTCAGGGAACCCCTGCTAAAAATTACTCTCTCTACAACCCATGCTGCATTAGTGTGATAGTCAGTGGGAAGAATGCTCCTTACAGATAGCTAAAAAAGATCAATGGTGTCAGCGGAAATTTATCTCAGAGGCAAAAATTGTTCATAGCTTAAGGAACCCCTAGAAACCTCCTGAAGGAACCCTAGGGTTCCATGAAACCCTGGTTCAGAAACCTTGATTTAGACCGTAACGCAGTAAATTTGTAGTAAGCAACAAGGTGAGGTCAGCAGGGACTGAAGTGAATAAGCATTTAGTATGACAGCCTAGAAAACAAATGCTACTGCACAGGCACCATGATTTTCAGGATCCTAGTCATCTAGGGAAGGATTTTATCATAAAAACCTGATGATGACCGTGAATAATGCCTAAACAAAGAAGACAATGGTTTTCTGGGAGAAACTGATGATTTTGGCATTGTCAGAAGGAGTACTGAGATCTCTATGTGAGAGACAGTAAACACCAGCAAGCGTTACATTTACACAAAACTTAGTATGTATGCATGAAACATGGATAAACACATAGGCGGTCAGCTTTCAAGCCAAGAGCTTATTTCACCCTTACACGGTATCTCTTCTACAGGGATTGCAACCTTCATCTAGATTTATACAGTGGTTTGCTGTCTGATGAAACTGCCCATGTGAAAGACACCAGCTGAGAACTGATCAATCATAGTAAATAATTTAGAAAAAGTGAGGTGCACTACAGTGACAGGAAATCAATCAAGTAAATCACTTCCAAACACATATGGCAGTGCTGGATTTTATGGCCTTTTGACATATATGCAAAAAAAAGGAAAAAAGGAAAGGTCAAATAAATGGTGTTGTCAAATTATCAGAAATTGTATAACAGGCAATAGATTTAACACAGTGCAAAATGTCTACATTACAAAAAAAGAGAAAAACTGAACCTGCACCTACTATAGATGTTCAGCTAAGGTTTAACAGAAAATCCAAGATGCATGAAGCAACTTATCAGGATTGTTCCATCATTGAAAAAAAAAGTTTGTGATCTTAAATAAAAAGTTTTATATTCTAGGTATCAAGACTTGTTTTACATATGTAATAATTCAACTTATGGAACATGCTGTACACACCGGAGTTAGTGTTCCACTCATTCTCAGAACTTTTAAGTTTCTGTTTTCTGGGGGATTTCTGTTGAATATGAGTATATGATATGGTGTGTGCACTTGTGCATGTGTAGCATTCATTGTTCTCACCCTCAGTGCTGTGCATATTAAAAGCTGAACTGTAGATATGATAAAATGTCATGTAAATCAGCTAAGCTATTTTTTTTTCTTTTCTAAAATGTAATTCCTATGGAAATACTTTTTACTGGCTTTAGTTGCTGTTCAAGAATTGGCTCCTGTTAAGTTATTTGGCTGCAAAGCGCTAATACAAGCATTGGTCTGGGGGAGGCTACAGGAACACACTGGTCATGGCCTGCCCACAGCACAGTCTGTAATTATAATGTTGCTGTGGATAAGTGATGGGGCATGCTGGCGTACTTTTCTAATTCATTATGGCTGAAGATTTGTCCCTGCTGTCCTGCATGGGCTCTAAATAGTGCAATTGTATCAAATTTTTAGTACAAAATTTAGAAATAGAATTATGATAGATACAGTATATTTTCACAATTATGAAAAATATACGGTAGTTAGAACTGCTTAGGGATAGCTAAAGATATGGTTTAATACAGTCATACCTGGGCACTGCACATGACAGCTATAGTTTTTACAAGAAATTGTCACATCATTATCCTGCAGTAAGAAAAACATATGAGCTATTATGAGCATTTATTCATTAAAAGTTAAAACTTATGAGCAAATGTGAGCATTTATTCATAAGAACAGGGATAAGTAGGTTCTATACAGAAGATATAGAAGATTTTGCAGAGTTACAATATCTTTGGTCACATTTAGGCTCCATTCACACCTTGGCGTTCCGTATCGCAAGGCGGAATCGCCGCAAATCTCAGGACGTGCTTGCAATCCCGTTACTTTACAATGGCACCCCAATCGCGGCATGATTTTGCCGCGACTGTGGCCCGACAACTTGTTGCAAAATCACGCAAACAGAATCACGGGACGCCTGTCACCTAAAAGAAGTTCCAGAAGGTCCTGCGATTCTGTTTGCGCAATTTTGCCACAATTTGTCAGGCGACTGCCATGATTGGAGTGCCCTTAAAAGTAATGGGATCGCAAGCTCAACTTGCGGTTTGCGGCAATTCGGGAATTGCTAGCAGAATCGCGGCAATTCCATCCGTGTTTTGGAACGCCATGGTATGAATGGAGCCTAAGGAGGCATCTGAACCAATGTGAAATGTTCTCTTTGAAGGAGTCAATGGGGCTGATCTACTAAAGGCAGATAGACTGTGAACTTTGCAAGTGCAGTTGCACTCTGCAAGTTCAGTTATTCCAGAACTTAAAAAAACGAGAGAAAGCTCTGCTTTTTGTGATTGGGTATTCTTTGTAAAGTGAAACTTCACCTCTTTTACTAAGCTGTGGAGCAAGTGCACTTGCAAAGTGCACAGTTTAGTAAATTAACCCAATGACTGGAAAAAAGTTATTCTATTTATACAGGGAGATGGGAGACTTTATATAGATTCCCAAGCAACAGAACTGTGTTTTTCTTTTCTTTTCTTTTTTAAGGAAAGATGTGTTTATAGTTTAATTAATTCCTACTTGCTAGTTTGTGAGAGAAATGCTTGGTCAACCAAGTAGACAATCTTGCCATCCTATGAAGGGAGAACCAAGTTCTTAATGTATATTCAAAGAGTGCACTGTTCTAGTACCTGGATTTCTATGAGCTACAGTACATGGAGATTAGTAAACGCTCTTCTTATATTGATATTTGTTGTCCAATTAGGTATGAAAAGTGATTTACTAGATGTCCCACCACCTTATCCAGTCAGAGCAGAATGGTAATGTCTATTTATTAATGAAATTGAACATTTTAAAGATTAACATTAGTTTTTATGCAGTGCAGTGTTGGCAAGTGGGATGTGAAAAGGTCTCAGTTAACATTATAAAAGCTAAAAAAATGAACCCATAGCTTGCATTATGCACTGTTTTTTTTATGCAGTGCACTAAAAGGCGGAGATGGTTCTCATCTGTGTGTTGTGGTGTGCTATAGCGCAGCTGTGCTGCACTGCCTAGGTGCTTTGCCATTCAAAATGGTCTCAAAAGGATGCCCATTTAGAAAGCAAAACCAATACTTTAATGGCTCTCACACAATTTCTAAAGAACAGAGAATGCCATGAGTGGCTCTGCCTCTAGTTAGAAAATATATGATTCTCCTCCATGGAAGGCAGCAGGAAGAGACCAGTGACTAGACATAATCATATGAGTCAGTACTAACTACAATCATTTTTATACAGTGACTCTAAGACCCCTTTCACACTGGGGCCGCCCGTGCATTTGCGGTAAAGTGCTGCTCATTTTAGTGGCGCTTTACTACTGTTTAAACATGCTTTTCGGCCGCTAGCAGGGTGATTTTAACTCCAAAAAAGGGGTTAAAAACTCCAGTGTTGCGGCACTTCCGAAGCGCTTTTTAGGTGCTTCGGAAGCGCTGCCCATTCATTGCAAAGATGCTGCTAGCAGGACTTTTTCTAACGTTCCACAAGCACACCGTCCGGGTGTGAAAGCACCCATTGCAATGAATGGGAGGCAGTTTTCAGGTGCTTTACAGGCGCTATTCCTATCGCTAAAACGCCTGAAAACTGCCTCAGTGTGAAAGGGGTTTAAGGAGCATTAGCATTTTATTAGCATCTTTGTAGTACATGAAGAAAAAAGAAAAACACAAAAAAAAGCTGTTAGTAGCATTTTAGTAGCTTTTATAAGCAGTTAGGAGCATTCAGCATTTTTTTTCTGCTGGAAAAACGCTCCAAGAAACTCTACAAAAACAATTTTCCTGACGCCTCCATGGCAGCACACGCTGGGTTGTGACTCCGCCCCCACAACCTGACAGGATTGGTTAGCTATAAGTTTGAAGGGGAGACACCCTGCTGCATTCTCTTTTTTATCCTCACCTGACAGATTGGGATAAGCAGCTTGCTCCTGTTGTCAAGATAAAGAAAAAGCCTCTTACCGCACTCGCCCCAGCAGGTTCAAGACTCTCCTGTTTGGAAGTCCCTCCTGTACAGTCTCTAAAGGAGCTTCTATGGAGGGAACCCCCGGTCTGGTGGTCTCAGGGGGCGTCTGGACATCTGGCACAGTAAGCTTTAAAGAAGCTTCATATTTTTGCAGTGGTCTCCTTTTCTTTTTTTGCCTGTACTTTGCCTGTTCCTTGTTTATAGTGTTTCTCCTGCTTAGGGGGCTTGCTGGCACTTGCTGTCCACCGCTGTGGAACCGTCATGGCCGCCGAGGCCGCCTCCTCACTCTACAATTGGCCTCAGGGCCAAGTTCTGCCTTGAGAAGGGAATGCCCTTCTCCAAGATGGCGCCGAGGCGTTCGGGACGCTCTGCGCATGCGCGGGAGCGTCATTTTGCCGCGACGGCGGCGGCAGATTTAAAAACACAGGCATTTCTGTGTTTGTTTGCTGAGCAGTGTCACAGATACCTGAATGTTCACCGTGCGTTCAACTGCTTTGCCAGAAAACAACTCAGCAAGACCAGGTAAGTCAAATCATCTGATTTAGCCTTTTTAAAAAAAAAAAAAAAAAAAGAGTAAAGTTTTAAAAAAAAAAAAAAAAAAAATTTTTGCCATTCTCTTATTTTCCTTCAGTCTTACTGTCTTACTATCACTATGGAGACCACTGCCCGCGCAGACCACCATCAGCAAACGAGGTAAGAAGGTAAGAGGCCATTCGTCATTGGTAAGTATTGAAGAAGGGGAGAGAAAAAGAGAGCCAACCACTAACACTGCGTTTTTGGCAGCCCCACCAGGTCAAGAGCCGCAAGTTCCAGGCATGAGAGGAGATCTAGTCATGCGTCAAGCAAGAAGTCTCGCAGAAGCCGCTCAAGATCCTCTTCTCGCCACCGAAGACATAGCCGCTCACGTCACAGCCGCTCAAGATGCAGCCGCTCCCGTCACAGTCGGTCACCTTCATCACACCGCCAAAGCCGCCACACCCGTCCTGCAGCAAACGCTTGCTGGGTATGCGGCGCGCCAGCCTTGCCAGATAAGCTAGTCTGCAGACCCTGCTTCAATGAAGCAGCAAAGGACAAAGAGCTAGACGCAGCAGTGGCTACGGAGCTCATAAGAGAATCTGTGCGGGAATCCATAAGGGAGACAACAGCACCACTAATCGATAGGCCTACGCCCAGCACATCGGTAGCGGATGACCTCCAACCCCAGGCATCAGAACCCTCCTCAGGAGATGAGGATCAGGACATGTCAGCAGGTTTTGATTTCTCCCTGGTACAGCCTTTCGCAAAGTCTGTCAAAGAAGCGATAGGCTGGGAAGAAGATAAAGAAGAACCGCAGAAAGTCCGGAAATATTTCCCAAATTTAAGGAAAGAACCAGAGAATTTCCCTTTTATAGGTGAACTGGAGGATCTTATTAAAGATGAATGGGAAAGATCTGATAAGCGGTCCAGTCTCACCAACAGACTGACAAAAATGTATCCTCTGAAGGAGTCAAAAGCCAAATCATTGATGAACGCTCCAGTAGTTGACTCCTCCTTGATGCGTCTTGCACGGCATGTCACTCTGCCTATTGAAGACGCAGTTTCCTTTCGGGATGTTCTGGATTGGAAATTGGATCTGGAATTGAAGAAAGCATACTCCACTGCTGGGGGCGCGTGCAGACCAGCAATTACCACAGCAGCAGTGGCTAAAGCCATTTCAGGTTGGGCAACCAAGGTGGAGAAAGATCTGCAAGACGGTACGGAAATAGACAAAATAATATCTTCTCTTCAGGAGATCAAGTTGGCAGGTGACTTCGTGGCAGAGGCTTCAGTGGATATTATAAGATCCTCGGCGAGATCAATGCTAGCCTCAGTCACGGCAAGAAGGGCCTTGTGGCTGAAACCATGGATGGCCGATACTGCATCCAAAACAAACTGGTGCAGAATTCCATATGATGGCTCAAACCTATTCGGGTCTAAATTGGACACCGCTATCTCCAAGGTTACAGGAGGGAAGTCGGGATTAATTCCCTCAGACAGAAGACCCAAGGCCCAAAAGGGTTCCTTCTTCAGGCGCAACCTTCCTGAGAAATATAGGGAAGCTAGATCCTACCGTCCTGGTAGGGAGTTTAGAAGAGACTGGAAGAACACAAGACCTTCCTTCCTAAGGATGCAGAAGTCCAAGCCTACCCCGGCAGGGGAGCAGCAGAAGTCTTTTTGAAGGTTCGCCTGCCCACTCAGTACAGGTGGGCGCCAGGCTCAAGGACTTCGCACAGATTTGGTCAACCCATATAAAGGACCAGTGGACTCTTTCCACGATCAAATTTGGACACAAGTGGAAGTTTATGGGCAAAATTCCAAAAAATCACTTCCAATCAACAAGACTGCCATCTTCACTAATCAAAAGGAAGTTACTATTAAAATATATAGTGGAATTGAAGGAGAAAGAGGCAATCCTGGAGGTTCCGTCAGATCAAAAGGGGAGGGGGTTCTATTCCCCACTATTTTTGGTAAAGAAGAAGACCGGAGACTTACGTCCTGTGTTGGATTTAAAAAATCTCAACAGGAACATAAAAATAGAGGCCTTCAAAATGGAGAGTCTGCAGTCCATACTTCTGGCAGTGAACCTGGGCGACTGGATGCTCTCAGTAGATTTATCAGACGCTTACCTACATATTCCAATTCATCCCGCCTTTCAAAAATTCCTCCGATTTGCCATCAACAAAAGCCACTTCCAATTTCAGTGCCTTCCTTTCGGCATCTCGTCGGCTCCCAGGACATTTACCAAGGTCCTCCTACCCTTGGTTGCATTCCTCAGGGAAAAGGGTCTGCGAGTCCACCATTATTTGGACGACATCCTGCTCTTGGCAGAAGATCAAGAAACCTTGCTACGCCATCAGAAAATCTTACTCACGACTCTCCAAGATTTCGGTTGGCTAGTCAACTGGAAAAAGAGCAGCTTACAACCCACACAAAACATGGTATTCCTGGGAGCAGATCTGAACACCAAATTGAACACGGTACAACTCCCTCAGGAGAAGATTCAGCCTCTAGTACAGAAGATGTGGAGATTACTATCAGCGAGGCATCTTCCAGCCAGAATCTGCTTGAGTGTGCTAGGGTCCATGGCTGCAACCCTGCCCATGGTGCAATGGTCACAATGGCACATGAGAGTCCTCCAAAACTCCTTTCTGAGGCAGTGGGATGGAGTATCAATGCGCCAGACCATTACTATCTCCAGACCAATGAAGCAATCAGTATGGTGGTGGACACACTTGACCAACCTCAGGAAATACAAACTGATAGTTCCCCCAGATCCGATAATAGTCACCTCGGACGCCTGTCAGAGCGGCTGGGGAGCTCACTGTCAAGATCAAGCAGCACAGGGCCGATGGCAGTTCCGGGCCCAGGATATAGTATCGAATATACTGGAACTCAGGGCAGCTTTCCAGGCCCTCATGGCATTTGCACCAGTCCTCAGAGGGAAGAACGTGCTTATTCGGATGGACAACAAGGTGGCAGTGTCCTACATCCAGAGGCAAGGGGGTACCAAGAGTCTCACACTGATGGAGGAAGTCCGCCCTATCTTGGAATTGGCACAGGTACACCTGGCAGATTTAAAAGCAATATATGTTCCTGCGGCACAGAACATGTTAGCCGATTACTTGAGTCGAGAAACTCTTTCGAACAACGAATGGTCCCTGAGTCTCCAGGCCTTTTCTCTTCTTACGGAAACATGGGGAGTACCAGAGATCGACTTAGCAACTACTCCTGCGAATACGAAGTGTCGGAGGTTTCTGTCCAGAGCATCTTTCCCTTCAGCCGAAGGGATAGATTGTCTAATTCACCCCTGGAACTTCAAGTTGGGGTACATATTCCCGCCAACTCCGCTAATTGCGAGATTCCTGTCCAGGCTTCGGAGATCTTCAGCCACGGTAATCGCGGTAATCCCTCTTTGGCCGAGAAGACCATGGTTCACGACCCTATTGCAGCTCAGCCTTCAACCTCCAATCCTCCTTCCGGTAACTCCGGATTTGCTATTTCAAGGCCAATTTCTACATCCAGCTCCAGAGAAACTGCATCTGACAGCATGGAAGTTGAAAGGGTTAGGTTAAGGGAACAAGGCTGCTCACAGGAAGTAATATCGACTCTGATGCAAGCCAGGAAAAGCACCACCAACACCACCTATACAAGAATTTGGAACCAATTCTTTACAATGGCACAGCAGAAGGGATGGGATCCTATTGCTCCAGAACCTTCTCAAATCCTAGAATTCCTCCAATCAGGGATCAACAAAGGTCTAAGTTCAAGTACCCTTAAGGTACAAGTATCTGCCTTGTCGGCCAAAACAGGCACCAGATGGGCATTACATCCACTGGTTATCCAATTCCTGAGAGCCTGCCTAAAAATCAAACCTCCTAAGAAACCAGTTTTTCCATCATGGGATCTCTCAGTAGTTCTTGAGGCCTTCACCAATCCTCCTTTTACTCCATCTGAATCAATATCTCTGTGGGATCTGACTCTAAAACTATCCTTTCTCATTGCAATCACATCAGCAAGGAGGGTGTCTGAGATCCAAGCACTGATGGCATCAGAACCTTACTTGGTATTCTTTCCTGATAAGGTAGTACTAAGACCTTCAGACCACTTCATCCCGAAGGTAGCAACTTCCTTCCACTACAACCAAGATATTGTCTTACCATCCTTCACTAATGATCAGGGTGAACCTCATCCTCTGGATGTTAAAACTACCATCATTAGTTACCTGGCGGCTACAAATTCTTTTAGGAAGATGGATACCCTCATGGTCATCCCACATGGAAACAAACGAGGTCAAGCGGCAACTTCACGTACTATCGCCTCCTGGTTAGTCAAGTCCATCAAGAAGGCATACTCCATGCGGCATATGGCAATTCCTGAAGGCATCAGGGCTCACTCGACCAGGGCAGTGGCTACCTCCTGGGCAGCGTATTGCAGGGTTTCACCGGAGACTATTTGCAAAGCAGCAACTTGGTCCTCCAGACATACTTTTATTTCTCACTATAGAGTAGATTCTGCTCACTTGGCTATGGCAGACTTCGGTAGATCCGTTGTTAGAGCCAATTCTTCCGCATTATAAGGAATAAATATTATTTTCTTGCACCCACCCGACTGGCGAGTTATTTCTCGAGCGTGTGCTGCCATGGAGGCGTCAGGAAAACGGAAAATTGTATACTCACCTTTCCGTAATTTTCCTTTCCTGACGCCTTTCCATGGCAGCACACAGATTCCCACCCCGTTTTATGGTGATATATTTACAGAGAATGCAGCGGGGTGTCTCCCCTTCAAACTTATAGCTAACCAATCCTGTCAGGTTGTGGGGGCGGAGTCACAACCCAGCGTGTGCTGCCATGGAAAGGCGTCAGGAAAGGAAAATTACGGAAAGGTGAGTATACAATTTTCCGTTTTCTTTCTGCTCCTAGACTCTTATGCCCCGTACACACGATCGGACTCTCCACCAACAAAACCGTGGATTTTTGTTCAAAGGATGTTGGCTCAAACTTGTCTTGCATACACACGGTCACACAAATGTTGGCCAA
The DNA here is from genome assembly GCF_042186555.1 of Aquarana catesbeiana. Lineage (NCBI taxonomy): Eukaryota > Metazoa > Chordata > Amphibia > Anura > Ranidae > Aquarana > Aquarana catesbeiana. The sequence goes on from NC_133334.1 coordinate 107,663,643, forward strand.
CAATCACGAACGTGAGAACGCGGTGACGTACAACACGTACGACGAGCCGAGAAAAAGGAAGTTCAATAACCAATGCTGCTCCTTTTGCTTGATTCCGAGCATGCGTGAACTTTTGTGCGTCGGACTTGTGTACACATGATCGGAAATTCCGACAACAAAGTTTTGTTGGCGGAAAATTTGAGAACCTGCTATCAAACATTTGTTGGCGGAAAGTCCGACAGCAAATGTTCGATGGAGCATACACACGGTCGGATTTTCCAACAACAAGCTCACATTCAACATTTCCCGTCGGAAAATCCAACCGTGTGTACGCGGCATGAAGCTCTGCTGATAGCCTAAAGTAGTGTGCATAGACACATAGGATAACACTATTTAGCTTCTAGAAGCAGAAAAAAAGATGCTAAGAACAGCTTCTAGCTTAAAAAAATGCTAGTGTGCATGGAGCTTAAAAAAACGCTAGTGTGAATTGAGCCTTAAGCTTTTGAGACAAAAACTTACTGAAAGGTGTGCCTTAATTTCATTATAATTTTTATTAGCTTGCAACAATTTTCTGTTTTCCTTTAAAAAAAAAAAAAAAAAACATGGCGGCTGTTGTGATTACTTCTCATTCTGAAAATGCTAATTTAGCCTGGATGTCATGCTGAACCTCTTGCCTTAATACTTTGTGTCACCAACATGCAGCAAGTATGCCTACGAGTTCTGATCATATTTTGACTTTCCTGTGTAGCATACTGTATATGTTTTAGATCAGTGGCTCTTAAAGTACAGAGACCAGTGGGCGGTTTTTGTGCACTGGTACAGATGTTAATGGGACACTGTGACACTGACAGATGTGTGCACTGGTAACAGATGTTCATGGGGACACTTGGACAGATGTTCATGGGACAGGGACAGTGGTGCTTGGTGTACTGTGGCGTTGGCTGCAGCCTGTGTGATCTGTGACAGTCCCCTATGTAAAATCATCCCTTACACAGAGAGCTGTCAGCAAAGGCTGCAGCATCCCCCGCTCCCCCCTCTCTGTTTACACTGTGGAGGGCCAATCACAGCGCCCATATCCCGATCTGTGATAGGATGTATCAGAAGATTACAGCCATCACAGGATCAAGTGGCCGCGCGTGGGCACTTGTTCTGAGCAATATACCGGTATATTGACTTTGAACGACGAAGCTCCCACCTCGTCGTTTAAGTACAGTGGGCAAGTGGAAAGCAGTTAAACAAGTGCATCTGCATTTACAGTTTTCTCTTTGACCCGTCCCCACAAACACCTGTTGATCCTGACAGTGAAGTCCACCTAAAACAGCTTTCTGTGATGAGGTTACAATGATGCTGCACTGCTCCTGAAACTAGAAAATTGTTACCACTCCCACGTAGATTGCGCCTGCAGGCCAGTGGCGGTTGGTGTTTTTTTTTGGGGGGGGGCAGCAAACCCCCCCCTCCGGGGCAGCTGTTGGAGTGGCACTAGCACAACCCCCCCTGGGTGGCCGGAGGCACGGCAATAACACCCCCAGCAAACCCCCCCCCGCTCCACTGTCTGCCGGTCGGTCCTTACCCATCACGGTGGTGGGCTCCGGTGTCCTCCAGCGTGAGGTGGGCAGGTGTCTCAATGCCGCCGGAACATGTGGCGAGGTCTGCGGGTGTTGTGAGAGCTGGATGCGGGTGGTGAGGTCAGTAGTCGGGTTCTTATAGAGTGCGCTGGGCAGTCAAGGAGCGGTGCCGATTCAGAGTGCGGCCATCTTCCAGCGCGGTCGCCCTGGTCCGGTGTCCTTAAGCGTGGCGGGCTTGGGGAAAGCGACTCCTGTGTCCTCTCCTGGAGCAGCTTCCTCCGTGGGTCTCCTCTCTGCTCCTCCTGGCGCTAGGCATCCAATAGGATCGCCTGACATTTTGACCAATCGGGAAACAGGCTTCAGACCTGCTTCCTGATTGGCAGAGAGGAGATTTAGAGAGAAAGTAGCGAATATTCATTCGCTAGTGTCACACAACTGGGTGGGCTTCAGGTGCAGTGCTCTGTGCCCCGAGTCCACCCTTTTTTGAAGCCCATCTGAGCCTCTGGCTCTAATCAGGTGCTTCAAACCCCCCCCCCCATTGGAATCCATAGTCCGGTGCCCTGATATGCAGGGGCCCGAACGCATGAATAGGGCTGGCGGCACCCGTGCGTCCTCTATGGACGGGCCGCAACTGTTGCAAGTACTACAGAGGGATAAGAACATGTCGGGGGGGGGGGGGGATGGCTGGTATGACACTGCTTCTACACAAAACAAACGCTTTAGTGGCTTTGTGAGTATGCACACTGTTATAAAGCATGTAATCAGCGTTTTCATAGTCTGGGTTTAATAACATTTTACAGTGTATTTCCACTTTTGTAGGCTAATTGGGATAACACCTACTTTACATTTGTTACACATTCACATAGCATAACTTTGATTATGGGGGGGCAGGGCAGCTATGTTTGCCATAGTTAACACTGTCTGTACTGGGCAGGCAGATCGTCGTCATCAATTGTAACTAGATGTGAACACTGTCTCTCCTAACAAAGGTTAAAGGTGTAGGGACCGGGCTTCATGCATTGTACATTAATGAGGACAGATTTGGGACAGGCTTCTAACAATATTCAAAAACCTTTGCAGTCAGCCATGACACCTCCTTCTAAGAAACATCTACAAGTTAAGAAATATTTTTTTTAAATGTAGGCATGTTGTGTAAATGGGAAAATGTAACAAACATATAGTGGGGTTTTCTCAAATTTGACTGCATAAGGCTTCATGTACAGAGACGTTGTTTAACCTCTCCTGAACGATTTAACTTGACAGCTAGAATCCGACATTTAAAAACGTCCATTTAGCCACGTTTACATGCCGCGTTTAGCAGCAGTTTTCCGCGTTTGCATTTAGGAGCGTTTTAAAATGGAAACCGTCTGGAAACTAAACACTACTAAACGCGAGCTACAAGCTGTTACAGGCATTTTGCGTTTCAAATGCTTCTAAACTCAACTGCCTACAAACGACTATAAACGACCCTGTGTACATGTACTGATAAGATAACACAGAGGAGAGTTCAGGGGCAGCTGAAAAAAATGCCCAACTGCTCCTAAACGTTCGTTTACCAGAAGCAGTGTACATGAGGCCTTAACGATAATACGCTTTAAGGAGAATTTCCCTCACTTTGGAGAGATGTCCTCCCACTTCTGGTAAAGGGGTTTCTCCCCAATGAGACACACAAACACAACAGGACATTTTCACTCTTCCACTATCCACAAAGAAGAAAAAACGATGAGTTACTCACTTGTCTTCCCTAACACCCCCCCTTTTTTTATTCTTTCTTTCTCCCCCTCCCCCCTTTTTTTTATTGTTCCTTTACATCCATGCCCTCAACCCCTCCAATTGGGGGTATGGGTTATGATATTTCTTTATATATTTGTAGCAATAATTATACTGAAAAATACTGTGTTGAGCTGAGTTTAACTGTGCTGTACACTTTCAGAGCATTTCCTGAGTCTTAGGCTGCATTCACACTTCAGCGTTTTGAATCGCGGGCAGATTTGCTGTGCTGATGTGCGAATGACAAATCGAGGAACTTGCATGTGAGATGCCATTCATTTGAATGACACCTCAAATCTCGGCGTGGGTCTGCCACAATAGATCGCGCGGCGACACGCATCACGGAAAGCACGTCACCCCAAAAAAGTTCAGGAGCTACTTTTGGGCAACATGCTTCCCGCAATGCGTGTTGCCGCGATTGCAGCGTGATTTATCGCACGACAATTGCGGCAGACCCGCGCCGCAATTTTAAGTGTCATTTAAATGAATGGCATCTCAAATGCGAGTCCCGCAATTTATCATTAATGCATCAGCGCTTTCAAATCGTGGGCAAATTAGCGGCAAATCTGCCCACAATTCAAAACGCTGAAGTGTGAATGCAGCCTTAATGCCATGTTGTCTGTATTGACTGCAGCATGGTGGACAACTATTACAATATGCATACTGTGTCCATTTTCTGGACCCTTTTATAGGAGCTGTATGTTACTGTTTCTCCTGTAAACGGAAATCTTTTAAAATTTATCTCCATTCTAAGCTTTGTACACGTACGACTCATGTTCGGCCTAGTACCATCAAATGTGACTTTGTACTTGCCCATTGTAATTTATAAATTGAAAATGTAGAAAAAAAATTATGGTTTGTAAAGGTTTATAATGCATCAACCAATTTGCAATTCCTCTTTATTACTTCAACATCATCTCATATTTGAAAAAGTAGGCATTATATTCCGTTTGTCTGATAAAAGCTGTGGTCTATTTATTTTTTTTAAATACAAATTTGACAAAGTTCTGTGCAAATATCCTTTGACATAATAAATTGGGATTACCACCATATTGTTCTGTATGTAGCCATGGCGCCAACCACCAGAGGCCTAATGGTGACCTCCAGAGTCAGGGAGAGCTGACATCCATTTTCACAGTGTGGTTTACTAGGCATGTGGTGGGTGTGGGGTAGATAAAGTTGGGCGCCAGACACTTTGAGAATGCAAAAAGAGATTTATTGTCTCTTAACAGAACTGGGGAGGGAGGGTTAAGGCCGGAACACCAGTTTCAAGGCCTTTAAGCTGAATTGCAGCAAACTGTATCTGTAGACCGCTGTCTCCTATAGCAACTGATCTGGTAATTTCAACTTCAATACAGATCACAACTCACAGTATTCCGTTGTGGATCCTCTCACTGAGCTCCCAGTCTTTCACTAGACTCTTCAGATCCCAGCCGCCACTGGATCCCCTGAGCTCCTTCACAACTATCCTACTGTGGCTTCCAAGTGTCACCCACACTGTCCCGCTGGGTCCCTGACTTGGCTCCTCAGCTAACCTGCTGAATCCTCTGCAAGCGTCACCCACACTGTTCCGCTGGGTCCCTAGCTTGACTCTGCTGAAGCTTTCTCAACTTCTTCACCATCCCAGGCTAGTGAAAATGGCTTCTCTGGTACTTCTTCAGTCTCTACAGAACCTGGCCTCTGATGACAAGAAAGATCGTCCCTTGCTGGCGACTGTGTCCCCTTTACCTCTGACTTTGGTTCTCACTTGCCTCTGCCGACAGGAGTGGTCGTCTCTGACAGCAATTGCTTTACTTCCCGTGGCAACTACTTGGTTCTCCAGCCGGCAGAACCCCCTACAACTTGGTTGGGCTCCACACCTGAAGTCCCAACCCGCACTGCTTGCTTTCAACCTGGATAGGCATCAGACCGCCTAGCAGCCAGGCACTCCCGGATAGACCTCAGGCTTCTGGCCTAGCAGCCGGGAGCTTTTCAACACACATCTACCCAGACAGCCTTCCATGTGGCACCGAACCCCGATCACCTGACCCCTCCAGAATAAATAGGCTCTCCCAGCAGGCCAAGGGCAAAGAAACACCTGCCAATTGGCTGAGAAAACCCATGCACTCATAGCCCAGATTTACAAAGCCCTTGTCAATCTAATGCCACCTAGTGACAGAAGAGAGAGGTGCATCAAATCCAGATTTAGGAAAAGGGCAGTGGATCTCCCTAACAATCAGCCTGGCTGGTTAACGCTGAGTAAACTAAATTTGCCAAACTAAACACCAGGGTTCTACAAGTAAATCCTCAGCTTTCATCATAAATAGTGGCATACAATAATCAGCAGATAAGACTATAATATCACACTAAAAACAGCGCTAATGTTGAGCTAAAACGGATATAGACGCGGCCAACTTCACAAACAAAAGTCCTTTGAGAGAGGTGAGCAGTTGAAAAAGTGGTTCAGAAAGTGTTCATAGGTGATCATAGTATAGAAACTCAGTGTGCACCTTCCACCGGTCAATCCAATTCCACCATGTGAGAACACGCTCCCCTCAGGGGGTTAAACTCACCAGAGCCTAATAATAATAAGCCTCCAAGGAAAGAAACATCCAAGCCACAAGACACTGCCAGCACCGCTCCGGAGGAATCCCAGATGATCAAGGCTCAAACATACCTCAGCAACAAAAGAAAAGCGCACATAGCGTAATCCTGTTTATTGGTTAAAAGCCCATCACATCACACAAAGATCCCCCCTTCAATAAATATACGTACATCATTGCAATCAAAGGAGCACATAAAAGGAAGCATTTAAATCATGCACTTCACCATGCTAAACGTCAGCTGGCTCAGCTTCCCAAGGAGCGATCTCTTACTTCCTGGTACCACGTTTAGCATGGTGAAGTGCACAATTTAAATGCTTCCTTTTATGTGCTCTTTTGATTGCAATGATGTACGTATATTTATTGAAGGGGGGATCTTTGTGTGATGTGATGGGCTTTTAACCAGTGTCAGTGTCTTGTGGCTTGGATGTTTCTTTCCTTGGAGGCTTATTATTATTAGGCTCTGGTGAGTTTAACCCCCTGAGGGGAGCGTGTTCTCACATGGTGGAATTGGATTGACCGGTGGAAGGTGCACACTGAGTTTCTATACTATGATCACCTATGAACACTTTCTGAACCACTTTTTCAACTGCTCATCTCTCTCAAAGGACTTTTGTTTGTGAAGTTGGCCGCATGTATATCCGTTTTAGCTCAACATTAGCGCTGTTTTTAGTGTGATATTATAGTCTTATCTGCTGATTATTGTATACCACTATTTATGATGATTTATCTATATTTTTAAACGGCTGCTTTTATATTATTATTTTTAGTTTGCACCTCTTTGTGACAGCAAATTGGTGTGATTCATACTATTTCTGCTTCATAACTGCATCTGTCCCTGGCGCTGAGTGGTGTACTTTTGGGCCCGTAAGAACACCCTTTTACAAATCCTCAGCTTTACTATATTTTCAAGTCAGAAATGTGGATTTTAGCATTGCAGAGAAAAGGTAACATTTGTCTGGCAGGAAAGGGATTAAAACTGTTCATCAGCAAACTGCACTCTTTCTACCCGTATATAAACTAGGCAGCAGATTAACAATATACTTTTCAATGATTTTAGCAAACGTTGCAGATTCTTACTTTGCTTTTGTAGGTTATTTCTGTACAGCTGGCGATTTGTATTTCAATTAGCACAAGTGTAAGACACTGCCAAAATCTGATACTTTATTCCAAACGTGTTAAAAAATTCTACAAGTCCAGTCCCTTTAGCAGACTGTACAGGTTTCACTGTGCCTTAAAAACAGAATTTACCAATGCCCCGTACACACGATCGGAAATGCCGGCAGTAAAAGACCGATGTGAGCTTTTGGTCAGAAAATGCGACCATGTGTATGCTCCATCGGACTTTTGCTGGCGGAATTCCAGCCAGCAAAAGACTGAGAGCAGGTTCTCTAATTTTTGGTCGGAAAAAGTTCCTATCCGAAAATGCGATCGTCTGTATGCAATTCCAACGCACAAAAAAACGCGCATGCTCGCAAACAATTCAATTCATGTTCGGAAGCATTGAACTTCATTTTTTCGGCTCGTCGTAGTGTTGTACGTCACCACGTCGAAAGTTCAGAGAACTTTTGTGTGACCATGTGTATGCAAGGCAAGCTTGAGCGGAATTCCGTCGGAAAAACCATCCGAGATTTTTCTGACGGAAATTCCGCTCGTGTGTACGGGGCATAAGGGTTACCTTTACAAACCAAATCTGCATCCATTACAAGAATTCTATCAGTATGCAGAAAAAGGTGAAGGAGTTTGAAAACACTGCTGTAACATGAATGGTTGATAACAGAGCTGTGTATTCAGTTATATAGAATAATGTTGTAGAACAGACTTTAAAAACGAATATGCTTCCAGCAGCATACACAGGACATTTTTTAAATTATTTTTTTTAAAGCTTGAATAGCAACGCTGCTTTTCAATCCACATTATCAGCTTTAATGTAGGTTCAAATCCAGTGGAAGGAGATCGCCTTTAAAAAGAGAAACCATTTCAGAGAAAGAGGGGTCAATAAACAGCTGCAGGTGAAAGAAGTGCATTTAGGCTGAATGAGAATGGAACACTAACCGGTCAGATCAGTGATATGAATGAACTGTGCATGAAAAAGCCATTACAAACAGATGATCCAAATTCATTATCTGTCGATATTCTGCACAGAGCGTAGGTTGTGGGGTCAAATTTAATTGGTTATTATTTGTACCAAAAAGACACACACTGACACACAATTATAAAGTAAGCAGCCTGCTCTAGAGTGATAGGGTAATGCCACATTTACACTTGCAATTTTGGGGAGGGGAGCAGTAAAAACATGTGGCTGAACTGTGTTTTTACCACCCTCCCTAAGCTCCCACCCTTAAAGTGCTTGTTACCCCGACACTTCATATTCCTGATATGTGCCTGCTGTACCATGTACTTGTATGAGAAAGTATCCTGATCTCTTTGTATTGCTTCCTTTATATGAGATCCCTGGTGTTCCTGCTGGTTCCCTTGCTTTCCTATTAATTAAAAACTGACCACACTAAGCAGGGGGTCACACTGTGGCCAGTTCTCAAGCTATGCTGGGAACTCAGTGTACTCTCCTCCAATGATCAGACTTGTCCTGACACGCCCCACTGCACAACCATTTACTGGGAAGCTCAGTGTGCTGCTGCTTCTCCTCCCCCAGCTCTTATGCAGCTGAGAACAGAGGCATGTGATCTTTTATTAAAAAAAAAGGGAAAAAAGGTATTTGTAATGTTTTTGTTATATCTATACAAAAATGTTTTGCCTTTCATTTTCATTTTATACTGAATGAGTTGTTTTACAAGGTGATCGTTTACAATCAGCTAACAAGGCAGTACACATACCAAAAAACACAATGCTTTGCATAGTGAAGCATCAAAAAGTATCCCTGTTTAAATTGAATAGGATCGCACCACAACTGCACGAAGTGCATGCAGTTGCAGTGTAGTGGTGCGGGTTTTTGTTTTTTAAATGCTTTTTATTAAACATTTTAAACATGGGGGCATGGCCGGTATGGCGGACTGAGTGAACGTGTTTCCTGAGAGCTCCTGGAGTATCGCTTGGGAAATTTATCTGTACATTACAACTGCATTCACCGGAGAGACTCTAGGTATCTGGATGCCTTCCAGAACTCCGGGCAGTCAAAAGCGGGGTAAGAAACTGAAATTCCCCCCGAATATTTCCGAGGAATGTGGTCCGATCCCCTGCTCTCCGAGATCTCCTGCGAGCCATTCCAATATGACGTCGCAAACAGACCATGAGGCGGACCTACTAACAGCTCCTCTGGGTTTACCTGAGATCATGGCAGCTATTACCTCTTGTCAAACCGCTGTCACCACTTGCCATTCTGCTTTGGCATCTAAGATAGAGAAGGTTCAGCTGGATGTGGGCTTACTGAGACAAAACCTTGACAAGATTAGATCCAGAGTGTCAGAGACGGAGCACATGGGCTCGGTGGATGATACGGTGACAGACTATGCTGCTTCCATCCATACCCTCCAAACAAAGGTCAAAGCCCTGGAATACAGGGCGGAGGACGCGGAGAACCGCAGCAGAAGGAACAACCTTAGAATTGTGGGTCTCCCGGAGGGTGTTGAAGGGAGATTACCGGCCCTATTCACGGAGGACCTGCTGCGTTCTCTGCTGCCCTCTGCACAGCTCTCCCCTTACTTTGCAGTTGAGAGAGCGCACCGTGTCCCACCTAGGCCCGGACCGGAGGGAGCCCCTCCCCGCACTCTCATTCTCCGGTTACTGAACTTCCGAGACCGAGATGAATTGCTTAGGGCCTCTCGTGCTGCGGGTGAGCTACCCTTCAGGAACGTCAAACTTCTATTGTTCCCGGACTACACTATGGAGACCCAGCGGCAGCGCCGCTCCTTTGATGCTGTCAAGGTCGGCCTGAGGAAGAGAGGAGTCAAATACAGTATATTGTTTCCCGCTAAAGCTCCGAGTGGTGGACGGTGAGACGGTTCATTTTTTCACCAACCCCAAGGATGCGGCTGCTTGGTTAGAGACTTTACCTCCGTAAGATGTCGGCGAGGATCACCTACAGCTATCTGTATACTGTTACTGTGTTCAGCTTTGTATTTCGTTGATACTGTTGGGAGAATTGTCATGTTTTTTCTTCTATACCCGGGCCCTTTTCCTAACCTCCACACTCTGTGACTGTTGATGGGTGTTTTTATTGAGAGGATGCACAGAATGGACATAATTCACCCTGATTCATTGTTGGTCAGTGCCTGCACCCACTAAGAAGTGCTGAGTGTCACTGACCCCTTGCTACAACTGAGGATTACATAACTGTGGCTGCGGTCCCTATTTTTTCCTGGACTGCCCTCCCTGGTACCTCATAAAACTGGTATTCTTCCACATATTGCTGGTTATAGTTGCAACAGACCTCTAATTATGTGCCCCTGCTCAGTCAGGTGAACGTCAGTGCTTACTTTCCAGATAATACTACTCCATTTCTCGGGGGTGAGTCTCCCTATGTACACTCACGCCTAGACTTTCCACCATTGGTAATGTAGTAGCATCTGTTTCCGGAGACACAACCCCAACTTGATGTCATAGTCCATTGACTATGGGTTTTTTGGGATATAAGTGTTCCTCACTGTTCCGAGGTGCACGGGGTGGGGGGGGTTGGCACTTGCTAACCTGTGTTGGGTGTTTGGGTTTTACATACTCCTGTGAATGTTCTATTGCGGGGTTGTGATGTGACTACGGTCCCGAGCTGCTTCCCCTTGATGCTCTGGCTTGAGATGTCATTGCTCACGTACTTCTTTCAATTTATTACTATACCCGCTTCATGGCTGAGTGTTTAGTGGTGCCATGGAATGTGCGGGGTCTCAATTCCGCTATAAAGCGCTCTTTGGTTCTCAATTATTTGTGGAAACTCCGTCCACAGGTGTGTATTCTACTTTAGACATATCTTGTGGGATCCCGTGTTCTGGGTCTAAAGTGAGCCTGGGTAGGCGCTCACTACCATGCACCTTATTCTAACTATGCCAGAGGGGTCAGTGTTTTAGTGCACAAATCCCTGCCCTTTCAGCTCTTGGATGTTAAACTCGACTCATGGGGTAGATATGTGCTCCTGGATGCCTTGATTTCAGAGGTCCCAATTGTAATAGTGGGTGTTTACCTCCCCCTCCAGCTGATATAGATGTGCTCCATGTGCTGATGCAGCAGGTTACACTTTATAATGTCGATAATGTATTTTTCACTGGTGACTTTTAAATGGCTCCTTCTCCAGGGTTGGACAGGCTACATGCTTCTGGTCCGCAGCAGTCGGGTCTGTCCTGCTGGGCCTCCACCTTCCACATGATAGACATTTGGCGACATTTTCATCCCTCTGATAGGGAATATACGTGCCTTTCCACCACATACTGGACCTTGTCCCGCATTGACCTGGCTTTTGCCTCTCCTGCTCTGCTGTGTAGAGTGGTTTCTGCAGAGATCCTCTCACGAGGAATTTTGGATCATGCTCCAGTATCTGTCACATTTAGGCTCTCTGGTGTGGAGGGAGTAGGTGTATGGAGGCTGTCCAAATACTGGATTATGGACCCAGATATACAGGAGGAGATGCCAGAGGCACTATGTAACTTTTGGATTGAAAATGCGGGTTCTGCTGGACCTCTGGTGGTGTGGGATGCCCTTAAGTCCCGGCCTAAGGGTACATATATGTCTCATATAGCTGTGAAGAAGAGGCAGTCTGCACAGTCTCTGAGGCATTTGGAAGAACCGGCAAGGCTGAAAGAGGCTGAATATGTACGGTCTCCTGACCAGGGATGTTATGTGTCCTGGCAGGATACCTTGAGAGAGCTGTCCTTACTTAGAGTGGAGCTCACTAAGAAGTCTATGCTTGACAGTGCCCAGAGGGTGTTCAAATTCGGGGATAAAAACGGGAGGCTGTTGACCTGGCTGGCTAAGGGACAACATACTACGACTCATATTGGTAGGCTGAGGGATCTGGATGGCAGTCTGCTGACAGTCCCAGCGGATATTAGTGCTAGATTCCTGGATTTTTACCAGACCCTCTACTCCTCTAGGGCAACCTTTCACAATTCTGAATTACTTCACTATCTTAGCCAGATCCCTCTCCCCTCCTTAGAGTCGAAAAAGAGCGAAGAATTATATAAGGATATCTCCCTTGAGGAAGTGCAGGAGGCATTGGTATCTATGCAGTCGGGCAAAGCCCCAGGAGCCGATGGAATTCCCATTGAATTCTATTCAGTATTTCAAGAATTTTTGGCCCCCAAGTTTACCTCGGTATTGCGACAAGCCTCCGACCTAAACTCCTTGACAGAATCCTGGTCTGAGGCGATAGTGGTCTTGGTGCCCAAACCTGGTAAGGACCCTGAAGAATGTGCCTCCTACCCGCCTATTTCCTTAATTAATGCCGATGCCAAGTTGCTGGCAAAGGTTTTGGCCCATAGACTCAGTAGGGTAATAGAGGACCTCAGTCATGTGGATCAGACCGGGTTCATGCCAGGTGAGGGCACGGATATCAATGTTCGTCGTCTGTTTCTAAATTTAGCCACCTCCCATCATAATGAGGGCACAAGAGTCATAGCCTCTCTGGACGCGGAGAAGGCTTTTGACTCCGTTGAGCGGGAGTACTTATGGGCGGTGTTGCGAAAATTTGGAGTGGGACCTAGGTTTCTGCACTGGCTGGAGTTGTTGTATAAAACCCCTAAGGCAAGGATACGGGTAAATAATACCCTCTCAGACTTTTTGCTCCTTCAGAGGGGGACCCGGCAGGGTTGCCCTCTATCCCCCAGCCTCTTTGCGCTGGCCTTGGAACCCTTGGCAGTTTTAGTCAGGGAATCTGACAAAATTAAGGGACTCCGGGTTGGCACACCTTTTTATATCTGCAAGATGCTGGTCCCTCTATGCGAGCTGCTCTAGATGCCTTTGATGAATTTGGAAGATTCTCTGGAATTCGTATCAATTGGAGCAATTCTGTTTTGTTCCCTCTTGATGCGCAGACTAGACAATCTGTGGCTCAGACTGAATTGAGATGGGTAGATGAATTTATGTATCTGGGAATTAGGGTTACGCGAGATCCCCAGTCCTTCCAACGCCTAAACCTCCAGCCCGTAGTGACACGTCTTAAAGACCACTGCTCTCGGTGGGCTAATTTACCTCTTAACCTTTTAGGGTGAATTAATATTCTAAAGATGATTTATCTTCCTAAATGTATTTATTTTTTCAGGAACTGCCTTATGTGGATACCCCAATCCTTCTTCAGAGATTTATATAGTTGCATTGGATCCTTTCTGTGGCAGGGATCCCCCCTCGGTTGGCCAGATCAACCCTCCAGCTCCCTGTTGCCTGTGGTGGGTTGACCCTGCCCAACCTGCTGTTATATTATTGGAAGGCCATGCTGGTCACGGTTAGGTGGTGATTGGAGCAGTCTAGAGCCAATGCTGCAGTCTGCCTTGAGGCGGCTATTGTGGGATCTCTCAGGGAGTTAGGTAATTTGATATATCGTGGAGCCTCTGCGTACCCTTCCTTGCCGGTCCCTACCAGAACTACTCTTAGGGTGTGGAGCTTGGCTAGGAGGTGGTTTCTTTCCCCCAACCAGTGGTCCCCTTTTTGCCCGTTGTGGGGAAACCCGTCATTTCCACACTTTCGGACAATCCCTGACCCGCAAATTTGGGCCCGGTATAATATTAAAATACTGAAGGATATTGTGATGGCGGGATCTCTTCGATCCTTTCAGGAGTTGGTTGGGAAGCATGGTCTCCCTGCATGGATGCTATTCTGTTACCATCAGTTGCGACATGCATTCCGGGCACAGTTCCCGACACCACCCGTTCTTGAATCGGATGTAGTTGAGGTTTTACTGGCCCAGGAATAACTAGCCAAACCTTTGTCTGCAATATATCTAACCCTCATTCGAAAAGACTCTCCAAAGATGGACATACTTTGGACCAGGTGGGGGACTGAGATTCCTGCCCTGGATAGGGAAACATGGGAGGAGTGTTTTGAGGAAAGTTCTAGACTGGTGATATCCTCTAGAGATAAATTAATACAAGCAAAATTCTTACACAGAATATACCTTACACCTCAGAGACTGCATAGAATATACCCAGAGAGGTCCCCGAATTGTCCGCACTGTCAGTCTCCTGACAGCTCCTACATTCATATGTTTTGGGCCTGCCCCAGACTTTCCCTATATTGGTCTGCCATTATGGAAGGCATCAACGCCCGTTTACAACTAGAAATACCCCTGACACCTGAATTAGCTTTGTTGGGCATACATGACGATGACCAGAGGCCTAGATATACTAAGTTGCTTGTTTCGCTGTTGCTCTTTTATGCAAAAAAAGAGATCTTATTAAAATGGAATTCTCACAGGGCTCCCACAGTAAGGACATGGGAGAACTCAGTCAATGCTGTCTTACCTATGTACAAACTGACATATATGATGCCCCCAGAAGTACACGAGAGTGTGGCAGCCTTGGACTGATCCTGGGTGAGGTCTCACTCATTGCGACCTGGCACAACTCTGTCTTTTGAGTGCTGTATTATATACTGTGGTGGCTGACCCCCCCCCCCACTCCCGCCCCTCCCCTCTCATTGCCATCATGAACCAATTATTCTAATTATATGCTATTCATTTGCTCTTTATATATATAAAGATTATGGATTGACTATGTACCCACTCTATTGTTTCTCAATGTTTTTTTGTATTGTGTACCATCTTTTCTTAAATAAAGACCAACACTAACCATGAGTGAAAGAAATGTTTTTGTGTCATCATTCATATTCTCTTAAAAATGGCCAAGAAATCATAAATTCTGCCAGGTTATGTAAACTTATGAGCACAACTGTATATAATGATTGACAGGATTCATTGCACTTTTGTGCACACTTTTTTATGGTTTATTGTAGATGTATTGAGGCTTGATTTATTTACTGAATTATCATATCTTAACATATATATTATACACACAGTTGTATGAAAAAGTATTTGCCCCCTTCCTGATTTTAATTTTTTTTTTGCATATTTCTCACACTTAAATGATTCAGGTCATCAAACAAATTTCAATATTTCACAAAGATAACATGAGTAAATCCAAGATGCAGTTTTTAAATTGATATTTAATTTATTAGGGGGAAAAGCTGTTCAAACCTGCCTGGCCCCATGTGAAAAAGTAATTGCCCCCTCCCATGTTGAATCATGTGATTAACCACAATTTTTTGGAAAGCTGAGTTACATTTTACTTGTAACATTCAGGCCTGATTACTGCCAGACCTTTTGAATCAAGAAATCACATAAATGGAAGCTGTCTGACAAAGTGAAGCATGCTAACAGATCACAAAAAGCCACACATCATGCCACAAGCTAAAAAAATTCAAGAACAGATTAGAAACAAAGTAATGTACATGTATTGGTATAGGAAGGGTTTCAAAGCCATTTCTAAGGCTTTGGAGCTTCAGTGAACCATGGGGAGAGCCATTATCCACAAATGGCGATAACTTGGAAAAGTGGAGAACCTTCCCAAGAGTGCCCAGCCTACAAAAATTACTCCAAGAGCAGGAGGACGACTCATCCAGGAGGTCATAAAAGAACCCAGAACAACATCTAAAGAAATGCAGGCCTCACTTGCCTCAAGTAAGATCAGTGTTCATGATTCAACAATAAGAAAGAGACTAGGCAAAAATAGCATCCATTGGAAAGTTCCAAGGCCAAAGCCACTGCTGACCAAAAAGAACACAAAGGCTCACCTCACATTTACCAAAAAACATCTTGATTATCCAAGACTTTAAGGCAAATATTCTGTGGACTGATGAGACAAAAATTTAACTTTTTTGGAAGGCGTGTTTCCCATTAAAACTGGCATAAAACTAATACAGTATTTCATAACAAGAACATCATACCAACAGTCAGACATGGTGGTGGTAGTGTGATGATTTGGGGCTGCTTTACAGCTGCAGGACTTACCATAATTGATGGAACCATAAATTCTGAAATACCAGAAAATCTTAAAGCGGAATGTCCGGCCATCAGTTCCTGACCTGAAGCTCAAGTGCACTTGGGTTATGCAGCAGGACAATGATCCGAAACACAACAGCAAGTCCACATCCAAACAGTTTACACAAAGCAAAATGTAAGTTTTGGAGTGGCCTAGTCAAAGCCCGGACTTAAATCCAATTGAGATGCTGTATCATGACCTTACACAGGCCGTTCATGCTGGAAAACCCTCCAATGTGGCTGAAATGAAACAATTCTGCAAAGAAGAGTGGGCCGAAATTGCTCCACAGCAATGTGAAAGACTCTATGCCAGTTATCGCAAACGCTTGATTGTAGTTGTTGCCGCCAAGGGTGGCACAACCAGTTATTAGGTTTAGGGGGCAATTACTTTTTCACATAAAACCAGGCAGGTTTGGACAGCTTTTTTGCCTTAATAAATGAAACCATCATTTAAAAACGTTATTTTGTATTTACTCTGGTTATCTTTGTGTAATAATAAAATTTGTTTGATGATCCGAGTCATTTACGTGTGACAAATATGCAAAAAAAAAAAAAAAAAAATCAGAAAGGGGGCTTTTTCACACAACTGTATATACATACACATCTATATTTTTTTAGATAATGTTTATAATTTATTGATTTGGGGTTTTTCACTGCTAGCACTTCAATGTAATATTATTAATGCCTCGCTTATGTTACACATCATATGACAAGGGACAGTATTCATGTCACACTGTAGTCTGAAAGGTTACCCAACGTGAGTCATGATCACACAGCTTTCCTGGGGAGAGTGGAACAGTGGTCAATCAACAGGAAAGTGATGTCCCATTTGATTTCCAGCACTTTTAATCCAGTATGTAAAAGCTAGCTTTCATTGCACTATAGATAATACCAGGTTATTTTAAACAGAATAAAGTATAAAATAGAGTTTGAAAATAGTTGCATTAAATTCTACTTTAAAGTAGTATTAAATGTAAAATAAAAAATGCTCTGAAGCAAGTATGCGACGGAAGCTATTGGCTACTGGCTATTGAACTTCCGCTTTCTAGTCCCGTCGTACCTGTTTTACATCACCGCATTCTGGACGGTTGGAATTTGGTGTGACCGTGTGTATGCAAGACAGCTTGAGCGAAATTCCGTCGGAACTCCATCGGAAAAACCTTCAGAGTGTATTCTGACGGGAAAACCGGTCGTGTGTACAGGGCATTAGAGTGCCTCCATTCTGTCTTTGGACAGCAGCATTGTCCGTCTGGGAGGAGGTAGTGTTAGACAGACTAGCAGATTTAGACAAACCAATAGATTGAATCCAAACACTAGTTAATACTTATCAGCAGTCACAGCAAGACATTTGGGATAAAGGTTTTACATAAATAATTAAAATGTGAGGACCCAGGTCTGAACCTGTGACCTCTGCCGTGTCTGGAGATGTCTCATCTTGCTGAGCCACCTGAGAGGCTGGACAGCTACCTATCTGATTGTTTGAATTTTCTTCCCCTTGTTTTTTGTTTTTGGTGAAGCTTGAACTCTTTGCTCCTCCCATGAACTTACTGATTTAAGCCATGTCCTTGTACTTATTGTTTGCTAGATTGTTGTGCTCTCATCAGCCAATAGCTCGCTCTTGTCATTCCTGCTGCCATCCGTATCTCCGCTACCACTAGCTACCGATCTTTGGCTTGTTCCTCAACTAAGCGTCTGCACAATTCCAACCTGCAACCATACCTCCCAACTTTTGAACTTCAGAATGAGGGGCACTTGAGGGAGAAAGTGACCTGCAGTGAGCCACTCCAAAATACGGGCATGGCCAAACTCTTAACAGTGGGAGGGGCTTAAGAGACTAACCTACCTCAACCAGTTCCTGCCCGCCATATAGTCAAATGATGGCTGGGTGGGACCGCTCTAGTTCTGGGAGAACGTCATGTGACGGCCTCCCATTCTTGCAATGCATGCGCATGGTGATCAATGGTAAACTGTGTCCGTAGGACATCACGATTGGTGTAAGGAGCCAATGACAGCAGCTCTTTACCACATGATTGGCTGTGTCCAATCTCAGCTGATCACCTAAACACACTTGCCGGTTATCGGCATTCCATTCCTCACTCTGTCACAGCGTGAGGAGAGAGCCAGTAACCAGCTAGTGTGAAAGGGAACATCTGCCCTGATAATCAGTGCAACCCCAACATTGCTCATCAGTGCTGCCTATCAGTGCCAACCAGTGCCTATCGGTACTGCCTATCCGTGCTGCATATCAGTGCAGCCTCATCAGTCCCTCTTCATCAGTGCCGCCTATTGGTGTTCTTCAGTGCTGCATCTCAGTGCAATCCAGGATGGTTGGGAGGTATGCCTGTGACTACGTGTTACTGACCTTTGCCTTGTTTACTGACTACGCTTCTGTTTGATACCTACCTGCTATATCCGCTACTGGACCCCAGCTTGCTCACCTCCTGGTGGCACGATCCTGAAAACAGCAACCTGGTACCAACACACATCAAAACCCATTTCCACCATCAGGAGCTCTGTGAACACTGGTTAGTGCATAGACTCTGTACCTCGGGTGAGCCCATGTTAACTGCCAGAGTGACCTGCTGCTGCACTTATCCCACTGGTCGGTGGGAGCCTCTCTACTGCTATAGCTACTGGTCTCTGAGCCTGACTCTGGACCATGACAAGCTGACCATTTTAAGCACCCATGTCAGTAACAAATGGGTTGTCTCAATCTTCTAACTGCTACATCTGCAGGACAGCTTGTTCTGTTGAAAAACAACAGACTTACTGGCAGGATTGCCAGCTAAAAATAAAAAAAAAAAAGCCTAAAAAATAAAACTAAAGCAGCCATCACATCTAATGATTTATAAACTGCCATATAATAATTATTTGCTTTTGGGTTTAAAGTGGTTGTAAAGGTAAAACATGTTTTTCCTTAATGCATTATTTGAATTAAGGTAAAAAAACCTTTTAATAGTAGCACCCCCCCCCCCCCAAATACTTACTGGAGCCTGATCCAGATCCAGCGTTGTGCAATTCTGCTGCAGCTCTTTTCCCCTTTCCCTCATCTCACAGTATTGGCTGAAAGCAGTGGGAACCATGGCCTCCATGCTACTGTCAGTCAAAAGCTGTGAGCAGGGATCAGGGTGCGGGGCTAAGTCTGAATAGATGCAAAAGGCCCAGCTCAGAATCGAGCATGCACGAGTGCTCCCATAGGAAGCAGCTAGGAAGGTAGAAGAAGCCAGGAGTGCAGACCTCAGTAGAGGAGGTTCGGAGCGACTCTGAGCATGTTTGTTATTTTAAGAAGAAAAAAAAGAACGCTTTAAAATTACTTTAATGCCATTTTAGGGATAAATAACTAGAAAAGTCCATAAAAGACTTTTAGATCAGACTCCAGTGTGCTTGATGTACTCAAGCTGCTCTTTGTACTTTCCTCATATTTCAATGGACAACAGGTTAAAAACAAAATACAACAGTGGTGTCCATTTCTAAAGAATATACTCTAGGAGTAAAGGTCCTGTGCAAATTATTCCTTGAGGTATAGGTACTACGCAAATTATTCCTTGAAGTATAGGTTCTACGCAAATTATTCCTTGAAGCACTGAGATCAGACAGTTTCAGTATGAAAGGTGATGTGTACTGCAGCTATTGTGCTAAAACCAACCAAAGCGGACTTCAGTTGCTATCTCAACCTCACGCTTCAGGGACTCTGCTTAATTCGAGTGAGAGTTGTGGCAACACTGACACTTAGTGCTATCACTTAGAAACACAGGGGAAATTACAGGCACTTATCTCTGTTAGGTACTAAGCACTAGTAAGTACAGATTAATTGTAAATGACTGTGGCTCCCAGTAATGAAAACTGTACTGAAATGTGTAAAAGAATTTGTCCAGGATTATAAGATCAAAGCTTCCTATTCTTTATACTGTTGTTAATATCAGGAGTGCTATCCAAAAAGAAATTAGACTTGAACCACTTGCCGCACTATCACAGAACACAAATCTGTTAACATACTAATTGCACGATCAAGACATCTCATGAGTGTTTACTTGTGAAAAGAAAACATGAAAAGAAACAGAGAGACAAATACCAAATTAAATACCGATACCAGCTCAGATCTTAACCAATATTTCAGTGTTAAATGGCTGTTGCCAAATTACTTGATGGTTTTCTCTATCTCGTAGTTCAGTGACAAGATGTACCCCCAACAGAATTTCCAGATTATGCCAACTGCTACAGCTATGTTACAACTTAATGGTGCTGTCCCAATGTTAGTGCCCCAATTCCTCACAAAGTACATAAATGTGAATTTGAGCTACAAAAGAGTCACAATACTGCTACAGAGTGTGGCAGTGTGAGTCCCTACCACTGTGGAAATGCAAGTAGAAGTGACACACGCAGACATTCCTTCACCTGTGGCAAAGATTCTGTTCGCCGCCCAGGGTAAAAATGCCAAACCGAACCCCCCCCTCCGACACCAACTGGCGGAGCTCCTGGTAAAGACTAATATGTAACCTAACTACAGCCCCCCCCCCCCCCCCCCCCCAACATTCTATTCATAATTCATGGAATGAGGCTGCTGTGACCATATAAACATAGCATATACACTTTATTAATACTATTAATAGAGTATATGCTATATTTCAAAGGTCACAGCAGCCTCATTCTTTAGATTCCATGTATCATGAATAGAATGTTGGGGGTGGATGGGAGGCTCTAATCAGGTTTTTTATAATATAATAATACAACTGTCACTGTAAAAATATAAACTTAGATTTCCTTAATAATGGATAGTGTCAGTCAGTAGAGCAGTGGATGGTGTAAGCAGGGCAGAGGTTGATGTCAGCAGGGCAGTAGATGGTGTCAGCAGGGCAGTAGATGGCGTCAGCAGGGCAGTAGATGGCGTCAGCAGGGCAGAGGTTGGTGTCAGTAGGACAGAGGTTGGTGTCAGCAGGGCAGAGGTTGGTGTCAGCAGGGCAGAGGTTGGTGTCAGCAGGGCAGAGGTTGGTGTCAACAGGGCAGTAGATGGTGTCGGTATGGCAGAGGATGGTGTCAGCAGGGCAGTAGATGGCGTCAGTAGGGCAGAGGTTGGTGTCAGCAGGGCAGAGGTTGGTGTCAGCAGGGCAGAGGTTGGTGTCAACAGGGCAGTAGATGGTGTCGGTATGGCAGAGGATAGTGTCAGCAGGGCAGTAGATGGTGTCAGCAGTGCAGAGGTTGGTGTCAGCAGGGCAGAGGTTGGTGTCAGCAGGGCAGTAGATGGTGTCAGCAGGGCAGTAGATGGTGTCAGTAGGGCACAGGCTGGTTTCAGCAGGGCAGAGGTTGGTGTCAGCAGGGCAGAAGTTGGTGTCAGCAGGGCACAGGTTGGTGTTAGTAGGGCAGAGGTTGGTGTTAATAGGGCAGAGGTTGGTGTCAGTAGGGCAGAGATTGGTGTCAGCAGGGCAGTATATGGTGTCAGTAGGGCAGTGGATGGTGCCAGCAGGACACAGGTTGCTGTCAGCATGGCACAGGTTGGTGTCAGTAAGGCACAGGTTGGTGTCAGTAGGGTGCAGTAGATGGTGTCAGTGGGGCAGTAGATGGTGTCAGCAGGGCAGTAGATGGTGTCAGCAGGGCAGTAGATGACGTCGGCAGGGCAGTAGATGGCCTCAGTAGGGCAGAGGTTGGTGTCAGTAGGAGTCTGGACAGTGTCATTCAGAAGAACAGTGGATGGTGTCTGTCAGTAGAGCAGGGGATTTTATATATATATTCCTTATAGTTATTTGGTCTTAGCGCCGCACATTTGTTATATAATTTTGTATTGTCACATATTGGGAAGTGTGGGGAGTGCTGACAGCTGTCTATTTTATTTATTTATTTATTTTTTTCACATTATTTTTTATCATATTTACTAATTATAGCTGCTCACAAGGTTTCCACCTATTAGTGGTGAGTGTCAGTCAGTGAGGGGATAGGACAGTAGTGGGTGTCAGTGAGTTATTGAGTGGAGCAGACACTATGTTAGTGATGAGGATCACTTGGGGAGATTACTCCACAACAGGAAGTTATATAGAAAATTCCTCCCAAATGAGGAAAATTTCTAGTTGTCACCAGGGTCACCAGAACTAGTGTCCCCATTGGAAGATTCCCCTTTATTCCTGTTCTGGTGACAACTCAAAGTTTGGCATTTTCTTCTAGTTCCACTTTCTGTGACAATGGTCAAATAGCACAAATAGAGAGGGCAAATCTCTCTAACGATCGGAATTTCCAACAACACAATCCGATCGTACTTTTTCCGTCGGAAAATCCGACAGTGTGTACAGGGCATAACAGTTTTCAATATGCCCCACGGTATTTGATAACTGGCAGATTCATAGTATAAATTACTATTTTTCCTAACAAATAAAGTGTGTTTTCTAAGGGAGCAGATGTATAGCAGGACTCCAGTGAACCCCAATTTAACCACTTGCCGCCCGCCATAAAGTAAAATGATGTCGGCAAAGTGGTTGCGATATCCTGACCGGACGTCATATGACGCCTTCAGGATATTAAGCCACTGTGCGGCCCCGGGGTTGCGCATCGCGGCGATAATTGCTACAGCGTGTCAGTCTGACACCCCGCAACTCCGATCTAGATGAAGAGCCTCTGACAGAGACTCTACCACGTGATCAGCCGTGTCCAATCACGGCTGATCACGATGTAAACAGGAAGAGACGTTGATTGGCTTTTCCTCACTCGCGTCTGACAGACGCGAGTAGAGGAGAGCCGATCGGCTACTCTCCTGACAGGGGGAGTCTGTGCTGATTGTTTATCAGTGCAGCCCCCGTCGGATGCCCGCCCTGGACCACCAGGATGTCGCCAGGACCACCAGGGATGGCCACCACACTGGACCACCAGGTATGCCACCCTAAACCACCAGGGATATGCCAATCAGTGCCCAGGCAGATTCCGATCAGTGCCAAAGAAAAATGCCTGCCAGTGCCAGTAGAGATGCCTATCAGTGAAATCTATAAGTGCCAGCCATCAGTGCCGAATATCAGTGCCGCCTATCAGTGCCCGTTGTCAGTGCCCATCAGTGCCACCTCCAGGATCACCTCATCGGTGCCCATGAGTGCAGCTTATTAGTGCCCATCAGTGAAGGAGAAAACATACTTATTTACAAAATTTTATAACAAAGAAAAACTTTTTTTTTTATAAGATTTTCTGTCTTTTTTTTATTCGTTTAGCAAAAAATAAAAACTGCAGAGGTGATCAAATAACACCAAAAGAAAGCTCTATTTGTGGGAACAAAATGATAAAAATTTAGTTTGGGTATAGTGTAGCATGACCACGTAATTGTCATTTAAAAAGTGACAGCACTGAAAGCTGAAAATTGGCCTGGGCAGAAAGGTGCTTAAGTGCCCTGTATTGAAGTGGTTAAAATGTGAGCCAGAGCCCCACAATCTACATATCTCCACTATTAATTGCACTTACACATACAGATTTCCGCAAAGTCTAACAAAGTAGCAGGAGAAGATGAAAGAATAGTTTCAGCACATTACAGATCTGGTGGACAGATTACTGGGAGGGGCTGGGGAAGACCCGGCTGTCATGGTGCACGTTGGCACCAATGACAAAGTCAGAGGAAGCTGGAGTGTCCTAAAAAATGACTTTAGGGACTTAGGAGCTAAATTGAGGAAAAGGACCTCCAAGGTAGTATTCTCAGAAATACTACCGGTACCTCGAGGCACACCAGAAAGGCAGAGGGAGATTAGGGAAGTAAGCAAGTGGCTGAGGAACTGGTGTAGTAAGAAGCGGTTTGGGTTCCTGAAGAACTGGGACGACTTCTCAGTCGGTCACCAGCTCTATAGACTGGACGGACTGCACCTAAATGAGGAGGGTGCAGATCTGCTGGGAGTGAAGATGGCTGAAAAGTTAGAGGGGCTTTTAAACTAGGCGACGGGGAGATGGTCCAGAGATAGAGATAGTTAGTGCGGAACATATTCCAGAGGGTAGTATTGGGGGCTTTAGTGGTAGGTTGACTAAAGCACCTAAACTCGAGGTAAGTATAGTAACAAGTCCTATTTGCAACCTCAGAACACCCAATAATGAGACAGTATGCGACCGGTCTAAACTACGTGGCCACTAATGCCAGAAGTCTGGGGGACATGATGGGGAACTAGAGCTACTGTTGTTCGAGGAGGATTTTGATTTTGTAGGAATTTCAGAGACTTGGTTCAACAGCTCTCATGATTGGCTGGCAGCCATTCAAGGGTATTCCCTATATCGCAGGGATAGAGAGGGTAAATAAGGGGGAGGGGTATGTCTGTATATCAAAAATGATGTACAAGTGAATGTGAGAGATGACATCACTAAGGGAGCAAGCGAGCAGGTGGAATCCTTATGGGTAGAGCTGCAAACGGTCGAAACTAAGGGGAAAGTAATACTGAGAGTAGACTATAGGCCCCCTAACCAGAGGGAGGAGGTGGAGGCGGACCTCCTATCAAAATGTGGATTAGCGGCAAGGATGGAAAGTGTCATCATAATGGGGGATTTTAATTATCCAGACATAGACTGGGTGGAAGGAACCACACATTCATCTAAGGCTCACCAGTTCCAAAATGTCTTGCAGGACAATTTCATGGGTCAGATATTAAACGCACCGGTAGTAAACACACCAACTAGACCTACTGATTACTAACAATACAGACTTGATCACGGATGTAGAAACACAGGGCAATTTAGGAAACAGCGATCACAGGTCAATTAGTTTCAGTATAAATCAAACTAATAGGAAACATACGAAGAATACAAAGACACTGAATTTCAAAAGGGCCAACTTCTCTAAACTACGAGCCTTGCTAGAAGATACAAATTGGGATAAAATCTTAGGAGCAAAGAACACGGAGGAGAAATGGGTATGCTTTAAGAGCATATTAAATAAGGGCATTAGCCAGTGCATCCCAATTGCAAATAAATTTAAAAGAGCTAATAAAAGTCCTGGGTGGCTTAACGCCAACGTAAAAATGCATATAAAAGCAAAGGAGAAGTCTTTCAAAAAATACAATGTTGAGGGATCATCATCAGCATTCCAACTTTCAAAGAATACAACAAGAAATGTAAGGATGCAATCAGGGCAGCTAAGATAGAACACGAAAGGCACATAGCGGAGGAGAGTAAGAAAAATCCAAAGAAATTCTTTAAGTACATAAATAGTAAGAAAGGGAGGTCAGATCATATTGGTCCCATAAAGAATGATGAAGGAAATCTGGTTACTAAGGATGGAGAGATGGCGAAGGTATTGAATTTATTCTTCTCCTCAGTCTTCACGAGGGAATTGGGGGGCTTCAGTAACCAAAACTGCTATGCTTATCCTCTTGACACGCCACAGGAAGCGCTCTCATGGCTAACAAAGGACAAAATTAGAAATAGACTTGAAAAACTTAACATTAATAAGGCACTGGGACCAGATGGCTTGCACCTGAGGGTCCTTAAACTCAGTCAAGTAATTGCCAGACCATTGTTCCTAATTTTTAAAAACAGTCTACTGACTGGAATGGTACCAGCTGATTGGAGAAAAGCCAATGTAGCACCAATATTTAAAAAAGGGCCTGAGAATTACAGACCAGTTAGCCTAACATCAATTGTATGCAAGCTCGTGGAGGGGATAAGGGACTATATACAAGATTTTAGCAATGATAATTATATCATTAGCAGTAATCAGCATGGATTCATGAAGAATTGTTCTTGCCAAACCAATTAATTAAGCTTCTATGAGGTGGTGAGCTGCCATCTGGATAAAGGAAGGCCTGTAGAAATGGTGTAACTGGATTTTGCAAAAGCATTTGATACAGTTCCCTATAAATGTTTACTGTACAAAGTAAGGACCAATGGCATTGACCATAGGGTGAGTGCATGGATTGAAAACTGGCTACAGGGGCGAGTTCAGAGGGTCATGATAAATGGGGAGTACTCGGAATGGGCAGGGGTGGAAAGTGAGGGCCCCCAGGGTTCGGTCTTGGGACCAATCATATTTAATTTATTCATAAAGACCTGGAGGATTGGATAAACAGTTCAATCTCTTTATTTGCATATGATACTAAGCTAAGCAGGGCAATAACTTCTCTGCAGAATGTGGAAACCTTGCAAGAAGACCTGAATAAATTAATGGGATGGGCAACTATATGACAAATGAGGTTTAATGTGGAAAAATGTAAAATAATGCATTTGGGTGGCAAAAATATCAATGCAATCTACTCCCTGGGGGGAGAACCTCTGGGGGAATCTAGGATGGAGAAGGACTTGGGGGTCCTAGTAGATGACAGACTCAGCAATGGCATGCAATGGCAAGCAGCTGCAAGCAAAGCAAACAGAATATTGGCATGCATTAAAAAGGGGATTAACTCCAGAGATAAAACAATAATTCTCCCACTCTACAAGACTCATTGATTTCAATGTACAAATACCGTACTGGTGACCCCACGATAGGGATAAAACTTTTCTGCGTAAGGGAATTTAATATGACTCGTGGCCAATTAGAAGAAAAGCAGTTTAACCTTAACCACTTGAGCCCCGGACCATTATGCTGCCTAAGGACCAGAGGTCTTTTTCCAATTTGGCACTGCGTCGCTTTAACTGCTAATTGCGCGGTCATGCAATGCTGTACCCAAACGAAATTTGCGTCCTTTTCTTCCCACAAATAGAGCTTTCTTTTGATGGTATTTGATCACCTCTGCGGTTTTTATTTTTTGCGCTATAAACGGAAAAAGACCGAAAATTTTGAAAAAAAATGATATTTTCTACTTTTTGTTATAAAAAAAATCCAATAAACTAAATTTTAGTCATACATTTAGGCCAAAATGTATTCGGCCACATGTCTTTGGTAAAAAAAATGTCAATAAGCGTATATTTATTGGTTTACGCAAAAGTTATAGCGTCTACAAACTAGGGTACATTTTCTGTAATTTACACAGCTTTTAGTTTATGACTGCCTATGTCATTTCTTGAGGTGTTAAAATGGCAGGGCAGTACAAAACCCCCCCAAGTGACCCCATTTTGGAAAGTAGACACCCCAAGGAAATTGCTGAGAGGCATGTTGAACCCATTGAATATTTATTTTTTTTGTCCCAAGTGATTGAATAATGACAAAAAAAAAAAAAATATTTACAAAAAGTTGTCTCTAAATGATATATTGCTCACACTGGCCATGGGCCTATGTGAAATTGCACCCCAAAATACATTCAGCTGCTTCTCCTGAGTATGGGGATACCACATGTGTGGGACTTTTTGGGAGCCTAGCCGCGTACGGGGCCCCGAAAACCAATCACCGCCTTCAGGATTTCTAAGGGTGTAAATTTTTGATTTTACTCCTCACTACCTATCACAGTTTCGGAGGCCATGGAATGCCCAGGTGGCACAAAACCCCCCAAAATGACCCCATTTTGGAAAGTAGACACCCCAAGCTATTTGCTGAGAGGCATATTGAGTCCATGGAATATTTTATATTTTGACACAAGTTGTGGGAAAGTGACACTTTTTTTTTTTTTGCATAAAGTTGTCACTAAATGATATATTGCTCACACAGGCCATGGGCATATGTGGAATTGCACCCCAAAATACATTTAGCTGCTTCTCCTGAGTATGGGGATACCACATGTGTGGGACTTTTTGGGAGCCTAGCCGCGTACGGGGCCCCAAAATCCAATCACCGCCTTCAGGATTTCTAAGGGTGAAAATTTTTGATTTCACTCTTCACTGCCTATCACAGTTTCGGAGGCCATGGAATGCCCAGGTGGCACAAAACCCCCCCAAATGACCCCATTTTGGAAAGTAGACACCCCAAGCTATTTGCTGAGAGGCATGGTGAGTATTTTGCAGCTCTCATTTGTTTTTGAAAATGAAGAAAGACAAGAAAAAACATTTTTTTTTTCTTTTTTCAATTTTCAAAACTTTGTGACAAAACGTGAGGTCTGCAAAATACTCACTATACCTCTCAGCAAATAGCTTGGGGTGTCTACTTTCCAAAATGGGGTCATTTGGGGGGGGTTTTGTGCCACCTGGGCTTTCCATGGCCTCCGAAACTGTGATAGGCAGTGAAGAGTGAAATCAAAAATTCACGCCCTTAGAAAGCCTGAAGGCGGTGCTTGGTTTTCGGGGTCCCGTACGTGGCTAGGCTCCCAAAAAGTCTCACACATGTGGTATCCCCGTACTCAGGAGAAGCAGCAGAATGTATTTTGGGGTGTAATTTCACATATTTCCATGGCATGTTTGAGCAATATATCATTTAGTGACAACTTTGTGCAAAAAAAAAAAAAATGTGTCTCTTTCCCGCAACTTGTGTCGCAATATAAAATATTCCATGGACTCGACATGCCTCTCAGCAAATAGCTTGGGGTGTCTACTTTCCAAAATGGGGTCATTTGGGGGGGTTTTGAACTGTCCTGGCATTTTATGCACAACATTTAGAAGCTTATGTCACACATCACCCACTCTTCTAACCACTTGAAGACAAAGCCCTTTCTGACACTTATTGTTTACATGAAAAAGTTATTTTTTTTTTGCAAAAAAATTACTTTGAACCCCCAAACATTATATATTTTTTTAAAGCAAATGCCCTACAGATTAAAATGGTGGGTGTTTCATTTTTTTTTTTCACACAGTATTTGCGCAGCGATTTTTCAAATGCATTTTTTGGGGAAAAAACACACTTTTTTAAATTTTAATGCACTAAAACACACTATATTGCCCAAAAGTTTGATGAAATAAAAAAGATGATCTTAGGCCGAGTACATGGATACCAAACATGACATGCTTTAAAATTGTGCACAAACGTGCAGTGGCAACAAAATAAATACATTTTTAAAAGCCTTTAAAAGCCTTTACAGGTTACCACTTTAGATCTACAGAGGAGGTCTACTGCAAAAATTACTGCCCTCGATCTGACCTTCGCGGTGATACCTCACATGCATGGTGCAATTGCTGTTTACGTTTGACGACAGACCGCCGATTGCGTTCGCCTTAGCGCGAGAGCAGGGGGCGACAGGGGTGCTTTTTTTTTTTTTTTTTTTTTCTTTATTATTTTTCTGCTTTTTTTATCTTATTTTTAAACTGTTCCTTTCATATTTTTTTTTTTTAATCATTTTTATTGTTATCTCGGGGAATGTAAATATCCCCTATGATAGCAATAGGTAGTGACAGGTACTCTTTTTTGAAAAAATTGGGGTCTATTAGACCCTAGATCTCTCCTCTGCCCTCAAAGCATCTGACCACACCAAGATCGGTGTGATAAAATGCTTCCCCAATTTCCCAATGGCGCTATTTACATCCGGCGAAATCTAAGTCATAAAATGCTCGTAGCTTCCGGTTTCTTAGGCCATAGAGATGTTTGGAGCCACTCTGGTCTCTGATCAGCTCTATGGTCAGCTGGCTGAATCACCGGCTGCATTCTCAGGTTCCCTGTTGAGACAGGAGAGCCAGAGAAAAACACGGAAGACGGTGGTGGGGGGGGGGGGCATTCCCTCCCACGGCTTGTAAAAGCAGTCTAGAGGCTAATTAGCCGCTAGGATTGCTTTTACATGAAAGCCGACCGCTGGCTGAAAAGAATGATACCAAGATGATACCTAAATCTGCAGGCATCATTCTGGTATAACCACTCAAAGTCGTGAATGGCGTACCTGAAGACAAAAAAATGGTTAACAATAAAGCACAGTAAACGGTAAAGTATAAAAAATTGCATACCTGAAAAGCAAACCTGATAAAACATAATAACAATAAAACATTGCAGAATAGAATACAGTAAAAAAGAGCAGAACAATAGAGAGAGAATAGAGAGAGAGAGAACAATAAAACGACAACTATTTTTTTTTATTTTATATATATATTTTTTTTTTTTGACACTTTTTTTGTAACTAACTTTTATAACGGTAACCGGTTCCAGGTTCGGGTCTCACAAAATGCGATGGCATCTTGGGAGACCCTGTGAAAGTGTGCCTAGTCTGTGCAATGCTGTACCCTACGCTAATACTCAACTAATGAATGGTAGCGTTCAAAACATTCACCAATGCAAAGACCAGGATTGTCAGGACAGGAGGGACAATAATAGCGGGTGTCACGCCTATATTCGCGCTTGCTGCAGACACAACATCTTTTTTGGGGGTTCGTTGGGTAGGGGTACTCGGGAGGACATAAAGAAAATGCCTCTCATGCAGCCGACTGCATTTGGTTGGGGATGTGAATGGGGGAAGTACGGGCGCTGCAGAAGCGGTGGGTTCCCAATTAGGATTGGCGAATGCAGCAGGAAGGGCATTATGGGCACGACGGGCCTGTGTTTGTCTTTTTGGTGGCAGCGGGACACTACTTGTGCTTGTCACCTCACCAGCTTGAACTGCACTTATGGGACTCGCCACGTCACCAAGTGTTACTGCAGCGCTGGTTTGACTACGACCGGGGTGTACTAGGCCGCTGGTGCTTGCCAGTTCACCAAAACGCTACCAAAAAAACTGTTAGCGATCGCAGGGATCAGGCCTGACTCTGCAAACGCTGCAGTTATGCGTTTAGTGTTTTGTAAGTGTCAGTGATCGATCGATACTGCACTTGGGTGGGCTGGGCTGGGCCGGGCGGAGGGGCAAAACGCAGGTGCTAGCAGGTATCTGGGCTGATCCCGCTAACACTGCGTTTTTGGGAACCCTAAACTGCTGGGGACGCTAGTATAGATCTGATCGGATCAGATATTGATCCGTTCAGATACTATACCACTAAGGGAGGTGTATGCTGCGTGCGTGGGTGTTAGCGGTACTGGCGCTAACCTGACGCTGCCTGGGGCTGGTGCTTGCCAGTTCACCAAAACGCTACCAAAAAAACTGTTAGCGATCGCAGGGATCAGGCCTGACTCTGCGAACGCTGCAGTTATGTGTTTAGTGTTTTGTAAGGGACAGTGATCGATCGATACTGCACTTGGGTGGGCCGGGCCGGGCGGAGGGGCAAAACGCAGGTGCTAGCAGGTATCTGGGCTGATCCCGCTAACACTGCGTTTTTGGGAACCCTAAACTGCTGGGGACGCTAGTATAGATCTGATCGGATCAGATATTGATCCGATCAGATACTATACCACTAAGGGAGGTGTACGGTGCGTGCGTGGGTGTTAGCGCTACTGGCGCTAACCTGACGCTGCCTGGTGCTTGCTTGCCAGTTCACCAAAATGCTACCAAAAAAACTGTTAGCGATCGCAGGGATCAGGCCTGACTCTGCGAACGCTGCAGTTATGCGTTTAGTGTTTTGTAAGTGACAGTGATTGATCGATACTGCACTTGGGTGGGCCGGGCGGAGGGGCAAAACGCAGGTGCTAGCGGGTATCTGGGCTGATCCCGCTAACACTGCGTTTTTGGGAACCCTAAACTGCTGGGGACGCTAGTATAGATCTGATCGGATCAGATATTGATCCGATCAGATACTATACCACTAAGGGAGGCGTATGCTGCGTGCGTGGGTGTTAGCGGTACTGGCGCTAATCTGACGCTGCCTGGGGCGACGCATATCACCGCCGGGCGATCAGGGGGCTAAACCTTTATTCGGTAATAAACGGCGGGTGCCCTGACACTATAAAAAATAAACGAACTAACCAGCGTCAACCGTAACGTTTATACGGTGATCAGTGGTGAAAGGGTTAACTAGGGGGCAATCAAGGGGTTAAAACATTTATTCGGTAGTATATGGGGGTCCCTGACGCTATAAAACGCTGACGGCGAACCTAAATATTTACCTCACTAACTAGCGTCACCAGCGACACTAATACAGCGATCAGAAAAATGATCGCTTAGTGACACTGGTGACAGGGGGTGATCAAGGGGTTAAAACTTTATTAGGGGGGGTTAGGGGGGTATCCTAGACCTAAAGGGGGGTAATACTAACTGTCCCAACACTGTAACTGTCACAAACTGACACCAATGCAGTAATCAGAAAAAAAAACAAAAAAAACAAAAAAAAACCTGCTGGTGTCAGTTTGTGACGGGGGGGGGGTGATTGGGGGGGGATCGGGGGGCGATCGGGGGGGGGATCGGGGTGTTTTGTGTGCCTGGCATGTTCTACTGTGTGTGTGTTGTGCACTTACATTGATGTCTTCTCCCCTCGGCGCTGGAACGGAAACTACCGAGCCGAGGGGAGATGACATCATTTCCTTTGCTGCTGTTTAGCATACAGCAGCAAAGGAATGTTCCCATTGGCCGGCGGCGATCGCGAGGGGGGGGCCACGAACGGATGGCCTCCCCCTCATCTCGGATCGCCGGGGAACAGAACGGGACCGCCTCGGGCACCGGGGGGGGGTCCGATCGGACCCCCCACCCGCGGAAGGCAAATCACGTACATGTACGTGATTTTGCCTGCCCGTGCCGCTTTGCCGACGTAAATCGGCGTTAGGCGGTCCTTAAGTGGTTAAACTGCATAGAGGGTTCTTTACTGTAAGAGCAGTTAGGATGTGGAATTCCCTTCCACAGGCAGTGGTTTCAGCGGGGAGCAGCGATAATTTAAAAAAACTATTAGATAAGCACCTGAGCGACCACAACATACAGGGATATACAATGTTATACTGACATAAAATCACACAAATAGGTTGGACTTGATGGATTTGTGTCTTTTTTCAAACTCACCTACTATGTAATAGGATAACTGCCTTCTAGGCAATAAACACAACATAACAGACTACACTAGGAGCAATTTAGTTCACAAATTCTTAAACCAGGTTAAAGCTTGTGAGCTAGACTCGTACATAAAACTACATCCAGAAAATTATTGGAAATCTTCTTCCGATGTATTGGGTCCAAACAGAGGGATGAAATCATAATGTTGAAGAGAAAGGCCAAAGCACCTTAAGAAGGAGACTCCAGACTTTAACACTACCTTATCTTTGTGCAAGACCAGAAAAGGTTCTTTACAGAACAAAGCCACCAGTTCAGACATACCGCTTGCATAAGTGATGACTACAGAGAACACAACCTTGTGAGTGTGAGTGAAAATGGAAATATCCCTAAGCCTCGGTTCACACTGGGACGACTTGTCAGGCGACCTAGGTCGCCTGACAAGTAGCGTCCCGTTCAGTACAATGGAACAGTTCTTAGAAAACTTAGAAAAAGGTTCCTGTACGACTTTGGGGGCGACTTGGGGCGACTTGCATAGACTTCTATACAGAAGTCGTTTTGCAAGACGCCCCGGCAGTCGTGTGCAGGTCGCCTCGGTGAGGCGACCTGCAAGTCGTGCCGCCTCTGGTGTGAACCGAGGCTAATACTTTAAAAGTGCATTTTTTTGAAGTGCAAAAAAAAACCTAATTCAAATCCCACAGAGACACAGCTGCGTGCACAGGTGAAGCTTTATGAGAAACACCTTGTAAAAAAGTGTTAATCATAGAATGGGAGGTTAGCAGATCACAGTCACCCAAATTTGACCCTTGATGGTACACAGGCACGCAGGTAAAAAGGTTAGAATTTGTTCCACAGAGTTTTTTCTGGACTGAAGACTTTTTGCCTTGCACCTAGAGAAGTATGTCTTCCATTTGCTATGGCAGGCTTTGCAAGAAGTGAACTTACTGACTTTCAAGACTGTGGGGATCAAAGAATGAGGAGAGGCCCCTGATTCGTAAGACCTGGGC
The DNA here is from genome assembly GCF_042186555.1 of Aquarana catesbeiana. Taxonomy (NCBI): domain Eukaryota; kingdom Metazoa; phylum Chordata; class Amphibia; order Anura; family Ranidae; genus Aquarana; species Aquarana catesbeiana. The sequence goes on from NC_133334.1 coordinate 107,697,078, forward strand.
TTCAACAGTCATGCCAATAAAGCCAGTGACCCCGAAAAAGGGTTATAAACTGGTCCTTGGGATAGAAGATTTAGCCACTCTATCTGAGGCCACAGAGATTCTGCCAAGAATCAAATCACATAATTTCCATCTGGGCCAGTCTGCTGCTATGAGCATTACTGCAATGCACATAGTCTCGATCCTGTGGATTAGACAAGGAGGGAGTTTCAGGGCAGGAAATGCACAGATCAGGTTGTTCTGATCCCATTGAGACATAGAACATCCATTGTTTCTGCCAGAGGATCTCTGCACCTGGAGAGAAACCTAGGTTGGAACACAAAGTTCTGCCTAAGACAGAGTCCTTTCTACTTCTCCTGCCACAGCAAGACTTCTTGTTCCTCCCTGATGGTTGATATACACCGCTGGATACTAAATGGAAGACCCTCCAGTCAGGATGTCCAGCATTGTAGGGACAGCTAAATTATTATTATTATACAGGATTTATAATGCGCCAACAGTTTGCGCAGCTCTTTAAATCTCAGCCTACTCACTGAATAAGTCTTTAAAGACTGGGTGACACCAGAGTCAGTACCATGGCTCTGGACCTTAAACTGTTCTGAAACTAATATAGTACACCAGAGGGCTGGAAAGCATCACAATGCAGAGTGCAGTGCCCAAAGGTCACATCCCAGGTAGGCCCTGCAATCCTCCAGTTCAGCACGGTCTTAGTACAGTTGTCATAGTTTTTGCTAAGGATATGCTGACCCATATGGCTACACATGAGCTTAAGCAGCGTGTAGATAAATACTTAAAGTGGATGTAAACCCTCACATATACACAGTGAAGTGAACAGCCTCAGATGATGCACAGAGATGAAACAAATATCCCTACATAAGTTTTATTTGTATATCTGCTGTCTTCATTTTTATAATAATCTGTGTTTCATCAGACCAGAGAATTTTATTTCTCATGAACTGAGATTCCTTCAGGTGTCTTTTGGCAAACTCCAGCCAGACTGTCATGTGCCTTTTACGGAGAAGTGGCTTCCGTCTGGCCACTCTACCATACAGGCCTAAATGGTGAAGTGCTGCAGAGATGGTTGTTATTCTGAAAGGTTCTCCTCTATCCACAGAGAAACGCTGGAGCTCTGTGAGAGCGATCATCGGGTTTTTGGTCATATCCCTGACTAAGGCCCTTCTACCCAGATCGCTCAGTTTGTCCGGACGGCCCGCTCTAGGAAGAGCCCTGATGGTTCCAAACTTCTTCCATTTACAGATGATGGTGGCCACTGTGCTCATTCCTTCAATGCTGCAGAAATTTTTCTGTACCCTTCCCCAGATCTGTGCCTCAATACAATCCTGTCTTGGAGGTCTACAGACAATTCCTTAGACTTCATGGCTTGGTTTGTGCTCTGAGATGCACTGTTAACTGTGGGACCTTATATAAACAGGTATGTGCCTTTCCAAATCATGTCCAATCAACTGAATTTATCACTGGTGGACTCCAATAGGTGAAATCCAACGGTATGCACCTGAGCTCAATTTTGAGTGTCACGGCAAAGCCTGTGAATACTTATGTACATGGGATTTTTTTTTAATTTTAATACATTTGCAAAGATTTCAAACAAACATCTTTCATGTTGTCATTATGGGGTATTGTTTCTAGAATTTTGAGGAAACTAATAAACTATTTTAGAAAAAGGCTGTAACAACAAAATGTGGAAAAACTGGAGTGCTGTAAATACTTTTTGGATGCACTGTATTTATATTTTTTTTCAACCAGCAGGGCAACAACATTTTTCCTCCTAATTTTGCAGCTTCTTGTGTCACCTGCCTACTGACAGGGCAACAAATTACCATCACACATTGCTAAGAACTTGCATGTGTTCTTAGCCGTATGCCTAATACTTCTTCCACAGATCCAAATGTCTGCAAAATATATTTGAAAAGTACCATAACAATAAAACCTGAAGGCTCACAATTTTCAACACAACCTTACAGTCTTAAGTCAGATTTCGCCAGTTCTGCAGTAAAGGGAATGGTGGTAATATTGATATAGATATAGGGGAGTTAGACTAGTGGTATTGTAAAATACATTTAATCATTTTGAATAAATGTATAAGTGAACTAAATATTGTTTTTCATACTTGCCTGGAGTTCTGCATTTACAGTAAAAGAATCCCAAGAAAAAGTGCACATTTATACATTTTATGCTGTAATACTTCCAACATATATGCCAATCATTTTTTTTAAATTCAAATTGGCTTGGGAGAGCTGTAAGTAGAATGGCATGTAAATTAAATTACATATTGAATTGCTTTGCTTAGAGAAAAGTGCTCCCTCTTTATTCAGTTTCACACCACCTTCTAATGAGTAAGGCAGGCTTAAATTAGGACAAATTGTTGTTCGGGGATCTGGGAGTTAAGAATAGACTTTGTCATATGCTCATTTACATATCCATATGTCAGAACCTTTGTGCCTGCAATGTGCAACACAGGTGGCAGGTACTTTAAGGATGAGGAACATAGCAAATCTTTTGTACTGCTACAGACACTTGTCACTGAACCACAGCCTTATCCATGTCACATCAAGTTTGTGCTGGTATAAAGCATTGTCTGACCAAAAGATATTCCTAACATTACAGTAACCAAGTAATTTTATACCAAATCCTATTTATTTACAGATGTTAGCATGTTTAGCAAAAGAAAATACTTTATACAGGACACTTAACACTGCAACAAGATACACTGCAAAGTAGATTTTATTACAAAATGAAAAGTTTATCTATTCTTTAGTGTAAAATGTGAAAGGTAAGCAAGGTTCCAGCAGCTTTTGCTGTTTATAACAGTCCATTTTTAAATTCAAAATAGTGTTGCCAGCTGTTACAACGTACTAGCAGGGATGAATTTTTTGCCCAAATATTCCATATTGCGCAATCTGTAGTCTTCAAATCATGACATTCATATACTGTGGAGTGTGGTCTCTAATCTTACATAAAGCTGGCTAACAGTTAGACATTTTTCTGTTTTTTTTTTTAAAGATAGGAACATTTGAACTTTGGCAAAAAATGTCATTGCACTGCTCCCCTTTCCTGTCATCACTCATTGTTAGGGGAGCACATTGCATGGGGCTTCTATCTCTAAGTGATTCTTTCTACAAGTGATATGCACTTCATTCTCTGCACTAAGTTCTGCCTCACCTGATCATTCCTTCTGTCTCTTTACAGGTATGTGTCAGCTCATCCACATCTTCCACCGTTAACTGAAATTGGGATCTGCCTGCTGTCTCTGTGTGTGTGTGTCTCTGGTATGTGTCAGCTCATCCACATCTTTCACCGTTAACTGAAATTGGGATCTGCCTGCTGTCTCTGTGTGTGTGTGTGTCTCTGGTATGTGTCAGCTCATCCACATCTTCCACCGTTAACTGAAATTGGGATCTGCCTGCTGTCTCTGTGTGTGTGTGTCTCTGGTATGTGTCAGCTCATCCACATCTTCCACCGTTAACTGAAATTGGGATCTGCCTGCTGTCTCTCTGTGTGTGTGTGTGTCTCTGGTATGTGGCCTTCTCTATCTGTTGCCCTGTGCGAACAACCATGACACTATTTGTTGATCTGGACTGTCTTACCTAAGTTTTATGTGTTGATCTTATCTTGGCCTCTTGCTATTCTGACTTTTGAAGCAAAAAGTCCACTTTGATTGCTAGGTACTCTTATAGTCACTCATGATTAATTAACGAACTTCAACCCCACCCTTATAACAGTATATATTTGAGCATCCCTAAGGGGTGAGCACATTGCTCGGGGCTTCTATCCTTAAGGCTTCTATCTCTAAGTGATTCTTTCTACAAGTGATATGCACTTCATTCTCTGCACTTCAGCGATTGCACGAAGCAAACAAATACAGCAATCTGCACTGGAAATCAGCTAACAGACTGCAGGTGACCCTGTCTCTCTATTAAGCTCTCCTTCCACTCTGTAACATGCACTCTCTACCACTGCTTCTGACACTCCTCTCCTCTCTCCTCAAACTCTCTTACCTTCACCCCCCCTCTCCACCCACCTGCTTATACATATCACCCTGCCTTCTGTCTTCTCCCTACTACTGCTCTTACCAACTCTCGCTCATTCTACATCCATACACTGATAAAACCTCCAGTACTCTGAGACATGCCCCTTCACATAAATCACAGTCCCACATTACCTCCCTCACCCTCCTGCTTCTCCTAAACTCTGGTGACATATCCCTAAACCCTGGGCCACCATCATCTGCCTTTGCCCATCGCTCCCATCCCCCTACACCCTCTGGCACGAGCCGCAACCCACAGAACTTGGTCTCTATTCCTCTTTCCATAACCAGCCCCCCCTTTTCCTGTGCCCTTTGGAATGCACGTTCTGTCTGCAACAAACTCACCGCCCTCCACGACCTCTTCATCACAAATTCCTTTAACCTACTTGCCATTACTGAAACCTGGCTTCATGAATCGGATACTATTTCTCCTGCTTCCCTCTCCCACGGGGGCCTTCTCTGGACTCACTCCCCCAGACCAAGTGGACGGAAGGGAGGTGGAGTGGGAATCCTTCTAGCCCCATGCAGCACCTATCAGGTACTTCACCCACCTCCCTCCCTGACACTCTTCACTTTTGAGGCACACTGCATTCGTCTTTTCTCTCCCATTTCTCTAAGACTTGCTGTCATCTACCGGCCCCCTGGACCAGTATCAGCCTTTCTTGATGACTTATCTGCCTGGCTACCCTACTTTCTCTCTTCTGAAATCCCCACAATTATTCTTGGGGACTTCAACATCCCTGTCAACACTAACACTACTATTACTTCTAAACTTCTCAGTCTAACCTCATCGCTTGACCTGAAGCAATGGATATAGGCTCCTACCCACTCCAATGGCAACACCCTTGACCTTGCCTTCTCCTATCTGTGCACTCCGTGCAACCTTTCCAACAATCCTCTCCCACTCTCTGATCACCACCTTATTAGTTTTGCTCTCTCCTTGTCTTCCACCTCTCCTCCCTCCAACCGCCTAATAGTTACACGTAGAAACCTTCGCCACCTCAACCCTTCTCTTCTCTACTCTGCTACTGATCACCTCTATGACAAAATCTCCCCCCTGTCCTGCCCCAACCTAGCTACTTTCATCTACAACAGCTCACTGTCTTCCTCCCTAGACAAGCTGGCCCCCCTCACTACACGCAGAATTAGGCCCCGACTGCTACAACCCTGGCAAACAGACGACACCAGAAGTCTCAGAAAACGTAGCCGCGCTCTTGAGCGCCTGTGGCATAAGACTAAGACCCAGGAAGACTTCGCACAATATAAATCTGCCCTCCTAAAATACTACTCCTGCCTTCACACTGCCAAACAGACCTACTTTATCACACTCGTCAACACCTTCTCATCCAGTCCACGTCAACTCTTCTCTACCTTCAACTCTCTACTCTGTCCTCCACTGCCTCCACCCACCAACTCACTCACTGCCCAGGAGATTGCCAATCACTTCAAAACTAAGATTGACACAATTCATGAGGAGATCGCCAATGCGCAAAAACCTCCCCCATGCAACACCCCATGTCCACAGACGCAATCATTACTTCCCTCATTCAACCCTGCTACTATTACTGAGGTTGCTAAACTTTTATCTAGCACTCATCTAACCACTTGCCCCCTGGATCCTGTTCCCTCGCAAATGCTACGCTCACCCTCTGACTCGATTCTACGCTCTCTAACTCACATTTTCAACCTCTCCCTCTCTTGTGGCATCTTCCCAAACTCTCTAAAACATGCGCTAGTCACCCCCATTCTAAAAAAGCCCTCACTGGATCCCACCAATCTCAACAACTTACGTCCCATCTCCTTACTCTCCTTCTCCTCCAAACTTCTTGAAAGACTGGTCTACAACCGACTAAGCGACCATCTGACCATGAATAAACTTCTTGATCCCCTTCAGTCCGGTTTTCGCCCTCAACACTCCACGGAAACTGCTCTCCTTAAACTCTCAAATGACCTACTAATGGCTAAAGCCAATGGACACTATTCTGTACTACTTCTCCTGGATCTCTCTGCTGCCTTTGACACAGTGGACCACCCCCTCCTCCTCAAAAAACTCCACTCCTTTGGTCTCCGTGACTGGGCTCTTCACTGGTTCTCATCCTACCTATCCCACCGCTCCTTCAGTGTCACTTACAACTCTACTTCCTCCTCTCCTCTTCCTTTTTCTGTTGGGGTCCCCCAAGGTTCTGTTCTTGGACCTCTCCTTTTCTCAATCTACACCACCTCCTTGGGTCAGTTGATTGCCTCCCACGGCTTTAAATATCATCTCTACGCTGATGACACCCAAATCTATCTCTCCACCCCCCAGCTCTCTCCATCTGTCTCCTCACGCATTACCAACTTACTAGCAGACATATCAGCCTGGATGTCACATCACTTTCTCAAACTCAACCTATCCAAAACCGAGCTCATGATATTTCCTCCCTCAGGTGCCACTTCCCCTGATCTCCCTGTCAAGATCAACGGCTCAACTATCAACCCATCTCCCCACGCCAAGGTCCTAGGTGTAATCCTGGACTCTGAACTAACCTTTCGACCCCACATCCTATCACTATCCACAGCTTGCCGCCTCAGTCTACGCAACATCTCCAAGATACGCCCGTTCCTAACCAATGACACCACAAAGCTTCTAATCCACTCCCTGGTCATCTCCCGCCTTGACTACTGCAACTCCCTCCTCATTGGTTTACCTCTAAATAGGCTATCCCCACTTCAGTCCATCATGAACGCTGCTGCCAGGCTCATCCACCACAAAAACCGCTCAGCGTCTGCTACACCCCTCTGCCAATCCCTCCATTGGCTGCCACTCAGTCACCGAATTAAATTCAAGATACTAACTATAACTTACAAAGCCATCCACAACCTGGCCCCCAGCTACATCTCTAACCTAGTCACAAAATACCAACCTAATCGTTCTCTTCGCTCCTCCCAAGACCTCCTGCTCTCAAACTCCCTTGTCACCTCATCCCATGCTCGCCTTCAGGACTTCTCCAGAGCCTCCCCCATCCTCTGGAATGCTCTACCCCAATCCGTCCGATTTTCTCCTACTTTATCCACTTTCAGACGATCCCTGAAAACTCATCTCTTCAGAGAAGCCTATCTGGCCCCCACCTAACAACTGTACATTTATCTTCTCAATCAGCACATCACCCACAGTTATTACCTCTTGTATCTCTTGACCTTCCCTCTTAGATTGTAAGCTCTAAGGAGCAGGGCCCTCTGATTCCTACTGTATCAAATTGTATTGTATTTGTACTGTCTACCCTCAAGTTGTAAAGCGCTACGTAAACTGTTGGCGCTATATAAATCCTGTATAATAATAATAATAATAATAATAATCACTCTCCCTGCAAGCTTGTATAGCTGCAACTGGCTGATTTTGTATTTTCAGAAAGCCCATGGGAATTTGTATAATTGTTAAAGGCAGATTAGCCCAGCTCAGCCCAATTAATCAAATACACTATTATACTGTCAACAACAAATGAGGATTCCTGTGATAAAATCAAAAATACAAGTACAAAATAAATAAAATATAAATATATGTCCACATACTGTATATCAGTATAACACAGTACATGTGTTCAAATGCACTATTATACTGTCAACAACTTATGATGAATCTTGTAATAAAATAAAATGCAGGTGCAAAATATGAAAAGGTTCAAAGAGATCAAAGAGGCGTGACCACTAAAATATTTCATGTGACTGTTAAATGCAACATCTATATGTTCCGTTTTTCCTTTAAATTTTATTTTAAAGCCTTTGTTAACCCCCCAAAAAATAGATCCTGCTCCTTTAAAGCATGTTATATGACACAATGCTTGTGCTGTGTTATTTGGCCCCCTGTAACACCTAAAAAGCCTGGCTGATCCTGGCAGTTTATGCCCTCCCCTATGTAAACTGTCCACGGTGTATCATGACTGCTGAGCCCTGACACCGTGATCAGTTTACGTAACTCCGTCATCCACAGCCCTGGTATCTGTCTCCTCTCTGCTCCTGTGTCCTCCTCCCCCCTCCCTGCTTGTCAGTTTGTGACAGTGTCGCCCCCCCTGCTGCCAGCATACCTGTACCATGTATGCACCATCAGCATTATCTCCTATTGTAGGGTCCCCCTCTGTGTAATTTATAAAAATAAATGCTGTAAATACCCATTTAAGAGCAGTGATCTGTGATCACATGATCGGCCGACTCTCTCCTCCTCCCCTCCCAACTGACGTCACAGGGGGCATCTTGCCCCCGTCCACTGCGGAGGAAAGGAGAGAGCTGGCCGGTCATGTGATCGCGGATCTCGGATCTGAAATGGGATATTTACAGCATTTTTTTTATAAATCACACACAGAGGGGGACACTGCAATAGGAGACAGCGCTGATGGTGCAAACATATTAGAGTGGCTTAAAGCGGGGGTCCACCTATCTATCGTTTTTTTTTTTTTGGAGTTCATTCACAAACTTTTCTTCTCATGATTATCTACTCACATGTTCTGTGTAATAAGTCCACCTGTGTCCGATTTCGTTGTAAAGAATAACTTATAAAATTCACTGAAGGCAGTTTCCATCTTCATTGTGGGCATTTGAAGCCCACAAGCATGTATTTCCTGGATGCGGTGAATGCTGTGCTCCCAGCATTCACCGAGATGTTGTGATGACGCTGTTGCACAATGCATGCTGGGAAGCCTGAGACTAGCTCCCAGGGGACTGTGGGAGGTCTGGGAGAGGCTAGAAACACGCCTACTCCCATGGGAGGAAAACCAGGAAGTGCTAAGAAGATTAGAAAAAAAAGGTAATTACGGCGATTTAAATTTTTTTACACAGCATGTCAGCATCTAGGCAAGGAAGAGAATGCATAGAGATAATGTTCAAAATTTGGGTGGAACCCCGCTCTAACAACCACTTTAATAAACATATTGAACAAGAATTACCTATCACACAGTGCGGATTGGAGATTTTCACACTACTTTTCTTCTTGGGTATTTGCGTGGTCACGTCTCTTTGATCATTTTGGACCTTTCTGATATACAGTATATGGATATATATATTTTTTTTTTTTTGCACCTGCATTATTTTATTACAATATTCATCATTAGTTGTTGACAGTATAATAGTGCATTTGAACACTTGTACTGTGTTATACTATTTTTATTTATAATTTGAATAGATGGGGTAGAATCACCTAGTGGGTGTGAGCTTGCAGACAGACATAGTGGTGTGTGACTGCACAGATTGATAAGATGACTATATAGACATTAAAAATGAGTGCCATACTAGATTCTCAAGTGGAATATATGATGACAGACCAAAGGAAGGGCCAAATCCAGCAGCCAAAAATGGACAGCCCTGTTTTGAAAGAGTTGCTTTTTTTACAGTGTAAGCCAAGTACCCATTAAAGTGATATTAAATGCACGGGGGAGGGATGGATGAATGACAGGATTCCCTCCTTCATTCGCTGGAACCTTATAATGCTCTAGTTTAGAGATTAACTGGAGGCAAGCAACTAATTACAAAGTTGAAATATTGTAAATCAGTGTTTACTGCTGTACATACCAAAGCATTTGTATTTTGACTAAGCCAGTCTTCTTCTACCAATGACTTACAAAGTTTTGCCACACTGAGCAGCCAGCAAATTACTCTGCTACTCCCTTGATCAGCTCTCTCTAATATCTTCTATCACAGCTTCACAGGATCACCTCCCTGCTAATAGGGGACAACATTGATTTACTGTCCAGTGAGCAGTCTGGAGTTGGAAAAGAAATATGGGGAGTTGCTTTTGTAAAAGCAGTAAATGTATGTGTCTGCCTGGCTGTACAGTGTGGCATACATATAATTCATGAGATTTGCCAAACATTATTACACATTATCTGGAACAAAAAAAAATTTAAACATTTAGGCAAAGTTTCTATAGGCAAAACTATTAAAAGGCTAAAAATAAAACCTACAGTATCTCACAAAAGTGAGTACACCCCTCACATTTTTGTAAATATTTTATTATATCTTTTCATGTGACAACGTAAAGTAGTGAGTGTACAGCTTGTATAACAGTGTAAATTTGCTGTCCCCTCAAAATAACTCAAAACACAACCAATAATGTCAACAAAAGTGACATCGGTTTAGACATTGACAGTGATTTTCACTTAGACCCCTTTCACACGGGGCTGTCCATTTTCACTACTCCGCTTGCTCAGCGGGGATCGCTCCGTTGATCCCCGCTGAGCCGGCGGATGACAAGTCCGTCCATGCACTCTGTCAGAGAGTCCGGTCTCCCCTATGGGGGGATCGGATGATTACGGACCACCTGTCCGTTTTCATCTGATCCAATCGGATCGGATCGAGGCGGATCGGATGTCAGCAGACATCTCACCGCTGACAGCCGACGCTCCATAGAGCTGTATGGAGCAACCGATCAGATCCGCCTGAAAAAACTGACAGGCGGATCTGAACGGTCCGCATGTGTGAAAGGGGCCTTAGGGGTGTACTCACTTTTGCTGCCAGCGGTTTAGACAATAAGCTGTGTGTTGAGTTATTTTGAGGGGACAGCAAATTTACACTGTTTGCCCCGTACACGGTCGGATTTTTGGACGGAAAATGTGAGATCGGAGCGTGTTGTCGGACATTCCGACCGTGTGTGGGCTCCATCGGACATTTTCCATCAGATTTTCCGACACACAAAGTTTGAGAGCAGGCTATAAAATTTTCTGACAACAAAATTCGATCGCGTCAATTCCGACCGTGTGTGGCCAGTTCCGACGCACAAAGTGCCACGCATGCTCAGAAGAAATTCCGAGACGGAACAGCTCGGTCTGGTAAAATGAGCGTTCGGAATGGATACAGCACCTTCGTCACGCTGCAATGTTTTAAATAGTTTAATACAGTGCACTCTGTTCATCTTTATAATGTGAGAAGAATGAAGTAGTTTTGTTGCTCATATTCACACAGACTTCTCACAAACTTCTTTCTTTGTTCTTTTTTGTTATTCCCTTAATATATTTTGATTTGTCACATCTGACCAAATTTCTTTTTGGTTGTTTTTAAATTAATTTTTTTTTTTTCAAGGCTGTTTTTGTCTTTTTTTTGCTTTGTATTTTTTTCAAGGCTGTGTTTTTATTGTATTTTTTTTGTGTTTTACTCCATAATATTTTTGTGTGTGTTTTGTGTGTCAAGTTACCACAACACCATTGATATCTTGTATTATTTAATCTCAAAGAGGTTGCTTGGTGTTGGTGTCTCTTGTTAATTTCACATTGTATTTTTGAAATGTACCTGCCTCCTCACAAACAAACTGTCCTTTTTGATGGAAAACAAACATAGGCGACTATAATTGAACCAAAAATTCCTTTATTAAGGGCTCAGAACCAAACAAAGAGGGAGGCAACGCTGGATAAACATCATAAATTGGCGAAGCCTTTGACCCCCCAGGGCACACATCAATTATTTTCCAGCAAAATTGGTGGCCTGAGGAGTCCATATCTAAGGGAGTGCAGTCTGGTCCAGAAGTCCCAGAGATGCGGAAAGCAGCAGACGACATCTGTGTCCCCAGGCTGTGGTCATACAAGAGCCTGCATATTTTGCCAGACCAGACTGAACCCAGGTCATCACTCTCTGGTCTTCTTTCCACGCTTCCTTCCTGGCTGTGGCTCTGGTGTTGGAGATGTGGCAGGAGGAGGAGTAGGCCCTGGAGGAGGAGGAGGAGGAGGAGGAGGACCATGTGTGAGGTCACAAATGTGGGTTGCACATGTTATTTGGCCCCTCAACCCCTTATTGAGAGCTTCCAAAATTAGGAACTCACACAGGAGTCGTTGGCCCTCCTCCATCTGCATCATTTTGCAGGCAGTTATGCCAACAAAGTCCTCCTGCACAGTGTGGGGGGTTCCCAGGGCCTCTGTAGCCTTCCAAAAGAGGCCTATTGCAGCCTCCTCCAGGTTACTCCTCTTCCTGGCACTTTGTCTTTGAAGGTGTAGGGGAGGGACCTGGGTATCGGGCAACCTGCTTGGCCCGGCCACCTCATGGCTGAGACTTCCCTGTGTATGAAAAAGGGACATGGTTTTAGTTTTTGCTTCATCAATCACAATCATAAATTAGTACTCCTAACTAACATCTAGTTAACATCATTGATTGGACAACCAGAAATATTTAGAGGAATGCTATACCTGGCTCAAGCTGGGCTCCTCCACATGTTGCTGCCTGGAAGGCCCAGGTTGGGCGTCAGAAGCCTCAGCTGGGGGGGAAGGAACCGTGGAAGGAAGAGTGGAGAGTGCTGACCTGGGTTCAGTCTGACCTGCCAGAAAATGCAGCCTGTCATAGTACCACAGCCTGGGGACGTAAATGTCATCTGCAGCTCCTGATCTCTGGGAATCCTGGACCTTGTGCTCCTTTAGATAAATGCTCCTCAGGCCACCAATTAGAACCTTCAAATAGGTCATGTCTGCCGTGGGGATCACCGTCTTCACAAATTCCAACAAATTATCCAGCGCTGCCTTCCTCTTTGTTTGGTTCTTATATTCAGGGTGGTTTATCTGCCATAGACAAGGCAGCTCCCTGAACATATCAATGAAGATTGGCATAAAGTCCTTATCTTTCAAGATATCCATTTTCACTGCAAGACACAACACAAGACAAACCCTAATGTCAGCCTAAAGTCTTCTAAACTTGTGCAAATACAGGCCTCAATCTAGAAGCAGTATAGGCCCAATGTTAAATCTTACCTTCGCTATCACGATCGGCGCCTCCGCTACTCCTTCCTCCGCTCACAGATCGTACGTACTACGCACGAGTGTTATGCTTTATAGACACTGCGCATGAGTGAAACTCCGCCCGCCCTTGACGTTCTTTCTTGTCTATTCCCCGCCCCTCCTCCTTTGTCGCAGTGGGGGAAGAGCACATGGCGGAGACACAGCAGGTGTCAGATAATTACACCAACCAGGAGGAGGAGGAGGAAAGCCCGGAGCCTCAAACGTCCCGATCCAGAAGGAGACGATTTAAGGCCTCAAATATGTCCTTTGGGGAGATGTTGGAGATGGTCGACATAATGAAGAAGGCCAACTATGATGGGAAGTATGGACCTTACCCCAACCCCAATGTCCGAAAGGCCAAGATCATGGCGAAAGTGGTCAAGAGTCTGCACCGGAATTTCGGGGTACGACGATCGAAAGATCAGCTCAGGAAGCGGTGGTCGGACCTCAAATTAAGGGAGCACGAGCAGTACAGAAGGATCCGGAGAGTGCTGCAAAAAAGTAAGTAGTTGTGCTGTGTTCCTATTCTTTTTATGTTTATTACGTTTGTGCTGCTCCATGTGCTTTTCTTAACTGTTGTCCAGTTTAAAATGGCAACTTTCATGTTCATGGGCACATTATTCGTTCGTATCAAACATTGTTCGTTCGGCCTAGAAAACACTATGGTTTTGTCCATGTGCATTTGGCCACATTTTTTAGGGCCTACTTGTCTGAAACTAATTTGGTTGGGTAGATGGGTTTGTAACTAGAATGAAATGCTAACTAGATTCTGTGTAAGGAGAGGACACTCAGCAGCAGTTTTCACATCTGGACGCTGGAGCACTAGTGTGGGACACAAGAACACCCATTTTATTAGGGGGCCCACACAGGTGCTCCAGTGTATACTATAGGTGGGTTTCCATCTGTGAAGCTTGTACAAGACAGGTAAAGTATTCAAGCTTGACAAAGGACAAGAAAAATGCTACATGTTGGAACTCTGGCCACAAAAAAAATTGTACCCCATTTCCAAACAATGTTTCATATTTATAGTTCTGCCATCAAATATCTGTGTGCTAAGTATACCATTTTTTTTTACATAGGGGAGAAAAGACTCGGAGGACACCCCTCATCCGAGGAGACCAGAGACCCCCCACCTCTAGAAGAAGGGGAAATTCACCCAAGACAAAAAGAGCAGGAGGAGGAAGACGTGATGGAAATTGGCACCACAACAGGTGAGTGTCTGCGACCACAGGCTCAGGTAAGAGATGGATGCCGGCATATTTATAATACATGTTTTTTTTGGTTTCTATCTTTTTAGGTGATCGTGATGTTGTGGATCCAGATCCTTTCACCTTGGAAAGTGCACAGATCCTGATCGGGGAGATCATGGGGTGTAATAGGGACTTGGAAAACATCAAGAAAAACATCAATGATGTTCTTCAAAAAAATAAGAACATCATTGATGTTTTGGGGAAAGTTTAAAACCCCTCCAAATCCCTTTGTTTTTTGGTGTGCTACAATTTTTTAACTTTTTTTGTCAAATTGTAGAAAAGCCAAATTTTGAAGAGGCACACAGTGTGTCAACATGTGCTATCTGCCATCACGGGAGAACAATGGACGCGTTTTTGGGGGTGCAACCCCTTCCTCAATAATAAAGTAGCTGAGAGGAAGGGGTTGCACCCCCAAAACACGTCCCTTGATCCCCTATGATGGCAGCTAGCACATGTTGACATTCGGCTATTTGTGTGCATCTTCAAAATTTGGCTTTTCCGGGGGTGACTTCACCCCATCTGAACGCAATATCAAACACAGTTTCTAAATACTCATGTCTGATATTGCCTTCAAGTTTTACCAAATGTGAACTTTGTAAGTTCAAGATTTGTGTCTTTCTTGTTGGTTTTAAACATGGCTGTTTTATCTTAAATGGACATTTCTACTTTTACTAATGTGACCCCAAAAATTGTTATACAACAAACGTGTTGGTTTGTTTTAAAAACCTTTTCTAAATGCACATGTGATTGTGCAGGTATTAAAAAGATTGTTAATCAAGAATGTGTGGATTATTGTCTCAACGCTACAACACTTTTGTGGTGCTATAATTGCTGTTTTCTGTGACAATGGGTGTTATTTCCTAAGGGCAAATCCACTTTGCACTACAAGTGCAGTTTCAACTGCACTTGTAGTGGAAAGTGTCTTTGCCTTTAGTAAATAACACCCAACAGTGCTTTGTAAGGTTACACAATCAAGCCATTTTCAGGACTCACCACATTTCTGTCAGGGTCAGCTAAAACAAACACAAGCAGTAAATGTCACCAAAGATTTGCTTATTTTTTTTTATTTTATTTGAAAAAGGTTTTACACATTGTCTGGCATATTGATAGCCCCCCTACCCGCAAAGAATTCAAGGTATCTTAGCAGGACATCACGGGCAGTCGGGGGGGCAAGCCAGGACGGCCACTTTCAAGCGCCGTCAGGGTTGGTTCATTTTGAATTCCGGCCTCAGGCCCAACTGAGCCAGCATAGTTGGCAGAATGTTGCCGCAAAAAGATGTGTAGAACACAGCACGCCAGGATAATATGATTCAGTTTGTACTCCGCCATATGTATGGGTGTAAGAAATAGGCGGAACCGGCTGGCCATGATTCCAAACGTGTTCTCCACCACTGTTCTGGCTCTGGCCAGCTGGTAATTAAAAACCCTCTGGTCTGGGGTGAGGGTCCTCATCGGGAATGGCCGCATAAGATGGTCCCCCAGCGCAAAAGCTTCATCCGCAACGAAGATAAATGAGAGTCCTTCCACATTGTCTTCTGGAGGTAGCAAGTCCAAGCTGCCATTCTGGAGATGCCTGTAGAACTCAGTCTGGGTGATGACTCCACCATCGGACATCCGGCCATTTTTCCCCACGTCCACATACAGAAATTCATAAGTAGCCGACACCACCGCCAACATCAAAATACTATTGAACCCCTTATAATTATAATAGTACGACCCGGAGTTGGGTGGTGGGATGATGTGGACGTGTTTCCCATCAATTGCCCCTCCGCAGTTAGGAAAGTCCCACCGCTGAGCAAAGTGGGAGGCCACAGTCTGCCATTCCTGTGGCGTGGAAGGAAACTGTGGAGTAAAACAAAAAAAAAATTAGTCTTTTTTGCACATAAACATGGAAAGCAGATTAGACACAAACATTCTTGGCCAACATCAAGATACCATTTATTTATGGGAATTTTTAAAGACCAAAGTATAAGGTACACCTATCAGATCCCCCCCCCCCCCCCCATGTGCCATTTCTAACATTATAGGGGGGGGGACTCTTGGACAGGTAACCCTCTTCACTTCATTGAGAGATGAATGCCTAAATAATGTGTATTACTTTCAACAGACCCTCCTTAGTTACACTATTGACAGCCCACTTAACAGGTAAGAAGTGTCATAATACAAAGATATAAATACACACTGTACACATTTTAGCACATTTGGACATTCTGCTATTACCTATCAAGATAATAATAGGATACCAAAACTTTAAACAGTACCATTTGAAAGTATACAGGCAGGCCCTTGCACTACGTGCTTTGGGGAATTCATCCATAAATCTGAGCACAAAAGAGATGGGTATAGTGTGTATGGGTTTGGCAAAGTCAGCAGATAGATGATTGAGGATAGATAGAGAATTGGTATCAGATGACTTAGCAGTTAGGGGGAGGGAGGGTTCAAAATGATTTGGGGACCCCAAAAAAAAGCCTCTGGCACCCTGCCTGAATTTGAAGCACCAATCACATTTAAAAACATTTTATGGGGTTTGGGGTAAAGCACTACTATGGAGCTGATAAAATACATTGTTAAGTGACAACATGAGGTGAATATAGGGCAGGAGGCCATGCTGGGGAGGTAAGTGAAGGCAAATATGTATGAAGGACAACAAAAATAATTAAATAAAAAACCAGCATGCATGAGGACAAAGGGGACATTCACAGCATATTACAATCATGGTAATTAGGGAATGAGGAAAGAAATACAATATATTAGCAAACATTATATACAATAAAATGTGATATTAAAGGATAAAAATCTTACCTTAATATATTCCTTCTGCGGGACCTGAATGATGGCAGAACAGGTCTTTGGGATAATGATCCCCAGAGTCTGGGGGGAGATGCCTGTCGAGAACTTAAGGTCCTGCAGACTTCTGCCCGTCGCCAAGTACCACAGGGTGGCGACGAGCCTCTGCTCCGGAGTGCTGGCTTGCCTCATGCAGGTATCCTGCCTGCTAATATAAGGGGTCAGCAAAGCAAACAAACGGTGAAATACGGGGTCCGTCATCCGGAGAAAGTTCCTGAAATCATCAAGATTATTGTCACGGATCTCACGGAGCAAAGGCATATGACAGAACTGGTCACGCTGAAGCAACCAATTCTTGGTCCATGAACTCCTCCCGACCCTGTTCATGGACTGGACTTGTGTCAAGGTCAGGACCCCAACACCAAGCCCCCGCACAGTACGAACTCTAAGAGGAGTATGTATACACAACATGGCTAGAAAACGGTCGGCTGCTCAGAACGAAGTAACATAACGCACTGAAGAACAGCAAGGCCTGTGAAGAGCGGCCTGAAAAACAGTAACGAACGAACAAGAACACAATGACAAAGTCACGCATAGCTTGCTTGCACGCACTGAAGAGCAGATACAAACCCACAAGCACAAACTGAACAGCAGAAAACGATCTGAAAACCACGAGTCTGAAAAAGCGTGAATCGTCTCTCACCAAACTTTTACTAACACGAGATTAGCAAAAGGAGCCCAAAGGGTGCCACACTTGGTTCTGAAATGGCCTTTCCTAGTCTCGTCGTACGTGGTGTACGGCACCGCGTTCTTAGCGAGCGGAAATTCCGACAACTTTGTGCGACCGTGTGTACGCAAAACAAGTTTGAGCCAACATCCGTCGGAAAAAATCCATGGATTTTGTTGTCGGAATGTCCGATCGTGTGTACGGGGCATTATATAAACTGTACACTCACTACTTTACATTGTAGCAAAGAGTCATTTCTTCAGTGTTGTCACATGAAAAGATATAATAAAATATTTACAAAAATGTGATGGGTGTAACTCAATTTTGTGAGATATTGTATGTGGTTGATTTCCAATGCCATAAACTAAAAATATGAAACCAGACAAACATTTTAATCTTTTAAAAGGTACAAAGAATGAAACAAAAGCTGAAAAAAGGAAATCAGGTTGGCAAAAGTTCAAATGTACAGTGGGGACGGAAAGTATTCAGACCCCCTTTAATTTTTCACTCTTTGTTATTTTGCAGCCATTTGCTAAAATCAATTAAGTTCATTTTTTTCCTCATTAATGTACACACATCACCCCATATTGACAGAAAAACACAGAATTGTTGACATTTTTGAAGATTTATTAAAAAAGAAAACCTGAAATATCACATGGTCCTAAGTATTCACACCCTTTGCTGTGACACTCATATATTTAACTCAGGTGCTGTCCATTTCTTCTGATCATCCTTGAGATGGTTCTACACCTTCATTTGAGTCCAGCTGTGTTTGATTATACTGATTGGACTTGATTAGGAAAGCCACACACCTGTCTATATAAGACCTTACAGCTCACAGTGCATGTCAGAGCAAATGAGAATCATGAGGTCAAAGGAACTACCTGAAGAGCTCAGAGACAGAATTGTGGCAAGGCACATATCTGGCCAAGGTTACAAAAAAATATTCTGCTGCACTTAAGGTTCCTAAGAGCACAGTGGCCTCCATAATCCTTAAATGGAAGACGTTTGGGATGACCAGAATCCTTCCTAGAGCTGTCCACACTGAGCTATCGGGGGAGAAGAGCCTTGGTGAGAGAGGTAAAGAAGAACCCAAAGATCACTGTGGCTAAGCTCCAGAGATGCAGTCGGGAGATGGGAGAAAGTTGTAGAAAGTCAACCATCACTGCAGCCCTCCACCAGTCGAGGCTTTATGGCAGAGTGGCCCGATAGAAGCCTCTCCTCAGTGCAAGACACATGAAAGCCTGCATGGAGTTTGCTAAAAAAAAACACCTGAAGGACTCCAAGATGGTGAGAAATAAGATTCTCTGGTCTGATGAGACCAAGATAGAACTTTTTGGCATTAATTCTAAGCGGTATGTGTGGAGAAAACCAGGCACTGCTCATCACCTGTCCAATACAGTCCCAACAGTGAAGCATGTTGGTGGCAGCATCATGCTGTGGGGGTGTTTTTCAGCTGCAGGGACAGGACGACTGGTTGCAATCGAGGGAAAGATGAATGCGGCCAAGTACAGGGATATCCTGGATGAAAACCTTCTCCAGAGTGCTCAGGACTTCAGAGTGGGCCGAAGGTTTACCTTCCAACAAGACAATGACCCTAAGCACACAGCTAAAATAACGAAGGAGTGGCTTCACAACAACTCCGTGACTGTTCTTGATTGGCCCAGCCAGAGCCCTGACTTTAACCCAATTGAGCATCTATGGAGAGACCTAAAAATGGCTGTCCACCAACGTTTACCATCCAACCTGACAGAACTGGAGAGGATCTGCAAGGAGGAATGGCAGAGGATCCCCAAATTCAGGTGTGAAAAACTTGTTGCATCTTTCCCAAAAAGACTCATGGCTGTATTAGATCAAAAGGGTGCTTCTACTAAATACTGAGCAAAGGGTCTGAATACTTAGGACCATGTGATATTTCAGTTTTTCTTTTTTAATAAATCTGCAAAAATGTCAACAATTCTGTGTTTTTCTGTCAATATGGGGTGCTGTGTGTAGATTAATGAGGAAAAAAAAATATGAACTTAAATGATTTTAGCAAATGGCTGCAATATAACAAAGAGTGAAAAATTTAAGGGGGTCTGAATACTTTCCGTCCCCACTGTAAGACTGCTTAAGAGAATAACACAAACCACTAAAAATATATTACTAGTAAAAAGACTAGGTCTGAGCATATAGGGTCCTTTACAAAATAACTAGGGACAAACAGAAGGCAAACCTATTACAGTGCCTTGAAAAACTATTCATAACCCTTGAAATTTTCCACATTTTGACATGTTACAACAAAAAAAACTGAATGTATTTTATTGGGATTTTATATGATAGACCAACACAAAGTGGCACATAATTGTGAAGTGGAAGGGAAAATGATAAATGTTTTTTCCAATTTTTTACAAATAAATATGTGAAAAGTGTGGTGTGCATTTGTATTCAGCACCCCCCCTCCCACACCCCGCCTCCCCAAGTCAATACTTTGTAGAACTACCTTTCACTGCAATTACAGCTGCAAGTCTTTTCGGGGATGTCTGTACCAGCTTTGCACATCTAGAGTGACATTTTTGCCCATTCTTCTTTGCAAAATAACGCAAGCTCTGTCAGACTGGATGGAGAGCGTCTGAACAGCAATTTTCAAGTCTTGCCACAGATTCTCAATTGGATTTAGGTCTGGACTTTGACTGGGCCATTCTAACACATGAATATATTTTGATCTAAACCATCCCGTTGTAGCTATGGCTGTATGTTTAAGGTCGCTGTCCTAGTTAAGTTTAATCTCCACCCCAGTCTCAAATCTTTTGCAGACTCTAACAGGTTTTCTTCTACGATTGCCCTGTATTTGGCTCCATCTTCCCATCAACTCTGACCAGCTTCCCTGTCCCTGCTGAAGAAAAGCATCCCCACAACATGATGCTGCCACCACCATGTTTCACAGTGGGGATGGTGTGTACAGGGTGATGTGGAGTGTTAGTTTTCCACCACACATAGGGGTTTATTTACTAAAGGCAAATCCACTTTGCACTACAAGTGCACTGCAAGTGCATTTGGAAGTGCACTTGGAACTGCAGTCACTGTAGATCTGAGGGGGACATGCAAGGATAATAAAAAATAGCATTTTTGCTTGTACATGATTGGATGATAAAATCAGCAGAGCTTCCCCTCATTTCAGAGCTTCCCCCCAGATCTACAACGACTGCACTTCCAAGTGCATTTCCAAATGTACTTGCAGTGCACTTGTAGTGCAAAGTGGATTTGCCTTTAGTAAATCAGCCCCATAGTGTTTTGCTTTTAGGCCAAAAAGTTAAAATTTGGTCTTATGTGACCAGTGCACCGTCTTCCACATGTTTGCTGTTTCTCCCACGTGGCTTCTTGCAAACTGCAAACGGGACTTCTTTTGTCTTTCTTTTAACAATGGCTTTCTTCTTGCCAGTTTTCCATAAAGGCCAGATTTGTGTACTGCACAACTAATAGTTGTCCTGTGGACAGGTCTTGATGACTTTATTAAGTGGAGCATTAAGATCAATGGACAATTTATGGAGGGACGATTTGATAAACAAAGATCTGTTGACTTTAGTTCCTCATTCAATCATCAACTAACGGATAAATCGTTTCTCAGCTATGAACCTGAACCCGAACCTATGCATGTTGGAGCTCTCAGCTTTGCCGAAAAGAGACGCAGACGTGAACTGAATCTTTGCCTCTATTGCGGTCAGTAAGATCACTACGCCCTCAGGTTGATTATCAGCACAGCCCCCTCAGATGTGCAAATAAGCTACCAATCAGTCCCCAGCATTCCCTCAATAAAAAAGCCTTCAAGTGCCCACCACTGTGCCAATCAGTGCCCACTACAGTGCCAATCAGAGCCCACCACAGTGCCAATCAGTGCCCACCACACTGCCAATCAGTGCCCAGCAGTAACACCTGTCAGTAACACATCAGTATCTCATCATCAGTGCTGCCCATCAGTGCCACCTGTCAGTGCCAATCAGTACCACCTATCAGTGCCGCCTCTCAGTGCCCATCACACCCGCCTGTCAGTGCCCATCACAGCCGCCTGTCAGTGCCCATCAGTGCCACCTATCAGTGCTGCATATTGGTACCCATCAGTGCTGCATATCAGTGCCACCTATCAGTGCCCATCAATTCTACATATCAGTGCCTCCTCATCAGTGCCCATCAGTGCCACCTTATCAGTGCCAACTCATCAGTGCTGCCTCATCAGTACCCATCAGTGCCGCCTCATTAGTGCCAGTCAATGAAGGGGAAAACAAAATTTTATGCCATAAACTAAGAAAGACTTTTTTCAAAAATGTTGGTCTTTTTTAGTTTGTTTATCAAAAATAAAAACCCCATAGGTGATCAAATACCACCAAAAGAAAGCTCTTTTTGTGGGAAGAAAATGATAACAATTTTGTTTGGGTACAGTGTTACATGACCACGCAATTGTCATTCAAAGTGTGACTGGGCAGGAAGGGGTGAAATTGCCTGGTATTGAAGTGGTTAAAGAGAAAGACCAATGGATTTGAAGTCTGCTGAAGGAAATACCTAAACCATCCCCAGTGCATATGGAGAGAGTGGATGGATGCTCTCTACTCACCTCCGGATTAATCACATATATGACTGTTCCTCTGCAGTTAAGTATCGAGCCTGAACATCAAGAGTTAATATCTTTCAACCTGGTTTCTTCTCCTCAATTTCCTGTAATATTAGGATTACCATGGCTATCAGTTTATAACCCCACTGTTGACTGGCAGGCTAGAAACCTTGCCTTTTCTTCTGAACATTGTCAGTTACACTGTCTAAAGAAGGACATCCCACCCACTGTTATCGGAGTGACATTGACTAACCTGGAAAGATTGCCCCCCCAGTACCAAAACTCTAAAGACATTTGTGATCATAAAAAATGCAGAACAATTGCCACTGCACCGAGCCTATGATTGCCAAATAGAGCTTGTACCAGATGCCCCAATTCCCTTTGTACAACCTTTCTGAGCCAGAACTGAAAGCATTAAGGGATTTTTTACAAGAAAATCTGGCAAAGGGGTTTATCCACCCTTCAACTTCCCCTACTGGAGCCC
This sequence comes from Aquarana catesbeiana, assembly GCF_042186555.1. Lineage (NCBI taxonomy): Eukaryota > Metazoa > Chordata > Amphibia > Anura > Ranidae > Aquarana > Aquarana catesbeiana. The sequence continues at coordinate 107,719,673 of NC_133334.1, forward strand.
CGCTATTTTTTGTTGAAAAGAAAGATGGAACCCTGTGCCCATTCATTGATTATAGAGAATTAAATATAATGACGGTCAAGAATCGTTACCCACTTCCATTAATTCCAGAAATATTTGAGAGACTAAGAACAGGAAAGATTTTTACCAAGCTTGATCTGCGGGGTGCATATAATCTTGTTCGCATACGACCTGGAGATGAATGGAAGGCGGCCTTTCGGACAAGATATGGGCATTATGAATCCCTAGTAATGCCCTTTGGACTCTGTAATGCACCAGCTAAGTTTCAACATTTCATAAATTATGTTTTCAGAGACTTGTTAGACCAATTTGTGGTGGCTTATCTGGATGATATACTTATTTTTTTGATCAATTTACAGGAGCTCCGAGATCATGTCCGTGCTGTCTTAGAACGATTGCGATAAAATAAATTATATATTTAATTGGAAAAATGTGATTTCGAACAGACCCATATACAGTTCTTGGGCTACATCATCTCTCCTGAAGGGCTGAACATGGATTCTAGCAAGATGCAAGCCATCCTAGACTGGCCTAACCCAAAAAACACTCCAAAGACATGCTGGTAGGTTAATTGGCTTCTGTCCAAAATTGGCCCTAGTATAAGAATGTGAGTTGGGGACCTTGGATTGTGGGCTCCTTGAGGGTATGGACCGATGTGAGTGTGCGATGTATGTGTGGAGCTCTGTGTAAATTGACAGTGCTATATGGGTACCTTAAATAATATATAATAGAGGAGCATCTTAATGAGACACAATGTACAGGGATAGGGACAATTGTAGACATGCACCCACACTTGCTCAGGTTGAACTGGATGGACTGGTGTCTTTATTCAACCTTACTAACTATGTTTCAAAGAACATAAACAATGTGCAATGTTTCTTGGGGTTCGCAAACTTTTATTGGAGATTTAGTAAAAACTTTTCTAAAATTGTGGCTCCCATTACTCATGTGACAAGGAAGGAGGCACGCTTCCAGTGGTCCACAGATGCAAAAATGGCTCTCATATCTGAAAACCTTATTCACCACTGCACCTGTACTGGTACATCCTAACCCAGAACTTCCCTTCATAGTAGAAGTAGATGCCTCCAATACAGCCATCATAGCAGTTCTTTCTCAGAGAATTGGTGAAAAAATGTTATTACACCCATGTGCATTTTATTCCCGCCAAATGACAACTGCAGAACAGAACTATGATGATATCAGCAACAAGGAACTTTTAGCAATAAAATAAGCCTTCTCTGAATGGGGACACCTTCTGGAGGGCACCACACATCCCGTAACTGTCCTTACTGATCACAAAAATCTTGAATTTATTAAATCCGCAAAGAGGCTCAGTGCAAGGCAGGCAAGATGGACTCTTTTTTTTTCAAGATTCAATTTTGTCATTTCTTACACACCAGGATGTAAAAATGGAAAAGCAGATGCTTTGTCAAGAATGTCTGGTGACTCTTCTACCGAATTAGAACTAGTAAGTACTATCTTACAAGACAGACAGTTTTAGGGAGTAATGTGCAGAGCTTCTTTCAAAGATTAAAGAAACTCATGATAGGGACCCACTCTTAAACAGTCCAGCACATGGACTTTCATGAGGGCCACAGGACCTTTGAAAAATGAATGTCCCTGAGGAGGCATGACTTATGCCCCGTACACACGGTCGGATTTTCTGATGGACAATGTCCGATCGGAGCGTGTTGTCGGAAATTCCGACCGTGTGTGGGCGCCATCGGACATTTTCCATCGGATTTTCCGACACACAAAGTTGGAGAGCAGGAGATAAAATTTTCCGACAACAAAATCCGATCGCGTCAATTCCGACCGTGTGTGGCCTGTTCCGACGCACAAAGTGCCACGCATGCTCAGAAGAAATTCCGACACGGGACAGCTCGTTCTGGTAAACTTAGCGTTCGCAATGGATACAGCACTTTCGTCACGCTGCAATGTTAAAAATGGTTTAATACAGCGCACTCTCTTCTTCTTTATAATGTGACAAGAATTAAGTCGTTTTGCTGCTCATATTCACACACACTTCTCACAAACTTTTATTTGTGTTTTTTTAGTGGGATTCCCTGAATATATTGTTATTAGTTGTCACATCTGACAGTTTTATATTTTTTAATTTTTTTATTTTGGATTTTAAGCCTTTTTTTTTCTTTAATGTTTGGATTTTTTCCAAGGCTGATCTTTGTTCAATGTAATTTTTATTTTTACTCCAGAATATTTTTGGGTGTGTTTTGTGTGTCAAGTTACCCCAACACCATTGATATCTTTTATTATTTAATCTCCAGGAGATTGTTTGTTGTTGGTGTCCCTTGTTCATTTCACATTGTATATTTGAATTGTACCTGAATCCTCACAAACAAACGGTCCTTTTTGAAGTAAAACACATAGGAGAGTATAATTCAAAACAAAAATCCTTTATTAAGGGATCAGAACCAAACAAAGAGGGAGGCAACACTGGATCAACATGAGAAATTAGCGAAGCCTGGGACCCCCACGGCAGACATCAATTCTTCAACATCAAAATTGGTGGCCTGAGGAGTCCATATCTAAGGGAGGGCAGTCTGGTCCAGAATTCGCAGAGATCCGGATAGCAGCAGATGACATCTGTGTCCCCAGGCTGTGGTACCACAAGAGGCTGCATCTTTTGGCCGACCAGACTGAACCCAGGGCAATCACTGTCTGGTCTTCCTTCCACGCTTCCTTCACGGCTGTGGCTGTGCAGTTGGAGATGTGGCAGGAGGAGGAGTAGGACCTGGAGGAGGAGTAGGACCTGGAGGAGGAGGAGGACTGGGGGGACCTGGAGGAGAGGGAGCAGGAGGAGGAGGACCTGCAGGAGGAGGAGGAGGACCATCCCAAAGATGTGTGTGAGGTGTAATTTGGCCCCTCATACCTTTCTCCAGAGCCTCCGATATGAGGGCCTCACACATGGCTTTTTGGCCCTCCTCCATCCTCTGCATTTTATAGGCTATGAAGGCAGCAATGTTCTCCTGCATGGTGTGTGGTGCTCCCAGGACCTCTGTAGCCCTCCAAAAGAATGCTATAGCAGCCTCCTCTAGGGTACTCCTCCTACTGCCACTTTCTCTTTTCAGGGGGGGTGGAGGGACCTTGATATCAGCCAGCCGGCTCGGCCCGGCCACCTCCTGGCTGAGACTTCCCTGTGTATGAAAAAGGGACATAGTTGTAGTTTTTGCATCATCAATCACAATCCTAAATTAGTACTCCCAACTAACATCTAGTTAACATCATTGATTGTACAAGCAGAAATATTTAGAGGAATGCTATACCTGGCTCAATCTGGGCTCCTGTACATGTGGGCTGGAAGGCCCAGGTTGGGCGTCAGAAGCCTCAGCCGGGGGGGAAGGAAGCGTGGAAGGAAGACTGGAGAGTGATGGCCTGGGTTTAGTCTGGCCTGCCAGAAAGTGCAGCCTGTCGTAGTACAACATCCTGGGGACATAGATGTCATCTGCTGCTCCGGATCTCTGTGAATCCAGGACTTTCTTGCGCTCCCTTAGATATGTGCTCCTCAGGCCACCAATGAAAATCTTTAAATAAGTGATGTCTGCTGTGGGGATCACCTGCTTCACAATTTCACACAATTGCTCCAGTGCTGCCTTCCTCTTTGCTTGGTTCTTGAAATGGGGGTGGGTAATCTCCCACAGACAGGGCAGCTCACTTAGCATCTCTATGAATACTGACATGAAGTCACTGTCTTTCATTAAGATATCCATGTTCACTGCAAGACACAACACAAGACAAAGCCTAATGTCAGACAAAACTCTCCTAATCTTGTTACAATATAGGCCTCAATCTAGAAGCAGTATAGGCACAAGTTTGTCTCTTACCTTCGTTCTTACAATCGGCGCGTCCAATGCTCCTTCCTCCGCTCACAGATCGTACGTAATACGCACGCGTGTTACGCTTTATACACACTGCGCATGCGTGTAACTCCGCCCGCCCCTGACGTTCTTTCTAGTGTATTCCCCGCCCCTTTTTGTTCGGCGCAGTGGGGGAAGAGCATGATGGCGGAGTTACAACAGGTGCGTGCTAATTCTAGCAACGAGGAGGAGGAGGAGGAAAGCCCGGATCCAGGCACGTCCCGATCCAGAAGGAGACGTTTTAAGGCCACAAATATGTCGTTTGGGGAAATGTTGGAGATGGTCGACATCATGAGGAAGTCCGACTATGACGGAAAATATGGGCCTTACCCCAACCCCAACATCCGAAAGGCCAAAATCATGGCGAAAGTGGTCAGGAGTCTTGAGTGGAATTTCGGGGTACGAAGGTCTAAAGATCAGCTCAGGAAGCGGTGGTCGGACCTGAAGTTGAGAGAGCCAGAGCAGTACCGAAAGATCCGGAGAGTGCTGCAAAAAAGTAAGTAGTTGTGCTGTGTTCCTATTCTTTCTGTCTTTATTACGTTCGTTCTGCTCCATATGCTTTTATTAATTGTAACGTTTAAAAAGGTCAACTTTAATGTTCATGGGCCCATTATTCGTTCGTATCAAACATTTTTCTTTCAGCCTCTAGAACACCATTGTTTAGGCCATATGCATTTTCACACATTTATGGGGGCCTACTTGGATGCCAAATATTTGTTTGTGTAGATGGGTTTGTTACTAGAATGAAATGCAAACTAGATTGTGTGTAAGGAGAGGACACTGAGCAGCTGTTTTCACATCTGGACACTGGAGCACTAGTGTGGGACACAAGAACACCATTTTTATTAGGGGGGGCACACTGATGCTCCAGTGTATACTATAGGGGGGGCTACATCTGTGAAGCTTGTACTAAACAGGTAAAGTATTGCAGCTTGACAAAGGGCAATAAAAAATATACATCTTGGAACTCGGCTAAAATAGACAATTGTACCCCACTTCCAAGCAATGTTTCCTATTTCTAGTTCTGCCATCAAATATCTGTGTGCTAATTATACCATTTTTGTTTTACATAGGGGAGAAAAGACTCGGACACCCCTCATCCCAGGAGACCAGAGACCCCCCCCCTCTGGAAGAAGGGGAAATACCAACCCAAGAAGCTGAGCAGGAGGAAGAAGAAGATGTGGTGGAGATTGGCACCACAACAGGTGAGTGTCTGAGACCACAGGCTCAAGTAAAAGAGATGGATGGTGGCAGATTTTTGAGACCTTTTTTTTTGTTCTTTATCTCTTTTTAGGTGATCGTGATCCAGAACGCTTTACATCTGAAAGTGCCCAGATACTGATCGGGGAGATCATGGGGTGTAATCTCCAATTGCAAAACATCCAGCAACAAATCAGTGATGTTATTAAAAAAAATAATAACATCATTGATGTTTTGGGGCGAATTTAAACCCCACAAAATCACCTGTTTTATCGTTTATCTTTCAATGTTTAGAAAAGCCAAATTTGGAGGATGCACACAGTGTGCCAACATGTGCTATCTGCCATCACGGGAGATCAATGGACGCGTTTTGGGGGTGCAACCCCTTCCTCAATTATAAAGTAGCGTTGAGGAAGGGCTTGCTCCCCCAAAACACGTCCCTTGATCCCCCGTGATGGCAGATAGCACATGTTGGCACACTGTGTGCATCCTCCAGATAGCACATGTTGACATTCGTAAATTGGTGTGCATCTTCCAAATTTGGCTTTTCCAGGGGTGATTTCCCCCCATCTGAACGCTATATCAAACCTAGTTCCTAAATACTGATGTCTGATATAGCCTTCAGGTTTTAACATATGTGAACTTTGTAAGTTCAAGTTTTTTGGCTTTCTTGTTGGTTTTACACAGGCCTGTTTTATCTGAAATGGATATTTCGATTTTTGATAATGCTACTGCAAACATTGTTATACAACAAACATGTTGGTTTGTTTTAAAAACCTTTGGTAAATGCACATGTGATTGTGCAGGTATAAAAAAGTGCCTTACTCAAGAATGTGTGGATTATTGTCTCAACACTACAACACTTTTGGGGTGATGTAATTGCTGTTTTATGCAAAAATGGGGGTTATTTCCTAAGGGCAAAGACACTTTGCACTACATTTGCAGGTTCAGTGCAGTTGCAAGTGCACTTGTAGTGAAATGTGTTTTTGCATTTAGGAAGTACCAGCCAACAGTGTTTTTTATAAGGTTACCCAATCACGACATTTTCTGCACTCAACATATTTCTGTCAGGGTCAGCTAAAACAAACACAAGCAGTAAATGTCCACAAAGAATTTCTTTTGGTTGTTTTTTATTTGAAAAAGGTGTCACAGATTGTCTGGCATATTGATAGCCCCCCTACCCGCAAAGAACTCCAGGTAGCGTAACCGGACATCACGGGCATTCAGGGAGGGCAAGCCAGGACGGCCACTTTCAAGCGCCATCAGTGTTGATGGATTTGGGATTCCGGCCTCAGGCCCAACTGAGCCAGCATAGTTGGCTGAATGTTTTCTTAAAAAATTATGGAGAACACAGCAGGCAAGTATTATATGGTTCAGTTTATACTCCGCCATATGGATGGGTGTCAGAAATAATCGGAACCGGCTGGCCAGGATTCCAAATGTGTTCTCCACCACTCTTCGGGCTCTGGCCAGCCGGTAATTAAAAACCCTCTGTTCCGGGGTGAGGGTCCTCATCGGGAATGGCCGCATCAGGTGGTCCCCCAGCGCAAATGCTTCATCAGCAACGAACACAAATAGGAGACCTTCAACATTGTCCTCTGGAGGTGGCAAGTCCAAGCTGCCATTCTGGAGACGCCTGTAGAACTCTGTCTGGGCGATCACTCCACCATCGGACATCCGGCCATTCTTCCCCACGTCCACATACAAGAACTCGTAATTAGCCGACACCACCGCCAACATTACTATACTAGTAAACCCCTTGTAATTATAATAGTACGACCCAGAGTTGGGTGGTGGGACGATGTGGACGTGTTTCCCATCAATTGCCCCTCCGCAGTTACGAAAGTCCCACCGCTGGGCAAAGTGGGAGGCCGCAGTCTGCCATTCCTGTGGCGTTGAAGGAAACTGTTGAGGAAAAAACAATAAACATTACTATTTTTTCAAAGATACATGGCAAGCAGATTATACACAAACATTATGGGGCAACCTCCAGATAGCATTTACTAAGGGGAATTTAACAACAACAAAGTATAAGGTACACCTATCATATTCCCCCTCCCCCCCTCTCATGGGCCATTTCTAACATTATAGGGGGGGGGAACTCTTGGACAGGTAACCCTCTTCACTTCATTGAGAGATGAATGCCTAAATACAGGGTATTACTTGGAAAAGCCCCTCCTTAGTTACACTATTGGCAGACCACTGGACAGGTAAGAAGTGTCATAATACAAAGATATAAATACACACTGTACACATTTGAGCACATTTGAACATTCTGATATTACCTATCAAGATAATAATAGGATACAAAAACTTTAAAAAGTACCATTGGAAAGTATACAGGCAGGCCCTTGCACTACATGCTTTGGGGAATTCATCCATAAATCTGACCAGTAAAGTGGGTATAGTGTGTATGGGCTTGGCAAAGTCAGCAGATAGATGATTGAGGATAGAGAATTGGGATCAGCTGACTTAGCAGTTGGGGGAGGGAGGGTTACAAAAAATGTGGGGACACCACAAAAAAAAGCCTCTGGCACTCTGCCTGAATTTAAATCAAAAATAACATTTCCAAACATTTTAGGGGGTGTTTGGGGTAAAGCACTACTATGGAGCTGATAAAATACATTGTTAAGTGACTACATGAGGTGAATATAGGGCAGGAGACACCATGCTGGGGAGGTTATTGAAGGGCAAATATGTATGAAGGACATAAAATAATAATTACATAAAAATCCAGCATGCATGAGAACAAAGGGGACATTCACAGCATATTACAATCATGGTAATTAGGGAATGAGGGAAGAAATACAATATATTAGCAAACATTCAATACAATAAAATGTGATATAAAAGGATAAAAATCTTACCTTCATATACTCCTTCTGCAGGACCTGTATGATGGCAGAACAGGTCTCTGGGATAATGATCCCCAGAGCCTGGGGGGAGATGCCTGTTGAGAACTTGAGGTCCTGCAGGCTTCTCCCTGTGGCCAAATACCGCAAGGTAGCGACCAACCTCTGCTCCGGAGTGATGGCTTGCCTCATGCAGGTATCCTGCCTGCTAATATAGGGGGTCAGCGAAGCCAACAAACGGTGAAATACGGGGTCCGTCATCCTGAGAAAGTTCCTGAAATCATCAGGATTATTCTCACGGATCTCACGGAGCAAAGGCATATGACAGAACTGGTCACGCTGAAGCAACCAATTCTTGGTCCATGAACTCCTCCTCACCCTGTTCATGGACTGGACTTGTGTCAAGGTCAGGACCCCAACACCAAGCCCCCGCACAGCACGAACTCTACGAGGAGTACGCATACGAAACATGGCTAGAAAACGGTCAGCTGCTCAGAACGAAGTAACAGAACGCAGTGAAGAACAGCAAGGCCTGTGAAGAGCGACCTGAAAACCAGTAACGAACGAACAAGAATACAATGACTACTTAAAGTCACGCGGAACTTGCTCACGCACTGAAGAGCAGATACAAACCCACAAGCACAAACTGAACGGCAGAAAACGATCTGAAAGCCACGAGTCTGAAAAAGCGCGAATCGTCTCTCACCAAACTTTTACTAACACGAGATTAGCAAAAGGAGCCCAAAGGGTGCCGCGCTTGGTTCTGAACCGGCCTTTTCTATTCTTGTCGTACGTGGTGTACGTCACCGCGTTCTTGGCGATCGGAAATTCCGCCAACTTTGTGCGACCGTGTGTAGGCAAAACAAGTTTGAGCCAACATCCGTCGGAAAAAATCCTAGGATTTTGTTGTCGGAATGTCCGAACAAAGTCCGACCGTGTGTACGGGGCATTAAGGTCCTTCAGCTGGTGCATGATTCAAAATCTGCTGGTCACCCTGGAATTAGGAAAATGGTAGACCTGCTTGCTCGTACCTTTTGGTGGCCTTCCTATTGAAAAGATGCAAAGGAGTTTGTTCTCTCATGTGAAACCTGTGCTAGACACAAATACCATGTTCCCTCCCGTTAGCAAAATTTGCTTACAATATTTCCTGCCATTGTTCCATCTCTCAAAGCCCATTCTTCGCCAATTATGGATGTCATCCATCTTATATCCCCAGAATTCCCAAAGGAGTCATCTTTACCAACTTTAAATGCAAGGGTGTCTGCTTTACAAAATAATCAGGGATTACTGAAGAAGACTTTACACGAAGTTCAATAATCCTATAAGGAAATTGCAAATAGACACAGACGAACCATTCCTCCCTATTCATAAGGAGGCAATAAGGTCTGCCTATCCACTAAACACAACTTAAACTTACTTCTCAGAAACTTGGTTCTAATTTCATTGGACCGTTCAAAGTAATTGCACAAATTAATCCTGCGGCCTACAAACTTAAACAACCACCTTCTATGAAGATTCATTCTGTTTTTGATAAGGGGAAGAAGAATTCACATTGGATAAGATTCTTGACTCTCGTATACATCGTAGTAAACTACAAAACCTATTAAGATGGAAAGGCTATGGACCACAGGAGGATTCTTGGGAGCCTGAGAAGCATATTCATGCCCCTAGATTATTAAGGGAATTTCACCAGAGATTTCCTCAAAACCTGGCCCTAAGACATCCTGGGAGGAGGGGAGTACTGTCAGGACCTGGGATTGAACCTGGGACCACTTCTGTGCCTGGCATTGACTCTTCTCACCGAGCTATCTGGGATGCTGTGTCTTGATTGCTGTTGAACCTTGAACTCGTTGCTCCTCCCATGAACTTCCTATATAAGCCTTGTCTCTGCACTTCCTGCCACCAGATTATTGTGGTCTGATCCTGCTCATTACTTCTATTGCTGTTTGGAAAGACTTTGACTTGTGAACCCAACTATGAAACTGTCCTCCTGCATCGACCTTGGCTTATGACCGGCAGCTCTCCTCTTCCTCCGCGCTCTCTTTCCCCCGGGGCTTTCCCTGGGAGAATGGCTCCCTGCCGGCGGTGCCCGTCCCCCCTCTCTCAGGCAGTCCATGGTCGCAAGCCCTCATTTTTCACTTGCAAAATGTGAGTAGGCGAGTGGAAAATTTGAGGGCTGCTGTACAGTATGTGATACCATTTTTTAGTTGAGATGCAAGCTTTTTGGATGCCTTAGGTCCCTTTCGTTTTATACTTTTCAAATTTAAAAGTATACCTTGTTTTATTCAGTATAGATTGGACCTTCATTTGGTGGTAAATGTTAATGGCTATCTCCTTTTTGTTTTATTAGCTACATACAGTATAGTTACTTAGTTAATATGGTTGAAAAAAGACACAAGTCCAACACTGGTGTACACATTGCAGTTCCTACGACAATTACTAAATGTGGTATTGTCATATACTGTATTTGCATCAGCAGCATATACTGTAACCCACACTGTTTCTTGCTGCAGCGAATGTAATTTCTTAATGATACATGCATTCCAGCCGATGCGACTAATAACGTTATATGCGGTGTTGTCCTATCATTTCCTCTGCGACATATTCTGTAAACTATATTGTTTCAGGATGCAACATATGCATATAGGATTGTGTCTCAGTAACCCTTTGAATAAAAATCTGTTAAAAAGACACAGGTCCATCCAGTTCACAGAGAAAAAAACAAAACACACAGATTGAAAACCTCCATATACACAATCCTTTACCCTCAGTTGATCCAGAGGAAGGTAAAAAAACCCAGTAAATCATGATCCAGTTTGCTCCAGAAGAGGAAAAATTCCTTCCTAGTCCCCCAGAAGGCAATCGGATATTCTTTGGATCAACGTTACCGATAAATATTAGTATTCAGTTATACTGTATTTTGTGCATTTAGGAATGAATCCAGGCCTTTTTTAAAACAATCTCCAGAGCTGGACAGAACCAACTCTTCAGGGAGTCTATTCCACATTTTCACAGCTCTTACTGTGAAGAGGTCTTTCCATATTTGGAGGTTAAATCTCTTTTTCTCCAGACGTAAAGAGTGCCCCCTTGTCCTCTGTGATGACCTTAAAGTGAATAACTCTACACCAACTTCACTACATGGACCACTTATGTATATATATGCGTTGTTCATATCCCCCCCTTATCTCCTCTTCTCAACAGAGAATAAATTCAGTATCTAATCTTTCCTCGTAGCTGAGCTCCTCCATGCCTCTTATCAGTTTGGTTGACCTTCTCTGCACTCTCAGCACTGGGATAGGGACAGCGCTGCAAGCATACTCAAAAGCTGAGAAAACTTCACACTGTCAGCCTGTCAGCCCCTTCTCATACACCGCTCCTCCTGTGTCACTCTCATTGTAAATCAAAGCTTCTAAATACCTCCATTAACACCGCTCTCTCTCGCTCTCTCTCTGACCTGGTCATGTGACTGCTCTCCTCTCTTTCATTGACAGTCACATGACTGTCAGGGTAAAAAAGTGTGTAATATGCCGATAAATACATTTGTAACGGTTGTAATTTTTTTTTGTTTTTTTTAAATATACACAAATGTTTTGCTTTGTGTGTGTGTGTGTGCATATATATATATATATATATATATATATATGAATAGTAGCATTGGGGGTGGTTTAGCTTAATGCAGAGCCTACCAGGGAGCTGAGTCTACACCAGAAATGCCGTCCAAGGGCTTGTGAGCCCACGTTTATTAAAAGGAAAATGAAAACAGTTCAATAACAGAAGAGTTGCCCACACAGGGGTTTCAGCTTTCCACAGCAACAATGTAAGTAAAACAGAAAATACCAGGCCACCTGTCTCTCTTTACTAGCACTGCTGCTCAGGCTTACGCTTCAGCCCTCTTGGCTCTATAACGGAGTTCCTGTACACTCTGTACCTCAGCACTCTTTTCCAGCTTCCTTGCTGTTCCAGCTCACAGGCTTGGATCCTCTGTCTGCTCTGACAGGCAGACATGCACACTTCTCCCTTGCTTGCCTGCACTCCTCGGAAGGGTGGAGCCCAGAACCATGGTCAGGTGTCTACAAACAGCCCAACACACACCTGACCAGTCAGTATGCTGGTGGATCTCAAAACCTGGACCCAGGACTGGGGATTTCATTCATCCCACCCGGATCGCTACGAAATCCCTGGGCTCCAGGTCCCAAAGTGGACTTTAGTAAACAATGAGGAAACTGAAAAGCCAGTTTCCTCCCAAATAAGCAAATAAACTGGAGCCCCTCAACTTGCCTGGTTGAGAATCCTGCATCCAAACACTGGTGGGGTACCACACCACCACATATTTCCCCCCCTTGTTTCGACCCAGAGGGCGGAACACACCAGTACAACCTCCTCACCTTGGCATGACCATGCACGCTACCAACCACATGGGCTAAATCTGGTCCCATCAGGTGACTTTCTCCATGTCCCCCTGCTACATCTACTCGGGCTCTACAAAGACACTCCCATGCCTTTTTATGAGTGCGCTTCCAAAAGCGATGTCTTCCCACTTCTCTTGGGCCTACACTAGTCCTTTTACCAACCTTGGTACCTTTTTGCACATGAGGTTGATTTCTGAGTTTTAAGGGTCCAACACCATTAAGGTTATAAAGTGCTCCCTCAATTTCCACTACTTAATTAAGAAGGAACCACATTTTTTAACACTGGTTTTGTGATAAGTGGGGGCTCTTTTATTGGGGTGACACTGGTCCCTCTCTGCGCTCTATGTACGGGCACCCTCTTACTGTCCAAACTTAGCGTCACTTGTTTCCTCATGTACACTGCATACTTAATTTTGTCAGTTTCATCACTAACATTCTCATATGACTGCGGCCTCATCCTAGTCTCCCTCTGAAGGACATCCTGACTGTCTTGCCACTTTTAGGTTTTAAAGTCATGTGACACCTTGCTGAGCTTTGGGCCATTTCCCTCTGACCATTGTTTATCACGATCCTTCTCAGACCCTCAAGATTTCTCAAACCTCAGGAAATCTTCTCCAGAACTACCCTCCTGAACCTGTAGGGGGCCTAATTCTGCTGTACCCTTTACCTCTTCTGTGTCTATCATACCATTCTCATTACAATTTTCAGGGTTTGCTACAACCATATCAACTTGACCAAGATCATCAGGTCTACCATTGTTTTTGTTGTCACCCATGGTCAACAGAGCAGTGTCTGGAGAGGAACTGCACCCAGCGGAGTGTTTGTCTACGGCAGCTTCACTATACACCAACTCCACTAGCATGAGATCCTCTGCCAGCAACTGTCCTGACCCCTGACCATTATCGCATAAAATAACATTTTTAACCATAGCAGCAGAAATGCTTTCCACCTGGCTGTTAGGAGGTGAAACCACAGACATTTTGGGCTCATTTTCCATTTCTCCAAAGTCTCTCTCATATATTATATCTTCCGGACGTAATCCAGCAGCATACGCAGTGGCAACTTTTAACAAAAGTAACAAATTCAGGAATAAACCATTCCTGTCCTGTTCTTCTTTGTTCTGTACAGTCTGCCATTCAGTGCTCCACCTAGTGGTACTCCGCAGTACCAGACCGTCAGACTGTGGAGGAGACACACTAGTATAGATTGGCTGTACATCCCAAAGTTCAAGCATCTCTTTCAATGCTTTGGTTACAGACCAGACCCTTAATCCCAGACCCAAGTCCTTCCAGGGGACTGTTATTACACTGGGAATGCAGACTCATTCGCTGAGACTTGAGAAGTTGCGACTTTCAAACGAACATCCTCCCAGCTGGAGGTAACAACAGCCTGATGCTCTACCAAAGCGCTGCCAAGTGCTGGACTCATACCCAACTTCTCAGACTCAGCATCAATGAACTGCTCCAGATCATTACCAGTGACAACGTCACCTTGACACTCCATGTCAACATCACTTGTGTGGGTAACAAAGTCTCTGCTGTGTGCTCGCCCTTAACTGGTCCTTCTTTCTCTCGAGGGTTAACCGCTGCATCATCCAGCAAACCTTCAGCTACAGGCTGCTCTGCAGTCCCTCCTGCTGGCACAGCAGTAACAGTGTCTACCTTGTTTTTGTACATAAAAGCCAGATCTATCAGGGAGATTAGATTTTTACCCCAACTATCCCAATCCATTATATGTGCGCTCTATTCATTGGTACTCCTCAGCACTGATCCATCTGCCCAAGGAGACACATAAGAACAGATGGGCTTAGTTTCAGACTCTGGAAATACATGTTCTAACACAACAGGTTACAATACACCACGTTGCTCGGATGGCGTTTCATAAACCTCACACACCTTTGCATTTTCCACAGGTTGTATTAACCCACTATTTACCTGCACACTTTAAGCCTTAGCAGATTGCACCAACACATTTCCAATAAAAGGTGTTGTTCCACTCTGCCTCACCAGAGTGACATCGCCGTTGTCCAGGGCAACCTCCGGCTCCAATACATGAAGTTCCCTGGAGATTTCTCCGAACAACTGTGTGGTCTTACCACGAGTTGCTATGGGCAACGGCCCATCTTTAACCACAGCTTTTGCTTTGCAAGAACTTGGGGTTTTCCCAAAAGCAAACTTTTCATGATCAACATTTACAGCATTTTTAGCTCTTGCAGGCTGTCCTAGCCCACTACCAACTTGAGACTGGCAGACATTAGATACATTGCATTTAGTCATCAACACAGGTGCAGTTTGGACTTTTTTTTTTTCAAATATAAAGTTTATTCAACTCCAAACAGGGGTGAGGGCCCCAAAGTACAAACATTGGCGAAAATACAAACCAATTTACAATTGCATTTGCAGAGGTGAAAGGTGCTCATTACAAAACACTTTATGTAGGCAATCATGAAATTATAAAATATGTATTAATTTCTGATGAGGTACACTTTTGTGATAATCAATGTTTGTTATCAGTAACATGCTATTAGGGTAATCCTCACCTACTTTTTCAACTTTTCTCAAAAATGAAAAAAACAAAATATACAATGAGGTAATAGAAGGGAAAGAAAGGAAAGGTTGGGGATAAGAAGAAAAAAGAGGGAGGGGGGTTAGGAGGAAGGATGGAAAAGGGGGAAAGGACATGGGGGCAGGTATGGGGGAAGAAGACATAGCGGTAGCTAAGTTGGCGAGTCTTCCACAAAGAGGGGGGTGTCGCCCCAGTAATTACCAAAAGATGGATTAGGAGCCTAATAGACGCTGACCCTCATCCGAATAAATAAAAAGATTCCAAATATCCCAAGTTTTCTTATATACCTCTTGTTTATGTTGTGCAGTGAAGATCAGATCTTCCATTTTCTTAATTTCTTCTACCCTCCGCAACCATAATGTTATAGCCGGGGGAGGCTTTGTTTCCACAAGATGGGAATGCATCCCTTTGCTGCATTGAGTAGATGGCGTACCAGTGACTTTTTGTATGTCTTGATGGGAATCGAGGAGAGGTGTAGGAGCCAAAATGCGGGATCATCAGGGATAGCATAGTCGGTGAACTTTTGGGTGATACGTCTAACTTCCCTCCAGAAGTCCTTTAGCTTAGAACATGACCAAAAGATATGAATCAGGGTTCCCTCTCCCTCCATACATCGCCAGCACTGCCCAGAGGTAGACGGATAGCATTTCTTTAGTCTAGAGGAGTCAAATACCAGCGGGTAAGTACTTTGAAATTAGTTTCTTGTATTTTAGTGCAAAGCGAGGATTTGAGGGAAAGGGAAATGATTTGTTGTCTTTGTGTGGGTGAGAATGTGCAGTGCAGGTCTCTCTCCCAACTAGTCAGACAGGGAAGATGTGGTTGTGTCGTAGGTGAGATCAACAGCAGATATGTTTGGGACAGAATGTGGGCTAACGGGGTATCCTCTGAGCAAAGGGCCTCAAACGGCGTTTGTTCCCATGTGAAGTCTTGCGAACCGGGGAGGGAGTGAAGAAAATGATGTAGTTGTACAGCTTTCCAGAAGGGAAGGTGGTAGACCTCTGCTGGGTTACATAAGTCTGAGATGGATGGCCATTTCCCCTCAAGGATAAACTTAGCTGCATGATCTCTACCTGAGTCTCTGAGGGAGGTAAATTCCGTCGGGCGTAGGCCCGGGTCAAAATTAGGATTGCCCAGTATGGGAAAAAGGGGAGAATTTTTTGACGTGAGAGATGTGTGGAAAGCAATTTGGTAGCTATTCCTCAAAGTGGTACCAATGATTGGGCGAGATTTCAGTCCGTGTGGGAGGTCGCTATAGCACCATAGTGCTCCCCCTAGCGGTATACTAGATTGGGCTTGTTCGAGCTGTACCCATAGTTTGGATGTTTTATTTCTCCTCCAATCAAGTATACGTCCCAAATGTGATGCTAGGTAGTATAGTCATATGTCAGGTAGTGTCTCCAAACGTTTAGCACCCCCTGCAGACAAAACAGGTAACTCCTCATTGCCATGGGTGACTGCAAACATATTTGCACAGGAATCTGGGCCTGGAGATAAAGACTTTTGCTCAGGAACACTATCTCCAGCGGTATCCCATAACCTAGGGCAAAAAAACATGTCCTGCCCCAGATGTCCACATACCAGGCATGGTACTGGATGATTTTTTTGCAGGTAACCTCCCTCCTGGGAATTTCAAAATGCATACGCATCTTTAGGTGGATGCTTAGCTACATATGCCCTGTAGCTCCTCCTTTCCTTTGGCAATCTTTCTTTTGGCAATCGCCATGGGAGACCTCACTCTCCCAGCAGAACTTTGCTGAATCTCCCAAACTCTTTGATGCATTGTGGTTTTCAACTTGCCACGACTCTCTGCAGGCAATACTTTTCTCATGTGGTCTGCAGACTTGACATCACCGCCGTTGCTATGGGCAACCACATACCTCTCCAACTTCCGATCAGGCCGTCGGTCACTCCTGGCACTCAAATCAGGCTTCCCAAACACTGTTGCAGACCTTTGTCTGGCCATGTCACTTTGTACTGGAAGCTGTGACAAAGGGCACTTGGAGACAGCATGCCCCCACTTGCTGCACCGCAAACAGCAACAACACCCCTCTTCCAGGTATGAATATCCAGCTGCTCTCTCCTTGCACTGAGGGTTGGCTTGCTTTCCTCTTTAGCTTGGTTCAGTGCTGCTCACTGGTATACGCAAGGATCTTCAGTTCTGCACACATTTGAGCACCAATTGTAACATTGGGGGTTGTTTAGCCTAGTGTAGTGTAGAGCCTACCAGTGAGCTGAGTCCACACCAGATATGCCGTTCAAGGGCTTGTTGGCCCACGTTTATTAAAAGGAAAAAGAAAACAAGTCCAATAACACAAGAGCTGCCCACACAGGGGTTTCAGCTTTCCATAGGAACAATGTAAGTAAAACAGAAAATACCAAGCCACATGGCTCTCTTTAGCAGCACTGCTGCTCAGGCTTACGCTTCAGCCCTCTTGGCTCTATAATGGAGTTCCTGTACACTCTGTACTTCAGCACTCTTTTCCAGCTTCCTTGCTGTTCCAGCTCACAGGCTTGGATCCTCTGTCTGCTCTGACAGGCAGACATGCACACTTCTCCCTTGCTTGCTTGGACTCCTCGGGGGGGTGGAGCCCAGAACCATGGTCAGGTGTCTACAAATAGCCCAACACACACCTGACCAGTCAGTATGCTGGTGGATCTCAAAACCTGGACCCAGGACTGGGGATTTCATCCCACACAAATCGCTACGAAATCCCCGGGCTCCAGGTCCCAAAGTGGACTTTAGTAAACAATGAGGAAACTGAAAAGCCAGTTTCCTCCCAAATAAGCAAATAAACTGGAGCCCCTCAACCTGCCTGGTAGAGAATGTGTGTGTGTGTGTGTGTGTATATACAGTGGGGACGGAAAGTATTCAGACCCACTTAAATTTTCATCATTTGCGTTAATTTTTTTCCTCATTAATGTACACACAGCACCCCATATTAACAGAAAAACACAGAATTGTTGACATTTTTGAAGATTTATTAAAAAAGAAAAACTGAAATATCACATGGTCCTACGTATTCAGACCCTTTGCTGTGACACTCATATATTTAACTCAGGTGCTGTCCATTTCTTCTGATCATCCTTGAGATGGTTCTACACCTTCATTTGAGTCAAGCTGTGTTTGATTATACTGATTGGACTTGATTAGGAAAGCCACACACCTGTCTATATAAGACCTTACAGCTCACAGTGCATGTCAGAGCAAATGAGAATCATGAGGTCAAAGGAACTGCCTGAAGAGCTCAGAGACAGAATTGTGGCAAGGCACAGATCTGGCCAAGGTTACAAAAATTTTTTTGCTGCACTTAAGGGCCTAAGAGCACAGTGGCCTCCATAATCCTTAAATGGAAGACATTTGGGACAACCAGAACCCTTCTTAGAGCTGGCCGTCTGGCCAAACTGAGCTATCGAGGGAGAAGGGCCTTGGTGAGAGAGGTAAAGAAGAACCCAAAGATCACTGTGGCTGAGCTCCAGAGATGCAGTCGGGAGATGGGAGAAAGTTGTAGAAAGTCAACCATCACTGCAGCCCTCCACCATTTAGGGCTTTATGGCAGAGTGGCCCGACGGAAGCCTCTCCTCAGTGCAAGACACATGAAAGCCCGCATGGAGTTTGCTAAAAAAACACCTGAAGGTCTCCCAAGATGGTGAGAAATAAGATTCTTTGGTCTGATGAGACCAGGATAGAACTTTTTGGCCTTAATTCTAAGCGGTATGTGTGAAGAAAACCAGGCACTGCTCATCACCTGTCCAATACAGTCCCAACAGTGAAGCATGGTGGTAGCAGCATCATGCTGTGGGGGTGTTTTTCAGCTGCAGGGACAGGACGACTGGTTGCAATCGAGGGAAAGATGAATGCGGTCAAGTACAGGGATATCCTGGATGAAAACCTTCTCTAGAGTGCTCAGGACTTCAGACTGGCCCGAAGGTTTACCTTCCAACAAGACAATGACCCTAAGCACACAGCTAAAATCACGAAGGAGTGGCTTCACAACAACTCTGTGACTGTTCTTGAATGGCCCAGCCAGAGCCCTGACTTAAACCCAACTGGGCATTTCTGGAGAGACCTAAAAATGGCTGTCCACCAACAGTTACCATCCAACCTGACAGAACTGGAGAGGATCTGCAAGGAGGAATGGCAGAGGATCCCCAAATCCAGGTGTGAAAAACTTGTTGCATCTTTCCCAAAAAGACTCATGGCTGTATTAGATCAAAAGGGTGCTTCTACTAAATACTGAGCAAAGTATCTGAATACTTAGGACCATGTGATATTTCAGTTTTTCTTTTTTAATAAATCTGCAAAAATGTCAACAATTCTGTGTTTTTTTTCTGTCAATATGGGGTGCTGTGTGTTCATTGATGAGGAAAAAAAATGAACTTAAATGATTTTAGCAAATGGCTGCAATATAACAAAGAGTGAAAAAATGTAAGGGGGTCTGAATACTTTCCGCCCCCACTGTGTGTGTGTATATATATATATATATATATATATATATATATATATATATACATACACACATACATACATATATATATATATATATATTGTAGGGGGACCCTTTATTTTATTGGAATTTATTTTAATTTATCACTGCTTAATAAATGGACATCTCTGTGTTTCAGTGAATTTCTGGTACTTTAAACTCGTAAAGTCTCACGAGATTCCAGTATCAGGGGCCGTTCTCCCCTGTTTTAAGCGTTTGTAGGTCACTTCCCTCCTCCAGAGGAGCAGCGATCTACAAAGCTTCATAAACTGGCATCCAGAGGAGAACGATCTCCTATGAGAATGCCTGAGAATGAAAACATTTCACTGCTTCATAAAAGGACACCTGAGATCTCCTAGGTATCTGCATTCTGGTCCAGCTATCCAACCACCACACCCAGTAGGACCATATGATCAAAAGCAAACTACAATATACATAGTATAATACTGCTTATAAATGTCCTACTTTATTGGTAAGTACGCTAAGCAAACACCATTCATGTGCTTAAGGACCAGAAGGGTTTGCCCCCTTAATGACCAGGTCATTTGTTTGCAATATGGCACTGTGCCGCTTTAACTGACAATTGTGCATTCGTGCGACGCTGTACCCAAACAAAATGTATGTCCTTTTTTTTCCCCCACATATAGAGCTTTCTTTTGGTGGCATCTGCGTTTTTTCTTTTTGCGCTATAAACAAAAAAAACGACCGACAATTTTATTAAAATTAATAAATAAATAATAAATATATCCAAAAAAAATGTAGAAAGACAAATTTCTTCATCAGTTTAGGCCAATATGTATTCTACATATTTTTGGTAAAAAAAAAAAAAAAAATCGCAATAAGCGTATATTGATTGGTTTGCGCAAAAGTTATAGCGTCCACAAAATAGGGGATATGTTTATGACATTTTTTAATCTTATTTCTTTACTAGTAATGGCGGTGATCAGCAATTTTTAGCGGGGCTGCGACATTGCGGCGGACAGATCGGACACTTTTGACACTTTTTTAAGATCAGTGACATTTATACAGCGATCAGTGCTAAAAATAGCCACTGATTACTATATAAATGTCACTAGCAGGGAAGGGGTTAACACTAAGCAGCGATCAAGGGGTTATGCGTTTCCTAGGGAGGTGTTTCTAACTGTGGGGGGAGTGTAGTGACTGGAGGAGGAGAGAGATCGCTGTTCCTAATCACTAGGAACAGCAGATCTGTCTCTCTTCCCCTGACAGAACGGAGATCTGTCTGTTTACATTGAGAGATAACCATTCTGTCTCTCTCAGGAGCGACCATAGTTGGCCGGAGGACATCTTGGTCGCCAGCCACGCGTATCGGCTTCGGCGTCTAGAGCTCTTAAAGCGGTCGACATACAATGATGACGATTCACCAAGGAGAGCCAACCTGCCGCAGTACAACTGCGGCGGCTTGTCTTAAAGTGGTTAAACAACAAACATATTTGCATTATTTAAAATGGCGTTATTGGAATTGGAAGCAATTGCGCATTTGTGAAGATGTGATGACGTCAGGCAGCATGCCCCACCCGATGTGTTTTGTTACAACCAACGTCCTCAGGGGAAAAAGGAAGCACTAAACGCTGATATACTGTATATGTTTACATTCTTGCACTTTATTGTTGAAGGTTTATAAACATTGAGGATGAGCGCTATACATGTTAGTTTTCGAGTCCCGGTTCCCATATACAGTATGCAATGCAGGAATCAGCATGATTCTGGTGCGGGTTCCCACATCGCATACGATTCGCAGGCAGTTCACACTGCCCTCTACGAACTGCTGCGGGTGTCAACAGAAAGTTAACGACAGCCCCGGCGCGGTTCGCAGCGCTGGGGCAAACTGTGAAATGGTGCAGGAATCGGATGGCATGGGTGTGAGCACCCATGCCATCCGATTCCAGTGCGGACCAAAAAAGGGGCCCAGTACAATTTTGGTGCAAATGTGATGCAATTTCAGCCATACTTTGTATAGCTGAATTTGCATCCCTCAGACATCGCATGTGATGTGCACAGCAATGCAGCGAATCACATGCGATGTCTTGCATTGCACAAGTGTGAACCCAGCCTAAATGGCTTTGAATTGACAGGGCTCAATTCTTTTAGGACACGTGCGTATATACCATCTGGCACAGGTGCTTTATTCACCTTTTATTCTGTCTAAATATTTCTGGACCATATCAATTTTGAACTATAGTGATTCATTTGGGGCTGTGTCAATGCCATCCCCATTGTGGACTTGAGCTCCCCCATTCTCCTTTGTATTAACAGAGCTGAAGAAGGTTCACTAAGAGTGATTATGCTGCGCTCTCTCTCTGTATGTGTATATTGTTGTTTGTACCTGTTATTGCTGTTCATACGCACTCAGTCACTATCAGATTCGTATTCTGCACAAAACCTGGCTGATCCCTGCTGATCTTTATCTCCACCTTATGTTCATGTCCCCAATTCAGCTAAGGATTTTGCAGCTGTGGTGGCAACTCTGTACATGCTCAGTTTTAAAAGGTTTTCTATGCTCAGCATTTCCTCCCTATCACATCTGAGCAGTCCATGTTACTGTAGAGTCACACATGTAGGTGGACACACAGTGGTAAATGACAGCCCACTCCCTCCCTCCTCCTCCATGCCCACTAACCAGCTAAACACAATAAGGATATTACATGTTGATGAATGTAAGCTTCACCTCTCTCTTATTCTAAGACACAGGGTGGAGGGGCGTGACACAGCCTGTGACTGGCAGAAATCCACCCTCACCATGCTATTTCCACAAAATAAGAAAGATTTCATTACAAATATGTATTTGTATTGCAGTTTAAAACATGTTATTGATATTATTTATTTTTACTCTGTATTCCAAAGGCTGTTTGTTTGGGGGTTTTTTTGAACATGTGACCAGCAGCAGAAAAGTAAAAGCTCCTCCTGCTTATGTTTCCCTGCAGACAGACTGGGAAAGATCTGGGTCACGTGACAGCTGTATATCAATTAGGAAGGGACAATGTAAATTAAACACCGTGTGTATAGTATCACTTTAAGTTAGCCAATAAAATGTACCATCTAAACTCTTTCTGCATTAATCAGTGGCTAACACAGAACAATACTCTATAGTACTACATAAATTGTAGAACTGCAAGTTACTAATCTAAACTAGTAAACATAGGTCCACCTGTTCCAATGAGTCCAGGCTGTCTAAAGGAGAGCACACTGGATGGTGTATTTCATTTCAGCTTAATAAGCGGAGCAATTTTAAAGTGTTACTAAACCCAGGACCCTGCATTCATTATATATGGTCTACACAGAACATGAAAATGCAATCATTTTAGTAAATATAAACTGCTAAATACCTTTTCTCATCAGCAGTATATAGTAGTCTTGTGACTTCTATCAGTGCCTGGTTAAAGCTTGTAGGAGGAGTTTTCATACTGCACTGGCTGTCCTATGAGGATGCAGGACCCCTGACCCTCTGTCTGGACAGTCCTGATTGGCCCTGTGCTGTTTACATGCACTCACCCAAGAAGAAGAAAACTCTCTATCAATACACACCAAACTTAGCATGTGCAGACTGACTCCACTAACTGTCTTATCCAGAGATGTTTTTGGGACAACACAAGAAAGGGAGGATCTGTGCATACAGGATCAAACAGCTTTTTTTACACAATACAGAGGATTAACCGCTTAGGTTCCATAGACAGCAAGCTTTACTGCATATGCACTGATTTTACTGTTGTGGGTTTAATAATACCTTAAATATGGATCAGATTTATGAACGATTACTTTTCTTTTTTATATCATGGACTTTGTTCTTTCAATCTCATATAGTGTTGTTTATTGATATAATATGTATACACTGTTTACATATGATATTTTTTTAAATTTGTTTTAGTGTTTAATTGCTATAATATTGATACACTATTTGCACTTACTTGTTTCAAAACTAGTGCTGCTGCAAATAACTTATAATATAATTTGCATCTAATGGACACACTTGGTTTATCAGTAGCAGCTTCTTTTACATATGTTCTCTAAGTGTGAGAATTTAGTGGGCTTAGCGCTGTTAGTATACTTTTACTATAGTAAAAGTATAGTTCAGCAAACGGTAACGTTCAAGGTGTTAACTCTGAAAACAAAGCACAGAGAGGAGTTGTTTCACATTCAGCAGATGAAAAGTTGGTTCAATTTTATTTCTTACAAGGATGGCACAGAGGAGATGTCAAAAACGACTCCCACTTCAAATCATTTCTCCATAAATCATTAACAAAAGTTCTGTTTCTAAAAAAGATCAAAACAGGGAATCACATCACAGTACATTTTGTTTGTTTGCTGTGTAGAGTCCTGACATTAATGCTCTCATTTTCTCAACTGCAAGTAAGAGGCGTAACACAATGACATAAGAACAATGCAACATTGATTCTTATTTAGAGGAAGCCTTAACTGCCAACCATTTATGAAATAGAGCTATGCTCATTTATTACCAGTCCTTAATAACATTAAAAGTAGTACCCGGTCTTTTTTTTTTCCAACAGAATCTATATATTTGTTTCCAGAATTTTTTTTTTTTTTTAAATGTATAGCCAAAATTTTTTAGTTTTGGATAGAGTGGGGAAGGGGTTAAATGCAGGTCAGGTTATGTTTTGCCATCTGTGTCCCCCGGGAATATTTCTTTTCACCTTCTGTTCCATAGAAGCAACAGGAATTGAGAGAAAATCTCCCCAAAGTAGATTTCCCCTCTACAGTTGTCACAGGCAAAGTGAGGTGAAAAAGGTATTTGATCCCCTGCTGATTTTGTACGTTTGCCCACTGACAAAGAAATGATTAGTCTATAATTTTATTGGTAGCTTTATTTTAACAGTGAGGAAGAGGAGGAAATGCTCCTATAGTGGGACTTTATAGGCACTACCACGTATGAAAAAATATAAATGAATGAGTATAGAAAATTTTATTCAAAAAAGAACCATCACAAAACAAAGTGTACATGTCATATTGGGACACAGTAATACATGAATATGGGTATGTTAAAAAAACGTCAATGAAGGAGCATGTAGTTTCTCTGAACCAGACACGTTTCTTTGCCTTGGTTACATATTATTTGATGCCATCAGGACTATATGCGCCCCTTGCACCTGCCAACCAGCCTACCTACCTGTATATGCTGATATTTCTGGGTTGAGGTATGTCCTCTTTAATAGAGTACTCATACTTAATTAAGTTCTGTTAGTTTAGCCTTTTTATTCTTGTGCCTTTGATTCCAGGCTCCTCACCTTTAGACCCCAGCACGCACATAGGCACCCTATGCCAGTCTGGGGTGCGATTTTTTTCAATACCATTTGGATTCTCTATTTAAACATGGTGTTCCATGGTCAGCTAGAGGATGTCACGTCCGTTGGGCCAAGCGTGGGGTCATGAAATCTCCTTTCTTTTAATCATATGGATATTTATGTGCAATGCCAATGAATATAATGTAAGTGTATTGCATTTGTGATGACACCTTAGGCTGCTTTCACACTGGGGCGGTAGGGGGTGTCAGCGGTAAAACAGCGCTATTTTTAGTGCTGCTTTACCAGCAGTATTCGGACGCTAGCGGTGCGGTTTTAACCCCCGCTGGCGGCCGAAAAAGGGTTAAAACCGCTCGTATAGCGTGGCTATAGCCGCGGTATTGCCGCGGTATAGCTGCGCTGCCCCATTGATTTCAATGGGCAGGAGCGGTTTAGGAGCAGTGAATACACCACTCCTTCACCGCTCCAAAGATGCGGCTGGCAGGAGTTTTTTTCTTCTCCTGTCAGCGCGCCGCTTCAGTGTGAAAGCCCTCGGGCTTTCACACTGAACAAACAGCAGCGGCTGTTTTGGGTCGGTTTGCAGGCGGTATTTTTTGCGCAATAACGCCTGCAAACCGCCCCAGTGTGAAAGGGCTCTTAGGAATATTTTGGTGATGGTAATGTTGATCACTGACCGTTTTGTATTCTGTAATTCCAGATGTAAATTTCTTTGTGAACCCTGATGAAGGAAAGATTTTCCGAAACGTGTCTGGCTCAGAGAAACTACATGCTCCTTCATTGACGTTTTTTTAACATACCCATATTCATGTAATACTGTGTCCCAATATGACATGTATACTTTATGTTTTGTGATGGTTCTTTTTTGAATAAAATTTTCTATGCTCATTCATTTATATTTTTTCATACGTGGTAGTGCCTATAAAGTCCCACCATAAGGGCATTTGCTCCTCTTCCACGATTTACTGCGATGTGGCACACCCATCTATGGTACTCCCTGTCAGAATTTCCTTTATTTTAACAGTGAGAGACAGAACAAAAAAATCCAGAAAAATGCATTTGAAAAATGTTATAAAATGATTTGCATTTTAATGAGTAAAATAAGTATTTGACCCCTTTGCAAAACATGACTTTGTACTTGGTGGCAAAACGCTTTTTGACAATCAGAGGTCAGACGTTTTTTCTAGTTGGCCACCAGGTTTGCACACATCTCAGGGATGTTGTCCCACTCCTCTTTGTAGATCCTATCCAAGTCTTTAAGGTTTTGAGGCTCAAGCCTGGCTAGGGCACTCCAGGACCTTAATGTGCTTCTTCTTGAGCCATTCCTTTGTTGCCTTGGCCGTGTGTTTTGGGTCATTGTCATGCTGAAATACCCATCTACGACCTATTTTCCATGCCCTGAATGAGGGAGGGAGATTCTCACCCAAGATTTGATGGTACATGGCCCCGTCCATCATCCCTTTGATGCGGTGAAGTTGTCCTGTCCCCTTAGCAGAAAAACACCACCAAAGCATAATGTTTCCACCTCCATGTTTGATGGTGGGGATGGTGTTCTTGGGGTCATAGGCAGCATTTCTCATCCTCCGAACATGGAGAGTAGTTGATGCCAAAGAACTTGATTTTAATCTCATCTGACCACAACACTTTCACCCAGTTCTCCTTTGAATCATTCAGATGTTCATTAGCAAACTTCAGATTGTCCCATACATGTGCTTTCTTGAGCAGGGGGACCTTGGGGGCGCTGCAGGATTTCAGTCCTTCACGGTGTAGTGTGTTACCAATTGTTTTCTTGGTGACTATGGTCCCAGCTGCCTTGAGTTTATTAACAAGATTCTTCCGTGTAGTTCTGGGTTGATTCCTCAACATTCTCATGATCATTGAAACTCCACAAGGTGAGATCTTGCATGGAGCCCCAGACCGAGGAAGATATGACAGGTACTTTGTGTTTCTTCCATTTGCGAATAATCACACCAATTGTTGTCACCCTGTCACCAAAGCTGCTTGGCGATGGTCTTGTAGCTTATTCCAGCCTTGTGTAGGTCTACAATCTTGTCCCTGACATCCTTGGACAGCTCCTTGGTCTTGGCCATGGTGAAGAGATTGGAATCGGATAGATTGCTTCTGTTGACAGGTGTCTTTTATACAGGTAACAAGCTGAGATTAGGAGCACTCCCTTTAGGGGAGTGCTCCTAATCTCAGCTCTTTACCTGTATAGAAGAAACCTGGGAGACAGAAATCTTGCTGATAGGTGACCAAATACTTATTTTACTCGTTAAAATGCAAATCAATTTATAACTTTTTTTGAAATACGTTTTTCTGGAAATTTTTGTTGTTCTGTCTCTCACTGTTAAAATAAACCTACCATTAAAATTATAGACTGATCATTTATTTGTCAGTGGGAAACATACAAAATCAGCAGGGGATCAAATACTTCTTTCCCTCTGTATCCCCACTGAAAGCATTACTTTCCCTTCTTGTTCCGGTGACCAATCTAAAAATAGGATTATTGATTTGCCTGTAAAATCCTTTGCTTAAACTACACCACAGGACACAGAAATGGTATTCCTAGACCATTGGTTGTGTTTCACCTCCAGGTAATTGGACAGTGGAAAATAGTAAAGCTGAAACCCTGACATGCATAACCTATCCCACTCCAAGAATGCCTCAGTTTGTTAGCAAGCAATATGGGAGTGGTCACTGACACAGAGGGGAGGGTCTCTCACAGAGCGGAGGGTCCTTTGCCCTGTGATGTATCCCAAGAAAAGGATTTTATAGGTAAGTTAAAAATCCTGTTTTTTGTACCTCTCACGACATGGAAAGAGTGTTTTTAGACATCCTAATGGTCTAAGAATAATCTCATGAGGGGGCGACAACACAGCAAACAGCAGCTAACAGGCTTAAAGTGGTATTAAAGGTTCGGCTTTTAAAAAAATAAAAAATAAAAACATGTCATACTTACCTGCTCTGTGTAATGGTTTTGCACTGAGCAACCAAGATCCTCCTCTTCTCGAGTCCCCCTGTTGGAGTTCCTGGCTCCTCCCCCACGACCAGTGCTCCCAATAGCAAGCTGCCTGCGATGGGTGCACTGGTGCGTGCTCACTCCCAACCCCATAAGACACAAAGAGCTGCGGCTCGGCCTTGCTCCTTGCTCTCTCTCCTCACTGGCTCACTGGCCAATGAGGAGAGCGATCCCCAGGACAGCCAAGGCTCTTGTGCACATCACTGGATCAAGGAGGGGCTCAGGTGAGTATTAGGGGGCCTGTGGGGGAAGCAGCACACAAGGTATTTTACCTTCATGCATAGTATGCATACACACAAAAGCCACATGTCTCTGAGACGCGTTGTCAAGGCAACTGTGTGAGGTCCACACTCTTCCCCCCCCTGTATCCTGCTCGTGTGGGTTCATGTGTCCCCGGAGAGCAGCGCTGGCTGGACCGGGTGCATGCGCATTGGGATCTGCACGTCAAGCATGCTAGGTTGAATGGCCATGGCTCCCCCCTCCCCTGTCAATATCTTGAGGTGGTTTTAGGAGTGCGGCCACAGTTGAATCCTTATGCTGTATCTGTATTCACACTACGTAAAATTTGACCATTGTAGTGTTTTTAACTTTACAATATTAAATGTGAGTTACACGAGGGCGGCTTTGCGCTCTCTTCTTTTGTGTTTATGCATAGAATGCATGTAGGTAAAAAACCTTCAGCAATTACAAACACATTAAGAACCCTCTTCCCTAAAAAGATAAGATAAGCCCTTTACAGGACCACCTGGAAAACTATTCAACCTAAGCTAGCTTCTGCTAAGGCCTGAACATCCACCTGAATACACAGGTAAACAGAAGACCATGGGGCTGCCTTGCAGACCTAAGAAACTGTGGGCTGATGCTGAAAGATCCATGAAGCGCCAACACTTACTAGTAGAGTGAACTTTTACAGGAAAGGCACATGCCTTCATTTTTAGGTCAGATGCTTGATTTTATGAGTTTACTAATTCACATAGCAATGGTGTCCTTTCTAAAAACCCTCAGGTAACACAAACAGGGAGTCAGAATGACGAATATAAGCTATAGTTGAAAGGTGGATTCTCACAGCCTGAAACACATCCAAACAGTGGAGGGAATTCTCCTTAGAAAGCTTACGAGCAGAACAAAAAGATGGCAACACAATGACCTAATTAAAGTTGAAACCAGAAACCACCACCACCACATAGATATGCGCTTACCAGAGGCAAGCTATAAGAGAGCCTGCGGCTAATACCCAGCCAGGGCCTTTTCCACAAGGAAGTTGATGTCACACCACCAGCAGAGGGAAACCTGGACCACACTCCAAATGGCTCAAAGATCGAACATCAGCCACCAGGGGTTAATAAAGATATTGTCCAAAAAATAAAGGAGAGAATTCCATAGTGCAGACTGTATCACAATATGATTTAATGTAATAAACGTAGTACACTTACATTGTAAAGGATAAAAACAAACATATAAAAACGGCCGGCCGGCAAGCGAACACCTGTCACTGAGAAGCGCAATAACGTCAGTACGTCCACCTCCCTACGCACTGAGTCATCGTACTAAATAGTATTAAACCGGGACCAGGCCTTGATGTGAATCCTGAGAGTCAGGAACCCGGAAATCTAAAACGGAACCAAGCCTCATTGTGAATCTTAGGGGGCGGAAACCCAGGAGCCTAAAACCATGGAGATTTAGACCTAAAAAACTTTATTAGGACATTTAAAAAGCACGGGACAAAGAGCAATATACTTGTAACAAATCATCGAGTAGCGCAGATTAGAAAAAACATTTTCTTAGTTGATATATAAAATGACGCCATAACGATTGATATAAGGGAGCAAAGTATAAATATAAACGGACCATACACACCACATAAATGGCGTGACTAAATACGTCCAAATAGTGACAAATGGAGGCAACCAACACACTAGATATGACCAAGAAAATAAATTGCACGCATAACTGCACACATAAATTAATTAATTAAATAGTTAGCAAGAAGAACAAAAGAATGGCTTGGCTCATATCATAGAAAAAAATAAAATTTGTATGGACAGGGAGGAAAATCCGCCCTATGCATATCAAATTATAAGAGAAGAAAACGAGGGTATGCTCCCCAGGATTCACATCAAATGTATAGTATAACTATATACACACATACAATTGAACATAAAAACAAAACATAAAAAAACTACAGCCAAATAGGGAGTCATCAGGAGTTGTCTATAAACGCATCTACATCAATGTCAACATTAAGCCCAAATGGAGTGTAGCATTTTATTTTGTGTATCCATGCCATTTCAAGCCTACTGATATCACACACCAAAGAACTAACTCTCCAATGGGGGTGAAAATGTATCAATCCCCAGGAATATGGTTTTGGCTGGATTTCTATCATGGACCAGTGAGTAATGTTAAGAAACTGAATTTTTCTGGAAACCATTCTTAATATTGGTAATGTGCTCATTGAGGCACATGGAGAGGGGGCGCTTAGTCCTGCCCATATATTGAAGGCCGCAAGGACATTGGAGCAGGTAAACAACCCCCTCAATGCTGCAGGTAATAAATGGTCTAATTTCATATTCAATAGAAATGCTAGTTGAGAGGAAATTCTGTGTCATTCTATGACTGCAACCATTGAGTGAGCACACCCTACACCTCCTGCATTGATAGAACCCAGTGAGATCTTGAAAGAAACCTCTCCTAATGGGTGGAGGGTCAAGAGGCCTATCAGGTAAAACTAATCTCAAAATGTGGAAAAAAATGCTGTCTTAAAGTGATAAATAATAGCTGCCAGCACAACAGAAATCTGTGAATATGTGAACAAATGGGAAAGTGGTAAAGTGCAGCGCTAAAAGTGAAGGTGAAAGTGAGATTCCCCTGACGGGATCAAACTAGTAACCAACCATTACTGATGTGCATAAACTATGATAAAATACATACAATATTAATCTAATATACAAACAACAATAATGATGATGTTTACATAAACCATCAGTGCATTTATATATATATATATATATATATATATATATATATATATATATATATTAATTAGAATGAAAGTACCTAAAGTGACTCCAATATATAAAGTGACTTGCGAGATAAATCTGTGAACTGGTTGTCTGTTGATAATCCACCACCAAAAGGAAAGAGGCTTACCAGACAAGTTGAACCCAACTAGGCATACGCCTGATGAGTCAACAGAGCTTGTGGTGTAACACACCAAGGGAAGAAAATCAGCATACATGGTTTCCGATGTAGACCAATGAGGCAAGGGTCCGTCACAATGTATAACATTAATGGGTATCCACCAAGGGAACAGTGACCAAAGATCAAGAACGGATCCTCCCAGTATTATATATGGTAAACGGAAAAAAATTGGCCCACATAGTGTGATTCCATTTACATAAAAGGCATTTTATTGAAATAAATAAAATGGTCACTCACATTTGAGAAGGCATTAAAAGACATGTAAGTAAAATCAAATATCGCAGTGGCATCAGCAGAGCCCGTCCCGACCGGTTTTGTCTCAATAAGACATCATTTGGGCAAAAACTAATCTCAAAACCTGGTCATTGCCCAATATATGCCAGTGTTTGTTGATAAGTTTTTTGATGTTCATATGCTGAACAGAATAAGTAGTTATGAAGGGTACTGATGGCACTCTATCAGTACAAAGGGGCTTCTGTTTGAGTAAAGAACTTCTTTCGATATTGCTAACCTCTTCAAGTGTATGGCCCAAAATTTCTCGGGAATAACCCTTTTCCTCAAATCGCGTGATTAGAGACCTAGCTTGTAGTAGAAAATCATTATGATTGGAACAATTGCACTTCAGTCATATAAACTGACTTTTGGGCACCGACTGAAGCCATAATGCGTGATGACAACTGTCAATATGGATAAATGAGTTCCTATCGGTGCTCTTGAAAAAAGTTAAGGTATTGAATACTCCATTCTTGATTGTAAGGGTTTAATCTCAGAGTGACTGACCTTGAAGCTAAGAACAATGCCTCTAGTGTTGTTATTAAGAGCCTCAATAAAGAGGTCTAAGTCTGAACAGCTACCATCCCACAGGAGGAGGATGTCGTCAATGTACCGCCCCCATAGGATTAACTGGGGTCTCCGGTCAGCATAGAGGCTATCTCCTCCCATAAGGCCAAAAACAAATTAGCCGAACTAGGGGCATATTTAGCCCCATAGCAACACCCCTATCCTGGTGACCATTAAACCAAAAATAGTTGTGTGATGCCGCATATTCAAGTAACTCCATAATAAAGCAAATTTGCTTGTCATATAGGTTTGAATCTCTCCTCAAAAAATATTCTACAGCAAACAGACCCAGGTTGTGCGGTATTATGGTACCATCCACATACCTGGTTTGGGAGTATACTCTGCCAAAAGATTGATTACATGGCGGGAGTCTTTAATGTGTGAAGGCACACCAGATACTAAGGGCTGCAAAACAAATTGATATACCTAACCACCCGGGGAGTGAGGGAATCAATACCACTCACTACTGGGTGTCCCGGGGGGCAGTTAAGATTTTTGTGTAATTTAGGTAAATAGTACACAATAGGTGTACGAGGTGCACTAGGGATTAAATATTGCTTTTCTTTTTTATCAAGAATACTCTCATATAAACCTCTCTGAACGATGGTATTTAATTCCGTAAGGTATTGAACCCTGGGGTCAGAAGGCAACAACGTATATGTATCGGTGTCCCCCAAGATTCTATACATCTCAGACATATAATCTTTACGGTCCAAGACCACAATCCCCCCTCCCTTGTCAGCTGGTCTGATAAATAGCAAATTTTTCTTACATAAGGAGTCCAGACCAGCCGACATATCCATATTAGTTCTGACCCTTTTGACAGGCAGTTTATCAAGATCCCTAAGGACCACATCCCTGAACACCTTTAATGAAGGATCCAGGGCACCAGGGGGATTGAATAGGGACGCATTTGAGAGTCCCGAATGACGGAATTCCAAAGATGTCAATCCATTAGTTTTGACTGGATTAGAACTCATGTAACTCTTAATATTTAACTTAGGAGCAAACTTATGCACATCCATGTAGGTCTCAAATTTATTGAGCCTATGTGGAGGTGCAAATTTCAGGCCCCTATCAAGAACATGCTTTTAAGCATCACTCAGAGTAGCCGTGCTGAGATTAAAAATCCCAGCACCAGCTACATCTTTTTTCTTTTTAATTCGTAACCTCCTCTCCCCTCTGACTGCTCTCTTTGGTCGCCTAATCGTTTGATGCCTTGTCCCAGTCTGTGAAAACCACAATGTTGGTAATCAGAGTGTACCACATCACTGGTAGTGCCAAGGGAATCTTAGGATGTACTAGGAGTATTATTCTCTCCTATCCTGGAGGGGAAAGAATTTGTTATGTGTACTGACAATAAATTCATAATTGGTCTCTCTCTCATTGGGACCTATTGGTATGAAATGATTGGGCTCTAAACCCGTAGCTTCCATTTGGCCAGGTTTGGGTCCATAGCTGGGACCATACCCATAATTGGAATTAGCACCATGACTTGGGCCACGGTCAGGGGGAGGGCCTCTCCTACCTCCACAGCCAGGTGGTCCCTGGCTGCGTATGTAGGGAAACCGTCCATAGTTATTCCCTATATTAAGGTAGTTCTCTCCTTTATTTTGTGGGCAATATCTTTATTAACCACTCGTGGCTGACGTTCGATCTCTGAGCCATTTGGAGTGTGGTCCAGGTTTCCCTCTGCTGGTGGTGTAACATCAACTTCCTTGTGGAAAAGGCCCTGGCTGGGTATTAGCCGCAGGCTCTCTTATAGCTAGCCTCTGGTAAGCGCCTATCTATGTGGTGGTGGTGCTCGGTCGTCATGAGGTGTTTTGGTCAGTACTCACATATGTGCCCTTTTGGATTGTCTTTTCAATATTCACTCTAGTCACATTTAATTGTTCATTTCTGACACATCAATTTGTTTTGGACTTACTCAATAAATTTTTTTCACATTTATTTGCGCTGCTACATTGTTTTATCTTACATGAAGAAGGCTTCCTGGCTTTCACCAAGGTGGGGGCCACTAAACCCAGAAAGTCCATCAGAACCTGTTAAAGTCAGTGAATGTGAAGCAGGAAGGAATACAGGTCTACAAGATAGTGGGGTAGTTTATCTGGGAAGGGCTATGGGGTGTCAGCCAGAAGCCTAAATGTGTCTGAGTACCTCACTGTTCAGGGGGCAATTCAGTGCAATGAGGAATGCCTTCCTTCTCTATCCTCCAAAGCAGATAAGGCAGTAGCTTGAGAAGGGGAAAGACATAAATCAGGTTGAACTGGTCCTTCAGAGTCATGAGGGCATCGACTGCAAAGACCCAAAAATTCCTGTTCCTAGTCACACATTTCTCACTTTAGCAGTGCTAAAGGGATACTCAAATCATTCTGAGCTCCAGAACATTGATTGGTAGGCAAGCTTCCTTGGATGACCATGTCCTCTGTACTGATAGGTATTCCAGAAATCCTTCCCAGCCGTGCTGGTGTCTATTGTCAGTACCTTCCAGACCAACAAAAGAAAATTCGCCCATTCTAGCACCGGGCTGAACAACCATCACTCCAGGGCCATCCTGGCTTTGCTGGTCAGATGCACCAAGTCCAATACCCTCATGCGTAAGTGAATTGATGGGGGAAGCACAGACCTTAGACCCTGTACTTTGGACCAAAGAGTTGAAGTTTTTTTTCTGTGGAAGGAAAACTCATGCCAAGGCCATGTCCAAGATTGGGATCTGATATTACAGTCGATGCAAAGGATCCAATGTTGACTTTTGGAAGTTCAGGAACCAGCCAAATCCCTGCAGAGTCTGCACTGTCTTCTGAACATTGACTGACAGTCTGTATGCCGACTGTTCCCACAGAAGCAGGTCATCCAGATATCCCAGAATGGGTATCTCTTGAGTTTCGAAGGTAGGTGAGTACTGGGGCCAGCACCCCAGTCAGAACTCATGGTGCTGTCGCAAGACCAAAGGGCAGAACCATAAATTGATGTTGTTCTCCCACCACAAAATGCAAAAAGCCCTGTTGAGACAGAAAAGTAGGAATGCACAGGTATCTTTGACATCCATAGAGGTCAGGAAATAACTTTAATGAAGGGACACAATTGCTGACTGGATGGGCTGCATATAAAACTTCTGAACACAAAGAAATCTGTTTGCAGCTTCAAATGCAGAATGGGCTGCACATTATCATTTTTTTTTAGAACAGATTTTAATCAAATTCCTGAGGTCTTTCTTGCTACAAGACATGGGTGATGGCCCCTTGAGAGCATAGTAGCTCTAACGCAATGAAGGAACACAAATCTCATTTGATCCCACAAAGCAGGGAGGAAGGTACAAAACTTCAGCTTGTAGCCTTTGGACACAATGCCTTGGGCCCATATGTCTCAAACATCCCAGGTCTAAGTGGCCTCAAAGGCCAACAGTCAGCCCCTTTCACTCAGAAGAGGGCTTGTCACCCCCCTTAGGGACTGGGGGGTTCAGTTCCATTCCTGTAATGGGGTGCTGGGTTTTGGTTTGAATGCCTTGAAGGAACTAAAGGGGTTGCCTCGAAAGCCACAGTAGGTGTAGGCCCAGTTGGCATTTTGTCAGAAACCATGAACCAGACCGAGACAGAAGTACAGTAAAATCACACTTGTTTATTAATAAAAAATAAAAAGGTAAATAAAGTAAGCATAGTTAGTCAAAGCATAGCCAGAGTCCAGTAACCGGATCGGGTAGTCAGCCAAGCCAGAGTTCAGCAACCAGATCGGGTAATCAGCCAAGCCAGAGTTCAGTAACCAGATCGGGTAATCAGCCAAGCCAGAATTCAGTAACCAGATCGGGTAATCAGCCAGGCCAGAAGTCAGGGATCCAAGTAGAGGAACAGCAAGCAGGATAAGGAGCCAGAACGGATGTCAGCAAAGCCAGTCTTTAAACAGGAACGCAGGAGATGGTTTCTTGTGATGTGACCAAGGCGAAGGCAGGAATGAAGTGAGCTGGAGATCTTTAAGTAGGCGGGACTGACGAGCAGATCCACAACAGCTGGTTAACTGTGGAGAGAGGTGAGAGCTGGCAATTAGCCGACAGCTGAGTGGCCAGCTCAGAGAAGGAAGGGCTGAGCCAGCCCTGACACATTTGTCCTTTTCCTCAGTGGCAAAAGAGTCCTCTTCCCCTCCAGTGATCTTATTTCTAAACATTTCAAAAGCATTGCCATATCGCTTATCACTCTTAAAAGGCATTCATTCTAGCTGTGTCTCATGTGAACTGACACAAAGCCCAAACAGGAAAACTGCCAGAGAATTTACTAACCCATCCACACAGAACGTCATGCCTCCAGAAAAAGCTCTGATGCCAACAGAGGAACCTGCCCGAAGGGCACCAGTGTCCTTAGTCATGTGACTGGCCCAGACCAACAAACTCTGGAAAACTCCTGTGGTAGCAACTGAAGGCTGCATGGTAAAACCTACCATGAAAAAGGACTCCTTAAAGATGAATTCAAACGTCTTATCCACAGGGTCCCTAAAAAACGGAACATCACATCAAAACCATTAGGTTATTGTTCAGGTAAAATACTGCAGGGTCCACCAGAGGGATTGTACACTTCATCCATAGGGTATTCCTGCACAAACCTCAGGATGTGCCCAATCCTCATACAGTACATCCCAAGTATAAGGATGTAGCAGGAACAATTTGGATGGTTTTGGAGCTTTCCCGGACCCTAAACCAGTGACCTTGGGGCGGGGATTTCCAGTTGTGACAATTTTATATTTTTTCCCCAGTGAGAAACCCACAGCAGATTTCTGGGCCTGAGAGATGCCAAAGGGCTGGGCACCCATGGAGGATATGTCAGATGAGGAAGAAACCACCTCTTCTGACTCTTTCTCCTCCTCTGAACCTACTGTAGGAGGATCAGTAGAGGAAAGTCATAGGAATTACCGTTTGGTGAAGGTGAACAGAAGAATTTGTGCCCAAGGTGACTCATAACTTCCTATATGTCCGCCAACTGCTCCAGAATAGTGGATATGGAGGCTGAATATTTTTCCCTAGAAATAAGTGTAGTGGAGGACGGTACCCCAGAAGGAGTCAGGGAGAACCCTGATGCTGAAGACTCTGTAAAAGAGCCAGCAGCGGACAAATACTGGCAAAGCCTATGAAGGGGAGCCCCACAACTTCCCTATACCAATAGTGTTTACCAAGCCCACAGTCCTCACCTCCTTTTGTCTGCCATGTGCTTAGCAATAGTAATCCCCAAAGGTACTTATGAACTAGACCTGGAGTGTCCTATAATTTTTCTGTGCACACCAATGCAGCATGTTGATATGAACTGTAACAATAGGACATAAGGCAAGTTGCCTTTTTATACAATGGAACCAGCATAATGCATATGGTGTGAATAGGCCTTAGCTTTTCATAAGTAAGAACTTGGCTACTGCTGCTCCTCCTGTCCTGTTTCCACGCAGGCTGCTATGGTAAAAAAGGACATTTCACTCATTTGGCTTTGAGTCTTTGAAGAACCAGAGGAAACATTTGTGAGCCACTGAGAAGGGACACTAAGAGGGGTGTTCCATTTAGTCTTTGCAGAACTAGTGGTTATTCTTTATGCACTGGCACTGACTCCCCACAAGCAGCATCCTGCTCGGTTAGCAGATTGTGGGATGCGCTCTTTTCAGGATTGTAAACTTACAGTGCCAGCTTTGCAGAAACTGTGAGAGCAGTAGCTGTCAAGCCCGGCAGGAAAAAAAGCAGTCAGTGCTGACACACTCTTTGCTCTGCAAAGACCTAAAGAACACTATTACAGGTCTCAAGTCATGCAACGGAAGGGAGCCAGTAGTCTGGTAATTAAGAAATACTGTCATAAATTATTTTTTTAAGAGATGTCTCAATGACCAGCAAGTAATTGTGATCAAAGTAAACTTATGGGCAAGCTATAGATAATAATGAATTAACATTTTCTTAAAGTGGAAGTAAACTTCCATCACTAACTTTTACCTTCAGGTAAGCCTATAATAGGGCTTAAAAAATAAAAAATCGAAATAAGTGCGCTTACAGCCTGTATACAAAGACTAGTGACATTAATCGAATAAAAAATGGATTAATTGAACGTGCATGAATAAAAGTGCAATAAAATAAATGACATGAGAAGAGTGTGCACTTGTTTGCAAAAACACACATATCCACAATTCAAATATAACATATACTGAATGAGTGATCACTTCAAACTATCACTAAACAGAGTGAAATTCATCAGTGGTGAAAATACGTAAAAGTAGTGATTTTAGTCCATAAACTGAAGAGCAAAAAAGTTCCATGAGTGTGTATCAACTTCATAAAAGTAGGGAAACACATCCACATTCCATCCCGCCGTACCCGATATAGGTGAAAGGAGAAGAGAGGAGTATAAAGATGTGACTCTCTGTTGAAATAAATCCAAAGAAATGCTTAAGGTGGACCCTTACCCTGAATGGTGGACCTCCCTACTAGAAAGGTCTGACAAGCAAGCAGATTTTGCCCTCTGCGGGGACCGTGAAGTTGTGGCGTCCAGCACAGCTGATGCGTCCAACTCCTCCAACCCGGCGTTATCCAAATCGTCCACCTTTTTGTTGCTGTTCTGAACAAAACCCTTTCGTTATGTTCTGATGGGCTTACCTATAGGTACGGTAGTATAAATATCTCCTAAAGGGGCACCGTCATCGTGGCTCCGGCCAGTTGCAGAGCCGGAGTCCGCGAACCCAGAAGCAAGACAGGAGAAGATGGGAACGCCTGCAGCGCTGACATCTCGGCACTGGAAGAGCTTTGTTTTAAGGTAAGTTTAACATAATGTGCACATTGCCTTGCAGGGTATAAAAAAAAAAAAACAAAAAAAAAACGTCCAGCGGTTTACAACCGCTTTAAAGTAGAAATTAATGGTATATGAGCACCACAAACCAAAAACGCCATTTTGTTTATTTTTTTTTATATTCAGAGTAAACTCACCCACCTGTTCATGTTCTCCATGCTTTATTTTACTGAGAAATCACTTTGAAAAACACCCCCTAGCATTTCTAGCCACAGCCATCTTGAGTAAGGATTGGTTCACACTGCCATGACCTGAAAATCATGCGACTTTGGTGCGACTTCAGGGAATGCCTGTGTAATCTTCCTGTAATGTTAAAGAAGAGGATCCGACTTGGAGGCAACTTCCATTAAAGTCTATGGACACAAGTCTGATAGAAGTCACCCTGAGGTAGAATTTCACATGTCACGTGACTTGGGGTCTCAGAAGTCAGATCCCAAGTCGCGGCAGTGTGAACCGAGCCTAAGGGCAGAAGATTCATGTAGCATTTACTTCCTGGAATCCATCTGTCCTTGGATCAAGCATGCAGGTAGGAGGATGTGCTTAGCTGAGAAGGTCCTTCCTCCAGATGAAAGAAAAAACAAAACAAAAACATGAGGCCTGCCAGGATGTAGGACAATATATTATTTATTTGTTTTGGCTTAGACAAGAAACCAGGAAGCAATTAAAGAAATAAAAAGTTTAAAACATAATTAACTACTTGCCGACCGCCTCACGCAGATATACTGCGGCAGAATGGCACGGTCAGGCAGAATCACGTACCTGTACATGATCTGCCTCCCGCGGGCGGGCCGGTGCCCGAGGCGGTCGGCTTATGTCTGGGAGCGATGAGAGGTGAGGGGGAGACCATCCATTCATGGCCCCCCCCTCGCGATTGCTCCCTGCCAATCAGATTCTTCCTCTGCTGCTAAACTCTGTATGCTAAACAGCAGCAGAGGAAATTATGTCATCTCTCCTCGGCTCTGTATTTTTCGTTCCGGCGCCGAGGAGAGAAGACTTCAATGTGAGTGCACAACACATACACACTCAGTAGAACATGCCAGGCACACATTACACCCCCGATCCCCCCCCCCTTGTCACACTGACACCAAGCAGTTTGTTTTTTTTTGTTTGTTTTTTTCTGATTACTGCATTGGTGTCAGTTTGTGACAGTTAGTGTGGTAGGGCAGTTAGTGTTAGCCCCCTTTAGGTCTAGGATACCCCCTAACCTCCTCCTAATAAAGTTTTAACCCCTTGATCACCCCCCGTCGCCAGTGTCACTAAGCGATCGTTTTTCTGATCCCTGTATTAGTGTCACTGGTGACGCTAGTTAGGGAGGTAAATAGTTAGGTTCGCCGTCAGCGTTTTATAGCGTCAGGGACCCCCATATACTACCTAATAAAGGTTTTAACCAATTGATTGCCCCCTAGTTAACCCTTTCACCAGTGATCACCGTATAACTGTTACGGGTGACGCTGGTTAGTTCGTTTATTTTTTATAGTGTCAGGGCACCTGCCGTTTATTACTGAATAAAGGTTTAGCCCCCTGATCGCCCGGCGGTGATATGCGTCGCCCCAGGCAGCGTCAGATTAGCGTCAGTACCGCTAACACCCACGCATGCAGCATACGCCTCCCTTAGTGGTATAGTATCTGAACGGATCAATATCTGATCCGATCAGATC
Source organism: Aquarana catesbeiana (assembly GCF_042186555.1). NCBI lineage: Eukaryota > Metazoa > Chordata > Amphibia > Anura > Ranidae > Aquarana > Aquarana catesbeiana. The sequence goes on from NC_133334.1 coordinate 107,759,864, forward strand.
TATACTAGCGTCCCCAGCAGTTTAGGGTTCCCAAAAACGCAGTGTTAGAGGGATCAGCCCAGATACCTGCTAGCACCTGCGTTTTGCCCCTCCGCCCGGCCCAGCCCAGCACACCCAAGTGCAGTATCGATCGATCACTGTCACTTACAAAACACTAAACGCATAACTGCAGCGTTCGCATAGTCAGGCCTGATCCCTGCGATCGCTAACAGTTTTTTTGGTAGCGTTTTGGTGAACTGGCAAGCACCAGCCCCAAGCAGCGTCAGGTTAGCGCCAGTACCGCTAACACCCACGCACACACCGTACACCTCCCTTAGTGGTATAGTATCTGAACGGATCAATATCTGATCCAATCAGATCTATACTAGCGTCTCCAGCAGTTTAGGGTTCCCAAAAACGCAGTGTTAGCGGGATCAGCCCAGATACCTGCTAGCACCTGCATTTTGCCCCTCCGCCCGGCCCAGCCCAGCCCAGCCCACCCAAGTGCAGTATCGATCGATCACTGTCACTTACAAAACACTAAACGCATAACTGCAGCGTTCGCAGAGTCAGGCCTGATCCCTGCGATCACTAACAGTTTTTTTTTGGTAGCGTTTTGGTGAACTGGCAAGCACCAGCGGCTTAGTACACCCCGGTCGTAGTCAAACCAGCGCTGCAGTAACACTTGGTGACGTGGCGAGTCCCATAAATGCAGTTCAAGCTGGTGAGGTGGCAAGCGCAAGTAGTGTCCCGCTGCCACCAAGAAGAAGACAAACACAGGCCCGTTGTGGCCATAGTGCCCTTCCTGCTGCATTCGCCAATCCTAATTGGGAACCCACTACTTCTGCAGCACCCGTACTTCCCCCATTCACATCCCCAACCAAATGCAGTCGGCTGCATGAGAGGCATTTTTATGTCCTCCCGAGTACCCCTACCCAACGAACCCCCCCAAAAAAGATGTTGTGTCTGCAGCAAGTGCGGATATAGGCGTGACACCCGCTATTATTGTCCCTCCTGTCCTGATAATCCTGGTCTTTGTATTGGTGAATGTTTTGAACGCTACCATACACTAGTTGAGTATTAGCGTAGGGTACAGCATTGCACAGACTAGACACACTTTCACAGGGTCTCCCAAGATGCCATCGCATTTTGAGAGGCCCGAACCTGGAACCACTTACAGTTATAAAAGGTACAGTTACAAAAAAAAGCGTAAAAAAAAAAAAAAAAAACACAAAAAATATATATATAAAATAAAAAAAAAATAGTTGTCGCTTCATTGTTCTCTCTCTCTCTATTCTCTATTGTTCTGCTCTTTTTTACTGTATTCTATTCTGCAATGTTTTATTGTTATTATGTTTTATCATGTTTGCTTTTCAGGTATGCAATTTTTTATACTTTACCGTTTACTGTGTTTTATTGTTAACCATTTTTTTGTCTTCAGGTACGCAATTCACGACTTTGAGTGGTTATACCAGAATGATGCCTACAGGTTTAGGTATCATCTTGGTATCATTAGCCTCTAGACTGCTTTTACAAGCAGTGGGAGGGAATGCCCCCCCCCCCCCCCCCCACACACCATCTTCCGTGTTTTTCTCTGGCTCTCCTGTCTCAACAGGAAACCTGAGAATACAGCCAGTGATTCAGCCAGCTGACCATAGAGCTGATCAGAGACAAGAGTGGCTCCAAACATCTCTATGGCCTAAGAAACTGGAAGCTACGAGCATTTCATGACTTAGATTTGCCAGATGTAAACAGCGCCATTGGGAAATTGGGAAAGCATTTTATCACACCGATCTTGGTGTGGTCAGATGATTTGAGGGCAGAGGAGAGATCTAGGGTCTAATAGACCCCAATTTTTTCAAAAAAGAGTACCTGTCACTACCTATTGCTATCGTAGGGAATATTTACATTCACTGAGATAACAATAAAAATGATTAAAAAAAAAAAAAGGAACAGTTTAAAAATAAGATAAAAAAGCAAAAAAAAATAAAGGAAAAAAAAAAAGCACCCCTGCCCCCCCCCCCTGCTCTCGCGCTAAGGTGAACGCAAGCGTCGGTCTGGTGTCAAATGTAAACAGCAATTGCACCATGCATGTGAGGTATCACCATGAAGGTCAGATCGAGGGTAGTAATTTTAGCAGTAGACCTCCTCTGTAAATCTAAAGTGGTAACCTGTAAAGGCTTTTAAAGGCTTTTAAAAATGTATTTATTTTGTTGCCACTGCACATTTGTGCGCAATTTTAAAGCATGTCATGTTTGGTATCCCTGTACTCGGCCTAAGATCATCTTTTTTATTTCATGAAACATTTGGGCAATATAGTGTGTTTTAGTGCATTCAAATTGAAAAAAGTGTGTTTTTTCCCCAAAAAATGCGTTTGAAAAATTGCTGCGCAAATACTGTGTGAAAAAAAAAATGAAACACTCACCATTTTAATCTGTAGGGCATTTGCTTTAAAAAAATATATAATGTTTGGGGGTTCAAAGTAATTTTCTTGCAAAAAAAAATAATTTTTTCATGTAAACAAAAAGTGTCAGAAAGGGCTTTGTCTTTAGGTGGTTAGAAGAGTGGGTAATGTGTGACATAAGCTTCTAAATGTTGTGCATAAAATGCCAGGACAGTTCAAAACCCACCCAAATGACCCCATTTTGGAAAGTAGACACCCCAAGCTATTTGCTGAGAGGCATGTTGAGTCCATGGAATATTTTATATTGTGACACAAGTTGCGGGAAAAAGACAAATTTTTTTTTTTTTTTTTTTGCACATAGTTGTCACTAAATGATATATTGCTCAAACATGCCATGGGAATATGTGAAATTACACCCCAAAATACATTCTGTTGCTTCTCCTGAGTACGGGGATACCACATGTGAGACTTTTTGGGAGCCTAGCCGCGCACAGGACCCCGAAAACCAAGCACCGCCTTCAGGCTTTCTAAGGGGCGTAAATTTTTGATTTCACTCTTCACTGCCTATCACAGTTTCGGAGGCCATGGAATACCCAAGTGGCACAAAACCCCCCCAAATGACCCTATTTTGGAAAGTAGACACCCCAAGCTATTTGCTGAGAGGTATAGTGAGTATTTTGCAGACCTCACTTTTTGTCACAAAGTTTTGAAAATTGAAAAAAGAAAAAAAAATGTACCCTAGTTTGTAGACGCTATAACTTTTGCGCAAACCAATAAATATATGCTTATTGACATTTTTTTTACCAAAGACATGTGCCCTAATACATTTTGGCCTAAATGTATGACTAAAATTGAGTTTATTGGATTTTTTTTTATAACAAAAAGTAGAAAATGTCGTTTTTTTTTTTCAAAATTTTCGGTCTTTTTCCGTTTATAGCGCAAAAAATAAAAACCGCAGAGGTGATCAAATAACATCAAAAGAAAGCTCTGTTTGTGGGAAGAAAAGGACGCAAATTTCATTTGGGTACAGCATTGCATGACCGCGCAATTAGCAGTTAAAGCGACGCAGTGCCAATTTGTAAAAAGTGCTCTGGTCAGGAAGGGGGTAAATCCTTCCGGGGCTGAAGTGGTTAATGTTGACTGAGAGGGTAAAGTTCTAACTTAGAAAATAACCTTCCAAACAAACCCACACTGTGTAACAACTGTATGCTGTGACTAACTCATTGTACACGCTAATTTGATAAAATTTGAAAAATATTTGAAAAATAAAAATACAGTGCCTTGCAAAAGTATTAATCCCCCCCTTAGCAATCTTTAAGTCTGGCCACATATTTTCTATTGGATTCATGTCTGGGCTTTGACTAGGCCATTCCAACACATTTACATGTTTCCCCTTAAACCACTCAAGTGTTGCTTTAGCAGTGTGTTTGGGGTCATTGTCCTGCTGGAAGGTGAACCTCCAACCTAGCCTCAAATCACACACAGAGTGGTACAGGTTTTGCTCAAGAATATCCCTGTATTTAGCACCATCCAGCTTTCCCTCAACTCCTACCAGTTTCCCAGTCCCAACTGCTGAAAAACATCCCCCCAGCATAATGCTGCCACCACCATGTTTCACTGTGGGGATGGTGTTCTTTGGGTGATGTGATGTGTTGGGATTGCGCCAGACAGCGTTTTCTTTGATGGCCAAAAAGTTCAATTTTAGTTTCATCAAACCAGAGCACCTTCCTCCATACATTTTGGGAGTCTCCCACGTGCCTTTTCACAAACTCAAAACGTGCCATGTTGTTTTTTGATGAAAGTAATGGCTTTCTTCTGGCCACTCTGCCATAAAGCCCAACTCTATGGAGCGTACGGCTTATTGTCGTCCTATGTACAGATACTCCAGTCTCTGCTGTGGAACTCTGCGGCTCCTCCAGGGTTACCTCAGGTCTCTGTGCTGCCTCTCTGATTAATGCCCTCCTTGCCTGGTCTGTGAGTTTTGGTGTGTGGCCGTCTCTTGGCAGGTTTTCTTTTGTGCCATGTTGTTTCCATTTGGCTATGATAAATCTGATGGTGCCCCTATTGATCATCAAAGATTTGGATATTTTTTTGTAACCTAATCCTGACTTGTACTACCAGGTTTAGCAGTGATTTGGAAGCCTTCTTGAACATCCATAGCCTGGTCTAAGGTTCATTTGAAGGTTCATTTTGTAAACATGGCTCACAGGCCAAGGTGGAGTATGCATATACTGTACCTCATTTGTCTTCTGTGTGAAACTTTACACTTGCTTCCCCAAAACAGTGTAAATCCAAGAAATGCAAAACTGTAACACAACCAAATTTATCTCATGCCCTAAAGTGTTGCTAAACCCAGGACCCTGCATTCACTATATCTGGTCTCTCGTAGTACATAGAACATGGAAATGCAATCGTTTTAGTAAATATAAACAGCTAATCACCATTTCTCATCAGCAGTATATAGCAGTCTTGTGACTTCTATCAGTGCCTGATTAAAGCTTGTAAAAGGAGTTTTCATACTGCACTGGCTGTCCTATGAGGATGCAGGACCCCTGACTCCCAAGGGGAGATTTACTAAAACTGAAGAGTGGAAAATCTGGTGCAACTCTGCATAGAAGTCAATCAGCTTCCAGGCTTTATCGTCAAAGCTTAATTGAAGAAGCTGAAGTTAGAAGCTGATTGGCTACCATGCACAGCTGCACCAGAGTGCTGAGTGCTCCATCTTTAGTAAATCAGTCTGGACAGTGCTGATTGACTCTGTGCTGGTCACATGCACTCTCCCATGGAAAAAAAAACTCTCTAGCAATACACACCAACCTGAGCATGTGCAGCGTGACTCTACTATCACTATCTGTAAGCCTCAAGCGTGTGCAGTAATACCTACTATGTGCAGTGCTATAGGAGGCATATATCTGCTGTATATATCTTTGCATCCTGATTATAATTACGCGTATGTTATGTTTGTTTAAGTGATTAGTTTGTGTGTGGATTTTTTGATAATGAACTTCAGTCAGCACAAAAAAAGCAACTTAGTGTCCCCCCCCCTCCCCCACCCCGCATAGCGGCAAATGGGTTTGTTCCCGCAAATCGCCATATGGATACATCTGTACATTTAAGGGCGATAGTAGGCGCGCGTGCACCCGCTGCATGGTGGGGAACCCGATGCATGTGGCGGCGGACGCGATCATGCACAAGAGCAGGAACAGGGATTTGTGTGTGTAAATAAACAAATCCCTGTTCTGTCAGGGGAGAGGAGACATATTGTTTGTTCCTACTAAGTAGGAACAACGATATGTCTCCTCCTCCAGTCAGTCCTATCCCCATACAGTTAGAAACACTAACTAGGGAACACATTTAACCCCTTGATCGCCCCCTAGTGTTAACCCCTTCCCTGCCAGTGACATTTATACAGTAATCCGTGCATTTTTATAGCACTGATCGCTGTATAAATGTGAATGGTCCCAAAAATGTGTCAAAAGTGTCCGATCTGTCCGCCGCAATGTCGCAGTACTGCTAAAAATCGCAGATCACCGCCATTACAAGTAAAAAAATAAAAATAATAAAAATGCCATGAATCTTTCCCATAGTTTGTAGACGCTATAACTTTTGCGCAAACCAATCAATATAGGCTTATTGCGGTTTTTTTTTGCTTTTTTTACCAAAAATATGTAGAAGAATATATATTGGCCTAAACTGAGGAAGAAATCTGTTTTTTAAAAATGATTTGAGGGTATTTATTATAGCAAAAAGTAAAAAAAATATTTTTTTTTTCAAAATTGTCGCTATTTTTTGTTTATAGTGCAAAAAATAAAAACCACAGAGGTGATCAAATACCACCAAAAGAAAGATCTATTTGTGGGAAAAAAAGGACATCAATTTTGTTTGGGTACAGAGTCGCATGACCGAACAATTGTCAGTTAAAGCGACGCAGTGCCGTATCGCAAATAATGGCCTGGTCATTAAGCAGCCAAATTTTCCGGTATGTAAGTGGTTAAGCACACGGATCCATTTAAACTGACACATGTAATTTCCCATCCCTGTTCAACTGCCAACATTTCAAGTCAAGCAGAGAGTGTGGCTGTTGTACAAGAATACGCGACAAAATTTCAAATCTTAACATGAGACAAATTATATACAATTTGTTGTACTTTTCAAGGGACAACTTAGTGCACTGGCCATTATAACTTATGCTTGTTTTTTTTGGAAAACTTTTTTAAGTGCCCATCTGAAACTGTAATGTGCACACTGATACACTGATTGGCATGTATGTCTTTTTGGTAGTGTTATAAAATACATTAGTTGTTCGAATCCATTAAAAGCATTTTAAAATGTGTACTTCGGTACAATGACACGTTTCAAAGGAGATTTTTATGCATTACTGTAGGCGGCACAAGAATAAATAATTCATGATTGTTCGGATTATAGTAAGCTGTACTACTTTATTTTTCGATTACTGAAAAACAGTTTATTAATATAATAAGATCAAGCAGTTCAGGGTTCAGCATATTAGCTATTTGAGTTAGTGGATACAAATCACTCATACTGAATGGCAACACTGCTATTAGTTCAGAAGCACACTGCAAGTATATTTCTTTTATTATGCAAGAAGGTAAATTTGCAGTGCATGTCACATTTTTTCAATACATTTTTATTGAAGTTTTTATAGACTTAACATCAAAGTAGTAACAAATACAGGGTGTAAACCATGGGGTGGATTTACTAAAAGCAAATAGACTGTGCACTCTACAAGTGCAGTTGCACTCATTTTCCCCAGAGCTTAGTAAATGTGGTAAAGCTTTGCGGATATCCATCATCCAATCATGTGTAAGCAAAAATGCTGTTTTATTTTTCTTGCACCCGATTAGGTATTCTTTATAATATAAAGCTTTACCACATTTACTAAGGAAGATTAGTGCAACTACTCTTACAAATGAGTCCAAACCCATTCAAATGAGCAGGCTTCAAATTTGCAAAGTCCTTGCGGATCCTGACCATTTTTTCATTTAGCAAAAAACAGGTAATTTTCTGCTACTTATGTGATCGTGGGGTGCGATGACCACTATGCCTTAGCAAGAATCTGTTTGGCCATGATAAACAAAGATGTCAAAAGGCAGAAATTGGTATTTATTCAAGATTCTGGTTTTACACTTAGCTAGATTGCTTTTGGAGTTGGAATGCCTTTGCCCAGAAGCATGTACACCAGCTGGTATACATTGGTTCAGTATGTTCTGATTTTGAGACATTCCCAGTGCCTGGGGTTTAACAACCTTAACAGTATAGGACTGAGGTGATAGGTGCAAGTTTCAGCAAGTGTTACAGGATCATGTATCAGTGCATGGGCAGTTTATAGCTGGATTCGATTTCCAATGCTTTGATAAGGCAATTGGCTATGGTGGTGTTTTATTGGAGCTTTGGAGGGAAGTAACGTGAATGACTCCTTAGACAGTTACTAATTATACACTTTATACAGACCCTGTGCCACCCACTAACAAAATCTTGTTGGTTCTGTGCATCCCCGGGGGAATATCCGGTTACAGAAGAGGGTGGGGAATGGGGAGTAGGGGGATTTTAGAGTACTACACACAGTCCCATATTTGAAGTAAGTGGCAGATAATAGGATTGCAAATCTGTCTACATGAATGGAGAGGAATCTATAGTAGGGTTTCTATTGAAATTTGGTCCACTTCGAGGACTTCCAATGAGACTCAGAGAGGAAGGTTTAAAGTATTGTGGTAAGTTGTAGGTTGGGAAATGTGTGCAGCCATATAATAGTTGGTAATATGTAGCAACAATAGATGACCATGTTTGGGTTGGAACTTTCTGCTTTATGCTGGTTTTACCGCTGCCCCAGATAAACGTCAACAGTTGTTTATGAAGAATTCAAAGGGGGAGGGGGGATTTTAATAAGGAGCACATGCAAAGAATTTGGATAATAAGGGCCTTTTTTTTAATGAAATCTTTATTTAAATATATTTTTTCTTGGTATAACAATCAAGTACAAGAAGGTAAAGAACCAGACAAGACAGAGAGAACTTAGATTCTGTAGTACATAACTGTCTACTCGTGGGTATTCAACATACAAAATTATTAAGCCCGATTGGCTATCCAACATAGAGGAATTAGGAGACAAACGTGTCAACTTTATATGAACATATGCGTCATATCACTATTAATTCCTCTCCAGCCCTGCTACTAGACATAGGTGGCATTTGTGAGCAGACTCTGCTAAGTCAGGTAGATAAATAAAGCCATTTGGCATGCATATTCTGCAGATGTAGATCTTTAGGCTCAGATTTCGAAAACAAAAATAATAGAGAAAGGAAAAAAGAAAAAATGAAAGAAAGGAAAATGCACTCATAAGGTTTGTTAAAATAATTCTGCTATCAATACCTCAGATGGTCATTCCAGATCAATAGTTAAACTGATAATTATATTAATAGTTACTTGCCTCCTATCGGGGTGAGGTCTCTCGGTTGTTTGTCAGTACCAGCCCCCTCAATATAGTGCTTCCAAGTGGCCCATATACCATACCATTTGTCATATCTATCCTTGCACTTCGCCATCCACTCCTCTGCAGTCATAATGTCGTTTACCAGGCAGATCCAATCCGATCGGCCTGGGATTTTGCTACTTTTCCAGTGAATGGGGATTAATCTCCTGGCTGCATTTAGTAGGTGAGGTAATACCGATTTTCGGTAGAGGCTGAGAGGGATGGTTGGGACGTGCAAGAGGAAGCCCAGGGAGAATCAGGCAGGTTTACATCTAAGATGTGGTTTATTTGAGTTATGATGTCTTGCCAGTAAGGTCTCAACTTGGGGCACTCCCACCATATGTGTAGAAAGGATCCCCTTTGCCCACATTCCCGCCAACAGGTGACTGAGGAAGTCGGGTATATTCTAGCGAGTTTAGTGGGCACTCTGTGCCATCTAGTTAGTACCTTGAACCCGTTCTCTTGCATTTTTGTATCTACCGAACTGGAATGTGTAAGGCGGTACATGTGATCTAGCTGCATGTCAGTGAATTCATGGTTTAGGTCTCTTTCCCACTCCCGAATGTATATTGGTTTCCCCAGGGGTGTCCGCCTTAATAGTAGCTTGTGGAGGACAGATATAGAGTGAGGGACAGGATTAGCAGCCATGCATAGCTTCTCAAAAGAGGTGGATGATGTGGGGGAGCGTAAGGCTTGTTGTAAACCATGTGCGAAATGCTGAAGCTGCCCATATCTCCATCCGTCTAATGGGAATCTACCGTATTGGGATCTGAGTGTTTCCAACGGGATTAATCCTTGGTCCTGAAAGAACCGGCTGCACCTTACCTCACCATCTGCCGTCCAAGTGCGGAAGAAAGACGGGTGTTCCCCTGGGGCAAACCGAGGGAAGCCACCCAGGGGGGTCAATGGGGAGTATGGAGGTGCTAGCTGTCCTGAATTATTTAGGGTATCCCATAGCTTTAACGCATGGACTGTCAACGGGGAGACATAGGCAGATAGGCCTCTATAAGCCTGGGGTAGCCAGGGGGCATGCGATAAGTTGCGGCCTGCCAGAAACTTTTCTAACGATACCCAAACCTTAGTGGCCACCCCGTGATGCCAATCCAATATCCTTTGTAAGGCGATCGCCTCATAGTACATGCGGAGATCTGGGACACCCAGGCCTCCCAGCCGCTTTGGTCTTTGTAAGGTGCAAAGTGCCAGCCGTGAGCTTCGCCCCTGCCAGATATATTTTAAAAACACACTGTTGAGGCTCGAGAAGAAAGACCTGGGTAAGGAAATAGATACCATTTGTAGGTAGAACAGAATGCGAGGTAGCACATTCATTTTTAACACACTGACTCGGCCCATCCATAAAAAGGTTTCCCCGTCCCATCTATGCAGGTCTGATTTTATAGTGGATAATAGTTGGGTGTAATTATTATTATATAGCTGAGCGCAAAGAAGAGTGAGATAAACCCCCAAGCATTTCAAGCGGTTACTGCACCATGTGAAGGAGAAAGAGGATTGCAACCGTGTACGCAAAACTCGATAAGGGCCTTTTTAATGCCGCAATGCATACTAGCCATGGGGTTTGGTCATTTTTTTCATGATTCAGTAAGTACAGTGCCTTGAAAAAGTATTCATACCCCTTGAAATTTTCCACATTTTGTCATGTTACAACCAAAAACGTAAATTTATTTTATTGGGATTTTATGGAATAGACCAACACAAAGTGGCACATATTGTAATTGTGAAGTGGAAGGAAAATGATTAATGGTTTTCAATACTATTTTTAAAGGCACTGTAGATTGAATTGTCTCCATAGGACTGGGTAGTTAGCCAAGTATAGGTTTTCATGGGAGAAAGTGAGATAGACCCCCAAATATGGTAAGTGGGTGAATTCCCAGTGAAAAGAGAAGTTATTCCAAAGCTGTGAGAGGACACCTTGGTATAGATTTATGTTTAGGGCTTGGCATTTGATGTTGTTAATTTAGAGCCCAGAAAATTGTTTTAACCTGTCTAGCACAAAGTGAAAGTTGGGGGAAGGATAAGTGGATAAGTTAGAAACATAATTACATTGTCCACAAAGAGACAGATTTTAGGTCTCTTTGTGGTCTAGGTCTAGACCTTGTATATTCAGGTTTAGTTTCATGGCCAGTGGTTTGAATCCCAGAGCAAATAGAAACAGAAACAGTGGACAACCCTGCTTGGTTCCCCTGCCAAAGTCGAAGCAGTATGAGCGGAAACCTAAATAATGTATAAATCCCAGGTGCCAAGTCGCCATAGTGACTAGAAACTGCGTCCTGGCACCTGGGCTTTTGTCAGCCCATTCACTGTTGGCACCAGGTACAGGGATGTACAATTCCAATCACCAAACACCCAGGACATGTAGTTCCGGGTGCCGGGCAGTTTACTTGTTAGATGGAAGCATTATGGCGGCTGCATTGACGCCTGAATGCTTCCACATACCCGGTGAGTGCCCCCCCCGCTATGTTTCCGGGCTCGGCTTGCCCATCTGCGGGCCCAGGACCAGCATAGCTGGTGCCGTCGGGTATAGGGGAGGGAGGAGAGTGGACACAAGTCTGCTCTCCTGTCCTTCTTGTTGCTTACTCGGAAGCAACATGTATGAATTCACTGCCGGGTCCCTGTTGACTTTTTCCCCAGCCATCAAGTCCGGGAAAGAATGTAATGCAGTGCAACGTGCATTGCATTACATTCCGTGAGGCACAGGAGAAACATCCAGGGTCTTTTACACCCTGGATGTCTCATTAAAGAGACCCTGTTACCAAAAAATATAATTTTTTAATTATTTAACTTTTTTTTTCCATCGCATAGGGAATAAAGTTTCCGATTTTTTGACGACGTCATTCTCGTGCCGTGCCACACCATGCTCTGCCTCCGAGTCCGGAGCCGAAAGGAGCCGAAGTAAGTCACGCCGTTTTTACCCTCCTCCCGCTGACGTCATCCCCAGCCACCCTGTGTCGCTTGCTTAACTTCACTAGCAAGAGGAGACAGACACGTGTTCCGAGTCCTGGTCCCCAGAGCTTTTCTCCTCCTCAGCTCACTGTGCAGTGCACACAGGCTGTTACGGGGGGGGGGGGGAGACCGTCACCCGACTCCCGACTCCACTCCCGACTCCTCACTCCTCTTACAACTGGCTGTGTGGGCAGCAGGACTGTGGGAGAGAGACCACAGCGAGCCAGGCTGCGCTTGTCCTCTGTCCTCCTCACAGACAGATTGCCAGTCCAGAACTGATGGATGCAAATTCATGGTCTGCTGCTTATATCACATGTGGAGGTCTTCATTAGATCATAATATCATTAGATAAAGTAGAGGAATTCTATCAAATTTTAAATTGGACTGTCTCTTATTTATACTGAAATTATTTTTTTGTAATAAGCATAGCTAGCAAAATTTCTGTTACCCACTCAGAGAATCCTCAGAGAAACAGTATGGCAGCATGATAGCTAGGCACTAGGTACTCTTACCTTGTAATACAAATTTGCCAAATTATGACCGTAATAAAATAATAAACTTGATGGTGGACCTAAACATTAAAGTGAACATGCCATTTCATTAACTATGGTTTATGCACGTCTTATTGTCTTAGTGATTGATTCACACCACAACTTCATTGATTCCTTTTTTGTATTATTTATGGTTTTGCTAATCACTGACCCCACACATGCAGCTATGCATTGCATGTGTGGGGCAGTGATGAGCAAAACCATAAATCATACAAAAAAAAAAAAAAACAAAAAACAAAAAAAAAAAGTATCAATTAAGTTGTGATGTGAATCAATCACTAAGACAATAAGACATGCATAAACCATAGTTAATGAAATGGCATACATTGTCATTTGGGGGGACGTTATGGGGACATTGTCCGCAGTCTCTGTCCATCTCCTGTATCATGTCTGCAGTCTCTGACCATCTCCTGTATCATGTCTGCAGTCTCTGACCATCTCCTGTATCATGTTTGCAGTCTCTGATCATCTCCTGTACTATGTCTGCAGTCTCTAACCTTCTTCTGTATCATGATTGCAGTCTCTGACCTTCTTGTGTATCATGTCTGCAGTCTCTGACCTTCTTGTGTATCATGTCTGCAGTCTCTGATCACCTCCTACATCATGTCTGCAGTCTCTGACCATCTCCTGTATCATGTCTGCAGTTTCTGATCATCTCCTGTATTATGTCTGCAGTCTCTGACCATCTCCTGTACTATGTCTGCAGTCTCTGACCTTCTTCTGTATTATGTCTGCAGTCCCTGACCATCTCCTCTATCATGTCTGCAGCCTCTGACCATCTCCTGTATCATGTCTGCAGTCTCTGACCATCTCCTGTAGTCATTTGGGGGCAGTCTGGAGCTCCTCTTTAAGTTGTCTGCTGTGTTTACACTTTGCTACATGCAGCGAGTGTTGTCTTTTTTTTTAAGAACAGATAAAATAAAAAAAATGGAGTTCTTCTGAATCGCTGAATTTTTTGGATGAAAACCGTGCGCAGTAATCGTGATGCATCGCGGAATCGAATCGGATCGAATCGTGGACAGGATAATCATAATCGAATCGTGAGGCCAGTGAAGATGCACACCCCTACACACCTCACATTTTTGTAAATATTTTATTATATCTTTTCATGTGACAACACTGAAGAAATTACACTTTGCTACAATGTAAAGTAGTGAGTTTACAGCTTTTATAACAGTGTAGATTTGCTGTCCCTTCAAAATAACTCAACACACAGCCATTAATGTCTAAGCCACTGGCAACAAAAGTGAGTACACCCCTAAGTGAAAATGTCCAAACTGGGCCTAAAGTGTCAATATTTTGTGTGGCCACCATTTTTTCTTCCAGCACTGCCCCAACCCTCTTGGGCATGGAGTTCCCCAGAGCTTCACAGATTGCCATATATGGTAATGTAAATGAATACAAAATGTGTGTACATACACAGTGTACAGTGAAAAAAGCTGCCACTTAAATAAATACGTAAACTGATCAGAATCCCAAAACTATACCTCTCACACGTGTACAGATAGAGATATCGGCACTAATATAAATTGTGTAAAATAATAAGTCAGAGCAGCATAATGCCTATGACCCTCTACTTATACATAAAAATAATAATAGTGTCATGAAAAATATTATTTTTATCATGAAAAGAAATTTCTTTAACACCCAGTGAAAAGTGTCACTATAAATAATAAATTACAAGAAATGAATGAATAAGTTCAACAGTTGTTTTTCAATCTTCTTGTGTGAAAAATCTTCTACTCTTCCACCACACCACCGTGATAGTGACACCACTCCCTCTGAAGAGCGCACTCACCAGATTGTATAGCCTCCCACTCTCGTGTTCGGCAAAACAGCAAATGAACCACACCTGGGTTGCATGTGATGAACCGTGAATCCAATCAAGCCAGCTCCATATGTGAAAAAATGAATAAAGTGCTCCACATAGCGTGATACCATTTTGACAGATTTATTAAAATCACTTCAAACACACTTCAATGGTTACACTCACTTTTAAACTGAAACATAAAAGCCTTTTAAAAAAAAAAATCCACAGCAAGCAACACGATCAGTGATCCAACGGTGCACCGCGGTCACAGCGGACCTGAAGTGTAAACTGGTGAATCCTTATATACTATCTATGATCAGTCATGTGATCATCATCAATCATGTGATCATCATCAATCATGTGACCTCCTGCTCTGCACATGCTCACACTTCATGTCCCCCAGACGCCTGATGACAAGTGACATTACTTCCAGGGTGGGAGCAGGACAACGGTGTCCCCATGGACATGAGTGGGCAAAGATAGATGGAAGAAAAAAAAACTTTTTTAAAATACATTTAATAATTTCTCTGCCAAAACTGGACCACTAGGAAATAGTAAATAAATAAAAGATAAGTACATTTTTGTATTGTGATGAATTTTGCACAACAATAATAATGATTCCCCAATGTGTAACGATTACCTGCTATTGATTACCAACTACTATAGCAAAAAACATTTATAGAACTTTTTTGTAGGATTGGCGTTCATGTACTCTAGGGCTCAGCACTTTTCATTAATTGTTACACATTGGGAAATCTTTATTATTGTTGTTCAAAATTTATCGCAATAAAAAATGTTATTTAATTTTTTTTTAATTAATTTACTATTTCCTAGTGGTCCAGTTTTGTCAGAGAATTTCTTGTTATTTTTTTGAATTTTTTATTTAATTTTTAAAAAGTTTTTTTTTTTTTCTTCCAGGAAGTGGATTCCCCTGGCACTGAGCTGGTTCCCTGGGGTCTGGTAAGGTGCCTGTGTGACATTGGGTGTTCAATGATCGGCGCACTACAGCGGGGGTGATCCTGCTGGTGTCTGTTGGGGTTTTTCCCCCGTTCCTGGCAATTCTGAAGCTTCCGGTGTGTGGTTTTTGGACACCTCTGAGTGCCCAACCCCCCCCCCCGCAGCTACTTCAGGCATGTAGAGGTGAGACATGGATTGACCCATTTATCAATCCTGCATCCCTTTTTTGCTTATGTGTTCCTACACCTGTATTCCTCTGACTAAATATAAATGAATGTGCAATATATCCTTTTTTTTTTTTTGCAAATATAATTTTTATTGATTTTTTATAAAAGAAAGAAGGGGCAAAGCCTCGAACATACCAGAGCGGTATATAACAGTTCAAGGGGGTCGCAGCCTCCCGACAGTATAGCATTACATAAGATAACATATATATTGAAAGACTTGGGAGATCCAATCCGTTAACATGTGATTGCTACTAAAAGGTATATTTTCCTGTGAAGACATGTAGGAGTCTTCTAAGTAGGTTCTCTAGCTGAATTCCAAGTCTTTCTTAGATATTCATTTATTTTAATCAGAAGGTAGCTACCGTATTCATTTATTTTAATCAGAAGGTAGCTACCCAAAAGGAAGGCAGAAAAGTAGAGAAGGTAGTAGTAGATAAGAAAGAGGAAAAAAAAAGAGAAAATAGATAGGAGTGAGAGGGTAGGGAAGGGGAGGTGTGGAAGGAAATAGGGGAAAGTATTAAGGGATATTGGGGGATGGGATGGGGGGGGGAGGAGTATCGGCGGAAACCTATATTTAAATAGATCTTTTATGTCGGAGATGTTATGTGATTCTTTAATGGTCTGGATTACCGAAAAGTGCTTTCCCTTCCTCAGAATATTTAAACATATTCCACAACGTCCACGTTTTTGTGTAACTTGCTTGTCTGTTTTGAGCTGTCAATATGAGGTCTTCCATCTTGTTAATGTCTTCTACTTTCTGTAACCACATTGAGGTGGTCGGTGGGGTTTGCTGTTTACAGAGCATGGGGATGCAGGCTTTGGCTGCATTTATTAAATGACGTAGAATGGACTTTTTATATGTTTTAAGTGGTATGGAGGATATATGGAGTAGGAAAAATGCTGGGTCATTTGGAATCTGAAAGTCCGTGAACTTTTGGGAGATAGAGCGGACCTTGGACCAGAAATCTGTCAATTTAGAACAGGACCAGAACATGTGAAGTATCGTTCCCACCTCTTTGCGACACCTCCAGCAAATATTTGACGTATTGGGAAACATCAAGTGCAGGCGACTGGGTGTTAAATACCACCTAGTCAGGATCTTATAGTTTGATTCCTGCAGTTTAGTACATATTGAGGATTTAAGGGAGAGAGCAATCATGTTCTGCTTCTGTACTGCCGTAAAAGAGCATTGAAGGTCAGTTTCCCATTTAGTAATGCATGGCAAGTTAGGCAGTTGTGGGGGTGTGTTTAACAAGGTATACATCTTAGATAGGACCTGTGGTAATGGTTCTGCGTCTACGCAAATTTCTTCAAACGTAGTCAAAGGTCTAGAGTAAGATTTAGGGTTTGGAATTGTCTGAAGAAAATGGTGTATTTGTACCGCACTCCAAAAAGGCAGATTAAACGGACCCGTCGAGTCTACTAATTCTGAAATGGAGGGCCATTTGTCTTGGATCACAAAATGTGAAGCACTAGTACAATTAGAGCTCTTTAATGGTTGGAATTGTCCAGGTGTGAGTCCCGAGAGAAATGTGGGGTTCCCCAGAATCGGGGTCAGGTGAGACTCTTTAGTCGTTAAAGAAGCCTGTAACGTGGCATGTAGTCCTTGCTTAATAGTGTTGCCTATGAGGGGGTGAGATCTCAACTCCACCGGAAGGAGGTCCCAACACCACATTGCTGTCCGTAAAGGTATTTTGGTTTGCTGTTGCTCTATTTGTGTCCATAATTTAGTTTCCTTATGTCTATTCCAATCGACTACTCTGCCCAAGTGAGCTGCCAGATAATATTTCTTTATATCCGGAAGTGCAACACCTCCATAATGTTTTGGTAGGAATAACTGTGATCTCAGGATGCGCGTTTTTTTATGTGCCCAGATAAATTGCATAAAGAGATTTTGCACTCGTTTAAAGTATGTGGTGGGTATCTTAATGGGTAAGGTTTGGAATATCCCAGTTATCCATTAATTTTTTGATCTTATCTAGTAAGGGGGGGAAATTGTTGGTAAATAGTAGGGACAGATCTGATGGTATTTTCGTACCTAGGTAGGTCAAGGCTGAGTTAGTCCATCTAAATCTAAAGCTCGACTGCAAGCTTGAGAGGGCATTGGTCGGTATTGAGATTCCCATTGCTTCGGATTTGGTAAAGTTAATTTTTAAGTTTGACATTTTACCATAAGTTTCAAATTCCTTTAAGAGGTTGGGTAGGGACACCCCCGGGTTGGTCAGGGAGAAGAGTAAGTCATCTGCATAGGCAGAAATCTTATGTTGCATGGGTTCCACCAAAACTCCTTGTATGTCGGGATTTAATCTTATCCTGGAGAGGAAGGGTTCCAGGGAGAGGGCAAAAAGAAGAGGGGAGAGGGGGCACCCCTGTCTTGTCCCATTCGTTATTGGAAAGGGATCCGACAGGACTCCATTCGCCTTCACCTGCGCTGTGGGATTGGAATATATACCGGCTATTCAGCTGAGCATCACCCCCCCCAAACCTATATGTCTGAGCACTGCGAACATGTATTGCCAACTCACCCTATCAAACGCTTTTTCTGCGTCGGTATTAAGGAAGACACAAGGTATTCCTCTGGATCTGGTGATATGGATTAGATTTAGCACCTTTATAGTGCCATCTCTAGCCTCTCTAGATGGAATAAATCCAACTTGGTCTAGGTGGATAAGCTGTTGGAGGTGATGCGCCAGTCGAGTCGCCAAAATTTTAGTGAACAGCTTGAGGTCGAGGTTTAAGAGTGAGATGGGTCTGTAGCTACCGCAAGCCGCTGGATCCTTACCCTCCTTATGAATTACCGAAAGATGGGCCCCAGGGTTTCTCTAGCAAAAGCTTTACCCTCTCCTATTTTGTTAAACAACGTGACCATATGGGGTCCTAGTGTAGGGAAATGTGTTTTATAGTATTGCAATGTGTAGCCATTGGGGCCTGGGGCTTTACCTGGTTTCATCGTTTTAATGGCTGTTTGTAGTTCCGTCAAAGTTATAGGAGATTCTAGGTCATCTCTAATCTCCTGAGGGAGAGATGTCATTTGGGAAGACGTGATGTAGTTTTCTATTTCATTTATGGAAGAGGTTGCCTGTGGTAGGTTGTATAATCTAGAGTAAAACTGTCTGAACTCTTCAGTGATTTGTGTGGGGAAGGTTGCTCTTGTGCCTTTAGAGGTGGAGATGTGCGGGATGTAAGTCGCTGATTTGTGTTGTCTGACCATTTTGGCTAAGAGTTTCCCACACTTGTTCCCCGATTCATACGTCTGTTTACGACATATCTGTATGGCTGCTTTCGCCTTGTATTGTAAGAGGTCTGTTATTTTCCGTCGAACGGTCGTCAATTCTGTCTCAGAGGTCACTACAGGGGCATGTTTGTGTCTGGCTTCTAGGGTGGCTAGTTCGAGTAGCAAATGGGACAGTTGTCTGTTTCTCTCTCTTTTGATACGGGCCCCGTGGGATATGAGAATTCTCCTAAGTACCACTTTGTGAGCTTCCCATAATATTCCCGGATCACAGTCTGGTTGGTCATTTTCTTGAAAGTATAGATTAACTGCCTTCGTTACTTGTGTCAGTATTTCCGGGTTTTGTAGCAGGCTTTCATTTAGACGCCAAAAGCGGTGTTTCGGAGAAAAAGTCTCCGATAGTTCAAGAACACCGGTGCATGGTCCGACCATGTCCTGTTTCCTATAGAAGTTTGTTCCACAGCATGTAGCTGCGTATGGGGGATCAGAAAGTAATCAATCCTAGTGTATGACTGGTGTACATTTGAATAGAATGTAAAGTCTCGTTCTCCTGAATGTTGTAAGCGCCAGACATCAATAAGCTGAGATTTATGTAGTGTTTGGGCTATCTTTTTCAGCTGGTTTGGTGGGATCGAAGATTTACCTGACGATGTGTCTGCTTATGGGATTAGAGGTGTATTTAAATCTCCTCCCAGTATCAATTGACCTTCCCTAAAGTCATTTAGCTTCTCCAAAGTCTCTTTCAAGAATTTGGCCTGTTGTTTATTAGGGGCATATACAGTTGCTAGTGTTACTTTAGTCGTACCAATTAGGTCTTTAAGAAATACATATCTCCCAGTTGGGTCTATTTTTGAGTCTTGTAATTGCCAATGGGTCTTACTCGAGACTAAAATAGAAACTCCTTTAGATTTAGAGTCCGGGTTCATGGAGTGATAGGATGCTGGGAAGTGTCTATTTTGTAGATATGGTAATTTCTTGGTCTTAAAGTGTGTCTCTTGGATAAAAGCAATACCCGTATTAGTTCGCTTTAAGTCATCTAACAACATGTGTCTCTTCTCTGGTATGTTAAGACCTTTCGCATTTAGGGACATTACTTTAATTGCTAACCGCCATCTTACAGTGGGATAGGGGGAGGGAGTGGAGGGGGAAGGGAAGACTGAGGGGAAG
This sequence comes from Aquarana catesbeiana, assembly GCF_042186555.1. NCBI lineage: Eukaryota > Metazoa > Chordata > Amphibia > Anura > Ranidae > Aquarana > Aquarana catesbeiana. Next base: position 107,779,639 of record NC_133334.1, read on the forward strand.
GTGAAGCGTGAAAGGAGGAAGAGAAGTAAGAATAGAAAGAAAAGAAATAAGAGTATCAGTACACAAAGAAGATACAGACCAGGCCTAGTGCCTTGCCCGTTTCAAAACCCCAAAATAGGGTACGTAGTTTGCATATGTCCCCCAAAAGGCACAAATTGCACCCCAGGAGGATATGCTACTCTAGTTGGGAGAGAGGAAAGACAAGGCTCGAAAAGGTGAGACTCCCGTCTTCCCCCCCACCCCAGCTTATCTAGAAAAAATCATTAAAGTATTAACTATGCATTTTTTCAAGGTAAGACCAGTCAAACCAGTCAGCTAATCAACCCAACAGGATTGATTATGACTAGGTAAGTAAACATTGTGAGTCTTCTTAATTAACGGTTGAACTCATCCTTTGGATCAGTACACTGCAAGCATCTAAGTTATTCAGTAACTCTGCCCAAATCTGCCTAACCGTATTGCAGAAGGAACCTGGAGCTATAACTCAACATAACTATCGTCTTAACACATCAAAACTTATTGGACTTTATTATATAACCTGACTCTTGATTCTTCTGCGACATCTAGGGTGATGTGTGACATCTGCTGGGAGAGCATTTCTTAACTCCACTAACCAGTAGCCAGAAAGATCACTCCCTTAGCCATTAAAAACTGGCTCTGCAGGTCACCACACGCATCAGGTCCCATAGTGCTAGTGTCTCATAGATTCTCTGTTATCCTGAGGTGTCTGCTTCTGTGTTCGCATACTGGTTCAAGTCACCTATTTGAGCTTGTATGACAGGAAAACTTACACGTTTATGGGATAAATCCTTTCAGGTAACATGGAACTGTCCAGGTCTGTCGTCATATAAGTTCCATACACTAAAGTTAGTGTCACATGACTTTGTGCTTCCTGCAACAGGTAGTGGGCTAGTTCAAGTAGTGGGCTCCATCCACACTAAGCAAACTACTTTAGTGCATCTCTGGCAATAACAGAAATAACCAGGAGCAGAGTCCGCTGTTCTTCGTTCCAACAGAGATAAAAGAAATGTTCACTTTACCACATTTATGGCATGGTAGGATTAACTCTTGGGTAGAGGGAACAGTCTACCTCAAACAAAGGGGAACAAGAATTCCAAAACAGCATTCCTTCATGAATAGCTATGGTGTAAGTAAATTTATGATTCAGGACTCACGTGTGTCTTCCTGAGAGGATGCCCTGGGTCGACGTCGGTTCCGTTGTTGCCTTGGTGGGAGATTACTTCCCATTCCTGAGGAAGTTGGACGACCTTGTGTTTGCGGGAGATGTCCCAGCCAGTTTGGGATGTCAATAGGGTCAGTGTCCAAGAAAGTAAATAAGGCAGGTAGCGCTTCTGGATTGCGCAGGGTGAAACTCCTCTGATCCTTCCTAAACGTTACCGACAGTGGGTACCCCCAACGGTATGTAGCTCCCTTTCTTCTGGCAAGGTCTAGTAGCGGCTTCAGAATCGCACGCCTCTGTAGGGTAGCACGTGATAAATCCGGAAAGATTTTGATTGTGGCACCATCTAGTTCGGGATCCTCCGCTTCCCAGGCCTTACGTAAGATCTGTTCTTTATGCACGTAGTGATGTACCCTACAAATGACATCTCTTGGTCTTAGGGGATCAGTGGGTTTAGGGCCCAGTGCACGGTATATTCTGTCAATGACAATACGATCGGGCAGCTCAATACCTGGGAGGCTGCGAAAGATGGCGATCGCTGTGTCAGCTAAATCTTTCGGTCCTGTAGCCACTGGGAGTCCCGGAAGCGCAAATTGTTTCTGCGACTCCGGTCCTCCATTTCTTCTAAGCGTAGCTGTTGTTCTTGTAACGCTTCTGCCTGCATATTCTGGTTTTCCTCCATAGCTGACATTCGGCGTTCTAGTACTGACAAGGAACTCTCTCCTGATTCTATTCTCACAGCCAGAGCGCTGACATCTGCCCTCACTGCTTTCATTTCTTTGCGGTGTGCAGCCTCTACTGTAGCTATAAGAGCTGCAATATCATTTTTAGTTGGAAGTGCCTGTAACAGGGCACGGAGCTCTGTGTCTACTCCAGGAGACTGACCTGAGGGCTGTGAAGGTTCTCCAAATGTAGAGCGGAGGTCCGTGGGGAAGCCGGCATAGCTGTCTGCCGCTTGTGTGTCTCTCTGTAGTGGTGGGGAGCTGTTCATCTCCTGTCTCCCTGTATGTCCTGTACGTGCCGCCGCCATCTTTAACTCTGGGGAGCCGAGGAGAGATAGCTGGAATCTCCTCTGAAGTTCACCTGAAGTAGATGGCTGAGGGGCAGACTTGGTTGGCTTGCTGCTCTTTTTTGTGGATTTCCATCTGGCTGAGTGCATAGTTTAAGGTCGTAAGCTAAAATAGCCGGGGTAGGGGTAGAACGGCCGGGAGCTCAGCAGATGCATGTCCTCAGCCAGCCATGTCCAGGCCACGCCCCCCTAGAAGCGTGCTTTTAACAAAAAAAAAAAAGGGGGGGTAAAAAAGCGTCCATGCCACCAGATGATGGTGACCTCTGAAGATAGACTTTCAGGCTAGGTTATGTCAACTTCAATGTAGGGAGCAGATCGTTTGCAGAGATGTAAGGGAAACTTCTATAATGCTGAGGTCGGGTGTAGCAAGATGGCCGCCTTGTAAGATGATGGGATCCGGATTGCCGCTGTCATCCACACCAGTCATAGGGATGAAATCCACCTCAGTCCTCTGCTGGAACACCACTCTGTCTGGTAAAGGGGGCTCTGGGGGTGGGATGGGGTCCTAATTGAAAGGATTGCAGGCCTCGAGTATCTGCCGAGGTGTACCAAGATGGCCGCACATGCCAGATATTGGAGACACCAGGGTCTGGATCACAGTTCAGGCAGGCAGTGTTAAACAGTTCCCCGGCCGTGGCAGGGCCTTGGATGAGTGACAGGCAGAAGTTGAAAGGGGATCCACGCCTCTGAAGCCAGGTCGGACCGGCCGCGATGCACTTCCACGGGGAAGCTGGCTCAGGAAACACTGGGGATTCTCAGGCTTCACAAGGCCGCACTAGGCTGCGGCCACTACGGGATCCACAATTCAGGCTGCAATCAAGTCAGGGGAAGCCCCGGGACCTATGGGGCAGACCTAGAGGCTCACAAGGTTAGTCAGCAGAGCGGATGGCAGCAGATGGCGTGGGGGATGCAGGCGGCCTCGTAGGCCGCAAGATGGCGGCGGGCCGCTATTGCGGCGAGCAAGTCCCCGGGGATCTTCAGGCGGCCTTCCGATGGCTCACTCCCAGTCTACCCCCTCTGGGGAAGCTGCCCTAGATGGATGATGGTGAAGCCGCCGCTCGCGGCACTCTAGTGTGGAGGATGTATGTGGTATCATAGGCCGCAAGATGGCGGCGGGTCCTAGCTGTGTGGAGCCGGCCACGGGCCAGATAATAACACCAGCGGCCAGCCGGGATCCACAATATAGGCTGTGATTGTGGCAGGGGGTGCCCAGGGACCAATGGGGCTGATGTGGAGGCTCACCAAGTTGACTAGTGCAGAGGGTGGCAATAGATAGTTTTAGGATATGCGGAGCTCCACAGCAACACGTCTTTCTCGGCTCATATCCGGACACGCCCCCCGCAATATATCCTTTTGTTAGTTTCATTTTGTGAGTACCCACTTTTATACAAAAATGTCTTATTAAATTATCTCTGGTAATGCACTAGCTGTGCGCGCCTTCCATTTCTGTTTTTCTTGTAGTTCCTTTCGGATTACCCCTTCTGAGGAAGGCAGCATCCACCTAGTTTTAGGAAACTATATATACCTTTCACACCACCATTTTATCTGACATCTGTTACTCCACACCTTGGAAGACCTATAAAGCTGAACTAAACCTTCCTATCCTTTTCAACCAATGAAGCTGCCATCTTAGCCTTTGTTTGACCTGTAACTACCATAGTTACATAGTAAGTTACATAGTAGGTGAGGTTGAAAAAAGACACAAGTCCATCAAGTCCAACCTATGTGTGTGATTATGATGCTGCATATGTGATCAATTATGACACCAACCATTTGATGGTTTGACAGTTTGGTTGACAGCCCAAGATATTATTTCTGGCTTTCCCAGCATGCCAGAAATGCAACTGTTTATTTAAACCGTTAAATTGATGGGTTTAGTTCCACTAACATAACTCTCAGGAGTTAAGGGGCCCAAGAAAGTTCCACACCTACATTCCCTTTCTGAAAGACAATGCCAAACTACTCTCAACCCTTAGCATCCATTCACCCCTCAGCATTTTACCATGTCATGGTATGTGCACAGGTTATCCATGGTTTTAAATGGTGCTAGTTTAAATTTGTATGATGTGCTAATGCACATGTAGCAGTACTCCCGTAGGGGCTGCTGAGATTTTGGGTTTGTCTGTCACGCTGCCCAGCCCTGCATTCACTCTCAGGTTTTGTTTTATTGAGGCGTATAACTTGGATGGGGATGGGAAATATGGGATGCCCAGCGTGGATAAATAGAAACCGCAATTAGTTTTGGAACAACTATGTACACTCCCTGTACACACTCCTTCAGCTCCTCCTGCACAAACTTGCTTGAAGCTCATCAATCCTCACTCCACCAGCACATCACTTGCTGCAGACTGTTACTCCAAAGTCAATTCCAGCATGTCACTTGGTTCCCCAGGAACAGCTAGCAATATTTGTTGGTTAGGCCTGACACTGACTCAGCCAGGCCTCAGCAAATGCCCTTTGCAGGCTGCGACCGTGGGCCCCAATGGTGTAGCAGAAAAGTCCTTGTGCTAGCTGCCCTAACTATGGCTACTGATCCCCTCTTAAGGCCGTATCAGCCCTCCTGGCTGCAGCCGCAGCTGCCTCTTTCCACTGCACCTTCCACCACAGTCTACTCGTCTGGTTCTGCACCCATCTCTGACTGCAAGCTCCCAGTCCTCTCAGGCGTGTCTCCCCAGCCCTCCTGGCTGCGACCAGTTGTCCTCCCTGGAGTCTCTTAGTAGAGCTCTCTCCCACACCTCTCTTTCCCTAAAACAACCAGAAGGTTCTGGAAAGAAGTGTGAGGTCCTGAAGACACCACCTGCGAGTCACCCAGCACTACCCATAGCCACTCCCAGCCCAGAATCAAAACAAACAGGCCTAGCAACCAACCAACCAGGCCTGCTTAAATTTACCTGTCCTCTCTACCACACTACTAGAGAATGCTGCACACAATACAGGGCCTTTTGAAGACAAAGAGAGTGCAAAAATGCATAACAATGCACACCGAAAGGTTTGAATCCAACTTTGGTGCATATTAATTCTTATCTGGTTTCCTGAAGAATTTTGCTGCACAGTAAAAAAAAAAAAAAAAAAATCACATTCTTTCCTAACTAGCTTGTTTACATCTATGTGTTGCATTTTAGTGTGTTTTTTTAATAAAAAAAGAAGAGAAGCTATTAGATTTGGAGGAAAACTATTATGTTCCATTTACACCTGTGTGCACAATATATGCACATTACCTACACGCAGATGTAGGTGTGCACATTTTGTAGCATACATTATAACACACGTGCAAAGGTGTGAAAGAATCGTAGCTATACGTCAGCTTGCGGGATCGGGATAGCAGGCATGCGCCCGCTGCACAGCGGAGGTGCCAATGCACCTCCGCTGGCCATGAGCGATCGCGGGCACGAGAGGCAGAACAGGGACGTGTGTGTGTAAACACACAAATCCCTGTTCTGTTCTGTGAAGCATGACAGGTCGCGAGTTCCTATTAGCTAGGAACCATGATCCGTCACTTCCTCTAGGTCAGTCCCCTCCATCTACAATTGGAAACACACATAGGGAACACAGTTAACCCCCTTGATCACCCCCTAGTGTTAACCCCTTCCCTGCCAGTGACATTTTTACAGTAATCAGTGCATTTTTATAGCACTGATCGCTGTATAAATGCCAATGGTCCCAAAATTGTGTCAAAAGTGTCCGATGTGTCCGCCATAATGTTGCAGTCCTGATAAAAATCGCAGATCACCGCAATAATTTGAAAAAAAAATAATAATAATGCTATAAATCTATCCCCTATTTTTTTTTTTTAAATGGGGATATTTATTATAGCAAAAAGTACAAAATATTGTGTTTTTTTTTCAAAATTGTCGCTCTTTTTTTGTTTGGATGCAGCGTTGTACGACCGCGCATTTGTCAGTTAAAGCTATGCAGTGCCGAATCGCAAAAAATGGCCCGGTCATTCAGCAACCAAATCTTCTGGGGCTGAAGTGGTTAACCTCCCTGGCGGTATGATTATTTCGGATTTTAGGTGCTGAAAGCGGTACCATTATTTTGCATGGAAATTTGGCGTTTTATATTGTAGGTCTGTAAATCTTAACAATAACACACTTAAATCTGTCCAAACCAGAGTCTAGTAGATATCCCGGGTATGATAAAGTTTGAAACACAAAAACATAAATTATAATATAATAAATAAAAATAAATAATTAAAAAAAAAAAAAATAGTAATAAAATAAATTTCCCCATAATTCACTATCGCTCAATTCTGCAAGTGTTCTAATTTACTATCGCTGTTTTCTAGCTGGTCTAAAGCCACTTTTGACGTAAAGGGACATTTTTTGGTTGCTATGGACAATCTCCAGTTTCCAGGCAGAAAGAACAGTGTATATCATGTAAAATTGCATGCAGGGCATGGGACAAAGCACTGGGGACAAAAGGGATGTGAAATCATTTCATACAGTACTGTAATCTGTAAGATTACAGTACTGTATGTGTTATGCTTTTTACATTTTTTTGAATTTGCCGCCAGGCTCCGCCCCCGTGCGTCGCGCCGCTCGCAGGGAACGGAGCCTGGCACGGAGAGGCTTCGGAGGAGGACGGAGCCCTCGGACACTGCGGGTGACATCGCAGGATCCCGGGGACAAGGTAAGTAATGCCGCCCCAGGATCCTGCAATGCGATCCCGAGTGTGGCTCGGGGTTACCGCTAATGGTACTGAATTTTAACCCCGAGCCACACTCGGGAAAACCGCCAGGGAGGCTACGGTACCCATATAGCGCTGTCAATTTACACAGCACTTCATACATACATCGCACACTCACATCGGTCCCTACCCTCAAGGAGCCCACAATCCAAGGTCCCCAACTCACATTCATATACTAGGGCATATTTTTGGACGAAGCCAATTAACCTACCAGCATATCTTTGTCTTTATAAAGTTAAAATCTTCAATGGCTGATGCCCTTTAGTACCAGGAAGTAAAATAATATAAGCTCCAAGCAAATGGAAGAATATACAATTGAAATACATACAGTATCTCACAAAAGTGAGTACACCTCTCACATTTTTGTAAATATTTTATTATATCTTTTCATGTGACAACACTGAAGAAATGACACTTTGCTACAAAGTAAAGTAGTGAGTGTACAGCTTGTATAACAATGTAAATTTGCTGTCCCCTCAAAATAACTCAACACACAGCCATTAATGTCTAAACTGCTGGCAACAAAAGTAAGTACACCCATAAGTGAAAATGTCCTAATTGGGTTTATTATGTGTTATTTATTATGTATTATGTTTATTATGTAATTTTGTGGTTTTGAAGCATGTTTTTTAATTTAATTTAAAAAGAAAGGTTAGCTAGGTGCACAGGGTGGTCAAACACCTCCTCCAGCCTATAATTGGAATGATGGATGTGCGGATTACTGAGGAGATCATGCCTCTACTCTAAGCATGCTGACAAAGGTCACTGTACAATGCAAAAGCACCCTCATTGGCTCTGAGTGCTGCCCCTTTCAGTATCAGTATTGGGTACTCCCATACCCTAAACCCATTTAAATCAAGTTTTCACAATTAGGGATGATGAAGACTTAACTTTACTAAAGTTATTTTTGTCTTTTTGACATTTTGTCTACTTTTTTTTCCCATCTTTTTGAAATTTTGTCATCTTTTTTTTTTCATCAGTGCCTTCTCTTTTTTTTTTTACTTTGCTACAACTTCAACATTTTACAAATTGGAGAAACATTATGCAAGATTTTGGGGCAAAATAAGGTAATCAAAACGAAAAACGGAAAAAGCAAGACTTGTACTTTTCCTCAAATGATGTATTATGTGGTCATTTTGAATGCAATCAGGACTTCTTCTCGAAGGAGCAAACATACATATAACGTGAGGAGTGATAGATTCCTATATCAATTGCTGCTGACTGCATCACATTTGGACATTATGTCTGGATGTCCGTACACATAATACAACCAATGTTACATTCACCAATAGCTAATAATCCTATACCACTTTTAAATGTGTCATTGATTAATCATTGATTCACCACTGAACTCTATGCAGAGTTGTTACACTTGATGCATCACACATTTGTGCCACCCTGATAAGATCTTAGCCTCATTAACATATGCTAGTCATTATCCCTGCATCTGATGCAAATTCACATTACAACATTAGGGCCAGTGCCTTTATTTTACAAACATACCTCTAAGTCTATAAACCTTAGAACTGGGTTCACACTCTTGCGAATTGGATGCAATGGTTTCCCTGCATCCATTTCGCAGGTCAGGAGATTGTGACCGGCTCTCTATTAACCTCCCTGACAGTTTTCCCGAGTGTGGCTCGGGGTTAAATTTCAGCACCATTAGCGGTAACCCCGAGCCACACTCGGGATTACATTGCAGGATCCTGGTGCTGTATACTTACCTTGTCCCCAGGATCCTGCAATGTCCCCCTGCGCTGTCTGTGGGCTCTGTCCTCCTCCGAAGCCTCTCGGTGCCAGGCTCTGTTCCCTGCGAGCGTCGCGGCAAATTTAAAAAAAAGTAAAAATCATAACACATATAGTACTGTAATCTTACAGCTCAGACCCCGTCCTATGCCAACCTGTACCTGGGGGAATGGGAGCAGTCGTTCCTCTCTGATGAGTCCTTCAAATCCCACACCCGACATGTAGCGGCTTGGCACCGTTATATAGATGACATTTTGGTGTTGTGGGAGGGCTCCGAAAGGGAACTGGATGAATGCATCAATTTGATGCAAAGTAACACCTTTAATTTAAAGTTTACTGTTACTTATAGCACAAATAGTGTCACCTTCCTGGATACTATTATTAGTAAGAACCAAGATGGTACCCTCTCAAGTGGCCTCTTTCGGAAGCCCACTGCGGGCAATACCATCTTACATGCTTCCAGCTCTCACCCTCAACCACTGCTCCGCGCAATTCCCTACAGCCAATATTTGAGGCTGAGGTGGAATTGTTCGGATCAGGAATCATACCTAACTGAAGCGACTGCCCTCAGAGATAGGCTTCTCTTGAGGGGTTATTCTCATTCCCTTCTAAAAAAAGCATACAGACGAGCCAATAGACGAACTAGACGTGAACTGTTATTTAGTCATCGAAGGAAAACAGATGAGGGCTCCACGACCAGGATGATCATGAGGTTCAGTAACCAACATGAATCCGTTAAATCAATCTTTAATAGACATTGGCACCTACTATACTCTGACCCCACTTTACGTCCACACCTCTCCGAACTGCCTGTGATTACCTATCGACGCACCAATTCGCTGTGGGACCATCTAGTCCACAGCAAATTTGTTGGGGAGTTCAGCAGTGACCCATGCAAGAGGTTCGGGACTTTTATGTAGATTCATGAACACCAGACAGAATGTGATTCTCCCAAATGGTCGACCTTATAGACCATGTCATTTCTCGAACTGTAAGACTAAGGGTGTCGTATACCTTCTAATGTGCCAATGCCGACAATTTTATGTCGGCAAGATGAAATTAAAGTTCTCACTGCGAGCCTCACGACACATTACTGCCATGAGGAAAGCCAATCCTGACCTCCCGTTGGGAAGGCATGTGGCCAATGAGCACCACGGTATTTTTCCCAACATCTATTTTCTGATCTTGGATAGAGTCCATCCTAGCCCGAGGGGTGGGGATTGGAACAAGGCCCTTTAACAGCGTGAGGCTCGCTGGATCATGGACCTTGCTGCCACCTCACCCCCCGGACTAAATGAAGAGTTGAGTTACAGACCCTTTTTGGAGGGATTCTCCTCCGGGGTATGTGAAAGGGATTTATAGGCCCCGAGAGTTTAGATCCTTGTCAATCAAACATTCTTCTTTCTCTTTGATGATTTTTATTATCGTTTATTTTTGACGCTCAGTTTATAGTTGATTTTTGACTGCTCACTTTTGTATTGTCTTCTCAGGATATGTTTGTTGCGTTTATGTCAGGCCACCCATTCATGTATATATATATCCCTTTTTGTAGCCCTATGTATGCAACCTTTCTATCATGCCTTGAAGCTCTCTGCCATTCCCGCACATGGCGGTTTCTGTCGAGTTACATTCTACTGACCCCTCTTTGTCCCGCCCGGCGCACTGGGGCCTCCCGGGATCTACGATCCTGTTGGGGGGCCTCCGTTTGGCGTCCGGCGCAGCTTATTCAGCAGCTTGGCCCTACCGTTGACCCAGTCATCTTTTTGCGTCGGTGGGCGGTGGTTGCACGACCCCTCTCACAGCTCTGGCTGTGGGGGTGCCGTGCAGTGGCGGCTCAGGGTCCCCCCTTCTCCTTTAATGCCTTGGCGTCGCCATCTGTGGGTAATTTGGTTGCAACAATACTTGGTGACCCTCTTAAGTTCACCCTCCGCCCCATATGCTCCCACTGACCATGTGTCTCTTATTCATAGCTTTCCCTGTTCTCTGTTAGGTATTCCTTAGCATCCCCTTGTCTTTTGGTATTGTTCTTCTCCATCCCATGTATGGAGGTATTTCGTTATATCCCTTCGTTTTTTTCTTTTTTGTTTTTCCTTCTGCCGTTGCTAGGACACCCATTTCTTGTACACGCCTCCCACCACGCATGCCGGGGAGGAGCCTCGTATGTTATTTATTTTGCACTTACCACACCACGACAGGAGGACGCCGTGGTTAACACGACGTCTCTCCGCTGTCGTCATGGCTCCCCCTCCCCTCTCCTCCTCCGACAGAATGATGTAATGACGTGCAGGACCAGCACGTCTATTAGCGCCGCACCTGATCACTCCCCCTTGTACCCTATATTAAGCCGCTCCAGACCGAGAGACAGTGACACTGTCCTGTTTGGCGGCGGCTCCATTCGGTCTCACGAGCATGAGTTTCTAAAGCGCACTGAGATACAGCTCCGGTTCTCTGATGGTAATTTCTCTCGCTACTCTCCCTCTCTTTATGGAACTGCAATCTGCTGAAGGCACTATCTGCTGTCTGTCTCAATTGCTTTTTCTTGCACTATATATAATGTATTGCTACACGTTGAGGGCACTCTCTGTTGCCTGTTAGGACTATCCTCCCTTGTTACACTTTTCAGACTTTGTCTTCTTCTACTTACCATTGGAGCTATTTATCTGCATAGGAGTGTTTTTTCTCCGTTGGACTCTCTGGCTCCTGCTTTTTCCGTCCTTGCCAATCTTGAGGCTGTGTGTCATTATTGGGGTAAGCCATATATACTTATTTATTTATTTTTGGGGTAAGCCATATATACTTATTTAATTTTCGTGCCCTGCTTGAATACAGATCCACATGGCGGCTAGATGGCTCTGTGTCCACGCCATTATTCCTTTATGTCAGCTTTCATTATATTTTTTTTTTTTTTTCCTTTTTCATGCATATAGATACTAGTCCACCCTTTTTTCTCCCTTTTTTTAGATACCCCGTGGGGCCCATCTAGTTTGTGTTTCATCTAAGATAATACCAACCTTCCTCTGTTGAGCTTCACCTGTTTGGCGTCATATGGGGGGACCAGTGTGGATAAGGTGGGGCCAGCCATACGCCCTGTCCTCCTTTGGTCTTATGGGGCGTATACGACAGATTCGCTTCCGGGACTTGGCAGTGAGCTTCCTTTATTGAATATGCTTGGGTATGTTGTATTTTTTAATGTCTAACTGGGCAGAATGGCCTAGGATACAAGCAATTTGTGTAATGCTTATGATTTCTAATTACTCTAACTCATATTCTGTTATGCAGTGTGATTCTTCCTACAAGTTGCCCTTGATAAAGGGACTTTCTATTTAGTCCCGAAATGCGTAGGCCCAGGTGGAAGACTGCACGAATATACATTCGAATCTTACACTAGTATATTCATAATTTTTATTCTCTTTTGTAATATGTGAACATTATCATATTTTTGTATATTTGTATATTTGTACCAATAAAATTGTTGTTTTTTATTACTCCGTTGCCTTTAAAGTCCCACCAATCATTTGAGGGGTTATTCTTTTTTCCTTATACCAGGGATGGTGGCAACCTCTATGACCTACTTGGATGGTATCCTCCTTTTTATATTGCTAAAGCAAGGTTTACAGGATTCAGGAGCAGACCACCGCCACTGAAAGCCACATTAGCGACCTGGAAGACCAACTCCCTCCCCTTATCAGGGATACAAGAATTGCGGCCCAACAGTCAGCTACAGCACACAACAAGACAGATGATATTGAAAATAGGCTACGCCACAACAATGTGTGCATAGTTGGGATGCCGGAAAAATCAGACGGGAGGGATTCCACAGATTTTGTAGTGCACTGGGTACTGAAAGCTTTTGGAAAGGAAGCTTTCACCTCACTGTGTGCGGTGGAAAAAGCTCACCGTACCCCATTCCGCCCATTACCACAGGTCCACCCCCAGACCTATGCTAGCACACCTTCTCAAAAGACCAAGAAATAATCTAAAAAGACGAGAAATAATCTTGAGGTTGGCCAGGGAGAAAAGTGACATCAGTTACAACGGAGAAAAAATATCACTATACCCCGACTTCTCTGCAGAAGTACACCAATGGCAAGGCGTGGCTGCACTGTCTACAACTCTCCTACGCCATGTTGCATTCGGCCAAACTCAGAGTCACTACAGACGGTCAATCCCATTACTGTGAGTCAGCCGCTGAGGCAGCCTCATGGCTGGATCGTAATGAGAACAGCATGCACCACCGACTGGCAGCTGAAGAAGAGGATTGACCCTGTAAGGGGGAACCAGTGTCCCTATGTCAGCATGAATGAAAGTTTGTTCAGATACCTCCATCTACTTACAATTATTCAGGCTGGGGAGCCATTATCTACATTGATGAAAAGAGAGAGGTTTAAAATGAGATTTACATCTACTTATTACTTACAATATGTGTGTTCACCAAGTTGGATACTTACCTGTTGTTGCAGGACGTTTTTCTTTATTTCTGTTCTTCTTTTTGCTGAGACGTACTGCATTCCGAATATCCAAGGATGAGTTTGCAATCCGTCAGTTCCTTTTGAATATCCTAACACTGCAGGAGGTACTGTACTCAGTCTTTATGGCGCAGTTACGCCTCTCAGTTTGTTACTTCCATTTTGGTTTTTTCTCAACAGGATCTTGTGACCGTAAGCGCTCTATTTTTGCAGTGCTTTTTTTGGGTTCACAACTCCCAGATACTCTATTTGCCTCAGCGCCTTTGGGCGAGTCTCATTGGCCCCAACGCCCAACAAGCGATATGTGGGCCGGGTGTTTGGCCCACAGCCCCTTGTTGGTCTGATCCGCACAAGTATTTCACAATGATGCCTAATGTCGATACCTTTAAAGCGGACTAGGATATCCTCAAGCATGGGAAAGTTCCTTTTGGGCATGCAAGGTGTATCTCTCTACTCACACCTCTTATTCCTGGGGTGTCAGTGTTCTGATACTTAAGTCATTCATGTTTAAGGAACTGAATTCTCAAGTGGATACAGAGGGTTGCTATGTGTTTTTTCATTGTAAACTGTATAGATTGACCTTAGTTATAGCCTTCGAGGGATGTCATACAAATTCTGATGACTTATTTGGCTGACAAACAAGGTCTCGCGCTATTAATATTGGGAGACTTCAACCGTTATCTTGACCCCCTCCTGGTTCACCCCCCCCCCATCTCGTCATGGAGGGACCAGGGGTACACATCTGGGTAAATTGCTGTCGGAGGTTGGTCTACTGGATCTGTAGCTTTTTAAATTTCCTACCACTAAATCGCTCTCCTGTTTCTCCAAAACGTATCTGTCTTAGGGGTTTGGGGCATAGAGTGGAGAAAGTGAAAAGCGAACAAGAGGCCATAATACACACTGTGGCGGACGTTCAGGAAGTAATTAAGAAGCATGAAGATGTTTTAAATGGGTATAGGGGCCAACTGGATGATTATGAGAACCGGGATAGAAGACAGAATATCCGTATAAAAGGACTAAAGGACTACCCGAATCAATCCCAAAGGCGGAATTAATCCCCACTACAATTAAAATATTCAGACAGATCTTAGGGGATCAGGCTCCAGAAAATATAGAAATAGATCGGGCACACCGGGTATTATACCCGAGTAACAAAGCTGATATAACAAGGGACGTTATCTGTAAAGTGCATAAATATATAATAAAAGAAAATATAATGAGAATGGCTCGTACCAAACCCACAATTCTGTTTGAAGGACTGAACATAGCACTATACCCAGATATATCACGGCGGACCCTGTACCAGCGTCGAGCAGTGCGACCCCTGTTAGAAGCTCTGCGTGCGGTAGAGACTAAATACTGTTGGGGATACCCATTTAGCTTGACAGCTTCTAGAAATGGGAAAACAGCAACACTACGAACTAAAGACGATTTAGAATCTTTTGTTCAAAAGTTGGATCTCCCCATGGTGGACTTTGTAGATTAGAGAATAAATCTCGTAGGATCCCCCCTACAACGGCCAGAGCAGTGGCAAGAAGTTAGGGCAAAGGCTAATAAGGACATGGCCCGAAGAGGACATAGATAGTGGAAGAAAGGACTGAGTAGCAGGGGGTCCTGTCCCCCCTTTTTTTTATTTTTTTTATTTTTTTTTTTTTTTCTTCTCATTGGATTTGAGGGAGATGAAGTTGTGCTGTTTATTCCTTTTTGTCCCTGCTTATTGGGTTTTTTTTTTTTTTTGTTTGTTTGCTTATGGGGAGGGAATTATAAATAATGCCTGGGGGGAGGGTGGGGGATGAAAGAGCACGGTGGGGTATGGAGACTATTTTTTGGTCGGTAGGTCAACCCCGAGTAAGGGGCTTAAGGAACCTGCTAATAGCAGGGAAGGGAGGGGACCTGTGCTTGTGGGATGTACACTTACATAGGCCTCCACCTGGGTTAGTAAAGGTACTCCAGGGGGGAGTATCATGGTGTAGGGACGGTGTATGTATGATTTTTTGCATGGCACAAGTAAAGAATGTAATTTTTAATTTCAATAGGGGATGTTCTAGGGATATGTGGGCAGGTAGGGTCAGCGATGAAGGAATAAATGAGAAAAAGGTCAGGGAGAAAGTAAAGAAGGGCGGGTACCTGGAGCCTATAAGGGAAACTTAAAGAATGGCAACAACTTTGAAAATCATCTCATATAACGTAAGGCGGTTAAGCTCACCGAATAAGAGAAGGCGCCTGTGGATTGAGCTGCAGCACTATGGAGCAGACGTTGTCTTTTTACAAGAGACACATTTTAAGGGTGACTCCATCCCTAGCTTACCCCAGAGCACCATGAACCAATGGTACCATGCAGTGTCCCCAGTCGCAAGGGCCAGAGGGGTCACAATTTCCTTTAAGAAGTCATGTCCATGGAAAATGGAGACAGTACAGAGTGACCCTGAGGGACGCTTCTTATTTGTGAAGGGTACACTGCATGGTGTACAATATACATTTGCGACAATCTATGCACCAAATGAAGGGACAGTAAATTTTTTTGTCAAAACATTTAAGAAATTGGAACAATTTAGAGAGGGATGTCTGATGGTGGGCGGGGACTTTAACCTGGTGCTGGATCCAAATATGGATACATCAACAGGAAGAATTGCCTTGTCATTTAGAGCCTTAAAACGAATTAAGCAACTTATACGCTCTCAACATCTGGTGGACTGTTGGCGGGTATCACATCCAGGAATTAAAGATTTTAGCTATTATTCAAAAACACACGACATGTACTCGCGTTTGGACCTCCTCCTGGTGGATCAGTTTCACCTGGAGAATGTCCTCTCAAGCACAATTGGACCCATTACTACATCAGATCATGCCCCAATAGCATTAACGTTCCATCTAATTTAGATGGGGTGTTTGGAGCGAACGTGGCGCTTGAACGAGTCGTTATTGGATAGGAAAGAAATAGTAGAGAAATTGGGAGTTAAAATAAAAGAGTATTTTGAAATAAACAAGACAGGGGAAGTGTCTAATCAAATGGTGTGGGAGGCCCATAAAACTGTTATAAGAGGGGATTTAATAGCGTATGGCTCGTATATAAAAAAAAGAAGGGAAAAAAGAGATAAAAGAACTTTTAGATAAAATCAGTGAACTGGAGGGGAAGCACAAGAGGAAGCTTGACCCTACAGATAGTAGGCGCCTGGAGGCTTTATGAGCGGAGCTCTCACAGTACTTAGAACAAAAAGTTAAAAACAAAATTAGGTTCTTTGCAAATAGGGCATATGAACAGGGAAATAAGTGCGGGCGGCTATTAGCTAAACAACTTAAAAAGCAACAGGAATCCAGACACGTCCATAGTTTATTGGTTAGAGGTAAGAAGGTAGTGGGAACGAAAGCTATAGCTGCAGAATTTAGTAAATTTTATGAGGCATTATACCTTATTCCCGAAGTAGATAATGAGAGCCCCGATAGAAAAGAGATACTGGACTACATCAATGAAACATCAATGCCTAGGCTGTCCAAAACAACTATAGAGGAGTTAGAGCGCCCAATCATGGTAGAGGAGCTGGGAAAGGTAATAGCAACATTGCCATTAGGGAAAAGCCCAGGGCCAGATGGGCTGACGAATATATACTATAAAAAAATTCCTTCCAGTATTAATAGAACCACTGTGCAAATATTTTAATTCAATTAACGTATCTAACCCACTATCACCAGAAGCCCTGTTGGCGTACATAACAGTATTGCCAAAAAGAGGAAAAGATCCCCAGAGATGCGCAAACTACAGGCCTATTTCCCTTCTTTTTTTTTTTCAAATATAAGTTTATTCAACTCCAATCAAGGGCGAGGGCCCCAAAACATACAAGCAAAAAACAGGTGCCGATTCGGCCAATTCAAGTTGACAGCGCTCAGAGAAATAAATGGTCATAACAGTTACATTTAGAGTGTGGTTATTGGCTCGTACATACAGCTTTCAGTTCAGCATGTAATAGGTGAGCTCGCGTCCAGTTTCAGATAGTGTATGCGGGGTGAACCTCGCCTACTTTTTCCACTTTACAACCATATAGAGAATAGAAAGAGAAAAGCAAGGGGAATCAAGAGGGGGTGAAGGGGGAAAAAAAGGAGGAGGGGGAGGGGCAGGGGAGAGGGCGTGGGAGACACAGCGGCGACCCTCTCGACAAGTTATATTGAATCTAGTCTCCGAGGAGGTCGAAGAAAGAGGGGAGAGTTAGTTACTAAGCAATTGTTGACCTTCATCTGAAAAGATGTAGACATTCCAGATATCCCACGTACGTTTGAATATCTCTTGTTTTTGTTGCGCAGAGAGGATCAGGTCTTCCATCTGCTTGATCTCTTCGACCTTACGTACCCACATAGATGTGGATGGGGGGCGACTTTGTTTCCAGAGAAGAGGGATGCATCCCTTAGCCGCATTTAGTAGGTGTCTGATTAGAGATTTCCTGTAAGCTTTGATGGGGATTGTAGATAGATGTAGGAGAAAGAATGTAGCTTCTTCTGGGATAACATATTCAGTGAACCTCTGAGTAATTTGCCTGACCTCTTCCCAAAAGCTCCTTAACTGAGGGCACGACCAGAAGATATGGATTAGTGTTCCCTCCTCCTCTGAACAGCGCCAGCACCGTCCCGAAGAGGCAGGGAAGCATTTCTGAAGTCTAGAGGGGGTCATGTACCATCGCGTAAGTAGTTTGAAATTGGTCTCTTGGACCTTGGTACATAGTGATGATTTCAGGGAGAGTGTAATAATGCGTTGTCGCTGGGCTGCTGAGAAAGAGAGGTGTAGTTCCCTCTCCCATTTGGCTAGGTAAGGTAACTGCGGTGGTGCGTTTGGCTCAGTCAACATCGAGTATGTTTGAGAGAGAATATGCGTTAGTGGATCTTCTCCAGTGCACAACTCCTCAAAGGATGTGAGCACCCGAGAGAAATTCCGTGGGCTGGGAAGTGAGTGTAGGAAGTGATGTAATTGCAGCGCTTTCCAGTAAGGAATGCGGTAAGGACCTGTCGGGTTGGATAAGTCTGCTACAGAGGGCCATTTCTCTTCCAATATGAAGCTGGATACATGATCATAGCTTTGTTCTTTTAGATGGGAGTATTCCCTGGAAAGCAGGCCCGGCCCGAAGTTAGGATTGCCCAGTACGGGGTACAGCGGTGAAGTTTTGGTTGTGAGCAGGGATCTAAGGGATGATTGGTGACTATGTCGCAAGGTGGTGCCAATTAAGGGGTGCGACTTTATGCTAGCCGGCAAGATATTATAGCACCACATCGCCCCCTTTAGGGGGATGGGGGATTGAGCTTTTTCAATCTGAACCCAAAGTTTACATGATCCATTTCTCCTCCAGTCCAGCACTCGACCCAGGTGAGAGGCTAAGTAATAGATTTTAATGTCGGGTAAGGCGAGACCTCCTAGATGTTTAGGCAGTATCATCAATGAGCGCCGTAACCGAGGTTTTTTATTTGCCCACACAAAACCGGTGAAAAGTGAGTGGATCTTCCGGAAAAAGGAGGTGGGGATATGTATCGGTAGTGCTTGGATAAGATATATAAATTTTGGCAATATGCTCATTTTCAGGAGGTTACACCTCCCGAACCATGAGTGGAAGCCCGGATTCCATTTCTCTAATAATGTTCTGATCTTAGATAATAAAGGGGGGAAGTTCAAGTCGAATGTCCGAGATATGTCAACCGGGATTCTAGTTCCCAGGTATTTTATGTCAGTCTTAGTCCATTTGAAACGAAAGTTGGATGCTAATTGCTGTGATATTTGGGGTGGAACCTCAATACACATCGCCTCGGACTTCGAGAAATTTATCTTTAAGTTAGATAGTGAGCCATATACATTAAATTCTCGCATGAGGTTTGGGAGGGAAATTCTTGGATTCGTCAAAGAGAAGAGCATATCATCAGCATATGCAGATATTTTGCATTGTAAATTACCAATCTGTAGGCCTGATATGTCAGGATTCAGTCTGATTGTACATAAAAAGGGCTCTAGGGATAATGCAAACAACAGGGGGGAAAGAGGGCAGCCCTGCCTTGTTCCATTTCTTATGGGGAAGGGACTGGAGAGTACACCATTGGCCTTCACTTGTGCAGATGGGTTGGAGTAAATACTATCTATCCACCGCATCATTCTATTGCCCAGACCAATGTGGCGGAGAACAGCTAGCATAAAGCTCCAATTTACCCTATCGAAAGCCTTTTCGGCATCTGTGCTTACTAGTATACATGGTGTTTTCTCGGAGGTTGCTATTTGGATTAAGTTGAGAACCTTAATGGTATTATCTCTCGCTTCTCTAGAAGGTATGAAGCCAACTTGATCCATGTGGATAAGGGACTGGAGATGTTGGGCTAGTCTGGTAGCTATTATTTTAGAAAAAATCTTAAGGTCCAAATTTAAGAGGGAGATGGGTCTGTAGCTGCCACAGGAACCTGGATCCTTCCCTTCCTTGTGGATTAAGGAAATATGGGCCTTGAGGGTTTCCCCGGGAAAGTTTGAGTTTGCTCCGAGAGCGTTGAAGAAAGTTACCATTCGTGGCCCTAATGTTGGTAGTAGGGTCTTATAATATTGGGCGGTGAACCCATCAGGACCTGGGGCTTTCCCTACCTTCATAGATTTGATCGCTAGCTGTAATTCCTCCAGTGTTATTGGCTCGTCTAATACAGTTTGGGATTCCAGTGGAAGAGAGGGAAGGCAAGAGTTAGATATGTATTGGTCAATAACGTCCTGGGAAGGGGAAGGGTTTGTTAGGTTATAGAGTCCCGAGTAAAAGTCAGCGAATCCTTTCGCAATTTGCGTCGGGAGATTAGCTTTCTGTCCGTTGGGGGTGGTTATTTGGGGGATGTATGCAGTAGATTTAATTTCCTGAACGGATCTGGCCAGGAGTCTTCCACATTTGTCACCCGATTCATAAGCCAGTCTGCGAGAAAATTGTAAGGCAGCCTTAGCTTTATAATGCAGTAAGTCTGTGATTTGAGATCTCAAGGATCTCAGTTTCATCTCCAGTTCCTGGGTGGGAGAATGTTTATGTTGTGCTTCAACTCTGGCCAGATCCGCTAGGAGTCTGGTAAGCTGTTCGTTTCTCTTCTTCTTAATGGCCGCCCCATGTTTAATTAGGACTCCTCGAAGGACGCATTTATGGGCCTCCCACAGTATACCCGGGTCGCAGTCTTGTGTGTCATTCTCACTGGAGTACAAGTTTAGTTCCTTGGTTACGTCTTCTACTATCTCAGGAATTTGGAGGAGGCTCTCATTGAGACGCCAGAAAGTGGATCTAGGTGATGATCTCTCAGTGAGAGTGTAAGTCAGGGAAACTGGAGCATGATCAGACCAAGTGATCTGACCTATAGAAGTAGATTGCACTAAGTGTAGCTGGTCGTGGGGGATAAGAAAGAGGTCTATTCTGGAGTATACCCCATGTGGAGAGGAGTAAAAGGAATAGTCTCGTTCTCCAGAATGTTGGAGACGCCAAGCATCGATTAGTTGAGCCTTGTGTAAAGTCTGGGCTATTCGTTTTCTGTTTTTGGGGGGATAAGAGGAGGTACCCGAGGACGTGTCTACTGGGGGTGAGAGCGGCACATTAAAGTCGCCTCCTAGTATAAGCTGGCCCTCCTTATATTCCATCAGTTTATTTACAGTCGACACTATAAACCCGTCCTGATGTGCGTTAGGGGCGTAGAGTGTTGCGAGAGTGAGTTGGACTTCCCCAATCTGACCTTTGAGAAACAGGTATCGGCCTTCAGGGTCTGCAAGTATGTCTTGAAGTTTCCAGGGGAGACTGCCAGAGATTAGAATAGTTACCCCCTTAGATTTTGCATTGTTATTCGTCGAGTGGTACACATGGGGAAAATATCTGTTCCTAAGTACAGGAGATTTGTCAGTTTTAAAATGAGTCTCCTGAACAAAGGCGATGTCCGTGTGCGATTTTTTTAAATCGTGTAGGAGAATGCGCCTCTTCTCTGGAGTATTCAGACCCCTCGCATTAAGCGAGGTCACTCTTAAAGAGCTCACCGCCATGTCTCACACGGGGGGAAGAGGGAGAAAGGGAGGTTCAGGTGGGGGTGAAAGCAAGGGAGGGGAAGGAAGGGAAGGAGGAAAGAGAAGGAAAAGGAAAAAAACAGAGACTAGGGTCAAGGAATATTACACCTCACGTCTCTATTTCAATTAAGCTAAATGGTTCAGTTTTACTAAACTACTAAGTGAACCAAACCGGATAACCGGAGGTAGACTTACGGCCTAAGTGGGGCGGAGGCAGACAATAATCTAAAAGAGAGGTCCCGACTCTCCCATCCCAACCAGCCTAAAGATTAGAAGCAGTATAATCACATTATATATTGCAAGAATAAAGAACTTAAATAAAAATAAATATCTTCAAAGGAAATATACAGAAACAAGAACAATGAGAAGCATCACTTTGCACTCCACTCTACCCCTGAGTTTTATGCATAATAATAATTCCGTCCCCCTCGTGTGTCATCTGGCGAGGTGACCCGCTCCCCCCCATGCCATCCGCAATGAAACATAGATAGATAGCAGCAGGGAGAGGACAAATCGCCAGAAGTTCATCGGGGACGCCCTGGAACTCCCCCCCCCCCCTCTGTGAGGGAACAAATATCAGATTCATCCACATCATGGGACCCTGATAAGAAGCTCCAGAGCGGGCCGAGCCCGCGCAACGGGGGTCCAGCGCGCCCCCGAGTCACCCCAGAGCCCTCCCACACTTTTACACCCATTAGATTGCTCGACTCTTCTCCCCCCCAACCCCAGTCCATCACACACTCCCGACCTTGTTATGATGTCTCCACAGAGAGGAGGGCACATATATCCTCCCGGAAAGTAATTGTCCGTGGGAGTGAGAGAGCTCTTCCCGTGGGACCTGCAGAGGACCACATAGACCCCGTGCGGGGGTGATTTGTGATAAGAGATAAGTGGTCATAATGCGGGTGACTCGTCAGTTACGTGAGGCCCTTGTCAGGAGCATATCAGGAAACGCAATGACTTTTAGCGCCCTCCCATAAGTGGATCGTTGAGTCAGTGAAAATGATGATGAAGCTTGAGGCTTGTAGTGGAGGCAAGTCCGGCTTCCATGAGATAGAACGGAGGCAAAAATAGGGGGTACGGAGAGACCGGGTGGATCGGGCAGACCCAAAACCAAAAATGTAAAGATAATGATAACTGACCCGGGAAACAAAAGCATCAAAGGGGATAGCATGAGTAGGAGTGGGCAAAGGAGCAACTCACATCTCTCTTGGCTCGTCTAGTGAAGCAGAACGGGGTCGTCGGCCGCTCCTCCGTGAGCGCTGCGGTCTAGGAGCCTGATCTCTCATCTCGTGCAGTCGACCAGGAGCCCGGTGCAGGTAGTCCAGCCAGTTAGGAACAGGGATAGGTTCCGTATCTAGAAAGTCGAATAGAGCAGGTAGATTCTCCGGAGATCGCAGTAGGAAGGAGCGCTGTTCCTTGTGGAAAGTAACCGAAAGGGGGAAGCCCCATCGGTATGTTGCATTACATCTCCGGGCAAGATCTAGGAGGGGTTTCAGCATGGCGCGTCGGAGCAAGGTCGGCCTGGAGATGTCCGGGAGGATTTTAACCGACGCTCCGTCGAATTCTATCTCTCCAGATTCCCACGCTCCTCGCGCTATAGCCTCCTTATGGATGTAATGATGGAGTCTGCATATTATGTCACGAGGTCTGGTTGGATCGGTCGAGCGGGGACCCAGGGCTCTATGTATTCGATCCACTTCTATTTGTTCCGGTAAGTGTGCTCCCGCCACTCTTCTGAAGATGTCCGTAGCTGTGGCCAGTAGATCCGACGGGCCTGTGGCCTCAGGTAGGCCGCGGAGCCGGACGTTGTTTCTCCTACTCCGGTCCTCAGTTTCTTCCATACGGAGCTGAAGCTCTATCGCGGCCATAGATTGGGCTTTTTGTTGGGTCTCCAGTGATGAGACTCTCTGTTCCAAGGACTCTAGTGATGATTCACCTGAGGTCAGACGGGCTGAGAGGGTCTCAACGTCTTTTTTGACTTCACTGATTTCCTTCTTATGTGCGGCCTCTACCCTGCCCACTAGGGCTTCAATATCTGCCCTCGTTGGTAGGGCCCGTAGTATAGCCTTAAGCTCCTCGTCTACTCCATAAGTCCCCTGAAGACAAGGGAGGGGACCCTGGTTTGAGGTAGAAGCCGCTGGTGAGCCAGTATAGAGAACCGGGCTCCGGGATCCTTCCGAGGCGGCAAAGTCAGTTTCTCTGACCGGAGTGCAGGGGCTCGAGGCACAAGGTTCCGCCATCTTGGGTATAGGGGAACCGGAGAGGGATCTCCCAAAAAGTCTCTGCAAGTCGACCAGAGCGGGTGTGGAAGCAGCCGGGCTGTTCTTCTTCTTATTCCTCCGATATGTCCGCTTCTTGGATGAGAGCATAACGGTGAAAATAGAGCAAAGTAAGCTGAGTTAGGGGTGGAAAGGCCGGGAGCTCTGAGAGAACACGTCTCTAGTCGGCCATGTCCAGACCACGCCCCCCCTATTTCCCTTCTTAATTCGGATACTAAATTGTTAGCAAAGATCTTGGCCCTGAGGCTCATGGGGCACATTGGGGGGATGGTACATCTGGACCAGACGGGGTTCATGGAAGGGCATGAGGCGAGAGACAATACTATTCGGGCGCTTCATGTCCTCCACTGGATGCAGTCAGGTCCAGATAGGGCCCCAAGGATCATTCTGTCAATGGATGCCGAAAAGGCCTTTGACAGGGTGAATTGGGGCTTTATGAGAGAAGTATTGAAGAGGATAGGCCTGGGGGAGCGTATGATGGGATAGATAATGTCGATGTATGCGGGCCCTAAAGCAAGAATTAAAGTAAACGGAACATTGTCAGAATGCTTTAATATTCGGAATGGTACGAGGCAAGGATGCCCATTATCACCCTTAATATTTGCAATAACATTAGAGCCATTCTTACGTAAAATTAGAAGTAACAGAGAGATAAGTGGGACACGAATAGGACAGGTGGAACACAAGGTTGCAGCCTACGCGGATGACCTACTCTTTTTTCTCTCGTCTCCACAGACATCTTTAGCTGCACTTATGTTGGAGGTACAAAAGTTCGGCACCTTATCTAATTTTAAAATCAATCTGGGAAAGTCAATTATCCTTCCTACCCATGTCCCAATAGGACTGGAAAGGACGCTACGACGTACGTATGCATTTGTCTGGGAGAGAGAGTCCCTGATGTATTTGGGGGTACGTATTAGTGTTGATATGAAAAGGCTATATGAAGTTAATTATGGCATATTATTGACGGAGATAGCAGAGGAGTTTAAAAAATGGAAAGGTCAATACCTAACTTGGTTTGGGAGGATTAACGCCATAAAAATGAGTATACTTCCTAGATTAATCTATATATTGTACACAATACCAATTAAGGTACCGGAGTCCTTTTTCAGACAAATGCATAGGATGTTTGTGGCTTTTGTATGGAATGATAAAAGACCCAGATTAGGCCATGACCTTCTGAGAAGAAATAAGGCCGAGGGGGGACTGGGAATACTGGACATAGCCCTATATTATAAGGCTATGAGCTTAGTCCGGATTTTGAACTGTCGCCATGACACACATAAAAAACTATGGGTTCAAGTAGAAAACTCAATGGCAGGGAGGAACCTAGCAGCAGCACCTTGGATTCAAAGCTTATCAAGGGGGTTGTCTCAGTGGGTGTCACCATTAACCCAGAACACATTGGAAGTTTGGGATAAGTTGAATAAGAATGGGGATTATGCCCCCTGGATATCGCCTCTGGCTCCTCTGGAGGGATTCACTTGGTTCCCCCCGGGGGAGGAGATGGGATATCTGGGGGCTTGGGGTGGAGGTGGGGACTCCACTTGTGGCAGGTTTGCCCCGGACGGAGTCTTGTTATCAGATGGTGTCTAGATATGGGGCAGTGCATATGGCGGAGTGGAAATACAATCAAATAGTGAGTTTTTTTAATAAAAGTAAGTCATCAATAAGACCTATGAACTCTCTCACTATATTTGAGAAACAATGTGTGCAGAGACCCAGTCCCAGGAATGTATTGTCGCAAATGTATAAAGGGATACTTAGGGGACAGGAAGGAACAACTCCATACTATATAAGGGGATGGGAGAAGGAATTGGGACAGGTACTGACTAATAAGCAAATTAAAAGGATGATTGTACTAACGCACTCCCCATCCACAAGCTCAAAGGTGCAAGAGATGGCATACAAGTTTTTGTCAAGATGGTATAGGACCCCAGCCAAATTGGCACAAATGTTTCCAACCATAAGTGATAGGTGTTGGAGGGGATGTGGTCAGAAATGCACATTTCTCTATTTGTGGTGGACATGCCCAGTAATTAAAAGATTCTGGGAGTCGGTGTCTCCATGGATCAAGAAATTGACGGTGGGGCACTTGGAGTTTCAACCACTACATTACTTGTTCCATGGGATGGCAGGCTCTAATAGAAAGTATCGGGAGGGCATAACACCTCACATATTAAATGCAGCGAAAAAAATCATACCTAGATTTTGGAAACAGATACAGGGTCTCTCAATATTAGATTGGAGAAGGGAAGTGAGCTTAATAATGGAAGCGGAAAGATGGGTTCATGTGGTAAAGGGCCAACAAGGGAAATTTGAAAAGAAATGGGCAGGTTGGAAGAAATGTTTAGTTGAGATGGAAAAAGAAGACGGAGATGATTAAAATGAGAAGGAGGTGGAGGTGCAGCCCTTGTAAATATGTATAATAAAAGATACTGACCTATAAGAAAAGAAAGGAATATTGGAATTAGCTCGCTGACCCATTATGTAGGGGAGGGTTTGGAGGGGGTGGGGTTGTGGTTTTCTTGTGTTTTTCCTCCCCCCCCTTTTTTTTTTTTTCTTTTTCGAGATAACACGACCGGTAAAGGGTAATAACACTTATAGTTTGGCCAATGAGGGCCTTTTACACAAATTAAATAAACTGATAAACACGGGGTTTGTTTGTTTTTTTTTTTCCCCTCTGGGTGATGGAATTGGGAATCACATATTTTTTTTTTTTTTTTTGCTCGGTTTTCTTGTGTTTTGGTGGGTAAAGGGTAATAACACTTATTAGAATAGTTCGGCCAATGAGGGCCTTGTACACAAATTAAATAAATTGATAAACACGTACACTTCTTATCTAATTATGTACACCTTATACACTTTTATATCCCCCTCCCCCTTTTTTTTTTTTTTTTTTCACACGACGGGTAAAAAGTAACAACACTTGTTAGGTTAGTTTGGCTAATAAGGGCCTCTTACACAAATTAATTTTTTTTTTTTTTTTTTTTTTCACACGACGGGTAAAAGGTAACAACACTTGTTAGGTTAGTTTGGCTAATAAGGGCCTCTTACACAAATTAAATCTTTTTTTTTTTTTTTTTTGTATGTGGGTAAGGAATAATTACAAGATTATCAAGAGGTTTGGAAGGGAAGGGGGGGGGATAAGTAGATATAATTTAAGTGAATGTGGTAGTAGAAGATGTAATGTAACATGGGTTTGGGGTGGGTGATGAGGGGATTTTGTAACAATGTATGAAGATTGTTGTATTTATAAAATGGAAATAAAAAATGTTGATTATTAAAAAAAAAAACAACGTATCTGTCTTTGTTCCTGCTAGATCCTTGTGTGGGCAACGTTCTTATGCTTGGTCAGATCTCTAATATTACATATCATACTCGTGGCGTATCAGACCATTCTCCACTGGTTGCGGAGCTTGTGGCTCGGCCTCCGACAGACCTCCCTAGGGTGCCCTGGAAACCTAATACCTACTGGCTACAGCTGTTTTCCTCACATGACAATATCGAGAGCCAGATTAATGCATTCTTCTCTGATCATGACTCCTATGAGAACCCCTTTTTAAACATTTCCCATTTTCAAGCAGTACTTAGGGGATCTTTATTGCTAAAATTCAGGCAGTTAAAAAGAGGTCATCTGAGCTTCTTCTCCAAATGGAGGATCAGGTTCGACAATTCGAATTAGCCTATATTGTTCAGCCGACTGATTCCGCTCAGGAAGCCTGGATGTCGGCTCAGGATTCTCTGGATCGTCTCCGGGCCTCCGCTGCAGAACACAAATGGTTCTTTAATAAAGGTGCATTTTTTGAAGAGGGGGAGAAAACTGGTCGCCTTTTGGCAAAAATTGTCCAATTGCAACAAGCTTCCCCGGCCATAGGAGCTATACGGAATAAATCGGGTGGGATTGTTAATTCACCGGAATTAATTGTGAAGGATCTGGCAGACTTCTATGCTTCTCTTTAACAGCCACAGAGTTTGCAGTCCTTAGCTGCTTTCTCTCTAACTATATTCAGGAAATTCCCCCTCCCTACCCTGACAGAAGCCCAAAGGACGAAATTGGATGCTCCTATTACTCTGGCGAAGTTACAGAGGGCAGCCAGCTCTTTTCCCATGTGTAAGGCTCATGTGGATGATGGCATCCCAATGGAAGTTTATGTTAAATATGGCAAGTTGCTTTACCCCATTTACTTAAGGTGTTTAATGCCTCACTGAAAGTGGGATACCTCCCGGAGTCCATGTCACGAGCTCTGGTGGTACTTCTTTTAAAACCTGGTAAGGACCCTCTAGACCCAAGCTCATATAGGCCGATTTCTTTGCTCCAGAGTGATGTTAAACTCTTGGCAAAGGTCCTGGCCCTTAGAATGAATGAGGTCGTACTGTCGGTAGTGCATCAGGACCAAGTAGGTTTTATGCCCTGTAAGTTGATGTCAGTCAATCTGCAGAGACTTTTTATTAATATACAGACTCCTGTAGACAACATGGGTAACGGAGTTTTACTATCCCTTGATGCCCATAAGGCATTTGAGGGGGTCTATCTCTGGTTGGTTCTAGCTAAATTCAGTATTGAACAAAGTTTATATCCTGGGTTTGTCTTCTCTATAGTACCCCAATCTCCTTCATAAGAGTTATATATAGGATTTCACCTTCCTTCGCTTTGGGTTAAGGGACCAGGCAAGGATACCCCCTCTCTTCATTGCTCTTTGCGCTCGCCATTGAGCCATTAGCCGCCCTTATACGAGCCAACCCTTTAATTACAGGATTTCAGTATGGGGGGGGGATCCAGGAAAAAAAATCATGTTGTACGCAGATGACATGTTACTATTGCTGCAGGATACGACCAAATCTTTACAAACTGTCATGTCAACCGTTCTGGACTTTGGCCAATACTCTGGGTTGACAATCAATTGGTCTAAATCAGCACTGCTCCTACTGGACGGTGATTCTGCACAACCAATTGCTCCCACATGTCCCATACCTATTACAGATAAATTTAAATATTATGGGAGACTATGGCCTACTAAACATCTCTCCTATGTTAAACAAATTTCTAGATAAAATAAAAATCTGGAATAAATTACCATTATTGGTCGCAAGTAAGACAAACCTTATTAAAATTGTACTAATGCCCCAACTCCTTTATCCATTACATAATCCCCCTGCGGTTATTCCTTGAAAAACGTTTAGAATAATAAATTCCATTTTTAGAACTCTGCTATGGGGAAACCGCACACTTAAGCCTCGTACACATGATCAAACCTCAGACTTTTGTCCGAAGGGCGTTGGCCAGGAACTTGTCTTGCATTCAGCTCTTTAGCGCACCCCTTTGGGCTCCTTCTGCTAATTTCGTGTTAGTAAATGTTGGACGAGTGCTGATTCGTGCTTTTCATTTCATGCTTTTCATTTAGTTTCTGGTCGGCCGTTCGTCAACCAGCCATGTTGCGGAATCGGAGGAGATAACATGTTATTTATTATTGGCCTTGGAGTTATTGCTTTGACCCAAGTCCAGTCCAGAAACAGGAGGAGGAGGATTTCTTGGACCAAAAATTGATTGCTTTATTAATCGGGACCAATTAAGTCATATGCCTTTGCTGCAGGAGCTCCACAGGAGAATAATCCAGATGATTTTCGGAATTATCTCTGGATGGCGGATCCCTGCTTTCACCAACTCTTGGCATTGTTGACCTCTTATATTAAGAAGCAGGACACATGCATGAGGCTTTTATTTTATTTTTTGGTTGAATAATGATTTGATTTGGTATATTTTCTATACAGTCAGGTCCATAAATATTGGGACATCGACACAATTCTAATCTTTTTGTCTCTATACACCACCACAATGGATTTGAAATGAAACAAACAAGATGTGCTTTAACTGCAGACTTCCAGCTTTAATTTGAGGGTATTTACATCCAAATCAGGTAAATGGTGTAGGAATAACAACAGTTTGTATATGTAAAGTACGATGGTATTACCACCATCCCTGCGGGGATACATGTGAGTTTGACCTTCTGCTCTGCAGAGGTCCACAGCATCTGGTAAGTGCATTTTTGTTTATCTGGGTGAAGTTGATTATGATTGATTACATCACTGGAGCCAACCCATCGTTCTTTTGCTATAAGGACATCTGACAGGAATACACCCTGGATGTGCATTGGACTTTTTATACGTTTTATTTTTATTATTATCTGCGCTGCACGTACCCCCACTGTTTCAGTTTGTATATGTGCCTCCCACTTTTTAAGGGACCAAAAATAATGGGACAATTGGCTGCTCAGCTGTTCCATGGCCAGGTGTCTGTTATTCCCTCATTATCCCATTTACAAGGAGCAGATAAAAGGTCCAGAGTTCATTTCAATTGTGCTATTTGCATTTGGAATCTGTTGCTGTCAACTCTCAATATGGGATCCAAAGAGCTGTCACTATCAGTGAAGCAAGCCATCATTAGACTGAAAAAACAAAACAAACCCATCAGAGATATAGCAAAAACATTAGGTGTGGCCAAATCAACTGTTTGAGACATCCTTAAAAAGAAAGAACGCACCGGTGAGGTCAGCAACACCAAAAGACCCGGAATATCACGGGAAACAACTGTGGTGGATGACCAAAGAATTCTTTCCCTGGTGAAGAAAACACCCTTCGCAACAGTTGGCCAGATCTAGAACACTCTCCAGGAGGTAGGTGTATGTGTGTCAAAGGCAACAATCAAGAGAAGACTTCACCAGAGTGAATACAGAGGGTTCACCACAAGATGTAAACCATTGAGCCTTAAAAACAGGAAGGCCAGATTAGAGTTTGCCAAACAACATCTAAAAAAGCCTTCATAGTTCTGGAACAACATCCTATGGACAGATGAGACCAAGATCAACCTTTACCAGAGTGATGGGAAGTGAAGAGTATGGAGAAGGAAAGGAACTGCTCATGATCCAAAGCATACCACCTCATCAGTGAAGCATGGTGGAGGTAGTGTCATGGCGTGGGCATGTATGGTTGCCAATGGAACTGGTTCTCTTGTATTTATTAAACCAAAAACAAAAAGAAATTGCGCTAGGTGCTGATCATAAATACTATTGAGAACTGAAATAGGGGACCATGAAGGAAGTCCTGCTGCTGAAACACAATAACCCCAATACAAGGGCACATAAAATATACAAAAAGGACAATGTAGCGCTGGACTGGTGAAAAAGGACACATGTGTTAATACACATATGAATAAATGAAGACCTAAAAGACTATCATAAGTCAATACGTGATATTAGGTAATATGAAACCATACCCTAAATAAGTGTATACAAAACTATGAGTGACAAAGAAAATATTATATGTAAATAATGAAAAAATATTGACCAAAAAGTTCATAGATGTGGCTATATAAACGTGTCAAAAAATATTTAGAATAAAGAAAGTTCATAAATGTGACAAAATGAAGGTGTTGAATCCACAAACGAGCCAAATAAAGGGTCTGGAGTTACATGATCCACCATCAGTGCAGCCCACCACCAGGTGATAAAGTTGGAGGCTTACCAGAAAGCCTGCGACCGCCCTTACTCAGGGGGGTCAAAACAGGCTTAGTAGTGGAAGATGAACTCCTGGATATATCCCACAATGGACTCCTTAGGTTGTCCTACTGGTCTCCTCTTTCCACGGCTGATCCGCAATAGCAGGGGCACCAATGTGGAGGAAATGATCCTCAGAATTCCTTCCGATATTCCTTCCCATATAGATCAGGTACACAAATGGGAGCCACAAATCCCAAGAAAAGAAAAAAGACTCCAATAGCGCAGATTGGCTAGTGCTGTTTGTTTTATTAAATACAGCAATGCAATCCAATAGATTAAAATTGCTTCCAAGCAAAATGACAAGATAAAAAATAACGACCGGTTTAAAACAAAAGCGCGCATACGCGATGCGTGTTGACGTTGTGACCATCATCAATGACGTTGATGATGTGACTGCTGACAAAAGCAGCAGGATGAATTCTGAAGTGTTTCGGGCAATATTTTCTGCTCATATTCAGCAAAATTCTTCAGAACTCATTGGACAGCGTTTCACAGTGCAGATGGACAATGACCTGAAGCATACTTCGAAAGCAACCAAAGTGTTTTTTAAGGGAAAGAAGTGGAATGTTATGCAATGGCCAAGTCAATCACCTGACTTGAATCCGATTGAGCATGCATTTCACTTGCTGAAGACAAAATTGAAGGGAAAATGCCCCAAGAACAAGCAGGAACTGAAGACAGTTGCAGTAGAGGACTGGTAGAGCATCAACAGGGATGAAACCCAGCGTCTGGTGATGTCTATGCGTTCCAGACTTCAGGCTGTAATTGACTGCAAAGGATTTGCAAACAAGTATTAAAAAGTGAAAGTTTGATGGATGATTGTTACCGTATTTATCGGCGTATAACACGCACTTTTTTCACCTTAAAATCAGGGGAAAGTCGTGGGTGCGTGTTATACGCCGATCCCCGCTATCGCTATGTGAATGTCGGCGATCGCCGCCGACATTTACATAGCGAGTAGTTTCAAATATGGCGCCGCGGACTTCGGAAAATCACAGAGCCGAGATACACATAGTCGGGTGTATTCGGCTCTTTCCAGGGCCGCTCACTGTCACGCCCAGTCCCGCCATTGGACCTGTGTTATGTCCATCATAGGGCGGGACTGGGCGGGACTGTGAGCGGCGCCGGAAAGAGCCGAGAACCCTCGGCTATGTGTATCTCGGCGGCGTTCGTTCACTTCCGCAGGTGCCGAGTCTCTCCGAACTCCGCGGCGCCATATTTAAAACTACTTCTATGTGTATGGCGGCGGCGGCAGCGGCAGGAGGCATGGACACTAGGCTGCACTGGGGACAAGGCTGCAGGGACAAGGCTGCACTGGGGACAAGTCTGCATTGATAAGGCTGCACTGGGGACAAGGCTGCATTGATAAGGCTGCACTGGGGACAAGGCTGCATTGATAAGGCTGCACTGGGGACAAGGCTGCATTAATAAGGCTGCACTAGGGACAAGGCTGCATTGACAAGGCTGCACTGGGGACAAGGCTGCATTGACAAGGCTGCACTGGGGCAAAGCTGCACTGACAAGGCTGCACTGGGGCAAAGCTGCACTGACAAGGCTGCACTGACACTGAAAAGGCTGCAATGACACTGAAAAGGCTGCAGATGAACACTGATGAGGCTGCATTGATGGGCATTTTAATGTAAGTTTCTTTTCCTTAAACTTCCCTCCTAAAAGTTTTTTTCCTTAAAATTCTCTCCTAAACTTGGGGTGCGTGTTATACGCCGGCGCGTGTTATACGCCGATAAATACGGTAATCTGTCTCATTAGGGTCCTTTCACACTGGGGCGGTTTGCAGGCGCTATTGCGCTAATAATAGCGCCTGCAAACCGACCCAAAAGTGCCGCTGCTTTACTTCCAGTGTGAAAGCCCCGAGGGCTTTCACACTGGAGCGGTGCGCTAGCAGGATGGGAAAAAAAGTCCTGCTAGCAGCATCTTCGGAGCGGTGAAGGAGCGGAGTGTATACCGCTCCTGCCCATTGAAATCAATGGGACGTCGCGGCTATACCGCCGGCAAAGCGCCTCTGCAGAGGCGCTTTGCGGTGGTTTGAACCCTTTCTCGGCTGCTAGCAGAGGGGTAAATCCGCCCCGCTAGCGGCCACATACCGACGGTAAAGCCGACGCCGCCCCCGCCCCAGTGTGAAAGGGCCCTTACTTTTGGTCCCTTAAAAAGTGGGAGGCATATATACAAACTGTTGTAATTCCTACACTGTTTACCTGATTTGGATGTAAATACCCTCAAATTAAAGCTGAAAGCCTGCAGTTAAAGCACATCTTGTTCGTTTCATTTCAAATCCATTGTGGTGGTGTATAGAGCCAAAAAGATTAGAGTTGTGTCGATGTCCCAATATTTATGGACCTGACTGTATTTTCCGATGCATAGAATGCACTTTTTGGTTAAGTTCTATTGGCAGATAGCATGAATAATTTTAATGCACAATAAAAAAATTGTAGAGAATAATACTTGGCTTTGTGTTTCTCTTCAAATGACAGTTTGGGAGTAAGCAGTTACATTTTAAAAAATACAATGTAAAATTAACAAGGGACACCAACATAATTGTATCTTTGATCTTAAAAACTACGGGATAATGGTGCTGTGGTAACTTGCACCAAAAAAAACAAAAAAAAACATGTATGATAATATTCTTGATATCGCTAGAAAAATTTGTTTGCAATAACTCCATCAGTATCACCAGCAAAGCAGCTTCATTATTATCCCATTAAAGAAGAAGAGACTGTGTGCTGCATTTCGAGATTTCATAATTTTCCGCGTCACAAATGTTAATTCTCCATTATGAACGCTAATTTACAAGACCGACCACTTCTGGCTCGTCCTTGCTTCCGAGCATATGTGTGTGTACTTTGTACTTTTGTCCGACGGACTCGTGTACACACGCTCGGAAAATCCGACAACAGGCAATTGTCCGCTGAAAATTTTAAACCCTGCCATCCAACATTTGTCCTCGGAAAATCCGACAATTGTCCGATGGAACGTACAAAAGGTCGGATTTTCCGCCAACAGCCTGTCATCACAGAATTCCCGTCAGAAAATCCAATCGTGTGTACGAGGCTTAAGAGTCAAATTGGAGGCCTAAGGATGGAGGGGGACTAGCCCTTCCTAACCCCTGGCTATACTATATGGCAGTGCAGTTACGGCCCCGGGCTTGTCCCTATACAATCCACAGATGAGCATATTCCCTCCACCACCCGCATCATGCTTGCTCATATCCAGAGAGAATCGGTCTCTGAGGCACTCAGCTTTGCTAAACCAAACAAGCTCCTGCCGACGTACGGTCTCATTCAAAAAATTTGGAATAAGGCAAAATACCTACAACAGGTAACGGGGTATACGAAATATAGCCTGATATGGCACAATAACAACTACTTGGAGCTAGCCAAATTAGTGCATGGTGCTAGATGGATAGTCTATATGTCTCAGATCTTTAAAGATGGTGTCCCGTTACCTTTTGCCTCCCTGCGGGCTAAATATTCATTACCTGCCCATATGCACTTATATTATCTGCAACTATGGCATGCGGTTCAGGTGCAGGGGACTGCGCAGGATTGGCGTTTATCTCCCACTCCTATTTTTATTCTAATTCAAATGGCTGAAAGCTCTAAGGGTTTTATCTCTCAAAGCTACAGCATATGTTGCTGTCTGAATTCCATAAGGGTCACCCTTGCAACGTGACTTCGAGTTGGGAGAGGGAGCTGGCTCTATAAGATGGGGTACAGCATGGAGTCTCATTATCATTGATACAAAAGAGATCATGGGGGCTTAATCTATTTACTATGGCGTTGCCCTAAATTACATCCTTACTGGAAACAGTTTGTAGACACATTAAATATGGTATTTGGGATACAACTCCCATTGGACCCTAAACGTTACCTACTGAATGTTATGGAGGATGAGCATCCTAGGATAGCAGTGGGAAGAGCCCTCTTTCTCACCTCTCGGTTACTTCTAGTAATGTGGAAGTCTCCAGATCCCCTGCACACAAGTCCTGGGTGGCACCTATGGGCAAAGCTTTGCTCCTAGAAAACTACATTTATACACACCGGGAATGTCCCAGCAAGTTTGAAAAGCTGTGGGGAAGGTGGCTGGATTCCCCCTGGCCTTAGCCCAAAGGTATTAGTATACCATAGAGTGTTGGTGTGTCCAAACAGACCGTAATAGTCAGAGGATTATTTTAGATTTAGACAATTGTATGCGATTTAGTTGCACTTAAGGGGCGAAGAAGGCATATTTGCACAACTTTTGATATGCATTGCACATATATTTGATTGTGCCTATGTAACTACAGTTGTTGGTTGTGTCAGTGAATGCAACTGAGTAATGCATTATCTTATTGTTGGACTGTACTGTTATTTGTTTATCACAATAACATTTTTCCTGATTTAAAAAAAATATATACCTACAGAATGGGAGCGCACAATATGGATCTCATCAATCTATATGCTATATATAAACACAAGTCTATACTGTATATGTAAATAACAGTAACTGAATTGGTTTACTCACTGTCTCTTCTGACCACCCAGCTGGCTCCACACCTCCACCACAAAGCCATCAAACTGCTCATCCTGGAAAAATTAAAGAGCAACTGTCACCTGAATGCTTCATAACAAAGAAAATACAGCAAGGATTAATAAATGCCTTAGATCCTAATGTATTGTCACAGTGGCATGGAATTTTTTGGTAAAGATAATCTTCTAGGACTCATAACAAAGATCTGAGCTTGACAATAAGTTACATACTTTGTTCAACATAGATATTTGTTATAGCCTTAAGCCTAGTACACACAAGCCAAATGTCGGGCGACATCGGCCAGCTCAATAAAAACTGGCTGACATTTGGCCTGCGTATATGGCAGCTTGTCTGACAGAAGCTGGCCATTCAGCCTTCTATCGGATGAGCATGCTGGAAAAACCAGCAGCGGATTGGCTCCAGATCATCGCTTTCAGCCAATGGCTGAGAGCGCTGACCAGAGTGTTTTGGCAGATGGGCCGTCCCACCATCAAAACACAATAGAACAGGGGGGGAGTTAGCTGTACTAACATCAGATTGTTAGTACAGTGGCTCCAACCGAAACCGTCAGTGGTGTGTGTGTACTAGGCTTTCCCTGAAAAAGAGACAAAGGGCATTTGGCCTACTGGTAGATTATACTGCAGAAGCAAATTTAAAAAAAAAACAATTCAAGAAGGAATCTAACCTACAGGAGTGAAGTAAGCAAGACTGTTGCATATAGTTCTGGGGCAAAGAAATGTACATAGATTTACCTAAAGAAGTGATTCAAGTAAATAGTTAAACGAACAGTTGGAATATACAGTATATATTGTATGTTCAGCAAAGACTGTGAATCTTACCAAAAACATAGTTCTTGCTCGGGAGTACTGGCTAAAGTTAAGCAACACTTAAAACAATTTACTCATACAGAAACTCCATCAAATGAATTAACCACTTCAGCCCCGGAAGGATTAACCCCCTTCCTGACCAGAGCACTTTTTGGGATACGGCACTTTAACTGACAATTGCGCGGTCGTGCGACCTTGCACCCCAAAAAAATTGCTGTCCTTTTTCCCCACAAATAGAGCTTTCTTTTGGTGGTATTTGATCACCTCTGCGTTTTTTATTTTTTGCGCTATAAAAAAAAAAAGAGCGACAATTTTGAAAAAAAAAAGCAATATTTTTTACTTTTTGCTATAATAAATATCACAAAAATTATATTTTTGTAAGGTGGTTGCCACAAGAGTAATACTTAGTAAGTTGAATTTGGGTACCTTCATCCCTTGTGAGTATTTGAATGAAGCAAAAATGGGAGGAAGAGGAGGAAAATTCCAAGGGACTACTCCAATTGTGTCCCACCTCGCCACCCCAAAATTAAATGGACTATACCGGTACCTCATACAATGATACAATTTCAGATAAAATTTCCAGTTTATTCAAAAAACATCCAGATTTAAAACATCTATATATAAACAATATTGTTTATATGTAGATGTTTTAAATCTGGATGTTTTTTGAATAAATTGGAAATTTTATCTGAAATTGTAACAAAAATTATATTAAAAAAAAACCTAAATTTCTCCCTCAGTTTAGGCCGATATGTATTCTACATATTTTTGATAAAAAAAAAAAAAAAAAAATCGGAATAAGCGTATATTGATTGATTTGCGCAAAAGTTATAGCGTCTACAAAATAGGGGATAGATTTATGGCATTTTTATTATTAATTTTTTTTTTTTATTAGTAATGGTGGCGATCTGTGATTTTTATCATGACTGCGACATTGCAGCGGACAAATCGGACACTTTTCTGACACTATTTTGGGACCAGTGACATTTATACAGCGATCTGTGCTATAAAAATGCACTGATTACTGTGTAAATGACACTGGCAGGGAAGGGGTAAAAACACTACGGGGCGATCAAGGGGTTAACTGTGTTCTAACTGTAGTGGGGATGGGCTCACTAGAACATGACAGAGATCACTGCTCCCGATCACTGGGAGCAGTAGATCCCTGTCATGTTGCTAGGCAGAACAAGGAAATGCCTTGTTTAGACAGGCATCTCCCTGTTCTGCCTCTCCGTGTCACAATCGCGGGCCACCAGTGGACATAGAGTCCATGGGACCCGCAGGCACGCTCACGTGACACACACGCGCCCACTAGCCCGCGATTTAAAGGGTGACGTACAGGTACGCTAATTTGCGCAGCCATGCTATTGTGCCGACGTACATTGTCGTGCGCTAGTTGGCATGCGGTTAAATAAATCGGTGAACTACGAACGCTATCCAGAAAAACACTACAACTGTCACTTAACAACAACAACAAAAAAGCTACTGACAGGTATAAAATGCAACAAATGAAGATAGAGGAGAAAAGCGGGACTTTACGTGAGGCATGTTGGTGAAGGTGTAAACTGAATAGTATATGCTAGAATATGTTATCTAGGGTGTGTCCTATACATAGTTGTGTTCACAAAGAGTGAACCAGGTATGAATAGTATAAAAAGATTTTTTATTTGCATAGGTCCTAGAACCAAATACAGTCATGAAAAAACATCATATGCAACATTTGGGCATGCAATAGACAATATATTTTTGGAAGACATAATAAAGACACTGGTTGTACAATTTACAACAAAGAATAAATGCAATGTATGCTGGATGAATATATGCATCCATAGTTATTAACTCAACGCGTTTCTTGGCTTGTAACCAATCATCAGGAGTCCGATGCAATTTAGGCTGTATTGAAACAATAAACGTGTATTAATATGTGGGCAGATATGTAGGAGAAAAATGCAAAAAAGTTCCAATTGGCCATCGTACTCTCAGACAGTGTCTTGGTCCATGAT
Source organism: Aquarana catesbeiana (assembly GCF_042186555.1). Lineage (NCBI taxonomy): Eukaryota > Metazoa > Chordata > Amphibia > Anura > Ranidae > Aquarana > Aquarana catesbeiana. The sequence goes on from NC_133334.1 coordinate 107,818,004, forward strand.
AACCTAAATCCTAGAATGCAGCAATGATCCGGGTCTACAAAGTCTCCCCCGGGGTTGAGGCAGGAAGCTCGCCCCAGGAGATCGCCGGCCACAGCCACCAGGATGACCAGGGTACACATAGGGGCCGCCAGGCAGGGACAAACAACGAGGCCACAAAACCCTGAAATGACTGTGAAAAATGAAATAGGTGTTTGAGCATGGGACAACCGTGAGAAAATAGGTAAGGTGACAAAATAGTGAGAAACCAAAAAGTGAGTGAATGTGAAATATAGACCGGAACCCGAAAGGACACAGAAGGAGAGATGGAGAAGTGTGTGAAGGAAATGAGGAAGAGAATGTGTGTTCAGCTGAGAGGCAAAAGAGCCAAAGTGGAGATGTGCAACGAGGTTACCTGTGTAGTAAGAGTGATGGGCCCGGCCGATTGCCACAAATCCCTAGCGAACCTACATGCACCCGGCCTCGGGCCGCCATTATATGCCGCGGACCGGGGGCGTGCACCTGCCAACGTCGTGTGCGGGCGTAATTACGCAATAGGGGAGGGACAGACAGCCCGGACACGAAGGCGGCCGCCTCCCATCCCCGCAGCGCAAAAGCCCGAGAGTGGTATACCACTAGATCCCGCAGAGCAGCGGCACACGGCGCCGCATGCGGGGCGTGGGAAAATGACGCCGATGCGCCAAGGTCAAGGTCTGCCCCCGTCACATGACAAGACGGGTGACAGGTCAGGAGCTGGGCGCATCACAACCCCGGGTATGGGACCGAACAGACCACAACACCAACTGCACTCAAGGAATAGTAGGATAAAGATGTATGTATCAGTATTAAAAAATAATGGATTGATGAAAGGGAAAAAACTAAAGCAGAAAACAGAAAGGAAGAGAGAAAAAAAGGGGGGGGGGAAACAAAGAAGTTTGGAAGGAGAAGCAATGGCACAGTAACAAAATACACATTCTTTGCACTGAATAAATCAAAATACAAAAAAATGTGAAAAGTAAAAACTTTAGCCCTGAATTGAATCAGCATAATATTGACTAAAGGTGAACAAAAACAAAGACTTCAGCCCTGAATTAAATCAGTATTTATCTGACTGAAGGGAAAAAAAAAAAAAACAAAAACATAAGTTTTAGCCCTGAATTAAATCAGTATTATCTGACTAAAAGGAGAACAGAAACTTTAGCCCTGAATTGAATCAGTATTAATCAGTATTGTACAACCAGTGTCTTTATTATGTCTTCCAAAAATATATTGTCTATTGCATGCCCAAATGTTGCATATGATGTTTTTTCATGACTGTATTTGGTTCTAGGACCTATGCAAATAAAAAATCTTTTTATACTATTCATACCTGGTTCACTCTTTGTGAACACAACTATGTATAGGACACACCCTAGATAACATATTCTAGCATATACTATTCAGTTTACACCTTCACCAACATGCCTCACGTAAAGTCCCGCTTTTCTCCTCTATCTTCATTTGTTACCTAATTGGGATGGAGGCATGTTGGTGCATTTTCTATAATTCAGTGGACAGGTCACACCCCTATTTTTTGACACATCAACACCAGGGTGGCAAACACCTATTTCCTGTGACCTAATCCACCTATCAAGTCTATACATATCCTTTGCAATTAGCTCCTTATTTATTCTCATGCATCCTATTCATATTTAACTTTATGTCTTATTTTCATTCTCAATTTTCATACATGTTGTGTTTTTTCTTTTTTCTTCTTTCTAGAGTAATTTATATTAGATGGAGACCTATGGTCCCCCCCTTGTCTATTGAAATATTTTCAGTACAAGAGTGGTATACTATTTTTATAATTTATTTATATATATATACTCCTTTACATAATATTCATTTACTGTAAAGAACTTTAAATAATAATTTTCTCATTTTTTTCATTTTTTAATACTTCTGAAACTTTTTTTCCCCCTTTTTTATTTTTCTTTAGTCAGATAATACTGATTCAATTCAGGGCTAAAGTTTCTGTTCTCCCTTTAGTCAGATAATACTGATTTAATTCAGGGCTAAAACTTATGTTTTTGGTTTTTTTTGTTTTTTTCCCTTCAGTCAGATAAATACTGATTTAATTCAGGGCTGAAGTCTTTGTTTTTGTTCACCTTTAGTCAATATTATGCTGATTCAATTCAGGGCTAAAGTTTTTACTTTTCACATTTTTTTGTATTTTGATTTATTCAGTGCAAAGAATGTGTATTTTGTTACTGTGCCATTGCTTCTCCTTCCAAACTTCTTTGTCCCCCCCCCCCCCCTTTTTTTCTCTCTTCCTTTCTGTTTTCTGCTTTAGTTTTTTTCCCTTTCATCAATCCATTATTTTTTAATACTGATACATACATCTTTATCCTACTATTCCTTGAGTGCAGTTGGTGTTGTGGTCTGTTCGGTCCCATACCCGGGGTTGCGATGCGCCCAGCTCCTGACCTGTCACCCGTCTTGTCATGTGATGGGGGCAGACCTTGACCTTGGCGCATCGGCGTCATTTTCCCACGCCCCGCATGCGGCGCCGTGTGCCGCCGCTCTGCGGGATCTAGTGGTATACCACTCTCGGGCTTTTGCGCTGCGGGGATGGGAGGCGGCCGCCTTCGTGTCCGGGCTGTCTGTCCCTCCCCTATTGCGTAATTACGCCCGCACACGACGTTGGCAGGTGCACGCCCCCGGTCCGCAGCATATAATGGCGGCTTGAGGCCGGGTGCATGTAGGTTCGCTAGGGATTTGTGGCAATCGGCTGGGCCCATCACTCTTACTACACAGGTAACCTCGTTGCACATCTCCACTTTGGCTCTTTTGCCTCTCAGCTGAACACACATTCTCTTCCTCATTTCCTTCACACACTTCTCCATCTCTCCTTCTGTGTCCTTTCGGGTTCCGGTCTATATTTCACATTCACTCACTTTTTGGTTTCTCACTATTTTGTCACCTTACCTATTTTCTCACGGTTGTCCCATGCTCAAACACCTATTTCATTTTTCACAGTCATTTCAGGGTTTTGTGGCCTCGTTGTTTATCCCTGCCTGGCGGCCCCTATGTGTACCCTGGTCATCCTGGTGGCTGTGGCCGGCGATCTCCTGGGGCGAGCTTCCTGCCTCAACCCCGGGGGAGACTTTGTAGACCCGGATCATTGCTGCATTCTGGGATTTAGGTTATCATGGACCAAGACACTGTCTGTGAGTACGATGGCCAATTGGAACTTTTTTGCATTTTTCTCCTACATATCTGCCCACATATTAATACACGTTTATTGTTTCAATACAGCCTAAATTGCATCGGACTCCTGATGATTGGTTACAAGCCAAGAAACGTGTTGAGTTAATAACTATGGATGCACATATTCATCCAGCATACATTGCATTTATTCTCTGTTGTAAATTGTACAACCAGTGTCTTTATTATGTCTTCCAAAAATATATTGTCTATTGCATGCCCAAATGTTGCATATGATGTTTTTTCATGACTGTATTTGGTTCTAGGACCTATGCAAATAAAAAATCTTTTTATACTATTCATACCTGGTTCACTCTTTGTGAACACAACTATGTATAGGACACACCCTAGATAACATATTCTAGCATATACTATTCAGTTTACACCTTCACCAACATGCCTCACGTAAAGTCCCGCTTTTCTCCTCTATCTTCATTTGTTACCTAATTGGGATGGAGGCATGTTGGTGCATTTTCTATAATTCAGTGGACAGGTCACACCCCTATTTTTTGACAGGTATAAAATGCAGGTAGTTAGAGGTGTCTTTACAAACAGCAGATGTTATCTGTCCCAAATGCTGGCTGTTCTAACTGGGCAAACCTTCAGCACTTTCTGGTAGTGTCAGTTTGCCTGCCCCCCCATGGCCTTCCTCAGTGGGGAAGTCCAATATAGTAATAGGCCAACAGGGATGTATGGGGAAAGGGTAGAAAGAAGCAGCCAAGCTCATCATACCTGTTACTGGCTTTTTTGCCTATTAAAGGGACTAAGCAACTTAAGGAAGGGTATCAAAGGTATTAAAGAAAATGGAGTAACCAGCAACACAAGATGAATCAGAAAATTAAATTGAAAAGTTTTTATTTTGATGGCAAATTTCCATATATCACTAAGGTGTACCATAACCGGTGGAAGGAGCAGTAACCTACGGCAATCAATCACAAGACTGATTTTCATTAGTCTTACCTCAATAAACATCTAAAAGCTAAACCTCAGTTGCTGTGGGAGAAAAAACATAATTGCTCTTTGCATAAGGGTATTAAATATGCCAAGTAATATTGGAAATCACAATGGTAAAAAGCACAGCAACATGTCTTTTGGAATTATTTTATTATTCAGGCTACTCTGCAATGATGAAATATGAAATTTGTTTCTTGAATAAGCAATATTAGATTCTATTCACAAAGCCACATGATTTATTGCATGCGCAGTCATTATTTTATTTCAAGATCATTTTCATTTTTGCAAAAAAGATGTTCAAATAAAAAAAAAATCATGTTGGTGTGTAATCACTGACAAACATTTAACTGCTGAAATCTCATGAAGTAATAAGCAATTTTTTCTGTCTCAATAGGTGCCCCACTAAAACCTAAAGTTATCACCAGCCTGAAGGAAGGACATTTTAGGTAGCAAAAATACATGTAATGTTCTTTGTGAAAAAATGTATAAAAATACTCTACACATGCAGTAAGTTAATCCAATGCACATATGAATGTCTTTAGTGAACTGAACAAACAAAAAAGAATTGAATAAATAAATAAGCAAATAACACACAACAATAAAAATACCTTGTGTTACACTTTTGTGCAATTAAGCAAATAAGTTTTGATTTTGTTGTAAATGCTGAACTAGCTCTTAGGCCACAGGGGATTTCTTCCGAAGCTACTGACCAGCTGCCTAGATGGGAAAAATTGGCCACTCTATGTCCCAGGGAGGACTCCCCACCCACAGTTGGGGTGTCAGGTGTCAGAGATATTCCAGACCCAACAACCTGATCACATGCAGGACTCAGTGGCCTTAAGTTGCTCCCATCTGGGACCCAACACGGGTTTCAATATGGGGGTGGCTTGCAGTGTGGGATACCAACAAGTTCTGGTACTAATGCAGACCACGCCAAAGATGACCAATTCACACTTGGTGGCTGCAGACATCAAAAGTGTAGTTTTGGCAGCCATTTCAGACCTTAGGCTGCCAAACAAACCGCTGATAAGGACTGCTTGTATTTCGTAAAGAAAAAAATACCATTGTAGGTCCAGTTCACTACTTACTTGTTCACATTGTTGCCAGTCGAGTCCTGAGGAATGGGGGCTTGGACCCCTGAAACGCATTGACTACTTTTTGGGATTTTACCCCTGACTTCTAAAAGGAAAAAGTTGTATCTGGACCTCTTAGCAGTGGTGTGGCGCTTCAACTTCAATTCTCATTATATTTCAGACCCCAAGGAAGATCTCTGATCAGTGGCAGTCAGACTTGAGGTGGTGGAGGAAACAGGAGCCTGCAGAGATGCTTTCCTCAGAGACATACAAAGACATACGGGGTCTGCCAAAATAATTTCAGGATTAGAGGCACCTGTGAGGCTTTGAAACCAGACCAGATTCCAGATGCCATACAGTCTGTGTTCAATGAGCTCCTAGGCCGGTCAGGGGAATTAAGCCTATTAAGCTGGAATGAGTACACAGGGAGCTCAGACCTCATGGCTGAGACACTGACCCTTCTAGAGATATAGTATATTGTTTTGTCAGCTATCACCTCAAGGAAGCAATTGTGCAGCAGATTCATGAAAGAGAGCTACTCACATTCAATGGGTTGGAAGTAAAACATTTTCAGGACATTTCACAGATCCCCCTCCAGAACTGTAGAGCGTTATGATAGCTTCAGGGTGTTGTCAGAGACCGCTAGATTGCTGATCTCTGGAGCATTCCCTTCAGCTTGTCAGCCACCATTTAGGGACACACTGCTCTGCTGAGAAAGTCATGATATTCCTGCATTCTGCGAGACGTCACATTGATGCCAGACTGGTACCAGGAATTTTCCGCTGCCTTTCAGCTGGGAAGATGGAACATCTCAGCAATATCTCTCAAATACTGGGCCGAGTGTCCTCTCCTAATCACGGAGCCTTATTTCTCACCGGAGGCTTTTGCCACCTGGACTGAGTTTCCTTAATGTTTACTACTGTTTAAGTACTTTACCCAGATACATTATGTTTCCTGTTTGGGTTTAAACAGCTTATTTTAGATTACTAACATGCTTAGCCCAGCTTTCTCACACCCTTCCAACCATCTTGACTGCGCACACCTGCTTATAGGCTGGAGAGTGTCTCTTTGTCGGCATGGCTATGTAGTGACTCTGTTTTTCTCCCCTTTGTGGCAGCATCCCTGCTCCCTGTCCCTTGCTTGAGGCTATGTATCTCCTTAGGCTAATAGCTTGGCAGCAACATGAGTTTTGTTTTGATACCAATGTCAACCAGTAGCCACTCTGTCTGTGTACCTAGTATTTGGTCAACGCTATAATGCCCGTATAGAGCTGTATCCCTCTTTTTTGGAACCAGACACGGCCGCAGTCTATTGTCATTTGGGTGAAGAAAGTAGCTGAAATCAATGAGATGGAAGACCTGGTGGCTACAGAGAAAGGCCTCTGGGAGAAATTCCTTAAAAAGTGGTTCTATTGACACAAATTTGTCTACTCTGAGTAGTATAAGGAGCTGCTGACTTAATTCCTTTTTATGAGTTCATCTCACTGTTGGGGCCCGTGGCCCTGGAACATTGGCGGAATGACTGGTCCCTCTTTTTTCTTTTGCCCTTTTTCCTTTCCTTTTTATTTCTAACATTTTCAGTTTTTTTGTGACCCCAGTGTTCATTTTTTCCACTACCTCTTTTTTACACTAACGGCACTAAAAAGTCACGCGGGGTACAGAGACTTTCCAGCACCCGGTACTCTGGGCTATCTTTTCATGCATACGTTTGCTTTGTCTGTATGTTCTGGTTGCTACTGTTTTCTTTTTTGCGGTAAATCTGCTTCATTATATGAACGCCAGAGTTGTGGTTTCTGTACTTAATGTGTGGTGTTTTGAAAAAAATTATATTATATTATAAAAAAAATAATGCCCGTAATAAAGATGTTACAGATTGTTACACAACCAAAAGTGCTGCTGTACCTGGAGTGACAGCACAGTCTATCTCTGATAACTATGAAAGCCCTATCAGTTGGTTTGTTGCCACCCAAGTTACACAGAGGAGCGTTCCCTAGTCCTTTCCGACCACACTGCCTGGATTCATTTTTGTAAATAGAGGATTATTATCCTAGGTGGTGGAGGAGGAACTGGAACACATTTATGAGCATTGGTGTGTGTCTACAGTGCTGGTGGAGATCATGACAGGAGGTGTCCTGTGAGTCATGGCTATGAAGCAAATCTCAGGTCCAAACAACCTTGCCGGGCCCCTTAAAATTTAGCATTGCTGCTATTATAGATTCCTAGGGGAGACTCTCCTCTTTCCGTGCATATAGCCCATTGCTAAGCATAAAGCCCTATGGATATTTGGATAAGCCTCTTTATTGATACGCAAATGAAGATATACAGATGCCATGCTAATAGTTACTGTATTTCCAAAGATGTTCTTCCATCTCTTTATCTGTAAGTCATATTTCTATTTATCCTACATACCTCATCTATTTTTAACTGTGCGTCCCCAATAAACTTAAAGAACAAATCTACTTAAAATCTTTAAATCTTTAAATTCTTTACGTTTTATTGGGTTAAATGTTGTTATCATTAACACTGCGCATTTGATTTGGCGAGTCAGTTTTGGGTATGTGGTGGTGGTGGATTTTTCACTAAGGTATGGTGGAAGCATGATAAGATGATAAAGGGCAATTTGAAGATACAGATTTTCTGAGTGAAATATTTATTTATTCGGACTCTGTTACTGTTTTTTGAATTATTAATATTTTTGCACAGTAGTACACAAGCACTTTGTTATAATTTACAAATTTTATGTTGATAATGTTTACTTTACTTTTTTGTAACACAGCAGCACATTAGCACCTTTATAAGGTGCAATCAGTGAATGGGAGTATGGTTATTTGCACAGGAGCATGCTAGCACTTTATTTGTTCATGAAATGTGATGATTAACAAGGTGTAATTAGTAAATGTTAGCATTGATATTTGCACAAGAGTATGTTAGCACTTTACTTGTTCTTAAAATGTGGTGATTTTCTTATGTTTACCGTTTTGTTTTTTTTTTGTGCACCATTAGACTCCAAATAGGAACACCTGTTTCTTTCACAGTGCTGTTTCCCCTTTTATGTCTACTTTAGATTTAGATTCCCTGCAGCCCTACAGTTACACAGTAGGCAAGGTTGAAAAAAGACACAAGTCCATCAAGTCCAACCTATGTGTGTGATTTTATGTCAGTATTACATTGTATATCCCGGTATGTTGTGGTCATTCAGGTGCTTATCTAATAGTTTTTTGAAATTATCGATGCTCCCCGCTGAAACGACTGCCTGGGGAAGAGAATTCCAAATCCTAACCGCTCTTACAGTAAAGAACCCTCTAAGCAGTTTAAGGATAAACCTCTTTTCTTCTAGTTTTAGTGAATGGCCACGTGTCTTATTAAATTCCCTTTCGCAGGAAAGTTTTATCCCTATTGTGGGGTCACCAGTACGGCATTTGTACATTGAAATCATATCCCCTCTCAAGCGTCTCCTCTGCAGGGAGAACAAGTTTAGTGCTCTTAACCTATCCTCATAACTAAGGTCCTCCAGTGCCTTTATTCCTTTTGTTGCCCTTCTCTGGACTCTCCAGTTCCAGCACATCTTTCTTGAGGACTGGAGCCCAGAACTGGACAGCATACTCCAGGTGCGGCCGGACCAGAGTCTTATGCCGCGTACACACGGTCGGACTTTTCGTCTACAAAAGTCCGACAGCCTGTCCGACAGACTTCCTGCGGACTTTCGGCGGACTTGCAGCAGACTTTCTAACGAACGGACTTGCCTACACACGACCACACAAAAGTCCGACGGATTCGTACGTGATGACGTACACCGGACTAAAATAAGGAAGTTCATAGCCAGTAGCCAATAGCTGCCCTAGCATGGGTTTTTGTCCGTCGGACTAGCACACAGACGAGCGGATTTCGGGGTCCGTCGTAGTTACGACGTAAAGATTTGAAGCATGTTTCAAATCTAAAGTCCGTCGGATTTGAGGCTGAAAAAGTCTGCTGAAAGTCCGGAGAAGCCCACACACGATCGGATTACCAGCCAGCTTTAGTCCGTCGGCGTCCGTTGGACTTTTGTAGACGAAAAGTCCGACCGTGTGTACGCGGCATTATAGAGTGAGAGAATTATTGTTTTATCTCTGGTGTTAATCCCCTTTTTAAACCATTCCAATATTCTGTTTGCTTTGCTTGCAGCAGCTTGGCATTGCATGCCATTGCTGAGCCTGTCATCTACTAGGACCCCTAGGTCCTTTTCCATCCTGGATTCCCCCAGAGGCCCTCCCCCCCCCCCCCCCCCCCAGTAAGTAGATTGCATTCATATTTTTGCCACCCAAATGCATTTTTTTAAATTTTTCTACATTAAACCTCATTTGCCATGTAGTTGCCCACCCCATTAATTTGTTCAGATCTTCTTGCATGGTTTCCACACACTGCGGAGAAGTTATTGATCTGCTTAGCTTAGTATCGTCCGCAAATACAGAGATTGAGCTATTTATCCCATCCTCCAGGTCGTTTATGTATAAATTAAATAGGACTGATTCCAGGACAGAATCCTGGGGGACCCCACTTTCCACCCCAGACCATTCCGAGTACTCCTACTATTTATCACTACCCTATGAATTTGTCCCTGTAGCCAGTTGTCAATCCATGTACTCACCCTATGGTCCATGCCAATGGACCTTACTTTGTACAGTAAATGTTTATGGGGAACTGTATCAAATGCTTTTGCAAAATCCAGATACACCACGTCTACAGGCCTTCCTTTATCTAGATGGCAGCTCACCTCCTCATAGAAGGTTAATAGACTGGTTTGGCAAGAATGATTCTTCATGAATCCACACTGATTACTGCTAATGACACCATTGTCATTACTAAAATCTTGTATATAGTCCCTTATCATCCCCTCCAACAGTTTGCATACACTTGATGTTAGGCTAACTGGTCTGTAATTCCCAGGGATATAAAACCTTTTTTTAAATATTGGTGCTACATTGGCTTTTCTCCAATCAGCTGGTACCATTCCATTCAGTAGACTGTTCGTAAAAATTAGGAACAATGGTCTGGCAATTACTTGACTGAGTTCCTTAAGGACCCTCGGGTGCAAGCCATCTGGTCCCGGTGACTTATTAATGTTAAGTTTTTAAGTCCAATTCTAATTCTGTCCTCTGTTAGCCATGAGGGTGCTTCCTGTGACATAAAAATATAAATCATGTATTTTGTAGTAGATAATCTGATGCTCGCAACTCTCATCGGATCATATAAAAAGCAAAAAAATGCAAACATAGTGTGTTCCACATAGGTATATATATTATAACACCCCGCTATACATAAACACTTACTAGAACAAAGATGTAACACGCATATAGTACAATACAGCTCACAACCTTGCCAGGTGAGACTCAGATGCACGTCACTATGTTCCAATCCTCCCCTACACACAATAGCCAAATGATAGGCTTCCTCAACAGATTATCTACTACAAAATACATGAGATAAGGATTGGGGCCATTCTTTTTGGTGAGACACCAGCCTGCTGCTTCTATTTTCCATATAGAGCGAGGAGAGGGTGAGATCCATTATTCCATCTAATTAAAGGATAAGGAGAGGAGCTGCCTGGTCTGGATGTGAGGAGAGGTCGGTATTTTTCTTTTAAACGGAGGTGAGCAGGCATTTCAACTGTTAGAGGATCGACACATTGTTTATGGAACCAATATGATCTGACCTTCCCTTCTTTACTATTTATGTACTTAAAGAATTTCTTGGGATTTTTTTTACTCTCATCCGCTATGTGCATTTCATGTACTATCTTAGCCGCCCTGATTGCACCCTTACATTTCTTGTTGCATTCTGTGTACAGTTGGAATGCTGATGATGATCCCTCAGTCTTGTATTTTTGGAAGGCCTTCTCCTTTGCTTTTATCTGCATTTTATGTTGGAGTTAAGCCATCCAGGACTTTTATTAGCTCTTTTAAATTTATTTCCCTTTGGGATGCACTGGCTAATGCCCTTATTTAATATGCTCTTAAAGCATACCCATTTTTCCTCTGTGTTCTTTTTTCCTAAGATTTTATCCCAATTATTATCTTCTAGCAAGGATCATAGTTTAGGGAAGTTGGCTATTTTGAAATTCAGTGTCTTTGTTCTCCCGTTATGTTTCCTATTTGTGTCATTTATACTAACTAATTGATCTGTGATCGCTGTTTCCTAAATTTCCCCGTATTTCCACATCAGTGATCAAGTCTGTATTGTTGGTAATCAGTAGGTCTAGTAACACTTTGTTTCTAGTTGGTGCATTTACCATCTGACCCATGAAAATGTCCTGCAAGACATTTAGGAATTGGCGAGCCTTAGATGAATGCGCTGTTCCTTCCACCCAGTCTATGTCTGGATAATTAAAATCCCCCATTATAATGACACTTCCCATTCATGCTGCTAATCCAAATTGTAAAAGGGGTCTGCCTCCGCCTCCTCCCTTTGGTTAGGGGGCCTATAGCATACTCCCAGTATTACTTTCCGCTTAGTTTCCTCCCTTTGTAGCTCTACCTAAAAGGATTCCACCTCATCCTTTGCTCCCTTAGTGAAGTAATCTCTCACATTCACTTGAACAAAATTTTTGATATACAGGCATACCCCACCCCCTTTTTTACCCTCTCTATCCCTGCGATATAGGGAATACCCTTGAATGGTTGCCAGCCAATCATGAGAGCTGTCGATCCAAATCTCTGTAATTCCTACAAAATCAAAATCCTACTCATACAACAGTAGTTCTAGTTCCCCCATCTTGTCTGCCAGACTCCTGGCATTGGTTAACATGCCACGTAGTTTAGAATGGTCGCATACTATCTCCTTATTGGGTGCTCTGGTGTTGCAAATAGGACTTGTTACTATACTTACCTCGGGCTGAGGCGCTTTAGTCAACCTACCACTAATGCCCCCAATACTACGCTCTGGAATATGTTCCGCACTGACTATATCTACCTCTGGACCCTCCCCCTGTCACCTAGTTTAGAATCCCCTCTAGGTTTTTTGGCCATCTTCACTCCCAGCAGATCTGCGCCTTCCCCATTTAGGTGCAGTCCGTCCCTTCTATAGAGCTGGTAACTGACTGAGAAGTAGCCCAAGTTCTCCAGGAACCCAAACCCCTCCTTTCTTCACCAGCTCCTCAGCCACTTGTTTACTTCCCTAATCTCTCTCTGCCTTTCTGGTGTGCCTCGAGGTACCGGTAGTATTTCTAAAAATACTACCTTGGAGGTCCTTTTCCTCTATTTAGGACACTCCATCTACCTCCGACTTTGTCATTGGTGCCAACATGCACCATGATAGCAGAGTCTTCCCTAGCCCCTCCCAGTAATATGTCCACCAGATCCGTGATGTGCCGAACCCAAGCGCCCAGTAGACAACATACAGCTTGGCACGTCAGGTCTTTGTAACAGATTGCCCTCTCTGTCCTAAGAATTGAGTCCCCTACCACCAGAATATGTTTTTCCTTTCCCTTGGCTTTAATCCTGACCTTACTGGAGGAGTTATTCCCCTGGCAGCTAGGGGAGTCACTCAGCTCCAGCAGTGCTGGTCCCCAACTGGTCCCACCAATGTCACTTAATGGGGCGTACTTATTGGGATGTTCCAGCCCGGCACCGGCCTCCCTGATTCTTTCCCCTCTATCCTTTCTGTCACCCATCTACTCTGCTTTGGTGCCTGCACAGCTTTGTCTCCACCCATCTCTGTGCTGGCCCCTGCCGACACCTGCCAGGTACGATCCCAACTCTCCTTTAGTATAGAGGGACTTCTCAGTGTTGACAGTTGCTTCCCTAGATTCAGAACTTGGGTTTCCAGGGAAAAAATTTGCTTACATTTTGCACAGCATATTCGCCCTCGATCAGATGATTAAGGAACGCATACATGCCGCAAGATATACACCGAGTCACATCTCCACACCCACCGGGCATCGTATCCACTAATTTAATGGCTATTGGGGGTTATACTCTGTCCAAATTAACTAACAACTAGCTTCCTGACACTAATACTCAACAATACACAAGTTCTCATTGAGACAATACACAGGTATTTGCAACACACGTGCACTCAGTGCTCACGTGCCCTCGCAGAACACATGCCCTCCCAGCACTCATGCACTCACAGTAATCTCAATACTTAGGTACTCAGGCACTCACAATACCCTGAAGAGCACATATTTTCTTCTTGCACCAATCACCCCACACAAAAAGGTGTATGTTACCTTACTGACCTTTTGTGCGTGTATCTATATTCCTTCCCCCTTTTTTGTTAGGGCTTTGTATTTGTCTGAGCAATTAATTAGATGGAATAATGCCATGAGTACTCTTAGTGCACTCCCAATGATCAATTTCCCCCAATCAGCTTTGATTTTGAGCATTTCGGACAACCTATGGGACATACACATACTGTATAAAGAGACATGAGGTGTACCAAGATGGCACCGCTTCTGATGTCTGATGAAACGCGTAAGACGGAACTAGGAACGCCTAAGGTCACTTCTGGTACTTCCGGTTTCCTGTATCTGGTCTGTGAAATGCATGCCGTCCCAGATATGTTGAATTTACTCTGTTCAAGCTTTTGGCACTAGTGAGTGCCTTTTTTATAAATAAAATCGGATTTACACAGTGTCCCTCCTTTCCATCCATCCACATGCTGATATCCCATGATTTAACACACTATGGAAGAGGTCCCTGCATTGGATACCTGGAACAAAGGCTGATCTGACTACATGTGTTTTTCCCCTGTAGGAGTGCAGCTATCTGATGAGTGTGGAACCGAGAGGGGAGCACGAGTGTTGATCACTTTCTGCACAGAAGTTGTGACCAATTTGTCGTATATAGTCAATTTGGAATTCGGCACCAGGATATTACACATATATTTTGTGTTGCTTTTTATACACATATATTTTCTTTACTAGCACTTTTTTATTCTATTTATGGATGAAAATTTTGGTACACAGCAATATTTGCATATAATTCTCAGTTTTACAAGGTAGTATCTGGGTGTGATATAGGGGGTGGACGTGTCTGGAAGTTCCCCTCCTTGACCACTGGGGGCACGGGCGTTCATTTAGTCCATTTGTCCTCCCGCGGATTATGTTTTTTTAATTAAGCAATTAACTAGATGGAACAATGCTATGAGATCTCTTAAGCCTTGTACACACGATCTGACTTTCCGACAACAAAACCGTGGAATTTTGTTCGAAGGGTGTTGGCTCCAACTTGTTTTGCACACACATGGTCACATAAATGTTGGCCAACAATTACGAACGTAGTGACGTACAAGACGTACGATGAGCCGATAAAAAGGAAGTTCAATAGTTGTGCACCACCCTTTGGGCTCCTTCTCCTAATCTTGTGCTTATCGCGTGTTAGTAGAAGTTTGGTGAGTGACGATTCGCACTTTTCAGTTCGTTTCTGCTTTTCAGGTTGTGCTTGTCAGTTTGTATCCGTTTCTCAGTGCGTGCTTGTCAGGTCATTTCTGTTTTTCAGTGCATTCTATTTATAGTTCGCTTCTGATTTTTCAGTGTGTGCTTGTTTGGTCGTTTATAATTTTCAGGTCAAGCTTGTCAGGTCCTTTCTGATTTTCAGTTCATTCTGTCAGTTTGTTCTGAGCAGCCGTTGGTTTACTAGCCATGTTGCGTTCTCGTCAGAGAGATTGTGCTGTTGTTGGGCTTGGAGTTATTGCGTTGACCCAAGTCCAGTCATTGAACAGGGGGAGGAGGAGTTCTTGGAGCAAGAATTGGTTGCTTAATTGTGACCAATTCTGTCACATGCCTTTGCTGCGGGAGCTCCAGAATAATCCTGATGATTTCAGGAATTATCTCCATGTGACGGACCCCATCTTTCACCGTCTATTGGCTTTGCTGTCCCGTTATATTACGAAGCAGGACACCTGCATGTATCAAGCCATCTCTCCCGAGCAAAGGTTCGTCGCCACCTTGAGGTACTTTGCGACGGGGAGAAGTCTCCAGGACCTCAAGTTCATGACTGGGATCTCCCCCCAGGCGCTGGGAATCATTATTCCAGAGACCTGTTCTGCCATCATTCAAGTCCTGCAGAAGGACTATATTCGGGTAAGTTTTATCCTTTAACATCACATTCTATGTATTTAATGTTTGCTATTGTATTAATTTCTTCATTCCATAATTACCATGATTGTAATATCCTCTGAATGTCCTCTTTGTCCTCATGTATGCTGTAAGCTTTTAATGCTCCTTTTTTGTCCTTCATGCATATTTGCCTTTGCTAACCTCCCCAGCATGCTATTCTGGGCCCAGTGGCGTAGCGTGGGGGGTGCCGTGGCCCCGGGCGCTACATTTAAGGTGGCGAAATTTCGTGCCAGTAGTGTCACTACTGGCTGCCTCCTCCTAATTTTAGTTTCCTGTGTCCCCCGCACTCCGGCCGCCATGTCCAGTGTCTGGCACCCTGTGATTGGGCGTATGGGGGTCATGTGCGGTGTGGGGCTGGCCTGTCCGCGATTGTGGTTGCTCCTGAAGTCCCGCCTCCGCACATGACCCCCATACGCCCAATCACAGTGCACCGGGAAACACTGAACATGGCAGCCGGAGCACGGGGGAGACAAGCACTGGAAAGTGTGAGCCGCTGGGGCCTCTGTCTCCTCCTCCTCCGATCCTCCGGAGTCCGGATCAATGCAGGACAAGAAGGTGAGGAATTGATGGACACGTACTGGAACGGGGGAGAGGTGCCGTATATGTAGTGTCAGTATAGAAAGACTGTAGGCAGGACAGTATAGCGGTCAGTGTAGTGGTCAGTATAGTGTAGTGGTCAGTGTAGTGTAGTGGCCAGTGTAGTGTAGTGGCCAGTGTAGTGTAGTGGTCAGTATAGTGGACAGTAAAGTGTAGTGGTCAGTGTAGTGGTGTGGACAGTATAGTGGTCAGTGTAGTGCAGTAGACAGTATAGTGGTCAGTGTAATGGTGTGGACAGTATAGTGGTCAGTGTAGTGGCGTGGACAGTATAGTGGTCAGTGTAGTGGTGTGGACAGTATAGTGGTCAGTGTAGTGTAGTAGACAGTGTAGTGGTCTGTATAGTGTAGTGGACAGTATAGTATAGTGGTCAGTGTAGTATAGTGGACAGTGTAGTATAGTGGACAGTGTAGTGGACAGTATAGTGTAGTGGTCAGTGTACTGTAGTGGACAATATAGTGGTTAGTGTAGTGGTCAGTATAGTGTAGTGGTCAGTGTAGTTCTCAGTGTAGTGGTCAGTATAGTGGACAGTATAGTGGTCAGTGTAGTGGACAGTATAGTGTAGAGGACAGTGTAGTGGACAGTATAGTGGTCAGTGTAATGTAGTGGACAGTATAGTGGACAGTGTACTGGTCAGTGTAGTGGTGTGGACAGTATAGTGGTCAGTGTAGTGTAGTAGACAGTATAGTGGTCAGTGTAGTGGACAGTATTATGGTCAGTGTAGTAGACAGTATAGTGGACAGTTTAGTGGTCAGTATAGTGGTCAGTGTAGTGTGTAATGGTTAGTAAAGGAATCAGGTTGGTCAGTGTTGAAATCAAGTAGGTTAGTGTAGTGGTCAGTATAGGAATCAGGTAGGTCAGTACTATTGTATTTGAAGGGACTCGTGGAGTGCTAAAAGTCCGCATGTTAGGGGGCACAAATTACTTGCCTTGCCCCGGGTGCTGACAACCCACGCTACGCCACTGCCTGGGCCCATACACACCTAGCCTAGTAACTTAACAATGTATTTTGTCAGCTCCATTGTAGTGTTTACCCTAAACACCCCCTAAAATGTGTTCAAATGTTATTGTTGTCCTTAAATTCAGGCAGAGTGCAAGAGGCTTTTTTTTGGGGGCCCAAACTAATTTGCTACCCTCCCCCCCAACCGCTAAGTCAACCGATACCAATATTCTATCTGCTGACTTTGCCAAACCCATACACACAATACCTGCCTCTTTTGTGGTCATATTTATGGATGAATTCACCAAAGCATGTAGTGCAAGTGCCTGCCTGAATACTTTCAAATGGTACCATTTAAAGTTTTGTTCTCCTATTATCTTGATAGGTAATTGCAGAATGTAAAAATGTGCTTAAATTTGGACAGTGTGTATTCATATTTTTGGATTATGATACTTCTTACCTGTCCAGTGGGATGCCAATAGTGTAAGTAAGGATGGGCTGGCCAAAGTAACACACATTGGGGGTTATTTACTAAAGGAAAATCCACTTTGCACTGCAAGTGCACTTGAAAGTGCACTTGGAAGTAAAGTCGCTGTAGATCCAAAGGGGACATACAAGGAGAATAAAAAACAGCATTTTAGCTTGCACATGATTGGATGATAAAATCAGCAGAGCTTCCACTCATTTCAGATCTACCCCTTAGATTTAGAGCGACTGCACTTCCAAGTGCACTTGCAGTGCAAAGTGGATTTGCCTTTTGTAAATAACCCCCATTATTTATGCATTCAGCTCTCAATGAAGTGGAGAGGGTTACCTGTCCAAAACATCTACTCATCCCCCCCACCATAAAATGTTTCCAATGGGCCACCAGAGGGTGTGAGGAATCTGCTAAGTTGACCTTATACTTTTGTCTTTAAATACTAATTTCAATAAATATCTGCTTGCAACGTGCAAAAGCAAAACATTTTTTCTTGTTTGACTCCACAGTTTCCTTCCAACACACAGGAATGGCAGACAGTGGCTTCCCAGTTTCTCCACTAGTGGGACTTTCACAATTGTGGTGGTGCTATCGATGGGAAGCACGTAAAGATCGTCCCAACTCGGGGTCGTACTACTATAATTATAAGGGGTTTAGTAGTATAGTGATGTTGGCGGTGGTGACGGCCAATTATGAATTAATCTACCTGGACATTGGGAAGAACGGCTGTAACTCTGACAGAGGAGTGATCGCCCAGACGGAGTTTTACCGGCGTCTACAAAATGGCACCCTGGGGTTGCCAGCTCGGGAGGAGAATGTTGAGGGCTTCAATTTCATGTTTGTCGCAGAGGAGGCCTTTGCTCTGGGGGATCATCTGATGAGGCTGTTTCCCATGAGAAACATGACCCCAGAGCAGAGGGTTTTTAAATACCGGCTGGCACGTGCCAGAAGAGTTGTGGAGAATGCCTTTGGCATAATGGCCAGCTGGTTCAGGCTCTTCCTTACATCCATCAACCTGGCCGACGTTGTGTTGAGCTGCTGCATTCTGCACAACTACCTTTGAAAGAATGCAGCCAGTTATCTGGCCTCAGTTGCAAATGTGGCCGACTTTTCATCAGAACCTGCAGCAATGACGGCGCTAGAAAGTGGTCATCCTGGTTTGCCCCCCCAAAGCGCCCACGATGTCAGGCAAAACCATGTAGATTACTTTGTGGGTAGGGGGGCAATTGCTTTACAACAAAATCTTGCAGATGTGCAGTCAAATTTTTTGGAAAAACTAAACTCATATTTCATTTGAAGTACTGTTTGTGTTTCTTATCTGTCTCCTAGGTTCTCAAATTGCCTTTTAATTTTGGCCATTTTCTTCAATGGTGCAAGCGTAACTAATTTGATACATGAGGTGACAATCTCTTCTTCAACTAACTATTATGTTGTGCTGTGGGTCTGCTACACACACAAAAAAATGTTATTGTTGTTAATATATGTAATGCATTAATGATAAAAATATTCACCCATTCAACTCCATGAATTAATTGCTTGGAGTCCCTAAAATGGCCTGATTTTGGCACATTTTACAGCACAGTGGGGGTTATTTACTAAAGACAAATCCACTTTGCACTACAAGTGCACTGCAAGTGCACTGAGAGTGCACTTGTAGTGCAAAGTGGATTTGCCTTTAGTAAATAACCCCCATTGTCATTGTAACTACAACAACTTAACAAATAAACTGGTATTGAGCATTAAAAAAAGAAACCACACATTGTTGAGGATAAAACATTTTACTCCAAGCACATTCACATGTGCGTTATAAACGGTTTTGAAACAAACCAACATCTTGGTGTATAACATGTATGTTTGACATAAATTTGCCTTTTTTGGGGCTAAACAGGCATGTTTAAAAACATAACATACACATCTCCAACTCAGGAACTTACAAAGTTCGACTTTGCTAAAGTGAAGGCCATATGAGACATTAGTATGTCAAAATTGTGTTGATCTTGCCTTCAGATCTCACCCCTCTAAAAGCCAAATTTTGAAGATGCACACAAATTGGGACTCAAAATTTGGATTTCCCTCATGATCCCATGCCTAAAATGTGTGTCTTTTCCCTACATCTATTTTGCTAAAGCTACAAAACACACAGTGTGTCAACATGTGCTATCTCCCATCATTGTAGTGCAAAGTGGTTTTGCCTTTTTGAAATAAGCCCCAGTGTGTCAACATGTGCTAGCTCCCATCATGGGGGATCAATGGACATGTTTCGGGGGGTGCAACCCCTTCCTCTCACCTACTTTAGTTTGGAGGAAGGGGTTGAACCCTCAAAACACGTACATTGATATCCCATGATGGGAGATAGCACATGTTGACACACTGTGTGCATCTTCAAAATTTGGCTTTGCAATTAATTTAAAACTGTAAAAGCACGTACAACATAACGACAACTTTAAAATGTTTTTTTGTTTAGATTTTGCCTAAAATATCTATGATGTTGTTCAGTCTTTTTTGAAAATAATGGATGTTTTGTTTCATCTTTTCAAAATCACGATTGCTCACCATGATCTCACTGATCAGGATTCGTGCACATGCCCTGCTGAGATGAGTTTCTTCTTCCACAACATCCACATCACCTAAAAATAAAAAAACACACCATGTATTAGAAATATGCAGGCATCCATCTATTACCTGAAGCTGTGGTCTCAGACACTGACCTGTTGTCGCCACCATTTCTACCACTTCACCCAGCACTTCAGAAACATCTGCATCCACATCTTCAGGATGTGTGGTGAGTTGCCTTTCTTCATTCGGTGTGGGGTTACTGGTGTCCTCAGATGTTCCTATTTTCTCCCCTATGTGAATACAAAAAAGGTATACTTAGCAGACAGATATGTTAGGCTAAAAATAGTAATATGAAACATTGCTTGGAAGTGTCTTCCAATTGTCTGTTTTGGCAGTTACAAGCTGAATACATGATTTTTTCCCTTTCAAAAGCAGGAATACTTAGCTGTTTTGTGCAAGTTTCACACATGGAGAGACCCCTAGTATCCACTGGAGCTGGAACAAGGGTGTTATGGTGTCCCACACTAGTGCTCCTGCGTCCAGATGTGTAAAAAGCTGCTGAGTGTCCTCTCCTGACACTGAATAAAGTTGTCATTTCATTATAGTTTCAAACACATCTAGACAACAATGCAATAAACTTATTTTAATCAAAATAGGCATGAAAAAATGTAGTTAACCTGCATCTGCCAAAAACGACGTATTAGTGGTCGAACAAACGATGTTTAATACGAATGATTCCGGTGTCCACAAACCTTAAACTTGGCATTTTAAACTGTACAACAGTAAAGAAAAGCACATGGACCAGCACGAAAGTAATTAAATTATTATTATTATTATTAATAATAGAAACACACAAACACACAACAAATACTTGCTTTTTTGCAGCACTTTCCTGATCTTTCTATACTGATCTTGCTCCGTCAATTTCAGGTCTGACCAGCGCTTTCTCAATTGATCCTTGGATTGACGTACCCCAAAATTCCTGTGCAGACTTCTGACAACTTTAGCCATGATCTTGGCCTTTCTCAGATTAGGGTTTCTGTACGGCCCACGATTCCCATCATAGTCTGTCCTCTTTAAGATGTCCACCATCTCCACCATCTCTTCAAAGGACATATTTGAGGCCTTACCTCTCCTCCTGGATCTGGAACTGCCTTGCTCCAGGTTTCCTCATTGCTGATAACAGCACACACCTGCTGTGCCTCCGTCATGTGCTCTCCCATTGCCCGGAAAGAGAAGAGGCAGGGAATACACTAGAGAGAAGGACAGGGGCGTAGTTTCACGCATGCGCAGTGTATATAAAGCATAACATGCGGGCGATGTAACTGACGAACGTACAATCTGTGAGTGGAGGACAGAGGATCGTTATCGCCAATCGTTCAAACAAAGGTACAATTGTAAATTGGGGCAAAAACATTAGGTGTGGCCAAATCAACTGTTTGGAACATCCTTAAAAAGAAAGAACGCACCGGTGAGCTCAGCAACACCAAAAGACCTGGAAGACCATGGAAAACTGTGGTGGATGACCGAAGAATTCTTTCCCTGGTGAAGAAAACACCCTTCACAACAGTTGACCAGATCTAGAACACTCTCCAGGAGGTAGGTGCATGTGTGTCAAAGTCAACAATCAAGAGAAGACTTCACCAGAGTGAATACAGAGGGTTCACCACAAGCTGTAAACCATTGGTGAGCCTCAAACACAGGAAAGCCAGATTAGAGTTTGCCAAACAACATCTAAAAAAGCCTTCACAGTTCTGGAACAACATCCTATGGACAGATGAGATCAAGATCAACTTGTACCAGAGTGATGGGAAGAGAAGAGTATGGAGAAGGAAAGGAACTGCTCATGATCCAAAGCATACCACCTCATCAGTGAAGCATGGTGGTGGTAGTGTCATGGTGTGGGCATGTATGGCTGCCAATGGAACTGGCTCTCTTGTATTTATTGATGATGTGACTGCTGACAAAAGCAGCAGGATGAATTCTGAAGTGTTTCAGACAATATTATCTGCTCATATTCAACAAAATGCTTCAGAACTCATTGGACAGCGCTTCACAGTGCAGATGGACAATGATCCAAAGCATACTGCAAAACCAACCAAAGAGTTTTTTTAAGGGAAAGAAGTGGAATGTTATGCAATGGCCAAGTCAATCACCTGACCTGAATCCGAATGAGCATGCATTTCACTTGCTGAAGACAAAACTGAAGGGAAAATGACCCAAGAACAAGCAGGAACTGAAAACAGTTGCAGTAGAGGCCTGGCAGAGCATCACCAGGGATGAAACCCAGCGTCTGGTGATGTCTATGCGTTCCAGACTTCAGGCTGTAATTGACTGCAAAGGATTTGCAACCAAGTATTAAAAAGTGAAAGTTTGATGGATGATTGTTAATCTGTCCTATTACTTTTGGTCCTTTAAAAAGTGGGAGGCACATATACAAACCATTGTAATTCGTACACCGTTCACCTGATTTGGATGTAAATGCCCTCAAATTAAAGCTGAAAGTCTGCAGTTAAAGCACATCTTGTTCGTTTCATTTCAAATCCATTGTGGTGGTGTATAGAGCCAATAAGATTAGAATTGTGTCGATGTCCCAATATTTATGGACCTGACTGTATGTCCCCAGTCTGTGGTACTACAACAGCCTGCGTTTTTTTGTCCGACCAGATGGAACCCAGGCCATCACTCTCAACACTTCCTTCAACATCAGCTGAGGCTCCTGAAGTCCAACCTGGGCCTTCCACCCAGGAAGAAGATGTGGAGGAGCCCAGCTTGACTCAGGTATAGCATTGTTGAACATATTTCTTGTCAAAAATTGAATGTTAACTAGATGTTATTGATCACAAATTTCTGATTTAACAAAGTGGTTTACATATCAATAGACAGTAGTAGCCAAAAATGATTGGGACAAGAATGAAAAATGCCTGGGGTCAGAATAATAGTCTTTTCTATTTGTTAACATTCAATTTGCAACAGTCATGAGCTCAAAATTGTGTGTGATTGATGATCAAAAACCTAAAACCATGTACCATTTTCATACACAGGAAAGTCTCAGCCTCAGCCAAGAGGAGGCCGTGCCAAGCAGCCTGACCAAATCGTAGGTTCCTCCCCTCCGCCCTCCAACCAAAAGGGCCAGCAAGTCAAGGAACCTGGAGGAGGCTTGGCTGCTTTCCTTCGACATGCTACAGCGGCAATTAGCACAGCCCCTGATGGCCAGGAGGTGTTTGGATGCGTCACAGCCAATAATTTAAAACAGATGGAGGAGGCCCAGTGCACTATATGCGAGGAAATAATTCTGCAGGCCCTAAATAAGGGGACGAGGGGCGAACTCACCCATCAAGCACACCTCTCCGAGTTGGACCATGCTCCTCCACCAACAACACAGCCACCCCACCCACCACAGCAGCATGGAAGGAAGTGTTGAGAGTGATGGCCTTGGTTCGGTGTGGTGTGGCAAAAAACGCAGGCTGTTGGAAGACGACAGCCTCAGGACATATATGTCATCTGCTGCTGCTCCTGATCTCTCGGAGTTCGGAACCGTATTGTGCTCCCTATTAAATGGACTCCTCAGGTTGCCAATTTGGACAGTCAAATAATTGATGTCTGCCCTGGGGTACAAAGGCTTCACCGATTCCAACTGTTTCTCCATCGTTGCCTTCCTCTTTATTTTGTTATGACCTTGTGCTCCCTATTACATTAAAAAAATTTGTTTTGACAAATACTTGGCTATGTGTTTTACTTCAAAAAGGACAGTTTGTTTGTGAGTAGGCAGGTACATTTCAAAAATATAATGTCAAATTAACAAGGAACACCAAAAAGAAAAAAAAATAATATTATGGAGATTACTAGAAAAAAACTGAAAAAAAAATATTATTCTGAATTCAGATAACTCGGAAAAAAAAAAAAAAATTAAAAAAATATGGAGATCACTAGAAAAAACTGAAAAAATATATTATTCTGGAGATCACTAGAAAAAAACCCACAAAAAATAAAATATTATTCTGGAGATCACTAGAAAAAAAAAAAGAAATACGTTTGTCAGAACTCTGTGAATATCAGCAGCAAAGCAGCTTCATTATTATACCATTATAAAGAAGAAGAAAATGCTCTGCATTGAGAGATTTCATACTTTGCTACGTAACGAATGTGATATCTCCATTACGAACGCTAGTTTTACAAGACCTAGCGCTTCCGGCTCGTACTTGATTCCGAGCATGCGTGTTTGTACTTTTGACTTTTGGCCGACAGCCTTGTGTACACACGATCAGAAAGTCCGACAACACACATTTGTTGCCGGAAAATTTGAGAACATGTTAGCCAACATTTGTTGGCGGAAAGTCAGACAACAAATGTCCGATGGAGCATCGGTCAGATTTTCCGCCAACAGCCTGACATCCAACATTTCCCGTCGGAAAATCCGATCGTGTGTACGCGGCATTAGTGCACTCCTATGAGAGATATTATCTATCTATCTATCTATCTATAGGTTTCCTTATTGGCACTTCATTCTGTTTATGGATGAAGATTTTGGCACATAGCACGATTTGCAGTTTTGAAAACCAATTTTTATTCTTTATTTTTGTTGATGACGTTTTTGGCACAATAGGATTCTTGGCACAATTGGAGTCTTGGTAATAATTTGCACTTGCACATGCATTTTTTCAAGATTGCTTTGGTCGATATTACTAAGTCTCTTGGCAGCGCCACCTACCTCTTTATATTTACCATGCAGCTAATGTCACCACTAAATCCAAGGGGGGTCTCAATACTTTTTTTTTTTTTAACATATTTTATTCACTCTCCCGGACAGCTGCGAAAACAGGGATGGCAGGTACTGTATTTTTTTTTTAAAGGTAAATTGGGTAACAAGCCGGTGACCTTGGCTATGAGAGATTGGCTCCCGCTGCTGTCAATCAAATCCAATGACCCGGGCCCCGGGGGGAGGGGCCGAGTCATACATTCGGCTTCTATGGACGCCGAATGAATGACTAGGGAGCGCGCCCACAAGGTAACCCCCTGGGGGTTATCTGATGCGGGGAGGAGCCGCGAGAGCCACCGAAAGACCCCAGAAGAGGATGTTCGGGGCCACTCTGTGCAAAACGAGCTGCACAGTGGAGGGAAGTATGATATGATTGTTATTATTAAAAAAAATAAAACAAAGCTTTAGGAGGTTATTTACGAAAGGCAAATCCACTTTGCACTGCAAGTGCTCTTGAAAGTGCAGTCGCTCTGAATCTAAGGGGTAGATCTGAAATGAGGGGAAGCTCTGCTGATTTTATCATCCAATCATGCGCAAGCTAAAATGCTTTTTTTTATTCTCCTTGCATATCCCCCTCTGATCTACAGCGACTGCACTTCTAAGTGCACTTGCAGTGCAAAGTAGATTTTCCTTTAGTAAATAACCCCCTTAGTGTCACTTTAATCCTACCATTAAGGATTTCAACTTCTATTCGGCTTCTTACGGTAAATATTTGTGGATCAAGGATCTGTTTCTCTACGAACCTAACTTCCAGTAATTGGAAGAATGCTTAACTTGCAGTACTTGCAGAATGCCTCTATTGAACTATTGAACCTATGTTCCTATCAGATCAACACCCCATCACTCTTATGCTCATTTTTCCGGAAAAAGAATACTAATCGAAACCATGGAGGCTAAAACCTTCTCTCCTTAATGACCTGGTGAATCTCCACCAGCAGACTTTACCTTGCGGCTGTAAGCTCTATGTCAGCAATTTTATTGGGATTACTTGCTTGCTCTGAGAGACTTACACTCAACTATACTCAGGACACCTGTGGGAATTTAACCAACCACTGACCAGTGCTGTCTATTTATATTACAATAGCCTCTTTGAGCTTTATCTTTTTTTAAATGGCATGCACTTACTATGTCTGTTGAGATGACACTCTAAACTTGTGAGCTGGCCATAAGCTCTCTCTTTAGTGCTGTTTACCCTCTCGTGCTGAATTGCTTACATAGAGGAACAAAATCCCATGGCCGTTTTGTATACATGCTTTCTGTGAAAAATATTATTAAGCTCCTGAAGAAACGTTATATCGTGAAACATGTGAAGCTTAAACCCTAAAACATGGTATTCTGCCCCCACCCTGTTAAGGGAACGCCCAGTGGTCATTATACTTAGTGACCCGGGCCCAGCCACTCGAGTTGGATGTGCTAATTACCGCTTGTATAAGTCTGTACTTTATATGTTTTTAAGTTATTTATTGTACATTTGTTATTAATAAAATTACTGTTTTTTTATACATTGGTGCCCGTAAAGTCCATGATTCTTTCTAAATATAATCTCCAGACATACCGCAATCAAATGCACTCATTTTTCCTTGAGAACGACTTACTGACATGTCTCCAGTAATTCTGTGGGAGAGCAACAAAAGTGTGATGTAAGGGAGGTTTCTAAAGGTGTCTGCTACAGTGAGCATACACGTGCAAATTAATAGATCAAATTTGCACCTTAGAACTTTCCCATAAATATTTCAACCACTTTGTCAGAACTTAAACCAAGCTTGTCTTATGGAGGCGTTGGGTATGCAAACCAAGAGGAAGATGATCTTAAAGCATAAACCGTTTAACAAATGGGGTAATAAATCAGGGAAACTGCTTGCTGGGTTGGATCTAACATGACAATACAGGCTATACATGATAAGTCAGGCACAGCACACAGCCATGCCTGACATTGCACGCCGATTCTGCAACTCTTATACCCCGTACACACGGTCGGATTTTCCGACGGAAAATGTGTGATAGGACCTTGTCGGAAATTCCGACCGTGTGTGGGCTCCATCACACATTTTTCATCGGATTTTCCGACACACAAAGTTTGAGAGCAGGCTATAAAATTTTCCGACAACAAAATCCGTTGTCGGAATTTCCGAGCGTGTGTACACAAGTCCGACGCACAAAGTGCCAAGCATGCTCAGAATAAATAAAGAGATGAAAGCTGTTGGCTACTGTCCCGTTTATAGTCCCGACGTACGTGTTTTACGTCACCGCGTTCAGAATGATCGGATTTTCCGACAACTTTGTGTGACCGTGTGTGTGCAAGACAAGTTTGAGCCAACATCCGTCGGAAAAAATCCTAGGATTTTGTTGTCGGAATGTCCGATCAATGTCCGACCGTGTGTACGGGGCATAATGCCCAACTTTATCATTTATAATCTCCACTATCAGATTAACATGCTAGAGTGAAGCCTAACAGACTGATCTAAGATTATATGACCCAGAAGGCAGTAAAACAGATTCCTGCAGAGGAGGCCCCGATTTTGAACAATCCCATAAGGTCCTTTCACATGGGGTGGATTCCATTCTGATCAGCAGATCAGCTCACAGATCCTCTGCTGATTGGAGCAGATCAGGCAGATGGCACCTCCGTGTTTGCTCAGTTTCTGCAGAGTGGACATGGACAGAGCCCACTCTGCTCCATGGGCAGCCGGGAATAAAAGGATTACATTGATCGTTTACACTCGGCTAACCTCTGATCAGCTCTGCCTAAACGCAAGAAAAAAGATCCCCTTCTGATTTCTTGAAAGCACCCGCGATTGTTTACACCCACCTGGCCATAGTGATGAATGGACCTTTTGATCAGATCCGCCTGAAAACTGACAGGTGCACCCGATCAGAACGGGCATGTGAAAGGGGATTACACTGAAAGAATTCACTTTAGCTTTAAAACAAATGAAACTGAGAAAGTGCCCAAAACGCTGATGGCCTATTGTCCTATACTACAAGTGTTTCCAAGGTGCCCTACTATCTAGTAAAAACCTTAAGTGCACTGACTCTCCTGACATGTTCCATATGTTGGAAGCCCACATTACTGTATTGCCAAAAGAAGGTAAGGTAATTACCGACCGATTTCACTACTCAACATTGACCTAAAGCTCTATGCCAAGATCTTGGCGAATTACCTGCTTTTCTTTCTTACAGGTTTAGTCCCACTAGACCAAGTAGGCTTCATGCCAGGGAGGGAGGCAAGGAATAACATGATTAAGGCCCTCAAACTCCAACACTCTATGAAAACCTATAATTTTCCAGCCTTTTTCTTGTCCACGGATGCTGAGAAGGCATTTAACAGAGTGGTCTAGGACTATTTAAAGGCAGTTCTACACTCAACTGGCCTTCGGAAAGCCATGCTGGCTTCAGTCTTGTCACTTGGTACCCCAAGCCAGAGTTAAAGTAGATGGCCACCTGTTGGGACACCTTCCAGATCCATAACGGTACAAGGCAATTATGACCCCTGTCCTCCCTGATCTTTATTTTGTCGCTGTTTTTTTATTGAAACATCTAGTGATGAGCGCCAAGAATTTCAGAATTTCTCTAATTTGAAAATTACATTTTTCGAAATTGTTCTCCCTTCAAGATTTCATTCCCAGGTGTGGTTGTTGCACAATGCAGTCTGAATTTCCCCTTTTAGTGGTCCAATAGTGCCATCAAATACCTAGGCATTCAGTTGACTTGCAATCTGTCAGGCCTATTCTCTTGCAATGATCAGTGTATACTCAAAGATCTTCAGCAAGATCTTAAATGGTGGGATCCACCCCACTTCTTGAGGTTTGGCAGAACTGCTATAAGCAAAATGAATATTCTCTCAACAGAATTTTATCTTCCAAACAATTTCAATATGGTTGCCTTTCTCAAATTTGCATACCATCCAAGCAAATTAGTTGCAAGTTCCTTTGGAGCGGCCAAACCCCAAGAATTGGATACCAATCCTTAACCCTACCAAAGCCCAAAGGAGGCATAAGTCTCCTATACTTTCAAAAATATTACTGGGCTTGTCACCTCTATAAAATTGTTGACTGGAATGTTCATGATAGGTCCAAAGACTGGATTTCCTTGGAGCAGACATTTGTATCAGGGCATATTAACTCCGTGCCCTGGGTTCAGGCATGTAGCATTCCAATGGGGCTGAAGACGCACCCACTTATTGGAGCAACACTTTGGAACTTTGATTTGGCTCCGTGTGTAAAGGCCTTTCACTCGTTAGCCTCATCCATAGCTGCTAACAAAAGATTTGTATTTGCAGGGAAAATTTAGAAACTGGGAAGATTTTATTACTCCCCATGTCTCTTTGCAGTTCCAAATGTGGACTTATTTAAAAAATAACTTTGTACACAATTCTAACAGACACCTTCATTCAAGGGACTTAACTGAGTTGGAGTCTCTCTGCACCTCTAAATCCATGTAGAGACATGCCATATCTACTTTATATTTCAGTATGTTTGACTTTTTTATAAAGCTAACAACGGTGCAGCCTGTGCTGCCTAGGAGACGGACCTGGGGAGCAAACTCAGAGGACTAGGAGCAAATTAACATATTGGCTGCCAAGGGCTCCTTGTCTGTCAATGTCCAGGAGAATGGCTACAAGTTGAGATCTATATATCTATCCATCAACCCCTGATGTATATTGGCGTTTCAAATGACCAGAGTGCTTATTGCCACACATATTGTGGCAGCATCTGAGTATTCATAGAGTTATAGCTCAGGTGAAGACCTATATTTGGGACTTTACTCCTGTCCAATATTTACTCCATTATACCCCTCTATCTTGAGGACAATACTTCAGATCTGTGACCATACACATTGTCCATGTGGCCGTGTGCATACCAGTGTATTGGAAATCTATCCAAATTCCGAAAATGACAGAATTGTTTCCCTGTTTAGACAGGACATCCACAATGGAAGAACCGGTCCGTATTTCTCAGGACAGGCTGACTAAGTACTTGTCCACATGGGCCTGTTGGCAGCATTTCACATATGACTTTTTTTAATTTTTTTTTTCCCTGCTGTCCATTCTAGAAAGAGGGTACCGCAGCAACTTTAACACAACCTGGGTTGTAGCTGTGCTTTTATATCCCATTGGGGTTTTTAGGGCAAGCACAGTGTGAAATATTTGCACAGCAGACTATGTTTACTATACTCATGAACACAATTTCTTTTAATAGATTTAAAATACTTTAGCATCATTGCTTGTGGTAGTTATGTGTCTAGAAGTTGCCCTCTTCTACTTGCTCCCTATCCCCTTCCTTCTCATCCCCTTTTCTTTCCCTCCCTCTACTTAGTTTCTCTGCAATGTTTTATCTTTTGTCTCTTGTTTTTGGTTATCACTTGTATGTGACTTACAAGTACCATTATCTTAATGTACAGTATCTCACAAAAGTGAGTACACCCATTTTTGTGAATATTTTATTATATCTTTTCATGTGACAACACATAACAAATGACACTTTGCTACAATGTAAAGTAGTGAGTGCACAGCTTGTATAGCAGTGTGAATTTGCTGTTCCCTCAAAATAACTCAACACACAGCCATTAATGTCTAAACCGCTGGCAACAAAAGTGAGTACACCCCTAAATGAAAATGTCCAAATTGGGCCCAATTAGCTATTTTTCCTTCCCAGTGTCATGTGACTCAGTGTTACAAGGTCGCATGTGTGAATGAAAAGCAGGTGTGTTAAAATTTGGTGTTATCGCTCTCACTCTCTCAAACTGGTCACTGGAAGTTCAACATGCCACCTCATGGCAAAGAACTCTCTGAGGATCTGAAAAAAAGAATTGTTGCTCTACATAAAGATAGCCTAGGCTATAAGAAGATTGCCAAGACACTGAAACTGAGGTGAAGCAACGATGGCCAAGACCATACAGTGATTTAACAGGACAGGTTCCATCAGAACAGGCCTCACCATGGTCGACCAAAGAAGTTGAACGCACGTGCTCAGCTTCATATCCAGAGGTTGTCTTTTGGAAAAAGACATGAGTGCTGCCAGCATTGCTGCAGAGGTTGAAGGTTTGGGGGTCAGCCTGTCCGTGCTCAGACCCTACGCCGCACACTGCATCAAATTGGTCTGCATGGCTGTCGTCCCAGAAGGAAGCCTCTTCTAAAGATGATGCACAAGAAAGCCTGCAAACAGTTTGCTGAAGACAAGCAAACTAAGGACATGGATTACTGTAGCCATCTCCTGTGGTCTGATGAGCTCAAGATAAACTGATTCAGTTCAGATGGTGTCAAGCATGTGTGGCGGCAACCAGGTGAGAAGTACAAAGACAAGTGTGTCTTGCTAAGGACATGGATTACTGTAGCCATCTCCTGTGGTCTGATGAGCTCAAGATAAACTGATTCAGTTCAGATGGTGTCAAGCATGTGTGGCGGCAACCAGGTGAGAAGTACAAAGACAAGTGTGTCTTGCCTTCAGTCAAGCATGGTGGTGGGAGTGTCGTGGTCTGGGACTGCATAAGTGCTACCAGCACTGGGGAGCTACAGTTCATTGAGGGAACCATAAATGCCAACATGTACTGTGACATACTGAAGCAGAGTATGATCCCCTCTCTTTGGAGACTGGGCTGCAGGACAGTATTCCAACATAACGACCCCAAATACACCTCCAAGACAACCACTGCCTTGCTAAAGAAACTGAGGGTAAAGGTGATACTGGCCAAGCATGTTTTCAGCCCTAAACTCTATTGAGCATCTGTGGGGCATCCTCAAATGGAAGCTGGAGGAGCGCAAGGTCTCTAACATCCACCAGCTCTGTGATGTCGTCATGGAGGAGTGGAAGAGGACTCCAGTGGCAACCTGTGAAGCTCTGGTGAACTCCATGCCCAAGAAGGTTAAGGCAGTGTTGGAAAATAATGGTGGCCAAACAAAATATTGACACTTAGGGCCCAATTTGGACATTTTCGTTGCCAGCAGTTTAGACATTAATGGCTGTGTGTTGAGTTATTTTGAGGGGACAGCAAATTTAAACTGTTAAACAAGCTGTATGCTCACTACTTTACATTGTAGCAAATTGTCATTTCTTCAGTGTTGTCACATGAAAAGATATAATGAAATATTTACAAAAATGTGAGGGGTGTATTCACTTTTGTGAGATACTGTACATTGACATGTGATCAGTGTACTTGGCTTTTCTTTGTATTGTTACTGAAAATACCAAAATACATTACTAGGGCAGAAAACAGCTCTTCACAAAACTAAAACATTCCTGAAACAAATGCTGGATTCGTCAAAAAAAAAAAAATGGAGGCTATGAGGTTCCATGGATGTTTAGTGACCCATGACAATCTAAACACAATGGTCCATATGTGGAGTTGTTCTTGAAATTGAAATATCTTTGAATTTCATAAGGGCATAATTGCTTTTAGAGATGTGGCAAATTTCTTCCCTGATTTACAGTGAGCAAGTTTTTATTTTATTTTGTCACAAAACAGAAGCCATTAGCATTGAAGCTCCATTTCTTGTGTAGCATACCTACCTCAAATAGTAGAGTCAGAACCATTACTCATTACCAGAACCATTACTTAAAAAAAAACTTTGTACAATGAAATGTATTTAACAAAAGATATTGATATGCTGTTCTATACCCTTAATATATTTAAATCAAATGAGTATTTATATGGAAACAGTTTTCCAAAGGCAGTGTTTTCTGTTAAATAAAACAAAGACACTGATATGTTTAAAATCCTCTAATTAGAAATATAGTTCAAGGGCTTGAAAGTGGTCAACTGTGTATAACAGGATATAGACCTTCATCTCACAACTACTGCCTTTTTCTGTTCTGTCAGGATATTGTTATGTGATCCTTGTGATGTGATTAAAATACAGTATACATGGACAAGAAACACTCACACATGGGCAGATTTCTAATCTGACAATATTCTGAACATGATTTGGCTGATGCAATTTAGGGAAGGATGTGATAAATGTTCTTCAACAATAGAATCTGACCGTTAAAGCAGTTGTAAACCCCGCTTTGTTATTTTTGACTATAGGTAAGCCGATAATAAAGTTTACCTGTAGGTTAAATGAATATCTCCTAAACGTGCACAGTTTAGGAGATATTCACCCTGCATGCAGTCAGTGACCTCACATACCATACCTGAACTTCAGAGCTCCTTGCCGTAACTGAGGGCTCCCATGCGCATGTGAGGGAGTGACATCATCGCAGTTCCGGTTACTCACTGCGATGCATACAAGCACATTATGCCATTGTATTGCAGGTTTGTTTTTTGTTTTTCCAGTGGTTTACTACCGCTTTAAGTCTATTTGTTATCATTACCTCTTCATAGTCTAGAAATCGGGCACAGAAACTGGATTGGTCATGTCTGCATACAGAGAAATATTTTGAGACTTACATCACATTTACTACTGAGCTCAGGGGAAGCAGGGGGCTTTACGTGTGTCTTCTGAGACAATATAAAAAAACAGTGGAGTAAGGGCCTTGCTGTTTCTGAGGTTAGTGTGTAGAAATCCATATTACATGGAAACAGGGTGTGCTTAGGTCAGTTCAGACTTAATACTAGTAATACCAAAGACAAAATAATGTCTTCAAGTTGCAGCACATTAAGGGTCCTTTCACACGGGATGGATCCGTGATGATCCGCCCCGTGAACATCCGCTTGCTCAGCGGGGATCGCTCCGTGGATCCCCGCTGAGCAGGCAGATGACAGGTCCGTCGCTGCACACTGTGCAGCGATGGACCTGTCAGAGTGCTGTTCTCCCCTACGGGGGATCGGATGATGACGGACCGTAGAGTCTGTCGTCACCCGATCCGATAACGGATGGAAAAGTGGGTTTTTCCTCCGTTACACTTTTTCGGATCGGAGCGGGTCGGATGTCAGCGGCCATGTCACCGCTGACATCCAATGCTCCATAGAGGTCTATGGAGGGTCCGTTCAGGTCTGCCTAAAAAACTGACAGGCGGACCTGAACGGATCGTTCATGTGAAAGAGGCCTTACTCATAACACACAAGATAACACATATGTGAGCACCGGCATTAAATCAAATCACAGGCAGCAAGCTGAAGATAAAAGCAGCTTCTGTGTGAGTGAAAACAGTGGTCTCTCTACAGTGGTCTTAATCTTTGCTTAGTCAATTCTACAGCTCTATAATAAGCAGCAGAGTATTGAAAACTTCAATTGGGCTTTAACGCTTTCGCTGTCAGACCCATTTTTCCATTTTGAATGCACATGTTTGAATACCAATTTTTTTAGACTGAAGATTACTTAAACTGCCCAAAACATTACATATTTTTTGAAAGCAGAGGACATATCCAATTTTATTATGGTGTTTGCAAGTTTTTATGTCACATATTGTTAGCACAACTGTTAAATTATATTTTTAGCAAAAAATACTTACA
This sequence comes from Aquarana catesbeiana, assembly GCF_042186555.1. Taxonomy (NCBI): domain Eukaryota; kingdom Metazoa; phylum Chordata; class Amphibia; order Anura; family Ranidae; genus Aquarana; species Aquarana catesbeiana. Next base: position 107,852,062 of record NC_133334.1, read on the forward strand.
TTTATTTTAGTGCACACAAACATTGTCCCCAATTTTTTGCTAAAACAAAGGATAAGGTTATCTTGCATCCGTGAAACAGTGAACTAAGGTACCTAAAACTGTCCACATATGCCTGATAAAGGGGTGCCTGCAAGGTCCCAAAATGTTGCTCATCTATGTGATCATACAATAAAACAAGCTTTTCACTTGAAGACAAGCTTGTTGGTGAGTTGACAACATATATTAGCCAAAATTATCCATACATGGCGCTTTAAACGCTCTTACAGCTAATGAATTTAGCATTTCTGTACATGCTGGCCCTAAAATTATTGTTCTCATTTTAGCATGCATGTCAATACCAAATGTGAGGGAATTGTTGTATTTGTACACGTGCATGCCTTGAGGGTTTTTAATTGTTTCATTAAAACTTTAATTTTTAAAAACTTTTTACTCTTTAACTTAACTTTATAGATATCACAAGGAGGCCTACAGGCCCCCTTTGTGATAACATAGTGTAGGTGACAGGTTCCCTTATAAGGAGCCATCAGCAATCTTTTAGACACCTGATTTCAACTCTGCACACTGTTGAAATTGTTGATGCACAGACTGAACTTCATCAGTTTATTCCCTGGCTATAACTGCCAGGGTTTGACAGCTTTGAACCCCTAAGTGCTCAGAGCTGAGCGATTCTATGTTCACAGGGTAGATCAGAAAACTGACGCTCACTAATCTTCCGCCGTTGCTCTCCATCCTAATTGCCACTATGGGCATTCAAGGCATCTAGGGGGGATAGATAAGCCTGCCGCTGCCGTAATACTTACAGCAGCAAAAAGGTAAAGGGCTAATAGAATGGGTCAATTGTATTTTAAAAGATCGTCTTAATGTGTATAATTTTTGTTACTGATGTTTTATATCCATTTTTACTATACAGATACAGTCTATGTTTTACAAATAAACATGCAATATTTCATACATACAAACAAATTACAATGAGGGACACAGCTTGATACTGCTCTAGTGGAGTTGGCTTTTACAGAAGAAAAGAGGCACTTTATCTGCAATTCATAGACCTGCACAACAAATCCACTAAGAAATAGTGGAATCTCTTTTAGGACTTTTTGGAATAGGAAACAGGCATTCTATTTGCCCAAAAAATAGTGGCTGAAAGGTACACTTTGATGATCCTCACAACATCCAATAAAGAGAAATCTCTTTAGGATGACCTGAAGTTGGACACAAAAAATACATGCTGTATGACACCTTGTTAAGGTGAAAAGCAGAGACCACTTTGGATAAAAAATGGTCTTAAAACAACCTTGTTTTTTAGTAAGATCAAATGGGGATCCTTACATGATGCAGTTGATAATTTAGAGATCCATCTAGCCAAAGGATTGCCACAAGGAAAGTTACCTTACGAGATTTCAACTTCAATGAAATGTCAATGAAATGTCCTTAATAGGTTTAATTGGGGTTTAATTGGGGACTTCTGTAACACCAACAACACTAGGGTGGGGACCACACAGGGGGAGCAATGTGTGCAACCTCTTGATTGAAGGTATGAATTAGTTATTTGATAGCAAGAGGACATTAACCACTTGCCCACTACTGGCCATCATATGACATCCTGGGCTTTAAGTGGTGATATCTGAATGATTCCTGCAGCTGTGATACAATATTGTTTTTTTAGCCGGCGATTACCTGCAATGTAAAAGCCCTCATAGCAGCTTTTCATCCATTTGATTGCTTTTACAGGTGGTGGGAGGGGTATTTTTTTTATAACATAACCCTGCTTTAAACTTCTCAGAATCTTTATCCCTGACCTGTCTGGTGTATTCCTTGGCCTTCATGATGCTGTTTGTTCATTAAGGTTCTTCAACAAACCTCTGAGGGCTTTACAGAACAGCTGTATTCATACTGAGATTAAATTACACAAAATTACACAAAAAATTACTTCTGAAGGCAATTGGTTCCATTGGAATTTAGTTAGGGGTATCTGAGTAAAGGGGGCTGAACACAAATGCACGCCACACTTTTCACATATTTATTTATAAAAAAAAAAAAAAAAAAATGAAAACCCTTTATCATTTTACTTCCACTTCACAATTATGTGCCACTTTGTGTTGGTCTATCACATAAGATCCCAATAAAATACATTTACAGTTTTGGATGTAACATGACAAAATGTGGAAAATTTCAAGGGGTGTGAATACTTTTTCAAGGCACCGTATTTATGCGGTGCTCCCTTACGATAGTTTAGTGTTATATGAAAATCACTTATACCATAAATAAATTATTAACGTGCAAAAAAATTGTTAAGGTAATACAGAAATAGTATTACACTCCATGACCACATTGAATCACCACAGCTTCCATGGTGTGATAAAAGTCCATAAATGTCTATGACTATAAAATGAATCCAATAGAGGTCTCACAGTGAGATATTTACAATGATTCTTTATCCACTTCGTGCTTAGATGTTACAATGTGTCCCCACCATCATGCAGGTAAGGTATGGACCTAAAAACATATGTTGTTATGTCAAAAGTGCTTGGACCTCTCATGGGTATGAATAGGTAGCCATTCCTTACAGGTGTCTTCAAGGAGTTGCGATATTCTTGGTGGTAGTAATGGGCTAATACCTCTTTAAGAGGCCCTCCGTCCCTTTTCCTATGCTCCCAGTCACTCAAAGAAACACAAGGTGGGTACCCATAAAGGGTCATTTAATTAGCGCTTATTACGGCGGATTAGCGCTAATCGCGGTAATTAGCACTAAAACGGTATTCACTATAGCGCTGGTGCAAAAAATACTCTCAAAAATGTATTTATTATAGCTCCCTGAAAACAAATAGCGCCCAAACCATGACTCTTGTTAAGACCACAACTATTGCACATGGAAATAATGTTTAGAGCATGATATAATTGCCTAAATGGTACTGAAACATGCAGTATATTGTTTAAAGATAATCTGCTTTTAAACTGTGTGAAAAAGTGATTTCTACACTGAAATATCTTTAAAAGTCTGAGAAGAGATAAATTCCTCGTCTCTTTACAACTAGGTGCCAACACAACAGAGCATGCTCAGACCTGCAAACTACTCTCATTTTAACTCCCATGGCTTTCTTACCAAGAGTTATTGTAAAAACCAAGATGAGCGCTGGGTTAAAAATAAATTATTTTCATGTTGAGATGAAATGTATCTTTCTCTCAAAGAAATTGTCCTTGCAACAATGTTGCTTCTACTTCATCTATTTTGTTTTTAAGAATGCTAGAATGTGTAATGTTTTCATGTTTTGGTAAAAATAGGATTTTTATAACAGCTTACCTGTAAAATCCTTTTCTTGAAGTACATCATGGGACACAGAGCTTTAAGTAATTACTTAATGGGTTATAGGCCACCTTCAGGTGTTAACACTGGTATACCCAATCAAGGAAGTTCACTCCCTATATAACCCCTCCTCCTTCCAGGAGCACATCAGTTTTTGTAGCAAAGCAATATACTAAAATCCCAAAAAAGAGGGGACACCTCTGTGTCCCATGATGTACTCCAAGAAAAGGATTTCACAGGTAAGCCGTTATAAAAAATCCTATTTTCTTTATCGTACATCATGGGACACAGAGCCTTAAGTAATTACTTAATGGGACTTCCCATACCAATGCTATTTGAGGGGAGGGAGACACAACCCGGAGGGTACCCCCAGACTTGAAGATCTATACTGCTGCCTGCAGCACTCTGCGCCCGAAGGCGATATCCTCATACCTCCTTACATTCAGCTGATAAAATTTTGTGAATGTATGCACTGAAGACCAAGTTGCGGCCTTACAGATCTGAGCCATGGAGGCCTGGTGACGCACTGCCCAAGAAGCACTAACCTCCCTAGTAGAGTGCGCCTTAACTTGAAAATGGGAAATCTTACCCCTTAAATCATAAGTTTGAATTATCACTTACAGAATCCACTTAGCTACAGTGGATTTCAACGCTGCCTGTCCCTTCTTAGGACCCTCTGGCAGAATAAATAAGACATCGGTCTTACGAATCTGAGCAGTTGTCTTTAAATAGCTATTCACTGCTCTCACTACATCAAGACAATGTAGTGACCTTTCTTCCCTGGAACATGGTTTTGGAAAAAAATATTGGCAGGACAATATCTTGGTTCAGGTGAAAACCTGAAATCATTTTTGGCAAAAATATAAAAAGATGGCTTCTGTTGATGGAATAGCTTGAAATGTCTGGATACATTATGGGATTTAATGCCTTCTCTGTACTTCTATGAATTCTGAGATATTTGATTATGATTGTACTTTGTATATATTGATTTTATTTCAATCAATGTGTCTCATATTAGCGTTGCACCATCTGTTTATATTATTTTTTTTAGGGATTTGATTTTTGACCCTGGCATTGAGCTGCTGAATAACATTAATCATTGTCGCGCTGATTTTACTTAATGCCTTGCTCATATCTATAGCTAGCTGCCTAAAAACCCCGCTTGGGGGACTTTTTCCCATTTTTCTTGTCCATATTGGGTTGAGCAGCATTGATATCTCTCCTTAATGTGTCTTCCCTCTTTGCTATACAAATTCGGGTGGTTAAACACCCCTTCCCCCATTTGACACATGGGAGTTAGACATGAGCTGTGCACTGTCTGTTCTCCTGTATATATCCCTCTGTGTTAATCCTAGATACCACATTAGATTGCATCCATATATTTTCCAAAAATGTGTTAAATCGCATATTAGGATTATAAGTAGACTCTCAATAAGGGGACTAAATCGGAATTATATTTCTCCCCTTGAGCTCACTAAATCAGTTACGCTCTTGTATTGTGAGTCTGTATTATTATTATACTCAATCGAGTCTATAATTCATAGCCTCGTTCGTGGTTGCGAATAGAGTAAAATCGCATCGCAACCGCGAGCAATGAGGAATCCATTGGATCCAATGCAAATTTCCTTATTTGGGTTGTTATACATTTACTATTTTTTGTATCTGGGAGTTATTTTCTATCAAATAAATCTATTTAAACGTTGAAATTATGTTGCCATCTCTGGGTTGTTTTGGTTTTTACATATTTTTAGGAATATTGTTAGAATTGTCAGTGCACAGTTTCCAATGTTTACTTTGTATGATCAATAAGCAACTATGTAGAAAACTTTTGTCATTTGTTATTTTTCACAAATTGCATATGTGAGCTCGTTTGTGTGCTTCTCGATTGGCGCCTCCCCGCTTGCAGCTTGGGCCATCGGATCCCTGTGATGCCTGCATGATCGCATGCTCCCCGGGTCGGGGATCATGTTCCCTGATGTGTCTTCCCGGCAGGGTGGGGAGCTCAATTACCTGCGCTCCCTTTGTCTCTCCCCTTGGATGGCCGGATTCCCGGATCGGCCGCCCACGGGCGTGATTACCCTGCCGGCGGCATCCCCCATCACCTTCGGACGTTGGATGCGGTGTGCGCACACGTGTGGGTCGTGTGTGCGTGCGGCCTCATGACGTCACGTATTTTACGGCGAAGGTGACGACAGATGTCGGGGCTTCGCCTTGATGGACGCCGAGGGAGCCACACAAGGCCTGCCAATGGCGGCCACAGCTTCCCTCTACACACCGGGGTTAAGAGGCGGAAGAAACGATACCTGTTGTTAATTTCAGTACTAATTAAGGACACTATTAAATGAGGGTGGATTTGGGTGTGATCCTTCCACTTCCTCCTTGGACGGCCAGACTCTTTTCCTCAACAGTAGGAGTGAGTAAGAACTTATGATACATCTGATTATCAATGCTTTGTCAGACCCCATAGAACAATATTTTACTTATATTTAATTTTGATATATGTGCACACCAGCTCTGGATGCCGTAGACTTAGATACTTGGCAATATCATGCACTTTTTCCTTAAATTCACACATCACACATACACTCATTTGTTTTGTTTTGTTTTTTTTTTGTTTCTTTTTGTTTTTTTTGCTATTTAAACACTCACTCGCATCATTTTCATGCACATTCCTTTTTTCACATATATTTTACATGTCATTATTCACTGTGCACATCCATCACTTCTCTTCCTATCACTGCCCTTGTCAGCATTTAAAGACAAGGTCATCCCTGACATATTTTATATTAGTTATACCAATATAGTCACTTCACTCATTTTATTATCCTTCACATGATCAATTCAAGCTGTAATAGATTATTACAACACTTTCTGACCGCCCAACAGTTAAATCTAACCACTAACCTATATGGGTATATTCATGAGCTAACGCTCTGACAATTTTCGTAGGTTACAGCCCCACCTCCCCCGTGGCGTGTTGGTGGGGGGGCAATTATACGTGTGACTCCTTGCAAGCCATATCAAGTGGATTCCTGTTCCCCCTTCTTCCGGGGTGCTGCTACCTGCGGGCACACTGGATGGTCTGGCTGCTATGTGGGGAGGCTCTGATCGAGGGGGTACATCCAAACTCAGTGGTAATTATGTGCAAAGTGTTACTAAACATGTTGCTAAACAAACTTGCCTATGCTGTAATTATTTTAAATAAGCTGGACATACTATTATAAATTTTTCTTTTTTCTTTAGCAAACTCATCCTCTGAAGAGACCCCAAAATTCATGGGTCGAAACGCGTCAGGATTGTTATGCAATAGCCTTATCACATGCTGTGTATAACCTATGTTTGCTATTATATGTATTTGGTATGGGTATTTTCCCACTTGAGCTTCCAATTTATATTTATATGTTGTTACATTTATTCATTACCCTTCAATAAAAAAAAAAAAAAAAAAATGTTGTAATATTTTACTTAATGCCTTGCTCATATCTATAGCTAGCTGCCTAAAAACCCCGCTTGGGGGACTTTTTCCCATTTTTCCCTCCTTAGAACCTACCAATGATTTACCACAATCCTTTAGAAAACTGGGCTATGTTTATGAAAAAAAGATTAAAACGTGGTGGGATATTACATCGTTTGAGCAGTATCTTGCTGCCAGACTTATTCCCAGGCGTTTAAGGTGGGATTTACCCCCCAAAGATGGTCTGACTGATGTTCAGTCCATGTCAGAGTGGAGTGATTTTTTTCATTAAAAGAGGTTTTGAATTATTGGAGTTTCTCTTGATCCGTAAGAGGAAGAGAATGGCCACTCTTGACTCTCAGATTGGAGAGATGACCAAGAATTTAGAATCTCTTAAAGATAGTGAAGAGTTTAATAGATTGTCAGGTGGACTTAAAAATAAGCTCATTAAATGGGATTTGGAAACACAGAATAAAAAGAAAAAGAAATTCATTAGGGATTTTGAAGATTTTAATGGGGGGATCATTTTCAAATGGCAAAATATTCCTGTGTTGGAAGACACTGCACCAGCTACTGTGTCTTCTCATGCCAATACAGGAATTGTTAGAACTGACACCCCCAGAATCAATCCCGTTCATGAATATGACCATTCTCATTTGAATGTGCCCGCACCTTATCAAAACCCTAATATTTATAAGAAAAAGAATAATAAAAGAGGAAATAATTTTAGAGGGGACTATGCTCGTGGGATCCATCATCATGAGACACCTTATCGCCAGAATGGTTACCCATCATATGAGGATAGTAGGGACAACTTTGAAAGAGGTGGTTTATACCCCTCTCATATTACAGTAAACCCATTTCTACATTTAATCGGTTTGTCCCACTTACTGACCACACTTCCTATAGTGAGAGGGATTTTTTAGACCAACGGGGGGAACAGAGATATCCCCCCCCCCCGTCCCACCAGCCTTATCGAGGGGAACCATGGAGACAGCCCGCACCATATACGCCGCCAAATGCCGGTCCCCGAAAGCGAAAAGAAAGAGAGGAAGGAGAGGGGGCAGGAGAACACAAAAGGCCCAAACCGCGTTAGATGTTGGCATTAACAATCTGAGTCAGGTCACGCTCAATGAAGATGAAATTAAAGTTTTAGATTGTGGTTTGAAATTTGCGCCCATAAAAAATCTCAACAAATTTGATACTTATGTCAACATTCAGAAATACATCAGAACTCTCAATATGAAAAAATATTTTCTCGCCCAGTCACATCAGGGAATGAGACCTTCTGTACCAAACCATTCTACTCTAAGGAATAGATCTACATTTAACCCTTATAATACTGATAATAAGTTTTTAGAAGTGTTTAAGAACATGGTATCCAATGATTTGGATAAACTTCAGGTCAAGAAAATCTCTGACCCATTATGTATTAAGCTTGGTATCCAATCTTTAGCGGAACGAAAAGATATTGTGATCCATCCCGCTGACAGGGGGGGGGGGTTTAGTTATTTTGAGTAAAGAATATTACCAAACAGAAATGAGTCGTTTACTTTCAGATCAAGAGACGTACAGGGTTCTCAGTAGAGATCCTATGTTGGCCTTTAAAGACGAGCTACACTCGATTATAGAGGATGGTAAGGATCAAAGGATCCTTAACAAAAAAGAAGCCATGTATCTTGACCCTTTGTTTTGTAGAACACCTATTATTTATTTTTTACCTAAGATCCATAAAGATACCACCAATCCCCCCAGGCGACCCATTGTTAATGGGATCGACTCGGTGTCGGCGAGGCTTGGACAATACATTGATTTCTTTTTACAGCTGCTTGTGATGAAAACTCCTGCATTTTTAAAGGATACCAAGCATATAATTCAGATTTTAGAAACCCTTGAATGTTCTTCCCCTACTTTTTTGGTGACAGCGGACGTAAGTTCACTGTATACCATTATTGGTCACAAGGATGCTATGTCCTCTGTTGAATGGGCTCTGTCCTCCTCCTCATTGTCGGGTAGACATCAAGAATTCCTTCTAAGTTGTCTTAATTTTTGTTTAACTAGGAATTATTTCTGGTATAATAGGGAATTTTATTTGCAAAGGGGAGTTGCCATGGGGGCTCGTTTTGCTCCCAGTGTGGCTAATATTTTTATGGCCCACTGGGAGGAAGAAGCTGCATTTCAGAACCGACCCCCTGAACTCATTTGTTATCGGAGATTTATTGATGATCTCATCTTCATTTGGAGAGGTGATAGAATTAAACTTGATGATTTCATCGAATCTCTTAATAACAATCGAAGGAATATATCTTTAACTTGGACGATAGATCCTGAAAAGGTTGTCTTCCTTGATTTGACCATTAGTATTAAACATAACCATTTTTCACTGACTAATTATTTCAAATCTACCGATCGCAACTCGTACATACCCCTGGGGAGTTGTCATCACCGTTCTTGGTTGTGCAACATCCCCAGGGGACAGTACATTAGGCTGCGACGTAATTGTACTTCAGAGGACGATTTTGTTATGCAGTCTCAAGTCCTCACGTCGAGGTTTTAACAAAAAGGTTATGATCGATCTAAGTTAGAGGAAGAAATTTCTAGAGTTAGATCGCTGGATAGAAGTACATTGATTTCCAATACCATTAAGGATTCTATTGCAGATAATCATAAATTCAAAATGGTGTTGGACTATAATGTACAATATTGTAAATTTGAGAGGATCATACAAAAAAAATGGTCTATCCTTAAGCAGGACAAGGTCCTAGGCCCTGTACTACCAGATCGACCTCAATTTATTTACAAAAAATCCCCCTCATTAAGGGATCGTTTGGCCCCTGGTGTTTTAAACCCCCTAGTCCCTACTTCAGATAGGTTGTTTTCTTTTTTGGGAGTTTTCTATGCATGCGGAAAATGTGTCCCATGAAAGCATGCCAAGGGAAATATTAAAAAGCGAAAAAAATTTCTTGCATCAGCCACCAATAAGGAATACGATATTAAGCAGCTAATCACCTGTGATACCGTAGGTGTAGTCTATATGCTGGAGTGCGGTTGCGGGCTCCAGTACATTGGTAGAGCGTCTAGACCCCTACATGTAAGGCTGGCTGAGCATGTAAATAATATCAAAAAAGGCATTAAATCCCATAATATATCCAGACATTTCAAGCTATTCCATCAACAGAATCCGAAAAGTTTGAAATTCTGGGGTATCGAAAGGGTCACTAAGCACTGGAGGGGTGGAAATTTCATCAGACAACTAAGTAAAAGGGAGTCTTACTGGATATTTGAAACCAGAGTTCTTTGCCCTGAAGGGTTAAATGTAGATTTTGATACTAATTGCTTTATCTCTGATCGTTGATGTTTGTATATTTAGGAACAATTGATGGCCGCGGAGTGATATATTTAATTTTAAATGTTTGTCCAGTTTTCCAACATTGGTATACACAGACCAGTTTCCGTTTTTTTCACTTTGTTCAGTAAGGGGACACTTCCGCAATTGATTTCCTGGTTCCCGTAATGCCGGCCATGCTTTGTTTATCATCGCCATGATTACTTACCTATGATAAAGCGCAGGTGCCCACGTCGTATCTTCATCTGCTGAAGAAGTCCCCGCCCACTGGGACGCAACGCGTCCAGAACGAGGATACGTTGTGACGTCACCCGCGGCCATCGCGCATCCTCACTGCATTGTGTTCATCGCTCGAGCCTGTTTACCTGCACTGGTTTAGTGCTCTGTTTGTAAGCGTTCAATCTTATATCTTTTTTAATAAATGGTTATCTATACGGAGAGCACTATTTTTGCCATTTTTTATTCCATATGCCATTACACTGTCTGAGTGTCCTGACCCAGTGTTCTGACGGAAGTCTCTGTATGCTGAATCGTGGTGCTTCATATCCATATGACCCTAAGGGAATGCCTATATTGACCCTCTGTAATTAAAGGGTCCATATCATCAGGTGAGAGGCCACTCTGAATATTGGTGGTGGGCACATCGATTATTCACCTTTTTCAGCATGCTGTCTGATCACACACGAGTTTTTGGAAATATCGGATTATTTATGGACTTCTCTGTACTTTTATGAATTCTGAGATATTTGATTATGATTGTACTTTGTATATATTGATTTTATTTCAATCAATGTGTCACATATTAGCGCTGCACCATCTGTTTATATTATTATTTTAGGGATTTGATTTTTGACCCTGGCTTTCAGCTGCTGAATAACATTCATCATTGTCGTGCTGATTATATTCTATATATAGACTTTTGGCAAAAAGCCTGGACGAGGGCGTAACACCACTCCGTCCTCTTGAAAAATCAAATATGGCTCTTTACAAGAAAGAGCAGCCAATTCCGAAACCCTCCTTGCTGAGGATATAGCAACCAAAAATACCAACTTCCTTGTCAAAAAGGACTAAAGGGAATATGTTGTATCGGTTCAAATGGCTGTTTTTGTAACACAGACAAAAGTAAGTTCAAGTCTCAAGGGTTCAAGGGAAGTTTGACGGGTGGATCAAGCTGTGTTACCCCTTGTATAAAACCCTGGACTAAAGAATGAGTAGCAAGTGGTCTTTGAAATAAGACTGATAAAGCTGAGACTTGGCCTTTAACAGTACTCAAGGCCAATTTCATTTCTACCCCTAATTGTAGAAAGGCAAGAATTCTGCCTATGATATATCTCCGAGGGTGCCAACCCTTGGATTCACACCAGGAAACATAAGCCCTCCAGACCCTAATATATAGTTCTGGAAGCTGGCTTCCTTGCATTATTCAGGGTATAGATAACTGACCCGAAAAGCCCACGTTTCTTCAGAATGTGGGTTTCAATAGCCAAGCCGTTTGATTTAGAGACCATAAAGAAGGATGGAATATTGGTCCCTGTGAGAGCAGATCTGGCCGTAGTGGGAGGGACCATAGGCCTTCCACTGCCAGCTTTACAATTTCTGCATACCATGACCTTCTGGGCCATGGTGGTGCCATCAGAATTACCGGCTTTCTTTTCAGCTTGATCCTGCAAAGAAGTCGAGGCAGCAACTGAATAGGGGGGAATGCATAGATCAGCGAGAACTGATCCCATGGGGTCACCAATGCATCCGTTCCGCATGCGAGTGGATCCCTTGTTCTGGCCACAAAGTTGACCAACTTCATGTTGAACCTGGACGCTAGGAGATCTACGTCCGGAGTCCTCCATCTTTGGCAAACAGCTCGAAATATGTTGGGTGAAGAGACCATTCCCCTGGGAATAATTGCTGGCGACTTAAGTAGTCCGCCTGCCAATTCTCTACTCCCGGAATGAAGACTGCCGATAAACACGGAACATTCCTTTCTGCCCAAGTTAGAATATGGTTCACCTCTCTCTGCTCTGAGAGACTTTTGGTGACCCCTTGGTGATTGATATAGGCCACAGCTGTGGCATTGTTGGATTGAATCCTGACAGGACAATCCTGTAACCTGAAAGTCCAGGTCTTTAGAGCCAGACGTACTTGTAAGACAAAGACAATTCCATGGCTCAACTCACCAACCAGTCTGCTGACCAACCAAATTAGCCTGTCTAACCGTATGTTAAAAGCAGGGGTTTAGTTAGCACACATTTGCAAACGCATGTGAAAGCTGCAAGGCCTCGTCAAGGCACCCTGTATTACTTGCAGTCCTAACACTACTAAATTTATAAGTGTCTCCACAGTGGAAGCACATGCATTAAATGGATAGGTGTGAGACAGGTGAGCCTGGAGGCGGCCCAAGCCCCCTTAAAGGGACAGGAGCACACTGGACACCCAGCAAGAGCACAATGGCAGAAAAGGTGTCAAGCGTGTCCCTGACCCACATTTACAACAGTAACAAAACACTGGCCACCGCCCACACCCATAACTGGCCTTCACAGTAAGGAGCTTTAGAGCCAGACGTACTGCCCGAATCTCTAGGATATTGATGGGCAAGGTTCTTTCGGTTCTTGACCACTGTCCCTGAACAGTTGTCTTTTCTAGTACTGCTCCCCAGCCTGAAAGGCTGGCATCTGTCGTTACCACTTTCCAGATGACTGGTCTGAAGGATTTTCCTTTCAGCAGATTCTGGGTTAGTAACCACCAAGTGAGGCTTTGGGACACTCTTAGGGGCAGCTGCATTGGCAAGTCTAAAGCTTGAATTGTTTTGTTCCAAGCAGACAAACTGTTTTGCAACAGTCTTGTATGAAACTGGGCATAGGGAACTGCTTCAAATGAAGCCACCATGGTTCCTAGCAGCCTCATGCAAAGGCGAATGGAGGATCACCATTTGACCTGCCCATCCGCACCAGCTCTCTTGTGGAGTTTATCTTTGCCTGAGGCAAGAACACCTTTTCTGGGCTGTGTCTATGATCAGACCCAAGTACTCCAGCCTTTTTAGCGGTATTGAGGAAGATTTCTCTACATTGAGAATCCAACCCAAACTTTCCAGATAATTGGCTGTAGTGCGTACGCTTTGCTCCAAATGAGCCACCGACTGATCTATTAGCAATAGATCATCTAGGTATGCTACGACTGTTATGCCCTGTGCCCTTAACCTGGCTAGAGGTGGGGCCAGCACTTTGGTGAACACCCGGGGTGCTGTGGCTAGCCCGAAGGTCAGGGCTACAAATTGGAAATGCTGCTGTTCTATCTCAAACCGCAGAAACTTTTGATGAGCGGGAAGTATAGGGACATGCAGATATGCCTGAATTTCGATTGCCAGAAGTTCTCCTCCTAGAAGGATGGAAACTACTGATCTGATCGTCCCCATGCGAAAGGAGTGAATCTTTAGGAATGGATTTAGATTTCTTAGATCTAGAATGGGTCTGACATCTCCATTTGGTTTTGGTACCATGAAAAGATCTGAATAAAACCCCTTTTGTGGGGATCTGTATGATCACCCCTTGAGCTATTAATCGGTCTAGTGCCTGAAACAGAGATTGTCTTTTCTCTGGATCTTTGGCAAAGCTTGACCTCAGGAAGCGAGACGGTGGAAAGTCCTGAAATTCTAGCTTGTACCCCAGCTTTACCGTGGAGATGACCCATCTGTCCTGAATTTCCTCTTTCCAGACTTCTGAATACTGCAGAAGCCTTCCCCCCACCTTGGTGAGGGGGGTTGCCTCTTCATGATGAGGCTTTAGGATTCTGCTTTGTAGGTTTTCGACCCCAGGACTTCTTTTGAGCCTGGGTTTGACCCTGAGGTTTTCCTGTAGAGTCTGACGGCGAAGGCCGTCGCCACTGCCTAGAGGTTGAAGCCCCTGGCGCAGGGGATGTGCCCGTTTAAATGAAGGGCGTTTATACTTTCTTTTGACTGGCAAAAGAGTACTTTTCCCACTAGAAATTGTTTGGATATATTTGTCTAAGTCTTCTCCAAATAGCCGCTCCCCATGAAAAGGGAACCCAGTTAGGAGGTTTTTACATGGTGCTTCAGCTGACCAATTTTTTAACCACAGGATTCTACGCATATGCACAAGCATAAGCGTAAGGCGGGATGCCTGGTGAATAGAATTTTTAATGTCATCTATGGCGAAGCATAATGCTTTTGGTAGTTCAGCCAAATCCCAAGCTTGTTGTGCAGGAAGCTCTAAGGGCCTGTTTGAATTGGTCCTTTAGGGATTGACAGACGCCTATTGCAGCAACTGCAGGCTGAGTAACGGCACCTGCCATGGAAAAATGAATGTTTTAACAGGGATTCCAACTTTTTATCTGTTGGCTCCTTAAGCATATGTGCATTGTCTACAGGACAAGTTAGGCCTTTATTCACATTGGAAATCGCAGCGTCAACTGCTGGTATTTTCCATCTTTTGGAGAATTTCTCCTCCAGGGGATAGAAAATTGAAAATCTCTTAGGAGGGAGAAAATGCTTATTCGGGTGATCCCATTCAGCAAAAATAAGCTGTTCTAGTAATGCATGTGCAGGAAACGCATGCAAAGGCTGAGAAGGTTTTAAGGAACCCAAGGAAGAAACCGAGCTTAAGGGAGACTGCGTTATAGGCAGCATGAAAGTGGAACGAACCATCTCCGTAAGAGTTTGTATCAGCAATTTCTCAGATTGTGAGGCTGAAAAAGGTTCATCCAACATTGTTTCCTCCACAGAGGAATCATCGGTTTGTTTTTCCTCCTGATCGACTGAGGGTAACACCTCATCCTGAGCCCACTGTTCCCCTCGCAAAGGTTCTGAAGTGGGGGAGGGGGATCTAGCACGCTTCCTATCCATTTGAATGGAGGATGCGATTAAAGCCGCTAATCTTCCTTCCAGACCCTGCAGGGAGGAGGAAAGGACATCTTCAGTCATGTATACAGGGGCTGAGATGTGAGAAGCAGCTGCACCATCAATTTGTTCCAATGGCTCACCCTGGCTTGCCATAACTGGTAATTCAGGCGAGGAGGACAGCGTGGAAATGCGACTCGAGATCCTAACGCCTGGGGGTGAAACCTTTACTTTTTTGTTTTTTGTGGTGTCTTTTTTGGTAGGCATAGTCCTAAGTACAAAAAACAGAGGCGCTATACAAATTGCACTTAATCGCTGAAAATAGTCATGACATTTATAGCTGCTATAAAGTTCAGCCTAGTGCTGGGAAAAAAAAGTGTCCTTCCTGTATCAGGAATGCCAGTTTTGCAACCCATACGTGTCCCACAGCTCTTGTGTCGCTGTGCTGCAGGCTGCTTGTCTCTTCCTCATCAGCTGAGGAGAGACTGTCACAGCTGTAGCTTATCTGTTTTAGCCTGCCGTGCGTCCTCATGGACGTTCACGGCACCGTGTTTAGGCCCCGCCCACTCCGAGAAAAATGCTGCCCTTTTTATGTTTAAAAATATTCCCGCGCTTCTGCGCGGCGTTTTCGGGACCCAACACGAGGGGGGGGGGGCAGAGCCCATCCAGCAGCAGGCACAAAAAACAGTAAAAACAGCCACAGTAAAACAATTTGCAATAGCAGTAGAACCTCCGCACGCCCTGCGGCGGGGGGGGGGGGTAATGTAAGGGGGGTACAGTGCTGATGTCCCCCTAATCCTCTGGTGCCATCAGGGGGGAAAAAGAAAACATTTTGCAGATTTCCTTTTACCTTGAAAAATCTCCCTCCACACGCTGCTGCAACCACAGACTGAGCTTTACAGTGAAAACAACAGAGTAAAGGTATGTGCATAGACTCCCTCTAGTGGAGAATTAAGGCGTGACCAAATGTTTTCCCTAATGGAGGAATACCTATGTGTTTTTAATACCTAAGTTTCTTCCCTTACCTTATCCCCGCTGCAGGATTTGCTGAAGTAACAGACAATCCAACCTTCACCCATCACGGCGGGCTGCGTTTAGCAAACCTTCAAGGACCGGGTCCCTAAAACGGGGTTCCAACTACCTCGGACCTGTAAAAGCACCCCACCAGGAAAGCTAGGTAATGTAACAATACCAAAGCCCTGGGTTACTGGGGTCCAGCCCTTCAAAGAGAGACGTTACAGGCAAAACCTCGTGCTTCGAATAGGAGGCCCCAGGTACCATCCTTTTAGGCCCTAATGGCACTTTGGATGGATCTGGTCTTTATGGAGGCTATTTAAAGAGCACATCTTCACTCGTGACCAACACCTTAGACACTGGCGAAAAAACTGATGTGCTCTTGGAAGGAGGAGGGGGTTATATAGGGAGTGAACTTCCTTGATTGGGTATACCAGTGTCAACACTTGAAGGTGGCCTACAACCCATTAAGTAATTACTTAAGGCTCTGTGTCCCATGATGTACGATAAAGAAATATATTTTTCTTTGTCACTTTGACTTGTTTCTCTCCACCTAACAAAAATCTTTACCCAAACTCACACAGGTGTCTTTACAATCCACAAAAATACCATTGCTGATGCAAATTTAAAATGAGTCACAATTTTGTGTATTTTTTATTATTTCCAAAATAATCATATTTAGAGCCCAAAAAACCAACATCACAAATCAAAATGGCATTCCCAAAATGCAGAGGGTAACATCACTATTCTACACTCACACACCAAGAACCACAGAATAAATCAAGAACAATAATTCGGACTAATGTAATTACACCACCTATATGCCCAAAGTAATGCAGTATTTATGAGCATTTATGTGTAGGAGGGTTCCACATGTGGCAGCACAGTGGATAAGAGGTTAGCATTTCTGCCTACCAGCACTGAGTTTCTGGGTTTGCATCCCAAGCATGTCACTTCATGTAGAGAAGTTCTGTTCTTCCTATGTTGTTAAACATAACTCCTCACTCAGGGACTTCCCTAAATTATGTCTAAATGTAGTATTTATGTGTCATTTTTGGGCCGCAGTACTGGCGTCCACCAGCGGATGGATCCTGGCAGTGTGGAGCAGACAGCACCTCCTGCAATCAGGTGTCACTTGACACCAATTACAGGCATATAAATACCCAGCAAGTACTCACATGTTTGCCTTGGTTTCGTCCTTGCGCCCTGACCTGCTAACCTGTTATCTGATCCTGATCCTGTTCCTGTAACCTGAACCTGTTACCAGTGTACCTGATCCTGTGTCCCTGTCCTGAGCCCCATTTGGTCCCCGTTACCTTGCATCCCTGCCCTGCAGTCTATCCATCCATCCCCTCCCTGTCTTGTTTTGTTCCCTGTCCTCCTCTTCTGACTCCCCGTGTATGACCTTGGCCTGGCTTACGTTTATGTTTCTGGAACATCCCTTTGTCCATCTGCGGAGTATGACCCTGGCCTGGCTTACATGTTGATTTTGGTACTTCCCTTGGCTGTATATAATTATCTGTTGTCTGTGGCTTTATGTTGGTTGGTTGAGCACTATTTGTATTTGGGGTGTTACTTATTTACCACTTATGTTTAATAAACTTTATATAACTCACTTTATATACGTTTTAGTGTCCTCTGTAGCAGATTCACAAGGTTCTGGTCACACCTGTTCATGACAGAAAATCAAGGCCATCCCTCACCAGTAGTGACTGTGCAGAGGAACCATAGTAGTGCTGTTACTGCTACTAAAATGCAATCAGAAACAGTCGTTCTCCTTGCCTCACTGGTGTTGGAGAATAACAATTATTGTCGTCTGGTACTGAAAGAGTGGGCCAGGGATCAGCTCCTGGAGTGTATCCGTCTGGCCCATTCTCTGGTTGATCAGGGTAGATTACGGTTTAAAAACATGCAGGCCTTGATACAGGTGTGTGCTGAGCTAGCCTTGTCTAGCAGTCCTAAAGGAAGTGACGATTTTTCTCCCCCTTCAGTAATGATCAGGTGGAGTCTCTGGTATGGCTGTTGGAGGATGATGCTGTATACTTTCTGGAGCATTATTCAGCTTGTCCTAAACAGGTGCTAATGGATTGTATAGATTCAGTGCAGTCCCTGGTTAGACAGGCAGTATGTGAACCCACTTTTGTTCAACCTGTACTACAGGCATGGTCGGACTTATTATTTCCAACCTTTGTCAGCTCTCCACAACACGGACCTGCTATTAGACACCTGCCTGCCCAAACGTCTTTTCCCACCCCAGTCTCAGCCCAATATACTTCACTTCCAACCAAATACCAATATCCAGTTTCTACCCGCTGCACATATCCTGCCTTTAATCTACCTGCCTCTTCTCTACTGCCTGTAACAACCCCACAGAACCACAGAAACCTCCCCCAGCCACTGTTCCCTTTGCTTTACCACATTCCAGCCCTTCTTTTCAACCAGCTCCATCCCTTTCTTACAGCCCTGCAGTCACCTATAAAACTTCAGTGGCTAAACCCAAGAAGAAACGGAAGTTCTTCCCCACTCACACGATCCTGCCAGTAACCCAACCTGCTTCCACACCAACCAACCTGCGCCAGTCCGCCTTCATGCCAGCTGAACCTGATGGCCCACCTAATCCTGCCAACTCTCTGCCTGCTATCCAGCTTGAAGTTCCTGTGCCCCAGTCTGATGTTCCTGTGTCCATGTTCCAGTCCGATGTTTCAATACCTGCTGAACAGTCTGATGTGCCTACTGTTCAAGCTGTTGTGCCAGTGTCCGCTGTTCAGCCTGATGTGTTCCTGTCTGCTGCTCAGCTTGATGTGTCCCTGTCTGCTGCCTAGCCTGATGTTCCACTGTCTGCTGCTCAGCCTGATTTGCCCGTGCCTGCTGCCCAGCTTGAAGTGCCCGTGCCTGCTGCCCAGCTTGATGTACCCGCCAAGGTTGACGTGCTTGTGTCCCCGCTTGAAATTCCGGTGCCTGTGTCCCCGCTTGAAGTTCCGGTTTCCCAGTCTGAAGTCCCGGTGTCCCAGCCTGAAGTCCCGGTGTGCCAGTCTGAAGATCCGATGTTCCAGCCTGAAGATTCGGTGTCCCAGTCTCAGCCTGAAGTTTCGGTGCCCGTGTCTCAGCCTGTCATGCCAGTATCCATTATCCGGCTCTCTGAGCCAGGTCCCGGCATCCGGGTCGCTGATCCGGGGCCTGTTACCCAGCCCACTGGGCCGGAGACCATTAATCAGTTTGCTGAGCCGGTGCCTGTTATCCAGCCTGCCGTTACGGTGCTCGCTGCTCAGCCTGGTGTTCCAGTGTCTGCTGCCCAGCTCGATGACCTGGAGCCTGCCACCCAGCTCGATGACCCGGAGCCCGCTGTCTGCCCTGATGTGCCTGATGCCCAGCCTGAAGTGCCTGTTGCCCCGCCTGACGTACCCCCATCCGTTGTTCTGCTTGATGCCAAAGACTATGGACAACTACAACCAGTTGGAGCGTCCAGAGACCACTCCTCTGGGGGGGTGTACTGTCAGGAAAAGTTCCATCCACTGGTAATATCTGTCATTTTGCGTGCAGTACTGAGGTCCACCAGCAGGTGTCTCCTGGCAGTTTGGAACTGTCAGGAGAGCTTTTCCTTGCTGATGTTATGTCATCTTTGGGCCGCAGTACTGGCGTCCACCAGTGGATGGATCCTGGCAGTGTGGAGCAGACAGCACCTCCTGCAATCAGGTGTCACTTGAGGCCAATTACAGGCATATAAATAGCCAGCAAGCACTCACATGTTTGCCTTGGTTTCGTCCTTGCGCCCTGACCTGCTAGCCTGTTATCTGATCATAATGCTGTTCCTGTAACCTGAACCTGTTACCAGTGTACCTGATCCGGTCTCCCTGTCCTGATCCCCATCCGGTCCCCCCTGTTACCTTGCATCCCTGCCCTGCAGTCCATCCATCCTCTCCCTGTCCTCATCTGCTGACTCCCTGTGTGTTACCTTGACCTGACTTACGTTTATGTTTCTGGAACATCCCTTTGTCCATCTGCTAATCTGCTGTGTATGACCCTGGCCTGGCTTACGTGTTGATTTTGGTACTTCCCTTGGCTGTATATAATTATCTTTTGTCTGTGAGTTTCTGTTGGTTGAGCACTATTTGTATTTGGGGTGTTACTTATTTACCACTTATCTTTAAAAAACTTTATATTACTCACTTATATACGTTTTGGTGTCCTCTGTCGCAGATTACACGGTTCTGGTCACACCTGTTCACAACACTAGCGCTTCAGATTCGCAGCACTGAGTTTCTGGGTTTGATTCCCAATCCTGCTAGCTGGCTACAAGTGTATATGTTGTGGTGTTAAACTTTCTTTTTCACCAGTGCTAACATTTTTGATGGATTTCACATAATGGAACCCCCACAAAATCACATTATAAATCAAGCAAGTGTGGATTTGAAATCTAGAACTGGGGTGTTTTGGCCCAGATATTTGGTGTGAAGCTGCACACATATTTTAATGTTGTATGTTTATGATGAATGAGGCATTTTTTTCATTTGTAAAGAGTGTGTATTCCTAATGAACAGGTGTGACCACTTAAGTCTACCTCAAGAGACAGAATCAATTACACTGGTGGGTGTGCCCTTTACTGGGTGGAGGTAAGCAAGCTTGTTAGGTTATTTAACCGGTTCCCGACTGGCTCACGCAGATATACTGCGGCACAATGGCTCTCCTGGGCGAAATCCCGTATGGGTACGTCCTTCCCTTTTACAGCCGCCAGAGGGTGCATGGGGGACCCGATGCTCGTGGCCGGCAGGTACGATCGCGTGCACAAGTGCCACCTTAGGAATTTGTGTGTGTAAACACACAAATCCCTGTTCTGCCAGGGGAGAGGAGGCATATTGTTTGTTCCTACTAAGTAGGAACAACAATATGTCTCCTCCCCCAGTCAGTCCTATACATTTACAGTTAGAACACACTGAGGGAACACACATTTAACCCCTTGATCACCCCCTAGTGTTAACCCCTTCCCTACCAGTGACATTTATTTTTCAGTTACTTTTTTTTTTTTTTACCAAAAATATGTAGAAGGATGATACATATATACATATATATATACATACACACATATATATATATATATATATATATACATACACACACATACACAGAAAGGTCTATTTGTGGGAAAAAAAGAACGCAACTTTCGTTTGGTTACAACATTGCATGACCGCGAAATTGTCAATTAAAGCAACGCAGTGCCAAATTGTAAAAAATTTTCTGGTCAGGAAGGGGGTAAAATCTTCCGGGGCTGAAGTGGTTAAAGGCCTGCATTTGTGGCGGCTGTTTGACCTAAAAACAGGGCCTGAATTTTTATTTGCAGTGTATATTGGGTTACAAATCGATGTGGGTTTTGGAGGGTTTGCATAATTCCTAACCCTGCACACCCCATTAAGGCTGTTTGATGATTGCTTCTAAATCTCACATGTTAGACTTACAACTGCTATGTAATGTTTGAGATAAAAAGTAATGTTCCTTCTAATTCATTCCTGCTGTGTGTGTCAGTGTAGATTGTGCTCTGCCTTTTGTATTTCGTTTTTTTACTTATAATTC
Organism: Aquarana catesbeiana; assembly: GCF_042186555.1. Lineage (NCBI taxonomy): Eukaryota > Metazoa > Chordata > Amphibia > Anura > Ranidae > Aquarana > Aquarana catesbeiana. The sequence goes on from NC_133334.1 coordinate 107,873,591, forward strand.
TGCCATGTAACTTTTTTGGGGTTTGGGGCAAGGACTTATGATCACAAAAAAGGTTAGTCATGCTCGTTCTTAGCTTGATCTGTATCCCTGCTTTTATGATTTGTTTAACGTGTCAATTTTTTAGTATCCTACCCTTGTAGATTGTAAGCTCCCTTGAGCAGGGCCCTTCTAACTATTGTCAAATGCTGGTGCATCATTTCCATGCCTTTTTTTTTGTTTGGCCCAAGTACATGAATGTAACAAATGTTTATACTAATGTTGAAATAAGAAATTGATTGTTTATTGCTTTGTTTGACTTTTGCAGACTCAAAATACATATTTTATAAGTGCAAACAATTCATACCCCTCCAAATCTGTATTAAATCTAGGAAACAAAAAGTATTTGGTTTTGCAAGTACTTGAGTATAAAGTTTACTGGGGGTGGGGGGGGGGGATTAGCCCCACCCCCCAAAAAAAAACCTGCCCCAAAGCTGAAATTCAGGGCTCTACTAATTATTTTGTGGACTAGGTAAGCCATGAAATGTCAACTAAGATGTGAACCAAATTAACCAAAGGAAAAAAAATACCACAAAATACCCCCCCCAAAGCACCCTGTCCCCATGTTGATGGGGAGAAAAGCCTTGTTCCGACAACCCTAGCCATTGGTTGTCAGGGTCTGCGGGCGGGGAGCTTATCGGAATCTGGAAGCCCCTTTTAACAGGGGGGGGGCCCAGATCCTGACCCCCCCATGTGAATGAGTATGGGGTACATCGTACCCCTACCCATTCACCAAAAAAAGTAGTGTAGTATGACAAAAGACAATAGACAGTTTTTGACAATTCCTTTATTAAAAATGTCTTCTTCCCCGCTTCTTCTTCCGGTCTTCTTCCTCCACCACCGACCCGCTGAAGATCAAAAAACGACCCTCCTCTGACGCTGTGGCCCGCCTATCAGTCCGCTTCCATGGCGTACATGTCATATATAAACTATGGGGTGTGGCCCTTGGAAGGTGTCATCCGTCCACTTGTGACATCATGGACCAATCTTCCCCGGGCGGGGAAGTCACAAGGGGCAGGATCTCTGAATGACATCATCCGCCCCATTGCATCACTGGAGGAGGTTCATTTTTGAAATCTTCAGCGGGAGCGGGAACGGAAGAAGAAGACCGGGGGACTAAGCAGAGGAAGAAGAAACCGGAGGAAGATGGAGAAGACCAGAAGAAGAAGCAGGGAAGGAGAAGACCAGAAGACGATCAGAGGAAGATGGAGACCAGTGGAAGAAGCGGGGAAGGAGAAGCCCGGAGGAAGAAGCGAGGAAGAAGACATTTTTAATAAAGGAATTGTCAAAAAAAGTCTTGTCTTATTACACTACTTTTTTGGGTGAATGGGTAGGGGTATGATGTACCCCATTCACTTTACAGGCAGACTAAGGGGACCCCCCAGGCAAGATATTTAAAGGAATTTTTCATTTTATTGTTTCACTTTAAATATTATTAAAATCACTGCTCCTGAAAAAATAGGATTTTTTAAAACAGCTTACCTGTAAAATCCTTTTCTTTCGAAGGACATCACGGGACACAGAGCCACAGTAATTACTGATGGGTTATATAGGTATCACTGGTGATTGGACACTGGCACACCCTATCAGGAAGTTCAACCCCCTATATAATCCCTCCCCCTTGCAGGGATACCTCAGTTTTGTAGCCAAGCAATATAGTGTATTAGAAGAGGGGCGGGACCTCTGTGTCCCGTGATGTCCTTCGAAAGAAAAGGATTTTACAGGTAAGCTGTTTTAAAAAATCCTATTTTCTTTCTCGAACATCACGGGACACAGAGCCACAGTAATTACTGATGGGATGTCCCAGAGCAATGCTACCTGAGGGGGGGGAACCACGACCAAGTAGGGTGCAATCAGACCTGAGGACCCTGTACCGCTGCCTGCAGCACACTACGCCCAAAGGCGATATCCTCATGCCTTCTCACATCCACCTGATAGAATCTGGTGAATGTATGAACTGAAGACCAGGTTGCGGCCTTGCAGATTTGAGCCATAGAGGCCCGGTGATGCACTGCCCAAGAAGCACCAATAGCCCTTGTGGAATGTGCCCTGATCTGAAACGGAGGAATCTTCTGTTTCAAACCGTAAGCTTGAATGATCAACTGTCGAATCCATTTAGAAATGGTAGCTTTTGACGCTGCCTGTCCTCTACTGGGACCCTCTGGCAGCACAAACAAAACATCCGTCTTGCGGATCTGAGTAGTTGCCCCTAGATAGGCCTTAACTGCTCTTACTACATCCAACGAATGTAGAGATCTCTCTTCCGGAGAACAGGGATCTGGAAAAAAGGAAGGTAGAACAATGTCTTGGTTTAAATGAAAATCAGAAACCACCTTCGGTAAAAAACTAGGATGAGGGCGTAGTACCACTCTATCCTTGTGTATAATCAAATAAGGCTCCTTACAGGAAAGAGCTGCTAATTCTGATACTCTTCTAGCAGAAGAGATGGCCACCAGAAAAATTAATTTCCTTGTCAACAAGACCAAAGGAATCTGACTTATTGGTTCAAAAGGCCGTTTCTGTAACACAGCCAGGACCAAATTCAAGTCCCAGGGGTTTAGGGGCGCTTTAACCGGAGGATTAAGACGCATCACCCTCTGCATAAAGTTTTGGACCAGAGAATGCGAAGCAAGTGGCCGCTGAAATAATACTGATAAAGCAGAGACCTGGCCCTTGATGGTACTCAAGGTCAGCTTCATCTCTAATCCCATCTGTAGAAAATCAAGGATTCTACCTATGACATATTTCCTGGGATGCCAACCTCTGGATTCACACCAGGTTATATAAGCCTTCCAGACTCTATGATAAATCATCCTGGAAGCTGGCTTCCTTGCATTAATCAAGGTAGATATGACAGGACCTGAGAGCCCACGACTCTTCAGAACGTGGGTCTCAATAGCCAAACCGTCAAATTTAGCGTTTGTAAGGCAGGATGGAACACTGGACCTTGAGATAACAGGTCTGGGCGTTCCGGTAGTGTCCACGGGGAACCTACCGTCATCCTTACTATTTCTGCATACCAAGTCCTTCTGGGCCAAGCGGGGGCCACCAGAAGTACCGACTTCCTTTCCTGCCTGATCCTGCGAAGGAGTCGTGGTAGTAGCAGAATAGGCGGGAATGCGTAAATCAGTGAGAACCGATGCCACGGAATCACCAACGCATCCGTCCCGCATGCAAGAGGATCTTTTGTCCTTGCCACAAATCTGTCTATCTTTTTGTTGAATCAGGATGCAAAGAGATCTACATCTGGAACCCCCCATCTTTGGCATATGGCCCAAAAGACGTTGGGATGCAGAGACCATTCCCCTGGAAGTAACTGCTGGCGACTTAGATAGTCCACCTGCCAATTTTCTATTCCCGGGATGAAAACTGCCGATATGCATGGCACATGCATCTCTGCCCAGACTAAGATCTGGTTCACCCCGGCGCTGGGGAAAGAGTCCGTTTGAAAGAGGGACGCTTACTCTTCTTCTTGACAGGTAAGAGAGTGCTTTTCCCACAAGAGATTCTCTTGATATAGTTATCCAAGTCCTCTCCAAACAACCTTGCACCACGAAATGGAAACCCAGCCAGTAGCTTCTTACATGGTGCTTCGGCTGACCAATTTTTCAACCATAGGATTCTACGTATATGCACCAACCCCAGTGAAAGACGGGAGGTTTGCACGATAGAATCTCTAATGGCGTCAACCACAAAGCATAAGGCCGCTGGAAGGTTAGCAAACCCCTGGGCCTGCTGTTCAGGTAATACTTTGATGACCTGCTTAACATGGTCTCTTAAGTATTGACAGACTCCAATCGCTGCTACTGCAGGTTGGGCCACTGATCCTGCTAAGGAGAAAACATCCTTCAATAGGGATTCCATCCTTTTATCTACAGGATCCCTGAGCATCTGAGCATTGTCTACAGGACAAGTCAGGCTATTATTTACGGAGGAAATGGCGGCATCAATAGCCGGTATTCCCCACATTTTAATAAACTTTTCTTCCATCGGATAAAGTGTTGAAAACTTTCTCGGCGGAAAAAAACGTTTGTCTGGGTGATCCCACTCAGAATAAATAAGCTTTTCAAGTAAAGTATGAACAGGAAAAGCATGTGCTGCTTGGAAAGGTTTCAGTGACCCCAAAGCAGAAGAGGATTCTTTAGCAGTTTCAGGTATGGGCAACTTAAATGTGGAGCGGACCAATCCAGTGAGGATCTGCACTAAGACTTTCTCCTCTTGGGAAGTCGCAGAGGGTCCCTCTCCACCTGAATCCTCCGAAGAGGAATCATCCATCCCATCCCGATCCTCTGAAAGGGATTCATCTCCTTTATCCCAGAGCTCCTCTGTCTGAGGGTCTTGGGGAACAGAGGAAAGCCTAGTGCGTTTTCTTCCACTGAGTGAAGACGTAATCACGGCCATTAATCTTTCCTCTAGACCATTAATGGTTGAGGAAAAAAACCTCTTGTGTAATATATACAGGGGCTGAAGTGCCAGAAGCAGGTGTAGCCCCTGACCCCGATGGCTCTCCCTGGCTAGCCGTCCCTGGCCCATCTTTAGGGGGGGAGGATGCTGCCGACAGGGGGCCCTCAGAACCTGAACAAGATCCCCTAGTGTCTCTAGTTCCTGGGGTGCTTGAACCTCTTCTACCCATAGTGCAAAGCAACAAGGTGTGAGGTATACAAATGAACACTGCCCGCTGAGCAATGTAGTCTGGCTAAAAGCCTTGCTACCCAATGCTCAGTCTGGTGTTACTTCAGTAAATGCTGCCTAGGAGAATGCCTGTGTCCAACCTTACATGCGACCGTCAGCTCTGTGTCTCTCAGAAGGCTGAGTGCACCTGTACAGAGTGCCTTTAATAGCCTGCAGCTGGCCTGAGTGGGAGTCTAAGCACTCTGTGCTGATGTCCCGCCCCCTCCTCTACCGCCCCCCCCCTCGAGTTTTGAAAAAAACGAGTGCTTCCCGCGCTGCCGACTCTCCTGTCATGCTTCCGGAGAAAGGCTGGGGATGGGGGGGGGGAGGGAGGGAGGCTGGTAACAAGATCTGCCTGAACGGCTATCTTGAGAGATGGTGGCCATTAGGCCACAGAGCCCGGGTGGTATAACCACTTTCTAGACCCCTGTGGCCCCTCTCTAGCCTGGGGGGGAACATTCAAACATGAGAAATCCCCCCTTCCACCTTACCTGTTTGCAGCCTGCTTGAGACGCTGGGACATAAACAGCGATTACAACACCTGAGACAGAGTCAGCATGTGTAGGTTTGTGCTCTTGGCAGCCCCCGGTGGTCACAATAGACATAGCATGCATTTACCTTAAAGGAGAAAAGCCACTAGAACTCAAAAATTCTGTGGAATCTCCTCTTACCTTATCCAGCCGCAGGGTGCTGTTTACACAGACCCAATCTTCACCTCTCACGGTGGGCTCCGTTTGAAAAAACCGTCAGAGACTGGGGCCCCCATCAGTAGGGGGATCCAACAGTTCTGGGACCGTAAAGCACCTCGCCAGAAATTAGGAAGTTTAAAGCCATTTTCTGATCTGCGGGGTCCAGCTCTCTAAAAAGAGAAGCATTACGGGTAAAACCTCGTTTCTTCGGACACGAGGCCCGGGTACCATTCAATTCGGCCATGAAAAGACACTTTGAATGGATCCGGTTCGCCTGGCTTGCCCCAGTATAGGATCTTAGGATATTCCCTTTGGAGCTCAGCACAGGACATCTTTACACGTCCATCACCTAAGACACTGGCGTAAAAACTGAGGTATCCCTGCAAGGGGGGGGATTATATAGGGGGTTGAACTCCCTGATAGGGTGTGCCAGTGTCCAATCACCAGTGATACCTATATAACCCATCAGTAATTACTGTGGCTCTGTGTCCCGTGATGTTCGAGAAAGAAAACAATTTTTAAATTTTTTTTTTTATTGATACATATTTCCCAGGGCAGTACCCAGACCCCCATACCCCTTTTATGGTCAATTGTTTGCATATAAGCCTTCAAAATGGACACTTGATTTTTCCTGTTCGGTTCCCATAGACCTCAATGGGGTCCGCAATTGTCACTTGCAGATGCGCGGAATCGCCGATTAGCGCCGACTCTGAATTTACAAAGGCATGTTCGCCACTAATAGCACACTCAGGGAATAGTGTGTTCGCCCACTTGAAATTTGAATTGCCCTAATTGGGCGCTATTTTAATGCACCGCGCGATCACATATTCGCGCTATAGTAGATGACCCCCATAGTGTAGTATGTAATACAATCCTGAACTTATTAAAAGAAATGCACTTACATTAAAATCAAGTAAATGTGACTTTAAACTTAGTGTAACAGCCACAATCCAGCACTCGGCAGCATTGGTGTCACCCAGCTCCTCCCTCCTGTTATGCCACTGCCCTCATGACTTCCTCAGAGAATGGGAGAGGTTTCCCTGAGGAAGTCACGAAGGCGTTACATATTCATATAACACATAAGGTATTGTAAGGGAGCACCGCATAATTAGCTATAACCATTACATCCACGTGTAGGAACGCATATGTATGTGAGCAGCATCCATTTACTTGCACTAAGACACTATTGATAGTGGTAGTGGGGAATTATTCACAATCATTGTCTTTTCACAATTCCAGAATATTGATGGGAAGTTTGGATTCCTCCAAAGGGGAGGGCAACAACCCTGAACAGACAGATAGCGCAGGACTCTGTCATAACCCAGAAAGCTGTGGTCTACCCTAGCCCAGAAAGCTAGTATCCTTTGTGCCAATCTTCCACTGTAAATGAAGATTGAAATGAAGAAAAAAACATTTTGGTTCAAGCATGCAACTGGACAACCTTGTTCAGAGAAAGTAGCTAAAGTCTGTGAAAAAAGCACAGTAGGGTGATAGGCCGATATCACTAAGGCCCCATACACACTATTTAGCTTTTCTGCAGATTTTAGTCTTCAGATTTACCAAAAACATATAATATGAGGTCAAACTTTAAGAGTTTCAATTTGCATGCAATCAGTGCAATCAGGCAGGCCCTTGCACTACATGGTTTTGGTAAATCTGAAGAAAATCTAATAGTGTATACGGGGCTTTAGAAGTAAAAGGATCAAGAAAGTGCAACTTCGAGGCGTGGCTACGGCATGCAGGAGTGAAGACGTACTCTCCCTGAGCTCCGTGAGACCCGTTCTCCACACAGCCTGAACAGCAGCATTTACGGGGGATTCAGCACCCACAACGATGCCCCCAAAGCGCAAGACGTCTCCACAACCACAGCGGACCCCTCGAGGCCCGGTCGAAATTGCTGGAAAACTTCTTTTCTGGGACCCGCAGAGGAACGGCAAGTACAGTCAAGATGGCGCCCGGAGGCCACGCTGCCAGGGCTGCCTCCCCTATAAGCTCCCTGAACATGCCGCTGCCTTCCCTGCCTCCCCGTTCCTCCCCCTCCGGCTCAGACGGATCAGAAAAGCTCCCTGATGCTTGGGGGGATAGAGACATTCGCTGTCATATTCTCTCCCTACCTACCAAGGCTGATTTGGAGAGGTTTGTCCACAAGGTAGAGAAGGCCATGAGGCAGGACATAGAGGACTTACAAGCTGACACAGCACACCTAGGGGGTAGAGTGGAAACACCAGAGACGCAGTGGGAAGAGACTACCCCCACCCTGCAAGCCCTTACAGACCGCTGCAAATTACAGGATCGCAGGATTGAAGCCCTGCACCTCACCCTCACTCCCCTCAGGGGGAAACCTAAAAGGCGGATATATCTACGATGGGTATCTCAAATGTCCCCGAACGTTGTTTGACACCCCCCCGGCTGCTGATTCACCTTTTCCACTTAAAATGGAGGTGCAATTTTTGTACCCCACACTGAGAGCGTGTTCCTAAGCGGACTCACTCCCCGTACTGTATCACTTACCCCCAATAGGTCAACTCCTCAGAGTTTTGTTCTCTTTTTTGGGAAATGGCACTGCTCGCTGATCCTCACCGTTCCCTCTTTCTGGGGGAGGGGTGGGGATTCCCGATCAGCGGCAAAGTTACACTTTGTCCTACCTTTAGGGCTTTTGGTTTTTCTTCGTTTTTTTTATGACTGCTTTTTCTTCTATGTTCCTTGTTATTTACACCTGCAATAACCATGGTTTGTCTTTTAGGCATATATTCACGCTTAATGTGTTCCTCGGGCTACCCCCTGATGCTATGAATGCGCTGTGGACCATTCCTCCTCTTGCTGGCAGTCTGGTGGCTCTACTCCGAAATCCTCTACTATGGCTAATCTGAAAGTCGTGTCCTACAACGTACGTGGCCTGGGATCCCCCTCGAAACGCAGTAAGTTGTGGCTTGAGATGAAACGCTCGGGGGCACATGTCATTTATTTGCAGGAAACACACTTCAACACTGACTCGGTCCCCAGACTCCCCACACATCTATATAAAACTCTTGGTACCTTAGCAATTCCCACGTCCCAAATCCGGGGGTGTTGCCATAGCGATCCATAAACATTGCCCCTTTATCTTAACAGATCAACTAATTGACCCTAATGGCAGGTTTGTATTTGTCAAGGGCTCCATCTATACCCGAAGGTTCACGTTGCTGTGTATGCCCCAAATAACAAACAACTTACTTTTATAGACTCTGTCTTAGACTCCCTGTCCTCCTTTAAAGAAGGCCAGCTTATTATGGGAGGTGACTTCAATGTCAGCCCCGGCCCACAGATAGACACATCTTCGAGCCACTCAACCCATTCGTTTGCCTTTCTGAAACATTTTCGGAAATCATTACAAGCGCACCATCTGGTAGACTGCTGGAGGCTGCTGCACCTGGTGGACAGGGATTATAGTTATTTCTCAGCCACACATAATGTCTATACCCGTATACACTTCCTGCTGATGGATCAATACTCCCTGGACTCCCTGGCTAGCGCCTCCATTGGCTCCATCACACTTTTGGATCATGCCCCAGTCTCCATCTCCCTGCGTCCCTTGTCTGTGGAGGCACGGACGTGGAGCTGGCGCCTGAACGAAGGCATTCTAGATGATGCGGTAGCACACAAACAGGTACTAGATACCATCTCCTTGTACTTTGCTGAGAATAAAACAGGCGAGGTGGGAATGGGCTCGGTGTGGGAGGGACATAAAGCGGTTATCCGAGGAGAGCTGATATCTCAAGGGTCAAGACTAAAGAAAGCCAGAGAAGGGGAATTGCAGGCCTTATTGGGGAAAATTCAGACAGCAGAACTGATCCACAAACGACACGTCACCCCTGCAGTAGCTTCAGAACTACAGTCCCTTAGACAGGATTTAGCCAGATTGTTGGACACTAAGATTAGCTGTTAAACACCAACGTGACTCTGGACATGTACACAAACTGACCTCAATGATAGGAGCATCGGTTGTTCACTCTTCAAAAATAGCCAATGCTTTCAGAGAATACTATGCCCAGCTGTATCATCTCCCAGACACAGTACCTGGTTCAGCAGAGTCCCAACGGATTGACCGCATCTCACAATACCTCACAGAGGCCCAATCCCCGCAGCTGGAAGCCTCTATTAGTAAGCAGCTGGATACACCCATCTCTCTTTTGGAAATCAAGGCTGTGATCAAGGATCTTCCCAAAGGGAAGAGCCCTGGCCCTGATGGCTACACAAACGCATACTATAAGAAGTACTCAGAAGTGCTCTCGGAACCCATGCGTGCATACTTTACAGCCTTGGTTTCCGGTACAGTAATGCCCAAAGAGGCGCTGATGGCGCATATTACAGTGCTTCCAAAAGAGGGGAAAGATCATACCATGCCAGGGAGTTATAGGCCAATATCGCTTTTAAACACTGACGTAAAGATTTTAGCAAAAATCCTGGCCAATAGACTCAAACCAATCCTCCCATCGCTTATACATCCTGACCAGATGGGATTCATAATGGGAAGGGAAGCGAGGGATAATTCCAATAGAGCACTCCAACTGATTCACTGGGTGGAATCTCAGGTTACAATACATCCCTGTCTTTTGCTTTCCACTGATGCCGAGAAGGCATTTGACAGGGTTGACTGGACTTACATGAGAGTGGTGTTGACCAGGCTTGGCCTGGGCCCCAGCATGCTCTCGTGGATATCCTCCCTCTATAGTTCCCCAACGGCCAAGGTAAAAGTAAATGGCCTATTGTCAGAGGCTTTCCCGATAAATAATGGTACACGCCAGGGGTGCCCTTTGTCCCCTTTAATTTTCGCCCTAACCTTGGAGCCACTGCTAAACAAAATTCGCCTTAACAGAGATATCAGGGGCTTCACTGTTGGGCCGACGGAACATAAGCTCTCCGCTTATGCGGATGACGTTCTATTCTACGTCTCGGAACCCCTTATATCATTGCCTAACATCATGGCAGAGTTGAAGGAATTTAATTTATTATCCAACTTTAAGATCAACTACAACAAATCAAAGATTCTGTCACTGAATATTCCCATGGCTTTACGTACTCAGCTGCAGACTGCCTTCTCATTTACTTGGTGCCAGACGTCCCTAAAGTATTTAGCGGTATACCTGCCCGCACGGTGCTCCCAGCTTTTCACCTGTAACTATGCACCATTGCTTTCTAATATCAGAATAGATTTAAAAAATTGGGACAAATCTGCCTTTTCGTGGATGGGCCGAGTCAGTGTTCTCAAGATGAATGTTCTACCCCACATATTGTTTTTCCTGCAGATGGTGCCCATCACCTTGCCTAGGACTATCTTCTCAACCCTCAACAGCCTGTTTATACAATACATATGGAGTGGGAAATGCCCCAGACTAGCCCTCCGCACGATACAACGCCCTAAAGCAAGGGGGGGAATGGGGGTTCCAATGGTCCGTAGATACTATGAGGCTATAGCTTTACAGCGCATTCTAGACTGATATCACAATGTCTCCCTTAAACTATGGGTTCCTCTTGACAAATTCCTAGCTGGCCGGAACTTGTCACATGCCCCCTGGGTCCCCCGGGAGAGCAGGGGCCTTTCGACGCTGGTCTCTCCTATGGCTTCACATGCTTTAAATATATGGAACACCTTGAATAAAAAGGGGAAGCTCGCGTTGCTGACTTCCCCCTTGGCGCCCCTATGTGGCTTCCCCCGGTTCACTCCAGGGGAACATCCATCTTTCTTTCGGACATGGACAGCCGATGGAGAATCCAGATGCGGTAGATTTGTTCAAGATCAAGGCTTGCTACCACTGGCCGAACTAAGGGAACAATTCGGCCCATTCCCAATGGACGAGTGGCGTTATAGACAGCTTAGGCAGTTTAATAGCCTGCCCCAGGAGGTCCGCTCCCCTACTCTGGCATCACCCTTTGATCGCTTATGCATGTCATCCTCTGTTATCCCCCATGCAATATCTGTATTATATGAATTATTGCAATCTACACAGGTTGGGGGGAAACTGGGATTTATTAGGGAGTGGGAGAAGGACCTCCAACACATCTTTACTGAGCACCAGTTAGATCACCTTTACCGCCTTACCCACTCGAGCACAGTTGATACCAAAATGCAAGAGAACAGCTATAAGGTTCTGACTAGGTGGTATAGGGTTCCCTCTAAACTCACCAAGATCTACCGTCCCTTTCAGCTGCGCGCTGGAGGGAATGTGGGCTCAGAGGCTCATTCCTCCACATCTGGTGGGAATGCCCCAAGTTAAGGCCATACTGGTTAGACATACACGCTCAGATTAAACTCATTTTAGACCTGGAGCTCCCAGACTCCCCACTGGAATCCTTGCTGCACTTCCCCACCATTCCTCTCAGTCACTACCGCAAGTCAATCTTACCCCATTTGCTAAATGCAGCCCGAAGGCTAATCCCCATATACTGGACAAAAAACCTCAGATACCTACACGTACCGAATGGATAAAATTGGTCAATAACATCATGGCTGCGGAGAAGTGGATGGCGAAGTGTAAAGATAAATATGAAAAATTGTATTCAATTTGGGCTACATGGATACATTACACCGGTCAAACGGGGATGCCCGCCTTGGGCTCTTCTCAGGCACAGGACCCCCCTTGAATTCTGGGGCTGGCCTTGGCAGGTATTGAGGTAACTCTCTGCAGATAGTAGAATCACAGATGAGCTTTGATAGGCCTAAAATGGCTTAAGTTGTTTGAATATACTATGAGGTGTAACACTTTCCCCCCCCCCTTTTTTTTTTCTTCCCCCCTTTTTTTTTAAATTTTCTTCACTTTATACTCACAGTTTGTTATGGTTTAAGTTTTATCAAGATCTACGATATGGCTCTTTGTTTGGTCCTAGTACTATGGGTCCCTGTTAGATCCGTACTTCTGACTGATGGTTTTAACCTTCCTCAGCGATATCCCATTTGGGTGCAATAGGGAAGGTTCATGGATGTGTGAATTTATATGAAGTGATGATTAGATGGCGATAATTATCCCCCTAAAATATTGCCCCTCATTTGTGTATGTCTCCGTGTAATATATACATTTGTTTGACCAAAAAAGAGTCTCCTGTGTAAATCGTACCTACTTCATATGCGTTGTACTATGTCTATTTGTACGTTTTTCACTGAAATATTCTTAAAATAAAGATTATATTAAAAAAAAAGAAAGTGCAACTTCAAACAAGTCCAACTTCTTGTCGGTAGAGTCCTTAAATGTTGGAGCATCTTTGATAAGAATGGTCAGAGAAAAGTTGAAAGTTTGAGGTTGTGGTGCACTGAAATTGCATTGTATGTAAAGGCTAGATGCCATGAATACATACAAAGAACTGTAAATACACCCCCTTCCTTTCCCAGAACAATCCCACAATTATTGCTAGTCAGTGGCACTTTAAACCACCCTCCTCCCAAAATAATCCTACAATTTTTGGTCTTTAAAAGAATTTTAAACCCCCCCCCCCACCATCATTGGTGGTCAGCAGCACATTAAACCCCCTCTGCAAAAAAAGCATTGGTGGTCAGTGGTATTTTTACCCTCCCCATCCAAAAACAATTCCACAATTATTGGTGGTCAGTGGCATTTTGAAAACCCCAACCTCTTCCCCCATCATTGGCTGGAACTTCAAATCCCCCCGAAACAATCCCACAGCATTGGTGGTCTCTGGCCCTTTAAACCTTCCTCACCTTTCCCTAACCTTCGATAGTTGTGTTCCTCCACTGTAGCCAGAAAATATAATAAATAGATTAATTCATTAAATTAATTCAATTAAATCCCTGTTGTGAGGAATGGCTGTGAAAAGGAATGGCTCACCAACGTGAACAGCACTACACTGTTTACGTTTGTGATCACACAGAGCTGCTCCTATCGATCCTGTGCTTTTAGCTGATGTTCACTACTCTCCTGTATATAGCATATAGAATATATACTGCAGCTACTTCTACCCCTCCAGTAAGGGCGCTGTCCTGACAGTTATACAGTGGGGCAAAAAAGTATTTAGTCAGCCACCAATTTTGCAAGTTCTCCCACTTAAAAAGATGAGAGAGGCCTGTAGTTGTCATCATAGGTATACCTCAACTATGAGAGACAAAATGTGAAAACAAATCCAGACAATCGCATTGTCTGATTTTTGAAAGAATTTATTTGCAAATTATGGTGGAAAATAAGTATTTGGTCACCTACAAACAAGCAAGATTTCTGGCTCTCACAGACCTGTATCTTGTTCTTTAAGAGGCTCCTCTGTCCTCCACTCATTACCTGTATTGATGGCACCTGTTTGAACTTGTTATCAGTATAAAAGACACCTGTCCACAACCTCAAACAGTCACACTCCAAACTCCACTGTGGTAAAGACCAAAGAGCTATCGAAGGACACCAGAAACAAAATTGTAGACCTGCACCAGGCTGGGAAAACTGAATCTGCAATAGGCAAGCAGCTTGGTGTGAAGAAATCAAATGTGGTAGCAATAATTAGAAAATGGAAGACATACAAGACCACTGATAATCTCCCTTGATCTGGGGCTTCACGCAAGATCTCACCCCGTGGGGTCAAAATTATCACAAGAACGGTGAGCAAAAATCCCAGAACCACACGGGGGGACCTAGTGAATGACCTGCAGAGAGCTGGGACCAACGTAACAAAGGCTACCATCAGTAACACACTATGCCGCCAGGGACTCAGATCCTGCAGTGCCAGACGTGTCCCCCTGCTTAAGCCAGTACATGTCCGGGCCCATCTGAGGTTTGCTAGAGAGCATTTGGATGATCCAGAAGAGGATTGGGAGAATGTCGTATGGTCAGATGAAACCAAAGTAGAACTGTTTGGTAGAAACACAACTCGTCGTGTTTGGAGGAGAGAGAATGCTGAGTTGCACCCAAAGAACACCATACCTACTGTGAAGCATGGGGGTGGCAACATCATGCTTTGGGGCTGTTTCTCTGCAAAGGGAACAGGACGACTGATCCGTGCACATGAAAGAATGAATGGGGCCATGTATCATGAGATTTTGAGTGCAAACCTCCTCCCATCAGCAAGGGCATTGAAGATGAAACGTGGCTGGATCTTTCAGCATGACAATGATCCCAAACACACCGCCTGGGCAACAAAGGAGTGGCTTCGTAAGAAGCATTTCAAAGTCCTGGAGTGGCCTAGCCAGTCTCCAGATCTCAACCCCATAGAAAAACTTTGGAGGGAGTTGAAAGTCCGTGTTGCCCAGCGACAGCCCCAAAACATCACTGCTCTAGAGGAGATCTGCATGGAGGAATGGGACAACATACCAGCAACAGTGTGTGACAACCTTGTGAAGACTTACAGAAAACGTTTGACCTCTGTCATTGCCAACAAAGGATATATAACAAAGTATTGAGATGAACTTTTGAGATTGACAAAATACTTATTTTCCACCATAATTTGCAAATAAGTTCTTTCAAAAATCAGACAATGTGATTGTCTGGATTTGTTTCCAACTTTTGTCTCTCATAGTTGAGGTATACCTATGATGACAATTACAGGCCTCTCTCGTCTTTTTAAGTGGGAGAACTTGCACAATTAGTGGCTGACTAAATACTTTTTTGCCCCACTGTAACAGGCAGACAGAAAGTGGTAAAGGGGCAGCCTTTAGTTTGTATGCGCCTACTGCCCATTTCTCATGTAGGCAGCAGTATCCTTTGTTACTTAAAGCGGTTGTAAACCGCTGGACTTTTTTTTTTACCCTGCAAGGTAAAGACAATGTGCTAGTATGCACCATATCAACCTTAAAACGAAGGCCTCCCATGCCCAGTTGTCAGATCTGGAGGCTGCTTCCATCTTCACCTGTTTTGCTTCCGGGTTCGCAGACTCCTGCTCTACGAAGGGCCAGAGCCGCGAAGCGTCATGGCACGGGCTCTGAAGAAACGGCACGGGTGGCCGTTCCTTCAGAATGCATGCACCAGTGATGTCACTGGCTGCATGTATAGTAAATACTGTATATCCTAAACGGTGCACGTTTAGGAGATATTTACATTACCTATAGGTAAGCGTTATTATAGGCTTACCTATAGGTAAAAAGTCATGCATGGAAGTTAACTTCCACTTTAATACCATCAAACTGTGTCCCTTGATGAATCATAGAAAAAAGTGTAAATTTTTTTAGTAGTGACCATGAGATATATATATATATATATATATATATATATATACACACACACACACACACACACACACACACACACTGTGTAATATATATAAAATATAAAATATATAAATATTTTTGCTAATTTTATACAGCAGTTTAAAGTGCCACATCCATATCTCAGCAAGAGGGTAAATGTAATAGTTGCAAGGGAACATGGTCCAGGGGGTCGGTGATAAGGTGGGCATTAGGGCAAAATTCAGCAACCTTTTCTATGGTAGCAGGATTAACCACTTCAGCCCCGGAAGATTTGGCTGCTGAATGACCGGGCCATTTTTTGCGATACGGCACTGCCTCGCTTTAAGTGACAATTGCGCGGTCGTGCAACGCTGCACCCAAACAAAATTGATGTCCTTTTTTTTCCCACAAATAGAGATTTCTTTTGGTGGTATTTGATCGCCTCTGCGATTTTTATTTTTTGAGCTATAAACAAAAAAAGCGACAATTTTGAAAAAAAACAATATTTTGTACTTTTTGCTATAATAAATATCTCCATTTTTTTTTAAAAAAGCAAATTTTTTTCTCAGTTTAGGCCGATATGTATTCTTCTACATATTTTTGGTAAAAAAAAAATTAAAAATTAAAAAAAAAAAAATCGCAATAAGCGTACATTGATTGGTTTGTGCAAAAGTTATAGCGTCTACAAAATAGGGCATAGATTTATAGCATTTTTATCATTTTTTTTTTACTAGTAATGGCGGCGATCTGCGATTTTTACTGGGACTGTGACATTATGGCAAGCACATTAGTCACTTTTGACACATTTTTGAGACCACTGGCATTTATACAGCGATCAGTGCTATAAAAATGCACTGATTACTGTAAAAATGTCACTGGCAGGGAAAGGGTTAACACTAGGGGCGATCAAGGGTTGAACTGTGTTCCCTGCTACTTGTTTCTAACTGAAGGGGGACTAGAGGAAGTGACGGATCGTGGTTCCTAGCTAATAGGAACACACGATCTGTCACTCCTCTCAGAACAGAACAGGGATTTGTGTGTTTACACACACACACTTCCCTGTTCTGCCTCTCGTGCTCATGACAGTCGGCCACGAGCATCGGCACCCCCGCAGTGCAGCGGGTGCGTGTGCGCGCCTGCTATCCCTGATCCCGCGAGCTGACGTATAGCTACAACGGTTCGCGGGATCGTGCTGATCGACTTTGTGCAGTAAAAATGACGGTGGCTGGTCGACAAGCGGTTAAAATAGGAAAGTAATGAGTGTGCAAGTGAACATGGAATATTAGGTGGGGGAGATATCTGTACAGTAGAGATCTCATTACAAGTTGCAACTATCTTATTATTGAAGAGACTGGCAATCTCCTGGACAGTAAGTGAGTTAGTGGGTGGAGGCAGTGGAGAACAAAGTAAAGTTAAAGGTAGAAAAGAGTTGATAGGGATCGTGTAAGAGGGTGTTAATAAGACAATTTCAAAAACCTAGAATATCCAGATCAGTGTTTTTCAACCTCTATTTTTCTCGCCATCATGTTGCAGTTTTTTTTAAAGAGCTGCTCTATGTGTGTGAAACACACAAAAGGGTGCTGGTATGATTTTTTAAATTTCAGGCGCAAGTGTACGTGCATTTGCTAGATGGGTGGGGGTGTCACTAAGAATTAATGGCACCCATGTGTGTCTGCAAATGGCAGCACATTTTTGTGTGGTCCAGGAAAACATGCGATTTCACACCTGTTACTGCACTGTACCCGGTGTGAACAATCCCTAAATTGTACTCTGAGGCAGAATCCAGTGGTTTGTAGGTTATAAACCCCCCTCTTAGCACAAATTCCTCCCCAATTCTCCCTTCTAGCACAACCCTCCCCCCCCCCACCCTAATCACCCTCCCAGCACAAACCTCCACAAATCGCCCCTCCTAGCCTAGCGCAACTACCCCCAATTCCTCCCTCTTCTGAGCACAAATTCTGTCCCTACAGTACTGACAGCAGCAGAGGGGGGAGAGAGTCAGGAGGAAGTGTGGGTTGTGCTCTTTATTCCCCCCCCCCCAGCTCCTTTCCTTCCTGTAAAATCAGATTTGAGCGATCCTTTGTTAGCACCCGGGGAGGAGGGAGAGAGCACGGTTAACAGTTAACTCCTGTGTACAGAGGAGGCAGACAGCTCGCACCTCCTCCTGCCCTTTACTCCTCTCTGTACTCTTGCTGGCAACCGCAGACATCATCAGTTGGTAGGATGCAGTCGGGCGCCCAGCTCAGCTTTCTCTTTTGCGTGCAAGAGTACAGAGGAAAGCAGAGAGGGGGAGGTGCGGGCACAGCTCTCTACCTCCTCTGTACATAGGAGTTAACAGTGCTCTCTCCGTCCTGTAGCACAGGAGCTAACAGAGGATCACTCAGATCGGGCTGTAACCGCAGCACCCCTGAGGACGCCTCACGGCACCCCAGTTGAAAAACACTGGTCTAAATGGACTATTACCTTCCTTAGAAAGAAGTAATATATATCTCTGTATCTCCAGGATTCTTATATGATTGTATCTCTTTGAATTTAGTTCAAAAGCTAATAATACGCCTGAAGTGGAATATGTAAAGGGCATAGCTGTTACAATTAAAGGGGTTGTAAAGGTAAAAATTTTTTCACCTTAATGCATTCTATGCATTAAGGTGAAAAAACTTTTGACAGTACCGCCGCCCCCAGGCCCCCCGTTTTACTTACCTGACGCCTCGAATCTTCGCTGCTCGTCCTCGTCAGCTTCATTGCAGCTCAGCCTGGTCGCTGATTGGCTGCAGTGGATGGATTGAAAGCAGCGCAGCCATTGGCTCGCGCTGCTGTCAATCACATCCGATGACGCGGCGCGCCGGGGGGCGGGGCCGAGTGATACAGCGAGCGGCTATAGCCGCCGGCTGTATCACGGGAGCGCGCCCGCAAGCACTCACCACCGTGCGAGGGGGCTCGCATGAAGGTGGTAAATGCTTGCGGGGAGGAGCTGAAACAGCCGCCGAGGGACCCCAGAAGACCAGGTTCGGGGCCACTCTGTGCAGAACGAGCTGCACAGTGAAGGCAAGTATAACATGTTTGTTATTTAAAAAAAAAAAAAAAAAAATAACTTTACAACCCCTTTAATTCTAAAGTTTGGCTTAAAATAATGTGGTATGTGACGGATAGTTCTACCAAAGTATCAAAGTATCATAAACCTGATAGATGGAAGGGAAGCACATTTACGTTATACTGGCCAAAAATTCAAAAAAAGTAGAAAAAATATGAATTTTGGTCAACCTGTCATGCCGCCTTGAACATGACAACACTAAATGCATTGATGTTCTCGTCTATTTCTACAGAGCTGTATGATGGTGTGGTGTTCCACATAGGCATCACTATAGAAAATAACGTATTTTGTTATTTATGGCCCACCATACAGAACTTTTGCGTTCCTGTAATTTTATGGGATTAATACCTATAATGATTGTATTTAGTATACTATTCCTTTTTATTTCGCAGGCCTTACAGTCAGACCAAGCTGTTCAGGAAGAGTGACAGTTTAGACAATTAGGACCCATTCACACCTATACGGTAAGGTAACACACAAAAACATACCATCTTTGGCTATTTTTAGTTGGAACCCCTGCACCAAGGGAACGCACCTGTGTTGCAAAGCAAGATAAATGATAAAGCACCTCAGAGGCTACTTATTGCAATTTATTATTGGACATAAAAAATACAATTGACTGTGTGTGTGTGTGTCCACAAACCCCTAAGGAGAAATTCCCTAACCCTACCAACCCTCCCGCCAGCAAACCACCGCTTCACCCAAGCACCCCACCACCACTAGGGCCTACACCCCACTCCAGCGCCCCTGAGCAAAAACTATTCCCTATATCCCTCCTAATTCCCAGTCCTCCCCTCCACAGATGGTGACGAATCTCTGATATCCCACTGTAGAAGAGCTATGTAAAAAGTGAATGCTACTGAGCCTAGTTCTGAATATGATGAATTAAAACAGCCACTAGAAAATTCTGTGGGTAGACGGTGAATGTTCCCAATGTTCTGAAGTCTCATATAAACTCTAGGCCTAGATGTAATAATGGATCACGTCTGCTATCCACATGCTGTGCTTGCTACAGCTGAGCCGGCACCCTACCCGGTGTGAGTGAAGGTGGAGTATGCTGAGAAGACAAACTGGGACTAGATTCGGATGGTGTACTAGGTGTTATAATTTAGAATGGTAACGGTCAACAGTGCCTAATAGCACAAAACCCCCTGTCTCTCTACTAGATCCAGCCTTGGATGTTTTCCTCTGTGCATGTGGCTTTGGATCTACAAGTAGGGGCAGGGTGCGCCGAGGGAGTAGCTCTGTGACCAGCAATGTTTTGGATGCACTACCCGATAATTGGGTTTGGCACTTTGCAGAGTCACCACTCCCAGGATTTTCTTTTTGGGTGGGGTTTTCAACAAAGCAAGGTAAAGCCAATCTGTTTAGCAAAAATAGCAGATAAATGGTTAGCACAAACCCTATAACACTGCCAGGGGTATTTACAGCAGTCAGCTTTAATTTATGTGCTTTAAATATTTTTTCCAAAAAAAAAAGAAACATGTTGCTAGCTGGAATTGAACTCCAATTGGTTTGCATTTTATTTAAAGTGGTACTCCATGCGGGGTGTTTTTTTACCTTAACTCTTTCTTTGTATGAAGGCAAAAAAATATTCTGGATTGTAAAGGAGATAGGCTCCTGCTGCTGCCATTCAAATTGCTGGGAGTAGGGTAAAGGAAAGAGCAGTGGCATTGCTTGTGGTGACATAGACAATTTGCACTGGCTGTCCACATAAAAGGTACTCTCAGGATTCAGAAGACTACTGATGTAAGACTGAGCGGAGTGAAAGAGAACAGACCATGAGAGTTAATTTGTGATGCTGGATTAGTGGCCCCTGCAGGTGGAAATGTCCTCAACCTGGGACCTGGACCTTACTTCACCAGGTAAGAAAATCTAAACACATAGCAGGATACCTTCAAAGAAAGGTATGGTAAGGATATAGTTTTTTGCCCAGAATTGAAATGTAAAACTACATTGTATGATATTTGACTTTTGCCCACAGTTCCACGTAATTGGAATCCCTTTTTAACCAAGAAAACATCTAACCTTTGCAGTTTGCACCATGACTTCTACAAGATCTTCAATCTCATCTTCACTGTTAAACACACTCTCAAAATCCTGGTAAGACCATCCATCAAATAAGACTCGTGGAACTAAAAAAACAATTGGTCAAGAAAATAAACCTAATTATGTGTAGGTTAGGCTTTACTGTAAACATAACTAGTCTTTTCATTGTCTCAATACAACAATTCACAGTTCACACTGATCATACTATGGACAACATCTAGACACAAAGCAACAGCACAATATGAAAAACAGCTACTACAAGCACTTCTATTCCAATGAAATAAAAGAAGTTGATGAAAGTTAAAAGAGGAACTTCACTCCCGGATCCCTTTTATAGTTCTCTCTTACCTTGTCCACTGGGGTGCCTCAAAAAACAGGCTCACACTTTCAACAAATCCAGCGTTGCCATGCTGCAATCTGCCTAGCTTCTGCTACAGGCCGGGTCTCGCACCACCATCTTGCTTTCTAATGTCATCAGGAGCTAGTTATCTCTTCCTGTTTCAGACAGCTTGCCCTCTGATGACACACCAAAAGTCCACCTATCTTCAGGCACAGGTCCATCCTCCTCCATCTGCTATGTTGAACCTGATGCCCCCTGGGATATGTGGAGTGCATATATCAGGAGTGCAGGAGATTTCACTCTCGCCTAGGCGGGGTTGACCATATAAAGAAAAGAAATTGCAATGGTTGCAATTCTGTTTTTGTGTGACGGTATGCTTTAACTGGTTTAGTAACTTTAACAACTCCTGGTTTTAAGACCAAATCAATGCTGCTGTTTTTTGGCAGAATCTGGCAAAACTTTGCATGGTCTGAGCTTATTTGTATTATGGACAATATCCGAGTAGCCCGGGACTGTCACCATGGAAGTAATATCAACCTCTAAGAGCTACTGTACACCCTGGCTAACAAGATAGTATGTGGCCATACATACGCTGCAAGCTGGCACTGATGGTTTTTGATTGGAATTCACAAGCTGACATTTAGAAGCCATTGTATATGATTTAGATCTGTCCTGCAACTGGAAGTACTGTTTGGATGTCACTAGAAAAAGTTGTTCTAGATAAGACACTCAAAGAGGTGTCAGAACTTTTAAAACAGCATACACGTGGCCATGCTAAATAAGGAGTTTACCACATACAGGTATTAGAAGGGTCAGGAATTGCTGCTAAGGATAACAAGTGTAAGAGGAAAAGACAGAACTTGTTCTCATTCCACATATTGAAATAACGGATCAAGATATGCAATGCGTATATAGAAGAAGTAACACGTAATACATAAAAGGAGAGGCCCATTTAGGCTGTAAAAGACTGATACAGCCTGTATTACTATTTCCTCAAATACTCTATATTAATTTTACTTGCATACCAACATTAAGAGTGTATCCAACTTTTTTTTTTTATGGATAGAGCCCTATTAGGGTTTTACTGATGTCTGTGGCCCTGCTGGGAAGATTACTCCATTCTGTTAGTTCTGGTGATCATTTTCACTGGGATCGAAAGCCAGAGAAAATATGAAATTTTCAGTTGTAAATGAACAGAAATAGTGGGAAAAACTTTCGATGAGGACAATTTTTCTGGTGAGAACTGTCTAAAGGAGGATTCCTCTCACTTGCAGAGAGGTGTTCTCACTTGTTTGTCAGCACAGGAAGTGAAGGAAAGTCTCCCCAATCAGACACAACCCAAAAAACAAATGACAGGAGTTTTAATCACTATCTACTCAAAACTTAAAAAAAAGAGCCAGCTTTAGATATACATTAAATGTTTGGAAATTAACTTTATTGTAATTTATCATGTACTACCCATCTTTACCAATAACAACTATAGCTTGAAATGCTTGTTGCTTGAAACCAAAGCTGTACCTCAAGCCTCCCCAAAAATAATTTAAGCACCCCCATAGCACCCCCAAAATCCACATGGTAGTATTTGCAGATGTTATTGTTTTTTTGTTTGTTCTTTCCTTGCCTGCATGTTCTCTATTTCTATTATTTATTTAACTTGAAATCTCACTGGCTCTCACTCTCAGTATCAGAGACTTTTTTAAGAAGAACTATATTACACTCACCAATTTTTGTGGTCTTAGAATTCTTCTTTATGTCTTGTATCCACCCTGGAAATATACACATTCAAATTACTGTATTTATAAATTGCAAAATGTGGAATCATAACATAGAAAATGATTACTGCCTTTCTGTAAAACATCAAAAACGCAGGTAAAGTCCATTAAACATGTTCTATAGGGAGGCATAAATTGTAGACCTCTTCACCTTAGAATGGAAGGTTGTGATATGGATTTACTGGATTCAGTACTATATTGGTAATTTACCTGGAGCAAGTAGTCAGATCAGGACTTCTGACTCTGTGGCGTGCTTGTTCCAAAGCAGTGAAGTCAGATATAGCCAGGCAAATAGCAATTTCAGATGGTAATATAAAGACAACCTCAAGATTTCTCTAACTACAGATTTTCTTTCCAAAATTTTGTTTAGGTAAACAAGTAAAAAAAATGTTAAACTCCTTTTGTCATTGCTGTAGTGGCACCCCAAGAAAAGAGATCTCCAGTAGAAAAAGCTACACCCAAAGTGATAAAACTCCATTTGTTCAAGTTTAGTTAGGGTTAAGAGGAGGAGTTTTTAATTCCATCATGAACCTTTTTTTTTTTTTTACTAAACTTTAATCATGGAAGAAAAGATCGGCACTCAGCTATTTTCTGCTTGACCGAGAACCAGGCTGTGTGTGTCTTTAGCTTAAGTGGATTCACAGTATGTGTCTAAGGAAAAACCATTACAAAGTAAATTCTTCACAGCAATACTGCAGATGGAGAGTTCCTTTGTACAGCAAAGCCGGGGAACCTGGCTATGAGTCATGCAGGTCAAAAAGAGCAGCTATAAAACAGTGGATGATCTTCAAGACCAACAACCCCCAACCCAAAATAAGGCCTTATGCACAGTGGACGTTTTCTCTTACATTCATTGAAGGACTTAATCTTGACCAAGCAGTTTTATAGTGCCACCTACAGGAGTAGGACCCTAGGCATAAAAGAACTTGGCACCTCCAATGGGCAGTCCTTCTGGTATAAAACCCCCCTCTCTGCTAAAGGCAAACCAGTTATTCTGCCTAGTGTTGAGGAGTTAGAACCGGGTTCCCAGCTGGGACCTGTGGTCTCACAAGCTTTTTTGTTTTTTCTATCCTTTTTCCAGTATTTTTTCTGCAGAGGACTTCTATCAACAGCTGAGCTGTGAGACGGGCTTGATAATCTAGATCCAGTTGTCACCCCAGTCTGGCCAACAAGCGCAAGCAGACCTTTTAGCTACACGCTGGGTTGGCTGCAATAGCCCTATCCTGGGCCGAAGCAGCCAGCAAGTTAAATGTCTCACGGGGACACATATGACTGGGCACCTACAGTCTGTGTCACAATGTTACCCTGGCTGACAGCCCCCCATTTCAGTGGAGAGAAGGATCTGTCATGATAGCCATACCCACACACTCTGCTGGCCTTCCCTCTCTGGATGCAGTGTGTGGAGAAGGTACTCCCTGGAGTGGTCAGTCCTGTGGGGTCCCTACCTCACCTCCGGCAGCTGGTATCTCTCCTGTCTCCTTCACCTGGACTTCTCCCCCTCCTACCTGCTGTTCAGGCATCTGTGCAACCTGAGTCCCCCTGGGGTGTCCCTGGGCAGGGGGGAGGTTGTGAGCTGCACTGGTGGGGCTCTGTGTTTCCCTGTTGAAGCCGGGGGAGCAATTTTTCTGGTGATTCCGGCGGCCATTTCGTTGGCGGCAGCCAGGGCAGTCATTATGCAGTGGATCTCTCTCTCCTCCAGGGGCTCCCGATTAGGGCTCGATCAGCCGACGCAACAGCAGTGGCCTAGGTCATCCACCAAGGTGGCACGAGTCATGCAGCAGCAATGCTGGAGGCAGCATGCGTTTCGTGGGAGTGGAACAGCACATTCTGGCCTACTCCCACTGTGCATATGCCCAGCGTCTGAAATTGGCAGGCAGATTGTTTCAGTTGCCAGTTGTTGGATCAGGGGATGTGTCCCTAGTTATGGACGTGTTCCGTCAGTACTACCTACGCTAGAGGACCCCAGATGTGGATCCCTTGATTTCCTGCCTCATGGGAGGTACTGAGGTTTGTGGCGAAACTGGAGGATGCAACAGATTTGTGGTGGCACGATGGGATCAGTATCGCCTCATTTACGTATTTCCTCCTCTCAAGCTGCCCCCTTGCCTGCTGTGTAAGATGCAGGTGGGAGAGATTCCAGTCATTCTGGTGGTTCCTGACTAGCTTTGTGTCCGTGGTACACCGACGTGGTGCAGCTGGTCACGGACACTCGCCGTTGGCTGCCTTTTCAGGAGGACCTCCTGTTCGAGGGTCCAATCTATTACCTTGCTTTATTGTCCTCGGCTTCAATGGCATGGCTACTGAAAGCCTGGCCTGGGGGATCAGGGGGCTGTCACATTAAGTCATTACCATGATGTTACAGGCACACAAGCCCAGGAGGCTTATATTGCCTGGTGTAAGCCTCCGTGTTTCCACCCACGTTCTCTTGCGGTGGCTCAATTTTTGGCCTACAGCATTTCCAAAACCCCATTAAATAACAACTTGCTTTTGTACCGCTAAAGGCCAGGTTTCTTAGATGCTGAAAAGGCGTTTGATTCAGTGGAATTGGTCTACCTATAGGAGGTTCTGAAACTATATGGTTTTGGTCCCAAATTCCTTTGCTGGTTACAGATGCTCTATAGGGCTCCCAGGGCACGTGTCCGTACCAATGATTGGCTGTCCCAGACATTCTCTCTACATAGAGGTAAGCGACAGGGATGCCCCTTGTCTCCCTCCTTATTTTCTCTGGCTTTGGAACCCTTGGCTATCCTGATTAGGGAATCTTCTGAGGTCAAGGGATTGAGGGTGAGACGCTTGGAAGAGAAGTTGTCACTAAATGCAGATGACGCCTTACTTTACTTGAATGATGCAGGCCCGTCGCACTCGGCTGCCCTGACTATATTTGACACGTTTGGCTCATTCTCGGGCATACAGATTAATTGGTCCAAGTCTATCCTCTTCCCAGTTGATGAACAGGTAATTAACCTAGCCCCCTCCTCCCCACTACAATGGGTTGAGGAGTTTAGGTATCTAGGAGTGCAGGTGACTAGACGGATAGCTGACTTTTTTGACCATAATCTCCAACCACTATCTCAATCAAAGCGTGTTGCTCGACATGGTTGGGGCTCCCATTGAATTTACTAGGCCGGATAAATTTGGTAAAAATGACGCTTCTCCCAAAATTAAATTACATATTCCGTAACTGTCCGATATGGGTTCCCACTTGATTCTTCAAAGAAATAGATGCCTGGTTTCCTTTATTTGGAACGGGGCCTCCTCCTGTTTGGCTAAGGCTACATTGTCTCTCCCTCCACAGTTGGGAGGTCTGGCACTACCTAATTGTTGGGTTTATTTCTGGGCGGCAGTACTGGTATCTGCCTATTGGTGGTTCCAGAGTTCTAGAGCCAATGCGGCCACCTGTCTGCAGGCTGCCTTCTTGGGGTCTTTGTGGGATCTTCGCAATCTCATCTATAGGGGACCATAAGGCATACCAAGCTCTCCCTGGGCCAACGAGACTCACATGGCGAATCTGGAAAACTGCAACGCGATGTTTCCTCGTTCCGGGCCAGTTGTCTCCTGCCCAACCCCTTTGGGGCAACCCTGCACTCCCTCATTTCTGTACCATTCAGGATCCCCAGTTGTGGGCATGACATGGAATCAAGACTATTGGGGATATTATGCCCCTGGGTGCCCTCTTAAACTTCTCACATTTGTCTCAGAGGTTCAATTTGCCGGCCTGGATCCTGTTCCGATATTTCCAGCTGCCAAATGCTGCTGCGGCCCAGTTCCCTCAGAATCCCATCCTCAAAGCTGATCCTATGGAGGACCTTTTAGCTCCTGGGGACCTAAATAAACCACTATCGGCACTTTATAGTGCTCTCCTTTGTACTAATATACCTAGAATGGAAAAGTTGTGGGAATACTGGAAGGAGGACATTCCCTCCCTAGACAGCAAGGACTGGTAAGATAGCCTAGAACAAGGTCCTAAGCTTGTAATTTCATCCCGAGATAAGCTGATCCAAGTTAAGTTTCTTCATCGGCTCTATTACACTCCTGTAAGGTTGCAGAGAATGTTTCCCGAACGGGATCCTACCTGTCCCCGCTGTCAACTCTAAGTGGGTTCACATATACATATGTTCTGGGAGTGCCCTTCCATAATGACATACTGGAAGGCGATCTTTGATGAAATTAACTTCCGACTACAACTTGACCTCATCCCTAATCCCTCCCAACACCTCCGCCATCCTCCCTATCCATGTGCCCAGCCCCTTTCAGGACACCGGGGCACATGAATTCCTATGACGGGGGTGTGTTTTTTGAAGCACCCGATTAGAGCCAGAGGCTCCAATAGGCTTCAAAATATGGAAGGGCGACCATAGCGAATGAATTTTCGCTATTTTCACACTACAGTTACTCCACACCAATCAGGAGGCAGGTCAGTGATCCTATTGGATGCCTAGTGCTGTGGAAGAAGAGACACGCTGGAACTGAACCCGCCGCTGTCTGGAGGACACAGGAGGAGAGGAGGACACAGCTCACCACAGAGTAAGTGCTGGAGCTCCCAGGGGGTGCATCAATGCCGTGCTCCACCCCCCCCCCCAGAGGGGGGTAGTGCTGGCTGTTTGTCGTTCTCCCAGAAGAAAAGCCCACCAGCCTATTGGCCGCCTAGGAGGAGGGGGGAGGAGACACGGGAAGCCGTTGTGAAGCACCGGGTGAAGGAGACGCTGCACGGAGAAAGCGCTGTCCACTACCTAGATGGGGTAAGTGCAGGGCCGGTGATCGACCGACCGGGGGGGTGGCAGCGGGTGGATTGTTTGCCACACCCCAAAAAAAATAGGATTTTTATAACAGCTTACCTGTAAAATCCTTTTCTTGGAGTACATCACGGGACACAGAGCCACCGTAATTACTGTATGGGTTATATGGCACCTTCAGGTGATGGACACTGACACAACCTAGACAGGAAGTTCAATGCCCCATATAATCCCTCCCCTTACCGGGAGTACCTCAGATTTGTAGCAAAGCAATACACATGTAACCAGAAAGAGGGGAGGGACCTCTGTGTCCTGTGATGTACTCCAAGAAAAGGTATTTACAGGTAAGCTGTTATAAAAATCCTATTTTCTTTATCATACATCACGGGACACAGAGCCATAGTAGTTACTATGTGGGATGTCCCAGAGCAATGCTATCTGTAGGGTTCAATCAGACCTGAGTACCTACAGTGGGGCAAAAAAGTATTTAGTCAGCCACCAATTGTGCAAGTTCTCCCACTTAAAAAGATGAGAGAGGCCTGTAATTGTCATCATAGGTATACCTTGACTATGAGAGACAAAATGTGGAAACAAATCCAGACAATCACATTGTCTGATTTTTGAAAACATTTATTTGCAAATTATGGTGGAAAATAAGTATTTGGTCACCTACAAACAAGCAAGATTTCTGTCTCTCACAGACCTGTATCTTCTTCTTTAAGAGGCTCCTCTGTCCTCCACTCATTACCTGTATTAATGGCACCTGTTTGAACTTGTTATCACTATAAAAGACACCTTTCCACAACCTCAAACAGTCACACTCCAAACTCCACTATGGTGAAGACCAAAGAGCTGTCGAAGGACACCAGAAACAAAATTGTAGACCTGCACCAGGCTGGGAAGACTGAATCTGCAATAGGCAAGCAGCTTGGTGTGAAGAAATCAACTGTGGGAGCAATAATTAGAAAATGGAAGACATACAAGACCACTGATAATCTCCCTCGATCTGGGGCTCCACGCAAGATATCACTCCATGGGGTCAAAATGATCACAAGAATGGTGAGCAAAAATCCCAGAACCACACAGGGGGACCTAGTGAATGACCTGCAGAGAGCTGGGACCATGTAACAAAGGCTACCATCAGTAACACACTGCGCCGCCAGGGACTCAGATCCTGCAGTGCCAGACGTGCCCCCCTGCTTAAGCCAGTACATGTCCGGGCCCGTCTGAGGTTTGCTAGAGAGCAAACGTGGCTGGGTCTTTCAGCATGACAATGATCCCAAACACATTGCCTGGGCAACGAAGGAGTGGCTTCGTAAGAAGCATTTCAAGGTCCTGGAGTGGCCTAGCCAGTCTCCAGATCTCAACCCCATAGAAAAACTTTGGAGGGAGTTGAAAGTCCGTGTTGCCCAGCGACAGCCCCAAAACATCAATGCTCTAGAGGAGATCTGCATGGAGGAATGGGCCAACATACCAGCAACAGTGTGTGACAACCTTGTGAAGAATTACGGAAAACATTTGACCTCTGTCATTGCCAACAAAGGATATATAACAAAGTATTGAGATGAACTTTTGATATTGACAAAATACTTTTTTTCCACCATAATTTGCAAATAAATTCTTTCAAAAGTCAGACAGTGTGATTGTCTGGATTTGTTTCCACATTTTGTCTCTCATAGTTGAGGTATACCTATGATGACAATTACAGGCCTCTCTCATATTTTTAAGTGGGAGAACTTGCACAATTGGTGGCTGACTAAATACTTTTTTGCCCCACTGTATACTGCTGCCTACAGCACACTGCGCCCAAAGGCGATATCCTCATGCCTTCTTACATCCACCTGATAGAATCTGGTGTATGTATGAACTGAAGACAAAGTTGCGGCCTTGCAGATTTGAGCCATAGAGGCTTGGTGATGCACTGCCCACGAAGCACTAACAGCTCTGGTGGAGTGCACTTCGATTTGAAAAGGTGGAACTTTCCTCCTCAAACCATAAGCTTGAATAATTACTTGCCGAATCCATTTGGCAATAGTGGATTTCGATGCTGCCTGTCCTTTCCTAGGACCTTCAGGCAACACAAACAAAACATCTGTTTTCCGAATCTGAGCAGTCGCCTTCAAATTGATTTTGACTGCATCCAAATAATGTAGTGACTTTTCTTCCTTAGAACAGGGTTTTGGAAAAAATGAAAGTAAAACAATATCCTGGTTTAGATGAAAACCCGAAACCACCTTTGGCAGAAAGCTAGGACGAGGACGCAATACTACTCTTAAATATGGCTCTTTACAAAAAAGAGTTGCCAACTCTGATACCCTTCTTGCAGAAGAAATGGCTACCAGAAAAACTAGCTTCCTTGTCAAAAGGACCAAAGGAATATGTCGTATCGGCTCAAAAGGCTGTTTCTGTAACGCCGACCGAACTAAATTCAAGTCCCAAGGGTTCAGGGGTGCTCTAACCGGTGGATTAAGCCACGTTACCCCTATATAAAGCTTCGAACCAAAGAATGAGAAGCAAGCGGACATTGAAACAATACCGATAAAGCTGAGACCTGGCCCTTGATAGTACTCAAGGCCAGTTTCATCTCTAACCCCATTTGCAGAAAGGCAAGAATTCTACCTATGATATACTTTCTAGGATGCCAACCCCTGGATTCACACCAGGAAACATATGCCTTCCAGACTCTATAATAAATGACTGTGGAAGCTGGCTTCCTTGCATTAATCAAAGTAGATATTACTGAGCCTGAAGGCCCACGATTATTCAGAATGTGGGTTTCAATAGCCAAACCATTAAATTTAGCTTTTTAAAGTAGGATGGAACACTGGTCGCTGCGATAGCAGGTCTGGACGTGGTGGTAGGGTCCACCAATGCATCTGTTCCGCATGCGAGTGGATCCCTTGTTCCTAAATAAAAGTTGTCGACTTTGTTGTTGAACCTGGACGCAAACAGATCTACGTCCGGGATCTCCCATCTTTGGCATATAGCCAGGAAGATGTCGGGGTGAAGGGACCATTCCTTGGGAACTGCTGGCGACTTAAGTAGTCCGCCTGCCAGTTCTCTACCCCTGGAATGAAGATTGTCGATATGCACGGCACATGCTTTTATGTCCAGGTTAGGATATGGTTTACCTCTCCTTGGGCTGCCTGACTTCTGATGCCTCCTTGGTGATTGATATAAGCCACTGCTGTGGAATTGTCGGATTGAATCCTGACAGGAGAATTCCGCAACCTGAATGTTCAGGCCCTTAGGGCTAGGTACGCTGCCCGAATCTCTAGAATGTTGATGGGCAAGGTCCTTTCGGTTCTGGACCCTTTACCTTGGACAGATGCCTCTTCCAGGACTGCTCCCCAACCTGAAAGGCTGGAATCTGTTGTTACCACCTTCCAGGTAACTGGTAAGAAGGATTTCCCCTTCTGCAGATTCTCGGATATCCTCCACCAACTGAGGCTCTGGCGCACTTTTGGCGACAAACGCATCAGAAAATCTAGTGCTTGGACATTTTTGTTCCAGGCCGACAGGATACTGTTTTGCAGTAGTCTTGAATGAAACTGAGCATAGGGAAGTGCTTCGAATGAAGCAACCATCTTCCCCAACAACCTCATACAAAGGCGAATAGAAGGACCCTTCTTTGCCCTGACCACCTGAACCAGCTCCTTAATGGCGCTGATCTTTGCCTGAGGTAAAAAAGCCCTCTTCTGGGCTGTATCCATAACCAGACCCAAGTACTCTAATCTTCTTAATGGCTTTAAAGAAGATTTTTCTAGGTTGAGGACCCAACCTAGGTATTCCAGGTAGTTGACTGTGGTGACCATGCTTTGGTCCAAGCGGGCTACCGACCGGTCTATCAAGAGCAGGTCGTCTAGGTATGCTATTATCGTTATACCTTGAGTCCTTAATATGGCCAGAAGCTTTGTAAACACCCGAGGTGCAGTAGCTAGACCGAAAGGCAAGACTACAAACTTAAAATGAAGTTTTTCTACTTCGAAACGCAGATATTTCTAGTGAGCGGGGAAAATAAGTACATGCAGGTATGCCTCCTTGATGTTGATTGATGCCAAAAGTTTTCCTCCTTGTAGGATGGAGACTACTGATCGGATTGATTCCATGCGAAAAGAGCGAATTTACAGGAATCGGTTTAGATCTTTGAGATCTAGAATGGGTCTGACATCTCCATTTGGTTTTGGCACCGTGAAAAGGTTTGAATAAAACCCCAACCCCTGCTCTTCCATGGGGACCACCATGATCACTTTTTGCGACAAAAGTCGGTCTAACGCTAGAAAGACAGACTTCTTTTTCTCTGGACATTTGACCTGAGGAAAGGAGGAGATGGGAATTCTCGGAACCCTAGTTTGTAACCTAGAGCTATTGTGGAGACCACCCATCTGTCTCGCAATTCTTCCTGCTAGACCCTTGAAAACTCCAAAAGTCTTCCCCCCACTCAAACAAGCCTGGGCGCTCCTTCATAAAGAGGCTTTAGCGTTCTGTCTTGTGGGTTTCCTCCCCCAGGATTTATTTTGTCCCTGTGGTTGACCCTGAGGTTTACCTCTTGAACCTGACGGTGGAGGCCGTCGCGACTGCCTGGAGGCTGATGCCCCTGGCACTGGAGAAAGAGCCCGTTTAACTGAGGGACGTTTACTCTTTTTCTTAACTGGTGTGGCAGAGTGTTGCCCTGCCAGGGTCTAGGAGGATGTGACCCAGAATTCTCAACCAGATGGGTTGAGGGGCTCCAGGGAGCATGTACCATGAAAAGGAAACTGGCCTTTCAGTTTCCTCAGTGTTTTGTAAAGTCCACTTTGGGACCTGGAGCTCTGGGATTTCTGAGAGATCCGGGTGGGATGAAATTCCTAATCCTGGGTCCTGATTTTGAGAACAGCCAGCATACTGATTGGTCAGGTGTGTGCTGGGCTTTTAGTAGTAACCTGGCCATGGTTCTGGGCTCCACCCGGCAGATAGGAAGTCTGAGTACCAGGAGTCAGGAGGGCTCCACGTGGGAGCCAGTGCAGCAAGAGGCTGTTAGCTGTGTGCATCCAGGGAGCCAGAAGCTGTGTGCATTGAAGGGCTTCAAAGCTGTGTGCACCAAGGTGGTCGGTGAAACAGTCTGTATGAGACAGACAGGGGCCTGGAGTGTAAGGTCAGAGCTGCAGTGCTGCAAGTGAGAGACAACTAGGCTGAATGTAGTTTGGTTGATGAAAAGGAATGCTGAAACCCCTGCAAGGGAAACCTATCTTTGTTTGTTGAACTTTCTTTTAATAAAAATGGGCAAACAAAGCCCTTAAAAAGAAGAACCAGCGAGTGGCGGTGTCCTTCAAGCTCTACATTTGATGGGAATCCTTTACATGTGGTGGAGAATGCGGGCACAATCTGAGATCCCTACAATCAAGTAAGTTCATCTGTTATATGAACTGTGTTTTGATGCATGAGACTGCATAATCTGTGTGTGCAGGTGAGGAGAACCTGAAAAAGAAAGGTGACTAGCCTTAAAGAGACAGTGCTCCAATTTATTGCTGAACTGTGTAAAGTTTTCTGTAGTGACTGTGAGTATGGGGCGATCAAAGCGCCTAAAAGAAGCAAGGATGGCTGAGATGATAGATAGAGCTCTATGGCTGGAGGGGTTGTTACCACCTGAAAGAACACCATACATGCCTGAACAGATTTTGCCAAGGAGAAAGAGGGCTGGTGTTGTCCCTAGCAACACTGGTGCAATGAGTGCACAGGTGACTGTGAGTATGGAGAGTCCACCAAAGTCTGAGTCTGCAGTGGATTGGTGCAAGCGACAACTGGCAGCACTGCACCAAGTTAAAGGGGAAGTGTTGTTGCCCTTGGCAACGCTGGTGCAAGTAGGCCAGCTATCAAGGTGCAGAGGGCTAAGCTTGAAACGAGATGCAGTGTGGGAAGCCCTGACAAGACATGGAACCAAGTGCGCTGTTTGCAGTGCAGTGAGTGGGGGCATCCAGTCTCCAAGTGTCCTTTGTCCCAGGCTCCAGTGCAAAGCTACCTGGCAAAGCAAAGGTCTGCATCTGTGTTTGAGAAGCCTGCTCTAAGTCCCAGGAGTGAGCAACAGGCTTACCAGAAGTTTGAAAGGAGTGCAGTTGCCCATAGCAACGCTTATGATGTCAGGTCGGAGGACCGCAAGACAAAGATATTGCCTATAGAGGATCGTGGCAAGTTTAAAGCGACACCGCTTCATAGAGAGAGAAGTCTACATGTTTGGGAGAGCCAGAAAAGTGCAGCTGGGAGAGCACCGTTTCCATTAGCAACTAGAGAACATGTGCCAATGGGAATAAGGAGCTACAGGGAAGAGGTGCCCCACCATCCTCATAGAGATGCCAGTAAGATTCTGCATGTTGGGAGAGTGCCATCTCCCTTAGCAACAGGAGAAAGTCGCCAAGTAACATGCCAGGAATGTGGTCAACTGGGGCATGGGATCTTTTCTTGTCCCAGTTTGTGGAATACAGCTGCTGATATTGTTGCTGGGTTTAACTGTTTGCCTGCAAGCCCGGATTCCTGTGTTAAAATGTTTGCAGTCACCCCTGGCAACAGAGAGGAAATTCCTGTTGTGCCTGCTGTAGTTTCATCCTTTGGCCACCAGAGGGAGTCGGCCAGTAGAAGTGCAGTACAAGAAAGGCGACGTACTCAAATGAACATGGCAAGATCTGTTACTCGGATGGGTAAGACTGTTGATGTTGAAGTCATGGGAAAGACTGACTGTGTGACTGCTCACACTGAAGTGGAAGTGATCCCAGAGGGGAGATCCACTATTGGTGCAGAAAAGAACTTGCCTCACTGCAGTGCCCTGTCCAGTGGGGAGGCAAGTGTTAAAATTGAATGTGATGATGTGAAACTTACTGAGGAGTATGTTCATACTGGTATTGAGTTAACTAATGCTGATAATGTGATGCTTAATGAGATAGGGGTGATCTCTAAGCAGGATATGCTATTCCCCTTAGCAACAGTATATAAGACAGCAGAGGTGTCCCTGGAAACCTCAAGGGAGCTCTGTGTGTTGGAGCCAGAGGTTGCCTGGGACAACTGTGGGGCCGCTCTGATGGATAAGAGGGTACTTGACCTTGGTGATAAGAATGTGTCAAATAGTAAAACAAAAATGTCTGAAATTACTTATTGTGATAATTGGTTACTGCGATCTGTCGCTGCTGACAGCAAAGATCTTTGCGAGTTTAATGAAGCGCCACCCGAGCAAGGTGGTGAAGTTATGGTATTGCAGCCTGCTGTGTTTAAAAATGTTTTGCCATAGGTTAGTTTAAACAAAAGTGATATGTGCAATGTGCCTGCTGTGGAGCCACTCTGTCCTGTGTCTCCTTTGGCAGTTGGAGTGGTACTGCGTAGTACCTCTGATGGGAGCCCAGAGAAAATAGACTGGGACAGATGGGCAACAAGTCTGTTGGCTTTATTGAAAGAAGTCTCAATGTGTAACAATGGAGCAGACACCATTTCTGCTGTGCTAAATGGAGGGACTGCAGAGCAGCTTCTGGACCAGGGCTCACTTGCTGCTGTTGCAGAGGATATTCCTCAGGAGATGGAAGGGCCAAAAGATATTGAGCACATAGCAGAGGTTGTGTCCACAATCCATAAAGGAGTTATTGGTGTGGTATACCAAACTAATGTTGTCGATAGAGAAGACAAGGAACAGATGATTGACACTGAGCCTGAGAGTTTTGTGGTGAACCCGCACCTGGCTGCGCTCTAGGAGAGCACCAGGTTATTGCATTGGATACCTTAAGTGGGGAGGAAGCCCATTTAAGAAGCGTCACCTCTAAGGCATCAGTAAATGAGTCTTTCCACATCCCTAAAGACATGAAGGACCCCAGGAAGGTCTTAGGTGTGGAATCGCACTGCCTTTGTATGACAGATATGCTGAGTGAAATATTAGAATGCTGGAGTGTACAGTCTGTGTATATCCTGCCATCCTCTCCTGCGTTTGGAGAACTTGTACCATGGGGTATGCAAAATGGAGCTGGATATTACAGGCTGTACTATCGCAATTTCTGCAATTTTGGAAGCATGTAATGCAATCGTTGTTGTTATGGAAAATTGTCTCACAGTGTGCTGGATGGCGTCATACAGAGGTTGCGTATGAGAGGCACTCTGGAGTACTGTTGGACAGGACAGAAATCTGGGCGGAAGTGCCAGAGGGCACAAGTACATGTAATGTGTTTGGGGCCATCAATCCAAAGGTGAAATTGGATAGTGAGGATCAGGTCTCAGGACAGTCGCTGGAGGAGCGTCATGTGGCAGTGGAGTAGGTGGTTAGTGACGTTGCCATAGTAGACAACCACTCCGCTTTGTGCAATTCTCCTCCAAACACTGCCTTGCAGAACACTGGTGAAAAGAGTTCTGATAAATGTGGCGATACTTTGGACAATGGGGAAAAGTGCAACACACCAATAAATGTTTTGGTTACCATGGGTAACAGCAAAAATAAGGGAAGACCTGATGGTCAAGGTGACATGGTCTTGATCTTAAAAAATTCAGGAAGATGAATGGTATGACAGACACAGAAGAGGGAATAGGTGCAGTAGAATTGGTCCCCCTACAGGTTCAGGGGTGTAATTCTGGGAAGGATTTCCAGCAGTCCAGGACCCTCCCAAGTTGCAAGAATAAACGGTCTGAGGACACTGGCCCAAAGCTTAACAAGGTGTCATTAAAAGAGTTTAATTCCCAAATAAAAGTGCCCACACTTATGATTAAAAAGGTGTTTAAAAATGTGACCCCAAGGAAAATGGGCAGATGGCGTTTTTGGAAGCGCACCCATAAAAAGTCACTGGGGGGGGGCTTTTTAGTGTAGCAGGGGGACATAGAGAAAGTCACCTGATAAGACTGGGTTTGGCCCTTGGTGGTGGTAACTGGCACAGAGGTGCCATTTTGAAAAGGTTTGGCTGGTGTGTTACGCCCCTCCGGGATCGAAACAGGGGGGGGAGGATATGTGGCAGAGCGTTGCCCTGCCAGGGTCTAGAAGGAGGATGGGACCCAGAATTCTCAACCAGACGGGTTGAGGGGCTCCAGGGAGCATGTACCATGAAGAGGCCTTTAAGTTTCCTCAGTGTTTTGTAAAGTCCACTTTGGGACCTGGAGCTCTGGGATTTCTGAGAGATCCGGGTGGGATGAAATCCCTAATCCTGGGTCCTGATTTTGAGAACAGCCAGCATACTGATTGGTCAGGTGTGTGCTGGGCTTTTAGTAGTAACCTGGCCATGGTTCTGGGCTCCACCCGGCAGATAGGAAGTCTGAGTACCAGGAGTCAGGAGGGCTCCACGTGGGAGCCAGTGCAGCAAGAGGCTGTTAGCTGTGTGCATCCAGGGAGCCAGAAGCTGTGTGCATTGAAGGGCTTCAAAGCTGTGTGCACCAAGGTGGTCGGTGAAACAGTCTGTATGAGACAGACAGGGGCCTGGAGTGTAAGGTCAGAGCTGCAGTGCTGCAAGTGAGAGACAACTAGGCTGAATGTAGTTTGGTTGATGAAAAGGAATGCTGAAACCCCTGCGAGGGAAACCTATCTTTGTTTGTTGAACTTTCTTTTAATAAAAATGGGCAAACAAAGCCCTTAAAAAGAAGAACCAGCGAGTGGCGGTGTCTTTTAAGCTCTACATTTGATGGGAATCCTTTACACTGGTAAAAGGGTACTTTTCCCACTTTATATTTTTTGGATATATTTGTCCAAATCATCCCCAAACAGCTCTTCACCGCGGAAAGGAAAACCAGGCACGAGCTTTTTGCATGGCGCTTCGGCTGACCAACTTTTCAACCATAAGATTCTACACATATTTGCCAACCCAAGCATAAAGTGAGAGGTTTGAAGAATAGAATCTCTGATTGCGTCAAAAGCCGCTGGCATCTCGGCTAACACCTGGGCCTGCTGTTCAGGGAAAACCTTGAGCACCTGTTTCAAATGGTCTCTCAAGGATTGACATACCCCAATTGCCGCCACTGCAGGTTGAGCCACCGAACCTGCCAAGGAAAAAATGTTTTTTAACAGGAATTCCAATTTTTTTATCAGTTGGATCCCTAAGCATTTGTGCAATGTCAACCGGACAAGTCAAACTTTTATTCACAGAGGATATAGCAGCATCAATTGCTGGTATACTCAACATCTTAGTAAATTTTTCCTCCATAGGATAAAGTGTTGAAAACCTTTTAGGAGGGAAAAAATGCTTATCTGGGTGATCCCACTCAGAATACATAAGCTTTTCCAGCAATGAATGGACAGGAAAGGCACGCAAAGCTTGAGGAGGCTTTAGTGAACCCAAACCGGGGGCGGCACGGTGGTGTAGTGGTTAGCACTTTCGCCTAGCACTGTCGCCTCGCTGGTTCAAATCCCAACCATGACACTACCTGCCTGGAGTTTAATTGGATCCTGTCTAAATTGTCCCTAGTATGTATGAATGTGAGTTAGGGACCTTAGATTGTAAGCTCCTCGAGGGTAGGGACTGATGTGAATGTTCAATGTATATGTAAAGCGCTGCGTAAATTGACGGCGCTATATAAGTAACTGAAATAAATAAACAAGGAGTGGGCTTTTCAACCGACTCAGTTTAGGGTAGCTTAAATGTGGAGCGGACCATTTCAGTAAGAGAATGCACCAGCAAGTTCTCAGCATGTGAAGCTGAAGAAGGTGCTTCCC
Source organism: Aquarana catesbeiana (assembly GCF_042186555.1). Lineage (NCBI taxonomy): Eukaryota > Metazoa > Chordata > Amphibia > Anura > Ranidae > Aquarana > Aquarana catesbeiana. The sequence goes on from NC_133334.1 coordinate 107,911,740, forward strand.
CACTTGATCCCTCAGAAGAGGAGTCATCAGTCTCTCCACGGTCCCCTGAGGGGGATTCATCTTCCCTCTCCCACTGTTCCTCTGTTTGAGGATCCTGGGTGGTAGAAGGGCACCTAATGCGTTTTCTTCCACTCTGGGAAGATGCGATTAAAGCCGCTAACCTTTCCTCCAATCCACTCAAAGCTGAGGAGAAAACATCCTCAGTTATATAGATGGGGGCTGAAGCGTCGGAAGCAATTGCAGCCCCTGATGACCCCGATGGCTCACTCTGACCAGCCTCCCTAGAGCTTTCGGGGGGGGTGGTGTTGCAGAGGGAGGGTCCTTAGGGCGACCCCTTTGTGCCCTTGGTTTTATGGTATTTGTACTACCCCCTCTGGTCATAGTGCTGAGCACAAACGAAGAGGTACTGCCAAAAAAATGCACTCACTGCTGAGCAATAGTCCAGCAACTTCCGCTGCTATTAAGCCCAGCCTAATGCTTTAGTAAATGTGCCCTGGGAATGCCTGTGTCACCAACACTCACATGCCACCCATCTGCTCTGTGTCCCTCCTTCAGCTGTATGCACCTGAAAAAAGGTGCACTTTATAGCTTACACAGCCCGTGTTGTGGACGCTGAAGCACGCCGACGCCACTAAGCTCCACCCCCTTCCTCTGACCACCCACCGCGCCCCCATCTTTTTCAAAATAGACATTTTTCCCGCGCGAGCGGGCTCCGATCAGATTGCATGTGGAGGAGGGCTGGGGTGGAGGAGAGCTGCTGGAGAACCCTCCTTTTTAATCGGGGGATCCACACCCCTGGGCCTGTAAAGCACCCCGCCAGGAATATGGCTGAAAAAAACAAATACTGGATCCCGGGGTCCAGTTCTCTAAAAAGAGAAGTGTTACAGGCAAAACCTTGTTTCTTCCGACACGAGGCCCGGGTACCATTCAATTCGGCCTGGAAAAGACACTTTGAATGGATCCGGTTGCACATCTTTACTCATGACCAACACCTAAGACACTGGCGAAAAAACTGAGGTACTCCCGGTAAGAGGAAGGTTTATATGGGGAATTGAACTTCCTGTCTAGGGTGTGCCAGTGTCCATCACCTGAAGGTGCCATATAACCCATACAGTAATTACTGTGGCTCTGTGTCCCGTGATGTACGATAAAGAAAATATACCACCAGCCGCCATTGGATTTGCGCAACATCTGCTTGGAGATTTTGATAGCGTTGTATCAATAAACAAATGTCAGTACAAAAGGTTCATAATTGATAAGATACATAAAACAGGAAGGTTGGGACTTTAGATGAGGTGAGCAAAGAAGGCCAGGGGGACAGTCAAACATTGCATGAAACACTTTATTGATACATAGTAGTGCAATAACACAATTGGAATTCAAGTGTAGATTGTCATAACAAGTCGTGTAGCAGTCACGTCCTAACTCATACATGGCATACATGGTAAACAACATCCAAATGGATGCAGGGAAAATAATCCTATTCTGAAGAAAATATTCACTAAAGTAGCATAGAATCATAGGGTAATAAAAAACTTGTGGGTATATGATTGTCTGGTGCATGTCGTAAGCCCGACGCGTTTCGTGTATTGAACACTCTTCAGGGGCGATATAGCACCAGGGTCTACAAAGGAAAAGAACAATGGGATAAAAACTGTGTGAGGAGAAAAAAAAAAAAAAAATGAATAAAAAAAGAAAAATAACAAAAGGAGGAAACAAAAACCCCTAGTCTCCGATGGGTACTCACATGCCACGCGGTAGTGAAACTAAGGGGGTCCACAACTGCCGGCAACCAAATAGCCCGGGCCCGGGAGCTGAGGGAGGAGCTCAAAGAGAGGGGCCGGAGGAGATTCAGAGGGGTTTGCCTCTGTCAGGCGGCCTTTTGTTCTGTGTCCGGGAGCTGCGAGGCACGGCTGGGATCCCTCCCCCCCCTCGTTTTCCCTGACGAGTGGTTGGGGCAGGCTTCCTGCTATGCGTCGGCATCATGCCTCCTCGTTACGCACGTGACCTCTGCTTGAGTGTCACGGCGTCTGACGCTGTTTTCCTTCTCGTGCAGACACTTGGAGGGCGGCCTCCCCAGCAGCTGTGGGCGGCGGCTGCCGCTGCGCTGGAGGAGTCCTCCGACCGCATGTGTGCCTGCACCGCGTGATGCTGGGGGGAGTTATCTGATTGGGGCGGGGACTGGCCGTATATAGGGTTCCCATTTAGGCTTAGCCTGCTTCCAGGCAGCATGGAGATCACTGGGTCAGTTCCGGTTGGCCACTTCTCACCATCCTAAGGTAAGGGGGGTCTCACAGGGATACTTCTGTACTTTTTGTTGTAAGCAGGGGCCCCAGTTCTATTTTGGGGCTACATCTTATATTATTTACTTTTATCACTTTAGGACCCTATCCCAACCAATTACCAGTGTGAATCACTAATTTCTGGGGACTCCTGTGTTGTGTCTGAATCTCCTCCGGCCCCTCTCTTTGAGCTCCTCCCTCAGCTCCCGGGCCCGGGCTATTTGGTTGCCGGCAGTTGTGGACCCCCTTAGTTTCACTACCGCGTGGCATGTGAGTACCCATCGGAGACTAGGGGTTTTAGTTTCCTCCTTTGTTATTTTTCTTTTTTTATTCATTTTTTTTTTTTTTCTCCTCACACAGTTTTTATCCCATTGTTCTTTTCCTTTGTAGACCCTGGTGCTATATCGCCCCTGAAGAGTGTTCAATACACGAAACGCGTCGGGCTTACGACATGCACCAGACAATCATATACCCACAAGTTTTTTATTACCCTATGATTCTATGCTACTTTAGTGAATATTTTCTTCAGAATAGGATTATTTTCCCTGCATCCATTTGGATGTTGTTTACCATGTATGCCATGTATGAGTTAGGACGTGACTGCTACACGACTTGTTATGACAATCTACACTTGAATTCCAATTGTGTTATTGCACTACTATGTATCAATAAAGTGTTTCATGCAATGTTTGACTGTCCCCCTGGCCTTCTTTGCTCACCTCATCTAAAGTCCCAACCCTCCTGTTTTATGTATTTACGCATAGGGATGGAGACCTAGTGTCTCATTTAAAGTCCCATTCTTCTATTATAATTGATAACATAACCTTATTAGCTCTGTCCATAGTACTCTGTGTAAAATACAGATAATATGGCAGACCCCTCATCGAATCTGTGCTTTATATAAATCAATAGGGCAAATGTCTAAAAATAAAAACTAGGGAAAAAACAAGGACATTAAATTGCCACTCGCAAAACTTTTCGGCCAAAACCAACACAGAGGCAGATGCATCACCCTTAGGGGTGTACTCACTTTTTTTGCCAGTGGTTTAGACATTAATGGCTGTGTGTTGAGTTATTTTGAGTGGACAGCAAATTTACACTGTTATACAAGCTGTACACTACTTTACATTGTAGCAAAGTGTCATTTCTTCAGTGTTGTCACATGAAAAGATATAATAAAATATTTACAAAAATGTGAGGGGTGTACTCACTTTTTTGTGAGATACTGTAGGTTTGCACAACAACCTGTCGACCCCTCTTGAAAATTGTTTAATTTGAGACCAGAAAACAAACAGGAGCAGTGACTCACATTCACATTCAAACAATGCAGAAAAATCTCCTTGGGGTGAACAGGAGATGGACACAATGAAGGTAACACAATATCTTCTTGAACCACTTAAAGTGGATGTAAACCCGAAAAAAATTTTAGTTTTTTTATATCATACTGTAGAGCAGCCTTTCTCAACCAGTGTGCCGCGGCACACTGGTGTGCCGTCAGAGGTTCTCAGGTGTGCCGCGGGATCAGGGGAGAGAAGGGCTGTCAGATGAGCCCGATCTCCCGATCCCCTGCCGAACTGTACATCTGCAATGTGAGAAGCTCCGTCAACCTCAGCAAAGTGGAAGTAAAGAGCAGGGGAGTGTGCTCTGCTCTCTGCTTCCCCCTACAGTGCAGTACCTGGCTGAATGAGGAAACTGGAAAGGTACTGTGCTAGAAGCTAGATTCGTTTTAAAAGGGCTTTATACATGTGTCTGTGTGCACATGTGTCTGTATGTGTGTTTGTACATGTGTGTGTATGTGTGTGTATGTGTGTGTGTGTATGTGTCTGTATGTGTGTGTGCATGCGTCTGGTATGTGTGTGCATGTGTCTGGTATGTGTGTGCATGTGTATGTGCGTGAGCATGTGAGTGTCTGTCTGTCTGTATGTGTGTGTGTACGTCTGTATGTGTGTTTGTACATGTGTGTGTGCATGTGTCTGTATGTGTGTGTGCATGTGAGTGTCTGTATGTGTGTGTGTACCTCTGTATGTGTGAGCATGTGTCTGTATGTGTGTGTGTGCATGTGAGTGTCTGTCTGTATGTGTGTCTGTATGTGTGTTTGTACATGTGTGTGTGTGTGTGTGTGTGTGTGTGTGTGTGTGTGTGTGCATGTGTCTGTATGTGTGTGTGCATGTGTCTGTCTGTATGTGTGTTTGTACATGTGTGTGTGCATGTGTCTGTATGTGTTTGTGCATGTGTCTGTCTGTATGTGTGTGTGTCTGTATGTGTGTTTGTACATGTGTGTGTGTGTGCATGTGCCTGTATGTGTGTCTGCATGTGTGTGTGCACGTGTCTGCATGTGTGTGTGCACATGTCTGCATGTGCGTATGTACAAGTGTCTGTATGTATGTGTCTGTATGCGTGTGTGCACGTGCATGTGTCTGTATATGTGTGTGTGCGTATGTTACTTTTAATCCTGACACCCCCCCCCCATTCCTGTACCATCAGAACTGCTTTTGTAGGTCTTGTTTGTGATAGCAGCAAGGACTGCTTCTGCTCTGAAAAGCAACCTATGCACAGATCGCTTTTCAGAGGCATTTGACAGGCGGTAAAGAGGCATTATGTTGCCTCCTCACCACCTGTTTTAATGCAGCATCACTACACCGCAACCGTGCAATGTACACAGTTGCAGGGTAGTTGCAGTTCAGCCCCATTCACCCTGGGTATACCTCCAGCTGCAGCCACAACATGTGTACACCCCCAGCTGTTGTCTCTGCAGCTAATGGGAAAGAATTTGGGGGTGGTAAAAACAGCTTAACCATGTGCTTTTACCACCCCTCCAACCCAACATGTGAACAAGCCCTTGGTTCACATCTGTGTTGCTGCGTGCTGCTGTAGTACAGCCCATTCATTGCAATGGGCTTCCCTAACCACAAAAATTCAGGGAAGGAAATCCCGACCTTTTTTTTTTTTTTTTAAATTGCACTGCACCAAAACGACACACAGTAACGTGAACTAAGCCTTGGACTGGGGTGCCTCAAGACTGAAAATACTTTTTAAGGGTGCCCCGACTGGAAAAAGGTTGAGAAACACTGCTGTAGAGTATAAGATTTGCTATCATTTGAGCCCAGTCTTGCCACACAGACTTAATCCATCTCTGAGCAATCCCCTTTTATTGTTCAGTGAGACAATTCTTGACAAACTGAGAAAAACTTTGTCAAATACTCCCCCTTGCTGTGAGTGACAGGTGATTTACATCTCGTGCATTAGCCTAAGAGACATGCAGTATTTTTAAATTCCTTCCCCCACTCCTTTCTTCAGCAGCTCTGCAAGGATTGGCTGTTCCACACCTCACCATGATTTGGCATGCTGAAGTCATGTGGTTACTTTCCTGTCTTTTCACTGGATGTTAGAGATCATAGCAGAAGTTCAGCAGAAGTTCAGTGTTAGAAATACACAGAGAAAGTGCATATTGACAAGGGGAGTGTAGAGGTGGGCGGGGAGTCTACTGACATCACGACTCCACCCACTGAGCTCCAGACAACAGACCCACCCACAGAATATGCAGTTTTTCGGGTCTAATAACAGAGAGAGGGGATACATTTGACAGGTAAGGATACATGCAGGAGGCATGTATATCCTTATAGCTAACCCCTATGGCAGTAGTTTAGAAAGGATGACATTGGGTTTACATCCACTTTAAGGACCGAGCCTTTTTATGGGATTTGTTTTCTGAGAGCAGTTAAAAACTGCTTTTTTTTGCTAGAAAATTACTTAGAAACCCCAAACATTATACATTTTTTTTTCTAACACCCTAGAGAATAAAATGGCGGTCGTTGCAATACTCTGTTACACCGTATTTGCGCAGCGGTCTTACAAGCGCACTTTTTTTGGAAAAAATACACTTTTTTGAATTAAAAAATAAGACAACAGTAAAGTTAGCCCAATTTTTTTTTATTGGGAAAGATAATATTACGCCGAGTAAATTGATCAACTCAACTCAACATGTCACGCTTCAAAATTGCGCCCGCTCGTGGAATGGCGACAAACTTTTACCCTTAAAAATCTCCATAGGCGACGTTTAAAAAATTCTACAGGTTGCATGTTTTAAGTTACAGAGGAAATCTAGGGCTAGAATTATTGCTCTCACTCTACCAATCACGGCGATACCTCACATGTCTGGTTTGAACACCGTTTTCATAAGCCGGCTGCTACTCACGAATGCGTTCGCTTCTGCACACGAGCTCGTCGGGACGGGGCGCATTTAAAAAAAAAAAAAAATGTATTATGATTTATTTTACCTTTTATTTTTACACTGTTTTTTTTTTTTTTTTTTTTTAAATGTCACTTTTATTCCTATTACAAGGAATGTAAACATCCCTTGTAATAGAAAAAAGCATGACAGGACCTCTTAAAAATTAGATATGGGGTCAAAAAGACAGATCTCATATTTAGACTAAAATGCAATAAAAAAAAAAAAATTGTAATTTAAAAAAATTATTTGAAAAAAATGGCCCTTTAAGAGCTGTAGGCGAAAGTGACGTTTTGACGTCGCTTCCACACAGCAATTGTATGGAGACGGGTGGGGGCCATCTTCCCCTCACTTGTCTCCATACCCAGCTACCGAAAGGACGGCTCCGGTGAGCAGCGGAGGGGACCGGATCGCGGCGGGGGGAGCCTCTCCCGCCACCGATAAATGTGATCTTGCGGCGAATCCACCGCAGAGACCACTTTTATCTTGTAGCGGACCGCCTGCTCAAGATGGGGATACCGGGGTTATGGCAGCTAGCTAGGATTGATATATGCCACAGTCGTGGCATTGTCCCACTAGATTCTCACAGGACATCCCTGTAGTCTGGAAGTCCAGAAGCTTAGATCCAAGCGAGCTGCCCGAATCTCCAAAACGTTGATGGGCAAGCTCTTCTCCCTCCAGGACCACTCTCCCTGGACGGTGGCCTCCTTTAGGATTGCCCCCCATCCAGAGAGACTGGCGTCTGTCGTCACCACCTTTCAGACCACGGGTAAAAAGGACCTTCCTTTTACCAGATTCCTGGATAACATCCACCAACTGAGACTCTGATGTACTCTTAGCCGAAGAACCATGTGCCAGTCCAGAGACTGGACCGTCTTGTTCCAGACAAATAGAATGTTGCTTGGAGTGAAACTGTGCATAAGGGACTGCCTTGAATGAGCGTACCATCTTCCCAGCATCCTCATACACAGGCGAATAGAGGGATATCTTTTCCTCTTTATGACCTGGACGAGGTTTTTCATGACCCTGACCTTCTCTGGTGGTAAGAATACCTTTGCCTTGACTGGGTCTAGTATTAGCCCCAGATATTCTAGGCACTGAACCGGCTGCAGGGCCGATTTTGACCGATTCAGTACCCAACCCAGATGTTCCAAGAACTGAATGGCCTGAGCTACATTCTGCCTCAGGTCTGGAACTGTTTAATCAATCAATAGTAGATCGCCCAGGTACCCTGCAACCGATATTCCCTGGGATCTTAGAACTGCTAATACCGGAGCCAATATCTTTGTGAATACCCGAGGTGCCGTGGCTAACCCGAAGGGCAGTGCCACAAACTGAAAATGTTGGTCGCCCACCGCAAATCGCAGAAACCTTTGATGGGACCTGCAGATTGGAACATGTAGGTACGTGTCCTTGATGTCTATGGACGCCAGGAATTCCTTCTGTGTAAGGAGGCTGCCACTGAAAGAATTGATTCCATTCGGAAAGAACGAATGACCAGAAATTGATTCAGAGCTTTGAGGTCCAGAATAGGCCTTACATTTCCATTTGGCTTTGGGATTATGCAAAGACTTGAGTAATAACCCTCAAATCTTTTGATGATTGGAACTTCTGAAATTACTCCTTGTAACTTTAGCTTATCTATTGCCTGAAGAAAAGATCTCTTCTTTACTGGGTCAATGGGGACATTGGACCTTAGGAACCGAGAGGGAGGAAGCCTATTTTGTACCCCTGAGATATGATGGAAATAACCTACTTGTCTCGGATCACTTCTTCCCAGACATCTGCAAACCTTAATAGCCCCCCCACCCGAGTGGGGGCGCCCCTTCATAAGGAAGGATTGAGACTGACCTTAGGAGGTCTCTGGGCCCAGGGCTTTTTATACACCTTGCCTTGAGGCTTTCCCCTAGGAACGGACGGCGGAGGCTGTCGATACTGCCTGAAATTAGAAGTGCTGTGTACTGTAGAACTAGACACCTTGAAAGAGGGTCGCCTGCTCTTCTTCTTAACTGGTAGAAGTGCACTCTTACCCCCTTGTAATCTTCTGGATATACAGTGGAAACGGAAAGTATTCAGACCCCCTTAAAATAGGATTTTTTAAAACAGCTTACCTGTAAAATCCTTTTCTTTCGAAGGACATCACGGGACACAGAGCCACAGTAATTACTGATGGGTTATATAGGTATCACTGGTGATTGGACACTGGCACACCCTATCAGGAAGTTCAACCCCCTATATAATCCCTCCCCCTTGCAGGGATACCTCAGTTTTGTAGCCAAGCAATATAGTGTATTAGAAGAGGGGCGGGACCTCTGTGTCCCGTGATGTCCTTCGAAAGAAAAGGATTTTACAGGTAAGCTGTTTTAAAAAATCCTATTTTCTTTCTCGAACATCACGGGACACAGAGCCACAGTAATTACTGATGGGATGTCGCAGAGCAATGCTACCTGAGGGGGGGGAACCACGACCAAGTAGGGTGCAATCAGACCTGAGGACCCTGTACCGCTGCCTGCAGCACACTACGCCCAAAGGCGATATCCTCATGCCTTCTCACATCCACCTGATAGAATCTGGTGAATGTATGAACTGAAGACCAGGTTGCGGCCTTGCAGATTTGAGCCATAGAGGCCCGGTGATGCACTGCCCAAGAAGCACCAATAGCCCTTGTGGAATGTGCCCTGATCTGAAACGGAGGAATCTTCTGTTTCAAACCGTAAGCTTGAATGATCAACTGTCGAATCCATTTAGAAATGGTAGCTTTTGACGCTGCCTGTCCTCTATTGGGACCCTCTGGCAGCACAAACAAAACATCCGTCTTGCGGATCTGAGTAGTTGCCCCTAGATAGGCCTCAACTGCTCTTACTACATCCAACGAATGTAGAGATCTCTCTTCCGGAGAACAGGGATCTGGAAAAAAGGAAGGTAGAACAATGTCTTGGTTTAAATGAAAATCAGAAACCACCTTCGGTAAAAAACTAGGATGAGGGCGTAGTACCACTCTATCCTTGTGTATAATCAAATAAGGCTCCTTACAGGAAAGAGCTGCTAATTCTGATACTCTTCTAGCAGAAGAGATGGCCACCAGAAAAATTAATTTCCTTGTCAACAAGACCAAAGGAATCTGACTTATTGGTTCAAAAGGCCGTTTCTGTAACACAGCCAGGACCAAATTCAAGTCCCAGGGGTTTAGGGGCGCTTTAACCGGAGGATTAAGACGCATCACCCCCTGCATAAAGTTTCGGACCAAAGAATGCGAAGCAAGTGGCCGCTGAAATAATACTGATAAAGCAGAAACCTGGCCCTTGATGGTACTCAAGGCCAGCTTCATCTCTAATCCCATCTGTAGAAAATCAAGGATTCTACCTATGACATATTTCCTGGGATGCCAACCTCTGGATTCACACCAGGTTATATAAGCCTTCCAGACTCTATGATAAATCATCCTGGAAGCTGGCTTCCTTGCATTAATTAAGGTAGATATGACAGGACCTGAGAGCCCACGACTCTTCAGAACGTGGGTCTCAATAGCCAAACCGTCAAATTTAGCGTTTGTAAGGCAGGATGGAACACTGGACCTTGAGATAACAGGTCTGGGCGTTCCGGTAGTGTCCTACCGGTAGTGAACCTACCGTCATCCTTACTATTTCTGCATACCAAGTCCTTCTGGGCCAAGCGGGGGCCACCAGAAGTACCGACTTCCTTTCCTGCCTGATCCTGCGAAGGAGTCGTGGTAGTAGCAGAATAGGCGGGAATGCGTAAATCAGTGAGAACCGATGCCACGGAATCACCAACGCATCCGTCCCGCATGCAAGAGGATCTTTTGTCCTTGCCACAAATCTGTCTATCTTTTTGTTGAATCGGGATGCAAAGAGATCTACATCTGGAACCCCCCATCTTTGGCATATGGCCCAAAAGACGTCGGGATGCAGAGACCATTCCCCTGGAAGTAACTGCTGGCGACTTAGATAGTCCGCCTGCCAATTCTCTATTCCCGGGATGAAAACTGCCGATATGCATGGCACATGCATCTCTGCCCAGACTAAGATCTGGTTCACCTCTTTTTGAGCAGCTCGGCTCCGGGTGCCTCCCTGATGATTGACATAAGCCACTGCTGTGGCATTGTCGAACTGGATCCTGACCGGACAACCCTGTAGCCTGATAGTCCAGGCCTTTAGAGCTAGATGTATCGCCCGGATCTCCAGAATGTTGATGGGTAAGGTCCTCTCTGTCTTGGACCATACCCCTTGGACCGCAGCCTGTTCCAGAACTGCTCCCCAACCTGACAGACTGGCATCTGTTGTTACCACTGTCCAGGTAACCGGTAGAAAGGATTTCCCCTTCTGCAGGTTTTCGGGTATGAGCCACCAATTGAGGCTCTGACGCACCGCATGCGACAGGTGCATCGGAAAGTCTAATGCCTGAACCTTCTTGTTCCAGGTCGACAGAATACTGTGTTGCAGCAGTGAAACTGAGCATAGGGAACTGCTTCGAATGAAGACACCATCTTCCCTAGTAGCCTCATACAAAGGCGGACTGAGGGACCCTTCTTGGTCCTTACTGTCAGAATCAGCTCTCTCAAAGCAGTGATCTTTGCCTGGGGTAGAAATATTTTCTCCTGGCTTGTATCTATAATCAGACCTAAATACTCCAGTCTTCTTACTGGTTTTAGGAAAGACTTTTCTAAGTTGAGGATCCAACCCAGGTGTTCTAGATACCTGACCGTGGTCCTCAAGTTTCCATTCAAAGAGGCTACCGACCGGTCTATCAAGAGCAGGTCGTCTAGGTATGCTATGACAGCTATACCCTGAGCCCTTAATCTGGCCAGAGGAGGAGCCAAGATCTTTGTGAACACTCGAGGTGCAGTGGCTATCCCGAAAGGCAGAGCCACAAACTGGAAATGGCGCCCTCCTACCTCAAAGCGCAGAAACTTCTGATGAGCAGGAAAAATGGGCACATGCAGATATGCATCTCTGATGTCTATTGATGCCAGAAATTCTCCTCCCTGCAGGGTGGGAACTACTGTTCGAATTGATTCCATGCGGAAGGATTGAATCCTTAGGAATCGGTTCAGATCCCTTAAGTCCAAAATGGGCCTGACATCCCCATTTGGCTTTTGGACCGTAAAAAGGTTGGAATAGAAGCCCAATCCCTGGTCCTTTGCGAGAACTATCATAATGACCTCCTGCGACAAAAGTCGCTCTAACGCTAGAAGGAGCGACTGCTTCTTCTCTGGGTCTCTGGGAACATTTGATCTGAGGAACCGAGGAGCAAGGAATTCCTGAAACTCCAGCTTGTACCCTAAGGTTACCGTGGAGACTACCCATCTGTCCTGGAAGTCCTCGTGCCAGAGCTCTGAGAACTGTCGCCGTCTTCCCCCCACTCGAGTGAGCGGGGGCGCCCCCTCATGTAGAGGTCTTAGTGTTTTGCCTAGTAGGCTTCTTTCCCTAGGACTTCTTTTGTCCCTGGGGTTGACTCTTGTCTCTGGACCCCGATGGAGGCGGCCGTCGAGACTGCCTGGAGGCTGAAGCCCCCGGCGCTGGGGAAAGAGTCCGTTTGAAAGAGGGACGCTTACTCTTCTTCTTGACAGGTAAGAGAGTGCTTTTCCCACAAGAGATTCTCTTGATATAGTTATCCAAGTCCTCTCCAAACAACCTTGCACCACGAAATGGAAACCCAGCCAGTAGCTTCTTACATGGTGCTTCGGCTGACCAATTTTTCAACCATAGGATTCTACGTATATGCACCAACCCCAGTGAAAGACGGGAGGTTTGCACGATAGAATCTCTAATGGCGTCAACCACAAAGCATAAGGCCGCTGGAAGGTTAGCAAACCCCTGGGCCTGCTGTTCAGGTAATACTTTGATGACCTGCTTAACATGGTCTCTTAAGTATTGACAGACTCCAATCGCTGCTACTGCAGGTTGGGCCACTGATCCTGCTAAGGAGAAAACATCCTTCAATAGGGATTCCATCCTCTTATCTACAGGATCCCTGAGCATCTGAGCATTGTCTACAGGACAAGTCAGGCTATTATTTACGGAGGAAATGGCGGCATCAATAGCCGGTATTCCCCACATTTTAATAAACTTTTCTTCCATCGGATAAAGTGTTGAAAACTTTCTCGGCGGAAAAAAACGTTTGTCTGGGTGATCCCACTCAGAATAAATGAGCTTTTCAAGTAAAGTATGAACAGGAAAAGCATGTGCTGCTTGGAAAGGTTTCAGTGACCCCAAAGCAGAAGAGGATTCCTTAGCAGTTTCAGGTATGGGCAACTTAAATGTGGAGCGGACCAATCCAGTGAGGATCTGCACTAAGACTTTCTCCTCTTGGGAAGTCGCAGAGGGTCCCTCTCCACCTGAATCCTCCGAAGAGGAATCATCCGTCCCATCCCGATCCTCTGAAAGGGATTCATCTCCTTTATCCCAGAGCTCCTCTGTCTGAGGGTCTTGGGGAACAGAGGAAAGCCTAGTGCGTTTTCTTCCACTGAGTGAAGACGTAATCACGGCCATTAATCTTTCCTCTAGACCATTAATGGTTGAGGAAAAAGCCTCTTGTGTAATATATACAGGGGCTGAAGTGCCAGAGGCAGGTGTAGCCCCTGACCCCGATGGCTCTCCCCAGCTAGCCGTCCCTGGCCCATCTTTAGGGGGGGAGGATGCTGCCGACAGGGGGCCCTCAGAACCTGAACGAGATCCCCTAGTGTCTCTGGTTCCTGGGGTGCTTGAACCTCTTCTACCCATAGTGCAAAGCAACAAGGTGTGAGGTATACAAATGAACACTGCCCGCTGAGCGATGTAGTCTGGCTAAAAGCCTTGCTACCCAATGCTCAGTCTGGTGTTACTTCAGTAAATGCTGCCTAGGAGAATGCCTGTGTCCCACCTTACATGCGACCGTCAGCTCTGTGTCTCTCAGAAGGCTGAGTGCACCTGTACAGAGTGCCTTTAATAGCCTGCAGCTGGCCTGAGTGGGAGTCTAAGCACTCTGTGCTGACGTCCCGCCCCCTCCTCTACCGCCCCCCCCCTCGAGTTTTGAAAAAAACGAGCGCTTCCCGCACTGCCGACTCTCCTGTCATGCTTCTGGAGAAAGGCTGGGGATGGGGGGGGGGGGGAGGAGGGAGGCTGGTAACAAGATCTGCCTGAATGGCTATCTTCAGAGATGGTGGCCATTAGGCCGCAGAGCCCGGGTGGTATAACCACTTTCTAGACCACTGTGGCCCCTCTCTAGCCTGGGGGGGAACATTCAAACATGAGAAATCCCCCCTTCCACCTTACCTGTTTGCAGCCTGCTTGAGACGCTGGGACATAATCAGCGATTACAACACCTGAGACAGAGTCAGCATGTGCAGGTTTGTGCTCTTGGCAGCCCCCGGTGGTCACAATAGGCATAGCATGCATTTACCTTAAAGGAGAAAAGCCACTAGAACTCAAAAATTCTGTGGAATCTCCTCTTACCTTATCCAGCCGCAGGGTGCTGTTTACACAGACCCAATCTTCACCTCTCACGGTGGGCTCCGTTTGAAAAAACCGTCAGAGACTGGGGCCCCCATCAGTAGGGGGATCCAACAGTTCTGGGACCGTAAAGCACCTCGCCAGAAATTAGGAAGTTTAAAGCCATTTTCTGATCTGCGGGGTCCAGCTCTATAAAAAGAGAAGCATTACGGGTAAAACCTTGTTTCTTCGGACACGAGGCCCGGGTACCATTCAATTCGGCCATGAAAAGACACTTTGAATGGATCCGGTTCGCCTGGCTTGCCCCAGTATAGGATCTTAGGATATTTCCTTTGGAGCTCAGCACAGGACATCTTTACACGTCCATCACCTAAGACACTGGCGTAAAAACTGAGGTATCCCTGCAAGGGGGAGGGATTATATAGGGGGTTGAACTTCCTGATAGGGTGTGCCAGTGTCCAATCACCAGTGATACCTATATAACCCATCAGTAATTACTGTGGCTCTGTGTCCCGTGATGTTCGAGAAAGAAATGTTTCACTCTTTGTTATATTGCAGCTATTTGCTAAAATGATTTAAGTTCATTTTTTTTCCTCATTAATGTACACACAGCACCCCATATTGACAGAAAAACACAGAACTGTTGACATTTTTGCAGATTTGTTAAAAAAGAAAAATTGAAATATCACATGGTCCAAGTATTCAGACCCTCTGCTGTGACACTCATATATTTATCTCAGGTGCTGTCCATTTCTTCTGATCGTCCTTGAGATGGTTCTACATGTTCATTTGAGTCCAGCTGTGTTTGATTATACTGATTGGACCTGATTAGGAAAGCCACACACCTGTCTATATAAGACCTTACAGCTCACAGTGCATGTCAGAGCAAATGAGAATCATGAGGTCAAAGGAACTGCCTGAAGAGCTCAGAGACAGAATTGTGGCAAGGCACAGATCTGGCCAAGGTTACAAAAAAAAATTCTACTGCACTTAAGGTTCCTAAGAGCACAGTGGCCTCCATAATCCTTAAATGGAAGATGTTTGGGACGACCAGAACTCTTCCTAGAGCTGGCCGTCTGGCCAAACTGAGCTATCGGGGGAGAAGAGCCTTGGTGAGAGAGGTAAAGAAGAACCCAAAGATCACTGTGGCTGAGCTCCAGAGATGCAGTCGGGAGATGGGAGAAAGTTGTAGAAGGTCAACCATCACTGCAGCCCTCCACCAGTCGGGGCTTTATGGCAGAGTGGCCCGATGGAAGCCTCTCCTCAGTGCAAGACAAATGAAAGCCCACATGGAGTTTGCTAAACACCTGAAGGACTCTAAGATGGTGAGAAATAAGATTCTCTGGGGTCTGATGAGACCAAGATAGAACTTTTTGGCCTTAATTCTAAGCGGTATGTGTGGAGAAAACCAGGCACTGCTCATGACCTGTCCAATACAGTCCCAACAGTGAAGCATGGTGGTGGCAGCATCATGCTGTGTGGGTGTTTTTCAGTTGCAGGGACAGGATGACTGGTTGCAAACGAGGGAAAGATGAATGCGGCCAAGTACAGGGATATCCTTTACAAAAACCTTCTCCAGAGTGTTCAGGACCTCAGACTGGGCCGAAGGTTTACCTTCCAACAAGACAATGACCCTAAGCACACAGCTAAAATAACGAAGGAGTGGCTTCACAACAACTCCGTAACTGTTCTTGAATGGCCCAGCCAAAGCCCTGACTTAAACCCAATTGAGCATCTCTGGAGAGACCGAAAAATGGCTGTCCACCAACGTTTACCATCCAACCTGACAGAACTGGAGAGCATCTGCAAGGAGGAATTGCAGAGGATCCCCAAATCCAGATGTGAAAAACTTGTTGCATCTTTCCCGAAAAGACTCATGGTTGTATTAGATCAAAAGGTTGCTTCTACTAAATACTGAGGAAAGGGTCTGAATACTTAGGACCATGTGTTATTTCAGTTTTTCTTTTTTAATAAATCTGCAAAAATGTCAACAATTCTGTTTTTTTCTGTCAATATGGGGTGCTGTGTGTACATTAATGAGGAAAAAAATGAACTTAAATGATTTTAGCAAATTGCTGCATTATAACAAAGAGTGAAAAATTTAAGGGGGTCTGAATACTTTCCGTCTCTACTGTATTT
Source organism: Aquarana catesbeiana (assembly GCF_042186555.1). NCBI lineage: Eukaryota > Metazoa > Chordata > Amphibia > Anura > Ranidae > Aquarana > Aquarana catesbeiana. The sequence goes on from NC_133334.1 coordinate 107,927,837, forward strand.
ACCCAGGTCATCTCCAAATAGCCGTTCCCCGTGAAAGGGAAAACCAGCTAGTAATCTTTTGCAGGGTGACTTCGCAGCCCAGCTCTTTAACCAAAGAATCCTTCGCATATGTACTGAAAGCAGGGCCAACCGAGACATCTGTTGTATGGAATCCTTAAGGGCATCCACCGCCCAAGGTAATTCTGCCAGATCCTCCGCAGGTACCCCTTGATTGGGAACAGTCATAGTTACCCGCTTCACTTGGTCATTTAAAGACTGACAGATATCGATAGCCGCTAGTGCCGGTTGTACGGCAGATCCGGAAATAGCAAATTAAGTTTTTAATAAAGACTCCAACTTCTTTTCTTTTCAAACTTTTTTATTGAGAGTAAGACATAAGGTTTAACAGGCAATACATATGTCACATAGTTGGATTTGTCATTATACATAAATACCCTAGTGGGGATTGTGTTATAATAATTTTCAGGAATAAATTATACGGTACGGTCCAGTGACAAGTTTTTCACAGAGTTGAGTGAGAACAAAATATAACGGTTTCCTGTTACGTCTAGATGACAAAACAGGGTTTATATCAAGAAAAATTTAAAAAAAATAAAATAGTAAGATTAACGTCAAGAGTAAGGTGATAGCATTTAAATATGGATAGTAAGTCTGCGAACATATAAAGGCTCAAAGTTGGTAGACTTTATATAATCTTCAATAAAGTTACCTGTAAAAAGAGCGCAAGAAGAAGGAGAGAGTAAAGAGAGGGAAATCAGAAAGAAAAGAAGGATAGGGAAGATAGAGAAAGATTAGAGAAGGATAGAGAGAGGGAGGAGGGGGGTCGGGGGGAGCGCACGAGAGTCTGGCTCACCACCAGGTCCATCTATTGTGATATTAGGTCATTAGGGGTTAAGGAGGTTCTTATCAAAGTCTGGGGGTAGAAAATGTTCAGTCCAGGGATTCCAAATTTTCAAGACTCCAACTTCTTATCTGCTGGATCCCTAAACACCTGGGCATTATCTACAGGACAGGTGAGACTCTAATTCACAGAAGAAATGGCTGCGTCCACAGATGGCTTGCTCCATTTTCTTAAAAACTTTTCCTCCATAGGGTACAAAAGTGCAAACCTCTTCTTAGGAGGAAGCTTATCCGGGTGTTCCCAGTCAGCATACATGATCTGCTCTAGTAACGGATGAAAGGGAAAAGCCTGTGAACACTGTGGAGGCCGCAGAGATCCTAAAGAAGGGACATCCACAGGTGGTAATCTGAAACCTGATCGGACCATCTCCGTGAGGGACTGGAACAGCAGTCTCTGGGATTGAGAGGCTGAAAATGGTTCTTCAGAACCTGACTCCTCAGAAGTGGAATCTGTGGCCTGACCTTCCTCCTTGTTATTCACTGCCACTACATCCACATCCTCTGCCCAATCCTGTTCCAATGCAGGTGGGGGCTCAGGTGAAGGGGATCTATCCCATTTCTTTCCCCTTGGGAAACTGAAGCAATCATACCTGCTAAAGCTGATGCTAAGTCGTCCTCTGTAACGTAGGTTAAGGCAGAAGCATTAGCTGTTGCTACAATGTCTGACAACCGTAATGGCTCAGACTGGCCAGTTGCCTCAGGTCTTTCAGGAGATTTAAACACAGCAGATGTAAGGCTAACATCCTCCAATACTGATGGTGGTGAATTTGCACCCCTTCCTGCTGCCCCTTCCCCACTCCTCTTCCTGCCTGAGACAAAAAATTGAGGTAAAAAAACAACCCCACCTTTATGCACTTCAACCGCTCTGTAAGCGTTACAGCTCTTACAGGACCTGTGGTGCCCTGGTCCATCCACCCACAGTGACTCATGCCCAGCTGACGCCGCTCTGTGTCCCCTCCAGCCTACTTACAGAAGCCTAGGGCTGGGACCACTCTTAATATGGCCACTTCTGCCCCTACTGTGCATGTACGGCATTCTGTGCCGCTTTCACGCCCCTCCTACGTGCACATCCCTCGTGCACGTCTTTTTGCACCATTCCCGCGCATGTGCGCGCCCCCTCCAACCACATACTGTAAACAGCGGTGGAACAGCGCCACTGAAGGCGCCGGTGTGAGAATTAGATGCACAGGGGTGGGGGAATCCTAAAGAACCGCCCGCCACCTGACAGACTTAAACTGGCTGGAAGCTCCACAGAGAATCACCACCGTCCGCAACAACACTGCCCCCGGTGGATAGAAAAATTATGACACCTGGGTTTTTTTTTTTTTAAAGAAAAAGGTAAGAGACTGAAAATACAATTTACGGTATCACAAGTGCAAAAAAAAGGTTCTTTTTTAAAACACTTACCAGAAGGGGCCTCCCCCTTGGACTTGTAAAGCACCCTGCCGGAACTCCTTCGGGATTTTTTATTTCGTTCCAAGGATCCGGATCTCCCAGGGTCCAGTGCCCAAAGGGTCACATTACAGGCAATACCTCGTAATCCTCTTGTGCAATGAGGTTCGGGTACCATCCATTTTAGTGTATCACCATTTGGTTGGATCACATTATATAGCCATTTTAAATCCTTCAGGATCTGTTCCAGGACCATCTCTTAGCTAGCTCATGGAGAGCTTCTTCAAACCGTGACCATCACCTTGAAGACACTGGCGAAAAAAACTGAGGTACTTCCCATGTAGGAGGGGATATATAGGGGAGGACTTCCTGTCTGTTTGGTTTGCCAGTGTCCATTCGCCTATAGGTGGCATATAACCCAATTAGTTATTATGGCTGCTCTATGTCCCGTGATGTACGATAAAGAAAAGTAATTTTTCTCCTTCACTGATGTGTGCTGATGAGACAGCACTGATGGGCATTGATAGGTGGCAGCGATATGCAGCACTGATGGGAACTGATAGGCGGCACTGAAAGGCAGCACTGACTGGCATCGCTGATGGGCACAGACTGGCATCGCTGATGGGCACAGACTGGCATCGCTGATGGGCACAGACTGGCATCGCTGATGGGCACAGACTGGCATCGCTGATGGGCACAGACTGGCATCGCTGATGGGCACTGTTGGGGCTGCACTGATAATCAGTGCACTGATTATCTGTACAGGTCTTCCGTGTGAGGAAATGTCGCTGATCGGCCCTCCTCTCATGCTGTCAGTGTGAGAGGAGAGCCATTAACCAGCATTTCCTTGTTTACATGTGATCAGCTGTGATTGAACACAGCTGATCACATGGATACAGAGACACATCATCGGCTCTTTACCGAGATCGGGGTTGTGCTGTGTCCCCGGGACACTGCACACCCCCGATCGCCGCGCTTCACACCCCCGCAGGCACGCAAGCAAGGGGAGACTGGGGAAATGCCATATGACATCATCCCAGAACGAGAGAGTTCCCCCCCCCCCGCTTCCGTCATTAGTCTATATGGTGGGCGGAAGGTGATTGTATTTGTATAAGATCAAATGAGACAACTTACAGCAGCCTTTCTCAACCAGGGTTCTTTGGAACCCTAGTGTTCCTCTAGAGGTTGCTTGGGGTTCCTTGCGCAAGGAACTATTTCTGCCTCTCGAATAATTCCCACTGGCAACCACAATCTTTTTAGCCATCTGTAAAAGAGAGATTCCTCCCACTGACCACAAATGATATTTTCCCAGTGGCCATCACACGAATTTACAGTAAGCTTTAGACATCGTAATTATTAACAGGGGCTTTCTGAGACCAGAAAGTTATTTCAAGGGTCCTCCATGTTAAAAAAGTTGAGAAAGGCTGTCTTACAGGATAATGCCGATAACTCAGAAAGCTAAAGTGATGGTCAGAATGAATATTACCTTATGGCATAGCAACATCAAGAAATGTCCCAGATAGGCTCAAGAAGGGTGCAAAAAACAGTGCATTTGCGGTGCACTTTTTTTAAAGGTCATGTGATGTGACCTTTAACAAAAAAAGAAAAGGAGGACCATTTTGCTGAATCACTTTTGCGGCGCAATTTTGGCGATTTTGAATTGCTTCCCATTCAATTCAATGACAGGGCATTTTCGAGGTGCCTTTTTAAGCGCTCCAAACATGCCCCAAAGATGCTGGTTTCAGGACTTTAAACGCAAAAGCGCCTGAAAAGCGCCTCAGTGTGAAAGGGGGTCTAACACTCACAACACTATGTTTAAGTCCAACAATTGGATGGGGGGCAAACAGGAGGAGCACAGATTACCAAAAAATGCATATAGCAAAGACCCCAAAGCCTTAAACCAGGGGTCTCAAACTGGCGGCCCTCCAGCTGTTGCAGAACTACAAGTCCCAACATGCCTCAGCCTGGCTTGTAACTGTCAGCCTTGCAAATGCCTCATGGAACTTGTAGTTTCGCAACAGCTGGAGGGCCGCCAGTTTGAGACCCCTGCGCTTAAACCATTGAAAAAAAGCCTTTCAGATATGCTGAGAAATCCTTTGAGAAGTAGATTTATGAGCTTTAAGCATGGTCGAGATAACCACGGTCTCTCAGAACTTTTCTACAGACAAGCCCTTAAAGCCAGCAACCTGGCTCTGGGCACCATCGCAGAGAAGGTGGTTACATTTTGCTCCATACCCAGTAGTGCGGAGTATTCTCACCAGGGACATGCAGTCAGGGAAGGCAGAGCCTCACCTGCCATGAACAGAAAAAAAAAAAAAAAAAATAGAACGATCGAGCTTTGAGGGTCGTAGCTCGGCGACCTGGGGTCACAGAGACCCCAAATTTGGGTGGTACGTAGCTGAAGTCCTACCCCACCACTGGGGCTCATATCATCTATGATTCCAGAGATACGGGGCTCCTTGTACAGCCTGTCAGAAGCTACATACAGAGCGGCCAGTTTAAATACAAGAAGCACTGAGCTCAATTGACAGCTTGGAGCCATGGACCAATGGTAAAGCACCATTGGCCCAAGCTGTCCAATTAAAATGCTGCAGTGGAGGCTCTCCTCTCACTGCAGTGTCATAGAAGGGGGCATGTGTCTAAAAGACACATGCTCCCTTCCAGACCAGTGCTCTTAACTACAAAGGGAAAAACATGGGTTTATGGGTATAAGATTTACCCATAATCCCATGTTTTTCTCACACAGTTGAGAGAATGAGAATCTGCTGCTGTTGAAAAGGTACCGTTTTAATCAAGCTAAATAATAGATTATTATGCTATACGTTATAACATAATAATTTATTATTTATCTATTAACTGGGAAATTACTGGTTTGAAGTTAAAACTTTTGGAAATACAGTAAATTACCTAAAAACAATATATAATAATTATTTGTATATTACTTAGTTATGGTAATTACTGTATTTTTTGCTTCATAAGACACACTTTTCCACCCCAAAAAACAGGGGGAAATGTCTCTGCGTCTTATGGAGTGAATACTGACCAGGACCGCCCCCGCCATGTCCCATAATGGCAGACAAGAAAGATAGATAGACATCCCAGGTCTCCCACGAGTGCCGGCCGATCTCCAACCTGGGCCTGTCACTCAGCCACAGACCGAAGACAGAGCAGCCCGAGCAGCCGAATGGAGAACGGACGCGGCTCGGGCTGCTCTGTCTTCTGTCTGAGTGCTTCTGTCTGAGTGACAGGTGGATAGGATGTGATGACGTCCTTGCATGGAAATGCCAGTCTATGCGAGGTGGTCAGGCTGCATTTCCTGGGACAGGTAAGGCTGCATTTTATGGCACTGGTCAGGCTGCTTTTTATGGCACTGGTCAGGCTGCTTTTTATGGCACTGGTCAGGCTAAATTTCATTGGCAGAGGTCAGGCTGCATTTCATGAGACTGGTAAGGCTGCATTTAATTGGTACTGGTCAGGCTGCATTTCATGGGCACTGGTAAATATTTTATTACACCATTTGGTTCAGAATATTTTTTTTCTTGTTTTTCTCCTCTAAAATCTAGGTGCGTCTTATGGAGCGAAAAATCGAAGTTACTTACCGGTAACGTTTTTTCCAGGAGTCTTTCAGGACAGCACACTTGAGAGACCTCGGCTCCTCCCCTCTTAGGAAACACCGCCTCCACCAGACTTTTAAGTCGCCCCTTCCCTTTAGCCCGTCAGTTTTTGCACGAGAACCTCCGGCCAGTCTAGGGAGACATAAGAACACATCATAAAATTTATATTCCTGATGCTCTCATGTCCTAGTGGCAAGACAATATCTGGGTGGGTACCGGTGCTGTCCTGAAAGACTCCTGGAAAAACGTTACCAGTAAGTAACTTCGATTTTCCCTCTTTCATCTTTCAGGACAGCACACTTGAGAGGATAAGCGAGCACTTACCCTAGGGTGGGACTACTGCCTGCAGAACCTTTCGCCCAAAAGCCTGGTCCTGAGCAGACAATAAGTCCAGTCTGTAGTGCTTAACGAAAGTCTTAAAACTTGACCACGTTGCTGCTCTGCAGATCTGATCGGGTGTAGCACCAGCCCACTCTGCTTGTGACGTTGCCATAGCCCTAGTGGAATGAGCCCTAATACCTTCCGGAACTTCCACCCCCTTTCCTATATAGGCTTGACTGATAGCCAATCTTAGCCATCTGGCTATAGTGTGTCTAGAGGCTTTGAACCCACCCTTGCCCCTGAAAAGGAAACAAAAAAGGAGTCGGATTTCTTAAACTGCTCCGTAACCTCCAGGTACCTTAATGCACATCTTCTGACATCTAACTTGTGGAAGACCTGTTCCTTCACAGGATTTGAGCAAAAAGTGGGTAAACAAATTTCCTGGCTTCTATGAAATTCCGAAACCACCTTTGGAAAAAAGGCCGGGTCGGTTTTAAAAATAATCCTATCTGGAAAAACTTGAAAGAAAGGTGCCCTCCTAGAGAGGGCTTGTAGCTCACTGACCCTCCTTGCAGTAGTGATGGCTACTAAGAAAACCGTCTTGAGGGTTAAAAACTTCACCGTACAAGACTCAATAGGTTCAAAAGGACCCTCTGTAAGGGCCTGTAGTACTAAGGATATATCCCATACCGGAAAGGGGCGAGAGCTGACTGGTCTCTGCCTACTTAAAGCTCTGAAAAACCTGGATATCCAGGGATCCACTGCTAGCTGTTGTTCAAGGAATACACTTAAAGCCGACACCTGACTTTTAAGGGTACTAAGTGCCAACCCCTTATCTGCCCCACTCTGTAGGAACTCTAGCACTGCTACTGGACTGCCAACATTAAAGGAGCTCTTTGCGCACCAAGAACTGAATTTCTTCCAGACCTTGAAATAGATTCTGCGCGTCTCCTTTTTTCTAGAATTCAGAAGAGTTGTTATCAGTCCTTCGGAAAACCCCTTACTTCTCAGCAAGTCCTCTTCAGTAGCCAGGCAGCCAGATTCCACCTCTCCACCTGAGGGCAGCAGGCTGGGCCTTGATAGAGTAGATCTTCCTGGACCGGTAGAATCCAGGGTGGTTCCACCGCCAGTTTCCTTAGGACCGAGAACCATGGCCTCCTGGGCCAGTGTGGAGCTATCAGGATTAGGGTCGTGTCCTCTAACTGGAATTTTCTCAAGACCGCAGGCAACAGAACTGGAGGGGGGAAGGCATAGCATTTGGCAAAATGCCAGCTCTGAGACAGAGCATCCACCCCTATCGCCCCATCCCAGTGGTTCAGGGAGAAAAAGAGGGGGGCCTTCGTGTCTTCCCCTGAAGCGAAAAGGTCCACACATGGGATCCCCCATTTTTCGATAATCATCTTGTAGATGACTTGATTGAGGACCCAATCGCCTTCCTTCAACTTCCTCTGGCTGAGGAAGTCTGCTCTCTGGTTTAACTCCCCTTTCAGGTGAACCGCCGGATAGTGAGAGTACCGTGACCTCGGCCCAACTGAAAATTATCTCCGTCAGACCCCAAAGGGAACTGCTCCTGGTGCCCCCCCGTCGGTTTACATACGCAACTGCTGAGGAATTGTCTGAACGGATCTGTACATGCTGTCCCTGGAGATCCTGTTGGAAGGCTCTGAGAGCCAGAAAAATGGCCCTCATTTCTCTCCAGTTCAAGGACTGCACTGCGTCCTCGACCCCCCAGGAACCTTGTGCCAGACTCGTCCCCAGGTGTGCGCCCCAACCGGTGCCACTTGCATCCGTTGCCACAATTTTGGACACAGGCAGAACCCACTCCAAACCCTGCGATAGGTTTGCTGCCTTTCTCCACCACCACAGGGATCTCTTCACTCGTACAGGAATGAAGACTGCCGAGTCCAAGGACTTCTGAGTGTGGTCCCAAACTTTCAGAATGAACCACTGTAAAGGGCAGAAGTGCACTCCTGCCCACCTTACTGCTGGGAGGGCAGCTGTCAGCAATCCCAAGGCTGACATGGCCCTTCTTATGGTGATTTGGTGATTGCCCTGCAGAACTGCCAAAGCTTTGTCTATTTTGGCAATTTTCTCTTCGGGAAGAAAGACTCTCCATTGGATTGAGTCCAGGATGTAACCTAGGAATGTAATCCTCTGGGATGGAACCAGGCTGGACTTCTCCAAGTTTAGGAGCCATCCCAGATGTTCCAGAATACCTCTCGCTACTTGCAAATCCTGGACCAGCTGCTCTGGGGAGGGAGCAAAAAGGAGCAGGTCGTCCAGGTATGCGACTACCAAAATTTCCCGAAGGCGCATAAACGCCAGAACTTCCGCCAAAACTTTGGTGAATATCCGGGGCGAAGAGGAGAGCCCAAAGGGGAGGGCCTGGAACTGAAGATGCACTACTTCCTCCCCGGACCTTACCGCCAGCCTGAGGAACTTCTGACTGTCCTCTGCAATCGGAATGTGCAGATAGGCGTCCCTTAGATCTATGGACGCCATGTAGCAATTCGGAGGGAGTAGTGTTTTTACGGAAAAAAATTTAATCCATCCGAAACTTCTTGTAGGAGATTGATAGGTTCAGGGGCTTTAAGTTCAGGATGAGCCTGAATTTCCCTGAAGGCTTCTGAACCACAAAGATGTGTGAGTAGCAACCCCTGCCTATTTCTCCGGATGGGACACGTGATATCACATCCTGCCGCTCTAGATCCTCCAGTGAGGCTATTAATGCCGCTGCCTTCTCCGCACACTTTGGCAAGTCCGTAACCAGCAGCCTGTGTGGGGGGGGCGTGAGAATTCTAATCTGTAACCCCTCCTTACGATCCCCAGAATAAACTGATTGGAGGTAACTGACTCCCACTGTGGGAGGAAGGCCCCCAGTCTTCCTCCCACTGGGGTTAACCCGTCATTGGGGCTTTCGGGGCTGTTCAGGAGGGCGAAAAATCGCTCCCCCGCGCCCTCTGCCCCTGTTGGTCCAGACTTTTTTCTGAGACTCTGTCCTAGGAAAATTAAACTTCCTTTGCGAACGAGTCTTCTTTTTAGGCTGTTCCCCCAACTTTTTCTTCAAGGGGAAGGCCTTCTTTTTATCGCCCGTTCGATCAAGAACCGCAAAGTTTTATTTTTGAAGCGTTGTCCCCCTGCCAGGTCTTTAACCAAAGGGCTCTCCTGGCTGAGTTGGCCAAGGCAGAAGATCTAGCAGACATGCGGACCGACTCCGCCGAGGCGTCAGCAATGTATGCGATCCCCTTCAAGAGCATTGGGAAGGAGGAGAGAATCGTCTCCTTAGCAGTTCCAGCTTCAATATGAGCTTTTATATGTGTTAGCCAGTGCTCCATGTTACATGCCACCACTGTGACGGCCATGGCCGGCTTAAGGTTGCCTAAAAAGGAACCCCAGGATTTTCTAAGTAGAGAATCCATCTGTTTGTCAATGGGATCTGTTAGCACCCCCATATCTTCAAACGCCAAGTCTGTTTTTTCTGGATACCTGAGAGAAGGCTGCATCCAGTCTAGGTGATTTGTTCCATACAGCAGCTTCATCCTCTGAAAAAGGGAATCTGTGTTTTAATGCTCTGGAAAAGAAAGGTTTCCTTTCTGGGTCCCGCCATTCCTTTTTAATGGTATCTACTAGGACATCGTGTACCGGAAAGACCCTTTTCTTCTGCTCTCCAAGACCCACGTACATTCGGTCATGTAGAGACAGAGATTTTTTCTCCTCCTGGATACCTAGGGTGGTGTGGATTGCTCCCAAGAGCTCCTCCACCTCCTCCAAGGAGAGTTTATATCGGGAGGTTCTGGAGCCTGAGGAATGTGAGGATGCACCATCCGATTCATCCTCTAAAGCCTCTCTGGAAACCCCCGGTAACTCCTCACTGACTGAGGGACCTGAAGGACCAGGTGCGACATCTTGCTGTGCTGGCAGAGGACCTGCTGGGGGCTGTATAGGCTGAAAATTTTCAAACAATGTTTTGAAAGATTGAAAAGTGCTGGAAAGCTCCTTAACAGAAGCTGCCAGGTCAGAGCTTTGTTCCATGGAGTGTTCCTTAACTAAGCCTTCAATGGATTTCTTGCACAAAACCTTCCCCCAGGACTCTCCTAAAGTACTTCTACATGATGGGCACTTTCTTTTGGACACATGTAAGGGCTTGGTGTTTTCCGCAGGTTTGTCCTGGAATGACAAAACAAGTGCCGGCAACAGCAACAGTCTTTAAAAACAAAAAAAAAAAAAGTGACCAACACCAGGAGTGCACCCCCCCAGGACCAACCACCACCAGGGTCCCAGACTTGCCTCTCCTCCCCTCCCCTCTGACCACTAAGAGGGGGGTTTATCCCGTGGAGCTAAGTGGGAATAAGGTAAGGGAACACCACCCCAGGGTTCCACTTACCTTAGTGTGGCTGGTGCTGGCGTCACCCGGCACAGAACGGGAACCATCCGTCTCTGACATCCCTCTGGCCAGGGGAGTGGTCTGCCTCAGAATGCTCCTCTGTCTGACACTTCAGCTTTAATGGAGCCCGCACCAGCCCTCACGCCGTTCGTTTATCCGTCCCGCGGCCGGAACCGGAAGCCGCGGTCCGAACGGAAGTGCCCTTCCTGTTGGAAATGGCATCGCCCGTCATCCGACTCAGTGTTGCTCCATGCTGACTCTCAGAGTGAGGGGAATCTGGACACCTTCGTATCGCCTTCCCCAGGCAGCGGAAAAAACGAACTCCCAGGCCTTCGCATTCCCCAATGGAGGACAGGGAGCACAATGCCACAGCAGGTAACCAGACTCCCCATCCGAACTGCTGTGAATGAGAGACCTCTGTCTCTCCAACGATCGTACCGGCCTCAGCCTCACCAGCTGATATGGCCCAGGTTCCTTGCGATGTTTCCCTTCTGGAGGAAACACCAAAACTGACGGGCTAAAGGGAAGGGGCAACTTAAAAGTCTGGTGGAGGCGGTGTTTCCTAAGAGGGGAGGAGCCGAGGTCTCTCAAGTGTGCTGTCCTGAAAGACGAAAGAGGGAAAATACGGTAACCGCTTACCACCCAGGCCAATTTTGACACTCCTCTCCTACATGTAAAAATCATAATATTTTTGCTAGAAAATTACTAAGAACCCCCAAACATTATATATATCGTTTTAGCAGACACCCTAGGGGATAAAATGTTGGTCGTTGCAACTTTTTATGTTACGGTATTTGCGCAACTAGTTCAGTCTACCCAAAACTGAACTGGGTAGACTAAACTAGCTCCACATTACTGCACTTATTGGATGTATTTGTGATCAAATACCTTATCTCGCCTGTTTATATCATCATTGATGTAAGTGTTCTAACTTTTAGAATAAAACCCTTAGTTGATGGTTTTACACTATGTGGCGGCCTTTTTCTTTTATGAATGGTGTAGTCCATGATAGGGTCCAATGAGAAGGTTGAACGGAAGCTGATCTCACATGTTTCCTGAGAGTGACCACATTCCCAGTTCCATGCCTGTTTGACTCCGTGCCACTGGCATGGGTCCACTGAGTCCGGCAAGAGTATCCAATTTTTTTCATCAGTGGTGGATTCACAATCTATGGTGATTTCCTTACTGGATGGTGGCCTATCCATTAGGGATGAGCCCGATGTTCGAGTCGAACATCAGGTGCTCGCCTGTACGCAGCAAATTCGAAAGCCGCTGGAACACCGTTAAAGTCTATGGGACACTAGCATGAAAAATCAAAAGTGCTCATTTTAAAGGCTTATATGCAAGTTATTGTCGTAAAAAGTGTTTGGGGACCTGGGTCCTGCCACAGGGGACAGGTCTGGTATGGATTTTAAGGGGAACCCTGCACCAATTTTTTTTTTTTAAATGGCGTAGGGGTCCCCCCAAAATGCATACCAGACCCTTATATGAGCAAGCAACCCCCCTCCTGAACTGCACCAGGCCACATGCCCTCAACACGGGGAGGGTGCTTTGGGGTCTGACCCCAAAGCACCTTGTCCTTATGTTGATGGGGACAAGGGCCTCATCCCCAGTGTGTGGGGGTATGTGGGAGGGGGGCGCATACGCTTCTTCTCTGTGACAGTTCTTATATAGCTGAGGGTGGGGCCACCCGGGGACATAAACGGATGACCCCGCCCCCCTCTGACGCCATGGGGGGTCAGCAATATGAAAACTATTACAGAGAAGAAGCATCAGTCGGTGGGAGGCTCCCTTGGAGGTGGAACGATTGCGTTTTTTTTTCTTTTTCGGTCCGTCAGGCGTCGTGAATTTACATCGGACGTTTTTATTTTTTTTTTAAAAAGGACTTGTCCCAAGCTGTCTCTTGTCTTTTTTACCATTTTTGACACTTTTTTTGTGAAATGATAGGGGTACAATGTACCCCATTACCAATTCATATAGGGGGGAGGCCGGGATCTGGGGGTCCACTTGTTAAAGGGGGCTTCCAGATTCCGATAAGCCCCCCGCCCGCATACCCCCACAACCACCGGGCAAGGGTTGTGGAGATGAGGCCCTTGTCCCCATCAACATGGGGACAAGTGCTTTGGGGTCAGACCCTCAAAGCACCCCCCTATGTTGAGGGCATGTGGCCTGGTACGGTTCAGTGGGGGGGGCGCTCTCTCGTCCCCCCTTCTTTTCCTGCGGCCTGCCAGGTTGCTTGCTTGGATAAGGGTCTGGTATGGATTTTGGAGGGGCCCCTACGTCATTTTTTTTTAATTTGGCACAGGGTTCCCCCTAATTTCCATATTAGACCTGAAGGGCCTGGTATGGATTTTAGGGGGACCCCCACACAATTTTTTTTTTTTTAATTTTGGTTCGGGGTATCCCTTAATATTCATACCAGACCCAAAGGGCCTGGTAATGGACTGGGGGGGGGGGGGGGACCATGCTCTTTTTTTCAAATGAGTTTTATCTATATTGCCGAGACCCGACAATTCTTTACAGCCGCGATCAGTTTTAAATGACAATTTTTCCTTTAGAAATGTAATTTTGCTGCGGTACTGTTCTAAACACGGGAAAAATTTGCCACTTTGCAGGCATACTATAGACACTCCCCAGGCACGATATTTAAAGGAATATTTCATCTTTATTGTTTCACTTTAAGCATTAAAAAAAAGAAAAATCACTGCTCCCAAAAAAAAACGGCCGTTTAAAAAAAAAAAAAAATTGCATTGATACATGTCCCCTGGGGCAGGACCCGGGTTCCCAAACATTTTTTATTACAATAATTTGAAAATGAGCACTTTTGATTTTTCATTTTCGTGTCCCATAGACTTTAACGGTGTTCGTGTGTTGTGCCAAATTTTTTAGCTAGCACTTTATTATATTTTGCACAGTCAATGTGTTATACCTACTGTTTGCATATTTGCATAATTTTTTAATATATACACACACACAATATGGATTAGCACCGCACTTAATATTCCCACTATCCACTTCATTTGTCCGACTGTAGTGTTTGCAACTTTTCCTAAATCTGTTGAGTAGCGCAGTGCACGTTTTGAAATTAAGATGTTTTTATAGTTAGCCTTCATTCTGCCATGAACAAGTGTGGAACAGAGGATCTTCCTGTTTACTAAAGAGTGGGGTTGGCCATAGGTATAGTGAACTCCATTTTCAGTGCAGATTTTTACTGTATATACCGAGGATTAGCATGAGCTTCAGCTAAAATAGGAAGACTGAAAGGAAGTTAGGGAGTTGGGTACATACCTTGGTCTATGTCATGCAGTCCAGTCATCTGGTAGGACTGTCTGCCCTTTCTTCTAATTTGCAGCCATACTGGTGAAACGAGGGTAAATTTGGATGCAAATATTTTTGCAATATCATATCCATGACCATTCCACTGTGGATAAAGGGAAGCATCAATGCATTATTTGTGTTTATATCCTGACAAATACATCTGGAAAACATCTGACTCAAGATTCTTATTAAATGTTCCAGAATAGAATAATCTAATTTAAAATAAATAAAACCAAATTTTTCTTCCATTTATTATATGGTAACATTTTTCATGGTGCATTTATTTGTCACCCATATACCGATTATATTAATCCATGATTTTGCATCCTTGAAGTCAGGGCCCATTCACACTACACACTGAAAATGATACGTTTTCATGTGGCGAGGTGTGTTGCAGCATGCTGGATAAGAAAGCTCATTTAAAATGAACAATGATTACCATGTTAAAGCTGATCTCTGAGAATTATCCAAAATGTACCCTTGCTGTGGGGGCCTCCCTGCACTGCAAGGGTTAAATGTTTGTTAAGTCTAAGTACTCCACTTCTTCACCCTAAGGCCCCATTCACACCTGAGCGTTTTCAGGCAGAAAGTCGCACGATTTTGTACAGGTCAAAAAGTCACCAATGTAAAAAGCAGAACGACGCCCAAATCTGCCTAAAAAAAAAAGTTCCAGAACTTGCTTGAGCTTCAGGCATTTTGGAACTTCTGGCTTCAGGTGTTTTGGAGTGGAGATGTGAACCATCTCCATAGAGAATAATTGATTTTTTTCCCCCTCCAACGTTTTGTAACTTCAGGCTTCAAGCTACAAAACGCTCAGGGGTGAATGGGGCCAGCTCCAGTCTGTGGCCAGTCCCTCAACATCATCATGTACAATGCAGGGCTACAACCCTGCCCTGTATGTGAAGGAGGTTGGAGTGCCACTGCAGCCAGAGTGCCTGGGAGTGCAAGGAATAAGGTAAGAATTACTCCTTATTCATGCCCACCCAGACCTAATGAACAGTTAACTCTTGCAGTGTGGGGGGGGGGGGGTACATTTTGACTAAAGTAGAGTTCAACTTCAACACAGCACCAAGATTCAAGTAGTTAATAAATTAGAAGAAGAGCACTTCACAGATTGACCTACTGAACAGCTTGCTACTTTTTTTTTCTCATTAAAACGTGCTACTTTTCTAACTCTTTTTGGTGCTATATGATTTGCTGTGTGTACTTTTTTTGTAGGCAAGTAATATATTTTTTTCCACAACTTCAACTAAACTGAAGCAAACATAAACTAATCTTCCATGTAACAACAGCGACATCTCCTGGAATTTTTGTAAAGTACATTCTTGACCTACAAATGCATCAAACCTAAATGCATTTTAGAGTTTTAATTTTCAATACAAATAACCCAATATATTTTAACATATTGGTCAAGTCCAACTATGCTTCTAAGATTTGGAACCCCAACAATGAAATTCCCTCATTCTCTTTTGATCTGCTAAATATACCATTAAAAGCGTTTTTGAGTGTTTTGATATACACTATATTGTCAAAAGTATTGGGACACCTGCCTTTTTTTATTTTTTATATATACATACACACACACTTTAATGGCATCCCAGTCTTAGTCCGTAGGGTTTATTATTGAGTTGGCCCACCCTTTGCAGCTATAACAGCTTCAACTCTTCTGGGAAGGCTGTCCACAAGGTTTAGGTTGTGTCTATAGGAATCTTTGACCATTCTTTCAGAAGCGCATGTGAGGTTAGGCACTGACGTGGACGAGAAGGCCTGGCTCAAAGTCTCCGCTCTAATTCATCCTAAAGGTGTTCTATCAAGTTGAGGTCAGGACCCTGTGCAGGCCAGTCAAGTTTATCCACCCCAAACTCGCTCATCCATGTATTTATGGACCTTGCTTTGTGCACTGGTGCAGAGTCATGTTGGAACAGGAAGGGGCCATCCCCAAACTCTTTCTACAAAGTTGGCAGCATGAAATTGTCTTGGTTTGCTGATGCCTCAAGAGTTCCCTTCACTGGAACTAAGGAGCCAAGCCCAACCCCTAAAAAACAACCTCACACCATAATCCCCCTCCACCAAATGATTTGGACCAGTGCACAAAGCAAGGGCCATAAAGACATGGATGAGTGAGTTTGGGGTGGAGGAACTTGACTATCCTGCACAGAGTCCTGACCTCAACCTGACTGAACACCTTTGGGATGAATTAGAGCGGAGGCAGTGAGCCAGGCCTTCTCGTCCACATCAGTGCCTGACCTCACAAATGCGCTTCTGGAAGAATGGTCAAACATTTCCATAGACACACTTCTAAACCTTGTAGACAGCCTTCCCAGAAGATATGAAGCTGTTATAGCTGCAAAGGGTGGGCCAACTCAATACTGAACCCTACTGACGAAGCCTGGGATGCCATTAAAGTTTACTTTTGACAATATAGTGTATCATGTGCTGTAATGGTGGACTCTAGCCAAATCACAAAATAGAATTGTAAGGTAAGTAGCTAGTTAGCCGTTTCTGTGACCTCCTTCTTGCATTAATACAATTAATAAAGAATGCACCTTTTTTTTTTTATAATAAAGCTAAGACTTATAAGAAGCTAACAATATAACATTAGATGGCAGAAGGTAATATAGCTTCCATATAGTACACCAGGGGTCAGCAACCTTTTTCCACTTAAGGGCCGGATTCAATGTATGTGAATGCACGGAGGGCCGCATTCCCTGCTGCTAATAAATGAAGATGGAGGGATAAAGAGGTGACTGTGGACAGGGGGGGATACAGAGGTGGCTGTGGACGGGGGGGGGGGTACAGAGGTGGCTGTGGACGGGGGGGGGGGGGGGTACAGAGGTGCCTGTGTACGGGGGGGTGCAGAGGTGGCTATGGATGGGGTGGGGGTACAGAGGTGGCTGTGGATGGAGGGGGGATACAGAGGAGGCTGTAGATGGAGGGGGGATACAGAGGAGGCTGTAGATGGAGGGGGGATACAGAGGAGGCTGTAGATGGAGGGGGGATACAGAGGAGGCTGTAGATGGAGGGGGGATACAGAGGTGGCTGTGGATTGGGGGGGGGATACAGAGGTGGCTGTGGATGGGGGGGGATACAGAGGAGGCTGTAGATGGAGGGGGGATACAGAGGAGGCTGTAGATGGAGGGGGGATACAGAGGTGGCTGTGGATTGGGGGGGGGGATACAGAGGTGGCTGTGGATGGGGGGGGATACAGAGGTGGCTGTGGATGGGGGGGGATACAAAGGAGGCTGTGGATGGGGGGGGGGTTACAGAGGTGGCTGTGGATGGAGGGGGTACAGAGGAGGCTGTGGATGGATGGATGGAGGGGGGATACAGAAGTGGCTGTGGATGGAGGGGGTACAGAGGTGGCTGCGGATGGAGGGGATACAGAGGTGGCTGCGGATGGAGGGGGTACAGAGGTGGCTGCGGATGGAGGGGGTACAGAGGTGGCTTCGGATGGAGGGGGTACAGAGGTGGCTGTTCACGGGGGGGGGGGGGGGGGGGCTGTGTACGGGGGGTGCAGAGGTGGCTGTGGATGGGGTGGGGGGGTAAAGAGGTGGCTGTGGATGGAGGGGGGATACAGAGGAGGCTGTGGATGGAGGGGGGGATACAGAAGTGGCTGTGGATGGAGGGGGTACAGAGGTGGCTGTGGATGGAGGGGGTACAGAGGTGGCTTCGGATGGAGGGGGTACAGAGGTGGCTGTTCACGGGAGGGGGGCCTGTGTACGGGGGGGTGCAGAGGTGGCTGTGGATGGGGTGGGGCGGTAAAGAGGTGGCTGTGGATGGAGGGGGGATACAGAGGAGGCTGTGGATGGAGGGGGGGATACAGAAGTTGCTGTGGATGGAGGGGGTACAGAGGTGGCTGTGGATGGGGGGGATACAGAGGAGGCTGTGGATGGGGGGGATACAGAGGAGGCTGTGGATGGATGGATGGAGGGGGGATACAGAAGTGGCTGTGGATGGAGGGGGTACAGAGGTGGCTGTGGATGGAGGGGGTACAGAGGTGGCTGCGGATGGAGGGGATACAGAGGTGGCTGTGGATGGGGGGGGTACAGAGGTGGCTGTGGATGGGGGGGGGGGTACAGAAGTGGCTGTGGACAAGGGGGATACAGAGGTGGCTGTGGACTGTATTCCTATTATTCACTCTATTTAAAAATGTAATCTGCAAACGTGTCTGTGTTATATAATAAAAATGCAGCTATCTACCTCATTAAGAGCGCCGCTCACGTGACCCGCAGCCTCTCTCTTTTCCTCGTCTGACAATTGCAGCGGGCAGGGCAGAGAATGATGTCAGTCAGGAGGGAAGAAGAGGAGGAGGGGAGCCCCGAGCAGCGCTCTTAATGAGGAATATAGCTGCAATTTTATTATATAAAACAGACACTTTTGCAGATGACATTTTTAAACAAACATCTTGTCCGTGAAATAATCACTGGCACTGACGGGCCCAGTGCAGCCCGCGGGTTGTCGACCCCTGCAGTACGCCAAGAGCGTCTTCACTTCAGACAGCTGCACTTTGTGGTGTTCTCTGGCAGGAACAGTGCTGATGCAATGATCTTGGCACACACCCTATTTACCAATTTTTTTTTTGGCCGAATTTCATTGATATGTTAAAGTGACATTTTATAAGTAGCACCACACCGTGGTGTTGCAATGTGGTAGTTTGCATAGCAATCTGCTGCACTGAAGAAAAAAAAATACTGCATGCACTACTTTTTCTAAGTACACACCACTACATTGCAGTGATGTGAACAGACACCATAGGGTACAAGGCTTTCTGCCTTGTCTTGCACTTGGACTGACTAAAAAAAGCAAACTAAATAAAAACAAAGTAAGACTAGTACATTTAATTGCAAAGCAAAGTACATAAAATGTTACTGACTTACAGGTGTTACATATCCCAGTACATCCGCAGTAACATGACGCTCCTTCACATTTTTGATGCAGTAACTCTGGTGATCAAGCACTACGTCCTTGGCCTTAACATCAGTGGAGACTAATCCTCTGGCTTGGACAGGGAGATCAGAAAGGTGTGTCTGCAAATATAGAGATAGAATGGTATATAAGTGGAAAACATCTGGTTCACACCTCATAGATTGACCTAAATTCCTTTAAAGAAAACCTGATATTTGCCCAACAGCTTTGCCTTAATTTAATATACACCAGTATACACTTATCTTTTTGTCACTCCTCCACGGCTCTATTCAGAGCCAGTAGTGGAAGAAGTACCCATTTCATGTGACATTGCTGGGCAAATCACACATACTCCAGGAAGCCCAATGTCCTGTGTAAGCTCCAACTCTTGCTATCCATACCTTACACTGGATTTACCTTTGCTCCAAGCAGCTGAACAGAATGACTGGGGAGAAATAGGAGGAAAGTATTTGCTGATGGAGAGGGCTTCATTAAAGTGAACCTGTTTGTCCTGCATAGAAGTAGAATTGGGCTTTAAGGTATTGAAGCTACTTCTGTGTCTTGAAGACTAACTTTAATCAATTTTTTTCAAGTTTTGCTTGAAATAGGGAAGAAATTAATTTTTTTTTTGTCTGTGACTACACTGATTTTCCCTTACCTTCTGTGCCTGTGACACCAGCATAGGAGCATGTTTCACTGGGACAGGAAGGTACAGACAGCCAAAAAAACATTGCCTAAAATTCTAACCCTTCTCCACTTTACTAAATATGTTTTTAGTTTTGTCTATTTCCCGACTGGAGAGAATTCCCATTACTTCCATTACTTCTTTCCTGACAGGCAGTGGCACCGCTGTTGTGGATAGAATAACGATTATTGCTATGTCTTACAACAGCCAGGCATAGCGGTAATTCATTAGTTGTATTACTGTTATTAGCTAATTATCCCCTGCACATTGTGTCATGTGGCCCTGTTACAGTATGTAGACCATATTAGTCACATGACACATTGCAGAGCCATCTGAGAAGCTCATTTGCAGGGTTGAGGCTCTGTAATTAATGATTACACTATGACCAGGCAATGAAAGAAATTACATTAATCAATTGACACTGTGATGCATACAAAGCCAGGGATAACAGCTGCTGGGGGGAAGACTGCATGTACAGTTGCTTTTAGTGAACTGTATGTACAAATATATGGCTGCTGGGGGAATGTAACTATATATGGCAGCTCACAAATATCATAACAGATCAATGCTGATCCAAGTCTGCAGTATCAGTCTCCTAGGTTTACACTGTGTGTTCAGGTCCTGGCAGAAACAGAGCACATCTCACTCCAAGACATAATCTAGCATATAAATAATCGCTGCAAACATATTCAACTTTGGTGTGAAGTAAATGAAAGACAGGCTTCAGCTCAAATCCCACCGATTGGTCACACCCCTCTGACATGTTACACCCACACTGGGCTTAATCTTAGAGGTTAACCTCTACAATTAAAGCGGACCTTCAGTCATTTTTTTCATCTTTCCATCTATTAAATCTTCTGCCCTTGTTGTTTTAAATTTGGATAGTAAAACATTTTTTTTCTGCCAGTATACAGCCCACTTCCTGTTTCTTTTCTGGTAAAAAGCCTAGGCTTATGACATCATACACAGCTCTCTCTCTCAGTCTTGTGAGAGTTTGCCAGGAAGGGATGGGGGTTGAGTCATACAAGGGCCAATGAGAGCTACAGGGCTGCAGGGATGGAGGTGTGTAAATCCAGGAAGTGAAAAAGCAAAATGTTTGGATTTTTTCTTCCAAAGCCTGGCTTCACTTATCTTCTAGAGCACCTTATAGGCCTCCAAAAATAGTCCAAGGCCTTTTGGGCTTGTGTTGATGGCATTAGTTTGAGATGCTTATCAATCAAAATGTCCTGGCCCGTTGACACAGGCCATAAGGTACTCTATTATACATATACTGACTTGAGTTAAAAAGTGGACACTTTGGCCCAAACATTTGTGACAGGAAGACTTAATGAACTACCACAGCGCTGTCGTAGCAGTCGTACAAGCTGACAGCTGCAAAATCTGTCGGACATGTAGTTTTCCCATTCTCACCTTGTAATTTTCCCATCCCACAGAACACTGTGAATGGATGACGTGTCCTGGGGGGGGCGGAACACCACACGGTCGCATTTTTTTGTAGATTGTGACAGCTAACAAGGGGAGTAAAGATCCTTGGCTAGCTGTCAGAATGGGCCTTTGGGGGGAACGGGGCTGGTGCATCTGTAACATTATACCCTGAATATGGGTGTAACATGCAACATGTTACAAAAGGTAAACTTATACTTTAAAGTGGCATTAACCTCCTGTCGATCCCTCACAGTAAATATACTGCAAGCAAACAGCAGGTGCAGGTGCATGCACGCGCCTCCTGCTGACCCGTGCTGTAATTGGACACAGTATGAGTTTGGCAGCATCCCTGAAGATTAGTAAGTAAAAGCAGCACACATTACACTTGTTAGGCACACAGTTACCCTCTTCACAGTCAGTGTGCATCCTGAACCGCATTACTCAGTAAGGCTAGGCATAAAGTCACCTGCTTTTTAAAGTTATAGAAGCCAAATATATTTATTTTTCTCATGTCATCCACTATTCAAGCTCTGGGTTAAGCTAATTATGTCCCACTGTTAGAAGAAAAGAAACATTCGACTTAAAATGTCCTCCATTACTTATCCAAAGTGTCCAATTCACTTTTAGAGCCATTGTTGTTTTTTTTTACTACTTGTTTGTTATATTTCACTGTATCATAAAACCTGTATAGCAGTATTGGGATGGATTTACGAAAGGCAAATAGACTGTGCACTTTGGGAGTGCAGTTGCAATGAGGGGAACCCTATCTTCAACAGTTGAACAAAGTAACACAGAGAATATTCATTTCACTAAGCGTTTGTCTTGGTAGGGCCCCTGTAAGGCCCCTTTCACACTGGGGCGGTGGGGGCGTCGGCGGTAAAACAGGGCAATTTTTAGCGCTGCTTTACCGTTGTTTTTGCGGCGGTATTCGGCCGCTAGCGGTGCGGTTTTAACCCCCACTGGCGGACGAAAAAGGGTTAAAACCGCTCGCATAGCGCCGCTATAGCCGCGCTGCCCCATTGATTTCAATGGGCAGGAGCGGTTAATACACCGCTCCAAAGATGCGGTTTGCAGGAGTTTTGTTTTTTCTCCTGCCAGCGCACCGCTTCAGTGTGAAAGCCCTCAGGCTTTCACACTGAAGAAATAGTAGAGGCAGTTTTAGGTCGGTTTGCAGGCGCTATTTTTAGCGCAATAATGCCTGTAAACCGCCCCAGTGAGAAAGGGCTCTAATTCCCCATATCTCTAACAGTAAATAAGCAACTTACCTTTTTGCTGCTCTGATCCGACTTCCTGTTAGATGGTGGCTACACAGTAAAAACAATTTCATGAAAAAAGACTGCAGGGCCATTAAGTGGTGGATGTTTATGGATTATTTTGGAAACTAGGGATGTTGTTTGGTGTCACTTTACCAAACTATAGACAAAAAAGGCAAATTTGATTATTTTAGCTGCAAATAGAAGCAAGCAAAACATCAACATCCTCAGTTTTACCAACACGTTTTACTTCTTGGTAAAGATTGCATCAGTGACCCTTTCACTGAAGAGAACCATTACTTCTATGAACAGTTTCTTAATCAAATACTTATGACAATTTTTGTTTAGAAAGACAACTAAAACTCAGTTTCATTGCACAGGTACATAATGTGAAAGTACGTTCTGGCAGTGGAATTTCTGCATAGCTAGTGTTTCTTTTATCACACACTTTGAAAGACATCCGAGTATTTGTTACCTTACCTTTGTCTCCAGATTCCTTGCAGATGCTTTCTTTGAGTCACTCTTCGACAAAGTGGCATAAGCCAATTGGCAAGCGACAGCTACCACGAGCAGAACATACAGCAGTCTCATCTTTTCAAAGCTGACTCACTGCAACAAGAGAATGTCCAAAGTGACACAGCAGATACTAACCAGAGCTGTGAGTTTTGCTACTGAAGTGTGGGAGGGAGCCTGGCATAGAGCTGGAGGCAATGAGGTCTGATCATCCGACCCTTCATTTCCACAAGCACTGGCTGTCCAGCTCTATAGCAAACCAGGCCAGTGAGCAATACCACGCTTCTCCTCTGAACTGGAATTCATTCACAGCAAGTGATTTGTCTCTGAGCAGACACTAATTAATGCACATTAATTATACTGCTACATTTATTTAGTGAAAATAACCCAAATTAATATATATTATTTAGTTTGTAGGAAAGTTATAGAGTCCACAAACTATTGTATACATATCTGAAAATTGATCAGTCCTGATGTACTGACGGCCTATATCATTTCTTGAGATCCGAAAACACCTGGACAGTACAAATATTCCCCACGTGACCCCTTTTTGGAAAGTAGACAGTCCAAGGTATTTAGTAAGAGGCATGGCAAGTTTTTTGAAGTTGCTATTTGTCGCTTTTTTTGGAAAATTCAATTTTTTTTTACTAATTCCAATTTTTTTTTTTTTTTTACATATTTTCACCAGTGCAGTACAGCATCATCATATAACTGGTGTGGTGGTGATCAGAGACACTGACTGGTGACAGTATGTATTACATTTTTTGTTTACATACAGCGATCGAAGCAGTAAAGTGTTACTATAGTAACACTGTACTACTCTGGGGAGGCGATCAGGATTTATTTATTTTTTTATACACACTATAGTTGCTTATAACTTTGAATTTTATTTATAAGCCACCATTTTTTTTTAATGAAAACTATCAATTTAGTGTTTACTACTGTGATTAGCTGTGATTGGCGACAGCTAATCACATGGTACAGATTGGCTGTGATTGGCCCCGTCTGTACCATATGATCACAGGGACCAATCACAGAGCTCATCACAATAGTGCGCAATGAATGGCATGAAAGTGGCATTCATTGTGTACAAATGTCATGTGACATGCTGTTTTTGGCTACAGCGATCACAAGGTACCGGCAGCGGGCGTGTACAATGATCTGTCATCGGCCGTGTCCGGTGAACACAGTGGGTGACAGATCATGTTGCAGCGTCCAATGATGTCCTCCCGGGATAATAGGGGTTAAAGTGATATTACCTTCCTGCCAACCCCTCACAGTAAATATACTGTGAGTGGGCAGCAGGTGCAGGTGCATGCATGTGCCCCCTGCCAACCTGTGCTGTGATTGGATACAGCACGAGTTTGACAGCAGATTTCAGCCAATGATTTCAGCTGAAACCTGCTGATCGCCTGTGTCCAATTACAAACACACAGAACTCTTTGTTCAGTGAAAAGCGATCTGGCTGTTTCTTCTACCTGAAAAGCAGGGAGAAAAAAACAGCCAGATTAGTAAGTAAAATCAGCACACAGTTAAGCACACAGTTAAACCTTTGATTGCCCCTAGATGTTAACCCCTTCCAAGCCAGAGTCATTAGTACAGTGTGAGTGTACATTATTATCACTGATCAATGTATTAGTGTCATTAGCGACATCAGTGTCAGTTAGTGACCCTCCTAGCCAGTGTCTGTTAACATTAGATTGCCCTCCACCCTATCACAGTCACACTGTAAGTCGCTGATCACCACCATTACAGTATAGCGTCTATAGCTGCATAAAAATTCCACTATATATAAAACAAAGTTTGTAGAGGCTATAAAATTTTCACACAAACCAATATACATAGAGATTTTTTTTTCTACCCAAGACAAGTAGATTTTTTTTTTCAGAATCTCCGGTCTTTTTTTCTTTTATATAAAAATAAAAACACAGTGGTGATCAAGTACCACCAAAAGAAAGCTCTATTTGTGAAGTGTGGGAGTCATCATGGCCCAGCCATTCAAGCAGCTGGAAATGCGAACCCAGAAGATTGGGGGAAGATGAAAGTATCCAGGACCTGCTGGATCAGACACAGCACAGCACTGCGTAAGCTCTGTTTGACAGGTAAGTCTGTTGTAATGTGCTAATATTTAGTGCATACTAGCACATTATGGTGTAGCACCCCCCTAGGTAGGTGCTAGAAGAGAGTATAGAGTATAGTTTTTGGGTCTTTCTGCTTACCAGGAAGGCTGCCAGGTAAATTTAGATGCTTCCTGCCTACCAGGGATCCATTGATAGGGTCTCCTCATGGTGCTGCTCATGTTGTTTTAATGTTCTACACTGGTCCAAAAGGACGGGGCATGTTGGACAGTGGGTGGAAACCTGACAAACGAGAGCATAGGCATAGTTACAGCCCTGGCCATTGGTTGAGGAAAGTGCCTCAGTGCATGCTGATGACTGTATATATGCCAAGGGCACATGTGCTCAAGCTTCGGCTGGAAAACAGGGTCCCGGAGGGAGGGGGAAGCTGCCCCTACTTTGCACAGGCTGCCCTACAGCCTCAGGGCCTGAATCCAAGTAAAGCTGCAACCCAGATGTCCTGCAGATGACTGGAGATACACCAGGAAGGATCTGTTTCTGCCTACTGTGAGTACGGATCTGTGTCATGGGGCCTGTCCTGTGAGGGCCATCCCTTCAGCTAGCAGAGTCAGTGGATGGGTGTTAGTCAAAGGGGATGCTAGTGAGTGTCCTGAAGATAAAACATTTTAATCAAGTCCACTGCCAGAGCAAGCAAAGGACTTATCCCTCCCATACAAGTGCAGTATGGTATAGCAGAGAGTCTGCTACCAAATTCAACCTGGTGAGGCCAAGTGAGAGTTGTTCTCATCTGTAATTAGTTCAAATTGGAGTATCCCACTATTCTCTTCTCCCATCCAAGTTCCAACAACAAATAAAAAAAAAAAAAAACACCATGGATTGATTATTTGATAACGAGCAAATAAGAGTATGGTTGGTTGTGTGAAAACACCTAGTAACTGGCAGCAAGAAAATCAGGGGGAAACCCAGAGAAGTTCACACACAGCAATCCCTACCGAGGGGGGGGGTGCTACAATGGTATAAACCTGTTGGAGGCCCATAAAAGAAAACAAAAACAAAAAAAAAAAGTTTAAAACCGCTTTAAAGCCTAACTCCAGTTATCCTTAACCTCTTCCCATCCAGCCTATTGTAAAATGATGGTTGGGGAGGGAGCTTCCTCATCCTGGGTGGATGTCATATGACGTCCTCCCGATGCACGTCTTGTGAGCGGCCTAGGGGCCATGCAGCTGCGCCATCTGTCCCTTGTTGTGTCTACCAGACACATTGGAAGACAGATCATTTGTTCTGGGCTAACCTTTCTACCATGAATGGATGCCATTCTTAAAAATTACTGCTTATAACAGTGATCAGGTCATCACTGTAATAAGCAATAATAGTGAAAGGAAAAAAAAAACTGTTTACCTCCCCAGAGCAGTACAGCATCACTATGGTGCTCTAGTCACAGTATGTAAAAACAATTGTTAAAAAAAGTTAAACAAATTAGAAAAAAAATTCACATACAGTCACCAGTATATGATGACGCTGTACTGTTCTAGTGACATTATGTAAAAAAAAAAAAAATAATAATAATTACTCACCATGCCTCTTACTAAATACCTTGGACTGTCAACTTTCCATAAAGGGGTCATTTGGGGGTATTTGTTGTACTGTCCTGGCATTTTAGGGCCTCAAGAAATGAGGCCACCAGTACATCAGGAATGGTAAATTTTCAAATATGCAGTGTATATATTTTTATTTATTTATTTATTTTTAATATATATTATACACCCCTCACATTTTTGTAAATATTTTATTATATCTTTTCATGTGACAACACTGAGGAAATGACACTTTGCTACAATGTAAAGTAGTGAGTGTACAGCTTGTACAACACTGAAAAATTGTCTGTCGCCTCAAAGTAACTCAACACACAGCAATTAAAGGATAAGTAAAGGTTTGTTTAAAAAAACAGAGTAGCCCCGACCCTCCTCTTCTGTGGTCCCTCAGCGGCACTCCTGGCTCCTCCTTTTCGCAAGTGCCCCGTTGGAGAGCGACTCTCCTTCGGGGCACTCGTGCGGGCACACTTCGAAAGCAGACACCAGCACTCAGCCCCGCCCCCGCATCATTGGATTTGATTGACAGCAGGGGGAGCCAATGGCTGCGCTGCTATCAATCTATCCAATCAGGACCCAAGACACTGGCTGGAGCTGGTGTGCTCGTCCCCGTCACTGGAAAGACTGGGTTCAGGTAAGTAAAAGAGGGGCTGCTGCATCACATGAGGTTTTTCACCTTAATGCATATAATGCATTAAGGTGAAAAACCTTGAGGGTTTACAACCCCTTTAATTTCTAAACCGCTGGCAACAAAAGTGAGTACACTTCTAAGTGAAAATGTCCAAATTGGGCCCAAAGTGTCAATATTTTGTGTGGCCACCATTATTTTCCAGCAGTGCCTTAAACCTCTTGGCATAGAGTTCACCAGAGCTTCACAGGTTGCCACTGGAGTCCTCTTCCACTCCTCCATGATGACATCACAGAGCTGGTGGATGTTAGAGACCTTGCCCTCCTCCACCTTCCATTTGAGGATGCCCCTCAGATGTTCAATAGAGTTTAGGTCTGGAGACATGCTTGGCTAGTCCATCCCCTTTACCCTCAGCTTCTTTAGTAAGGCAGTGGTCGTCTTGGAGGTGTGTTTGGGGTCGTTATCATGTTGGAATACTGCCCTGCGGTCCAGTCTCTGAATGGAGGGTTTCATGCTCTGCTTCAGTATGTCACAATACATGTTGACATTCATGGTTCCCTCAATGAACTGTAGCTTCCCACTGCTGGCAGCACTCATACAACCCCAGACCATGACACTCCCACCACCATGCTTGACTGTAGGCAAGATGCACATGTCTTTGTACTCCTCACCTGGTTGCTGCCACACACGCTTGACACCATCTGAACTAAATACGTTTATCTTGGTCTCATCAGACTACAAGACATGGTTCCAGTAATCCATGTCCTTAGTCTGCTTGTCTTCAGCAAACCGTTTATGGGCTTTCTTGTGCATCTTCTGTAGAAGAGGCTTCCTTCTGGGACGACAGCCATGCATACCAATTTGATGCAGTGTATGGTCTGAGCACTAACAGACTGGCCCGCCCATACCTTCAACCTCTGCAGCAATGCTGGCAGCACTCATACGTCTATTTCCCAAAGACAACCGCTGGATGTGATGCTGAGCATGTGCACTTAGGTGAGGCCTGTTCTGGGTGGAACCTGTCCTGTTAAACCGCTGTATGGTCTTGGGCACCGTGCTGTAGTTCAGTTTCAGGGTCTTGGCAATCTCTTATAACCTATGCCAGTGATGGCGAACCTTGGCACCCCAGATGTTTTGGAACTACATTTCCCATGATGCTCAAGTACACTGCCGAGTGCATGGGTATCATGGGAAATGTAGTTCCAAAACATCTGGGGTGCCAAGGTTTGCCTTTAACAGACCTATGCTATCTTATGTAGAGCAAAAATTCTTTTTTTCAGATCCTCAGAGAGTTCTTTGCCATGAGGTGCTATGTTTTTTTTTTTTTTTTTTTTTAATTCCTTTATTTTGTACAGAAGGCATAGATACATAGTCCAGAATACGTCAGGTCATACATTTTCATACATTAACACGTTTTGAGTCATATGAATTGAATCCGTAGACCAAAATCAGGTTATCCACCAAACAAGTGTGGTACTATAAGTATGTTCTAGCCAAACATATGACTTTTCCATATATGATAAATCAAGGTTGCCCACAAATGGGCCTCCTTGCATAAACCTTAAACTGAAATTAAACATTTTTGATATGAAATGCAATGTTTAAACCATTGAAAGCAGGTATGTTTTATGTTATACAGGTATATATTTCCTGCTCACCATGAATAATATCTGCTCATTTAATTCGTTAACGTTCTCCCCGGCTGCTTGGTGAACTGGTCAATACAGAAGAACCTATAGTGGAAGAAAGAATAGAAATAGGAGGGAAAGCGGGGTAGAAGAAAGACCAGGAAGGCTTGGAGGGAAGGATGGGAAGAGGGCAAGAAAGAGGAGGTTGGAAGGGAATGGCTGCAACACCGCCCCCCCATCGGCCCCATCTGCCAGATCCCATAGGGGTGTGTACAGGTATTCGTTTTGATAGGATCTACGTGGTTTTCATCTCAGGTAGACGGGGATTGTGCTTGAGCCAATTCCTGTAGATATGTGTTAGTACCAACAAAACATCTCCAGGGTCTCCATTTGTCATTAAATTGTTCCTCCTTGTTTTGTAGAGTTGCAGTAAGTTCCTCCATACGTAGGATACAGTTTACTTTTGAATACCAAAGGACCCTGGTTGGTGGAAGGGGATCTCGCCATAGCGCTGGAATACATGCTCTCGCTGCATTCAGAAGTTGCATGGTCAGTGTTTTCTTGTACTTTCGGATCGGTCTTGCGGTTAGGTGTAGAAGGCATGCAGCTGGGTTATCTTTGCGTTCCACCGAGGTCAAACTTTGAATAGTCGAGGTCACCTCCTCCCAAAAGGGTCTCAGGACCGGACACGACCAAAAGATGTGTAAAATACTTCCCACCTCTCTGTCACATCTCCAACACCTATCCGACAGCGAAGGGTTCATTTTATGCAACATGTATGGGACTCTGTACCACCTGGTCAGGATTCTGTATCCCGATTCTTGATACTGGCTCGCAATCGAGGACTTGTGTGCCAAAACCAAGACCTTCTCCCTTTGTTGAGTGGAAAACTGAATCTCCAGGTCCCTTTCCCATTTCAGTAGGAACTCTGGGATCGTGTCCTCCCCTTGACAGGTGAGAAGACTGTATATAAATGAGAGTGTGTGTCTTATAGGTTCCCCAGATTTACAAAGGGAATCCAGTGGAGTGTGACCACGAGGGACATAGGGGACCTTCTGAAAAGTCTTCAGAAAGTGTCTAAGCTGGAAAGTGCTAAGACTGTCTAACGGAGGTTCAATGAGTCTAGAGATAGTGGTGGCAGATGGGAATTCACCCCGGGGCCAAATCTCACCTAGGGACTGCTTCTCAAAAGTAATTAATTGTCTCAATCTACGACTCGTAAGTCCGGGGGTAAAATCCGGGTTACCTATGATAGGTGTCATGGGGGAGGGTAACGGTGATAGGTCCGTGGATCAGAATATTTTCCTCGTCACCGGGAGGGTGGCTCCTATCAGCGGGTGGGTTCTCAAGTCCGCCGGAGGTGGGGACATGAGCCACGGGGCCGAGAGTAAGGGGATAGAGGAATCCTCAATTTCCATTCCCACCCATTGTTTGGAGTCCCTGTTGCAGTGCCAATCGGCGATCCTAGCCAGGTGAACAGCTTGGTAGTACCGGAAAACATCCGGGAGCCCGATGCCCCCCTTCTCCTTAGGTCTGGTCAATGTTTGCATTTTTGTTCTGGGGGATTTATGAGACCAGATAAACTCCCTCACAGTAGACTGAATTTGCTTAAAGAAGGTCGTTGGTAATTTGATCGGTAATGTTTGGAGTATATATAAAATTCGGGGTAAGGCCGTCATTTTCAGGGCGTTACACCGCCCAAACCAGGTCAAGGTTAGTTTGTGCCACGTCTGGAGGTCTATCTTAAGTCTCTGAAGTAAGGGTAGGAAGTTACTGGTATGTAGGTGTGCCAAGTCCGGAGTGATGTCCACCCCCAGGTAGCGGATAGATTTCTCCGCCCATCGGAAGGGGAAGGATTTGCTCATATTTGCTGCTTCCGTGGCTGGTATTGTGATATTCAACACTGCGGACTTGGCACAATTGACTTTGAAATTTGAAACTTCCCCATATAACTTTAGAGCTGACAAGATGTTGGGCAATGTGATCCGTGGGTTGGAGACGAAAAAAATCAGATCGTCGGCGAAGGCCGCGATTTTGTGATGCCCAGAGGACTTCGTGATCCCGGTTATATTGGGATTCCCACGGACACTACACATGAACGGCTCAAGGGTCAGAATAAAAACGAGTGGAGACAGGGGGGACCCCTGCCTCGTCCCGTTGGAGATGTAAAAAAAGTCCAAACGCCACTCGTTCACCCGTACCGCCGCCGAGGGAGCCGAGTAGAGAGACGATATCCAGCCTCTCATGTTTGGGCCAACACCAATATGCTCCAGAGTGGCCCGCATAAAATGCCAGGCCACTCTGTCAAAAGCCTTTTCCGCATCCGTAGAGAGTAGCAGAAAAGGCTTCTTGACCGACCGTGCTTCATGTATAAGGTTGAGGACCCGAATGGTATTGTCTCTCGACTCCCTCAGCGGTACGAACCCTGCCTGGTCCAGGTGGATCAAATGTGGAATATGCAGTAGAATTCTGTTAGCAAGAATTTTGGAAAACAATTTAAGATCTACGTTTAGCAACGCAATTGGGCGGTAATTACTGCAGTAGTTAGGATCTTTCCCTTCTTTTGGGATCAGGGATATATATGCCCGTAGAGAGTCTACCATGTTTGTACTGCCCTCTTTTAATGCGTTGTATGCTCTCAGAAAGTGTGGCAATAAGTTAGACCCAAATGTCTGGTAGTAGGTCAGGGTGAAGCCATCCGGCCCCGGCGCCTTTCTAGGCTTCGTTTGTGCCAAGGCTAGCGAGAGTTCTTCAGGTGTGATGTCTGCCTCCAAGGAGTCACCTACATCAGCTGGCAAAGTAGGCATACCCGAAGACCTGATGTATTCACCCGCTGCCACCTCCCTCTCCGTCAGAGACCCAACAGGTTCCCCCCTGCGTAAATTATATAATTGTTGATAGTAAGCAGCAAATTTGTTGGCTATATCTCTGGAGGTATGAACTTTTGACCCCTGTGAGGTCACTATAGAGGGAATGTAGGTGCGTTGTCTCGGGCCACGTAGCAGTCTGGCCAGCATGGTGCCTGGCTTATTGGAGAATTCGAACATGTGCCTTCTGGCCCAGGCCAGGTTCTGTACTGTTTTATGGTACAAAAGGTCTTTCAATTCACCCCTAGCCTTCAATAAGGCCTTGAGATGTGTTTCTGCTAAAGACTGCTTGTGTAGCAGCTCGAGAGCCCGCACCTGGGATATCAAAAGATCAATCTGTTTGGTTCTTTCCCTTTTTTTTGCAGCCCCCATCCTAATTAACTCCCCTCTTATTACGCATTTATGGGCCTCCCATACTGTCACTGGAGACAGCGAGGGGTCTATGTTTTCGGAGAAATAATTAGTTAGCGACCTACTTATCTCTTCACGTACCTCCGGGGTTTGCAAGAGTGATTCGTTTAGTTTCCAAGTTGGGGGGGACCTGAGTTCTGTATCCCAGCATAGGGTGGCATGGGTGGGAGCATGGTCAGATAGGGAGATGTGATCAGTTTGGGATGAGGTGACAAAAGGGAGATCTTTATGTTGGATCTGAAAGAAGTCTATCCTGGAGTATGTACCATGCACCGCAGAGAAGTAGGTATAATCCCTCTCCTCAGGGTGCATGATCCTCCAAGGGTCAACCAACTGTAAGTTAGCTAATTCTACCTTGATTTTTTTCAGGTATGAGAAAGACAAGTGCGACGCCCCTCTCGAGACGTCTAATAGAGGTTCTGGAGCAAAATTAAAATCTCCGCCCATCAGGAACAAACCCTCCCGGAAATCTAGGATTAAGGGAGTGAGTGATCGCATGAAAGACAGGTGGTCAGAATTAGGGAAATAGACGTTAACCAGGGTCACTGTGGTATTTCAGATTTTGCCTTTTAAGAGCAAATACCGCCCAAGTGGGTCTGCCCTCTCCTCCAGCAGCGTCCACGGTAGAGATCTGGCTATCAATATGCTGACCCCCTTTGATTTTGACAGGGGGGAGGGAGCATGGTATACATTGGGAAAGTCCCTATTACATAGTCTGGGGACCGCTGACTGCTTGAAATGCGTTTCCTGGATGAACGCCACTTGTGAGCGTGTTTTTTTGAGATCTGAGAGCAATCTGGAGCGTTTTTCCGGTGTAGCCAGACCCCTAACATTGAGGGAGGTAAATTTTATCTCCCCTCGGGAGCGTGAACCCGGGGGTACCCCCGGGGGGGCCATGTCGCGCACCAATATCAAAGCGGGGAAAATAAAAGGGGGTTCAAGGGGGTATAAAGCAAAGGATAAGGGGAGGGGGGGTAAAGTCAAAAGAGAGAGGGGGTGGGAAAGAAGGTGCAAGAGAAGGGGATGGTTAGACACAGCGGGAAAGACTGGGAGTGAAAAGAAGGAGAAAGTAAAGCGGAAAGAAGATGAAGGATAATACTAAGAAGGACAAATAAATTCTCCTACTGTTGCTATACTAAGCCTTGCGCAAGTATGCGCTACCTATTAGTGGGTGTGTGGAAGACTAGACTCTGCAACACAATGGGAGACGTGTCGACAGGAGAGAACCGGTATGATAGGAGATACCAGACTATTACCGCTATAAACAGAAGCATAGTAAGAGTCCAATAAACTAACTCAGCTTCTACAATGCAGAACCTTCAGACTGTGTGTATGCAACCCCCTGCGGTGAAGTGTATATGGTCTAGGAAAGCTATATGTACCACCTTCCTACCACAATATAAGTACTACAGCTAACTCTGGTAACTAGCAGCAGAAAAGTAATAAAACTGCATGCGACTCCGTGCCATTTAAATTAGGGCTCTCCCAGCACCGCCACCTCATGTCCCCAACAAAAAATGAAAGGAAAAAAAAATAACGAAGGGTAACCTAAATGCCCTTAGGAACACTGTGGAACAATGAGGGGAAGGCGCGGCGAGACGGCCCCAGTATCATTTGAGTCTAAACATCCATTTTAGGCACTGCATCATTACACCTGGGAGTAAAAAGTTGCAGCAACATACACACATTAAGCCCTTTAAACATTTTATGACCTACACACGGAACTGTGTGGGTATGTTGCGAGTTCAAAAAGGATATCAATGTGACCTGGGACTCTGAGGTCCTCAAGAGTCCCCCTCTTGTCTCACGATAAGAACCATTCTACTACGGTAAGTTCGATCAAGACTCCGGCGAGGTGGGGTTGTCTCTCGAGGATATCCTGGATCTTGAGCGCCATTGTCGCCTGCTGGGTCTTTGGGGTCTTGGTGATGCAGATCGCGAGCTGTTGAAGGTGATCGGGAAGTCCAGCCAGTTGGGTACAGAAAACCCAGGGATCGCCAGTAATCTAAACAAATCCGGGAGTTGGTCCGGCCAACGCAGCACAAAAGAGTTGTTCCCTTTCAGCACAATCAAATGGAAGGGGTGACCCCATCTGTAGGTGGCTCCGTTCGCTCTGATTGCTTCGAGTAGTGGTCGTAGTTGGCCTCTCATGCGCAGGGTGAGCCGCGATAAATCTGGGAAAAGTTGCACCGATGCACCATCAAAGTCCAAAGGGCCCTGAGTCCATGCCCTTCTCAGTATTTCTTCCTTAATTGTGTAGTAGTGAACTCTTGCCAATACGTCTCTCTGTGCGAGATCATCTCCTCCCCTAGGACCCTGCACACGGTGCACTCGATCCAATTCCAACTCATCTGTGGGTGGTTTGTCCAATAATCGATTGAATATGGCCACTATCGTAGCTCTAAGATCACCTCCTGATGTGGCTTCAGGCAGGCCGCGCACTCTGATGTTGTTTCTCCTGCTGCGATTTTCGCCATCATCTATGGAGAGTTGCATCAGGATCAGGCGCCTTTTATAATCCACATGAGCCTTTTCCATGTCTGACATTCTTGATTCTAGCAGAGAGGTAGAAGTTTCCACCTCAGATACCCTAGAGTCTACAGTATCTATCCTCTGTTTAAGATCATGAATTTCCTTAGATAGGGTATTCACAATAGAAGCTGCACACTCAGTAATGTTATTTTTAGTGGGGAGGAGGGCGATTAACTCTTTCCAGCCTTCAGGGAATGATTGCCCCTGTGTGTTGGCAGACTGAACAGATAAGCAGCTATCTATCTCTGGGATTCCTGGGGATAGGATCGGGGAGTCTGGTCTGTTAGGGAGAGATCCGTTACCTTGAGAGGCACTGGGGAGCCCTTTGCCTGTCTTCTTAAGCGATGCTGTGCCTGTGTTGTTAGTGCGTGGCGGCGCCATCTTGGATTCCGGGGCCTGTGACGGAGTGGCCGAATTCCGGAGAAAATAGGCTGCAATGTCCGCGGTTCTGTTGGCTGCGGGTGATCCCGGAGGTCTGTCCGTCATGGACATGTAGTTGTTCAGGCGGTATGTGCGCTATAGCCGGTTCTCAGCCTGAACGAGGCACGGAGCTCCCAGAAGAAGCTGCCTCACAGCGCCATTGCCAAGCCACGCCCCCCCATGAGGTGCTATGTTGAACTTCCAGTGACCAGTATGAGAGAGTGGGAGCGATAACACCAAATTTAATACACCTGCTCCCCATTCATACCTGAAACCTTGTAACACTAACGAGTCACATGGCACCAGGGAAGAAAAATGGCTAATTGGGCCCAATTTGGACATTTTCACTTAGGGGTGTACTCACTTTGTTCCGGCACCTCCAGCACTGAATGTAGGTAATGGCAAGCGGTGCTGGGGTGTGCTGAAGGGTCTATTGTTGATGGCTGCTGGGGATCTATTGTTCCTGGAGGGGATATATTTTTATTTGCGGAGGTCTTTTATTGTTGCTGGTGGGGGGAGGGGGGGGATTATATTGTTAGTGGGATCAGTTGTTACTGGAAGTGATCTACTGTTGAGGGAGGGGTCTATTGTTGCTGGAAGGCATCAATTTTTGTGTGGCAGTCTATTGTTGCTGGTGGGGGAACTATTGTTGGTTGGGCTTATAGGGAGTGGTCTATTGTTGCTGGTCGATGCTGTTCTGTTGTTGCCAGGGTCTATTGTTGGTGGGGTCCATTGTTGCTGGGAAGGGTCTACTGGTGCTGGCTGCAAGGGATCTACTTTACTGCTTTTCTTGTTATTAACAAATTCCATACAAATTACTTATCAGCACAAAATGATACTTGGTTCTGTATTCTCTAAAAGGGGTGGTGCTGGGAGGTGGGTAGGGGGTTGAACCAAGGGATGTTGCTCAGAGGTGGGTAGGGGCAGAGACGAGAGGTAACTCAGAAGGATGGAGTTCCTGTACCTATTCTCTGAGAAAAAAAAAAAAGCTATATATGGCTGGAAGTTTAAAAAAAAAAAACAATATAAAAATAAATCCAATAAAATAGTGTAGTATTGTATTAACGTAAAGCGTTCCGCCTGAAAAAAATAAAATATAAAAGTCAGCAGCTACAAATACTGCAGCTGCTGACTTTTAAAATAAGGACACTTACCTGTCCGGGGCGCCCGCAATGTCCTCACCCAAGGCCGACTCGTCCCTCCGCTCTGAGTGGAGGCACTGGCATTGCTAGTAAGTGAATCAGCCTGGTTCCCTACTGCGCATGCGGGAGTCGCTCTGCATGTTCTGAGTGGTCCCTGCTGTCTTCTGGGACCTGTGTGTCTCCCAGAAGACAGGGGGGGGGGTGGGTGGAGGAGGGGCTGGACATGGTGTAGATCAACGCAGATAGTGCGGCAATCTTTTGTCGGAAGTGGGAGAAAAACTTGTATTAGTCAGGTATCTGCACCTCCCTCCCCACTGATAGGTGCCAAATGTGACACCGGAGGGGGGAGGAATCCAGACAGTGGAAGTTCCATTTTTGGGTGGAACTCCGCTTTAAAGTGGTCTCTATGCATGAAGGTAAAAAACCTTCTATGTGCAGCAGCCCCCCAGATATTTACCTTAGCCCCATTGCGATCCAGCAACGTGCACAAAAGTCTAGGCAAGTGGTGAACCTTTTTGAGCCTGAGTGCCCAAATTGCAACAGAGGTGTACAGAGCAGTGTGTTGGTGGACAGAACTCCACTTACCCCACTATACGTCTGATCCCTGGGAGGGATCTGAGCCCCCAGTAATCCCCATTCTCCAGGGGCAGCAGTGAGAACTCTACACTGCACTCTCCAATCTCTGAGCACTTTCTAGCTATATTGCTCTCTTCAATAGAACTCGGTTCTCCCCAGCAGGGAATAGCTCAGTCCATCTCTGGTGCAGCTATGGTTAAATTAGCCTCAGAACCTGTGTAATTCATGTGTGTTCGTGTCTAAAGGGATGAGGTGGCAACCCTAATCGTGGGTTGCATCAGTATTATGGTTGCCTGAAAGGGCCAGTTGTATCTGTAAGACTATATAAATGGATCTACTCTTAATCATATTAAATAATTACCTGTGCATTCAATAAATTGCTGGTTTTAATAATAACTTAAAGGGGTTGTAAAGTTATTTTTTTTTTTTTTTTAAAATAACAAACATGTTATACTTACCTTCACTGTGCAGCTCGTTCTGCACAGAGTGGCCCCGAACCTGGTCTTCTGGGGTCCCTCGGCGGCTGTTTCAGCTCCTCCCCGCAAGCATTTACCACCTTCATGCGAGCTCCCTCGCACGGTGGTGAGTGCTTGCGGGCGCGCTCCCGTGATACAGCCGGCGGCTATAGCCGCTCGCTGTATCACTCGGCCCCGCCCACCGGCGCGCCGCGTCATCGGATGTGATTGACAGCAGCGCGAGCCAATGGCTGCGCTGCTTTCAATCCATCCACTGCAGCCAATCAGCGACCAGGCTGAGCTGCAATGAAGCTGACGAGGAGCGAAGATTCGAGGCGTCAGGTAAGTAAAACGGGGGGCCTGGGGGCAGCGGTACTGTCAAAAGTTTTTTCACCTTAATGCATAGAATGCATTAAGGTGAAAAAATTTTTACCTTTACAACCCCTTTAAAGAGGTAGTAAACCCTCGCCCCCGCAAAGAAAAAAAAAAAACACTTCAAGACAAAGGTAAAATGAGCTAGTATGCATCGCATACTAGCTCATTATGAAATACTCATCTTAGAACGAAGACCTCTCAGTGACACCCACACACCGCTGAGACGGCTGACATCTTCCCTGCTGTTTTTTCCGGGTTTGCAGGCTCTGGCACTGTGATTGGCTGGAGCCACAATGACGTCACTCCCGCCCCAAAGAAACGGGATAGACGGCCGTTCCTTCAGATCGCATGTGTCGATGACGTAATCAGTGCAGTATACAGTAATTATCTCCTATACAGTGTAAGTTTAGGGGATATTTACAGTACCTATTAGGTAAGCCAAGGGGAGTTTACTTCCTCTTTAAGACTTAAGCTGTGAAGGAGAGGTGCAGACCGGCACTGAGCTCATTCACACTCCTGTAGAAGATGATGCAATTCTGAAAAGGAGGGCCGCACACCGCTGGTATCATCCACAAGAAACGTTATTGGAGATCGCTCAGACAGAACGTGGTTCTGCCAAGGTGTCCTGTCTGAGCAATCTCCAATAAAGTTGCCTGTGGATGATACCAGCGGTGTGCGACCCTCCTTTTTAACTGGCATAGAATTATTATCATAATAATTATAAGCAGATGTCCACAGCACCCCTCCCCCCCCAACATCAGATTACAAGAGGCCCCCCACCATCAGAGGTTAAGAATCCTCCACTCTCCCTTACATCCTTACATCACAGTGCACCCCCTTGTGCTGCCAGGAAGAACCTGAGGGTGGAACCGAGAAGCAGAAAGTGACAGGGTCTGGAGGAGGACCAGAGTATAGCTGGAGTCAGCTGCCTGAGTCTGCTGATTGCTGAGACCAGGGGAGGCAGAGATGAGGAGGTGCTGTGGCTGCACAGGATCTGTAGGAAGAGTTCTGTCCTCCTTCCTGCTTGGAGGGGGGGGGGGCTGCAAAGACGAGCCTCTCCAGGGCTGCACAGAGAAAAGCAGGATCTGGCGGAGAAGTTCTGTCCAAGGGCTGTTGCTTCAGTTTGTGTCAGTGCGCATGTGCCGATGACGTAGGTCGGCACCTGCAAATAAAGGGGTTATCTCCTAAACTGTGCAGGTTTAGGAGATATCTGGGGTAGTTACAGGTAAGCCTTATTATAGGCCTTATTATAGGCTTACCTGTAGCACAAAGTGATCTGTAAGGGTTTACAATCACTTTAAAGTGGAGTTCCACCCAAAAGTGGAACTTCCACTCATCAGATTCCTCCCCCCCTCCGGTGTCACAGTTGGCACCTTTCAGGGGGGAGGGGGGTACAGATACCTGTATATTACAGGTATCTGTACCCACTTCCGGCATAGATAGCCGCAGAATCTGCGGTTATTTACGCCACTTCCTGCTCCCTCCCCGATGCCTGCTGGGAAACACACGGGTCCCAGAGGCAGCAGGGACCATCCGTATTGCGCTGCGCGACTCGCGCATGCGCAGTAGGGAACCGGGAAGTGAAGCCGCAGGGCTTCACTTCCTGATTCCCTTACCGAAGATGGAGGCGGCAGCACCCGAGGACGGAGAGACGCTTCGGTCTCGGGTGCCGACATCGCGGGCACCCTGGACAGGTAAGTGTCCATGTTTTAAAAGTCAGCAGCTGCAGTATTTGTAGCTGCTGACTTTTAAAAAAATTTATTTCGGCGGCGCTCCGCTTTAAGGTGAACTTAGACCCGCCATACATGGTTCAGCATTAACTGGCAGAGAATCGATCCATTAGTGGGGAGGCTGAATCAACTTGGGTATAACCAGCCTGCCAAATTCGCTTCCGATTATCACAAGTGGCTGCTAGCGTTATTCACCGTCTTCTCCCGGCGGAGACAATGGCCCGGCAGGAGGGTTCCCCGCATCCACACTGCCTGTATTCACGGGGGAAAATCGAGAAAATCAAGAAATTTGCTCTGTGTATAGCCGGTGTAGCGTCATATATGGTGACCCATCACATTTGGCTACCCGCTGGAGTGCGCATGCGTGACGCCGCCATATGTGCTCCAACACTTTTACGACACACTAAAACCGTCAGATAGTGTGACGGAACTGACGTTGAACTGCGCTTGCGCAGTTATTATGTGGCTCCACCCCTAAGTCCAGGTTCAAGCCCCACCATCCAAGTGGACACAGAGTTAGAATATAATTATGCCGAGCGAAGCGAGGCCATGCCCGAAGCGTGGCAAGCGAAGCTATCCCGCGAGGGGCCCTGTTGCAAAGTGGCTTGAACCTGGACTTAGGGGCGGAGCCGCTTTTAGTGTGCTGTTTTGTTGTAAAAGTGTTGGAACGCATATGGCGGCATCGCACACGCGCACTCCAGCGGGTAGCCAAATGTGATGGGTTGCCATATGTGACGCTACGCCGACCTAACCCTTTAAACAGTTTTGAATGCTTGGTGGGCGGGAAGATTTGCGGATCATGTGACCAATCTTTAGTCTGGACCCAGCGCTCGGCCTTCGTGCAGGGAGTGCGCTCTCAGGACACACCGGACACATAGGTGTGGCATGTTAGGTGCTGATAAAGGGGTTATTTATTTTATTTTCTATATAGTACAGAAATGTCAGTATTTGTAACATAGGACTGGCTACTTAGTGTTCCATTTCCTTCATCGTCTAATGTCATCCCACAGAGCCAGCCCTCCTCCACATGGCCACTACACACACAGCCGTGACCGGAGAGGGCGCTCATTACACAGCACACAGCTCCCTGCACGTCATACAGCCCGGCTCTCCTCACTGGGAACGTCATTCCTCACCACACACTCCGTACACACAGAACAAGGGGTGTCCTATATTATCATTACAACAACCTGCCAGCCTGGGAGCCGCTCACAACTCTCCACACAGCACTTCGTGTTACCTGACTCACTGGCGATGGCAATGTCCGCGTACAATCAAGTTTATTGAAAAATGTGAAAAAAAAAAAAAAAAAAAGATATTTTTGTTTCCGCCCTGACTGATAACACAAGGTGAGGGCGGCATCAAATACGCGCGTCGATTGGATAGCATGACAAAAAGGGGCGGGGTGAAGTGGGACTGACTGGTAGTGATTGGTCTGATTTTGTAGGCCGTGTCTTGTCGGGTGGGTCCTGCCCCCTCATACTCTATATCAGTGATATAAATGGAAGTGATGAGTGTATCTGTGAGAGGTTAGCTGCTAGTAGTGTGAGGTGGAGAAGTGCCCCTCGCTCTCTGTCAGCACAGTAGGGCTGTGGAGAAATCACTGCTTCCTTCCAGTATATATTTTCTTGGCATTTACTGATACTGCAGCAGTTGTGTATGACAACCAGTTTCAGATAAAAAAGTAGAACTAAAGTCAAACTTTTTTTTTTTTTTTAACTACTTCCTGTCCAGACCAATTCTGACATTTCTCTCCTATATTTCAAAAGGAAGTAAATCCTGATGGGTTTTACTTCCTCTTTTTTTTTTCCCTGCAAAGGTAAAGCATAATGAGCTACTATGCATGGCCACTTTAAAAATCATCATTTTTTTGCTAGAAAAATACTTGGAACCCCCAAACATTAGATATATTTTAAGCACAGGCACTAGAGAATATAATGTTTTTGGAAAAAATACACTTTAACCACTTCAGCTCTGGAAGATTTACCCCCCTTCATGACCAGGCCATTTTTGCAATACGGCACTGCATTACTTCAATTGACAACGGTTGTGCGACGTTGCACCCAAATAAAATTGATGTCCTTTTTTTTCCCACAAATAGAGCTTTCTTTTGGTGGTGTTTAACCACTTTCTGCCTGCCGGCTGTATGACGGCCTCCCAGAACGACCACTCTCGCGCGCCTGTGGGGGCACGCATCGCCGTGATCGGTGGTGCGGTGTGTCAGTCTGACACACCGCTACACACATCTTGGTAAAGATCCTCTGAGGGAGGCTCTTTACCAAGTGATCAGCCGTGTCCAATCACGGCTGATCATGATGTAAACAGGAAGAGCCAGTGATCGGCTTTTCCTCACTCACATCTGACAGACGCAAGTAGAGGAGAGCCGACCGGCTGCTCTCCTGACAGGGGGGGTCTGTGCTGATTGTTTATCAGCGCAGCCCTCCCTCAGATGCCCATCCAAGACCACCAGGATGCCACCAGGACCACCAGGTATGCCACTCTAGACCACCAGGAAAATGCCCAGGCAGCTGCCAATCAGTGCCCATCCTCAGTGCCTGCCAGTGCCATCAGTGATGCCTATCAATGCCATCCATCAGTGCAGCCTTTCAGTGCCTATCGGTGTTGCCTATCAGTGCCACCCATGAGTGCCCATCAGTGCCGCCTATCAAGGCCCATCAGTGCTGCATATCAGTGCCACTTATTAGTGCCGCCTACCAGTGCCCATCGTCAGTGCCACCTCATTGGTGCCACCTCATCAGTGCCGCCTTATCAGTGCCCATCAGTGAAGGAGAAAACTTACTTATTTACAAAATTTTATAACAGAAACAAAAGAAAAACTTTTTTTTTTCAAAATATTAGGTCTTTTTTCATTTGTTTAGCAAAGAATAAAAAACACAGAGGTGATCAAATACCACCAAAAGAAAGCTCTATTTGTGGGAACAAAATGATAAAAATTCTGTTTGGGTATAGTTTAGCATGACTGCGCAATTATCATTTAAACAGCGACAGCGCTGAAAGATGAAAATTGGCTTGGGCAGGAAGGGGGTGTAAGTGCCCTGTACTGAGGTGGTTAATCACCTATGTGGTTTTTATTTTTTGCGCTACAAAACAAATAGGACAGACATTTTTGAAAAAAACAGTATTTTTTACTTTCTGCTATAAAACATATCCAGTAAAAAATTTAAATGTCTTCATCAATTTGGGCCAATATGTATTCTACTACATACAGTATTTATCGTAAAAAAAAATCCCAATAAGCGTATATTGATTGGTTTGCGCAAAAGTTATAGCGTCTACAAACTATGGCATATAATTATGGAATTTTTTTTTTTTTACTAGTAATGATGGCGATCAGCGACTTATAGCAGGACTGTGACATTGCGGTGGACAAATCGCACACTAAGTGAAACTTTTTGAGGACCAGTGATACTAATACAGTGATCAGTGCTAAAAAATATGCACTGTCACTGTGCTAATGACACTGGCTGGGCAGGGGTTAACTTCAGGGGCAATCAAGGGGTTAACTGTGTGCCTAGCCTGTGCTTGTACTATGGGAAGGTAGAAATCCGTGTCCCTGCTTTGCAGAAACACAGGATCAAGGCTTTCCCTTCTAACAGAACTGCGATCTGCCTTGTTTACATAGGCAGACTGCCATTCTGCTTGTGTCCCGAACGATCGTCGTGTCCCGGCAAACATCAAGCCCGCTGGACCCGCTGATTGGCTCCAGCTGTGTCCAATCACAGCAGGAGCGGGGCCAAAGGCAGCACATGTGCGTGCCCCAGACCCAGAAGTACAGGATCATGTACTGCATGATCCTTGCCGTTGTATATTTACAGTATACAGTTGGCAAGTGGTTAATGAATTTTAATGCAAGAAAACACAATACTGTATATATCTCAATTTTTTGTAAAATATAAAAGATGATGTTACCCCTCTACCCTGGAAAGTATGAAATCAAAATAAGATCTCATCTCTGTCAAAAACGGAAGTGATATCATGACATCGCTTCCAGCCTCCCAGGACCATGGAGATGGCCTGGGACACACGGGAGAGCCTGGAGAGGCACTGGTGGTCAGCGGGAGGGAAAGAACGTCCCCTCCTGTTGCCTGTAAAAGATGGCTTTACATTACAGAGAAACAATGGCTGAAAAAAAGATACATACCAGGATGATGCCTGTAGCTGCAGGCATTGTGTCAATACAACCACTGAAAGTCTAGGGCATCATATGACGTTCTATGGGTGGGAAGTGGTTGGCTAACTTGCCTGTGTCATTGTGGGACATTCTGTTATGGCTGCAGTGAGCTTGTTCCCTCTAGTGTTCAGCCTGGATATTGTGTCGTTATCTCCTGAATGGAGAGAGAGAGATAGAGAAAGAGAGAGAGAGAGAGAAAGACCACTACTGAAAGCAGGGGATTGTGGGATATGTGGTCCGGAGAGCCAGGATTTACATTGGAGCCAGTGTTGCTGCAGACTACAAGTTCCAGCCGGCTGAGAAAGAGAAGGATGCTTGGTGAGGACATAAATAGCCTAGTCCAGGGAGGAGCTCTTCCTCTTGGGACCACGGCCTGCAGCTGAGAGCAGGGACCCAGCAACTCTGGGGAATGTGAGCAGGCGCCGCAGTCTGGACAGCGAGGGGAGTCTTCAGCAAGTGAGTATTACTTCTGCAGACAGATCCACCATTGCTAGCTCCTGGTCAGCTGAGTGACTGCTCATCGTCACCGGTACAGACCCAGCTGAATTCCAGTGTCGCCAGGTGCACAGCCAGGCACTCTTCACTGGTTGCAGATTCTTCAAGAGCCTGTTCTGGGAGGTCCTATTCCCTTGAGCCTTGGTATCATCAGGATTGGTGAGCAGGTAGAACCCCACCCTATGTACACGCTATAAAAGACACTGCATGCAGACACCTTTACCTCATCTCATCACATGAAAGCTTTTAACAGAAAAGACTTTGCATATGCTATTCACTATTGCTGGTCCCCATTGCACAGAAATCTCCCTGAGCCCTTGTTGAGCTAGCTGAAAATTGTGAACTTCTACACTACAGGGACTTCTCTACTCTTCTCTTCCTCCCCACTTAAAGGGCTCAGTACATAATATCTGCACACATTAAAGAGGTTGTAAACCTCTCTGTGTCAGTTGTACCTATAGGTAAGCCTATAATAAGGCTATGACTGGACTGCAGATGGATGCGGGGACAGCGCAGGTATTGTTTGCAGGGGAACAATGGCTGGTGTCAACAGTGATCAGGTGTAGCACCATAGCAACTGCAGATCAAACAGAGGCTAAGATGGCAGCTTCCTTGGCTGTAAAGGATGTCCAATTGAGATCTTAAGCAACTGTGACAGCATTCATGGGCATATGCCTTGGGAAAACATTTAAAGCAGAAATAAACCTAAAAATAAAATCATAAATGCTGAAAGCTAGGATTTTTACAATAGAAGAGATATGGGATGAGAACTATAATCTCATCTTTCATAAACCTCCTTCCTTGCCTGTCAGCACTTGTGTACAATGAGCCACCCAGCTCAGCATACACTTATAGCATAGCTCCATGCCGTGATTGTGTGACTCCACGCATGCGCAC
Source organism: Aquarana catesbeiana (assembly GCF_042186555.1). Taxonomy (NCBI): domain Eukaryota; kingdom Metazoa; phylum Chordata; class Amphibia; order Anura; family Ranidae; genus Aquarana; species Aquarana catesbeiana. Next base: position 107,972,562 of record NC_133334.1, read on the forward strand.
AGGATTGACGTCTTTGCAGCCCGGCCAGCCGAAGAGTCAGAACCCTAAGGAAAGACAAGGAGAGTCTGGCAGGGCCCATGGCAGGAATGCTGACAGCACAGGGCTCAAGGGAATCACTATGGCAGGTAAGTCTGCCATAATGTACTAATATGCTGTGCATATGGGCACATCATGGCAAAAAGTTCATGGGGTTCACGTTACACATTTTTTAATTAATTTGTTAAATTATCAATTTAACATTGATAGGTTTATTTCCACTTTAATAAAGAGTGGTGCAGGCATAAAGCTTGCACTACTCTTCTAAACTGAGAAAACTGAGAAAACAGAGGACATCCTTAGCCTAATTAAAGTGATAGTAAAGGATTTCTTTATTGCTTTTTTTTTTTTTTTTTTTTAGTAACAAACATGTTATACTTACCTGCTCTGTGCAGTGGTTTTGCACAGAGCAGCCCTGATCCTCCTCTTCTGGGGTCCCCCATTGGCGCTCTTGGCCCCTCCCTTCTGTTGGATGCTCCCAGAGCAAGCAGTTTGCAATGGGGGCACCCAAGCAGGCTTGTTCTTGAGCTGCGGCTCTGCGTGTCCATTCACACAGAGAGCCGTGGCCTGGTCCCACCCTCTCTCTCTCCTCATTGGCTCACTGGCTGTGATTGACAACAGTGGGAGCCAATGGCCCCCGATACTGTCTCAGCCACTGAGGGAAAGTCCCCATAGAGCCCAAGCTCTCGTGCACATCGCTGGATCGAGTTTGGGCGAGTTTGCTGCACAGAGGAGGTTTTTTACCTTCATGGATAGAATCCATGAAGGTAAAAAACCTTTTGAGTCTTTAAAATCACTTTAAAAAGGGAGGCTTGTCTAGGTCCATCTGTTTGTTAATGTGGTCTCACGCCAGTTTCCTGCACCAGAAAATTACTTTGCTGATTCCCCAGATTATGTCAGTGAGGTGTAGTTCACACTGTGACATTTAAAGCACATTTCCCAAAGCCCTACAATGCCCATCATCAAGAATCCCTATATATACTTTATTGGGTACACCTGCCACTGCCCTAATTTTTCGTGGCATAGATTCAACAAGGTGTTGCAAACATTCGTTTGAGACTTTGGCCCATATTGACATGATAGCATCATGCAGTTACTGCAGATTTGTCAGCTGCCCATCCATGATGCGAATCTCCCATTCCACCACATCCCAAAAGTGCTCTATTGGATTGAGATCTGGTGACAGTGGAGGCCAATGGAGTACAGTGAACTCATTGTCATGTTCAAGAAACCAGTTTGAGATGATTTGAGCTTTGTGACATGGTGCTTTTTCCTGCTGGAAGTAGCCATCAGAAGATAAAGGGATGGTCAGCAACAGAACTCAGGTAGGCCGTGGCCTTTAAACGATGCTCAATTGGTACTAAGAGACCCAAAGTGTGATAATAAAGTATCCCCCACACCAATACACCACCAGCCTGAACCGTTGATACAAGGCAGGATGGATCCATGCTTTCATGTTATTTACGCCAAATTCTGACTCTACCATCTGAATACTGAAGCTGAAATCTAGACTTATCAGACCAGGCAACGTTTTTCCATTGGACACTCTTCTATTGTCCAATTTTGGTGAGCCTGTACAAATTGTAGCCTCAGTTTCCTGTTCATAGCTGACAGGAGCGGCACCCGGTGTGGTCTTCTGCTGCTGCTGCAGCTCATATGCTTCAAGGTTCGATGTGTTGAGCATTCAGAGATGGTATTCTGCATACCTTGGTTGTAACGAGTGGTTATTTGAGTTACTCTTGCTTTTCTATCATCTCAAATAAGTCTGCCCATTCTCCTCTGACAACAACCAGGCATTTTCATCCACACAACTGCCTTACATGGCAAATAAGGTTCAATGTGGAAAAATGTAAAATAATGCATTTGGGTGGCAAAAAATATGAATGCAATCTACTCACTGGGGGGAGAACCTCTGGGGGAATCTAGGATGGAAAAGGACCTGGGGGTCCTAGTAGATGATAGGCTCAGCAATGGTATGCAATGCTAAGCTGCTTCTAACAAAGCAAATAGAATATTGGCATGCATTAAAAAGGGGATCAACTCCAGAGATAAACGACAATTCTCCCGCTCTACAAGACTCTGGTCCAGCCTCACCTGGAGTATGCTGTCCAGTTCTGGGCACCAGTCCTCAGGAAGGATGTACTGGAAATGGAGCGAGTACAAAGAAGGGCAACAAAGCTAATAAAGGGTCTGGAGGATATTGGTTATGAGGAAAGGTTGCGAGCACTGAACTTATTCTCTCTGGAGAAGAGACGGTTGAGAGGGGATATGATTTCATTTTACAAATACCGTACTGGTGACCCCACAATAGGGATAAAACTTTTCCGTTTAAGGGAGTTTAATAGGACACGTGGCCACTCATTAAAATTAGAAGAAAAGAGGTTTTACCTTAAACAACGAAGAGGGTTCTTTACTGTAAGAGAAGAATTCCCTTCCACAGGCGGTGGTTTCAGCGGGGGACATTGATAGTTTAAAAAAACTATTAGATAAGCACCCGAATGACCGCAACATACAGGGATATACAATGTAATACTGACATATAATCACACACATAGGTTGGACTTGATGGATTTCAACCTCACCTACTATGTAACTATATGTAACTATGTAACTATCGCTCACTGGATTTTTCCCCTTTCGTCTTTCAGGACAGCCACCATGAGAGATAGTCTCCTCCTCTTCCTCTAGGAAACACTGCGCCAGCCCATAAATTCTTACTTCCCCCTGCCAGACCTCAGTATTAGTGTTTCCTCCGGTGGGGAGACACTGTGCAAGGAACCAGGCCATTCAGTCAGGGTGACTGCGGCTGTTTATATTTTTTGGAGCCTGTAATGGGAGCAGGGGTTTCCTAGGGCATAGGGGGGACTTACCCCTCGTTCTATTGCCACCACTTCCTAGCCGAGTGCGGCTTCAGGTTGGGGGGACTCCCTATCGCAGCTACAGGGCTGCAGCAGGCAAGCGTTCACCTTCCCTGTATTCCATACAGACCGCTCTCTTTTTTTCTTTTTTTTTGGAACTAGGCGGGCCGGACGACGGGCGACGTCATTTCCGGCGGAAGGGCGAGTGCCTGCCTTTGACCCACGACTTCCGGTTCCGGGTCGCGGCGCTGATAGGGAAGCCAGGCACAGGCTGGAGACGAGTCTGGGACGCGCACAGGCAGCGTGGGACTCGGTAGTAGCAACCACCTGCAAGTCATGTCGGAAGCAGATGCTCAGCCAACGGACACTACCTCCAGCCTTCCTAAGGTAAGAGTCCCCTGGGGAAGAGTACTCTTTATCTAGGATTGTCCCTCCATGTATAGTTCCTGTCATGGGGGGGCAGACACCCTGGGTGGTCAGGGGAGGGAGGCTCAGATCCCCACATATTAAGGAGGGTCTTGTGCACTCCCAGGGTTGTATCCTTGTTTTTTTGAAAAAAAAAAAAAAAGTGACAAAATGTTTTTTTCTTTTCATGTATTTCAGAAAGCTACAGAGAAGTCTAGGTCTGCACATAGCTCTAAGAAGAGGTGTGCCTCTTGCAGGGACACTTTAGGGGAAACATGGACAAAGGTCTTGTGTAGGGAGTGCATAGACTCCCTTGTTAAGGAGAGGGACTCTGAACAGGAGTCAGGACTTGCAGCCTCGGTTAAGGAGCTTTCGTCCACCTTCTCTTCATTTAAAGCCTTATTTGAAATGTTTCAGCCTCCCTTTAGTCCAGTCCCCCAGGATACAACCTCGCCTCAGGCTCAGGGCTCTGCTCCTGCCCAACCTGCAACTTCAGTTAGGGCAGTGGAAGCTCCAGGGCCCTCCGGAGTGGAACAAAGACAACCAGACAGTTCCTCCTCCGATTCCCAGGATGGTTCAGAGGGAGAGGACCTGGACGGGGAGTCCAGGAAATCCTCCAGATATAAATTATCCCTGGAAGAGGTAGAGGACCTCTTAGGGGCTATTTATACAACCCTCGATATTCAGGAAGACAGGAAACCCCTGACCCTTCATGACCAAATGTACAAGGGTTTAGGGGAACAAAGGAGGAAAATTTTTCCAGTACATGAGGTACTGGTTGAAACTATTAAAAAGGAGTGGCAGGATCCCGAAAGGAAACCCTTTTTTTCTAGATCCTTAAAAAGGAGATTTCCATTCTCGGATGATCCTACATCTATCTGGAATAAAAGTCCCAAGTTAGATGCTGCCTTCTCCCAGGTTTCCAGAGACCTGGCTTTTGAGGACATGGGGGCCCTGGTGGATGTCATGGATAAGAGAATAGACTCTCTTCTCAAAAAGACTTGGGATTCAACAATTGGTAATTTAAAACCTGAGTTGGCTGTCACAGTAGTGGCTCGCAATCTGGAGCACTGGCTCTCTAAGATTCAGGAGCATATTGAAGCTGGAACGGCAAAAGAAACCATTCTATCTTCTTTCCCTACGATTCTGCGGGGTATCGCCTACATAGCTGATGCCTCGGCAGAATCAGTCCGTATGTCGGCCAGATCAGCGGCTCTGGCCAATTCGGCCAGGAGAGCCCTCTGGCTAAAAACTTGGCCGGGCGATAGCGCCTCTAAGGCCAAGTTGTGCGGCATACCGTTAACGGGAGACCTTCTCTTCGGCCCAGGGTTAGAGACCGTCTTGGACCGCACAGCAGACAGGAAGAATTCCTTCCCAGTTAAGCGGAAAACCCCTACACAGACAAAGAAGGGGTTTCGTCCGCAAAAGCGTAAAGAAATTCCAAAGCCGGAAGGGCAAAAGAAATTCTGGGGTCAGAAGAAGGGCAGGGGAGGGGCGATTTTTCGCCCTCCTGAACAGCCCCGTAAAAACCAATGACTCCCCAACCAGGGTGGGGGGAAGACTGGGGGCCTTCCTCCCACAGTGGGAAGCGATATCCCCCAATCGCTTTATCCTAGGGATTATAAGAAGGGGGTACCATATCGAATTCACAAATCCTCCTCCACGGAGATTTCTTGTCACGCACCTACCCAGGTGTACGGCAAAAGCCGAGGCTCTGTTGGAAGCATTAAGAGATCTGGTAGATCAAAATGTGGTTCTCAGAGTTCCAAAGACCGAGGAGGGAGAGGGTTTCTATTCACACATCTTCGTAGTGAAGAAACCCACAGGGAAATTCAGACTGATTCTGAATTTAAAGCCCCTGAACAGGTCAGTGACGTACAGGAGATTCCGTATGGAAACAATTTTCACAGTCAGAGCCCTGTTGCCCCGCAACTGCTTCATGGTATCTCTGGACCTAAGGGACGCGTATCTACACGTTCCTATTACAGAAGCCTCGCAGAGGTTTCTTCGGCTAGCGGTAAATGTAGGTGGAACAACGGTACATCTACAGTTTCAGGCGCTGCCTTTCGGGCTATCCTCCTCGCCCCGCATTTTCACCAAGGTCTTGGCGGAGGTGATGGCCTTTCTTCGACTCCAGGGAATATCAGTGATAGCATACCTGGACGACCTGCTCCTGTTTGCACCGTGTCCACTGCAGTTAGTCAGAGATCTAGAACTAACAAAGAGAGTTCTTACAGGTCTAGGGTGGCTAATGAACTTGGAGAAATCCAGTTTGATTCCCTCTCAGCGCATCACGTACTTAGGCTATCTGTTGGACTCAACGCTACTGAGAGTGTTTCTTCCAGCAGAAAAAGTACAAAAACTGGACAGGGCAGTGGCTGTTCTCCAGTGCAGCAGTCAGGTCTCCATAAGAGTTCTGATGTCGGTCCTGGGACTATTAACCGCTACCCTCCCAGCAGTGCAATGGGCAGGTCTGCACTTTCGTCCCCTACAGTCCTTTGTCTTAAGGGTGTGGGATCACAGTCAGAAAGATCTGGACACCTTGGTACAGGTTCCACCCCAAGTAAAGAGATCCCTCTGGTGGTGGAGGAGGGTCTCAAACTTGTCGCAGGGTCGTCTGTGGTTCATCCCAGTTTCTCAGGTGGTAACCACAGACGCAAGCGGCAAGGGTTGGGGGGCGCATCTGGGTTCCCTTTTAGCACAGGGCACCTGGGAGGGCGACGAACTAAGAAGGTCGTCCAATTGGAAGGAGCTGAGGGCAATCGGGCTAGCACTCAGGTTCTTCAAGGAGGAGCTACGGGGCCACCATGTTCAGGTGCGGTCGGACAACTCGTCCGCCGTGGCCTATGTAAACAAACAGGGCGGCACGAGAAGCGGAGTCCTGTCAGCCTTAGCATCAGACATTCTGAACTGGGCCGAGATTCACACTCTCTCACTCTCAGCAGTCTTCCTGAGAGGAGAAAAGAATGTGATAGCAGATTTTCTCAGCCGAACCAAACTGAGAGAGGGCGATTGGATCCTCAACCAGGAGGTTTTCAATCTCATTTCAGAGAAATGGGGTCCTCCAGAAGTAGATCTGTTCGCGTCAAGAAGCAACGCGAAAGCCCCTTGTTTTTTCTCCCTAAACAGAGAGGAGGGAGCGCGAGGGGTCGACGCATTGATCCAGAACTGGCATTTCAGAATCTGCTATGCCTTCCCGCCCCCAGCATTATTACCGGCAGTTCTCAGGAAGTTCCAGATGGAAAACACGTCCCTGATTCTAGTAGCACCACATTGGCCAAAGAGGGCTTGGTTCTCAGTACTCAAGCAACTAGCGGTCGAACCTCCCTTATTCCTGCCACCTCGAGAGGATCTCCTCTCACAGGGCCCAGTCCTCTGTCCACAGGTTCACCAATGGCAGTTAGCGGCCTGGCTACTGAGGAGGGTATGCTAAGAGCTAGGGGTTTTTCTGAGAAATTAATCTCCACCCTCCTCAACAGCAGGAAGAAGGAAACACGCCAGATTTATAAAAAGGTCTGGGTACGTTTCAATGAATGGTGTGCGGAAGGCTCCTTTGCGGTACACAGTCCCACAACGGTGTTGGAATTCCTTCAGTGCGGGGCAGATAGGGGTTTATCCATAAGTACCCTTAAAGGTCAGGTGTCAGCACTCAGTGCTTATTTAGAAAAGCATCTGGCCACCAACCCTTGGGTGGTCAGATTCTTTAAGGCTCTGTCTAGACAGGGCCCTCCCTTTCCCAAGTGGGACCTATCTTTAGTTTTACAGGGCCTGACGGGAACCCCCTTTGAACCTTTAGAGGAATGTCAACTAAAGGATCTTACGTTAAAAACAGTTTTTTTGGTAGCAGTGACAACTGCCAGGAGAGTCAGCGAGATTGAGGCCTTATCTGTTAGACCTCCCTTTTGCGTTATTTTTCCAGATCGGATCATCTTCAAGACTGATCCAGCATTTTTACCTAAGGTTGCTTCTGGTTTTCACAGAAGTCAGGAGGTAGTTCTACCCTCATTTTGTCCCAACCCCTCGGGGGAAAGGGAATTAAAATTTCATTCGTTGGACGTAAGGAGATGTATCCTTCAGTACCTAGAGCTGACCAAGAGGTTTACAAAAGTCAGACTCTTTATTTATTTTGTTTTCTGGGGCCAGAAAAGGATGCAAAGCGTCTCGACGCACTATTGCCAGATGGCTCAGAGTAGCCATTGGCCAGGCCTATACATTAGCAGGGAAAGAAATCCCAATGGGTATAAGGGCACACTCTACTAGAGCTATGGCAGCTTCTCAGGCAGAGAAGGTTGGAGCAACACCAGAGCAGATATGCAGGGCTGCAACATGGTCCAGCTATTCCACTTTCGTTAAGCACTACAGAGTGGACCTGGTGTCGGCTAGTGAGCAAGCCTTTGGGCGAAAGGTGTTGCAAGCTGTAGTCCCACCCTAACTTTTAAGTGCTCGTTCATCCTCTCATGGTGGCTGTCCTGAAAGACGAAAGGGGAAAATTAAAGTTACGTACCGGTAACGTCTTTTCCAGTAGTCTTTCAGGACAGCCCTAGTTACCCACCCGAAATTTTGGGGTGTCTTATAAAAGACCAGAACGCAGCATGATAATGATATTGAATAGTATGTTATTAATGTGTTCTTGTGTCTCCCCAGCTGACCGGAGGTAATCTTGGAATATACTGAGGTCTGGCAGGGGGAAGTAAGAATTTATGGGCTGGCGCAGTGTTTCCTAGAGGAAGAGGAGGAGACTATCTCTCATGGTGGCTGTCCTGAAAGACTACTGGAAAAGACGTTACCGGTACGTAACTTTAATTTTTTTTTTTTTTGGACCATTCTCTGTAAACCCTAAAGATGGTTGTGCGTGAAAATCCCAGTAGATCAGCAGTTTTTGAAATACTCAGACCAGCCAATCTGGCACAAACAACCATGCCATGTTCAAAGTCACTTAAATCCCCTTTATTCCCCATTCTGATGCTTGGTTTGAACTTAAGCAAGTAGTTTTCACCACTTCTAGTTGCCTAAATGCATTGAGTTGCTGCCATGTGATTGGCTAATTCGCAATTTGTGTTACCAAGCACTTGAACAGGTGTAGCTAATAAAGCAGCCAGGGAGTGTATGTAATATATTCAATGGTGTCCATTCAAAGCTGTGTTGCGTCACTTGAAAAAGTACATGAATCTTTTGGGGGGCAGGGTCACACATTTTTGGTCCCTATAGATATGAAGGAAAGTGTCTGAAAATGCACATAACACTTGTGTTTTCTACACAATTCCTTGCCTTTCCCTTTACCTGATAACTAGCTTAAACAAAAACATTCAAAACACCCAAAAATGCATGCATAGTCATAGCACTTGATTGGTACTTTTGCACACTACACCCTATGGGGTTGACAGGCTGTCTCAAAGCTGAACTTAAGGAATGATCTTTATTGCAGCCTACACAGGGATTGCTCTGGTATGCATACTTACGTTGGCCCAAGCTGGACAAATGAAACTAAGCAATGAACAGCATACCTAAACATCAGCTGTAGCTGTCAATTAGAACAGCAGTTAGTCCATCTGACACTAGGGGGCAGCAGTATTACATCAGCAGATGCATTTTCACATTTTGTGACCCTGTTGTGTCTTCTCTGTTATGATAAAAGTAGAAGAATGATTCTGATTAATAAATGCACTCTGTAGTGATACCAGAATCATCTGAGCACAGGGAGTAGGCTGTGTTTCATTAGACCCAATTTACAGAAACATTACACACAGTGTATTCAATACCATGCATGATTTGGATTTTTTAGTTCACAAACAGCATTACTGTTGCAGGTATATGCATCATATGTGTATATGTAGGCATAATATACAGATAATATGCAAATGGAAAAAACATTTGACACAAAACAATTCATCCCAAACATGTGAACATAGGCGGCGCTATGTCAGCAATATTTTTGCAATCCTATAAAATTTATAATAGTGATTCAAAGTCCATAAATCGTGTGTAATCAATTATTGTGTAAACATAAGTCCATACCTCCCAACATTTTGAGATAAGAATGAGGGACACCTACTAGCAAATGTATGTAGGCATTGGGCACGCCCCCTGCCACACCCCCTTAAAGGAGAATTAACCAAAAAATGTTTTAATTAAATCCACAAGTGCTTTTTTACCACTAGTATTCCTTTATATTGGGTTTTAAAATGTACAAGTGCAGCAATTTAGAAATTGGATGAAAGGTTTATCACTGGGAATCACTTTTTGAAAGATAAAAAGTGCATTTTATATACAACTATATAGATCAGACCAAAATGTGGGACAAATGAGAGGGAAAGAGGGACAGAGGGACATTGCTCCAAATCAGGGACAGTCCCTCCAAATCAGGGACAGTTGGGAGCTATGTAAGTCTATGCGTTACACAGAAAATTAGTAGCAAATCATCCAAACTGTGAACAGTGCACCCAATTGCAGAGTGAAAATATCCCAGTAAAAGTTGAATGAAAACAGAACATGTCTCCCAAAATGAAAAGAACGCTGTATATAACCACCACGTGTGCAAAATAGAACCCCAAAGCCCCGTACCAAAAGACTATGACCCTCTGGTTATAATGACCATGAGATGATCATAGGGCTCCTTTGGGAAGCTGTCAGATTCTCAATGACACAGACTCCCAAAAGTTTATCACCAGGTCTCTCCTCCCTTAAATGATATCATATGCAAGAAAAAGGGCCCGCACATAGTGTAAAATCTACACAAAACATAAAATAAAGTATTGCAGTTACATAGATCGTCACTTAGAAAGCAAGTAATATCAAACATCAGCCGGCATCGGAACAAGGAAAGCAAGTCAAGTGAGCTAGGCAAGTCCTTCAGTAGGCCACGCCCCTACACTTTTTGTCAGAAGCTGACGTCATCAGGGGATATGTATCACATGAACATCTTAGATTTTTTAAATATTTGGTATGCAAAAGTCAAACTAAAATATTATTGAAATGTAATTTAGCTCCTCAAAGCAACACTGTAAAAAAAAAAATCCTGATCAGCTCAGCAGCAACTTACAATAGAAGAGGTATTATTATACCCACCTCTCTACCATCTCAGATTTTCCAGCATTGGAAACTTCCAGGAGTGTTGGAAGCCTATGTCCTCCACCACGTCCTGTGGTTCTGTCCTCCAACCTCTTCATCACTGCTGTGTTCTGTTGGCTGCCAGGGATATTCAATGATGTATCCATAGAACTTTACAAACACACCAAAAAAAATTCTACTAAAACACTTTCCAAATGCCTATCATGGATGCGTGTAGCATTTGGCAATCAATTTTTGACCTCTTGCCAACTGTCTATAATGCCCATGTGCACATATCTGTCTACAGTGCATAACTATTCTGTGCTAAGAGGGTGCTCACTGCGCTCTCCCAGCACACTGACAGCTCTGGGAGGTAGGAATTCTCAATGGGTGAATCAAGATAGAAGTAAAAAATAAGTTGTTATGATGATATCTTCTCCATAGGTGATTCCCAATTAGAATATCAAGCAGACAGCATCATCCCCATGTGCTACGAGCCACAAGAAGCACAGCCACCTTAGATGGAAAAAAATGCCTGCTTACCAGCAGTACTGGTCCTTTTTTACAGGAGGCCAGTAGCGCTTTTCGCTGAATACCCTGCCAGGGCCTTCAGGGGATGTTCATGCAAGATTCCATTGGGCCACAGAAAGAATCATCTGACTGTATTCTCCATATTGTTAGGCTCAAAAACAAAAGATGCTCCATATAGTGTAAAATCCAATAACACTTTTTTAAAAAGTAGAATAGCACTTACAGTTATGCTGAGAAAAAAAGCACGTTTTAAAATCTCGCTGGCCGGCATGTAAACTAACGTGCCACAGGACGACGGCAGTTTGTGACGAAACATGTGGGGCGGACAACACGCTGATGCTATCACGTACTACCAGTCCCAGAAGTGCGGGTATTTGTTTATATGCCCGCTGGCAAGATTTTAAAACGTACTGATTACGGTGGTCAGTTTACATAGGGAGACGCAGGAACAGCAGGATCAACCAGGTATTTTGGAACATAGAAAGGGACATATTACCCGGCAACAGCACTATGCTGGTATTCATGCTTTAAAGGATTAGGAGTTTTTTTCTTTTTTTTGTTTTTTTTTAAGGGTTACAACCGCTTTAATTGGGATCAGCAAGTAACCTTACAACAGTTGGTGTCAAAATGCACACAATTACAATCAGAATGAGATAGCAACAATTTAGGTGACATGAGGGGTGTGTTAAGAAAAAATGTTGTTGTCCAAAAAAGAACATTAGAGCAAGACTACGGTTTTCCATTGAACATGTAGGCAAAGACCAGGACTTCTGGAGCAATGTGCCGTGAGCTGATGAACCATTGACTGAGTCATTTGGCCATAGTTACGGTAAACATGGAAAGCTCAAAAAAACTGTGAAGCCAGGTGATGATAATTTTTTGGTTTGGGGTTTCTTTTGTTGCTTCAGGGCCTCAGCAGCTTGGGGTCATCAACTTAACTGTGAATTCTACATTATATTAAAGTGTGCTCAAAAGTGAAGTGCGGGAATTAAAAAAACAAACTTACCTACCATAATTACCTATGTGGATGCAGCATCAGTCTGCCTCAAAGACCAAGAACTAAGCAGTGTGAGACCACTGACCCCTCGGTTCCTGGTTTTCAGTGAGCAGGGAGCTGATGGCTCTCAGTCACCGCCTCTCTGCTCTGCGCCCCCATCGCTCACTGGAGCGCCGGGCTGTGCAGGGGGTGGGAGAGGCTGGCTCCGGCTCTTAGTGGCGCGCTAAGAAGCTGAGCCAACTACCGCTCAGGCATATGGGTGGATCAAGACATTAAAGTTGGGACCTATCCAGAGTGACATCAGCTGCCAGCGGACCTTAGCCCACTGTTGGCTGAATACAAGCCACAGGAGTGCAGAACTAAGTGCACAGGAGAAGTAGGGCCAAGGGAGCTTTTATGCATCTGTCCTCTACCCTGTTCAGGGAGGGGATCTCCTGTCAGATGAAACTCTCAAATATCAATTTTGGAAGAGTTTGTTCCTGGGGAGCCACAATCAACTTGTAGACAGGGGTAAATTTACTGCCCCTTTAAGAGAGAACTTTTGTTAAATCCTCCCCGAAAGTGAGGCGAGTTTATATCCTTCCTGACAGGATCTTATTTAACCACTTCAGCCCCGGAAGGATTTACCCCCTTCCTGATCGGGCCATTTTTTGCGATACGGCATTGTGTTACTTTAACTGACAATTGCGCGGTTGTGCGACGTATACGCAAACAAAATTGATGTCCTTTTTTTCCCACAATAGAGCTTTCTTTTGGTGGTATTTGATCACCTCTGCAGTTTTTATTTTTTGTGCTATAAACAAAAAAATAGTGACAATTTTGAAAAAAAACACAATATTTTTTACTTTTTGCAAATGCTTTTGCAAATTTTTAAAAAAACAAAAGCAAATGTTTTCATAAGTTTAGGCTGATATGTATTCTTCTACATATTTTTGGTAAAAAAAAAATCGCAATAAGCGTATATTGATTGATTAGCGCAAAAGTTATAGCGCCTACAAAATAGGTTATTGATTTATGGCATTTGTATTATTATTTTTTACTAGTAATGGTGGTGATCTTTTTATCGGGACTGCGACATTGTGGCGAACAGATCGGACACTTTTGACACTTTTTTTTAAACCACTGAAATTTATACAGCGACCAGAGCTGGCAGGGAAGGGGTTAACACAAGGGGTGCGATCAAGGGGTTAAATGTGTTCCCTCAGTGTGTGTTCTGTGGGGGGATGGGACTGATCCCCGTTCCTGCTCTGTCAGGAGCAATTGTGGGTGCCCGGCGGACATCGCGGCTGCCGGGCACACGCATCAGCTCCTTAGTGACGTGGCGGGCGTGCGTGTGACCCAAATATCCCAAAAGCGGCTGCCGTACAGCTATGGTGATTTGCGTAGGGGAGCCATTCTGCTGCCGTCAAACGATGCTGCGCGGTCGGCATGTGGTTAAAGCGGAACTTCAGTAATTTTTTCAACTTTCCATCTATTAAATCGTCTGCCATTGTTGTTTTAACTTTGAATAGTAAAACATGTTTTTTCTGCCAGTAAATACCTTATACAACCCACTTCATATTTCTTGTCTGGTAAAAAGCCTAGGCTAATGACATCATGCACAGCTCTCTCTCACTCTCGTGAGTGTTTGCCAGAAAGGGAGGGGGAGGAGTCATAAGAGGGCCAATGAGAGCTGCATATCTGGAGGTGTGCCTCTGTGTAAATCCAGGAAGTGAACAGGCAGCAGCTTCAGCTGCCCACAGTTAAAATGAATGCAGTCAGACTCAGTGGAGGGAGATTTCTGCAGCATATTTGGCAAGTATAGAATCACAGTATATATAAATAATATGCAAAGTGGTTGGAGGGAAGCTTCAGAATGGCAAAGATGTTTTTATTACAAATTATGTGAGCAGACTGCAGTTCCTCTTTAAGATCTGGGTAGAGTTTAGCTGAGGTCAGTAGGTACAATAGAATTGTACTGAGCCTCTGACTGAATTGAAGTGATTGAAGTGGATGCCTGTCATCGCAAGGCGTGAGTGAGGATGTCATAAAGCTAGACCATAGTGCAGGTCAGGTGCATTTCATGGTGGAAACACACTGTTGGTTACAGGATCCTGGAGGAGAAATATACAAGCGCAAACCTGGTTGGGCTAGGGTTGGTGTTGGATAGAGGATGAGGTCACACTCTTGTCGGTAAAGAGCTGATTCCTCCATTTAGGACGCGTCACATGACCTCTGCCCTCAGGTCACATGAACCTCAGGTGTTCAGCCAACTGTCTGAGCCCTATCCTGTAATCATGAATAAGATGCGAGACCTCGCGCAAAGTGTCCCCAGCCATTGGTGGGTCGTTGCTATGGTGACCAGGAAAATGCTGAGTGAAAGGTTGAAGTTTTGTGTGGGCTGTGGACTATGTGCAGGCAGGCCTTAGACTGCCCTTTTTTAAAGCGGGCCCCCTAGTGGACTGTTTGGGTGATTCACTCACAGTCGGTCTGCTTTCAAGCTATTACAGCTTCCCAGCTTTTAGATAACATATTGGTTTCTACTGGCGAGTGTCAGCTTGAACCTAGAACAGCCTGAAGCTGATACTAGTCCTGTCTGTAAATACTGTATATGGAGAACTTTCTAGTTGAAATGTTGATCTACAGAATCACATTCTTTTGGCTTGGAGCAAATTAGTTCAATCTCTAGACAAACCAATTTGCTTGATACAGAGAACCAGGTTATGTCTGATCTGATGACATGGAATCTAGCTCTGGAGTTGAGAACATTCTTTTTTTCCTTTGTCTTGGAAGACCCTAGCAATGGATGCTGGCCTGAAGGGCTGGGGAGGAGCTCTACACACCTTGTTACTACAGGGGACTTCAGAGGAATCCTGTCTCCTAATCCTGTCTCCGAACTCTGAGCAATTTGGTCGTCACTGAAATGTGGGATGCTCTGACTGGAGGGTCTTCAGATTTAGTTGAATAATGCCAAGGCAGCAGCATACATCAACCATCAGTGAGGAAGTCTTGCTGGAAAGTATGCTACCTCAGCCAGCAGTGTCTAGATATGGAGAAAAGGTCCTTACATTCTGACGTGTTCCAAGACACCAGATATGGACCTCTTGGCTTCCAGGCTCAGCCACAGTCTGAGTAGGTTTGTTTCAAAACCATTGATCTTCTGATGCTCTGGATGGTGGTTCCGTGAAATCAGTGGATGCTCTGGTGGTTCAGTGGAATTGGAATAGCCTGAGCTATGTCTTTCCTTCTTTGTAACACCTTCCTTTTCTATGCTACAGGATTGGGAAGGCGAGCATTCCAGAGCTTCCCATAGCTCCAAACTGCCCTAGGCAGATGTGTTACTCCTCTCTGCTCAAACTTTGATACCCCATAGGTTATCCAAGATCGACTGGATCTTCTTTCTTAAAGACCAGTTTACCACCTTGCCTCACAGTTTCTGGCTGTAATGGAATGGCTGTTGAAGTCCAGGTTTTGAGAAACAGGGTCCTTTCTGATTTGGTAACTCCTACCCTGTTAGGAAGACTACCTCCCGTAAGGTCTACTATCAAACACTGAAGATTTACATTGCTTGGTGAGAGAAAAGAACCTAGGAAATACTCAGTGGGAAGTGTCCTGAAAGTGTCCTGAACGTTCAAGAATCAGACCTGGATAAGCATTTTGCCCTAAATATCATCAAATGACAAATTTTGGCCATTGCTATTTTATCTCCCATTCTTTGGTTTAAACAGGCTTTCTTAACCTTTTTATCATGGGGGAACCTTTGAAATAACTCTTAAGGCTCAAGGAACCCCTACTAATAATAACTATACCTACAGCTCACAGCACATTGGTATGATGGTTGCTATAAAGTAGGCTCCTTACATTTTTAGTCATTGCGAAGAATCTCCCCTTGCAGATAGCTTACAAAAATCCTAATTTTCAGTGGTTCAAAAGTTGCTCATTGCTCAAGGAACCCCTGGAAACCTCTGAAGGAACCCTGGTTGAGAAAGGCTGGGTTCCAGATTTTGTACTGGGTGTGTCTCATGTGGCTCTTCCTTTTCAGGCACTTGTGACTGTAGGATTTAAATCTGGTTCTCTTAACTTCCTTATTGCCATCACCTCTGTGAGGTCGTGTCTCGGAGCTTGCAACCATGTCTTGTAAAGACCCGCCCTGTTGGTCTTACACAAGAACAAGATGGTAATAATGCCTAGAGCCACCTGCATTTTGGCCACACTTCTGTAGTGCATTTTAGGCCTCTCTACATCCCACGTTCTTGGTATTGCAGGTCTCAGAGTCCTTACATAACTCTCTGTTGTGCAGTATGTTTTGGCAGTTTTTTTTTATTGTTTTAATAATTTGTTGGCTTTCTGTCATCTTTCTGGTACAATGTTTTTTATTGAAATATGAGAAAGGGAAAAACCCATATAACAAGTTCCCACGCAGGGGATATGTACAAAAACATAGGGATAAGGTTTACATGAAAGCACATAATGAAAATTTTTTTAGTGCATTTTATCAACTGACATTGACCTGTCAGCCAGGCCCGGCGGTCAGTGCGTTATGCCCAAGCCGTAAGCCCAGGGGCTAAGGCAGACAAGGGTGAGCGGAGTTGTCCGCAAAACAGGGTAGGGGGAGTCAAACAAACACGAGAAGAGAGGAAAGAAGAGAGAGAAAAAAAAAAGGGGGGAGGGGAGAACACATGTACAACAACGGAGGGGGAAGGAGGAAGGGATATAAGAGTAGAACTGAGCGGCGGGCGAGAGGCCTAGAAAGAGAGGAAATGGGAGGGGGAAAAAAGAGGTCCCCCAGGCTGGAGGCTAGTTCAAGTTGAATTTACAGACTTAGACTAGTCGGATTTAGGTTAGGGAGTGTGTAGGACCACCACGGGGCCCATACCTTAAGGTATTTTGCATGGGAATCGTCGAGGACGCTGCACATTTTCTCGTGGATCATGAGGGTCGTCAAGGAATTCTTCACCTCTGCGAATGAGACAGAGGGTTTTTTCCAAGCCCTCGCTATTGTTTGTTTGGCGGCAATAAATAAGTATGTAGCTAGTTTTTGTTGGTGAGAGAAGAGGCCCGGGAGCGGGCAATGGAGTAAAGCAAATTTGGGGTCTTTGCGGAAGGGAGCATGAAATAGGGAGGAAAGTAGACCAAAGACCCTTGACCAGAAGCCTACAAGACGGGGGCAGGACCACCACGTGTGCAATTCATCTCCTCGTTGACCATAACCTTGAAAGCATCTGTCATTGCATGATGGGTTTGACTTGGCGATATGGGCTGGGACCCAATACCAGCGCAGGAGGACCTTATAGGCCGCCTCCAACGTGGCAGTGTTAAAGGAGCATTTTGCTATGCTGGACCAGGCTTTACTCCAGTCTGCTAGATCTATGGGGCTCAGGTCGCATTCCCATTTAAGCACATAGGAAAGGGTAGTGGAATTGTTGCCAGCAGTTAGTAAGGAGTATATCATGGAAATGGTGCCGCGAGCGCCTGGGCAATGTTGGCAGGAGCGCTCAAAGGCAGTTATTTGATACGGAAAGGAGCCCAGGCGCCGAAGGGAAGTTATCCAGTGTCGCAGTTGGATATAACGGCAGATGGAGCTTCTTGGGTCTCTCGAAAAGGGGACCACGTGGGAAAGGCACGGGTATGAAGAAAGTGGCGAACCAGGGAAAACCCATGAGTGGGCCACCATGAGAAGATGTGGGGTTGTTCTAGGCTAGGTGGGAACATAGGGTTATTCAAGAGGGGAAGCAGCGGTAAGAATGGGGACATAAGCCTGCCAGAGTATCGTATCGAGTCCCATAATTTCAGACTGTGTATCATGAGGGGGCTAACAGAAGGCGGTCGCATTTTAGGGGGTAGCCACAATAGGGCCAAGATAGGGACGGGCGCACAATTGGGAACCTCCAGGAGAACCCATAAGGGGATGTCAGAAGTGGCGTGGAGCATGGAGAGTTGGGAAATTTGGGCTGCTTGGTAATATTTTGCGACGTCCGGAACGCTCAGCCCACCCCGTAACCTATGAGCATAGAGCGTAGAGCAGGAAACCCTGGGGCGTTTATGTGCCCAGATAAAGGTGAGAAGTCTGTTCTGAAGCAGCCGCAGATAGAAGGCAGGGACCCGGACAGGAAGGGTTTGAAAAAATAAAGAATCTTTGGAAGAATGGTCATCTTGACCGCATGGATGCGGCCAATCCAGGATAAAGAGGGGAATCGCCAAGATGTCATGAGAGCAGTAATTGTGCGTAAGAGTGGGTAGTAGTTGGCGGAGAAAAGGGAAGCGTAAGAGGAGGTCAATTTGGCGCCCAGGTAGTCCAGGGAGGAGCTTGCCCAGCGGTAAGGGAAGGCAGATTGGAGGTGTAAGACTAGGGGGCTTTCTGTCATCTTTCAACAATGCAATCCTCCACGATAACCTTTACGATCTGAAGAATAGGTTTAATTTGGTGGCAAAACAAGATGAAGAGTGCCAAAATAAGAAAAACCTGCTATTTTGATGATCCCAACACACATATACAGCGCACCACAATGTGCAGAGGTGAATGATTAGAGCCCATTCACACCATTGTGTTTTACGCGTGCTACAATGCTGGATCATAGTGTGCTAAAAAGGCATGAAAACTTGTTACCATTATAATCAATGAAGCTGTTCACATCAGTGCGTTGTGTTTTCAAAAAAATCACGCTTACTGCATATTTTGTGTTGTTTGGTAAAAACATGCATTGCTGTTTAGTCAATGGAAATGCATGAAAAATGCATTAAAAATGCAATAGACATTTTAATGAGTGTGATTTCAAGCCACATGTTCATATTTCCCAGTGAATATCTGAAAATGAAAAGGAAGAAAACGCATGTAAAATGCACGCTAAATACATCTTGTGTTGTGGTGCATTACATTTAAATACCCATTATGGGCTTGTTTACACCACCATTCCCGCATTCCGTGTACAGTTCTGCATTTGTGTTTACATGCCTTTGTAATGTGTTTGCTGGGTGTTTTTCACACATAAATGTATCGGAACTCATGTGAATGCGCATGAACGCTCCATAAACGCAAGTGAATGCAACTCAGTAGATAATAACAATAATGCCTAAAAACACACTGCAAACATGAGGCAAATTTACAGAAAATATATTATATGTGCATTTAAACACGCATGTGGAACTGCACCCTGAACACAGGGATTGTGGTGTAAATGCATCCCTTTTGATATGATTTTTTTTTTTTTTACCGAGTTACATTTACGATAAATGTGTTTGCTGTGCGTTCACTTGAGTTACAGTATGTTTACTTGCTGTATGCTGTACTTTTTTTTTAACACACATGAAATCATCGCAATGGTGTAAACTAGCCTCATTTTTCATTTTTTTTCTTGCATATGCGTTCAACCTGCGTTTAAAATGTGTTTGGCTGCATCTGATCTAAATGAGCCCTAAATAATGCTCTAAAAAAACTCATCATGCACTTTGAGGAAACGCCATGTGTGTCTTCTATGGCGACGGTTTGAATGGGCCCTACACGGAAACATGCACCTCCACCTGGCATCAGCAGGGGGTGCCCCAAGCCTGCCAGGGGATTCCTAATCCTGGCTCTCGGTCACCGTAAAGCGACTTCAGCTCAGGCTTTTTATTGGGTCAAATAGCATTTTCCAGCTCAGCCGATAAGAACAAGTGGCAGATTGTCTGAGGCTACAGATTTCACTGTCTAAAAATGAACTTGAACTGCTGACTTCCGCACATGATGACAGACTTCCCCTTTTTCCTGTGTGCAGTCTGTGCATTAACCCATCAGTGCAGGCTTGGCTGTACAAGCAGTGGTGTCATGGCCGGTGTCACCCACTAAACCTCCCTACAGATTGACCCTTGGGCTCCATAGCTGTCCTCAGTATCCTTGTATGCCCATCCTCTGCTCTCCAATCCATGAGTGGCATCCTTGGCTCTCCTCCTCTGTGTCACTCCCCCTCCCCTCTGGCTGTGAGTCTCCTGTAGGGGCAGGGCTCCTTTTCTCCTACACATCTCCCTCCCTGGATCTCTCCTCCTCCCTCTGTCTCCTTTTTACACATCTCTTCTACACCAAGGAGTGGATGCCTGCTCCATCCCAGTGACAAGGACCTGGACCAGCAGCAGGTAAGATGCCCCTTGAAGCAGGGAAGATGTAGGGCTGCTGCCTGCACTCCTTCCTGCTGCAGCTCCATTATTAATTCATGGGTACTATTTAAATGCCTTTGACCCTCCCTGTGAATGTCTTGCCAAGCCATGTAGATCTCTCGGTGCTCTTGTTCCGGTAAGGCTGCATCTGTGATCATTCCATTGCTATTACCTGACCTCATAGAGCGACACCGGTGACATGTGACATTACTGGGCAGTATTATTTATATTAGGCAATGACAGTGTCCAGAGTAGAGTGACCCACAACAAGCCGCCACTAATTACCCTTCATTGTCTGATAACATGAAAGGTGATGTGTGATTGGATGCTGTGGGTTACTCTTGGAATTGGAAAGTACGACGAGGTAACTTTGTGATCTGTGAAGCATTGCGGCTTAAAACTAAATTAACCCTTCGATCTGCAGAGCTGTCCGCCGTGTCGTACAGGCAAGAAACGTGGTACGTTTGCTCTTGTATGGGCTGTTCGATTTCGGTCCATATGAGGACAATGGCACCTGTCAGTCCTATGTCAGTCATTGAAAACTGTGCTCCATCCTGCATTTCTGAACTCCAGTATTACCATCAGTTCTGCGCAATTGTAGAGGCTCCTCTCCTGTATTTAAAGCAGAGTTCCACCTAAAAAAAAAAAAAAAGGGTAAAAGTCAGCAGCTACAAAATACTGCAGCTGCTGACTTTTAAAATAAGGACACTTACCTGTCCAGGGCGCCGACGATGTCCTTACCCGAAGCCGCCCCGTCCCTCGGCTCTGGGTGGAGGCGCTGGCATTGCTAGTAAGGGAATCGGGAAGTGAAGCCTTGCGGGTTCACAGCCTGGTTCCCTACTGTGCATCGCGCTACGCGTTCTGATTGTCTTCTGGGACCTGTGTGTCTCCTAGAAGACAGCGCGTGGAGACGGAGGAGGGGCCGGACATGGCGTAGATCGCCGCAGATACTGCCAGAAGTGGATATTAGACAGATGTATTAGACAGGTGTCTGCTCCCCCCTCCCCCCTGAAATGTGCCGGGGGGGGGATCCGGGCAGCAAAGTTCCATTTTTGGTTGGAACTCTGCTTAAGTGCCAGGTTCACACAAGTGCGACTTACCCACCTGATAAGTTGCGCTCCGTTCTGTACTATGGAACCATTTTAATAGGAACGACTCAAGTCGCTCCAACTTAGAAAAAGGTTCCTGTACTACTTTGGGACAACTTCAGAGCGACTTGCATTGACTTCTATACAGAAGTCATTTTGCAAGCCGGCGCTGAAGTCGTGTGCAGATCGCCTTGCAAAGTTGTGCTGCAAGTCGGGCTTCCTCTGTGTATACCGGCACTGAAGGTTACTATACATGTTACAATCTGACCACACCAATCAAATGTAGATTTAGTGGATTGCCACCTGGATAAAAGCACTCGCAGAGCCCAGCAGGAAAATGTAATTGATCGGTATATTGGATTTTGTAGCTGTATGCTCCCAAGAATAGGGCATAGCGTTGGAGGCGGGCCGCCACCGTCATCTGAGAGGCGCCTTTGTCAGGGCTAAAGATCTGAAGGAGTGGTTTATGGTCGGTCAGTATGGTGAATTCCCTACCATACAGGTAAAGATGAAGCTTCTTAATTGCCCATATCAGCGCAAGAGCTTCTTTGTCAATGTATGAGTAATTGCTTTCTGCTTTTGTCAAGGACCTGGAGGTGAATGCCACTGGTTTTTCTGACCCATCTGGTAAGATGTGAGATAGTACAGTCCCCAGACCATAGGGTGAGGCATCACAAGCCCCACCTAAACGATCCAATCAATCGGTATCCAATCAGGTAGGCCTTTGCACGACACAGTTGTTGGTAGGGCTAAGGCTCAGTTCACACTGCCACGACTTGTCATGCGACTTGAGAATTTATAGTTGCATGACAAGACGTACCCCATTAACTGCAATGGAACAGTTCTAATCGGTGCGACTTTGAAAAAGGTTCCTGCACTATTTTGGGGCAACTTCATCATGACTTGCTTTGACTTCTGTTAATAAAGTTGCAAGCAAGCCGCAATGAAGTCACGTAGCAAAGCTGCACCTTAAGTCATGCAACTTTCTGGGTGCGGCAGTGTGAACCTAGTCTAAAAGTAGTTATGCAATCAGATTGTAACATGTGCTGAGCTTTAGCTTAGGTTCACATTGGCGCGGGTTTGAAATCGTGCGAGTTCAACTGAACGATTGCACGATTTCTACCTGGCAATGCAGTCCACCTTTGGGAGGCGATTTGACAGACAGCTGTGTGGGTTCCTGCACAGATGTCTATACAAATCATCCCCCGAAGTCACCAAAAGTAGTACAGAAACTACTTTTTGGAATCGGTGTGGCGCCGACTTTGCGTTGCACTGATTCGTATTGTGCCATTGCCGGCAATAGCCATCTGATTTGGCATGCGATTTGACATGTCAAATCGCATGCCAAATCGCATCAATGTGAACCTAGGCTTAGTCTGATTTCACTGGATACTGTGAGCTTCTAACAGTGTACACTAGAAACTACAGCAGGTCCCACAGAGCTCACCTCATTTCCTGGCTGAAAGACATCCAGCATCGTCATTCCCTTTTCTCACCGACTTGACTGTCCATTTCATTCACTGGATTTCAATCATGGATACTCAGCATCACATGTAGGTGTTACCTAGAGCGGTCTGCTGTTTTCAGGACAGCCACTCCCACCAGCCATGACCTGCCTGTATTGCAGAGAGAAGCACAGAGACCAGGTGATGACATCATTAGGTATAAAATAAAGTATGTATCCACCAAAATATCGTAAAGCTATACTGTGCCCCACGCTTTCCCACTCATTACATGTGTGGGACACGAGCTGTAGGAGATGGCCTTTTTGCGCTCCTCTTTTTTGGCAATCCCCTGTTCCCACCAGGGATGCAACCAGAAAGGTTTGGCTGGCAGTTGAACAAGAGATTGTCCGTATAGGCAACTATCTCGATCATAGGGGCATACACCCCCCTCCTATTTCACGGGCAGTCTGGAGATGCCCCCCCCCCCATGGAGAGCTTCCACTTGGAACAAATTTACCACTTTCTCAACTCTTTGCAGAAGGAAAGATCTGACTTAGCAGTCCGAACCTTGTTCGAAAACAGATGCATACAGGATGCTGCTATGTGAGGGGGCGTCTCCATCCTATACAAACTGTTAGTTCACTCCACTGCTAGATTATCTTACCAGGTGGCATGGGAGCGGGGTCTGTCCATAACCCCTGAGGTGGAGGACTGGCATAAATGGAGTACGCAAATCCATAAAGGGAACCCTAATATTGCCTTGATTGAGGCAAGTTACAAAGTCCACGCCAGATGGTATTTAGTGCTGGAGCGCTTGTCAAAAATGTACCCAGGCACCTCAGTTACCTGTTTCAGGGGCTGTGGGCAGATAGGTTCACCGTTTCATATGTGGTGGTCATGTCCCAAGGTCTGTCGTTTTTGGATGAGGGTTCATTCATTTATTTTTTCAGTCACAATGGTCAACATCAGTAAAGATGCGAGTATTGCCCTCTTAAATAAGCCTGTTTAAAATGATCCACTACATACTCAGACCTTGATCTACTTTATATTTCCAGCAGCCAAAATCACGATCGCGTGGAAAAGCCCCATCATAGACATTGCGATAGTAAAGTGAAAACTTACATGGATCATGTTGAATGAAAAAAAATTAGTGTCTTACAAGATAAACAATCGATTTTTGACAAAATATGTTCCCCTTAGCTTGCTTACTTACATGTTCTGAATGACTGAATCTTATAGTACGAATAAGTGGATGCTGGATCCCTGGACGGATCCATTTCTTTTCTTCACTTTTTCTTCTCCTTTTTTTTACTTTTTTTGTTCCCCTAACTTTGGCCAGCCTCGGCATCACGTCCTCTTAGCTTATTCTTCTTCTTTCTTCTTTAAGTTCTTGATGTACATATTTAGGGGTCTGATTTTAACGGTGGAACCGTTAAAATGCTTGGCAACGAGTAATACTTTGCGAACCGTGGTCGCTGGACGTGGGCTTTACTTCATGTTGGGCCTACTTCCAGGGATTACAATTGAAGATGGTCTTGACCTTGATATCTTGGGTTTTGTTGTCCCACACTATGATCCAAGGGGTGATTGTATGGAAGACCAATTCCTAGTGTCCACAATCATTTTGATGTTTTATACCCATGCTCCAACACAAAATATGTTATTTCGGTTCACTTCTGATGGTGGTCAAATGCTCACTCCTGAGCTTAGTGAATACCACCTAATTGCCAAGATTTTGTTTCCACCACTTATGTACCATTGTCTATACAGAGCTCGCGAGGTTTGTTAGCTGCTCTGCACAGTGCTCCTGGTACTTTTACTCTTTTTAAAACATTAATAAAAACGATTGAAACAGGAATATAAAGTATGTAATGAATATGGAAATGTTTTATCAAAAAATTACATTGGTATGGTGAATGGGGGGGGGGGGGGGGACCAGGGATGGCAAAATATAAGCAGATTGAACCCTATATGTGTAACATGTTTTATCTGTGCCAAACCATGTCTTAGCATAGGTTTTATTTTACATGATTTGAAACAAGCTTTTAAGGGTAAAGTGTAGAAGAACACATATCTCTCCAATAGCTGAATACATGGCAGGTTTTCACCATTCATTGGGCCAGAATAGTGATACGGCCAAATGATAAACTGTCAGTCTTTTTAACCCTCCTAACCTCCTCGTTTTGAATTACATAGTAACTGTACTGTTATCCCTTATTTTGTAAAGCACTACGCAAACTGTTAGCGTGATATAAATTCTGTCAAATATTAATAATATTATTCATAAAACAATAATAATAAACAACTCTACTTACCTTTTTCTTTATGCGTGTTAAAACGACATACATACATACATACATAATTAATAAAAATCCATCGGTCATCTAGAGGTTAGAAAATCTGCATTCTAGGAATACTTATCAAGGTGATTTGCAATTCTCATTCTATCTAGCTCTCATGCTGGACTATGTTCTGCGGGATAATTGTTGTCCTTATGGCCCATACACACAACCAGAAAATCTTAAGAAAAATACTTTGCTTTCAAATCGATCGTACGATAATCTGATTGTTAGTACACAGCTTTCGAGACCCGATCACGACAATTCATGCAAAATTATCCGATCGGACAAGCACGAACATTTTTCTCGTAAGATACCAAATTGTACAATTTTTATTCAATCGGTACAGTTGTCGTTCGAAAAAACAATGCAAATACACTACAAGACATTACATCACTTCTGAATTTTCATTCTGTCATATGAAAATTTTCGTAACTTTAGTAAACTCTTCATTTTTGATATGAGGTTAGCATGCAAAAAAAAAAACAGATGACCATTCGTCCGATAATCTCATCGCATGTACCAGGCATTAGACTTGTGATTTTCTGACCAGAAGACAATATCACATACACTCCAATACCAACCCTTTATGAAGCCACCCTCATTACATTAGGGAGATACAGTAGCAACTTATATGGAAATGTATACAGGTGTGCGGGTTGCCCTCAAATGGTAGGTGTTAGTCAAGGAAACGTGACCATTTCTAGCTATAAATGCATCTTTCGGGGAATTTTAGACATGCTGTTGATATGATGCCTTGGTTTGTATCTGATTTGGAGAAGTGTATGAAAGTACAAGGGGGCAACTATTGTCATAGCAGAATATGTAGCCACTATAGGTCCTAGCCATACATGGATCCTAGTTCTGAGTGTAAAGTAATTATCCAAACAAAGTAGCTATGTACAAGACTTTGGAAAAAAAATGGATGTATACAAAGCACAGTGATAGAGTCCCTTTAAAACTCACCACCGTTCCACTTTATTCCTCCACAGTCCTAACCATATATAAGCTTCCTGTTGGATGGTGTTAGAGCTTACACACTTATACACACATTCTCCACAATCTCTTGTTGTCACAGAGCACAGACAGGGTTAGAGCTGCAAAGTCAGGCAGGAGGGCTTTAAAGGCTAAGCTCACATTTGAAGCATGTTAAACATTACACCTGTATTGAGGGTGTAACATGCTCCAGCACCTAATCCCGTACCCCCCCCCCGATCCCCCTTCTTGTGACAGCAGGCAGGGGATCCTCTCCGCCCACACAGCCACCCCATTCATTCATGTCAATCTGTCCCAGCAAAAGTCCCATAAGCCACTGCAGCAGACAGCTAGTAGTTCTCAATGAACTGTAAGGGTGCTGATGGGCCCTATCATAGTTTATTCACACTTCCACCAGGTTTCTAACAGGAAGCCTGTAAAGCGGTATGGACAGAAATCGTGAATAAGTGTCTACAGGAGCTTGACACTGCACCTGCATGCCACTAATTATTTTTATGCAATAATATGTTAATTTATTGTTTTTCCCCCAAAGATGAACTTTTTCCCTTTTCATGGCAACAGAGTCTTTCCAGTGGTCCGTGACTTTTCTTTGCATAAGACAGATTTTGCATTACCATACAAGTCTAAGGGAATGCAAAACCCACTTGAAGCAGGTCAAACGCAGGTCAGGAGGACATCAACTGCAGGTAGAATGCATTCTGAGGGCTTGTTCATACACACTATATGCAAGGCCTGGTGCTTTTCTGCACCTGATCTACGTCAGTCACCACAAGGGTACATAGAAAACAAATGTTTTCTATCCAATCAATCTGCCTCAAGGTGGGTTGCTGTGCGATACATACAAATGTTGACATGCTTCATTTTTCCGCAATGCACTGGAATTTCTCTGAATGAATGAAAGGTCACTTTGACACTTCAATAAAGTTAGAAAAATTGTGAACAGCTTACAACACAAGGCACTAGGCCCCACTACCGGCACACAACATAGACCAGTCTGCATGCTAAAACAGTGCCCTTAATGATTTCAGACGTACACTATATTACCAAAAGTATTGGGACGCCTGCGTTTACACGCACATGAACTTTAATGGCATCCCAGTCTTAGTCCGCAGGGTTCAATATTGAGTAGGCCGACCCATTGCAGCTATAACAGCTTCAACTCAAGGTCCATAAAGACATGGATGAGCGAGTTTGGGGTGGAGGAACTTGACTGGCCTGCATAGATTCCTGACCTCAACCCAATAGAACATCTTTGGGATGAATTAGAGTGGAGACTGCGAGCCAGGCCTTCTCGTCCACATCAGTGCCTAACCTCACAAATGCGCTTCTGTTAGAATGGTCAAACATTCCCATAGACACACTTCTAAACCTTGTGGACGGCCTTCCCAGAAGAGTTGAAGCTGTTATAGCTGCAAAAGGTGGGCCAACTCAATATTAAACCCTATAGACTAAGAGTGGAATGCCATTAAAATTCATGTGCGTGCACAGGAAGGTGTCCCAATACTTTTGGTGATATAGTATATCTCATACTGATGTCAAGCTGATGACATTGACACATGCCCAAAGCCTGTCAACACAAGTCCTAAATCTGACTGTCAGCAGTGAGGGATTTGTCCATTTGCGCTGTGTGGTGTTGATGGAGGAATCTGATTTAGCATTAGTGTGGCTGTACAGGGGATTACATGAGGCTAATATCAATGGAGATTCACCATTTGCATACAGAAGTACATTAATGATTTTGTAATTAATCCACAGCTATTGATTAGCTTTAAAGAAAAAAAAATAGGATAAATATTCTGTAGCAATAACTCACGGTGGAGCTGCTGGTTTAAGTGGGTCTGTTACCTTCACTTTGCTTCCCTCTGTTTCACCGGCACTGGGTCTAGGGGTTCCGTTGAGTTTACTGCTGGACGACACACGCACCAACACTGGAGTACGTTTTCAATGCTTTATTAAACAGTCGAACTTTAGGAAGTAGCAGGAAAGAGGTGGAAAAGGAAACTTTCAGGAGAAACTCAAATATCTTCTTCTAATATCTTAGCAACAAATGTCCCGGTAGATTTCAGATAATTGGATGGAATGAGCTCCCCTTGTGGGACACACTCTTTGCTTGTCTGGATAGGCCTCTCTCACCGGTCTAGCAGCCAGTACGCAGCACGAATCTAAAGTCTCTGCCACAGACTTACTTGGGGGGTAAATCTGCACGATCCTCTGCCACAGGATGTATCAGATCTTCTGCAGTGAACAGTCAGTCACAGTGCCTGAACCTTTAAGCCGAACCGGCGACACTATGCTGGATAATTACTTCTTTTGGATATGTCCTGCAACTGAGTCACCAGGCCCCTCTATAGACCAGCTCACCGCGTGATCTCTCCAAGATGGGTCCTCCCTTGGGATCTCCTCGGCTGTCCAGCTTCGTCACACAGGACCGACAGCTCAGGACCATTCCTTGGCCGCGGTGGTAGGCTCCAGACAAGCCTCTGGACCCACCCCTGCACCGCAGCATCGTGGGCCTCCCGATCGGAGGACCACGAGGTAGCTCCTTAACGCATACCTGTCGGCCAGGAGGGCCAGCAGGTGGCTGTAAAACGACACTAAAACATGGCATCTGTCCCATAAATACCCCCTTCCCAGAATGCAACTCGGAGGACCACCTCCACCGAGTTTCCCTCGAGACAGAGGAGCATCCATACACTTCAACATGTAGCCTTTCCAACACTGATTAGTGGTAACAGCGACACCCACCGGTCAGCACGGAAGCACACACAACATCAGCCAAGCTGGAACAGAGGCGAACTTTTAACCTTCCTAACACACAATTTACTAAATTTACCTAATCTGCGGTAGATTGTAAATCTACCAGCGCTACAATTCTAATTAGGAATATAGATACTAATAATGCTCTTAAGCCAGGTTCACATCTCTCCATGTACCTTTTAGTCTCTGATATTGTCTGTTGTCTAATGTGTTTTTGCCTCGCTTTCATTTAGGTTTGTCACCTTTTCTTCAACACTTTAGCGGCACACAGCAAATGTTTTTTAAAGGGGAAACACAGTGGTATAAGGGAGTTTCTGCTCACCAAACCTCCCACTTACATCAGAGTTCCAGTATTCCCCCTTAAATTAGAGTTTCTGAAAGCCCTTCTTACATCAGAGTCCACAGGACACCCCTTACATCTGCGTCCCCCCTCACTTTAGTGTGTGTATCCACTTGCTTGGAGGCAGGAGAGAGAAGGGAGGGAGGGGGGAGACTTCAGTCACAGACAGAGGATGGTGAGCTCACTCACCTGAAGATGGAGGCTCAGGCATCAACACCTTTCATCCACAATATATCTGCTGGTTGCTGAGCTTCAAACTTCCAGCCCGCACATCCCTTTCCTGAGACACAGAATGCTGGGGATTGGAGTGTGAGTGGGAAGACAGAGGGTATGGGGGCAGGAGGAGGAGGAGCAGCAGATCAAACCCTCTCTCCTTTCCTGTCTGTGTATGGGGCCCGTGTGCACACTTATGCCCTCGGTAGTTGTGGTACTTGGTTACTTGGGAAACCACAGTCCAGTCTGAATATTGTGTTCGGGTTTCAGGTGGTCTGAAACTCGGACACACAATTCAAAACCCTGACTGTCCGGGTGAATCTTGGACAGGTGGCAACCCTACTTTCATTAATTTATTGGGAATCTCAGAGCACGAAACAGACATGCCTCATTTTTAACACCGCAGCGCACAGATGTGAATGGCCTTATTGGATTCAACGTATTTATATGACACATGCGTTGTTTTTTTAATTTCAAGATTTTATTATATCCTTCCACAGAAAACAAGGCATACAAAGCAAAAATTTCACTTACATTTCTGTGCGTTCCAAAGGTGTGAACCAGGAACGAATAGGCAATGTTAATAATAATATAACACCCCTGACTCCAGTGGCGTCTCCAGCTTTCATATTTAGGGGGGGCACACGCGGGGACAGGGACAAAAGTAGGGGGGCAACTATAAAATGCAATTATATATTTATCCTGGGGCCCTTTACTATGACCCCACAACGGCCCTTTCACATGTTCTGCAGTGAGCTCCCTTCCTATTGTATTGGGTCCCCCCCCCAGGGTGGCAGAAAACAAGAGATATATGTCACCAGCATACCAAGAAAATATAAGGACCCAAAGCAGTGGGAGAACTATGAGGGTTGCAAAGGTTGTCTTGCCACCGGGCCCTGGTGTTCTGCCACTGTGGGGTTCCCCAGCCTCCTCTTTCTGTCCTGTCCCTGCTATTGACAGCGCTGGTCTGGCATCTCTTGGAATTTACAGGCTGGTTCTCCTGTCCTAAGGATGGGAGAAATCAGTCTGTTTTTTCAGTAACTGAGAGACCTGGTGGAGTCCTTCCTGCAACTCGCTCTTCTCCCTGCCAATGAGGATGCAGGGGAAGGAGCAGATCGGGCGGCCGTGGTTGTGTGAGCGCTCACATTATGCAGTGTCAGCGAGCAGAGGGAGGGGGGAGGAATCACCCGCAGGAGCTGACTGGGGACTCCCTCCCTCTTAGACATTGATTTTTTGTTAAAAAAAAAAATTTTAATTGGGGGGGGGGGGGGGGGCACATGGTGGGGCACAGCATAATGTGGGGGGGGGGGGGTCAGGGCCCACTCTGGCCCCCCCCCTAGGGACGCCATTGCCTGACTCCAACCTTAATATACCATAGTAATTAAAATGACTCTAAACAGTACATGGCACATACATCTTGTGTACTCAGGAGGAAGTGAAGTAAGGATTAAGTATCATTTGTCTGTTGAGGGATTTTGACCTGAGAGTCTTGTCCTTGTGGGATCATGTTGCTAAGCAATGCAAAATTAGAATGCTGCCTATTAACTTCTGACAAGGTCTAAGAAGTGTCTATTAAGTGCAGAAACATTATTGATTATTATTTAAATGTAGACTATATTGAGAGGGGTGTAGAAAGTACCTGCAACTCTAATGTTTAGATTCATTTCACAATGCTTCCTACTTGGAATATTTACAGATGGCGTCTTTTTTTTCCTTCAGGCAGGAAAGGAATCTGATATGAATTTTTTTTAATCTTTCTAAATGACCATCTGTACAGACACGACAGCGTGAGGAACTCTGGAAATGCATACAGTTTATGCACATAGCAAAGGACAACAAAAGAATTCTCCATGATCAGATATGTGTGATCACAGTTGAAACTTTTTAAGAATAATTCACAGGTTTCTGTATAGATATTCTGTAAACGTTCAGGAAAGGAAAGTGGTTGTGTTGCCTAAAGCATCCAACTGCAAGTTTTTAGCAAGGTGAAGAATGTAAATGATAATCTAAAAGCAAAGAAGCCGGTGCCGACATCTGAGTGTATATATTTGTTGGGTTAAAAACACAGTTTAAAAAGGAATGCACTCACAGAGGTGGGCAGGTAGAGTGTCTCCTTGTGATGGCCGGTGTCTGATGGCAAGGGTCCAGGAAGGATGGATGGAGCTATTGTATATCACCCCTGTGGTTGGCAGATGCATGGATGAATCATACTGTAGAGGCTTTTCTGGGCAGGCAGCAGGCTGTCTGCTGTTTTTAAACATGTTGCTGCTCATCGTGTGACATCATCACGGCCCGATGTCCTCTTATCCACAGATTCAACGCCAACTTGTGCTCCAGCCTGGCTACGGCTCTAGGCTACGGTTCCCCAGCCCACCCGGCCACAATCTCCAGGACTCACGCACCCCTGTTCCTTAAAGTGACACTAAAGGTTCGTGTTTTCATTTAAAAAAATCACAAACATGTCATACTTACCTCCACTGCGCAGCTCGTTTTGCACAGAGTGGCCCCAAACCAGGGTGCCCACGTGTCCTGGATTGCCCGGGACATTCCCGCAATTGGCAGGTCTGTCCCGGGTCCCGGGCACCTTCATTCCGGGACAATACAGTGTCCCGGAATGGAATTGACAGAGCGAGAAAACCCCGCTATAGCGCTGGTGCTCGCTCTGCCTCCAGCTCCACCTGAGACTCTGGTCACTGGTTGCTATAGCCGCCTGGCAGCTAGCAACCAGTGACCTCACAGACTGCCCAGCATGCAAAGCAGAGGAGAAGTTAACTTTCTCCTCTGCGCCTAATGCTCTCCACCATGCCGAACGAGGCTGTCAGCGGGGCAGCCTCAAAGACACTAATCCACTGGGCACTGTCTGTTACCTGGATGTCTCCCTGTCTCGTACCGCAGAGCAGACTGAAGCCGCCTCCCCCTCCTCGGCTATTTACAAATATGCGGAGAGGGACACCGCTGTGGATTCCTGGCGCTGATCTGAGGTCTGTTCTAAGCTTATATTATGCTTATGTAGATGGACAGAGAAGGGGCATGGATAGTGATCAGGAAAAGGGTAAAAAGTGCCCCCTCAGCACGTTTCTGACACCCACCTCTCCACTAGCACAAGTGGAAGGGGGGGGGTCTGTACTGTGGGGGGTTCTGTACTTAGTGGGGGGTCTGTACTGAAGGGGGTCTATAATGAGGGAGGGGGGTCTATACTGATGGAGAAGGGGTCTGTATTTATTTAGTGGGGGGGTCTATACTGAGGAGGGGAAGTCTGTACTGAGGGAGGGGAATTTATACTTGATGGAGGGGGGTCTTTACTGAGGGGGTATATACTTAGTGGAGAGGAGGGTCCATACTGAGGGAGGGGGCCTATAGTTAGTGGAGGGGGGCCCGTACTGAGGGAGGGGGCCTATAGTTAGTGGAGGGGAGCCCGTACTGAGGGAGGGGGCCTATAGTTAGTGGGGGGCAGGGTCTGTACTGAGGGAGGGGGCTTATACTTAGTGGAGAGGGGGCCAAACTGAGGGAGGGGGTCTACAGTTAGTAGAGGGGGGATCTGTACAGACGGAGGAGGTCTATAGTTAGTAGAGGGGCGATCTGTACTGAGGGAGGGGGTCTATAGTTAGTAGGGGGGTCTGTACTGAGGGAGGGGGCCTATATCTAGTGGAGAGGTGGGTCTGTATTGAGGGAGGGGGGTCTATAGTTAGTGTGGGGGGTCCGTACTGAGGGAGGGGGCCTATAGTTAGTGGGGGGGGTCCGTACTGAGGGAGGAGGCTTATACTTAGTGGAGAGGGGGCCGGACTGAGGGAGGGGGCTATAGTTAGTAGAAGGGGGTCCCTACTGAGGGAGGGGGGTCTATACTGAGGGAAGGGGGTCTGTACTAACGGAGGGGGGTCTATTATTACAATGTAACAATAGAAATACATTTCAAGCATGGTATTGGGATAATATAAGTGCTAAAACCAGCCATTCACCCGACAAATCACTCGTCGCCGAAATCTCGCCAACCCCGAAACTACATTCAACCCCCCCCCGTCCAAAACTGTCCCTGAATGGCAGTTTGGAAATGTGGTCACCCTACCCCAAACCTGCTCTTCTGGGGTCCTTTGGCGGCTCTCTCAGCTTTCCCACATCAGATAACCCCCTGGGAGAAGCGCTGTCCCGGGGGGTTACCTTGCGGGCGGGCTCCCGAGTCCAGCATTTAGCATCCATAGACGGCAAATGCAGGACTCGGCCCTGCCCCCCGGCGCCCGCGTCATTGGATTTGATTGACAGCAGCAGGAGCCAATGGGTTCAGGTAAGTAAAACGGGGGGGCAGTCACTGACAGGTGTTTTTTCACCTTAATGCATAGGATGCATTAAGGTGAAAAGACACAAACCTTTAAAACCCCTTTAAGCAGACATGTTTGGACCTAAGGATAAATCCTCCATCCTTAGGTCCACATCATACCTGGTATCCAGACCTCATTACTAGTCCTAGCTGTTCACAGACCTTTATATACTGTATGCAAGCAGACTGATGTTTAGGGCTCTCGCTTTCACTTCCTCTTCTGTGAGATCCTTCTGTTAGGTGAAAGGCTAACTGCTGAGAGAAGTCCTGAATGTTTCTTTTGGGGAACCCATCTGGGGGCATCTGGTTAGTCAGGAACTGACCTGAGTTTAGTTAGTTGCTTGGATAAGTTTTGTTTGTTTTATGCAATGGACTTGCTGCGCAAAGCCCTTCTGCGTTGAAGCTGTGTTTGTTTGCTGCCTTGCTGAATAAATGTGCAGGACTAACCCACTTGGACTGCTCCTGGGTGTCCCTGTCTCCTACACAGTCTACTACTGCTACTACCAGTTGAGCCTGTCTCTCTTACAGTATATACAGTATTTATTTAGATTGATCAAAAAATATATATATATATTTTCTTTACATTTTGGATAGATTAGGGGAGGATTATAACCCCTGTCAGTTTTGTTTTTTTTTTTGCCATCTGTATCCCATTGGGGAACTTTCCTATCACTTCCTGTTGCATAGCCAAAAACAGGAAGTGAAAGGAAACCCCTCCAAAGTGAGGGAATCCTGGGGTCAACAAAACTAGTGTCCCCATTTGAAGACTTCCGTTCTATTCCTGTTCTGATGTCAACCCAAAATTTAAGATTTTATTTTACTTTCACTTCAATGATAACTTTAAACATGTCGGATAGAGAGGGTGACTTTATCTTAGGGGAACACAGACTTCAATAAAAACCTGACATGAGTTCTTATCCATCTCTACCTAATCCAAAAATACAAAAAGAAAAGTTTGTGTTTAGTGATACGTTAAAAGGGGTTGTAGAGGCAGAAGGTTTTTATCTTAATGCATGGTTCTATGCATTAAGATAAAAATCCTGTGTGCAGCAGCCCCCCTCAGCCCCCCTAATACTTACCTGAGGTCCCTCTCTGTCCAGTGATGTCCACGAGTGTCTCAGCCATCCGAGATTCTCTTTCCTGATTGTCAGACAGCAGTGGCACCACTGGCTCCGGCTGCTGTCAATCAAAGTCAGCTAGCCAATTAGGGAAGAGGGGGGGCGGTGCTCCGTGTCTAAATGGACACAGGGAGCTGTGACTCGGCTCGGTGCTCCCATAGCAAGATGCTTGCTGTGGGGGCACTGAACAGGAGGGAGGGGCCAGGATCACAGAAGAGGGACCCGAGAAGAGGAGGATCAGGGCTGCTCTGTGCAAATCCACTACACAGAGGAGGTAAGTATAACATGTTTGTTATTTTTATAGGAAAAAATACAAGACTTTCCAATCACGTTAAGGTTTTATGGTTCCAGTGTTAGGTATATGGGGAAATTTTAATCTATGAGTACAAGAACAACAATAATACTCCGACAGAATAATCTTTTCATTCAATACAGCACATCTGAAATCTTTTGGGAATGGGACAGATATTTATACTACATGCCAGTTTCATACTGATGTATTCCAACTTTTGAACTTGGATAAACTTCATACATATTTTCACAGTGGCAAGTTTAATGTAGTAATAATACCTTTATAATGTAATGCAGATTTTTATTAGCTATGAATTACCATTTCTTAATAGCTCTGTGTTATTTTGCCTAAAGCTGAACACACCCTGAGTGATCTGTGGAAGTATCACAGACTTGCAAATGTATTTAGCCTTAGGAAACTCGCACTCAGACTTGTCTAAATAAATTCTTTATCCATCTTTAGATGTATCTTGCGTAGGACCAGTTGTTTCATAAAGTAAGTCCTAGACTTCCCCATAATAAACCATTCTGTTTTGCAGATGACAAAGTTTCCCCTTACTGATTTTTGATTGGCTGTTGAAGCTGCAATCTGCTATTTAATTTGCACCTAATCACAAACTGCAAGGAGTTCTATCAATTTCAGCATGGAAATAGCTAATAAACCTCAATTCATTCCATTTTTATAGGGCAACATAGCTAGATGCAAGATGAATCTGCTTAGTAGGGACCTACACGATTGCAATGCCTTTGTCATTTTACAATGTGCAGTGTCATTATGTATGACATTAGTGTGGTAAACAGGCACAATACAAATAGCGATCCTCTTCCTACACAGCAGTACACAAAGTTGGAGAGCTTCTTGTCCTGAATGGCCCAAAGCCCATCTGTACAGCCAGGCTGCAGTCAGGATGGTATGACCAAGATAGTGAAGAGTGATTGCATTGTATGTAACATTCAGTACTGGCCAAAAAATCTCACTAAGGATTATATTTCCACCATTCTGTAGTAACAGTTCATGTGTGTTTTTGCAGGCTGGCCATTGAATTAATAATACAATTTTTTCTTATAGCAACCATTGTGATAAAATACATGAAATTTCAGAAAATCTATTTCACTAAATTAATTAAGCAACAGTCACTTTCATTGAAAAAAAAAAAAGATCATGGGTGTCCCGATGTGTCAACTAATCCTTGTATGGCCAAAGCTGTTTTTGGTCATACGTCTCCTGTGGGTCACAGAAATGCACTTACTTTTGCGCTTCTGTGACCCACGGTCAGCTATTAGCAGGCTATTGCCCACTCCAGGCTCTGGAAGGATCCCAAGCATAGTGTTGGGATCCACCCAGCTGCCTGATTGACACCTGACTCCAGATCTCAGTACATGGCTGAGAGCTGAAGCTAGCTGTACCTGCCCCCTCTCCACCCCAGGCATTCCAGCAAGCACAGAGCAGTGACTGGTGACTGGCAGTCACTACTCTCCACACCAAGAAGAATGAGAACTAAGCGATCAACGGTCATGTGATCACTCAGTTCCCATTTAGAGCCAATGTGGAACAGCTGCAGCATTACACAGATGCTGCAGCATAGAGATGAATATGTATGTTTTTCTTAAT
This sequence comes from Aquarana catesbeiana, assembly GCF_042186555.1. Classification (NCBI taxonomy): domain Eukaryota; kingdom Metazoa; phylum Chordata; class Amphibia; order Anura; family Ranidae; genus Aquarana; species Aquarana catesbeiana. The sequence goes on from NC_133334.1 coordinate 108,009,053, forward strand.
TGTTCATAATTCCATACTTCTTCTTTAAGTAAAAGATTGTCTGAGGTAAATTCATCTATCCATCAGTCATTTACTGTATACATTTCTGAGAGAACTATGAGATTCACTTCTCCTCTCATACCAATGGCCAAGTACCATAGAATATTTCAATAAAGGCCTGCTCTGTATATCTAATCCAGTATTATTAGACTCAGCACAATAATAGGTAATACACACAGCAACATTAAAATAAAATACCAGCAAGAGGGAAACCAAAAATGTTGTGCCAAAATTGTCAGGCACCAATTCTGGTGTATCTAGGGCTTTGTGCCCTATATACACATTAACCAAAGTTGGATTCTCAGAGGATTTTCTACATTCTGACTTGACTAAGCAGACCCCTATACTATGGAAAGACACATCTGCTACACGCTACATACCTGATTACCAACAGATGTGCTTTAATAAAAAAAAACTGCAGAAAAGAAAAATATTAACCAACATGCACATATAGACAAATCAGGTTAAGGGCTGGTTCACACCACTAGTGAGGGTAAGAATGTACGCCCTTATTGAAAATTAATAGCACCCCCATGCATCTTGCAAATGTGGATGTTCTTGCGGTCACCAAAATGCATAGTACTGCAGTAAGATGAGGTCTGGTGCAAGGTGATTTTAAAAATTGTGCCTGCTGTACTTTTTGTGCTATCCAGCAAGTTGAGCAGCCCAGTAAAGTTAGGGGGACTTCAGATAACGTACCTCATGGGGACGTGCAAAAAACCATGTGTACGACTACGAGTCCTTAATGTTTTATTTTATACAGCAAGGAATCTTATTTTTCACTGTGGAGAAGTCGATCTACTTTCATTATCATTTTTCATTTTACCATTCTTTTTAAATACATATGCCTCTTGGTAATACTTTTCTAAATAAGGTTGCATTTAACTATATCTCCCATATAGGGCCTACAATATAAACAAAGAATTAACAAATGTTTTATCCATTTCCCATTCTATCTAAAAAATAAATGATTAAATTAAAAGCCATCTTCTGATCACTGTCTTGCTACCTTGTTCCCCCATCAGATTAAAATAAAAAAGTCTGTGTAAGCTCCAGGTAAATCCCATAGCTTAGGCATCCAAATTGCCAAGTAATTGTCTGCTCCCAGCGGGTGGAGGAAGCTGTCCCCGACAGGAGAAGACAGTGATTATTGCTAGCAGCTTGTGATAATCACAAGTAAATCTGACAGGCTGATTGTACCCAAGCTGATCGATCGATTAACTTGGTATATTCAGCCTGCCCGCACATGGTTCAAATCTCGACCGGTTCCCGCTGAACCGGCCAAGATTCGAACCGTCTATGGTCAGCATTAGTTTTCCTATTTACTGCTAAATTAAGTTAGCTTAGGGTATATGCAAACCCAACATTTTTGTTTGTTTTGTATAAAGTATGGAACTGTTAAAAACCCCTGTCAGGTCTTTATTGCTGTCTGTGTTCCTGTTCCTCTGTTTTGTCCTGGTGACCACCATCTCAGAAAGTGATGAGACGTTTTAGAGTTGTCAGCACAATGGGAGCTGACAGCTCTCTAAAAGGGCATTTTCCTTCACTTTGTATATATTTCCTATTACTTCTTGTAGTTTCTCTAGGACAGGAAGTAAAAGAAATTCTCCCCAGCAGGACATAGGATAAACACAGGGGCTTAACCAATGTTTTTTCTCATTGGTTTGCACAATGAGGAGATGCAGCGTCAACAGATCATTGATAAACTTATTGCAACTGTGGCAAGGCTACTTATGGGTATCCCTTTGAGGGATCATATCACCCCCGTTCTTTGTACCTTGCACTGGCTGCCGGTCTACCATCGTACTCTGTTTAAAGCAGGTTGTATCATGTTTAAAATCATGAGAAGCCTTGCTCCGAGTTACCTCTGTTCACTCTTCCACAAACGAGTTCTGGGCAGATCATTTAGATTGAGCAGAAGAGACCTCCTCCACATCTCTGTGCCTAAGAAGACCCGGCGTGGTGGTCGAGCTTTCTCCCACCAGGGTGCCATGCTGTGGAATAGCCTCCCTGCCAAGCTCCAGGAGGCCCCTACCATCCTGGTCTTTCGCAGGAAATTGAAGACTTGGCTCTTCACACAAGCCTTTCCTGCGTAGCCTTTCTGGTTCAATCTTCCATGCTGCTTCCCTGCTATTGTCTCCTCCTAGTCCCTGGGTTTTTTTTCTCCAGGGACTCCGCCAAGCACGTCGGGACCCTTCAGGGTAAGACTGCGCTATATCAAGATACCTCTCAACTCAACTCAACTGTCAATCAAAAAAGTTACAATTACCTTTTTTTTTTTGAATAATTGTACTCAATTTGTAAAGTGTAGCTTTTTTTTTTTTTTTTAAATGTTCTATTTCATGTTTTTGCAGTCATAAATGGTTACAGGGTTACAGAATGTGGTGCCTCCATGCTCTACTTGCTAATACAATGTCAAGAGACTGTAAAGTGCAGCATTAAACTTTTTTCATTTTTGCTTTCTCTCATCTTATATGTGGATTAGAAAGCAGAGATGATGCTAAAGGAGCTTTGTAGATCTCTTGTATAAAAATTAGCATAAGGTATTGATTTTTGTTTGACTGCACTTTTACCCTATACTTGCTGCTATATTTTAATCTGTGTATTAAACATTCAAAGCCGTTGAAGTGAATGGTGTGGTGAAAAAATAAACTGTGAGTTGTTGGCTGAAGGTAGCCCTTGAACTATGTTACACTTATGCCCCGTACACACGGTCGGACTTTGTTCGGACATTCCGACAACAAAATCCTAGGATTTTTTTCCGACGGATGTTGGCTCAAACTTGTCTTGCATACACACGGTCACACAAAGTTGTTGGAAAATCCGATCGTTCTGAACGCGGTGACGTAAAACACGTACGTCGGGACTATAAACGGGGCAATGGCCAATAGCTTTCATCTCTTTATTTATTCTGAGCATGCGTGGCAATTTGTCCATCGGATTTGTATACACACGATAGGAATTTCCGACAAATTTTATCTCCTGCTCTCCAACTTTGTGTGTCGGAAAATCCGATGGAAAATGTCCGATGGAGCCCACACACGGTCAGAATTTCCGACAACACGCTCCGATCGGACATTTTCCATCGGAAAATCCGACCGTGTGTACGGGGCATTATTCTTCTACAAGGGGAAACTTCCTTACACCTTCTAACATGCCTATGTTAAACCCTGATATGTCATTGCCAAGTTATAGAATGGTTAGACTTCTTGGGACTGCCAAAACATATCTTATGCTTCTATGTAGAGAATTTTAACCGCTATAGTACTTAAAAAAGTGGTTGTGCATATGTCAAAAACATTGTAAACTTCAAAAACCTCTGCTGTTTATGGCTTTATTATTTATAGCATAATATCAATAAAAAAAATACTGAAACAGAAAAATAGGTTACAATTAGTGAACCACCTTTCCGCAAGTTCTTTCTCCGTGTTCCCCTTCTTTGAAAATAGACAAGTTTAGGTAGTGTAAATTATTACACATATTTTCATCAAAACTGCAGACAGTCATATAAATCTTTGATGTTACCCACTAAACTTTGCAGGGTTATTTTCACATTACAGTGGATGTAAACCCAATTCATGAAATTTGAGCTGGGCACACATATATCTGCAGTGTTTTCCTGTCTCTCTGCAAAGCCCTAAGTCCTGTGGCTTTCTCCTGCTCCGTTCTTCTGTTATCAGCATGATAACTTCTGACAAGTTCTCCGACAACTGTGATAAAATCAGCCTGAATTTTGTGTCAGGGTGGGTGCTATAACTAGATTAGCAGAGAGCTGGTCTATTCACAGCTCAGCTCTGCAAGTCTCTGCCTATGTAGAGGGGGGTGTGTGTCTTTCCTCCAATCAGCTGTCTCACAGTGTATGGCAAGAATCCACACCCACAGTTGAATAAGGAAGAGAAAATTCTAACAGGACATGCACTTTCTAAACAGTATATAAGTATGTAAAACTTATGTAGGAGGATTTGTTTAATCTCTGTGTATCATCTGAGGCTGTTCACTTCACTGGGTATATGTGAGGGTTTACATCCACTTTAAGCCTTCTAACAGGCCTATATAGAACTTTTATACATCATTGCTCTGTTAGGCTCCATTCACACTAGCGCGTTTTTTGATGCATTTTGCATTTTGCAGAAATGCACGGGAATTTTTTAACATGGGTTCCTATGGAACATGTTCACATCAATGCCTTTTTGTTTCTCTGCATTTTTGGAAAGGGTCAGGGACTTTTTTTTCATGCAAAATGCAGCGTTTTGCATGTAATAGAATTCAATGGACAAGCATCAAAAACGCAAGTGCACCGTTTTTGCAGCGTTTTTGATGCGTTTTTGCCGTTTTTTTTTTTTGTTTTTTTTTTTTTTAATTTTTTTTTAATTTTTTTTTTTAGACTGTAAAAAAAACTGTAAAAAAAAAAAAAAAAAAAACGCAAAACGCAAATCGCGGCAAAAACGCTGCTCAAAAACATGGCAAGCATGAAAAAAAACCCTCCAAAAACGCCCAAAAGCAACATGCATAGGTGTGAATCGAGCCTTATAGAACTCACCAGGATTGCTGAGACATATCTATTGTCATTATGTATAGAATTTAAACCGATATGAAACTTTAAAAAATGGTTGTGCATGTGCCAAAAATTTTGTAAACATTAAACATCTCTGATGTTTATTGCTTTATTATTTATTGTGTAATCTAAAAAAAAAAAAAAAAAGAATGAAAGAGAAAAATTATTAAAAATTAGTGGGCCACCTTGAGCCAAGTTCCTTCTCCATGTTCCCCTTCTTTCGGAAAAAAAAAAAAAAAAAGAAGGTAGTGTAATTTATTGCAAACCTTTTAATCAAAAACAGCAGGCAGTCATATAATTCTCTGTTATCTGCTAAATTTTGCAGGGCTATTTACACAATGAGCAAAATGAGCAGAGAGGTTATCCAGGCCAGAGACAAGCACTATTGTCAGAAATCAATGTCTCTAATAAAAAAAAAAAAGGAGAAATAGCAGTTCTAACCTTTTATATACAGGTCCTTTGTTTTTCTTTTTCAGCTCCAGAGAAGCCTCATGAGATTGCATGCACCTGGGCTGCCTTACTAATGAGGTCCAAGGAGGGAAACATGAGCTATTACTCAATAGGTACCTATTAAATTACCATTCGTACAAGGTGTACACCTCTCCCGTGCCTACAGCCAGAAGCTGATTAGCAGATAGCAAATTAGATCCTGTTTATCATTGTTGAAAATTGCCCCCAAAATACTTGAAGTTATGACCTGTCTATATTTGATGCAGAGATTAAAAATTACAATGAGTTTAGCAAAGATATTAGAGTCACAAAAATGTTCTTCCAATATTACAATACCTCATATACAGTGGGGGGAGCAATAACATACTGTCCCTGGATAGTCACAGTATTCTTAATTAGAATCAAATAGTTTATCCGGATCCTTAATGAAGGTAACCAAATCTAGATCAAAATAGGCAGAAGAGTGCTTCTAGGAAAATACTACATTTACCAATCGATGATGCTGTCATTATATTGCTGCCTTTGTATGTTACTATTACAAATTTTTGTTATCCAGCCAGTGGACTTGGCTGTTGGAGCCGGTAGCTCCCTGGACATTGGCTTGCTCATGGCTCAGAGTATTCCAACAGGTTCCCACCAGTGGCAGCACATTTGGTAATTGCTTTGTACAACATATATAATATAGAGACAGCTTAGTGGATATCAATATCAGTTATTTCAAACATGTAATAATGTCGTGTCAGGCATTAGCATTAATGTAAATCAGTCTATCACAAGCATCAGGGAGAGTGGTCCGATCTGAAAACTGTTGTGAAGAATACATCACTATCAAACAGGTCCGTGCAGAAATTAGAGAATTTATGGCCTTTTTATAGGCAGATCATTTGTATGTTTTTACACTCCTCCATGACCCTACCCCTTGTTCCTTGGCTTAGCCTGCTCAGGAGAAAGTCATTTAGCTGAAATAGATTTTCCCAACCAATCAATATTGTGTTCTCAAGGCATCAGTACCTTCTCCCCCACCTTTGCATATTCACCCAATACAAACCTGCTTGTATGTATAATAGTCATTTCAAAGAGTAATGTCTGTAGGTGGCTTTACACTGCGAGATCTAAAAAAAAAAAAAAAACATACCAAATATACACCCAAAAAGGTGAAAGATCATCAGTCATACCCAATAATATTCCACAAAAGCGTAAATGTGATAAAAAAACAAAACAAAAATGTTATTATAAATAAATAGGCGAGTCCTTCAAACAAACAACCATAAAAGTGCCAAAAAATAGGTGCTTTTTCTCTTCTCTCTGACACACCATAAATCCACCACCAAAGTTAGGCCCCTTTCACACGATCGGACCGTTCAGGTCCGCCTGTCAGTTTTGACGGCGGACCTGAACGGGCGCTCCATGTTAGCCTATGGAGCGTCGGATGTCAGCGGAGACACGTTTTCGTCCGATCCCTCCATAGGCGGCAGCGGCGCCTGACAAGCCCCTCCCCGCTCAGTGAGCAGAGAGGGACCTGTCATCCGCCGGCTCAGCGGAGATCAACGGACAGATCTCCCGCTGAGCCGGCGGACCGAGGCGGGCTCTGTAGAAACGGAGCCCGCCTCGTGTGAAAGGGGCCTTAAAGTGCAGGCCCCCTCCCTTCAGAATATCACTCACCAGACCTAATTGTCAGATAAATTCCACCTCTGAAATTCAAGCCAAACCTCCAACTCCTTTATCCAGCTCTCATGTTAATAAAACATGCAGAAGAAACGCCTCCAATGGTGTAATACTTCAAATTACAAGCTTTTTAGTAAAAGAAAATCACTCACATTTAAAATCTTATATAACTAGCCCATAACATGAAGATGGCATCAGGTATCAGGCATGGAGGAGCTCAGCTATGAGGAAAGATTAGAGGAACTGAATTTATTCTCTCTTGAGAAGAGGAGATTAAGGGGGGATATGATCAACATGTATAAATACATATAGTGAGCTTGGTGTTGAGTTATTCACTTTAGGATCAACACAGAGGACAAGGGGGCACTCTTTACATCTGGAGGAAAATAGATTTAATCTCCAGATACGGAAAGGTTTCTTCACAGTAAGACCTCATGCACACAGGGCATTTTTACACCTGCTTTTAGCAACAGCAGACGTTTTTTTTGCAGCTTAAAAACGCCTCTCCATGTTATTCTTTGTGTCCGTGCACACACACAGGCTTTTAGGAACTGTAAGTGGCACATGCATTTTTAAGCTATAAAAAAACCCAGGGCCAGCACGTTCTGAGGACCGACATTACAGCTGTAAAAATGTCTGATGCTGGTAAAAGCTGCTAAACGTGGCTTAACGCTGGATACAGCCGTGTTAAGCCTCGTCAAGTGTTTTTTTTTTTTCAACTTGTCAAAATCAATGATTCCCTATGAGAATCCATTGATTTGAATAGAAGTCGCACCACAAGTGGGATCATGATGAGCCGTCTTGCGGTGCGGCTTGTGTGCTGAGGATCTTGAAGGGGAAGCCTCGTAAAAATGGAAAACTGGCGTGGGGTCCCCCCAAAATCCATACTAGACCCTTATCCGAGCGCCCCCCCTCCTGGACCATACCAGGCGACATGCCCTCAACATGGGGGGGTGGGTGCCACCCCAAAGCACTATGTCCCCATGTTGATGGGAACAAGGGACTCTTCCTGACAACCCTGGCCGGTGGTTGTCGGGGTCTGCGGGCGGAGGGCTTATTGGAATCTGGAAGCCCCCTTTAACAAGGGGGCCCCCAGATACCGGCCCCTCACCCTAGGTGAATGAGTATGGTATACATTGCACCCCTACCTATTCACCCCCAAAAAAGTGTCAAAAATAAAAACAGTAAACAGGCTCTCTTTCCGATTTCTTCTCTCTCCACTGATGTCCCCTCCTGCCATCGATTCTTTTCTCTCCGCTGTCTTCTCACGACACTGGTTCTCCTCCCTCTGCTGTCTTCTCCCTCTGCCAGGTCTCCGCTGTCTTCACCCTCTGTTCTTCCTTCGATGTCCTCCCAACGTTCTCTCCCGCTGTAATGCTGGGTCCGTTGTGCGCCATTACTTATATAGCCATGGGGTGGGGCCACCCAGTGACATCATCCAGAGGCCCGCCCCTTGTGATGTCACCGCCCCATCATGCCCCAGGTGGTCACCGGGTGGTCCCACCCTATGGCTATATAAGTAATGCCGCACAGCGGACCCAGCATTACAGCGGGAGAGAGCGTCGGGAGAACATTGGAGGAAGAATGGAGAGAGGAGACCCAGCAGAGGGAGAAGACAGCGGAGAGAAGAGAACTGCTGGTGGGAGAAGAAATCGTAAGGAGAAGAGACGTCGGAGCTGCTTTAATAAATTACTTTATCAAACACCTGTGTACTGTTTTTTTATTTTTGACACTTTTTTTGGGTGAATAGATAGGGGTACAATGTACCCCATGCTCATTCACATAGGGTGGGGGGGGGCCGTGATCTGGGGGCCCCCTTGTTAGGTGGGCTTCAAGATTCTGATAAGCCCCCCACCCGCAGACCTAGACAACCACCGGCCAGGGTTGTTGGGAATAGATCCTTGTCCCCATCAACATGGGAACAAGGTGCTTTGGGGTGGGAGGCGCAGGGCTCCCTCTGCCACAAAGCACCCACCCCCCCATGTTGAGGGCATGTGGCCTGGTGTGGTCCCTTTCCTGGTCTGCCGGGCTGCATGCTCGGATAAGGGTCTGATATGGATTTTGGGGGGTTCCCCTTAAAATCCATACCAGACCTAAGGGTCTGGTACACTTTTGGGCAGGGACCCCGCGCCAGTTTCTTTTGTCCATTTTGGCGAGACTTCCCCTTCAAGATCCTCAGCGCACAAGCTGCACTGCAAGTCATTGATTTTGAATAGAGGCAGAGAAACGCTGCTAAAAGCTAGCACGGCTAAACGTGCATTAAAGCCAATGCAAAAAGCTACTAAAAGCACGTTTTTACAACCGCTGTTTCCTGGCAGTGGCTTTTCGGTTCGTTTTTTCTAACTTCCTGTGTTCATGAGGCCTAAGAGCTGTAAAAGTGTGAAATAGACTCCCTCCAGAGGTGGTTCTGGCCAGCTCAGTAGCTTGCTAAAATGTACCTAATATAACTGGATACTAACATTTATAGATAAATTTTATCCAGGGAATATCCGAATGCCTCTCGGGGATCAGGAAGGAATTTTTTCCCCTGCTGTAGAAAATTAGATCATGATTTGCTGGGGTTTTTCACCTTCCTCTGGATCAACTGTGGGTTTAGGATTGTGTATATGGGATTGTATGATATATTTGTTTTTTTTCTTTTTCCCTTTTATGGGTTGGGCTTGATAGACTTGTGTCTTTTTTCAACCTAACTATGTAACTATATATCACTCTGTAGAGATCTTCAGCTGTTTGGGATGGCTGCTACGTCACTGCCACTTCCTGTCCTGATGTCACATCCAGTTGCTGACCTGCATTTGATCTGATTCAAGCAGGTTTACGCTTGTATGAGAATGCAAATCCTGTTTGAAACACAAAATCCTGTCAACACAGGCTCCTAATGTCTAGCTGTATTTTCCTTATAATCAAATGGAAAGAGAGCATCAAATGTAATCATGGACATGAGGAGACAGTTTGTATTTAAATTGGACAACAATCCCCTGTCTTTAGGTAGTCTTTGACTGCCTTCATCAGTAAGACCCCTTTCACACTGGGGCGGTTTGCAGGCGGTATTGCGCTAAAAATACCGCCTGCAAACCGCCCCTAAACAGCCTCCGCTGTTTGTTCAGTGTGAAAGCCCGAGGGCTTTCACACTGAAGCGGTGCGCAGGCAGGACGGTAAAAAAAAGTCTTGCAAACCGCTTTTTTGGAGCGGTGAAGGAGCGGTGTATTCACCGCTCCTGCCCATTGAAATCAATGGGACAGCGCGGCTATACCGCGGCAATACCGCGGCTATAGCCGCGCTGTAGGAGGGATTTTAACCCTTTTTCGGCCGCCAGCGGGGGTTAAAACCGCACCGCTAGCGGCCGAATACCGCTGCAAGAACGACGGTACAGCAGCGCTAAAAATAAAGCTGTTGTACCGCCGACGCCCCCATTGCCCCAGTGTGAAAGGGGCCTAAGTGGGCACACCGGCAGTCAGGCAATACATTGGGAGTACTTCTAAGGCCCCTTTCACACTGGGGAGGTGTCGGCGGTAAAACTGCGTTATTTTTAGCGCTGCTTTACCGTTGTTTCAGCGGTATTCGGCCGCTAGCAGGGCAGTTTTACCCCCCCTGCTAGCAGCCGAGAAAGGGTTAAAACCACCGCAAAGCGCTATGCCTACGGTATAGCCGCGTTGCCCCATTGATTTCAATGGGCAGGAGCGGTGTGTACACCGCTCCAAAGTTGCTGCTAGCAGGACTATTTTTACCGTCCTGCCAGCGCACCGCTCCAGTGTGAAAGCCCTCTGGGCTTTCACATTGGAGACACAGCAGCAGCTCTTTCAGGGCGCTTTGCAGGCGCTATTTTTAGCTCTGTAGCGCCAGCAAAGCGCCCCAGTGTGAAAGGGGTCTAATAGCTGAATTAATGGTTTTGGGATCAAAAAGTAAGGCAAAATGATTCCTTGCATAATGTCATCACAGTTGGCAAGCCAAAGTGATTTTTCTGATCACCCGATACAAAAGGATTCTTATTTTACGAGCTTAATTATAACATAGAATATAATTGAAAATAATAAAAGCACTACATACCTATACGTCACAGTTCACTTACTTCTAATGAAAATGTTTCAGCTCATCTCATCATCTTAACATGTGACGCAATCCAATAAATCGAATGGTTTCGCACTCACAGTGACACTTTCACTCCTTCTAGTTTAGGTCATTAGAAATGTCTGTATCGGAAAAATACAAAAGCTGGCACTACAATGACAAATCCTGAGATTTTGATAGATCTAGGTGGCAAGACCCAACATACCTGTCCCACTACTTTTGGTGCCAATATGACCTCATCCTTGGAAAGACTCATGCAAAACTGTAGCTTATGTGAGCATGAGTCAAAAAAGTTAAAAAGAATCTGTTTGCTGTTATTAGTGCTGAATACATAACAATAATACAGTAAAATGTCCCATACAAGATGGTAATCAGTTAACCACTTGCTGTAGTATGTGCAGGGGCTCTAGTATGCGAAGGGGCTCTGCACCCTAGCTACTGTATGGTGTAGGGAGAATGTTTGAAGGCCCATTCGGACATACAGTATGCATTTTGGTAATGTCTGGTAAAAGGCAACAAACAGTAATGTGAGGCACTTTCTGCAGAACGTAGCAGCGCCATTAATTTTGAAAGCCACCCCAACACACAGTTACAGTAGATGGCAATGCACCTGCACTGCAGTGCACCACAACACATATACAGTACTGTGTTTTGTGATGCTCTGCGTTAAAAATTAGGTAATGTCATGTGCCTTTTAGGTCCGTTGCTGTGCGTTAGCCTGTTCATAATCAATAGGCTGCAACATGTTACTACACTTATGTTCACGCGACACAATGAACCATAAATGTGTGAATCCAGCCTTAGGGTAATCTGTCATAAGTCAACATTTCAGTTGTATTAAAACCAGGCGCAGTCAGTCAATTTGCATTTTCACAAATGATAGTCCTCACATTTCTCCTATGAAAGGTGTACTTTAAGGATCCATTTACATTTGTGCATTGCAGTACGCTGCAGTAAATCAAGTTTTTGCAATGCATGGCAATACCCAGCTGTATGTGTGGTGTATTATGGTGCCATCCATCGTGAATGGCACTTTAATACACTGTACAGTAGGGAACACTGAGCCCTGCTTTGTAAAAAAAAAAAAGAAAAAAAAAAGGTCTTTGTGCATTTTTCTTTTCATTCTTGGATCTTGGCAGCTCATTAGTAATGTGAGTATTTTTAATCCCTTGATTTAAAAAAAGCTCTTTTACGGTTTTATACTATGTGGACGTTTTCTTTGTTTTATATCCTTGATGACAACCTATTTCACCATATACATTGAGATGTACCCGGATTTTATGTGATTCATTAAAATGTTCCTGGATGCCTTGAAAAAGTATTCATACAACTTGACATTTTCCACATTTTGTCATGTTACAACCAAAAACGTAAATGTATTTTATTGGGATTTTATGTGATAGACTAACACAAAGTAACACATAATTGTGAAATGGAAGGAAAATGATAAATGGTTTTCAAAATGTTTTACAAATAAATATCTGAAAAGTATGGCGTGCATTTGTATTCAGCCCCCTTTACTCTTATACCCCTAATTAAAATCTAGTGGAACCAATTGCCTTCAGAAGTCACCTAATTAGTAAATAGAGTGCACCAGGGTGTAATTTAATCTCAGTATAAATACAGCTGTTCTATGTTGTCCTCAGAGGTATGTTAGAGAACCTTAGTGAACAAACAGCATCATGAAGGCCAAGGAACACACCAGACAGGTCAGGGATAAAGTTGTAGAGAAGTTTAAAGTAGGGTTAGGTTATAAAAATAAAAAACAAGCTTTGAACATCTAATGGAGCACTGTTCAATCCATCATCCGAAAATGGAAAGAGTATGGCACAACTGCAAACCTACCAAGACATGGCCATCCACCTAAACTGACAGGCCGGGCAAGCAGAGCATTCATCAGAGAAGCAGCCAAGAGGCCCATGGTAACTCTGGAGGAGCTACAGAGATCCACAGCTCAGGTGGGAGAATCTGTCCACAGGACAGCTATTAGTTGTGCACTCCACAAATCTGGCCTTTATGGAAGAGTGGCAAGAAGAAAGCCATTGTTGAAACAAAGCCATAAGAAGTCCCGTTTGCAGTTTGTGAGAAGCCATGTGGCGGACACAGCAAAACATGTGGAAGAAGGTGGATGAGATCAAAATTGAACTTTTTGGCCTAAAAGCAAAATGCTATGTGTGGCAGAAAACTAACAATGAACATCACCCTGTCCACACCATTCCCACAGTGAAACATAGTGGTGGCAGCATCATGTTGTGGGGATGCTTTTCTTCAGCAGGGACAGGGAAGCTGGTCAGAGTTGATGGGAAGAAGGATGGAGCCAAATACAGGGCAATCTTATAAGAAAACCTGTTAGAGTCTGCAAAAGACTTGAGACTGGGGTGGAGGTTCACCTTCTAGCAGGACAACAACCCTAAACATACAGCCAGAGCTACAATGGAACAGTTTAGATCAAAGCAAATTCATGTGTTTTAGAATGGCTCAGTCAAAGTTCAGACCAAAATCCAATTGAGATTCTGTGGCAAAACTTGAAATTGCTGTTCACAGACGCTCTTCATCCAATCTTGAGCTATTTTTAAAGAAGAATGGGCAGATATTTGCCCAATCTAGATGTACAAAGCTGGTAGAGACATACCCAAAAGGACTTGCAGCTGTAATTGCAGCAAAAAGTGGTTCTACAAAGTATTGAATCAGGGGGCTGAATACAAATGCACGCCTGAAAATATCTTTTCAGATATTTATTTGTAAAACATTTTAAAAATCATTTATCGTTTTCCTTCCACTTCACAATTATGTACCACTTTGTGTTGGTCTACCACATAAAAACCCAATAAAATATATTTGAGTTTTTAGCTGTAACATGACAAAATGTGGAAAATTTCAAAGGGTATGAATACTTTTTCAAGGCACTGTATGATTCCTAGATGCTTGATATATGAGGATACACTATACTAGGCACAATTGATGCTGTAATAGAGACCTTCAACTATGGTAAGAGTCCATCAACTACGGTAAGAGTCCATCTTACATTGGTGGTGGATCACGTGGTGGAATTGGATCACTATTGTTTCTATGACTGGAACCACTGTCACAATTGCACAAATTTTTTTTGGACTGTTTTGAATTACCACATATTCTCAGCACTTTATGTATAAATCCTACTATTAGCGCTGCATATTTTGTGTTTTAAGTTGTATTGCACAGTATGTCTGATTGTTTTTGCTAGCAGCTTTATTTGCCAGTGTGTTTTCCCCTTTTTTCTATAATGAATGAGTTGCCTTACCTCAACTTACATTAACAAGCTACGTAACAGGTGTTTACACACCAAAACTGTACACCAAAGGGTTAATCCAGTCTATTGCCTCGTACACACGATCGACTTCTCGTCGGAAAAAGATATGACGGCTTTTCCGACGGGATTCTGCTCAAGTTTGCCTTGCATACACACGGTCATGCAAAAGTTCGCTGAACTTACGACCGTCAAGAACGCGGTGAAGCACAACGTGCCCGAGAAAATGAAGTGCAATGCTTCCGAGCATGAGTCGAATTGTTTCCGAGCATGCATAGGAATTTTGCGCGTCGGAATTGCCACAGACAATCGCATTTTCGGATAGGAACTTTTCCCGACCAAAAAATTAAGAACATGCTCCCAATCTTTTGCTGGCTGGAATTCGTCCAGCAAAAGTCCGATGGAGCATACACACGGTCGCATTTTCCGATGAAAAACTCTCATCGGTCTTTTGCGGGCCAAAATTCCGATCGTGTGTACGCGGCATAAGAGTTGAAAAAATGAATACATTGTGGTGCCTTGCACTGTAAACAAAAAAAGGGGTCATGTGTGTTTTTCTGATACAACTCAATATTGGACCCTACGGGCTAAGACTGGAATGCCATTGAAGTTCATATAAAGGCAGGCGTCCCAATAGTTTTGGTAATATAGTGTATGTAGGAAAATAGTTTGGCTTTCTGGCTGAACTGCAGGCCCAGCTGCAAGACCTAGGACTCTTGCATACAGGCCTCCTGAGCCCTTTCAGCGTAATGCCTAGCGTATTTCCTCAGCCCAGGCAACCCAGGAGCAGTTTGCAACCTGTTATTAACATGGGCTGCTGTGCGCCACTGTATTCACGAGTACAGTATAGTATTTTTTTTTGCAAACCCTAAACGCTGCATTTTTGTTTACGATTTTACTGCCCTATACACGAGTACAGTGTACTGCACTTGGGCTGTCTGGGCTGAGGTAATTTGTCGGGCATTAGTACGCTGAATGGGCTCAGGCAGCCTGTGTGCAAGAGTCCCTAGGAAGCCACGTACACCTCTAGGTAGCTCATTACAGTACTGAATTGTAAGGAACAACTCTAAAAAATGGTTCTAACTAAATAACAAACAGTCACCCAGTTGTTGGGTACAAGGAGTGCCTATAAGGGCCCCACACCCTTAGCTGGTATACATTGTAGTGCGAAAGGTCAAGGGAAATCTGTTATGGGTCAGTGTCTCTGTAGTATTGGAACCAGACACAGCCAAGCAACTGGAATCCTCAGAAAGAGACCTGTAACTACAATATCTGATTCCAGATCCACCTTAAGAATTTACTATGAGTACTTTAAGTGAAAAATAGTGTGAAAAAAAGACATGTGGGTAGTGTTATTGTTTTGCGTCCCACACATATTAAGGTGTTAGCATATAATGTGCTGAACTTAGATTGACTGCAGAGTACATATGATGACACCTGATTCTGTACCATATCAAATTGTATGTGCTTTCACCTAATAAACAACTGATTATATTAATTCAGTTGTGTTTGCTATATGTAATTAGGTTATACTATTTAAATAATTCACTATGCTGTCTGCTCGTATCAGTGGATGTGCAAGATCAAACCAGTGTGTGAAGCAATCACCCTCACAATCAAGTAAGCAGTTTGATTGTATCTCAGTATATCTTCATACTCTTAAAAGATAGGAGAATATATCATTCCTGATGCAATTGATCCTATTTTCTGTATATTGATAGTTGCACTGTACTGAATGCTACAAGCACATTTTGGAATATCTGTGCACTTTATCTATACTTATCATATGGCTAAACCTCAGACACATAGGCAAATATATATATATATATAATAACTGAATAAATGGAACGGTGTTACTTACCAAAAGATGTGTTATTGTGTTCAACCAGTATAACAATTTCAGATACCCCTACCAGACAGCACAGCCAAGTTGGTGACATTGCCTTTCCCCATGCTTAGTCACTAACATGCTCCCAAGCTGTAATTAGTGAAGGAGAAGAAGCACATTAATGAAGTCATTAGTCTAATCTGTAAGCATGTTCAAATTGTTAATTGACAGTACATTGTATTGTGAAATTAGGGGTGAGGTACCTGTATATTTGCATGGTTTAGTAAAAGCAATAGGATACAGTGTACAGTGCAATACAGTTGAGACATCAAATTATGTTTTATAATATCTGCTAGGTTTTTCAGTTTTATAGTGGATCTCCTTTTTGTCCATTTGTGTATTGAACTGTGTATTTTAGATGCTGCTGGCAATCAGGTTATACATATTTTCTCACAATATTTTTATATTACACAATTTATGTACATATGTACTGTAAGTTTGCAAGACTGCATAGCTTTACATCTGCAATATATCTAACACAGCCTTTCTCAGTCAGGGGTTCCTGGAATCCTAAGGTTTCTCCAGAAGATGCTAGGTGTTCCAGGAACTGTCTCAAATTCATTTTTTGCCTGATGATTTGATGCCAGTGATGCCAGTTTTCTAGCTGTCTCTAAGGGGGCATTCTATCCAATGATCCCTAATGTAAGGGACAGTTTTCCATTTACTGTCCACCCATTTGAGGTATTCTTTCTCCCAATGTTCACTAATAAACAAGTTCTTCCCTTTGGCCACCAATGTAAGGGGCGGTCTTTCTCCCACTGTCCACCAGTAAAAGGGGAGTTCTTCCCTTGGACCACCAATGTAAGAGGCAGTCTTTCTCCCACTGTCCAAGAGTAAAAGAGGAGTTATTTCCGTTGACCACCAATGTAAGGAGGTTTCTTTCTACCACTGTCCACAGATATAAGGGTAGGTCTTCCTTTTGATCATCAATGTAAGGGGCATGCTTCCCGTTGACAACCAATGTAAGAGGCATTCTTTCTCCCACTTAGCACCAATGTAAGGGGCATTCTTATCCCCAAATGACCACCAATGTAAGAGACATTCTTTCTCCTACTATCCAGCAATAAAAAGGGAGTTCTTTTCATTGGCCACCAATGTATGAGGCATTCTTCTTCCCACAGACCACCAACATAAGCAGTATTCTACTTTCCAATGACCCCCAGTGTACATGGACATTCTTCCCACTGATTGTCAATGTAAGGAGCATTCCTCTCACTGAGCATCAATGTAAGGAGAATTCCTCCAACTGAGTATCAATGTAAGGGGCACATCACTGACCATCAATGTAAGGTGCATTCTCCCAACTGAACACCAATGTAAGGTGCATTCTTCCCACTGAATGTTTTTCCATAAACACTAATATAAGTGGGTCTTCTCCCACCCCACTGTCAACCAGTGTTAGGCAGCCCATTAACCGAAAATGATAATAATGCCGTTCACACTAATGCACAGTAAGCTGTGCATATAATAATATAATAATTAGCAAAATTATTTCAAGGATTGGTAAAACGTTTTGAGAGAAGTCTAACATGTTCTGAGGGGCTAAGGGTTACAAAAGAGAGCACAGGGATGAACTTGACAATGTGCTTCTACATAATCAAAGTCTAATGAGTAGCTGCAATAGAAATAAATAGCGTCCCCCGGATGGCTAGGCAGCATATCAGTGATGTATAAATTAGGCCTTGTTCTATGTGCAGAGACGTGCGTTTTCTGCACCTGTATCTGCAAGCTCACATAGAAAACGATTGTGAACAGGGCACATAGAAAACAATTGTTTCCTATGTGCCCTGTTCACACCACAACACTATTGTCATCTGCATTTTTTTGTACAGAAATTTGCAGCATGTATGCATTTTTCTGCACAGAAAAAATATGCACATGACACCAGCATTGTGGTGTGAACAGGACACATAGAAAACAATTGTTTTGTTTTTTTTTTTTAATATTTCTGCAGGGAAAAAATATGCACTCTATAAAAGTGTTTTGGTATGAACATGGCACATAGAAAACAATTGGTCCCTACATTAACAAAACGCACGCCTCAGCATGTATAGAGAGTCTCAACAAAATTCAAATATCTTGACAGGTAAAACACAGTGTTCGTATTTGTGTATTTAGAAGTTTGCCTAGATTTCTGCTTTAACATCTTTATAGTAGAATAGACTGTCAGACGTTTTTTTTTTTTTTTTAATAATCCTTCTGGTTGAGTGGATTGTACTCAAAACAATTTAAGGTTCAGATATAAATGCAGATTTTTTTTTTTTTTTTTTAGGCAAAAATCCTTTCACATAATTGTTTCCAGAGCTGAGGATATGTTCTGTTTGGTACATGACCCATATTGACGACACTGGAAGCTTTGATGTCACAAGCTCCCCCCTCCCCACCTGTGCTGCATCATGGTGGATCAGCTGGTCCAATCACAGAGCAGATTTACCTCTTACTGCTGGGATGTATATTTATATCTTCCCTGGGGAGCGGAGGTGTCAGAGAGGCGGCTCTCACACAATAAGTGATCTCCCAGCCCCGTCTTGGTGTGAGGTTGCGAAAAGAGTGATGTTAGTATTTCATACAGAAATTATAATCGAGTCCCATCAGCAGTCTCATGGTAATCAATCATAGTACCTTTCCAGCATTCATTAAATATTTCTATCCCATTCTGCCTTAACCTTCTCAATCCTATTGCATTTTTAACACGTTTTTCTGGGAATGGATGCTTTTGGGTATCGCTAACAGAGAAATGAGTCAGTTTCCATGGCAATATCTTCCAGCCACACAGTGAATGGAAAAACACTGCCATATGATGTATATTAGGCTAGTATGACAATGAGGAACTAGATATCAGAGACTCATGTAATACCTGCATGTGTCTCGAGCTTATCAAGAAACTCCGACATGGTAAAAAAAACTCATAAAAACATTATGGGCTCATGGAAACGGACATTAAAGGGGTTGTAAAGGTTCGTGTTTTTTTCACCTTAATGCATCCTAGCCCCCCCATTTTACTTACCTGAACCCCTTCATTCAGTCGGCGGGGATGCGCTGTCTCTCTCTCTCCGCGGCTCCCGGGTCTTGATTGGATAGATTGATAGCTGCGCAGCCATTGGCTCCCGCTGCTGTCAATTAAATCCAATGATGTGGGCGCCGGGGGGCGGGGCCGAGTCCTGCATTCGGCTTCTGGACGCCGAATGCTGGACTCGAGAGCGCGCCCGCAAGGTAATCCCCCGGGAGAGCGCTCCTCCTAGGGGTTATCTGATGCGGGGAGGAGCCGCCGGGGGACCCCAGAAGAGGAGGTTCGGCTGCACAGTGGAGGTAAGTATGATATGTTTGTTATTTAAAAAAAAATAAATGATTAAATTACAATCACTTTAAAACACAGCATTTAGATCCATGAATGGCTCTGCACGGTTGAGCTTGGGTATACATTGGTGCTCACATAAACACTCATATAGCAAACAGGCATTTGCAAAAAAAAAAACATTATTTTTATATGTTTTGTCCACGCCCACATGCTACATGAGTTGTAAAAAGAGGGGGTTGTATACATGATGCGGCAAAGTTATATCCCCTGTTGTGTTCAGCGAGCAGTACCGCGGCCCATCGAAATGAATCAGTGGGGTGGTGAAGGCTTTAAGGGTGAAAACTGGTGGTGATCAGGTGACATGTCACTTCTCAGCTGCCTATCAAACACCCTCTGAAAAGGGATTAATTGGGGATTGCTTTTCAGAGGGGAGGCAAAGACTGCTGCAAGTGTAAATGAGTCCTAAGTTAGAATTTTATTTTTATCTAAGAACTTCATCAAAATGTTCCAGATTACAACAAAGGCACCTTCAGAAATGTCAGTAATTGTAACGGCAAACTATAAACCTTTTTTATTCAACCTTTCCCACTATGAAACTATCCATATCTGATACCTGAAGGGTCGCTGGGGATCCTGTAAACTACTGCAGTAGCCTGCACTACATACAGTGATAGCCACCCTCTTCTTCTGGGTCCTGCTCGAGCTGCTTCCATTCTGCACACTGAACACAAGGGTCACCCACTGAGCACTGCTGCCATTCAAGGGTTACAAGACATTCTCTGATTGGATGATGGCAGATTGTGATGTCACCCACCCTTGCTTTCCACCTTGCCCAATCAGTGAACGCCTTGACCTGTTCAGTATGCAGAGAAGGACCCAGAAGATCACGGCTATCACTGTATGCAGCGCAGACTACTACAGTGGTTTTCAGGATCCCCAGCAGCCCTCCAGATTTCACATATGGATACCAACATTGTACCAAGCTGGCCCAATGTAAGTTGGTAATACAAATAATTCTGGGAGTTCCTCTTTAAGTAATATTCCACCTGCAGAGATCACATCCTTCAAGCATGTGTCTGTTCCAGTGGGTGTCTCCAGGATACATCCTGTTTGCTCAGACTCTACATGTACTATGAAGACATTCTCTGCGGTGTTCTGCAAAATGACAGAATACTTAAAGTGGAACTGCAACAAAAAAGTTGCAAACAAGCAGGTTTTTTAATTCAGAAGAGATTTACTGTGTCTCTCCTGCATTAAAGTTTTCTTACCTGCTTGTCCACGCTATACACTGCACTGCGCACATGCAGCTCCGTGTACGATTTCTGGTCTGCTGAGATGAATGAACTCCTGTCCATGTACAGGGGTGACATTGTCTTGGCTCGGCCAATCAAAACGGCAGAAGTGCGGCACCTGGAATAGACTGGCCAAATATGTCAGCGGTTGGTGAAGGAGGTCTGGGACACCGCAGCGCTGGAGTGAAGATGAGTATAGTTCCCATTTAAATTGTTTAAGTAATTTGAAAGCATACTGGGACTTTTCAGGCCTACATAGATGTATTCCACATATGCGTGGCATCAGAATGATCATGAAAGGCTGGTTGGTAAAGGCTTTCCTAAAGTGGAGCTCTACCCAAAAAGGTAAGCTCTGCTTGTCTGCCTCCCCCCCTCGCCCTCCGGTGCCACATTTGGCACCTTGTGGGGGGAGGGGGGAGTGGGTACCTGGTTTTGACAGGTACCCGCTCCCACTTCCTGCTGAGTTTGGCCTTCGCTGCAGCTGAACTATTGAGAAAGCGCAGCACAATTCACGCATGTGCAGTAGGAATCAGGCAAGGCTTCACTGCCAGATTCCCTTACCCAAGATGGGGGCGCCAGCACCCGAGAGCCAAATCAGCTTGGGCGAGGTCACTGCTGGATCCCTGGACAGGTAAGTGTTCTAATAGTAAAAGTCAGCAGCTACAGTATTTGTAGCCTCTGACTTTAAATGTTTTCGGTGGCGGGGCTGGAGCTCCGCTTTAAAACACTACAGCTCCGTTCACACTTGTGCCACTTCAAAGTTGTGCGATTTCCATTGCGACTTTATATTGCGACTTTTGGTGAAATTTTGGATGGGTGCGACTTGGGCTGTTGACTTTCACTGTTGCACAACCGTTGCATTGATAACATTAAGATGCCACTTTTGAGAGTTTACATTGCAGTCTTTGGCACTCAAGTCACATCAAATTAGTGCAGGAACCTTTTTAAAGTTGCTGCTGTGTCCAAAGTCGCATGATGAGTTGCACAAGTCTGAATGGAGCCTAGAACTTTTCCTAGGGATAAAAAGGAGGAAGCGTTTTCTTGTTTTATGCTTTAGCAACATGTATGATCATTCTAATAAAGGGAAAGGTTTTTGACAAGATAAGAGGTAAAAAAGTATAGGAAACGTATCATAGTTGGAGCAGACAGAATCTGGAGCAGCTGTGCACGGCCCCAGTCTTAGTAAATTCATTTCACTAGTGCTGGCCATAGACGATTTTTGAAATGTATTTTTTGGTTCAGCCAGCGATCCTCCATCTAAACCAGCAAGGTGGGGAATCCCCCCGCAGAGGCAGGCTATGGATTGTGACAGTATATTAGGCACTCTAGAATGACAGGAGCTGTCATGTATTTGGTATACAGAGAATGTGACAGAAATGTAATTTGTTGTTTTGTCACAGATGTGATATACATCGTTACATAGTTACATAGTATATATATGAAACATAAACAATATAAATCTGTATTATACAAACCATAGTACAACCACGACTTTAACACTGGGGTTGATTTACTAAAACTGCAGAGTGCAAAATCTGGTGCAGCTGTGCATGGCAGCCAATCAGCTTTTGACTTCAGCTTGTTCAATTAAGCTTTAACAATAAAACCTGGAAGCTGATTGGTTTCTATGCACAGCTGCACCAGATTTTGCACTCTCCAGTTTTAGTAAATCAACCCCAATGCTAGCCTGAAGGATGATCTAAAACTGCACACTCTGATCTGGCGCATATGGCAGTGATGGGGTTAACTACAAAGGAAGGTACAATGCTTTCCTACAGAGATATAATGAATGTTTCTCCTGACTATAAATCCCGCCTTGTTAGGGGTGTCATCAGCCAATCAGAAACCTATCCTTTAATCCTCCCCAATACCTCCCTAAAGTGGAAAGATCCAATAGGAATATAATCTACAACAGGACATTTTTTCTTTTTGTATGATTTAGCAAAGGGACCTTTCAGGGGAGAGTGTCCTGCAGATCATGAGAAACAGAGACTTCAAAGTAAACTAAAAATCCCAATAAAACCTTATTATAGGAGAGGACAGCAGGTCCTGATGGTCTCCGGGAAAAGAAGATCAGAGGAAGTTTATACATTGTAGGCTGCTGCAAGAACACAAAGATGAATAAAAGAGTCTTTGAAAGCTTTGCAATTCACATTTCAGCAGGCTTCCAGAATAGCGTGTCATGGTCAGATCAGGATAACACGCCTGTTTTATGTGATACTGAGCTCCCTAGAGTTCCATTCATCTCACAAACATAGAGGTCACCAAGATAAGACTACTGTGTGCTGCGTTGTATTGTCAAAAAGATTTTGTAGCATTGTACAATAAAAAGCTTTATTTAATTCCATCAGTTTTCTAATATACACAATATTGCCAAAAGTATTGGGACTCCTTTCTTTACACACATGAACTTTAATGGCATCCCAGTCTTATGCCCCGTACACACGGTCGGACATTGATCGGAAATTCCGACAACAAAATCCTAGGATTTTTTCAGACGGATGTTGGCTCAAACTTGTCTTGCATACACACGGTCACACAAAGTTGTTGGAAAATCCGATCGTTCTGAACGCGGTGACGTAAAACACGTACGTCGGGACTATAAACAGGGCAGTAGCCAATAGCTTTCATCTCTTTATTTATTCTGAGCATGCGTGGCACTTTGTGCGTCGGATTTGTGTACACACGATCGGAATTTCCGACAACGGATTTTGTTGTCGGAAAATTTCATAGCCTGCTCTCAAACTTTGTGTGTCGGAAATTCCTATGGAAAATGTGTGATGGAGCCCACACACGGTCGGAATTTCCGACAACAAGGTCCTATCACACATTTTCCCTCGGAAAATCCGACCGTGTGTACGGGGCATTAGTCCGTAGGGTTCAATATTGAGTTGGCCCACCCTTTGCAGCTATAAGAGCTTCAAGTCTTCTGGGAAGGCTGCCCACAAGGTTTAGGAGTGTGTCTATGGGAATGTTTGACCATTCTTCCAGAAGCGCATTTGTCAGGCATTGATGTGGACGAGAAGGCCTGGCTCACAGTCCACTCTAATTCATCCCAAAGGTGTTCTATGGGGTTCAGGTCAAGACTCTGTGCAGGCCAGTCAAGATCCTCCACCCCAAACTCGCTCATCCGTGTCTTTATGGACCTTGCTTTGTGCAGTGGTCCAAATCATTTGGTGTGGGGTTGTTTTTCAGGGGTTGGGTTTAGCCCCCTAGTTTCAGTGAAGGGAACTCTTAAGGCATCAGCATACCAAGACATTTCGGACAATGCCATGCTCCCAACTTTGTAGGAATAGTTTGGGGATGTCCCCTTCCTGTTCCAACATGACTGCGCACCGGTGAACAAACAAGGTTCATAAAGACACAGATGAGCGAGTTTGGGGTGAAAGAACATGACTGGCCTGCACAGAGTCCTGACCTCAACCCGATAGAACACCTTTGGGATGCATTAGAGCAGAGACAGCGAGCCAGGCCTTCTCCTCCAACATCAGTGCCTGACCTCACAAATGAGCTTCTAGAAGAATGGTCAAACATTCCCATAGACACACTCCTAAACCTTGTGGACAGCCTTCCCAGAAGAGTTGAAGCTCTTATAGCTGCAAAGGGTGGGCCAACTCAATATTGAACCCTATGGACTAAGACTGGGGTGTCATTAAAGTTCATGTGTGTGTAAAGGCAGGTGTCCCAATACTTTTGGCAATACAGTGTATATAACATGTGCTTTCATACTGCTTGTGATTTTTTTGTTGCATGCAATTCCACATGTTGCACATAGGGCAGCCCATTCATTTCAATGGGCTGCCCTATGCACTTTTGTCTCCCAAAAGAACCTCCTGCTCCTTTTTGGGGGACAAGCTTAGCACGATTTATAAACACGCATTTCGTAGCGACTGCCATGTAATTCTGTTGCATGACAATCACAGCAGAATCATGTACTATTAAGAATAATGGCACCCAAACACGTGTTGCGCGCTTTAGAGCTGTGGGTATTATCGCAGCGATTCTGCCTGCCATTTCAAAGTTTCTAAAGCCTGTGGGGTTGATTTACTAAAGGCAAATAGACTGTGCACTTTGCAAGTGCAGTTGCTCCAGAGCTTAGTGAATGAGCAGAAGCTCTGCTGACTTTCATAATCCAATCATGTGCAGGCAAAAAGGCTGTTTTTAAATTTTCCTGGCATGTGATTGGGTATTCTTTGCAAAGTGAAGCTTCACCTCATTTACTAAGCTCTGGAGCAATTGCACTTGCAGAGTGCAACTGCATTTTGCAAGGTGCACAGTCTATTTGCCTTTAGTAAATTAACCCCTAAGTTTCATACATTTTTTTATTGATTGTTTTTTTTAATCATCCCAAGTATTAAAGTGTAAACCCTTACATATACCCAGTGATGTGACTGTCCTCAGGTGATACATGGACATGAATCAAATCCTCCTACATAAGTTGTACCTGTTTATTTGAAGTATTCTCTTCTCTGCATCCGTTCAAAGTCCAGAATTTAGACAGTGTGTATGAACTGTGAGAAAAAGGGGGGTGGAGAGCTGAAGTTACACTCTGAAGAGCTCAGTAAGGAGCACTCTGAGAGCTGATTGGACAGCCCCCCATCCCCCTTACACAGCACACAGGAACAGAGCTGAGGCTGTCGATCAGCTGGAGGTCACTCCCCTGTCACCTTTTTTCTCTTAGTGTCAGGAAAACTTGTCAGAAGTGATTTTCTGATAGCAGAAAAACAAAGCAGCAGACAGAAATGACATGTGGGCACAACCATAATAACCCCATTAGCATTATCGCTCTGTGTGCCAGCAGGAAGATGGGAAAGAACTCCCTCTTACCAGCTCCGCCATAAGGGAACTATTTACACTCTTCTCTTTCACTGTTCCGGCAGGCAGATCAATGTGCCGGGGTCATATATACAGTATCTCACAAAAGTGAGTACACCCCTCACATTTTTGTAAATATTATTATTATATCTTTTCATGTGACAACACTGAAGAAATGACACTTTTCTACAATGTAAAGTAGTGAGTGTACAGCTTGTATAACAGTGTAAATTTGCTGTCCCCTCAAAATAACTCAACACACAGCCATTAATGTCTAAACCGCTGGCAACAAAAGTGAGTGACTATACCCATAAGTGAAAATGTCCAAATTGGGCCCAAAGTGTCAATATTTTGTGTGGCCACCATTATTTTTCAGCACTGCCTTAACCCTCTTGGCATGGAGTTCACTAGAGCTTCACAGGTTGTCACTGGAGTCCTCTTCCACTCCTCCATGATGACATCATGGAGCTGGTGGATGTTAGAGACCTTGCGCTCCTCCACTTTTTGTTTGAGGATGCCCCACAGATGCTCAATAGGGTTTAGGTCTGGAGACATGCTTGGCCAGTCCATCACCTTTACTCTCAGCTTCTTTAGCAA
Organism: Aquarana catesbeiana; assembly: GCF_042186555.1. NCBI lineage: Eukaryota > Metazoa > Chordata > Amphibia > Anura > Ranidae > Aquarana > Aquarana catesbeiana. The sequence continues at coordinate 108,035,006 of NC_133334.1, forward strand.
GGCAGTGGTCCTCTTGGAGGTGTGTTTGGGGTTGTTATGTTGGAATACTGCCAACATAAGGGAGGGGATCATGCTCTGCTTCAGTATGTCACAGTACATGTTGGCATTCATGGTTCCCTCAATAAACTGTACCTCCCCAGTGCTGGCAGCACTCATGCAGCCCCAGACCATGACACTCTAACCACCATGCTTGACTGTAGGCAAGACACACTTGTCTTTGTACTCCTCACCTGGTTGCCCCCACACTTGCTTGACACCATCTGAACCAATTAAGTTTATCTTGGTCTCATCAGACCACAGGACATGGTTCCAGTAATCCATGTCCTTAGTCTGCTTGTCTTCAGCAAACTGTTTGCGGGCTTTCTTCTTGGACAACAGCCATGCAGACCAATTTGATGCAGTGTGTGGCGTATGGTCTGAGCACTGACAGGCTGACCCCCTCACCCTTCAACCTCTGCAGCAATACTGGCAGCACTCATAGGTCTATTTCCCAAAGACAACCTCTGGATATGACACTGAGCATGTGCACTCAACTTCTTTGGTCGACCATGACGAGGCCTGTTCTGAGTGGAACCTGGTCTTGGCCACTGTGCTGCAGCTCAGTTTCAGGGTCTTGGCAATCTTCTTATAGCCTAGGTCATCTTTATGTAGAGCAACAATTCTTTTTTCAGATCCTCAGAGAATTCTTTGCCACAAGGTGCCATGTTGAACTTCCAGTGACCAGTATGAGAGAGTGAGGGAGATAACACCAAATTTAACACACCTGCTCCCCATTCACACCTGAGACCTTGTAACGCTAATGAGTCACATGACACTGGGGAGGGAAAATGGCTAATTGGGCCCAATTTGGACATTTTCACTAAGGGTGTACTCACTTTTGTTGCCAGCAGTTTAGACATTAATGGCTGTGTGTTGAGTTATTTTGAGGGGACAGCAAATTTACACTGTTATACAAGCTGTACACTCACTACTTTACATTGTAGCAAAGTGTCATTTCTTCAGTGTTGTCACATGAAAAGATAGAATAATAATAATATTTACAAAAATGTGAGGGGTGTACTCACTTTTGTGAGATACTGTATGTAGACACACCCGTGTTTGAGCTTTAGGCCCCTTTCACACTGAGGCGGTTTGCAGGCGGTATTGCGCTAAAAATACCGCCTGCAAACCGCCCTCTAAACAGCCTCCGCTGTTTGTTCAGTGTGAGCCCGAGGGCTTTCACACTGAAGCGGTGCGCTGGCAGGACGGTGAAAAAAGTCCTGCAAACCGCTTCTTTGGAGCGGTGAAGGAGCGTTGTATTCACCGCTCCTAAACCGCTCCTGCCCATTGAAATCAATGGGACAGCGCGGCTATACCGCGGCAATACCGCGGCTATAGCCGCGCTGTATGAGGGATTTTAACCCTTTTTCGGCCGCCAGCGGGGGTTAAAACCGCACCGCTAGTGGCCGAATACCGCTGCAAGAACGACGGTACAGCAGCGCTAAAAATAGCGCTGTTGTACCGCCGACGCCCCCACCACCCCAGTGTGAAAGGGGCCTTAGGGTGCACACATATGGCTTTACAACCACTTTAATATTGAATGAGAAGTGTCCTATGGTAACAACTGCTCTCTTAGTTGAAATCTTCAGTCCTCTGCCCCCAACCCCCATGCCTTCAAAGCTGTAATCTTCTGATGCTTCAGGGGTCAATACAAGCTGCTTGACCTGTCATAGTCACGTGTCCAAAGTGCTGAATATGCCCCCACTTTCCTTTTTTCTCTTTCATAGAAGCCATACTATTGGTTACCACAATAAAAAGCGCTCTATGGGGGCCAGACAGATGAATGGAAGGTTGGTCCCCTCCATTCATAGAGCGTTTTTCATTGATTGAAGCTATAGTACAGCTTCTATGAATGGAGGAGGGGCGGAAAGGGCACACCAACATGCGACCAGCAACCAGAGCTGGAATGGTTGAATTATGGCATCCCCTGTCCCTTTGCTTTATTATTAGCCAGTAAGGCTACTCAATAGATTTAAAGGCAGATAGAAAAGGACAGGGGGCAGGAGGAGAACGACCAAAGCATGACACTTTTTCCCTGACACCACTGGAGTGTTTTATCTCTCTTCCTGCCTACCATAGTCATTTAGCAGTGCCCCTCACTGTAACTATAGAAGGTTATTACATCTACCCATAGGGAGATACTAGAAGGTTTTCTTAGGGTACAACGGTCGTGAGAGTTGCATGGGGCTGCCATTGCTGCAGAGCTGCTGATAAGGCTGTACAGCCAGCCCTCCTCTACTGGGCCTGGGACCCATCAGTTGAAATGTGGGGCCTAGGCACCTACTACCTACTGAGCAGGAGAGATGACTATGCTTCTCCTCCTCTTTCTCCCTCCGGCTGCACCGCAGGGAGATTGGTTCTAGCACATGTGCCCCCTCCATTTGTTGTTTGGACCCCTCTGTGTGCCCCTTTCCCCGCATGGCTGCCAGCTTCCCTCCCCTCCTCTCCCGCTGGCAGCTGCTCTGGACACTTTGGGATGTTTCAGGATGGAGAGCAGGGGAAGGGACTGATAAATATGTCATTTACTGGCCCCTTCCTTTCCTGCATAAACACAGTGAGTGATCGGTACCAATCACTCCTGTGTCCATTCATCACTGAAGCATAGTAAACTGTGTTTACTATGCTTTGGTTTGTCAATGAGCAGGAAGCCTCAGAGTACTTCCTATTCATTCATCTGATAAATCTATGTCCTCATTTACTTTTGGCCTGGGGGTGGGGGGAGGGGTCCTGTCAGGTAGGCCGTACAGCAGCCCTGCATTGCTGGTCTGTTTAAAGCTCGACACTGAAAATTCACAGTGGGGCTGCGCTTGTTCTGCACGGGTCTCCTGCTCATTTATTCTAGGGGAGAGTCATTTTACTTACCCGATCTTCTGATCCCCCAGCAGACAGTGCTCCCTATGCTCTGCTATTGGACTTTCCCTCTGCTTTGTTCCATTCATTGCAGGGCTATGGACCCTGCATTGGTCTTGATGAGGCCTGGACCCTATACCTTTGGACCATGGGGGGGAGAAGATGCTGCGAAGACTGGTCTAGTGGCGTGGAGTGAATCTTCTTCTCTATGCCCCCTAGACCTAAACGAGAATTTAACCATTGCAATGTGGGAGCAACCACCCTGCAAGGGAGAAGTTTCCAGGAGTTGAGCTTCAGGAGAATGATCAACTGTGCCTAGCTTTGATATTTCTGTATTGGTGACCTCTAATAATCACATAGCAAAGGAGAGTCAGAGAAAATTAGAATACCTTATCTCTGTACTTGTTTCAGGTCAGCCACTCAGAAAGTACTGATACCAAAGTATTAGAAGGACAACCAGCCAACTAGAATTTTCAGAAGAAGAGTCAGCGATTCCAGCTTAGCAGAATTACACTTTGATCGTATTTTATCTCTTTACCCTGCATTATAATCTGATAAATCCTCAATACTTTCTGCTTACGTGTTTAACCAACCATGTGGCTTCTCCTTTTCCACTCTTCCTCTTGTATTGCTTTCTGTAACTCTGCATTTATGTATTTGTGCTGATCTTGCACATAGCGCAGTTATTTCCTAGTGCAGTATGTGTGCACAAATAACACAATCACATGATATTCCTTATCACGCCCCTGCCCGACCCATACCGGCACACAAAACTCTATGTTTGGTTAATATTCACGTGACAGCAAAGTGATAATATTTAATTTGCCGTTCAGAGACCAGAACTTTAAAGCAATCCATGTTAGGCAGATATGTTTTGTTACAAAATTTAGAATTTTATACAGAGAACTGGAAAACTCTCCCATCTTCACACATACGTAATCTCCAGAGAAAAAAAGATGGAATTATTAATAGCAGAATGATTGTCTTGCTTTAATAGTCATTGTAAATCTTCCCTATTTTTTTATATATACGGGTAACTATATGTGAAATATACACTCACTGGCCACTTTATTAGGTACACCTTGCTAGTACCGGGTTGGACCCCCTTTTACCTTCAGAACTGTCTTAATTCTTGGTGGCATAGACTCAACAAGGTGGTGGAAACATTCCTCAGAGATTTTGGTCCATATTGACATGATAGCGTCACACAGTTGCTGCAGATTTGTCGGCTGCACATTCATGATGCAAATCTCCCATTCTACCACATCCCAAATTGAGATCTGGTGACTGTGGAGGCCATTGGAGTACAGTGACCTCATTGTCATGTCCAATAAACCAGCGGTGAGATGATCTGAGCTTTGTGACATGGTGCATTATCTTGCTGGAAGTAGTCATCAGAAGATGGGTACAATGTAGTCACAAAGGGATGGACATGGTCAGCAATAATACTCAGGTAGGTTGTGGCGTTTACACAATGCTCAATTGGTACTAAGGGGCCAAAGTTTGTCAAGAAAATATCCCCCACACCATTACACCACCACCCGCCTGAACCGTTGTTACAAGGCAGGATGGATCCATACTTTCATGTTGTTTACGCCAAATACTGATACTACCATCTGAATGTCACAGGTGAAATTGAGACTTATCAGATCAGGCAACAGGTTTCCACTCTTCTATTGTCCAATTTTGGTGAGCCTGTGTGAATTGTAGCCTCAGTTTCCTGTTCTTTACTGACAGGAGTGGCACCCGGTGTGGTCTTCTGCTGCTGTAGCCCAACTGCTTCAAGGTTCAATGTGTTGTGTGTTCAGAAATAGTATTCTGTGTGCCTTGGTTGTAACGAGTGGTTATTTGAGTTACTGTTGCCTTTTTTTCATCTCAAACCAGTCTGCCCATTCTCTTCTGACCTCTGACATCAACAAGGCATTTTCATCCACACAACTGCCGCTCACTGGATATTTTCTCTTTTTCGGACCATTCTCTGTAAACCCTAGAGATCTTTGTGTGTGAAAATCCCAGTAGATCAGCAGTTTTTGAAATACTCAGACCAGCCTGTCTGGCACCAACAACCATGCCATGTTCAAACTCACTTCAATCCCCTTTCTTCCCCATTATGATACTCGGTTTGAACTTCAGCAAGTCATCTTCACCACGTCTAGATGCCTAAATGCATTGTGTTTCTGCCATGCGATTGACTGATTAGCAATTTGTGTTACCAAGCAATTAAACAAGTGTACATAATAAAGTGGCCGGTGAGTGTATTTATGAAATACATCTCGTGTGGATGGTGACATCTTCTTTACCATATAAATTGCCACCTATTGCATTATATACTGCATTTATATAAAACAGGATAGCATCTTGTCACCTGGGGACCTCATAAAATATTAGATAACATAATAATATCAATGGTTACATGGGATTATTGGGTAAGGTAGTTCAGGAACTAGATACGATGTGGAACCGATTGCTACTAGAGGTCACCTTTCCCTGAATATGGATTGGTTGATATTGGCTATTGCATATTACATCATTATTGATCCTTGCACTGCCCTATTGAATAAGCCTCTTGGGGACTCCATGAATGACATATCAGTGCTTGGGATCCTAACGTTTCTTGGCATAAGAACTGCTGGAATAGTATATGATTATTACATCAGCCTAGACTTCAAAACAGATGACGGTATGTTGGTCTGGTAGTACTGACATTTCCCAGAAGGACTGACCAGTCTTAGAGCATGTAGACTATTTCGTTTTATTCAGTCCTGTTATAGTAAAACATCAATGTTGGCTTTAACCTCTAAATACTATGCACAGATGGCATTGGTGCTATGTCATAAAAACTATTACTCCACCAGTCCTGGTAAGGCTTGGATATATTCAAGAAAAAGGACTGACATGCCTTGTGTTGACACGGCTTCTATTCCCTTTTGGGGCCTTAAATGATGGATTGATTAAAGTAGAACTATAGGCAAACCTTTTTTTTTTTCATTTTGGATAGAGCAAGGGAGGGTTATAACCCTTGTCAGATTTTTTTTCCCGCTATGTCCCATTGCAGAGATATTCCTTCCCTTCCTGTCCCATAGACGAACAGGAAGTGATAGGAAATCTCTGCAAATTCCTTGGGGACCCCCAGGTCACTAGAACTAGTGTCCCCATTGGAAGGTTTTTCTTCTATTACTTTTCTGTGTGATTTTCTTTTACTTTCAATGAATGGTAAACAGGACAAATAGAGAGAGAGAATATCCTTAATGGGGGCACATACAGCAAAGAAAAAACACTGCCAAGCATTCTAATCCCTCTCCACTCTATCCAAGACTAAAAAAAAAGGTTCTGCCCTTAGTTATACTTTAAAGCAGTGGTCTCCAAACTGCGGCCCGAGGGCCGGATGCGCCCCTTTGCTTGATTTTATCTGGCCCTTGGGGCATTATTGCCCCCACTGTTGGCATAGTTCCTTACACTGACACTAACAATGGAGCACTATTCCTCCCACTGACACCAATCATGGGGCACTATTCCTCCCAGACACCAATCATGGGGTACTATTCCTCCCACTGACACTGATGATGGGGCACTTATTTCCCCCCCGCTGACATCAACGATGAGGCACTATTCCTCCCACTGCCACTGACACCAGGACATTTTTTACTCCCTCTGCCCACAGTCCTGCCCCCTAAAGTTTGAAGGATGGCGAACTGGCCCCTTGTTTAGAAAGTTTGGAGACCCCTGCTTTAAAGGAATTATTATGAGGGCACATACCTACAGTATGTGAGCAAACGCTGATAGCTGTAGCCCTTTTTAGTCACCTGTTATACCATGGTCAGTGATTCTTCTATGCAGCTTTGCTGCCATTGATGCAACTACTCTGGAACTAGTTTTTGGCATTAAAGTCAAAGAGGGCAATTCAAGGCAGGTATTTACCTTGATGACCTGATGTATTAAAAGGGGAATTTGGTAGAAGATCCGACCTTAACAATATGTCATAGACAACTGTAGCAAGGTCCCAGGCCTCCTTTGATCTAATGAGAACCTCCAGGGCCAGGTATAGCTGACATCCTTCTGTATGTAGAGGGTTGTGAGGCATGGTGGGTGCAGAGTATTGGGTGCCAGACACTTTTTGAATGCAAAAGAAAGTTTTTTTCTCTTAAACTTTTTTGGGGAGAGAGGGTTAGGGCCAGGACACCCTTCCGAGACTTCAATAGGAGCACAGACATGTAGGGAAAGGCATCCGGCAAGACGCCACATCTGCATGTGCAGGAATGCTGTCTCCTATGGCAACAGTCTTTAACAGATCCTAACACAATTGTAACAGTTCTTTCACTTTCACTACAATCACTCCTTGTAGTTCTTCAGCCCACTGAGCTCCTGGTCTCTCACTAGACCAACTGATTCACTGCCACTGAATCCCTTGAGCTCTTCCAATCTTCACGGTAGTATCTTCCTCAAGTGTCACCCCTGCTTCTCTGTTGGGTCCCTAGCTTGGCACTCTAGATACCTCTCAAGCTTCACCCCACTGGCCTGCTTGGTCCCTGGCTTGACACACAAGGTTGCTCTGCAAGCGTCACCTCCGCTGGCTGGGTCCCTGGCTTGATTCCCACTGAAGTTTCCCGATTCTTCACCATCCCCGGTTGGTGAGAATGCTGCTCCGGTATTTGCTTCAGTTACTCACTGAGGTCCCTGGTAATTAGGCGGATAGTCCTTTACTGGCGACGGCTTCCCCTCTACCTCCAACCACGACAGGTTCTCCGGCCGGCAGAACCATCATTTTTGGTTGGATTGCAAGCCGCAGTCCCAACCCTGCATGGCTCTCTTGCTTCTGGATAGGCTCTCACACAGCCTAGCAGCCAGATGTGCCCAGAATAGGCCCCATCTCCGGCCTAGCAGCCCGGGCAGTACAACGCACATTCACCCAAACAGCCATCCAGGTGGCACAGAACACAGATCACCTGACTCCATTCAAATATTTAGGCTCTCCCAGTAGGCCACGGGATCCAAGAAAACCCCTGTCTATTGGCTGAGATACCCCTTATAGCCATAATCTGACCTTGGGTTGCCCTTCTCATATCTAATATCACCAAGTACCCGGCCACCTAGTGGTAGAAGAGAAAAGTGCAACAAGGCCAAATTTAGGGAGAAATTAATAGATCTCCAACAATCAAATAGGATCATTATTCCTGGCAAGTACATTTGTGAGGAGCAACCCTGCCAAAACTCCAGGGTGCTACACAACATTAACATGGCAGAGATCTGTGAGTCTTGTATTACTCCGGCTGAGATAGATAATAAATAATGATACATGCTAAATAAGACTTTCAATGTGATAAATCTAAACTAGGGTTCTTCAAGTGGGAAATTATATAAAAAAACACTCTTAAGGGTCCATTTACACCAAATGCATTATGGGAAATGTGCGTTTCTTGCACTGCACAGGGACATGCTGCCTTTGTTAATGGCAACCCTAAAGCATCTAGGAAACGTGTGAGCACTGCCACAGTATCATGCGGTTTGGTGCGGCGTGATTTTGAATGTCACACATGCTGTACTTCTGCATGTCCCTGCGCATTTGGCAACCCATTGAAATGAATGGGCTGTCAAAAACACACAATGCGAATGCGCACGTTCCAGTATGAACCAGCGCTAAAAGTAGCAAATCTAAGCTTTGGCTATTAACACAGATGAAGCACATATATTATTATTATACAGAATCTATATAGTGCCAACAGTTAGCGCAGCGATTTACAATGTGAGGGCAAAAAGTACAGTTACAATACAATTCAATGCAGGATAAATCAGAGGGCTCTGCTCGTTAGAGCTTACAATCTAGGAGGGAATAGGTGTACTGTTTTCTCTGTCAAAGGTTTTGTATTTCAGTTCAACCAGTTTGTGATCTGTATAGCATAGACAGGTTCTGCACCCTCCTAAGCTGACCAGACACGGCTCCCCTTTTGGCGAGTTTTTGCTCAATTGGCTGAAATTTGATTTGTGCACCACCCAGCTTGGCTAATATTGATTTAAAAAAATCAACTGAGCCTGGTGGCCAAACATTGAGTGCATCCTATCAGAAGTCACTATTCAGGCATTTAGACAGCCGCAGGTGCTGCAGCTGCCCGATTTACAATAGCAAGCAGTGCACACTCCTCCATTCACAATTTTTAGCATGGGTGAGGAATCTACTGTTGTTCTCTATGTGCTTGGCTAGCCTAAGGCCACTTTCACACTGCAGTTTGGCCGCAGCACAAGTGCAATACAGTTTATCTGTGGTATTCGTGTGGGATACCTGCGGTTTCTCATAGACTTCTATTATGTCCTGCGTTTTTGGCACGTTTAGTGAAAGCGCACCAAAAGTCCTGCATGCTGCATCTTTGGTGCGCTTTCAGGAAACATACTAAAAATGTGGGGTGTAATAGAAGTCAACGGTTCATGTATTTCTCTAATGACAGGTTTACTTTAGTTTATTCATTTTTTTCAATTCATCGATAAACTTTTTAAGTGGTTGGTTTTCTGTGTGTCTAAATTTCAGATTGCCAATTGTCTAATGCCCCGTACACACGGTTGGACTTTGTTCGGACATTCCGACAACAAAATCCTAGGATTTTTTCCGACGGATGTTGGCTCAAACTTGTCTTGCATACACACGGTCACACAAAGTTGTCGGAAAATCCGATCGTTCTAAACGCGGTGACGTAAAACACGTATGTCAGGACTATAAACGGGGCAGTGGCCAATAGCTTTCATCTCTTTATTTATTCTGAGCATGCATGGCACTTTGTCCGTCGGATTTGTGTACACAGATCTGAATTTCCGACAACGGATTTTGTTGTCGGAAAATTTTATCTCCTGCTCTCTTTCACTCTTTGTGTCGGAAAATCCGATGGAAAATGTCCGATGGAGCCCACACACGGTCGGAATTTCCGACAACACGCTCCGATCGGACATTTTCCATCGGAAAATCCGACCGTGTGTACGGGGCATTATGCGCTGCATTGCGGAGCATGAATGAGAACATGTTAATGCACAGTGGTGTAGTGGATAGCGCTTTCGCCTAGCAGTAAAAAGGGTTACTGGTTCGAATCCCAACCATGACACTACCTGCCTGGAGTTTGCATGTTTCCCTGTAGCTGCGTGGGTCTCCTCCGGGTACTCCAGTTTCCTCCCACACTCCAAAGACTTGCTGGTAGGTTAGTTGGATCCTGTCTAAATTGTCCCTAGTATGTGTATGTATGAATGTGAGTTAGGGACCTTAGAGTGTAAGCTCCTTGAGGGTAGGGACCGATGAGAATGTACAATGTATATGTAAAGCGCTGCGTAAATTGACGGAGCTATATAAGTATCTGAAATAAATAATAAAATCTTAGTTTGGCACACTATAGTGCAACAAAATTGAAACTGGACTATTTTTACAGATTCAGAGCACCATGACCCGTAGTAATATGTTGCCATGGGGGTTATTTACAAAAGGAAAATCCACTTTGCACTGAAAGTGCACTTGGAAGTGCAGTTGCTGTAGATCCGAGGGGGACATGCAAGGAAAATAAAAAACAGCATTTTAGCTTGCACATGATTGGATGATAAAATCAACAGAGCTTCCCCTCATTTCAGATCTACCCCTTAGATTTAGAGCGACTGCACTTCCAAGTGCACTTGTAGTGTAAAGTGGATTTGCCTTTCGTAAATAACCCCCAATGTGCTGTGGCAGGCTGTAATGGAGGTGCAAGGAAGGTGCACTGGAAATTCTGTATTGAGGTGTCATTCAAGTTGAATAGCAGAGCAATGCATCCTACTGCAGATTGTGCACTGGCTTGCATGTGAATGGGCACTAACTGACAGATAAAAGAATGGTCCTCATCCTATCAGAAGTCACTATGGGTATATTAGATGATTTTTTTTCATCTGCCAAATTTTTTTTAGTTAGTCTGTAAATATTTAAATAAATACATGCTAGATAATATTATAAATAACCCTTGCATTCTTTTGAAAACTTGTCTTGTTATATTGGGTATTGCTCAGGATCTTTTGTCTAGCAGCAATGAACTGCACATGGGTAATCCTGTATTTTATCCTTCATATTATTATACATGATATGGTGGAGGATCCCATTCAGAGGGGAATGTGTTAAATACAGTGGAAAGTTCTATAGATGGTGAGAAAGGAGGGGTGTGCAGGGAAGAGCTCTGGAGCAAAGTCTTCAGGTAACACATGCTGGTGATTGTGGGATTAGGCGGTTTGCTTGTTATCAATGAATAGCTTGTCTTTGCTTTGTCTTTCATAGAAACTTGGCAGACTCCAGAGACCCGAGCAATCACCACTACACCAGGCAAGACCTTGATTTTTATCTGGATTAGGTTGCAATTAAATGGCTGATAAACAAATTAGGTGAGTGACATACTGGCAATATTTTGATGTGCATTCTGTTATGTATATTATGTGGTAGAATGACAGGCTTGGGTCATTGTGTGGTTTGTTCTCCATGATCATGTCAGATGAACATTTATTTTCGTAGCTGGGAAAGCGCCAGGAGATACCATTCCGAATGTATTAGATTGCAATATAATAGGCTATAAATATCATGTGTTTCAGCCAGGACCTGCTCAGTCAGTTCTGTATCTGTGTACAGGACAGCTTTCCTTCTTATCCTAGATCCTAGGTAAATGGTCTTTATTTTTCTTAACAAGATGAGTTCAAAGTTCATAGTGCAGTTCTATGACCCATGCAATAAAGCTACAACCTACAAACTTCTCTCTATTTAAGCGCTATAGTGAACACAATGGGGGTTATTTACGAAAAGGCAAATCCACTTTGCAGTACAAGTGAAAACTACAAGTGCAAAGTGTACTTGGAAAGTGCAGACGCTCTAAATCTAAGGGGTAGATCTGAAATGAGGTGAAGCTCTACTGATTTTATCATCCAATCATGTGCAAGCTAAAATGCTGTTTTTTATTTTCCTTGCATGTCCCCCTCGGATCTACAGCGACTGCACTTCCAAGTGCACTTTCAGTGCAATTTCAAGTGCACTTTAGTGCAAAGTGGATTTGCCTTTAGTAAATAACCCCCAGTATGGAACAGATCCATCGACGGTGGAGGAAAGGAGAAAACATCCACTGCTTACAACAACCAATCAGATTTAAGATTTCATAAATTTTCTATTCTGGAAAAGGAGAGTTAAAATCTATGGCAAACATACACTTGCTTCAAAGTTTAAATCCATCTTATACTATTGGGTGCAACTTAAATATTTTGGTCAAAACACCAACTAACAATAGTTATTTTCTAATTGGTTGCATTAGTCCTCCACTTTCAATTAGATTTTCAATTAGATTTTCCTTTGCTATCAAGTCCATGTACTGTAGAAGAATGATGGTGCATGCTTTATCCCTATAATGTATATCATTGTATAAATGTACAATGCGATGCTCAAACTAGTAGAGTTCATACTGGCCCATAGTCCTTGAGAGGTGAAGAAAGTGGGGTTGGTTTATTAAAGGCAAATAGACTGTTCACGTTACAAGGGAAGTTGCACTTTGCAAGGGAATTATCCCCAGAGCTTGGTGAATGAGGTGAAGCTTAGTTGCGTTCTACCATCCAATCATGTGCAAGCAAAAATGCAGTTGTTTTATTTTCCTTGAACATGATTGGGTATTCTCTACAAAGTTAAATTTTACCACTTTTGCTAAGCTCTGGGAAAATTCCCTTGCAAACTGAGCAGTCTTTTTGCTATAGCACCCTCTACCTAAAGGTAGGTGCTAGAGTAGTATTTTTCTAGCTCAGGGCCCAAGTACAGGTAAATTTATCCAGGCCTGTGCTATAGGCTGGGCCTGGGTGTTGTGATTTGGGACTGGGAGTGTTCAGTGTAGTGGGGGGTGTGGCCACCTGCACTCTGACTCAGAGATGCCTCCCCTGCTTTCAGATGGATGGTTCTGGAAGAGGGGTTGGACTTGAGATCTGAGTGGCAGGCAGCTCATGTGAGGAGCCCTGACCAATAACCTTGCAGTATTGGCAGGGGGCAGGCCTCTCATATAAGCTAGGGTCACATGCTTCCAGGGAGGAGTTCTGGAAAGTAGGAACAGACAATGGAGTACTGAGTTGCTGTTCCTGGCATGCCCACGTGGGGATGCGCTGTGGCGGAGGAGGGATGGAGGAACCGCCAGGAGGGAGCTTAAGATAAAGATCTTCATCCTTAACCACTTAAGGACCAGCCTCGTTTTGGATTTTAGGTGTTTACATGTTTAAAACAGGTTTTTCTGCTAGAAAATTACTTAGAACCCCCAAACATTATATATGGTTTTTCTTCTAACACCCTAGAGAATACAATGGCGGTCATTGCAATACTTTTTTTTGCACCGTATTTGCGCAGCGGTCTTATAAGCGCACTTTTTTTGGAAAAAATTCACTTTTTTGAATAAAAAAATAAAACAACAGTAAAGTTATCCCAATTTTTTTTATATTGTGAAATATAATGTTACGCCAAGTAAATTGATACCCAACATTTCATGCTTGAAAATTGCGCCTGCTCGTGGAATGGCGTCGAACTTTTACCCTCAAAAATCTCCATAGGCGACGTTTAAAAAATTCTACAGGTTGCATATTTTGCGCTACAGAGGAGGTCTAGGGCTAGAATTATTGCTCTCGCTCTACCGGTCGCGGCGACACCTCACATGTGTGGTTTGACCACCGTTTTCATATGCGGGCGCTACTCGAGTATGCGTTCGCTTCTGCGCGCGAGCTCGTCGGGACAGGGGGGTTTTAAAAAATTTTTTTTTAATTTTTATTATTTATTTTACAATATTTTATTTATTTTTACACTGTTTTAAAAAAAAAAAAAATTGTGTCACTTTTATTCCTATTACAAGGAATGTAAACATCCCTTGTAATAGAAAAAAGCATGGCAGGACCTCTTAAATATGAGATCTGGGGTCAAAAAGACCTCAAATATCATATTTACACTAAAATGCAATAAAAAAAAAAAAAAAAAAAAAAAAGCCATTTAGAAAAATGACATTTGAAAAAATATGCCTTTAAGAGGCGTGGACGGAAGTGACGTTTTGACGTCGCTTCCGCCCAGCAGTGTCATGGAGACGAGTGAGCGCCATCTTGGCCTCACTCGTCTCCAGGCACACCACACAGAAGGACGCGATCGCCTCCGCTGCTACCGACGGCTCCGGTAAGCGGCGGAGGGCACCGGATCGCGGCGGGAGGGGGGGGCCCCTCTCCCGCCACCGATAAAAGTGATCTTGCGGCGAATCCGCCGCAGGGACCACTTTTATCTGAAAGCCGTCCGCCGCACGAAAACGGGGATACAAGACTTAGGACGTACATAGTCGTGCGGCGGTCGGGAAGTGGTTAAAGAAGTATGAAGCTGCTGTGACCAGGGAACACAGGACTTGCATGCTGGAGGAGATCTGGAAGGAAGAAGTAGCAGTCAAGCGGAGGAGAGTAGAGCAGTGTTCTGTGACCAGGGACACAGAACTGTTATCCTCCTAGAGAAAGGTCAGTGTAGAATGCTGTGGCCAGGGAACACAGCGTTGATACCCTTGGACTGGCTGAGAGCAGTGGTCCGTTACTGCCATGTGTCAGGTCCTCGGGGGGAGGTACCGTATTACCTCTGGCCTGGTTAGCACGTTGGTAGTGCCTTCCAAAGACCGTGTGGATGTCTGATTCTCTAGGCATCGGGAAGAGGCTGTGTGCGCTTCTGGCTCTTTGAGTCGCATGGACAATCTCATCATGGTCTACAAATAAGGAATTATTCAGAGTGATTCTTCTTTGTTTAAATGGAAGTGAAGAAATAGGATATCAGTGTGTTTTTGCAATAAGGATTTGCACAAAGAAAGTTGAAGTAATAGTCTGCGGAGAAGAGTTATTCAGACTAGAAGAGACTGGGGTGCAAGCAGTGTATCAAGTTTCTTGCAAGGCCACGGCCACTGAATAACTAATTGCAACTTGCAATGTGCTAAATATTATAGGCATCTCATATGATCCTTTTCCCATCCAAGTTGTGTCCTGAAATAAATATGACAGTCATAAAACTGACTGTTCTTTGCTTTAAATTGGTCGTGGGAAGTATGCCAGCAGGGTGATAAGCGGATTGCTAAGTAACCAAATCAGCAGCCGTTACGGGGGTACCGCTACATTGCCTTTTAGTAAATCAACCCCAATGTGATTTTTATGGTGGGTTAAAGTGGTTCTAAAGCCTCAAGGTTTGTTTACCCTAATTCCAGACAAAAAATGTTTTAATCTGAGGCTGTCAGTATTATTTTTCAATATACTGTAAATCCATCCTAATCCTTGTAATCTGTCCTAGTCCATCCTTGTAATTGCAAGGATCCTCCTTGAGTTCAGCTCCCTGTCACCCCTAGCATTATATTTAATGATTCTCACTTATCTGATAGACAACTAAAGAAAAAAAAATTGCTGCTAACCGTATTCATTAGTCACTCATCCACCCCCCAGCCAACTAAATGAACAAGGACGAAACCTCCAAACATTCATGAGGTCATCCCTGTGCTCTCGGCTCCTGTATGTGTAGACTCCATCTCCATGTCCGAGTACAGAACAGGGGATTATAGGAAGCCAATATAAATATATATCCAAATATACAGTACTGTATATGCTAATTGTATTTACATATACAGTTAATTATTTTGAATGGATTTTATTTATTTGGATGAAAGCGTGTTTTTTATTACTTGTCTAGAGTCGTACTTTACTTCTTAGCTCATACTTGTAATTGATGGAGTCTCTCTGTCTTACTCTATCCCAATGACTAAAGATATAAAGGGCTCTCTCTCTGCCACTCTTCCCTTCTTAATGAACAGGACATTAGTTAGACAGACATTAGCTGTTAGATTTCATTTCTCTCCGTCACTCTGTCATTATTCTATCTGCAGTTTGCCTGCCAAGCTGATAAATGGAGGAATAGCTGGACTGATTGGTGTAACTTGTGTCTTTCCCATTGACTTGGCTAAGACTCGTCTACAGAACCAACAAAATGGCCAACGAATGTACACCAGCATGTAAGTAGAAAAGTTGCTAAAGTTGTTTCCGCTGTCTCGCACCATTCTTTTTTTGGATAATAATATTACAAAAAATTCTGCTAGTCGTTCTTGCTCTTAATAGTACATCCTAAAAATCAACGCTCACCAGCTTAGGTTCCCTTTAAACAATATGTTTTGGTTATAAATAGAGTCATAAAATGAAAGTCTAGTTTATGTTTGCGGTTGAGGGTTGTTAAAAACAAACAGGGGAGCTGTGTTTATACCACTTTCCCCCTAAGTGCCACCACTAAGGTGCAAAGACAGCCATACAGGAGTATACGCATGCCATGGCCAGGGCGCAGCACAACAAAAATCACCCCCTTCTTATTAAAGTGGCTGCAGCACGGTGGTGCAGGTTTTTGAGAGTTAAAAGTGGTGGTGAGGAGGAGATACAACGCCTCCTTTCCCCGCCTGCCGAACACCTTCTGAAAAGCAATCCACCACAGATTGCTTTTTTTAGGGGGCAATGGTTGTGTAAATTAGTGTAATTTGGGGTCAGATTTGTCCGCCGTAATGTTGCAGTCCCGCTAAAAATCGAAGATCGCTGCCATTACCAGTAAAAACAATGAAAAAAAATAAGTCCCTAAATTGATCCCGTAGTTGGTAGATGCGATAACTTTTGCGCAAACCAATCAATATACACCTATTCGATTTTTTTCCAAAAAAATATGTAGAAGAATATATATCGGCCTAAACTGATGAGTAAATTTGTTTTTTTTATTTTTTGGATAAGTATTATAGCAGAAAGTAAAAAAAAAGTTTGTTTTTTTTTTCAAAATTGTTGCTCTTTTTTTGTTTATAGCGCAAAAAATAAAAACCGCAGAGATGATCAATTACCACCAAAATAAAGCTCTATTTGTGGGGGGAAAAAAAGGAAATTTTGTTAAGGTACAAGGTAGCATGACCGTGCAATTGTCAGTTAAAGCGATGCAGTGCTGGTCAATAAGGGGGTAAAACCTTCCGGGGCTGAAGTGGTTAATAGGAGTGAGGTAGAAATAGTTGAAATACAAAATGTTAATGAATATATGATTTTACATTTTAACCATAAATATGCTTTGAATAGCAGGATTGTACTTGCAAAAAAAAACACCCATGTGTTCCTGTGTTCCCAGTACAATTGTCCAATAATGTACCTTTCCCTTTGCTGATACCTCGTATTGCAGCTGCTGATGAGGGACTTTCCATGCTGTAGTTTCATAAAGTCATAATTAGACAAAATGTGTTTGGCTAAACCATGACCTTTCCCTGTGACAGAATTAAATGTAGATAAGTCCTGAAAGTTATCTAATACGACTACTTTGATTTTGTTAGTAATCACTACTACTGTCCTGCATATGTATTATGCATTATGTCCCCAACTTAGAAAAAGCCATGCATGTAAATGGATGTGTTTTCACTTCTAAAATCCAGCTGATCTTGATATATATTAGGAAAGATGAAATGGGAGGAAAGGCTGGGAAACCTCAGTGTTTTTCTACCTCTCCCAGACTTTGACCTCCATTACGTCCTTGAGGATTGGAAGAAGTCATATGATGCTGAAACCACACAAAACATCTGATGCTGAGTTTGCACAGAAACATGATAACAGATACGGCTCTTAGGCCGGATCATTGAACTGATTACATTTCCTAGCAACAAAAATTATGTCAAAAGTAAATTCTGTGAATATATGCTGGATTTATTAGATTGTAAGCTCTTCTGAGCCTCTTGTATTTTTTATTGTATTGTGACTGTATTGTCTCCCTTTTATATAGCATAAACTGTTGGCGCTATATAAATTCTGTATGAATAGAATGTATAGTTTTTACAGTCAGTGGCGGACCGTCCATTAGGGTTGCCTCCACCCCCTATATGCAATGGAGAGATTCATGCATAGCAAGAATCTATCCATAGCTGCCGCGGCCACCCCCTGTCGGGGCACCGGGTGCATGAATTACGTGGCTGGGCTTTTTTTTGAAGCTCCTGATTAGAGCCAAAGGGTCTAATAGGCTTCAAAATAGAGTGGGCTCGGGTCGCAGAGAATTCGAACGGAGCCCACCCAGATGTGTTACAACAGCGAATAGATATTCGCTGTTGAAACACTGATCCTCAGTCCGGCCAATCAGAAGCGGGTGTGAGACCGGTTTCCGATCAGCTGCCGAGAAGGAGGGAGGAAATGGAAGCCGCCGTCCCCGCGATGACCCGTGGAGAGCAGGAGAATGGGAAGCTGTCGCCCCATACTGTCTGAAGCCCCCCCCCCCCCCCCCAAAAAAAAAAACAATTTTCAGCTGGCCGCCGCTGTTTACAGTGTTTTTATGAATCTACATGTAAAAAGAGGTCGGCTTGATGTAAGTAGTCTTTTCAGTATGTATGTAGATGTAAACCCTAACTGGATGATCACTGGATGATTACTTTCTTGGCAAGATCACTTAGTAATATTTTAATAATAGCTGCAGATTTCAAAAGATTGGAACTTACTTTTGAAATTACAATAACATGGCATTACACATCTTAGCAGTGAAATGTGGAATGCCAAAGACTCGAATCTAAACTGCAGGGCTGGAATGGATCAGAGGTAGAGGCACAGGTCACCGGAGAGGTGAGTATAAGTGCTTTTCTTTTGCAGGGACCCTTCTTGTCAAATGGTTTTATTTGGTTTCTTAAGGACATTACAGATATTTTCAGAAAACATAATAATTGACAAACAGAAATGAAGCTCGTCACTATTAGGTTAATAGACTTTCTAAACATATAATATGTAACCAAAAATGTAATATGAACGTTGGTAAAAGTTGTATAAGAATCTAGGCTAATACTAAAATAGTTATTCAAGTCAGCTGAAATTAGGATAAATAAGCTGAGGAAGAAAGTCTTAGTTTGAGGGATCTGGAGCTTCAATATATTAATAAGAAGAGATGGGAGGATAGAAATCCATAAAAGAAGAGAAGAAAGGAGCAGAATAGAGAAGAGAAGGAAGGGGAGGGGAGGGGAGTCCATTAGGTCGATCCAAACGCTGTCACGAAGCATAACAAGTCCATTCATACATCATCTACCATGGCAGGAGAACCTTATCATCGAAATTTGATGGTAAATGGAATTGTACCCATGGGTGCCATAATTTTTCGAACTTGGGGATCATTTCCCTATCTATAGCCGACATTTTAGCATGAATCATTGAGTTATGCATCCTATTCTTTGTCTCAGCTACCACCAAAGAAGGAGATTTCCATGCTTTTGCAATCGTTTGCTTCGCAGCCGTAAGGAGCTGAACGAAAAGTTTGAATTGAGTGTGTGTGTCAAGCATTCTGGCTTCAAATTGAGTAAAGCAAGAGTTAGGTCAGGAGGTATTTTATCTCAAACATTTTGGAGGCTAAATCAGAGATTTGCTCCCAGAAGATCCGAATTTTTGGACAAGTCCACCAAATATGTAAATGATCACTCAACTCCGAACAGCCACGAAAACATAGAGCAGAACAGGTAGGAACAGCCACTCTGGATGGAACAAGGTACCATCGGGTCAGTACTTTATAATTGGCCTCCAATGCTACAATGTTGGGGGAGGATGATTTAGTTACCTGCCAGATCTTAGACCAGTCTGCCGTGGTAAGAGAGTATCCAATATCCTCCTCCCATTTTGGGCATAAGATGGTTTATCTGTGTTTGGGTGTATCAGAAGTTGGAAATGTTAGTATTAGGTGTAAAGAAATTTTTAAATTGGAGGTACCGAAACAATTCTGATAGCGGTATATTGTAGATCTCGCAGAGAGTTGGGAATGGAATAAAAGAGGAGGAAGTGACAAAATTGTGTAATTTTATGACATCTAAAGATCTTCAGGTTTTAAATGATGAGGGAGAGACCCAGGCTGGATAAAAAGCAGGGTTTTTAAGGAAAGAGAGGAGAGGATTGTGTGGAGATTGTAAACAATGTTTAAATTTAAGCCTATCCCATAAGGTAATAAAGTGTTTGGTGATGGGGTTGGATATAACACGACGGTCTTTGGGTTGAAGCCAGAGTAGATTTGAAATCAATAAAGGATCACAATCAGCTGCTTCATTTGATACCCAAATTGGGATTTCATTTGTTGCATGATATTTAGAAAGACTAGCGATATGCGCCGCTTTATAGTAAGTTGCAAAATTGGGGAAGCCTAGACCTCCATTGGTTTTAGGGAGATATAATGTTGGTAAGGGAACGCGTGGTTTGGAGGGGCCCCAAACAAATGTTGTGGCCCTTTTCTGTAATATTCTTAGGTAATAAGCCGGTATTGAGATAGGTAGGACTCTAAACAAATACAATAATTTGGGTAAAATCGTCATTTTTATCACATTGATTCTTCCCAGCCATGATAATGGAAGGTGTGACCATTGCTTCAACAGGTTTGTCACCTTGCTCAACATTGGTGTATAATTAGCTGAAAAGAGATCTGAAGTAGAGGTTGTAAGGTATATACCTAAATATGGAATAGATTTATAAGCCCAAGTGAAAGGAAGTGCAATTTTTGTTGACTCCAATTCCATATGTGACAGAGAGATATTTAATATCAAACATTTCTTAGGATTTATTATGAGGCCTGAGAAGGTAGAAAACCTGTTGAGAATGGGCAGGAGATTAGGGCCCGAGACTTGTGGAGAGGATAGAAATAATAATACGTCATCAGCAAACACAACTTATGTTGGTAGCCTCCTAATTCTATACCGGTTATAGTTGGGTCTGTTCTGAAGAATTGAGCAAGCGGTTCTATCAAAAGACTAAATAGAAGAGGGGAAAGTGGGCATCCCTGACGAGTACCTCTTTCTATGTTGAAGGAGTCAGATTTGTACCCCGCATATTTTATGCGTGCTAAAGGTTTATCATAAAGTGCCGCAATCCATCTAGTAAATTGAGGACCAAAGCCCCATTTCTGCAGAGAATATTGTAGGTAAGGCCAAGAAACAGAATCAAAGGCTTTCTTAACATCAAGGGAAAGAAAGCAGGAAGGGATACGTCTTTTTTTTGCAATATGTGCTAACAAAACTGCCCGACGCACATTGTCGCCTGCTTGACGTGTCGGCATAAAGCCTACTTGATCGCGATGAACAAGCGTGCCTATAATTTTGTTCAAACGAGTTGCTAAAATTTTTGCAAAAATTTTTAGATCTAAATTTAGAAGTGAAATGGGGCGATAATTTGTACAAGATGTGTCATCAAAATGAGGCTTAGGAATCATACAGATTGATGCTGTCAACGATTCCTGTTTGAAGGAGTGACCATCCAGTAAAACATTAAATGCATCAGTCAAGATAGGGGATGTGAATGTTTGATAGTATAAAGCAGAGTATCCGTCGGGGCCTGGTCTCTTATTTGCAGGGACCCTTCTTTTAGAAATTTTTGTTGCCCTGACAGAGCTGCTTTAAAGCCTATTTTTGCTTTATTCTCTTTATATACTGGCATGATCAAGCAAAATTAATATGTTTTGCCCAAACTTTAAAGGATAAGTTTACCTTTAGTAACATGTTACATGTTACACCTGTGTTCAGGGTTTACCATGCAACAATTTACTAATGCAGGGCCTTGCACTTCCCTATTCCTCCTTGTGACAAGGGGATCCTCTCCCTGCACCCCCTGTCACAATTTAAAAACAGTACAGCTGTGCGGGCCTCCACCCAGCTACGTCATTCATTAACAGCGATCTGTGAATGAATAAACTACAAGTCCCATCTTCCACTGTGGCAGACATCTTGTACTTCTTAATGAACTACCAGGGCGCTTACCCTGATAGTTCACTGACACTTCCAGAGTAAAGCCTAGTACACATGTAGAGTTTTTTTTCGTTCAACACAAGCGATGTTAGTGTGGCAATCTCCCCTGCTGTGCCTTTGTACCTTTGTATTCTGATAGCAGGACTGCGCTGATTGGATGCTGGTCAGATGTTGGTTTTCCATCATGCCCGTTCGTCTCACAGATAGTTGTACACATGGGCCGAAAGTCGGCTGACTCTTTGCCAAACCAGCTGATTTTGGTCCATGTGTCTGCCTTAACTGTCTACCGATATGTCGGTATGGGCAGATTGCTGTCAGGAGTGTCTACAGGAGCCTAACATTGCACCTGTGGTCTACTGATTGCGGATGCAATACTGTGCAGGTTTCATGGTAAAAAATAATAAACGCACATTTTTTAACATGCAAAATCATTTGCATTTATTATTTTTTTTTTAATTTTTTTACAAAAAGGGAACTTAGCCTTTAACCACTTCAGCCCCGGAAGGATTTAACCCCTTCCTGACCAGAGCATTGAGCCGGTGGTACCCAAACAAAATTGAAGCCCTTTTTTGCTACAAATAGAACTTTCTTTTTTGGTATTTGATCACCTCTGCGGTTTTTATTTTTTACGCTATAAGCAAAAAAATTTTGAAAAAAAGCAATATTTTTTACTTTTTTGCTATAATAAATATCCCCAAAAAATATATTAAAAAAAACAAATTTCTTCCACAGTTTAGGCCGATATGTATTCTTCTAAATATTTTTGGTAAAAAAATCGCAATAAGTTAAATTGATTGGTTTGCGCAAAAGTTATAGCATCTACAAAATAGGGGATAGGTTTATGGCATTTTTATTATTATTTTTTTTTTTTTACTAGTCATGGCGGCAAGCTGCGATTTTTATTGGCACTGCGACATTATGGTGGAATGATCGGACACTTTTGACACTATTTTGGGACCATTGACATTTATACAGCGATCAGAGCTACAAATAGCCCATGCTTACTGTATAAATGACACTGGCAGGGAAGGGGTTGAACACTAGGGGGCGATTAAGGAGTTAAGTGTGTTCCCTGGATGTGTTCTAACTGTAGGGGGGATGGGCTCACTACAACATGACAGAGATCACTGCTCCCGATGACAGGGAGCAGTAGATCCCTGTCATGTTGCTCGGCAGAACAGGGAAATGCCTTGTTTACATAGGCATCTCCCCATTATGCCTCTCCTAGCCGCAATCGCAGGCCGCTGGTGAACATTGAGTTTGCGGTACCCACGGGCACACTACCGCGGTGCGCGGCTGGCGCGCATGCCCGCTAGGTGGCAAATTCAAAGGGACACACAGGTACGCCCTTTTGCCTGCCCATGCCATTCTGCCAACGTAAATCGGTGTGCGGCAGTCGGCAAGTGGTTAAGCAGCTTTGTATAGCCATTTCGAAGGGACTCAGTAGATCTGGAGTTGCTTGAAATTCAACTCGGATTGTGCACTGTATACCAATGACTCTTCCTTTTTATTAATTCATTATTATGTTATGGCAGGGGTGTACAACCTGCGGCCTACTATGGCTATGAATGTGGCCCAACACAAAGTCATAAACTTACTTAAAAAGTAGATTTTTGGGGAATTTTAAGTTAAAAAAAAAAAAGAAAATACACTTTCCGAACACATCCAGAAGAAAGATTTGGCAGTGTCTCTCTACTGGATTTTTATAAGTTTTATCTTCCCCCCAAAAATATCTTGCCCCTTATAATCACGTCTTATTCATGTCATAAGTTTCCATCAGCACCTATATTTGTGAGCAACTATTTTCAAGGATGAAGCACAGGAATGGCAAAATTAGAACCAAATCTGATGAGCACCTTTCATTGAAAATTTCTACTATTATTATTATACAGAATTTATATAGCGTCAACAGAGCACTTTCTACTACATCCATCGAACTAGATATTGATGCATTCGTTAATTGAAAACAGTGTCAAATATTGCACTAGTTTTGTGTTGCCCTCTTTTAATTTTATAAAAAAATAAATATTACAAAAAAAAGTTTTATTTCTCAGATAGGTACATTATCTTTATCAGTGATTGTTAAAGCAGTAGCAAACTGCTCCCCCAAAAATAAAAAATTGGGGCCCTGCAGCGTTATGCCATAATGTGCTAGCATGCACAGCATACTAGCACATAATGATAGACTTATTTGCACACAGAGATCTCCAATGCAACACTGTCACAGCTCCTTGGCGCTTCCATCTTCACTTGGTCTACCTTCTGGATTCGCAGGCTTCGGCTGCTAGAATGGCCGGGGTCGCGATGACGTATCTTCTGAGTGCAGGAGCTCTGAAAGCACGGCACAGTCCCTTCAGAGTGCATGCGCCGGTGACAACATCAGCTGCTTTAAGTGTAAATATCTTCTAAACATAGATAGAACTGTAGGTACAAGTTAAAAAGTCGACTTTACTTCCACTTTAACTTGTGATCAGCCTGACTTTTTCTGCTCATCAGCTATCCTTATTGTTTGTGCATTTTATGTGTGACCCAAGAAAATTCCTCTTCTTCCAATGTGGCCCAGGAAGGTTAAAAGATTGGACACCCCTGTGCTATGGTTATTTAATTCATTTATTAGTTAGATGCTCTTACTAAGCATAGTGAGTATGCCATATTATTTTTATTATTATTATAATACAGGATTTGTATAATGCCAACAGTTTGCACAGCACTTTACAATATAATGAGATGCAGTACAGATGCAACACAGTTCAGTACAAAAGGATTAGGGGGTCCCGACTCTTGGGGCTCACAGTCTAAAAGGGAACGGAAATGGTACAAATAGCTGCGGGGGATAAGCTGATGGAGATGGTCAAAGTAATTTATTTTTTTAGGTGGAGCGAATAGATTAATTTTTAGAGATCACTTAACGGTGAACACAGTAGGAGATAACCAGACAGATTGGGGTAAAGAGCTCTAGAAGATGGGAGAGATTCTGAAGAAGTCCTGGAGGTGAGCGTGGGAGGAGGTGGCAAGGGAGCTATAGAGCAGAAGGCCTTGGGAGGAGCAGAGAGAACAATTTGGATGATTGAGATCAGCTTGGTGATGTAGCTGGAGGCTGTTCTGTGGATGGCTTTGTACAGTGGGGACAGAAAGTATTCAGACCCCCTTACATTTTTCACTCTTTGTTATATTGCAGCCATTTGCTAAAATCATTTAAGTTAATTTTTTTCCTCATTAATGTACACACAGCACCCCATATTGACAGAAAAACACAGAATTGTTGACATTTTTGCAGATTTATTAAAAAAGAAATACTGAAATATCACATGGTCCTAAGTATTCAGACCCTTTGCTCAGTATTTAGTAGAAGCACCCTTTTGATCTAATACAGCCATTAGTCTTTTTGGGAAAGATGCAACAAGTTTTTCACACCTGGATTTGGGGATCCTATACCATTTCTCCTTGCAGATCCTCTCCAGTTCTGTCAGGTTGGATGGTAAACGTTGGTGGACAGCCATTTTTAGCTCTCTCCAGAGATGCTCAATTGGGTTTAAGTTAGGGCTCTGGCTGGGCCATTCAAGAACAGTCACAGAGTTGTTGTGAAGCTACTCCTTCATTATTTTAGCTGTGTGCTTAGGGTCATTGTCTTGTTGGAAGGTAAACCTTCAGCCCAGTCTGAGGTCCTGAGCACTTGGGAGAAGGTTTTCGTCCAGGATATCCCTGTACTTGGCCGCATTTATCTTTCCCTCATTTTCAACCAGTCGTCCTGTCCCTGCAGCTGAAAAACACCCCCACACCATGATGCTGCCACCACCATGTTTCACTGTTGGGACTGTATTGGACAGGTGATGAGCAGTGCCTGGTTTTCTCCACACATACCGCTTAGAATTAAGGCCAAAAAGTTCTATCTTGGTCTCATCAGACCAAAGAATCTTATTCTTCACCATCTTGGAGTCCTTCAGGTGTTTTTTAGCAAACTCCATGTGGGCTTTCATGTGTCTTGCACTGAGGAGAGGCTTCCGTCGGGCCACTCTGCCATAAAGCCCCGACTGGTGGAGGGCTGCAGTGATGGTTGACTTTCTACAACTTTCTCCCATCTCCCGACTGCATCTCTGGAGCTCAGCCACAGTGATCTTTGGGTTCTTCTTTACCTCTCTCACCAAGGCTCTTCTCCCCTGATAGCTCAGTTTGGCCGGACGGCCAGCTCTAGGAAGGGTTCTGGTCGTCCCAAACGTCTTCCATTTAAGGATTATGGAGGCCACTGTGCTCTTAGGAACCTTAAGTGCAGCAGAAATTTTTTTGTAACCTTAGCCAGATCTGTGCCTTGCCACAATTCTGTCTCTGAGCTCTTCAGGCAGTTCCTTTGACCTCATGATTCTCATTTGCTCTGACATGCACTGTGAGCTGTAAGGTCTTATATAGACAGGTGTGTGGCTTTCCTAATCAAGTCCAATCAGCATAATCAAACACAGCTGGACTCAAATGAAGGTGTAGAACCATCTCATGGATGATCAGAAGAAATGGACAGCACCTGAGTTAAATATATGAGTGTCACAGCAAAGGGTCTGAATACTTAGGACCATGTGATATTTCAGTTTTTCCTTTTTAATAAATCTGAAAAAATGTCAACAATTCTGTGTTTTTCTGTCAATATGGGGTGCTGTGTATACATTAATGAGGGAAAAAATGAACTTAAATGATTTTAGCAAATGGCTGCAAAATAACAAAGAGTGAAAAATTTAAGGGGGTCTGAATACGTTTAGTCTCCACTGTATGTTGTAATTAACATTTTGAATATTATACATTTGGCAAGTGGACAAAATTGTTTATTGTTCAGTCGTTTTTATTGGGTTTTATTTACAATTTGTTGCAAACAATATGTCCTCCAGGCTAGTAACAATTTTGAAAAACAGTTTATAAAAATCTGACCTGTGAAAGGACGGGTCAAAGAAAACAAAGCTACAAGTCATTAATGTCAAGATGAATTAAACTGAACAAGAGGAAAGAAGTTTCATTGGCTAATCAGTTTATGTCCAATGGGGGTGGTCATGGAGCTGCAAACAGAAAGGGAAGGGGTTTGAGTAACAGAGAACACAATAGGTGAGAGTGTTAATGGAGAAAGAGGGGGCTGCTGGATAGGGCTGCAGTCAGACCATACCTAAGGGTTCAGAAGGCCAATGTCAGTTGCAGAAGGGAGGAAATGTGTGAACCAAGGGTACCATTTAGCAGAATACTTCTCCACCATGTCCTACATCCTGCCCTCCACTCCACTTAGCATGATCTATGTGATTCTCAACCTGATTTCAGCTACAGAAAGAGTAGGAGTTTTCCAGGCTTCACCAATCATCTAACAGTGAGAACCTGGACCATAACACTGAATTGGGCCTTGATAAGGTAGAGTGGTCTGACACATAAGAGGGCGAACTCTGCTCTGCAGGGAACTCATGTCACATTAGTGTGGTTGAACAAAATCTTTTAATTCTGTTAATCTTATCTGATAAATTATTTGTTATCCACACTGCACTGTGTGTGGCATTAGCTACATGCAATACACAGTGCTGGGTTCCAGTAGTGGTATGGGGTCTTCCCACCTCATTCCTGGAACAAAATTAAAGGGGTTGTAAAGGTAAAATTTTTTTTTTTTTTAAATAACAAACATGTTATACTTACCTTCACTGTGCAGCTCGTTCTGCACAGAGTGGCCCCAAACCTGGTCTTCTGGGGTCCCTCGGCGGCTGTTTCAGCTCCTCCCCGCAAGCATTAACCACTTTAATGCGAGCTCCCTCGCATGGTGGTTAGTGCTTGCGGGCGCGCTCCGGCGTGATACAGCCGGCGGCTATAGCCGCTCACTGTATCACTCGGCCCCGCCCCCCAACGCGCTGCGTCATTGGATGTGATTGACAGCAGCGCGAGCCAATGGCTGCGCTGCTTCCAATCCATCCACTGTAGCCAATCAGCGGCCAGGGTGAGCGGAGGAATAGATGTCGGGAACGAGAACCTGACTTTCGAGGCGT
This sequence comes from Aquarana catesbeiana, assembly GCF_042186555.1. Classification (NCBI taxonomy): domain Eukaryota; kingdom Metazoa; phylum Chordata; class Amphibia; order Anura; family Ranidae; genus Aquarana; species Aquarana catesbeiana. The sequence goes on from NC_133334.1 coordinate 108,062,634, forward strand.
CAGGTAAGTAAAACGGGGGGGCTGGGGGCGGCGGTATTGTCAGAAGTTTTTTCACCTTAATGCATAGAATGCATTAAGGTGAAAAAATGTTTATCTTTACAACCCCTTTAAGTCGAGCTGAGCCATTAACAGGAAGTCATGTATTTTTATGAATGAATACAAGGCCTTTCCTGATGGGCTTAGTTGGAGATTACGACAATGTTTGCCTGCATCTACACCTCAGCCAATCAAAGGTAGCATTGTATTCATTTATAAAAGTACAAGACTTTCTTTGAATGGCTGAGCAGCGCTTTACCCATACATTTCACCATAATGCTCACGGAACACAGTGCTATATACTGTATGTAACTGATGCTACATACGGTTTACACAGTGCTGACAGTAGCCACATTTCTTTGTAATTGAAATGTTTTTTTGGGCCATCTCGGCCCAAACAAACCATGTAAAGTAACACAAAAGTTAGGCTTTAAAGGTTTAACAAACCCGGGACCCTGCATTCACTATATCCCACAGTACACAGAACATGGAAATGCAATAAATACCTTTTCTCATCAGCAATATATAGCAGTCTTGTGGCTTCCATTAGTGTCTAGTTTAAGCTTGTAGGGGGAATTTTCATTCTACTCTGACTGTCCTATAAAGCCTGCAGGACCTCTGACCCTCTGTCTGGACAGTGCTGATTGGCCCTGTGCCGATCTGATGCACCCTCCCAAAAATAAAAAATAAATGAGCATGTGCATAGGGTCTCCAAGGCTCTGTTCTATCAGCAGATGGATTGGGGGCAGGGGAAGAAGGAGAGGATCAGAGAAGACAGGATAAAACAGCCTTTTTACACAATGTGGAGGATTAGCCCCATAGGTTCCACAGAGAGTATAACAAGCATGCTTTACTGCATATACATAGGCCATAGGCCCATTCACACCTACACTTGTGAGTTACATTGGGTGCTGCAGTGTCCAGCCTTACAAGGTACGCTGCAGTCATAAAATTAAGGCAGAACTTTGGTTATTTTACCCTAATGTCTTCCCTCTTCCCCATCCTGAATTCCTCTCTACAATAAATTTCTAAAAATTATTGTTCTGCACCAATCTACCCTATACGCTTTGGCTGCATTCAGGTGATCCTGGAACGCACCTGTTGTTGATGTTGGAACACTTCTTTGCTGGTCCTCACACACAGAAAGAATGATATAAAAAAAAGTCCATACCAATAAGCATGGGTGTAGCATAAGGGGTTGCAGGGGTCACAATTGCAAGCCCGCCCCTAGCTCCAGGGGGCCCCAGCAGCCTCCCTGTCATATTATCATATCCTCCACAAAGTCCAGCTCTGATCTGCCCTAGGGCCCCACAGCCATGCTCTAGTACTGGGCTTCTACTTTGCCTTCTACAGTCCACACCCCTCCAATCTCATTGTCTGGGGAGAAGCTGTGAGGCATTTCCTGAATCGAGAGGAGCACGAGGTGAGAATAGCCCAGCATGGGGAAGTGTCTGTGCTGTGTGCTGGCAACATGGAATGGTAACCATGCTTAGCGACGCAAGAGGAGGAGAGTGCCGTCCTATAGTCATGATGGGACCGATGTCACTGGTGAGGTAAGACACCGCTCAGTGTCTTCTACTCACCAGCTGGGATTCTCTGTACCCCCCACTCGGGGATGTCCGCTTACCCCACATCCCTGACAACTAGAGAAAAGACACACACCTCCGGGAGGTGATCTTCCCCCAACACCTGCCAACACTGACAGAGAAATCTTCAGAAATTGCCAAAACAAATCCCTTAACACCTCCTCAGGGGGCCCCTGAAGGGCTACAGGCTCCAGACTTTATGTCACATGGCTTTGCCCTCCCAGATCTAAGTTGCACCCCCCCAAAGCCCCCTGACAACCCCCTCTGCCCTGGATACTATGCCCGGCTGCTGAGCTCCTTTCCCATTACAGCACTCTATACTGCTCCTCCTCTGCAGGATTGAAATCACATTCCTTTACAACACAGCCAGTCAGCCATGATCTGCACAGGGTGTATCTGCCTACTGCAACTACACTGCCATTCTGACCAGAAAATTTCACAGGCCAGAAGGGCAACATAAATGTCAGAAACAGCCTGTAAAGACTGAGAGACTGTGTGTAAAGGAATGTGATTTCAGCCCTGTGTAGTGTGTGTGTGTGTGTGTGTGTGTGTGTGGGGGGGGGGGTCTGTATACAGTGCTGGGATGGGAAAGGAGCTCTGCCAAGTGACCTGCCAGGGGTCCCTGTCCTCTGATTCTCCAGCGGTAATCCCTGTCCTCTTAAGTAAAGAGGAACTCTGGGAACTCAAAACTCTTAAGCCACTTTGAGTATCTTGGAGTGCGGTGGATGTATCTGCACGCACGGTGGTAATGAGGGGGAGGTCCAGGTCAATTTTTGCATCAGGGCCCACAAGCTTCAAGCTACGCCTCTGTGTGGTGCGATCGCTGTTTACATAAGTATGCAGGACCTACATGCGTGTTTACATTTCTGCATGAGCATGGGTGTATGGGGCGCTTACATTTTTTAAATTTTTTACACTGTACTTTTTTTTTTGGATCAACTTTATTGCTATCGCAAGGGATGGACAACATTCATGGGCTGTGACGTATCCTGTTTTTTTGAGAAATCTGGGGTCAATTGTACCCATATCTCTCCTCTGGCCTCCAAAGCATGTAATCAAAGCAAGATCAGTTTGATCAGATGCTGTACAAGCCAGTAATGGCTTCTAATCAAACCAAAAGTAATGTAACAGAAGAGGGGAAGGAACTCTTTCACAGTGATTGCGATTAGAGCGGTTATATCGGTACCGGGCTCCCCGATGGGACAGGAGAGCCCAGTAAAGGTGGAGGGAGGGGAGGTCCCCATCTGTAAAAGTGATCGAGAGGCTGTAGAGCCACTTGGACCATTTTTTCCAAATAGGGAAACGCTCACAGAAAAAAAATAATACCAAGACCATTGTTGTTGCTGCACTGATCCTGATCCTTGCTGAACTTGAATCCATGTATGACTGGCTTTAGATTGCCTCTGTAGATACCCTGTGCTGTAATTCCAGGCATAACAGGCCCCTGTGCACAGGTGGAATCCCACACTGTGTATTTTCAGCCCAGGGATGACATCCAGCATCGTGTGTCACCGGCCCACAGATCAGCTGGCACACTGGTTATGGCAGTGGTACACACATGAAAGGAGGATGGGAAACAGTCCATTATAAAACATTTTTATAAGATACGCCCTTTTCGGATGGAAGTTCCAATCAGGTCCACCTATCAGTTTTTACGGCTGACTTGATCGGAAGGTCCATTCATCCCTATGGACAAGCAGCTGTACACAGACTTGTGTCCATTTACACCCGTCTACCTCAGTCTTCGGTTTAAGGTGAAGCTGTTCCTGCTGAACTAGCCGAGATTCAAACCATGTATGTGCAGGCTGATTGCACCCAAGCTGATTGACCGATCCACTTGGGTACAACTAGCCTGTTGGATTTTCCATGAGATCCTTGCCAGAGGTTATAGCCACTAGCAATTTTCACTGTGGCTCTCCCCACGAAGAGAACATGATAGCTCCATGGGATGGATTCCCCCATCAACATCAGTGTTGATGGGGGAATGCACTTTTTTTCTTTCCTACAACCACAGGTTGAAAATCTTACCATCTATGGCTGGCTTAACAGTCATCGGAGTTGCACCTGCTCTGACTAGATGTTACAAGGTTGGAATCAGACCTGCGTTCCGGTGCACTGTGTTTAGAACGAATAAAAAAAAGAAATCTTACACACACTATTTATTTTTATTTAACCCTTTCATGACTAAGCCTTTTTTTGAAATTTGGTGTTTACAAGTTAAAATCCGTATTTTTTGCTAGAAAATTACTTAGAACCCCCAAACATATATATTTTTTTAGCAGAGAATCTAGAGAATAAAATGACGATTGTTGCAATATTTTTTATCACACGGTATTTGTGCAGCGGTGTTTTAAATGCAAATTTTTGGAAAAGTGACACTTTCATGAATTTTAAAAAATCCAAACAGTAAAGTTACCCCAATTTTTTTGTATAATGTGAAAGATGATGTTACGCCGAGTAAATAGATACCAAACATGTCACCCTTTATAATTGCACGCACTCGTGGAATGGCGACGAACTACGGTACCTTTGAATTTCCATAGGCGACGCTTTAAAAATTTTTTACGGTTACCAGGTTTGAGCTACAGAGGAGGTCTAGGGCTAGAATTATTGCTCTCGCTCTGACGATCGCTGCGATACCTCACATGTGTGGTTTGAACACCGTTTACATATGCGGGCGCGACTTCCATATGCATTTTCTTCGCTGCGCGAGCTCGCGGGGACAGGGGCACTTTAAAAAAATTTTTTTTTTTTTTTTTTATTTATTTTATTTATTTTTGTACTTTATAAATTGTGTTTAAAATTTTTTTTTTTTTTTTTTACTTTTATTGCTGTCACAAGCAATGTAAACATCCCTTGTGACAGTAATATGTGGTGACAGGTACTCTTTATGGAGGGATGGGGGGTCTAAAAGACCCCCCATCCCTCCTTTACACTTCAAAGTATTCAGATCGCCGAAAACGGCGATTCTGAATACTGTGTACTTTTTTAAATTCGGCGCCATTGGCAGCCGAGTAAACGGGAAGTGACGTCATGACGTCGCTTCCGCATTTACAAGAAGAAGGCTGGAACGAAGCCGCTCGCAGCTTCGTTCCAGTCCGCCCCCAGCCGCCGAAGGCAGCGGAACGGACACCGGGCCTCCCGATCGCACGGGAGGCCCGGTAACAGCGGCGGGAGGCGGCGGGAGGGGGGGGATGTCCCCTCCCGCTCCTCCGGTATAACAGCCGAGCGGCTTTTAGCCGCATCGGTTGTTATACTCGGGTAGCCGATCGCCCGCTGAAAACAACGGTACCGGGATGATGCCTGCAGCTGCGGGCATCATCCCGGTATAACCCCGGAAAGCCGAGGCCGCATATATGCGTTCGGTCGGCGGGAAGGGGTTAATTTTATTAAATGTTTTGCACAATATAACAATAAAGTATATACATAATTTCTTCTGCCATGATGCACCACAATGCATGGTAGTACGTTAATCTGCATTGTGTTGCGTTGCACTGCATGTGTATTGGAAGTGCGTTGGGTCAATGTGTTGGGGTACTATTGACGATGGATGGCACTGCAACACACTGATGCTTGTAACGTGTATTAACATAGGTTGCAGTAATGCACATTTACCACAACACAAAGGTGGGATTTGGCGCTTAAGAATGGCAGTTCACAGAGCAATTCAAAACACAAAATTCCCCAGCATACTTACCAGCTAGCCAGCATAATATAAAGAAAAAAGTCTAAACTGTTTCCACAATTTACATTGGATGCAAATATATGTGAAGCCGCACTGCCACGTCAAGGCCCCTCTGCAAAGTGCGGTCCCTAACTCTAACGTTTCCAAATTGAGAAATATATAGCAAAAAATACAAGAAATAAATTGAGTGTCTAAACTAGTTCAAAAATGTTAAAACAGAGGTTTTTGTTATATATTTGCATTCATAAGTGAAGCTACATAGAGCTCCCAGGGATCCCATTGGATCTTCCTTATGGCTTGTGCTTGGTCACAGTGAGACCTCGTATGATTGGGATTTTGTGTCCCTCTAATGTAATGTTTCCAGGGTATATGCCTGTTACCCCTCTAAGTCTTAGGTGCTCATAGTGATACTTGTGTTAGGTTCAGAAAGTCTCTAGCACTCTAAAAGATTATTTCCACTTATTGTGAAGAAATTTCATATTATTCCAACCACTGTTATATTGCTGGTTCGACAGTACCAGATGATAAAAAAAAAAAAACTGGCCTCCAACCTCCCCTAATAGCCAGTCCAACACACGCCTAAAAAGTATCAGCCCCCAACCTCCCCTCATAGCTGGTCCAACACACGCCTGCAAAAAAACACTGTGGCACTCCTTCTGGGGCCTCAAAGGCCCACCCTTCTGGAGCCTGAACAGCCCACCCTTCTGGGGCCTACACGGCCCACCCTTCTGGAGCCTGAATGGCCCAACCTTCGATGACATGAACAGCCCACTCTGCTGGAGCCTGAACAGCCCATCCTTCTGGAACCTTAATGGCCCATTCTGCTGGAGCCTGAAAGGCCCACTCTGCTGGAGCCTAAAAGGCCCACTCTACTGGAGCCTAAAGAGCCCACCCTTCTGAAGCCTAAATAGCCCACCCTTCTGGAGCCTGAACGGCCCACCCTTCTGGAGCCTGAACGGCCCACCCTTCTGGAGCCTGAACGGCCCACCCTTCTGGAGCCTGAACGGCCCACCCTTCTGGAGCCTGAATGGACCACCCTGCTGGAGCCTGAATGGCCCACCCTTCTGCTTGTAGTGATACTGGTGTTAGGTTTAGAAAGTCTCTAGCACTCAAAGATTATTTCCATATATTGTGAAAAAAATTCATATTATTCCAGCCACTGTTTTATTGCTGGTTCGATAGTACCAGATGATAAAAAAAAAACTGGCCTCCAACCTCCCCTTATAGCCAGTCCAACACACACCTAAAAAGTATCAGCCTCCAACCTCCCCTCATAGTTGGCCCAACACACACCTGAAAAAAAAACACCGTGGCACTCCTTCTGGACCCTGAAAGGCCCACCCTTCTGGAGCCTGAACAGCCCACCCTTCTGGAGCCTGAACAGCCCACCCTTCTGGGGCCTGCACCACCCACCCTTCTGGAGGCTGAACGGCCCACCCTTCTGGAGCCTGAATGGCCCAACCTTCTGGGACATGAACGACCCACTCTGCTGGAGCCTGAAAGGCCCACTCTGCTGGAGCCTGAAAGGCCCCCCCTTCTGGAGCCTGAACGGCCCCCCCTTCTGGAGCCTGAACGGCCCCCCCTTCTGGAGCCTAAACGGCCCACTCTTCTGGAGCCTGAACGGCCCACCCTTTTGGAGCCTTAATGGTCCATTCTGCTGGAGCCTGAAAGGCCCACTCTGCTGGAGCCTGAAAAGCCCCCCTTCTGTAACCTAAACTGCCCACACTTCTGGAGCCCGAATGGCCCACCCTTCTGGAGCCCGAACGGCCCACCCTTCTGGAGCCCTAATGGCCCCCCTTCTGGAGCGTGAATGGCCCACCCTTCTGGAGCCCTAATGGCCCCCCTTCTGGAGCCTGAACGGCCCACCCTTCTGGAGCTTGAACGGCCCCCTCTTCTAGAGCCCTAATGGCCCATTCTGCTGGAGCCTGAAAGGCCCGCTCTGCTGGAGCATGAAAAGCCCCCCCTTCTGGAACCGAGACGACCCACCCTTCTGGAGCCTGAACAGCCCACCCTTCTGGGGCCTGCACGGCCCACCCTTCTGGAGCCTGAATGGCCCAACCTTCGATGACATGAACAGCCCACTCTGCTGGAGCCTGAACAGCCCATCCTTCTGGAACCTTAATGGCCCATTCTGCTGGAGCCTGAAAGGCCCACTCTGCTGGAGCCTAAAAGGCCCACTCTACTGGAGCCTAAAGAGCCCACCCTTCTGAAGCCTAAATAGCCCACCCTTCTGGAGCCTGAACGGCCCACCCTTCTGGAGCCTGAACGGCCCACCCTTCTGGAGCCTGAACAGCCCACCCTTCTGGAGCCTGAATGGACCACCCTGCTGGAGCCTGAATGGCCCACCCTTCTGCTTGTAGTGATACTGGTGTTAGGTTTAGAAAGTCTCTAGCACTCAAAGATTATTTCCATATATTGTGAAAAAAATTCATATTATTCCAGCCACTGTTTTATTGCTGGTTCGATAGTACCAGATGATAAAAAAAAAACTGGCCTCCAACCTCCCCTTATAGCCAGTCCAACACACACCTAAAAAGTATCAGCCTCCAACCTCCCCTCATAGTTGGCCCAACACACACCTGAAAAAAAAACACCGTGGCACTCCTTCTGGACCCTGAAAGGCCCACCCTTCTGGAGCCTGAACAGCCCACCCTTCTGGAGCCTGAACAGCCCACCCTTCTGGGGCCTGCACCACCCACCCTTCTGGAGGCTGAACGGCCCACCCTTCTGGAGCCTGAATGGCCCAACCTTCTGGGACATGAACGACCCACTCTGCTGGAGCCTGAAAGGCCCACTCTGCTGGAGCCTGAAAGGCCCCCCCCTTTGGAGCCTGAACGGCCCCCCCTTCTGGAGCCTGAACGGCCCCCCCTTCTGGAGCCTAAACGGCCCACTCTTCTGGAGCCTGAACGGCCCACCCTTTTGGAGCCTTAATGGTCCATTCTGCTGGAGCCTGAAAGGCCCACTCTGCTGGAGCCTGAAAAGCCCCCCTTCTGTAACCTAAACTGCCCACACTTCTGGAGCCCGAACGGCCCACCCTTCTGGAGCCCTAATGGCCCCCCTTCTGGAGCCTGAATGGCCCACCCTTCTGGAGCCCTAATGGCCCCCCTTCTGGAGCCTGAACGGCCCACCCTTCTGGAGCTTGAACGGCCCCCTCTTCTAGAGCCCTAATGGCCCATTCTGCTGGAGCCTGAAAGGCCCGCTCAGCTGGAGCATGAAAAGCCCCCCCTTCTGGAACCGAGACGACCCACTCTTCTGGAGCCTGAACGGCACACCCTTCTGGAGCCAGAACAGCCCACCCTGCTGGAGCCAGAACGGCCCACCATTCTGGAGACTGAACGGTCCACCCTTCTGGAGCTTGAACGGCCCACTCTCCTGGAGCCTGAACAGCCCACTCTTCTGGAGCCTGAAAGGCCCACTCTTCTGGAGCCTGAAAGGCCCACACTGCTGGAGCCTGAAAGATCCACCCTTCTGGAGCCTGAACAACCCACCCTGCTGGAGCCAGAACGGCCCACCATTCTGGAGCCTGAACGGTCCACCCTTCTGGAGCCTGAACGGCCCATTTTTCTGGAGCCTGAACGGCCCATTTTTCTGGAGCCTGAACGGCCCACTCTTCTGGAGCCTGAAAGGCCCACTCTTCTGGAGCCTGAAAGGCCCACTCTTCTGGAGCCTCAAAGGCCCACCTTTCTGGAGCCTGAACGGCCCACCCTTCTGGAGCCTGAACGGCCCACCCTTCTGGAGCCTGAAGGACCCACTCTGCTGGAGCCAGAACGGCCCACTCTTCTGGAGCCTGAACGGCCCACCCTTCTGGAGCCTGAATGGCCCACTCTTCTGGAGCTTGAATGGCCCACTCTGCTGGAACCTAAACGGCCCACCCTTCTGGAGCCTGAACGGCCCCCCTTCTGCAGCCTAAACGGCCCACCTTTCTGGAGCCTGAATGGCCCCCCTTCTGGAGCCTAAACGGCCCACCCTTCTGGAGCCTGAACGGCCCACCCTTCTGGAGCCCTAATGGCCCATTCTGCTGGAGCCTGAAAGGCCCACTCTGCTGGAGCCTGAAAGATCCACCCTTCTGGAGCCTGAACAACCCACCCTGCTGGAGCCAGAACGGCCCACTCTTCTGGAGCCTGAATGGCCCACCCTTCTGGAGCCTGAATGGCCCACTCTTCTGAAGCTTGAATGGCCCACTCTGCTGGAACCTAAACGGCCCACCCTTCTGGAGCCTAAACGGCCCACCTTTCTGGAGCCTGAACGGACCCCCTTCTGGAGCCTAAACGGCCCACCCTTCTGGAGCCTGAACGGCCCACCCTTCTGGAGCCCTAATGGCCCATTCTGCTGGAGCCTGAAAGGCCCACTCTGCTGGAGCCTGAAAAGCCCCCCTTCTGGAAGCTAAACGACCCACCCTTCTGGAGCCTGAACGGCCCACCCTTCTGGAGCCTGAACGGCCCACTCTTCTGGAGCCTGAAAGGCCCACTCTTCTGGAGCCTGAAAGGCCCACTTTGCTGGAGCCTGAACGGCCCATTTTTCTGGAGCCTGAACGGCCCACTCTTCTGGAGCCTGAAAGGCCCACTCTTCTGGAGCCTGAAAGGCCCACTCTTCTGGAGCCTCAAAGGCCCACCTTTCTGGAGCCTGAACGGCCCACCCTTCTGGAGCCTGAACGGCCCACCCTTCTGGAGCCTGAAGGACCCACTCTGCTGGAGCCAGAATGGCCCACTCTTCTGGAGCCTGAACGGCCCACCCTTCTGGAGCCTGAATGGCCCACTCTTCTGGAGCTTGAATGGCCCACTCTGCTGGAACCTAAACGGCCCACCCTTCTGGAGCCTGAACGGCCCCCCTTCTGCAGCCTAAACGGCCCACCTTTCTGGAGCCTGAATGGCCCCCCTTCTGGAGCCTAAACGGCCCACCCTTCTGGAGCCTGAACGGCCCACCCTTCTGGAGCCCTAATGGCCCATTCTGCTGGAGCCTGAAAGGCCCACTCTGCTGGAGCCTGAAAGATCCACCCTTCTGGAGCCTGAACAACCCACCCTGCTGGAGCCAGAACGGCCCACTCTTCTGGAGCCTGAATGGCCCACCCTTCTGGAGCCTGAATGGCCCACTCTTCTGAAGCTTGAATGGCCCACTCTGCTGGAACCTAAATGGCCCACCCTTCTGGAGCCTAAACGGCCCACCTTTCTGGAGCCTGAACGGACCCCCTTCTGGAGCCTAAACGGCCCACCCTTCTGGAGCCTGAACGGCCCACCCTTCTGGAGCCCTAATGGCCCATTCTGCTGGAGCCTGAAAGGCCCACTCTGCTGGAGCCTGAAAAGCCCCCCTTCTGGAAGCTAAACGACCCACCCTTCTGGAGCCTGAACGGTCCACCCTTCTGGAGCCTGAACGGCCCACTCTTCTGGAGCCTGAACGGCCCACTCTTCTGGAGCCTGAACGGCCCACTCTTCTGGAGCCTGAAAGGCCCACTCTTCTGGAGCCTGAAAGGCCCACTTTGCTGGAGCCTCAAAGGCCCACCTTTCTGGAGCCTGAACGGCCCACCCTTCTGGGGCATGAAGGGCCCACCCTTCTGGGGCATGAACGGCCCACCCTTCTGGGGCCTGAACGGCCCACCCTTCTGGAGCCTGAACGGCCCACCCTTCTGGAGCCTGAACGGCCCACCCTTCTGGAGCCTGAAGGGCCCACTCTGCTGGAGCCAGAATGGCCCACTCTTCTGGAGCCTGAACAGCCCACCCTTCTGGAGCCTCAAAGGCCCACCCTTCTGGAGCCTCAAAGGCCCACTCTGCTGGAGCCTCAAAGGCCCACTCTGCTGGAGCCTCAAAGGCCCACTCTGCTGGAGCCTGAATGGCCCACTCTGCTGGAGCCTGAACGGCCAACCCTTCTGGAGCCTCAAAGGCCAACCCTTCTGGAGCCTCAAAGGCCCACCCTTCTGGAGCCTGAATGGCCCACTCTGCTGGAGCCTGAACGGCCAACCCTTCTGGAGCCTCAAAGGCCAACCCTTCTGGAGCCTCAAAGGCCCACCCTTCTGGAGCCTGAACGGCCCACCCTTCTGGAGCCTCAAAGGCCCACCCTTCTGGAGCCTGAACGGCCCTACCTTCTGGAGCCTGAAAGGCCCACTCTTCTGGAGCCAGAATGGCCCATTCTTCTGGAGCCTGAACGGCCCACCCTGCTGGAGCCAGAACAGCCCACCCTTCTGGAGCCAGAACGGCCCACTTTTCTGGAGCCAGAACGGCCCACTCTTCTGGAGCCAGAACGACCCACTCTTCTGGAGCCAGAACGGCCCACTCTTCTGGAGCCAGAACGGCCCACTCTTCTGGAGCCAGAACGGCCCACTCTTCTGGAGCCTGAAAGGCCCATTCTTCTGGAGCCAGAACGGCCCACTCTTCTGGAGCCTGAACAGCACACTCTTCTGGAGCCCGAATGGCCAACTCTTCTGGAGCCTGAACGACCCACTCTTCTGGAGCCTGAACGGCATAGTCTTCTGGGGCCTGAACGTGGGCATCCCACTCTACTGGAGCCTGAACGTGGGCGTCGTAATCTGCTGGAGCCTGAATGGCCCACTCTGCTGGAGCCTGAATGGCCCTCTCTGCTGGAGCTTGAATGGGAATGTAGCAGTCTGCTAGAGCTTGAACAGGAGTGTCGCACTCTGCTGGAGCCTGGACGGGAGTGTCGCACTCTGCTGGAGCCTGGACGGGAGTGTCGCACTCTGCTGGAGCCTGAACGGGAGTGTCGCACTCTGCTGGAGCCTGAACGGGAGTGTCGCACTCTTCTGGAGTCTGAACGTGGGCGACACACTCTTCTGGAGTCTGAACGTGGGCGACACACTCTTCTGGAGTCTGAACGTAGGCGACACACTTTTCTGGAGTCTGAACAATTTCTTCCAACTTGTTGGCAATCTTCACTCCCAAAAAAGCTGCACCCCTCACATTTAAGTGCAGTCCATCCCTGCTATAGAGCCGGGAAGTGACCGCAAAGTCAGACCAGTTCTCCATGAAGCCAAACTCCTCTTCTCTGCACCAGTTCTTCAGCCACTTGTTAAGCTCTCTAAGATCCTGCTGCCTTTCTGGTGTGGCTTGAGGTACAGGCAGTATTTCTGAAAATACTGCCTTGGAGGTCCTTTTTTTCAACATAGTCTTGCACCCCCTGTCCCTGTGTGCTTGCAAAAGCGAACGCATACGTAAGTCCTGCCCACATATAAAAATAGTTTTCAAACCACACATGTGAGGTATCACCACGAACATTTGCGTAAGAGCAATAATTCTAGAACTAGAACTCTGTAACTCAAAACATGTAACCACTAAAAAAAGTTAAAGCGTCGTCTATGCAGATTTTTAAGTACGGAAGTTTGGCGCCATTCCACGAGCGTGTGCAAGCGTGACATGTTAGGTATCTATTTACTCAGCGTAACTTTATCTTTCACATTATGCAAAAAAATTGGGCTAACTTCACTGTTTTTCTTTTTTTAAAGCATCAAACATTTAAAAAAAAAAAAAAACACATTTAAAATTGCTGCGCAAATACCGTGCAAGATAAAGTTTCGTCGACTGCCATTGTATTCTCTAACCACTTAAGGACCGCCTAACGCCGATTTACGTCGGCAAGGCGGCACGGGCAGGCAAAATCACGTACATGTACGTGATTTGCCTCTCGCGGGTGGGGGGTCCGATCGGACCCCCCCCCGGTGCCCGAAGCGGTCCCGTTCTGTTCCCCGGCGATCGGAGGTGAGGGGGAGGCCATCCGTTCGTGGCCCCCCCCTCGCGATCGCCGCCGGCCAATGGGAACATTCCTTTGCTGCTGTATGCTAAACAGCAGCAAAGGAAATGATGTCATCTCGGTAGTTTCCGTTCCAGCGCCGAGGGGAGAAGACATCAATGTGAGTGCACAACACACACACACACAGTAGAACATGCCAGGCATACAAAACACCCCGATCCCCCCCCCGATCGCCCCCCGATCCCCCCCCAATCACCCCCCCCCCCTGTCACAAACTGACACCAGCAGGTTTTTTTTTTTTTTTTTTTTTTTTTTTTTTTTTTCTGATTACTGCATAGTGTCAGTTTGTGACAGTTACAGTGTTGGGACAGTGAGTATTACCCCCCTTTAGGTCTAGGGTACCCCCCTAACCCCCCCTAATAAAGTTTTAACCCCTTGATCACCCCCTGTCACCAGTGTCGCTAAGCGATCATTTTTCTGATCGCTGTATTAGTGTCGCTGGTGACGCTAGTTAGTGAGGTAAATATTTAGGTTCGCCGTCAGCGTTTTATAGTGACAGGGACCCCCATATACTACCTAATAAATGTTTTAACCCCTTGATTGCCCCCTAGTTAACCCTTTCACCACTGATCACCGTATAACCGTTACGGGTGACGCAGGTTAGTTCGTTTATTTTTTATAGTGTCAGGGCACCCGCCGTTTATTACCTAATAAAGGTTTAGCCCCCTGATCGCCCGGCGGTGATATGCGTCGCCCCAGGCAGCGTCAGATTAGCGCCAGTACCGCTAACACCCACGCACGCAGCATGCGCCTCCCTTAGTGGTATAGTATCTGATCGGATCAATATCTGATCTGATCAGATCTATACTAGTGTCCCCAACAGTTTAGGGTTCCCAAAAACGCAGTGTTAGCGGGATCAGCCCAGATACCCGCTAGCACCTGCGTTTTGCCCCTTCGCCCAGCCCACCCAAGTGCAGTATCGATCGATCACTGTCACTTACAAAACACTAAACGCATAACTGCAGCGTTCGCAGAGTCAGGCCTGATCCCTGCGATCGCTAACAGTTTTTTTGGTAGCATTTTGGTGAACTGGCAAGCAAGCACCAGGCAGCGTCAGGTTAGCGCCAGTACCGCTAACACCCACGCACGCACCGTACACCTCCCTTAGTGGTATAGTATCTGATCGGATCAATATCTGATCCGATCAGATCTATACTAGCGTCCCCAGCAGTTTAGGGTTCCCAAAAACGCAGTGTTAGCGGGATCAGCCCAGATACCTGCTAGCACCTGCGTTGTGCCCCTCCGCCCGGCCCAGCCCAGCCCACCCAAGTGCAGTATCGATCGATCACTGACACTTACAAGGCACTAAACGCATAACTGCAGCGTTCGCAGAGTCAGGCCTGATCCCTGCAATCGCTAACAGTTTTTTTGGTAGCATTTTGGTGAACTAGCAAGCACCGGCCCCAGGCAGCGTCAGGTTAGCGCCAGTACCACTAACACCCACGCACGCAGCATACGCCTCCTTTAGTGGTATAGTATCTGAACGGATCAATATCTGATCCGATCAGATCAGATCTATACTAGCGTCCCCAGCAGTTTAGGGTTCCCAAAAACGCAGTGTTAGCGGGATCAACCCAGATACCTGCTAGCACCTGCGTTTTGCCCCTCCGCCCGGCCCAGTCCAGCCCACCCAAGTGCAGTATCGATCGATCACTGACACTTACAAAACACTAAACGCATAACTGCAGCGTTCGCAGAGTCAGGCCTGATCCCTGCGATCGCTAACAGTTTTTTGGAAGCTTTTTATTGAACTGGCAAGCGCCAGCGGCCTAGTACACCCCGGTCGTAGTCAAACCAGCGCTGCAGTAACACTTGGTGACGTGGCGAGTCCCATAAGTGCAGTTCAAGCTGGTGAGGTGACAAGCACAAGTAGTGTCCCGCTGCCACCAAGAAGACAAACACAGGCCCGTCGTGCCCATAGTGCCCTTCCTGCTGCATTCGCCAATCCTAATTGGGAACCCACCACTTCTGCAGCGCCCGTACTTCCCCCATTCACATCCCCAACGAAATGCAGTCGGCTGCATGAGAGGCATTTTTATGTGCTCCCGAGTACCCCTACCCAACGAACCCCCCCAAAAAGATGTTGTGTCTGCAGCAAGCGCGGATATAGGCGTGACACCCGCTATTATTGTCCCTCCAGTCCTGACAATCCTGGTCTTTGCATTGGTGAATGTTTTGAACGCTACCATGCACTAGTTGAGTATTAGCGTAGGGTACAGCATTGCACAGACTAGGCACACTTTCACAGGGTCTCCCAAGATGCCATCGCATTTTGAGAGACCCGAACCTGGAACCGGTTACAGTTATAAAAGTTAGTTACAAAAAAAGTGTAAAAAAAAAAAAAAATATATATATAAAATAAAAAAAAAATAGTTGTCGTTTTATTGTTCTCTCTCTCTATTCTCTCTCTCTATTGTTCTGCTCTTTTTTTACTGTATTCTATTCTGCAGTGTTTTATTGTTATTGTTATTGTTATTGTTATTATGTTTTATCATGTTTGTTTTTCAGGTATGTAATTATTTATACTTTACTGTTTACTGTGCTTTATTGTTAACCATTTTTTTGTCTTCAGGTACGCCATTCACAACTTTGAGTGGTTATACCAGAATGATGCCTGCAGGTTTAGGTATCATCTTGGTATCATTCTTTTCAGCCAGCGGTCGGCTTTCATGTAAAAGCAATCCTAGCGGCTAATTAGCCTCTAGACTGCCTTTACAAGCCGTGGGAGGGAATGCCCCCCCCCCCCCACCGTCTTCCGTGTTTTTCTCTGGCTCTCCTGTCTCAACAGGGAACCTGAGAATGCAGCCGGTGATTCAGCCAGCTGACCATAGAGCTGATCAGAGACAAGAGTGGCTCCAAACATCTCTATGGCCTAAGAAACCGGAAGCTACGAGCATTTTATGACTTAGATTTCGCCGGATGTAAATAGCGCCATTGGGAAATTGGGGAAGCATTTTATCACACCGATCTTGGTGTGGTCAGATGCTTTGAGGGCAGAGGAGAGATCTAGGGTCTAATAGACCCCAATTTTTTCAAAAAAGAGTACCTGTCACTACCTATTGCTATCATAGGGGATATTTACATTCCCCGAGATAACAATAAAAATGATTTAAAAAAAAAAAAAATGAAAGGAACAGTTTAAAAATAAGATAAAAAAGCAAAAAAATAATAAAGAAAAAAAAAAAAAAAAAAAAAAAGCACCCCTGTCGCCCCCTGCTCTTGCGCTAAGGCGAACGCAAGCGGCGGTCTGTCGTCAAACGTAAACAGCAATTGCACCATGCATGTGAGGTATCGCCGCGAAGGTCAGATCGAGGGCAGTAATTTTTGCAGTAGACCTCCTCTGCAAATCTAAAGTGGTAACCTGTAAAGGCTTTTAAAGGCTTTTAAAAATGTATTTATTTTGTTGCCACTGCACGTTTGTGCGCAATTGTAAAGCATGTCATGTTTGGTATCCATGTACTCGGTCTAAGATCATCTTTTTTATTTCATCAAACATTTGGGCAATATAGTGTGTTTTAGTGCATTAAAATTTAAAAAAGTGTGTTTTTTCCCCAAAAAATGCGTTTGAAAAATCGCTGCGCAAATACTGTGTGAAAAAAAAAAATGAAACACCCACCATTTTAATCTGTAGGGCATTTGCTTTAAAAAAAATATATAATGTTTGGGGGTTCAAAGTAATTTTCTTGCAAAAAAAAAAAAACTTTTTCATGTAAAAAATAAGTGTCAGAAAGGGCTTTGTCTTCAAGTGGTTAGAAGAGTGGGTGATGTGTGACATAAGCTTCTAAATGTTGTGCATAAAATGCCAGGACAGTTCAAAACCCCCCCAAATGACCCCATTTTGGAAAGTAGACACCCCAAGCTATTTGCTGAGAGGCATGTCGAGTCCATGGAATATTTTATATTGCGACACAAGTTGTGGGAAAGAGACAAATTTTTTTTTTTTTTTTTGCACAAAGTTGTCACTAAATGATATATTGCTCAAACATGCCATGGGAATATGTGAAATTACACCCCAAAATACATTCTGCTGCTTCTCCTGAGTACGGGGATACCATATGTGTGAGACTTTTTGGGAGCCTAGCCGTGTACGGGACCCCGAAAACCAAGCACCGCCTTCAGGCTTTCTAAGGGGCGTGAATTTTTGATTTCACTCTTCACTGCCTATCACAGTTTCGGAGGCCATGGAATGCCCAGGTGGCACAAAACCCCCCCAAATGACCCCATTTTGGAAAGTAGACACCCCAAGCTATTTGCTGAGAGGTATAGTGAGTATTTTGCAGACCTCACTTTTTGTCACAAAGTTTTGAAATTTGAAAAAAGAAAAAAAAAAAAAGTTTTTTCTTGTCTTTCTTCATTTTCAAAAACAAATGAGAGCTGCAAAATACTCACCATGCCTCTCAGCAAATAGCTTGGGGTGTCTACTTTCCAAAATGGGGTCATTTGGGGGGGTTTTGTGCCACCTGGGCATTCCATGGCCTCCGAAACGGTGTTAGGCAGTGAAGAGTAAAATCAAAAATTCACGCCCTTAAAAACGCTGAAGGCGGTGATTGGTTTTCGGGGCCCCGTACGCGGCTAGGCTCCCAAAAAGTCCCACACATGTGGTATCCCTATACTCAGGAGAAGCAGCTAAATGTATTTTGGGGTGCAATTCCACATAGGCCCATGGCCTGTGTGAGCAATATATCATTTAGTGACAACTTTGTGCAAAAAAAAAAAAAAAAAAGTGTCACTTTCCCGCAACTTGTGTCAAAATATAAAATATTCCATGGACTCAATATGCCTCTCAGCAAATAGCTTGGGGTGTCTACTTTCCAAAATGGGGTCATTTGGGGGGGGGTTGTGCCACCTGGGCATTCCATGGCCTCCGAAACTGTGATAGGCAGTGAAGAGTGAAATCAAAAAGTTACACCCTTAGAAATCCTGAAGGCGGTGATTGGTTTTCGGGGTCCCATACGCGGCTAGGCTCCCAAAAAGTCCCACACATGTGGTATCCCCATACTCAGGAGAAGTAGCTGAATATATTTTGGGGTGCAATTCCACATAGGCCCATGGCCTGTGTGAGCAATATATCATTTAGTGACAACTTTTTGTAAATATTTTTTTTTTTTTTTTTTTTTGTCATTATTCAATCACTTGGGACAAAAAAAATAAATATTCAATGGGTTCAACATGCCTATCAGCAATTTCCTTGGGGTGTCTACTTTCCAAAATGGGGTCATTTGGGGGGGTTTTGTACTGCCCTGCCATTTTAGCACCTCAAGAAATGACATAGGCAGTCATAAACTAAAAGCTGTGTAAATTCCAGAAAATGTACCCTAGTTTGTAGACGCTATAACTTTTGCGCAAACCAATAAATATACGCTTATTGACATTTTTTTTACCAAAGACATGTGGCCGAATACATTTTGGCCTAAATGTATGACTAAAATTGAGTTTATTGGATTTTTTTTATAACAAAAAGTAGAAAATATCATTTTTTTTCAAAATTTTCGGTCTTTTTCCGTTTATAGCGCAAAAAATAAAAACTGCAGAAGTGATCAAATACCATCAAAAGAAAGCTCTATTTGTGGGAAGAAAAGGACGCAAATTTCGTTTGGGTACAGCATTGCATAACCGCGCAATTAGCAGTTAAAGCGACGCAGTGCCAAATTGGAAAAAGACCTCTGGTCCTTAGGCAGCATAATGGTCCGGGGCTCAAGTGGCTAGAGTCTCTGCTAAAAAAACATATATATATAATGTTTGGGGGTTCTATGTAATTTTTTCCAGCAAAAAAATGATAATTTTTACATGTAGGAGAGAAATGTCAGAATTGGCCTGGGTGGCAAGTGGTTAACTGTCAAACCAAGTACCTTATCCTCCCTTCCCCCTACACACACAAATAATAATTTTCCATTTCTCACCCTTATGTTCAATTATAAATTAAGGAAAATGTTCTTATTTTAGTGTTGGATGGAGTGGAGAGGGATTAGAACCCCTGTCGGGTTTTTATTGATGTCTACGCCCCCTTTAGGGAGAGTCACTCCCTCTGTTTCTCATGTTTACCATTTCCACCAAAAGTGAAAGAAAATTCCAGATTTTTGGTTGTCACCAGAACAGAAAATAGAGGGGAAATCTTCCAATAGGGACACTAGTTCTGGTGACACCCGGGGATTATGTCACTTTGAGGGATTTCTCTCACTTCTTTTTGGGTTATGGGAAAGCAAGTGAAGCGAAATCCCCCCAATGGGGACACAGATGGCAAAGAAAAAATGACAGAGGTTATAGCCCTCCCTTACTCTATTGTAAATGAAAAAAAAATGTTTGTCTTCAGTTCTATTTTAGCTGATGCAGCATATTACACACGGGGCTATGGGGGGAAGGGGTGTAGTGTCTGCAAACCCGAGCAACTGCCACTGCCAGAGGAGGTGGGAGGGGTGAGCGCTCAGATAGTAATTTTGAGGGTCATTTTAGCCCTTTCACTGTTGGACATTTTTTTTGTGCTAAATGCTGATTTCTGCTCTCCAAGCATTCCATACATGGTGAAATGAGGAAGGCCCCAGTTACACCTCTGACACACACCTGGATGGCAAACACCCATTTTTATTTTTTTTGCCCAAAATGTATAGAGCAGCCAATTGATTTCAGTGCGCTGCCCTATGCACGACAAGCGTGGCAAAGTAGTTTATGGTGTGTTTCCGTTTGTTTTATTTACTGCAGATTTTGCCACATTTGTTGTATTAGCATCTCACGTTTGGGGTGACATTTACAATAAGACCCCTTTCACACTGGGGCGGTTTGCAGGCGGTATTGCGCTAAAAATACCGCCTGCAAACCGCCCCTAAACAGCCTCTGCTGTTTGTTCAGTGTGAAAGCCCGAGGGCTTTCACACTGAAGCGGTGCGCAGGCAGGACGGTAAAGAAAGTCCTGCAAACCGCTTTTTTGGAGCAGTGAAGGAGCGGTGTATTCACCGTTCCTTCACCGCTCCTGCCCATTGAAATCAATGGGACAGCGCGGCTATAACCCTTTTTCGGCCGCCAGCGGGGGTTAAAACCGCACCGCTAGCGGCCGAATACCGCTGCAAGAATGACGGTACAGCAGCGCTAAAAATAGCACTGTTGTACCGCCGACGCCCCCACCGCCCCAGTGTGAAAGGGGCCTAAATGGCACTACAATCGCGAGGCACATATTTTTGCATGTTCCAGGATTGCGTGGAAATGTGCATTTCTGTGCACATTACTGGAATGTGCAGATATGAACAGAGACTAACTTATATGGTGGAAATTTGTCACAGCGTCATGCAGTGCTCCGCCATATTTTCATTTTATCCCCTTTTGTTCCCTGTTCTAATTTTTCCTTTTTCCCAAGTATGGGGCATGAGTGATTGTACATACAGAGCAGGAGATCTATGGACGGGGGAAGGATGTTCAGTAGATCAATAGAGCATATGACTGGAACCAGGGCCAAGACGGGGGGGTCACATGACCTTAGCACTATGCTCGGGGGCAGGGCACAGGTGACAGCTGCAGGCTCCCTCTCATAGCACCCCCTCCACAACACTACATCCAGGGCCGGTGCTACCATTAGGCGAGGTAGGCGCCGGCCTAGAGCGCACATCGGTAGGGGGCGCCGCCACCTGTAAACAGTGTGGTGCAACCCGCACCGAGTGCAGGCTCAGTACAAGCGGGCTGTCTGACACAGCAATGTCCTGCACAGCCGCGGTACCCAACGCTTTCCAGGACATTGTAATGTACAGTATGTTTGGTCATTGCAATGTTTTGTGATAGAACTCCCTCACTATCACTGCACTCTCCGCGTCTCCCTCCCACTACACCACCAGGTGGCAGCGCTGTGTGGAAAAAGACCGAGGCGAGCCCTTCACACGTCGCCGGTCCTCTGATGCCTGCACAGCTGTGCTAGCAGTTCCCGGCAGTGGTGGTCGGTGTTGGCAGAGACAGGCGGAAGGAGGACAGGGCGGAGCAGGAGGACGCTGGGCTGTACCAGGCTGCTGAGGAATGGGACAAGATGAGCCTCCCCCGCCCTGTACAGTACATGAATAGAACTTCCTTCTATTCATTTCCAGCACCATCCTGGGGTGACCATGGCTGACAATGTCATAGCAACCTGGGCATGCTGGGATCTGTAGTCCTGTGAGCTCTTCTCTTCACACTTTGTACTGCTGTAACCTATCAGCATTGATATGCTTTCTTTTTTGTGCGTTAACATGCACTGCATAATGTCAGATCGTCACCTCCACCATTGTCATGAGCCTAGCAGCCAGATGCCCCCAGGATAGGCCCAATCTGCGGCCTAGCAGCCCGTGGCAGACGACACACATCCACCCAGACAGCAGTCCGGGTGGCACAGAACACAGATCACCTGACCTCACCCGAATATATAGGTTTCATTGCCTTTGAATAAAAAAAAAATTCTTGGGTAATGCACCAGGTGTTTGCGCCTTCCCCTTTGTTGTTTTTGTAGCTTCACATTGGACCCCACTTCTAAGACATGACGTAGGACAGTGATCAGGTTTTCCATAGCAATCAATGACACTCTCTAGCTATGTTATTATAGGGTGTCAGTATTTGGTTGCCAAGGCCATAACTATACCTGGGAAGTATATAAAATCGGTACTAAGGGGGATTAGGAGTGGAGAATGGGTGGGGCTAACTGCAGTGCCCTTATTTTGCCATGCTGAATGCTGGGTTTGGCCAAATTGTGCTGAATGGTGGGTTTGGCCAAGTCTGACTCTTCTCTCATACATGTAAAAATCTGCAATTTTTTGCTAAAAAATTACTTAGCACTCCAAAACATTATATATTTTTTTAAGCAGAGGCCCAAGAGAATAAAATGTTAGCTGTTGCAATTTATGTCACATGATATTTGCATGGCTGTTTTTCAAACACAATTTTTTTGGAAAAAATACACTTTGTAATGAATTTTGGTGAACACACACACAATATAATGCCCAATTTTTTGGTATAATATAAAAACCAATGTTGTGTAAATAGATAACAAACATGTCACACTTTACATGTATAACGACAAACTACCGTACATTAAATTATCCTTAGGTGATGCTTTAAAAGCGTTTATAAGTTACAAGTTTTTTTTTAACAGAAAGGAAGGGTCAGCTTACAAGTTTAGAGATACACAGGAGGTCTGGTGTATGATATATTGTGCTTGCTCTGACTTTCGCAGCAATACCACACGTGTGTGGTAAGTTTCTCACAGCCACAATTTAGATTTCGACCTACTATGGAAATTTGATAATGATCAGTGTTATTGGAAACAAAGATGTTACAGTATAGGTATGGGAACGAAAACTCCTGCAGCACTCCTACCGATCCATTATGGCACTATGCATGCTTATTCTGCAGGGGATTACACAGAACTCAGATTAAATAAGGTACACCGAGCGAACGTTCTGATCTAAGAACAGTTGTTATTTACTTGATAGAATTAGTAGATTGGTTTCAATTGTTGCTGGAATTGCTTTTTTACCATATATAAAATACTATTACCATATATAAAATAACATGATTGAACAATGTACAGATAATGACTGTTGTTGGTTTATTTGCAGGTCAGACTGCCTTATTAAAACAATACGCTCAGAAGGATACTTTGGCATGTATAGAGGTAAGTAAACTTTCAGGTGTATGTATTATTCGTAACACATATAATAGGAATTCATTTACAAGAAAACATTTAAAAAAAAAATAAAGGTGTGTGTCTGATGTATGAACACTAGAAGAAAACAAAATTATATTCAAAATGGGATTGTAACCTGCAGCTATCAGCAACATTTCGTGTTTAATTTGCAGGAAAAAACTTGATATGTTCCTCTAAAGAAATCTGTGCTGAGCAACCCTTCAAAAATTGAGGCCAGAGTGTTTCCACTTATTGTAAACGTACTTGCTTTCTGCATTGTAAAGGCATATCCGGTAGATGTTTGCTCCTGACTAGAGGTTGGAGGACATTTAGCCTGTTACATCTGGTACCCATGGTATCAATTTCATATTTGCAATAGGATTTTCAGTTTGGGTGGATATTACACAGATCCTTGGCTGTGTTGTCTGACAGGATACCTACTATTGGTAATAGCCCTTTGCGCTATTTGGTGTTGATATATGGCAGACATCCCAACCTGCAAAAATTCATTTCAGGGAGGTGGTAAACTCATTTCAGGGAGGTGGTAAACTCATTTCAGGGAGGTGGTAAACTCATTTCAGGGAGGTGGTAAACTCATTTCAGGGAGGTGGTAAACTCATTTCAGAGAGGTGGCGCCTTGCGCCCACAAATCACCTTTTTAATATTTTTCCACAGTGCTTCTGGGGAAGGGGGTGGGTGGTATGTGGCAGTGGACGGTGTCAGTAGTTTTTTTATTTTTACTAATTGATTTTTTTACAATTTAATTTGAGCCTACATTGTCTCTAATCTGTACGCCATATGCAATCCAACTTGTGACCAATCTTGGCTTCATGATGTGTCTGAGTCACTTGAGCAGACCAATATCAGTGCCACAGATGAAAGAAGCACCAAACTAGCTGTGTGGAGATGTCAATTGATCTTGCCTCAGTAGGCTTTAGGAAGGATTTGGGCAGATAGTCAGTTTTACAAAAGTAAACTTCCTGTATATGATTGCTATAGAGGCCAGATTACCAACCAATAATACATACAATACATCAGAAGTGGAGAAGCCAGAATCTGGAGCAGATGTGCGTGGCAACCAATCAGCTTCTATCTTAAGCTTATTCAGTTAAGCTTTGAAAATGTAAGATAGATGCTGATTGGTTGTCACGCACAGCTGCTCCAGATTCTGGCTGATTCAGTTTTGAAAATTTCCTCTCAATAAGTATAACCATTTGAGTACCAGCCTATAATATCACTTCCATTACTAGGCAATTTTAAATTTGCAGCTCAACACTGTACCAAACTGGATTGCTTTTCTTTTTTGAGACAGATAGAACTTTCTCTTAGTATTTATTAACCACTAGATGTTTTATTTTTTACTATATAAAGGTAAAAAGACCAACAATTTTGAAAAGAAAGTTTCAATTTCTGTTTTAAAACATATCAAATAAAATTACCAAGACAATACAAAAATAAAAGTACAGTGGAAAGTAGTTACCCTAAGGTGATTAAAACATGGAGCTTAATAACTGTCCACTAGATACAGAATAACATTAATGTATGTATAGTTCACACACAGAGGGAGGAGGAAGTGACGGGTTAATACACAGGCCACATACAGTGGGAAGATAGAGATGAGGAGTTAGGCTCGATTCACACCTATGCATGTTGCTTTTGAGCGTTTTTGGAGGGTTTTTTTTCATGCTTGCCACGTTTTTGAGCCGCGTTTTTGCCGCGTTTTTGCCGCGATTTGCGTTTTTGATGCTTGTCCATTGAAAACCATTACATGCAAAACGCTGCTTTTTGCATGAAAAAAAGTCCCCGACCCTTTCCAAAAACGCTGAGATACAAAAAAGCATTGATGTGAACATGTTCCATAGGAACCCATGTTAAAAAAATTCCCGTGCATTTCTGCAAAATGCAAAATGCATCAAAAAACGCGCTAGTGTGAATGGGGCCTGATGCAGGATAAGAGAGGTGAAGGAGTTAATATACAGATCACTTAGAAAGAGGCTGGAGATGAGATGTACAGGAGAGGGAGGGAGCAAAAGGGTTTATAAAACAATTCCACAATTAGTTCAAATTTCCTCACAATTTGTCTGTTGCTGCTGCCCCCTTTATTTATTTATTTTTTCATTGACAAAATACTCACTTCCTCCTTTTCCTCTGGTATGACAGAAGGGAGCTCGCTAAGACAGTACACTTTTTACATTGGTCATCTTAGTGATCAGAAGGTACAGAGTCACTCAGACTGGCTCTGTATACTGTGCCTGTGATCCGAGCTGTCCAGTGACAGCTCAAACCACAGCCATTATTGGGCACACTGGCCAGCTGAACGTAAATAAGCATTCACCACTTTGCAGTTTTAGGACATATGCGATAAACAAGTGGTTATAATAAATGTTCAGATGTGGCACCCCGCTGCTTAGAAATAATAGGGGGGCAAAACTTTTAATAAACACATTTTTGTATGAAAGAAAGCTTCCAAAAAAAAGACCAATGCAGTAGGCCCTAAAGCCTGGTTCACACCTATGCATTTTTTAGCGCGTTTTCAGCTTTAGCAGAAACACACTACAGTCCATTTTGACATGGTTTCCTATGGATGTAGTTCACATCTGTGCATTTTATGGAAGGGGACAGGGACTTTTCTCTGGTTTTTGGTTCCATAGATTTCAATGGATGAAAAGCATGTATTGAAAAGTGCGAAATGCACCTGGAATATGCAAGCTGCAACCTGCATAGGTGTGAATCAGGCCGAAAAAAGACGGATAAAGAAAGATAAATGGGATAATGGTACATTTTACAGTGGCAATAGCTATTGGTGCACGCATGGACCAGAATGTTTTAGATTTGGAATAAAAACTGGCGGATGCCTCATCAGTACTTATACCTCTAAGGCCCCTTTCACACTGGGGCGGTTTGCAGGCACTATTGCACTAATAATAGCGCCTGCAAGCCGACCCGAAACAGCCGCTGCTGTCTCTCCAGTGTGAAAGCCCCAAGGGCTTTCACACTGGATCGGTACACTAGCAGGACGGGAAAAAAGTCCTGCTAGCAGCATCTTCGAAGCGGTGAAGGAGCGGTGTATACACCACTCCTTCCCATTGAAATCAATGGGACAGCACGGCTATACCACCGGCAAAGCGCCTCTGTAGAGATGCTTTGCAGGTGGTTTTTAACCCTTTCTCGGGGTAAAACCTCCCTGCTAGCGGCCGAATACCGACGGTAAAGCGCTGCTTACAATAGCGGCACTTTACCGCCGACGCCGCCCCAGTGTTAAAGGGGCCTAATAGTCTCCCTACAAAAATCAAATATGTTTCTAAAATCTTGAACAACTGAGAGTATTGATCCAGGAGGAAATTATTAGACCTAAAAGCATAGGTTAGCATGGCAAAATAAATATATATTGTGCCTCATTACAGCTTCTATCCCTTCTATGTTATGTCTGGTTCAAATTTACCACTATCTGTGGAAAGTAGGGTTGCATCAATACCATTTTTTATCAGCGAGTGCGAGTACCGATACTTTCCGTCAAATACTCGCCGATACCGAGTACCGATACTTTGCGAAGCAATTTGCATAAATACCAAAAAAATTGGCGCAAATCGCACTGTAAAGAATCACATGCAATTTTAACAGAAATGCTGTGCAATTCCTGTCTGAATCGCATGCGATTTCCCCCACTGCTCCTGTGTGTGTATAGAAAGGGAAAGCGCCATCAAGTGGGCAGTTTAAAAAAAATGTTAGAACTCACAGTACATATCTGGACACATGCAAAATAATCTACATATCAGGGCCGCTGGAGGTGCTTCCAGGGCTGGAGGTGAAGTTCTGGGACCCCATGGGCATAGGGAGGATGGGATGTCGGCTTTGGGGCAGACCGCCTCTACATCTCTTCCAGCCCTGTGAGTACCTCCAGCAGCCGTGATTTGCTATCATTGGCGGACCAGGACACCTATGTAGATTAATTTGCATGTGGCCAGATATGTACTGTGGGTTCTAACATTTTTTAAACTGCTCACTAGATGGCGTTTTTCCCTTTCTATAACACACAGGAGCGGTGGGGGAAATTGCATTCAATTTGGACAGGAATCGCACAGCATTCCTGTTCAAATCGCATGCAATTGTTTGCAGTGCAATTTACGCCCATTCATTTTGTATTGGCACCACACTGCAAAGTATCCATTTCGGTATTGGGGGCATTTGTGCGAGTACCGATACCTGCGCAAATACTTGGTATCTGTACCAGTATATTTGTATTTTGTGAACACAGATCTAATGCACAGATCCCGTACACACGAT
This sequence comes from Aquarana catesbeiana, assembly GCF_042186555.1. NCBI lineage: Eukaryota > Metazoa > Chordata > Amphibia > Anura > Ranidae > Aquarana > Aquarana catesbeiana. The sequence continues at coordinate 108,089,607 of NC_133334.1, forward strand.
TTGAAAATCGGATGAAAAATACCGCTTTCGAATCGATCGTACGATAATTGGATCATTAGTACAGAGCTTTTTCGAGAGCCGATCACGACAGTTCATCTGATATTATCCGATTGGACAAACACAACATTTTTTTTCATATGATACTAGATCATATGATTTTCGTTTAATCAGTACAGTTGTTATCCGAAAATACAATAGAAATACACTACAACACGTGACATCACTACCGATTTTTTTCTTCTGTCGTACGAGAATTTTCGTAACTTTAGTAACCTCTTCATTTTTGATATGCGACTTGCATGCAAAAAAAAAAAACGGACGATCTGTCGATCTTTATGAGCCATACCTATCACTCTTCTTTTTACTTATCTGAAAGAAGGTGAGGTTAGATTTACAGTGTACTCTGTGAGGTTAAATAATTACACATGTGAATGCCCCAATGCTTTGTATTATTTAAAATAAACTAGATACTTTGTTTTCAGCCCTGAAATGGGCAATGCTTTTTATGTATGATTTATGGGTAGTTTTAATTTATCCCAATTCCCTTTTTACATTTTTTTGTTTGCATTTGTAAGTTTTTGTATACACCCCTTTTTTTCTGCTGACATAATGTGGTTGGCATTTGCCTAAAGTTTACATTTTTTTTAAACACAGCTTGAATAATTACTTAGAATAGTCTGGCGCCAGTTTCCAATTCTAGAAGAGTTATTATTCAGTTACAGTGGTTATTGTTTAGTTATAACAGCACAGCATTAGAAATTATAAAGTGGACATTTTAGTTGATGTGGTAAATACCTTTTGAACTTTCCAAGTACCAAAACTAGATGGATCACTTTTAAGGTATCTGTGCAAAGAAAGAAAATACATCTCGTTAGTCTCTATGGCCCAGACAAGCCTGACTGCGTCAAAGATAATGCCGACTCCTCCATGTCACCAGTGGCATATGTAGGCTTACTCTGAGGCACCAGGTATAAGGCTTGCCCTGTCTTTATAATGAGAGAGCTCAAACTTCCAGGTTCTTTCCTTTAGGTAGGCCATTCTAGTAGTTGCTGACACATAGAAAACAGATGAGAAGTAGTAGTATCAAATTGTATGGCAGAGTTTTAGCCAGGGACCAGTGTAGGGTAGGGTTGCCACCTGTCCGGGATTCACCCAGACAGTCCGGGTTTTGAATCCTGTGTCTGGGTTTCGGACACATTATTCAGACCAGGTTGTTGCTGCCCAAGTAACCAAGATAGTCACACACAAATCTGTTGCTATCAAGGAGCTGCGGTGGCTGTCTAGGGGCAGGTTCGACATCACGGGGGGGGGGGACACACAGGGAGATTATGTCAGCAAGAGCAATTTGGCCACGCCCACTGTTCAATGCTATGCGCACCACATTGCTACTCTCCTTGGAGCACCCAAAGATGTCCCAGGCCCCCAAAGTGTTCGGGTTTGGCTTGAAGAAAAGGTGACAACCCTAGTGAGGGTGGCATCTTATCTTATTCAAGGACCAGGAAAAAGGCCAGGGCAGGTGACAAATAAGGATATTCAAGGAATACACAAGATAAAACCAGAATGAGAATTAGAATCTTCAGAAAGATCACCATAATTTACAGATTGTCAGAATTCTTTGCAGAGGCACTTTTACAGTACACCGAATAGCTTTTTAGGGTCAAGTATGAGGTCTTCAAAGGTGCTCTGACTCAACTACAAGACCATAAACTTTATCTTCAGTGACATATAAGGCTTATAAGACCTGGTGTTGCATTTATCCCTTGGATCGATTCAGACAGTTTAACTCAATGAATACACTCACAAGTTGAGGATGTCAGATGAGGAAAGCCTTTTGAATGTTCCGTTTAATGGGGGATAATTGTAGGTAGAAAAACATTAATGTTGTTAGCCACATGGAAAGATGCATACATGATGACAGGCAACTGTAGAAAGACTACAGAGAGGGGGGGGAGGAGTATACACAAGTACGATGAGAGAAAGAGCTTAGCTAGACAACAGGAAACAGCTAAAAAACACAGAAAAAATCACATAGTGTAACACAGGGGTAGGCAACCCCCGACACTGGTGCTGCAAGCAGAACGCAAAGCCTCTTTTGCCCATCAGCAGAGCAGTGCAGGGAAGTGTCAGTGAGACACTAATGCATTCCAATTTCAGAATTTCCCACACCACACCTGAACTGAGGGGGAGGCACTGTGCCTCCGACATTGTAAAAGATGGTAAGCATTGTTTGGTTCTCTAACTTTGCTGTAGCTGCGATCGTCAGCTTTTGCGATGGGGAAGAGATTGGGTGCAGTACTGCTAGGGAGGGCAGCCCCTGTTTCCAGGAGGAGGAGAAGGACTGTCTTGGCCACTGCTAAAGCCAATCACAGTCCTGCTAGCCCCGCCCACCATCTGGAGGAAGATGACTTGCTTGGTTGCCACTACCATCTCTGTAAGAAGGGATTTCACTGTGATTGAGAAAACCACAATCAGGTGACAGTTTGTGGAATTACTGTTGAGCTTCTGGGAACTTTGTTGAAATTATTCCTGAACCTTTGCGTCACTTACTACTGAACACCTGCATGCTGTGTCCCTTTAAGCCAGAGCCAGTATACAGCGCAATGAAAATCACACCCAACCACTTTTTCCTAGCTGTGGGGGCCCAACTTATGATTTTGCACACAGGCCCACTGCTTTCAGAAAATGCCCCTGACCTGAGCTCATCATTGCGCATCCATTCCATATGCTTGTATTTGACATCACATACAAGCACGTGGGCTGGATGCGAGATGTGAATTAGCAGGATGAGTGTGCCAGGACAGGTAGATGGGCAGCACAGTGGTGTAGTGGTTAGCACATTCACCTGGCAGCAAAAAGGGTCGCTGGTTTGAATCCTGACCACGACACCATCTGGCTGGAGTTTGCATGTTCTCCCTGTGCCTGCGTGGGTGTCCTCCGGGTACTCTGGTTTCCTCCTTTGTAAGCTCCTTGAGGGTAGGGACTGATGTATATGTAAAGTGCGTAAATTGACGGCGCTATATTAGTAACTGAAATTAAAAAAATGTGTCTCATCTCTGCTTCTATTCACCACCCTGCATATCACGCATATCATAGATGAGAAGAGCTTACAGCGGTGGAGCAGATGAGCGGGAGGGTAACGAGCTGGAGAAAACGAGCAGGAGGGGTTCAGAGGTGGAACAGAAGAGCAGGAGGGTACAGCAGATGTGCAGGGAGGTACAGTGGTGAAAGAGCTGAGAAGGGGGTTCAGCAGTGTGACAGAAGAGCAGGGGGGGTCAGTTTTGGGCCAGATGAGCAGGGGGGTTCAGTGTTGGGGCAGAAAAGCAGGGGGTGGGGCAGATGTGAAAGGAGGTGTATTGGTGGGGCAGATGAGCAGGGGTTTACAGCGGTAAAGGTGAGACAGATGTGCAGGAGGTACATTGGTGGGGCAGATGAGAAAGCGGATTACAGTGGTGTGACAGATGAGCAGTTGGGTTCAGTGTTAGGACAGATAAGAAGGTGATTTTGTAGTGAGACAGAAGAGCATGGGGATACAGAGGTGGAGCAGATGAGAAAAGGGGTACATTGATGGGGCAGATGTGCATGTAGGTACAGTGGTGGGGCAGATGAGAAAGGGGGAACATTGGTGGGGCAGATGTGCAGGAGGTACAGTGGTGGAAGGGATGATAAGGGGGTTCAGCGGTGGGCCAGATGAGCGTGAGGTACAGTCGTGGGGCAAATGAGAAAGGGGGTTACAGTGGTGGGCAGATAAATTCAGTGTTAGGACAGATGAGAAGATGGTTCAGTGCTGGAGCAGATGTGCATGGAGGTACAGTGGTGGGGCAGGTGAGAAAGGGGGAACATTGATGGGGCAGATGTACAGTGGTGGGGCAGATGAGAAAGGTGGGGCAGATGAGCAGGGGGGTACACTGGTCGGGCAGATGAGCAGGATGGTACAGTGATGGGGCAGATGTGCAGGGGGTTACAGTGGTGGAGCAGATGTGCAGGGGGTTACAGTGGTGGGGCAGATGAGAAAGGGGGAACATTGGTGGGGCAGATGTACAGGGGGGTTACAGTGGTGGGACAGATGACCAGCATGGTACAGTGGTGGGGCAGATGTGCAGGGTAGTACAGTGGTGGGATGGATGTGCAGGGTAGTACAGTGGTGGGGCAGATGTGCAGGGTAGTACAGTGGTGGGGCAGATGAGAAAGAGGGAACATTGGTGGGGCAGATGTACAGGGGGGTTACAGTGGTGGGACAGATGTGCAGGGGGTTACAGTAGTGGAGCAGATGTGCAGGGGGTTACAGTAGTGGAGCAGATGTGCAGGGGGTTACAGTGGTGGGGCAGATGAGAAAGCGGGAACATTGGTGGGGCAGATGTACAGGGGGGTTACAGTGGTGGGACAGATGTGCAGGGTAGTACAGTAGTGGAGCAGATGTGCAGGGGGTTACAGCGGTGGGGCAGATGAGAAAGGGGGAACATTGGTGGGGCAGATGTACAGGGGGGTTACAGTGGTGGGACAGATGTGCAGGGGGTTACAGTAGTGGAGCAGATGTGCAGGGGGTTACAGTGGTGGGGCAGATGAGAAAGGGGGAACATTGGTGGGGCAGATGTACAGGGGGGTACAGTGGTGGGGCAGATGACCAGGATGGTACAGTGGTGGGGCAGATGTGCAGGGTAGTACAGTGGTGGGACGGATGTGCAGGGTAGTACAGTGGTGGGGCAGATGTGCAGGGTAGTACAGTGGTGGGGCAGATGAGAAAGGGGGAACATTGGTGGGGCAGATGTACAGGGGGGTTACAGTGGTGGGACAGATGTGCAGGAGGTACAGTGGTGGAAGGGATGATAAGGGGGTTCAGCAGTGGGACAGAAGAGCAGGGGGGTTCAGTGTTAGGGCAGAAAAGCAGGGGTGGGGCAGATGTAAAAGGAGGTACATTGGTGGGGCAGATGAGCAGATGGGTTCAGTGTTAGGACAGATGAGAAGATGATTCAGTAGTGAGACAGAAGAGCATGGGGATACAGAGGTGGAGCAGATGAGAAAAGGTGTACATTGATGGGGCAGATGTGCATGGAGGTACAGTGGTGGGGCAGATGTACAGGGGGTTACAATGGTGGGACAGATGAGCAGGGGGTACAGAGGTGGGGCAGATGTGCAGGGTAGTACAGTGGTGAAACAGATTTGCAGGGGGGACAGTGATCTGAGGCATGAGAGTGCGGGATGTTAATTTCTCACTACTAAAGTAGTTTACAGCATTTACCTTATAAAAAAATCCTTTTCGTGATTGAGAGTGTGAAGTTGACTTTTTTGTTATAAAATCGGCACGCTCAATTTCTTGGAAAACATTTTTTGGCACACTGTGCTCAAAAGGTTTCCTACCCCTGGTGTAATACAACAAAAGATTTTTAAGTGGCTGCAGTAATAAATTACAAGCACTTACTCAAACATATTTTTGTAGTTTAGTTCTTATACTCCCTATATTATATGTTTGAGCAGGGCCGTTGATTAGAGGGTACCACCAGCTCTTCTGTTCATCAGTTCAACGGGGGGGGGGGGGGGGGGGCAGACAGCTGACAAGCAAAAGGATCTGGCACAGGAGAGTGTGATCGGTGCAGTGATGACAGTAACATGCAGAAAATCCAGAATATTGCTGCACTCCTTGGTATCTTTATTGAAGCATTAAAATTATATCACAGGTATGACAGGAACATTAAAAAGTGATGCGTTTCGAGCTAAATTCAGTGCTTACTCAAACCTCATACTATGAGGTTTGAGTAAGCGCTGAATGTAGCGTGAATTGCATAATTTTAATGCTTCAATAAAGATACCAAGGAGTGCAGCAATATTCTGGATTTGTGTATGTTACTGAATCTCACAGATAAGCTGTGCATCACGCTGGGTTCCAATTCACAACATGTTAGAGTTGGTCTCTCACCTAGAGTGGCATTACTTTGGCTTTACTGCAGTTGTGGCAGCATTTACTGGAACCGATCCCCTGGAAAAAGCCAGCTCCCTCTCCTCTCCCTTTCTTCAGCTGCTGCAGGGGGGAATCACAGGGGATTGGTTCCAGTAAATGCTGCCCCCGACGCTAGGGTTGCCACCTCATCCCTTTAAACCCGAACACATATGAATTACACAGGTTCTGAGGCTAATTGAATGCAGGTATGGTACCAAGTGAGTTTATTTACCTTACCTTTACCTTAATCAGCCACAGAACCTGTGTAATTAATATGTGTTTAAAGGGATGAGGTGGCAACACTACCCGCCACACCGATAGCACCCTCCTCTCCAAGTGCCCTTCCTTCTGCTGCCTGGGCCCCCCTGGTCCATCTTTTTCCCCCGCAGCACTTCTTGCTTCCCCTTCTCGTCCCGCCGGCTGCTGTGAGCCACAGGAGATCGGTGTCAGGATGGAGAGTGGGGTGGGGCCAGCAAATATATTGTATGTCATATTTACCGGCTCCTCCCTTTTCTGACTGAACACTTTAAGGTACACTGCCATCTCATTCAAAATTAAAGTGCTGCATTACCAAAGTGCGCCTCGAGGCACGGTAAAGGGTGCCAGTTGGATAGGTTCTTTTCATTTCCATTTGACACACCAGGAAGTGGGAGAAAACATCCCCAGCCAGAGTACAGACAGCAATATAAATCTGACAGAAGTTCTCACCCTTCACAGTTTGGAGGTAGTTAAAACATCTCACAAGTTTGTGTTTATTCTGATGCTGCCAAGTTCTTGAACTTTTTGCTGTAGTGTTGCAATATTTGCAGCTTCTCCAAGTTTAGAATTCTTTGTTTCTCTCTGCAGGTGCTGCTGTAAATTTAACCCTTGTTACCCCAGAGAAGGCAATCAAATTAGCAGCAAATGACTTCTTTAGACAAGCACTATCCAAAGATGGGTGAGTAAAGCTTGAAATTATAACAATTATATACAGTTGTGCTCATAAGTTTACATACCCTGGCAGAATTTGATTTCTTGGACATTTTTCGGAGAATATGAATAACACAAAAGCTTTTCTTTCACTCATGGTTAGTGTTTGGCTAAAGCCATTTATTATCAATAAACTGTGTTTACTCTTTCTAAGTCATAATCACAACAGAAACTACCCTAATGACCTTGATCAAAGTTTGCATACCCCAGTTCTTAATACCATGTATTGCCTCCTTTAATATCAATGACAGCTTAAAGTCTTTTGTGGTATTTGTGGATAAGGCTCTTTATCTTCTCAGATGGTAAAGCTGCCCATTCCTCTTGGCAAAAAGCCTCCAGTTCCTGTAAATTCTTGGGCTGTCTTGTATGAACTGCACGTTTGAGATCTCCCCAGAGTGGCTCAATGATATTGAGGTCAGGAGACTGAGATGGCCACTCCAGAACCTTCACTTTATTTTGCTGTAGCCAATGACAGGTCTACTTGGCCTTGTGTTTTGGATCATTGTCATGTTGAAATGTCCAAGTACGTCCAAGGCGCAGCTTCCTGGCTGATGAATGCAAATGTTCCTCCAGTATTTTTTGATAATATACTGCATTCATCTTACCATCAATTTTGAACAAATTTCCTGTAGCTCACACATCCCCAAAACATCAGCGACTACTGTGTTTCATAGTAGGAATGGTATACCTTTCATCATAGGCCTTGTTAACTCCTCTCCAAATGTAGCGTTTATGGTTGTGGCCAAAAAGCTCAGTTTAGGTCTCATCACTCCAAATGACTTTGTGCCAGAAGGTTTGAGGTTTGTCTCTGTGCTGTTTGGCGTATTGTAAGCGGGATACTTTGTGGCATTTGCGTAGTGATGGCTTTCTTCTGGCGACTCGACCATGCAGCCCATCTTTCTTCAAGTGCGTGTGCTTATTGTGTATCTTGAAACAGCCACACCACGTTTTCAGAGAGTCCTGTATTTCACCTAAAGTTATTTGTGGGTTTTTCTTTGCATCCCGAACAATTTTCCTGGCAGTTGTGGCTAAAACTTTAGTTGGTCTACCTGACCGTGGTTTGGTTTCAACAGAACCCCTAATTTTCCACTTCTTAATTAGAGTTTGAGCACTGCTGATTGGCAGCCTCAATTCCTTGAATATCTTTTTATATCCCTTTCCTGTTTTATACAGTTCAACTACCTTTTCCCACAGATCCTATGACAATTCTTTTGCTTTTCCCATGACTCAGAATCCAGAAATGTCAGTGCAGCATTTGATGAAAGATGCAAGGGTCTGTCAGGAGTCCAGAAACTCATTAACCTTTTGTACACACACACTAATTACAAGCAAACAGATCACAGGTGAGGATGTAGATATAAGCGTGAGAGACTACACTTTATATATTTTTTCCCAGGTGAGGATAGTTACCTTTAATAGCCATTCAAACCCCTTTGTGTCAACTTGTGTGCATGTTATCAGGCCAAAATCACCAGGGTATGTAAACTTTTGATCAGGGTCACAGTTGATTTATAATAAATGGCTTCAGCCAAACACTAACCATGAATGAAAGAAATGGTTTTGTGTTAATCGTATTCTCTTATTCGAAATCATAAATTCTGCCAGGGTATGTAAACTTATGAGCACAACTGTATACATGTTTGTGTATTTAGCTAGATATAGACTGAATGTAACAAATAGAAATGAAAAGAAAAATAATGTAAAAATGAACTGTAATGAAAAAGACCCTGGGATGATCTGGAAATAGGGAATATGAGACAGATGGAGAAGAGGTGGAAGCACAGACTCATGGGGGGGAGGTTGTTCACACACAGAGAGGACGCTCCGCATAACATGCAGAGAGGAGAGAGAAGAAGGGGGAAGGGTGGAGTAGGGAAGAGGACATTTAATTAATGGAGGACACTGGATGTATGATCAGTGGATTGTGCATAAAGAGATTTGACTATTCAGGTGAGATGGGATAATTGTGTTTGAGGGAAATTGCCTGAATTGCCCATAGCAAGAGGTTCAAGTTCATGTTTCGACTAATAGTAAAGACTAATAGTAGGACAATAAAGAATGGGTTATGATTGGTAGTTTTGAATATATCACAAGCAGCTGTTTAAGCATTCTTATACTGTGGTTTTAACATTATTTGATTAAAATAGCCATCTTAAGTGAGTCTAATAAATTGTAAACACCATAGCTCCCTACTGTCCCTCATTTGGAGACCAAATCCCTTGTGCAGACTCAGTTGTCCCTATGTTGGTCTGATGTGGACTTTTTATAGAGATGTTACTACATTTGTTATTTTGGAAAGCCAAAATAAAAGAAAAATAGAGGTCAAAAGGGTACTTGTGTGGTTTAGTCAATGTGTGGCAAATGACTACAATGGATGGTGGGTTTCACCTTGCAGGGGGCGAGCTCCCTATTCTAGTGGCCCTGCCTACATGCTTGACTGCTGATGCTCCCCATCAGCAGAAACCACATGACCAATGGGCATCGCATGGTCTAGGGCATGTTCACATGGCACCTCTTCTGTTTGGTCGTTACCTTGTTGATGTCACTCAAGGTGATAGCCCAAATAAAGTAGTGCACTGGTTTTCTCTAAAGTGGCAAAAAATTCTAAAGCACTGTACAACAAGCAGGTAAATTGGGTACAAAGGCCACATACAACTACTAACTGTAAATGTCAATTGGTCCTTTCTCAAATGAGCCCTTTAAAGTGGTTGTAAAAACTGAAGGATTTTTTACCTTTATGCATGAAGGTAAAAAACATTCAGTGTGCAGCTCTCCCCCCTTAGCTACCCCTAATACTTACCTAAGCCCGATCTCGATCCAGCGATGTGCACGAGACCCGAGGCTCTCCCGAGTCTCACCCATCTGATTGGCTAAGATGCAGCGGCAGAAGCCACGGGCTACCGCTGCTGTTAACCACAACCAGTTAGGCGGGAGCGGGGTCGGGGCTGAGCTTACACGCTCTCTGTGTTTTATGGGAGGAAGGGGGGCAGGGAAAATGTTATTATAGTAGAAAAGAAAAGGACACACATGTAGATGAGGAAAGGCCATGTAAGCATGACTGGGTTGTGTGCAGAAGTAAAGGGCAGAACACTGGTTAAAGTGACCAGCGCACATATAAAAGTCTACAGATTTGCAGTCTGAGTATACAAGGTCTGTATTCATTGGCCAACCTGTTGGGTTGCCTGTCCATAGACATACATAAGTAAAGTGCTATAACTCTGGTTGGGCTGTTAACCTTTCTTTTTCAGAACTTAAAGTAGAGTTACACTTGTTTTTCAGTTTATTAAAAGTCAGCAACTACAGAAAGTGTAGCGGCTGACTTTTAATAAACACACACTCTCCCCCGCCTCTCCTCTGCGCCGGCATCACTAGCATGGGCACCCAGCTATGACAGCTTGCGGCTTATCTGCCGGGTGCGCATGCACAAGTCACGCTGCGCTGTCCTGAATGGCCGAGCAATCTTCTGGGACCTGTGACGCATCCCAAAAGATTGCAGGGAGGGAGGGGGAGAGGAGGAGTCGCCTAGGCGGCGCAAGCAGAAGTGGGAGTTGGGTACCTGTCAAAACTAGGTACCTACTCCCCCCCCAAAAAAATTACATTTCAAATGTGGCATATCATGGGGTTAGGACTCCTTAAAGTGGAAGTTCCACTTTTGGGTGGAACTCCACTTTAATTTAACATATTAAAATATTTGTTTCGTGCCTCCAGTTCAGCTCAAAGAAAGTGAAAAGGATGCTGAATTTGTGGCAAGATCAACAGGTATTTTCTGTACCTGTCTAAAATGTTCTGTAACAGGATGGGTAATTGACCGAATAATCAGAGAGCATAACTGTAACACTCAGTATACTAAACAAGTGCAAAGTAGAATCAATAATGCAAAACAGGGTCAGAATGTCAAAGAGCATGTATACACTGCAGAATAATGCAAAGCAGATTATGAAAGCTGCACAACCCACTACAATGCCATGACATCCAGCCCATCTCCATTGACAATGAATGGTCCTTGTGGCCTCAGGGTTGACATGCAATATTTAAATAAGGCATTAAAAGACTTGTAGATGGTGTAAATGTGGAGTTATAAAAGATATGACACTGTTGCAGCATTTCTATATATTTATTATTATAATGTTTGTGTGTTTTGACAATGATACTCCTATGGCAGACAGATCTACCTGTTTGTTACCTGTCTATTATTTATAAAAATGGAATAAACTAAGATTGGAATTGAAAGCTGCATAAACACAGACTCTTCACAGCAATGTCTATGTGGCTGAGTGAGGGTAACATGTAGTTGTATAGCATAGCCTCCATAAGAATATGCAGCAACAGAGAGACTAGCTGAAAATCACTTAAGTAAAACAGCAAAGAACACAGCTACTAGTGACTATCTGCATAAACAGCATCCCTCTCTGTGAAGTCCAGGGTAGCTCTGGTAAAATAGGTGAACAGCCAGAGGGATCCAAGATCCAAGTATGAAATTCCAACCAATTGGAACTGCAGTAGAAATTGGGAAAGGGCTACCCATAGGAGCTGGGTCTTCCGGAGAAGTTTTGTGCTATTAGGCTCAGGTCCAGCTGCTTGCTCACCAGTTCTGATAGCGGAGGACCTCTCACCTGGCTGCATATCATGTGTCCAGATACGTCTGCCTCATCAGCTGTGGCCTCTCTGGGCAGCTAAGGGAGGGAAGCTGAGAAACTTATCTACCCTGGTCATGCCCAGGATCACAGAGCCAAAGAGCCAGCACCTGCATCTGAGCATGGTGAATAACAGGGAACTCAGCTACAGTTCTTGCACTGCAATATTTCTCATTTTTGTTCCTGGGTTAAGCTATTCTTTAAAGTGGTTGTAAACCCTGTTTGGTCATTTTTAACTACCGGTAAACCTATAATAAGTGCATCATTTAGGAGATACTTAGCCTGGAAACAGTCAGTGACATCACCGGCACATGCGCTCTGAACGTCCGGTATACCTTGCTGGAACTTCAGAGCTTCGTGCTGTACCGAGGGCTCCGTGTGGGAGTGACGTCATCATGGCTCCGGCCAATCACATAGCTGGAGCGCATGAACCCAGAAGAAAGACAGGCAACATGTCAGCCCTCTCAGAGATGACATTACAGTGCTGGAGGGCTTCGTTCCAAGGTGAGTATTTCCTAAAGTGCTAGTATGTGATGCATACTAGCACATTATGCTATTGCCTTGCAGGGTTTTTTTTGCAACATCTGCGGTTTACAATCGCTTTAATTGTGAGAGATGAATACACAGAAAGAGAGAGAGAGCAAGCACCCTTTCAGAGCTACATCTGTTCAGTGTAACATGTCACACAAAGTGACACATTCATTGTCAAGCTTTCTGTGAAGATGAAATATGCTTTTCTGTGAATTAAATGGTGGATGTTTCACAGTGGAAGGACCTTTGCTAGGTGTAAGAAGGGAATTAATATGAGCAGGAAGAAGGTTCAGGATTCATTGTCAGCACAGGATAGTGTGCTGACAATGAATCCATTAGTGTGGATTGAGAGAAGACTCATCTTCCTTACATCAATGTGTTTGTGCAGGCAGGGAGTTTTTTTATTGTTCTTTTACCAGTTAAAAATAACACATACCGTTGGCTACGTTATGCTGAAAAGCATTCATATAATCTGTATGGCAGCAGACAGACGCATGGGCAAACTGGAGATGAATTTACCCAAGGCAACAAAAAAAAATGTGTACTGGAAAATAATAGCAGGAGTTATTTTCCTATAGTAGCATTCAGTCCGGTAGACGTGGCTCTACCTACATACTCTTATGTAAGCTTGCCACCTGATGCCTGTTTGCAGTATTGCAATGCACAAAGTACTATACAGTAGACTTTAAAATAGTAATTTAAAAGTATTCATTACCATCCTTCCTCAGAATTCACATGGTTCTGTAATCTAGTGTGTTTTTATGTGCTAAAGCAGGGGTTCTTAAACATTTATTAATCTGAGGACCAGAGTAAGTAACTGAGACCTGAAAAGAGATTATTATTATTAATATGTTACCATAATATCAGTAAAGACAAATAACAGTCATATACCACACTTCAGGCCTTCTTCACCATTACTGTAAGGTTTAGTAAGGGTCGTTTCAAACCACAGCGTGGGTGAAGCACAGGTGTACCTGCAGTTTTCATGCGGGCTACCCGTGGTTTCTAATAGACCTTAGTTCTTATTATGTCTTGCATTTTTGAAGCGTTTTCTGAAAGCACACCAAAAGCCCTGCATTGCCGCATTTCAGAAAACGCACCAAAAATGCGTCACATAATAGAAAGTATAATTTCCTCTGTCCCCTGCCCCATACACCCTCTAGTCCCTCATATATGTTTGTGCTGTCTTTGAGTTGCTTTAAGAGGGATATGGGGGGAAATACTTATTAGATTTTAAAACTAAAGAAATAAGTGCTCTCTGTGATATATAAATGACAATATTTATAGGCTACGGGTGTGATTTACTAAAAGAAAATCAAATTCACTTTGCAAAGGAAGTTTCCCTTAGCTTAAAGAATGAGGTAAAGTTCTGCTGACTTACACCGTCCAATTCTGTGCAAGCAAAAAATTCAGTTTCTTTTTCTTACATGTGAGTGGGTATTCTTTGCAAAGTGAATTTTCCTCACATTCACTAAGCTAAGGGGAAATTCCCTTGCAAAGTGAAAATCCCTCTACAAAGTGAACAGCTTATTTGCTTGTGCCAAATTACTTATAACTTATTTTGCACTTGGACAAACTAGGCTACATTTACTACACAGTCGTGTGGTGACCCAACACAAACACATCTGTGACCCAACTGAGGCCTGACTTATAGTTGAAGAAACACCGCCTAAGGAGTGTGTGAAAACGGTTTCAGAAATTAAATGGAATAATTTATAAAATATGGCAGAGGTTATCTCTTTGTTTTTACATCTCAGCTAAGCACTGAACATTTAAAATATGCATTGGGTGTGAAGTGATAACCAAGAACTGTGTTGACCTGGGCATAATAGATACCACAGTTCCATAATTATGTAGCAGTTGTGTGGAAACCTTAGAATTAACTTTGTGGAGCCATTACAAATCTCTGCAAGCACAGCAAGAAAAGTGGCAGGTATCCAAACTGATAGTAGTGGGGAAAGGGTGAGCTACATGGAGCCTAATGTCGCGTACACACGGTCGGACTTTTCGACCAGACTTGTCTGACGGGCGCGGACGGACCAAATCCGGCGAACAATCCAATCGTGTGTGGGCTTCACCGGACCTTGAGCGGACTTTTCCAGTCACAAATCTGACGGACTTTAGATTTGGAACATGCTTCAAATCTTTACGTCGTAACTCCGCCGGACCCAGAAATCCGCTCATCTGTATGCCAGTCCGACGGACGAAAACCGACGCTAGGGCAGCTATTGGCTACTGGCTATCAACTTCCTTATTTTAGTCCAGTCGTACGTCATCACATACGAATCTGTCGGACTTTGGTGTGGCCATGTGTAGGCAAGTCCGGTTGTTAGAAAGTCCGTTGAAAGTCCGCCAAAAGTCTGTTGAAAGTCTGTCGGACGAGCTGTCGGACTTTTGTAGCTGAAAAGTCTGACCGTGTGTACGCGGCATAAGGCCTAGGCACAGCCTCACCACGTCACAAGGTACACAGAGATTCCAAATACTGTTTATGGACAATGCTGTGCTATTTTGTAGCTCTTTAGAGGGCAACCTGGTAACATTTGTGAAAGATGAAGCAAAATTATTTTTGCTTTGATTTTTTTATCCATATCCTGGCACCCTGACAGTTTTTTCTTTAGCACTTTGCAGTACTGGGGTCTTGGGTTTAAAGCAGATCTCCCCGCCACTAAAACAGCTGCCAACATTGTCTTCAAGTAATTAAGCAAACAAGTACACCTACATATGTTATTGCCCCTTTGTTGTCATAGTTTGCCACATTCTCAGTGAATACGTTGCCCCTAGGCCCAGCTCCCATACTGCCATTTTCAAAAGTAATATTATCAGAAGCCAGCTTCTTCTATCTTCTTCCTGGTTCCCTGGGCAGGCCCACAATTCACATTGTGCCATACCAGACCTGGAGTGGCTCGTTACTCTTCAAAAAGTAAGCTACGCCTGATATGGGACATTAACCTTATTAAGGCCCAGCCTGTCATTGAAAATTACCAAGCCACAGCAGATCTTGTATGATTCATGCACCGGATCACTTGCTGTAGAAGAATAACAATCCGCGCCAGATCTTATAAAGTGATCTTAAGCTGGCCATGCACCTATAGATTATCTACAGATTTTCTATGGTTAGATGGAAAAAGTGCAACAGATTTCTCCATGTTCGCTAAACTGTGTGGATGGAGGCATCTCCCACTTTTTCCATCTAACCATAGAAAATCTGCAGATAATCTATAGGTGTATGGCCAGCTTTATATGTGCAAGATCAGGCCAAATTTCCATGAAAGGCACTGCTGACATGGCCTTCAGGTGTGCATCTGGGACCAAAGTTTGTATAAGTAACATAAAAGATATTTCACCTAATAAAGCACTATAAGATTATTTAAAATCCATGTGCTCCAGGGTTTTTTTGTTGTTGTTTTTTTTTGCTGTCGGTGGGGATAGGTCCACTTTAAATATAAGCAAGACCCTATCTACATGAAGTTTGTATATACAGTATATCCTCCATGTGTTCATAGGTGTCTTATATGCACTCTGATCTTCTCACATTTCAAACAAAATGTGAGGATATTTTGCTTCTGCATAGATCAGCCTAGAGTGTTTCTCAATTACGGTTCCTTCAGAGGTTGCTATGGATTCCATGAGCAATGGAATCCTCAGTGGTTGCCTTAAACACTGGAATCAATGATCCTTTGAACTATGGTAAGAGGGGGGATTATTCTCAATGACCACAAGTGTAAGAAGCATTCTTCCCATTGACCATCACACTAATATACAGTGAGCTCTAGATATATAATTATTAGCAGGGCTTCTGTGAGACCGGAAAGCAGGGCCGATCCCAGGCGGGTGCTCGGGGTGCAGTGCACCCGGGCACCACAGAGGTGGGGGCGGGGTCTGTACTAATGTGGGGGGGGTTGTCCTGGGGGGGTCTATAGTAATGTAGGGGGGTGGTTTGTCCTGGGGTCTATACTAATGTGGGGGGGTGATTTGTCCTGGGGGGTCTGTACTAATGTGGGGGTGGTTTGTCCTGGGGGTCTAAATTAATGTGGGGGGTGGTTTGTCCTGGGGGTCTATAGTAATGTGGGGGGGGTGGTTTGTCCTGGGGGGTCTATACTAATGTAGGGGGGATGATTTGTCCTGGGGGGTCTGTACTAATGTAGGGGGGTGGTTTGTCCTGGGGGGGTCTATAGTAATGTAGGGGGGGTGGTTTGTCCTGGGGGTCTATAGTAATGTAGGGGGGTGGTTTGTCCTGGGGGGTCTATACTAATGTAGGGGGGTGATTTGTCCTGGGGGGTCTGTACTAATGTAGGGGGGGTTGTCCTGGGGGGTCTATAGTAATGTAGGGGGGGTGATTTGTCCTGGGGGTCTGTACTAATGTAGGGGGGTGGTTTGTCCTGGGGGGTCTATACTAATGTGGGGGGGTGATTTGTTCTGGGGGGTCTGTACTAATGTGGGGGGGTTTGTCCTGGGTGGTCTAAATTAATGTGGGGGGTGGTTTGTCCTGGCGGGTCTGTACTAATGTAGGGGGGTGGTTTGTCCTGGGGAGTCTGTACTAATGTAGGTGGGTGGTTTGTCCTTGGGGGGTCTATAGTAATGTAGGGGGGTGGTTTGTCCTGGGGGTCTATACTAATGTAGGGGGGGGTGATTTGTCCTGGGGGGTCTGTACTAATGTAGGGAGAGTGGTTTGTCCTGGGGTGTCTATAGTAATGTAGGGGGGTAATTTGTCCTGGGAGGTCTGTACTAATGTAGGGGGGTGGTTTGTCCTGGGGGGTCTATAGTAATGTAGGGGGGTGATTTGTCCTGGGGGTCTGTACTAATGTAGAGGGGTGGTTTTCCTGGGGGGTCTATACTAATGTGTGGGGGTGATTTGTCCTGGGGGTCTGTACTAATGTGGGGGGATGGTTTGTCCTGGGGGGTCTAAATTAATGTGGGGGGTGGTTTGTCCTGTTGGGTCTGTACTAATGTAGGGGGGTGGTTTGTCTGGGGGGTCTTTACTAATGGAGGGGGGTGGTTTGCTCTGGGGGGTCTGTACTAATGTAGGGGGGTGGTTTGTTCTGGGGGGGTCTGTACTAATGGAGGGGGGTGGTTTGTCCTGAGCGGGGTCTGTACTAATGTAGGGGGGTGGTTTGTCCTGGGGGTCTGTACTAATGGAGGGGGGGTGGTTTGTTCTGGGGGGGTCTGTACTAATGGGGGGGTGGTTTGTCCGGGGGGGGTCTGTACTAATAGAGGGGGGGTGGTTTGTTCTGGGGGGTCTGTACTAATGGAGAGGGGTGGTTTGTTCTGGGGGGGTCTGTACTAATGTAGGCGGGGTGGTTTGTTCTGGGGGGTCTGTACTAATGGAGGGGGGGGTGCTTCTGTACTAATGGAGGGGGTGGTTTGTCCTGAGGGGGGTCTATTCTGATAAAGGGGGGTGTTTTGTCCTGGGGGTCTATACTGAGTGAGGGGTGTATACTTAGTGGGGGGTCTGCACTGACAGAGGGGGGGTCTATACTTAGTGGAGGGGCGTCTGTACTGAGGGGCGACTATAGTTGGTGGAGGGGGTGATACCATGTTTTACTGCACCGGGTGACACCAACCCTAGTGACGCCACTGCAGCCGCGGGCTCTTATTTCCCCTCTCCCTCTCCTCCTCGTGCACGCTGCTGTACTAGTAAGCGGCGCACTATGTTTCTTCCGCTGCCTTTATATCTCTGACCATCTTTTGTTTTATGTCTGCAGTCTCTGACCATCTCTTGTATCATATCTGCAGTCTCTGACCATATTCTGTACTATGTCTGCAGTCTCTGACCATCTTCTGTACTATGTCTGCAGTCTCTGACCATCTCCTGTAGTATGTCTGCTGTCTCTGACCATCTCCTATATTATATCTCCAGTCTCTGACCATCTCCTGTACTATGTCTGCAGTCTCTGACCATCTCCTGTATTATATCTCCAGTCTCTGACCATCTCCTGTAATATGTCCGCATTCTCTGACCATCTCTTGCAACATGTCTTCAGTCTCTGACCATCTCTTGTAACATGTCTGCAGTCTCTGACCATCTCTTGTAGCATGTCTGCAGTCTCTTACCATCTCTTGTAGCATGTCTGCAGTCTCTGACCATCTCTTGTAACATGTCTGCAGTCTGACCATCTCTTGTATCATGTCTGCAGTCTCTGACCATCTCTTGTAACATGTCTGCAGTCTGACCATCTCTTGTATCATGTCTGCAGTCTCTGACCATCTCCTGTACTATGTCTGCAGTCTCTGACCATCTCTTGTAACATGTCTGCAGTCTCTGACCATCTCTTGTAACATGTCTGCAGTCTCTGGCCATCTCCTGTAGTATGTCTGCAGTCTCTGACCATCTCTTATAACATGTCTGCAGTCTCTGACCATCTCTTGTATCATGTCTGCAGTCTCTGACCAGCTCTTGTTTCATGTCTGCAGTCTCTGACCATCTCTTGTGTCATATCTGCAGTCTCTGACTATCTTCTGTACTATGTCTGCAGTCTCTGACCATCTCCTGTATTATATCTCCAGTCTCTGACCATCTCCTGCAATATGTCCGCATTCTCTGACCATCTCCTGTAGTATGTCTGCAGTCTCTGACCATCTCCTATATTATATCTCCAGTTTCTGACCATCTCCTGTACTATGTCTGCAGTCTCTGACCATCTCCTGTATTATATCTCCAGTCTCTGACCATCTCCTGTAATATGTCCGCATTCTCTGACCATCTCTTGTAACATGTCTGCAGTCTCTGACCATCTCTTGTAACATGTCTGCAGTCTCTGACCATCTCTTGTAACATGTCTGCAGTCTCTGACCATCTCCTGTAGTATGTCTGCAGTCTCTGACCATTTCCTGTAGTATGTCTGCAGTCTCAGACCATCTTCTGTAGTATGTCTGCAGTCTCTGACCATATCCTGTATTATGTCTGCCGTCTCTGACCGTCTCCTGTAGTATGTCTGCAGTCTCTGACCATCTTCTGTAGTATGTCTGCAGTCTCTGACCATATCCTGTATTATGTCTGCCGTCTCTGACCGTCTCCGGTAGTATGTCTGCAGTCTCGGACCATCTCCTGTATTATGTCTGCCGTCTCTGACCATCTCCTGTAGTATGTCTGCCGTCTCTGACCATCTCCTGTAGTATGTCTGCAGTCTCTAACCATCTCCTGTACAATGTCTGCAGCCTCTGACCATCTCCTGTATCATGTCTGCAGTCTCTGACCATCTCCTGTATCATGTCTGCAGTCTCTGACCATCTCCTGTATCATGTCTGCAGTCTCTGACCATCTCCTGTACCATGTCTGCAGTCTCTGACCATCTCCTGTATCATGTCTGTAGTTTCTGACCATCTCTTGTAACACGTCTGCAGTCTCTGACCATCCTCTGTATTATGTCTGCAGTCTCTGACCATCCTCTGTACCATGATTGCAGTCTCTGACCGTCTCTTGTATCATGTCTGCAGATTCTGACCATCTCCTGTACTATGTCTGGGGGCTCTTTCTAACAGACTCTCTAACAGAAGCCCTCTCTGTGTGCATCAGAGAGACTCCGCTCAAGGTCTCATTAGTGTACGCTCTTCCTGTATTTTCTTTATTGTTAAAAGATCATGGGAGGATGCCAGGGTAACGAAGAGTTCTTAGGGGAACAGCTCTGTTTGAGTCGTTGCCATAGAAACATTTGTAAAGGGGAGGAGTTAGTAAGATGACCACACCCACGTGGGGGTGCCAGAAATATTTCTGCACCCAGGTGTCTGTGACCCTAGGATCGGCCCTGCCGGAAAGTTAATTTAAGAATTTCTCCAGGTAAAAAAGCTTGAGAAAGGCTGGCCTAGAATATCCAAGCAATTGTGTGCCTTTGCTGGGGAGTTAAGTTTTTTTACAATAAGCTTGTGCTAAACAAAATTGTGATAATTGAAATGGCCAGTTATCAATCAGGAACATCAATTCAGAGAACAGTTTTGTCTTATTGATTTCCCTATAATACAAGCCTAATTAGACATAGAACGCAGAACTGTAGCACAGATTGGGCAGCCACCTGCTGCAAACTAGCTAATATGTGTGCAGTTCCATTAATTAAACAAGCTGAGAATAGATTCTGGCTCAGTGTCCTTGGTGAGAATCACACATAATATCACAATGACTCAGCCCATAAATTCCATACAACTGTGCACTGTAATCGGACTGCCGAAAGCTGTCTTCTTAAAGTGCTGTTTCTCTGATATGCTGACCATCTTTATGCAAGCTTCACTTAACAGAGTGACCCATTTTTTCCTTAAAGAGGGCCCGTCCTGGGCACCAGATCATTCATTGGTAGTTTGAACATACATAATACATAACCAAACATAGACTATAGTTATTAGGGGGAATCTATAAAGGGTGTCATGGACCCCCCTTTAGAATTCCATGAGGTACCTGTTAGAGACAAGTCCATGAATCTGTGAGTGTCTACACTGAGGAAGGAGTACCCTCACTGGGCCCTCTTTCCTCAGTGCACACCCTACAGCCCTCCCTCCATGATCGCTGCAAGCGTCTCATTGACAAGCGCATGGCCATGAAGTTTTAAACTGGAGTGGGCAGAGCCTGATGGGTACCTGAGAGACTAGTTCTGCATCAAGTCCACTTTACTTTCGACAGCGCATGGCAGTGAGCTGACCCATATTTTCTATTCAGTCCAATATGCGCTATCAATCAAAAGTAAAGTGGACCTGATGAGGAACTAGTCTCTCTCAGTTCTCCATCAGGCTCTGCCCACCCTGTGACAAGTCATTTCATGACTTTGTTTTTTTGTGAGTGTGTTTTTACTAAAATTGAACTCTTCCTTTACGTTTGCAAACATTTGTACAGACATCAGTTTGGAAGAAATATAAAAGAGAATACACAGAGTATAAAATTATAATATATATTATCTCAGTGATACATATCACTTGGATTATGATCAAAGTCCCATGCATTATACCACAATACATTGACCAATTATAACACAGTGGTGTTTTATAATGCTAAAGAACATAGTTTTCCTATTAGAAGGGTCACTGACATAAGTAAACTAAAAGTCTTATGGCTACGTGGGACCATGTATACTCTGGTACACTGTTTGTGATTCATTTTTCCATAAATTTGTAGAAAAAGGAAGTAAAAAAAATGTATGAAAGAAGCTATAAATGAAAAAAAAAGACCAAATAGAAAAGGGAACAGAGGGAAGAGACATGAGCATTCAGAAAAATAGAACATGACCCCTCCAGAACATTTCCATAAGGCCAACAGACTGGGATGTCATGACTCAGGCTCCTGGGTGCCTTCAGTGGTGGAAAACTCTGCAGAGGAGTTAAAATAAACCCATTGGACCCATGTAACTTGATAAGGCCCAGGCCTATTCTTCTCTCTAAAGAACATTTTCTCAATAGATTCAGTCTTTCATCTCACACACCCACTCTGGTACAGTAAGATCCTGATCTAACCCCGAGTGCCTTAATATAGATGTAGCACTACCCCCAAAGGTGCTGCTTGAGTTTGTTGGGTTCCGTACTGTGCCTCTCAACCCCAAGAACAGTCTAAGCCCCTCTGGCACACCTGTCAATAGTGTAAGCGCAAGGACCAATGAAAACACACACGTTATGATAAAACGCAGAAATTGTCTTTACTGTAAGATTTCAGTGGAAAAGTAACAGACAGTAGAAGTATATTTCAAGTAAATCAACTGAAGAGCAATAACTGAGATCAGGAGCAATATAACTTTTGTATCACTTGACCCTCCCTCCTAGATTGTAAGCTCTAACGAGCAGGGCCTTCTGATTCCTCCTGTATTGAATTGTATTGTACTTGTACTGTCTGCCCTAATGTTGTAAAGCGCTGCGTAAACTGTCGGCGCTATATAAATCCTGTATAATAATAATAATAATAATAATATCAGGCTGCTTTCAGGGGATTCCACAGCTGCGAATAACCCCAAGAGCAGAAGCAAACATTGTCCAGGCAGGAGGAGAGCAGAGGAAGGACCTTCTCTTATGTCAGACCTCTCTATTCTATTCCCTGACACCACAGGCCCAATTATAAACACTGTACCTAATTTAGTGTTCAGTGGCGTAACTCTCAAGTCAGACTATCCCGCAAATACACTAAATATACAGAGCCCTGAGTATGTGCAGGCGTGCCCGTATGGCACCAGTAACTTCAGTCCCTTGTAAGAAGAATGAGGCCTTGGATCTTCAGTTAGCCACTTTAGTTGGCACACTTAAACTCCTGTTTAGCAAAGTGTAACTGTGGTATGCTGACAGTATCCAGATAGCAAGGCGGACACTGTGACTGCTTAACAGCGCGTCAATGAGACCCAGGTTCTCGTAAGCGTTGGCAAAATTAAGTAACTCTGTCTGTGTGTAGTGTCCTTGTTTCCTGCAAATGGGCAATTGCCCTCTCACCAATCCTGCGTACAAGACCCAAACAAACGTCCTGGAACAGGCAGGCTCTTCTGGCAACCAGACTGGTCACCTCACACTGGAATGCTTCATGCCTTCGGTGCAGGTGCACCTGGATATGCACCTAGGATCCCCTCATGGGCTGGATGTTACGACCAGCGTTGGATGGCTGAAAAGAAGCGGTGGATTGACCCAGGGGGCAACACCTCTCCCATGGGTCCAGTCTCTTCTCCTGCCTCGTGGTGAATGCCTCACCTCAGGCAGACAAGATGGTGTCCTAAGCTTCTTTCAGCGCAGAGAGTGCTGGACCTTGTAGTTCTGCCCCCATACAAGGCTATGGGGCCATTTGAGATGGGGACTACATGTCCCAGAATTCCTTGCTGCAATTCAGATGGTTGTCTATTGGCTCTCCTCCTCCTATCAATGAGGATGCAGGGGAGGGAGCAGAGTGGCTGCCTGTGTGTGTAAGCACCGCTCGCTTAATGCAGAGAGTCAGTGAGGAGAGGGAGGGGGAGAAATCCCCTGCAGGAGCCGACAGGCACGCTCTCCCTTCAGTGAGAGCCTCTGTCAGCTTGACATGGCCACGGGAGGTGCGAGGCACCCGCTACATAGAAGTATGCACTGCCTCTAGGACATGGGGCATTATTATATTATATAATATTATTACTGTTATAGATTTTCAGAATTTTGTTCCAAAAGGGTACAATGAGAGGGCATTTGCTCCAAATGTGGGTATTTGTGCCCCCCTCTCCTTGCGACACCTTTGTCACATCTAGCAACTGAGCATGTTGGATCCATGGTGTGTGGCACTGGCAAGCATAATAAAGATTATATAATAAAAATTAATAGAAGAGGGATAAGCTGACTCTAGAAATCACCACGGCAGGCTATAAAATGGGCATGCTCGCTTTTGTCATTGTGTTTCTTAAATGAGGTAAGGTTCATAAAAATGTATTTACATAGGCTGCCACAATACAAAGTTTTGGTAAATCTAAAGGAGACTGATTGCACAATCTATGAAGATTAAGAAACAGGCAGCAATTAAAACCAGCACTGAACAGTCTCTCCAGCTCCATTCAGCTGTAAGCTAAATAAAGTAAAGCTAAATGTAAACAAAGTGACCGGAGGTAGTGGTGATGTCATATTTGTCAAATGGCCTACGTCATTGGGTAGGCGAAGCCTAATGGGGAACTGAGAGACTATTGGACCGAATAGTGGCAATGGATCTGGCCACTGCCATGCACTGTCAATCAACAGCCAGGCAGACATGGTGGAGAACTAGTACCTCAGTCCCCCCATCAGACTCTGCCCACCCTAATGTAGCAGTACTGCTGTAAGGGCCGCTGGTTGATGATGATTACTGCTCAGACAATGATGATGGCAAGAGTTCTCCCATACTAGTGCAGAGGCTGTCAGCAAATGTAGTACATCGACACAAGGAGCAGTCTAGGGGAATGATTCATTGCTAGAAACTTGAACAATGGGAGAGGGTGCAGGGTATGGGATACCCCAGGATATAAGGTTCAATATAAGAGGACCCTCTTCTCTGTGTTACAATCCTCAGAAACAAATCATCTGCCAAACATCAGATTACAGTTCCCCTTGAAAGACTAAGGGAAGGCCAGAGCTCAAGGGAGAAGAAAGAGGTAATCCCTAATGCTGCACATCCATGTAATCATACGATGTGATGAGAGTGACAACCTCTGCCCGAACTATACATACCCAATATCGGGTACACTAAGCAATACCAGGGGTCACAGTAAGGGAAGGCCAGTGGTAGGGACACCTCAGGAGAGGAACTACTTGGCATAGCTATCCCAATAGTACACAGTCACCAGGATTGTGTATTAAAGTCAGTACTCAAGAGGCCAGGGAGCAGCTGGCTGGAGAGGCTGATAAATATTGTGAGTTCCAGAAGAGCAGGGCCTCTCTGTGGAAGGTATAAGTGAAGTTGAAAAAAATCGCGCTTAGGACAAGTATATAGGCCAAGTGTTTACAGGTTGCTGCCTCCCTTAAACAGAGACACTCCCTAGGAATGTCCTGCAGAAATATGAAATATTAGGGGATAAATAGGGAAAAACGGCGCTACCCGAAAGACCTGTTTGGCTCAGCCTATACAGGGAACGTTGTATAAATGTAATTTTATATATATTGAAATCTTGTGATATATATAAAATTACGTTTATACAACGTTCCCTGTATAGGCTGAGCCAAACAGGTCTTTCGGGTAGCGCCGTTTTTCCCTATTTATCCTCTCTGTGGAAGGTATTCCATCTTTTTGAATGGGGGTGGCTAACCCCCTTCCCCACCACACCTGAAAAAAGCTCTAAGTCCAGTTGCTGTTCATTGAAGTCCCAGCTGTGGCAGAACTGGAGGGCCTGCACCTAAAGTTGTTTCAACACCCTGTGACTTTACCTGATGGATGCAGTCTGCAAAGCCTCAATAGAAGTTATCTGGAGGAAGCTGAATGTCAATCAACAGCCAGGCAGACCTGGTGGAGAACTAGTATCTCAGTCCCCCCTCAGACTCCGCCCACCCTAATGTAGCGGTACCACGGTAAGGGCCGCTGGTTGATGATGAGTACTGTTCAGATAATGATGAATGCAAGAGTTCTCCCGTATTAGTGCAGAGGCTGTCAGCCCACAAAGAGCACAGTTCAAACACATAGACAGAAGAAGCAGTCTAGGGGAATGCAGGGGAATTCAGCTTCCTCCAGATAACATCTAGTGAGCCTTTGCAGACTGGCTCCATCAGGTAAAGTCACGGGGTGTTGAAGACAACGTTAGGTGCAGGCCCTCCAGCTCTGCCACAGCTGGGACTTCAATGAACAGCAACTTTTTCAAGGTGTTGTGGGAAAGGGGGGTAGCCACCCCCATGCAAACAGATGGAATACCTTCTACAGAGAGGCCCTGCTCTTCTGGAACTCACAATATTTATCAGCCTCTCCAGCCACCTATTGGGCCACTTCTCCCAGGCATTGGGCTGTCTATTTGACATGCCCAGTCCCTATGTTCTGGAAGCCTCTGCAAGGCAGCCTGTGGAATCCAAAACAGCCCAAAGAAGTCATCTCTTGCTTCAATGATTACAGAGCAGCCAAAAAGAACTGAATATACCTAAAATACTAGTAGCCAATCAAGGGTGCTAAACAAGTAAAAAAACTCCTTGGCCGTGGGCTTGTCAGTGTAACTGGGGCAGTGGCCAGGGAATGAGGGAGCACAGTGAGGAAGGAGTGTCACAGACTGTCACAGACCATTGACACCATTGACACCATTCTGGGCTAATTGTTTTTAAATTAAAAATTAGAAAATCTCTGCCTACAATATTCATTTCCAAACCCTACATGGAGTAAATGCTTTCTGACACTAGATTTCCTCCTTGTTCAACACAGTCCCACTGCAAGACAAAACAAAGTCTCGTCTTCTGCTAGGTCAGTTCACAACCCCCAATTGCATGCTGTACTTTTTTCAATGCAGCAAGGCGTAGCACAATTCACCGTTGTACATCACGATGGAACTTAAAGTGATTGTAAACAATCACTTTGTAAAACAACCCATTCAGTTTAAAATAGAATTGAAAGGCAAAACATTTTTGTATAGACATAAAAAAACATTATAAATACCTTTTTTCCCCTTTTTTATAAGTGATCACATTCCTTCTGTTCTCAGCTGCATAAGAGCTGGGGGGAGGAGAAGCAGCAGCAGACTGAGCTTCCCAGTGATTGGCTGTGCAGCGGGGGCATGTCAGGACAAGTCTGATCATTGGAGGAGAGCACAATGAGTTCCCAGCATAGCTAGAGAACTGAACATGGTGTTTCTGCTTAGTGTGGTCAGTTTTTAATAGGAAAGCAGGAGCACCAGGGATTTCACATAAAGGAAACAATACAAAGAGAACAGGATACTTTCTCATACAAGTACATTGTACAGCAGGCACAGATCAGGAATATGAAGTGTTGGGGTAACAAACGTTTTAATCAAAGATACGATTACTTAAAAAAATCATAAAAAGCGTGATGCACCAACATTGGCACCGCTGTCTTCTTACTGCACATCAGCGTTCTAGCTCAGGTACTGGTGTGAATGGGTCCTGTACTCATGCAGTCACAGTGTGGTAGTGTGGAGAGCAGCACTGCCATCATCGGGGCATTCCTTTAGGACCACCTAGTACCAGAGAAGATGTGAGGAAGAAGAGGACTCTGCATGTCACTTGACTAGCCTGCAGACTTGTTAGAAAAAAAAATACATAAGTTACATCTGGGTACCCTGGTGAGGGGACCTTGGGGAAGGGGTGGAAGAGTTGGGTAGTTAATTAGAATTTCCTTAATGAGCAAAGGTTGAGCAATCAATCCCCTGCATCTATTCTAGGTTAAGGAAAAGAATAGAGGAGAGTACGTTTTTGGTTAATTTGCAGAAATCTCCTGTGTAGTAGTTTACAATGGAAGCTATGTGATCCAAAGAGATCGAGCTCACAAGATTTTAGTAGCACAGCTGAGCTACCTAGACTAGGGCTACATGGGCAATTTTAAACTCTTGCTAGGATTGGCAGTTACCTCACTTGCAGGATGCTGAAATCAGTGAGCTGCTAATGATTTGACTGTTCATCCTAGCCGTGACCCTTGCTACTGAGAGATTGAAACACTTGACAACCAGCTCATTAGATACATGTTGATATCAGCATGCTACAAATGAGGTGACTGCAAACAAGTGGTTAAATCATTAAGTGACAAAGATTTAATGGCCTCTGTAGCCCTTCCTTTGTGTAACATTAATAAGATCTGCTACACAAGAGATTTACAGCCAAACTATTAAGTAATCGATCTCCCACAAATGCGTAATGCTGCAGTTTAATTGCGTAGTAGAAAGTATTAGTAATTAACATTTTCTCCTCCACAGACTTTGATGTAGATTATACTGCAAGAATAATGATATCGGTCTCTTAACAATTGTCCAATAATCTGCAGTTTCTGTGATTAAATATAGCTAGTGTACCCCCAACCTTAGAAAGGAGGAGCTGTGCCTTTGTGGGACTGAATGTTGGAAAAAAGAACAAGGATTCACTGGTCTAAGTTAAAAAGCAGTACTCCTTTGGTAAATCAATCTCAATATTTTGGGCTGGATTTGCGCTGTTTTCTGTGTTTTGGCACACGTGGTAATCCACACAAGAAGGTATGAATGGGCCTTTTCATGCTAAACTGCATGGATGTGAACTAGTTCGATAAAATAGATAAATAGATACATTTTTCTACTTGAAATGCATTTTTAGGAAAAATTGAACTGACAAATGTGAATAGGCCCTTAAAGTTCCTGTCAGAAAGAATATGGATGGTGATTTTACTTATTGTTTTCTATGCAGGAAGAAGTTGACTCTGCTGAAGGAGATGCTGGCTGGTTGTGGTGCTGGGACATGCCAAGTAATTGTTACCACCCCTATGGAGATGCTGAAGATCCAGCTGCAGGATGCAGGGAGATTAGGTAATTCGGATAACATAGGGATTTGGATTACTTTAGAGTGTGAGAGTGTTAGAACCTCTGTTGGTTTTATATTGCTGTCCGCATCCTTGTAGGGGAGAGTCATGCTCCCTTTTTGCCCAGGTGACCATTGTCACTAGAATCTAAACGGAAGGAAATGCAACTTTTTACAGCTGTCACCTTAACAATAATAAAGAGTAAGTTTTCCAATAAGGACATTCTTCCCAATGCCAACTGACTAAGAAGGGATTTACCCCAATTTGAGAAGATTTCCTCTCACTTTCTGTTGTGTCTTGAGTAAGGGAAGTGAAGGGAATCTGCCATTACAGGCCAAGGCAAGAGTAAACTTTGAGTGTTTACATTAAGTATGTCTGTCTGCACTGTAAGGTTCAGTTCACACTGATGAGACATAGGATCCATCTTCGGACATCAGGTCGGATGACATGTAAAATTCAATCTTTCCCTACGAGAGTCGTCTTAACTACTTAAGCCCCGGACCATTTGGCTGCCTAAAGACCAGAGGACTTTTTACAATTTGGCACTGCGCTGCCTTCAACTGGTAATTGCGAGGTCATGCAGTGCTGTACCCAAACAAAATTTGCATCCTTTTGTTCACACAAATAGAGCTTTCTTTTGATGGTATTTGATTGCCTCTGCGATTTTTATTTTTTGCGATTTCAACGGCAAAGGACCGAAAATTTTGAAAAAAATTAATATTTTCTACTTTTTGTTATGAGAAAAATCCAATAAACTAAATTTTAGTCATACATTTAGGCCAAAATGTATTCAGCCACATGTCTTTGGTAAAAAAAAGTCAATAAGCGTATATTTATTGGTTTGCGCAATTTTCTGGAATTTACACAGCTTTTGGTTTATGACTGCCTATCTCATTTCTTGAGGTGCTAAAATGGCAGGGCAGTACAACCCCCCCAATGACCCCATTTTGGAAAGTAGACACCCCAAGGAAATTGCTGAGAGGCATGTTGAGCCCATTGAATATTTTTTTTTTTTTTGTCCCAAATGATTGAATAATGACAACAAAAAAAAAGTTTTTACAAAAAGTTGTCACTAAATGATATATTGCTCACAAATTTTTTATTTCACTCCTCACTACCTATCACAGTTTTTAAGGCCATAAAATGCCAAGATGGCACAAACCCCCCCCCCCCAAATGACCCCATTTTGGAAAATAGACACCCCAAGCTATTTGCTGAGAGGCATGTTGAGTCCATGGAATATTTTATATTTTGCCACAAGTTGCGGGAAAATGACAAACTTTTTTTTTTTTTTGCACAAAGTTGCCACTAAATGATATATTGCTCAAACATGCCATGGGCATTGGAGGTAGAGGGGGTGTCCTCCCAGGTGGCACCGCATTTCACGGGTTACTGGAAGGATAACATAGGGTCGGCCAACCTCGTCACAGTATGGGATGCGTTTAAGGTCTGTATGCGGGAACATTATATCTCAGCCATTAAACAGGTGCGTAGAACTCATAATAAGAAGGAACAAGAATTACAGGAACAGGAATGGACTTGTGAACTTGCACACGCAAATGATAAGTCTGATACAACCTACCAAGACTTGTTAGATGCACGACGCATACTGGCTCTGCACTTCATTGACCTAATGAACACGTCTAGGGCAAAGAGCGCTGAATCCATTTTTGAGCAGGGTGATAAGAATGGCAAGTTACTGGCTATGCTAGTAGCTGATCAGAGAATACAGACAAATATACCATGTATCAAAAACTGCAAGGGAGACATTCTCACGAACCCAAAAGACATTATGGACACATTTGTATTACAAGGCCTTTTATACTCCTATCCCATTGTATGACAAGCAAAATTTAGACGCATTGTTGTCGTCCTTGAATATCCCAGTCCTGTCTGCTTCGGATATGGATATTCTGGAAGTGGACATAACGGAAAAAGAAATTGAAACAGCTATCAGGGCTTTCCCTCCGCAGAAATCACCTGGACCAGACGGTTTCTGTATAGAGTGGTATAGGTTACATATTGAGGACTTGGTTTCCAGACTGAAAACCTTTTTTCAATACTGTTATGAACACAACTGATTACCGAACTCCATGTTAGAGGCACAAGTAATTCTCTTACCGAAACCAGGCAAGGACCCATTGTCTTGCTCTTGGTACAGACCTATAGCACTTTTAAATCAGGATCTTAAAATTCGAATGAAAATATTAGCTACAAGACTGTCACAGGTTATCACTACCACAGTGGACATAGATCAGACAGGTTTCATACCTCAAAAATCTACGGACACTAACTTACGCAGATTGTTTGCTCACTTGCAGATTGATCATGAGAACGCGGGGACTAGGGTGGTAGTGTCTCTCGACATGGCCAAAGCCTTTGACTCAGTCGATTGGAATTATATGTTAGCAGTACTGCGTCATATGGGGTTTGGGGAAGTATTCATGACCTGGATCTCACTTTTATATAGTACCCCTCAAGCTGCCATAAAATTGGGTACCTCAGTTTCCCCTCAGTTTTCAGTGGGTAGAGGCACACATCTGGGATGCCCGCTGTCACCATCCTTATTTGCACTAGTGATAGAACCCCTGGCTATAGCATTAAGAAAGTCATCTGAGGTGAGAGCACTGGAAGTAGGAGGTATACGGGAATGCACTGCTCTTTATGCTGATGACATGCTCCTCTTTTTGCAAGATGCTGGATCATCACTAAAAGCGGTGTTTCGAATATTAGACAAATTTGCCAAGTTCTCGGTACTGAGAGTGAACTGGGAGAAGTCTAATGTGATGGCTATTGACAGTGACGCCCAGACTTTGGCAACCAAAAGAGTTCCCATTCCCTGGGTGTCAGAAATCAAATATCTGGGCATATGTATATCACCCAGAGTGGGGGAATTCATGTCCCTAAACTTGCTTCCCCTATTGAATAAGGTTAAGCCACAGCTTGAGGCATGGAGACACCTGCCATTGTCCTTGATTGGCAGGGTCAATTTATTGAAAATGAAGATTCTTCCAGTTTTTTGTACTTTCTAAGGAACTCTCCAATTTGGATTCCCTGTTCTTTTTTTAGGAGGGTGAATAGCTTATTTAGTACCTTTTGCTTATTTAGTACCTTTCTATGGTCCGATGCACATCCTAGAATCAGCCTTCGTACCTTGCAGGAGCCCTTTGGTCAGGGTGGACTGGCGCTACCTGATTTTTTCAAATACTTCATAGCTGGACAAATGGCGTTTGCTAGACGCTGGCTGACGAGGGATGATGGGGATTCAGCGACAGTACTAGAGGCAGCCCTCATGGGATCGTATGAGAGTCTGTTTTTCTTAGTACACAGGGGACCTCAGGCCTCCCCATCTTTGACTGCCTCGATGCGCATCACTATTCACGCATGGGACAGGGCACAGAAGTTGATGAAATCTCCAGAAGAGAGTTGGTCACAGGACACTCCTTTGTGGTCTGCTCAGATAAGCTGGAGCTGGGTGCATCACCACTTGAGAATATGCTGGGTGCGGAAGACTTACCAAAAACGTTATTAGCAGTGTACAAATAATTATTTGTAGTAAGGCCAAAAATGCTCGCCAAATGTAAGGATACCTGGAGTGCACTGGTGACAGACTTTGGGGGGGGGAAGATTGAGATGATATGTGGGATCACCCTTTCCAGACTTTAGTGTTGGCCAGAGATAGTCTCATTCAATTTAAATTATTACACCGGGTCTATTATACACCTGCAAGGATAGTTGGTATATATGGTACAGGTGCAGCTGAGTGCTGGTGCTGGTGCTGCACGACTAATACTGCTGATTTTGACCATATATTCTGGCAGTGCCAGCCGATACAGGAATTCTGGAAGGGGGTGACACACACTATACAGAAAGTGCTTTCGGTGTCGGTCCCTGTAACAGTTGCAGTTTGTTTGCTGGGCCTGGTGGAGGAGTTGACACCATGCAGGGTGCAAAGAACCATGATTTCACTCTCCCTTTTTTATGCACGCAAAGCTATCTTATTGTGTTAGAAAAAACCTAGCCCACCCGTAGTGTCTTTCTGGAAAGATTTAATCAATAAAGCCCTTCCTTTCTATAAAGCAACATACCTGAGGAGGGGATGTCCCAAAAAATTTGAAAAAGTGTGGCAATGCTGGCTTGATGCCAAGAACACTATGATTTGACCTGTTGAGGAGGGGAGACTCATTACAAGAGTATGTTTTGCACATAGGAAGAAGTAGGAAGAAGGTTTTTGTAACCCTTATGCCGCGTACACACGGTCGGACTTTTCGTCTACAAAAGTCCAACGGACGCTGACGGACTAAAGCTGGCTGGTAATCCGATCGTGTGTGGGCTTCTCCGGACTTTCAACGGACTTTTTTAGCCTAAAATCCGACGGACTTTAGATTTGAAGCATGCTTCAAATCTTTACGTCGTAAGTACGACGGACCCCGAAGTCCGCTCGTCTGTGTGCTAGTCCGACGGACAAAAACCCATGCTAGGGCAGCTATTGGCTACTGGCTATGAACTTCCTTATTTTAGTCCGGTGTACGTCATCACGTACGAATCCGTCGGACTTTTGTGTGGTCGTGTGTAGGCAAGTCCGTTCGTTAGAAAGTCTGCTGCAAGTCCGCCGAAAGTCCGCCGGAAGTCTGTCGGACAGGCTGTCGGACTTTTGTAGACGAAAAGTCCGACCGTGTGTACGCGGCATAACTGGCTGAATAGCTGACTGTGTAATGATTATGTACACCACTGACTCCTTGAGAACCAAATGTTGTTTCTGGAAGTATGAGCATAGAGTATGATTTTGTAACTAGTGGAAGCTGCACAAGGATGGGGAAGGGAGGGAGGTGGGGGGGGGGGGGGAGTTTTTGGTACTTGTTGTACTGTTGTATTATCATTGAAAATGTTAATAAATAAAAAGAAAAAAGAAAAATATTAAAAAAAAAAAAAACATGCCATGGGCATATGTGGAATTACACCCCAAAATACATTCTGTTTCTTCTCCTGAGTACAGGGATACCACATGTGTGGGACTTTTTGGGAGCCTAGCCACGTACGGGGCCCCGAAAACCAATCACCGACTTCAGGATTTCTAAGGGCTTAAATTTTGTATTTCACTCCTCACTACCTATCACAGTTTCAAAGGCTATAAAATGCCAAGATAGCACAAAACCCCCCCAAATGATCCCATTTTGGAAAGTAGACACCCCAAGCTATTTGCTGAGAGGCATGGTGAATATTTTGCAGCTCTCATTTGTTTTTGAAAATGAAGAAAGAAAAGAAAACATTTTTTTTTTTTTTTCAAATTTCAAAACTTTGTGACAAAAAAGCAAGGTCTGCAAAATACTCACCATACCTCTCAGCAAATAGCTTGGGGTGTCTACTTTCCAAAATGGGGTCATTTGGGGGGTTTTGTGCCATTTGGGCATTCCATGGCCTCTGAAACTGTGATAGGCAGTGAGGAGTGAAATCAAAAATTTACACCCTAATGCCCCGTACACACAATCGGAAATTCCGCCAGCAAAAGTCCGATGTGAGCTTTTGGCCAGAAATTCCGACCGTGTGTATGCTCCATCGGACTTTTGCTGGCGGAATTTCCTCCAGCAAAAGATTGAGAGCAGGTTCTCTATTTTTCTGACGGGAAAAAGTTCCTATCGGAAATTCCGATCGTCTGTAGCGATTCCGACGTGCAAAATTCCTACGCATGCTCGGAAACGATTCGACGCATGCTCGGAAGCATTGAACTTAATTTTCTCGGCTCGTCGTAGTGTTGTACATTACCGCGTTCTTGACGGTCGAAAGTCCAGAGAACTTTGGTGTGACTGTGTATATGCAAGGCAAGCCTGAGCAGAATTCCGTCGGAAAAACCATCCAAGGTTTTTCTGACGGAAATTCCGATTGTTTGTACAGGGCATTAGAAAACCTGAAGGCGGTGCTTGGTTTTCGGGGTCCCGTACGCGGCTAGGCTCCCAAAAAGTCTCACACATGTGGTATCCCTGTACTCAGAAGAAGCAACAGAATGTATTTTGGGGTGTATTTTCACATATGCCCATGGCATGTTTGAGCAATATATCATTTAGTGACAACTTTGTGCAAAAAAAAAAAAAAAAAAAAATTTGTCTTTTTCCTGCAACTTGTGTCAAAATATAAAATGAACTGTCCTGGCATTTAATGCACAACATTTAGAGGCTTATGTCACACATCACCCACTCTTCTAACCACTTGAAGTGCCCTTTCTGACACTTTTTGTTTACATGAAAAAATAATTTTTTTTTGCAAGAAAATGACTTTGAACCCCCAAACATTATATATTTTTTTTAAAGCAAAGGCCTTACAGATTAAAATGGTGGGTGTTTCATTTTTTTTCCCACAAAGTATTTGCGCAACGATTTTTCAAACGCTTTTTTTTTAGAAAAAGCACACTTTTTTAATTTTAATGCACAAAAACACAGTATATTGCCCAAATGTTTGATGAACTAAAAAAGATGATCTTAAGCCGAGTACATGGATACCAAACATGACATGCTTTAAAATTGAGCACAAACGTGCAGCGGCTACAAACTACATACATTTTTAAAAGCCTTTACAGGTTACCACTTTAGATTTACAGAGGAGATCCACTGCTAAAAATACTGCCCTCGATCTGACCTTTGCATGGTGCAATTCCTGTTTACATATGATGCTAGACCGACGCTTGCGGCGAGAGCCTTTGCGCGAGAACCTGGGGGGACAGGGGTGCTTTTTTTTTTTTTTTTTTTTTTTTTTTTTTTAAACTGTTCCTTTCATTTTTTTTTTTTTTTTTTTTTTTAATCATTTTTATTGTTACCTCAGGGAATGTAAATATCCCCTATGATAGACATAGGTAGTGACAGGTACTCTTTTTTTGAAAAAATTGGGGTCTATTAGACCCTAGATCTCTCCTCTGCCCTCAAAGCATCTGACCACACCAAGATCGGTGTGATAAAATGCTTTCCCAATTTCCCAATGGCGCTGTTTACATCCGGCAAAATCTAAGTCATGAAATGCTCGTAGCTTCCGGTTTCTTAGGCCATAGAGATGATTGGAGCCATTCTGGTCTGTGATTGGCTCTATGGTCAGCTGGCGGAACCACCGGCTGCATTCTCAGGTTCCCTGTTGGGACAAGAGAGCCAGAGAAAACCATGGAACATGGGGGGGGGGGGGGCACTCCCTCTTACTGCTTGTAAAAGCAGTCTAGAGGCTAATTAGCTGCTAGGATTGCTATAACATGAAAGCCGACCGCTGGCTGAAAAGAATGATACCAAGATGATACCTAAACCCGCAGCCATCATTCTGGTATAACCACTCAAAGTCCAGCAACATACCAGTACATTGCTGGTCCTTGTTGGGCATATATTGTCATCTTTTTTTTTCATGCAGCCTGTGGGCTGAACGAAAAAAAAAGAGATTGATCGGTGGGTATGCCCACCATTAGAATACCTCCCTTCATCTACCCACTTCTAATGATGGGCATACATGCACCATTTTGTTTTTAACTGTGGTGGTGAAATCACCTCCTACAGCGCTGGGGTCATGGCTTTATGTATCATGGGAGCAAACGCTGTTGCTGTCAAGATAAATAAATCCACGCTGCAGCTGAATGGCGTACCTGAAAACAAAAAATGGTTAACAATAAAACACAGTAAACAGTAAAGTATAAAAAAATTACATACCTGAAAAGCAAACATGATAAAACATAATAACAATAAAACACTGCACAACAGAATACAGTAAAAGAGAGCAGAACAATAGAGAGGGAATAGAGCGAGAGAGAGAGAGAGAGAGAACATTAAAACAACTATTTTTGTTTTTTTTATTTTATATTTTTTTTGTGTTTTGTGGACATTGATCGGACATTCCGACAACAAAATCCATCAGAATTTTTCCGAGGGATTTTGGGCCAAACTTGTCTTGCATACACACGGTTGCACAAAGTTGTTGGAAAATCCGATCGTTCTGAATGCGGTGACGTAAAACACGTACGTCGGGACTATAAACGGGGCAGTAGCCAATAGCTTTCGTCTCTTAATTTATTCTGAGCATGCGTGGCACTTTGTGCGTCGGATTTGTGTACACACGATCGGAATTTAAACGATCGGATTTTGTTGTTGGAAAATTTTATATCCTGCTCTCAAACTTTGTGTGTCGGAAATTCAGACGGAAAAAATTCGATGGAGCCCACACACAATAGGAATTTCCGACAGCACAATCCGATCGCACTTTTTCCATTGGAAAATCCGACCGTGTGTACAGGGCATAACTGTAACGGTTCGGTTCCAGGTTCAGGTCTCTCAAAATGCGATGGCATCTTGGGATACCCTGTGAAAGTGTGTCCTAGTCTGTGCAGTGCTGTACCCTACGCTAATACTACACTAGTGGGTGATAGCGTTCAAAACATTCACCAATGCAAAGACCAGGATTGTCAGGACAGGAGGGACAATAATAGCGAGTGTCACGCCTATATCCGCGCTTGCTACAGACACAACATCTTCTTTGGGGGGCTCGTTGGGTAGGGGTACCAGGGAGGACATACGGAAAATGCCTTTCATGCAGCCGGCTTACTGCATTTGGATTGGGAAGGTGAGGTGGAGCCAGCAACTGGTTGTTGAGGTCCACCCTCCCATATTTTGGTTATATTCGTGGACACAGAGGGGTTTCTTCACAACACCAGTCGCCGTAGGAATTTGGACCGTCGTGTCTGCATGAAGGGAGGACAGAACGAAAACATTCTTATTATCCCTCCACTTCACAGTGAGCAAGTTATTACACTTCAAGCAGGCTCCCACTGGAGAAAGCCCCAGCGATCAGATCGCATGGTGCCACATGCGCAATCTGATGATCAAACAAGTGACTAAAAGTGGCACGCTCGTGTAATAATTGTCCACATACAAATAGTAACCTTTTCCGAATAAGGGTGACACCAAGTCCCACACAATCTTGCCAGCGCTCCCTATGTAATCTGGGCAGTTCGGCGGCTCTACGTGAACTATCTCTTCCCTCGTAAACCATAAAACTATATGTATAGCCTGTGGCCCTGTCACAGAGCTTATACATCTTGACCCCGTATCTGGCATGCTTGCTGGGAAGATACTGTTTGAAAGACAAGCGGCCAGAAAACTTAATCAGGGACTCATCAACACAGACAACTTGATGGGGAGTAAACAAGGCTGCAAAACGTTGGTTGAAGTGGTTTACAAGGTGCCGAATTTTGTAGAGCGGATCGTATCCAGGGTCTCCACGAGGACGACAGAGTTCATTGTTTTTGAAATGCATGAACCGCAATATCTGCTCATATTTGTGCCTTGATCATGGAGGCAGAGAACACAGGCATATGGTAAATTGGGTCAGTGGACCAATATGACCACAACATACTCATTTTAACTATGCCCATGTCGAGGGATAGGCCCAGAAAGGTCTTAAAGCGGGGGTCCACCTATCTATCGTTTTTTTTTTTTGAGTTAATTCACAAACTTTTCTTCTCAGCATTACATACTCACATTTTGTGTGTAATATGTCCGCCTGTGTCAGATTTAGTCGGAAAGAATAACTTATATTATTCACTGCAGGCGGTTTCCATCTTCATTGTGGGCATTTGAAGCCCACAAGCATTTATTTCCTGGATGTGGTGAATGCTGTGCTCCCAGCATTCACCGCTCGTTCCTGCACATGCTCAGTGGCATCCCGGGAAGCCTGAGACTAGCTCCCAGGAGTCTGGGAGAGGCTAGAAACACGCCTACTCCCACGGGAGGAGAACCAGGAAGTGCAAAGAAGAATAGAAAAATAAAAGGTAATTATGGCGATTTAAATTTTTTTAAAGGGCATGTCAGCATCTAGGCAAGGAAGAGAATACATACAGATATTGTTCAAAATTTGGGTGGAACCCCGCTTTAAATTCGGAAACCGTAATTGGTTTCCAATCTCTGGCAAGGGAGGACTGGGGAATAGTGGCGATGTGTTGACCAGCGTACAAATTGCTTTGGTCCACAATAGATCTATAGAGATCTTCCGTGAAAAACAGTGAATAAAAATCAAGTGACGTAAAGTCAACTGTTTCCACCTGAATTCCTGGTTGGCCAGTGAATGGGGGAAGTATGGGTGCTGCAGAAGTGGTGGGCTCCCAATTATGATTGGCAAATTCTGCAAGAAGGACACTATGGGCACGAGGGGCCTGTCTTTGTCTTCTTGGTGGCAGCGGGACACTACTTGTGCTTTCCACCTTGCCAACTTAAACTGCACTTATGGGACTCGCCACGTCACCAGGTGATACTGCAGTGCTGGATGTACTGTGCCGCTGGTGCTTGCCAGTTCACCAGAAGGATGAGCGGCACTAGTACTTCTCTGCTCCACATGAGAGCACTGTGGTTCTTGCACCTCAACAACAGCAGAAGAAAATCGGGGTCTGGTACGCCTGACCTTGGCAGGGGCCACAACTCCGTCGTCAGAGCTATCTGTCATGGAGCCCCTGTCGTCTACAGGATCGTATTCTGAGCCTGAATCTGACAGATGAGTGACTTCTTCACTATCTGTCATGCTCAGAAACGTGTAGGACTCTTCACTAATCTACCTTCGATTTGCCATTTTGGGCTCTAAATTTAACCGTGACACTTATACGGCGATCAGAAAAATGATCGATTAGTGACACTGGTGACAGGGGGTGAAAGGGTTAACTGGGGGCGATCAAGGGGTTAAACCTTTATTAGGGGGGGTTAGGAGGGTACCCTAGACCTAAAGGGGCCTACCACTAATTGCCCTAACACACTGTGACAGGGGGTGCAGGGGGGGTGATTGGGGGGTGATTTATGTGCCTATGTGTACTAGTGTTAGTGTAGTGTTGGTGCAAACTCACATTGATGTCTTCTCTCCTCAGGCGCCGGAACGAAAAGGCTGCACGAGGAGAGATGACATCGCTTCCTCTGCTTCTGTTTACATTTCAGAAGCAGAGGAAGCTTCCCATTCGTCAGGAGCGATCGTGAGGGGGTGGCCATGAAGTCATAAAGTATTAGTGAATGTTAAATTGACTGAATAAGGAGAAGCTGTGTTCTCTTCAATAATCTTGTCATATGCAAGTAAAAATCCTGTTTCTCTTGCACATGGTTGGGTAGTCAAAGTAAACAAAGCTTCAGTTATTTCACTAGATTAGGTGAGCATCCATGTTGCAAAGTGGACATTCTTTACTCCTTTAGTAAATGCACCCCAATGTCTTCACTGCCAGAATAAATAATTGTGTGCTGAAATTCACTTGTGCAGTCACAGGAGAGCACAAACTCCTACAAGGATACAACCCCTGCTGGGGTTTAGCTAAGCCATGTCCATTCACAAATTACATTTTTTTTTGGTGGTGCATTTTTGATGACAGATTTTACATCCAGGGAAATCCCTGATACCTTCCTTGCTATCAACCACAAGATTTGACATGTAGTTAAATGAATGCAGGAGCTGCTTGTGTCTAGCAGTTTGTGTTCCCCATTGACTGCATGAATACTCTGCAGCATAGAAATGCCTATCTTGATCTCAGTTCTTGCCTGCAGTTACATTACAGATACAGACAAAATGAAGGTAAACTGACCAATAATTATACGTGAATGCAGTGGGGTCTGAGTTGCACCACATCACAAACTAGACAATATCAACAAACAGAAAGGTGGGATTTTGGGCAGTGCTTTTCAGGAATAAATTCACAACCAGAAATATAAAATAAAAAAAATGACATTTTTGTGTGTACAAAAAGATAAAATCATTCTAAAATCAAGAATGAATCATATGCCTGATGATAGTCCATAAAGAGCACGGGTTCCACCCTATAATTGTTCTCACTAACAGACCAGAACCATGTTACATAGTTACATAGTAGGTGAGGTTGAAGAAAGACACAAGTCCATCAAGTCCAATCTATGTTTGTGATTATATGTCAGTATTACATTGTATATCTCTGTATGTTGTGGTGGTTCAGGTGCTTATCTAATAGTTTTCTGAAACTATCGATGCTCCCCGCTGAAACCACCGCCTGTGGAGGGGAATTCCACATCCTTTCCGTTCTTACAGTAAAGAACCCCCTACGCTGTTTAAGGTTAAACCTCTGTTTCTTCTAAATTTAATGAGTGGCCACGTGTCTTATTAAATTCCCTTCCACGGAAAAGTTTTATCCCTATTGTGGGGTCACCAGTATGGTATTTGTAAATTGAAATCATATCCCCTCTCAAGCGTCTCTTCTCCAGAGAGAATAAGTTCAGTGCTCGTAACCTTTCTTCATAACTAATATCCTCCAGTCCCTTTATTAGCTTAGTTGCCCTTCTCTGTACTCACTCCAAGAATTATCGCTTTATCTTTTGAGTTAATCCCCTTTTTAATGCATGCCAATATTCTGTTTGTTTGGTTAGCAGCAGCTTGGCATTGTATGCCATTGCTGAGCCTATCATCTACTAGAACCCCCAGGTCCTTTTCCATCCTTGATTCCCCCAGAGGTTCTCCCCCCCCCAGTGAGTGGATTGCATACATATTTTTGCTACCCAAATGCATTATTTTACATTTTTCCACATTAAACCTCATTTGCCATG
Source organism: Aquarana catesbeiana (assembly GCF_042186555.1). Taxonomy (NCBI): domain Eukaryota; kingdom Metazoa; phylum Chordata; class Amphibia; order Anura; family Ranidae; genus Aquarana; species Aquarana catesbeiana. The sequence continues at coordinate 108,130,071 of NC_133334.1, forward strand.
TGGTTGCCCACCTCATTAATTTGTTCAGATCTTCCTGCAAGGTTTCCACATCGTATGGAGAAGTTATTGCCCTGCCTAGCTTAGTATTGTCTGCAAATACAGAGATTGAACTGTTTACCCCATCTTCCAGGTCTTTTATGAACAAATTAAATAGGATTGGTCCCAACACAGAACCCTGGGGGACCCCACTACCCACCCCTGACCATTACGAGTACTCCCCATTTATCACCGCCCTTTGTAGCCAGTTTTCAATCCATGTACTTACTCTATGGTCCATGCCAATGGACCTTACTTTGTACAGTAAACTTTATGGGGAACTGTGTCAAATGCTTTTGCAAAATCCAGATACACCACGTCTACGGGCCTTCCTTTATCTAGATGGCAGCTCACCTCCTCATAGAAGGTTAATAGATTGGTTTGGTAAGAACGATTCTTCATGAATCCATGCTGATTACTGCTAATGATACCGTTTTCATTACTAAAATCTTGTATATAGTCCCTTATCATCCCTCCAAGAGCTTGCATACTATTGATGTTAGGCTAACTGGTCTGCAATTCCCAAGAATGTATTTTGGCCCTTTTTAAAATATTGGTGCTACATTGGCTTTTCTCCAATCGGCTGGTACCATTCCAGTCAGTAGACTGTCAGTAAAAATTAGGAACAATGGTCTGGCAATTACTTGACTGAGTTCCTTAACTTCACCTGGTCCCACTGACTTATTAATGTTAGGTTTTCCAAGTCTATTTCTAATTCTGTCCTCTGTTAGCCATGAGGGTGCTTCCTGTGATGTGTCATGAGGATAAACACTGCAGTTTTGGTTACCGAAGCCCCCTGATTCCCTCATGAAGACCGAGGAGAAGAATAAATTCAATACCTTCGCCATCTTCCCATCCTTTGTAACCAGATTTCCTTCCTCATTCTTTATGTGACCAATATGGTCTGTCCTCCTTTTTTTGCTGTTTATATACTTAAAGAATTTCTTGGGATTTTTTTTGCTCTCCTCCGCTATGTGTCATTCATGTTCTATCTTAGCCGCCCTAATTGCACCCTTACATTTCTTGTTGCATTCTTTGTAAAGTGTGGCTGCTGATGATGATCCCTCAGCCTTGTATTTTTTGAAGACCTTCTCCTTTGCTTTTATATGCTTTTTTTCATTGAAGTTAAGCTGTCCAGAACTTTTGTTCGCTCTTTTAAATTTATTTCCCAATGGGATGCACTGGCTAATGCCCTTATTTAATATGCTCTTAAAGAAAACCCATCTCTCCTCCGTGTTCTTTGTTCCTAAGATTTTATCCCAATTTATATCTTCTAGCAAGGTTCGTAGTTTAGGGAAGTTCAGTGTCTTTGTATTCCCCTTATGTTTCATACTTGTGTGATTTATACTGAAGCTAATTGACCTGTGATCACTGTTTCCTAAATTGCCCCACATCCGTGATCTGTATTGTTGATAATCAGTAGGTCTAGTAACACTTTGTTTCTAGTTGGTGCATCTACCATCTGACCCATAAAATTATCCTGAAAGAAATTTAGGAGCTGGCGAGCCTTAGACGAATGTGCGGTTCCTTCCGCCCAGTCTATGTCTGGATAATTAAAATCCCCCATTATTATGACACTACCCATTATTGCTGCTAATCCAAATTGTGATAGGAGGCCCATCTGCCCCTCCTCCTTCAGGTTAGGGGGCCTATAGCATACTCCCAGTATTATTTTACCCTTAGTTTCATCCCCTCTACCCATAAGGATTCCACCTCCTCCCTAGCTCCTTTAGTGATGTCATCTCTCACATTCACTTGTACATTATTCTTGATATACAGGCATACCCCTCCCCCTTTCTTACCCTCTCTATCGTTGCGATAAAGGGAATACCCTTGAATGGTTGCCAGCCAATCATGAGATCTGTTGAACCAAGTCTCTGAAATTCCCACAAATTCTAAATCCTCCTCGTACAACGGTATCTCTGGTTCTCCCATCTTGTCCACAAGGCTCCTGGCACTGGTGAACATGCCACGTAGTTTAGACCGGTTGCATACTGTCCTCTTATTGGGTGTTCCGAAACTGCATATAGGACATGTTACTATACCTACCTCGGGTTTATGTGCTTTAGTCAACCTACCATTAATGCCCCCAATACTACCCTCTGGAATATGTTCCACGCTGACTATCTCTACCTCTGGACCCCCCCGTCACCTAGTTTAAAAGCCCCTCTAACTTTTCGGCCATCTTCACCCCCAGCATTTAGGTGCAGCCGTCCCTTCTATAGAACTGGTGACCGACTGAGAAGTCAGCCCAGTTCTCCAGGAACCCAAACCCCTCCTTACTACACCAGCTTGTCAGCCAGTTGTTTACTTCCCTAATCTCCCTCTACCTTTCTGATGTGGCTCGAGGTACCGGTAGTATTTCTGAGAATATTACCTTGGAGGTCCTTTTCCTCAATTTAGTTCCTAAGTCCCTAAAATTGTTCTTTAGGACACTCCATCTGCCTCTGACTTTGTCATTGGTGCCAACATGCACCATGACAGCCGGGTCTAACCCAGTGTGTAGAATACAGAGTGTGTAGAGTCATAATGTACTTATGCACAAAATAATTATGTTGAGCCAAAATAATAATTTTCAATATGTGGAGGCTCTGTGTCTGTGGGATATATGAACTGGACCCAACGCTCTCTTCGGGAGACCTTGAGGTGACAAGAAAGTAGCAAAACCAATCAACAGATTAAAAGATGCTACATGCTGTCCAAAGGTGATAAAACAATGTCCCCAAAGCCGCACACCAGAGTAAGAAAAAAGGAGACTGGAGTAGGCTAAAGCAGACCCAAAGTGAGGAACCATCTCTATAGTGGTGGTGGGACTAAATCAGATAGTACATTTACCAAGTAATAGCACTCCACTCAAACGAGCTAATAGTAGAGCCAGGCTCCACGAGCACCAGACCTTATGTTTATTCACCAAAGAAAGCACAGTGCACCACTGTATACCCAAAAGGCATGCAATTTAATGTTTACACTAGTTTGGGCCCAAAGCATGCAATTTAAGGTTTACACATATCTGGGCCCAAAGAATAGTGAATGAAAAGGCAGGGTTCTGTCGGGTCTGGGCTCAACCCTTCCTTCTCTAAGCTGACCACTCAGCTGTTGGCTAATTGCCAGCTCCTATCTCTCCACAGTGACTAAACTGTTGATGATATCCTGCTTGTCAGTCCTGCCTACTTAAGTCGTCCAGCCCAGATGATCTCTGCCTTCGCCTTGGTCACATCTCTAGAGATGCTCTCCTGTGTTCCTGTTAAAGACTTGCTTGGCTGACATTCCTTCTGGCTCCAGATGCTGCTTGCTGTTCTACTACGCTCATCTCTGGCTCCCTGACGTTTTGGTTTGTCTGACTGTCCATTCCGGTTCCTGAACTCTGGCTTTGTTTTGACTACGTTTACTCTGTTTACCTTTTTATTATTATTATTAAACAAGTTTGATTTAACTGTACTTCTGTCTAAGTCTGATTCATGGTTTCTGACAGGTTGATAGGTTATATTACAAAGTTGTTTGGAATGCTTGGATATGCTGAGTTTTACATGTGCAATAACTCTTACATCTGAATTCCAGGCAGATATAAATAAGCACTGCTTATTATACATACAATCTACAATGTATTTGTATTTTTATATTACTAGCATAAGTCCCTGAATGTAATCTAATTTTGACATTAGCCTGCTGTCCTTACCTGCACAAGGGAGGGGGACACAGAATTATGGGCCAGTCAGTCACTGTTGCATATGCACACATACTGAAAGGGAACATGCAGACAGGAGGAGAGTGCAGAGTCGGCAGAGCTGATGACTTGCGGCTCCTTCATTGTTCAGTCAGCAAGGTGCGATAAGGTAGGTGACACCACTGTATTCCTTAAGGTGGATGTAAACCCACTCTCATCATTTCTAAATTACTTCCATAGTGCAAATCTATAAGGATATATATGCCTCCTGTATGTATCCTTACCTGTCAAATTACCTCTCCTTTAGCTGTTTGAAGGCCTGCAATACTCCGGATTCTGTGGGCAGGTCTGTTGTCCAGGGCTCGGTGGGTGGAGTTGTGATGTCAGTAGACTCCCCGCCCACATCTACACTCCCATTGGCCAGGCATCGATATTTCTTACACTGAATTTCTGCTGGCCTCGTGGATTATGCCCCATGATCACTAACATCCAGTCAAAACCCAGGAAAGTCACCACATGACTTCAGCATGCCCAATCATGCTGAGGTGTGGAGCAGCCAATCCTGAAAGAGCTGGAGAAGAAAGGAGGGGGGGGGGGGGGTGTGAAGTACACAGAATGTCTCTCATACTCCTGCATGAGATAAAGAAATCACCTGTCACTCACAGCAAGGGGGAAGAAAAGGACACCTATTCCTTTGTCTGTGCCTTTTTATCTTACTAAAGAAAGATAAGAGGATTGCTCAGAGCTGGATTAACTCTTCATGGCAAGACTGGGCACAGATGAAATGACATCCTCTGCTGTAACAGATATGAGTCTTAATTAAAAAAAAAACGTTTTTTTGGGTTTACATCCATTTTAACTCTAATAAAGAACTTACCCTTCTGGCTGTACTCTCTGGAAGAGTCATATGAATCACAAAACTGGATGGATAAAAATACAAATTTGTTGGCGTATAAAACAGTAAACACGTGTACTTTAATTTTGTGGTAATCTGTTTGCCTGGAGTTCAGTCCATGCATGTATATCAATATTAACTTCACAGTGACAGCCTTTTCATTTGTTCTTAAGCCATCTGTTGTACACATAAGCTTGTGTTGTATCTAAACTTGTCCTAGAATGCTTACTTATGCAATCATTTAATAACTTATAGTAGAAGTTCAGCCTAAAATTAACACTAAAACTACTGGCAGCCACATTCTAATACTAATTTATCTAACCCTGTAAAGCAAAAATCGTTATACATACCTTTTCTGAAGCTGCTGCGGATGCTGTGTGCAGGACAGACAGCCGACAATGGCTGGGAAATGCCTGGGAAGTGACATCACCCATAATTTTAATATGGGCGTTTCCAGCTGATTCTCTTGCACACGCCTACACAGAGAAGCTGCCGCTGACAGCTCAACGTGGGACCAGACTGGATCGGTTGCAGAAAAGGTATTTATAGGGATTTTAGCTTTACTGGGTTAAATAGATTAGTCTTAAAATGTGGCTGCCGGTAGATTTATGCCGCGTACACACGGTCGGACTTTTCGTCTACAAAAGTCCGACAGCCTGTCCGACAGACTTCCGACGTACCTTCGGCGGACTTGCGGCAGACTTTGTTACGAACGGACTTGCGCACACACGACCACACAAAAGTACGACAGCCTAGTACGCGGTGACGTACACCAAGTCCGACGAGACTATAAAACGGAAGTTCAATAGCCCGTACGACACCCTTTGGGCTCCTTCTGCTAATCTCGTGTTTATCTCGTGTTAGTAGAAGTTTGGTGAGAGACGATTCGCGCTTGTGAGACTCGTATTTTTCAGTTCGTTTTAACTGTTGTTCAGTCTGTGCTTGTGAGGTTTGTATCTGCTTTTCAGTGCGTTTGGTCAGTTGGCATTGAGAAATCTTTGTTTTATTGGCCGCTCGTTCCTGATTTTCAGGTCGTTCTTCACAGGCCTTGCTGTTCTTCAGTGCGTTCTGTTTAGTGCGTTCTGACCAGCCGACCGTTTTGAAGCCATGTTACCTGTACGTACTCGTCGTCGAGCTCGTGCATTGTATGTGCTTGGTGCTGTAGTTTATTCTTCAGCCCAAGACCAGTCCATGAACAGGGCGAGGAGGAGTTCATGGACCAAGAATTGGTTGCTTCAGCGTGACCAGTTCTGTCACATGCCTTTGCTCCGTGAGATCCGTGAGAATAATCCTGAGGATTTCAGGAACTTTCTCCGGATGACGGACCCCGTTTTTGACCGTTTGTTGGCTTTGCTGACCCCCTATATCAGCAGGCAGGATACCTGCATGAGGCAAGCCATCACTCCGGAGCAGAGGCTGGTCGCTACCTTGCGGTATTTGGCCACAGGGAGAAGCCTGCAGGACCTTAAGTTCTCGACAGGCATCTCCCCCCAGGCTCTGGGGATCATTATCCCAGAGACCTGTTCTGCCATCATACAGGTCCTGCAGAAGGACTATATTAAGGTAAGATATTTTTCTTTTATTAGCATCACATGTTCTTTTATGTAATCTTTGATAATATAATGTATTTCTTGCTTCAAACACTACTTACCATCATTGCAATATAGTGTGAATGTCCCCTTTTTATCCTCACACATGCTGGATTTTTTTCCTGTTATTTTTTGTCATGCATGTATATTTTCCTTCAATAACCTTCCCAGCATGAAGTGATGGGAACATATCCACCTAGTCTACTCATTTGGAATGTATTTTGTTTGAGTGTATTTAGTTTGCTGCTAATGAGCAATTATCTAGATTTCACAACCCCCCCCCCCCCCACCTAAACTCACTCCAAATAGTTTGCTGCTAATGAGCAATTATCTAGATTTCACAACCCCCCCCCCCCCCCCACCTAAACTCACTCCAAATAGTTTGCTGCTAATGAGCAATTATCTAGATTTCACAACCCCCCCCCCCCCCCCACCTAAACTCACTCCAAATAGTTTGCTGCTAATGAGCAATTATCTAGATTTCACAACCCCCCCCCCCCCCACCTAAACTCACTCCAAATAGTTTGCTGCTAATGAGCAATTATCTAGATTTCACAACCCCCCCACCCCCACCTAAACTCACTCCAAATAGTTTGCTGCTAATGAGCAATTATCTAGATTTCACAACCCCCCCACCCCCACCCTCGTTAAAATTTGCTGGAATGTTCTGTGGTGTTGATTTGTCTAAAGCAAATATATGTGGCACTTTGCAAAATGCATGTGCACTCTACAAGTGCATTTGTTCCAGTGCTTTAGTAAATGAGCAGAAGCTCTGCTGATTTCCATCATCAAATCATATGCAAGCCTCAAAGTGTTTTCATTAATTGCCCTTGCATGTGATTGTGTACTCCTTGCAACATGAATGCCTTTTTACATTACCTCATTTACTGTAAGCTGGTTAGCAACTGCACCTGCAGAGTGCGACAACTGCAGTCTTGTAGCCTTTTTAGTCCCTAAATTCCTGCGTGTCCTAAAAGTAATTTTTTTTAGGGATTTCACAACCCCCTAAAATGTAATCAATGTTCCATCAGAGGGGGTGAGCAATCTGATAAGTGTGCCTTTCCATATTAGTTATTCCAGAACAATTAAATTATTGAATGTTATACTGATGCTGGGGAATAATGTTTTTAATTGTCTAATTTTCTTGCAATGTTAGCTTACAAATTAATTGATTTTGGTTTTCTTTTTTGATTTCCCAGTTTCCTTCAACGCCACAGGAATGGCAGACTGTGGCATCCCATTTTGCCAGCCGTTGGGACTTTCCCAATTGTGGAGGGGCTATAGATGGGAAACATGTCCACATTGTGCCACCACCCCATTCGGGGTCATATTATTTTAATTATAAGGGGTTCCACAGTATTGTTTTAATGGCGGTGGTGTCGGCACACTATGATTTTTTATATGTGGACGTGGGGAAGAATGGCCGGATGTCGGATGGAGGAGTATTTGCCCAGACGGAGTTCTGCCAGCGTCTCCAGAGTGGTGGCCTGGGATTGCCACCTGATGAGGATAACGTGGAAGGACTCCCCTTTGTCTTCATTGCCGATGAAGCCTTCGCTCTCAGCAAGCACCTCATGAGGCCATTCCCCCAAAGAACACTCACCCCGGAGAGGAGGGTTTTTAATTACCGGCTGGCCAGAGCTAGAAGAGTGGTTGAGAATGCGTTTGGAATTCTGGCCAGCCGGTTCCGCCTGTTTCAAACAGCCATTAATTTGGCGGAATACAAACTTAATTTTATCATTTTATCGTGCTGCATTCTGCACAACTTTTTAAATAAGCATGCTCCAAATTATATAGGCACAGTTGGGCCTGAGGCCGGACAAATAGAAGCCAACCTTACAGGCCTGGATACTGTCCGTACTGGCTTGGCCCCCCAAAGTGCCCGTCAAGTTAGACAGCAATATGTTAATTATTTTATGGGTAGGGGGGCCATTGCAATGGGCCAGGATATATAATTTTTGCCAATAAAAAAATTATTGATGAAATCTTGCATTATATTTATTGCTTGCCTTTCTTTTGGGCTGTCTCCTAGGTTATGGTCGAGCAGTTGTAGTGCCAACTGTATTGTAATTTTAAATGTCTAAATAAGCTCCATTGCCACTGTAAACAACTTTTTTACAATTATAACTAAAATGATACTGAGCCTTGAAATAACAAACCACACATTTATTTAATTCCTATAAGGAGATGTTTTTATTAATGGTTGTTATGCATTCAGTTCTGCATTTAGTATAAAATGTTCATTGACAAAAATAGAATGATATCTTAATAATGTAGCAAAATATAATTATATCTAAATATTTATACCTAAATCCACAAAAAAATATTTTTGGCTTTTTGATTTTCACAAACAGGCTTTTTTTTTGGTTTTGGGAAAATCAAGTTTTGTTTTGTGTTTTTTTTTTTTTTTTTGTTTTTAAAGCAATTTTTGTGTTTATGTTTTTATTTTTTTAGCAAGTTATTTTTGTTTTTATTTTTTTTGAATAAAGTTTGTATATTTTTGTTTTTTTGGTTTTTTAAAATCAAGTGTTTTTTAATTTTTTTTTTTTTTTTAATCATGTTTTTTATTTTTTTTTGTTTTTTTAAAATCAAGTTTTTTTTTTTTTTTGGTTTTTTAAAATCTATTTTTTTATTTTTTTTGGTTTTTTAAAATCAATTTTTTTATTTTTTTTTTGTTTTTTTAAAATCAAGTTTTTTTTTTTTTTTTTGTTTTTTTAAAATCAAGTTTTTTCTTTTTTTTTTTTTTTAAAAATCAAGTTTTTTCTTTTTTTTGGTTTTTTTAAATCAAGTTTTTTTTTTTTTTTGGTTTTTTTAAATCAAGTTTTTTATTTTTTTGGGTTTTTTAAAATCAAGTTTTTTATTTTTTTTTATTTTTTGTGTTTTTTTGAAAACCAATTTTTATTTTTTTGTGGATTTGTGAGGTATTTACAAGAAACAGCCCTCCTTTTTTACATTAGCTTAAACAGCCATTTATGTTCTGGCCAAAACAAAAAAGAGAAGGCCCAGAATGGGGTCAGCAAAACAGGAAATGAAGGACATGATTGATGTTTTGGGGTTTAAAAAAGGGCATTTAGATTCGACCCAAAACATCAATCATGTCCTTCATTTCCTGCTGCATACGATCCAGCCGATTCCGCATTTGATCGATCTCCCCATTCCAGGCCATGATTTGAGCAATTAGCCGTTGGGCACTGTCTGGGGTAAAATAGTCAGTTGGACCTAAAGTGGAATGAAAAAAAAAATATGTTTAGAAATATGCACACATAAGTTTACCTTACCATAAAGCTGGTGTCTCAGACACTGACCTGGTGGGGTGCCCATGTCGCAAAGTTCATTAACATCCTCGGGGGTGGCGCTGTTGCTTGACTCCAGCACAACCAGATCACCTAAAATAGAGTAGAAAAATTACATAAAATAAAAGGCAGCCATGCATAGATTACCGTAAGCTGGTGTGTCAGACACTGACCTGGTGGGGTGCCCATGTCGCCCACCTCTCCTTCCTCCACATCCTCAATGGGACTTGGGCTTATTTCCCAATCATGTTTTGCTTTGGGTTGGCTGAGTGATTTTTCCCCTATGTGAAACAAAAAATTATTTTAATCTAATTAGCACACAGATATTTTAGTACATAGTAATTTTCCAACATTTGTAATGAAGTGGTTTGTGTAGAGTTCCTATTTTACCTCAATATTTAAAATTAGAAAGACATATCGGATAGATAGATATCAATATCTCAAAATATAGTTAATAATCTTTTGATCTCTCTCTATATCTGGAACAAAATCTCAAACTATCTAACTAAATGTAAAGCCAAAAAATTAAGATAACTTCAAATCTTCCAAAAGAATGTTTTAAATTTCTATATCTATCTATCTACCTATCTCTATATTTCTCTCTCTCTATATATATATATTCTCTCTCTCTCTCTCTCTCTCTCTCTCTCTCTCTCTCTCTCTCTCTCTCTCTCTCTCTCTCTCTCTCTCTCTCTCTCTCTCTCTCTCTCTCTCTCTCTCTCTCTCTCTCTCTCTCGTTTATATATATATATAGTTAGATATATATATATATATTTATATATATAGTTATATATATATATTTATATATAGTTATATATATATATGTATGTGTATATATATATGTATATATGTATGTGTATATATATATATATGTGTGTGTATATATATATATATATATAGTTATATATATATATATATATATGTATGTGTATATATATATATATATATATATATGTATGTGTATATATATATATATATATATATATATATGTATGTGTATATATATATATATATATATATATATATGTATGTGTATATATATATATATATATATATATATATATGTGTGTGTGTATATATATATATATATATATGTGTATATATGTGTGTATATATATATATATATATATATATATATATATATATATATGTGTATATATATATATATATATATATATATATATATATATATATATATATATATATACACATATGTATATATATGTGTATATGTATATATCTATAGATATGTAACTAACGAGGTTTCTTAAAAGATCGTTTAAAACGATGAAAACAAAAATCGGATAGGAAGGAAAAGCACATGGAGCAATATACAAGGTAATAAACACAAGATAAAAACACGACAAGTACTTACTTTTTTTAAGAACTTTCCGGATACGTCGGTATTGATCCGGCTCCCTGAGTTTCAGGTCAGACCATCTTTTTCGCAGTTGGTCTTTGGAGCGCTGGACCCCAAAAGATGCCTGCAAAGTTTCCACCACCTTCGCCATTATTTTGGCCTTGCGCAAATTTGGCCGTGCGTACGGCCCATACTTCCCATCATAGTCGTCTTTGTGAAGAATGGCCACCATCTCCACCATCTCTTTAAAACTCATATTAGAGGCCTTAAATCTAGGCCTCACAGATTTTGTTGACGTTCCAGCCTCCGGGCTGTCTCCACTACCTGAGGTCGTCAACATTTCAGGTGTCTCCGCCATTCTTTAACTCCACTACGCGCCGTAACAAAAAATGGGCGGAGAACATGAGTTAAAATCGAACGTCAGGGGCGGGCGACGCAGGCGGAGTTTCACACATGCGTAGTGTATAAAGAGGGGCCTTGCGCACGTGTCGTACGTACGTTCTGTGCGTCGAATTAGGGGGCGGAGAACATGAGTTAATTTCGAACGTCAGGGGCGGGCGACGCAGGCGGAGTTTCACACATGAGTAGTGTATAAAGAGCCTTGCGCACGTGTCGTACGTACGTTCTGTGCGTCGAATTAGGGGGCGGAGAACATGAGTTAATTTCGAACGTCAGGGGCGGGCGACGCAGGCGGAGTTTCACACATGCGTAGTGTATAAAGAGGGGCCTTGCGCACGTGTCGTACGTACGTTCTGTGGTAGGTGATAGTGGACCTGGACGTTACAAAACGAAGGTAATTTTAGATATATTCTTTTTTTTTTTTTTTTTTGGTTTTTATGGTCATGACTTTGTAGCAAGCGGCCTATATGGCTTGATAGATTGATGAGGCCTACATAGGGAGAAGATGATGAGGGGTTAGCCGAAACCTATAATAAAAGTGTTTTTTGTCTTGTGACTTCATCTTTTCCAGATATAATGAATCCCCTATTTAAGGATCCAGAGTTCCTTACATCTTTTATTTCCAAATATCGAGAGATGAGGAATTTGTGGGAGGTGAAACACCCTCAGTATTATGCTAAGCATGTGAGGAAGTCAACGCTGGAGAGACTTCTGGCCTTTGTCCAGGCGACCATCCCGGAAGCAACAATGGAGACATTGCTCAAGAAAATTGGGGTCTTGAGGAACATGTATAAGAGGGAGCATAAGAAGATCCAGGAATCAAGGAGATCAGGAGCATCAGCAGATGATGTTTATGTACCCAGGCTGTGGTACTACAATCAACTCCGTTTTCTGGATGACCAGAATGAAGCCAGGCCATCACTTTCAACCCTTCCCTCCACCCTTCCCTCCACCCTTCCCTCCACCCCAGCAGAGGCTGATGAGGAGCAAGCTGGGTCTTCCATCCTGGATGAACCAGATATGACCATCTGGAGTCAGGTAAATTATTTTAACAAATATTTACTGTACTAATATTAATGATGTTAACTGGATGTTATAATTGTCTAAAATAATTTGGCACTCAAAATTGGGTATACATATCAATTGACAGTAGTGGCTAAATATGTTTGGCACCTGCTTGAAATAATTATGGTGTCTGATTAGACTCTTTTATTAAAGAGAAGTATTCACATTGAATTTGCTATTCATGAGAAGCAAACTGTGTGTCATTGATGAAGCCAAAAAAATATACTCAAACTATTGTCCTTTTTTTATACACAGGATGAGTCCATCCAGGAGGAATGTGGGGAAAGTGGCAGGCAGGAGGAGACCAGGCCCATGGACAGCCTGGAGGAGGCCGGATTCACCATCATCCTGGAGGAGGCTGGGCCCAGTGTCAGGCAGGAGGTGGCTGCTCCCAGTGAGGTGGCTGCTCCCAGTGAGGTGGCTGCTCCCAGTGAGGTGGCTGGGCCAAGCGAGGTGGCTGGGCCCAGTAGAAGCCTGACCGAATCCCAAGTGCCTCCCCTCCACCTTCCCAAAAAAAGGGCCAGGAAGGGGATGGTCACACAGGACGCATCCCTGCGTCTCATGCAAGAGGCCACCCGTTTTTTAAAAAGCCCCCCCGAAGCGGAAGAATCCTATGGCTGCTACTTAGCCAGCAGGCTTCTTCAGATGGATTGGGAGCAGCGCCTCATTTGTGAGCGCCTATTTGGGGAAACAATCCATAAGGGGCTGCAGGGCACGCTAACACAAAACACCCAACTACATGAGGCAGCCCCCCCTCCTCCTCCTCCTCCTCCTCCTCCTCCTCCTCCTCCTCCTCCTCCTGCCACAACTGAAACACCAGAGCCACAGCCTCAAAAGAAGGCTACAGGGAAGGCTGCAGGGCAGCGTGGAGGAAAGGCTGCAGGGAAGAGAAGAAAATGATGACCTGGGTTCAGTCTGGTCTGACAGAAGACGCAGGCTGTTGTAGGACCACAGTCTGGGGACATCTAGATCATCTGCTGGTGCTGTTGATCTCTGGGATTCTTGGACCAGATTGTGCTCCCTCTTATATGGACTCCTCAAGATCCCAATTTTCTGGTACACCGACTTTTTCCAGCGTTGACTTCCTCTTTATTTTATTTTGACCATGAATAAATGGATATTTTTTGAGTTTAGCAAAAGACTTTATGTGTTTTCTTTGAAATCATTGATTTTACACACAATGTTAAATTAACAAGGGACAACAATCTCATTGAGTTTGAAAAAAAACACACCAAAAATACATTACTAATGTTAATAATGTTCAAGTGGTAAGTCTTGAAAATCCAAAAAATTACGTAACCAAAAACGGTGCTTTGGGTTAACTTTATCTAAAAACTAAAAAATAAACACTATAAAAAAAAAAAAAAATAATAATGGGTTCTTTGTGTTAACTTTACAAACCTAAAAAAAATAAAAAAAATAAAAAATAAAAAGGGGAAAAAGTATTATTAGTATGGAAACATTGTTTTAAAAAGGCATACTATATCATTCATGAGATCAAAGAGAAAAAGAATCCAGAAATCAGTTTGGGAGAACTCTGATTATGAACAGCAAAACACCTTCGTTCTTTAGAGCCTTCGTAAAGAAGAAATAAAATGCGCTGCATTGAACGATCACAGATTTTGCAGCGTGATGAATGTGCTACCTACAATACGAACACTAGTTTTACTAGACCGAGTGCTTCCGTTTAGTTTTTGCTTATGAGCATGCGTCGTTTTTTTGTCCGTCGGACTAGCATACAGACGAGCGGACTTCGGGGTCCGTCGTACTTACGACGTAAAGATTTGAAGCATGCTTCAAATCTAAAGTCCGTCGGATTTGAGGCTAAAAAAGTCCGTTGAAAGTCCGGAGAAGCCCACACACGATCGGATTACCAGCCACCTTTAGTCCGTCAGCGTCCGTTGGACTTTTGTAGACGAAAAGTCCGACCGTGTGTACGCGGCATTAGAGTTAGTTCATTTTAGGCTGAACTTCTATTTTCATTTAAAAATCATTAATGAATACATATTTAATTACCATAATGAAATTTTGCGTTTCAACGTGAAATTGTACACAGGGGTATTAAATGCAGATAAGCTTCAGCCCACATATCAAAGTACTCTCCTAGGTAGTGGAAACATTGCAGGTGAACAGGGGTTACATGGTCAATGTGGGCTGATTACATAATCAGACTTTTATTAATATAATCTGGCATAAAGCTTACGCCTCACTACTTTGTTTGCCTTGAGATTCATTTATATTTCCTTCTTCAAACTCAGATGAGCCCTCAGCCAGATTAATAAACCAACAATAAGGCCTCTCTTCAGCATCTATTTAATGATAAAAGAAATAAATTCGGTATAGATGATTGTAACTACTACATAAAGTAACATTTTATTACTTGTGTTTTAACAGATGCTCAAAGGAAGCTCATGGCCAGCCAGGGGGGAGCAAGCAGCGGCGCAGCAGAGGCCAGCTTCGCACGACCCACCGCCATAGCCATCTCCCGGGAACTACTGAGAAGTAAAGGGATAGCTGGATTGTACAAAGGTTTGGGAGCGACTCTATTAAGGTGATTAGAACACCAATTCAGCTTCATTGTACACATATTCAGAAATATATTTTATATTTGGCTGGATAAAGGTAAATCAGCTATTGTTTGTATTATCTGGAATGTATCTACAGTTTGTATGATAACAGAAAGTCATGAACCAGGCTCAGATTAATGACAATAGTTTGTCTTGGATACAGAGCACTCTTACTGATGGACACGGATAAAATAGCAGTGTTCTATATATGGAACAGAATAGCTTTGCTGCCTGCCAATACAGAATAGCTGGACCAGGCCTGCAATTATGTGCTATGTCATCCTGCTAGACTGCCTGCGCCAGCATCTTTTCTCGATGAGTAAAATGACTTTTAAAGCCAAACAACAAAGTTGCACCATAGTCATAAAAATGTTAAAATGCACCTGTCACTTCATGGCAAAGATCATCAAAGCATTTTAAGGCCTTTAGCTTTTTTTTGGAAATGCAGCGTTAAGTTTGACAAACTACTATACTTTGCCTAAGCATACCATTAACCCATTTACTGCCAGGGCTGTTTAATTAATGGTGGAATACTACTAACAATGAAATGTGTAAAAAATGAACAACTGTGGCTGCATATGATGGGCACAAGTGGCTGCATATACTGGGCACAGGTGGCTGCATTTGATGAGCAAGTGGCTGCATATGATGGGCACAGGTGGCTGCATATGATGGGCACAGTGGCTGCATATACTGGGGACAAGTGGCTGCATTTTATGGGCACAAGTGGCTGCATTTTATGGGCACAAGTGGCTGCATATGATGGGCACAAGTGGCTGCATATACTGGGCACAAGTGGCTGCATTAGATGGGCAAGTGGATGCATATGATGGGCACAGGTGGCTGCATATGATTGGCACATGTGGCTGCATTTGATGGGCACAGTGGCTGCATTTGATGGGCAAAGTGGCTGCGTATGATGGGCATATGTGGCTGCATATCATGGGCACAGTGGCTGCATATGATGGGCACAAGTGGCTGCATATACTGGGCACAAGTGGCTGCATTTGATGGGTAAGTGGCTGCATATGATGGGCACAGTGGCTGCATATACTAAGCACAAGAGGCTGCATTTGATGGGCACCAGTGGCTGCATATGATGGGCACAAGTGGCTGCATATGATGGGCACAAGTGGCTGCATATGATGGGCACACGTGGCTGCATATGATGGGCACAGTGGCTGCATAAGATGGGCACAGTGGCTGCATATGATGGGCACAAGTGGCTGCATATGATGGGCACAGTGGCTGCATATGATGGGCACAAGTTTCTGCATTTGATGGGCACAAGTGGCTGCATATGGTGGGCACAAGTGGCTGCGTTTGATGGGCACAGTGGCTGCATATGATGGACAAAAGTGGCTGCATATGATGGGCACAAGTGGCTGCATATGATGGGCACAGTGGCTGCATATGATGGGCATAGTGGCTGCATATGATGGGCACAGTGGCTGCATATGATGGGCACACGTGGTTGCATATGATAGGCACAGTGGCTGCATTTGATGGGCACAAGTGGCTGCATTTGATGGGCACACTGGCTGCATTTGATGGGCACAGTGAGTCTGCAATTGATTGGGGGGTTTCAGTGTTTTTCAGTTTGTTTGCACCCCCCAAAAAATTTTGAGCACCAGCCGCCACTGACTGACACTGGATGAAGCCAATGTGTGTCCAGGGTCAGCATTTCTTGGGAGTCTTGGTCTCACACAAACTGGCCACAGTTAATGGGCCAGTTTGTATGCAGCCATAGCACATAGTGGTGATGCGTCCAGAGGCGGCATTTAGCCATTCCATGACATTGAAAGGAATTTTTCAGGATATTTAGTGAACCTTGCATCATTGTGCTGAGTTGGTGGCAGAAAAAGAAAAAGCTTTAGACAAAAAACCTGAGAGAAAAAACATATGTTAACCACTTCAATACAGGGCACTTATACACCTTCCTGCCCAGACCAATTTTCAGCTTTCAGTGCTGTCGCACTTTGAATGACAATTGCGCGGTCATTCATCACTGTACCCAAACTAAATTTTTATAATTTTGTTCCCACAAATAGAGCTTTCTTTTGGTGGTATTTGATCACCTCTGCGGTTTTTATTTTTTGCTAAACAAATAAAAAAAGACCGTGAATTTTGAAAAAAATAAAAGTTTTGCTTTTGTTTCTGTAATAAAATTTTGTAAATAAGTAAGTTTTCTCTTTCACTGATGGGCACTGATAAGGCGGCACTGACAGGCACTGATAAGGCGGCACCGATGAGGTGGCACCAATGAGCGGGCACTGACGATGGGCACTGATATGCGGCACTGATGGGCACTGGTAGGTGGCACTGATAAGTGGCACTGATATGCAGCACTGATGGGCATTGATAGGCGGCACTGATGGACACTCATGGGTGGCACTGGGTGGCACTGGTGAGCAATGATAGGCAACACTGATGGGCACCGAAAGGCTGCAAAGATGGGTTCTTATGGGTGGCACTGATAGGCGGCACTGATAGGCGGCACTGATATGAGGCACTGATAGGCATCCCTGGTGGCACTGGCAGTGGTAGGCATTGTGAGTGGGCACTGATTGGCAGCTGCCTGGGCATTAATTGGCAGCTGCCTGGGCACAAATTAGTATTTCCCTGGGGGTCTAGGGGGGGCATACCTGGTGGTCCAGTGTGGATGGCCATCCTGGTGGTCCTGGGCGGCATGATAGTGGTCCTGGGTGGGATCCGAGGGGGGGCTGTGCTGATAAATAATCAGCACAGACCCCCCCTGTCAGGAGAGCAGCTGATCGGCTCTCCTCCACTCGCATCTGTCAGACGCCGATCAGCGGCTCTTTCTATTTACATCGTGATCAGCCGTGATTGGACACCGCTGATCACGTGGTAAAGAGTCTCCGTCAGAAACTCTTTACCTAGATCGGAGTTGTGGTGTGTCAGACTGATACACCGCAACAACGATCGCCGCGATGCGTGCCCCCGGGGGTGCGCAGCGGCTTAATATCCTGAGGACGTCATATGATGCCCAGTCAGGGTATTGAAACCACTTTGCAGCCGTCATTCTGCTATATGGCGGGCTGCAAGTGGTTAAAGAGTATCTAAACCAGTGTTTCTCAACCTTTTTTTAGTTGCGACACCCTTTAAAAGTATGCAAAATGTCAAGGCAACCAGTCTACAATATTAAAAACATAAATCATACTTATCAATGGGAATCTATCACATCAGAGGTCCCCCACATGTGAATTCCCACATTCAAAATAAAGTTCTCCCTATACATCAGAGGCCCCCCATCACTGCAGAATCCCCGCATTACAGAGCCAGAGGCCGCCTCATCATGTCAGAGTACCTCCTATATATGAAAGCCCCTAATCACATCAGAGTACCTCCATGAAAGCCCCCATCACATTAGAGTCTCCCTATCACTTTAGAGTTCCTAATCAACACAGAGCTCCCCCCTGGAACACAGAGTCTTTCCATCCATCTCTGACCCAGGGCAAACAGTCTCGTGCTTGAGGCACCCCGTGAAAACCCAAAGGGCACCTCAGGGTGCTACAGCACCCTGGTTGAGAAACACTGTTGTAAACCCAAAGCCAAACATTTTATACATTGCAGCTTACCAGCCCTTAGATGTGGTAGCTACATTTGTTTCCTTTTTTCAGGCTTTTACATTTATTTTTACCTGGTAATCACACTTTACTTTACCTCACCCTCACATCCTAGTATTGCTATGTGGATGTAAATCCAAAGTGAATAGCATTTTGTTATATCAGTGTGAATCACAATTGCCATATATCATTTTTTTTTAATTGTTACATAGTTACATAGTTAGTCAGGTTGAAAAAAGACACAAGTCCATCCAGTTCAACCAAAAAATAAATAAATAAATACAATCCCTTATACACAATCCCATAACCACAGTTGATCCAGAGGAAGTCGAAAACCCACAGCAAAAGCATGCTCCAATTTGCTACAGCAGGGGAAAAATTTCTTTCCTGATCCCCTGAGAGGCAATCAGATTTTCCCTGGATCAACTTTACCTATAAATGTTAGTACCCAGTTATAATTTATTATGTACATTTAGGAAAGAATCCAGGCCTTTTTTAAAGCAATCTTCTAAGCTGGTCAGAACCACCTTTGGAGGGAGTCTATTCCACATTTTCACAGCTCTTACTGTGAAGAAACCTTTCTGTATTTGGAGATTACATTTTTTTTCCTCTAGAAGTAAAGAGTGCCCCCTTGTCCTTTGTGATGACCTTTAAGTGAATAACTCAACACCAAGTTTACTATATGGACCACTTATATATTGATCATATCCCCCCTTAATCTCCTCTTCTCAAGAGAGAATAAATTCAGTTCCCCTAATCTTTCCTCATAGCTGAGCTCCTCCATGCCTCTTGTCAGTTTGGTTGCCCTTCTCTGCACTTTCTCCAGTTCCCTGATATCCTTTTTGAGAACTGGTGCCCAAAACTGAAGTGCATATTCCAGATGAGGTCTTACTAATGATTTGTACAGGGGCAAAATGATATCTCTCTCTCTGGAGTCCATACCTTTCTTAATACAAGAAAGGACTTTGCTTGCTTTGGAAACTGCAGCTTGGCATTGCATGCTATTATTGAGCTTATGATCTACCAAAATCCCCAGATCCTTCTCCACTATGGATTCCCTCCAGTTGTACGTCCCTTAGCATGTACGATGCATGCATATTCTTAGCCCCCCAAAGTGCATAACTTTACATTTATCAACATTAAACCTCATTTGCCACTTAGTTGCCCAATTAGACAGTGCATTGAGGTCGGTTTGTAAATTGGAGACATCCTATAAGGATGTTATTCCACTGCATAGCTTGGTGTCATCTGCAAAGACAGAAATTGTACTTTTAATCCCAGACCCTATATAATTTATAAGGTTATTAAAAAGTAAGGGTCCCAACACTGAACCTTGGGGTACACCACTGATAACCTTAGACCATTCAGAGTATGAATCATTAACTACTACTCTCTAAATTTGTTTTTTAGACAGTTTTCTATCCGTTTACAAACTGATCTTTCCAAGCCTGTAGACTTTACCTTACACATTATTAGTGGGGGACTGTGTCAAACGCTTTTGCAAAATCCAAGTATACCACGTCCACAGCCACCCCTCTGTCCATACCAAAATACCATTTTTTTCAGCCTGTGTTGCATTACAGTGATGCTGATTTCCTACAGCCTCTGTGCAGTCACTTCCCCTCTACATGCTTGCCCTCTGGTGTTAGACCTCATTCACATGGGCGCTGAAGCCCAAAGACCTTTAACAGGCTATTTGTTTGGTGCTGCTTGCAGGCAGCCTATATAAAGCAGTAGTAAAGTCCTTTTGATATACAGTGCATCCGGAAAGTATTCACAGCGCGTCACTTTTTCCACATTTTGTTATGTTACAGCCTTATTCCAAAATGGATTCAATTCATTATTTTCCTCAAAATTCTACAAACAATACCCCATAATGACAACATGAAAGAAGTTTGTTTTAAATCTTTGCAAATTTATTAAAAAATAAAAAAGGAAAAAATCACATGTACATAAGTATTTACAGCCTTTGCCATGACATTCAAAATTTAGCTCAGGTGTATTTTTTTTCCATTGATCATCCTTGAGATGTTTCTTCAACTTGATTGGAGTCCACCTGTGGTAAATTCAGTTGATTGGACATGGTTTGGAAAAGCACACACCTGTCTATATAAGGTCCTACAGTTAACAGTGCATGTCAGACTACAAAACAAGCCATGAAGTCCAAGGAATTGTCTGTAGACCTCCGAGACAGGATGGTATCGGGACACAGATCTGGGGAAGGGTACAGAAAAATTTCTGCAGAATTGAAGGTCCCAATGAGCATAGTAGCCTCCATCATCCATAAATGGAAGAAGTTTGGAACCACCTGGTCTCTTCCTAGAGCTATTCGCCCAGCCAAACTGAGTGATGGGGGGAGAAGGGTCTTAGTCAGGGAGGTGACCAAGAACTCAATGGTTACTCTGACAGAGCTACAGCATTTCTCTGTGGAGAGAGGAGAACCTTCCAGAAGAACAACCATCTCTGCAGTACTCCACTAATAAGGCCTGTATGGTAGAATGGCCAGAAGGAGGATACTCCTCACTAAAAGGCACATGACAATCCGCTTGAAGTTTGCCAAAAGGCACCTGAAGGACTCTCAGACCATGAGAAACAAAATTCTCTGATATGATGAAACAAAGATTGAACTCTTTGGCCTAAATGGCAAGCGTCATGTCTGGAGGAAACCGTGCACTGCTCATCACCTGGCCAATAGCATTCCTACATTGAAGCATGGTGGTGGCAGCATCATGCTGTGGGCATGTTTCTCAGCAGCAGGAACTGGAAGACTAGTCAGGGTGAAGAGAAAGATGAATACAGAGACATCCTTATTGAAAACCTGCTCCAGAGCGCTCTGGACCTCAGACTGAGGTGAAGGTTCATCTTCCAACAGGACAACGAGCCTAAGCACACAGCCAAGATAACAAAGGAGTGGCTATGGGACAACTCTGTGAATGCCCTTGAGTGGCCCAGCCAGAGCCCAGACTTGAACCCGATTAAACATCTCTGGAGAGACCTGAAAATGGCTGTGCACCAATGCTCCCCATCCAACCTGATGGATCTTTAGAGGTTCTGCAAAAAAATGGGATAAACTGCCCAAAAATAAGTGTGCCATTAAGTAGTGTATTTAGGTTTTGTGCTGCCCTAGGCCTGACTAAACTCGTGTACCCCCTAATTTTAATATGACCCACCCCTTTCTGTCAAGGCCACACCCCTTGCTGTTTAAGACCTGCCCTGAAATTTTCTGAGGGCCTGGGGGGCGCAATGGATTCTCTTAATTTGCATTGATTTCCTCGCACTTCCTGTTTGGCTATGGGGCAGGAAGTGAAGGGCTATCTCTGCAATGGGACAGGGATGGTAAAAAATAAACTGACAGGGGCTATAACCCTCCCTTACTGTATCCAAAATGAAAAAAAAAAGTGTTGCCTATAGTTCTACTTTAAGCACAAATTTCTGATAATTTTATGGAGAGGACTAAGAAGATATAACCATGCCAATGGTGCAGCAGAAAACATATAGCACAGTGAGGAAGGTCACTGTGGTCCAGGATGATGAAACAGTCAAAATTAGAAGCGGCACCCCCCCCTCCCCCACAGTTGCGGAATGCCGGCCACTCGCATACCGGAAGCAGTGCAGCCGCTTTATGGGGGCACTAGACTAATTTGCCTCTCAGCCCAGTCCGCTCCATAAGAATGGCGCTACACTAACAGTGTAGCACAAGTCGGCGGGGACTCTTTCTGTGCTGCCCCCCTGCAAAGTGCTGCCCTGGGCCTTGTCGGCCTAGGCCAGGATACAGCATTGCCAAGCTTCTAGCATCATACTCAAAAAAGACTTGAGGCTGTAATCAGTGCTTCAACAAAGTATTGAGCAAAGGCTGTGAATACTTATGTACAGTACATGTGATTTTTTTTCGTTTTTTATTTTTAATACATTTGCAAAGATTTCAAACAAACTTCTTTCACGTTGTCATTATGGGGTATTGTTTGTAGAATTTTGAGGAAAATAATGAATTTAAAGTTACACTAAAATAACAAACATGTCATACATACCTCCACTGTGCAGCTTGTTTTGCACAGAGTGGCCCCGAATCTGGTCTTCTGGGGTCCCTCTGCAGCTCTCTCAGGTCCTCCCCATGGGAGAAGCACTCTCCCGGGGGATTACCTTGCGGATGCGCTCCCGAGTCCAGCATTGGGCATCCATAGACACTCGACTCAGCGGCCACGTCTTTGAATTTGATTGACAGCAGCAGGAGCCGATGGCTGCACTGCTATCAATCTATCCAATCAACAGCCGAGAACTCCCTAGCAGAAAAATAGTGCATTCGAGGGTTCAGTTAAGTAAAATGGGGGGCTAGAGGCCGGTCACTGACAGGTGTTTTTTCACCTTAATGCATAGGATGCATTAAGGTGAAAAAACACAAAAGTTTACAACCCCTTTAATCCATTTTGGAATAAGGTTGTCACATAACAAAAAGTGAAGTGTTGTGAATAATTTCCGGATGCACTGTATACTTACAGGTACGCCTATAATAAGTCTTACCTGTCGGTACAGTATATATTTCCTGAATGTGCGCCGTTTTGGATATATTTACTTTTATAGCAGCCGGTGACTGCATCGGCCCTTGCAGACTGCGTTCTCAATAGTAAACTGCAATATAATACATTTCTGGTTTGGGGCTTAATACCACTTTAATCATCTGATTCCCAGAGTCAACAGCACTGGGGCAACCTCACACCATGTAGTAAAAGATGCCAGTTTCACGCTGACATTTGTTACAGATAGGTGAGTGAGTTGAATTAAGTTGTAGTCTCTGGGGAGTGTAATAAATTCTATGGAGAAACTTCAGCTGAACAGGTTGGTCTCTAGCAGAGATCATCAATTTAGTGTATTGTGCTACCCCATTCTTACAACAGTCCTCCTAACAAAGAGTAGGAAGATCCCCCTTCCACTTATAATAAATAAAGTTATGGTCTTGGAACTATGACATTTCATGAGCAGGGCATAAGTAGAAGAGAGGTTTTTAGAGGCCCTGTGTTCTCAACAAGAATTCAAGGGGGTATTCTTGGACAGAGGGTGGGCGAGAGGGCGAGAATTGAGATCTAATAGTGTGCCTAACTTGGAGGTTTTTGAAAGAAACTCCAGTTGGGAAGTCTGTATTCCTCCTTTACAGCGTCAAATGAGTGAAGTTCACTTGCCAAGAAGAGTTGATCAAACATCTAGTCCAAGCAAGTTTCTGAAATCATATATCTTGGTTTTGTCAAAGTGAATAAATATAGGGAGCAACAGTACTACTACTTTTAATAATACAGTAATTGTTCTATCCTCTTTGACTTAATCAGCATTTTTGTTCCCTGCAGGGATGTACCTTTTTCAATAATATATTTCCCTCTCTTCGCCAACTTGAACAAACTTGGGCAGAAGACTCCAGATGGGAAATCTCCCTTTTTCGTGTCTTTTCTTGCTGGCTGTGCAGCAGGGAGCACTGCTGCTGTTGCTGTTAATCCATGTGATGGTAAGTTTTTAGGGCAGTGCTGACAGGGCTGGATTTATACCAACTTTATGGAGTTGGATTGCAACATTTTTTTTTTTTTTTTTTTGCCAAAGCTTTATTAAACAAGCTGAAGTTAGAAGCTGATTGGCTACCATGTAGAGCTGCACTAGATTTTGCACTCTCCAGTTTTAGTAAATCAATCCGGTGTGTTGTAACCCATAGCAGCCAATCAGATTCTATCTTTCCTCAATTTACAATATTATTAAAATTCAGGTGGAGGAGGGCACAGGAGAAATGGAAGACAGGAAATTTATGTACATAGACTTTTGAACATTTGAACACACAGAAACTATTAATAGATTATGAGAACGGAATCAAGCATCAAAATATGTTCCCTAAAGCATTTGTTTGCCACATACCAATAGTGTGATCAGCTTGTCTCAAATACCCCATGATGTGGGTACATTTATTACAAGTACACCCTAATGCCTCATCAGCAGTAAATGCTATAGGCTTTATGATTTCTCTGTCTTATGTCCTATTTCAATGCCCTATATGCAGCTCAAGAGAAGTTTATTGGTTGAACTAGATGGACTTGTGTCTTTTTTCAACCTGATTAACTATGTAACTTTGATTAAGGTGCTATAAATGTTCATGTAAAATAACTGACACAGAGAAAACACTGCATCAAACTTAAATGTGCACAATAATGAATTAAAAAATAAGCAAGCATAAAGTCCATAAGTGAATGAATCCCAACACCAACACAGAATAGTCTGAGATAAAACTTCTAGATCTTCCACCACAAGTGCTCAGTATGAAGATGGCCACTCACCAGAGCTGTTTGACCCCTTTTTATAAGACGGTCAAAAAAACGCTTTGGGAACACCAGATTGGTTCCACTACTGGAATAATTCCACTCCAATGGCCATTCAGGAAGGAGCTAGAATGTAAAAAATGACTCCACAGGAGACACGAATGAAAGTCTCATAGTCTAGTCATTTTTAATAAAGTAAAAACAGCAGCAATGATAGCAGTTACACTCACATGTAATAGTGCCTGACCTGGCACTAGGTGTAAACAGCGTGTGTGAGTCAGCTGATCCCTGTGGGTGGCGTGCGTTCATGTCTTGCTCCGAAGGTGCAAAGCCTGGTGTAGGGTATCAAATATGGACCCGGAAATTACGGATCCTCTTATCCTGATTTATTAAAAATGACTAGACTATGAGACTTTCATTCGTGTCTCCTTTGGAGTCATTTTTTACATTCTAGCTCCTTCCTGAGTGGCCATTGGAGTGGATTTATTCCAGTAGTGGAACCAGTCTGGTGTTCCCAAAGCGTTTTTTGACCGTCCTGTAAAAAGGGGTCAAACAGCTCTGCTGAGTGGCCATCTTCATACTGAGCACTTGTGGTGGAAGATCTAGAAGTTTTATCTCAGAGTACTCCATTTTGGTGTTGGGATTCATTCACTTATGGACTTTATGCTTGCTTATTTTTTCATTCATTAATGTGCACATTTAAGTTTGATGCAATGTTTTCTTTGTGTCAGTTTTTTGACATGAACATGTATAGTGCCTTATTCTTTATTTTATAATTTTGCATAGTTTAGTGATTTGTTCACTTGAAAGGGGGCAGCTGTTTGTCTATATGTTCTCATCCCCACAAGGCCCCATTTTTTTGGTACACGTTTTTGCATGTACCTTTGATTATTGTTGAAGCTAAAGTTGGTAACGTTATAAAGTCACATGACACAAGACAGAATCATCACCATTTTACCTGCAGCTCATAGGGATTGAGTCTTAAACCAGCCATAGATGTATCAAATCTCGGCCGATTTAGCGGTGACCAGACAAGATTTGATCCATCTATGGGCAGGCTGGTTGTACTGAAGTCGATCCATCCATCAACTTCAGTACAATCAACCTGTTGGATTTTTGGCATGCGGTC
This sequence comes from Aquarana catesbeiana, assembly GCF_042186555.1. Lineage (NCBI taxonomy): Eukaryota > Metazoa > Chordata > Amphibia > Anura > Ranidae > Aquarana > Aquarana catesbeiana. Next base: position 108,155,942 of record NC_133334.1, read on the forward strand.
ACTGCTGGCGGCTATAGCAGTGGGAAACGATCATTGTGTTCTGCCTGCAGGGAAGGCTCCCCACCAGCAGAACACAAAAACTCTGCGGGAGAGATTGCCACATCAACACTGTCTGTGTTGATAGGGAAAGCACGCAATTCTCTTTCCTTCCACGAAAATTGGGTAATCTATGGCTTGCTTTAGATTCAGTTCCTGATATATCAAATGCAGGCTGAAATGTAAAAAGGTAGGGAACAATAATTACATATAAGGATTACAACTAATGAAAAAAAAAAACTTTTAAAATAAAATCCAGGACGGCCTTTCTTTAACTTACTCACTGGTCTATAGACAGGCAACTATTTCAGAAAATAAGAAATGTATTTAATGCAGCAAGTAGACTATCTTTATTTTCTATGGCATGCAGCAGACTGTCTCATTAGAATATCTGTATCAATGGGGAGAAAGCTCTGCAGCCCTCTGGCAGATCATGCAGGGAGGAAGAAGATAAATGTTTGTGTTATCTAAAGCACCTTGTTATATAATACACTTAATAATACATTTATTGACGCTGAGGCTGCCTGGTGTTGGGTCATACTGTAACAAGGCCAAAGCTGTAGGAGGCCAGTGCCAATTCTGATTAGTTTAGAAAGGGGATAATGGAAAACAACATCAAAAAGAAGATTTTTGTTTAACAAAATAATATATGGCATACATTTACCTCAGTAATCACCAATCTTTTTTTTTCCAGTGATTAAAACAAGATTACAGTCATTGCAGCGAGGAGTCAATGAAGATACTTACTCAGGAATCATAGACTGCGCCAGGTAAAATTTAAGCTGACAGATGTAATCTGTCTATACATAAATATGTCATCCACATTTGGGCTTTCACTTTGACTTACATTGAGGCATGTATAGGGAATATGTGATCCTTACTGGATATTCATGTTATATACAGCAATAGTACATTAATAATATTAGTTATTAATAGCACACATGGATATTATAAGTTACTATGTATTGATTATGATAATGATTGGTTGCATTGTCCATTTTGTGTAAATGGTGCTAAGATGGCTGCTTTAGCTTGTGTGATAACAACCTTGCATAACATACACAGTTGGGATAAACAAACTTACATAACTTGCATAAATTGAGGTAAAGAACTCAAAGGGGGACTTCCCTGGAATTTGGGAGTCCTAGTTAGTAATTGGTATGACCCAAGATTGCCATTGGTATGAGTGTCGTTTGTTACAAAACCTTATATAAGGGGACGCTGTGATATCTGTCACCAGAGCATACTTTGATATCACAGCGTCCCCTTATATAAGGTTTTGTAACAAACAACACTCAACAATGGCAATCTTGGGTCATACCAATTACTAACTAGGACTCCCAAATTCCAGGGAAGTCCCCCTTTGAGTTGTTTACCTCAATTTATGCAAGTTATGTAAGTTTGTTTATCCCAACTGTGTATGTTATGCAAGGTTGTTTATCACACAAGCTAAAGCAGCCATCTTAGCTCCATTTACACAAAATGGACGATGCAACCAATCATTATCATAATCAATATATAGTAACTTATAATATCCATGTGTGCTATTAATAACTAATATTATTAATGTACTATCACTGTATATAACATGCATATCCAGTAAGGATCACATATTCCCTATACATGCAGCATGCTGTTGTCTGTTGGCAGTGGGACTGATTCAATCCTTGCTTGTAAAGGGCATTTTAGGAGACTCCTGCAAATAAGTACTTCTAATAATCAGAAACTACAGTATGATTATAGAAAATATCCATCATGTTGGATAATCTGTGTGAAGCATAACGAAAGAAATTAGATTGATTCACTGTACCTAGCATCCACCAATCTGCAGAGGAAAGTTAGCAGGTCTGTCACAGGGCTGTTCAAACATGGAAGATCAATTCTCATATCATTCTTCAGCTTCTTTTACTTTGTATGGAGGTGAGCAGGGCAGGCCTTTCACTCAGTGGTGGATATTCACTGGGCACGGGGGGTGTTTTGAAGCAGGATTCTGTGCACCCATTCACGGAGGACTTATTCATATTGTTTCTTTTTTTTTTACCACTTTTTTTTCAACATTTTTATCTGGACATTTATGTTGATATTATTCTTTTGGGCCTTTTTGTATTTTTTTGGACTTTTTGGTTTTGTATGTTATAAAGATGTAATATTGCTGCGCTACACTGATATATATATTTCTTGATAATTTTGGAGTGTTGCAGAATCACTTTAGTGTTTGGCTGTGCAGCATTTGGTCACGTTTATTATTTATTTTTTAGGAGGTCATTTGCACTGATTACCAATATTATATACATCTATTTTTAAAACATGAAATAAATGCTTCTGTGTAAAACAAGAATTTAATTATTACCGGCCACATTGTCAAATTCCACTGTGTTGAAGAGAGAAACTTGCTCAAAAATATTCAGCATTCAACACTTCCAGGAATATTCTTTCTTAGATTCCCCTACTGCGCTCTGTGGTTTAATTTGCCAGTCTCTACATTACCACAGGACAAAGGGCTGGTGGAAGTACCCACAATGCACTGCGGGGGGACTAGACATCTGACGCTACAAAAAGTGTGCTGGATACTGAAGATTTTTCAGCAAGATTTTCCCTTTAACCCAGGGGAATGTCAAAGTTGTTTACTTTAAGGTCATTGTAATAGTAATGGGGGCGCTTTTTTCTCCTGATGAAAAAAGGTTTAAACTATGCATACAGAAAGGGTTTTTAACTGTGTGAGCTGTAAACCTAAAAATGGCTGGATGTGTTTCTAAATGCACAAAATACAACTGACCATTAATATTTATAATAGATAACACTGTAAATTACACTCAGTGGACAAGTATCTCTTTTCTACCTGACTTACTATGTAGCTACTGTGTGTAATAACTACCTAGTTCCCATATGAGGTCAGGAGCTGTGGGCAATTACTGTATATGTCCTTCATTCCATGTTTTCCGACAACCCTCCTAAACTTTTGTAAGCAGCATCGGTTTTCAGTGGTTGCCGACAGCTTACCAAGCAATGTCACCGAAGAATTGTGTTTAGGATTATATTGGGCATGAAGTGTATTGCCCACCAAAGATCTGTTTGAAATGTGTATTTTTTTGTGGTATATCTTTTGCCTTACTTAACGGAATTATAGTCTTTGTCAGTTTTCTTTTATTTAAACAAAATAGCAGAAAAAAACAATAAAACACTGGATCCGATTTATAATATATCAGGCAAGGAAAATGTGAGCTGTTGCCCACAACAACCAATCAGAATTTTTTTTTCATTGTCCATCTTGCGGAGAAAAATTATAGTTTCAGTCTGGTTACTATGGACAACTGCTCAGATTCGTCTTTCCTTCATCAATTATGAATCAGCTTCCCGAAGACAGATTATAAAGTAGGTCAGACTCTGAATAAAGAGCAGCTCTAGCTCACAAAGACACCAGACCATATTTTATGTATGTGGCTGAGCTTGATGGAGCAATATGTCTGCCTACTGTCACCAAACCCCACTTAGTAAAGCTGTAAGGCCAGGTTAAGAACATGCAAACATGCAGGAGTTTAGTACACATTGGAATTTTGTTAAAAAGGAATGAGCAAGATAGATATCAGAATTACCAGTATGGGCTTGTCACAAATAACCTTTGCCATATCCTGGTACTGCACTGTCATGAATAGGGGTTAAAAAAACAAGGAAAAGGGGAGCCACTGAGTATGTATCAAACACAATTTATTGATAAAAAACAATATCCACTCACATGTAGAGCTCAAATGTTGAGTTCAGGTACATCTCCAGCAGGAGGAAGAGAGGAGGACTACAGGTAGCTGTGAATCCATATGTACTAACATCACATCTCGTCCACTGGTGATGGGCTGCAGTAAGCTAACATGGTAGTCCAAAAAACACACCTCTCTTCCTCCTGCTGGAGATGTACCTGAACTCAACATTTCAGCTCTACATGTGAGTGGATATTGCTTTTTATCAATAAATTGTGTTTGATACATACTCAGTGGCGCCTCTTTTCCTTGTTTTTTTTTCCCAGCACATTGGACTTGGCTTCCGATCCTTTTTGGTGGCTGCCTTGATAGACTGACCTTCCACCTATGTATATGGTTATATATATATTTGTGTGGATCCTGCCCTTGCACTAATACGAACAGTTGACTGAGGTACTTTGTACTTTTTTACTTGTATAATTAATAGGGTTTAGAACAGGGCTTTTTTTTTCAGGTAATAGGTGCAGGAACCCCCCTTTCAAGTCACCGCTTGTCTCCACCCCCTACTAATCTCTGAGCACCATCCTTTGGTTCTACCCCCTACCCACCTCCCAGTACTGCAGCTTTCAGAGAATACAGAACCAAATATAATTTTGTGCTACTCGGTAATTTCTTTGGATGTTTTAATGATAACAAGAAAGATAGTAAAACAGATTCCTTGCAATGAGCAAAAATAGACCCCACCCCAGCAACAATAGATCCCCCACACAACAGTAGACTTCCCCCAGCAACAATGGACCCATCTCAACAAAATACCACCTCAGCAATAATAGACCCCGAGCAGCAATAACAGATCTCTTAGCAGCCAGCATCAATAGACCCTCCAGCAGCCAGCAACAATAGCCCTCTCCTTCAACAGTAGATCCCGCCCAGCAACAATTGACCCCCCCAGCAAGATAAGACCCCCCCACCAGCAACAGTAGACTTATCCAGCAAAGATAGATCTCCACCAGCGACAATAGATTTCCCCAGCAGCCAGCATCAATAGACCCTCCAGCACACCCCAGCACCCCTTGCCATTACATACACTCAATGCTGGAGGTGCCGGAACTGCGCTTCTCCATGTTCCCCCACGCTCCCGCTGAAAAAAAGCCCTGGGTTAGAATAATGCTAGGTAGATAAAGTCCTAAGAGAGCATGAGACCAATGAAATGAGAGTCCAAAAACTGTTAAAATGAGTGTTTGTTCAGCAGGACAATACAAAACAGTCAACACATTTCAGGGACTCAGAAATATCCCCCTTCTTCAGGGCTCTGAAGAATACTTCAATTTAGAAGGATTCAAAATAGCAGAGCCATTACAATTAATTTGCTTGAAAAATGAAACAAAGTAATAAAGTGCTCGGGAGCAAAATAGCAGAAGCACACTGAGGTTTTGGTGCTCTCTTTAGACATTATAGTAGTGGTTTCCAAACTTCAACTACCCTGGTTTAAGGTGTACCCTGTTTTGTGTTTGAGAACAGCCTCACCAGAGCCATTGTGCCTCAAAAGCTTGTTTGATCTCCTCAAACCATGATCCATTGATGAGTCGAATCCAGCACTTCAGTTACACATATTCCTTGATTAATGTGAGGGTCAGGGATCTGGGGATTTAGTTTAACTTTTAGAGTCCATTCAGACTTACATATTGCAGTAATGTGTGTTAAAACATGTATTACTGCAATATGTGTCAACGCATATGTTCTAGCCAAGTTCGGCTACCTACATTAATTGTATGTAATGATATTTTTAACTATTTTTAAACTATTACACAACTATAGTACATTAAATAGTGTTTGTTATATGTGTGGAGTTCAGCTTTAAGTGTTCAGGTAGAGAGAAGATGTCAAGGAACAGGAAATCTCTTACCGTGCCCGATTATGATTGTCCCCCTCCCCACTCCAATTCTGGTCTGTACTCACACTGTGCTTTAAGGAAGCGTTCCTATGTCATTACCTCTGCCAGCCAAACCACAATGATCCTTGTTTCAATGCTCCATGAATGCTCTGTGTTCTATGAGAGTTCAGTGCTCGAGTGTGGTTTGTACCCACAATGAAGTGAACTGTCACAGACTCCTAATGAACCATACACCAGACCATCTCTCTTTCCAGGGCACAGTACACTTAACCCTGCCCAGACGCAGTTCCGAGCACTCACGCGACAGAAACAAACCGCACTAATGGGGTGAGCCATGCCTGGGCACAGTTAAAACATCTAGTGCACATATGCCAAACACAAAGCCAGCAGGCCGAATCCAGCCCACCAGGCCTTGTCATGTGGTCCTCGCACCCAGATTTGAAGTCAGAGGCTAAGACGCCTACACAGGGAGGTACTAGAGCCAGGCCAGGTAGGAGAGAGAGAGATGCGAGGAAGCACTCCTGAACCCAGCACTCTGTACATAGCACACCCCTAAACCCTGCACTCTGTACATAACGCACTCTTGAACTCTGCACTCTGTACATAGCACACTCTTGAATCTTGCACTCTTTACCTAGCTCACCCCAGATACAGCCGGTCCTTTGAGAGCAACCATACTGCTAATGCGGCCCACAATGAAATTGAATTTGACACCCCTGATCTAGTGTGAGTACACCCCTAGACCCCTGTCAGGTTTCTTTTTCTGCCTGTATCCTGTTGAGGAGGTCTCCCTTTTAATTCCTATCCCAGGGACCCAACAGGAAGTAAAAAGAGGTCTCTGTAAAGTGAGAAGATATTCCCTTTTAGGCAGTTGTCACCAAATGAGCTTTCTCCACTGGATGATTTCTCCTCACATCTTGTTTTTGTGACACCCGGACCAATAGTGAGGGTAAATCTTCCCTGCGGTTAGGCAGACTGCAATAAAAACCAGACAATGGATCTAACGCAACTCTTATTCTATCCAAAACTAAAAAAAGTAACATTTCTTTTAAATGTAGGGTTTTTTTCGCTTTAGGGATCTATGTGAGAATAATAGAGACACAGACATTGCACGGTTTACTTTGCTGTTTATGTGTCAGGCTTTGTATCTGAATTCTGTTTCTTCAACATATGTCTTTCTATTTGCAGGAAGATCTGGAGGAGTGAGGGTCCAACTGCCTTCCTGAAGGGGGCGTACTGCAGAGCTCTGGTTATTGCTCCACTTTTTGGCATTGCACAAGTCATCTATTTTATAGGCATTGGTGAATTTATCCTGGGCTTCTTACCCTCCAAGCGTGATTAACGAAAACCTACTTTAATCTTCTTTTAGTGGCACCCTAACTTCAGCTCCTCTTGCCACACAGTCCTTGTGTGGACACTTCCTGGCCCTGCCTTTTGTCACTTGTGGGTTTACAAGCTGGAACCAGTGCAATCTGGCCTGAAAATCTGCAGAGCCTTTCAGCTAGTTAGGTAGCGTTCCACGCTGGCAAGCAGGACACAGTGTTAACCTTACAGGCAAGAAAGCTGTATTATGTCTGGTTGTTATTGCTTATGTTGCTGGAACATATTTTATTTTATTATCCTAAACGGTGAAAGTCTTTGTTTTAGACATAACAATCATATTGGTAATTCAAACTCTGCTGCATGGACCTGCAGCATACTGTACAAGGATGGCAACATCCACATACATTTTAGATTTAATTTAATTTATTTTATAATTTAAATCATCTGACATCTGTATGAATGTTTTGAGCAAGCCTAGAAAAGTATAGGGATTGGGATTTTTAATGTGCTAGGGTTACAAGAGATAATTCTAATCAGGGTACCTACTGTTAAAAAGTACATGTATACATAGTCTATACAGCTTTTGTTCTAGACTTTCCAGTTAAAGTGGTTGTTAAACCCAAAAGAAAACATGTATTATATTGCAGCTTACCATTTCTTAGATGTGATGGCTGCATTAATTTTCTTTTTTTAGACTTTCTTTCTTCTATTTTCATCTGGTGATCGAGCCAGTAAGTCTGTTGTTTTTCAAAAGAACAAGTTCTCCAGCAGAATGTATCAGTTACAGAGATGGGACAGACCATTTAACACTAGCAGGGGTGCTTACAAAGATCAGTTTTTATCTTGTTTATGTAAAACCTTTATCCCAAATGTAAAAAACTGTTTGCTGTAATAACTTATAAAGTGTAACCTGGAATTTGGCTTCAATTTTTAAGTGTATCTAAATGCACTAGTCCATATAACACCCCCCCCCCCCCCCCCAAGTGACAAAGCTGCTATCCAAAGTTGCCCCTGTGCTCCTTCATCCAGAGTGAATGCATGCCAATGTAGGATGTGTGTTACTGGTCAGATCTCTAGTTGAAAACAAGGAGAAAAATGTTTTAAAAAGAAAACAAATGCAGCCACCACATCTAATGATTTGTAAGCTGCAACATATTACATTTTTGGTTTTGGGTTTATTACCTCTTTAACAAGTTATTAAAACATTGATAGGTTCCTCTAAAAAATACTCCAGCACAAAGAATTGGTTCTCTTTGTTGTAAACGGTCAACTAAAAATTAGGGAGCTACTGTATTTTTAATAGGACCAAAGTGCCGTATCAATATTTTATATTTTTGACTGATCATTCCTTCACATGTGGTATATTTTGGGGACACACTGGGTTCCAGTTATGGACCACCAGGCCACTTTATGCTGTGTTGTATTAACACAGCAAGGCATTAGACCTATATATCAGATATACCTTATGTGAAATGCATATGAAATGACAGCTGCAATATGACTGGTTGTTCCGGGCTACACAGACTTGCTTGTCTCAAACACCTTTTATATATGAGGCTCAATGAAAACGTGCTAGCTAATGACCTGTAAAATGTTGCCAACCTAGGCCCACTAAAAGTGGAATACCAGAAAAAATCTTTTTACTGCTGTCTTTGTCTTTGTATGAAGTTCACTGTTTTACAAAACATAAAAAGGTGAACAAACCACACCCTCCCCACACACCCTGTTCCCGCTGCAGTTTCCTCATTGGATGGGTATCTTTTTGTGGTCATGCTAGCTGATCTAGCAGTCCCGGCATTTGAAGACCACCCTCTTCAGCAGCCTTCTTTCTTCAGGGGCACCGTCTTAGAGCAAAGATGGCTCAGAGAGATTCTCATTGGTCAGCATGGTCACATATTAGTGCTGACCAATTCCGCTCACCTTTATGATGCTGCTCAGCCTCCTGGGCTGTGTGCTGCAATGGTTCTCAACTTTATTAAGACCAGGGCCCAATAAATTCTTCCAAAACCTTCTTTGCCCCAACAGTAAAAGAAAAAAGTTTATACTAACACAATAAAAGCATGGGAATACAAAATATGTATTGGAATGTTCTGAATAGGATTGAGGGTAATAGGGGTTCTGAAGGAGTTTGTCTGCAGCAGACTTGGTGGCTCTTTAGGGGATTCTTGGTGTAACTGGGGGCAATTGTGGGTATAGGGTCTTTGGAAGGAGCAGTGGGTTTCTGCAGTAGGCTGGGGCTTTCCAGCAGCATTGTGATAGGCTGGGGTGCACTGCAGGGACATGGGGCACTGTGGGACACTGCTGGAGGTTGGGGCACTAAAGGGACTTTGAGTGATGGGGTTTCTGAAGGGGGTTTGGGGACTCTACAGCAGACTCGGTGGCTCCTTAGATGATTCTGGAGATAGCTGGGGGCAACTGTGGGGATGGGGTCTTAGGAGGGGGCTGTGGGTGTCTCCAGGTGACTGCGGCTTTCCAGCAGCATTGTGGTAGATTGGAGTGCACTGGAAGGACTGGGGGACACTGTTGAAGGTTGGGGCACTAAAAGGGCCTGGAGGAAGTGCAGAAAGTTAGGGGACACTGCGGAGAGTGAGGGCTCTTGTGGCACTTTGGGAGGTTAAGGAGCCAGTGGTCCACTATGGGATGTTGGGTAGCACTGTGGGAGCTGGAAGGCACTGTGCTAGTTTAGGGGATCTGCATGTAGCTGGATGCCCAGAAGGAGAGAGGCCATGCCCGGCAGTGGGCCACAGCCCGGAGGTTGAGAACCATTAATGTACTGCATTTTTCAAATGCCTGAACCACTGCACTGGCTGGCAGGGGCAGCAGAATATAATCATCCAAGGAGGTAAGCGCAGCAGGGACCAGGGTTGTATAGAGGGTGTTGTGAGTTAGTTCACCTTTTCATTTACTGTGAAATTGTGAACTAACCCTTTAAATAGAGATCTCTTCAATGGTGACACAAACAGAAATGTAAATATTGTCCTATAGTAAAGGGAAGTGTTAATTTCACTGCCATTTGACAGGACTGTAAGGGAGGGTAAATCTCCTCATCGCACCCTTCCCCACTTTATCTGAAAGTAAAAGAAAAAAGTTTTGTGCTGGAGTCATACTTTAAATACATTCAATGGACTGTGAAATTCAAGTATATTTACGTTTTAGGATACGTTTTATTTGAGAGATAACTGTAAGCTGAGCATTTAATATGACAGAATATTTGGCTATTACCTTGTACAGTCTTACTAGCATTGTTTTTCTAAGACTATATATGTATATACTGTAGTGTGTAGACATATACATCTGGCAGAGTAAACATTGTGTAGAATGTAAAATTACTAAAATACAGGACCAAAGCGGTTTGCTGCCTCTGAAAACAGCAATGTCTTGCAGACCCATGTGGCAGGGTATACTATTTAAAGGGTCAGTACACCCAAAAGTGATATGACAGTTATAGGTGGGATGTAGGGGACTTGGACACCTGCTGTCCTATATTTTTAGAGAGTAAAAGTAGAGTAGATCTCTACCCCATTGGGTGCTCCCATTCTTCCTATTACTTGCTGCATAGTATAAAGTAAAAGAAAATAAGGAGATGCCGTAATGGCACAGAGGTCTGTGCTGAGCAGCCAAGCACAGAGTTTACTGAGAGGTATAAAGAATTGTGGGGTGGTCCAATTCTTCAGCTCCTACAAAGGGCTGAAACTTTTTTTTTTTTTTTTTTAACAGACTGACGCTTTAAGGACACCCATACACATTGGATATACAGCTATCATCCAAATGTGATTCATTGACAAATGACCACACTGTAGACAATTTCTGGAGGAAGAAACTTATGTAAAAATGTTGCAAAAAAATAATTACCCCAATTTTACTGTTCATTCATCCACACCATGAGCAGGCCGGACAATCGTTTCTTCCAACTTTCATCCAATGTCTATGGGAACCTGACAGGCAAATACTTGGGGGTATATTTATAAACAGTGAATGTGACATTCACAGGCGGTTAATCAATCCCTGTACTGTAAAACATATACAGCAGAAAGATTCATCTGCACTGAATTTTTGGTGAATGCCACACTCATTACATATGCCCCTAGGAAATTATTGAAGTCACAAGCATTGCAGCAAAGTGTACTATATGTGTGCAAGAGATTGTATTAGTGTATTATTTATTTTTTGTTAAAAACTCCATAGGTTTGTATAAAAGATATTTTTTAAATGATAAATGTCCTTATGCTGTAGTATTGAGCCAAAGCTAAATTACTGAGAGTGTATAGAAAGAATACTTTTCTTTTACAAATGATATACCCACCTATTGTTCTATACTTGAAAAATTACCCTAACTTTCCAAATCGTCATTGTCATTATTCAATACAGTACAGTCAATACAGTCATAGCTAGGGGTTCTCCTCAAGATGGTTTGAGAACTCCTCAAGATGGTTACGACCCTTCTGAGCTGGCTAAGAACAGGACCAAAATCACTTGTTTAGCTGTAGGCCCCGCCTAATGTTGTATATAGTGTGTATATATATATATATATATATATATATATATATATATATATATGTATGTATGTATATACAATATACATACACTGTATATAGGTGTGTGTACTGGGGTTAAAGGAGAACTACAGACAAAAACACAAACTTCAGTATATATATATCTTCTCACTTTGAATAACCATTTGGCTCCACATTACAACCTACCATAATATCAAAGGCCTGTTTTTGGCATGGAGTGTGTGACTTGAACAAAAGCAATCACACCCCAAATCAATGCTGGTGATTAACATACCTCATAGGGACTAGAGATCATTATGTGTTAAAGTGGCCCTCTCACAGTAATCAATAGGGCACAGGTAAATTTAAATCACATTGTTATTTTAAGTGAAAAACTACCTCTTTCGTAGTATGAAAAAAACAATACTGCTACTCCCAGTCTAGGCAACTCAGATCACATGGTATTGCATGCCAATCATTAAACACTGCAGAGTATATTGAAAGACTTTATGTGTTAAGCTGACCATACATTTTTTGAAATTTGTCCGGTTTAGCAGGAACCAGCCAAATTTTGATCAGTGTGTGGTCATTCCTGCTCAACAGAAGATACATGTTAGAAAGTCTTTCTGGATCAGTGGCTGCAGCCGCTGATCAGTGTATTCTGACAGCAGTGGGTCCTGCTGTCAGAATACAATGTTCTGGTGTGGGGGACTTCTCCATCTATCTCGTTTGCATGGATGGAAAAATCTGTTAGTCTAGAGGGCCTAACAAAGAAGACGAACAGTCTATGGCCAGCTTTAGACTTGCAATTGGAATAAGATAATTAGCCAGGCACAAAGGAAATATGGTTGGCCCCATGTCCATGGATAATAACATACTATTTCTAGAAAGGTAGTATATTTGAAAACTTGGCGACATTGTTTTCAATAAGGTGATCTTCCCATGTATGGTGCATAGATAGGAAACAGAAAAAAAAACAGAAAAATAATAAGTGGGCATATACTTATTGGGGATTCTAGTCCGGACCTACCTGAGCGATCTTGCCAGGAAGCTGTCACTGTCTTCGGCCAATCATAAGCGGCCGAAGCATTTCCCGCCCACAGCTGCATGTATTCACTCCCCTTGTATACTTGCAGCTGCAAGGTGAGGCGTGCCATGTCTGCTTATGATTGGCCAAGTACAGTGACAGTGATCCGAACACGCTTGAGCTCATCCCTAACCTTCATATTCTGATATATTTTACTGATGAATTTTGTTTGAAGTTCTCCTTCAGAAGGTGCAATACAGTTTTGACCTCTTATTCATACATAACAACTCTAGTTTTTCCTTTTTGCTATTTTCTTCAATAACATACCTATCAGGTCCCACACTTACCAGACAGGTGAGTCCGCTTGGGCAGAGGGTAGGCTCCCTTACGTATCCGATTCGGGGCCCCTGATAGAGTAGACAGGAGGCCACGAATGCGGAGTGGTATGAGGGCCTGTAGTAGGATCCTGGAGCACAATGGTCTGGCAAGCAACCGGTAGGTCTTCAGACTGGGTAGAGCAGATGCTGGGCAGGAACTGATCAGGCTGGTCACACACAGGCAGAGGTCGGCAACGGGCTGGCAGCAGCGGTACAAGAGGGTGAGGCAAAAACAAGGTCAGACAAGCCGGGGTCGGGTTCAGGCAGCAATCAAGGATAGTCCAAGGGGTAGCCGGGTCACAACGGATAAGCACAACAGGGAAACAGGAACTCAGGATGATCACGGACAAGGTACAGAGCTGTTTGATCAGGCAGCACTGGGTCAGCATAGAGGCAAGCCTTAAATAGGCCGATTGGCGCCAAAACGCCGCGCACGTGCGCGCGCCGATTCGCCAAAGCGCGCCGCGCCCCCGCACGCGCCCGAGCGCGCCCCCGACACCGGCGCGCACGCCCACCGAACCGGGTCGCGTCACAAGCAGCGCCCACAGGCGGACGCGCGCTAACGCGAACGCGCGCTAGCGCGAACGCGCGTACGCACGAACGCCCGGACGCCACCCCGCACGCCACGGTCGGCCAGCCCAGACACACCGGTGCCCACAGGGACACGCGCCCCAGCACGGACAGGAACGCGAGCGCCAACACGCCCCGGCGCGCCCCGGCGCCCAACCAGGTAACCTCTCTGACAGTGCCCCCTCCTCAAGGGCAGACTCCGGATGCCCAGCTGGGCCATCTTCGCGGGATGAGAGGTTTTGAAGGATTGAAGGAGATCGTTAGCGTGCAAATTGTTTTCTGGTTCCCACGAATTGTCTTCGGGACCGTAGCCCCTCCACTTCACCAGATATTGTACCTGATTGCGCCTTCTTCTGCAATCAAGAATTGCTTCCACTTCAAACTCCTCTTCGCCATCAACCTTGATTGGTTTGGGTGGACCGATGCAACGACCAGGAAAGAAATTAGGCGTGACCGGTTTTAGGAGAGAAACGTGGAATACTGGATGAATTTTCAGGGAATTGGGGAGGTCCAATTCAAATGCCACATTGTTGATCTTCCTTTTGATCAAGAAAGGACCCAGGTATTTGGGACCCAGTTTCCTGGATGGACAAGCTAGCTTGAGGTTTGCGGTGGACAGCCAGACAGAATTGCCAGGTTCTAGCATAAGTTCTCCTCGCCTCTTTCTGTCGAAGATCCTCTTATAGTCTTCCTGAGCCTTGGTCATGGTTTCCTGTAGCAATTTATTGTTATTGGCGAAAAAATTCAAGGTCTCGGAAACTGCAGGAACAGGGCATTCAGAAAATACTCCAGGTAAGAAGGATGGGTGGAAACCGTAGTTGGCGTAGAACGGAGACTGATTAGTCGCTGAATGTAAAGAGTTATTATAAGAAAATTCTGCGATGGGAAGCAGGGAGGCCCAGTCATCTTGGGAAAAAGCTGAAAAACAGCGGATGTATTGCTCCAAGGTTTGGTTCGTCCTCTCAGTTTGTCCATTGGACTGAGGGTGGTAGGCCGAGGAAAAGGACAACTCGATCTCAAGGGCACCACAAAGGGATCTCCAGAATCTGGAGGTGAACTGGACGCCTCTGTCCGAGACTATATTGGTCGGGACTCCATGTAGTCTGACGATCTCTTTGATGAAGATAGCGGCGGTCTCCATGGCTGAGGGGGTGCCCTTCATGGGGAGGAAATGGGCCATTTTAGACAACCTGTCCACTACAACAAAAATGGATGAAAAACCCTCTGATGGTGGAAGCTCCACGATAAAATCCATAGAGATCATGGCCCAAGGTCTCTCTGGAACTGGTAATGGCTTCAGTAGGCCCCATGCTCTTGACCGGCTAGTCTTATTTCTGGCACACGTATCACAGGACTCCACATATGCCTTACAATCCCTGGTAAGATGAGGCCACCAGAAGGAGCGTTGGACAAGGTCAATTGTTTTCCGTGTGCCGAAGTGACCCGCAAGTTTGTGGTCATGGCACAAGCTTAGTACCCGTGCTTTCAGCTCCTCAGGAACCACAATCCTATTCTTGAACCAGAGCAGTCCATCCTTGGCACAGGCTTCAGCAAGTGGGGGCATTCTCGAGGAAGCTCGCCTGATTTGAGAAATTATGTCTTCCTGTAGAACGAGAAAATTTCCAGAAGGAAGAATGGTGTCTGGGGACAGGGTTCTTTCAGAGTCAAGGAACATCCGGGAAAGGGCGTCGGATTTGACATTCTTGGATCCAGGTCTGTACGTGATGTGGAAAATAAATCGCGAAAAAAAAAGTGCCCATCTGGCCTGCCGGGGTTTTAATCTCTTGGCCGTTCTTAGGTACTCTAAGTTCTTATGGTCTGTGTAGACCAAGATGGGATGTGCTGCACCTTCCAGGAGATAACGCCATTCTTCCAGAGCTGCTTTAATGGCCAGAAGTTCCCGATCACCCACATCATAGTTCTTCTCGGACGGAGAGAGCTTACGTGAGAAGAATCCCACTGGATACAGGAGTGCTTTGGCACCCTGTCTCTGAGACAGTACAGCTCCGACCGCAACTTCGGAGGCATCCACCTCCAGGACGAAAGGCAAGGCAGGATTGGGATGTTTAAGAATAGTGGCTGAGGTAAACAACGCTTTGAGTTTTTCAAAGGCCTCTTGTGCTTTAGGGGTCCAGTGGAACCGGCACCCTTGTTTAATAAGTTCCGTAATGGGAGCTATGATTGAAGAAAATCCCCTGATGAACTTTCTGTAGAAATTGGCGAAGCCAATAAAACGTTGTACCCCTTTCTTGTCAGTCGGTGCAGGCCACTCCAGAATGGCGGATACTTTCTGAGGATCCATTTTAATGCCATCAGGAGAGATGATTAAACCCAAGAATTGGATGGATTGGAGCTCAAATTCGCACTTCTCGAGTTTGGCGTAGAGCCCATGCTGTCTTAGCCGGGAGAGTACAGTTCGTACATGTCTGCGGTGCTCCATCAGAGAGGCGGAGAAGACCAGGATATCATCTAGATAAACGATGACGTATAAATCCAGTAAATCATGAAAGACATCATTAACAAAGTGCTGAAATGTTGCCGGTGCGTTGCACAGACCAAAAGGCATGACAAGGTACTCATAATGACCAAATCGGGTACGAAAAGCTGTCTTCCACTCGTCTCCTTCTCTTATACGGATCAGGTTATAGGCTCCACGGAGGTCTAGTTTAGTAAACACGGTAGCAGATCCTAACCTCTGAAACAGCTCAGGAACCAAAGGTAGCGGGTATCTGTTTTTTATGGTAATTTTGTTAAGCTCCCGGTAGTCAATGCAGGGACGTAGGGAATGATCTTTTTTTTCTACGAAGAAGATGCCTGCCCCAGCTGGAGACGTAGAAGGACGAATGAACCCTTTCTTCAGGTTTTCGTCAATGTAAGTCTTCAAGGTGCCCAGCTCCTGCTCAGTCAAGGGAAAGATTCTACCAAAGGGGACTTCGGTACCCGGTAGAAGTTCTATTGGGCAGTCATAGGGTCTATGTGCTGGAAGGGTTTCTGCCCCCTTCTTACTGAACACGTCTAGGAAATCCCGGTAGGGTTCAGGAAGATCTTGGTAGAGTTTAGTTTCAGAGTCCATGCACAGACATTGGGAAGAGGTTGGTGGGGTTCCCCGTAAGCAGTTTTGTCTACAATATTCGGAGGAAAACTGAACCTCGCCCGTAGCCCAGTTGATGCTAGGATTGTGGGCCTGTAGCCAAGGTATCCCTAGGATAATTGGAAAGAGAGGAGAGGAGATGACATCTAGGCGTAATAGTTCCTGATGTTCCGGGCCAATGGTGGCCAAAAGAGGAACCGTTTCTTGGGTGACGGGTCCGGAACGGAGGGTGGAACCGTCTGCTAGAAAAACTGCCAGTCCTTGGGCTTTAGTTTGAGTGGGGATATGGTGAGTTTCAACAAAGGTCCGGTCAATGAATCCACTGCATGCCCCTGAATCAACGATGACCGGTACTGGGATGCTCCTTCCAGGTAACTGCAAGACAATGGAGAGAGTTAAATGGCTACCGGTACTAGGTAGGACAGGTGCACACAATGAGGAAGACGGTAGACACTTACGCCTCTTATTGGGGCATGCTCTTGCAAAATGACCGGGCTCTCCACAGTACAAGCACAGGTTGAGTGTGCGTCTTCGGGTCTTCTCTTCTGGGGTCAGAGAGGGACGGAGCAGTCCCAACTGCATAGGCTCCGAGCCTTCCTGGGCGGAAGCGGATGAGACCAATGGAGCTTGGTGCGGGGCACTAGGGGCCCTGGGCAACATCCAGGTAAGACGTGGATGACCAACTGATCTTTCAGAGCGTCTTTCCCTGAGGCGACGGTCAATTTGGATAGATAAATTGATGAGTTCCTCTAGTGTCTGGGGAACCCCCACTCGTGCCAGCTCGTCCTTTAGAGGGTCAGATAATCCCAGCCGAAATTGGTGACGCAAGGCAGCGTCATTCCACTCCGTGTCGGCACTCCAACGCCTAAACTCCACGGCGTAATCTTCAGCCGCTCTGCGACCTTGTTGGAGGGAGTGCAAAGTGGCTTCAGCCGTTGCCGTTAGCTGAGGGTCCTCGTACAGTTGGGACATGGCTAGGAAGAAGTCACTCACGGAATCAAGGGATCGAGCCTTTTGTTTCAGCAGATTGTGGGCCCAGGTTTGAGGTTCACCAGTCAGCAAGGATATGATGAACCCCACTTTAGTAACTTCCAGGGAGAATGTACGGGGTTGCAGGGCAAAATACAGTTCGCAAGCGTTGCGGAACGCTTGGAACTTACTGCGATCTCCTGAAAACTTCTCGGGTGGAGGTACTCTGGGCTCTGGTGGAAGCATCACAACAGAGGGTGCCGAAGCCGAATTGGACGCTGCTCCTGAAGGAGAGGCTGAGAGGGCCTGGACCTGCCCTTCCAATCTAGTGTAGCCTTCTTGCAGACTTTTAACGGCTTGAGTGAGGCCCGCTAGGTGCCTGCACAGTTCATCCATGGGGGAGGCCCCCTGCCCGGACTCAGTCATGGCTGCCTGATACTATCAGGTCCCACACTTACCAGACAGGTGAGTCCGCTTGGGCAGAGGGTAGGCTCCCTTACGTATCCGATTCGGGGCCCCTGATAGAGTAGACAGGAGGCCACGAATGCGGAGTGGTATGAGGGCCTGTAGTAGGATCCTGGAGCACAATGGTCTGGCAAGCAACCGGTAGGTCTTCAGACTGGGTAGAGCAGATGCTGGGCAGGAACTGATCAGGCTGGTCACACACAGGCAGAGGTCGGCAACGGGCTGGCAGCAGCGGTACAAGAGGGTGAGGCAAAAACAAGGTCAGACAAGCCGGGGTCGGGTTCAGGCAGCAATCAAGGATAGTCCAAGGGGTAGCCGGGTCACAACGGATAAGCACAACAGGGAAACAGGAACTCAGGATGATCACGGACAAGGTACAGAGCTGTTTGATCAGGCAGCACTGGGTCAGCATAGAGGCAAGCCTTAAATAGGCCGATTGGCGCCAAAACGCCGCGCACGTGCGCGCGCCGATTCGCCAAAGCGCGCCGCGCCCCCGCACGCGCCCGAGCGCGCCCCCGACACCGGCGCGCACGCCCACCGAACCGGGTCGCGTCACAAGCAGCGCCCACAGGCGGACGCGCGCTAACGCGAACGCGCGCTAGCGCGAACGCGCGTACGCACGAACGCCCGGACGCCACCCCGCACGCCACGGTCGGCCAGCCCAGACACACCGGTGCCCACAGGGACACGCGCCCCAGCACGGACAGGAACGCGAGCGCCAACACGCCCCGGCGCGCCCCGGCGCCCAACCAGGTAACCTCTCTGACAATACCACTACCACCATGTTGTGAACTAAGGAGTTGTCACTATTTAAAAGGTGCCAGGTATATGGGACCTGTTGTTGCAGACTTGTTATGGAGGGTGCATTTTCCAAGCTGTCATACTTATTCTTGATTCACTACTTGCTGAGGTACAGCCCTAGGACAAATCACAACTTATCTGCACATGCTTTTCCAAGTTAGTGCCTTGCTTAAGTGGGGTGCATACTATAAGAAAATCAGGTGAACAATCATCCGATTTAGCTCGTTGTTTCACAGCAATTCAGAAGCGAGGAAAGAAATAATGTGCAAAAATCCTCCTATGAAAAATGCTTTTTATTTTGTTGTTTATTGTTTCTGAACATGTGCATTCTTTCATTTCTGATCTTTCTTGTGCGAAAATCGTACGAGAATGGTACATATTAAAATGAAAATCATTAGTTTGGTTCCCATATGAGAAAAATTTTAGCATTTGTCCCTTCAGAAATTTTTGTTTCGGACTGTCGGAATTGGCTTTCGAAAGTTGTGTACACACTATCTGAAAATCGTATGATCGTTCCTCACGAAAATGTTCGCCCAATTTTCTTATATTGTATGAGCCATGGTCACTTTGAATACAAGTCAGCAATGGTAATTCTCATATTTCTAAATCGGATAATTAGCCACTAGTTAACAATTGCATTGTTTCATTATTGATAACATTGCAGAAATTCTAATATATACTGACGGATGTCGGATGTGATCCAACAGCTTTGCCTTAAAATAAAAATAAGAAAATTAAATTCTTCATTTGCTTCATAGAAGAGATTAATTGCTAATGATAAATGATAATCACCAGGTCTTCTGATCTGGCTGGTTCCTTGCAGCCTTGTAAATAACAATCAGAATATAATCACTATGCACTTTTACAGATGTTCGAGCAGGAGAAAATATATAGTAAACACAATCACCAGGGCAGGCTTCACACCTTGGCATTGTGGTAATGCCTGGTATTTTGTGCGGTGCATTTAGCATGGCACTTGAGCTCACTACTACAATAGATGTCAATGCATCCACTCTCTAGCCAAATAATGTACATTCTGTGCTTTGTGGTGCACCGTATCAAAAATGCTGCAGGGACTGTGTTTTTTTGTTTATCACATATATTGACGACCAATTCGAAATGAATGGGCGCTGTAACACAGCACACCTTAACACACTGCAGTGGAATATACATGTGTGAAAAAGCCCTTCTGCACGTTTGCAAAAATGGAAATGAGTCTATAGCATCAATAGGTCCTGAAAAAGAATGTTTATTAATTGCACTGTTTTATGTTACAAACTGTTAATGATACCCAGCACTTATACCCTACCCTTTATTTATACAATCTGTGCATTTCTGGTAAATAAATATAGGAGTTGTACTGATGTATCTGCTATTGGGCTCCTATGCTTTGCACTCCTGCATACGGTATATGATGGCTTCACCATAGTGAAGATATTTTTGAAGTGGATGGGCTATCAATGCTCACTGTCTCAGTGTATGCCCCTAAAACAGAACATGCTTTGTCTGAGGTGTGTACAGCCATTAGGAAGGTATCAAGGGATGATATATTTTGCTGTGTTATATACACATGAAAGTTAAACATTTTATGAAAAAAACTTTTCACTGTTGTAATATTTAAAAAAAAATGTATTTAGTTATTATTTAAATGGTGACATCTCTGTTTATTACATAAGCAGTGCCTGCTTCCTTAGTCGTGCTGCACAATAATTATGCTTTGCTGCGCCTCTCTTGTTATGTAAATCTGTCAGTTAGGTCTCGTTGAGTAAACATGTAGTCATTTTAAGTCATTGAGAGTTTATTTTAACAGTCATACTGATGATTGTCTATTTTACAGAAAGCCACTAGACATTTAACACAATTCCACATATATATTTTAAATATGATAAAGCACGTTTGTAAAAATGTGAATGTTATATAGAAATACCTAAAGCCCAATTCCAGACAACTAAAAAAACAATCCCTTGCAGGGGGACTGTGCCCTATATTGCAAGGGTCATTTGCTTGTTTAGCTATAGAAGAACAATAAAAGGAAATTTGCTTACCTGATCCTCCGCCCCCCCCTCTGCGAGACCAGCGCAGCGTCTTCTCCCCCACGCTCCAACAGTCTGGGGGGCCTGATCTCATAGCCCTGCACTGAACATGTCAAGGCCAAGAGTCAGTCCACCACCGGATCATGGGGGGGCGCAATCTGCCAGGCAAGCTGAGAATCAGGTAAGTTAAAGTATTTCTCCTCTCCCTTAGAAAAGCAAGCAATTAACCCAATACAGTGTGGGAGCAGCCTCATTGTAAAGGATCATTTTCCTGGAGTTGGGCTTTAAAGTTTAACAATGCAATAATAACTCAGATTTGTTGACAACATGTTATAGTTACTGTTTAAAAGTATACATAATCTCTTAACATTGACATCTAGCCTTGGGAACAATTTTGTGAACATGTTATGGGGCAGTGGTAGACACATTGTACACTGTTCATGGGTAACAGGGCCACTTGAGTATGAGCCCAACTCAACGCAGTGAAATCGGACATCCCTGTTGTGTCACGTACTTTGCACTCAAATTCTGAAGGAATTCCAGGTTTTCTCTGGCATATTTATTTAGCCCACAATTTGGCAACCTCCTTAATGTTTAAAGTGTTCTTTGTTTTCACCTGCTAATGCTGCGAATAACACACTTCCTATTCCCCCATGTGTGCACTAATATCTGCATTGTATTTATGGAAGGAAACATAATGGTCAGGACTTCAAATATGTCTGCCTTTGTTCATCTCCATTATGTGGTGGATTGGTGGGACTAGTGGTTTAAACAAGAACAATAGGGCACTTGTACTTTCTTTTCAGCTTATAGGAAGTGACAAGAACATTTCTGTACTTGCTGAAAATGTTTAGTCTGCAAAAAGAAAATGCAGCAACCACATCTAAGGACTGGTAATTTGCAATATATTAAATTTTTTGTTTTCCTTTAAGAAACAGACATATGTTACGAGGGGTCTTCAAAAAGTTTCCGCAATTTTATCTATATAACTTAGTTTAAAAAAGTGAGGAAACTTTTTGAAGAACCCTTCTAATTAAAGGGGAGTTTCAGCCAAAATAAAAATGCACTCTACAGTATGTAATATCAGGTTATGTGCACTTGGTGCTATTGTGTTGCCGGTGTGTTACAACAGTACCTGTACTAAAGGCTATAAGGCAAAATTGCCAGTGCAACTGTTCTGTAACTGGGGAGTCCACTTTTATAGTGTACTGCATTGCATGTATTAATTATTTAGTAGTTGGTTAGTACAGAAACCTTACAGTGGTACAAATCTATCCATATTACTTCTTTTATTATTGCATTTGTATTCTGCCTGTATATCTCATACAATTCCTTAAAGAGACCCTGTCACCAACTTACAAAAATACACATAAAAACATAAAAAGTTGAGTATTTTAAATGTTTACTTGCAGTGGTTTTTCCTGTCCATAAATATTTTTTGACTCATGTGCCTCTGAACTTGCTAGAATGACTACTTCAGCTAGAGTCAATTCCCTCCCTCCTTGAACATCAGACCTTTTGGATGTCTACACGAGGGAGGCACTATAGGTAAATAAAACCTGCATAAAATCTAATAAATGCACATATAACAGTAAGGGAAAATTTTTGTTAAAATAAATGGCCTGCTGACAGGGTCCCATCAAACAACTGAACTGAATCTGTCTATGAAAGGGATTTAAGTCCAAATAAACGCACCTATGTATGCTAGTACCTAAAAAGATGTATGTACTGTACATGACAAATGTGTATTAATATTATGTGTTCCTCCCCCTAGACTTATATATGTAATTCATCTCTAGAATAATATGTAGTAGATGCATCTTAACTTGTGTCAATGACCACAACAGTCGTATTATAAAATGGTTAAGGTGTATTGGAGATATTAGGCAGCAATGGAATTAAACAATGAGCTTATAATTGACCAGGTATTTCAGACAGTGCCTACTAACTTACCAATGATGTCATTCAATATTATGCTACCTTTCTTAAAGCCATGATTTTATTTATTTTAGAAGCCTGATTCAAGTATACAGTTTTCACAGCACTATTTCTGATAAACTAATATTAACCTCAGAAAAAATTAGCTGGGCGGTTATCAGTAACCTTCTAGCCTAAGAAGCATGCTTGAAAAATAATGCTTTATTTGGGTTACTAAATGTGTTATACACTTATTTTCTGCCTTTTAAATCTGTACTTGCAGATATACCCTCCAGTTCCTACCAATAAGGCTTTGCGATCGTTAGCAGACCTCTTCATTTTTGGTAGAGTAGGAAACTGTTAGAACCTCGGTGTGGCAGATGTTGCTGTCTGTAACCCCATAGGGGAATCTCACTCTCACTTCCTGTCCTGGTGACAATGTTATCACCAGGACATGAAGTGAGGGAAAATGTGCAACAGTGATATAGTCAGCTATAAAAAGCTGATGATCGTATTCTTTCCACTTTGCTAACAAGTGTTTTTATTGTTATTCGATACCCGTTAGAGATTACCCCTACTTCCTGTCCTAGTGAAAACAATGTTTAAGCTGATTTTAAATTTGCACCTACTGTATCTACTCATGCCCATTAAAAGGACCAAAGCCACTTGCTGACAATACATAGTACATCGCAGTGGAAAATGTGATTAGTTTTGTACAGAAGACTCTTGGATGACCCATGTATTGCAATAGTTCTGTAAATCCCTACTTTTTTTAGCCATGTACTCTAAATTTTAGGAAAGTGCAAATATGTGTACATTAAATATCTTATCATCTCTTTCAAACCATGGCACCCATGGTGAAAAATATAGTCTTTCTATGTAATATATAAAATATAAGGAGATATTTAAAATAAATTTAGCTGGTAGTGACTGTAGAGATGTTTCATGGCACAGGCCAGGTTAGAATGTTCTGTCAAGAAGCACCCTCGGGAAAGTGCAAGGTGGAAAACCCTCACTTTCTGGCCTTTCAGTTGGCCAACTGTGTACAACAGTGTGTGGGATGTAGACCTCATTGCAAGCATACATCTGCGAGAAGGGCTGTTTTTGCTGGCACGGCATGCACAGGTGTTCCATGCATTCCCGTGCAGGCAGTACAATTCATATCTATTGGGATGCAGCAACTGCACGGATACAGCCGCTGGTCCTTATTTGGCCTCATTCACATGAGGCAATTATATGTGTGCCCCGTGCTGGGCTGTGTTTTGTAGACACAGGAATGCACAGGTGTTGCGTGCATCCCGGCGCGGGGGGGTCCTATTGTTGTCTATTGGGACACGTGGCTACACGGACACAGCTGCTGTCTCCCAATGTGACAACCATGTCCATGCACCGTGTGGGTGCAGGTCCTCATACACACACAGGGTGAGTTTGGGGACTCATTCCTGCAACCCATACAGATGTCATATTGGGACACAGTGGCTGTCTGTGAAACTGCAAGTCTCAATAGATAGCAATTGGATGCCAGCACAGGGATGCACCTGTTCATCCACGTGCCAGCCACACACGGCCAGGGGTCATGCATGTAATCGCCCTGTGTGAATGAGGCATTTGACAGCTGTGTGGGTGTGTGTCCCTGAATGCACACTGTGAGCGATCAGGGACCCGCACCCACAGAGCTGTCAAATTGGGAGCACTGGCTGTGTCTGTGTGGCCTCTGCATCCCAATAGACATGAATTGGATTGCCTACACACAGATACATAGAAAACCTGTGCATACTGTGTGGGAAAAGACAGCCCTTTTCATTGATGTACTCTTATGTATATAGTTTATAGCTGCAACTTAGTTCTAAGAAAGAAGGGACCCTGTGTCTGGAGACCCACTGGTGCTATAGATCAGTGCTTATTAACTTTATTAAAGAATGTACCAATTAATTAAAGCCATTGCTTAGCCAGTAATCATAAGTAAATTACTTTATCTAAAATACCCTTTGAGATGCATTGTTTTTTTACAGTACTCTTTAACTGTCCCTTGATGTTCTCCAAACAATCCCTTAACCGTAACTACAGATAAGATCAGTTTTATATTTGAATAGTTAGTCTAAAAAATTGCAGTATAACAAATGTATGTTTAGAAGTACTCACTAAACGTGCCAGAGGTACCATTGATTTAGCCCCTGTACTGTAGGCGCTCAGCTACAGCATCTCTGCCTTCATTATACATTTCCCTGAACCCAACATTGCCACTCTTTGTTCCATGTCACAGTTGGCATAAATCGCTAGCTGCAAGATTTTAAAATGTGCATGGTGTGCACTCACCTCCTTTGTAATTGCCGCTTTGTCGCTGGCTGGATCAGCGAGGCATTGCTCTCTTGCTACCAAAAACACTGAAGAATGTAAGTTGCCAGACAGAGAGCAACGCATCGCTCACCCAGCTGGGTAGGAGAAAACAAATGCAAGCAGATAAGTATTTTATTACCCATGTGTGTCCACTATAATGATTATGCAGCTGACTAATTCTTGCTAGCAGCAGTATCACATGGATGACATGGTCCTTACACTGCATTGGTATTATTAATGTCCTTGTGAGACTGTAAGGCCTGTTTTACACCGGCTTCAACTTGTATAAGAGCAGCGTGAACAGGAAGCTTTGACAAACATTTGCAGAGCTTTCAGCAAGTGTTGTTGAGGTTTCCAAAGTATCCTTAAGGCTCCATTCACACTAGCGCGTTTTTTGATGCATTTTGCATTTTGCAGAAATGCACGGGAATTTTTTAACATGGGTTCCTATGGAACATGTTCACATCAATGCTTTTTTGTTTCTCTGCATTTTTGGAAAGGGTCGGGGACTTTTTTTCATGCAAAAAGCAGCGTTTTGCATGTAATGGATTTCAATGGACAAGCATCAAAAACGCAAGTGCACCGTTTTTGCAGCGTTTTTGATGCGTTTTTGATGCGTTTTTGATGCGTTTTTGCCGGTTTTTTTGTTTTTTTAAATTTTTTTTAGACTGTAAAAAAAAACTGTAAAAAAAAAAAAAAAAACGCAAAACGCAAATCGCGGCAAAAACGCCGCAAAAACGCTGCTCAAAAACGTGGCAAGCATGAAAAAAAAACCTCCAAAAACGCTCAAAAGCAACATGCATAGCTGTGAATCGAGCCTTAGGCTCGATTCACAGCTATGCATGTTGCTTTTGGGCGTTTTTGGAGGTTTTTTTTTCATGCTTGCCACGTTTTTGAGCAGCGTTTTTGCCGCGATTTGCGTTTTTTTTTTGTTTTTTTTACAGTTTTTTTTACAGTCTTAAAAAAATTAAAAAAAAAAAAAAAACGGCAAAAATCATCAAAACGCACCAAAAACGCATCAAAAACGCTGCAAAACCGGTGCACTTGCGTTTTTGATGCTTGTCCATTGAAATCCATTACATGCAAAACGCTGCTTTTTGCATGAAAAAAAGTCCCCGACCCTTTCCAAAAATGCAGAGAAACAAAGAGGCATTGATGTGAACATGTTCCATAGGAACCCATGTTAAAAAATTCCCGTGCATTTCTGCAAAATGCAAAATGCATCAAAAAACGCGCTAGTGTGAATGGAGCCTTAGCTCCAGTTTGTAAATGTTAAACACAGATCCTAATGGGAGTTTTGATTGCCAGTTGGAGCAAGTTGTTAGCAGGCTTCGGCAGGCTTTCAACAAGCTCCAAGTAGTAAGGCCTGATAGCAGCTTGTTTAAAGTGGCCATCAGTACTCCCATTAGGATCTGTGTTCAACATTTACAAAGCAGAGCTGAACAGTACTTTAAAAGCTTCAACAAAGCTTTCTGAAAGCTCTGCAAATGCTTTGTCAAAGCTTACTGTACACACTGCTCTTATAGAAGCTGAAGGCCATGTGAAACTGTCCGAATAGTGGTGGAGACTTTTCTGTAGCTAGAGTGCCTCACATGCAGAGAACAGGTAGAGCTGTTGTGTGAAGTTAAAGGATGGATGAAGTTGATGGATGTGGATGGATATGGATCTAACCTTTCTGAACATTGAATTTCTGCATTATTACCTGGTCAGCTAACATGCACAACCACTATTCAGTACAAGTCACGCCATGTATTACTGCCTGCAATATAGTACCACATTATGCAGTGATTCATTTTACCAGCAGACGTGTTAATCGAATATCACACACATTTTCTCAGTGCGTTTTATCGCTTGCAGTGCAGATGCAGAGCTTCCAATATGATAGTTTACGCGCCATACGCAGTGTTATTGAGGCACATCATGCAGCAATATCTTGTATGGGAACCTTTGGTGCTGACTTCACAATATTCTTGTAGCAACACCATTTTGTAAAAACCATTCCAAAAAATAAAATGCAAATGTAAATATGTCTGTTGATTCAGTAGAATTCTAAATCTGTGCTTTAAAAGAGGCAGAACTTTCTCCCAAAATGTTTCGAAACAATCTTGACTATTGGAGTGCTGGACCCCATGTCATTAACTTTTAGGTTTTCCCAGTTTACTTTCTGTAAATTTTCTTTTTTGAGTTACTTGTGCTGTACTTTGCAAAGTTTGCTGTCTTTCATGTGAATCAGTAGAATGTTTTGTCTTGTAGTAACCATGACTTTGCTACCACCAATGCACCTGGTGTACAGATAGCACATTTGGACATGTTTCTTTAAATGTCACTTATACACAATCTGTATTTTATGGTATACATTGGGAAAGTTCCTATGTGAACAGATTATGCTTGGATAAACCTTATGTAACCTTGTGTTCAATGCATTCCAATTTCCTTTCAGTTATATTCCTACATTTTGTTTACTTATGTGAGTGTTTATGTTCTGTTGGAATTCGTCATGCTTAATTTTGTGAAAAGTATTGTACCTAATCGAACAATGAAATGTCATTGAAAATGCTGCTTTGAAAATAAAACAAAATGTTATTTTAAAATGTTTTACAAAAAAGTAGATAGTAATTTTGTTTGATGTATTGTATTGTAATGTAAAATAAATCTAAATGACAATGTTTTATCAACCATTTATTCAGCTCTTTAATTATGCATATTTACATACATCAATTACATTCTTTCAGCTAAAGTCGCACAATCAACAAGATTTTTTGTTAAACTGAATTCACAGCAAAATAATAAATAATTTCCAGGACCCTTTTCCCCAGTCATTAATTAATCAAAAATACTTAGCAAAATGCTGTTTTACTTACATTAATATGATGTCCCTTGCTCCTTTGCAGCCTCACCAGCATTTGAATTGTGTAAGCCCCGTGGAGGGCAGTACTGATTGCACTGCCTCAATCTGCTGTTAAGCAACATTTTCCAGCAAGTAGGTGGACTTTCGCCTCAGTCTCAAGTCTTTTGCACACTCTTATGCCCCGTACACACGATCGGAAATTCGGCCAGCAAAAGACCGATGAGAGTTTTTGGTCGGAAAATACGACCGTGTGTATGCTCCATCGGACTTTTGCTGGCGGAATTCCAGCCAGCAAAAGATTGAGAGCATGTTCTCAATTTTTCGGTTGGAAAAAGTTCCGATCAGAAATTCCTACGCATGCTCGGAAACAAGTCGACGCATGCTCGGAAGCATTGAACTTCATTTTCTCAGCTCATCGTAGTGTTGTATGTCACTGCGTTCTTGACAGTCGAAAGTTCAGCGAACTTTCGTGTGACCGTGTGTATGCAAGCCAAGCTTGAGCGGAATTCCGTCGGGAAAAACCATCCAAGATTTTTCAGACGGAAATTATGCTCGTGTGTACGCGGCATAACGGATTTTCTTTTAAAATTGCCCTGTATTTGGCTCCATTCATCTTCCCATCAACTCTGACCAGCTTCCCCCTGCTGAAGAAAACCATCCCCACAACATGATGCTGCCACCAGTGGGGATGGTGTGTTCAGGGTGATGTGCAGTGTTAGTTTTTTTCCGCCACACATAGTGTTTTGCTTTTAGGCCAAAAAGTTACATTTTGGTCTCATCTGACCAGAGTACCTTCTTCCACATGTTTGCTGTGTGCCCCACAAATATGGCTTCTCGCAAACTGCAAACGGGACTTCTTATGGCTTTCCTTCAACAATGGCTTTCTTCTTGCCACTTTTCCATAAAGGCCAGATTTGTGGAGTGCACAACTAATAGTTGTCCTGTGGACAGATTCTCCCACCTGAGCTGTAGATCTCTGCAGCTCCTCTAGAGTTACCATGGGCCTCTTGGCTGCTTCTCTGATTAATGCTCTCCTTGCCCGGCCTGTCAGTTTAGGTGGACGGCCATGTCTTGGTAGGTTTGCAGTTGTGCCATACTCTTTCTATTTTCGGATGATGGATTGAACAGTGCTTTGTGACATGTTCAAAGCGAGGGATATTTTTTTTTTTACAACCTAACCCTGCTTTAAACTTCTCCAACTTTATCTCTGACCTCTCTGGTGTGTTCCCTGGCCCTCATGATGCTGTTTGTTCACTAAGGTTCTCTAACAAACCATTGAGGGCTTCACAGAACAGCTGTATTTATACTGAGATTTAATTACACACAGGTGGACTCTATTTACTAATTAGGTGACTTCTGAAGACAATTGGTTCCACTAGATTTTAGTTAGGGGTATCAGAGTAAAGGGGGCTGAATACAGATGCACGCCACACTTTTCAGATATTTATTTGTAAAAAAAATTGGAAAACCATTTATCATTTTCCTTCTACTTCACAAGTATGTGCCACTTTGTGTTGGTCTATTACATAAAATCCCAATAAAATACATTTACATTTTTGGTTGTAACATGACAAAATGTGGAAAATGTCAAGGGGTATGAATACTTTTTCAAGGCACTGTAATTTTCTAGGGCCTCTGATTGACACCACCAGGTGACCAGGTGACCCCATCTTCCTTGTGACATCATCGACCCAGCATGTCCTCGGTCGCCCTCCCCAATTTCCTGGCCTGCATGCTTGGATAAGGATCTGGTATGGATTTTGGGCTGACCCCAACGCCATTTTTAAAAACATTTTGGCGTGGGGTTCCCCTCAAAATCCATACCAGACCTAAGAATTATCTCTGTAGCAGTGTGATCTGAGGCTCAACTCTGCAAACTGTGTCACCTTAAAGTGGATGTAAACCCAATGTCATCCTTTCTAAACTACTGCCATAGGGGTTATCTAGAAGGATATACATGCCTCCTGTATGTATCTTTACCTGTCAAATGTCTCCCCTCTGTCTGTTATGAGACCCGAAAAACTGCATATTCTGTGGGTGGGTCTGTTGTCTGGACCTCGGTGGGTGGAGTCGTGATGTCAGTAGACTCCCCGCCCACCTCTACACTCCACTTGTCAATATGCATTTTCTCCTGTGTATTTCTAACACTAAACTTCTGCTGAACTTCTGCTATGATCTCTAACATCCAGTGAAAAAGACAGGAAAGTAACCACATGACTTCAGCATGCCAAATCATGGTGAGGTGTGGAACAGCCAATCCTTGCAAAGCTGCTAAAGAAAGGAGTGGGGGAGGGAATTTAAAAATAATGCATGTCTCTTAGGCTAGTGCACGAGATGTAAATCACCTGTCACTCACAGCAAGGGGGAGGATTTGACAAAGTTTTTCTCAGTTTGTCAAGAATTGTCTCACTGAACAATAAAAGAGGATTGCTCAGAGATGTATTAAACCCCTTCCCGCTGACCTACGCAGATATGCGTACTCGGCTTTCCGGGGTTATACCGGGATGATGCCCGCAGCTGCAGGCATCATCCCGGTACTGTTGTTTACAGCGTGCGATCGGCTACCCAAGTATAACAACCGATGCGGCTAAAAGCCGCTTGGCTGTTATACTGGAGGAGCGGGAGGGGACATCCCCCCCTCCTGCCGCCTCCCGCCGCTCTTACCGGGCCTCCCATGCGATCGGGAGGCCCGGTGTCCAATCGTCTGCCTTCGGCGGCTGGGGGCGGGCTGGAACGAAGCTGTGGGCGGCTTCGTTCCAGCCTTCTCATTGTAAACGCGGAAGCGAAGTCATGACGTCACTTCCCGTTTACTCGGCTGCCAATGGCGCCTAATTAAAAAAATACACAGTATTCAGAATCGCCATTTTCGGCGATCTGAATACTTTGAAGTGCAAAGGAGGGATCGGGGGTCTTTTAGACCCCCGATCCCTCCATAAAGAGTACCTGTCACCACCTATTACTGTCACAAGGGATGTTTACATTCCTTGTGACAGCAATAAAAGTAAAAAAAAAAAAAAATTTTTTTTTAAACACAATTTATAAAGTAAAAAAATAAATAAAATAAATAAAAAAAAAAAAAAAATTTTTTTAAAGTGCCCCTGTCCCCGCGAGCTTGCGCAGCGAAGAAAACACATACAGAAGTTGCGCCCGCATATGTAAACGGTGTTCAAATCACACATGTGAGGTATCGCCGCGGTCGTCAGAGCGAGAGCAATAATTCTAGCCCTAGACCTCCTCTGTAACTCAAATCTGGTAACCGTAAAAAAAATTAAAGCGTCACCTATGGAAATTCATAGGTACCGTAGTTTGTCGCCATTCCAGGAGTGCGTGCAATTATAAAGGGTGACATGTTTGGTATCTATTTACTCGGCGTAACATCGTCTTTCACATTATACAAAAAAATTGGGGTAACTTTACTGTTTGGATTTTTTAAAATTTATGAAAGTGTCCCTTTTCCAAAAATTTGCGTTAAAAACACCGCTGCACAAATACTGTGTGATAAAAAATATTGCAACAATCGCCATTTTATTCTCTAGATTCTCTGGAGCAAAAAATACGGATTTTAACTTGTAAACACCAAATTTCAAAAATAGGCTTAGTCATGAAAGGGTTAACTCTGTGTGGCAAGACTGGGCTCAAATGATAGCAAATCTTATACTCTACAGTATGATATATAAAAAAAAAAAATTTGGGTTTACATCCACTTTAAGTAATAATTTCTCAGTGGCCTAAAAACACTGTCACATGACACTAAAAGTATACAGTATATCGGTAATTGGTATCGGCGAGTACTTGAGAAAAATATCGGTACTTGCACTCGGTATTACAAAAACTGGTATCGGTGCATCCCTACCACATCTTATTATGTACACTCGGTGGGAAGGGGTTAAGGATAATTGTCTTAATTTCAAAAAAGTCATCATTATGCAGCAGTTGGCTTCCTATAAACAGTAAATAAGTACTTACAGTGCAATGGGGCTTTGCACTGTTTTACCTGCACTCAATGCTTAGAGCCTCTAAGCAGTGTTGTCTATACTACAAAATACCTCTGACTCCCCCCATCCCCATAACATAAGGGGAAGACGTTCTGTAAGCAAGCTAGGCAAAGATTACGTTGGAGTTCTCCTTTAACTTTTGGGGCACTGCCCTGTTAGATCATTTCCTTTGGGTTGGCCCTGCCCTCTACCTACTTAAGAAATAGGAGTGGTCACCCCAGGGTCTTTTTTGAGAATGTTGTCAGCTTGAGAGGGTGAAGTGTCTTCTTCATTGCAGGATGGCTCCCTCTGCCCCTTGGGGTTAGCCAGGAAAGACCAGTGGAGGCCTCTGGCCTTTTGGGAACATAAACAGCATGCCCTTAACTGTGGGTAGCACCACAGCACCCCTCCTGTGAAACCTGTAAGGTGTAAATTGAGCACTCCGTATCCTACATGTGGCGGATGTCTTTGCCTCTATAATACCAAATATTCTGGACTGTTATTTGTGGACAGTTGTAACCTGTTTGTTACTGCAGAAGTTAAAGTGGTTGTAAACCTCACACATGAAATATGAACAAAGCATATCCCTCTATAGTGTGTACTTGTCTCTATCCAGAGTACTAAGTGTAATTTCTATTGTCTGCTGCTTTGTTTCTCTGCTATCAGCATAAGTCACTTCTGACAAGTTTTCCTGACACCAAGAGAAAAAAGGTGACAGCTGAGGGACCTCCAGCTGACTGACAGCTTCAGCTCTGTTCCCATGTGCTGTGTGATGTGAGGGGGGGGAGGATGTCCCCTCACTGAGATCTGCAGAGTATAACTTCAGCTCCTGCACCCTTTCTTCTGACAGCTCAGATAAGCTTTATAAATTTTGGAATTTCTACAGATGTAGAGAAGAGAAGACTACAGATAAATAGGTACAACTTGTGTAGGAGGGTTTGTTTCATCTCTGCGTATCATCTAAGGCTGGTCACTTCACTGGGTATATGTAAGGGTTTACATGCATCATTCTATGCATCAAGGTATAAAACCTTCTGTGTGCAGCAGCCCCCGGCCCCGCTATTACTTACCTGAGTCCCCTTTCGATCCAGCGATATCCATGAGAACCTTGGAACCTTGGAGAATCCTCCGGGAACTCACACTCACACTGGCAGTAGAGGGAGCCATTGGCTCCCGCTGCTGTAAAATCAGAGCCAGTGAGCCATTCAGGAGACAGAGGGGTTGGGGTTGAGCTCTGTGTGTGAATACACACAGAGCCTCAGCTCGGGAGCATGCCTGCTTAGGTGCCCCCACAGAAAGCTGCTTGCTGTGTGGGCACCTGGCAGAGAGAGGCCAGAAGCGCCAGCGTGGGACCCAAAAAGAGGAGGATCCGGGCTGCTCTGTGCAAAAGCATTACACAGAGCAGGTAAGTATAACATGTTTGTTATTTTAATGTAAAAAAAAAATGAGGGTTTAGTAAAGTATTCAGCAAGGCAATTCCTGGCTCCATCACTGTTTCAGTGGAGAAAGGGACTACAATACTAAGAGTGGAGAGTTTAATTAGTGGGAATGCTTTAGCAGTCCCACTATTGTTATTCGATTTTATTTATTAGTGGGAATGCTTTAGCAGTCCCACTATTGTTATTCGATTTTATTAGTGGGACTGCTTTAGCAGTCCCACTATTGTTATTCGTTTTTTTATTAATTTTCTTCTTATTCCGTACGTTTTTTGGTTATGCGTAACTTCTGCATACTTTCAGCTATTAAAACCATTCAACTATTAAAATGTTCGTCTCTTTTAGCTGAGGTGTGCTCTTTTTCAACTTTTTTTCTACCATTTATACTTTTTAAAATATTAAGCTTTTTAACACTTTTTTTTAACATTGAAGTCAATGAGAGCATGCTTGAAATTCTTAAATTCTTCTTCCGCTCCCAAAAGTTTCAGCTCCTTCATACTTTCACCTAGAGACACCAAACAAACTTTAAAATGTTCACAAAATATTCAGCTATCTGGCTATATCTTTTCAGTTTGATATCTTTTACAGTTTTTGAGAAAAAGCTTTTTGTTTATAGGTCATTTCAGGAAATTTTAGCCATTAATCAGAGTGTACTGTGTTTGTTTTGTTGCCATGGTTACCAAAGCTTCTGTTATACACAGGGGGGAGGTGGCTGGAGCATCTCAGCTCTGATTACAGAGCCCGGGGGAGGGGACAAACACACCATGTACAGATTTATAATAGAGGAATATGATGGGGCAGTTTTGATGGGGCAATTCTGATGGGGCAGTTTTGATGGTGGCAATATGATGGGGCAGTTTTGATGGGGACAATTTTTATGGCGCAGTTTTAAAGGTGGCAATATGATGGGGCAGTTTTGATGGGGCAGTTTTGATGGTGGCAATATGATGGGGCAGTTTTGATGGGGACAATTTTTATGGAGCAGTTTTAAAGGTGGCAATATGATGGGGCAGTTTTGATGGTGGCAATATGATGGGGCAGTTTTGATGGGGACAATTTTTATGGAGCAGTTTTAAAGCTGGCAATATGATGGGGCAATTCTGATGGGGCAATTCTGATGGGGCAGTTTTGATGGGGCAATTCTGATGGGGCAGTTTTGATGGTGGCAATATGATGGGGCAGTTTTGTTGGGGCAATTCTGATGGGGCAGTTTTGATGGTGGCAATATGATGGGGCAGTTTTGATGGGGACAATTTTGATGGGGCAATTCTAATGGGGCAGTTTTGATGGCAATATGATGAGGGAAGTTTTGATGGTGGCAATATGACGGGGCAGTTTTGATGGGGCAATTCTGATGGGGCAGTTTTGATGGGGCAATTCTGATGGGGCAGTTTTGATGGTGGAAATATGATGGGGCAGTTTTGATAGGGCAATTCTGATGGGGCAGTTTTGATGGGGCAATTCTGATGGGGCAGTTTTGATGGGGGCAGTTTTGATGGGGCAGTTTTGTTGGGGCAATTCTGATGGGGCAGTTTTGATGGTGGCAATATGATGGGGCAGTTTTGATGGGGACAATTTTGATGGGACAATTCTGATGGGGCAGTTTTGATGGCAATATGATGGGGGAAGTTTTGATGGTGGCAATATGATGGGGCAGTTTTGATGGTGGTAATATGATGGGGCAATTCTTGGGGCAGTTTTTATGGTGGCAATATGATGGGGCAGTTTTGATGGTGGCAATATGGTGGGGCAGTTTTGATGGGGACAATTTTGATGGGGCAATTTTAATGGGGACAATTTTGATGGGGCAATTCTGATGGGGCAGTTTTGATGGCTGTATGATGGGGCAGTTTTGATGGCGGCCATTTTAGCAATTTAGCTATTCAGCATTCCCACGCATTTTCCCCAGGAAATGCATTTTCTAGTTTTTAATAATTTTAATAATTTTATTCCGTACGTTTTTTGGTTCTGCGTAACTTCTGCATACTTTCAGCTATTAAAACCGATCAACTATTAAAATGTTCGTCTCTTTTAGCTGATGTGTGCTCTTTTTCAACTTTTTTTCTACCATTTATACTTTGTAAAATATTAAGCTTTTTAACACTTTTTTTTAACATTGAAGTCAATGGGAGCATGCTTGAAATCCTTAAATTCTTCTTCCGCTCCCAAAAGTTTCAGCTCCTTCATACTTTCACCTACAGACACCAAACAAACTTTAAAATGTTCACAAAATATTCAGCTATCTGGCTATATCTTTTCAGTTTGATAACTTTTACAGTTTTTGAGAAAAAGCTTTTTGTTTAGAGGTCATTTCAGGAAATTTTAGCCATTAATCAGAGTGTACTGTGTTTGTTTTGTTGCCATGGTTACCAAAGCTTCTGTTATACACGGGGGGGAGGTGGCTGGAGCATCTCAGCTCTGATTACAGAGCCCGGGGGAGGGGACAGACACACCATGTACTGATTTATAATAGAGGAATATGATGGGGCAGTTTTGATGGGGCAATTCTGATGGGGCAGTTTTGATGGTGGCAATATGATGGGGCAGTTTTGATGGGGCAATTCTGATGGGGCAGTTTTGATGATGGCAATATGGTGGTGCAGTTTTGATGGGGACAATTTTTATGGAGCAGTTTTAAAGGTGGCAATATGATGGGGCAGTTTTGATGGGGGCAGTTTTGATGGTGGCAATATGATGGGGGCAGTTTTGATGGGGCAATTCTGATGGGGCAGTTTTGATGGTGGCAATATGACGGGGCAGTTTTGATGGGGCAATTCTGATGGGGCAGTTTTGATGGGGCAATTCTGATGGGGCAGTTTTGATGGTGGCAATATGATGGGGCAGTTTTGATGGGGACAATTTTGATGGGGACAATTTTGATGGGGCAATTCTAATGGGTCAGTTTTGATGGCAATATGATGGGGGCAGTTTTGATAGGGCAATTCTGATGGGGCAGTTTTGATGGGGCAATTCTGATGGTGCAGTTTTGATGGGGGCAGTTTTGATGGTGGCAATATGATGGGGCAGTTTTGATGGGGCAATTCTGATGGGGCAGTTTTGATGGTGGCAATATGATGGGGCAGTTTTGATGGGGAAATTTTTGATGGGGCAATTCTAATAGGGCAGTTTTGATGGGGGCAGTTTTGATGGTGGCAATATGATGGGGCAATTTTGATGGGGCAATTCTGATGGGGCAGTTTTGATGGTGGCAATATGATGGGGCAGTTTTGATGGGGACAATTCTGATGGGGCAGTTTTGATGGCAATATGATGGTGGCAGTTTTGATGGTGGCAATATGATGGGGCAGTTTTGATGGTGGTAATATGATGGGGCAATTCTGATGGGGCAGTTTTGATGGTGGCAATATGATGGGGCAGTTTTGATGGGGCAATTCTGATGGTGGCAATATGATGGGACAATTTTGATGGAGCAATTCTGATGGGGCAGTTTTGATGGTGGCAATATGATGGGGCAGTTTAAATGGGGACAATTTTGATGGGGCAATTCTGATGGGGCAGTTTTGATGGCAGTATGATGGGGCAGTTTTGATAGCGGCCGTTTTAGCAATTTAGCTATTCAGCATTCCCACTCATTTTCCGCAGGAAATGCATTTTCTAGTTTTTAATAATTTTAATAATTTTATTCCGTACGTTTTTTGGTTCTGCGTAACTTCTGCATACTTTCAGCTATTAAAACCATTCAACTATTAAAATGTTCGTCTCTTTTAGCTGAGGTGTGCTCTTTTTCAACTTTTTTTCTACCATTTATACTTTTTAAAATATTAAGCTTTTTAACACTTTTTTTAACATTGAAGTCAATGGGAGCATGCTTGAAATCCTTAAATTCTTCTTCCGCTCCCAAAAGTTTCAGCTCCTTCATACTTTCACCTACAGACGCCAAATAAACTTTAAAATGTTCACAAAATATTCAGCTATCTGGCTATATCTTTTCAGTTTGATATCTTTTACAGTTTTTGAGAAAAAGCTTTTTGTTTAGAGGTAATTTCAGGAAATTTTAGCCATTAATGAGAGTGTACTGTGTTTGTTTTGTTGCCATGGTTACCAAAGCTTCTGTTATACACAGGGGGGAGGTGGCTGGAGCATCTCAGCTCGGATAACAGAGCCCGGGGGAGGGGACAGACACACCATGTACAGATTTATAATAGAGGAATATGATGGGGCAGTTTTGATGGGGCAATTCTGATGGGGCAGTTTTGATGGGGCAATATGATGGGGCAGTTTTGATGGAGTAATTCTGATGGGGCAGTTTTGATGGTGGCAATATGATGGGGCAGTTTTGATGGGGCAATTCTGATGGGGCAGTTTTGATGGTGGCAATATGATGGGGCAGTTTTGATGGGGACAATTTTTATGGAGCAGTTTTAAAGGTGGCAATATGATGGGGCAGTTTTGATGGGGGCAGTTTTGATGGTGGCAATATGATGGGGCAGTTTTGATGGGGACAATTTTTATGGAGCAGTTTTAAAGGTGGCAATATGATGGGGCAGTTTTGATGGTGGCAATATGATGGGGCAGTTTTGATGGGGACAATTTTTATGGAGCAGTTTTAAAGGTGGCAATATGATGGGGCAATTCTGATGGGGCAGTTTTGATGGGGCAATATGACGGGGCAGTTTTGATGGGGCAATATGATGGGGCAGTTTTGATGGGGCAGTTTTGATGGGGAAATTCTGATGGGGCAGTTTTGATGGTGGCAATATGATGGGGCAGTTTTGATGGTGGCAATATGATGGGGCAGTTTTGATGGTGGTAATATGATGGGGCAATTCTGATGGGGCAGTTTTGATGGTGGCAATATGATGGGGCAGTTTTAATGGGGACAATTTTGATGGGGCAATTCTGATGGGGCAGTTTTGATGGCTGTATGATGGGGCAGTTTTGATGGCGGCCGTTTTAGCAATTTAGCTATTCAGCATTCCCACGCATTTTCCCCAGGAAATGCATTTTCTAGTTTTTAATAATTTTAATAATTTTATTCCGTACGTTTTTTGGTTCTGCGTAACTTCTGCATACTTTCAGCTATTAAAACCATTCAACTATTAAAATGTTCGTCTCTTTTAGCCGAGGTGTGCTCTTTTTCAACTTTTTTTCTACCATTTATACTTTTTAAAATATTAAGCTTTTTAACACTTTTTTTTAACATTGAAGTCAATGGGAGCATGCTTGAAATCCTTAAATTCTTCTTCCGCTCCCAAAAGTTTCAGCTCCTTCATACTTTCACCTAGAGACACCAAACAAACTTTAAAATGTTCACAAAATATTCAGCTATCTGGCTATATCTTTTCAGTTTGATATCTTTTACGTTTTTTGAGAAAAAGCTTTTTGTTTAGAGGTCATTTCCGGAAATTTTAGCCATTAATCAGAGTGTACTGTGTTTGTTTTGTTGCCATGGTTACCAAAGCTTCTGTTATACACAGGGGGGAGGTGGCTGGAGCATCTCAGCTCTGATTACAGAACCCGGGGGAGGGGACAGACACACCATGTACTGATTTATAATAGAGGAATATGATGGGGCAGTTTTGATAGGGCAATTCTGATGGGGCAGTTTTGATGGTGGCAATATGATGGGGCAGTTTTGATGGGGACAATTCTGATGGGGCAGTTTTGATGGCAATATGATGGTGGCAGTTTTGATAGTGGCAATATGATGGGGCAGTTTTGATGGTGGTAATATGATGGGGCAATTCTGATGGGGCAGTTTTGATGGTGGCAATATGATGGGGCAGTTTTGATGGGGCAATTCTGATGGTGGCAATATGATGGGACAATTTTGATGGAGCAATTCTGATGGGGCAGTTTTGATGGTGGCAATATGATGGGGCAGTTTTAATGGGGACAATTTTGATGGGGCAATTCTGATGGGGCAGTTTTGATGGCAGTATGATGGGGCAGTTTTGATAGCGGCCGTTTTAGCAATTTAGCTATTCAGCATTCCCACGCATTTTCCCCAGGAAATGCATTTTCTAGTTTTTAATAATTTTAATAATTTTATTCCGTACGTTTTTTGGTTCTGCGTAACTTCTGCATACATTCAGCTATTAAAACCATTCAACTATTAAAATGTTCGTCTCTTTTAGCTGAGGTGTGCTCTTTTTCAACTTTTTTTCTACCATTTATACTTTTTAAAATATTAAGCTTTTTAACACTTTTTTTAACATTGAAGTCAATGGGAGCATGCTTGAAATCCTTAAATTCTTCTTCCGCTCCCAAAAGTTTCAGCTCCTTCATACTTTCACCTACAGACGCCAAATAAACTTTAAAATGTTCACAAAATATTCAGCTATCTGGCTATATCTTTTCAGTTTGATATCTTTTACAGTTTTTGAGAAAAAGCTTTTTGTTTAGAGGTAATTTCAGGAAATTTTAGCCATTAATCAGAGTGTACTGTGTTTGTTTTGTTGCCATGGTTACCAAAGCTTCTGTTATACACAGGGGGGAGGTGGCTGGAGCATCTCAGCTCGGATTACAGAGCCCGGGGGAGGGGACAGACACACCATGTACAGATTTATAATAGAGGAATATGATGGGGCAGTTTTGATGGGGCAATTCTGATGGGGCAGTTTTGATGGGGCAATATGATGGGGCAGTTTTGATGGGGTAATTCTGATGGGGCAGTTTTGATGGTGGCAATATGATGGGGCAGTTTTGATGGGGCAATTCTGATGGGGCAGTTTTGATGGTGGCAATATGATGGGGCAGTTTTGATGGGGACAATTTTTATGGCGCAGTTTTAAAGGTGGCAATATGATGGGGCAGTTTTGATGGGGCAGTTTTGATGGTGGCAATATGATGGGGCAGTTTTGATGGGGACAATTTTTATGGAGCAGTTTTAAAGGTGGCAATATGATGGGGCAGTTTTGATGGTGGCAATATGATGGGGCAGTTTTGATGGGGACAATTTTTATGGAGCAGTTTTAAAGCTGGCAATATGATGGGGCAATTCTGATGGGGCAATTCTGATGGGGCAGTTTTGATGGGGCAATTCTGATGGGACAGTTTTGATGGTGGCAATATGATGGGGCAGTTTTGGTAGGGCAATTCTGATGGGGCAGTTTTGATGGTGGCAATATGATGGGGCAAATTTGATGGAGCAATTCTGATGGGGCAGTTTTGATGGTGGCAATATGATGGGGCAGTTTTGATGGGGACAATTTTGATGGGGCAATTCTAATGGGGCAGTTTTGATGGCAATATGATGGGGCAATTCTGATGGTGGCAATATGATGGGACAATTTGGATGGGGCAGTTTTGATGGTGGCAATATGATGGGGCAGTTTTAATGGGGACAATTTTGATGGGGCAATTCTGATGGGGCAGTTTTGATGACAGTATGATGGGGCAGTTTTGATGGCGGCCGTTTTAGCAATTTAGCTATTCAGCATTCCCACGCATTTTCCCCAGGAAATGCATTTTCTAGTTCAAGAGTGTAGTTCTGTTAATCTGTGCAGTGTCTGTGCAAACCTGGGTGACTCAGGGACTGGTGGTGGTTCGGGGACTAGAATCACCACAAACAATAATTTCCCAGCATTTACCAGCCAGACTGCGAACAAACCAAATTGACCCTGTCTAACAATTCACATCAAAAACAGGGATTTGTTGCACACATTTGCAAATATATGTGGAAGCCACAGTGCCCACCTCAAGGCTCCTCTATATACTGCGGTCCTAACTCTATAGTTTTGAGAGTCTCCAAGTAGGAGCATATTTATCAGTGGATGAATTAAAGGTAGGATGGAGCGAGCCCACTCCTCCTTAGACCCCTTTCACACTTATGCCGCATACAGACGATCGCATATTCCGACAAAAAAATCCTGGATTTATTTCCGACGGATGTTGGCTCAAACTTGTCTTGCATACACACAGTCTCACAAATGTTGTCGGAAATTCCGATCGCCAAGAACGCGGTGACATACAACACGTACGACGAGCCGAGAAAAATGAAGTTCAATAGCCAGTGCGGCTCTTCTGCTTGATTCCAAGCATGCGTGGAATTTTGTGCACCGGAATTGTGTACACACGATTGGAATTTACAACGGATTTTGTTGTCGGAAAATTTGAGATCCAGCTCTCAAATTTTTGTTGTTGGAAATTCCGACAACAAATGTGCGATGGAGCCTACACACGGACGAAATTTCCGACAACAAGCTCACATTGAACATTTGTTGTCTGAAATTCCGACCGTGTGTATGCGGAATAAGGCAGTTTTCAGGTGCTTTAGCGCTAGAAATAGCGCCTGTAAAGCGCCCAAAAACTGCCTCCCATTCATTGCAATGGATGCTTTCACACCCGGGCAGTGCGCTTGCGGGACGTTAGAAAAAGTCCTGCAAGCAGCACCATTGGGGTGGTTTGGGAGCACTGTATACAACGCTCCCAGAACGCCCATGCCCATTGCAATGAATGGGCAATGCTTCCGAAGATTCTGAAAACAGTTTTTAACCCATGTTTTGGGGTTAAAAGCGCCCCACTAGCGGCCGAAAAGTGCAGCTTAAACAGCCCCAGTGCACTACCAGAGTTCCACCAGCGAAGAATGCTGCAAGTGAAAGATCTGATTGTTGTTGCCATGGGTAACCAGTGGAGTGTTTAGTGCTAAAGCTGGCAGCCAGCGAGTGTACAATGTGATGTGGCAGGGATGATGGCGTGC
Source organism: Aquarana catesbeiana (assembly GCF_042186555.1). NCBI lineage: Eukaryota > Metazoa > Chordata > Amphibia > Anura > Ranidae > Aquarana > Aquarana catesbeiana. The sequence continues at coordinate 108,197,887 of NC_133334.1, forward strand.
TCCAGTAGCAAGGGGGTTGCTAAGCACAAGCCCCCTCCCTAGAGGCTGGTTCCCCATACCTGGGAATGGAACCGTGACACAGAGTCCCTATAAATCTACAAAAAAAATGGCCACTGCCCCCACCTATAACTGGTCTTTGTAGCAAGGAGCACTGGAAGGGAACCAGTATATGTTATTTGTTGTTTGTACCCATAGTAGGCCCCAGAAAAAATAGTGCCCATTTTGCTTTTTTTAATCCTTCCTAAATCAAACTTACACTAATACTAATTTTAAAAATGCTTTCTAAAAAAAGAAAAAATCCTTCCCAGACCTCTGACCCTTACCTTGACCCTAACACTGACCTAGATCAAACCTTGATTTGGCTATTTTTTTTTCTTTATAATTTTATTTTTTGTTTTATTTTTCCTTACACACATTTGTGTGTTTACATCATTCTCTCCTGGCAAGGAGAGAAATATACAATGTATTTTTGTCTCCATTCAGGCGAGAAAGAAAACACATGGGCAGGTGGCACAGTGACTGATCATTGTGATCGCCAACCAGAGGCTCGTTATTACGAGACGCAGGGCACTTAGTGAGAGCTGGGTCTCTGTACACAGCGCACTCCCAACACAAACACTGGGACACATTTATGTGGCCTTACAGAAGAAGACACACTTCTTTGAGGCAGCATATATGTGAACAGGCAATGGGAAGGGGTTAAAGAGGAACAGTATTGTTTGCTTGGGACACAGCACAGGAGCCTATACCTGGGTTAGAAGGAAGTATCTTGAGTACTCCAACGCTAGACCTGTGCCCCAACATGCTGGCTAACAGAAAAATGGTTTAACCGGTTCCCGACCAGCTCCTGTACTTATACGTCGGCAGAATGGCACAGAATGGTACGTTACTTTAAATTTGTCACCGTGTGCGCGCGCGCGCCTGCCGCGATCTCCGTGAGTTGGGTCGCGGGTCCCGCGGACTCAATCGCCACGGGCATACCCGCGATCGCCTCATGGAGAGGATGAACGGGGAGATGCCTTTGTAAACAGAATCTCCCCGTTCTGCCTAGTGACAAGTGTCACTCGATCTCTGCTCCCTGTCATTGGAGCAGAGATCAGTGACGTCACACACCAGCCCATCCCCCTGACAGTTAGAAATCACTCCCCTAGGACATACTTAACCCCTCCCCGTCCCCTAGTGGTTAACTCCTTCACTGCCAGTGTCATTTATACAGGAATCAATGCATTTTTATAGCACTGATTGCTGTATAAATGACAATGGTCCCAAAAATGTGTAAAAAATGTCCGCCATAACGTCGCAGTCACAATAAAAATCACTGATCGCCGCCATTACTAGTAAAAAAGAAATTATTAATAAAAATGCCATAAAACTATCTCCTATTTTGTAAACGCTATAACTTTTGCGCAAACAAATCAATAAACGCTTATTGCGATTTTTTTTTTACCAAAAGTATGTAGAAGAATATGTATCAGCCTAAACTGAGAAAAAAAATTTGTTTTTTTATATATTTTTTGGGGATAATTATTATAGCGAAATGTAAAAAATAATGCGTTTTTTTCAAAATTGTCGCTCTTATTTTGTTTATGGCGCAAAAAATAAAAATCGCAGAGATGATCAAATACCACCAAAAGAAAGCTCTATTTGTGGGAAAAAAGGACGTCAATTTTGTTTCGGAGCCACGTCGCACGACCGCGCAATTGTCAATTAAAGCGACGCAGTGCCGAATCGCAAATAACGCTCTGGTCAGGAAGGGGGTAAATCCTTCCGGGGCTGAAGTGGTTAATACAGACTGACATATGCTGTTATTGTAACATTATTGGAACTGTTCCTATTCATATATTTGTTTCCCAACTGTTTATCCTATTTGCTACTATTCTATATACTCTATATTACCATAAGTATTGGGACACCTGCCTTTACACGCACATGAACTTTAATGGCATCCCAGTCTTAAGCCTGGTTCACACCTATGCATTTTTTAGTGCGTTTTCAGTTTTGCAGACACACTACTATTACAGTCCATTTTTTTTTTGGTTTCCTATGGATGTAGTTTACATCTGTGCATTTTATGGAAAGGGCTAGGGATTTTTTTCTGATTTTTGGTTCTATAGACTTTAATGGATCAAAAATGTGTATTGAAAAACACAAAATGGACCTGCAATATGCAAACTGCAACCTGCATAGGTGTGAATCAGGCCTTTGTCCGAAGAGTTTAATATTGAGTTGGCCCACCCTTTGCAGCTATAACAGCTTCAACTCTTCTGGGAAGGCTGTCCACAAGGTTTAGGAGTGTGTCTATGGGAATGTTTGACCATTCTTCCAGAAGCGCATTTGTGAGGTCAGGCACTGATGTGGACAAGTAGGCCTGAGTCGCACTTGTTGCACACTTGTTGCAAGTTGCAGTTTGCATATTGAAGGTGCATTTTGTGTTTTTCAATACACATCTTTAAACCGCTGAAGTCTATGGAACCAAAAACCACAAAAAAAACCCTGGTCCTTTCCATAAAATGCACAGATGTGAACTACATTCATAGGAAACCATGTTAAATTGACTGTAGTGTGTTTCGGCAAAACTAAAAATTCACTAAAAAATGCATAGGTGTGAACCTGGCTCGCAGTATCCGCACAAATTAATCCCAAAGGTGTTCTATGGGGTTGAGGTCAGGACTCTGTGCAGGCCAGTCAAGTTCCTCCACCCTAAACTCACTCATCTATGTCTTTATGGAACTTGCTTTGTCATGTTGGAACAGGAAGGGGCCATCCCCAAACTGTTCTTACAAAGTTGGGAGCAAATGTCTTGGTATGCTGACACCTTAAGAGTTCCCTTCACTGGAACTAAGGGGCCAAATCCAACCCCTGTAAAACAACCCCACACCATAACCCCCCTTCCACCAAATTATTTGGACCAGTGCACAAAGCAAGGTCCATAAAATAATTGATGAGCGAGTTTGGGGGTGAAGGAACTTGATTGGCCTGCACAGAGTCCTGACCTCAACCCAATAGAACACCTTTGGGATGAATTAGAGCAGAGACTGCGAGCCAGGCCTTCTTATCCACATCAGTGCCTGACCTCACAAATACGCTTCTGGAAGAATGGTCAAACATTCCCATAGACACACTCCTAAGGCTGGGTTCACACTATTGCAAATTGGATGCGGATTTTCCCACATCCAATTCGCATGTCAGGAGCCTCAATGGAGCCATTTCACACAGCTCCGGGACAGCTGCAAAGTGAATTGCACGGGGGCCCTGTGCATCTTTTGGCCTGTTTCAGGTCCGAATTCAGCCAAAAATTCAGACCAAAATCGGACCTGAAACAGTGAACAGGGACCTGACCCCTGCTGTGAGCTGCTCCGCACAGAGATATGAACCCAGCCTTAACCTTGTGGACAGCTTATACAGAAGAGTTGAAGCTGTTATAGCTGTAAAGGGTGGGCCAACTCAATACTGAACCCTGTGGACTAAGACTGGGATGCCATTAAAGTTCATGTGCGTGTAAAGGCAGGCGTGCCAATACTTTTGGTAATATAGTGTAGTTGTTTGAGAGGTTGTTGTCAATTCCATTTCTCTGGTTGCTGTATATAAACATATATTATTATAAGATTCCCTCTTCCACCTGGATATGTCAAGGAGTGTGATGCTGCTTGTGAAGTTGCAGGTTCTGGGAACAGGGAACCTGAAGAAACAGCGGCTCCTTCGGGGTAAACGCTACATGGAAAATGTACTGGGAAATTCATATATTGTCCATGACACTCTTCAGAATTCTCTTGTGCCTCTGCATGACAAGGTGTAATAATTATTGGCAGTATGGTGGGCGGTATCCAAACAAGAAGACTCGCTGCTCCAGGTGAGGTTTTCAAAGCCTGATGATCTGGACTAAGGATGAGCTCTGGCGTGTTCGCAAGCTGCATGTGCAGAGCCCGCCAGGAAGTCGGCACAGCGCTGCGCTAATTACAGGCAGTGAGACATTTCCCGATCTCTGCATCCACACATCGGGAAATGTCTCACTGCTTGTGATTAGCGCTGTGCTGAGTTCCTGGCGGGTTTGGCACGTGCAGCTTGTAAACACGCCGGAGCTCATCCTTAATCTGGACAGGTGCCCGCCTTGGCTCGCCTCTGCATATAGTCAAAAGAAGAAATGGCCACACTCTGTACTTGATCAAAATTCTTTTATTCAGAACATCCCAAAGTGTTGGCAGAAAGCTGGTAGATGCATTTCACACACTCCAAGTGCACTTAGTCAACACTAAGCACACTTGGAGTGTATGAAATGCATCTACCAGCTTTCTGTCAACACTTTGAGATGTTCTGAATAAAAGAATTTTGATCGAGTACAGAGTGCGGCCATTTCTTCTTTTGGGTATGGTGGGCGGCACTGAGGTCACAGTATCCATACTGCTTATTCAGCCCAGTGGCACAGGGTCCTTGGTTGCAAAGGACGCTGTTGGCTGTGTACCTGACAGCCCCCGTCGGCTACTGGCAGGGAGAGTCCCATCATTACTCAAATAAAACCAATGTCATATTTGGTTATTGATGTCAGCAACACCCCTCTTTTGTTTACATTCAGCTCTGGGCTGGGTAATGTCCTAGTTGGCAGCTGAATGAGGTTGGGAATTAGTCAGTGATTGCTAGGAACCCCGTATCCGCTAATGCCTAGCAACCATGGGCCCACATTCATGACAGCTTCCTCAGCACACATGCCCCACTCTTAGGCCCCATTCACATATGAGCGTTTTGTAGCTTGAAGCCTGATGCCGCATACACACGATCGGACTTTATGGCATACTTTGTCTGGCGTACCGGATTTCGTCAGACAATTCGTTCGTGTGTGGGCTCCAGCGGACTTTGTTTTCTCAAAAGTTTGACGAACTTAGATTTGAAACATGTTTCAAATCTGTCCGACGGACTCGAGTCCGGTCGAAAAGTCCACTCGTCTGTATGCTAGTCCGACGGACAAAAACCAACGCTAGGGCAGCTATTGGCTACTGGCTATGAACTTCCTTGTTTTAGTCCGGTCGTACGTCATCACGTACAAATCCATCGGACTTTGGTTGATCGTGTGTAGGCAAGTCCGTTCATTCGGAAAGTCTGCCGTAAAGTCCGCTCGTGTGTACGCGGCATTAAGCTACAAAATGCTCGAGGGGAAATTATTGTCTATGGAGATGGTTCACATCTCCACTCCAAAAGCTCAAACAAGTTCTGGAACTTTCTTTTTAGGCAGATTTGGGCATTTTTCTGCTTTTTACATTGGTGACCTTTTGACCTGCACAAAATCGCGGCAAAACGCCATAAAAAATGAGGCAAAAATGCCATAAAAAACGCCGTAAAATCGCGCGACTTTCTGCCTGAAAACATTAAGCTCAGGTGTGAATGGGGCCTTAGGACTGGCATCAACCTGTATGCCAGCTCAGAGTTGGTCCTAATTACCACCTGTTTCCTAATGTAATCTGGATGTAATTCTTTTTGAATCTGTTGCAGCCATATCAACAGGTTCTTAAAGTGGCAAAACAAAAACCACCTGAATCTGCTCGGAGCCTAAAACGAAATTGTTGCAAATCTTTCCTGAATTAGGAACAGCCCATTTTAGAGGTCATACCACCAGAATAGTGTTGTAAATGTTTTTGTTTTAATTCCCCTGAAAGTGTTTAGTGGCTCGACAGTTATTTTGTGTGACTCCTAGAAGTGAGCAACAGTGTGGTTTCTTTTTGAAACATCAGTTTCATTTTGTATTAGTAAGGGTATATTTACACAATCCTCTGTGGTACAGGAACAGCTGACAGGTATTCAGGCGGCAATACTGCCGCATCCCAAATGTCTGCTTTTTGGTGTTTTTTTTATAGCCAAAGGAAGTTTTTATTCACTTCAATACCAGGTACTTTTACCCCCTTCCTGCCCAAACATATTTTTCAGCATTTTTCCCAAAAAGACTCATGGCTGTATTAGATCAAAAGGGTGCTTCTACTAAATACTGAGCAAAGGGTCTGAATACTTAGGACCATGTGATATTTCAGTTTTTCTTTTTTAATAAATCTGCAAAAATGTCAACAATTCTGTGTTTTTCTGTCAATATGGGGTGCTGTGTGTACATTAATGAGGAAAAAAAATGAACTTAAATGATTTTAGCAAATGGCTGCAATGTAACAAAGAGTGAAAAATTTAAGGGGGTCTGAATACTTTCCATCCCCACTGTATACTGCTGCACAATGGCATCGCTGCGCGAAACCCCATATATATACACGGGGTTTCTTTAAGAGTCGCCAGAGAGCACGCGCATGCCCACTGCAAGGGTTAGGGGTTAGGGTTCCCCTGGAAGAACAAGGTTAGGACTCAGGGATTGGAATAGGGACCACCCCCAAATGTCAAAGGTCAGCAGGCGTGTCCCCCAGAGGTCAAAGGTCAAGAGGTGTGGCTGACCCACCCCCGCCAAAGTGTTCCGCCTACCCCAACTAAGTCGGGGCATCAACCAGTCAGGGCATCAGCAAGTCGGGGCAAACAAGATATTTGGGGGGCACACCCTAAAAGATGCATTAAAGATGGTGCAGCCATAAGACCATGCAACAGAACAAAATATTACAGCGCACACATGCAAAAAAGACATTTACCTCCTGCAAGGAGGTAAAACACCTAAACACTTTCAAAAAATATGGGGATTTGGTCACACCATATTGCTATATGGTGCTTAAGCCCACTTACTGCAACAAAGTAAGGATGGGCTCGGGCGTATTTGCACACTCCACGTGCAGAGCCCGCCAGGAAGTCAGCACGGCGCTGCGCTAATCACAGGCAGTGAGACATTTCTCGATCTCTGCAGCCGTACATCGGGAAAATGTCTTACTGCCTGTGAATAGCGCAATGCCGTGCCGACTTACTGGCGGGCTCTGCACATGGAGTGTGCGAACACGCTCAAGCCCATCCTTACAACAAAGTACCCCATGGTCTGTGGGTCCTACGCTATCCATAGAATGGGAGATCTTGCTTCTCTGAACCATAGGACACATACACTCCTCTATATGGGAGAACTAAAGGACTCCACCTATGGCACAGGTGGACGCTAATGGGAGGCACTGATGAGGGAGTGGGGTGCTCCTGCCCAAAAGGATTTGGTCAGAATCCATACAATAGACAAACAAGATATTTGGGGGCACACCCTAAAAGATGCATTAAAGATGGTGCAGCCATAAGACCATACAACAGAACAAAATATTACAGCTCACACATGCAAAAAAGACATTTACCTCCTGCAAGGCTATTTAAAACACCTAAACATTTTAAAAAAACATTTAAAAAAAATATGGGGATTTGGTCACACCATATTGCTATATGGTGCTTAAGCCCACTTACTGCGACAAAGTACCCCATAGTTAGTGGGTCCTACGCTATCCATATCCAAAAGGATTTGGTCAGAATCCATACAATAGATAAACAAGATATTTGGGGGGCACACCCTTTTGGGAAGGAGCACCCCACTCCCTCATCAGTGCCTCCCATTAGCGTCCACCTGTGTCATAGGTGGAGTCCTTTAGTTTCATATAGAGGAATGTATGTCTCCCATGGTTCAGAGAAGCAGGATCTCCCATGCTATGGATACAGTAGGACCCACTAACTATGGGGTTCTTTGTCACAGTAAGTGGGCTTAAGCACCATATAGCAATATGGTGTCACCAAATCCCCATATTTTTTTAAAATGTTTTTGAAAATGTATAGGTTTTTTAAATATCCTTGCAGGAGGTAAATGTCTTTTTTGCATGTGTGCGCTGTAATATTTTGTTCCGCTGCACGGCGGGGAACCCAATGCTTGTGGCCGGTAGTCGCGATCGCCACCCACACACTTGATCGCGTGCACGAGCGCCAGCATAGGGATTTGTGTGTGTAAACACAAATCCCTGTGCTGTCAGAGGAGAGGAGACATGTAGTTTGCTCCTAGTAAGTAGGAACAGCGAAATGTCTCCTCTCCTACTCAGTCCTATCCCCATACAGTTAGAACACACTGAGGGAACACACATTTAACCCCTTGATCACCCCCTAGTGTTAATCCCTTCCCTACCAGTGACATTTACACAGTAATCAGTGCATTTTTATAGCACTGATCGCTGTATAAATGTCAATGGTCCCAAAATGTATCAAAAGTGTCTGATCTGTCTGCTGCAATGTCGCAATACCGCTAAAAATCGCAGATCACCGCCATTACTAGTAAAAAAAATAAATAAATTATAAAAATGCATAGAAATTCCATAAATCTTTCCCATAGGTTGTAGACGCTATAAACTTTGCGCAAACCAATCAATATACGCTTAATGCGATTTTTTTTTTACCAAAAATATGTAGATTAATATATATTGGCCTAAACTAAGAATAAATTAGTTTTTTTAAAACATTTTTGGGGATATTTACTATAGCAAAAAGTAAAAAATATTGTTTTTTTATCAAAATTGTCGCTCTTTTTTTGTGTATAGCGCAAAAAATAAAAACCGCAGAGGTGATCAAATGCACCAAAAGAAAGCTCTATTTGTGGAAAAAAAAAAAGGACGCAAATTTCATTTGGGTACAGAATTGCATTACCGCGCAATTACAAGTTAAGATATTAAAAAAAAAATGTATGCAGTACAGCATCTTCATATAACTGGTGTGGTGGTGAGCAGGGACACGGACTGGTGACAGTATGTAAAAATAATAATAATAATAATAATAATAATAAATCCTTTATCAATGATGTTTATTAAGATTTTCAAAGACAAGAAAAAATACAATTGACAGCGCATGGTAGCGACACATAGATTCTATGCTACTGATCTAATAATAATTATTTAATAATTGTTTTTCAATTTTTTTAAATATATTTTTCTTTACATACTGTGACCAGAGCAATACAGTCTTACCATAGTAACACTGTACTACTCTGGGGAGGTGATCAGGATTTTTTTTTTTGACACACCGTGATTGCTTATAGCAGTGAATTTCACTGTTATATGCAAGCATTTTTACTGAATTAAATAAATGAATTCAGTGTTTATTGTGATTAGCAGTGATTGGCCACAGCTAATCACATAGTACAGATGGGCTTTGATTGGCTCTGTCTGTACCATGTGATCAGTGTGACCAGTCACAGCTAGCAACACAATTGTAAACAATGAATGGCATGAATCAAAGACATTCATTGTTTACAATTGTCATGTAATCTGCTGTGATTGGTTACAACGATCACATGGTGCTGGCAGCGCGCCGGTACACTAATCTGTCATCCGCTGTGTCAGGTGGACAGTTCATGCCGGGGTGCGGCAGGAGGTGAGACTCATCATTTACAAATGATTAGCCAACTATCCTCTTATTTATCTAATTTTCTGTCGAATTTACATTCTAAAACTCCTTCTGTTTCTCAGCATATTCCTGTATCATCTGTTCGTTCATCTTCTCATGATGACAGTAATTTATTTTGTCAGCAGACAATGTTTCGCAATCAGCTGATTTACTTCCACCTGAGGATGTCCTTTACACGGGTAAAACAGCTACGCATTCCTTTAGTGCTGGCATTTTACCTGGTGTGCATTTAAAAGAGTCCATGACATGTGTTTTGTCACCCTTAGGTTTTCATTTACCTACTGCGGTTAAGGATAGGATATGGAAAGGTGAATTTATTGATATTTTATCACTTTTACCATCGGGTAAAGAGTCTTTTCTGAAATCTGATAAGGGTGAAAAAAATTGAGGAGGATCGTCGCAGAAGTGTTCCCAAATCTTTTTCAATTTGGTTACAAGGTTTTTGTATTTTTGCGAGTGTATTATGTGAAAAATTTCCAGCCCTTTTCAACATATTGATATTATACAGGAGGCCTACAAGTGTTTTTCAGGTTTTTCTTGTTTTTCATATGATGAAGCCTTTCGTCATAAATTGTTGGTTTACCCCAGCTTACAGTGGGGTTCCAAAGATGTAGGTTTGTGGCTTAACCTTTTCCTTCCACAGAAACTGAATTTTCCCAGGTGGACTACAGGTAATGTTGCACATACACCCGCAGTGCCGTACAGAAAAGGTATATGTTTCTCATTTAATGACAGCCAATGCAGATGGCCTACTACATGTAAATACAAACATGAGTGCACTATCTGTAGAGGTTTACATCCTGTATGTAAATGTTTTCGAAAATTGTCCTCAGCGAACCAGCAGCAGCCTCACAGGGAACTTTTTCTTAAAAGCAATAACTCCAGTGATTTCAACAAGCATGCTCCCATGGCTTCAGCGCGACAGGTCCGGTGGGGACGAGAAGTAGGTTTCTAAGAACCAAACCATGGACAAACACAAAGTGAAGAGACAACGTCTGGACCGAATCTGTGATTGTATCCGACCACCAATCCTTAATGGCCCTATGCCAGTCCGTCCTTTGGTGGCTCTTTTGGATGGAAGAGACTGCACAGTTGAAATGCCTATATTAAAGGATGTGGCTACAGTGGCATTCTGTGATGCTCAATCCACACAAGAAATTCATAAGAAAGTATTAAGCGAAGCTGTGGGAGCCCTTATGCATCACACAATTTTCCACAAAATCTCGAGAGGACTTGGAGAAGTTCAAGGCACTTCGTATCATCATAAAGATTGGCAGTGGATATGACAATATTGATATTAAGTCTGCTGCTGAATTAGGGATTGCAGTTTGCAATGTTCCCTCGTTTTCAGTAGAGGAGACAGCTGATTCAACCCTCTGCCACATTCTGAACCTGTACTGATGGGTCACAAGGCTGCACCAAGCTATGAGGGAGGGGAACCGAGCATCCAGTATGGAACAAATAAGAGAGGTGGCTGACGGGGCTGCCAGAATCCATGGGGAGACTTTAGGAATCATTGGACTTGGTCGGGTTGGACAAGCTGTTGCTCTGCGCGCAATCTTTCGGATGGAGTAGAGCGCTCTTTAGGTCTGCAGAGAATGGGAACTCTTCAGGAACTGCTAATGCATAGTGACTGTATTACACTTCACTGCAGTCTGAATGAGCACAACCATCACCTCATTAATTATTTCACCATAAAGCAGATGAGGCAGGGTTGCTTCTTGGTAAACACAGCTCGTGGAGGACTTGTGGATGAGAAAGCGCTAGCCCAGGCTTTAAAAGATGGCCGAATCCGTGGTGCTGCACTGGATGTCCATGAGTCTGAACCTTTTAGCTTTTCTCAGGGACCTTTAAAAGATGCTCCTAATTTGATTTGTACCCCACATACTGCTTGGTACAGTGAGCATGCTTCAGCTGAAGCAAGAGAAGAGGCAGCTAAAGAAATTCGTAGAGCCATTGCAGGTCCAATTCCAGATTGCTTGAGAAATTGTGTAAATAAGGAATATTTGATGGCAGCTGCACAGTTGTCAGGAATGGAATATGTGCATCCAGAGCTTAATGGGGGGGGGGGGGGGGGCAGCAGCAGCAGGATATAGTTTTCCCCCAGGAGTTGTTGGAGTAGCTGCCTCGGGACACTCAGCTACAGTGGAACCCCCGGTGGCTGCCTCACACCCGTTAATCCCCACTGTTTCTCACTCTCCGTCACCTGGACAGACCTCCAAACCTGACCCAGACAGAGAGATTCCTACTGACCAATAGCAATACTGTGTATAGTTTGGTCTCCTTTGTTTATTTTGTTTGTTATACTTTTTGTTTTTTCTTTTTTTTTTTTAAACCACCACTCCCATATTTGTGCTCTGTTCCCCCCTCAGTGTAGTTTGGGGGTCAAGGGCAGGAATCCCAGTTTTTTTCAGCAGCTTTACCCAGTTGATGGAATCAGGCTGCAAGCCATGAGGTGTATCATCTCTCCTCACATCGGAAAGGAGAATGTTCTTACCAGTATCTGGAAACCTTTAGATAATGCCTTTCAACAGATCTATTTTTTAACTGATTTAGTTTTAACTGAAATATGATAAGGGTGGGTTGTGCTTCTGTGTGCTGGGGTATGCTGATCTCTTCTGCTTCCTCTAGTACAAGACATGCCTGGTTATCTCAGGGAGCTGAGGCATCACCAAATTTTTTATTAGTAGTAGGTGTCTGCATGTTAACCCCCTTAGTGCTGGAGGACCTGTAATGTGTTCTTTTATAGTCTGTTGCTCTTCTCTTTACCCAAGGGTTGACTAAGGGGGGGGGGGGGGTTATATCATCTGTTTTATAAGAGAATTAATCTTCATCAAGGATTTATGTGAAGTGAATTCGCTACCCCAATCTGTCAGATTGTCTCCAACTTTATCCACTTTTAGGCAATCCCTGAAAAATTTCCTCTTCAGAGAAGCCTACCCTGCCTCCATCTAACAAATGCACTAGTTTCTTCATTATTTCATCCCCCACAGCTTTTACCCTTTTGTATAACTTGACCCTCCCTCCTAGATTGTAACCTCTAACGAGCAGGGCTCTCTGATTCCCCCCTATATTGAATTGTATTGTAATTGTACTGTCTGCCCTAATGTTGTAAAGCGCTGCGTAAATTGTCGGCGTTATATAAATCCTGTATTATAATAATAATAGAACGATTTTTCTCCCTATTACCAACAGCGGATTATATCGGAAACCCTTGCCCAACTCTTTTATGGAAAATATAATATAAGATAAGATTTTGAAAATTCTGGCTGCAGCCTCATGGTCTGGTTACCGGTCTTCTTGGTTGCTTTGGTTGCAATTTTTAAATACTAAGAAAAGTTCATGTATCTGATTGTTTCAAACATATGGTTTAATTATTTTTGGAATCTTTAATGTTTAAAGATTATTTATGGTCTCATATTTATAAAATTTTAGCAGGTATTTCATTTTTTCAAAAATTGAACAATTTAACTTCTTGTTTGACTTACTTTTCAACCTTTCAACAAGCATTTAAGGGTTACAAAAAATCGCATGCTAGGGTGGATGACAGGAGTCCTATACCACCTGAAGTTCTCATGTCTTTTTGCTCTATTACTAGTTCATTGTGTTTTTCCTCTTTTGAAGCTATTCTTTTTAATACCGTTTTTACTTTGGCCTTTTTTGCGGCATTGCGGATTTCTGAAATTGTGTCCATAAGCAAAAGCAACCATTCTGGCAAGTACTACTTTAAAGATTTTTATCCGGTCTAGTAAAACTGACCAAAAAGGGAAAGGTACTTGGTTACGATTGTTGGCCTGTCCTGGTTCTCCTATTTGCCCTGTAAGGGGTTCTTTTTATCCATGAAGATTTTTCCCCTCTCACTAAATTCCAATTTAATAGTATCTTGTCCAGATGTTGCAAATCATTGCATTTGTCTAAAATGCATATTTCATCACACACTCTTTCAGGATTGGTGCTGCCACAGAAGCGGCTAAATTAGGTTTTGGTTCTGGTCGCATTAAGAGTTTAGGAAGGTGGAAGTCGGACTCTTTCAAACTGTATGTCCGTCCTAATTTTCTTGTGTAATTATTATAGGTGTGCCTGGAGTGGTCTGGATTATTGGACACTCTTTTGTATACTGGGCGCATTAACGTGCAGCTGCTTGTTCTAATACTTCCAACTTGGGTCTGGATCTGGAAAATTTTCAAGTTTTTTGGTTTGGCAGATGGGGTATGCTGTGGGAGGAGTTATTGTTTGAATTTAGTACACTTCTTTTATCTTGGTCTGCTCCTAGCATTTTAATTTTACATTTGGGAGGGAATGATGGGGGACAAATGCGTACATTAGATCTTATTTTTAGTATTAGGAATACAATCCATCTGATTAAGATGTCGTCCACGAAATTAGTAATCATCTTTTCTGAAATTATCCCAAGGTTGTGATGGCTGGATTCTAATGTTTTGAGGCCTTTTGAAAAGGTCAGGAAGGGGGTTAATAGGGCATTGGAAAAATTTATGACCCCGGTTCTGGGTTTTTCTTACCGTCATGTAGATTTAGAAGGTGGGATTGTGGGACTTTATAGGTTTGATGGGGTACACCTATCTAACATTGGCCTGGACATAATGAACATTGCTTTTCAGTCGTATATTGAAAAGGCTGTGAGAAAATAGCGGGAAAGCCTGTGATTGGTTTTCCAAGGTCAGCTGACCTGAAATTTTCTAGAATCCTGGAGCCCCCTTTTGTCAGGATAGGTCAGCCGGGGTCATGTGCCCCCTGGAACATTTTGGGGTTTAGGATAGGTCAGTCGAGGTCATGTGACCCCCTGGAACATTCTGGAATTCCAGGGGGTCCCTATATAAAGGGCTAGTCCGTGGGGTCCGGGGCCAGTTGCATGAAGAGGATCAACAGCGGAACTTCCCACCCTCCCTTTCCCTTGTCGCGGCTATATTATGTGGTAGGGTCACTTTTGCTTTTAAGTAAATTAATATTGAAGACAGATTGCTTTTTCAGCTTTAGTCTTATTGGCTGAGCTGTATTTGCTTAAGTTTTGGTGTATTGAGTTATTTACATGATGAACTAAAATATGTGTGGTAATTTAATACGTAATGAATATGGTTATAAACCAATAATATATGCCGCAGCCAAGTTTTACCCAATAAAATTTTTGTGCTAAAAGAAGTTTGCTGAGTTTTCATTTATGTCTGGGCATTCCTGCCTGCGATCCCATATATTTTTTTTATTTTGTTGATGCAGAGAGTAAACTCGATTTGCTTAATATATAAGAATATAATATGAAGGTATGCAACACATCACACATTATTATTATTATTATACAGTATTTATATAGCGCCAACAGTTTACGTAGCGCTTTACAACTTGAGGGTAGACAGTACAAATACAATACAATTTGACACAGTAGGAATCAGAGGGCCCTGCTCCTTAGAGCTTACACACATTGTTGAAGCTACTGACTGTGAATTAGACAGTAGGTCTGTGCTAATTCTATGATGTCTGTTTATTTCTATAACATTCTTCTATGACAAGTCCTTACAATCCATACTGCCAGCATCCACTGACTGCTGTGACTGCACAGCTCAGGAGATCAGCCATTACAGCCTAATAAGTTCTGTCACTAAGCAACGGTTCCCATGGAAATAATGACGTATCGTCGACATCACTAGCCCTGAGTCATGCTTTCCTTCCCCTTGTACATCGACAAGGTCACATCCACTTTCAGGAAAATAGGTGGAATAACTAACTCCGCTTATTTTCCCACCAGTGATTTTATCTTTCATTAAACAGCACAGGCTGAGTTTCTGCATGACACCATTCTGGAGTCTCTTAATTGTAGCTCAGAGCAAGTGAAAGCTTATCCCCTTCCCCCTATGTGTTTTCTAGGATGGTACAGTTGTAACGCAATACCTAGCCAGCTTGTGATTGGACAGTCTTACTCTCTACCCCCTCTCATTGCTGCAGCGAGTGAGGCATTGTGGGAAACTCCCAGGTTGGGTCCTGCAGAGCATCCTCTGCGTGCAAAGTGGTGAAGCTGGAAGGTAACGTATGATATATTTCTTTAAAGATAACAGACTTTATTTTACTATAGTAAAGCTGGCTATGTCCTATGTGTTTATTACATTTCATTCAAACACCACATTCACATATATATCATTTTTTATAATATTACACAGTTCATTATATTACTTTATTATTATTACTTTATTATTCTAGGAGAGATGACACAAAACTATGCTTACTAGTTGTTGCAAAAGTGTTGTTCTATGATAAGCTGAACATATTAGCTTACCCTGACTTGCTGGGACTTACAGTTCTACAACATCCTAAAGAAAACACACTGCAAATCCCTGGACATGTTACTGCTAGTCATATTGGGGGTGATTTACTAAAACTGGTGCACACAGAATCTGGTGCAGCGGTGCATAGTAACCAATCAGCTTCTAACTTGTTCAATTAAGCTTTGACAATAAAACCTAGAAGGTGATTGGTTACTATACACAGCTGCACCAGATTCTGTGTGCACCAGTTTTACCAAATCTCCCCCATTATGACAAATGACTTTGTTGTGATCTAATGTTTGTCAGCTATTCTGCTCATAATAGGTTCAGTTCACACTGTAGAAGGATAAAGATCTTTTTTTCAACCAAGTAACTGTCATTTTTAAATCTCAGCTGGAAATAACTGTCATTTTTTTTAAATATAAGTGTCCTTATCCTGGTGAGTTAGCTTTGTAAATTGAACCCAATGCATGCCAAGCAATGAACACTTTTCATCATGATGACTGATGATAGTGATGATTTATAAAATAGGTATAAAAAAGTGTTAATTTACAATATTTGCTATGTAAAAATCACATGAACTTTAAGCTGACTAGATCTAATAAAATACAAATAAAAGATATAAAAAAATATCAATAGGAATTATTAATATATGATATTTTAAATGTTATTTTCATTACTAAGAAGTTGACTGCGTGCATATTTAATATTACTGTAACCAACGATAAGTGTTAACAACCTCAAGTGCAATTAAATATTTCATACCAGTTAGTTTTACCTAAATGTCTGCCGCAGATGTATAAAGCAATGTCACTTTCTTGTAAATTTGGCAAGAATCTACAGATGATCAGCACTTTCAGAAAGCAAGGCCCTGTACATAAAGCATCCTGACATCTGGTAGTTATCTATAGTAGTAGGAAGGACATTGGCAGAGGTGACTTTGTTGTAACTGCGGTTTACCGATGGCTGCATAATATTAACCCCAAGTGTGCTGGAACATTTGCAACAATAAGTTTTTCGAAGAAGGCCCATCTGGTGTATCCGTAGATAATGACGTAGCCTCCGTATTCCCAGTTCAAGTAACATGAGACAGATCTCACTACGCCTGCTGGTGCTGTTGTGACTGTTCTCTAAGAAAAAGAGAAACGTGAGCAGGTTTTGCATTGCTGCTGTGAAATTAGACCCGCCAGCCGTTGTTGCCTAGCCTAGGTTATAATCTGAAAGAGAATGGATGGGGAAATGCCAGTAGTGATATTTTATTGCCTTTTTAAAATTTGCACTGGTTTGTGGCTCCTCCCTTATGCAGTTTCTTTATTCAGCCAAAAAACATTTATCTCCCGATAACTCGTAGTTCAAAGAGCTTTATTAACTAACCTAGAGCAATGATGCACAGTAAGGCGCCGTAACAAAATTATGGATCAGCTTTGTAACAATTATTGCAGTCAGATTTATAAAAGATAATTTATGAGTGCTTGCTAGAGGCTTCTACACTTTGTTCTTATTAAATATAATGCAAAGCTTTTCCTTTTATTATCTCACAGTAAAATAATTGCTTTAAATAATATTTCCACTTTTGCAGGCAAATTTACATAAAACATTCTTACTTAGTTCTCTTTATGGCTGGGGAGCTATGTTTGCCATAATTGACCCTTTCTGTACTATGCTGACAGATATAGTTATCAGTTGTAAACCAGCGTTGACCACTTCTGTATTAACAAGGGGCTAACAATGTAGAAGCTAGGCTTAGAGAAACAAATAAAAGTTAACAAATATTTGAAAAATTAGGTATGCAGCAGTGGCGGCTGGTGGTAATTTTTTGGGGGGAGCGGGCATCGTGGGCGGCTTCCCATTCCCCTGCTCTCCTCTGCGGGCATAACGACGGCTTCTGTCGCCTCCCTCCTCCTCCCTCCTCCTAGGCGACCAATCAGAACGCTTCTCCTTTAGTCCAACCGGGAAACAGATCTCAGACCCGTTTCCTGATTTGCCAGGAGGAGTATTAGTGTGAAAACAGCGAATATTAATTCGCTATTGGCACACACCTGGGTGGGCCCGGTTCGCTGTTCTCTGCGTCCCGAGCCCATCCTTTTTTGAAGCCTATTAGAGCCTCTGGCTTTAATCACGTGCTTCAAAAAAACACCCCCGCCATTGTAATTCATGTATCTGGCATCCTGCATGGGGTCCGGACGCATGGATGGGGGGGCAGCGCTCGTGCGCCCTTAATGGACGGGCCGTCACTGTTATGCAGTGTGAATGGGGACACAAACATATAGTGGAGTTTTCCAAATTTTGACTGCAAAAGTGTAAATACACTTTACGTTCTGGACTATATTTCAAGGAAGTA
Organism: Aquarana catesbeiana; assembly: GCF_042186555.1. Classification (NCBI taxonomy): domain Eukaryota; kingdom Metazoa; phylum Chordata; class Amphibia; order Anura; family Ranidae; genus Aquarana; species Aquarana catesbeiana. The sequence goes on from NC_133334.1 coordinate 108,215,818, forward strand.
ACAGTTGTTGCAATAGGGCATAGATCAGAGGACAAATAGGCTCACTTTACAAAAATAACACCATTCCCCATTGAAACTAATCAGTTGTTTACTACAGTTAGATGTCCCAGGTAGAAAGTAACATATGGAGCCTGATTCATTTCATACTACCACTTTTTTAGTTTTGGCTTCAGATGAATTGGTATTTGTTCATAAATACATACAATTGCAGATTTATAAATGATGCTTACTGATGTATAGTTTGGAGATTGGTTGAAGGATTTTATTAAAAAATACAGAAAACTGAAAAATAAATAGATAGCTATTTGTGAATATCAACAAAGTTGATATTCATATTATATGGAATTATTGTATATGGTTTTCATTATTATAAGAAGAAATAATCCAAAAAGTCATATATAGTCTATTGTCATATTTCAGAACTGAAAGGGCTCTTTTCATCACTGAGTTAATTCCTCTTAGAGGAATCATGCACAGTTATATATTAATAGATATTCATAGATACAATAAAAGCACTTGATGAGCCCTGGGTAGGGATGAGCCGAACACCCCCCGGTTCGGTTCGCACCAGAACCCGCGAACGGACCGAAAGTTCGCACGAACGTTAGAACCCCATTGACGTCTATGGGACTCGAACGTTCGAAATCAAAAGTGCTCATTTTAAAGGCTAATTTGCATGGTATTGTCCTAAAAAGGGTTTGGGGACCCGGGTCCTACCCCAGGGGACATGTATCAATGCAAAAAAAACTTTTAAAAACGGCCGTTTTTTCGGGAGCAGTGATTTTAATGATGCTTAAAGTAAAAAAAAAAAAGTGAAATATTCCTTTAAATATCGTACCTGGGGGGTGTCTATAGTATGCCTGTAAAGTGACGCGTGTTTCCCATGTTTAGAACAGTCCCTGCACCAAATGTCATTTTTAAAGGAAAAAATCTCATTTAAAACTGCTTGCGGGTTTAATGTCATGTCGGGTCATGGCAATATGGATGAAAATCAGTGAGACAAACGGCATGGGTACCCCCCAGTCCATTACCAGGCCCTTTGGGTCTTGTATGGATATTAAGGGGAACCCCGCACCCAAATTAAAATAAGGAAAGGTGTGGGGCCACCAGGCCCTATATACTCTGAACAGCAGTATACAGGCGGTGCAAACAAGACAGGGACTGTAGGTTTGTTGTTAAGTAGAATCTGTTTGTAATTTTGAACATTTTTAACGTGTTTAGCTCCAGCCAAAAAATCTTTTCTAAGCTTTTTGGAAAACATAGGGAAGGGTTATCACCCCTGTGACATTTGTTTTGCTGTCTTTCCTCCTCTTCAGAAGATTTCACCTCACTTTTTTGTCCCTCTCCTTCTTGGCCTTCCAGACATACTAATGGCCTGTAGCTGCACTAAGCTGGGATAGAACACCTGTAATTTTCTTCAAGTAGCTTTATATACTGTAACCAGACAAGCCTGCCTGTCAGTAGGAAGATAACAGGAACGGATCTAGCTGTACACTGTGAGCAGGACGCACTGTACTAAATGTAAATAGTCTAGCTGCCTGACCGTGGTACTAATAGGATCAAATAGAACACCTGTAATTTTCTTCAGGTAGCTTTATATACTGTAACCAGACAAGCCTGCCTGTCAGTAGGAAGATAACAGGAACGGATCTAGCTGAACACTGTGAGCAGGACGCACTGTACTAAATGTAAATAGTCTAGCTGCCTGACCGTGGTACTAATAGGATCAAATAGAACACCTGTAATTTTCTTCAGGTAGCTTTATATACTGTAACCAGACAAGCCTGCCGGTCAGTAGGAATTTAACAGGAACGGATCTAGCTGAACACTGTGAGCAGGACGCACTGCACTAAATGTAAATAGCAGGAACGGATCTAGCTGAACACTGTGAGCAGGACGCACTGCACTAAATGTAAATAGTCTAGAAGATAACAGGAACGGATCTAGCTGAACACTGTGAGCAGGACGCACTGCATTAAATGTAAATAGTCTAGATAGAAGATAACAGGAACGGATCTAGCTAAACTGAATACAGTGTATATATATATATGCAACACCTGGGATGCATATATATACACAATACACTGTAAGTGCAGCTAACTGACTGACTGTTCTGCCTAATCTATCTAACTCAAATCAAATGACACTGTCTCTCTCTCTCTCTATCTCTCAGCACACCGGAACACACACTACACAGGGCCGCCGTGCAGGCGGCCTTATATAGTGTGGGGTGTGTACTAAATGCCCTGAGCCGTAATTGGCCAAAGCCACCCTGGCTTTGGCCAATTACAGCTCTCTCTACTGACAGCGCTGTGATTGGCCAAGCATGCGGGTCATAGTGCATGCTTGGCCAATCATCAGCCAGCAATGCACTGCGATGCCGCAGTGAATTATGGGCCGTGACGCGCCACACGAATTTAGCGCGAACGGCCCATAACGTTCGCAATTCGGCGAACGATCGAACAGCCGATGTTCGAGTCGAACATGGGTTCGACTCGAACACGAAGCTCATCCCTAGCCCTGGGGAAGATAGAAAAGGAAGTACTGGGACTCTGGTTAAAGTGCCACATAAAATTCATTGATTGAAATTGCTTTCAAATCTCTGTGGAAGAAAAGGATGCTTCAAATGATTATATACAATTTAAAGTTGATGTAACATAGTTTATATATAAATCATTAATGATATTCAGATAAAGCAACCTTGCTGTACATCTGCTCTTCTAAGGTGACCTTCAATTACTCACTGCTTCCATTTACTTGAGTGCCTGAAGCATCCAATATGATCTGTATTACGATTTTAGAATTAATTGATAAAGTATGGGGCTTCATATAATCTGGGGATTTCTGAATTGTTTTCTGTGAGCCAGGTATAGGCCTCTTTTTTTCCTATAGATTTCCTATACATTCCTTATCTTCCATAGTATACTAGTTCTGGGCAGGAGATGATAGGTATAACTGACATTTATTTCTGTATTGGGTCTTGCTTGATCAATCAGGAAAAAAAAAATAAATCTGGCTGTATATTCTGACCAAGTCTGGGCTGACAGTATGGAAATTATTTCTGACCTTGGCCAAAAGGATTGGTTTGACTGGTGTGAGTTCCTTGGGGCTGTCCAGTCTTCTTCATCTCTGTATGGAATACTAAAATCCACTGCAAAATGTGAGCATACAATACTACTTTGAGCCCAAAGCACAGTTTTGAGTTAGTAGTGGTGCCAATTAAAAAAAAAAAAGTATATTGCCTTATCGCACCAATACCTCAGGCAGGTTTGTGAGAATGTTTGGAGATATGAACTAGTTGAACAAGGCAAAAGCCCCAAACTTGTGGGATAAAGTTAATTATTTTGCTTAATAATTCAGAATATGATTGCAGTAATTTTGATCAGTAAGCATGCAAGGCTCCATTCACACTAGCGCGTTTTTTGATGCATTTTGCAGAAATGCATGGGAATTTTTTAACATGAGTTCCTATGGAACATGTTCACATCAATGCCTTTTTGTACCTCTGCGTTTTTGGAAAGGGTTAGGGACTCTTTTTCATGCAAAATGCAGCGTTTTGCATGTAATAGAATTCAATGGACCCGCATCAAAAATGCAAGTGCAGCGTTTTTGCAGCGTTTTTACAGCGTTTTTGATGCGTTTTGCATTTTTGCCATTTTTTTTTTTTTTAGACTGTATGCAGTCTAAAAAAGACTGTAAAAAAAAAACAAAAACGCTGTAAAAACGCTGCAAAAACGCTGCGCAAAAACGTGGCAAGCATCACAAAAAAAACTCCAGAAACGCTCAAAAAGCAACATGCATAGATGTGAATCGAGCCTTAGGATGCTTCTGATTGGCTGACTGTTGGCACCAAATAATCCAAGCTCCTACCCTGCTTCTTTTTGGATAGGACTACAACTCACTGCTGGTAGTTCTTAGCCTTTGCCATATTATGCCCAACTTCTTGCCATGGGCCTTCCCATAACATCCCCAGCCATTTACATTTATATTTGTAGCCCTAACCCCGTAGGAATCGCTAGTATCCCAGGTCCCCACTGCTGCACAGCCAATCACACAGCATTTCCTTCATGCACTCCAATGCAGAAATCAGCCCTTGGCTTGTTTATGATGTTTTATTGGGGGTTGATAACTTGGATGGGGTAGGGAATTATGGGATGCCCAACTTGAAAAATGACCGGAACTATGAACAAAGGGACAACTCCCCCCTATTTACAAAAAGTCCACTTTTCCTTCCTCCTGCACAAACTGTTTTTTCTCAGCAAAGCACCTGCTGCTCTCTGTTGAGGGAACTAACAGTTTTGTTGTTAGCTCAGGAAAGGCCCTTCACAGGCAGGAATTCTCAGCCCCTTGACAAAGTGGTGCAGAGAGCAAACAGCATGACATTCCTCCTTCTGCTTCCCTGTGACCACTGATCCCAGCTCCACTTGCTTGCAGAAAATTTCTAGCCCAACTGGCTGCCACCAGCCACACCTGGCTAATCTTCTTCAAAGTCCTACTGACTGACTTTCTTCCCCAGTCCTGCTCTACTGGCACACTTTCATGGAGATTCCCCAGGGCAAAGATGAAGACTAAGATACTGCTGTCTTCGGAGAGCACTGTTAATGCTGACAGTCTCTCCCCTTGTGTGGTCCCTGCTCAGTGCTGATCTCTACTCACTGGCTGTCATTTGCTCTGTCCCCCGGCCTCTCCTGAAGGTTCTCCTCTAACTGCCTCCTGTGGTGGGATCCTTCTAGACCAGCTATCCCGGGCCTCCAGCCCGAGGCATCACCCCACCCCGGCAGGGGGTTCCATCAAGGGCCACCAACAGCCTCTCCTCAGCTCTCCATCTCCATCTTCCACCCAACTCCCCTGCTGGAATGGCCCATGTCTCTTTATGGGGTTGTCTCTGCCCCTCACCAGCCCACTTCTGGGGATTGGCTGAGGCCCCATAAATATTCATGGCAGCTCCTCCTAACCCCCGCCCTCTAGTTCTAGATGGTTCTCCAACCTTCCAGTTGGAGTCACCCAGCCCTGAACTCTAGTGAACCCTGACACAATTAAAGTGGTTGTTAAGCCATTATGGGTCCTTAGTAGAATCCCTTCTGTTATAACCTGTTATATGGCTCACTGCCTTTGTTTCATAAAAATGATGCGGCGCAATACCTTATTTTGAAGGGCCGCTGTGCAGTCAGCTGATGTCCCGGTGCTCTCCTGCCCCGTTCCAAGGACTGCAGAGGGAGGAGCTGAGGTTCCCTTTGACGTCAGCCGGGAGGAGAGGAGGAGAGCCTCAGGTGGTCATGTGACTGCCCATCGACGGTTTTCAATAAGGTATTGCGATTCTTCATTTTTATAAAACAAAGGCAGAGAGCAATATAACAGGTTATAACAGAGGGGGTTCCACAAAGAACAGATCGCCATTTTATATTATATATCAGCAGCAGAGGAGAGGCTGGGAGGACACGGCACACACACAGAGCTGACAGGCAGGGAGCGGAGGAGGAGGAGCACAGAGGGAGACACAGGAGAGCTGCAGATAGCTGCGGATGATGGAGGCACTTAAACTGACCATGATGTCAGAGCACAGCAGCCATGATAAACCATGGTCAGTTTACAGGGGGAGGGCAGAACCAGGCAGGATCAGCCAGGTTTTTTAGGTGATACAGGGGGCCAAATTACACAGCACAAGCACTGTCCTGTATAACATGCTTTATAGGAATCATCTATATATTTTTTTAACCTCTTGCCGACCAGCTGCCGTCATTATTTTGCAGCAGGTCGGCTCTCCTGCCCAAATGTAGGTGTATGTCGTTCTGTGCAAGGAGGATAGCGGGCACACAGAAACAGTGATCTCTGTCATGTTCCAGTGAGTCCATCCCCCTACAGTTAGAACACACCCAGGGAACACACTTAAGCCCTTGATCGCCCCCTAGTGTTAACCCCTTCCCTGCCAGTGTAATTTTTACATTGATCAGTGCATTTTTAGGGCACTGGTCAATGTAATAATGTCACTGGTCCCCAAAAAGTGTCATTTGGGGTCAGATTTGTCCGCCGTAATGTCACAGCTCCGATAAAAATTGCAGATCGCCGCCATTACCAGTAAAAACAATAAAAAAATAAAAGTCCCTAAATCTATCCCGTAGTTTGTAGACGCAATAACGTTTGTGCAAACCAATCAATATACGCCTGCTGCGATTTTTCAAAAATATGTAGAAGTATATATATCGGCCTAAACTGATGAATACATTTGTTTTTTTATATTTTTTTGGATATGAATTATAGCAGGAATCCTTTTTTTTTTCAAAATTGTCTGTCTTTTTTTGTTTATTGCGCAAAAAATAAAAAACACAGAGGTGATCAAATACCACCAAAAGAAAACTCTATTTGTGGGTAAAAAATACATCAATTTTGCTTGGGTACAATGTCGCACGACTGTGCAGTTCCAGTTAAAGCGACGCAGTGCCGTATCGCAAAAATGGCCTGGTTATTAAGGGGGGCAAATCCTTACGGGGCTGATGACTTGTACCCGTCATATGCAGCCACTTGTGCCCGTCAAATGCAGCCACTTGTGCCCATCATATGCAGCCACTTGTGCCCAGTATATGCAGCCACTTGTGCCAATCAAATGCAGCAACTTGTGCCAATCATATGCAGCCACTTGTGCTCGTCAAATGTAGCCACTTGTGCCCGTCAAATGCAGCCACTTGTGCCCATCATATGCAGCCACTTGTGCCCAGTATATGCAGCCACTTGTGCCCATCAAATGCAGCCACTTGTGCCCATTATATGCAGCCACTTGTGCCCAGTATATGCAGCCACTTGTGCCCATCAAATGCAGCTACTTGTGCCCATCATATGCAGCCATTTGTGCCCATCATATGCAACCACTTGTGCCAATCAAATGCAGCCACTTGTGTCCATCGTATGCAGCCATTTGTGCCTGTCAAATGTAGCCACTTGTGCCCATCATATGCAACCACTTGTGCCCAGTATATGCAGCCACTTGTGCCCATCAAATGCAGCCAGGTGCGTCCCCCGGCTCGGCTGTCACTTCACTAACCCCCCCCCCAGCGGCCGGTCCAGTGGCACTTACCGCTTATGTGGCGGGGCTCTTCTTCTCTCCTGGAGTGACGGGGCTCTCCTCCTTGGCGGGAAGTGGCGGCTCTCCTTCTCAGCGGGAAGCGGCGTCTGCGGCTCCTGTGTCCACTCAGCTCCTCAGGCTTCCTCCGCCATGTCTCCTCTTCCGCCAAAGCGTTAGGCATCCAGTAGGATCACCTAATGCTTTGGCCAATCGGGAGACACGTCTCAGTGACCTGCCTGCTGATTGGCAGGGAGGAACGTTAGTGTGAAAATACCGAAAAATCATTCGCTATGCCACACAACAGGGTGGGATCGGGATGCAGTGCTCTGCGCCCCAAGCCCACCCTATTTTAAAGCCTATTAGAGCCTCTGGCTCTAATCACGTGCTTCAAAATACACCCCCCCCCCCCGCCTATCCCTGCCATAGTATTTCATAAGCCCGGCGTCCTGAAAGGGGCTGGGCACATGAATATGGATGGGAAAGAGGGGGTTGGGGTTTTAGTGGTCAGATGGAGGGTAAGGATGCTGGCAGTGAGGAGGAGGAGGGTTGGCATGCTGACAGTGAGAAGGAATATTAGGGTTCTGGCGTGGAGGAAGGGGAGGAAATTGGTGGGAGACTTCAGGGAGGACATTTCACCTCTCTTACCTTTGTGATACAAAAGGTAAAAATTGTGGGATTTACTGCCACTATCCCAGAGGGGGTCCGCTTTTTGTGATGGTGGCAGGATCCCCATCACTGGAGGCATAAAGGCAGAAGGAAAGGTTGTAGTCATAAGTTACATCAACACAGAAAAAATAAAAAACAAAAATATCTCCACACACCTATAGGAGTTAAACTACAATTGTTTATTTGCCTGAAAAAGCAATATACATAGAAAACATACCAATCCCTATATCCCCCTATAATTTTGCCCAAAAAAGAAAGGGGGGGTTCTCCACTATGGTCTACTCCCGCCCAACAACTAAAAACACACAAACTACGTAAATGGTGTAAATGGAAAAAAACCCTCACAAAGAGGGGGGACACACGAATCACACAGTCTGCAGACCTTATCCCTCACCTAATATAAAAACACCCCTTTATGTATACCTAAAAAACACATAGATCACCCATACGACCAAGGTCATGCAAGCAATTCCTAATGTTGGGCAGCGTGTTCCCGAAAGAACGGGTTATATGTCACTGTCCCACAATGGAATAGGGCACAGCCTGAGATACACTGGATGATATCCACCCGAGAGGCTCCCCGTTGTCAGTCAGTCAGCAATTGAATGTATGTATAATACATCCTGCTAATAGTCTTATCCTGCTGGATTGTGTATAGTTAAAGAAGCGGACGCGTTTTCAAATACACGGGAGTATTCATTCATGAAACCTTGCTTACCACTGTATCACATGGTACAGGTCTGCTGTGATTGGCCCCTGTACCAGAGATCACAATACTACATACAATGGCTATGGATTGAAGCCATTGTTAAAAACTGACATGTAATCACTGTGATTAGTCACAGCAATCACATGGTACCAGGACTGCGCAGACAGCGGCCCTGTACTCCAACCTGTGTTCTACTGTGTCTGGTGGTCACAGTGGGTCACAGATTGCACCGCTGTGCACCCCCTAAGGAGCGTGCAAGGTACGCAAATGGGAGGACATCATGTGACATCCTCCCGGAATAACAGTGCTCCTGAAGTTTTTTTACTATAGGGGGGCGAGAGGTGGTTAATCAGGGTGAACGGTCCCAAATGTAATAGAGACAAAGTACTACTGGTTTACTTCAAGAATTAAAAAGATAAATCTGACAATATCACTTTAAGAAAACCTAGAATAAAAATTGTAGCCAGCAACAATTAGGAAATATTTCATATGAGAAAAAAAACACATGCACCCTTCTTTGATTGTATGGTATTGATATAAATAAATTGCAGCCAAGAAAAATAAGCAAATATGTCCTATGATGTATGCAGTCTGCCATCAATGTATTGTATGTGGACAGGGACAGGCTGTAAAAAAAAATTAAGTTCAACCAGCAAAAACTGGGAAAAATGCCCTTTAAAAAATACATGCAGTCATGTCTGTATTGCATGTGGACAGGAACAGGCTGTAATGAAAAATCAGTTGCACCCAGCAAAAAGTAGGAACTATGCTTTGTGGAAAACACATGTATCCTGCTATGACTGTACTGCATGTGGACAGGGACATCTGTAAAATTTAGGAAATATGCCCTGTGAAAAACACATGCAGCCAGCTATGATTTTAGAGCATGTAGACAGGAACAGACTGTAAAAAAGCAGCAGGACATCAGCAGCACTAAGATGTAAAAACCCTTCCTTCCCCCACCCCAAAATTTACCCAGGGTACACAGTATTTTGCTAACTAAAAGATATTCAGTAAGCCCCTAATTTTTCCATATGCACTTTTTTAACAGCACCTTCTCTGCTTTTCCTATCACTATAAGCAGATTGTTAATATGGCTACTGGTAACCTAGTCTTTTAAAATAAGGGGGGTGGCACATAACAAAGCTGATATTATTGGCAGTCCTAAGCCACCTGACCTAAGTTCAAAGGCAAGGAAGTCCATTACTGGTAGTTGGTTTTTGTGGCATCAAAATCGCATTTCAGTTTGCCAGGTCCGCAATTCTATGTTCAATCTGAACCTGAATCTCATCCCTCTTACAATGGTCAACACCAGCAAAGTGATTTTTTTTCAGGACACATTTTTTTACGCAAAATTCTATGCAGATATAAAAGACATAATTGGATGCAGCTCTATATAAAAAAAAAACAGGTTTTCTGTCCTGTTAGACTGGGGTTTTGTTGAGTACCAGAGCTTTGTAAATCTCAGGACTGGATGGATTCTCTGCCTGGCCACTACAGACAAAAGATTTAAATCTGATATTTTTCCTGACTTACGTTGTTTGGAGAAAAGACAATAACTCTGTGTTTAGTGCACCTCATTCTACTCATCACATTTTAGAGCCCTTGCACACTGGGGCGGTTTGCAGGCGCTATTGCGCTAATAATAGCGTCTGCAAACCGCCCCGAAAGTGCCGCTGCTTTCATTCCAGTGTGAAAGCCCCGAGGGCTTGCACAGCATCTTCGGAGCGGTGAAGGAGCGGTGTGTATACCGCTCCCTTACCGCTCCTGCCCATTGAAATCAATGGGACGGCGCGGCTATACCGCCGGCAAAGCGCCTCTGCAGAGGCGCTTTGCGGTGGTATTTAACCCTTTCTCGGCCGCTAGCGGGGGGTAAAACCGCCCCGCTAGCGGCCGCATACCGTCAGTAAAACGCCGCTAATAATAGCGGCGTTTTACCGCCGACGCCGCCCCCCGCCCCAGTGTGCAAGGGCTCTTATGGTTCATCAGACCTCATTGTCAGCACACACTTCTAGGAGTCCCAATATCTGAGTTTCCTTCCCCTGTTTGTCCCACCAACCCCTACATCACTACTGTGTTCTGAGGGAAAATAAATCACATTGAGTTGATGGTATATGTAAATACAAATTAGTCCCTAGTTTCTACAGGTCCTTAAAGTGGATGTAAACTTGATTCATGAAATTTGAGCTGGGCACATTTATCTGTAGTGTTTTGTTATCTCTCTTCAAAGTACTATGTCCTGTAGCTGTCTCCTGCCCCGTCTTTCTGTTATAAGCCGGATAACTCTTGACAAGTTCTCTGTCATATATGATAAAAGCAGTCTGTGTTTTGTGTTGGGGAGGATGCTATAAATAGATTAGCACTGATCTGAACGATTCAATAAACAGAGCTGAAAGTCTCTACCTATGAGGGGGGGGGGGGGTTGTGCCTTTCCTCCAATCAGCTGTCTTGGCTGTATGCCCAGGCTTCAGTGCAGTGCAAACCAGGAAGAAAAAAATCTCCTAACATGATGTGCACTTTCTAAACAGTATATAAAGATGAAGACAGCAAATATACGCATAAAACGTATGTAGAGAGATTTGTTTCATCCCTGTGTATCATCTGAGGCTGTTCACTTCACTGGGTATATGTGAGGGTTTACATCCACTTTAAGCCAAATTTTTACATTTCTTCCCTAGCACCACCTGCCAGTGAAATCTGAGGCTTACTTACATACGTACTTTATCAACTTGGGACATGATTTTGTCGTCTATGTACATTTAGCAGTGGCAATACAAGGGTGTAGGAACCACAGAGGGGCCAATACCACTGGGTAGATTTTCATAATGAAAAAATAGCCTTTAATTATGTTTTGAATACATGTTTTTTTCTTCTTTTTTTTTTTTCTTTTGTTTGACAGAGTCATCTGAATGAATTAGTGTGCACAATCATTTATTATTGCTGAGCCTAAAGGAACTTACAAAGCTGTAAGTAGCGGGATTTCAAAATGGAGCCAAAGCCAAGATCCACCAGTGTCAAGAAAGCAGACAAAGGCAACCCAGCCACTAGTGGAGACAAGAAAGAAGGAACTATCAAAGACCAGCCTAATCCAACAGCTAAGAAGGCCACCACAGGAGACACTGCACCTGTCAACCATGAAGACTCAAAACCCACTGTACCTGAGCCTCAGGCACCACCAAATGCACCAGAGAACAAAGCCGATGGGGAAGAAAAAGATTCATCCAACGGAGCTGCAGATGGTTCAGGATTTGAGGGTCTTAAGCCACTGCTGATGGCTGCAGGAGTGGCTGTTGCTGCTATTGCTGTTATTGTGGGTGTCGTGTTCCTAGCACGCAAAAAATAAACTGATAATTGTACATTGAAGAAAATGTATAGAGAAGTCCAAGCAGAGGCAAAGGTGAATACTTTCTTCAAAGAATGATGCATGCCACAGAATGGTCACCTTATCTTTACATATGGTCTCACAGATGTCACAGAGTAGGGGAAAAATTACATTTTGTTTTACAGGTTTCAAAATGGCTGCAAGGCTTTTGTATGGACATGGTTTTTGTCTACAGTTTCTATTATCTGTCATTGCCTTCTTCACTCAACTAAACATACACGTTTTGCCTTTTTAAGACATTTACTTCATATTTTGTTGGTAAGAGCTCTGACTTGCTAAAAAAATACAAGTTAATTTAATTAGATTTTTTTAATTTATTACTTTATCTATATGCTGCTGCTGGTTGGATTTTTTTTTGTTGACCCTATTTTTTCTTTTTTGCGTTGTCTTTTTTTGTAGTCTTATTCTCAGACCTCAAAGGGTATCTAAGTTATATTGTTTGCATTTGACTTCTATCTGCTCTATCTGACTTCCGTTCTATATTTAATTGGTCTTCCTATATCAGAAATTATTTTTGAATCCAATTTGAAACCTTTCCCTCCTTTTATAATCACCTGCACAATGCGTTATTGCTAATTGCAATCGACAGGCACTTAAGCATATCTTTGTGGTTCTAATTACAGAGATAATGTTGTAGTAATTGTTCTGTGAAGAAGCAATAAGTGATCTGAGGTAACATGGCTGACAAATGGGCATCATATGATTATCCAATTTTGTCCATTAAAAGTAATCTTTAGAAGCTTTGAAATGGATTTGTGCTTTTGCTATTATTAGTGTCTTTCCTGTTTCACAATGGTACATTTTATACCTCTCTGCTTGGAAATAGGACTACTTCACATTCATTTTATATAAAGCTGTCATTTACTCCAAAACTCTCTCTTTTGTCACAGTTATCTCAGCATTTGTAGGCTCATTAAGTATTAGAGCATACTTTGGTAACACTCCCTCAAAGATGAATTCATTGTTGCAGTTTATAGTTTTATATATAACCTCTCCAGAATATAACTTTTGTGTCAATAACCTAAACTTCGGTGCTGATGTAAGTGGCATCTTGAACTATGTAATATGTTGTATTACATAATATATTACAGTTCCCATTAACAGTCTTCAAGCTGCTGGAATACAAAATCTTCAGTGTGACCCATAAGATTTTCACTATGTTTCAGGCTATCTCTATGAGATGTTTATACTTAGGTTTCATCATGGTGTTATAACATTTCTTAATTCCTGGATTTTAAATATGCCCAATGCCAACATCTGCTGGTAGAAAGTAACAATGTTTAGAGACTCAGGCAATTAATTTAACTAACTAGGGGTGAATGACATCATAGTTTGCCTCTGCTAGATGACAAGCACCATATTTATGGTTAGTTGGACCATATGTGACCCATAACTTAAACACACTTATGTGAAAAATGGCAACAGACGAGATCCTGAGACAAAATATATTGTGATCCAAAGCATTTTAACAAGCTCTAAATCCCAAGGAAGTTGGAGACTAAGCTATAGTCTAAGTATTCAAAGATCTGAGACTGTATTAAAGTAATTATACCTTATTAGCATATAGTTTCAAACTTATTTTAGTAGACAGTACTGGGTAGGCATTATTTTATCTAACTGCATACAGCATTTTGGAAAAAGTGTAAGAAGATTTAAATATTTATTTTTTACATTGGTAAAATTGAAACCTATGTATATGCAATACCTTCTATGTTCATCAAATGAGCTCTTGAAGCCCTAGCAAATATTATCCTGCCCCAACCACTATTTTTGTTGAATTAACAAAGCGTATAAATGCAATAAAACAAAAGTGATAAAAGCAGATTTGATTAAGGCTCATATTTGTAAAGTTATCTCTGCCATATAGCAAATCTCTGCACGCTTGCCATGAATTATGATGAGATCCTAGTGAGCCTTATTCTTCCTGCAGTTAGCTTATTCCATCACATGTAGAAAGGGGGCTAAAAATCCCTCACACATACTTGTGAGTTGTTATCCATTTAGTAATATGCCTTTATGAAAGATGCATCATCTAGTGTTTGTTTCATTGCATGGTTTACAAAAGGGTGAGGGTTTTCACAGGATAACATCACCTATACATGAAAATATAGCCAAAATGGACTTGTCATCTATACATACCCAAGGCAACCATACCATAGACCAAATACATTTGCAGTGCATCAAGAACCACTAAAGCTGGCCACAGACATGATATTGGACAATTAACAATGATCTTTTTAATGACTAGCATGCAAAGACATGCAGTGTTATACAACGAGTGCGCAGGAATCCAATCAGTTAGCCCTATCGCTGAAATCCAAAGTGTATATTAACTACTACCCCTCATAACTAATCATCCAAGGCTTTCTTCTGCTGTAGTCTGAAGTGCCATATATATCATAATTGTCACCTGATTAATTTGTGTTTCTGGTGATCCTCAAGTTTGAGCTTTGCTTTAAGGGGTTAGACTTGATTTCACTAATACGGACCACTGTGTCTTCTTAACTGACTGTGAATAATCAGTTATTGTATCTTGCTAACTTGGCTGTAGAGAGCAGTGCTAGTCACTATCTAATGGAGCAGGGTGCATCATCAGGGACTATCATTGCTGGTGGACCATGGGAGATTACTAGTTCCTGAGTAGTGCAGTCAAAGATTCAACCATGTAGTAGAACATTACTGTCCTACTGTGTTTAAGTGGTAAATTTGTCTTGTCTTGTGATCTAAATTAGGTTTTATAAGGCAGTACTATATCAGAAGTCACTAACCTCTTTCAGCTTATGGGTAAAAATGAAGCATCGCACAAGAAGCCTCTATGAAAGTAATGATAATGGTGACTGTACAATAATAATAGGATTTAAATGAAAATTATAGACACATGAATTAGCTTCATAAATGAATGTGTCATTATTACAGACCAGTCTATCAATTTAAGCACTGATTTTGAGCTGCTCTTCTGAGTTGCTTATGATTGTTTCTGAGTTGACATGAGCTGCTTTGGAAAGGATTTATGCTGCGTTTGCATTTACTTCTGTGGGGAAGTACAGTAGCTAATACACAAAAAAATGGCCAAGTACAGAAGCCCTAATCTACACGTGGAATACAGTTCCCACTGTTAGGAGTCACTAATGCTTTCTGCTCAAGACATTGAGAAATGGATCATAAAGCTTTATGATGCACTGTATATAATAGATGTTTCAAATCAAGGCATCTTCTCATTTTGTTCTGCATATTTATTTAATAAAAAAAGATGAGTGGTCACAGTGTCAAACTATCAGACATGACCATGCACTGGTATGATTCAATTGCTAAAAGATGGTTGGTTGCATTGGGTAACTGCACGTCTTTGCCCTTTTTTCATTTTTTTTAAGCAGCTCAGAACATCAACTGTATATTTGTATGTACTGAAGTTTTCATGATCACGAAATGGCCTGTGACAGTGTGTGATATTTGAGTTTTGTTACTACCTATAGGAGGCAGACCTCCTATCTATTGCACTGGTTATTTGGGGAAAATATATATGCTGTACATTTTATAATCATTAATTGTTATCCATACAGCCTTTGCATGTGGTGCACTGGCATAAAGACATAAAATAAAGTTTTACCAGTAAACAATTTTATTCATAAAATATTGTTATACCTTCAGTACTATTAATTACTGATTTTAAGCAGTATATTTCCAAACAAATATAAAATGTATATAATGAATTTTACAGAGCGTGACATTTGGGGATTTAGTGCTGATATGTATTGGATGGATTAGTAATAGGAATTGCAAGCATGCATGCAATGGGTTCCCAGACGGATTCCTATGTAGTCATGCAGAATGCCTTCTCTATGCTCTAAATATGGATGCTTTAGTAACTATGGGCTTGGAACAATTCTTTAATCCAGCATATTCTACAGATTTCTATACTAACAGATGCCATACACTGCTAATATCACTCATAAGGCTAAACACATAAACAGCCACGGCCCACAGCACCCTTTGTGTGGCCTCTGGGCACGTGAAGCCCAAATGTCTAAAGTAAGACGTGGAGCCTGAAACAAATAGATAGTAATGTATCCATATGAGTTCCAAACAAAGTTGCATCCTGCAGAACTGATGGTACTTTTAAAAGAAGAGATTAAATTATTTTTTTCGCTATGCTGCCCACAAGGAAATAGTGATAGGATGGTTGAGCTGTTATTCACATAAGCAAGACATTGCTTATTGCTTGTAATGTTTTACATTGGAGAATGTCATGAAACTGAGCCATTTTAAGCTTACAGTCACAGCCTGAACACTAAACAATTAAAGAAGAATACAAGTTAGGCTGCCACCGCCCCGCCTTTCCACCTTGTTCAATCAGAGAATGCTTTGCACTCATTAAGAAAATGCAAAGCATTCTATGACTGGTGCCCATACTGAGTGGCTGACCTCCTGTGTTCACAATGCAGCAGGGCAGTCACTCAGCATGATACCCAGAAGCTAGTGGAGATCACCGGAATAGCAGTGTCTACTACAATGATTTACAGCTCCTAGAAAGATCCTACCGGTATGCTATATGTATAGTTACATTAATCCAAGCTGGACCAATGTAACTATTGTATAAAAAATTCCATTCCTGGAATTCTTCTTTAAGGTTATAATTAAGATTACATATTTGCTATCAGTAGCATAATGACACTATGGTTTTAAATGTGGAAAAAAAATATTTTATGGAAGCTGCATTATAAGATGGATCACTTCATATGTCATTATTTTTCCAACATTGCATATGGGTTACTTATTTGATATCTACAGGAAAACAAAGCATGTCTAACAAAATTATATTGCAACATACTTGTACTGTTAAGTAAATCTAAGCTCAAATATGATTCCTTGTGGTCAGGCCCGGACTGGGAAAAAAAAACGCCCGGGCATTTTAGACTGAGCAGCCCATAACATATTTACCGGGATGCACGGAGAGCATGGAGGGCTGGAGAGCACGGGGGGCTGGAGAGCACGGGGGGGGGGGCAGGGATCACGGAGGGCTGGAGAGCACAGGTGGGCAGAGATCACAGGGGGGCCCGGAGAGTACAAGGGGGCCTGAGAGCACTGGGAGGGGCCTGAGAGCACTGGGAGGGGCTGGAGAGCATGGGGAAAGTTGGAGATCACTTGGGGGTGAGCCTGAGAGCATGGGGGGAGCCTGAGAGCACTGGGGGAGCCTGAGAGCAGCTTTGAGAGCACTAGGGGGCAGTAGAAAGAAGCTGGATGAGAGGAGCGGCTGCATACACAGTAGAAGAATCCATCTCTTTATTTTTCTCCTACAGCCTCTGAATGCCCATGGGAGGGAGACCAGGAGAAGCAGGCATTCAGAGGCTGTAGGAGAAAAATAAAGAGCTGGATTTTTCTACTGTGTATGCAGCCGCTCCTCCTATCCAAGCACACGCACGGGGAGCTGCACTCACTTTCCCCCTGTCCGGCATCTCGTGTAGATCCCCTCCCTCTTCATAGTCACAGGTAACGTGACCTGTAGTCTTTGCCCCCTCGGCCCGGGGGGGCAGGTGAGCGGCGGGGGCCCAAGGAGCAGCTCAGCTGCCTTGGCTCGACAAGCACATGCACCCCCGGCACACTGGGCAAGTGCCCGGTGTGCCCTATGGCCAGTCCGGGCCTGCTTGTGGTCCAGACACAGAAACCTTCCAGAAACAATTCACATTTTGAGGGAAAAAGGTGAATACAATATGATAAATGTTTTTATAGATGTCATTGTGCCATTTGTACTTAGGTTACTGTATAACTGAAGGAAAAAGCATTGTCCCTGAAAGACCTTCCATCTTGTGATTGGTATGGTATTTCTGGTCAGTCGCATAATTAATGTATCCGTGGCCAGAGAAGAATCAAAGAGTTGTTCATCTGACTCTAAAAGCAGATAGAGCTTTGAGAAGCAATTTTTGGGCAAATGATCTACCCTTTTCCATGTGTAGGTTGCCATGTAGGTACCAGGAAAATTGAATATTTACCCTTTTGGTGATTTTCCTTTCCTGGTGCCTATTCATGGCAGAAATCACATAGAATGGTAGATAAGAGACCCTTTTCCCATAATCGCTTTACAAAGCTCTATCCACTTTTAGAGTTGAATGTCCAACTCTTTCATACTCCTCCGGTCGTAGACTCATCCATTGTGCGACTGGTCAGAAACACCACATGACTGTTAGAAAATGCACAGTCTTTCAGGAACATCCTAGATCACCAGATCGATGTAGAACTTAGGAAGACATATCAGGCAACTGTGTATGCTGCCATGTAGGCACCAGGAAAGTGAATCTGGCATCAAAAAAATACTTAACACACACTTGTCTATATCTGTGCGGATTATTCTGAACAATTTTACTGCTGAGCATTTGAAATTAATTTCTTAATTTGCTTACCCAGTCATCAGTGGGGTCTTATGGATAGTGTGGAAAGTTAAAGGTTTGCTGTGGTTCTTGTAGCAACCAATCATATTCCATCCTTATTTTTCTCACCACAGGATTGAAATTAAGGCTTAGTACAGGCTATGAGTCTTTTTCTGTTCAACCCAGCAGGTTGAACAAAAACAACTGTCAGGACTGGTCAGACATTAGTACAGCGATCAATCTCCCCCACTAAGCTGTTGCATTTGGACAGGACGTACCCCCCCCCCCCCCCCCGCCAGCACACTCCGATCAGCGCTTTTAGCCATTGGCCGAGAGTGCTAATCAGGAGCCGGTCGGCTACTGGTTTGCCAGCATGCTTGTCTGACAGAGGCCGGCCAAATGGCTGGCTTCTGTTGGACCAGCTGACGTACACATGGATTGAATATCAGCCGGGTTTATTGAACCGGCTGATGTCGCCTGACATTCGGCCCATGTATACTAGGCTTTAGGCTGGCTATACATTATACAATCTTTTTGTACAATTTTCTTTTAGATTTACCAAAACCATATAATATGAGGTCAAACCTAAACACTTTTAATTTGTATGCAATCAGGACTTAACCAATATATATGAGAAATCAACAATTCACTGGTTTGCAGTGAACATAAACTGTGCATAATTTACAATTTGCATAAATATGATTATGATAAAGTGTGAGAATACTGAAAAAAGCCCCATGAGGATAATATATCTTCAAATTTTCCTAGGTGAGAAAAAAATGTCACCTTCTAGCACAAAGTATGTAGACAAAGAACACTCTCCTACTAAGAATAAACCTCTTGCTAACGCCTTCCTAGGAGCTCTTTAAATGGATATTAATGCCGGGAGGCAGAGTTCCTTAACATGTGAACACTGTGATTGGCTGTCACAGAGAACATGGGATCAGGAGTCCATTCCAACCACTCCGGATTGTAAATGGTGACCACAAGCGGTGAGTGACAGCTCAGTCAGTGTGCTGGGAGCATACAGTGATCATCCTCTCAGCACACAACAATGGAGCCCCATGAATATATTTGGCATTTGGATGTTGCTGTCGCCTTTATACATTATTTTGGTGTGAACAAGTTGATATGCAAAATATGATTGGTTAAATCCACAAGTGCTTTTTTACCATTCCTTTTCCTTTATACTGGCTTACTGGCTCTTTTTTGAGAGAACAAATTTAATTATTTAGAGGCTGAATGAAAGGTTTAGGGGAGTATAACATTTATGGTAGTTAAATAGTAATATATTATAGAAAGGTTTATAATAGATCAAAAAGAGGGACACATGAGGAGGAAAGAAAAAACCAAGAAAGAAAGCGCCTCTTAAGTATAGCGGATTTATTAGTGTGTTAAAAGCATAGTATACACTCACATTAAGGTAGATGATGTACTGCTTCCATAAAGAACTGGTCCCGGTGTCTCTCGATGGTGACTGGTGATCAAACGGGAGCCTAGATGGACGCCGTGCGGTGGCCGCGGACCTCCGCTCGGAGGCACCGGCTGTACAAGCGGTGTAGTGGAGAAGTCACTTCCGCGTTCCAGCGGATCACATGGGAGATGACGTCACTGGGACAGTTCAGACTAACTGGGAACCACTACGCGTTTCAGAGCATGCGCGAAGCTCATAACGAGCATGCGCACTCCTTTTTCAAGTGTCTGTGTCTGGAGACACTTGAAAAAGGAGTGCGCATGCTCGTTATGAGCTTCGCGCATGCTCTGAAACGCGTAGTGGTTCCCAGTTAGTCTGAACTGTCCCAGTGACGTCATCTCCCATGTGATCCGCTGGAACGCGGAAGTGACTTCTCCACTACACCGCTTGTACAGCCGGTGCCTCCGAGCGGAGGTCCGCGGCCACCGCACGGCGTCCATCTAGGCTCCCGTTTGATCACCAGTCACCATCGAGAGACACCGGGACCAGTTCTTTATGGAAGCAGTACATCATCTACCTTAATGTGAGTGTATACTATGCTTTTAACACACTAATAAATCCGCTATACTTAAGAGGCGCTTTCTTTCTTGGTTTTTTATGTTCATATGGAGACTGACTTCACTCAACAGGAAGCTGCCCTTGGTATCTTGGAGAAATAGATTTCCCGGATTCCTAGATTTTCATTGATCCTAGGATCACAGATCTCTTTCTGGCATCATCTATTGACTTTTTTTCCCATTTATTTTGGCTGTATTTCCATGGACTTTGGCGCGATTACATTATTTGTTTTACATGAGGAGGAAAGAAGGACAGAGGGATTTTGTTCAAAATGAGAGAAAATTCTTCCACCTGAAGGACAGATGGAAGCTATGAACTAAATCTCCTCTTTAATATCACTGAGGCATGCAAGCATATTTAATAAGGGTATGCAAAGACCAATAATGTGCAAAGTGCAGTAACCCATAGCAACCAATCAGATTTAATCTTCCATTGCTTTATAACAAGACTGCTGAATGGTATCAATAGGCAACTGCACTTTGCATGGTTCTCGATGATGCAATAAATAAGCCAGAAGAGGTCATTTTGGTAGTTATAAACATAAGTGCAAATGATAAAATGGATGGATGGTGGATTTCATACTGGTAGCAAGTATTGCTAAGTTTAACTTTCCTATCTGGTACAAGTACATATTGTATAAGTGTAAGACAATGTGTAATTTGACTTTTAAAATAATTTGCCACCAACACCTTTTTCATCTCCTCACTCAAGCCTCTGTTGGACTTCTTCAGTGTCATTGGTGACTTTACCAAATGGAAACTGTATGGCTGTGATGTGTGAAACAGAACTAATAAACACCTTTGACTTTGAGTAGGAATGTATGATTATGAATCAAATGTACCTAATAAAATCTTAAACACTTATTTTATGCTCTGTGCATACATGGAATTTGTGGTCTCTTTTTCTGTTTGTCCCATACAAAGCGATCATCTCTTAATATACATTAAGTGTCAATGATTAGTGTACATGTCTGCTTTTATCATAAAGAAGGTAAGAAGTCAAGCAGCCCCATCTAGGGGAGACATAAGACATGCAGGGGAATTCAATAAATTCCTAATGACACTTTTCTGTCATTATGGCCCATTAAGATGGCCTGCACCATATTCAAAAATCCCTACCATCAGTTGCAGTAACTTTACAGATATGTGCGACAGATTCAGGTAGTTTTTATTAGTGCCACTTTTAAAAAGTGGCACTAATATTGCACCAAATAAAAAATAAAAAATACCTCCACTTCATAGATGATGGAATTGGAGGTAATTAGGACTAGCTCCAAATTGGCATACAGATAAATTCTGATTGCCAGTCCTTGTACTCATGTAGCAAAGCAGCAAATTTTCGAACACTACCCCCCACTCCACCTATTACCGGTTAAAGAATGCTGTTGGCTTCACAGCCGACAGCCTTCTAGCATCCAGTGACATTGCAGTTGGCAAAGCCTGAAGGGGAAGCTGAGACACTAGTTCCCCATCCGGTCAGGTCTCTCCTTGTGTTTGGCAGCAGGCAGTGGGTGGATTATATTGGCAATAGCGGGAAGTCTAGTGGTGAAGGATCTGCCCACTGCCTGCTGTCGACCACTAGGGAATCAGACCTGATGAAAACTAGTGTCTGTGAATCCCCATCAGGCTCCACCCCGCAAGATACAAAACTTCCCACTGCTGTGCTTGTAGGGAGTAGGGGGTTGAACAGTTGACACTTTCTCCATGTTGAGAGCGACAGCAAATTTCCATGGGATCTTTTAGGTGCAGCATAATGATTGAGTAATAGATTCTTTAAAATAATTAATTTTTATTTAAACAATAGGCTAAAATAACATGTTTGCATAAAAACATATACAAATATGACCCATATGGTGTGGTCCCTATTGTTCATAGCAGCATACTGTATATGTAGATCTGGACATGTTTCGCCCAAAAATTGGCTTCCTCAGGTGACATTATCCGCTTATGGCCAAGCACTTCCTGCAATTACACAATGTCACTTAAGTCTAAGGTTGTACAAACAATTGAACGCTAGTTTACTCTCTCGATGTTAATGTACACCACCATGGTCACAGATGCAATTCACAGATGCAATTAGGAGGGACACACTGAGCCAATGCCCTCTCCACCTGTCCAGTTTATCTCTGCTATCTCACTTCCAGTAATGGAATGGGGCACTTCTGTGGGGGCTCCAAGCGCGCACTCACTTAACTCTTCCTCTTCTGTACCTGTGCACAGGCTGAGGATCTCTGTGGTACTGATCTGCTTCCATTGCTATGGGAGATGAACCTGCTCACGGAGAGAGTGCCAACAACTCCTCCTGCAAGATGCTATCCCACCTGTCACATGTATACACTTACGACAGGCTGCTTGTGAAATCTTCATTAGCCTTGATAACCACTTGTGTCTTCACACTGTATTAACCAATGTACTGTTATCTTCATACCTCAGTATGTTCAACTGCCCTGAGTAGTAGACTATGTGTTCCGGTTACTTGTATTACACCCCTTGAATAACTTCAGACCAGGCCAAGGACAAAGTTTCAAAACCTTCACTGTAAATTTGCAGCATACACAACAAAGTGCACAGTCTCTTCTTAAAACTCCTAATCCATAACTAAAAGGCTTGGTAGCTGCCCCAGCATACCTGTACAGGATAGAGTCCATTATGGCAGAGCTCTAGATCTGGTGTCTTTGGGCGATTTGTAGATCTCAGTGGTCCCTTACTCTGTAAGGCCTCTTCATCCATAGGTGCTCCAGCTTCAGCAGTAGGCTACGAGGATGGACTCTGGTAACAGCAATATGTCTTGTATTATGTGCACCCCCTGAATTGGACCCCTGTTCCGTTTTTATGCAGCATGGGACCAGTGGGTCAGACCCAACAAAACCTGCCAAGAAAGAAAAAGGCAAAAATGGTAACACTAACCCTCCCAGCTGGGGCAACATAAAACTCAACCTGCTTACATACTCTGTGTGATGGCTGCCACTGCAAAGGTAGTGTCCGTATGGACACTTTGGCCTCAGTGCGCAACCACACTTGGTGCATGCCCCAGATTCATGTACCTGTTTGCAACATTCATCATGTGGAGGCATGTCAGAATTATGAATTTCGCTAATGTTTTATTCAATACAGCAGTGCAAAGAGCATTGGTCATGAGCAAGGTGCAGTTACATAGAACAAGACAGGTTTGTTAGAATGTTTTCTGCTATAGATTACTACTCTTTGCAATATAGATACTTCACACTTCACTATTACATGTGTCATAATCACTTAGTGCCCCTGTTCCTCATTCCAGCACCCGGGTGTTGACTGTCCCCGTCTGTGTTCACCTGCAAGATGATTGATCTGATCAGTCACCTGATATAAGCAAACCGAATACTCTATCCCTTGCTTGTGATAGAGACAGACTTACCTGCATTGTTCTAGATCAAGCCTACCGTTACTCTGCCTTGCTTGCTGTTGGATCCCCTGTGTACGACCCGGATTGGATACTGGACTATCCGCTGAACTCAGCCTGCCTTTTACCTTGAACGGATATTGGATTATCCCCTGAACTCAGCCAGCCTTTACCTGAACTGTCTTTGAACCACGCTATCTGTCTGCTAAACTGCAAGTACCTGTTTGCTTTGCTCAGTTCGCATCTGCCTTGGCGTGGTGGCCAGACACTACAGCATTGTGTAGAAGTCCTGGGGGCAACCAAGTACCAGTAGGCCTGCTTGTCTTAAGGGAAAGGGGGCTGCTATTGGTGAAGCACACAGTAGGCAACTATAGTGTCTGACCACCTGCAGTTAGGTAGACGTGACATTCGTGACAACATGTTACTGCATTACTGAATACAACCAAATGTTGTACCAAATAAATACAACCATTAGTTTATGCATCATCAGTTGCATTACATTAGCACAAACAGCATCTCTTTACTGTTTCCTTCCTATGCTAGCATAGACATCTGCAGCTCTGGGTGGTAGGGCTTATCAGGTAGGATGAGGTCCAATGTTTTTTAGTGCTCCTCATGAGTCACTAAAGATAGGAACACTTGTGTAATATTATTAATTTATTAGTTATATTAAGTTAATGGTAAACAAGAAATGTAATATGCTAGTATGATTACTATTCTAATCAATACTGATAATATAGGGGTCAGCATACTATTTCAGTTTTCGCAGTGCGTGGCTTTCGGCCTTGGCTATTCTTGATGTATTTCTCCCATTCCCATTATATTGTGGTAGGCATTTTGAAGTGTACTATACAATAGATCCAGGTTAATAAAAATGACTAGGGTGCCACATCCCTTGTTATGGAAAATAGTGCATAGTAAGAGGATGGGATTTTTTAGGCATCTAAAAACAAGTATGGTAAATTACAAACTTTGAATAAGAATAACAGGTTACAAATGCATATAATTATAAAATGACCAATATAGACTGATACAATATACAGGCATCACTCTAACTGTCACAAATAGCAGTTAACCCTAACGTGTTTCGATTCAATTGATCTTCATCAGGGGGATAAATATGGGTGGTGTAGCCTGAAACATAGATGAATACAGATCCAAATATTTATAAATAGATGCATATCAAACCATTTAGATATAAAGCATGCATCCCTGTGCATCAACTTACAAAATCCAAATGAAAAATTGGAGTGGATGTGGATCCCAACAAAAAGAAGCCTCTACTGAAGCCTGAGGAGCACAGGGAATTCCAAGAAAACCACCCACTAACAGACAACAAAAGAATCGAATAAATGATGAAATGTTTATGTTAGATTTACCAAAAGTTTCAAGCAGCCTACCTCCTTTTTGCTGAGAACCCTTCCTTTTTGAACAAAAAAGGAAGCCAGTAAAAATTTCAAATAATGGGTGGAGCCTTACGTGCATTTTCGAGTCCAGATTGGCAGCCATCTTAGGTTGTTCGGACACTTTTATTGTGTTTGTTCCATTTGAAATCTCAAGTTGTTTGTATTGGATCCATTTTAACCACTTGCCGACCGTCTGTCAGGAAATGTTCCATCCGCTGGTAATATCTGTCATTTGGCATGCAGTACTGAGGTCCCCCAGCTGGTGTCTCCTGGCAGTTTGGAACTGTCAGGAGAACTTTTCCCTGCTGATGTTATGTCATCTTTGGGCCGCAGTACTGGCATCCACCTGCGGATGGATCCTGGCAGTGTGGAGCAGACAGTACCTCCTACAATCAGGTGTCACTTGAGGCCAATCACAGGCCTATAAATACCCGGCAAGCATTCACATGTTTGCCTTGGCTTCTTCATTGTGCCCTGACCCGCTAGCTTGTGATCTGATCCTGATTCTGAACCTGTTCCTGTGCCCTGAACCTGCCTCCCTGTCCCGATCCCTTTCCTGTCCCACCTGTTACCTTGCATCCCTGCCTGCAGTCTGATCCATCCATCCTCTCCCTGCTGATCTCCCTGTGTATGACCTTGGCCTGGCTTACGTTTATGTCTCTGGAACATCCCCTGTCCATCTGCTGATCTGCTGTGTATGACCCTGGCCTGGCTATTGTTTATGATCCTGGTATTTCCCATTTATTGTACTTATCTGTCTGTTGTTATTTGTGGGTCTCTGTCTGTGGTTGGTTATTGCACTGTGTCATATTGGAGGTGGTTGTACTATATTATTCACTTACGTTAATAAATTATTATATTTTCACTTATATACGTTTTGGTGTCCTCTGCAGCAGATCACAAGGTTCTGGTCATACTTGTTCATGACAGTAAACCAAGGCCATCTCTGACCAGAAGTGACTGCGCAGAGGAACCATTGTAGTGCTGTTACTGCTACTAAAATGCAATCAGAAACAGTTGTTCTCCTTGCCTCACTGGTGTTGGAGGATAACAATTACTGTTGTCTGGTATTGAAAGAGTGGGCTAAGGGATCAGCTCCTGGAGTGTATCCGTCTGGCCCATTCTCTGGTTGATCAGGGTAGATTACTGTTTAAAAACATGCAGGCCTTGATACAGGTGTGTGCTGAGCTAGCCTTGTCTAGCAGTCCTAAAGGAAGTGACGATTTTTCTCCCCCCTTCAGTAATGATCAGGTGGAGTCTCTGGTATAGCTGTTGGAGGATGATGCTGTATACTTTCTGGAGCATTATTCAGCTTGTCCTAAACAGGTGCTAGTGGATTGTATAGATTCGGTGCAGTCCCTGATTAGACAGGCAGTATGTGAACCCACGTTTGTTCAACCTGTACTGCAGGCATGGTCAGACTTATTATTTCCAGCCTCAGTCAGCTCTTCACAACCCGGACCTGCTATTAGACACCTGCCTGCCCAGAAGTCTTTTTCCCCTTCACCCATGGCAACCTCTGTTTCAGCCCATATACCCTGCTTCCCACCTAATATCAATACTCTGTCTCTACCCGCTGCACTTATCCTGCCTTTAACCCGCCTGCCTCTTCTCTGCTACCTACAACTTCCCCACAAGAACTTCCTCTGGCCACTGTTCCCTCTTCCTTGTCATATCCCAGCCCTTCTCTTCAGTACGCCTCACCTCCTACCTACAGTCCTGCAGTCACCTACAGATCTCCAGCAGTTAAGCCAAAGAAGAAACGGAAGTTCTTTCCAACCCAAACGATCCTGCCAGTAACCCAACCTGCCTCCACACCAACCAACCTGCTCCAGTCTGCTTGCATGCCAGCTGAACCTGATAACCCATCTGATTTTGCCAAATCTCTGCCTGCTATCCAGCCAGTTTCTCAGCCTGATGTGTTCCTGTCTGCTGCCCAGCCTGATGTGTTCCTGTCTGCTGCCCAGCCTGATGTGTTCCTGTCTGCTGCCCGGCCTGATGTGCCACCGTCTGCTGCCCGGCCTGATGTGCCACCGTCTGCTGCCCGACCTGATGTGCCACCATCTGCTGCCCGGCCTGAGGTGCCTGAGGTGCCACCCGGCCTGATGTGCCACCGTCTGCTGCCCGGCCTGATGTGCCACCATTTGCTGCCCAGCCTGAGGTGCCACCGTCTGCTGCCCAGCCTGAGGTGCCACCGTCTGCTGCCCAGCCTGA
Organism: Aquarana catesbeiana; assembly: GCF_042186555.1. Taxonomy (NCBI): domain Eukaryota; kingdom Metazoa; phylum Chordata; class Amphibia; order Anura; family Ranidae; genus Aquarana; species Aquarana catesbeiana. Next base: position 108,243,024 of record NC_133334.1, read on the forward strand.
GGTGCTCCTGTCCGCTGCCCAGCCTGAGGTGCTCCTGTCCGTGGCCCAGCCTGATGTGCCAATGTCTGCTACTCAGCCTGTTGTACCAATGCCTGTGCCCGCTGTCCAGTTTGAGGTCCCATTGCCTGCTGCTCAGCCTGACTTTCCAGTGTCCATGTTCCAATCTGACGCTCCAGAGACTACTGCCCAGTCCGATGTACCTGTTGTTCAGCCTGTTGTGCCAGTACCTGCTGTTCTGCCTGTTGTGCCAGCACCTGTGCCTGCTGCCCAGTCTGAAATTCCTGTACCGGCTGCCCGGTTTGAAGTTCCAGTACCTGCTATCCAGTCTGATGCACCCGTTGTTCAGCCTGTTGTGCCAGCACCTGTTGTTCTGCCTGATGTGCCAGCGCCTGTGTCTGCTGCCCAGTCTGAAGTTCCAGTACCTGCTGCCTGGTCTGATGTCTCGGTACCCGCTGTCCAGTCCCGTGAGCCTGCCTTCCAGTCTGATGTGCCCGCTTCCCAGTCTGATGTGCCCACCTTCCAGCCTGATGTGCCCGCTTCCCGGTCTAATGTGCCCACCTTCCAGCCTGATGTATCGGTGCTTGCTTTCCAGCCTGGTGTCTCGTTGCCTGCCTTCCAGCCTGATGTCTTGAAATTAGTTTCTCAGCCTGAAGTTTTGGTGCCCGTGTCTCAGCCTGACGTTTCGGTGCCGGTGTCTCAGCCTGAAGTTTCGGTGCCCATGTCTCAGCCTGAAGTTTCGGTGCCCGTGTCTCAGCCTGAAGTTTCGGTGCCCGTGTCTCAGCCTGAAGTTTCAGGTGCCCGTGTCTCAGCCTGAAGTTTCAGGTGCCCGTGTCTCAGCCTGAAGTTTCAGGTGCCCGTGTCTCAGCCTGAAGTTTCAGGTGCCCGTGTCTCAGCCTGAAGTTTCAGGTGCCCGTGTCTCAGCCTGAAGTTTCAGGTGCCCGTGTCTCAGCCTGAAGTTTCAGGTGCCTGTGTCTCAGCCTGAAGTTTCGGTGCCGTGTCTCAGTCTGCTGAACCGGTGCCCGTTACCCAGTCTGCTGAACCGGTGCCCGTTACCCAGTCTGCTGAACCGGTGCCCGTTACCCAGTCTGCTGAACCGGTGCCCGTTATCCAGTCTGCTGAACTGGTGCCCGTTATCCAGTCTGCTGAACCGGTGCCCATTACCCAGTCTGCTGAACCGGTGCCCGTTATCCAGTCTGCTAAACTGGAGTCCGTCACTCGGCCTGTTAAGCCAGTACCTGTTATTCAGCTTGCCAGACCAGTGCCCAGTGTCCAGCTCGCTGAGCTGGGGCCCGTTACCCAGCCCACTGGGCCGGGGCCCGTTACCCAGCCTGCTGAGCCGGTGCCTGTGATCCAGCCTGCTCTTACGGTGCTCGCTGTTCGGCCTAATGTTCCAGAGCCTGCTGCCCAGCTCGAGGACCCAGAGCCCGCTGTCTGCCCCGATATGCCCGCTGTCTGCCCTGAGGTGCCTGATGCCCAGCCTGAAGTGCCTGTTACCCAGCCTGACGTACCCCTATCTGTTGTTCTGCTTGATGCCATAGACTATGGACAATTACAACCAGTTGGAGCGTCCGGAGGCCGCTCCTTTGAGGGGGGGTACTGTCAGGAAATGTTCCATCCGCTGGTAATATCTGTCATTTGGCATGCAGTACTGAGGTCCACCAGCAGGTGTCTCCTGGCAGTTTGGAACTGTCAGAACTTTTCCCTGCTGATGTTATGTCATCTTTAGGCCGCAGTACTGGCATCCACCAGCGGATGGATCCTGGCAGTATGGAGCAGACAGTACCTCCTACAATCAGGTGTCACTTGAGGCCAATCACAGGCCTATAAATACCAGGCAAGCACTCACATGTTTGCCTTGGTTTCTTCATTGCACCCTGACCTGCTAGCTTGTGATCTGATCCTGATTCTGAACCTGTTCCTGTGCCCTGAACCTGCCTCCCTGTCCCGATCCCTTTCCTGTCCCACCTGTTACCTTGCATCCCTGCCTGCAGTCTGATCCATCCATCCTCTCCCTGCTGATCTCCCTGTGTATGACCTTGGCCTGGCTTACGTTTATGTCTCTGGAACATCCCCTGTCCATCTGCTGATCTGCTGTGTATGACCTTGGCCTGGCTATTGTTTATGATCCTGGTATTTGCAATTTATTGTACTTATCTGTCTGTTGTTATTTGTGGGTCTCTGTCTGTTGGTTGGTTATTGCACTGTGTCATATTGGAGGTGGTTGTACTATATTATTCATTTACGTTAATAAATTATTATATTTTCACTTATATACGTTTTGGTGTCCTCTGTCGCAGATCACACGGTTCTGGTCACACCCGTTCATGACACCGCCCCATAGCAGATATACTGCTACAGGGCGGCCGTTCTGTGCTGAATCAGGTATATATAAGTGATTCTGCATTTCCGCCTAGGGGGAGCCGCCACCGGCCCACTTCTGCTGTTAATCCTCACAGCAGAAGCCGATCTGCGGGTGCCGGGCACTGGGCATCGTTGGGCAGAGATACAGAACGCAGCTCTGCCTATATAAACAAGGCAGAGCACCATTCTGACAGGGGGAAAGTGATGGATTTTGTGTTCCTGTAAAGCAGGGAATAAAATCCATCACTTCTCTTAGTAAAAGCAGCACACAGTTTACACATAAACACCGGTTAGGCATACAGTTAACCCTTTGATCGCCCCAGTTGTTTAATCCCTTCCCAGCCAGTGTCATTAGTACAGTGACAGTGCATATGTTTGCATATTTTGCATATTTTTTAGCACTAATCACTGTAATAATGTCACTGGTTTCCACAAAGTGTCAAAAGTGTCAGTTAGTGTCCGATTGTTCACCGCAATATTGCAGTCCCACTATAAGTCACTAATTGCCGCCATTACTAGTATTAAAAAAATGCTATAGCTTTTCTTTTGCGCAAACCAATCAATGTACGCTTATTGGGATTTTTTTTACCAAAAACATGTAACAGAATACATATTGGCTTAAATCTATGAAGAAATTAGATTTTTTAATTTATTTTTTTTTAAATGGATATGTTTTATAGCAGAAAATAATCAATATATATATATATATATATATATATATATATATATATATATATATATATATATATATATATATATATATATATATATATATATATATATATATATATATAAATTGTCTGTCTTTTTTTTTATAGCGCAAAAAATAAAAAGCACAGTGGTGATCAAATACCGCCAAAAGAAAGCTACTGTATTTGTGGGGATTTTTGTTGATTTTTTGCTATTTGTGTCAGCTAAAATATCCCAGTGCCATATCGCAAAAAATAGTCTGGTCACAAAGGGGGGTAAATCCTCCAGAGATCAAGTGGTTAATTGTCTGGATTGAGGATCAGAGAGTGGAGTCTATGTATGTCATGGACAACTTGATATGCTAATGCATATTGAGTATGATCTATTGCACTGGGAATCACCATCATTGAATGTCTCTCAAGTAGAGGTTTTTGCAACTTTGGGACCTTTTCCTGGACTTTTTGAATATTTACAAACACTGTCACTTTATGGTCACTATAGTGGCTTTCTAATTAGGTTTTTCAATTATAATTATATTTGGATGTACTTTTGTTTGATATATTTATGCACTGTTTATAAGCTTTTGATGCACTTTATGTTAAAGTGCTGCACTCTTCTTGGGTTATTTTAAATATTAGTTTGGTTGGTCACCTTTTTGTGCAAGCCACTTCTACCCCTGAGCGCTCACTTTTATTTGAAGTGTTTTTAAACGGTTTTAACTTTTAATTTTGAATAAAATAGCAGTAATGCACTATTAGGAGCATTCTTGGTCTGTTTCATATATTCCTGTATTGGATCCCCTGCACCTGGGAGAAGGATTGTTACTTGTGTACTGTCAAAGAGGGGAGAGAGGGAACCTGGAGGAATAAAAACAAATAAAGACCCACTTATTTTTTTATGGGGTCATGGATGGCCGGTGAGTGTAGTGTGCAGAGGGAAGCACAGAACCAGCACTCAGACTGAAATACTAATATGCCGCGTACACACGAGCGGACTGGCATACTTGGTCCGACGTTCTTCCCGCCGGACTGTCCGGCGGACTACCGCCGGACTTTCTGAACGGACGGACTTGCCTACACACGATCGGACTTTCCGGCAGGCTAGGTCCGCCCGTCTTTCCGACAAACTTTCGCCGGAGTTACGGCGGACTTTCAGAATGAACGGACTTGCCCACACATGAACAAGTCCGTTCATTTTGAACGTGACTCGGGTACGATGGGACTAGAAAAGGAAGTCAATCTCGCCGCTTTTATCGCCGAGATTGACACCTTGCAAGCCCCGTCGTGGGGCATACCAGGCCCTTAGGTCTGGCATGGATTTTAAGGGGAACCCCCTACGCCGAAAACATCCCCGGGTGATGTTGACCACGCCCCCTAAAACGTCACAGTCCCAGCATGCCCAGGGACTGTGACGGCATAAGAGGGCGGGGTCTCCGCCTATATAAGTCACATCGGAGCGCTCAGAGACCAGTCCAGCTGGAGAGACCGTCGTGTCAGCATCTGGAGAAGAGAAGAGGGAAGAAGCCAAGAAGACAAGAAGCCAGAAGTCCGGACCTCCGCTGGCAAGAGAGCAGCATGAAGATAGCGGAGGAGCCGGCCCGAAGAACTGGAACACCGGGAGAAGAGGAACCGGAGGGACCCCCGAAGCCGGAAGAAGACCCCCCGGAGCTGTCTAATAAATTACTTCAAAAACATGTGTAGTGTGTTTTATTATTGACACTTTTTCCCTAGGTGAATGGGTAGGGGTACCATGTACCCCATACTCATTCACATAGGGTGGGGGGCCGGGATCTGGGGGCCCTCTTTATTATAGGGGGCTCCCGGATTCCGATAAGCCCCCCGCCCGTAGACCCCGACAAACAACGGCCAGGGTTGTCGGGAAGAGGCCCTTGTCCTCATCAACATGGGGACAAGGTGCTTTGGGGGAGGGGGGGCCCCACAGGGCCCCCCCTCCCCCAAAGCACCCACCCCCCCATGTTGAGGGCATGCGGCCTGGTACGGTTCAAGGGGGGGGGGCGCTCGCTCGTCCCCACCCCCTTTCCTGACCGGCCGGGCTGCGTGCTCGGATCGGGGGTCTGGTATGGATTTTGGGGGGACCCCACGCCGATTTTTCGATAGAGATCCATACCAGACCTAAGGGCCTGGGATGCCCCGCACTCGCCGCAATAGGAAAATTTGTTTTTCCCATTGCAGCGAGCGCGAGATGCAGTACTCTGCCCTTGCGTCGTATCTGGTCCGTCGGACCAGCATACAGACGCATGCAGACGAACGGGCTTTCCGTCAGAAACTGAGTCCGGCGGACTAAGATTTAAAGCATGCTTTAAATCTAGGTACGGCGGACTTTTGGGAAAAAAAAGTCCGCCGGAGCCTACACACAGTCGGATTGTGCGGCGGACTCTGGTCCGTCGGACCAAGTATGCCGGAAAGTCTGACCGTGTGTACGCGGCATTACACTTTATTCTAGCACCAGAGAGAATAAACACTCGGACACTTTCTGAAAATTATTATTTTGGCACTTGAGAAATTATTTAAAACCAAGAAGCGCACAGACACTTTATGATAATTTTATAGAGCACTTTACTCAGTTTTATGGTCGTATATAATTAGGATCTTTGATGAAAGAAGTAGAACCTGAATTCCCCCCCCTATTTGGGAAAATGGGAAGAGGAGATATGTTTTCTTAGGGATGAGGAACATAAAAGGAAAATCTTTAGAACAGCCTGTTTCTCCTCAAGCGACATAAGGAAAGTGGAAATCTGTCGAGATGGTACAGGCAGTCCCCGAGTTAGGGACTGCCTGTTTGTTCTTAAGTCGGATTTGTTCGTAAGTTGGAAGCACATGCGCAGAATGGCAGAGACGTAGTTTTCCGATGTTTTCCGATGTTTTCTGACGTCGTTTTCTGATGTTTTCCGCTGTTTCCGACGTCTTTTTCCGATGTTTTCCAATGTTTTCCGATGTGCCCGCCAACGCTGCCTCCCGTTCGTAAGTAGGAGTCATTCGCAAGTCAGAGGTTCGTAACTCGGGGACCTCCTGTATGTGACCCCTCAGAGGGCACACAGGCTCGGGGCAGAATGCCCCCCAACTTGCTGGAGGAGATGTGATGTTCCGGGGACCTTTGCACATCTGTGGTGGGAATGTACAAAGATACAACCCTACTGGGGTGGAATTATAGTAGCGATCCATCAAATAACGGGAGAACGTATTCAGAATGATCCCTGGGAATGTCTATTTCATGATACGAGAAAGACGGTGCCCCAATACAGGAATACCTTAGTCCATTACCTCTTAAATGCAGCTAAAGGTTTGATCCAGAGCCTATGGAGAACCCAAGAAGCGCTGAATATGAAGGAGTGGGTAGCAAGAGTGGAAATGGTGAGAGCCATAGAGGAAACAATTCACACAGTAAAGGATTCATTAGAGACATATTGGAACATATAGGGAAAATTGATGGAGTTTACAAAATCTGAGGGTTGGAGGAATTTGATGGAGGTCTAGGGGTTTAGGGGGAGGGGGAGGAAAGGGGGGTGGTTGGTTTGGGGGTGGGGAAATAGGGAGAATAATTGTATATTGTAATAAATTTATGTAATGAGGAACGATGACATTGGAATGTGAGTTTTATTACTTGTATTTGAGTATTTTTGTTTATATAATAAAAGAGAGAATAATAAATATATAATTAGGATCTTCCCTGGCACATAACACTTTGTATTGGTTTGCTCTGACTAATTGATTTGCACAATTTATTGATTGTGCTGTAATTGTAAGGTTTATTGTTTGTATAGGTATATTTGTAAGCACAAGTAGTGCTGCACCCACATTATTGACTTTTAGCATCTAGTATCACCAGGATATATTCTGGTAACAAGTACGGGCTCGGGGCAGTTACTGCACAGCGCATGGTATAAATATATCATTGATCTTTTCTATCTACCTGGTGGCCACATGGAGAGCGATAGACATCTTGACCACACAGTACCTCAATTCCTCCATCCTCAATGGACCCACATGATGGTCCTGATGCTGCTCCTGAAGGTCCTGCCGAAGGTCCTGGTCTGCAGGTAAATGAAAAAATTAATTAGCACTGACACTTCAGGAATGAGAAGCAATATACAGACACAGGCAACAACATTTTGCCTATTCTAAAATTGTCCAAAAAAAAAAACAATACAAAAAAAAAAAACACATAATGTAGTCATGTATGTGCATATAATAAATCATGCAAACAGTTCATCAGTTAGTGATACAAGTCCCATCTATAGTAATATCTTCACTAACATGTACATTTCCAGTACATAGGAATAGTGAAACCAGAATCCCAGTGCTGTAAATTCTTGAGTGAATCCGCACAATGTTGAACCACCTCAGGGTGATAGGTGTGCCCTCACCTTCAGTCATGGACCTATAGATAAATATACGTCAAACAGCCCCTTCCCCTAACAGAGGGATTGGATCAAGGATTTCTCCAAAACATAGTTGTTCTACTTTCACATTCCAAGGGGGACTGTCAGTTAAAGGGGTGGCCCTTCATTTGTCTCACTAGAAAATTGCTCAAAACCACAGAGATACTGCCAGAGTGTAATATTTTAAAATAGGTTAAATTCATTTAATAAATGCACTCTCAATGAACATAAGCAGGTTTGCGTATGTATAACAGATTCGGGATTAACCACTTGCCACCCAAGCCAATTGTGGCATTTCTCTCCTACATGTAAAAATCTTCATTTTTTTTTGTTAAAAAATTACTGAGAGCCCCCAAACATTATACATATTTTTTTAGCAAAGGACCTATGGAATTTGCTATGTCACACGGAATTTGTGCAGCAATTTTTCAAATGTGATTTTTTGGAAAAAAAAAACACTTTCATGAATTAAAAGAAACAAAACACAAAATTTACCCCATTTTTCTATAATATGAAAGATGATGTTATGAACAGTAAATAGATACCAAACATGTCATGCTTTAAAATTGTACAAAAACATATTTGGGGGGCACACCCTAAAATGAGTTTAGATTCAAGATGGTGCTGCTATAAGGCCAACAAACAGTACAAAACATATTAAGAATGACATTTCCTGCAAGGAAAGTTATAAACACCTGAACATATTCAAAAAAATACAGGGGTTTGGTTACACTATATGGTCATATAGTGCTAATTCGGGGTACTTTGTCACAGTAAGTGGGCTTAGCACTATATGACCATATAGTGTGACCAAACCCCCGTATTTTTTTGAATATGTTCAGGTGTTTTTAACTAGCCTTGCAGGAAATGTTATTCTTGAATGTGTACGCTGTATTATGTTTTGTACTGTTTGTTGGTCTTATAGCAGCACCATCTTGAATCTAAACGCATTTTAGGGTGTGCCCCCCAAATATGTTTTTGTATGTTGTAATAGAACCTGACCAGGTTTTTTGGGCTGGAGCACCCCTCCCCCTCTTCATTACCTCTTATTTAGTGGCCACCAGTGCATAGGAAGAATCCCCTTCAGTTCTCCCACATAGAGGAGTTCAGCTCCCATGGTTGAGACACAGGATCTTCCATTCTATTACTAGGGTAAGACCCACTAATTCGGGGTACTTTGTCGCAGTAAGTGGGCTTAGCACTATATGACCATATAGTGTGACCAAACCCCCATATTTTTTTTTTAATATGTTCAGGTGTTTTTAACTAGCCTGCAGGAAATGTCATTCTTGAATGTGTGCGCTGTAATATTTTTTGTAATGCTTTAAAATTGCGCACACTCATGGAATGGTGCCAAATAGTACTTAAAAATCTCCATAGGTGAAGCTTTAAAAGAATTTTTTACAGGTTACCAGTTTGGAGTTACAGAGGAGGTCTAGTGCTAGAAATATTGCTCTCACTTTAATGATCGCAGCGATACACCACATGTGTGGTTTGCATGCCGTTTACATATGTGGGCGCGACCTACGTATGCGTTCACTTCTGCATGGAAGCACGTAGGGACTGTGGCGCTTTAACCGCTTCAGCCCCGGAAGATTTTACCCCCTTCCTGACCAGAGCACTTTTTGCGATTTGGCACTGTGTCGCTTTAACTGACAATTGCGCGGCCGTGCGATGTTGTACCCAAACAAAATTGACGTCCTTTTTCCCCTTTCGTCTTTCAGGAAAGCCACTATGAGAGATAGTCCCCTCCTCTTCCTCTAGGAAACACTGCGCCAGCCCATAAATTCTTATTTCCCCCTGCCGGACCTCAGTATTAGTGTTTCCTCCGGCGGGGAGACACTGTGCATGGAGCCAGGCCGGTCAGTCAGGGAGACTGTGGCCAATTGTTTTTTTGTTTAATCCTGTAAAAGGGAGCAGGGGCTTCCTAGGAGCAAGGGTGGTACTTGCCCACCATTTAGTTGCCACCCCATCCTAGTTGAGCGCAGCTATAGATTGAGGGGGGCCCCTATCGTGTCCACAGGGCCGCAGCAAGCAGGCGTTTGGCTTCCCCTGTACACTGTACAGGCCGCATTTTTTTGGAACTAGGTGGGCCGGACGAAGAGTGACGTAATTTCAGGCGGAAGGGCGAGTTCTTGCCTTTTGACCCGTGATTCCGGTTCCGGGTCGCGGAGCTGATAGGGAGCCGGGCACAAGCTGGATATGAGTCGGGAACGCGCACAGGCAGCGTGAAACTCGGTAGAAGCAAGCACCTGCAGTCATGTCGGAAGAAGATTCTCAGCCAACGGACACTATCTCCAGCCTTGCCTTCCTAAGGTAAGAGCACCCTGGGTAAGGGTACTCTCTATCTTTGCCCCTCCATGTATAGTTTCTGTCTATGGGGGGGCAGACCCCCTGGGTGGTCGGGGGGGTGGCTCAGATCCCCACTTGTTAAGGAGGGTCTAGTGCACTCCCAGGGTTGTATCCTAGAACTTAATGTGACAGAATTTTTTGCATTTTTTTCATGTATTTCAGAAAGCTACATCTAAATCAACACATAGCTCTAAAAAGAAGTGTGCCTCGTGTAGGGACACATTAGGGGAGTCATGGACAAAGGTCTTGTGTAGGGACTGCATAGACTCCCTTGTTAAAGAGATGGACTCTGAACAGGAGTCTGGACTAGCAGCCTCAGTAAAAGAGCTCTTGTCCACCTTTTCTTCATTTAAAAACTTATTTGAGAGGTTTCAGCTTCCCATTAATCCAGCTCCCCAGGATACAACCCCGCCTCAGGCTCAGGACTCTGCTCCTGCCCAACCTGCAACTTCAGTTAGGGCAGAGGAAGCTCCAGGTCCTTCCGGAAGTGAACAGAGAAAGCCAGACAGTTCTCCGATTCCCAGGAAGGTTCAGAGGGTGAGGACCAGGATGGGGAATCCAGGAAGTCCTCCAGATATAAATTATCCCTGGATGAGGTAGAGGACCTCTTAGGGGCTATATATACAACCCTTGGTATTCAGGCGGAAAAGAAACCCCTGACCTTCCATGACCAAATGTACAAGGGCTTGGGGGAGCAAAAGAAGAAGGTTTTCCCAGTACATGAGGTACTGGTGGAAACGATAAAAAAGGAGTGTCAGGATCCCGAAAGGAAGCTCTTTTTTTCTAGATCCCTAAAGAGAAGATTCTCAGAGGATCCAGCATCCATCTGGAATAAAAGTCCCAAGTTAGATGCCGCCTTCTCCCAGGTCTCCAGACACACGGATCTGGCGTTTGAGGACATGGGGGCTTTGACAGATGTCATGGATAAAAGAATAGACTCTCTCCTTAAAAAAACTTGGGACTCAACAATAGGCAATCTAAAGCCTGAATTGGCTGTCACAGTTGTGGCTCGCAATTTAGAGCACTGTCTCTCCCAGATCCAGGAGCATATTGAAGCGGGAACGGCTAAAGAAACCATTCTATCTTCTTTTCCTATGATTATGCGAGGTATCGCTTACATAGCGGATGCCTCGGCAGAGTCAGTCCGCATGTCGGCTAGATCAGCGGCTCTAGCCAATTCTGCCAGGAGAGTCCTCTGGCTAAAAACTTGGCCAGGCGATAGCGCCTCTAAGGTCAAGTTGTGTGGGATACCTTTGACGGGAGACCTTCTCTTCGGCCCAGGTATAGAGACCATTTTGGACCGCACAGCAGACAGGAAGAAATCCTTCCCACTCACGTACCTAGGGTTTCTGCTGGACTCAACACTATTGAGAGTGTTTCTTTTGACAGAGAAGGTACTAAAGCTGGACAGAGCAGTAGCCTATCTAAAGTGCAACAAACAGGTCTCCATAACATTTCTGATGTCAGCACTGGGTCTGCTAACCTCTACCCTCCTAGCCGTGCAGTGGGCAGGTCTGCACTTTAGTCCCTTGCAGTCCTTCGTCCTAAAGGTGTGGGATCACAGTCAGAAAGATCTAGACACCCTAGTGCATGTTCCACACCAAGTAAAGAGATCTCTTTGGTGGTGGAGGAAGGTTGCAAACCTGTCGCAGGGTCGTCTGTGGTTCATCCCAGTTTCTCGGGTGGTAACCACAGACGCAAGCGGCAAAGGATGGGGGGCACATCTGGGTTCCCTTCTAGCACAGGGCACCTGGGGGGAAGACGAACTAAAAAGGTCGTCCAATTGCAAGGAGCTGAGGGCATTTGGGCTAGCACTCAGATTTTTCAAAAAAGAGCTCCAGGGCCACCACACTCAGGTGCGGTCGGACAACTCATCTGCTGTGGCCTATGTACACAAACAGGGTGGCACGAGAAGCGGAGTCCTATTGGTCTTAGTATCAGACATTCTGAACTGGGCCGAGATCAACACTCTCTTACTCTCAGCAGTCTTCCTGAGAGGAGAGAAAAAAAATGTGATAGCGGACTTTCTCAGCCGAACGAAGCTGAGAGAGGGCGACTGGATCCTCAACCAGGAGGTTTTCAATCTCATCTCAGAGAAGTGGGTGTGACAGACCTAGCCGGGAGAGAGACTTTTGGAGGGGACTGTATGCTAGCCTCTTGCCGATCGATCGTGGGCCCTTGCATTTGGGGTAACGGTGCTCTTTGTGAGCTGTATGCCTGGGGGACCCTTGAGGTGGTATTACTGTGGATTCAGGTCCTGGTCCCCCAGGACACACAGACTCTGGGGACCCTGGATTTGCCATATTGGAATAGTGGCTGATTCATAATGCTGGGACAGATACTTTTAGGAGATGCTGATGTAAATTCCAGCACCTGTCTGTCTGTTGTCTGATAAAATGTGTATTGTAAATAAGATGTAAATTCCAGCACCTGTCTGTCTGTTGTCTGATAAAATGTGTATTGTAAATAAGTCTATAGTATGGGATCTAAGAGTCATTAGATCCCCATTGTTGTTTGTGTTAATTAACTCTGCTATTGTGTGAAGAAGAGTCTATGTTGATTGTGATAATGTTGATTGGATTTTCTGAACTACAAGACGGCCAGTCTGGCCTAAAAGTCATGTCTGAGTCATCTAGGCTGTCTAAAGGGATTAGTTAATTAGCTCATGTTAATTAGGTTAATTAGGTTACAGCTGTATTGTTAGAGTAATATGAGCAGGAGGTCTGCACCTCCACTTTTAGTGTATAAAAGCCTGTATTTTGCAATAAAGTGAGATTCCTGTTTGAACTTACATACAGCCTGCCTGGTGTTTGTTCTGAGCTATCACAACTGGGTTAGAACGGCACAGAGCTGTAGTTCTAATCCCGGAACATTGTATGACCGAACAATCAGATGTTGTGATCTGCAGTCTGATTTTATAGCAGCAGAGGAGTGTCGGGAGAGTGGAACTGAGCGAGCAAGGGGCTCATTACAGTGGGGCCCTCCAGAAGTGGATCTGTTTGCGTCAAAAAACAATGCGAAAGCCCCCTGTTTTTTCTCCCTAAACAGAGAGGAAGGACCTCGGGGGGTAGATGCATTGACCCAAAACTGGCATTTCAAAACCTGCGGAACCTGAGGAAGTTTCAGATGGAAAGCAGGTGCCTGATTCTTGTGGCACCACATTGGCCAAAGAGGGCATGGTTCTCAGTACTCAAGCAACTTGCAGTCGAACCTCCCTTATTCCTACCACCTTGGGAGGATCTCCTCTCACAGAGCCCAGTCCTCTGTCCGCAAGTACACCAATGGAAGTTAGCGGCCTGGCTACTGAGGAGGGTACAGGAAGATCTAAGGGATTTTCTGAAAAATTAATCTCCACCCTCAACAGCAGGAAAAAGGAAACACGCCAGATCTATAAAAGGGTCTGGTTACGTTTCAATGAATGGTGCGTAGAAGGCTCCTTTTTGGTACACAGTCCCACAGCTGTGTTGGAATTTCTACAGTGCGGGGCAGACAAGGGTTTATCCATAAGTACCCTCAAAGGGCAGGTGTCAGCACTCAGTGCTTATTTAGAAAAGCATCTGGCCACCAACCCGTGGGTGGTCAGATTCTTTAGGGCTCTTTCTAGGCAGAGACCAGTTCAAGGCCCTTCTTTTCCCAAGTGGGACCTATCCTTAGTCTTACAGAGTCTAACGGGAACCCCCTTTGAACCTTTAGAAGGATGTTTACTAAAGGATCTTAGGTTAAAAACAGTTTTTTTTAGTAGCAGTGACAACTGCCAGGGGAGTCAGTGAGATTGATCCTTATCTGTCAGACCTCCTTTTTGTGTTATTTTCCCAGATCGTATCGTTTTCAAAACCTATCCGGCATTTTTGCCTAAAGTGGCTTCTGGATTCCACAGAAGTCAGGAGGTAGTTTTACCCTCATTTTGTCCCAACCCCTCAGGGGAAAGGGAATTAAAATTTCATTTTTTGGACGTAATGAGATGCATCCTACAGTACCTATATCTGGCCAAAACATTAAGAAAGTCAGACTCTTTATATGTTTTATTTTATGGGGCCAGAAAGGGATACAGAGCGTCTCGACGCACTATTGCCAGATGGCTCAGAGCAACCATTGGTCAGGCCTATGCAGTAGTAGGGAAAGAAATTCCAAAGGGTATAAAGGCACACTCTACCAGAGCCATGGCAGCTTCTCAGGCAGAAAGAGCTGGAGCAACGCCAGAACAAATATGCAGGGCAGCAACATGGTCCAGCTGTTCCACTTTCGTAAAGCATTACAGAGTGGACCTGGTGTCGGCAGGTGAGCAAGCCTTTGGGCAAAAGGTGTTGCAAGCTGTAGTCCCACCCTAACTGCTAAGTGCTCGTTCATCCTCTCATAGTGGCTGTCCTGAAAGACAAAAGGGGAAAATTAAAGTTACGCTTACCGGTAACGTCTTTTCCAGTAGTCTTTCAGGACAGCCCTAGTTACCCACCCGAAAATTTGGGGGGTCTTATAAAAGACCAGAATGCAGCATGATAATGATATGTGATAGTATGTTATTAATGTGTTCTTGTGTCTCTCCAGCTAGCCGGAGGTGATCTTGTAATAAACTGAGGTCTGGCAGGGGGAAGTAAGAATTTATGGGCTGGCGCAGTGTTTCCTAGAGGAAGAGGAGGAGACTATCTCTCATAGTGGCTGTCCTGAAAGACTACTGGAAAAGACGTTACCGGTAAGCGTAACTTAATTTTTTCCCACAAATAGAGCTTTCTTTTGGTGGTATTTGATCATCGCTGAGGTTTTTATTTTTTGCGCTATAAACAAAAACAGAGCGACAATTTTGAAAAAAAACACAATATTTTGTACTTTTTGCTATAATAAATATCCCCATTTTTTTTTTTTTTTTTTTTAAAGCAAATTTTTTCTCAGTTTAGGCCGATATGTATTCTTCTACATATTTTTGGTATTAAAAATTGGAATAAGCGTATATTGATTGGTTTGCGCAAAAGTTATAGCATCTACAAAATAGGAGATAGATTTATAGCATTTGAATTTTTTTTACTAGTAATGGCGGTGATCTGCGATTTTTATCGGGACTGCGACATTATGGTGGACACATCGGACAATTATGACACATTTTTGGGACCATTGGCATTAATACAGAGATCAATGCTATAAAAATGCATTGATTACTGTAAAAATGTCACTGGCAGTGAAGGGGTTAACACTAGGGGGCGATCAAGGGGTTAATTGTGTTCCTTAGTGTGTGTACTAACTGAAGGGGGGAGGGGACTGACTAGGGGAGATGACAGATCGCTGTTCATACTTTGTATGAACAGACGACCTGTCACTTCTCCCCTCAGAGAACTGGGATCTCTGTGTTTACACACAGAGATCCCGGTTCTCACCGTGTTACGTGTCATCGAGACTGCCGGGCACTCGCATCGGCTCCAGGGGCGAGCTGCGGGCACCCTAGTGGCCGCCTTAAGGAGCGACGTAACATGATGGCAATTCGCCTGCCCGTGCCATTCTGCCACAGTATAACTGCAGTGGCTGGTCGGCAAGCAGTTAACATTTTGTTTTTTATTGTTTATTTTTATTTTACACTTTCCCTTTCATTTATTTTTTGATCACTTTTATTGTACACATTCCTTGTAATAGGAATAGGGCATGACAGGTCCTCTATAAGTCCCCAGATCTCTTCTCTATGCTGGAAAGCCTGAAATAAAAAAATAAAAAATCAATCTCAGGCTTTCCAGTAAAAAAAAAGGCAGTGTTTTCATCTGCCAGCGCCGGAGTGACATCATGTCGCTTCCAGCCTCCGAGGGTCATAGAGCTGGCCGGGGACCATCTGGTCCCTGGCCCGCTCTATGGTAAACCGCTGCAGCCGGCAGATTCATTCTCCGGGTTCCCAATCGCACGGGAGAGACTAGATAAGCACTGGAGGGTGGCTGCCGGGGGGGGGGGGGGGGGGTTCCCGCCTCCTGTAAAAGCAATCAAGTGGCTAAACAGTCGCTATGATAGTTTTTAAATTGCAGAGAATTTCTGGCTGAAAAAAAGATACCCAGTAGAAGTGGTTAAGGAATGCTTACTCCCGCCACTCTTCGGGTAGTTGCGCTGACGTCACTAGGCTCTGCCCAATGCATTGCATCACTTGTCACGTGACTTCATCAATGAATACCCTGATGAAGTCCCATGACGAGTACCGCAATGTGTTGGGCAGAGCTGGGTGACCTGTCAGTAATCTTAAAGTGGAACTAAAGCTCAGCTGTAAAAAGCAGCGAGCAGGCACGCTTTTATTGCAGAAGAGACATGTAATAAAATGCTCCTACCTGCCTGGTCACTGTTTTCTCTGGCACTGTAAGCTGAGCAACGCATGTGCAGCTTACAGTGCTTTGCCAGTCTCTGAGTGCCTAGATGACTGGCGCCTGTGCAGGCGCCAATGAAGAGGCCTGAAGACTGGCAACCAGAAGAAGATGCCAGCACTGGTGAGGGTCCGTTGGACAGGTACTAACGCAGTGGCGGCCCGTCCATAAGGGGTGCAGGGGCGCCGCCCTCCTAATCCCTGCTCCCCTAATTTACATGCAGGGTGTCAGACACATAGCTTTCAATGGCATTTCTTATTTCTTTTTTTAAGCACATGATTCGAGCCCGAGGCTCTAATTGTCTTAAAAAAAAGGCGGTCTTGGGGCGCAGAGCACGACCCAGTTGTGTGACAAAAGCAAATTAATATTTGCTATTGTCTTCATGATTCTCCTCCTGGTCAATCAGGAAGCGTGTCCTGAGACCCGATTGGACGGGAGGAGAAGCAATGACCCCAGAGCTAGGAGTAGCTGGAGCGAGGAGCAGCAGCCCTCCTCGAATCCTTGTCATCTGCCTCCTAAGGTAAGGAGTACTCTGATCGCCGCCTACCCGTCTGTCTCCCGTGGGGGGGGGATCGCCACTTTCCCGTCCGTCTTCTGTGGGGGGGGGGATCGCCACCTTCCCTTCCGTCTTCTGTGGGGGGGATTGCCACCTTCCCATTCATCTCCCGTGGGGGGGGGAGATCATCACCTTCTTGTCCATCTCCCATGAGGGGGGGTTGGAGTTGGTTTGCCCCCCCCCCCTCAAAATATTGAGCACCAACCGCGTCTGTACTAACCCTATTAGTGCCAGGTTCATAAGTTGTGACAGACAACGGGAGATTTTACACACACTCCTGGTGGCTGCAACTGGCTCTCAACTAGAGGCAATCAGGCAACTGGGCAGCCACCCAATCACTTCCAAACACACCCCGTGTGTGCACCCCTGCCATACATCCCGGGCTCTGTGCACCCACGACTGCACCCGGGACTGGCATAGCTGGTGCCACCAGGTAGAGGGGAGGGAGCTCAGTGGATATGCATCCACTTTCCTCCCCTTTATGCTGACCCACAAACGCCATGTCACTTCTGGGTCCCTGCGGCAGTTTCCCCAGCCTGTTTAACCAGGGACAAATCTAATGCAGTGTGAGAGCTGTAGGTGTGTCTCTGTGTAAATACAGGAAGTGAACAGGCAGCAGCTTCAGCTTCCCACAGTTAAAATGGCTGCAGCCAGACTCAGTGGAGGGAGATTTCTGCAGCATATATGGCAAGTACAGAATCACAGTATATATAAAATAATATGCAAAGTGGTTGGAGGGAAGCTTTAGAATAGCAAAGATGTTTTTATTACAAACTGTGTGAGCAGACTGCAGTTCCTCTTTAAATCTCCCTCCTAAGGAAATCACTGTACCGCCTCTTCAATGCAACAATCTTTATTGACAATACATTGTAGGGGGGGTGGGGGGTTCCAACACGCATGCGTGCAGAGGAGCGGTGTTGAGACTTCCACACATGAAGAAGCAGGGGATGCCGGGCTCCGGGGCGCCCACTGACCGGCTCACTAAACCCAGCTGTCTGATCGTGTGCAGCGCTGTGAGCGGAGGTGAGGAGGGAGGGGCGGTGGTCATGTGACCGTGTGTGTGTATATAGAGAGGGCTGTGTCATGTGACTGATGGTCTGTACGGTCTCACCTGGCCTGTGTATAGGAGGCGGTGGGGGGTGTGGCCTGCGTTCAGGGAATGTCATCATCATCATCATCATCATCACACCTTATCAATGCATTATAAACGTCCACACAAAGTGCTCATTGGTAACACCTCCATCCTAGAAGTGTGCTTATAGGGCTCAATGAAGGGAAAAGCAACAGGTTGGAGTCTCTCCTGTACTAGAATGGAAGGGCCAGTGAGCCAGGTGTAAAGTCTGAGAGTCAAACACAGGACTCAGCAGGATCTTCAATGCAGAATAGACATGCACTGCCTCTTCTGCTATCCATCACCCTACCTGTCTTCCGTGTACACCTACCTGTCTTCCGTGTACACCTACCTGTCTTCCGTGTACACCTACCTGTCTTCTGTGTACACCTACCTGTCTTCTGTGTACACCTACCTGTCTTCCGTGTACACCTACCTGTCTTCCGTGTACACCTACCTGTCTTCCGTGTACACCTACCTGTCTTCCGTGTACACCTGCCATGCACAGCTCAGTTTCCATTTTTGCAGTGGCTGTCATTTATGAAATTAAATAGGATTGGTCCCAGCACAGAACCCTGGGGGACCCCACTAACCACCCCTGACCATTCCGAGTACTCCCCATTTATCACCACCCTCTGAACTCGCCCTTGTAGCCAGTTTTCAATCCATGTACTCACCCTATGGTCCATGCCAATGGTCCTTACTTTGTACAGTAAATGTTTATGGGGAACTGTTTCAAATGTTTTTGCAAAATCCAGATACACCACGTCTACGGGCCTCCCCTTATCTAGATGACAACTCACCTCCTCATAGAAGGCTGGTAGATTGGTTTGGCAAGAACGATTCTTCATGAATCCATCCTGATTACTGCTAATGATACCGTTCTCATTACTAAAATCCTGTATATAATCATCCCCTCCAAGAGCTTGCATACTATTGATGTTAGGCTAACTGGTTGGTAATTCCCAGGGATGTAATGTTGAAGCGGAAGCAAGTAAATGAGTCCTAATAGTCATGTTCTGATCTGCTGGATCCCAACTGAAATTATGGGCCATGTGATCCTATCCTAGTGATAAAAATTCTAAATTTTGGCCATATAGTATTTAACCCCTTAATAGCCAGTCTGTAATTTCCCCTCATTACCAGGACATTGTTTAGATTTCAGCACTGTGATAGTTTGAATGACAATTGGTTATGTATTACTGTATTTCTTATTTTTCTCGTTTTTTTGATAATTAGAACTTTCTTTTGGTGGTGTTTAACCACTTCAGCCCTGGAAGGTTTACTCCCCTTCATGACCAGGCCATTTTTTTCAATACGACACTGCGTTACTTTAACTGACAATTGCGCGGTCGTGCGATTCTGTACCCAAATAAAAAGTATGCCCTTTTTTCCCCAGAAATAGAGCTTTCTTTCGGTGGTATTTGATCACCTCTATGGTTTATTTTTTTCGATATAAACAAAAAAAGACTGCCAATTTTATATCTTTTACTTTGTGCTGTAAAACATATCCAATAAAAAAAAATGTAAAAAATCAAATTTCTTCATCAATTTAGGCCAATATGTATTCTGCTACATATTTTGGTAAAAAAAAAAATCCCAAAAAGCACATATTGATTGGTTTGCGCAAAAGTTATAGCGTCTACAAACTATGGCATCGTTTTATGGAATTAAATTTTTTGTTTTTTACTACTAATGGCGGTGATCAGAAATTTTTTTTGTGGGATTGCGGCGGACAAATCGAACACCTAACTGACACTTTTGACACTTTTTTTGGCACCAGTGACACTAATACAGTGATCAGTGCTAAAAAAAATGCACTGTCACTGTACTAATGACACTGGCTGGGAAGGAGTTAACATCATTGACGATCAAAGGGTTAATTGTGCTCCTAGGGAGTGCTTTCTAACTGTGTGGGGAGATGCTTTGATTGGAGGAAGACAGAGATTCGTGTTTCTACTCAGAAACACAAGATCTCCATCTTCTCTCACAGAAGAGTGGTCTGTCTTGTATACGTTTCCCACAAATAGAGCTTTCTTTTGGTGGTATTTGGTATTTGATGTTTTTTTTTTACTTTTTGTTAAAAAAATTTAAAAAAACAACATTTAAAAAAAAAAATACAAAACCGTTTTATATTTTGTTAATACATTTTGCAAACAGGTAAATTTTCTCCTTCATTGATGTACGCTGATGAGGCTGCACTGATGGGCACCGATAGGCTGCATTGATGGGCACTGATAAAGCGGCACTGATGGGCACTAATAGGTGGCATTGGTGGGTACTGATGGTTGGCACTGAAGGGCATTGAAAGGTGGCACTGATAGGTGGCACTTATAGCTGGCACTGATAGGCACTGATGGGTGGCAGTGATGGGTACTGATCGTCACTGGTAGGTGGCACTGATTGGCACCACTGGTGGGCATTGATAGGTGGCACTGATTGCTGGCACATATGTACTGGTGGGCACTGATTCGTGGCACTGGCAGGTGGTACTGGTGGGCACATATGAGGTGGCTTCGCCTCCTCCTCTTCGGGACCGATGTCCCTTCAACAGAAGCCGGTGATCGGCTTTTTTTTCTCCTCGCGCTGACAGCGTGAGAAGTAAAAAAAAAAAAAGATTACTTTTATTCTGTTTACATCACGTGATCAGCTGTGATTGGCTGACAGCTGATCACATGGTAAGCGGCCGGGATCGGCCCCTTACTCCAATCTGTGATCATCTGAGTCTCATTGACTCGGTGATCACAGCGAGTGGTGCACGCTCTGCAGGAGGTGCACGGGGAGCGTGCAAAGGGGAGGACGTCTATTGACGGCCTCTCGGCAAAGCAAATCCATGCTATAGCCGCCATTCGGCTATAGCTTGGATCTGAAGGGGTTAAACTTTCAGACCTCAAAACATAGCAATCCTAATGTGATATCTGACCACACTGAGATCTTAGTGCCAAAGACCACTGATCAGCTACAAAGAGGAAGCCATATTGGACGCATTAGCTACTCAGCAAAAAGCTGCGCTTTTTGCTGAGTAGCTCTTGTGCTCTAGGGCTTGTTCACACCATATCCATTGAGTTGCATTTTTCTGCACATCACCACGTATGTATGGTCTGAACAAACTCCTATGCCCAGTACACATGGAAGACATCGGCCGGTTCAAAAAAAAAAACGGCCCACGGGTTTTACTGTCCTCCCTCTCAATGCAATCCCATTTTCAGGCCCCTGTTGTTTCTTTATTTTCACTACAGAGATTACTTCAGTCTCACTGAGGAGTTGTCACTAAAGTATATGGACTAGTACAGACCCTTTGCAGCTATAACAGCTTCAGCTCTTCTGGGAAGGCTGTCTACAAGGTTTAGGAGTGTGTCTATGGGAATGTTTGACCATTCTTCCAGAAGCGCATTTGTGAGGTTAGGCACTGATGTTGGACGAGATGGCCTGGTTTGCAGTCTCCACTCTAATTAATTCCAAAGGTGTTCTATCTGGTTGAGGTCAGGCCAGTCAAGTTCCTCCACCCCAAACTTGCTCATCCATGTCTTTATGGACCTTGCTTTTTGCACTGGTCCAAATCATTTGGTGGAGGGGGGATTATGGTGTGGGGTTGTTTTTCAGGGGTTGGGCTTGACCACTTAGTTCCAGTGAAGGGAGCTCTTAAGGCATCAGCATACCAAGACATTTTGGGCAATTTAATGCTCCAAACTTTGTGGGAACAATTTGGGGATGGCCCCTTCCTTTTCCAACATGACTGCGCACCAGTGTACAAAGCAAGGTCCATAAAAACATGGATCAGCGAGTTTGGGGTGGAGGAAATTGACTGGCCTGCACAGAGTCCTGACCTCACCCCAATAGAACACCTTTGAGATGAATTAGAGCAGAGACTGCGAGCCAGGCCTTCTCGTCCACACTGGTGCCTGATCTCACAAAAGTGCTTTTAGAAGAATGGCCAAACATTCCCATAGACACACTCCTAAACCTTGTGGACAGCCTTCCCAGAAGAGTTGATGCTGTAGGGGAAGGAATCTTCAACAATGTTTGTTAAAATCCTTGCAATGTACATACAGTGGATATAAAAAGTCTACACACCCCTGTTAAAATGTCAGGTTTCTGTGATGTAAAAAAATGAGACAAAGATAAATCATTTCAAAACTTTTTTCACCTTTAATGTGACTTATAAACTGTACAACTCAGTTCAACAACAAACTGAAATCTTTTAGTTGGAGGAAAGTAAAAATAAAATAATATGGTTGCATAAGTGTGCACACCCTTAAACGAATATTTTATTGAAGCACCTTTTGATTTTATTACAGCAATCAGTCTACTTTTTGGGTATGAGTCTATCAGCATGGCACATGACTTTGCAATATTTGCCCACTCTTCTTTGAAAAAACACTCCAAATCCGTCAGATTGCGAGGGCGCCTCCGCACAGCCCTCTTCAGATCACCCCACAGATTTTCAGTCGGATTCAGGTCTGGGCTCTGGCTGGGCCATTCCAAAACTTGAATCTTCTTCTGGTGAAGCCATTCCTTTGTTGATTTGGATGTATTCTTTGGGTCGTTGTTATGCTGAAAAATGAAGTTCCTCTTCAGGTTCAGCATTCTAGCAGAAGCCTGAAGGTTTTGTGCCAATATTGACTGGTATTGAGAACTGTTCATAATCCCCTCTACCTTGACTAAGGCCCCTGTTCCAGCTGAAGAAAAATAGCCCCAAAGCATGATGCTGCCACCACCATGCTTCACTGTAGGTATGGTGTTATTTTGGTGATGTGCAGTGTTTTTGCTCCCAGCATATCTTTTGGAATTATGGCCAAAAAAGTTCAACCTTGGTTTCATTAGACCATAACACATTTTCCCCGCGTGCTTTTGGGAGACTTCAGATGTGTTTTTGCAAAATTTAGCCGGGCTTGGATGTTTTTCTTTGTAAGAAATTGGAATAATGGTTTAGGGATATGATGTGATAAGCAATATTTTGCAGTCTGCCAGCATCCTAAATATAGCTGCACACAAACCGACATGCACACTGTGCATAGTCCCCTTAGGGACATTGAAGGCAGAACCACATGTAAAGTAGTATCATTAAAAAATATATTTTATTTAGGAAAAATCAGATATAAAAAACATCAGATAAAAAGGAGGAAACATGGTCCTCATATATGACATTGCAGTCATATAGAAAAGATGAAGACCCAACATGTTTCGGACCTGTAGTCCTTCCTCAGGAGTAGTTGAGGGTAATTGAGACTTCTAAAATATAGACATATATTAATCATTAATTACATAGGAATATATCATTACTTTGTTTTCCATATGCATGACCAAAATTCTGAGTATATATTAGTAGGAACTGCTGTTATACTTACAAAACTATATCATAACATCAACAACAGTGTACAAAAAATCAGATTGTATCCTTAGATTGGCTGTGCGATGGTACCCCTGACCGACATGTAGTGGGGCGCAGTGTGCAGAGAAGCGTGCGTTCACAAGGACCCAAATGGGGCAGAATATGTCCCTATGACGCCAGCAGTGGTGGTGCGTCCATTAAGGATTCACCGGCATCACCCCCTCTCTCCAGTGTATGAACTACTTTGAAGTCGCACATATATAAATGGTTATCATAAGAAAACATGGGGAACGACTTTATGTCCAGAGTTGCATGACAAGTCACACAAGTGTGTATGGAGCCTTAAGGCGACAGTTTAAAAGTAAAAATAAATAATAAATAGGACCCTCATCCCCCCATGCAAAGGCAAACGTACATGTCAGTCTTGCACGCACACAAACATCGATCGTCCTACACATGGGAGGTATCACCGAGAATGTCAGATCATGGGCAGTAATTCTAGCACTAGACCTCTTGTGTAAATCTAAAGTGGTAACCTGTAAAGGCTCCGCCTATGGATAGTAAAATTTACGCTGCTTGTTTCTGTTGCACGGGCATGCACAATTTTATCTATTTACTGGGCAAAACATTGTCTTATATATTTTATCAAAAATTGGGTTATGTATTGTTTATTTTGTGCATTCAAATTCCAAAAAAGTGTATTTTTGCCCAAAAAATTGTGTTTGAAAAACTGCTTTTCAAATACCGTATGACATAAAATATTGCAAAACTCACCATTTTATTCTCTAGGGCCTCTGCTTTAAAAAAAAAAATGATAATGTTTCAGGGGTTATAACTAATTTTTTAGTAAACAAATACTGATTTGAACAAAAGTGTCAGAAAAGGGCCTGGAGGTCAAGTGGTTAAAAAACATCCCCCCCCCCCCCTCCTAAAACCTTAGTATTAGTTTGGTGGATGGATTCTGCTTTTGTGGACATGGTCAAAACATTTATTTTAGAGCTGCTTAGCTTGGTTTTGGTTTTCTGTTCTTCCATGTAACATACAGGTAGAACCGGAGTGTTAATTCTTTATATCTCCTAAAATGTGTATAATTACTGTACTACTGTAGGTCATGGGTGTTGGGTGATGTGCCCCAAAGTCTTATGCCACGTACACACGAGCGGAATGCACGACAGAAAAAGTCATTCGGGAGCTTTTCATCGTATATTCCGATCGTGTGTGTGCCTCATCGGACTTTTTACATCGAAAATTATGACGGACCTAGAAAGAGAACATGTTCTAAATGTTTCCGACGGAACCAATTCGGGAAACCCGCTTGTCTGTATATTGTTCCGACGTACCAAGAACGACGCATGCTCTGAACCAAGTACGAGACAGAAGCTATTGGCTATTGAACTTCCTTTTTCTAGTCCCGTCGTACGTGTTGTACGTCACCGTGTTCTTGACGGTGTGATCGTGTGTATGCAAGACAGTTTCAGTGGAACTCCGTCGGAAAAACCTTCAGAGTTTATTCCAACGGGAAAACCAGTTGTGTGTACAGGGCATTACTGATACTTATAGTTCCATAACATCTACACTGCAGCAGGGTAAATGTCTTGGGCTTTTACATCAGTGAATAATTGCTTTCTGAAGGCTGAATGTGATTAATAAACATAACAGTGAAAGTTGTGTAGTGTCTCATTTTTAATGAAAATGTTTCTTTTAATTATTTTCTTGAAGGTGTTTCAGCGCAGTCCTTTCTTCAGACATTCACTCTAGCAAGCTCAGCATTCAATCTTCAAGTGGCCTCTCCTGGGGTGAGTGGACAGCTATAATGGATGACACCACATGCGTTTTTTCATGCTTTTTGCAGAAATGCAGGACATTTTTTTAACATGGGTTCCTATGGAACACGTTCCCATTAATCAATTTTTGTGGTTCAATTGAGAAGCTGCAGAAAAGCATGTAGTGTTTTTTTTTTTTTTTTTTTACCGCTATTTAGCTGCAATTTGCATTTTGCATTTTTAAATCTGCTCAACAACAAATTTTCAAGGAAAAAAAAGATAAAAAACGTAAAATGCAAATCATTGCAAAAAAATACCTGTGGAAAGCACTGCAGAAACGTTTTGAGGCATTCCCATTGACTTATGATGGAAGGTGCGTCTATGATGTGCTTTTGAACAGCACACCAAAGAGGGAGCATGCAGGACTTTTCAAAATGCAGCACAGCAATGTGAACATTGTGTACAGCATGAATAATTTTCATGCACTTTTGTAGCACCGTCTGGTATTTCAGCTTGGCTGACACGAGGGGAGTCACTCCGGCGGCCGTCGGGCTGGCTCACCATAGGTGCCATGACAGCGTGACGCTGGAGGGGATCTGGGGGACGTGCTGGGCTCGGATCAGCAGTCTTCATCTGTCCACAGCCCATGTTCCAGCCCAACTTGTTTAGCCTCCATATTGATGTCTTGCAGTTTCCCCTTCTGTCTCACTCCATTTCCCTACCAGGTAACTCACCTTTATTCACATATGGACCTTGATTCACTCCAGCCTGATTCTTGGAGATCTCATGCTCACTTTTGCTTCTATTCACATATTTCCTCCATGGTTTTTCTTTTTCTCACCTTTTTTATTTTGGTCTTTTTGGGACCACCATTGGCTGGTTACACTTTCTATACTCTTATCCTTCTAGCACGGCTATGGGTCCTATTCACCTATACCTAGATACACTTACATGGTCATATAGCATTTTTAATTCTTATTTCATGTCACATTTTTTAGAATACCCAATTACTATAACACCACATACTCACATCTTATGGGGTATTGCGGCCCTGTGCCTGGCTTCTCCTTCTGGATCCTTCTCCTCAGCTCCCGGGCGAGACATTTTTGACCGGTCCTCTTGGTGCACGCCACCATGTGGTCCAGCCCATACGTGAGTATCTTTAGGCACAGCCAGCCAACTTTCCATATTTTCAAATTTTTTATGTTAGTTGACATAGTAGACTACAATGGTCACTTATTTCTTTCTTTTTTAGAACATGGATGCATGGCTCTTGATGAGTGGAAACAGCCCACAAAACGCGTCAAGCCTATTTTGACGCAAGCAGTGTATACTGATACTTTTTATGGTTTTATCCAGTCATGTTTCCATTGGACTATGTCCTATCCAATGTTTAGTATGCATACCTTTTATTGTTATGTGCCATGCAATTTACATTTTGCTTGATGTATTGCGACAATTGCACCATGCTTTTTTTGTTTAATTATGATATGTCAATTAATGATTCAGTAATGAACAAATAAATGTATTGTTATTACTCATATGATATGTTGAGTCTTACCACATACCTCATTTAATGTCCCAAACCTTCCCCCTTTTATGTTGCTTATAGCACAGGGATGGAGGCGTGAACCTTCCCTTACGTCTCATTCAAAGTCCCATACATTTCCCCCCCTTTTTTTCGGAAAGGTAGATTTATCGTGACGGCAAGAGTTCACCAGTGTGAAGATACCTTAAAACCCAACTCTGAGCAAAACATTTTTTCCCATGCAGTGGGGCTGTGCCCATACTGGATGGGTTATCTGCTTGTTTTGTCTAGGTGTGAAACACAGAGCTTACATCCCTGGCCAAACGTTTTGAGAATAACACAAATAATTTCACAATGTCTGCTGCTTCAGTGTTTTAAGATCTTTTTGTCAGATGTCACTATGGTATACTGAAGTATAATTACAAGCATTTCATAAGTGTCAAAGTGCTTTTATTGACAATGACATTAAAGTGGTTGTTAAACCACTCTAACCTATATACACCATCAGCACTGCCTCCTATTGTAGTATCTCTGTGTGTGATTCATGAAAATAAATGCTGTAAATACCTAATTTCACAGCCGAGATTGCAATCACATGACTGGCCAGCTTTCTCCTTTCCTCTTCTGAGAGATACAGCGGGCGGGGCTGAGATTCCCTTGCTGATGTCAGTCTGGAGGGGAGGAGGAGAGAGCTGGCTGGTCATGTGATTGCAATCTCGGGTCTTAAATTAGGTATTTTCAGCATTTATATTTATAAATCATTTACAGAGGGGGACACTGCAATAGACGGCATTGCTAATGGTGTATGCAGGTTAGTGTTATGAGGGCAGCAGGAGGGGGGGAGGGGGGGCAGCTCACACACAGAGGGGATCGGGGAAGAGGACACAGGAGCAGAGAGGAGAGCAGATAACAGGCTGCTGATGACAGAGGCGCGTAAACTGACCACGGTGTCTGATCTCAGCAGCTATGATACACCGTGGTCAGTTTACAGAGTGGTGGGGAGAAACCAGGTTTTTTAGGTGTTACAGGGGGCCAAATGACACAGGACAAGCACTGTGTCATATAACATGCTTTGAAGGAGCAGGATCCATTTTTTTTTTAGGGGTTAACAAACGCTTTAAAGTGGTGGTAAACCCTTTACAAACTCTTTTTACTAGAGGTAAGCCTATAATAAGGCTTACCTGTAGCTACCCTGGATATCTCCTAAACCTGCATGGTTTAGGAGATATCCCCTGTATCTGCATGTGCCGACGTCATCAGCACATGCGCACGTACGTGCCATTGCTTCAGTTAGTGTGCCGCTACCGGCGGCTCCCGCGCAGTTCATAATGAGCTAGTATGCTATGCATACAACAGGAACAGGGGGTGGGACTTTATATGAGATGCACGGCAACATGCAACTCCATCTCTACTTATATAGAATAGGACGATTTTGGAACTTTACATGAGGCATGAATTCAAGGCTAGCAAGCAGTAATTGTAAAACAATAGGTTTTGTTTTAACAGCCGTAAACAACACAATGTATTAGTAGTAATATCATACATAATTTCATGGACAAGCATATGTGTAGCAAGACCAGGCAGGCAATCATAAAGCATGTCAACAGTATCAAAATTAATTACATATCATAGTAAATAAAAAAGTCATTCACATCAGTAAAATCACCTGGAACAGCATGTAGCAAAATATTTTACAGTCTACCGCAGTTAAAAAATTATTATTATTAATTATGAAACATGTAGAGCCAAATTGTAGGGCATGTAGCATCAGTGTATTCCCGATGCGTTTCGTGGGATGTATGCCCACTCTTCAGGGGCGGTTGCTGCATGTAACTATAATAAGACATATAATTAATATAACCATTGTCTTATGATTGCCCCAGGGAAAGAGAGATACTGATTATGGAGGGCAAGTAAAAAGTATACAGAGGGATTTTACTTGAGACAATGGTTATGGTTATATTAATTAGGATGTTCTTTATTTGTGGCTGTGTTCTTAGGCAAAATTGTGAGTGAACCCACTCCCTTGGCTGAGAAACAACCCCACACATGAATGGTCTCAGAATGCTTTACTGTTGGCATGACACAGGACTCATGGTGGCGCTCACCTTTTCTTCGCCAGACAAGGTATTTTCCAGATGCCCCAAACAATCGGAAAGGGGATTCATCAGAGAAAATGAACTTGCCTCAGTCCTCAGCAGTCCAATCCCTGTACCTTTTACAAAATATCAGTATGTCCCTGATATTTTTCCTGGAGAGAAGTGGCTTCTTTGTTGCCCTTCTTGAAACCAGACCATCCTCCAAAAGTCTTCGCCTCACTGTGCGTACATATGCACTCACACCTGCCATTACTGAGCAAGCTCTGCACTGCTGGTTCCCCGATCGCGCAGCTGAATCAACTGTAGGAGATGGTCCTTGCAGGTAACCATGGTTAGCAGAGAAAGAACATAAGTTTCAAGCACCACCCTCCTTTTAAAGCTTCCAGTCTGTTATTTTAACTCAATCAGCATTACAGATTGATTTCTAGCCTTGTCCTCATCAACACTGACACCTGTGTTAACGAGAGAATCACTGACATGATGTCAGTTGGTCCTTTTGTGGAAGGGCTGAAATGCAGTGGAAATGTTTTTGTTGGAACTAAGTTCATTTTTATGGCAGAGAGGGACTTTGCAATTTATCTGATTACTCTTCATAACATTCTGGGGTATATGCAAATTGCCATTATAAAAACTGAGACAGCAGACTTTGTAAAAATTAATATTTGTGTCATGCTCAAAACTTTTGGCCAGGGCTGTATACTCACCCAATCCTTTGATCCTCCGGAAACGGTGCTCCCTCACGTCCAGCGGTGGACTGTTCCTGACGTCTTCATGTCCAGAGCCGGTCTATGGGTATGATGATGTCAGGAACAGTTCAGTGCATAAGACCGCTGGACCACAGGGGGCGGGAGCCGAAAGCACCAATCTTGCGCTGGGAGGATTTAAGGATTAGGTGAGTATATCTCAGCTCTCTGAACCTCTAGACAAAATCCAGCAGTGCCTGCACTGCATGGGGAAATAACATTGCCTGGCGTTGATCTTTATAAAAGATGTATGTTTTTTCTTTTGGATCCGATTCTATCCCCCGGCGCCTTTTCGCTGAGAGCCGAGCGATCGAACACCACCGATCGCTCAGTTCTCACAGCTCCCCGAGCAGAGCTCTCTGCTCCCCCCCCCCCACACACACACACACGCTCACTGGAGCGCTGGGCTGTAGAGGAGGCAGGAGTAGCCAGCTTAGGCTCTCGGCGGCTCACTGAGAGGCTGAACAGGGATCTGGGCAGATCCCGACTCTATGGTCGTGTTGACGCCCAAGCCTGGCCAAACTCTGTGACGTCAGCAGAGAGCCATGATTAAGGTCTGACGGCCGAAACGAGTTGGCTTTCTTTTTAACTGCTGTTCACATGCAATAATAAAACTATGTTGTAGCTGACTTTCATAGCACCAGCCTTTCTCCTTTTTTGCCTGGACTACATGGAGGTTTATAGAGACTTCATAGGCTGAGTGCTGTGTTCTTGAGGCTCACCAGGCATTGCACAGGAGGTAGTAGCTTGGATGCACCTGTTCCAGTCAGCAGAGAGCAGACTTCAGCCCGCTCTCTGTTGAAAACGGGTCACAGGAGTGCAGAACGGACTGCACTCCTGTGATCCACGGGAGAAGTACAGCCAAACGAGCTTTGGCTGTACTTCTCCTTTAAGATATCTTTTACAAGTGTAATTTCAAACATCATTTTGAGTATTTTTTCAACCCAATTTTGCATTGCACTCTCTATCAGATGGTTTGTACACTGGAATAGTAATTGTTAAGAAATTTTGTTTATTTTTTACTTTTTTTGTTTTTGCTACAGTGTTGCATTGGGCTTATCATTCCTTGGATTTTCACATGGGAATTTGTCTTGGTCTGCCCATTAAAGCGACCTGTTGGTGTTCAAATCATTGTGGCCAGGCCAGCTGAACTGGAGGAATGACACAAAATCTCCCTTTGCATTGGGCCTTATTTTTCCTTTCGGTAGGCTTCCCCAATTCTGTGCAAACAATCTCCAAAGCCTCCAGCTGGCGGTCGCTTGGTGATGTCGTCACATACAATGCAGGACCAATAGCCCCACATTGTAAGTGAGAATGGCCAGGGACTGCCCACAACCTGAAGCGTCAGGGAGAAGAGGTGAACACTGAAGCCTGCCAGTGCAAGGAATGCTAAAAAATACTTTAAGGATAAAATAAAAAATACTATAAGGATTACAGTTTATTCATCTACCCCTAGACTTCATGAGCATTTAATCATTATTTATGGTTATAGTCGCAGGATTGGTAAAGGTTTTCTTGTTGCAGAAAACAAAAGGTGAATATATATGCAACACAATCCTTTATTTCTTCTTATGGCAGGGTTCACACTGGTACGACATGACAGTTGTACCACTTTGGATCCGACTTTGCCCTGGACCTTGAAGTCCGACATGGGTTCGACTTCAATGAACAGGGATCCGACTTTGATCCCCGACAATACCAGACACTGTGTCTGGTATGAATTTTTAGGGGGAACTCCACGCACAATGTAAAAAAAAAAACCAAGCCGCATGCCCTCAACATGGAAGGGGTGGGTGCTTTGGGGCGGGGAGGCCCTGCACCCCCCCACCCCAAAGCACCTTGTTCCCATGTTGATGAGGACAAGGGCCTCTTCCCGACAACCCTGGCCATTGGTTGTCGGGGGGCCTATCGGGATCTGGAAGCCCCCTTTACCAAGATATCCAAGGAATTGAGAATGCCAATCAGCAGTGTTCAAGCTCTAATCAAGAAGTGGAAAATGAGGGGTTCTGTTGAAACCAAACCACGGTCAGGTAGACCAACTAAACTTTCAGCCACACCTGCCAGAAAAATTGTTCAGGATGCAAAGAAAAACGCACAAATAATTTCAGGTGAAATACAGGACTCTGAAAACATGTGGTGTGACTGTTTCAAGATGCACAAAGAGGTGGCAGTTGAAGAAAGATGGGCTTCATGGTCGAGTCGCCAGAAGAAAGCCATTGCTACACAAATGCCACAAAGTATCGGACTTACAATACGCCAAACAGCACAGAGACAAGCCTCAAACCTTCTGGCACAAAGTAATTTGGAGTGATGAGACCAAAATTTAGCTTTTTGGCCACAACCATAAACGCTACATTTGGAGAGGAGTCAACAAGGCCTATGATGAAAGGTACACCATTCCTACTGTGTTTTGGGAATGTGTGAGCTACAAAAGCACAGGAAATTTGGTCAAAATTTATGGCAATATGAATGCAGTATGTTATCAAAAAATACTGGAGGAACATTTGCATTCATCAGCCAGGAAGCTGCGCATGGGAAGTGCTTGGATATTCCAACATGACAATAAACCAAAACACAAGGCCAAGTCGACCTGTCATTGGCTACAGCAGAGTAAAGAGAAGATTCTGGAGTGGCCATCTCAGTCTCCTGACCTCAGTATCATTGAGCCACTCTGGGGAGATCTCAAACGTGCAGTTCATACAAGACAGCCCAAGAATTTACAGGAACTGGAGGCTTTTTGCCAAGAGGAACGGGCAGCTTTACCATGTGAGAAGATAAGGAGCCTCATCCACAAATACCACAAACGACTTCAAGCTGTCATTAATGTTAAAGGGGGCAATACATGGTATTAAGAACTGGGGTTTTTAAACTTTTGATCAGGGTAATTTGGGTAGTTTCTGTTGTGATTATGATTTAAAAAGAGTAAACACAGTTGATTGATAATAAATGGCTTAAGCCAAACACTAACCATGAGTGAAAAAAATTTTTGTATTATCATTCATATTCTCTAAAAAATTGGCCAAGAAATCATAAATTCTGCCAGGGTATGTAAACTTATAAGCACAACTACATATATCTTTTGTGGCCCCAATGAATCCCAGAGCGCTGCTCAGGACTAAGGATGAGCTCAGGCGTGTTATTTGGATATACTGTATTTATCAGCGTTTAACGCGCACAGGCATATAACACACACCTTCACTTTAAGAGGGAAGTTTCAGAAAAAAAATAAAATTTTAAATAAAGAACTGTGAAGCAAAATAAGAGTCAGTGCCCATGTGCAGCCTCACCTTTGCCATTAATGCAGCCTCACCATTGCAATCAATGCAACCTTACCATTGCCATGAATGCAACCTTACCATTGTCTTGAATGCAGCCTTACCATTGTCTTGAATGCAGCCTTACCATTGTCTTGAATGCAGCCTTACCATTGCCTTGAATGCAGCCTTACCATTGCCTTGAATGCAGCCTTACCATTGCCAGGAATGCAGCCTTACCATTGCTATCAGTGCAGCCTGGTCGATGCCCATCTGCAGCTCTGGAGGAGACAGGGAGGGGGGCGGGACGAGCGCCAACAGATTACATACAGGAGAATCTCCTTGTTTACTCGGCGGCCTCTTTAATACAAAGTCCTGCCTCCTATAATAGACAGAACAGTTGTCCAGTGGCAGCCCAGGAGATGGGACTTCCTATTACAGACGCCGCCAGGTAAACAGGAGATTCTCCTGTATGTAATCTGACAGCGCTGGTCCCGCCCCCTCCCTGTCCCCTCAGGGGCAGTGCCAATAAATACGGTTAAATAAGGTATAATCTATATCCAAATTACAGGGGGGGCCCACATTAAACAAATTGCGGCCCGCGGGCCGGACTTTGGACATGCCTGGCTTGAAGCATTGACTATTCATTATCTATGTTTTTGTTCTGTTTTTTTACATGTTGGACTAAGTGGCATGTGTTCAGCCTATTTATATCCTATAGTATTGCCTGCACAGCAGAGATGACCATTTTTTCTGCCGAACTGCCAACAGCATATCCATCCTGGGAAATCTAGCGATATCACCAACTCCACCATGGTCTTCTCAAGGGCACCTGTCTATTAAAATGTAGTGTTTTCGCAAAAGAGGCTGAATATGCCAAAGTTCTTGTTACCCTTAAGGGTTAAAACACCTTGCCTTATTGCAGGCTCCTGTTTTGTATAATGCCTATCCTCCAGTGTTGACTGTTTGACAAGGGTTTTTGTATAGCTGTCTGACTTTATCTAGGTCTGCCTTGGGACTCTTTTTAAGTAAGGGGCGATATTATCTTGAAGACTTGATGAAAATCACCCTTTTTTGTCTCTTTCCAGATATATAGCACATTTTTGCAACCAGAAAAAAAATACTTTCCATTAAATTTTAAAGTGGAGGCTACAAAATTTAAATCACTTGTAATTGCTAAAATTGTAAGACTTCTGTATAGTCACTTAAAACACGTTTAATGTTTTAGTTGTACAATGGAAATAAAGATGCATGGATTTAAAAAAAAAGCCTGCCACCAGATGCAGCTTGTCACCTACCACTGTAAAGCCTGCCACTAAATACAGCTTACTTGTCGCTTGCCATTATAAAGCCTTCCAAGAGATGCAGCTTGTCACTGTAGCCTGCCACCAGATGCAGCATGTCACTTGCCACTGTAGCCTGCCACTAGATGCAGCATGTCACTTGCCACTGTAGCCTGCCACCAGATGCAGCTTGTCAGGGTTTTCTCTGTGCAGTGAGTGACACTTCTCTATGTCTACATATGACTATGCAGCCTCTCCCCAGTGCTACTGCGTCAGCCAGATCAGCAGGGTCCGGCATTCGATTTTCAAAGAGTAGGAAACCTACAATTGGTGCATGAGCAGTTGACAGTAGGGTTCCCTTCCTATGAGAATCTAATGCACCACTGACCTCACAGGAGGCAACCTGGCTCACAGAATCTGGCATGCGAGAGCTGCTAGGTACAGTGGGGACGGAAAGTATTCAGACCCCCTTAAATTTTTCACTCTTTGTTATATTGCAGCCATTTGCTAAAATCATTTAAGTTCATTTTTTCCTCATTAATATACACACAGCACCCCATATTGACAGAAAAACACAGAATTGTTGACATTTTTGCAGATTTATTAAAAAAGAAAAACTGAAATATCACATGGTCCTAAGTATTCAGACCCTTTGCTCAGTATTTAGTAGCACCCTTTTGATCTAATACAGCCATTAGTCTTTTTGAGAAAGATGCAACAAGTTTTTCACACTTGGATTTGGGGATCCTCTGCTATTCCTCCTTGCAGATCCTCTCAAGTTCTGTCAGGTAAACGTTGGTGGACAGCCATTTTTAGGCCTCTCCAGAGATGCTCAATTGGGTTTAAGACAGGGTCATTGCCTTGTTGGAAGGTAAACCTTCGGCCCAGCCTGAGGTCCTGAGCACTCTGGAGAAGGTTTTCATCCAGGATATCCCTGTACTTGGCCACATTCATCTTTCCCTCGATTGCAAGCAGTCGTTCTGTCCCTGCAGCTGAAAAACACCCCCACAGCATGATGCTGCCACCACCATGCTTCACTGTTGGGACTGTATTGGACAGGTGATGAGCAGTGCCTGGTTTTCTCCACACATACCGTTTAGAATTAAGGCCAAAAAGTTCTATCTTGGTCTCATCAGACCAGAGAATCTTATTTCTCACCATCTTGGAGACCTTCAGGTGTTTTTTAGCAAACTCCATGCGGGCTTTCATGTGTCTTGCACTGAGGAGAGGCTTCCATTGGGCCACTCTGCCATAAAGCCCCAACTGGTGGAGGGCTGCAGTGATGGTTGACTTTCTACAACTTTCTCCCATCTCCCAACTGCATCTCTGGAGCTCAGCCACAGTGATCTTTGGGTTCTTCTTTACCTCTCTCACCAAGGCTCTTCTCCCCCAATAGCTCAGTTTGGCCGGACGGCTAGCTCTAGGAAGGGTTCTGGTCGTCCCAAACATCTTCCATTTAAGGATTATGGAGGCCACTGTGCTCTTAGGAACCTTAAGTGCAGCAGAATTTTTTTTTGTAACCTTGGCCAGATCTGTGCCTTGCCACAATTCTGTCTCTGAGCTCTTCAGGCAGTTTGACCTCATGATTCTCATTTGCTCTGACATGCACTGTGAGCTGTAAGGTCTTATATAGACAGGTGTGTGGCTTTCCTAATCAAGTCCAATCAGTATAATCAAACACAGCTGGACTCAAATGAAGGTGTAGAACCATCTCAAGGATGATTAGAAGAAATGGATAGCAAATGAGTTAACTATATGAGTGTCACAGCAAAGGGTCTGAATACTTAGGACCATGTGATATTTCCGTTTTTCTTTTTTAATAAATCTCCAAAAATGTCAACAATTCTGTGTTTTTCTGTCAATATGGGGTGCTGTGTGTACATTAATGAGGAAAAAAATGAACTTAAATGATTTTAGCAAATGGCTGCAATATAACAAAGAGTGAAAAATTTAAGGGGGTCTGAATACTTTCCGTCCCCACTGTAAGCCTCTCTATTCCCGGTGGCTGTACGGCCCAGTGTCTGACAGGTTGGAGACCCCCGCTTTAAACTTCACACAAAATATATATCACCAGATTTTGTCCGTTTTGACTGTCATTATTCTCTGTGACACTTTCCCATTACCACAATGTGTATATACCAATGCTGTTGGTTGGAATTTTGCTGGCATTGTGCACCTGATATGAAGGCTCTGAGCAGGTCACACAGCTAAAAGATGAGTGCTTTTGTTACAGAGGTGGGGAGGGGTGTGTGGGGGTCTTTTTTTTTTAATTTTATCTATGTGTTTTTTTTTTTTTTTTTCAGGCTATAAAGTATGGTAGGATACAGCAGAAGAAATCTATAAAATACTTTGATTTATTCTTGTTATGATTATTTATTATAATTAAAACGTTTTTTCTAAAATGAGGATGCGATTACAATCATCCATAATTGTGATTTCCTTTACAGGGAAAGGCACTGGACTTTTTGGGAATCAATGAATCGGACACAAGATGGTTCCAGGAGTTTCAGTTGAAGCCGTATGCCAACCCAGCAAAACTGGAATCTATAGATGGTTAGAAGTATAATGGGCTGAGATAACTCTATACAATGAATATACACAGAACAGTTTCTGAAAACTGAACCAAGTAAAATATAGCACTTTATTACATTGGAATCTTTGAAAAAATAAAGAGAAAAGAAGCTCAACTGTATTGTTACTGAAACAGATTTTATAAGTCCCCCAATCTTTAGCAGATGTTGTACAAACCATACACAGCCAGTAACATTTCACTGGTAAAGTGGTTATGCAAAGGAAATGGCTCTGAGATGTAAGACATCACTTGTCATTATTTTAAGAGCATTGGCTTGAATCAATACAATAATGGATAAAAGAACATGGCAAGCTTGGCCATTTACTTTTTAATTTTGATATTGCACTGTTAATTTTTAATTGGCTTCAGCAGGGACCGTAATGTAGCACTTGAACATTGGCCAGAAATATTGAAATGAGCCACTAAAAGGCCAACATTTTCCCCCAGTCACAGGCTTTCCTACTTTGTAAACTGTATAAATGTACTCTACCCACTCAGAGCATCTAAATCAGCAGCCGCTAAAAATAAGAAATGATTCAGGTAAGGGATGAACTGATGCGGTTACCAGAAGAGTGCTAAAATGCCCTCCCTCCAAACATGCATAGATATACTATTACAAGGCCCCTTTATCCACCCACACTGGAGTGCAGTTTGCCGCATCCACGCACCATATGTAACATGTGGTGCACTGTGGCTGAGCACACATTGGCTCCTGCATACAGAAGTTTATGAATACCTCCTTCCTAACTTCCTCCTAGGACACCTTATCACTGCACTTTAACAACCAATGCTTTCTGACCAGTATGGGTGAAACCTAAGGGTGGCCATATTGGTAGAATCTCGGCCAGTTCAACAGAAACTGGCCGAGATTCAAAAAATGTATGGGCAGGTTGAATGTACCAAGTTGATCGATCAACTTGGGTACAACAAGCCTGCAGGATTTTGTATGCGATTATCACTAGCAGCTAGTATAGCCGCTAGCAATAATCACTGTCTTCACTCAGTGGGGACAGCTTCCCCCGCTGGGAGAATACAATGGCTCGGTAGGAGGGATTCCCCTGTCAACACGGTGGTTACAGGAAAGAAATTTGCTCTGTGTATGGACTGCTTAATGCTCATCTTTTGAAAAAGAAATCATTTTGATCCAAATTCATTTTGTTTCCTTATTAGGTTCTCGTTATCATGCACTGTTAATCCCACATTGCCCCGGGGCTATGACTGACTTGGCAAACAGTGGCTATCTGGCTAGAATTTTGCAGCACTTCAAAGCAGAGAAGAGTAAGTTGGGAGGGAAGGTATAACATTGCATATAGAAAAGTATAACAAATCAATTGTTGATTTGTCTTTACTCTGTCTGTCTGTCTGTCTGTCTATCTATCTTTGTACTGGCACACAGTTGAGAGAAAAGGGGTGGGGGTTATAGTACCTGGTTCAGGCAATATTTTGTGTGCAAAGGTGTATTTGCTTAGGAAGAATAACTCGCCTTTAACGTTCGGTGTCCTACATGTGTGGATGCTGCTGCAATTTGTAAAACTATTATGCCCTGTACACACTACCGGTTTTGCAGTCGGAATAAACTCTGAAGGTTTTTACGACGGAATTCCGCTCAAGCTGTCTTGCATACACACGGTCACACCAAATTCCGACCGTCCAGAACGCCGTGACATAAACGGGACTAGAAAACGGAAGTTCAGTAGCCAATAGCTTCCGTCTCGTACTTGCTTCAGAGCATGCATCGTTTTTGGTGCGTCGGAACAGCATACAGACAAGCATTTTTTCCGATAGTAATTTGTTCCGTCGGAAAAATATAGAACATGTTCTCTATCTAAATCCGTCTGAATTTTCGACAGAAAAAGTCCGATAGGGCATACACACGGTCGAAATATACGATGAAAAGCTCCCATCGGACTCTTTCTGTCGGAAATTCTGCTTTTGTGTACACGGCATTAGTCTAGTTTTTAGAATGGTATGCCTTCAGATTGTGCATTGACTAAAAAAAAGGTGGAGAAACACTGTGTTAAAGTATACAACTAAAGCCAAACCTTTTATTCACTATAGATAAAATAGGAAAGGGTCAAAACTCCTGTCCTTCTATTTATTTATTTTTTTTTTACTTTTTTTAATTACTTGTCCTGTTCAAGAGATTTAACCACTTCAAGTCCAGACACTTTCACCCCCTTCCAGGCCAGGCCAGTTTTCAGCAATGTCACACATTGAATGATAATTACTCAGGCATGCAACACTGTACCCGAATAAAATTGTTATCATTTTTATGAGACGGATAGAGCTTTCTTTTGGTGGCATTTAATCATCACTGGGATTTTTTTGCTATATAAACAAAAAAAGTCAGAAATTTTTGAGAAAAATTGTTGTTTCTTTTATAAAATTGTGCAAATCTTTATTTAATAAATTTAGGCCAAAATGTTTTCTGCTACATTTATTTGGTAAAAATAACCCAAATCCACCATTTTATTATTTTGACTGTGTGAAAGTTATAGAGTCTTCAGTCTATGATATATAAACGTATTTGAAAATCGATTAGTCTTGATGTACTGATGGCCTATCATTTCTTGAGACCCTAAATGTCAGGACAGTACAGATATCCCCCAAATGACCCGTTTTTGGAAAGTAGACAATCCAAAGTATTTAGTAAGAAGTATGGTGAGTTTTTTTGAAGTAGTCATTTTTTTGTCCAAATTTTTTTGGAAAATGAACAAAATGAATTTGTTTGTATAATCACTTTTTACTGAGCAGTTCAGGAAAAATACAAAAACAGCGGTCTTTGTCTGCACAGGTATAGAGGTAGTGTCATAAAGTCAATAAGTGGTAATTATACCAGTATAAAAAGATAAATATAAGATTTCCAGTAACAATCATATGCATCGTAAGTTGCAGCATCTTGCGTATCCAAAACTGAGACTTGAAGAACCACAAGGATTACATAGTTTGATATGTGTGAGAAGAAGCAAAGCTTCTCACTCTATGTTCATTAGACATTTCATTGCTCTGCAAAACGGTATCGGTATAATGGATGGTCAGAGTGAGTAGACGATAAACCACTAACCACGATAAAATAAAATTCCATAACATTTTAACTCTAATGCCCTGTACACACGGTCAGATTTTCCAACGGAAAATGTGTGATAGGACCTTGTTGTCGGAAATTCCGACCGTGTGTAGGCTCCATCACACATTTTCCATTGGATTTTCCGACACACAAAGTTTGAGAGCAGGCTATAAACTTTTCCGACAAAAAAATCCGTTGTCGGAAATTCTGATCGTGTGTACACAAATCCAACGCACAAAGTGCCACGCATGCTCAGAATAAATAAAGAGATGAAAGCTATTGGCTATTGCCCCGTTTATAGTCCCGATGTACGTGTTTTAAGTCACCGCGTTCAGAATGATTGGATTTTCCGACAACTTTGTGTGACCTTGTGTATGCAAGACAAGTTTGAGCCAACATCCGTCGGAAAAAATCCTAGGATTTTGTTGTCGGAATGTCGGATCAATGTCTGACCCTGTGCACAGGGCATTAGCCCCCTTTATTTATGCTTTAGAAATACAACACAATATACTACAACAAACAAATCTTACCTACCATGTCATCTTTTTTTCCTATACAAGGCACAATAGGATATTGAAATGCCACATTTTACTATAGTCTAACAGAATAATGAGAGCATGATTTCACATCATACTGAGTTTGCCCAAATTTAATCTGAATTTGACTGGATTCTTTCTTATCTCATAATTGAGTTTGTAAAGGGACAACTTTTTTCCACTGTAGGAGATTGAGGGCTCTTCCAAGTGAGCAGGATCAACTTTGTAGCATAAAAATATAAAATACAAAACAAGGTCTTCGCATGTACCTTCTTTGATGAGAGAGGTTTGGGACTTTGTATGAAGCATGCAGCTGGGAGGGCGACCATGATGCAAATTGTGTCTGACCAGTTCGTTATATAACTGTAATTACTACATTTCAATACAATGCACATAAAGAGTACAATAGAATAAAAATGTATTCCATATATGATGTGTACAACCAAAACATCATAATAATATTGCATAATAATCCATAATAATAATAACCCATGTATCAAACATTACATATATAAAAATGCATGATTGTTACAATATTTTGCAATAAAACAGAATAAAATTGATGGAATGATCCTGACTGTAAACATGATAGTGGCATCAACAGAGCTTGACGCGTTTCATGGATGACCGCCACTCATCAGGAGCAGGTGCTTGATATATATCTATAATTAATAATAATTAATACTGTTTTATTGAAATATGTTGTAACAATCATGCACTTTTATATATGTATTGTGTGATGCATGGGTTATGTGTCTGACATTATTATTATGGATTATTATGCTATATTATTATGCTATATTATTATGAAGTTTTGGTTGTACACATCATATATGGAATACATTATACTCTTTATGTGCATTGTATTGAAATTTTGTAATTACAGTTATGTAATGAACTGGTCAGACACAATTCGCATCATGCCCCCCCCCCCCAGCTGCCTGCTTCATATAAAGTCCCAAACCTCTCTCTTCAATGAATTGTCAAACAGGGATGGAGGCATTGTACCTACGAGTCCTATGCCTCATATAAAGTCCCAAATCTCCCCTTTCATCCAAGCATGTACCATCTAACACCTTGAGAAGTCAGGTTCCAGAGTTGAACATCAGGGAGTCCTGAGACCGTAGACTTTTGTTATATTTTAAAGGTTATGTTTAGCTGTGAGGATAAAGTGACTTATGCAGTTACATTTGTTATCCCATCTAACAGTACCCTTGCATTGATGCTTTTGTAAGCTTTTTACTGCTCCCTTTCTCATTGCACAGCTCTCTTGAAATCCTAGATAGCAACTGTGAAAACCTACTTTCACTTGTATTCCTTCATCCTTCCTTTCCTCTATTTGCTAAAAGTGGTTGTAAAGGCTGAAGGTTTTTAACCTTCATGCATTCTGTGCATGAAGGTAAAGAACCTTCTGTGTGCTGCCCCCTCCCCCTCTAATACTCACCTGAGCCCCCTTTCAATCCAGCTATGTTCATATGAGACTTAGCTGTCCCTGGACTCCCTCTCCTCATTGGCTGAGACCAGTCAATCACAGCCAGTGAGCCAATAAGGAGAGAGCGGAGGGGGGGGCAGGGCCAAGTCTCGTCTCTGTGTCTTATGGGTGCATAGAGCAGTGGCTTGGGAGCGAGCATGCAGCGGTGCCCCCAGTGAAAGTGTCTTTCTGGGGGGGGGCACTGCTCGAGGAGGAGGAGCTAGGAGCACCGGCGAGTGAACAGAAGAGGATCGGGGCTGCTCTGTGCAAAACCACTGCACAGAGCAGGTAAGTATGACATGTTTGTTATTTAAAAAAACAAGCTTTAATATAATTTAACCCAACTTGCAACCAATCAAGAAAAGAGGGATTACGTAGATTGAACGCAGACTGCAAATTAGACTTTTGAAGTATACTCAGTGTTTACACAGATTTTTTGCAGCTGCTGCCCAAGTATTGCTAGAGAACTGTGACGAGAGAGCGAGAAAAGAGCTTACAACAGGATAACTGGCATTGTTAGCATGCATAGCAAGAGAAATAGCATGGTTCACTTTAAGGGTTTAGTTTAAGGGGGTAGTAAGCATTACCTTGTTGTGTGCTAAATTCATTATTTGGATTTAATAAAATAATTTGTTCAGCTCTGATAATTTTTTAACACGCGAAAACAGTTTATTATACCTTAAATTCATGTGCTGCAATTCCTGGGCTTGAAAATCCTGCGCCCGAGTTGGGAAAACAATTTATGTCAGTTGGTATACTTGTCTGCTAAAAGAGAACTGCTTTTCAGTAAGTGCTAATTTATGGTTTTCTTCCATAGAACCTGTCTGTGCCGTGGGTCATGGTGTGACTGCCTTGTGTTGTGCTAACGCTGAGGATAAATCTTGGATATTTCAAGACTACAGTCTTACTGGGGTAACCTGAAACATGTTTTATATGATGTTTAAAAGCTGAGTTTAACAAACATTTTCTGAATTATCTTAATTGTCTTCTTCATGACATTTTACAAAAAAGGGTTATAGCTTGTCTCCAAACACACCGCTAAATACGCAAAGGAAATTCCTAAATGTGTGCTGTTTTACCTGCCAAAGGATTTGTAATTCTTTTCTGCAGGTTTTTTGATTCACACACCTTTGCTCAACAGCACATCTGGGGTCCTGCACATCCTAAGGGCTCATTCAGATGGGCGATTAAGCCCATCCGCTATGAAGAACCGCTGGCTTGCAGCATCTCTGAGCTGCATGGAGGCAGAGCCCATTGAAGTGGATGCACACGCAGTGGCGGCACAGAGACGATCGCATGTCAAATTTTGACATGCAGGCAGGA
Organism: Aquarana catesbeiana; assembly: GCF_042186555.1. Classification (NCBI taxonomy): domain Eukaryota; kingdom Metazoa; phylum Chordata; class Amphibia; order Anura; family Ranidae; genus Aquarana; species Aquarana catesbeiana. The sequence goes on from NC_133334.1 coordinate 108,285,784, forward strand.
ACAGGTGCATGGATACGAATGCAGAGCCTCCACACACTACATTGCAGTTGAGTAACACTGTAAATCCTCATGAGAGACAGTGGTTGATTTACTAAAACTGGAAAGTGCAAAATCTGGTGCAGCGCTGCACAGAAACCAATCAGCTTCCATTTTTTTTTTAATCAAAGCTTAATAGAACAAGCTGAAGTGAAGAACCGGATTGGCTACCATGTACAGCTGCACCAGATTTTGCACTCTCCATTTTTAGTAAATCGGCCCCACAATCTGTTAGAAACACTATTACCTTCAGACACCTTTGATCATGACACCCATCATCATGTTTTTCACAACTTTTTATGTATATTGTTAAATATTCTATATAATTTTATGCATGTTACTCCTATTCTCCTCTCCCGGTCTATTAATATTGTGACGTCAGCCTTCTGTATACGAGCTGGTCCGTCAGCCTGACTATGGCAGCCTGCCTCTTATCCTAGAAGACTTTGCTAAAGAAGCTGGAGCAACATTTAGTGGTAAGAATAGAAACACACATTGAAGCTTATTATAGTATACCTGTGGGCTCACCTTATATTCTTAGAACTATAGAACAAGCACCTTGTGCTATCTTCAGATCATTGGGGTATCAAAATGTGGGTGCCCTGTTATGCAGATATCTACAACAGTTTTCATGGTTGATGCTTGGCTCACTTTCTTCTGCCCTTGCACATTTCTTATGGCCACCAAATATAAATGGTAGTCCCAGTGGCCAATGGATGATGGGCTGGAGATGAGACAATCCCAGGATTGAACATGCAAGCTGTTGTAAGTGTTTGTATGATACAGATGTATGTCTCTAATAATGGCATGTCACCCTTGAAAGCTGTGCTCCCTTACACAGGTCAGGTATTGACAGAGGTCTAAAAGATCTGCTTAAAGTGATCATACTCTTTGTTTATGTATGGCAAAGCAGAAGGTTCACTTAACTGATACATCCCCAGCTACAAATACTCTGCTTTTGTTTGCTCCCTTGCTGATACATTTGGCTACCAAAGAGAAATACCTGGTACTTCTGGGTATGGGGCACATGTGACTCACTCATTTTCCTTCCACATGACATGTGCTTGGTTAATTAGGTACCCAGTAGCATCACATTGGGGCAGGGAGAGAATCTTCAGCTTTTGCACTTTGCTCCCATCACCCAAATGGCGTGTTGGGGGTGCATAACAAAGTAATTTATGCACAGCTTGGGTTGAAGACAGTACAGTGAAACTTTTGCTTTACACATACACATTTACACATGCTTTTTACACATGCAACACCAATTAATATTGTGTGATTGGATGAGCTGTACATTGACTGCATGGGTGCATGTATGTGATCATGTAGCTGGAAAACATTTAGCAGTATGGGTGTATGATCACATTGGCAAAATTTAGTGTATCCTATTCTAAGTGCAAGCTGGGTCTGTAATTTGCATGATAATCTTTTACTGCTGAGCCAAAACGTTGGGATTGACTAGCATTAGAATGTGTAATTGGGTGCAATTTGGCATTTGATTCAGCTTCCGAGCATGCTTTATCATTGGATCAGCGTAGCTCTGTACATACATTTTTTGATTATATCTTAGTAAGATCTATTACCTTTTACCAGTATACTTAGACATTAAAGTGCTAAGCCTATAAATGAATAGTTCAAATTAGATGTTTGCTTTAAATTATCTCTGTTGAGTATCTTAACTGACTGATTATCTGCATTCAGCAAGCGAGCCAGATGCTGTTCACGTTGTTCTGGACAGACATCTGATAACGGGACAAAATGATAATTCCACAATGGCTGCTGTTCAGAATTTGATCTTGCTCTGCAATGGAAGGTGGGTGCCAGCGTTTTGTCTTTGTCTTTGTGCTCATGTCAATATGCTGATATTTTCTGTGTAATCAAGCTGAGATAAGTAAAGTCTTTTTAATGTCCTTTAGAAATGCATGTAATTTAATCATACATTTAATCATTGTGTGTCTGATGTTTAAAATATTTATGTATAATGTGTTCTATATGCACATGGGGCAGAAATGACGGCCGCTGATCTTCTTATTGGTAAGTCAAATGCCGTGTACACACGGGGCGGACTTTTCGGCAAAGGTTCTTCCGACGGACTTTTGAACAAACGGACTTGCCTACACACGATCACACCAAAGTCCGACGGATTTGTACATGATGACGTACGACCGGACTAAAATAAGGAAGTTGATAGCCAGTAGCCAATAGCTGCCCTAGCGTCGGTTTTCGTCCATCGGACTAGCATACAAACGAGCAGATTTTTCGACCGGAGTCGAGTCCGTTGGAAAGATTTGAAACATGTTCCAAATATAAAGCCCGTCTGATTTTTGACCGAAAAAGTCAGCTGAAGGTTCGAGGAAGCCCACACATGGTTGGATTGTCAGACGGATTCATCCCGTCGGACCAGTCCGGCCGAAAAGTCCGCCCGTGTGTACACGGCATTATAGATGGGTTCTGTCTGAGAACAAATGTCTTTCAGCAGTCTCTAATGACATGATTGCCAGAAACCATCTGATATTCACCAAGGAAAGACTGTGAATAATGTGATTCAGTAATACTGATATTTATATGTTTATTCATGGGAAATATGATTTTTTTTTTTAATAAAAATCACCATTATAAATGAACAACCTGCATGCATGCATACACACACACACGTGGAAGCTTCCATTGTCAATTTTTGTTTTTTAAAATTGCAATCACATGAGGCTATTGGCCTGATCCTTTTTTTACTACACAGTGAGGTTGATTTACTAAAACTGGAAAGTGCAAAATCTGGTGCAGCTGCATAGAAACCAATCCGCTTCTAGGTTTTTTTTGTTGTAGCGGGGTTTGTGTCAAAGCTTAATTGAACAACCTGAAGTTATGAACTGTTTAGTTTCTATGCAGAGCTGCACTAGATTTTGCACTCTCCAATTTTAGTAAAGTGTGTCTCTGACCCAATAAGTGTTGGCATACCTGATCTGCAGACTCTTGTCCAAGTGGGGTTGATTTACTAAAAGAGTATAAGCTAGATCCCTGCTGAATTAGGTAGAATTCCAGCTGTGGGTAGCCCTGCCGACATCACCTTGCTTGACAATACTCAACAGAAAAGGAGTAGGATGTAAAATTGTTGGATGAAAACCGAATGCATCCAACCTGATGCAGTCACTATTTTGGAATTCAAGCAGCTGTGGCTTCTTGAATACAATAGCCGACAGTGTAGGTTCTTCTATACATGCTGTTTGATGTGAATGGAGGAATCCATTGATTATCTCTTTTTCAGCTGGTGGACTGAATTAGAGAAATCTAGCCGTGTATGGGTAGGTTTTAGCAGAGTGAATGAGGTATAAAGCTTTTCTGACTTCCATCACCAGATAATGTGCAAGCAAAATCCTGTTTTTATTATATTTCTTGCACATGGTTGAGTATTGTTTGCAAAGCGAAGTGAAGGTTCCCTTTGCAAAGATTGCATGCTCTACTACTTTAATAAATCAAGCCCAGTGGCTCAGAAAGGAGTTAAATACAGATAAGGATGACAGTCCCTAAAGATGCACTTTCAAAAACAACCAGTGCCAATAACTAAGCAGAATCAACATACCAGTATTTGTTTTAGGTAGCTTGGATCCATCTATAAGCTTACATTACTCATAATATTCAATTATTAAACAGACAAAGCTCCATTTTCTTTATTTAAAATGAGGTCTTTTTGCAGTTTCTGTTTTTCTGAGGCAAAAAAATAATAATAAAAAACAGGTGGAGAGGTATTCTGTCTTTAGCATAGAAACTGAATAAAAAAATTGACAAATAGCACTTGTTTTCAAGGGGCAACATGACAGCAACAATAATCTAAGGTGAGGTAAAACCTTTTAAGATGGAGGGAAGTAGCACTGATTGGGTGCTCATAACAAATGTATTTTGTGGACACAGTATTACAGGAAAAGGAAGGAATTAATAATATTTGTAATGTTGAAGACCACAACTATAATATCATATTTAGGAACCACAGTCTCCTGTATGACTAGAAAGTCTACTGCTAAATGGAACATAGTAACACTACATTAAATGTTTATCTAAAATAAATGAATGCTTTTTACATTTCTTTGTGTTTAGGAAATGAGGTTGCAGCAGAGAATTCATAATTATTTGAACACAAGTGAACAATCAGTGGGAAGAACTGAAGTCTGATGTGACCAGCAGCATCATAGAGAGAAAAACCATTCCATCCTTGCAGCATTGTGCTCATGGACCTACAGAATGGAGGCATCTGGATCACAGCAAGAATGAACTGTACTGTGGACTGTGAATCTATTCAGCCTCATACTGTGATCGCAGAGAAGTGTTCAGACTACTGTTCTAATGTACAGCACCAATTTACTGCAATGAAGGCCTGTAGCAATCAATAATCTTTATGTTTCATTATCGGAGTGCTGAAGATTGATTGATTGTCTGCTATGGGCACACACCTTTACTTTTTTGGTCTGCACTCCTTTTTTTTTTTTTTTTTTTTTTATGAGCCAGCGACTCTTGTCTTTAACATTTCATTGGCATCGCCAAAAGTGGCAAAAAGTCCTCATTTCACTACCCTTAAATTGACAACAACACACTGGGGTGGATTTACTAAAGGCAAATAGACTGTGTACTTTGGAAGTGCCATCATTTCCCCCAGAGCTTAGTAAATGTGGTAAAGCTCTGCTGATTTGCCTCATCCAATCATGTGCAAGCAAAATGCTGGGTTTTTTTGTTTTTTTATTCTTGCACTTTGTGGTATTCTTCACAAAGTGAAGATTCACCTCATTTACTAAGCTCTGGAGAAAATTAATACAACAGCACTTGAAACATGCATAGTCAGTTTGCCTTTATTAAATCCCCATTGACTCTTTTTAAACACTTCTTCCCATTTTCCCTCTTCTTAGTTCAATGCAGCTATTGTACTGTATATTTAAAACATTTCAATAAATACACTCCTTATAAAATTGTGTCTCCCAAAAGAGTGGAAGATGTAGCATTTGTCCTAATTTCTGAAAAAGGGTTCCTCCAGAGGTTCCTAGGGGTTCCTCAGATAAGTAACCACTCACACCCATTGTCTTTTTATCTACTGACCAGCAATGCAAGATGCATTCTTTCCAATTACCAATGGAAGGGATCCCTTCTACCGCTGACTACCAATATAAGGGGTTTCTTCTCCTGTTGGCATTCAGTGTAAGCAGGGCAGTACACAAGACCACCAGATTAAGTAGGATCTTCTCCGGGACTACCAATGTAAACGGGTTGTCACTGTCTGCCTCCCTTTCTGGACATTCCTCTTTTTTTTTTTTTACCTCATTATTAATAAAAGATTTTTGTTATATTGAGCAGTCCTGGGTGTCAAATATGCTAGGTATGCCACATTCCTTATTTTTGTTTATTTATTCTTATATTTCAACCTACTGTTAATGATAATGTGCTGTGAGATGTAGATATAGTAATTATTAGAGGTTTCCTAGGACCTGAAAGTTTTTTTTTCAAGTGTTCCTCTGGGTTGAGGTTGAGGATTGCTGCTTAGTATCCAGAACAGGACTGCAGAGCCATAGAAAAGCAGACTGTGTTTTTATTATCCTATCAGTGTATATTGAAGAGATTTTCCCTCGCTTTCAGTGGTGATGGTTATGGTACATTTTCCAAATTGGACCGAACCGCGACATAAACACCTTTTTTTATAGAGTGGGGTATGGGGTAGATACTAAGCATAGATTTAAGTGACAGTACTAGGGGAGATTTACTAAAACTGGTGCACACAACCTCAGCCGCATGCTTCAGGGGTTGTGACCAAATAGGTACACCATTACATGTGTGGTGGACGTGTCCTAAGGTTCGCCGCTTTTGGATAAGGGTCCACTCACTTATTTTTTCTGTCACGATGGTCAATATCACTGAAAATGCGAGTATCGCCTTATTAAATAAACCTGTTGAAAATGTCCCCCGACATACCCAGACCCTAATTTACTTTATGCTCTTAGCGGCTATAGCAATAGCACGGAAAAGCTCTGTCATAGATATTGCCCTAATGAAATGGAAACTTACGTGGGTCATGTTAAATGAAAAGGTAGTGAGTGTCTTAGGAGATGAGCAACCAACCTTTGATGAAATATGGTCCCCTTGGCTGGCTTATTTGCAGGTCCCAGGAGAACAAAGTGGAAAATGACTGGAGGATCCCCGGACGGACTCACTTCTTCTTTCCTCTTTCTCTCTTCACCTCTTCTATTGTTCATCCGATTCCAGCCAATCTAGGTATCATGTTCAAACTGCTCCTTCCCCCCCCTTTTTTTTTCTTCTCTCTCTCTCTCTCTCTCTCTCTCTCTCTCTCCCTACTTGATTAATTTTTGTTATAGTTGGGGGAGACAGGAAAATATTTAGGGAGCTATAGTCACTGGACTTAAGGCCTTTTTATTATTTTTTTGGAGGCCTACTCACAGTGATTACATTTTAGTGAGGTCTCGACTTCAGGATCTTTATGTCTTACTTACCTTTCTGACTTACAGGGCAATAGTCCTGACCGCTACCTCCCAGTGTTAACAATGTTTTTGTATTATATTCTTATATTCTGCTCATAACCAAAAGGTTATTTTCTTTGTTTATTTCTGTTGATGTCCATATGTTCATCTGTGGCCTTATTGAAGACCTAACCCGTTTACCAAGATCTTCTCCTGATGACCTCCGACCCCCCCCATTTTCTACCAATTCTTGATGATTGAGAGCATGCGAGAATTGTTTGCTGCTCTGTACAGTACTCATTTATTTTTTGCCTTTTTTCAAAATACTAATAAAAACGATTGAAACAGAAAACTGGTGCACAGAGTCTGTCGCAGCTGTTCATAGTAACCAATTAGTTTCTAGCTTCAGCTTGTTCAATTAAGCTTTGGCAATAAAACCTGGAAGCTGATTGGCTACCATGCACAGCTGCAGCAGATTCTGCCTCCCCCCAGTGTTAGTAGGTAAAGTTGTCGCACAAAGCTGGCACTGTGTAGATAGCCGATACTTGCAGTGTGCAGAAGTCCATTCTGCATTGTAAATTGCCGTATTACTGGTTACACATAGACTTGATGTAGCAGATGACAGTTTTGGTAAACAGTGCTTTTAAGCACATATGTCTGTTATCCTTTTTTTTTGATGTTCTGTTTTTAATTTTTAAATTAGATTACAGAAACTGAAAAATGCTTCACACATAACCAGATGTCTCCCTTTGATCATGTTCATTAGAGAGTTACAATTTACTGGACTTGTCATCCATTTTAGCCTTTCATTATTTATTCAGTAGTCTAGAAAAGACAAAGCAATATAACTCCCTAGCTTAACCGACGTTTTTGCTATCCGACGCATTTGCTATATACATTATATTACCCAAAATTTTGGGACGCCTGCCCTTACACGCACATGAACTTTAATGACATCCCAGTCTTAGTCTGTAGGGTTCAATATTGAGTTGTCCCACCCTTTGCAGCTATAACAGCTTCAACTCTTCTGGGAAGGCTGTCCACAAGGTTTAGGAGTGTGTCTATGTTTGACGATTCTTTCAAAAGAGCAGTTGTGAGGTCAGGCACTGATGTTGGATGAGAAGGCCTGGCTTGCAGTCTCTGCTCGAATTCATCCCAAAGGTGTTCTATTGGGTTGAGGTCAGGACACTGTGCAGGCCAGCCAAGTTCCTCCACCCCAAACTCGCTCATCAATGTCTTAATGGACCTCGATTTGTGCACTGGTGCGCAGTCATGTTGGAACAGGAAGGGGCCATCCCCAAACTGTTACCACAAAGTTGGGAGCATGAAATTGTCCAAAATGTCTTGGTATGCTGATGCCTTAAGAGTTCCCTTCACTGAAACTAAGGGGCCAAGCCCAACCCCTGAAAAACAACCTCAAAACCATAATCCCCCCTCCACCAAATGATTTGGAGAAGTGCACAAAGCAAGGTCCATAAAGACATGGATTAGCGAGTCCTGACCTTAACTCAATAGAACACCTTTGCGACAAATTAGAGCGGAGACTGAGTGCCAGGCCTTCTCGTCCACATGGTCATACATTCCCATAGACACAACCTAAACCTTGTGGACAGCCTTTCCAGAAAAGTTGAAGCTGTTATAGCTGCAAAGGGTGGGCCAACTTAATATTGAACCCTACAGAGTAAGTCTGGGATTCCATTAAAGTTCATGTGCGTGTAAAGGCAGGCGTCCCAATACTTTTAATAATATAGTGTATATCTTGGCTCAATGTATTATCTGACTCAGATTGTTAATCCCTTTGAATGTGTGTATATTTTACAAATATTAGTGCATGGAGAGAAATGAGCACACTTATTTTAGTTTATACGCCAAATAAGTCTCACACATCAGTTTGTTAAAGCGGAACTTTATCTGTAACAACTTGATAAAAAAATAAAATGTTCTTTAGCAAGGAATATTCATTCCACATTAATAATTACGCTACCAAAATTAGTGTGCGATGTAAATTGCCTCCAGCATTGCTCCTGCCCCTGAGCAGCATTACATCTTTAGGCTGTCAGCATACTGGCACAGTGCGGAAAAATAGAGAGCAACTGAGCATGTGCAGAGCAGGGTGAAACAGTGTATTACTGGATTTTAAATATGATGGGCACTTATTTTTTATGTTTTATATAGCTATACCTGCAAAAGCGGCCAGCCTGAAGTGTTCTAGTAGGACTTAATTTTCTGAATAAAGTTTTTTACTTTAATTTCTTGACAAATAGTGGAGTGTTGTTCGTTTATACACATCTACCTCTCCTTCTTGCAATGCTGCTCCTTGCTGTCCACCCCACCTCAGTACAGTATTTACATCACTATGGTATTAATGTACATTTTAGAACTTAGATCCATTGCACAAGTACTTGATGTTTTGGGTACAATATATTACATTAATAAAACTGTTGCATGTCACTTCTAAAGTAATTTTGGCACAGCTGGCACAACAACAAATAGAACTTGTGTAATGACATTGTTAATTTATCACACAGAAAATGCGCTGACATTTATCATAAGTACAGTATGTTGTTCTGTAGTGGACTTGGTGGTTTTTAGTAAATATAATGCTAAAATTAGTATAATAGAACACTCCACTAGTTTTTCTTTTTTGCCAATTGTATAATCACTTGAAGTAGATCCAGATCATATGACCGGCAGCTGGCGCAGCTTCTCAGTGATTTGCTGAGATCCTGAGCTAGTTGGCTTCCGCCCCCTCCACAGCCCAGTATTCCAGTGAGCGCTGGAGGGGCAGAAAGCCAGTGATTGACAGTCTCCAGCTCTCAGTAGCCTGAAGACAGAACTGAGTGGTCATCAGTGTTTGACTGCTTAGTTCTCAGCCTTAGAGCTGGCGGGGGACAGACGCAGCATTGGTGAGTAATTAATAAAACCCATACTTCTCTTTTAAGTGTAAACAACCGTTCTCCTACATTAATTGTGTACATCCTGCAGGCCAGATCCGTCTCCCATTGCTCGCAAGTACAGTAGAACGCCATAGACTTCAAGGGGTTTGGGGCTGGCTCCCAAGTGTCTCCTGCAGCAGAAGAAAACCCTCTAGGGTTCTATAGCACATCCCGAACTGCAGGAAAGCCAGCCAGCAGGGTGTATACACTGCAGTGAGCCACAGCTTTAAGATCTCAGTAAATATTCAGCTATGGGCATAGATGGGTTAGTTAAAGCCAAAACTTTTTTTTTTGTATAAAGTGAGGAAGGTATAGAACCCCTGATAGATTTTTCTTCTATTTGGTGCTCCATCAGAATCATTTTCTTGAATTCCTGTCCCAAGGACAACTTTTTTTTTTCTGGACCAGAAACTCTCCAATCGCAATATGGACAGAAGTAAAAATGCTTTTTCTTATGTTAAGTAGAGGGATGCTAGAACCCCATCAGCTTTTTATTGTATTGTCTGTTTACCATTACAGATTTTCCCTCACCTCCTGTCTGGTAAAACAACCCTGTAATTAGTCACAAAATTATAGTATCTTTAGCCACAACTTTTTTGTTGTTTGGAGGGAATGGTTAAGGCCCCCCACCAGGTTTATCTAACATTTACACATTGTATTCAAAACTACTAGAGATACATTAGAGATCCTCTCCATATCCACCCATCATTCATGAGTAAATATTAGTCTGCATAATCCAGCATAACAATACAGCTGTTCCTTATAACAATCATTTTCAAAAATGGGCAGTATGATCAACAAATGAATAGGTTTTATTGTTTGGGATGATTAGTCTTAGTGGAAAGGTTGATCAAATTCAATCAAATCAGTCTTTTTGAGTAAAAGATTTAAAATTACCAAACCTATGATGAGTCAATCATTTGTTATGTGCATGGCCACCATAAGGGGCAGAGCTCTGGAGAAAGACTTTTCCCAGGAAATATGCTTTCTATGCAGCTTGTCTAAGGCTACTTTCACACTGAGGTGCTTTACAGGCGCTACAGCGCTAAAAATAGCGCCCGTAAAGAGCCTCTCCTGTCTCCCGAGTGCTTTCACACTGGGGCGGTGCGCTTACAGGACAGTAAAAAAAGTCCTGCAAGCAGCATCTTTAAAACCGCCCCGCTAGTGGCCGAATAGCGCCACTAAAATGACGGTAAAGTGGTGCTAAAAATAGCGTCACTTTACCACCCATGCCTTCTCGCCACAGTATGAAAGTAGCCTAAGAGCTGAACCTCTGCAAAGAGGCTAATTGCACTAACGCACATGGAAAAGCTGTTAAATAGCACTCTTGTACATATGGATTGCAATCATGAAAATTTGACCCAGGAATTAAAACTTGGGAAAGCATTTCAGAATATTGCAGTTTTTGTTTAAGGTTGGCCCATTATCCTGGCACATTGCTGTTAGATGTGATTGCACATTTGGCATGCAGGAGTTTTAGATGTAACAGACACAGATGCTCTGACTAGCTGGTATGAGACAAAGGGCTTGACTGATAAAGGCATATAGGCTGTTCACTTTGTAAGAGAAGTTTGCCTTAGATTAACGAATATGGTGAAAATTAACTTTGCAAAGCATACCCAATCACATGCAAGGAAATTTAAAATAAAATACTTTTGATTGTATATAATTAATAAAAGTCAGCAGAGCATCTCATTCACTAAGCTATTTGCCTTTAGTAAATCAACCTGAACGAGATCTACAGAGAAAACCTTGGTGTGAAAACCGATTTAAGATGTTGTTTCTAGGTGACATTGCCTGATTCTAAAAGATATTTTTGAAAATAGCAAACATATTATACTTGCCTGCTTTGTGCACAGAGCAGCCCTGATCTTCCTCTTTTGGGGTCTCCCGCAGGCACTCTCTGCTACTGCCCCTGCTGAGTGCCCACCATAGCAAGCTGCTTGCTATTGGGCACTCGTGCCTCCAAGCTGCGTTGTGTGTCCACCCTCCCTCTACTCACTGGCTGTGATTGACAGCAATGACCAATGGCTCCCACTGCTGCGCCTCTGTCCAGTGAGGAAAGAGAGAGCAGAGAGTGACGCTGCTCTTGTGCACAATGCTGGATCAGGATTGGGCTTAGGTAAGTATAAAGCTGGGGGGAGCTGCACAGAGAAGGTTCTTTTTACCTTAATGCTTAACTTTGTACTTTTAGAAACACTTTGACTTCCCACTTTATATTGGCCTGCTTGTGAAGGGAAAGCCAGTGTCAGACACTCCTAACTCTCCTACACCCTACTCTCCTAGCCCTGTTGTGTCAACATTCATACAGAAAGGTTCCTTTTATAACACCCATTGCAATAGAATGAGAGTTTATCAGCAAGCTAACTGTAAAAAGATGCTTTATACTTTTCATGCTTGTTGCATAGTCCTGTACAATGGAGCAGGGTGTATATCCTCCTATGCTAAAGGAAAAAGGAACGGTCAGATGAAATAATCCAGCCATTCTTAATACCCAATACATTTTTCACTTCTTAAATGAACCATCTAAAAAACCCTCATTTATTGTCTATATGAAGACTCAATCCATAGTGTTAGCTTTTATAAATAAAATGGAAAATACACTGCCTGTAAACCATTTCCGTAACACTGCTAATGTCAATTTCTGTATGTGACACCAAAGAATTTGTTTGGGGGAAAAAAAAAAAAGGATTTTTCCCATCCATCCAGTTTGTGCTTATTTATGCAATGTCCATATGGATACGGTATTCTGGTCATAGATCTACTAGAATATTCCTGCGGCGCACTCCAGAGAATGATTTCCTCACCAGTAGTACCACCACGGCCACAACAGTGCCACCCAGGACCATTCCGATCACCAGCGCAGGATAATTTGTGACAGCTACTGCAAAGGAAGAGTCTACAGTTAGATACAGATCTCATTTAAAACTACTGTTTTAGATTACTGGTCATTTTATATAATTTTTGTTTTGGACAAAGTAAGGAATGGTTAATTCAAGTTTTTTTTTTTTTTTCTCTTTTAACGCTTCCACATTTTATCCAAAACTACCAGAGATACAGTACATTAGAGATGCTCAGCAGATGTCTCCCCACTGATCGTTCTTGGGGAAATACAGGTGTGCATAGAGCCAGCATACTAATACATCTGTTCAGTATAACTACTGTTCCCATAGAAGAGTCCTATCTTTTAGAAAATTATCTCTTCTTCTGTTGCTGTCTGAAATGTCCTTGTGTGTCAAATAACATATCTCCGCCGGGCACTGTAGGTTCTCCCATGGATTTGTTCTATAGTTTGAGCACTGTTTTTGCTGAGGTGGGACCCAACCTTATCGTAAATGGGGCTAGTGGCCGAAGCTATCTGCTGAGAGCTGCAGCAGGAATCTGATTCCGGCCATTACTATTTGCACCGGCCCTAATCGCTGGTGTGAATGTAGCCTTAGTGGGTTTGATAGTTCTACTATTGTCATGATTTACAGCACCTTGAAAAATTATTCATACCCCTTGAAATTTTCTACATTTTGTCATGTTACAACCAAAAATTTAAATGTATTTTATTGGGAGTTTATGTGATATACCAACACAAAGTGGCACATAGTTGTGAAGTGGAAGGAAAATGATACATGGTTTTCCAAATTTATTACAAATAAAAATCTGAAAAGCGTGGCTTGTATTTACTGTATATTCAGCTCCCTTTACTCTGCTACCCCTAACTAAAATCTAGTGGAACCAATTGGCTTCAGAAGTCATCTAATTAGTAAATAGAGTCCACCTGTGTGTAATTTAATCTCAATATAAATATAGCTGTTCTGTGAAGCCCTCAGAAGTTTGTTAGAGAACCTTAGTGAACAAACCACATCATGAAGGCCAAGGAGCACACCAGACAGGTCAGGGATAAAGTTGTGGAGAAGTATAAAGCATGGTTAGGTTATAAAAAATATCCCAAGCTTTGAACATCTCATGGAGGACTGTTCAATCCATCATCTGAAAACGAAAAGAGTATGGCACAACTGCAAACCTACCAAGACATGGCTGTCCACCTAAACTGACAGGCTGGGCAAGGAGAGCATTAATCAGAGAAGCAGCCAAGAGGCCCATGGTAACTCTGGAGCAGCTGCAGAGATCCACAGCTCATTTGGGAGAATCTGTCCACAGGACAACTAATAGTCATGCACTCCACAAATCTGGCCTTTATGGAAGAATGGCAAGAAGAAAGCCATTGTTGAAAGAAAACCATAAAAAGTCTGGTTTGCAATTTGCAGGAAGCCATGTGGGGGACACAGCAAACATGGAAGAAGGTGCTTTGGTCAGATGAGACCAAAATTGAACTTTTTGACCTAAAAGCAAAACGTTATGTGTGGCAGAAAACTAACACTGCATATCACTCTGAACAAACCATCCCCACCGTGAAACGTGGTGGCAGCATCATGTGGGGATCTTTTTCTTCAGCAGGGACAGGGAATCTGGTCAGAGTTGATGGGAAGATGGATGGAGCCAAATACATGTAATCTTAGAAGAAAACATGTTAGAGTCTGGAAAAGACTTGAGGCTTCCAGCAGGACAACTACCCTAAACATACAGCCAGAAATACAATATACTGGTTTAGATCAAAGCATATTCATGTATTAGAATGGCCCAGTCAAAGTCCAGACCTAAATCCAATTGAGAATCTGTGGCAAGAAAATTGCTGTTCACAGACGCTCTCCATCCAATCTGACAGACCTTGAGCTATTTTGCAAAAAAGCATGGGCAAAAATGTCACTCTCTAGATGTGCAAAGCTGGTAGAGACATCCCCAAAAAGACTTGCAGCTGTAATTGCAGTGAAAGGTGGTTCTACAAAGTATTGACTCAGGGGGGTTGAATATAAATGCACGCCATATTTTCCTTCCACTTCACAATTATGTGCCAGTTTGCGTTGGTCTAGCACATAAAATCCCAATAACATACAATTAGGTTTTTGGTTGTAATATGACAACATGTGGAAAATTTCAAGGGGTATGAATACTTTTCAAGGCACTGTAGCTTTATATGGGTGGAAATTTTCTTGTGAAAATTGTACATGTTTTTATCTGGAAAGATTCCAGTAACATAGTTACATAGTTGGTGAGTTTGAAAAAAGACACAAGTCCATCCTGTGTGTTTTTATGTCAGTATTACATTGTATATCCCTGTATGTTATGGTCGTTCAGGTGCCTATCTAATAGTTTTTTAAATTATCTATACTCCCCACTGAAACCTCTGCCTGTGGAAGAGAATTCCACATCCTTACCGCTCTTACAATAAAGAACCCTCTACGCTTCTCTTCTATTTTTAGTGAATGGCCACGTGTCTTTTTAAATTCCCTTTCGCGGAAAAGTTTTATTCCTATTGTAGGGTCACCAGTACAGTATTTGTACATTGAAATCATATCCCCTCTCAAGCGTCTAATCTCCAGAGAGAATAAGTTCAGTGCTTGCAGTCTTTCCCCGTAGCTGAGATCCTACAGTCCCTTAATTAGCTTTGTTGCCCTTCTCTGAACCCTCTCCAGTTTCAGTACATCCTTCCTGAGGACTGGTGCCCAGAACTGGACGGCATACTCCAGGAGCGGCCGGACCAGAGTCTTGTAGGGTGGGAGAATTATTGTTTTATCTCTGGAGTTAATCCTATTTTTAATGCATGCTAAAATTCTGTTGGCTTTGCTTGCAGCTGCTTGGCATTGCATGCCATTGCTGAGCCTCTCATCTACTAGGACCCCCAGATCCTTTTCCATCCTAGATTCCCCAGAGGTTCGCCCACTAGTGAGTAGATTGCATTCATTTTTTTGCCACCCATTTTTAAAACTTTTCTACATTGAACCTCATTTGCCATGTAGTTGCCCACCCCATTAATTTGTTCAGATCTTCTTGCAAGGTTTCCACATCCTGCGGAAAAATGATTGCTCTGCTTAGCTTAGTATCCTCTGCAAATACGGAGATTGAGCTGCTTATCCCATCCTCCCATCCCTTATTTAATCCTGAATAAATTAAATAGGATTGGTCCCAGGACAGAAACCCGGGGGACCCCACTTTCCACACCGCACCAATCTGAGTACTCCCCATTTATCTCTACCCTCTGAACTCACCCCTGTAGCCAGTTTTCAATTCATGTACTCACCTTTTGATGCATGCTGACAGACCTTAGTTTGTACAGTAAAAGTTTATGGGGAACTGTATCAAATGCCTTTGCAAAATCCAGTAACACCACGTCTACGGGCCTTCCTTTATCTAGATGACAGCTCACCTCCTCATAGACGGTTAATAGATTGGTTTGGCAAGAACGTTTTTTCATGAATCCATGCTGATTACTGCTAATGATACCATTCTCATTACAAAAATCTTGTATATAGTCCCTTATCATCCCCTCCAAGAGCTTACAAACCATTGACGTTAGGCTAACTGGTCTGTAATTCCCAGGGCTATATCTGGGTCCTTTTTTATATTGGTGCTACATAGGCTTTTCTCCAATCTTCTGGTACCATACCAGTCAGTAGATTGTTCTTAAAAATAAGGAACAATGGTATGGCAATTACTTGACTGAGTTCCTTAAGGACCCTCGGGTGCAAGCTATCTGGTCCCAGTGACTTATTAATGTTAAGTTTTTCAAGCCTATTCCTAATTCTATCCTCTGTTAGCCATGAGGATGCTTCCTGTGATGTGTCATGAGGATAAACATTGCAGCTTTGGTTACGGAAGCCTCCCGTTTCCCTAGTGAAGACTGAGGAGAAGAATAAATTCAATACCTTCGCCATCTCTCCATCCTTAGTAACTAGATTCCCTTCATCATTCTTTATGGGGCCAATATGATCTGACCTCCCTCTTTTACTATTTATATACTTAAAGAATTTCTTGGGATTTTTTTTACTCTCCTCCGCTATGTGCCTTTCGTGTTCTATCTTAGCTGCCCTGATTGCACCCTTACAATTCTTGTTGTATTCATTGTAAAGTTGGAATGCTGATGATGATCCCTCAGCCTCGTATTTTTTTGAAGGCCTTCTCCTTTGCATTTATCTGCATTTTTACGATGGAGTTAAGCCACTCAGGACATTTATTAGCTCTTTTAAATTTATTTCCCATTGGGATGCACTGGCTAATACCCTTATTTAATATGCTGTTAAAGCACACCCATTTTTTCTCCAGTGTTCTTTGCTCCTACGATTTTATCCCATTTAATATCTTCTAGCAAGGAGCATAGTTTATGGAAGTTGGCTCTTTTGAAATTCAGTGTCTTTGTATTCCCCTTATGTTTCTTATTTGTGTGATTTATACTGAAACTAATTGACCTGTGGTCGCTGTTTCCTAATTTGCCTTGTATTTCTACATCCGCGATCAGGTCTGTGTTGTTAGTAATCAATAGGTCTAGTAACGCATTGTTCCTTGTTGGTGCAATTATCATGTGACCCATGAAATTGTCCTGTAAGACATTTAGGAAATGGCAAGGCTTAGCCGAATGCGCGGTTCCTTCCGCCCCGGCTATGTCTGGGTTATTAAAATCCCCCATTAGAATGATGCTTCCCATCCTGCCGTCATTCCAAACTGTGAAAAGAGGTCCGCCTCCCCCTCCTCCCTCTGGTTAGGAGGCCTATAACATACTCCAGTATTACTTTCCCCTTGGTTTCCTCCCATTGTAGCTCTACCCATAAGGATTCCACCTCCTCCCTTGCTTCATTAGAAATGTCGTCCCTCACATTCACTTGTACATCATTTCTGATATACAGGCATACCCCTCCCCCTTTTTTTTACACTCCCTATCTCTGTAATATAGGGAATACCATTGGATGGTTGCCAGCCAATCATGAGAGCTGTTGAACCAAGTCTCTGAAATTCCCACAAAATCTAAATTCTCCTTGTACAATAGCAGCTCTAGTTCTCCTATCTTGTCTGCTAGACTCCTGGCATTAGTGAACAAGCCACACAGTTTTGAACAGTCGCATACTATCTCCTTATTGGGTGTTCTGAGGTTGCAAATAGGACTTGTTACTACACTCACCTCGGGCATGGGTGCTTTAGTCAACCTATCACTAATGCCCCCAATACTACACTCTAGAAATTGGTCCACGCTTGCTAACCCTACATCTGGACCCTCGCCTAGTTTAAAAGTCCCTCTAACTTATCGTATCAACACTCTGTGTTTTGAGCATTTTATGACAATTGTTTTACATAGACTCATCTTTCTAGCAGATGTACTTCTGGAACATCATGGTCAGGATCATATGAGATTCAATGCAATGCTTTACAGGCTCCTAACAAAAAAATGATAAATGTACTTTTTTTTCATGCAAAAAAGATGTGCATGTATTATTTTTTTAGCAAAGGTGAACTTATCCTTTAAGGCCCTGTTATCACCTTTGTGATTTAATGGATATGCCAGAATGGATGTGAATGCATGTGCAGTTTTGCCATGGCTAGTTTACATCTGTGTTCTTTGAACACCAATGTCAACACGCATTACAGACCTATTGACGGCACATTAACATGCATTTCGATGCATTTCAGCAGTGCCCAGCTCCTCCCATAGGAACTCCAACTTTATTCAAAATTTCACTGCATGACAAAACCCATTAAAGTAGCTCAAAACATGAAAACACACATCCTCATGAATAGAAAAGTGTGTTAAAAAGCATACAAAAGTGCATAGTAATGCACACAGAAAGGTGTGAAACCTGCCTTATACATACATGATTTCTATATATGAGGGTGGTGCATCTTTAAACTAGAGGGTTCTTTTGAATTGTGATGTAGGGGTTGGCAGGAGAAAACACAGCGACTGGTGGAAGAAATGCTATCGAGTGATTTGGCACACGCAGAAGTGTCAGATAGCAGCAATGCCCAGAGCTCTTCAATAAAGAAAAGCTTCAACACACTGCCCATCAGACAGGTTAGTCTTAAATTGATTTCACAGAACAGTTTTCCTATCTTATGGTCCTTTCACACGTGCGTTCCGTTTGTTTCATCAGTTCAGTCACGTTTTTTTCAAAGAAAAAACAGATCAGTTTAGATCAGTTTTTCATCAGTTTTACATCAGTTTTTTTTTTTTTACATCCACTATCAATGCAAAAATGGATGCAAAATTGACCGTTTGTATGTTTACATCGGTTTTTCATCCGTTCAGTTTTTTTTAAAGCGGAGTTCCACACAAAAATGGAACTACCGCTTTTCGGAACCCTCCCCCCCCTCTGGTGTCACATTTGGCACCTTTCAGGGGGGAGGGGGGTGCAGATACCTGTCTAAGACAGGTATCTGCACCCACTTCCGGGCATAGACTCCCTCGGGAGTCTACGCCTCTTCCCGTCCCCCCCGCGCTGTCTGCTGGGAGACACACAATTCCCAGAGACAGCAGGGACCATTCGGATTGCGCAGCGCGACTCGCGCATGCTCAGTAGGGAACCAAGAAGTGAAGCCGCAAGGCATCAATGGATGGATGACAAACGGAATGCCCGTGTGAAAGAGGCCATACTCTTTCAATCGCGATAAGGTTGCTTTAACATACAATGATGACTAATACATAAAAGATCAGATACCATCTCAGGTTTACCAAAGTCTGTTTAGCACAGAAAGACTTCTGATGGGTTTGTGATTGTTACTGCACTTTGTGCCTCGCATTACTGAACAATCTTATCTAATCATATACAGTGGGGACGGAAAGTATTCAGACCCCTTTAAATTTTTCACTCTTTGTTATATTGTAACCATTTGCTAAAATCATTTTGACAGAAAAACACAGAATTGTTGACATTTTTGCAGATTTATTAACAAAGAAAAACTGAAATATCACATGGTCTTAAGTATTCAGACCCTTTGCTCAGTATTTAGTAGAAGCACATTTTTAATCTAATACAGCCATGAGTCTTTTTGGGAAAGATGCAACAAGTTTTTCACACCTGGATTTTGGGATCCTCTGCCATTCCTCTTTGCAGATCCTCTCCGGGTTCTGTCAGGTTGGATGGTAAACGTTGGTGGACAGCCATTTTTAGGTCTCTCCAGAGATGCTCAATTGGGTTTAAGTCAGGGCTCTGGTTGGGCCATTCAAGAACAGTCACGGAGTTGTTGTGAAGCCACTCCTTTGTTATTTTAGCTGTGTGCTTAGGGTCATTGTCTTGTTGGAAGGTAAACCTTCGGCTCAGTCTGAGGTCCTGAGCACTCTGGAGAAGGTTTTTGTCCAGGATATCCCTGTACTTGGCCGCATTGATCTTTCCCTCTATTGCAAACGGTCGTCCTGTCCCTACAGCTGAGAAACACCCCCACAGCATGATGCTGCTACCACCATGCTTCATTGTTGGGACTGTATTGGACAGGTGATGAGCAGTGCCCGGTTTCCTCCACACATACCGCTTAGAATTAAGGCCAAAAATTTCTATCTTGGTCTCATCAGACCAGAGAATCTTATTTCTCACCATCTTGGAGTCCTTCAGGTGTTTTTTTAGCAAACTCCATGCGGGCTTTCATGTGTCTTGCACTGAGGATCGGCTTCCGTCGGGCCACTCTGCCATAAGACCCCGACTGGTGGAGGGCTGTAGTGATGGTTGACTTTCTACAACTTTCTCCCATCTCCCGACTGCATCTCTGGAGCTCAACCACAGTGATATTTGGTTTCTTCTTTACCTCTCTCACCAAGGCTTTCTCTGCCGATAGCTCAGTTTGGCCGGACGGCCAGCTCTAGGAAGGGTTCTGGTAGTCCGAAACATCTTCCATTTAAGGATTATGGAGGCCACTGTGCTCTTAGGAACCTTAAGTGCAGCAGATTTTTTTGGTAACCTTGGCCAGATCTGTGCCTTGCCACAATTCTATCTCTGAGCTCTTCAAGCAGTTCCTTTGACCTCATGATTCTCATTTGCTCTGACATGCACTGTGAGCTGTAAGGTCTTATATAGACAGGTGTGTGGCAGTCCAATCAGTATAATCAAACACAGCTGGACTCAAAGGAAGGTGTAGAACCATCGCAAGGATAATCAGAAGAAATGGACAGCACCTGAGTTAAATATATGAGTGTCACAGCAAAGGGTCTGAATACTTAGGACCATGTGATATTTCAGTTTTTCTTTTTTAATAAATCTGTAAAAATGTCAACAATTCTGTGTTTTTTTTTGTCAATATGGGGTGCTGTATGTACATTAATGAGGAAAAAAATTTAAATGATTTTAGTAAATGGCTGCAATATAACAAAGAGTGGAAAATTTAAGGGGGTCTGAATACTTTCCGTCCTCACTGTATAAAAGTTAATGTGCATCCATTGGCTTATATGTTTCGTTGAAATGCCAAGATAACAGCTAACGAAAACTCTGCCCGGAAAAAATTGTAGTAAACTTGTCATAAAAAGAAATTTAGTGGCTGCCACTGCTAACCTCTGTCTGTTAATGCTGGTTATCTTGCTGCTATGGTGACCCATTCACTGTCTTCAGGACATTCTCAGCCACTGTACCAGAACAGAGAGCCAAGCAACTAGCATTTTCAGGAGAGTGGTTAGCAGTGGAAGCCTCCATGTTTCTCCTATGACCATTTTACTGTAAGTATGATATATTTCTGCAAAATGTTTTGCACATTTACGGTTTAACTTTTACCAAACAATCAGATTGGAAATGAGGCGGATTTCCCTGAAAGGGACACAGCATCTAAAGTCAGACAGAGGCCCCAACCCTTCCCTGCTCTATTCAAAACTAAATAAAACATGGAATCTGGAGTTAAAGTTTTTTTTTACCTTTAATGCATTCCCTGCATTAGGGCCCTTTCACACTGGGGCGGTTTGCAGGTGCTATTGCGCTAATAACAGCGCCTGCAAACCGACCCCAAACAGCCGCTGATGTCTCTCCAGTGTGAATGCCCCAAGGGCTTTTACACTGGAGCGGTGCTCTAGCAGGATGGGAAAAAAAGTCCTGCTAGCAGCATCTTCGGAGCGGTGTATACACCGCTCCTTCCCCGCTCCTTCCCCGCTCCTGCCCACTGAAAACAATGGGCAGCGCGGCTATACCGCCAGCAAAGCATTTGCGGTGGTTTTTGACCCTTTCTCGGCCGCTAGCGGGGGGTAAACCCGCTCCGCTAGCGGCCAAATACTGACAGTAAAGCACCGCTAACAATAGCGGCGCTTTACCGCCGACGCCGCCCCGCCCCAGTGTGAAAGGGGCCTTAAGGTAAAAAATGTTTTACAACTTGCTATGCTCTCCGCACCTCCTCAAATACGTACCTGTGTCCTCAATCAACCCAGAGCTTCCCTCTCCTTCTACTCACAGGGACTGAGGCAGCAGTGGGAGCAATTGGCTCCTGCCGTTGTCAATCAAATCCTGTGAGGAGGGACTGGGCAGGGGGCTGAGCTGCCCTGTGTGTGTCTATGAATGCACACAGCCTGGCTCAGGAGCGAGCCTGAATGCATGTCCCTATAACAAGCAGCTTGCTATGGTGGTGCATGTAGAGGAGGAGGAGCCTAGAGCACTACCAGGGGACTCTAGAAGAGGAGGTTCGGGTCTGCTCTGTGCAATACAATTTAAATTATTTAAGAAAAAAAAATAAGCCTTTATAAACACTTTAGAATGTATTTTAATTTTAAGACCAGCAGATAAAAACAAATTGTGACAGCTGCCCCCTTTTTCAGTAACAATATAGCATGCCTTTTTCAATGCAGTATTCTGTTTTGCAGTTTTATCTCAGTGCATACTGACCCTTTCTTTTCTCCCAGATCACATAAATAGGCTCTGCAGTCACATGGTACGTCCTGGTCTCTAGCTGAGATTCTATTGGTTGTTTGGAAATTAATGTTGATGAACAGTTAGACCCACAGGAGTTTGAGTAGTTGGAGCTCAGACACAACTTTACTTCACAGCTTATAAATACCTGTATTGGAAAGAAATAAATGTGTCTGAAGGTCAATTCAAAGGAAAAAAATAATGGTTACATTTCTGTAATCATTAAAGTAGTAAATTATTATTAATTAAAACGATTTCATATGAATATAAATAATAGAGGTCGACATGGGTTTTTCTCTGGCCGATGTCGATATTTAGAAATCGCGGTCGCCGATGGCTGATATATGATGCCGATTTTTTGGGCCGATATGGTAGGCCGTTTTTTCTTTTTTTTTCCCTTCATCTCATAAAAACAGTTAAGTAATAAGTGATACAGAAAATGTCTTAAATTAAACATTTATTAAACACAACAAGCCTCAAATCAGTGCACTTGTATGTATAATTTAGTTTTAAAAAAACTGTATCTTTAATATTAAATACAGAAAAACAGGTAATCAAAACTTTTGGATGAAAAAAAAAATGGGCTAACTTTACTGTTTATTTTTTTTTTTAAATTAAAGTGTATTTTTTCCAAAAAAATGTGTTTGAAAGACCGCTGCACAAATATCGTGTGACATAAAATATTGCCACAACCGCCATTTTATTCTCTAGGGTCTCTGCTAAAAAAATTATATAATGTTTGGGGGTTCTAAGTGATTTTCTAGCAGAAAATACTGGATTTTTACTTGTAAGCAACACATGTCAGAAAAGATTTTGTCTTTAAATGGTTAAACCTAGATGTTCTACAAACCGGAGTTCATTCCTTTGATAAGTAGAAACATGGGGGTTCATTTACTAAAGGCAAATCCACTTTGCACTACAGCATTTTTGGTTGTACATGATTTGATTATGAAATCAGCAGAGCTTCCCCTCATTTCAGATCTTCCCCTTAAATTGAAAGCAACTGCACTTCCAAGTGCACTTGTAGTGCACAGTGGATTTGCCTTTAGTAAATCAACCCCATTGGATGTCCTTGCTTCTTTTATCAGCGATGTTCTCAGACTTGGCAGGCTGCACAGATAGGAGAGACTCAAGTCGCTCTGACGGGGAGACTTCAGGCGACTTGCATTGACTTCTATTACAGAAGTCATTTGCAAGTCGCGCTGTGCAGGGTCATGCTGAGATGCCCCGCAAGTTGGATTGCCCCTGTGTGAACCGGCTAGTGCATAAATGAATCGGCCTAATTTGCAGCACAATCGACCAATGGCGATTAAAAATTAAAAAATGCCAAAAATCGGCCGATATATCGGTCGACCTCTAATAAATAATACTAATAATATTTAATATAAAATACCAAACTGTATTATACTGTACATAGTAAATACCTTTTTTTTGTTTAGCATTCATTATTTGGAAGAAATAAATAAAAAATAATTTTAAAAAACCCCACACGTTTTTAAAAAAGGAATATACAGTGTGTATGTGTAAACAGTTTTATATACTTATGGGGACAGCAGTATATTCCCATTTAGGAATATAATTGATACCCTACTATAATATACCAAATGGATGATATTTTGTCAAGGAAATGCTTGAAGCTGAACTTACACATAAAATGTAATTTTTCTGCGGCCCTCCTCCCACTTAAAAAAAGAAACTGCTGTAGAGGGGAAAAGTAATAGTATACTAGTGAGAGGGCTAATTTACTTACGGTATGTAAATAGTAGAATTTGTTTTATTCTCTGTTACTGAAGCCCTGTAGTTACATTGTATTCAAAGGGGACCCATAGGTAGAAGTGAGGCCCTGTTCACACTTAGAGATTTGGAATCGAGGGCAAAATTGGTGCAGTGTCAAACTGTGATAAAATTGCATCAAAACAGTCTACAATATATTCTGTAAACTTCAGGGGATATCCTCTCACTGCTTGTGTGGTCATAGGGATTAGGAAAAAACAGTTAGGGAGAGGTTAGAACCTATTCAGGGCTTTAATTGTTCTGGGTCCCCAATGGAGAGATTCACCTCCCTTTCTTTGTGGTCACCAGAACAGAAACATAAGAGGAAATCTCCCAAAAGAGGGCATAGGCAATAACATATGACAGAGGCTCTAACCCTTTCTCACATTAGAATTATAAAATAAAAATGTTGTGGTTTAGGTGACCAATACAAGTGGTCCCACTTACCATGGAGGAGCCAGGAACATGGGTTACTCCTGAGAGTTTCAATGTAAACACCATCTTATTGTCTTCCATAGTTATTTTCTCCGCTGTTTTCTTATCTAAGCACCTGGAATCAGAGCAACAAACAGGCATTGTAAGCGTTTGGAACCACAAAATACCACCAACTGTCAGTTCAAAATCATTTTTATTTTTTGCAGTGGGAGGGCAGCTAACATACAAACCCAGTACCCAGGCTGGTCACCAATTGTATCTGCTTGCCTCTCCACAACATTGGGCTATGTGACAGCACAACTTCCTACTGCATCATATAGTAGACCAAATATAGTCAAAAGCTTTCATGGCGTCATTGGGCATTTTAGAAATAACTAGTGCTTAGAAGTACTTAAACATCTAAGTTCATAAAGAAAATCTGTTTCAGGGCAGTCACCCTAATTTTTGATTTTCTGATCTGTCTGTGTATTTTTACACCAGCACACGTTTACCAGACAAGATATAAATTGTCAGAAGAAAGGATAATGCTATGCTCGTATTTCCTTGTTTTAGCGTTTTTTTAGGCATTTTTTTTCTATTGCTCTTAATGCAGCCTATTGCTTTTAATGAGCCTATAAACACATGTGCATAAATATTAGTAAAACAGCACCACATAAGTAAAAAAAAAAAATACAAATACTGGTCACTATTTTTCGCGCATTAATCACAACTCCTATATTTAGCATTGTGGATGCCAGAAGAATTTGTATGCAGGTAAGTGCATATAAGTTCATATACACACCATACATGATTTTTTTGGGGCAGGATCTTTCTCTCAGAAAGATCTGGCATTCATACATCAGTATAGTGTGCAAGAACACTTAAGATGTCTTTTTTACAAAAGGTTGCATATTCAGCACCTCTCATTCTTTCTTGCTTATAACTAATTACAAGCTCTGATTTTGGGTGTCTGCTTTGCATCAGTCCACGCATATTTAGAACATCCAGAGCCTCTGATTTATAACAAAGATACAAAAATGATTGAGCCAATTGTTCCACGTCTTTTGCCTGTTCTCCATCACTAGTACAAGCTGTGGAAACCTCTGCTGCTATGGAGTAGGACTTTAAGAGCAACAAGACATAATAAGCAGCAGGGGCGTTGCTAGGTCTACAAAAGATCTGGGGCTAGAGCCCATAGCAGCGTAGTAAAGAAAGTCATACGCTTGGGCGGGCATACACATGTATATACAGTAATATGTATGTGTGTATGTGTGTGTATATCTATCCTATCTATCTCCCCAGAAAGCCCCCCTTACATCAGAGTTTCCCAGAGAGCCTCCCCCTTGCATCATGGTCCCCAGAGAGCCCCCCCCCCCCTTACATTAGGGTCCCCAGAGAGCCTCCCCTCCCCTTGGTGACCACTGCCGAGACTCGGGGCTATGGGCCCCAGATTCGGGGCTATAGCCCCAAAAGCCACCCCCTAGCGACGCCACTGATAAGCAGTAAGCTTATGGCGAGGGAACAGAAGAAGCCCAAAAGGAATCCGTAAATAAGCAAAATTTGTAAAAGAATTTCAGGCATTCTCCATTTGCAAATTCTTACAGTGACCTTTGTACAATTACAATAATGATCCTAAAGCAAACAATTGATCAATGTTGGTGATTTTCCAAAATATAAATTCCAACTTAACCACTTGCTTACTGAGCACCTAAACCCCCCTCCTGCCCAGACCAATTTTCAGCTTTCAGCGCTGTCACACTTTGAATGACAATTGCGCGGTCATACAACACTGTACCCAAATGAAATTTTTATCATTTCTTTCACACAAATGTAGCTTTCTTTTGGTGGTATTTAATCACAGCTGGGGTTTTTATTTTTTGCTAAACAAACAAAAAAAGAAAATTTTGAAAAAAAAAAAAAAAGTTTCATAGTTTGTTATAAAATTTTGCAAACAGGTAATTTTTCTCCTTCATTGATATGCGCTGATGAGGCGGCACTGGTGGGCACTGATAGGCTGCACTGGTGGGCACTGATAGGCTGCACTGATAGGCACAGTTAAGGTGGCACTGATAGGCACAGATAAGGAGGCACTGATGGGGACAGATAAGGCGGTACTGCTGGGCACAGATAAGGTGGCACTGATGGCCACTGATAAGATGGCACTGATTGGCCCTGATGGGTGGCACTGATGGACACTGATAGGTACCACTGATAGATGGCACTGATGGGCACTGATAGTTGGCACTGATGGGTGCACTGATAGGCACTGGTAGGTGACACTGATGGGCACTGATAGGTGGCACTGTTGATGAGGCACTGATTGTGGGCACTGATAGGTGGCACTGTGGGCACTGATAGGTGGCACTGTGGGCACTGGTAGGCGGCACCGTTGTCTACTGTTAGGTGGCACTGTTAGGTGGCACAGGTGGGCACTGAGGAGCTGGCAGTAGCTCTCCATGATCGAGACTAATGTCCATCTCATGGCCGGCGGTGATCGGCTTTTTTTTTTCTCCTTACGCTGTCAGCATGAGGAGAAAAAATAGGCGATTACCCGCTCTGTTTACATCACATGATCAGCTGTCATTGGCTGGCAGCTGATCAGGTGGTAAGGGGTCGGGATTTTATGTGATAGACCAACACAAAGTGGCACATAGTTGTGAAGTGGAAGGAAAATGATAAATGGTTTTCCAAATATTTTACAAATAAATATCCGAAAACTGTGGCGTGCATTTATATTCAGCCCCCTTTACTCTGATACCCCTAAGTAAAATCTAGTGGAACCAATTGCCTTCAGAAGTCATCTAATTAGTAAATAGAGTCCACCTGTGTGTAATTTAATCTCAGTATAAATACAGCTGTTCTGTGAAGCCCTCAGAGGTTTTTTTTAGAGAACCTTAGTGAACAAACAGCATCATGAAGGCCAAGGAACACACCAGACAGGTCAGAGATAAAGCTGTGGAGAAGTATAAAGCAGGGTTAGGTTATAAAAAAATATCCCAAACTTTGAACATTTCACGGAGCACTGTTCAATCCATCACCCGAAAATGGAAAGATCTATGGCACAACTGCAAACCTACCAAGACTTGGCCACCTAAACTGACATGCCGGGCAAGCAGAGCATTAATCAGAGAAGCAGCCAAGAGGCCCATGGTAATTTCATCCAATCTGACAGAGCTTGAGCTATTTTGCAAAAAAGAATGGGCAAAAATATCAGATGTGCAAAGCTGGTAGAGACATACTCAAAAAGACTTGCAGCGAAAGGTGGTTCTACAAAGTATTGACTCAGGCCATATTTTTCACATATTTATTTGTTAAAAAATTGGAAACTCATTTATCATTTTCCTTCCACTTCAAAATGATGTGCAACTTTGTGTTGGTCTATCACATAAAATCCCAATAAAATACACTTACGTTTTTGGTTGTAACATGACAAAATGTGGAAAATTTCAAGGGGTATGAATACTTTTTCAAGGCACTGTATATACTTTTGAGATGGGATATCACTATGCTGCATTGTTTTAATGAGTCATCCAACTCATAGTGTAGACTGGCATGCCATTGTGACAAGGAGCAGAAAATAGAACCATTGTGTATTGTGTGGCTGTCATCATGTATAATGGTGTGTAAAAGAACATTCGTTATTACTATTATTTATATAATTGGTCTCATTTACATGTATAAAAATCATAAAAATATCATCTGTAAAATGACAGATTTCTGGCAGTAGATCTATTAAAGTGGTTGTAAACCCTCACATATACCCATTGTAGATTTTGTGGAAGCAATGATGAATCGTCAGATGAACCTTTATTTCCAGCCAACATTGAGCTGCATCTAAGCCTTTTTTAGTTTCACTTCATAACTTCCTACTTCTTGTTCCCACCCCCAGGTCCTCAGACCTCTATGTAAATCTGCAGCACTTACATATTGTACATCTTTCCCCTTTTAAAGAAAATATATGCATATATAACTAAATTGTAATAAAGTACCAACAAGGAGTGCAGAATGGCACAGAACAATAACAAACTGAAATATAAAACAAAAAAATGCTCAGTAAAAGTCAGTGTGTGATAAAGTCTTGGAACTTAGGATTGGGTTTACACACTTTTCCAGATCGAGTAACGACTCGTGGGGCTTGCGAGTCTGAAACCTCTTGCCTGTTGCCATCATAATTTTGTTGTGGTTGTGTGTTACATCCGTTTTATGGAAGCGTCAATTCGCAAAGCAGCAGATGGCTGTGCTTGGGGTCCTGAAGTGATCATAAGCACATGGGCAGCGGCAGTACAGTATGATTCAGGTAACTGTAGGAGGTGACGGCGGTTCCTTACATAGGTCTAACCATCAGAATGGACAACATAGCTGTTTGGTTGGCAGGCCTTTCCATGAACCGTGGCCAGTTTGTCAAACCCACGGGTTGTCTCCATCCTTACCACCTGCCCAGGCTCCAGAGGAGAAAGATGTCTGGCCGATTTGTCATGGCTTATCTTTCCTTTTTGCCTGAGTGTAAATAAAGCAGCCTGAACATCAGTCTCAACTCTTAGCAGGAGCCAGGATGGGACCATGGGAATCGAAGTCCAGGTTCATCGTGATAGTAAACATTGTGCCGGAGAAAGCATGCCATCCCTAGGTGTGTTGTAGAGGTTGAGTAAGGTTGAATAAATGTCAGAACCAACACATGCACATTCCTCTAGGACAGTGATTCTCAATTCCTGTCCTCAGGACCCACTAACAGGCCACGATTTATGTATTACCTTAGGTAGATGCAGACTAGAATACTCCAATCACTGAGCAGCAAATGATATCACCTGTGATGTATTTCAGTTATCTTGCAAACCTAGCCTGTTAGTGGGCCCTGAGGACAGGAGTTTAGAACAAATGCTCTAGGACAGGGGTGTCCAAACTTTTTTCAAAGAGGGCCAGATTTCATGAAGTGAACATGGCTGAGGGACGACCATTTTGCCTGACGTTCGTCGAACCATTAAAATGAAATGCAAATTAAATATTTTATGCAAACTTTATTGCAAACTGCATACTTTTCATTTCGTCACAAAGATAACAAATCTAAACAGGTGTTAAATCACTCTGCCTTTCATATCTGAAGGCCAGATGAAAACAAATCCAGGAAGCTGAAATATATGTCAGGAACATTGTAAAGTACATTACATATTATAATAAAGGTTGTTAACTTTTAAGTTAAAAAAAATTTGAACAGGAACATAACACCAAGTATACATCTTGTGTCCAAATATAATATTCATAACTGATTTAGACCAACTGACATTAACTGAGATTTTACAATATATTCATCTCAATTGAAAAAAAAAAATTGCCTGCACTAATGTGAAGGGTGAAACTGGGATCTGGACTGCAGAACATAGGCTAGGTCTGGGTCAAAGGCTGTGTTTCTAATGCGCAAAATGTCCCGCAGGTGAGAGTCATTTAGTCTTGTCCTCACGCGGTTCTTGTTAAAGTTCATAGCTAAAGTTCATATCTTCTCACACATATATGTTGAGCCAAACAAGCTCAGCATTTTCTTAGCCAATGTTCGAATCTCTTGAAACCTGCTCTTATCCAGTTGGCGGTAAAAGTTTACAAGAGAGAGCTGTTGGTGACGACTGCGTAACTCACTGTCACAATGCAGCTCAATGAGCTCGAGCTGCAGCTGATCTGGAGCATTATCGGGGTCAACAGAGAATGGAGAGGAGAAAAGGCTTATCTCATTTTCAATAGCTGCAAAATCCTGAAAGCGCCGTTTAAACTCCCCAGCCAGAGATGTGATGTCTGCTGTATACTTGCTCATTTGTGCACAGATATTGTCCTGTGGAAAACTGTTCATTATTTCCTGCAACGCTGAAAAATGGATAGTGTTGGGCTGTGTTTGTGACAACTGCCTTATGAAAAGTTGCAGCTTTGTTCCAAAGGCTTTGAGGTGTGAATAAAGCTGGTTCACTGCTGCATCTTTCCCCTGAAGACTTGTGTTCAGTACATTCAGATGCTTTGTTATGTCAACTAGAAACCCCAAATCAGCCAGCCAAATAGGATCAGATAGTTCTTGCATCGATTGTCCCTTTGTTTCCAAGAATTCTCCGATTTCCTTTCTGAGAGTGTAGAAACGCTGCAGTGCAGACCCCCGACTGAGCCATCTTACATCGTTGTGATATACAACATCTTCATATTCAGCCTGGATGTCCAGAAGAAACTGTTTAAACTGGTGGTGGCACAGGGCTTTAGAGAGAATAAAATGAATAGTCTTTACCACCGGTTTCATAACATGGTCATATTTGAGATGTTTAGCACAGAGAACTTGTTGATGAATGATACAATGGAGTTTAATAGCTTTGCCTCCTTCTTCGATCACCTTGTTACAGATTAGGGTTGCTAATCCACTTCGTTCACCAGCCATGGCAGGTGCCCCATCAGTAATAATCCCAAGAACTTTGTTCCAAGGCAGTTTCATGTCGTCTATGGCAGAACTAACAGAAACAAATAAATCTTTTCCTCTTGTTTGGTCCGTAAGGCTCTGGAGGTCAAGTAGCTCTTCAGTCACATTCATTTCATTGTCCACCCCTCTCATAAAAATCAGCAACTGAGCCGTGTCAGATAGGTCTGTGCTTTCATCACAGGCTATTGAAAAGAAGTCAAAATCCACTCCTTTGGATGTCAACTGTCTCTTAATATCTGATGAAATCTCTTCAATTCTCTGTGCTACAGTGTTACGAGCCAGGCAAATGTTGGCAAACTCTTGCTTTTTCTCGGGACAGATATTCTCAACCATTTTCATAACGCATTCTTTGATAAAGTCACCCTCAGCAAAAGATTTGCAATTTTTAGCAATTAACGTTGCCACCTCATAGCTTGCCTTTGTGGCATTTTCATTTGACTCACGGCTCTTGTAAAAAATCGCTGTTGCGACATTAAAACAGCTTCAAGTTGCTTCAACTTTTCACTGCGGTCGTGCCCTGTTAGCTTGTCGTATGTGCTATGTCACGACTGGTAGTGTCTCTTGACATTAAATTCCTTATAAACAGCCACAGTCTCTTGGCATATCAGACAAACACAGTGATTCCTTATTTCAGTGAAGAAATATTCCACTTTCCACCTGTCCTGGAAGCGGCGGCCCTCACTGTCAACTTTCCTTCTATTATTTACAGTCGCCATTTTAGAAATTTCCAGAGGTTTTGGTCTAAGTGTGTTCGTCCGATACACTAATACACTGCCCAACAAGTATTTTCCTACCTTTTGTGGCTGTGTGTGGTGAAGAGTCTGAGGATGAGTTATTTGGATATATATATTTCCTGTACTTTATCCTCTGAGAAATCTGGCCTTTATCACTTTTGTGGCCCCTAGGCTCCGATCAGGGCAAGGATGAGCAATTTTTTTTTTTTTTGGTCTCTCTGGGCCCTTATCTCTTCTGTGGCCCCGTGCAAGGATGAGCTGTTTTTTTAAATTTTTCTCAGGCCGCCACTTGTATGAGCTGTTTTTTTAAATTTTTCTCAGGCCGCCACTTGGATGAGCTGTTTTTTTAAATTTTTCTCAGGCCCCCACAAGGATGAGCTGTTTTTTTATATTTTTCTATAGACCCCCACAAGGATGAGCTTTTTTAAATTTTTTTCTGTGGCCCCCACAAGGATGAGCTCGTTTTTATAAAATATATGATAAATATATATCTTCTGTACTTATCTAATCTGAAAATCCCCTGAGAAATCCCTGAGCGCCTCTCACTGACACTCACAGGGATGACGTCGGGCGTGTTCAGTCAGTGTGCCCGAGCCCGCTAGGATGCTGACAGCGCGCAGCGCCGCAGCCAATTACCGCCGCCAATCACAGGCACTGAGTCACTGAGAGCTCTGCAGCGGTTGAAATGACTTAGTGTCTGTTATTGGCTGTGGCGCGCTGTCATCTTCTCAACGGCCAACAACACACCAGCTTATCAGCGGCACTCAGGGGGTAAGAACATATTAAAAAACCGGGCTCATCCATAGCCTGTGGGGGCCACAATAGTAATAGAAGCAATTAGCAAGTGGGGGTCCGCATAACACCGGGTCGCGGGCCGCAAATGGCCCGCGGGCCGGACTTTGGACATGACTGTTCTAGGAGATGCTTGGCCGACCTTACACTACGCTCTGTAAGACCATTGGATCTAGGGTAATTGGGACTGCTAGTGAAGTGCTGAAAATCCCATTGGTGAGCAAAGTTCTTGAATTCTCTACTGAAAAATTATTTTGCATTGTCAGTCATCAATTGATAGGGAATTCCATGTGTAAAGAATATCCGCTTTAATGTCCTTATTACTGTGTTACTGGAAGTGTTTGGGAGGACATCAAATTCCCACCAGCCAGACTACCAAGACCAGGTATATATCAGCTGCTGTGATAGACCATGGTTTGTCAGGTATTTAGTGGAGAGTTAAAGGTTCTCTCATTTGGTGCTGTCATAGAGCATGACACGGGGCACATCTGGAAACTTCTCTTTCAATGTCAGTGTATGTAGTGGGCCAAAACATGGTTTCACGTGCCCTTCGCTTAGTGGAATGAATGCCAGTATGACCTTGATGGAGCTGTGACAAGTAGTATTTCTGGAGAGAGTGAGGGATTACATATCTCTGACCACGCAGGATTAATCCATCATCCACTGTCAACTCATCCCTCATAGAGTAGAATGGTAGGATGTCATGTGGGATTTCCTTAAAGGAGCCATGATGATTTATGAGAATGATGTAGATGAGGCGCTGCCTGTGTTTCTTGCTTAAGTTCTTGAATCTTTCTGGATGACAACACCCCATCCAGAGCCAACACATCATAATCCTCAATAGCTCCAGAGTTATCAGAAGTGGGGAGATATGCACGTGAAAGAGCAACAAATAGTACACGGCCTCGTTTACAAATAACATTCAGGTGGTAGCATTGAAGCTTTAGCATCATTCACTGGATGCGCGCAGATGCTGTGTGCAGGGGTTTTCTCAGTATGGTTATGAGTGGCTGATGATCCGTCTCCACAGTCTCAGGACGGCCATAGATATAATCGTGGAATTTTACACAGGAAAATACCAGTCCCAATAATTCCTTCTCAATTTGTGCATTGCGTTCTTCAGTCTCAGTGAGGGCTCTTGATGCAAAAGCCATTAATTCTGTGCACATTTTGCTGTTTAGCATGACTAGATTGTATCATCCACGCACCTCTATTTTGAGGCTTGGACCTACAACATTTTGAAAAATTATTCCATTTGTTACACCTTTTGTTAAAAGTCAGACACTTGTTGCACTACCACAGTTGCTACATTGTCTTTTGTTCTGTTGCACTGCAATCACTTTTGCCTCTCTTTTTAGTTCTTTAGTGGCCCTTTTCGGAATGTTAAAACAACATACATATTCTGATGGCTGATTCCAGTGTCAAATCTTTCTCCCTTAACAACTGAGCATGAACTGCATCATTGTAGATACCACATATAATCCTGTCATGTATCAGTTCATCTGTTAGTGCCCTCCAAAAATACAATTCCTGCCTTCTAACTGCCAATCAGACCTATTTTATCACTCTCATTAACAACTTATCATCCCCTCCCCGTCAACTCTTCTCTACCTTCAACTCTCTACTTCTTCCTCCACTGCCTCCACCTACTAACTCACTCACTGCACAGGAGATTGCCAATCACTTCAAACAAAAGAGTGAAACAATTTGTGAGGAGATCTCTGCTGTTCAGATACCTTCCACGTTTTACACTTCATGCCCACGGGTACAATCATTACTTCCCTCATTCAATCCCAGCTAACCACCTGCTCTCTGGATCCTGTTCCCTTGCAAATGCTATGTTCACTCTCTGACTCTATTCTACACTCTCTAACCCACATTTTCAATCTCTCCCTCCCTTCTGGCATCTTCCCCAACTCTCTAAAACATGCACTAGTCAGCCACGTACTTAAAAATCCTTCACTGGACCCAACCAATCTTAACAACCTATGCCCCATCTCCTTGCTCCCCTTTTTATGAAAACTCCTTGAACGTCTGGTATACAACCGACTAAGTGACCGCCTTGTCAAGAATAGCCTTCTTGATCCCATAAGTCTGGATTTCGTCCTCAACACTCCACAGAAACTGCTCTCCTAAATCTAACAAACGATCTACTAACGGCCAAAACAATGGACACTATTCTGTACTCCTACACTTGGACCTTTCTGCTGCCTTTGATACGGTTGACCACCCCCTCCTCCTCCAAAAACTCCACACCGTTGGTCTCTGTGACTGTGCTCTTCGCTGGTTCTCTTCCTACTTATCCAACTGCACCTTTAGCGTTACTTACAATTCAAATTCCTCTTCTCCTCTTCCTTTTTCTGTTGGGGTCCCCCAATGTTCTGTTTTTGGGCCTCTCCTAATTTTAATCTACAACTCTTCCCTGGGTCAGCTGATAGCCTCCCATGGCTTCAAAAACCATCTTTACGCTGGCGAACCAAAATCTATTTCTCTACCCCTCAGCTTACTCCTTCAGTCTCCTCCCATATTACTAATTTACTAACAGTCTGGATGTCATACCACTTCCTCAAACTCAATCTATCCAAAACCAAACTTATAATTTTTCCTCCATCACATGCCTCTTGCTCTGATCTCTCTGTCAAAATCGATGACACAACTATCAGCCCATCCCCACACGCCAAGGTTCTAAGTGTAGTCCTGGACTCTCCTTTAAGCCCTACCTCCAATCACTGTCCAAATCTTGCCGCCTCAACCTCCGCAACATCTCCAAAATATGCCGCTTTGTAACCAATGACACAACAAAGCTCTTAATTCATTCCCTGGTCATCTCCCGCCTCAACTACTGCAACTTTCTTCTCATTGGCTTACCTCTACATAGGCTATCCCCCTTCAATCCATCATTAATGCTGCTACCAGACTCATCCACCTTACCAATCGCTCTGTGTCTGCTACTCCTTTCTGTCAATCCCTCCACTAGCTTCCACTTACCCAATAATTTATATTCAAAATACTAACAACTTACAAAGCCATCCACAATTTAGCCCCCAGATAAATCACTAGCCTAGTCTCAAAATACCAACCTAATTGTTCTCCTCGTTCCTCTCAAGACCTACTGCTCTCTAGCTTGCTCGTCACCACCTACCATGCTCGCCTCCAGGACTTTTCCAGAATCTCGCCAACAGTGGCGGATGGTGCTCAAATTTTTGGGGGGGCGCAAACAAACTGAAAAATTGTGAAAAAAAAACATGAATTGCAGCCTCACTGTGCCCATCAAACGCAGCCACTGTGCCATCAAAAGCAGCCACTGTGCCCATCAATTGCAGCCACTCTGCCCATCAAATGCAGCCACTCTGCCCATCCAACGCAGCCACTGTGCCATCAAACACAGCCACTGTACCATCAAACTCTGCCACTGAGCCCATCAAACGCTGCCACTGTGCCCCATCAAATGCTGCCACTGTGCCCATCAAATAGACTTTAGTGCAACCTGGAAACGTAACTCAGATTCAGCAATGTCTGACGCTGTGCAGATTTGGTAATTTCAGCCTAAAAATGAAAACTGATATGGCTCAAAAAATTAAATTATCACTCCTACACAGGGCTGGATTTCTGCTTACCCAACAAAGGCCATGGCATGAGGTGGCAGGACTACCGAGGTCAGCCCACAGTCACATCACGTTGCTGTTTGTAAACCACCTAATAAATATTCAGTATCATTTTGGTGACCTGAGGTTATTTTAATGTAACAGTTTATCCCGCATTTAGGCCTGATGTACAATGGCACCTGGGACCATACAACGTAAAATGTGGGTGTAGTTTGCCTCCTGGGAGCCACAGGTGCTGCTGTTCATGGAAATCAATGGTTGTTTATGGGTATATGCTCATACATGTGTAATCACGTGCATACTTACGGATATAAGACCCTGGAATGTAACTGCTTCCAGGGGCATACAGTACATCCATACACATGTGTTTATGTCTGTATATGCTTACATTTTACATTGTGCAATCCCATGTGCATGAAGCCTTACTTGTTATTAACTAAACTACAATATTCAACTTGTTACTACTAATGAAACAAAACTTTCACATTCAGTCATTAGAAATAGATACCATATACTGTAGTTCAATTATTGCAAATAAGCCAGATATGATTGTGGCTATACACTATTCATTTTACTTTTATTTTGGGTAAATCCATAATTTCAACCAAATAAATTATTAAATATTTGATATATCTTTGATTTGTGACAAGGTCCTCAATATGGAATTTAAGGCTCTTACCCATCTTGAATAAAATATAACCTAGTAGTATTCCTCTTGCTCACAACTTTGCATGAGGTGATGACCAGAGCAACACCACTCTGATTGGTCTCTGCAGTTAGTGTAACATATACTTGGTCTGTGCCCCGCACCTTCAGGAGGGATGCTAAAGTCTCTTTAGCAATCTTGTTGTTGGATGTGCTATCTATGCTGAGGCCAATGCCAAATCGGAAGTTCTCGAACTGACCATCCGTCATTGAGTCTGTCCACACAAAATTAGTCTGCTGAAGACCGTGACACAAAGGCTGTACCAACAATGCAACGGTGTGATTAGTGTTGTTTGCAAATGCTGTGCTGTGGTCCAATTTATCCTGCAAAGGCAAACAGAATACATTACTGATGGTCTACATTTTACATAGTCAATGTTATAGAGAATATTAATAAAATAATAAGAAATAAAAAATAACAACGATAAAGTTAACCTGAATATAAATGGTTGTTGGTAGGTTCTCATGATGCATTTGACTATTTTTATAATTAACTGCTCCAACCACTTTTAACTAACTTTGAATGATTGTCCCATGTTTGGCTAGCATTAGCCTTTAAAATGGACTTAGTATCAAAAAACAAGGCTCCTCTATTCAGTAGCCCCTCTGCCTCCACATGTAAATCAACTAGTAAAAAACACAGACATTACCAGTGAATAGTAAAAAATACCTAACTTAGACCCTTGCTTCCCGCTGCTTCACCCAGACAAGCCATTCTCAGCTAAAGTTTTTATAGCAGTTGCTAGGGGTTCCTTGAACTGTGGCTAGTTTACCTTCCATTTGATGGTGCCTGAATAGTTATAGGGCAATGCCTCTTGACAGATCCAGCTGCATGACATCAATGATATTTTTAGCTGTTTGCAAAGGTGGCAATCTGACCACCACTGGGATCATTTTTTTAAACTGGCCACCGATGCTAGGGGCATTTTTTCCACTAATCCCCAGAGAATTGGTTTTAGCAAGGGTTTCCCGTGATCTGAGAATTATTTTAAGGGTTCCTCTGGGGTAGAAATGTTGAGAAAGACTGACTTAGACACTGGCAGAAATAATTAGCTTTACTGCGGCCTTCTGGGGAGGTTAAAGATCTAGTCAATAGCCTTAATATGAGGTTTATTTATTTTAAATTGTAATGGTATTTTTTTGTGTGTGTTTCCCTATTGGTTTAACATGGGGGGAGGGGTTAATAAATAGTAGTTTGTTGGGGGGGGGGGGTTATGCAGGGTGCACTTTACAAATATAGTGCATTCATTCTTGAATCTCTTCTTCCAAAGTGTCAGTAAACTTTAAGCTTAATTTTTACAGTGAATTAAATCATGTACATAATGTGCAATCAGCTGAGTAGTGACTACATACAGTAAAGCACATATACTTTGCCAATCTGTAAATTGTATCCAGTTAGTAAATGTCACATGCCTCAGTTCATAAAACTCATCCTAGAATAAGTTTGCCCTCAACAACCAGCAGGACTTGGTACCCTTCCATACCTTCCCATAATAGCCTGTTATTCTAATAATGAGTTGGTCGTGCTACTTTGTCATTAGCCATTGACTTGTCTTGACCTCCCCTGTCAGTGAGGAATGCAATCATATGTGTAAATGTGAGCAATGTTGCACCACATTAGTGTTCACTGCCTTCACATAGCGATGACAGCTAGAAATGACTTATCCATGATAACAAACTCTAAATCTTCTACTATGAAAATGAAGCGCAGCAGCCGCACTCCATGTTTACATCTAACATAAATTATAGATAAATTTGATGATCTAGGTGCATCCGGACTCTGCATTCTAAGACATAAATATTCTGACGCCAAGTATTCCATGGCTGAATCCAGCAAAAAAATAAATATATTCACATTATATGGGAAAAGGTCAACTAGAGATTTTAGTAGATTGTTGAAGGCAAGAAGAAGGCAGTCTCCTTCCAGAGCTAGGGCTAGGGGCTCAGTTTTTAACAGGGGTGCTATCTGCATGGAGATTGAAAGTACACCCAATGTTTGGCAAAGTTTCCCCTGAGTACTCTGGTTGGCTTGTTCCCATTGCCCCATAACATACTGGTAGTTTAACTGGCTTCCACTAATATTGATCCCAAAATTTGAGCTGGTATGACAGTGATAGGACCTTGTTTTGGTATGTTCCTTTTGGGCAATGGTGAAGGCGTATATTTCAGTGTTTTCTGTAAAATGCTGGGTTCACCCTTCTATGTCAAATGCTGTATGTGCTGCTGAAAAGAACAGTGTATTTCCTATTCAGAATGTAAACTCAACTCTTTGTTGAGTCCTTTTAAAAGCAAAATTGATGAATGAATATCAACCTGCATGGTTGTTTACAGACATCAATCAGAAACTACATAGTAACTAGAATGTGTGACCTAATCTCAAACCAATAAGGTTGGATGAAGTCAGAAATGGTGACAAAGGCTGGAGGGTACTAAAAGCATCTTCTAAAACAAATGTTAAGGTCGATTAATAATGACAGCTTATGACCTCATTATCCTACATCTATAGCCAATGAAGAAAAGGTACTCTACTGCAGCAGTCCGAACCAGGGACTGGCTTATTGCAGCTAATTTTCCCAGGGACTGGGGGAGGGGTGGTCAGGGGATCAGATATTCACGGAGTCTGTCCTCAGCCCCCTTCATACCACAACCCTCTTTACAGCACAGTCCCCCCTTACATTACAGTTCCCCCTTTAAAGCAGCCCCACAATATCCTCAGTTCTCCTTCACATCACAGCCCCCCTTTACATTACAGTGCCCCTTTAGAGTGCAGTACCTGGTATATTATTGTAGCGAGGACTGCTCTGTAAAGGGGCACTGTAATGTAAAGGGGAGCTGTGATGTAAAGGGGACACTGCCATTTTAAAGGAAACCGCACTGTAAAGGGGGCACTGTAATGTAAAGGGGGGGTGTGATATAAAGGGGACTGCGCTGCAAAGAGGCACTGTAATGATTACAGTGCAGTCCCCTTTATATTACAGTGCCCCTAGCAATTACAGCCTCCTCTATCACAGTGCCCTGCAGTCTGCCCCTTTTCTTTCCTCTGTAACATCACACTTCCCCATTCCAAGCTCTGCCTCCCCTGCACAGGACTCCAACCTTTGGCAGGGCAGAGGCTGTTATCAGTCTGTGTGTCCTCTCCCGGCTCCTCCACCCGCCTGGCCGATGATGTCATCCTATCAGCAGGGCAAGGGGCGAGAGGAGATCTCCATTTCGATCTGCAGCTCCTCCCACTCCCTGCCATGCTGATAAGAATACATAGTTGGGTGGGTGGGCAGAAGAGACGGGAGAAGACACACAGGCATGACCACACAGCAAGGGGGAAGTGGCGACCACAGTCTGCGACAGGCCTGTGCGGACCGTGGTAGCCGCTCACCTCCTGCTGGGTGGTCTGGTCATCAACAGGCCACGAACCGGTACCAGTCCACAGCCCAGAGGTTGGGGACCTCTGCTCTACTGCACAGAAACATGGGGGTTTTAAAAACAGGGATACTGTCCGTGAATCATGGTTTCCAAGGCACACAGTTACATTAGAATTTTTTAGGGACTCTATTTTGCTACCATGTGGTGTGTGACATATAGTGCCCGGGAACCAAATTACTTACATCAATGTCAATACTTTAACATATTAATACCGATAAGATGATAACCTTAAAGAGGAGCTCCACCCAAAAGGGGAATCTCCGCTTGTCTGCCTCCTCCCTCCTCCGCTGCTACATTTGGCACCCTTTGGGGGGGGCAGGTACCTGGATTTGACAAGTACCCACTCCCACTTCTGGTTCAGTTCGCTGCAGTGAACTGAGCCAGAAGTTCTGCCCCCCCTCCTAGAAGTTCTGCCCTCCCTCCTTCCCCTGCAGCCTTCTGGGGCAGTTTACAGGTCCCAGAAGATGGCAGGCCATTTACCCCCCGGTGTCTTTCTGGGCTCTCCCATGCGATTCGGTGCTGGATTACAATAGAGCTGCCCATGGACGGATGGTCCCCGGCCATCTCTATGACCCTGGGAAACTGTAAGCGACATCATGATGTAAACACTGCAAGTTTTTTTTACCTGGAAAGTAGAGATCAATGTTTTTTTGTGTTTTTTTTATCTCATGCTTTCCAGGGCTTTCATGCTATCTCATTGACCCCAGATATCTCCATAAAAAGGACCTGTCATCCCTTTTTCCTATTACAAGAGATGTTTACATTTCTTGTAATAGGAATAAAAGTGATTGAAAAAAAAATAAAAAGGGACAGTCTAAATATAAAAATAAATAAAATAAAATAAATAATAATATATAGATTTTTTTTTAAAGCGACCCCTTCGTGCTCTCATGCAGAAGTGAACGCATACGTAATTCTAGCACAAGACCTCCTCTGTAACTTTAAAATGGTAACCTGTAAAAAATTTTGAAAGCGTAGCCTATGGAGATTTTTAAGTACTGGGTACTAGGTATCTATTTACTCAGCATAACTTCATCTTTCACATTATACAAAAAAGTGGGATAAATATTGTGTTTTGTTTTTTTAATTCATTAAAGTGTTTTTTTTTCCCAAAAAATTTTGTTTGAAAAAGTGCTGCGCAAATAACGTGTGAGATAACAAATGGTAACGATTGCCATTTTATTCGCTAGGGTCTCTGCTAAAAATATATATATAATGTTTGGGGGTTCTGAGTAATTTGCTAGCAAAAAAATGATGCTTTTTACATGTAGTAGAGGAGTGCCAGACTTGGCCCAGTATTAAAGTGGTTAATGTATTCTATGCCCCTAAGGTAAAAAAAACCTTCTGCATGCAGTCCACCCTCTTCCCCATCTGCCCCTTATACCTACCAGCAATGTGCATGAGAGCAAACGCTCTGTCTGCTCTCTCCTTCCTCATTGGCTCAGAGACAGCAGCCATTTGTTCCTGCTGCTGTCAATCACAGCCAGTGACAAGGGAGCAGGGGGCGGAACCGAGTCCTGCTGTCTGTGTTAATAGACAGACAGCTAGGCTCAGGAGCAAACCCACACGAGTGCCCCCATAGCAAGTGGTGGAGGGAGGAGCCAGGAGCACCAACAGGGGACCCCAGAGGAGGAGAATTGGGGATAATCTGTGCAAAACTAATCCATAGAGCAGGGATTACATGTTTGTTGAGTGATATGTGATGGAGCAGCGCTAAATATCTCTTCAGAAATACTAAATAGGAATAGCTGATAATAAAGTGCTAATGCTGTTCCCAGGTAACTCTGAACCAATCTTACAGTATAAAGTGCTAATATTATTACAATATAAAGTGCTAATAATAAAGTGCTTGTAACAATACAAATTCTCAATGTGCAAAATGATGCAATAATAATGACATCAAAAAAATAGTTCACAGAGATGACTGATGTACTTCAGATGCTAAGCAAATAG
Source organism: Aquarana catesbeiana (assembly GCF_042186555.1). Lineage (NCBI taxonomy): Eukaryota > Metazoa > Chordata > Amphibia > Anura > Ranidae > Aquarana > Aquarana catesbeiana. Next base: position 108,327,729 of record NC_133334.1, read on the forward strand.
TCTCTATAAGGGTATGTGCATCAAAGAAAGGAAAAAGTTCTAATGCAGATTAATATATATCCTCTGTGCTGTGTCCTCCTCTCCTCCACGTTATCTCATAAGGAAACAAAGGGACAATCCATAGCGCAATACTGTATTTTTATTAAAATAATACAAACAAAGGAGGGGTGCCTGCTTACATTAGTAGGTGCCTTAGCTGGCACTGAGGATAGCCTGCAGAAATTACAATGTGAACGCTGCTTGCCGCTGGGCTCACGTCTGAAGCTGGTGTGCGTTCCACTCGTGCATGGGAAAAAAAACGGAAGCTGGGATCCGGAAGTGACGTGACCGGAAGCGCCTTGACATACGTTTCATAGTTAATACACCATCAGGAATCCTCCGTGCCAGGGTAAGGCACCTACTAATGTAAGCAGACACTCCTTCTTTGTTTGTATTATTTTAATAAAAATACAGTATTGTGCTATGGATTGTACTTAGTTTCCTTATGATATAACTTGGAGGAGAGGAGGACACAGCACAGAGGATATATCCATTAACCAAGGGTATCCAATCAAGATTTCTCTACAGCGCATTAGACCTTCTTTTTAAGTAAAGAGGTCATATCCATTTGGTGAGCAGTTTTTATATTGGAACACTTTGGGTGTTTTTTCTTATGTAAACAGTGAAGGAATTCTTCTCTGCTATCAAGAATTAACAATATATGTTATGGACTTTATCATTTTTTTATCAACCAATTATTAATCACATCATATGTACAGTATTTCACAAAAGTGAGTACACCCCTCACATTTTTGTCAATATTTTATTATATCTTTTTATGTGACAACACTGAAGAATTGACACATTTCTTTTCACAAGTAGTGAGTGTACAGCTTGTATAACAGTGTAAATTTGCTGTCCCCTCAAAATAACTCAACACACAGCCATTAATGTCTAAACCACTGGCAACAAAAGTGAGTACAACCCTAAGTGAAAATGTCCAAATTGGGTCCAAATAGCCATTTTCCCTACCCGGTGTCATGTGACTCGTTAGTGTTACAAGGTCTCAGGTGTGAATGGGGAGCAGATGTGTTAAATTTGGTGTTATCGCTTTCACTCTCTCATACTGGTCACTGGAAGTTCAACATGGCACCTCATGGCAAAGAACTCTCTGAGGATCTGAAAAAAATAATTGTTGCTCTACATAAAAGATGGCCTAGGCTATAGGAAGATTGCCGAGACCCTGAAACTCAGCTGCAGCACGGTGGCCAAGACCATACAGTGGTTTAACAGGACAGGTTCCACTCAGAACAGGCCTCACCATGGTCGACCAAAGAAGCTGAGTGCAGGTGCTCAGCATCATATCCAGAGGTTGTCTTTGAGGAATAGACGTATAAGTGCTGCCAGCATTGTTGCAGAGGTTGAAGGGGTGGGGGGGGGTCAGCCTGTCAGTGCTCAGACCATTCGCCGCACACTGCATCAAATTGGTCTGCATGGCTGTTGTCCCAGATGGAATCCTCTTCTAAAGATGATGCACAAGAAAGCCCGCAAACAGTTTGCTGAAGACAAGCAGACTAAGGACAGGGATTACTGGAACCATGTCCTGTGGTCTGATGAGACCAAGATAAACTGATTTAGTTCAGATGGTGTCAAGTGTGAGTGGCATGTGTAGGCAAGTGTGTCTTGCCTACAGTCAAGCATGGTGGTGGGAGAGTCATGGTCTGGGTCTGCATGAGTGCTGCCGGCACTGGGGAGCTACAGTTCATTGAGGGAACCATGAAAGCCAACATGTACTGTGACATACTGAAGCAGAGCATGATCCCCTCCCTTCAGAGACTGGGCCGCAGGGCAGTATTCCAACATGATAATGACCCCAAACACACCACCAAGACGACCACTGCCTTGCTAAAGAAGATGAGGGTAAAGGTGATGGACTGGCCAAGCATGTCTCCAGACCTAAACCCTATTGAGCATCTGTGGGGCATCTTCAAATGGAAGGTGGAGGAGCACAAGGTCTCTAACATCCACCAGCTCCGTGATATCGTCATGGAGGTGTGGAAGAGGACTCCAATGGCAACTTGTGAAGCTCTGGTGAACTCCATGCCCAAGAGGATTAAGGCAGTGCTAGAAAATAATGGTGGCCACACAAAATATTGACACTTTGGGCCCAATTTGGACATTTTCACTTAGGGGTGTACTCACTTTTGTTGCCAGCGGTTTAGACATTAATGGCTGTGTGTTAAGTTATTTTGAGGGGACAGCAAAGTTACACTGTTATACAAGCTGTACACTCACTATTTTACATTGTAGCAAAGTGTCATTTCTTCAATGTTGTCACATGAAAAGATATAATAAAATATTTACAAAAATTTTAGGGGTGTACTCACTTTTGTCAGATACTGTATATCACCATTGCTCAATTATTGGTGCACTTTATGGTATAACGGTTCAGTTCACGTTATTTAGCATTATTTCAGGTATTCATTAGTATTATCTTTGCGCTTTTTTTGCACTTGTCACTTTATTCCATGCATATGGTCTTCAATTAAGGTACATAATGGAATCACATAATTGTCCCTATCATCCAATTGTCTAATATTTATTATTACATGTTCCTGTGCTCATAAAATATGGCTGCACAGACCTATTTTCGGTGCTGGCTGTGCTTTTGACTGCATGAATTTTTGCTCAGTATGCAGTTCCCATACACGCTAACTTGCAAACATCCGTTCTACATTGCAAAATGCATCTATTGTAGTATGTAAATACCCTGAGAATACCTATTGTCAGAGTAGAATTATTCTGACATACTTTCAAGCATTTAATAGTAGTTAATAAACACGGGATTCACTACAAGCACTGTTAATTATGGTGGTGCAGAATCTTTGTTTATTAGCTAAGTAGGAATAATGGTTGATGTTGCTGAGTTAGAAGTTGCCAGCAATGGATTATCCAGGTTTAAGTTTGTTTGCTTTTGGGTTGATTTATTAAAAGTGGAGTAAAGAAAGAGGGAATGTTTCTCATTATCAATTAGATTGATTCAGTGCATAGTTTCCACTCAGGAATTTAATTTTACAGCTTTGGCAGCCGAACACAGGACATTTCTGTATAAGGAAATGTGACATTATAGTGGACCTGTCTTTTCCCTTATGTAGGGCAAAACGGCGGTCTAATGCTGTGTGTACACGGCATTACTTTATTGCTGGCCCACACAGTTGCAGATAACAACCTTCGATCCCCCACCACTCCCCTCACCCGAGGAAGTAAAATTACTTACTTCCAGAAAGGGGAGCGTGCCATATTCCCCTTCCTCTGATGTGTTATGCCGTGTACACACGGGCGGACTATTCGACCGAACTGGTCCAACGGGACGAATCCGTTGGACAATCAGACCATGTGTGGGCTTCATCGGACCTGCAGCGGACTTTATCGGCTGAAAATCAGGCGGACTTTAGATTTGGAACATGTTTTCAAATCTTTCCAACGGACTCGAGTCCGGTCGAAAAAGCCGCTCATCTGTATGCTAGTCCAATGGACGAAAACCGACGCTAGGGTAGCTATTGGCTATCAATTTCCTTATTTTAGTCCGGTCGTATGTCATCACGTACGAATCCGTCGGTTTGATCGTGTGTAGGCAAGTCCTTTCATTCGAAAGTCCATCGGAAGTCCATCAAAAGTCCATCGAAATTCCGTCGGAAAGACCGTCGGACCTTTGATGCCGAAAAGTCCGCCCGTGTGTACACGGCATTAGTGATGCTGCTTGGTGCTTACATTCATGCAAAGAGCGCAATTACATGTTCACTGAGAGATTTCTCAGTGCTGTAGAATCTCCAAGAAATCTTCTCTTTGCCCCAGGACAAGACTGGGAAGCAAAGGGAGGGTAAATATAAGCAGATGGTGGGGTCAGCATGAAAGTGGCCTTTTGCTCTTCCCAGCATGGGCAAAGCAAGGTTTGATTTAGGTATATTTACCCATGCCTTCCCAGTTATTACTCATCCCAAATGCATATCATCAACCTAAACTAAACCTGTCCCTTACCTTAAATTAACCTTTAGCTCATAAATTATTCCTAACACTTAATCTATCTTACTTCTTAAACAAAGCCAAAGCCAAAATAATTATTGGCTTCCTTGCAGATTTTGTAAGTTTACCCACACAAAGAAATAAAGGGTCTATAATTTTTATCATAGGTGTATTATAAATGATAGAGACAGAATGTCAACCAAAAATCCAGAAAAAAACACATAAAATAAATGCTATAAATTAAGTTGCAGTTCAGTGAGTAAAATAAGTATTTGATCCAAAAGCAACACATGACCTAGTACTTGGTGGAGAAACCCTTGTTGGCAAGCACAGTTGGTTACCAGGTTTGCAAACATCTCAAGAGGGATTTTGGTCTACTCTTCTTTACAGATCTTCTCTAAATCCTTAAGGATTCTTGGCTGTTGATTGGCAACTCGAAGTTTCAGCTCCCTCCATACATTTTCTATGGAATTAAGGCATGGAGACTGGCTAGGCCGCTGCATGATATTACAGTGATTGTAAAGTCAGAAGGTTTTTTTTTTTTTTTTTTCACAAAGAAGGTTTTTTATCCTAATGCATTCTATGCATTAAAATAAAAAGCCTTCTGTGTGCAGAAACCCCCCCTCAGCCCCCCTAATACTTACCTGAGCCCCCTCTCTATCCAACGATGTCCACGAGTGACTTGGCTGTCCGGGGCTCTCCCTCCTGATTGGCTGAGACACAGCAGTGGGAGCCAATGGCAATCAAAGTCAGTTAGCCAATCAGGAGAGGGGGCGGTGCCGAACCACAGCTCCTTGTCTGAATGGAAACAGGGAGCTGTGGCTTGGATCAGGTGCCCCCATAGCAAGCTATTTGCTGTGGGGGCACTCGACAGGAGGGAGGGGCCAGGAGAGCCGAAGAGGGACTCAGGAAGATGAGGATTGGGGCTGCCCTGTGCAAAACCAGTGCACAAAGCAGGTAAGTATATACATGTTTTTTACATATTATACATCCACGACCCACCTTCAGTGTTCTGGCTGAAGTAAGAAGGTTCTAATCCAAGATTTTACCATACATGGCCCTGTCCATTGGCCCCACAATGTGGCAAAGTCAGCCTGGACCTTTAGCAGAGAAACAGCCCCAAAGCATCATGTTTTTACCACTGTGCTTGACTGTAGGGATGGTATCCTTATGGTCATAGTCAGCATTTTTCTTCCTCCAAACACAGCGAATCGAGTTAATGCCAAAGAGTTACATTTTGGTCTCATATGACCAGAGCACTTTCTCCCAATCCTTCTCTGAATCACTTAGATGTTCATTGGTATGACTGTACATGTGTCTTCTTGTGGAGGGAGACTCACCGTTATTCATTAAGATTTATGAATTTTTAAGGACAGTATATCTATTGTATATATACATCTTGTATCTAGACTGAGAATTGGGTGCAGCAGTTCTTATTTCACTATGCAAACAATTATTTTTTGGTTTATTTATAGGTACAGAAAAAAACCTATAAAAACTGTGTAAAAAAATGGCCTTCCTGCACTGCTCTGCGCCAAGTTACTTGTAGGTTATAAACAGATAGAAAATGTTAGTACATAAAAACGTTACTAATCCCTATAACCACTACTATTGGTCAAACGAATATAAAAATGAAAGCTGCTGTTATGAAAACAAATATAGTATAATAAAATAACATAACATAAGAGAGTTCAGTTTGATCACTGTATCAGTCCCATGTTATAACAGCGCTTATGTCAGTCCACCAAATTCCATCTGACATAAATATGTTTTCTAAACATATAACACGATGTTATGACAGTTAGTGCATGCAGCTTCTGAAGATAGTAGGTGATTCTAAGTAGTAGTCAAACCGTGCACCAAACATCAAAATCTTCACCACCTGAGGCACACTCCCCTAAGGGGTTACACTCACCAGAGCTCAGAATATCTCAAGCCCTTAAAGTAAATCCTTGTGCTTCTTTAAAGGAAAGTCATCAGCATTGCAGGCGTAGTCTGCGTAGTCACCAGTCTACCGTGTAGGAGAACATCAGAGCATCAGTAAGGGTTGTATAACCGCGCTGTGTACTTCCTGAAAGTCTCCAGCTGACTGTGACCCGCATACGTTACTTCCGGTCGTCGTGGAGGTCCTGCCCTGACCTGTTTCATCATATCCGACTTCAACTGAGGGCGCCTCAGTTGAAGTCGAATATGACGAAACGCGTCTTATGCAACCCTTACTGATGCTCTGATGTTCTCCTATACGGCAGACTGGTGACTACGCTCTAGTTTTTACATGCTTCATTTTTTAAAATATCTTGTACGTACTCTGTATGAGGGATGGGTTTTGTGTTATAATAAATGAATGACACAGGATTATGCTATGTTGGAATTCTTTGTTTTTATATGGTTGCATCTGATTGAAGTGATTCACACTCTATAACCCGCCTGCAATGCTGATGACTTTCCTTTAAAGAAGCACAAGGATTTACTTTAAAGGCTTTAGATATTCTGAGCTCTGGTGAGTGTAACCCCTTAGAGGAGTGTGCCTCATGTGGTGAAGATTTGGATGTTTGGTGCACGCCTTGACTACTACTTAGAATTACCTACTATCTTCAGAAGCTGAATACACTAACTGTCATCACATCGTGTTATATGTTTAGAAAACATATTTATGTCAGATGGAATTTGGTGGACTGACATAAGCACATTTATGACATGGGACTGATACAGTGTTCAAACTGAACTCTCTTATGTTATGTTATTTTACAGAAAAATATCTGTTGACCTTTTCAGGAACCTTCCTGTGGACCAAATTGAAATCTCAAACAATGTTATTAGCTTTCTCAGCTGTCTTCTGTGAGCTACAAAGTGATACCACCCCTTTTAATGGAAATACGTGGAAGGCAAGGTGTTTGTAGTCCAAACCAGGAGGGCAGTGACAATGCTGCCCCTCCATAAATACAATGCAGGTCATGAGCATTGTCATCCTAGAACAGAAAGTGTGTTATTGAAAAAATCAGATGAAAATAAGGAAAAACAAATATTAACAAACATGATAATGAGTGTTACACTGTGCGATAATGTGCATTGCATTAAAGTGCTTGTAGAGGATACTTTTAAAAAAAAATAACAAACAGGTTATACTTACCAGCTCTGTGCAGCCCTGATTCTCTTTTTCTGGGATCCTCTGACGGTGCTCCTGGCTCCGCCTCCCTGCCAAGTGCCCCCATAGCAAGCTGCTTGCAATGGGGACACTCGTGCGTGCTCACTCCCAATTCCATAAGACACACAGAGTGCAGCTTGGCCCCCGACCACTTCTCACTGGCAGCAGCAGGAGCCAATGAGGAAAGAAAGCCTGCCCTCTTGTGCACATTGCTGGATTTAGATCTGGCTCAGGTAAGGTATAAGGGGGGAACTGCTTACTGAAGGTTTTTTACCTTAATGCAGACAATGCATTAAGGTAAAAAAAAAAAAACCTCCTGCTTTTTAGAACCACTTTAAAGCAGTCCATTAATTTGAGTAATCTGGAAATGCACAAAGAAACAGACCTGCAGCTTTGGCAAAGCAGTGCACCCCAGCACATTGCAGTTATGACAAAAGAATACCATGGTATCTCCCCTTTGCATACTTTAAGGAAAAAATAGCTTGCATTAAAACATGTTTAAGATGCATTTACCCGGCTTTCATGTTATATGTCCATTGATTTGTACAATAAGAATAAAAGTATAGTATGGTAAAATGAATAAAATTAGACGAATACTGCTCCACACAATCACATTCAAACATTGCATTCCACATCTTTCAGAAAACCTTCACAAATGTCAAACAGACAACACACAAACACCCCGTGTACAATAATCCTAAAATTGTTGCTGTGCAGGTGTTAGAGGGAGCTCATAAAAATACATATTTATGTACTTATACTAGCCGTAATTAAAATGCATTTCATTTGTTATCGCTATAGAAGTAGATATTAATGCTACTAATCAGCTGTTGTTAAGTTAAATCATCCACCTCAAATTTTGTAAGTACAAGATAGGAAGGCTGGTTCTTACCTGGGTGTGATTTCTGGGCTGTGTCCTCTCTGTATTCTCAGCAATGGCCAAATCATAAAACAGTGACAGCAAATGTAAAATCCATGCTCTAGTAAAGTTGTGCAGATCCATTTCAAAGCCAGAGGTCCATGGAAGTCTTGTGCAGTGTGATCTGCTGTACAATCTTATGTATATTAGTTAAGATTCTTCTATGAAGGTTACAGTCTAAGATACCTTTACTCCTGGTCTAGATAAAACACGTCTAATAATGGTCTGTCTGTACAACGGAGGGAGGAGGCTCTTAACCTTTCAGCTGCCAAATTAGGAACCCTGATGTGATTACTCATTAAATTTTAGATACACCAACACATCTTCTTCCAGGTAAATTTAGGGTGCTAGCTAGCACATAATGGAAAATGCTTCCCAACCACAAACAATCAGTGATGTATCTAGAAAGGTGTTAGTGGTTTGCAGTAATAAGAAGAGGGCAGTATGTAAGCAGATGTCAGATAATTATACCAGAAGATGTCTTCCAGGCTCATCCTGTGCAAAAGCTTTTTTTTTCCTTTTGTGTGTGCTGGGATAGACAAGACAGAAGTACGGGCTGTTCTAAGGAAATAGAGCAAGGCGTAATACAAACTAGTAGGGAAATTTGTTACTTCTTAAGGGCTCCCATTATTTTCTTTACAATTAAACTGATCAAAATGTACACTAGTTTTTTTTTTTACTTTATTACTTCTTAAAGTTTTAATTTATTTTCTCCAAGGTGCAGGAAGAGTGTAATTCAGTCTCTTCAAGCCACTGGCATTAGGGATTATTAATAGCCCCAGATGGCCTATTAATTACTTGATATCTTCAGCAGTACCTAGTTTTTCAGCAGGCTTTAGCAACTTAGTACAATAGCCCTCTTCATAAGGAAAAAGAAACACCACCCACACCAGAGAGAAGACACCTCCACGTGCATACATGCTGCTGTGGATCTGCTGTATGGCACCCAAAGACCCTCAAAATGAAAGGGTGTACTCTGTGCTGCAAATATTCAGGCAAATTTGTACCCAACTCTTTGTGCTGGATGCACTTTACTACTACTTAATAAAGCATCTAAACTAGGGTTGAGCTAAGGTTTGGGCCAAACTCAGTTTGGCCTGAACCTGTGGTAAACTGTTTCATGATAGCAGGCTGCCGGCTTAATGAGCTGCAGGCGTGCAAAACAAAGGGATATGGATGCTTGTAAGAGGGGATCTGTGATCAGCTTGATGTCGGTGCCAAGGCACAAGTCCCTGCCCTGTTCCTGTTCTTTCTAGAACACTAACCCTCCTGCTGAGGCTACAGGAAGGCATGTCCACACACAAACACGGTTGCTGCACTTTACTGGTGGTACTGGGAAAATGGCACAAAACAGTCACAACACATCGACATACATTTTGGTGTCACTTGACAGTATATAACTAATCACATTTAGTGTATAATCTGCAGCAGTCACATGTGAAAGCATACGTAGTGGTACCCCTATAGGGGCTGCTGGTTCCTGTGGTCCGTCTTTCACCCTGCACAGCCAGGTGTAGCAAAAATGTAGGTAGTCCTAGTGATAGTTGCCCATGTGGCTACTGATCCCAGCACCACGTCTTCAGGCCCTGCCAGCCCTCCTAGCTGCAGCTGCATCTTTCCACTGCCTGTGCCACCACAGTCTGCTCCACTGGCTACAAAATACCCGAGGATCCAGCTTTCTTCCTATTACACGTTACAACCATCCCACCAAAAAAATATAAGAAATCTATCCTACGACACCTGGTGAATGCAGCTAAAGCATGCATTCCCCTTAAGTGGAAAAACACATCACCCCCTACTATCGGACACTGGCTCCATAAAGTAGAAGAGATCTATAAGATGGAAGATCTCACACTTACAGCACAGAACAAACAGGAAACATACACAGAGTTATGGAGATTATGGAATATGTTTCTCCTCTCTGAAGAAGGTTTGCCCTCCTCAACTCATGATTGCAGAGAGTAGACGATATGATCGGATACCCAATAACGAACTAACCATTGTTCATACAGGGCCCCCTCCTCATCCCCCCCCCCCCCGTTTGTTTTCTTTTTCCCACGTTTATTCCCAAGTAACCCTTCTCTACTGATTTCTATCGCATTATTTAGAAGGCAACTCCAGATATTGTTGTTGAAGGTCCTTGATGGTTATATCACAGGAATTATATTCTTTCTGAACATACATTGAGAGTATTATATATGTTCTGACTTAACAATTGGATCACCACTCTATCACTGCAATGTATCTATAATATTATTGGGTACATATGGTTACTGTGATAACCTGGACTCGCCTTTTGTGGTTGAAATAAAATATTTGAAAAAAAAACCCTGACCCAGAAGAACAACACACACATCCTAGTACCAATAAAGAGTGCTACACTCACCCCTCCCCCTAATATCCAGCCAGTCCCTTAGCTGGGAAATGTACAAACATTGGCTCCTGGGCCCAGGAGCAAGGGCATCCCATAAAAATACAGTTTTGGAAGAGGGAAAGGGAACAAACTGGGACAGGGCTATTCACAAATAAATACGTACAAAAATATAGCAGATTTTGTTTGTATTTACACAATATACATCACATTGTACACCTAACTACAGGTTCCTGTAGCTAACAACAATCAAATTAACACTGTACATTAGGCCAGAGCATCCATCCCCCCCTAAAGGGAGGTCCTCTGCCCGCAGGAATTCTTGATCCAGCCGGAATGGAATGAACAGCCGTTCATGCCGAAGAAACCTGTGATAAAAGACAAAAAACAATCCTACCACTAACAACTAACTGTACATAATTAATAAATAAAATCTTGCGAGCTACCAATCCAATCAACTAAGAATCCAAACAGAGGGGCGTGGCCAAGATGGCGGACTGAGCGGACGTCTATTCTGAGCTCTCCTGGAGTGTGATCTGCTAATCTGATCCGCACTGCTTTGTTACGTGGTCTAGAACATCCCTGAGTCATCTGGATGCCTTCCAGGACTCCGGGCTACCAAAAGAGGGGTAAGAAATTGAAGTTCCCCCCCGAATATTCCGGAGGAGGAGAGCCCGACATCCCGCTCCATAAGATCCCCTGCGCGCCATAGCAACATGGCGTCTCAGACTTAACACGAGGCAGGCCCTGCTGATACTCCACCGGGACTGGTAGACCTTATGGAGGCTATAAACTCCTGCCAATCGGCTGTCGCCTCCTGCCAGACTACCCTAGCCTCTAAGATAGAGAAAGTTCAGCTAAATGTGGGTATCATAAGACAGGACTTGGATAAGATCAGGTCGCGGGTCTCGGAGACCGAGAGGCGGATAGGGGAAGCGGAAGACACGATCACGGATCATGGTGGCTCCATCCGCACTCTTCAGACGAAGGTTAGAGCCCTGGAGTATCGTGCGGGAGATGCGGAAAACCGCAGCAGGAGGAACAATCTTAGAATTGTGGGGCTCCCAGAAGGAGCGGAGGGGCGCTCCCCGGCCCTGTTTGCGGAGGAACTTTTGCGATCCTTGTTACCAGCAGCTCAGCTCTCCCCATACTTTGTGGTGGAAAGAGCCCACCGGGTGCCGCCCCGACCGGGACCTGAGGGCTCACCCCCACGTACTTTCATTCTCCGCCTGCTAAATTTTCGGGACAGGGATGAACTACTCAGGGCCTCCAGAGCCGCAGGTGACCTCCCTTATAAAAATGTGCGACTTCTGCTGTTCCCGGACTATACCATCGAAACTCAGAGACAGCGTCGTTCCTTCGACGCAGTCAAGGCGGAGATGAGAAGGAGGGGGATGAAATACAGTATACTATTCCCTGCTAAGCTGCGGGTGGTTGACGGTGAGACGGTCCGCTTCTTCACCTCTCCTAAGGATGCATCGGTGTGGCTGGAGACCCTTCCACCGTAAGTCTCCCTGTGATAACTTGCAGTTTACTACTTTACAAGCCTGTACTGTCCTACTAACTTTCGTTATCTTGGAATTGATGAACTGACCCTCCTCGTGTAGTCTTTCCTGGATTATTTGCATATATGTACTGTGAAGGAGTTCCTATACAGAGAAGTGACGCCGGGTGGAATGCATACTTACATTCAGATTGGGGCCTAGTAGAACCAGCTTCGTTACTGTCTGCCTTAATGCTGTGCTGCGGGAGCCCTGCCTAATGTTGCAGCCACTCTCCTATGCCTATGCTGGACTGCTTGGTGTTTCTTTATCTTTCTTTTTCATTTATTTTCACTGGTTTCCATTTTTCTGAGCTCCACTTTCTTTTATTTTATGCTAATGTAATGGACTATGAAGAAGGTGCCCCTGCTTAGTCAGGAGAAGAACGAAACGACTCTACTATTGTTCTCCTTAAAAATCACTCCACTAGCTCTGGGACAAGATTTCACACACCTACTCCACTGTTTTTAGGGGTGTTGTGATGGTTTGCCCTGGTTGCACGACCTCAACTTAAGTTACCAGTAACCTGTTCTGGGGTTATGGGACTTATGTGCTCCTCAAAGTTCCGGGGGGTGCGGGGTGGGGGGTGGGGGGGTGGGTTGTTTTTGGGAAACAAGAGCTGTTTAGTGGCTTTAATCTTCCTTTATTTTCAGGTTGCGGTTGGTCTAATGTGCTATGATAAGTGTCCACCTCACGCACATTCCTTATGCAAGGGTGTATTGCATGATGTTGGGGAGCGCGTCTCCGGTGACCTCGGATGGGGTTTTTTTTTATCCCCTCCGGGGAGCTGGAGCCGTGCTTCCTTACTAGAGGGAGTGTGCTTTAGTATTATTTTTGTTCCTTTTATTTTACTTGCATCTGTGTTATGCCGGGTTGCTTAGTGGTATCATGGAATGTGCGGGGATTAAACTCGGCGGTGAAAAGATCCCTTGTACTTAATTACCTATGTAAACTCCACCCACAGGTGGTGATCTTACAGGAGACGTATCTTGTTGGTTCCCGCACTCTTGGTTTAAAGAGGGCATGGGTTGGCTCCCACTATCATGCGTCATATTCAAACTATGCCAGGGGAATTAGTGTGCTAGTTCACAGAACCCTACAATTCCAATTGCTAAACGTTCACCTTGACCCCGGAGGTAGATATATTATCCTACACTCTCTGATTGAAGAGACCCCCATTGTCATCGTAGGAGTTTATCTCCCCCCCCAGGCAGACGTAGGCCTACTCCATACTCTGATGCAACAAGTCACACTGTTCAGCGTTAACAATGTCCTATTTATAGGAGACTTTAATATGACTATAGATGGGGGATTGGATAGGATGCAGACTACTGGCTCCCAGCAACAGGACCTTGCCCGTTGGGCATCTACCTTCCACATGACAGACCTCTGGAGACATTTTCATCCCTCTGATAGGGTGTTCACCTGCCTCTCCACTACGCACCGAACTATGTCCCGCATAGACCTGGCCTTTGCCTCCCCCGAACTTCTACGGAGGGTGGTCTCTGCAGAGATCCTCTCACGAGGTATCTCAGATCATGCCCCTGTATCAGTAACTATCCGTCTTGCTCCAGTGGTGGGTGAGCGGATATGGAGACTATCTAAGTTCTGGATTGCGGACCCAGAGATCCAGGAAGAACTTCAGGAGGCATTATGTGGATTTTGGATAAACAACGCTGAATCCGCTGGGCCCATGGTACAATGGGATGCTTTTAAGGCTTGGTTGAGGGGTGAATACATGACTCGTATATCTGCTAAAAAAAGACAGTCTATGCAGTCTCTGAGGTTGCTGGAGGAATGATCTAGGGAGAAGGAGGCGGAATTTGTGCGTTATCCTGTTCAGACTCATTATGTTCACTTGCAGGATGTCTTGAGGGAGTTGTCTCTCTGTAGGGTTGAACTTACCAAGAAATCTATGTTAGATAGTGCACAGCGTGTATTTGAATACGGAGATAAAAATGGTAGGCTGTTGGCCTGGCTCGCCAGGGGACAGCATACCATTGCTCGCATTGGCAGACTGAAAGACTTAAGTGGCAGACTTCTAACAGCCCCGGCAGATATCAGTGCGAGGTTTCTGGAATTCTACCAGACTCTGTATTCCTCTAGAGCAGCCTTTGATTACTCACAATTGACCCAATATTTAGACCAGGTGCCCCTTCCTTCTCTGACACCAGAAAAAAGTGCTGAGTTAGACCAGGATATTTCCTTGGAGGAGGTACAAGAAGCCCTTGGATCCATGCAGCAAGGGAAGGCCCCAGGGCCAGATGGAATTCCTATTGAATTCTATTCTGTATATCAGGAGTTCCTGGCGCCCAGGTTTAGGTCACTGATGCAGCAGTCTGTCACTTTGGATGCACTACCGGACTCTTTCTCTGAGGCGATTGTGGTGTTGGTGCCCAAACCCGGCAAGGACCCTGAAGAATGTGCCTCTTACCGGCCTATTTCTCTTATTAACGCGGATGCCAAACTTCTGGCTAAAATCCTGGCCAGGAGGATTGGCAAAGTGATAGAAGACCTTGTTCATATAGATCAAACTGGGTTTATGCCGGGGAAGGGTACCGACATTAACATACGCCGTCTTTTCCTAAACCTGGCTGCCACTCATGATAATGCAGGCACAAGAGTCATAGCCTCTCTCGATGCGGAGAAGGCTTTTGACTCCGTTGAGTGGGAGTATCTATGGGAGGTGCTGCGAAGGTTTGGGATGGGCCCCAAACTTCTTCACTGGCTGGGTTTGTTGTATAGGGCTCCTAGAGCTAGAATCAGGGTAAATGATTCCCTTTCGGATGCTTTTCTCCTCCGGAGGGGAACCAGGCAAGGTTGCCCATTGTTCCCCAGTCTGTTTGCCCTGGCTCTTGAGCCACTGGCAACACTGGTTCGTGACTCTCATCGTATTGGGGGACTCCGTGTTGGCCCTCTGGAGGAGAAGATATCCCTTTACGCGGACGATGCCCTCCTATATTTGCAAGATGCGGACTCTTCACTGCAGGCGGCCCTTGAAATTTTCGATGAGTTTGGACGTTTTTCGGGGATCCGTATCAATTGGTCGAAGTCTGTGCTTTTCTCCCTGGATGTGCAGGCCAGGGACTTGAAGGAACAGCCTGTTTTGAGGTGGGTGGAGGAATTTACATACTTAGGCATTAAAATATTGCGCGACCCACGGTCTTATCGAAGGCTTAATCTTCAACCTATACTCTCACGCTTAAGAGACCACTGTACCAAATGGACTAATCTCCCTCTTAACTTGCTAGGACGCATAAACGTTTTAAAGATGATTTATTTACCTAAGCTCAACTATTTCTTTCTAAACTGCCCTGTATGGTTACCCCAGTCCTTCTTCAGGGAGATAGATGCCTGCATTGGATCCTTCCTGTGGAGAGGATCCTCCCCTCGGATAGCTAGATCGACCCTTCAACTCCCTGTCAGTTACCTAATTGGTTGGTGTACTATTGGGCGGCCATGTTGGTAACAGTCAGATGGTGGTTTGAACAATCTAAGGCCAATGCTGCAGTCTGCCTGGAGGCGGCGGTAGTGGGTTCCTTAAAGGAGCTTGGAAATTTGGTGTATCGGGGAGCCTCATCTAGCCCTGCCCTTCTAGGTCCCACTAAGGCCACTTTACGAGTATGGGGGGTGGCTAGGAAACGTTTTTTAGCTCCGGATAAATGGTCTCCCTACTGCCCGTTATGGGGAAATCCGGGCCTCCCACATTTTAGGACAATTCCTGACCCACAATTATGGACCCGTTATGGGGTTAAGGTGCTGGGGGATATTGTCTCCTCCGGGGTCCTGATTTCTTTCAAGGACCTGAGAGGGAGGCATGGACTTCCTATGGGGATGCTGTTTCGCTACTATCAAATGAGACACGCTTTCCGGGCTCAATTCCAGACACCGCCTACCCTTGTGGTGGATGCGGTGGAAGGACTCCTAGCTCAGGAAACTCTTCAGAAACCTCTCTCAGCACTATACTTGACGCTGTTGCGAGCGGACTCTAAGAAAATAGACGTATTGTGGGATAAATGGAAGGTTGATATCCCATCTCTGGACAGGGAGACTTGGGAGGAATGTTTTGAGGATAATTACCAACTAGTGATATCTTCCAGAGACAAATTGACTCAGACCAAGTTCATACATAGAATTTACTTTACCCCTCAGAGACTGCACAGAATTTACCCGCAGAGATCCCCAAATTGCCCAAGATGCCAATCCACAGACAGCACCTATATACATATGTTTTGGACATGTCCTAGACTCTCTCGATATTGGTCTGATATCTTTGATTTTCTGGACATACGTCTTCAGCTGCAGTTACCTAGAACGGCAGAGTTGGCCCTACTGGGCATACAGGATGATGACCAAAGACCTAGGTATACTAAGCTCCTGCTTTCCTTATTACTCTTCTATGCCAAAAAAGAGATATTGCTGAAGTGGACCTCCCCCCTCCCACCCACAACGGGATCTTGGATGGCCTCGGTTAATGCCGTTTTACCAATGTACAAGTTAACATATATGAATAGAGGATGTCCCCAAAAATTTGAGAAGGTGTGGAGGCCATGGTGTGATCCTATGTAAATCACACTATCATGTAGGCACATCTACGTATCTATTCCATATATGTTGCAGATGATTAGACTTATCCTGGTGGGGCCGCTGGCGGCCCCCTCCCCCCTTCCTTTTGCACTATTGAATACGGGTGAAAAGAACACTGCCTATGATTTAGTTGGGGTTAGATCTGAGATCTTCCATTATGTATGTTAAATACTATGCACTGCCAATGTATTACTGTTCTCTCATGACTGTATCCACTGCAATATTTCATGCCTTATAAATGCAATGTAAACCACTTCTTCTTTCAATAAAGACCAACCTTGTTGTTAAAAAAAAAAAAAAAAAAAAGAATCCAAACAGACAGCCCTCATGTGTAAGCCCCCTTTCACACGTGCGGACAGTCGTGTGAAAGGGGCCTAAGGAGATATCTTAATTGTTTTCAGCTGTTAGCACCAGATACACTCCCATAAACTATGTTAAACTAAATAAAAATAAATAAACTTGTGCCGCGCTGTGTCTACCTCTGTGTAAATACTATTCACAGATGTGCCGATATGTAAAGTGCAAATGCTAATGATAAATAATAAATAATAACGTGACAATATATACGTACTACTAATGCCAGTGATAGAAAATAAAGTGACAATGTTATGTACTGAATAGTGTGGGACCACTATGTATAAGTATCTCTATTGGAGATCTTAAACAGCCAATGTGATACCAAAGTGCAAATGCTGAATCAAAAAGGTACCTAAGTACTGATAAATACATGATTAAATATTATGCAAATATTTCAAATATTAATTCACTTCAAATAATCCAATATAATGTCCTGTGCTAAAAAACACAATTGGTGCAAATATCATAGATAATAATGCAGTCCAAATTAATTTGATATAGTATCCAGTGCTCCAAAACGAAATGACAGTACTTCAGAGATGGAAATGTTCAGTGACTTTCACTGATTCCACACATGTGGCCCCCCCTACCCATCCCACCCCCTCCGACCTCAAAGATTATGACCGCACACCTAAGTTTGGTCAAAATATGCAGTAGAACCTACACTGGGTTCAGGGCAGTGGACTCTGTGGAACGTCAATCCCTTCACTGTGGTTGTCCTCCGTGAGTATATGCAAAGAAAGGATCAATAGTGTGATAATGTTACAGTTTACTAAAATAATATATATATATATCGTACTCATATCTTAGAGGTGCTACCAGCGCACCACTCTATACATATCATGGAAAAACCGAACGATCCCAATCCGATAGGTATGTTTATTATCCCTCTAGCTGCCTCGCCGAGAGGTCTGTATCTCAGCTGGCTTCTCCTCCGTCCTAGCTCCTTCCCAACACGTATTCGACACAGGGCTTGTCACATGTCTTCATCAGCGGGATTCTATTGGACAGCTGAAATGACTAGAATATATAGTGGCCCGGCGGCCATTTTCCTGTAGTTCAATATGCGCCGATACGCGCAATTTTGTTGTGGGCCTGTAATTCACCTATACTTCCTCTCCACCAGCAATTATGCTGTACTGTTGTAATATAAGTAGATATTATTTCTAGGATGGGGAGAGAGACACAAATGATACCCATTGGGTATGGGGTCATGGTTTTGCACATCTTAATTAATCTATCTAAAGGACACTACTTAAACAATTTAATACAAGCAATTTACATACAAATATTAATTTTAAAAATGTTCTCATCCCACATGCGTATGGCATCCCAACCAAAAAATAGGACCATAATAAATATGGGATTGGAGCCACAAAAATTAAAAAATAGATATAAATTAATACCATTGTAGCGCTGGTAGATTTTCAATCTACCGCTTCTAGGTAAATTTAGTGGGTCATCTGTTCTGTACATAGTTCAGATTTAGTTTATTGTCAGATTTAGCCTCCGTTCCAGTTTGGCTGTGTTGCGTGTAGTTTCACACTGTGCCTGTGGGTGTCATTGTCACCATGGGTTGGTGTTGGAAAAGCAACAAGCTGAAGTGTATGAGTGCTCTTCTGTCCCGGAGATAACTCGGCGGAGGTGGTCCTCCGAGTTGCATTCTGGGAGAGGGTATTTATGGGACAGACGCCATGTTTTAGAGAGCTTTTCGCCTTGTGGCCCTCCTGGCCTAGAGGCATGTGTCAGTGAGTTCTACTTCGTGGCCCTCCGGCCTGGAGGGCTGCATTGCGGCAGCCGAGCGGGTGAACCCAGAGGTCTGTCTGGGGCCTGATGTCGCTGGGATAGCCCTGTGCTGTCTGTCCTGCGGGAAGAGGTGGTCCTCCGAGTTGCATTCTGGGAGAGGGTATTTATGGGACAGACGCCATGTTTTAGAGAGCTTTTCGCCTTGTGGCTCTCCTGGCCTAGAGGCATGTGTCAGTGAGTTCTACTTCGTGGCCCTCCAGCCTGGAGGGCTGCATTGCGGCAGCCGAGTGGGTGAACCCAGAGGTCTGTCTGGGGCCTGATGTCGCTGGGATGGCCCTGTGCTGTCTGTCCTGCGGGAAGAAGCCAGACAATCGGGAAGATCCAGGGGAGGACCCATCTTGGAAGGGACCATGCAAGCCTGGTCTTAAGAAGGGCCTGGTGACTCGATTGGAGGACGTATCCTAAACTACCTTACCGCACAAGTACTGCCGGGTCGGCTTAAAGGTTCTGGTACTGTGTTTGCCGTTCATCCAAAACTAATACATCCTGTGGCAGAGGATCGTACGGGTTTTATTTCACTCAAGTCTGTGGCAGAGACTTTTTGTTCGTGCTGCGTACCGGCTGCTAGGTTGGTGATAGAGACCTATCCGGGCCGGCAAAAATTTAATCCTGAGCTGAGGATATATTCATCCCAAAGATTTAAATTCCTTAGTGCTACGCCAAGAAAAGGTATTTGAATTTCCCTGCAACTCTTCTTTTACCTCTTTCCTGCTACTGCTTCCAGTTATCTCCCATTAAAGCACTGGAAAAGTACTCAAGTGACTGGTGCCTACATTGTCTGAGGATAAGCTCAACAGGACCCTAGATCCGGTACTGGTGAAATTACAGGTAAAAAGGTGAAGGTAACAGCCCGCTAAAAATCAGCAGCTCCACCGTGAGCTAGTGCTACACCATAAACCTAATTAACCATCTGTAATCCTATATACCAATCTTTAATGAGGGATAAACTGGTAAAAACATTAAATCATATAAACTAAAGTTGTGATAAACACAGAGTACACAGCTTTCATTTCAATAAATTAAATACGGTAGATCTAAAGTCATATATAACCAACCCCTATATATCTGAACCCCCTCTTTAAATAGACACTATACTGGCCTCATACATCCCTCTATCATAGCTATATACATGCTGCCGGTAAATAAAGGGGTTAGGAGCCTGGTCTCCAGCCAGGTTTCACCAGAAGAGAGGAGGCAAATGGACTATCTTTGTACAGTACAATGAGGGTAGACTCAATTGTGTAGACAATTATGTAAAATAGCACAAAAGTTTATTAATACATGACACAAGACAAAAAAAATCTGTTGCAAATTATAAACATGGGTAACAGTCCATGTATATCACCAAGATAATACTTCCCAAATGGGGAAGATCACAGTGGGATAGTTGATCACGGATAACATCTCAACTTGTTTCCCAGACTGAGCCGTTTCATCAGGAAGATATCTGTAATTTGATTAGCACATGATCAATAACAATGTAATTAATCACATACAAAGAAAACAGTATTTAAAGCTACATGTAAATCAAGCAATATGTGAATGTTACATAGGGGCAGATGTGACGATGATTCCGGACGAACAGCATATATATATATCCAACCCTCACGTATAGTGGGTATGCTGCATATTTATGTATCGGAGAGGTTCCTATTGCTGCCTCCTATTAGTCATTCATATACATGGATATACACCCACTGGAGGTATATGACACCACAGTATACATATGTTGGCAACCTCCTGAATAAATTCTACTAGCTGAAATATATAGTCCAACCTAAATAATAAATTGTACATGCCAGGGTGTATTGAATGCAAATAACTAATCAATTTGTAACATCAGTATGCATACTGCACCCCTACCAGTGCGTCCATAAGGGCGCACGGGCACTGCCTCTTCTCTCCAGCCACCCCTCTAGCGCCAATGGATAGATTCATGCACTGCATGAATCTATCTATGGCCGCTGCTGCCACCCCCTATTCAGGCGCCTGGCCCCTTTTCGGGCACTGGGCGCCTGAATTACAGTGGAAAGGGATTTTCAAGCACCTGATTAGAGCCATAGGCTCTAATAGGCGTCATAAAAGGTGACCTGCGAGCGCCATGCTGGGCACTCGCAGGTCACTTAGCTGTGTTAGAAAAGCGAATGAATATATGCTTTCCTAACACTAAACCGCCTCTCCGCCAATCAGGTGCTCGGATCTGTTACCCGTCACCTGATTGGCTGAAACGATAGGCGCTGTGATTGGCTGCATTTGATGGGCACAGTGAGGATGCATTTGATGGGCACAGTGAGGATGCATTTGATGGGGCACAGTGAGGCTGCATTTTTTGGGCACAGTGAGGTTGCATAAGATGGGCACAGTAGCTGTATTTGATGGGGCACAGTGACAGCATTTGATGGCACAGTGGGAGCATTTCATATGGCACAGTGGCTGTGTTTGATGGGCACAGTGGCTGTGTTTGATGGGCACAGTGTCTGCGTTTTATGGACACAGTGGCTGCATTTAAAGGCAGTGGCAGAATTTGACGAGCACAGTGGCTGTGTTTGATGACACAGTGGCTGTGTTTTATGGTACAGTGGCATCAATTGATGGGCACAGTGCCTGCGTTTGATGGCACACTGGCTGCATTTGATGGCACAGTGGCAGCAATTGATGGGCACAGTGGCTGCGTTTGATGGCACAGTGGCTGTGTTTGATGGTACAGTGGCAGCATTTGATGGGCACAGTGGCTGCGTTTGATGGCACAGTGGCTGTGTTTGATGGCACAGTGGCAGCATTTGATGGGCACAGTGGCTGCGTTTGATGGCACAGTGGCTGTGTTTGATGGCACAGTGGCTGTGATTGATGGTACAGTGAGGCTGCAATTGATGGGGTTTTTCTTCAGAATTTTTCAGTTTGTTTGCGCCCCCCCAAAAAAATTTTGAGCACCAGCCGACACTGACCCCTACATAACCAAGAGAACAATAAATTAATACCCCAATGAGGAGTGACATAAATCCCTTAGCAGTTACTTAAAAAACATTTGAGGTCAAACTCCTTATTCAACCCTCCCGGGACAAGTGACCCCATCTGATGAATTCACCATGATTCCCTTTTGCTAATCTCCCTGATTTAATTACATCCTCTCCAGTGATGCTTAGGTGCCTCTATTCCCCAGAATTGTAAACCTTGTAAACATAATAAATGTTCGACCCTAAAATGGATGGAAAAATTATGCGCTATCTTTGTTCTTCCTATATAAATTTAATTACATGGACATTTAATGGCATGAACAACCCCTATAGTGTCACAAGAGATGAAATCTCTAATCATGTATACGTGGTCATTTCTGGGATTGCTGAAAGATTTTAACTTCCTGGTGTTTTTTGGAATTTTTACACAACTGTAACATCGCCCACATCCAAGTAAACCTTTGATGTCCCAAAACATCCGTGGTCTGGGTTCCGGTGGTTCTACCACATTATGTACTAGCTTATCCCTTCAATTGGGAGCTCTTTTGTAAATTATTTGTGGTTTATCCGTGAGGTTATGTCTTGTTTAAGTATCTGCCAGTATTTGGAAATAATTTTTTACACATCTCTGGTCTGTAAATTATAATCCAATACTATGCATGTACCTGTATCCACATTATTCGCTCGATTCCTAGTATTATCTAATAAACTTTCTCTGTCCATATCCCGAATCTTTGTTCTTTCTTTTTCCAAAAACTCATCCTGATAACCCTTATCCTTAAACATATTTGTTAATTTATCCATTTGTTTGTCAAGATCAGCAACCCTAGCACAATTTCTTTTAATCCTCATATACTGCCCTCTCGAGATGTTAACTATCCATGGTTTGTGATGGCAATTCGTTGTGGGAATGTACGAGTTACGATCCGTATCTTTAAAATAGGTTTTTGTTTCCAAACCATGTATAGTGTTATTTATCTCCAAATCAAGAAATGTATTCGATTTTCATTGGCTTCCCATGTGAGACGAATATTCCGGTCATCATGATTCAACGACAGGAATACATTTTCCACATAGCTTATGGCTCCATTCCAGACGATTAACAAATCATTTATAAATCATTTGTACAGCACAATTCTTGGATCTGGACACGACAAAACACCCTCCTCCTCCCATTTAGCCATGTATAGGTTGGCGAATTTTGCACCCATCGCAACGCCTTTTATCTGTAAATAATATTTATTATTGTACCAAAAATAATTGTGATGTAAACAAAAATCCAAACGTTTTAAAACAAATCTACGGTGCATACGTTCAAAATTGTGGCTCTTTTTATTAGCCCATCTAACTGCCTTGATAGCCCTCCGGTGGTCAATGTTGGTGTAAAGCGAAGAGACATCTGCTGTAGCTAACACCGTATTGGCACCCAATTCACAGGTGCTCAACGTTGTAAAATGTGTTTTGTGTCCTTGAGGAATGCTGCCGTATCACGTACTAGAGGTTGCAACTGGAGATCTATATACTCCCCCAATCTGGCCGTTAGAAATTCAATCCCACTAACTATGGGCCTGCCTGAGGGATTGATTTTATCCTTGTGGTTCTTTGGAATATGGTATATGACAGGGGTTCTACAGGATGTGGGAACTAGATACTATTCCTAATGTTTATTAAGAATACCCTTTCTTACCCCATACTGTATTACTGACTCTAATTCCTGCTTATATTGTTTAATGGGGTTTGAGTTTATTCATTTATATGTCTCCCTATCATCAAGAATATTGTTCATTTCATGCTTGTACTGTTCTGTAGATAATATGACAATCCCTTTGGCCGAATAACAATATATTTTCTTTTTTCTAATAATTCAATACCCTTTTTGATATCCTTGTGCTCAAACACTTTTTTTATCGGTAGTTTTTCCAAATCAGCTGTGACTAATCTTTTAAACATGTCCGCATATTTGTTGGTAACTATTTTGGGGTTGAATTCTGAGTTGTTTTTTAACCACTTGCTTACCGGGCACTTAAACCCCCCCTCCTATCCAGACCAATTTTCAGCTTTCAGCGCTGTCGCACTTTGAATGACAATTGCGCGGTCATGCAACACTGTACCCAAATGAAATTTTTATCATTTTTTCCCCACAAATATAGCTTTCTTTTGGTGGCATTTGATCACCTCTGCGGTTTTTATTTTTTGTTAAAAAAATTTAAAAAGACCGAATTTAAAAAAAAAAAAAATTATTTTTTTTTATATTTTGTTATAAAATTTTTTAAAAGGGTAATTTTTCTCCTTCATTTATGTACACTGATGAGGCGGCACCAATGGGCACTGATAGGTGGCAGTGATGGGCACTGATGGGTGGCAGTGATGGGCACTGATTGGTGGCAATAATGGGCACTGATCTTGTACACTGCTAGGTGGCACTGATTGGCACCACTGGTGGGCATTGTTAGGTGGCACTTGTAGGCATTGATAGGTGGCACTTGTTGGCATTGATAGGTGGCACTTATGGGCATTGATACGTGGCACTGGTGGGCACTGTGGGCACTGTGATGTGGCAATGTCAGGTTGCACTGTCAGTGGGTACTGTTGGCACAATTGAGGCACATATGAGGCATTATTGCCTCCTCCTCTTCGGGACCGATGTCCCTTGCTGCTGAGCCGGTGATAGCTTTTTTTTCTCCTCGCACTGTCAGCGCGAGGAGAAAAAAAAAACGATCACAGAGCTTTTGTTTTGATCATGTGATCAGCTGTCATTGGCTGACAGCTGATCACATGGTAAGGGGCCGGGACCGGCCCCTTACACAGATCGGTGATCACCCGAGTCTCAGTGACTCGGTGATCACAGCGCGCTCCACGCGCGCCCTGCAGGGCGCGCGCAGGGCATGTGCACAGGGGAGGCCGTCATATGACGGCCTCCCGGGAATTCAGGTCCGCGCTGTAGCCGTCATTCGGCTATAGCGCGGATGCCAAGCGGTTAATCCAGTGTGATAACCTTCTGTTGCCACTCGTTCCACTGGATTTTGCACATTTTTTTTTTAACATTTAAATTACGTATGGATTTTTGGATACCTATATAGGTTTCAAACTTATTCAAACCATCTGTAAATACTGTCACAAGTCACTGTGGATTTCGTTTTGGAGCACTGGATACTATATCACATTCATCTGTACATAATTTCTGTCAGGAGGGGGTCATTTTCCTGCTGACAGAAACAATAACAATAAAAATATAAAATTGAAAGAACACTGTTACAAAGAACATAACAGAACATATAAAAAGGAAATCAAGGAAGCAAAAATTCAAAACAAACGACAGATTGCAAAAGATAGTAGGACAAACCCCCAATATATATATATATATATATATATATATATATATATAAATATATTAATAGTAAAAAGGTCAGGTCTGAGCATGTAGGCCCTCTACAAAATAATCTAGAGTGGGTGACTGGGGACAAAGAGAAGGCAAGTTTATTAAATACATTCTTCTGTTCTGTGTATACAAAGGAGTATGGGGGAGCTCATGTCCATAATTGGGGCGGTAGTGACACAGCCCAAAATGATCCACAATGGCTCAAAAGTGATATGGTCCAGAAATATTTAGACAGAATAAAGGTGGATAAAGCACCTGGACCAGATGGCATCCACCCACGGATCCTAAAAGAATTGAGCTCTGTCATTTCAAAACTATTGTATCTCATTTTTGGGGACTAATTATTGACGGGAATAGTACCACTGGATGAGCGTAGGGCCAATGTGGTGCCTATATTTAAAAAGGGAACAAAGTCTTTACCAAGTAACTATAGACCTGTTAGTTTAACATCTATAGTTGGGAAGATACTGGAGAGTTTAATAAAAGACCACATAGATGAGTTCTTGCTGGAAAAAAATATTTTAATCAACAGACAGCATGGATTCATGAAAGACAGAAGTTGTCAAACAAATCTGATTTCTTTTTATGAAGAGGTAAGTGAAACCTTGGACAGAGGGGTGGCTGTGGACGTGGTATACTTGGATTTTGCAAAATACAGTCGATACAGTTCCCCACACACGGCTAATGTGTAAGGTAAAGTCTACAGGCTTGGAAATATCAGTTTGTAAATGGATAGAAAACTGGCTAAAAGACCGCACCAATTCACAAAAAGGATATCAGGGAACTGGAGAAAGTGCAGAGAAGGGCAACCAAACTGATAAGAGGCATGGAGGAGCGCAGCTTTGATAAAAGATTAGAGGAACTAAATTTATTCTCTCTGAGAGGAGGAGATTAAGGGGCGATATGATCAACATGTACAAATATTTAAGGGGTCCATATAGTGAACTTAATGTTGAGTTATTCACTTTACGGTCAACACAGAGGACAAGGGGCATTCTTTACGTCTAGATGATGTAGAATAGACTCCCTCCAGAGGTGGTTCTGGCCTGAATTCTTTCTTAATTGTACATAATATAACTGGGTACTAACATTTATAGGTAAAGTTGATCCATGGAAAATCTCAGGGATCAGGAAGGAATTTTTTCCCCTTCTGTAGCAAATTAGATCATGCTTTGCTGGGATTTTTCACCTTCCTCTGGATCAACTGTGGGTGAAGGATTGTGTATATGGGATTGTATGATATTATTTTTTATTTATTTATTTGGTTGAACTAGATGGACTTTTTTCAACCTGACTAACTATGTAACTATGTAATAACGTCAAAACCACATGCATCATTTCAAAACATTTTTTAAAATTTTGTTCTGTCAGGAGGGGGGCATTATCCTGCTGACAGAAACAAACAGGAAAAAAACAAAGCACAAGAAATGATCTTTTTGGAGTTCCTGGTGGGAGGGGCTCCTCCCTGGACTATAAGGCTCCTTAAAGAGTTAAAGTGGATGTAAATCCAATTTTTGTTTTTAATTAAGACTTGAATCTTATACAGTATAGGATTTCATGTCATCTGTGCCCAGTATTGCCACAAAGAGTTAATTCAGCTCTGAGCCAGGGGCGGATCCAGAGCCTAGTCTCGGGAGGGGCACTGCCAGAAAATTTTACAGGCAATTTGTCGGGGAAATGGCTGTTGTTGGCGCTTTAATAATTACAGCGCCACGGTTGATATGGTGTCAGGAGGATTGAAGCGCATTATTTCTATTATTACATTGTAATGTAAAATGAAATCGTTCAACTCACCATAATGCAGAATCAGTGGGAGCCCCGAGCGTGTCACTTGCTACCGTCGCCTGCCACCAGATACAGCGTGTCACTTGCCACTGTCGGCTGCCACCAAATGCGGATTGTCACTTGCCACATCCTCTCCCACCAGATGTGGATTGTCACTTGCCAATGTCGCCTGCCTCAAGATGTGGATTGTCACTTGCCATTGTCACCTGCCACAAGATGCGGATTGTCACTTGCCAATGTCACCTGCCACAAGATGCGGATTGTCACTTGCCAATGTCGCCTGCCACAAGATGCGGATTGTCACTTGCCAGTGGCTGTGTCCCAGAGTGAGGGCGGGCAGTGAGAGATAATGTAACTCATTACCTCATGTAACACATCAGAATATGCAAGCAAAGTGATGTTGCATTGCGGCCATCTTGGTACACCTTCACTTGTCAGCAGTAAGACTAGAGTTAGAAGTCGGCAAGCAGACATCTTTATACACCCACCGTAATCTTGCTTTTCACAGTTATCTTTAACAGTAAACTCAGCTTATTTAGTGAAATATAAGTTGAGTGAGTTTACTGTTAAAAATAACTGTGAAAAGCAAGACTCTGGTGGGTGTATAAAGATGTCCACTTGCCGACTTATAAAACTAGGCTTACTGTGGACGAGTGCGGGAGTACCAAGATGGCCGCGACGCAACATCCCTTCAGTCACATATTCTGAAAGGCAGCGGCTTCAACACCTGCCTGCTCGCAAAGCCTCAGTCACACGCCAGCCGCCCGCCAGGGCCGGCGGGCATGATTACTCACTCACCGGCCTGCTCACCAGCCTGCCCATCCGTTTGCTCACCCGCTCGTATTTTCTCGGGGGGAGCAATTGCCCCGTTGCCCCCCCCTGGATCCGCCCCTGCTCTGAGCAGTCCTCTTATCTTTTTTCAGTGAGATAAACTGGACAGAGAAAGTCCTTTTCTGGAGCTGTGAGTGACAGATGATTTACATATCTCATGCAGGAGCCCGAGACAGGCATTTTGTATACTAAGTTCACAATTCACATCCCCCTCCTTCTCCCCTCCCCTCTTTCTTCTCCAGCTCTCCCAGGATTGTCTGCCTTTTCTGGGTTTTGACTGGATGTTTCTCATAATGGGGTGTGATCCACAGATCCGCGTGAGAGGAGGAAGTTTAGTGAACTCACAGGACGGCCAGCAGAAGATACACAGACAAGTGATCTGATTTAGGGTATATGTATCTAGTCAGAGCTTGGCAGAGGAGAAGCTCCAGTGATCTGATGATTGTTATGGTGCAGTGTGTGTGTGTGTGTGAGGTCACCTTATCACAGTTGCAACATTCCTTTTGATTACCAGGATGTTTTATGTGGGGGAGGGGTGGATGTCTCACTTTTCATAATTACACCCAGTAAGGCTGAATGAGCTCAAAGCTTACAGCCTACCCATGTCACCTGACTGCTCCCACCAAGTCCCTACCCGTGTCACCTGACTGCTCCTACCCAGTCCCTACCCATGTCACCTGACTGCGCCTACCAAGTCCCTACTCGTGTCACCTGACTGCTTCTACCAAGTCCCTTCTCGTGTCACCTGACTGCTCCTGCCAAGTCCCTACTCATGTCACCTGACTGCTCCTACCAAGTCACTACCCATGTCACCTGACTGCTCCTACCAAGTCCCTAATTGTGTCACCTGACTGCTCCTACCAAGTCCCTACCCATGTCACCTGACTGCTCCCACCAAGTCCCTACTCGTGTCACCTGACTGCTCCCACCAAGTCCCTACTCGTGTCACCTGACTGCTCCTACCAAGTCCCTACACATCACCTGACTGCTCCTTCCAAATTCCTACCCGTGTCACCTGACTGCTCCCACCAAGTCCCTACTCCTGTCACCTGACTGCTCCCACCAAATCCATACCTGTGTCACCTGACTGCTCCTACAAAGTCCCTACTCGTGTCACCTGACTGCTCCTACCAAGTCCCTACACATGTCACCTGACTGCTCCCACCAATTCCCTACTCGTGTCACCTGACTGCTCACACCAAATCTATATTTTCTTGTACAATAATAAAGAAGTAAATCCTCTCCAGTCTCCAGCCTACACCACAATGTCTCTTCCCATCCCCACCTTTTACCCAAATCATAGCTGTCTAATCATGACCCAAACATCTCCACCCTGTCATATCCCATATCCACCAACATGATACAGGAGTTGATCAGAGAGTGTGCGGATATGATACAGGAGTTGGTCAGAGAGTGTGCGGACATGATATAAAACTTGGTCAGAGAGTGTGCGGACATGATACAAGACTTGGTCAGAGAGTGTGCGGACATGATACAGGAGTTGGGCAGAGAGTGTGCGGACATGATACAGGAGTTGGTCAGAGAGTGTTCGGACATGATACAGCCGCTGCCAAATGTGGGCGTGGCTTAAATTGTATAGCAGTACCCTTGTACAGGCTGCTAAGTATGATGGTCCATCTGTCACCCTGCCCAGCCAGCCACACACTTTTTTCATTCCTCAGAGACAATAAAGCAGTCCTTGCATTTTGTTATTGTTTGTTTTATTGAGGGGAACTTGGATAGGGATGGGGACTCATGAGATGCCCAGGTGATCAAACATTGGACCTTGGGACTCTATATACATCCTGTATATACATCACTCCATTTCTCCTCCTGCACATCACTTAGTTTCTTCTCAGTATCGCTCCATACTCATGTACATCGCTTCCTCTCTTCTGGGTATTGCTCCATACTCCTCCTGCACATTGCTTCTTCTTTTCTGAGTATCGCTCCATACTCCTGCACATCACTTCCTATCTTCTGAGTATCACTCCATACTTCTCCTGTACATCGCTTCCTGTCTTCTGAGTATTGCTCCATACCCCGCCTGCACATCGTTCCTATCTTCTGAGTATCACTCCATACTCCTACTGCACATCGCTTCATCTCTTCTGAGTATCGCTCCATACTGCTCCCACATCGCTTCTTCTCTTCTGAGCATCGCTCCATACTCTTGCTGCACATCGCTTCCTATCTTCTGAGTATCGCTCCATGCTCCTCCTGCACATCACTTCCTCTCTTCTGAGTATCGCTCCAGAAGAAACACAGTCTGCAATCCTCAAAGCAGTCCATGTTGCAATTTCAGTGTTGAGCTGCATACTCCAACAGTCCCTCACGCATAGAAATGCGGGTCAGGCAGTCTCTTCCTACCGCCCCCTTCTTCTCTGAAGGAGACAGAGTGGCTCCTGGCAGGCTGTCCTGCTCTCATAATCACCACTCTGTCTTTTTAGACGGCCCTCCAGGTCAGCTAATTCTGGCACCAAGGCCTACTCACAGTCGTGGGGTGTCACCACTTCTCAAAGTTGGGGGACGTCTGTAGGCCTTCTGGTCCAAGAAAATGCACAAAGTGTTTGAAGATCATTTATAAATCATTTGATATTTATCTAGACATCTAAAAAATATATTCTTAGAACACAGACTCAACAAGATCGAAAGAAAGTGTTAAATCTAGTCTGTATCTTATAATGCAAACTGTTTGGAGAATGATGACAGATACAGATAGGTCAGGCAATGAGAGTGGGGGCAGGGACAAAGTATTGTGGAAAGACATTACTAATAATTGTGTGTACAAGGTCAGCTCAGTATTGGGGGATTTATGTTTCAAAACAACAAAATATATCGTAATATGTTGCTTTATTATATGTAAACTAAATAAACATATTGTTATACTTTACAAACTACTATGATTGTTATGTTGTTACATTGTATAGTTCTTTGACATTTATTGGCACAACATAAAATATTAAGCCTCATTCACACTTTTCCCCTTCTCTGTATGAATGAATGCTCGTTAACCAGTTCCCCGCTAAAGGTTTAGTGCAGAATAGTTCTTTTAGTAGTTGAATAGTAAATTTTCATGAATATCTGTTGTTGTTTAGTCATTTAGGTGTGTCCGACTCTTCATAACCTCATGGATCATAGCGCGCCAGGTTTTTCTGTCCTCCACTGCCTCCCAAAGCTTGCTTATTTTCATGTTCATTGTTTCGATGATGCTATCTATTCATCTTGTTTTCTGTCGTCCTCTTCTCTTTTTTTCCTTCAATGTTTCCCAGCATCAGGGTATTTTCCAATGAGTCCTCTCTTCGCATTAGGTGGCTAAAGTATTTGAGTTTGAACTTCAGGATCTGTCCTTCCAGTGAATATTCAGGGTTGATTTCCTTCGGGATTGACTGGATTGATCTTCTTGCCGTCCAAGAGACTTTCAAGAGTCTTATCCAACACCATATTTCAAAAGCATCAATACTTTGGCGTTCAGCCTTCCTTATGGTCCAACATAATAGCTTTGACTATACTGGACTTTTTCGGTAGGGTGATGTCTCTGCTTTTTATAATGTTGTCTAGGTTTGCCATTGCTTTCCTCACAAGAAGCAAGCGTCTCTTAATTTCATGGCTACAGTCACCGTCTGCTGTGAACTTCAAGAGAAAAACAAAAGGAAGAGAGGAGCGCCTCTAAGTAAAAATGCTTTATTCCATGTAGTAAAAGAAAATGTAGCCACTTACATATCAGTAAAAAATGAAGCTCTCCACAAGTGAATGACCGCTTCAGATGAGCCCCTGGGTATGGACTTAATAACCCAAACCCGAAGGCCCACCGTGGACCGAACATGGTGTTCCGAAAAATGGCGTGGCATGCTATGTTTGTCACATCCCAATTCCACCAGGCGGCGGTGCCTACCGAACTGCCGCCTTAACGGAAGAATGGTGCGACCGACATATAACATCTTGCAGGGACATATGAGGAAATAAACTACTGGAACAGTTATGAAAATGATCAAACAAAAAGAGCCTACCCTTGTGAGTGAAGCTCTTTTGTCAATGATTGACAAACTGACAGGTCTTACATTGGGTCTTATTGCATCTATACATCCCTTTGAGGAGAATAAAGCAAAAAGGATCATCTTTCTTTATAGATCTTAGCTTACTGGGAGATATTTTATTTTTAAGTGTAGGGGCCCTCTTGTAGGTGACCTTAGGTTTATGAGGTAAAGTATTGTTCAAGTGAGGATCCTGCTTTAGGATGTTCCAGTGTTTACTGAGAATACGTTCCATTTTCTTGTATTGATCATGGAACCCTGTAATGAAACGTACCACCGGCCTTCTGGAGGTTTAATGGCCCTGGGTTTCTTTCCTGGAAGGAAGGAGTTATAATCTTCTTTTATCAGTTTAGGGGGGTAGCCCTTATCGGCAAACTTATCCTTAAGATGTGAACTTTGAGAAATGTAATCGCAGTCTCTAGTGCAGTTCTGCCTGAGCCTGCAAAACTGTCCTTTCGAGATGTTGTTCACCCATAGAGGGTGATGGCAGCTGTCATAATGCAGGTAGGAGTTGCCTGCAGTTGCCGTAGTAAAATTACAGGAGAAAATTCTATCGTCTTCATGATTAAGCTCAAGGTTGAGGAAGGATAGACTGTCCTTGCTCCAAACAGAAGTGAAAGAGAGACCTAAATCATTGTTATTGCAATAAGCGACAAAGTAATCAACCTGGGACGGAGAACTGTCCCAGATGATGACAATGTCATCGATGTAACAACCAAAGAATATAACATGTTGGGCAAAGGGATTATTGTTCCAAATGAACTGGTTCTCCCACAGGCCCATGGTCAAATTAGCATAGGAGGGAGCAAAATTAACTCCCATGGCTGTACCATGGGTCTGCAGGTAGAACTGTCCTTCAAAAAGAAAATAATTATGGGTTAAACAAAAAGTAGTAGCGTCCAAAATAAAGGAGGCCTGTCTTGTATCAAGCATAGGATCCAATAGCAAAAAATGTTGTACTGCTAGTAACCCTATGTTGTGTGGGATTGACGTATATAAGGAGTTCACGTCAAGAGATAGCCAAGAATACCCATCGGTCCAAGCATAAGGTGACAAGAGTTCCATAAGGTGCGTGGAATCACGTATATAGGACTAGAGGCCCTGGGCCAGAGGTTGCAAGAAGGAGTCTACATATAGTGAAAAACCACTGGTGACACTATTCATAGATGCCACAATCGGCCTACCAGGCGGGTGTAGTGCGTCTTTGTGCACTTTAGGCAAGTGGTAAAAGTAAGGTGTACTGTAGAACTCCTTGCGCATGAAAGCTGCCTCCTTCTTGTCAATGATATGGTCATTGACAGCATTTTCAATTAGGGTCTCAGTTTCCATGCAAAAAGAGGGCAGGGGGTCACTGGGCAATCTTTGATAAGTCTTGGTGTCAGAGAGTAGCCTCATTGCCTCAGTAACATAAGAGGTTCTGTCCTGAATGACGATCCCACCCCCTTTATCCGCTTGCCTGATAACAAGATCTGGGTTGTCTAAAAAGAGTTTAAGGGAGGTTTTTTTCTCCAGGGGTGAGATTATGATGACTGTACTTTTTATTGTTAGCTGATTGCTGGCATAGTTTTTGAAAGTCAGCAAAATACCATTCTATAAAAGGTCTCCAGATATGGCCCCTTTGTCTTGCTAGGGTAAAAAGATGATCTGGGTTGTAATTGGGTATGAACGACTGGGGGCGAAAAATTCGAAAATGTTGGGTAAATAGTTCATAGTTGAAATCCATAGTGGCAGGGTCTTCCAAATAAATGTCAGAATCATGAATACTAATATCACTAGAATTTTCAGGATCTGCTTCTGTTGGAGCTGAGCTGGGTAAGGCAGAGGCATCTAACAAAACTGTTTGGTCTTTTTGTGATTGTATATGAAAGAATCTTTCAAGTGTAAGGTTTCTTATAAATCTATTAAGATCTTTAAACAACTGAAAGGAATTGGGTTGTGTGGTGGGAGAAAAAGTAAGGTCTCTACTTAACAGGGAAATATCATCATTTGTTAATATGTAAGATGATAAATTAAACAATTTTATAGTTTTTGTAGTTTGGCGCTGGTGTTTCTGTTTCTGTTTTTGTTTTCTACATCCTCCCCTGCATCCTTGTCTATGTATTTTCTTTTTTGTCGACGTTTGGAATGGAAGCCCCTGTCTAAAAAAAGGAGAAAAGGACAAGGAAGCAGAATGTAGAGGTATTTCACCATTCTGAAAGTCACCCAGCAGGAGATCAAAGGAAGGAAGGGGAGGTGAGTTATTGGTGTCATTATTGCAACCAATAGACGGTGCAATATCAGAGGTATTGGGTAGGGGGATAGTGCAGCGAATAGGGGGAGAAGTAATGGATGAGGAAGTAATGGAGCGGGATGGAGCAAAATTGAGGGGTGTGTGAGATATGGGGTGTGTAGAAGATGTAGTGGAAGATATGTCCAAAAGTTCACTGGCTGGGGGTAAGATACTGTTGGATTAGACAGAAATAGTGGCTTGGTTCGTGATAGATAAATCTTTATTCAAGGGACCTTGGGGTCTACGTCTAATCTTGGGTCCATGTGTGGGCAAAGCTCTTTGGGGCAGAGGACTAGCTCTCTGTGGATTGATATCCACAGTAGGTTTTTTAGAAGAGGAGAAAGAACCAGTATTATGTGTGCTTACGGGAGGGGATACCTTGCGTTTGGTAGAGAGCATTTTTTTGGGTACCCTGGAAAAAGGTAAAACATTCATGAGGGCCGGTATGGAATTATTTTTCTTCCAAGAAAAGATATTTCCTTTGGAGTAGTCATCTAGGTCCCTATGAAACTTGTTAAGTTTGGTTTCAATGAGAGTAATCTCTTTAGCTTTCGTATTCTTTTTAAGTGTGTCTAGCCAGGTGGGTGGAATTTTCTGTTGATGAGCAATAATTTCTAACAAAAGCATCTGTATGTGATGAACTAATTCATTGTATTTGATATTTCTCTGATTGACAAGGACCTCTAACCACTTGGCGGTACAAAATTCAGCTATCCCTTCCCATTGGGTGTTGTGGAAGGTGTCTAAAAATGAACAGGTCTTGAGGAATCTCAGGCCTCTGGGGGAAATTTTTTCTTTTAGATATTTCTTGAGAAAGAATTCATCCCACCATTGAGTATTGGCGGAGTGTATGAGCCTTTCTAATTTCTTGAATTTACCACAAAGGGTATAGCGGTCAGAACGTGTAAGTTTGGATACATTACTATATTTTCTTTTACTACATGGAATAAAGCATTTTTACTTAGAGGTGCTCCTATCTTCCTTTTGTTTTTTTCTTGATGATCCTGAGTCGGCTTCACTCCCGAGAAGAGCTGCCCTTCGTTGACAGTGTTACATTTACTTTCCCAACTAGCAAATCATTCATCACCAGTACTTATTGGACTTATATTAATGGACTTTATTTTTTCCTTTACATAATCCTTGATTTTTGTACAGTCTAAATTGCCTGTTTGTTGTCTTATCAGCAATTCTGAGCGCCAGTTTTATGTGTTTTTTGTCTGCTGTGATCTTGGAGCCTAGGAAGTTAAAATCTGTCGCTGTTTCCATTTCTTCTTCTATTTGCCAAAGAGTGATAGGACCGTTTTCCATGATCTTAGTTTTCTTAATGTTCAATTTCAGGCCAGCTTTTGTGCTCTCCTCTTTCACCTCCATTAAGAGGCTCTTTAGTTCTTCTTCACTTCCTGCCATTAGTGTGGTATTGTCCACAACTCTCAGGTTGTTGATATTTCTTCCTGCAATCTTAATTTCGGCTTGTGATTAGTCGATCCTGGCATTTCGAATGATGTACTCTGCATATAAGTTAAATAAGTAGGGTGATACATCCTTGCCGAACTTCTTTCTCAATTTTGAACCGGTCAGTTGTTCCATGTCCTGTTCTAACTGTTGCTTCTTGACTTGCATACATGTTTTTCAGAAGACAGGTGAGGTGGTCTGGTATTCCCATTTCTTTCAGTATTTGCCACATCTTGTTGTGATCCACACGATCAAAGGCTTTACTGTAGTCAATAAAGCAGAAGTAGACATTCTTCTGGAACTCCCTTGCTTTCTCCATGATCCAGCAAACGTTGGCAATTTGATCTCTGGTTCCTCTGCCTAGTCGAAATCCAACTTGTACTTGTGGTAGCTCTTGTTCACATGCTGCTGAAGCCTAGCTTGTAGGATTTTCAGAATAACCTTGCTAGTGTGTGAGATGAGTGCGATTTTACGGTAGTTTGAACATTCTTTGGTGCTGCCTTTCTTTGGTATCAGAATGTAAACAGACCTCTTCCAGTCCTGTGGCCATTGTTGAGCTTTCCAAATTTGTTGGCATGTTAAGTGCAGCACTTTAACAGCATCATCTTTTAGGATTTTAAATAACTCAGCTGGGATACCATCACTTCCGCTAGCTTTGTTATTAGCAATGCTTTCTTAGGCCCACAGTGAGTGCATCATTGTGGCTATATGGGACATTCAGATCATTCTTGTATAGTTCTTTTGTGTATTCTTGCCATTTCTTCTTTATCTCTTCTGCTTCTGTCAGGTCCTTGCCATTTTTGTCTATTATCGTGCCCATCTTTGCACAAAACTTTCCCTTGATATCTCCAATTTTCTTGAAAAGCTCTCTAGTCTTTCCCATTCTGTTGTTTTCCTCTAATTCTTTGCATTCATTGTTTAAGAAGGTCTTTTGTCTCTTCTTGCTATCCTCTAGAAGTCTGCCTTCAGTTGGGTTTATTTTCCCTTTTTTCGATTGCCCTTTGCCTTCCTTCCTTGTTCAGCTATTTGTATGGCCTCATCAGATAGCCACTTTGCTTTCTTGCATTTTTTCTTTGTTGGGATCATTTTCATTGCTGCGTTTTGTACGATGTTACATACTTACTTCCATAGCTTCTCTGTCTATCAGATCTAATCCTTTAAATCTGTTTGTCACCTCCACTGAGTACTCACAAGAGATCAGATTTTGATCATATCTGATCTGATCTGATTTTTCCCACTTTCTTCAATTTAAGCCTGAATTTTGCCATAAGAAGCTCATGAACTGAGCCACAGTCTTGTTTTGACGGACTGTATATAGCTTCTCCATCTTTGGCTGCAGAGAATATAATCAATATCATTTCTGTATTGGAAAAGTATGTTTGTTATTACTAGTGTGTTCTCTTGACAAAACTCTATTAGCCCTTGTCCTGCTTCATTTTGCACTCCAAGGCCATATTTACCTATTATTCCAGATATGCTTTGACTTCCTACTTTAGCATTCCAATCTCCCATTATGAGAAGGATATCTTTTTTTTGGAGTTAGTTCTAAAAGGTGTTGTAGATCTTCATAAAAGCGGTCAACGTCAGCTTCTTCAGCATCAGAGGTTGCGGCATAAACTTAGATTATTGTGATGTTGAGTGGTTTGCCTTGGATACGGACTGAGATCATCCTGTCCTTTTTGGGATTGTACCCCAGTACTGCTGTTCTCACTCTTTTGTTGACTATGAGGGCTACACCATTTCTTCTGAGAGATCCTTGTCCACAGTTGTAGATATAGTAGTCATCTGAGTTGAATTTGCCCATTCCAGTCCATTTTAGTTCACTAATTCTGAAGATATCAATGTTCAATCTTGCCATCTCCTGTTTGACCACATCCAGGTTTTTACAGGTGGACTATTGGATAAAAGTGACCCTGTGGTGACAGGGTCACTTCATTGTGCATCATGTTTCATGATAACATGCATTTCATTAAGGCAGCCCTATTCAACACATAGTTACATACATAGTTGGTAAGGTTGAAAAAAGACACACGTCCATCAAGTCCAACCTGTGTGTGTGCTTTTATGTTAATAGTACATTGTATATCCCTGTATGTTGTGGTCGTTTAGGTGCTTATCTAATAGTTTTTTGAAATTATCGATGCTCCCCGCTGAAACCACTGCTTGTGAAAGAAAATTCCACATCCTTACCGCTCTTACAGTAAAGAACCCTCTACGCAGTTTAAGGTTAAACTGCTTCTCTTCTAATGTTAGTGAATGACCACGTGTCTTTTTAAATTCCCTTGCGCGGAAAAGTATTATCCCTATTGTGGGGTCACCAGTACGGTATTAGTACACTGAAATCATATCCCCTCTCAAGTGTCTCTACTCCAGGGAGAATAAGTGCAATGCTTGCAGTCTTTCCTCATAGCTGAGATCCTCCAGTCCCTTTATTAGCTTTGTTGCCCTTCTCTGGACCCTCTCCAGTTCCAGCACATCCCTCCTGAGGACTGGTGCCCAGACCTGGATGGCATACTCCAGGTGCAGCCGGACCAGAGTCTTGTATAGTGGGAGAATTACCGTTATTTTTGGTACCCAAATGCATTCTTTTACATTTTAAGTCTCATTTGGCATGTACTGTAGTTGCCCACCCCATTAATTTGTTCAGATCTTCTTGCAAGATTTCCACATCCTGCGGAGAAGTTATTGCTCTGCTTAGGCTTGTATCGTTCGTAAATACTGAGATTGAGCTGTCTATCCCATCCTCCCGATTGTTTATGAAGAAATTAAATAGGATTGGTCCCAGGACAGAACCCTGGGGAACCCCTCTTTTCACACCAGACCATTCTGAGTACTCCCCATTTATCACCACCCCCTGGACTCACCCCTGTAGCCAGTTTTCAATCCATGTACTCACCCTTTGGTATATGCCGACAGACCTTAGTTTGTACAGTAATCGTTTATGTGGAACTGTATGGAATGCCTTTGCAAAATCCACATACACCACGTCTACAGCCCTTCCTTTATCTAGATGGCAGCTCACCTCCTCATAGAAGGTTAATAGATTGGTTTGGCAATCAAGACAGTGAAAATTCTCAGTTTTTATGACTAATTGCCTGGTTGTATCTGACTTCAATAGTTTGATCACTACCAGGGGCGGACTGACAACTCATGGGGCTCCCGGGCAATAGGAGATCCTGGGGCCCCCTGTCCCCACCCATGTGTTCCCACCCACAATCATGCCACAGCCACACAAATCCCCACCTACATATTGCACTGCCCACACTACATGCGTTCGTCACAGAATTTCCCTGCACTATGTTCAAAATAAATGTTTATTATAGAATACAAAGAATAATAAACTTACATTAAAGAAAGTGCAAAAATGGTACATTTCCAAAATTAAAGTGATTGTAAAGGCTCGTTTTTTTTTAAATAACAAACTTGTCATACTTACCTCCACTGTGCAGCTAGTTTTGCACAGAGTGGCCCCGATCATCCTCTTCTGGGGTCCCCCGGTGGCTCTCGCGGCTCATCAGATAACCCCCCAGGCTCCCGAGTCCAGCATTTGCATCTATAGACACATGTTTACATAAATATGCTCGTCCTACATAAAGCTTTTCATATAGAACATGTGCGGGGGTCATGGGTGTGCTTTACATTTTTTTTTATTATTTTTATTTACTTTATATAATTTTCACTGATCACCAATGTAAGGAATATTCTTTCCGCTGATCACCAATGTAAGGGACATTCTTCTCACTGATCACCAATGTAAGGAACATTCTTCCCACTGATCACCAATGTAAGGGACATTCTTCCCACTGATCACCAATGTAAGGAGCATTCTTCTCACTGACCACCAATGTAAGGAACATTCTTCTCACTGACCACCAATGTAAGGACATTCTTCCATTCTTCTCACTGATCACCAATGTAAGGAGCATTCTTCTCACTGACCACCAATGTAAGGAACATTCTTCTCACTGATCACCAATGTAAGGAACATTCTTCCCACTGATCGCCAATGTAAGGGACATTCTTCCCACTGATCACCAATGTAAGGAACATTCTTCTCACTGACCACCAATGTAAGGAAAATTCTTTCTGCTGACCACCAATGTAAGGAATTCTTTCCGCTGACCACTAATGTAAGTAACATTCTTTCTGGTGAACACCAATGTAAGGAACATTATTCTCACTGACCACCAATATAAGGAACAATCTTTCTGCTGACCACCAATGTAAAGAACATTCTTTCTGCTGACCACCAATGTAAGGAACATTCATTCTGCTGACCACCAATGTAAGGAACATTCATTCTGCTGACCACCAATGTAAGGAACATTCTTCCCGCTGACCACCAATGTAGGGAACATTCTTTCTGCTGACCAATGTAAAGAACATTCTTCTTACTGACCACCAATGTAAGGAACATTCTTCTTACTGACCACCAATGTAAGGAACATTCTTTATGCTGACCACCAATGTAAGGAACATTCTTCTTACTGACCACCAATGTAAGGAACATTCTTTCTGCTGACCACCAATGTAAGGATCATTCTTCCCACTGACCACCAATGTAAGGGACATTCTTCTTACTGACCACCAATGTAAGGAACATTCTTAGTGTACAGATGACAGTGTTAGGTAAAAGCACTCAGTGTATACATTTCATATATACAGTGGGGCAAAAAAGTATTTAGTCAGCCATCAATTGTGCAAGTTCTCCCACTTAAAAAGATGAGAGAGGCCTGTAATTGTCATCATAGGTATACCTCAACTATGAGAGACAAAATGTGGAAACAAATCCAGACAATCACATTGTCTGATTTTTGAAAGAATTTATTTGCACATTATGGTGGAAAATAAGTATTTGGTCACCTACAAACAAGCAAGATTTCTGGCTTTTACAGACCTGTATCTTCTTCTTTAAGAGGCACCTCTGTCCTCCACTCATTACCTGTATTAATGGCACCCATTTGAACTTGTTATCAGTATAAAAGACACCTGTCCACAACCTCAAACAGTCACACTCCAAACTCCACTATGGTGAAGACCAAAGAGCTGTCGAAGGACACCAGAAACAAAATTGTAGACCTGCACCAGGCTGGGAAGACTGAATCTGCAATAGACAAGCAGCTTGGTGTGAAGAAATCAATGGTGGGAGCAATAATTAGAAAATGGAAGACATACAAGACCACTGATAATCTCCCTCGATCTGGGGCTCCACACACGATCTCACACCGTGGGGTCAAAATGATCCCAGAACCACACGGAGGGACCTAGTGAATGACCTGCTGAGAGCTGGGACCAACATAACAAAGGCTACCATCAGTAAAACACTACGCCACCAGGGACTCAGATCCTGCAGTGCCAGATGTGTCCCCCTGCTTAAGCCAGTACATGTCCAGGCCCATCTGAGGTTTGCTAGACAGCATTTGGATGATCCAGAAGAGGACTGGGAGAATGTCATATGGTCAGATGAAACTAAAGTAGAACTGTTTGGTAGAAAAACAACTCATCGTGTTTGGAGGAGAAAGAATGCTGAGTTGCAACCAAAGAACACCATACTTACTGTGAAGCATGGGGGTGGCAACATCATGCTTTGGGGCTGTTTCTCTGCAAAGGGAACAGGACGACTGATCGAATGGGGCCATGTATCGTGAGATTTTGAGTGCAAACCTCCTCCCATCAGCAAGGGCACTGAAGATGAAATGTGGCTGGGTCTTTCAGCATGACAATGATCCCAAACACAATGTCCGGGCAACAAAGAAGTGGCTTTGTAAGAAGCATTTCAAGGTCCTGGAGTGGCCTAGCCAGTCTCCAGATCCCAACCCCATAGAAAACCTTTGGAGGGAGTTGAAAGTCCGTGTTGCCCAGCGACAGCCCCAAAACATCACTGCTCTAGAGGAGATCTGCATGGAGGAATGGGCCAACATACCAGCAACAGTGTGTCACAACCTTGTGAAGACTTACAGAAAACGTTTGACCTCTGTCATTGCCAACAAAGGATATATAACAAAGTATTGAAATGAACTTTTGATATTGACCAAATACTTATTTTCCACCATAATTTGCAAATAAATTCTTTCAAAAATCAGACAATGTGATTGTCCGGATTTGTCTCCACATTTTGTCTCTCATAGTTGAGGTATACCTATGATGACAATTACAGGCCTCTCTCATCTTTTTAAGTGGGAGAACTTGCACAATTGTTGGCTGACTAAATACTTTTTTCCCCCACTGTATATATATATATATATATATATATATATATATATATATATATATATTAGTGAATAACACTCACTTAGCCCAGGTTCACACTGGCAGCGGAAATGAAATTGTGCGAGTTCAGCTAAACTCGCCCGATTTCATACCCGCATGTCAGTGCGAGTTCGGCAGCGATTTCAGAGACATCTGTGCAGGTTGCTGCACAGATGTCTATAGAAATCGCACCCAGAAGTCACCAAAAGTTGTACAGAAACTACTTTTGGGAATCAGTGTGGTGCTACAAATGCGGCATTGCACCAATTCGGGTAGTGCCACTGCCGGCAGTTGCCGTTGATTTGCCATGCGATTTGACATGTCAAATCACATGCCAAATTGCTCCAATGTGAACCAGGGCTAAGTGCTATTCCCTATATATAACACTGATATCTATACGCTGAGTGCACTGAGTGGCATTCGATGTACCAGATATCAGTGTGCACTAGTGAATAGCACCTGCCACCTGGTAAATAGGCACAGCACAGGGCAAGAAGGAAGGATCACTCAGCATGGCTCGTTCTTATAACAACAGAGACACACACTAACTGCTGTGCTGTCATTATCACACTGACCTGCTGCTGCTGACAGGTCAATGTGGGTGCCTGTGAAAATTCTAAGATGACTCCGCTCCGCTGTCCGCTCTGTGTGCACTCTACAGCCTCCAGCTCCTTTACCGACTGTTCCCCGCAGCAGTGACGTATGGCCCCACCTCTCAGCTGAATTCCCCAGGGGGAGAGGTGGCCGAACGCCTGTCTCTGAAATCATCCCCGCATGGCTGACAGCTCTGATTGCTCTCTGATGATTCATCCCGGCCAGCTTGCTCCTCTGAGCCTCTCATATAGCCGCATGCCCGCATCAACCGTGATTTATTGATTCACTGCTTCCTCAGGGGTATAGTCTTCTTATTTCTGCATGATAAGCTGCGGGCACCTCCAGGGGCAAACTGAGCCGGGCCCCACCACAGGGGCCCTCGGGCACTGGCCGAGAGCCCGAATGGTCAGTCTGCCCCTGATCACTACCCTGGTACAAGCAAACAGCAAGTGAAGTCCCTCTGTATATTGGGTTTGAGTCAGGGACTTACAAATATTAAAGCCATTGGATCAGCATAAAAGCCAGACAGCTAGCATTTTAGGGGGAGAGGCCAGAAAAATGATGCCCTTTGTTCTCTCAGTAAAGGTTTACTTTAAGGTTCATTCACACCTATATATTGCATTACGGCAATGCATGGCAATACACGTACCCTGCAGTCCCACTCAATTCACACATATCACCACCCTCTTGTTATCCAAGTTACCGTTTGACTCCATATTCAAAGCATATGTACCAGCACCTACTGTCACACCCATGTACTGCTGTGTAAAAAAAAAAATGGAGGCCGTTCCTTTTCTGCCCACTTCTCTCCCTTTTTTTCACACTGCTGTCCAGATTACTACTTTAAAGTTGAATCTGAATTAAACAGCTAAATAATTGGGGGCGTGGCCTGGACCGGCATGGCGTAGGGAGCTAGAAACGAGAGCTCCGCTTGCCCACTATCCGTGTTTTAAGATCCTGGAGGTAATACTGCCACACTACTACCCACGAGTGGACACCCTGACTCTCCTGTCTCCCGGGGAACATGTCGCCGCCGAAACAGAAAACAGATCCGGCCGCAAAGCTAGCCAAATACAGGAACACGGACAGGGAAGCTGGGGGAGAAAATGGCGCTGGCTCCTCTCCTCATGCAGATTCAGCGGCGGAAGACACGGCGCGAGTGCTGGAAGCAATATCAGATTGTAAGAGCACCCTAACCAGTAAGATTGAGGAGGTTAAGGTGGATGTATAGCTAATATGCCAAGATCTGCAAAAATTGAGAGAAAGAGTCACAGAGACTGAAACCCGCATCAGCCGCGTGGAGGACGAAGTACCGCCATTGCAAGTTCATACTGAACGCCTGCAGCACCAACTTAACATGGTGCTGGTCAAACAGGACGACATGGAAAACCGCCTTAGAAGGTGTAACTTGCGATTTGTAGGCCTGCCTGAGGGGTCAGAAGGTTCTGATCCCCCCTCATTTCTAGAGAAATTGCTGATCGACACATTCGGGAGAGCTGAGTTCTCCACTTCCTTTGTAGTTGAGAGGGCACACAGGCTTGCGGCTAAACCTCCCCCTCAGGGCGCTCCGCCAAGGACATTTATTGATAAACTGCTCAACTTTCGTGACTGGGACGCTGTACTTCGGCTGACCAGAACAAAGGGTAATATACCCTTCAAAAATGTGGAGATTAAAGTATTCCCGGACTTCTCGGCGGAGGTCCAGAAGAAGAGGGCCACGTTCACAGAAGTGAAACGCCAGCTACGGATTCGGCACTACTCCTATGCAATGCTTTTTCCGGCGCGGCTGCGAGTTGTTGGCGAAGACAGGGCACACTTCTTTGACACGCCTGAAGCTGTTTTTACATGGCTTGAAAATAAGGAAGCCCCGCGTCGTGAACCTGCCTGACACTCCTGCTTGATTTCCATCAGAGGAAGGAATAGGATCTGCAACAACTGCATATCTCCCTGAACCCTGCATCTCTATCATCATACAGGTACTATTATAAACACACATGAAAGCTACAATACCGCCCCTGTATTTGGCCCAGTTACACTCACACTCTCCCAACATGGGGACTATCTGTTTTCTGGAACCTGTGGATACTGCCAAGACGAACCTTTTGTGCCATATGGGCAATTCTGCCATTGAATAGGCCCACAGGACTTGTGTGAGTTTTTATACGTAAGGGCCTGGTCAGGAATTCACCAGAGACACATGTA
This sequence comes from Aquarana catesbeiana, assembly GCF_042186555.1. Taxonomy (NCBI): domain Eukaryota; kingdom Metazoa; phylum Chordata; class Amphibia; order Anura; family Ranidae; genus Aquarana; species Aquarana catesbeiana. Next base: position 108,372,206 of record NC_133334.1, read on the forward strand.
GTATACCTCACAAGCTTTACTACCAGTGGCAAGCGGTTATCTGGTAAGACACTCGCATTGGGGAATATAGAATTGTCCCCCAGCCTGGTGCACTGGCTCCTGGCGCTCTTGCTTGCCTTACAGCGAATTATCGCTCCCCTAGCCGCGGGTATCCGTTTGGACCCCGCGTGTTCTTTTTTTTGGTTTTTTCTTAGCAACGGTTGCCTTAGGGCACAAGTGAAGTTTCCCTGGCATGCCCGGCATCAGCAAACTGCATGTATATCAGGTTGCTCTGTTTGGGCTAATGTTCGGTTTAACTGTTTCATATTGAAAAGTAATAGATTGTGGTGTCCACTTCCTGCTATAACGTCCATGCAACCTAAGCAATACATCAAAGGTTTTCATGTGCACAAAGTCGGTATCTCCCAACTACTTGGCCCTATATGTTTAGAACTGAGAGGGGGGAGGGAGAATGGGGATATCTTTACATATGGGAAAGTTGTTAAAGTCATAGTTAATGATTATCTGGCATGTAAATATACAACAATGAGACCATGTTGGATATTAAATGTTTGACCTGGAACGTGAGAGGTCTCAGGGCCAAACCCAAGCGCAACGCAGTATTGGCATATCTCAAGTCCCAACATGTGGATATTGCGGTGCTCGTTGAGACTCATCTCACGGGACAACTTCAAACGACACTCAAGAAACCCTGGGTGGGATGGCTATACCAGGCCCCATATTCCGCCAACTCCAGAGGTGTAGCCATACTTGTGGCCAAAACGGTACAATTTGTGCTTCTTGCTCTCAGATCTGACCCGCAGGGTAGGTTCTTATTTCTACACGCTAAGGTGAATGGGCTAGAAATGTTAATCATGGCATTTTATGTACCACCTCCATTTCAACTAAGTGTTATACACGAGGGGATAGGGTACATGTCTCAGTACCCTACGGTTCCTGTATTGTGGCTGGGTAATTTCAACAACATAATGAATAGAGACTTAGACCGCATATCAATGGCACCCCAAGATGGTATCGCCCAGCCACATACTAGGTTTAGTAAGATAATAACAGATCTGGCCCTTATAGACACGTGGCGACACTATAATCCATCGGAAAGGGCATATTCCTGCTTCTCCGCATCCCATAACACCATGTCACGTATTGACCTCATTTTTATCTCTGGCACCCTCGCCCCCTTACTTAAAAAGGTAGGATTTAACCCACGCATCCTGTCAGATCATGCTCCATATTGGATCATGCTTAGAATTGACGCTCCTCCCCGAACATACAGCTGGAAGCTAAATCCGTTTTGGCTGACGGTTGTCCCTGACCTGGGGGAGGCGGCCGATGAATGGGAATTTTTCTTTCACGCAAACAAGGGCACAGCATCCCCTGAGATCATATGGGATACTTTCAAAGCACATGCCCGAATGATTTTATCGCAACATATCTCCCGGTACCGCAAGACTTCCTCCCAGATTCTTAAACAGGCAGAACAATCCCTGGTGGAGGCAGAAAACAACTTCACAGACGACCCTTCTGCACTAACAGCAGACCAATTAAAACTACAAGCCAGAATAGTGAACAATTTATTTTTTGAAAAAGCTGACAGAAAAATCTTTTATAGTAATCAAAGGCACTATGAATGTGGAGAGAGGGCGGGTCGACTCCTGGCATATTTAGCACATCTGGACCACAGACCTCCCACGGTGGTAGCACTTTGGGCTGCGGCCGGTGGGATGTTGACTGATCCTGATGAAGTAGCCGGGGAGTTCCGCACATTCTACACATCCTTATACTCATCTACTGCGGACACTTCTGTAGAGGAAATAACGCTACTGCTATCCAACATAGAGCTCCCCCATCTTACTCAACTCCAGATAGATCAACTAGAGGCCCCCATTATTGAAAGTGAAATATCTAAGGCAATCTCTTTGCTTAATACTTCAAAGGCGCCTGGGTCTGACGGATTGCCTCTGGAGTTTTATAAAACGTATAGAGAGGTGTTGACTCCCAAACTATGTGAACTATTTTCTCACATATTCAAATCCGAGACTCTCCCCCCATCTATGCACGAAGCCAACATAGTGCTGATACCCAAACCAGGGAAAAACCCAGAACTCCCGGAGTCTTATCGCCCGATATTCCTTCTCCAACTAGATGTAAAGATACTGGCCAAGATCCTGGCGCTCCGCTTAAATGCGGTGATCCTTTCACTAATCCATCTGGACCAAACCGGTTTTATGCCAGCAAAAAACACGGCATATAATCTACGTAGGCTGTACATGAACGTCCAAGCTGAACATGACATCATGGGCTCTAGGGTGGTGGTGTCATTAGACGCCGCAAAAGCGTTCGACTCTGTTGTGTGGACGTACTTGTGGGAGTGCCTCACTAAATTTGGCTTCGGACCCCGCTTTATCAAATGGATTCGACTACTATATCAGTGTCCATGCGCCAGGATCTTGGTCAACGGAAGGGTCTCTGAATCGTTTCCTCTCTCAAGGGGCACTCGGCAGGGGTGTCCACTCTCTCCCCTGTTGTATGCACTAGCGGTGGAGCCTCTCGCCGCATCCCTTAGAACACACCCAGGCGTTATAGGACTTGCTCGCGGAAACCTGCTGGAAAAGATAAGCTTATATGCTGATGACATGCTATTATACCTTGCAGACTCAGGCACGTCTTTACAGTTGGCCCTAGAAGTAATTCAAAATTTCGGCAGATATTCAGGATTGAAAATGAATTGGGATAAATCCCAGATCCTCCCAATAGACGTCAGTGTGCCTACCAGAGAACAATCTAACTCCTCACTTCTCAGGGTCAGTGAGATGACATACCTAGGGATAGTGATAACCCGATCACCAGAAGACTATGTCCGCCTTAACTTAGAACCCCTAATAGCAATATTGAAACGCAAAACACAGACCTGGGCCAAACTACCCCTGGGGGTGATGGGTCGAGTTAACCTAATTAAAATGGTTCTCCTTCCTAAATTTTTATATGTGTTGTGGCATGCTCCGATCTACTTACCTTTGCGTATATTTAAATCCATTGAGGCCATTCTTAATTCATTTGTTTGGGGATCGGGTCGTCACAAACTATCCTGGCAGACGTCGAAAAACCCGACAGAATTGGGAGGTGCGGCCCTGCCGGATTTTAATCTCTACTACCTGGCAGCGCAACTGTCTCACTTTTTCCACCTAGATAAACATGACAAAAATTGTTGTTTATCCCTGCTCTGTGCTTCACGGGGACGTTGAGTTTCACACCCTTTCCAGATTCTTTTTTTAGGCCCCAATAAAATAGATAATAGGAAAGGAATGTTATACAATTACTGTAGGGTTTGGGAGGTGGTAAAACACAAACTTAAATTGCCACCCACGCACTCTCATATGCCCCTGTGGGATAATCCTGAATTAGGAGAACTCCACAAGGTGCCAAATCCAGAAATATGGCTTCGTTATGGTGTAGGATTTTTGTCAGATGTCTACCATGACAACATCCCACAATCATTCCAACAACTTAAAACAAATTTCAACCTCCCAAATAATATGCTCTTTCGTTATATCCAGCTCCGTCATGCCCTTTATGCCCAATTCAGTGGGACCCCTCCTGATGTAGAACGTGCAGATGTCTTACACATTATGGTAGGTTCCGAACATCGCAAACTCATTTCAGAATTCTACAACTCTCTGCTAAGACCCGCAGTGGTCTCAATTGCATATAAATTAAAAGACGTCTGGGCGGGGGACGTGGGGGAGCTGGAGGATGATGAATGGGAACATGCCCTGGAAACTTGCAAAAAAGTCTCTACCAAGCTGTCAGACCGCCTCACACACTTGTACATTCTACATAGGTCATATTTGACCCCTCATCGTATAGCCAAATACAAACCTGACCATAATCCTAACTGCCCCTACTGTGACAGTCCATCTAGTACCTTCTTCCATCTCCTTTGGCTGTGTCCAGTGATACTGGATTACTGGTCTCAGATAGTTAAGTTTATCCATGATGAAATGGGATCCCCACTCTCATTATGCCCCAAACAATGCTTACTAGGAATATTCCCGGACCCTGACTCAGATAAATATCATAAGATATTTCTCCAAGAGTCATTATTCATAGCTAGACTACTAATAGCCAGGAAATGGTTGCAAATTACTCCTCCCACACTTCACGAATGGATATCCAACATTAACAATGTTCTTCCGTACAAAAAGGAAATCTATGCCCACAGGGGTTGCCCTACCAAGTACGGCAAAGTATGGGATGCCTGGCTGGAAAACGCCACCACCTCTTCATACCATGGCTTGTGTGGTGGTTCGATGTGGGAGGGTACGGGAATGCATGGCCTACCTTCCGTGTCATATAGATGTGATGTAATGCACCATTATCTGATGACTGTTCCGTATCTTTTTTTTTTTTTTTTTTTACGTTTATATTCTCTTTTCTTTGCCTTTGTGTATGTGGCCCAACTTATTCTCAGTTGTAACTTGACTATTAGTCTACTGTACCATGGATGTAGATTATCTGTATGTAAATTACCTTTTTCAATAAAGCACCACGTTGAATGTAAAAAACAGCTAAATAATTAGATCAAATTCATATATAGGAGTTGTTGTTTTATCTGCCAAAGCATTTGTAATTTTGCCCGGCCAGTCCAGGGATTAACAGAGTCCTGCCAGACAGCACCACCAGCCTGGTGACCAGGGACGGTACTACCACTAGGCAAACTAGGCAGCCGCCTAGGTCATACTGCTGCCTAGGGCACCCAGCCACTGATGTTCCTTCTCTCTTCTCTCTGCAGCAAGCAACTAACTCTCAGCATCAGCAGGCAGGCACCACTCCATTCGCACATAGTGTCAGAGGTGGTGGAGGACTGTGTCTGTGTCCTGACTCCAGAATGCATAGAAGCAAGCAAACATTCATCGTTGGGCACTGGTAGGCTGCATTTGATGGGTGCTGGTGAGGCTGCATTTGATAGGCGCTGGTGAGGCTGCATTTGGTGGGCCCTTAATTAAAAAGGTGGGATATACATGAGCAGGGCAAAGAGGGTAAAGTCAGGGGTGGAGCCGGGGGGGGAGGCAAAATGAGGCTTCGCCTGGGGTGTCAAAAAACCTTACACCAGCCCAAGCAATACAGCTTGGAGAGCCTCCTAACCCCAGTGTGTGATTGGACCACTAAGAAGTAGAAGCAGATGGATGAGTCATCCCTCTGCTCTCTCCTACTATCAGCATGTTCCTTTTCAGTATAATACAGTCTGACCATCCCAAATTACTGCAGTACAGTGTTTACAGGAGAGTGATATCAAGTAATACTTGGGTATTTGCATTAGTCACATTTAAAATAAATGTAACCCCTTCCCACTCAACTCCGATGTCCCTTCAACAGGGGACAGGAAGGTTCAGTGATTATGTTACCGCTGCAATTGGCTGTCACAATGGTCACATGATTGGGAGCTGGTCCTGTCGTTGACAGCTCAGTCTTTGTACTGGGAGGGCACTCTCAGCACAGAAACATCCACTGACCAGTGACACATGTACAGCATGTCAGTGTTAATGGCCACCCATGTGTAATGCAGACGGCAACAGGTTAATAAATACATAACTGCAATATTTCGTGTTTTTTTTAATGTATCAGCTTCACCATTTATTTTCTGACTCTTCTTCATCCTGTTCATATTAAAATAAAGTGCAGCGCATATTTAATGAAATGTTGAACATATATTTAATCATGTAGAACATTGTAGAAAGCATTGCTCCAACTATTGTCTGCATGCTGTTTATTATGAATAAGTGTCGGATCTTATAACGCAAGAAGAGTTAGTAGGAACAGCCTCTTGTATGTAACCTTCTGGGCTCGTGACATAAAACAAATTAATCTTGGAGATGAGAAACTTCATTGAAAGGAAGAGGACATAAAACAGACACAAGCTGCGCATCGTAAACAACCCCTTGTGCTTAGACAAAATACAGGCGTCTTATAACAAAAAGACTTCATATGGCATCTAATCAAAGTAAATGCCACCATTGTATAAGTCATTTCACTTCACTATGCTAAACAAAATATTTGGATGACTATATGTTAACCACTTAATGACTGCCCTCCCGCCCCCGCAACATACTGTGGATGGGTGGCCCGTACAGGCAAAACAATGTACTGGTACATCACTGTCCGTTTCTGGGTTTAGGGCTGGGACTTGCTTATCGGCTCTGTCCAATCACAGCCCAGAGCCCTGTGTTAATTGTCAACTCTGTACAGAGGGAACAATCTCTCTGTTTCTTATCCCTGCAAATCAGGGGTAAGAAACAAAAAAATCTTTAGTAAAAAGCAGCATATTTTACACACATTACACATTGTTAGGCACACATTTAACCCCTTAATTGCCCCAGGTGTTAACCCCTTCCCAGCCAGTGTCATTATTGCAGTGACAGTGTATTCTATTAGCACTGATCACTGTAAGGCCCCTTTCACACAATCGGCCCGCTCTGATCCGCCTGTCCATTTAAAGCAGATCCGAGCGGGCCACCCATTGACTTCTATGGGCAGGCGGGTGTCAGCGGGGATGTGTTCACTGACACCCGCCTGTCATCCGACCCGACAAGATCCGCTCAAAACAGATGGATGGCGATATGTTCGCCAACTGTCCAGCGGATCGGATCAGGTGAAAGTGGACAGGCTGTCTGTTTTCATCCGATCTCCCCATAGAGAACAGCGGGGCTCTGACAGGTCCATCCCTGCACAGTGAGTGGAGACAGACCTGTCATCCGCCTGCTCAGTGGGGATCAACAGAACAATCCCCTGCTGAGCTAGCGGAGTCCGTCCAATGAATCCGCTCTGTGTGAACCCAGCCTAAGAGTCACTGGGGATGTCAGTAGCAGGCAGTCAATCCCCCCCCCTCCCCCACGCGCTAGTTAGTTAGTATCAGATTGGCCGCCACACTATCGCAGTCCCACTATAAGTCGCTGTTCACTGCCATAAGTAGTATTAAAAAAAAAAAAGTTTGTAGACGCTGTAACTTCCTCTCCTCTCCACTCATTCTATTCAACATTAATGAAAGGTTTGCCTTTAGTTATACATTAAATTCGTACTGTTAATATCATTTATTTTAAAACATTAGTAATAAATTCTGTTTTGCATGTTCATTATGTGTTAATGTTCTTATTATTTAATTTACAGATATGAAGGGAATTTAAAGTGCTTATAAAGGCAGAGGCAGGGGCGGACTGACAACTCATGGGGCCCCTGGGCAATAGGAGATCATGGCCCCTGTGTCTCCGTCCATGCTCAAACCACACTCACACATAGCCCCACCTACATATTGCATTTGTCCCCTCCTCCGCCAGGTCTCCCTAGTTTCCCCTACCCTTGGTTTCTCTCACCCTCCCACAAGTGGTGTCCCCGGTGTCTCTATCACCCAATCCTTCATCCTCCAGCTCTGGGCAAGGGATTTGCAGCCCTCCATCTTCTCAGTGTGTCTCTTGATCATGAAAGCAGCCAGTAGGCTCCAGTCACTGAGCTTGGAGTCCTGCTAAGACCGGGCTCTGGTGCTCCATCTTGCCCCAGATACTCTGCCGCCTCTCCTCATAGACAGTCTATGGGCGCCGCCATATTGCCCTCTCCCAGCATGCACTGCACAGGCAGGTCATCCGAGGGACCAAAACTGTGTGATTTGTGATAGGCTGAGAAGGAAGGGGTGGGGATGAGCAGGCCGAGTGCCCAGAGAGCCAGGGACTTAAAATAATAAATAAAAGTACAAAGGTACGAGGAGCCTCTCAGGGAGCCCCAGGGCAGCTGTTGGAAATCACAAGGCCCTGTACAGCCTTCCTGATAGCCCCTTCCCACCCCAGAAAATACTGATATTTTCACTAAAAATATAATACAATCATTATTAGCAGACACAAACATAACAGTACAAAAGTCTTACTAAATGTAAAAGACAAAACTATATCAGGCTCCATGCACACTAGCATTTTTTTTAAGCTAAAAAAAAGGCTGAAAAAAAGGCTGGATAAAAAACGCTGATAATAGCTTTTTGTAGTAGCATTTTAGTAGCTTTAGCAGCATTTAGGAGCGTTGGCATGTTATTAGCGTTTTTGCAGTTTCCTTAAAAAAAGGGAAAAAAATTCAAAAATCGCTAGTAGAAGTGTTTAGGAACATCTCTGCTGGAAAAGCATTCCAAGAAACTCTACAAAAACAATGTTTTCTCTGCTCCTAGACGCTGAAGCTCAAAAATGCTAATAGCCTAAAGTAGTGTGCATGGACACATAGAATAGCACTATTTAGCTTGATAATAACAGTTTCTAGGAGCTTAAAAAAATGTGTGTGTGCATGGAGCCTTAAGTTAACACAGTACTGTAAAACTGGTTGGTGTATCAAGGGTTAAATAGATCAGTGTACTGGGAGCAAACTGTGGCTGGCCAGAGATAGCAGTGCACAGATAAGAGGAGCAGAGTCTGGAGGAGATGTATAAACTGACTGTTTAGACACAAGCCTGTGTAAGGAGTCATCTGCAGCTCACCACACCCGATCCTTTGAGTTCATCTTCTTGTGCCAATCCAATGCTAGTTCAGATTTCCTTCATAACAGCCAAATCTGTAAGACCTGCTTCTCCTAGTCACTTTCAAAATGGACCGTGGCTGCAGTGTGCTGATCCCGCTCCAAGCTCCCTGTGGGGCCCCCTGCTGGCCAGGCCCTCGGGCAGCACCCGAGTGGTCAATCCGCCCCTGGGCAGAAGGTTTTTTATCTTAATGCATTCTATGCATTAAGATAAAAAGCCTTCTGTGTGCAGCAGCCCCCCTAATACTTACCTGAACCCCCTCTCGATCCAGTGATGTCCACAAGTGCCTCGGCCACCCAGGACTCTCCCTCCTGTATGGCTAAGACACAGCAGCGGCGCCATTGGCTCCTGCTGCGTCCAATCAAAGTCAGTTAGCCAATGAGGAGAGAGGGGGCAAGGCCGAACCGCGGCTCTGTGTCTGAATGGACACACGGAGCTGCAGCTCGGCTCGGGTGCCCCATAGCAAGCTGCTTGCTGTGGGTGCACTCAACAGGAGGGAGAGGCTAGGAGCACTGAAGAGGGACCCGAGAAGAAGAGGATCAGGGCTGCCCCGTGAAAAACCAACTGCACAGAGGAGGAAATATAACATGTTTGTTATTTTTATAGAAAAAAGAACGAAAACGAGACTTTACAATCACTTTAACTTCATGTCAGACAAAACAATCAGCATTCTTGCTCAAAGGAGTATGCAGACCCTAACGCCGCCCAGACGATGTCATCTATGACGAAACGTGTAGAGTGGGGTTTAGAAACGGTGATATCACCATGCTTGTCTGATCTAATTGGATGGTCAGATTTGTGCCCGGAGTGAGCCCATAGGTATGCCATTCAGCATTATACATGACTGTAAAGCCGCTTTTACTCTGCTACTGTGTGAGTGCAATATGTTATTCCTTCTATTAAAGTTTTTAGGTATATTACTACACTAGGAAAGTGCTTCTTGTGTTTTGCTACTGAACATTTTTGGAGGTACTTGGGGATGGAATGGTCGGAGGGAGATGTTAACCCCCTATGTAACACGATAAGCAGCTGCAATACACTTTCTGGTGGGGGATCACTGCAAATTATTTGTTACTACTAGTCATCAAGGATTTTTAACACCAATGAGCATGAAGCAGATTATCCTTTCTGTTTATGTTGGACTTTTTAAATTCATAAATGTATTTTTGGACTACAGTCTTTTATATATCACTTGTTATTACTAATGTTTTTCAGTTATATAAGTTTATATCTCTTTTTTATTCACTGAGTTTGTAGCGCTGCACTTTTTTCTGTATATTTATATTGGAGTTGTTGTATCTGGACTCCTAGTGCTAGAAGCTCTGTTTATTCATGTATTCTGAGCACAGTGATTTTTTTCTTTATAATCATTTATTCTGAGCACAGTGATTTTTTTCTTTATAATCATTTATTCTGAGCGCAGTGATTTTTTCTTTATAAATAGACTGTTTATGTTGCAAGGGAATTTTGGCAATACAAATTTGAAGCAAATTGGTTTTAATGCAGAAGTGAGCCTTATTTTCCACCAGCCTTAGTAAATAAACCTCACAGTAACAATGCTGTGAATACGGGTTACTGACAGGATCACCAGGTGAAAAAAGAAAACTAATGCAGCCACCACATATAAGGACTGGTAAGCTGCAATATATTATATTTTGTTTACAAAAAAAGTATTCTAATTCTTATATGAAATTTAACAAATCATATTTACTATTACTACAGGTTTTCTTAAAAAACCAAACAAACTTGCATGTACCATGTAAAATCAGAAACTTTCTGTGCCGAAAGCAATCTATAAAATGGTCGCTGGACATACAGTAGACCAATTAGGAATGAACATACATGTTTGAGTCCCCCAAGTGTGCATGTGCTTTGCAAAGAGTTTGCAGACAATTAATGGCAATGTTATCAGAGAAATCAGTAGTGGACAGCAGAAAAAAATTCAAACACAATAATAGGTTTTTTTAACCCTCTTCTTATGCCCTGTACACACGGTCGGATTTTCCGATGGAAAATGTGTGATAGGACCTTGTTGTCGGAAATTCCGACCATGTGTAGGCTCCATCACACATTTTCCATTGGAATTTCCGACACACAAAGTTTGAGAGCTTGCTATAAAATTTTCCGACAACAAAATCCATTGTCGGAAATTACGATCGTGTGCACAAATCCGATGCACAAAGTGCCACGCATGCTCAGAATAAATTAAGAGACGAAAGCTATTGGCTACTGCCCTGTTTATAGTCCCGACGTACATGTTTTACGTCACCGCGTTTAGAAAGATCGGATTTTCCGACAACTTTGTGTGACCGTCTGTATGCAAGACAAGTTTGAGCCAACATCCGTCGGAAAAAATCCATGGATTTTGTTGTCGGAATGTCCGATCAATGTCCGACCGTGTGTACAGTCCACCCAAAAGTGATATTTATGCCGCGTGCACACGAGCGGACTTTCTGGCAAACTTGGTCCAGCGTACCGGAGTCCGGCGGACAATTCGATCGTGTGTGGGCTTCAGCGGACTTTTTTTCCCCAAAAGTTTGACAGACTTAGATTTGAAACGTGTTTCAAATCTATCCGACGGACTCTGCTTTCTAGCGTACAAACCGGTCGTCTGTGTGCTAGTCCGACGGACCAAAACTCACACATGCTCTGAAGTAAGTACAAGACGGAAGCGCTCGGTCTGGTAAAACTAGCCTTCGTATTGAAGCTAGCACATTCGTCTTCTGTGATCTTTTAATACAGCGCTTTTTTTTTCTTTATAATGCGAGAGGAATGAAGTTGTTTTGCTGCTTTATAGTCATACAGAGTTCTCACAAACTACTTTCTTCATGATTTATCTTCATGCCATGACTAATTTGATATTTTGCAAAAGCCAGATCTCCATAAATAAAGTATTAAATTAGATTTTTGACTCATCTTTCTTTTTTTTTAGATTTAAACACTATCTATTTTACAATGTGTGCTAAATTATACAAAATGTATATATTTTTTTTTTTTTAGTTTTGGAGTTTCAAGTTACCACGATAACCTTAATATTTTGTGTTGTTTTAATGAGCCTTAATGAGGTTGTTGTCCCTTGTTAATTAGACACAGGGGGGTTTATTTTCCAAAGGCAAATTCATTTTTCACTACAAGTGCAAATTGTACTTGGAATTGCACAGAAAGAGCATTTGGAAGTGCATTCGCTGTGGATCCGAGGGGCAAATGCAAGGAACCACAAAAAAAAAAAAAAAAAACAACCTTTCTCTTGCACATGATTGTATGATAAAATCAGCAGAGCTTCCCCTCATTTCAGATCTTCCCCTCAGATTTACAGCGACTGCACTTCCAACAAGTGCACTTGCAGTGCAATTTCTAAAGTGCACTTTTCACTATTACTTTGCACTTGATTTTCTAAATGATTTAGCCTTTTGGAAAAACCCCACATAGTCTTTTTGACCTGTACCTGCCTACTCCCAAACTAAATGTTGTTTTTGAATCAAAACACATAGTCAATAATGTAAGGTCAAGAAAATATCCATTTATTTTTGAAAAAAACAAAATGAGGAAGGCAACACTGGAGACACTTTTGGAATCTGTGAAGCCTTTCGTCCCCCAGGACACACATAAAGTTTTAGGACAAGAAAATTGGTATCTTGCGACTAGGGAGCACAGTCAGACCAGACAGAAGCCAGGCAATCACTTTCGACTCTTCCGTGGAGCCTTCCCTGCAGGCTTCTCTGCAGCCTTCCCTCCACGCTTCTCTGCAGCCTTCCTTGGAGGCTGTGCCTCTGATGGTGTACTTGGGGCAGGAGGAGGAGGAGGAGTGGCTTCATCTGCTAGATATGTTTTAGCAGTAAGCTCCCCTTTCAAGCCCTTCTGATACGCCTGAAAAATCAGACACTCACAGAGGAGGCGTTGCCCTTTTTCGAGTTCCAGCAATCTGGTGGCCATATATGTCCCATACGCCTCTTCTGCATTGGGTGGTGTGCTGAGGATTTGGCTGGCTTCACGAATGAGGGCTAGTGATTCCTCCTCAGTTTGGGTCATTTTGCTGGGCCTTTTGGTGGTAATGCGGAGGGGAGGCACCTGACACTCCGTGCGGCTTCTACTGGGCCCAGCCACAGCCTCCTCCTCTCTCCCACTGGGCAAGGCCTCCTCCTGTCTCCCACTGGGCAAGGCCTCCTCCTGTCTCCCACTGGGCAAGGCCTCCTCCTCTCCTTCTTCCTGGGACTCCTCAGCTGGGGTGGAGGTGGAGGGAAGGCTGGAGGGAAGGGTGGGGGGAAGGGTCAAAAGTGTTTGCCTTGCTTCTGTCTGGTCATCCAGAAATTGCATTTTTTGGTAGTACCACAGCCTGGGTACATAAACCTGGTCTGCTGCTGCTCCGGATCTGAGCAACTCCTGTCTCCAATCTTATTGTGTTCCCGCTTGTACATATTGCGCAAGATACCAATTTTCTTGTCCACAAACTTGAGGTCTGCCTGGGGGACTCATGTCTTCACAAATTCCAAAAGTGTGCCCAGTGTTGCCTTCCTTACATCTCTATTGGAATATAATGGGTGTTTGACCTCCCACAGGTTTTTGTTTTCCTGATACAAATCAATGAATCTTGACAAAAATTCAGCCTCCTTAAAGGGATTCATTTTTGCTGAAAGACAAGACACAAGATAAAAACTGTAATGTCAGTCAGAACTCCCAGGATTATTTTTGGCAGAATCTAGGGGACACACATACACACACAAAACACATTCACCAAACACACACACACACACCCACGTTTCATCTCACGTTTCTGACGCTCGCTACTTCTGCACGGACATACGTAGGCCATTGTAATAGCTTTATATACACTGCGCATGTGTCATGCTCCGCCTGAGTCGCCCGCCCCTGACGTTCTTTAGTGCGATTTGTCCCCGCCCCTTCACTCTTCATTGCGCAGTGGGAGTATACAGAGAAAAATGGCGGAGAGATTCTCTGCAACTAGCGCGGAGGAAAGCCCGGAGCCACAACCATCCACATCCAGGAGGAGATATAAGGCCACCAACATGGCTTTTGAAGAGATGGTGGAGATGGTGTCCATATTGAGAAGGGAGGACTACGATGGGAAAAAAGGACCGTACACCCAACCCAATATGCGGAAGGACAAAATAATGGCCTCAGTTGTCACTGCTCTAGAAGAAAAATTTGGCACTAAACGGGCTAAAGATCAATTGAGGAAGCGGTGGTCTGACCTCAAAAGTAGGGAGCCTGAACAATATTGGCGAATAAAGAAGCTGCTTAAAAAAAGTAAGTACTTGTTTTGTGTTCCTATTGAGATACTTAACTTGCATGCTGATCCATATGTTTTTCGTTTATACAGCATCGTTCGTAAAGACCGTTCTTTGTAAAATACATATGATACTAAGAAAATGACGTTTTTTTTTCGCAACAAACGATGGTACAGGGTTGGACATACATTTAGGTCTTGAGAATTTGTCGTATTCCAAAAATGGGGTGATGTTGTGTAGATGTTTTTGTAAATATAATGCTTCTTCAAAAATGATTCAGTGTAATGTAAGGACAGGACACAGCAGCTGTTTCCACATCTGGACTCACGAGCACTAGTGTACTATGTGACCCTAAAGAAATTTTTGAGGGGTAATACACATAGGAGATCACTGAGGTGTCTGCATCTGTGAAACTTGCATGAAAATGTGTATTGTTTATAATTTTTGTTCAGAGGGAATTTTCATCCTGTCTTCTAAATTTTTGTGGCCAAAAAATGACAATTGTCCCCAACTCCTAACCAACGTTTCATATTATTTTTGGCAAAAAGAAATATCACTGTGTTTTAACTATAACTTTTGTTTAATTATCATAGGGGAGAAAAGACTCAGACAACAGTCCAAGGATCCCAGGACCCCCCCAAGTCACCAGACTGATGCTGAAGAAACACCAAGCCCCAGCCCAAGACCACGCCCACCCGACGAGCTAGAGGAAGGAGAGGTGGAGGAAGTGTGCAAGATTTCAACCCCAGCAAGTGAGTGACTGACACCCCAGCTTAAGGTAATCTATTTAGGTGTGCATATTTTAAACAATTTTTTTATCCACACATTTTTTAGGTGATGTTCTGGTTGTGGAAGGCCAAGCGGCAGAGCCATTTAGCACAGACAGTGCACAAAGACTCATTGGCCAGATAATGGTGTGGAATGGCCAAATTGACAGCATGAGGAATCGGCTGGACACCATGCAACAGGAAATGAAGAACATGATTGATGTTTTGGGCAGAATCTAATAACTTTTTGACTAAAAACATCGATCATGTTCTTCATTTCATTGTCAAGTTAGTTTTTTCTTAAATTTTTTACATTTTAAAAAAATAATTCAAACAATTTGCAGATGCACACAGTGTGTCATCATGTGCTATCTTCCATCAGGGGATATCAATGTACTTGTTTTGTGTTTGCAACCCCTTCATCATCAAAATGTTAGTTTGTGAGAGGAACAAAGGGATTGCACACACAACACACGTACATTGCTCCCCCATGATGGGAGATAGCACATGTTGACTAGAACCTTTTTTAATCCACAATTTTGAGCATCTGCAAATTTTTGGCTTTACAAGGGTGACATCACCAGCACCGTTATTAACATGTTGAACTTTGTAAGTTCATTTTTTGTTTTGTATGTTTTTACAAACCCTGTTGTTAATTTAAATTTTGTAAACAAGGTCTATTTTTGTTGAAATATGCCTAAAATACCAAAAAAAAAAAATATTTTTTTATAAAAAAATAAAAAAAAACAATAAAAAACCAAAAAAAAAACACGTTTCCAAAAAATGCACCCTTCAATGTGCACACAGTAAAATGTTTTTACTGTTACAATGTGTGTGGCTGATTATTTATCAATAATATTTTTAGTTAATTTTTGTGTAGTTACAGTGACAAAGGGCCTTATTAAGTAAAGGGAAATGGACTTGCCACTACAAGTGCACTAGGAGACAGACAAAACTAAATGCAAACAAGACTAAAAACAAGATATTTTTACAAAAATGTATTTTCTTTATTTTTTGAAAAAATTATAGCTCTTGTTGCATTGCAATGGCCCCCGACCATTAAAATAATTAACATATCGGTCACGCACTTGTCATGCGGTTTGGGGGGCCAAGCCAATACGGCCACTTTCCAGGCCTGTGAGTGGTTGTTCAACTACAAGTCCGGCCTCAGGCCCAACAGAGGTCATATATGTAGCAGAATGTCTTCTCAAATAATTATGGAGAATGCAGCAAGCCATTATTACATGATTTATTTTATATTCTGCCAGATTTATGGCTGAGAGGTACAAACAGAACCGGCTGGCCAGAATTCCAAAGGCATTCTCCACAACTCTTCTTACTCTGGCCAGCCGGTAATTAAATACCCTCCTCTCAGGTGTGAGTGTCCTTTGGGGGAACGGCCTCATCAAGTGCTCGCCGAGAGCAAACGCTTCATCGGCGATAAAAATTGAGAGGAGTCCATCCACATTCTGGTCATCAGGTGGCAATCCCAGGCCACCAGTCTGGAGACGCTGGCACAGCTCGGTCTGTGCAAAGACTCCTCCGTCAGACATCCGGCCGTTCTTCCCCACGTCCACGAACATAAATTCCAAATGTGCCGAGACCACCGCCATCAAAACTACACTATAGAACCCCTTATAGTTGTAGAAATAAGACCCTGAATGCGAACATGCTTCCCATCAATCGCCCCAAGACAGTTGGGAAAGTCCCAACGGTCAGCGAACTGGGAGGCCACAGTCTGCCATTCCTGTGTACTCGAAGGAAACTGTGGAGTGAAACAAGAAAAAAAATAAGATAAGTACTTTTAAACATAACTTTGATATCAGATTACACAAAAACATTCTTGAACAACAGCAGTCGAACATTATTAATATGTGTTTTTTTCCTAAAAAATCATGTGTGTCCAAGTCCGTCCGTTTTGAAGTCCGGCACTCCTAGCGGACAAAGTCCGTCGAAAAGTCCGCCGGACAAAGTCTGCCGTAAAGTCCGGTCGTGTGTACGCGGCATTAGTTACAGCTAGAGTCTCCATCTTTGAATGTTTTGCACATTCTTTTGAATTTTCAAAAACAAAAAATAAAGAAATAAATCCAACAAGGAAAGATACTCTAATAATGGTCATACCAGATGGAGCATTCTTGAGACATATAAACACCTGCTAGGTGAATCCTCCTATATCTACCAAATACTGAAACATCAGATTATTTATGTATAAAAGCTGCCCATACATTATACAACTTTCTTATTTAATTTCCTTTAGATTTACCTTCAACTACAACCCCTGGCAAAAATTATGGAATCACTAGTCCCTGAGGATGTTCCTTCAGTTGTTTATTGTTGTAGAAAAAAAGCAGATCACAGACATGGCCAAAAACTAGAGGCATTTCAAATGGCAACTTTCTGGCTTTAAGAAACACTAAAAGAAATCAAGAAAAACAATTGTGGTGGCCAGTAACAGTTAGATTTATAGAACAAGCACAGGGAATAAATTATGGAATCACTCAATTCTGAGGAAAAATGTATGGAATCACCCTGTAAATTTTCATTACAAACACTAATGCCCTGTACACACGGTCGGACTTTGTTCGGACATTCCGACAACAAAATCCTAAGATTTTTTCCGACTGATGTTGGCTCAAACTTGTCTTGCATACACACGGTCACACAAAGTTTTCGGAAAATCCGATCGTTCTAAACGCGGTGACGTAAAACACGTACGTCGGGACTATAAACGGGGGCAGTGGCCAATAGCTTTCATCTCTTTATTTATTCTGAGCATGCGTGGCACTTTGTCCGTCGGATTTGTGTACACACGATCGGAATTTCCGACAACGGATTTTGTTGTCAGAAAATTTTATATCCTGCTCTCAAACTTTGTGTGTCGGAAAATCCGATGGAAAATGTGTGATGGAGCCTACACACGGTGGGAATTTCCGACAACAAGGTCCTATCACACATTTTCCATCGGAAAATCCGACCATGTGTACGGGGCATTATACACCTGCATCAGATTAAATCTGCTTGTTAGTATGTAGGTAAAAAGGAGTGATCACACCTGTTGCAACAAGTGGACTGACATGAAGCATGGCTCCAACACCAGAGATGTCAATTGAAAAAAAGGAGAGGATTATCAAACTCCTTAAAGAGGGTAAATCATCACGCAGTGTTGCACAAGATGTTGGTTGTTCACAGTCGGCTGTGTCTAAAACATGGACCAAATACAAACAACATGGGAAGGTAGTTAAAGGCAAGCATACTGGTAGACCAAGGAAGCATCAAAGCGTCAAGACAGAAATCCAATCTGTTAGAGATGGCTTTCTTTTAGCTTTTCTGTATGTAAATCCCATTTCCTTTAGGCGGTTTCTTACAGTTCGGTCACAGATGTTGACTCCAGTTTCCTCCCATTTGTTCCTCATTTGTTTTGTTGTACATTTTCTGTTTTCAAGGCATATTGCTTTAAGTTTTCTGTCTTGACGCTTTGATGTCTTCTTTGGTTTACCAGTATGCTTGCCTTTAACCACCTTCTCATGTTGTTTGTATTTGGTCCATGTTTTAGACACAGCCGACTGTGAACAACCAACATCTTGTGCAACACTGCGTGATGATTTACCCTCTTTAAAGGGGTTGTAAAGGTAATTTTTTTTTTTTTTTTTTTTAAATAACAAACATGTTATACTTACCTTCACTGTGCAGCTCGTTTTGCAGAGTGGCCCCGAACCTGGTCTTCTGGGGTCCCTCGGCGGCTGTTTTAGCTCCTCCCCGCAAGTACTCACCACCTTAATGCGAGCTCCCTCACATGGTGGTTAGTTCTTGTGGGCGCGCTCCCGTGATACAGCCGGCAGCTATAGCCGCTCGCTGTATCACTCGGCCCCGCCCCCGGCGCGCCACATCATTGGATGCGATTGACAGCAGCGCGAGCCAATGGCTGCGCTGCTTTCAATCCATCCACTGTAGCCAATCAGCGGCCAGGCTGAGCGGCGAAATGGATGTCAGGAGCGCGGGACTTTCGAGGGGTCAGGTAAGTGTGATCACTCCTTTTTACCTACATACTAACAAGCAGATTTAATCTGATGCAGGTGTTAGTGTTTGTAATGAAAATTTACAGGGTGATTCCATAATTTTTTCCTCAGAATTGGGTGATTCCATAATTTATTCCCTGTGCTTGTTCTATAAATCTAACTGTTACTGGCCACCACAATTATTTTTCTTGATTTCTTTTAGTGTTTCTTAAAGCCAGAAAGTTGCCATTTGAAATGCCTTTAGTTTTTGGCCATGTCTGTGATCTGCTTTTTTTCTACAACAATAAACAACTGAAGGAACATACTCAGGGACTGGTGATTCCATAATTTTTGCCAGGGGTTGTATGTAGTGCAAGCACCTGACAGATTGCATACAAATTAAAAGTGTTTAGGTTTGACCTTATAATATATGCTTTTGGTAAACCTAAAGGAAAACTGTATAATGTATGGCCAACCTAATGGACATAGTACAACCATTCTCAACCAGGGTTCCATGGTCCTCTAGATTTCCTTCAGTTGTTTCTAGGGGTTATTTGAGCTGTGGCTCACTGACCTCTCATTTAAAGGTTCTGGCCAATGGCATGACACCAATGATCTTTTCAGCTGTCTGTAAGGATGACATTCTGATTATGACTGTATGGGGAGCAGATCTCTCACTGATCACCAATGTAAGGTGTATTTTTATCACTATGCTTGATAATTAGGTAGACCTGAAATTTATTTCAAGGGCTCCTCCAAGGTAAAAAGGTTGAGGCCAGGTTCACACATATGCATGACAGGAGAGTGTGACCATCTCTCAATGGGTCCTGTGCGTCTTTGGTTCTGATTCAGGTGCGAATTCAGGCTAAAATTCGGACCTGATCTGCACCTGAATCAGTGAACAGGGAGGCACCGGACCCCATGCTGTGAACTGTGGCTGCAGCATATGTGTTAATGGAGCCTGAGAAAGACTAAGGCTCCATTCACACTAGCGCGTTTTTTGATGCATTTTGCATTTTGCAGAAATGCACGGGAATTTTTTAACATGGGTTCCTATGGAACATGTTCACATCAATGCCTTTTTGTTTCTCTGCATTTTTGGAAAGGGTCAGGGACTTTTTTTCATGCAAAATGCAGCGTTTTGCATGTAAAAGAATTCAATGGACAAGCATCAAAAACGCAAGTGCACCGTTTTTGCAGCGTTTTTGATGCGTTTTTGATGCGTTTTTGCCGGTTTTTTTTAATTTTTTTAAAATTTTTTTTTAATTTTTTTTTTTAGACTGTAAAAAAAAACTGTAAAAAAAAAAAAAAAAAACGCAAAACGCAAATCGCGGCAAAAACGCAGCAAAAATGCCGCAAAAACGCTGCTCAAAAACGTGGCAAGCATGAAAAAAAAAACCTCCAAAAACGCTCAAAAGCAACATGCATAGGTGTGAATCGAGCCTTACACAGTGGTACTAAATTAAAATTCTTTTTTAGTCCACATATTCTGTATAACTTACATATAAGTGATACAAATACAAAAATAGACAACATTTAAAGTGGTTGTAAAGGCAGAAGGTTTTTTATAAAACCTTCTGTGTGCAGCAGCCTCCCTCAGCCCCCCTAATACTTACCTGAGGTCCATCTAGATCCAGCAATGTTGTAGGAGTGTCTCCGGCTGCCTGGGACTCCCCTTCTCATTGGCTGTGACAGCAGCGCTGCGCCATTGGCTCCCCCTGCTGTCAAAGTCAGTCAGCCAATGAGGAGAGAAAAGGGACGGGGCTGGGCAGCGGCTCCGTGTCTGAATGGACACAGGGAGCTGTGGCTTGGCTCAGGTGCCCCTATAGGAAGCTGCTTGCTATGGGGGCACTCAACAGGAGGGAGGGGCCAGGAGCACTGAGGAGGGACCCGAGAAGAGGAGGATCTGGGCTGCTCTGTGCATATCCATTGCACAGAGAAGGTAAGTATAACATGTTTGTTATTTTTAACAAAAAACAAAAAACAAGACTTTAGTATCACTTTAACATAATAATGATGGATTCTTTTTAAAGTGAACTACCATAATAATGCAGTATGCTCATTGTGTAATTTCTGCAATAACACTGCCTGTATAAACAATAGCCAGATATGCTTTATATGGATGGAAAAGGGTTAAGATACAGGGCTATTTTAGGCGCAGCCCTTTATCCGTATGGATTTCAATCACCTTTTATGACTCGGTCTGGTCCTGTGTTTATAAATCTGCCAGGTTCCTATTCTGTGTTATTATATCTGTACATTTCGCTACAAAATGCGTGGCAGGGCAATGAAGGTTTACATCCCATAAAACAAGCCACGTTTTAATGCGCAAGTTAAATACTTCACATGACATTCCATTCACAAATATTAGTGCTGACTCTGTGGGCGCCTCTCAAGAACAGCCAACACTGAAATGAAGAAAACAGAAGGGCCTTAAAACGAAGATCCAGATTTAGTAAGATATTTGCTGTGTGAATAGATATTCATCAGAGTTTTGTTACTGGATGTAGTGCACAAAAAAAAAAAGAATATGTTCCATTGCATTTTTCAGTTTGAAGACGCTGCAGAAATTCATTAGTGACCACAGGTTTCCAATACAGATCTGTACACAAACATGATTTTTCCAACAATGATATTACACACTCTTGGTTACAGATCACTGTGCGTTTCTGGAATGTATCATTCGTTACATATTCACTATGCAACACGCTGCATTGCCTTATTGTGTGCTGCATCAGGGTAGCCCTTATTGTGTGCTGCACCAGGATAGCCCTTATTGTGTGCTGCACCAGGGTAGCCCTTTACCTTTGAATGGGCTGACAGCCCAACTTAACACACAGAAAATGGATGTGACATCCTTTTTTTTTTAACAGAGCAAAGCACAATGGTATGTGTTGTGCTGCACTGTGGTGTGGATGCATCGCTTGTTATTGTAACAGTGCATTGGGGTTGCATTCAAAATGAATGCCATGTCAATTCAACATGATTTGCAATTTACTGTATAATGTGTTAACCTGCAGTAATAAACTGTAAGTAACGGTACCCCCGTAGGGGCTGCTGACAGTTGTGGTCCACCTGTCACCCTGCCAGCCCGGCATTATCTTCCCAATCACCTTGGAGACAATGAACAGTCCAGATGTTTGTTTTGTTATTTTATTGAGGGATTTGAACTTGAATAGGGATAGGAGTATATGGGATGCCCAGTAGAACAAACAATTGGTTGGCTGTATTTCAGTCAGTTGGGACGACTACACTTTACAACTCCAGTCTGTTCCTGCACAACACTTCACTTCCAGGTACAGCTAGCAAATGGTTAGGCCTAACACTGATTCAGTCAGGCCCTAGGAACTGCCATTTGTAGGCAGGGACTGCAGGTCCCTTTTTTGTGTAGCAAAAATAGAACAGAAAGTATTTTAGTGCTAGCTGACTTATGGTGGACTACTGCTTCAGCAATCCCTCTTCAGGCCCTGGCAGCTGTCCTGGCTGCAGCTGCCTGATTCCACTGCCCGTGACATCACAGTCCTTACTGCTGGCTCTGCACCCATCCCAGACTGCACACTCCCAGTCTTCCCTGGCGTGCCTCCCCAGTCCTCCCGACTGTGCCTGTAACTCACTGACCCTCCTGGCCACCCTCCTGAAGACTTGCCCAGCAGTGCTAGCTCCTGCTATCCTCTCTGACTCCTCACTGTGCCTCCTGTCCAGATACTTCATGCGTTCTTGAAGGTATCCTTCCTGCACCCGAGTCCCAGGCCCAAGGTCACTTCCCCCCCGACTAGGGGCGCCTTCAAAGGCCCCGACAGCCTAGCACTCCATCCTCAGTTCTTCCACCAAACAACTCCTCCCCAGCTGGGCTGACTCTAGGTATTTAAGAAGGTGTGCCCAATCAATCTAAGTTGGGGATTGGTCTGGGATCTTTAGAACACCCCAGGCAGCTCCACCTCTCTTCCCTTCCTCTCTTCTAGAATCCTCTAGAAGCCAGAGGGAGGTAACCAAGAAGTGATGCTGTCTATGAGTCACCAGCCTACTCTAAACCACTCCCAGCCCACACAGATCAAAACAAAACAGCCTGCCTAAATTTACCTGCACTCACAAAAATCCTAACTCTAGCACCTACAGCGCCTTGCAAAAGTATTCACCCCCCTTGGCTTTTTACCTATTTTGTTACATTACAGCCTTTAGTTCAATGTTTTTTTAATTTGAATTATATGTGATGGATCAGAACCCAATAGTCTAAGTTAGTGAAGTAAAATTAGAAAAATATATACATAAAACTATTTTTCAGAAATAAAAAACTGATAATTGGCATGTGCGTATGCATTCAACCTTTGTTATGAAGCCCATAAAAAGCTCTGGTGCAACCAATTACTTTCAGAAGTCACATAATTAGTAAAATGATGTCCACCTGTGTGCAATCTAAGTGTCACATGATCTGTCATTACATATACACACCTTTTTAAAAGGCCACAGAGGCTGCAACACCTAAGCAAGAGGCACCACTAACCAAACACTGTCATGAAGACCAAGGAAATCTCCAAGCAAGTAAGGGACAATGTTGTTGAGAAGTACAAGTCAGGGTTAGGTTATAAAAAAATATCCAAATCTTTTATGATCCCTAGGAGCACCATCAAATCTATCATAACCAAATGGAAAGAACATGGCACAACAGCAAACCTACCAAGAG
The DNA here is from genome assembly GCF_042186555.1 of Aquarana catesbeiana. Classification (NCBI taxonomy): domain Eukaryota; kingdom Metazoa; phylum Chordata; class Amphibia; order Anura; family Ranidae; genus Aquarana; species Aquarana catesbeiana. Next base: position 108,395,437 of record NC_133334.1, read on the forward strand.
ACGGCCGCACACCAAAACTCACGGACTGGGCAAGGAGGGCATTAATCAGAGAGGCAGCACAGAGACCTAAGGTAACCCTGGAGGAGCTGCAGAGTTCCACAGTAGAGACTGGAGTATCTGTACATAGGACGACAATAAGCCATATGCTCCATAGAAAGAACAACTGACTCCGTGCCAATGAGAGTGAAAGTAACAGAAATCAAAAAACATCAAAAAATAAACATTAATTTATATAGTGGACCCTAAGCCAAAATAAACAAGCTGCTCCCCAACTTGAACATAAAAATGATCAGATAGTATTTAGATATATAGGGGGCGCTAATGATTAGCTGATGCATATTCGTCTTGTTTCGTTTTGAACGTCCTCAGGGAAGCGTGACGCTTCCCTGAGGACGTTCAAAACGAAACGTACGTCGGAGGTACATGCTCACATGATTCTTACCAACATCCGGCTCTCTGGTTTGCTTCTCATGCCGGGTGGAACGCACGCCGTCTGTCGATGAGGTGCGACGGGTCCTTGATCCCAACCATACCCTAACAAGCGAGCAGCCCCAGTGCCTGGTAGGCACCTACAAATGTAAGCAGCCATTTGGCGTTTTTTATTCTTAGTTTTATATTAAATGGTTTTACACTATGGAGACTTTGTCTTTTTCATATATATCCCATAATTGAACGATTGGGACCGGAGGGGTTCTTAGCCTAATCATCATCCAGCTGTCCAGCCATCCATGTTTGCAGGCACAACCCTACAAAAGCGCTAATGACTCTCTTTTTGGTTAAAGGGGTCATTGGTATCTGGTAAGCAGATATCCATTTTCTACAAGGTTTATTTTCCTCCTCTTCTTCTTTTGGTGAAGGAACTTTTTATCTATCAACAGGAAGATATTGGCTCACTTTGGAAGATATCACTACAATTTATAATTTAATTTAATTTTCTTCACTGTATATGGAGATAGTATACCACTGTCACTGTTATTAATATTGTTGTTTTTTTGTGTTATTATTCATGGTATAACCTTATCACCAACTGTACATTTATACATACCTCCTTCTGCTTATGAGATGAGGTACACACCAAGCACAATTTTATAAATATTTGCAGTAAAACAATATATGCATCAGCTAATAATTAGCGCCCCCTATATATCTAACTAATATGCTCCATAGAGTTGGGCTTTATGGCAGAGTGGCCAGAAGAAAGCCATTACATTCAGCAAAAAACAAAATGGCACGTTTTGAGTTTGCGAAAAGGCATATGGGAGACTCCCAAAATGTATGGAGGAAGGCCTAAAGTGCCCCTGCCCATTGAAATCAATCGGCAGCGCCGCCGATGCTCCTGCAAAGCGCCGCGGCAGCACCGCCGAAGCTCCTCAAAGCTCCTGCAACGCGCCGCTGCGCTTTGCAGGCGTTTTTTAACCCTTTAATCAGCCGCTAGTGGGGTTAAAAGTGCCTGAAAAAAGCCTCATCAACGGTAAAGTGCCGCTAAAGCTAGCGGCGCTTTACTGCCAACGCCCGGGCTCTGGCAGTGTGAAAGGACTCTAAGGTATAAGTCAGATTTTTTGTCAGAACAAAATCATTTTTGTGATATACTCCCTAAGGGAAATCACGTCCAAAGGGATGCAGACCCTGCAATTTCCCTCATTAGAGCCCTGCAGGTGCAGCAGCTGATTGATAATTATATTAGATTCTATTTGTGTATTCAATTATTTCATCCAGTTTGCCCAATAATATACTGTAGATGTCCATGTAGAAAAGAAAATGACTAGAAACCACACAACAAGCATGCCCAATTTGCCTAAGAATATAGATGTCTATGTAGAAAGGAAAGCCTTTAAGCAGCCCATAGATAATTTGATTTTTTTCCCTTCCACCCAAATCGCTCGACTCAGTCAGTGTTGATGGGGGAATACCTCCCACAGTGCTATTGTGCTATTGTGTTCTGCCGGCGGGGGGGGGGGTGTGTGGGGAGTCTTCCCGGCCGGCAGAACACAATGATTACTGCTAGTCAGGGCTGGTGCAAGAATTTTTGTCTACATAGGTGAAAGTGCATTTTAGGGCCCCCCCCCCCCCACCATCCTGGCACCCTAAGGCAGCTGCCTAAGCAGCCTTAAGCTGGCAATGACCCTGTACTTATATGTATGTGTACATGTTTGTGTGAATGTGTATGTGTATACTATATATAAAGTGTGTGTGTGTATGTACAGTATATATATCTATATATATATATATATATATATATATAGATATATATATAGATCTATATATATAGATCTATATATATATCTATATATATATATATATATGGCATGTGTGTATATCTCTCATATAAAAAAAAGGGTTGCACACACAAAGCATAGCTGTGCTATTGTAATGATGGTCATAGATGCTTCAACTTTATTATCCGATTGGTGTGTGATTCATTTAGAATAATCAAATTGGCATACAATTGAACAGATATGACTTCCCTTTCGATCGATCGAGATCAAACCAGCTAGAGTGAATGATGATCAAATGTGTTGTATCAATCGGCAGCACTGAGGTAATTTGTTTGTGAATTCAAGTTTTGATCAATCAGATTATGAGATTGTATGGCTGATACATAGATGCGACTGATAACTTACATTCGTATCTTCCTCTTTCCTGTCCACCACCCATACAGATGTAATGGGTCGCTGACTATAGATGGATTATGGATGGATGGAGATGGATCAAAAAAGACATTGATCATTGATAGACGTGTGCAGGCCCGGACTGGCCATAGGGCCGCCGGGCCGCTGGGCTGCATGACTTGGACGTGCAGAGTCAGCCGCGGGTTCTGACATGCAGGACCGGTGTTCTAACACCGGCCAATGATGTTCCACCAGTGGCGTACTAAGTGGGGGGCGGGCCGCCAGTGACAGGCGCTTTGAGAACTATAGTTGCGCTTTGCAGTGGGGGGGTGGGTGCGTGTGAGCCTTGGAGCCGCACTCGAGTGACACCCGTCGGCACATCAGGGGGCCGGGACCTGCAATGATCCCCTTCTCTCTGGCACGGTGGCTGCGGCTCTGATCAGCGAAGCCACCTCCCCCTCCTTTATGTCTACACAGGGGGAGGGGATCCGACATGCAGTCCCGCGCTGATCTGAGGTACATTATGGGTCTGAAGGGGGGGTCTGTATTGTAGGGGGGTCTGTAATGTAGGGAGGGTTCTGTAGTGTTACGGGGGTCTGTATTGTAGGGAGATTCTGTATTGTAGGGAGTCTGTACAGTAAGGAGGCGGTCTGTACTGTAGGGAGGGGGTCTGCACTGTAGGGAGGGGGTCTGTACTGTAGGGAGGGGGTCTGTACTGTAGGGAGAGGGCCTGAACTGTAGGGAGGGGGTCCAGAGGTACAAGGTGCTGTGTAATGTAAAGGGGTCCAGAGGTGCAGGGTGCTGTGTAATGTAAAGGGGTCCAGAGGTGCAGGGTGCTGTGTAATGTAAAAGGGTCCAGAGGTGCAGGGTGCTATGTAATGTAAAGGGGTCCAAAGGTGCAGGGTGCTGTGTAATGTAAAGGGGTCCAAAGGTAGAAGGTGCTGAAGCCCCACATCCAATCATCAACCGCTGCCACAAAGCGCCGCCACCGTGCCCCCCCTTCCCAGGCTGCTCAGTCTAAAATGCCTGAGCCTAATTTTTGTCCCAGTCTGGGACCATCAGTATGGGCACCATTACACAATGACAGGAAGGGGGTGCTGTGCTCACACACGTGATGACAGGAGAAGGTCCCCAGCTGTCACACCCCAATCCCTGGACTCCTCGGGCCACAGTCATCACATCCCCCCATCCTGCCTTATGGTAGCGCCAGCCCTGCTGCTAGTGGCTATAGCCGCCAGCAGTGATTGCCTGTACAAAAATCTGACAGGCTGGTTGTACCCAAGTCAATTGATGGATGCCCATAAATGGATCAAATCTCGGCTGATCCCTGCTGTACCATTCAGATTTTGATTAATTTATGGCCAGCTTTAGACACCACCCAACAAGCCTTTCACTAGTTCTACAAGAGCAACTGGTTGAGGGTGTTTGAGGGTTAACCACAAACATGAGCAACATTGATCAGTTTGGCCAGTATCAATTATTCCCTGTCATTTGTTACCTTTAGTCATGTTCTTCTGATAGGTGTAGTTTTCGTAAATATTCGTGAAAACACAGTTAAGACTTTAAACTGGACAGTATTTCTATGAACACAGACAGTTGTGGAATTTACCCTCTTCTGATGTAATAGTATCCTTTGTTCAAGTTACAGTGCACCTGCTGCAAAGTGCACATGACTACTAATGAATACACTGGTGGTGACAGATCAGAGGGGTAGGATTAATTCCAATGTAATCAGAAAATGGTCTAAAATAAGTTCATGCAGTAATGTTCAATTTATGTAGCAACAAGAAAAAAAAATGAAAAAAAGTAATAAAGAAAGTTACATTTTCTTGTATAGCGGCAAGTTTTGTTGTCTTTGAACAGGATTCACTTTGAATACCCAATCAAGTGTAGGACAATTTACAAAAAGGATTTGCCTTACACGATTTGTTGATTGACCACAGTTGCATTTATTTGTTGATGATTTTTTATTTTAGTTAATAATTACAGAAAACAACCCCATTGTTCTTCAATTATTACAATACAGAGTTTCATCAGGCTGGAAATGGAGCATGGTAAATGGCATGGTAGTGAAGTCCACCCCCTTTTACCATGAACTATCCCAAGGGACCCTTATTCCTACACAAATTTGCTTTAACTAAATTTGCAATGCACGAATCAAGGAATCAGTCTGGTCCTGGACCCAAGCTGCAACCCCCACCAAGGAATGAGGGCCGGGCAGTTCTGCCTCCCCTATTAGGAGCAATCGCCTGACTGGAAGCAGGAGAGGGCCAGAGAAACTTAGTCAGGAGACTGCAAACAGCCACAGATGAAGTACATATCATTCTGACAAACAAGCTCAACAGATCTCTAGACTTTCACAACTGCCCACAGGGGGTACTTGCAGCAGATCTTAGTGGATGATTCCTGCCAAGCAGGAAGAGAAGAGCACAGGTGCTGAACCCTCACACCTCAGCAGAAAGGGTTACCAGCTGAGGAGATCAAGCAGGCAAGGTCTTGTCAAAAAAAAGTGTGGTTAACAAACACACTGTGTCTTCTACATGAGAAATCCCAGGCCTTCCAAGGAGAAGGTTCTGTAACACTTTGGAGATGTCCAACAGAGGCCTGGCCAGTACAAACTCACAGAAGAAATCTCCCAATGCAGGTGGAAAAATTAACTTCCGGGGAACAGTCCTGTGGAGGCACAGCAGACAAACATTCTCAGGGTAACAGGAAAACACCACCCCATCCCTAGCCAGGGACAACAAAACTGCTTCCGGGACTTCTTGATTCTAAAGGGATAATCTCATAATCTGTATGTCTCTCCCTAAACCAAGTTACCCTGATACCAAAGAGAAGGCAGAAGGCAACTGTGAGCCCACAAGTGAGACTATGGTAGAGGGCAATCCCTCAGGTAGGAAGGGAGTAATTTTCTTGCAAATTAAATCAGAGTAATTGGACCCTCAGTTATTGCCTGACTTTTGAGCTGCTAGGGTTCATGCTTAGTAACTCTACAGGCAGATTGTTCCAGTCAGAGTGGGCATAAAGGAAGCCCAAGCTTCACCCAACAGAGCTGCAGGAACATCCAGACAAAGGACCAAACAAATATAGTAATCTCAGGTTCTAGATTGTAGGCGACATTTCCTCTAGGGTTTACCAAATCTAACACATCCAGTAGGGGAGTATGAGTTGAGGTGACCCCTGGCAGCAGGGCTGTTCAATGTATCCTGAGATGTGTCCACCAAGCAGTAATGCAACTTACAGACCCATGCGCCATGGATGACAAGCGCTTCCATTAATGTGCAACTAAAGGCAAAAGTGTGGAGCAGGATTAGAACACCCGTCAGTTTCTTTGCTGTCTGTGCCCCCATAAGGGAAAATCAATGATCCTATTTCTTCTGTTTGTCGTTAGTATTAAAAGTTAAGTAAAAAAAAAAAATCCAAAATTTTAGGTTGACACCAGAACAGTAATAGAGGGGAAAATCTTCCAATAGTGACACCTCGGGATGGGAGAATTTTCTCCCACTCCCTGTTTTGGCTATGGGACAGAACGTTAGGGAAAACCTCTCCTGTGGGACACAGTGGCCAAAAAAAATGACAGGGTTATAACCCTCCCTTACCCTTATCCAAAAGAAAAAAAAATTGTTTACCTTCTGTTACACTTTAACCCTTACACTGGTGGTCACAAAAAAGCTTAAAACTGTGCCCAATGGCACAATAGCAAGGTAGCTACAGCCTCGACTGCCTTACTCATTAAGTGTATCTCTAAAGGCAGGGTCACATCTGGGGCCATGCCATGGCTCTGGCCCTGAAAAGTGCCCTGGATCAACTAACCCTAACTCTGGTCTGAAAAGTGGCAAATACACAGCCCAGTGTCCAAAAGTCACTTTCCAGGATAGCCCTGTACTCGGCCAGCAGTATCACAGTACAGTCTCTGCTGGCCTAGTGATCCACATATTAAAAGCTCAAGCAGCGATAAGCAAGCAGGAGGGGGAAACACCAGCAGAGTAGAAAAAAGTCACCAAGGTGAAAAGGCAAGCAAAAGAATGAGATTTGTTCTAGCAGAGCTAAATAAAAGGCTACTAGCAAAAAAAAAACAGGCATGCTGAGAGAAGAATTATTTTGGGGGCTGACTTACTACTGTACTGTGTCCCTCCTGTCAGCTGCAGTATAACCCCAATAAAACTCCCTCACTGGACAAGAAAAAAATAATCTTCCCATATACAGCCAGCCTTACTTATAAAGTAGGGTGCCTAGCAAAGATCCCTGACCAACAGCTAACCATAAGAACTCTGTCAGCTAACTTAGAACAGATAACCATAAGAACTTGAATGCGCTGCAGAACCTGCATGCTCATCCAAGAATATGCATATTTGTTTCCCTGTCTAAAAGTGCTGATATATAAATCGAATCACCATTTAACTTTTCTAAAAAGCTCTGACCTGAAGTCTCTGTAATAGTTAAACACTTATGAGTTCTGAAGACTCCAATTTTGGGTCTAGATCAGTCTCTCAACTGGGGTGCCGTCTGCGGTAGTCAGGGGTGCGGTAACATCCTGGTTGAGAAAGGGATTCATATCAGACTGAGCTCCCATTGCTCCACCAAACTGTACATCAGCATAGCAGGAGCTCAGTCTGGACAGTGAAGTGCAGTTTGGAAGGTGACCTCTCCACCTCCCCCTATAGCGCAGTACCCAGCATTGCAAGTAGGGTACTGCAGTTTTTAAAAAGGCTGTGTGTGAAATATATATATATATATACTGCATATATATATATATATATATATATATATATACTGCATATATATATAATTTCTTCTATCACCTTCCAGGGCGGCACATCTGAGAGATGAGGGCTCCTCCCTACAGGAAACTCAATCAATTGACAGCTTGTTATAAGTCCCCACCCCTTGATCCCCAGTATTAATTGTGTTTCTCCCGAACACAGCAGCATGTTTGTTTTTTTAAAGACCAAATGAACCGGGGAGGGTTGGATGGTCCCCTGTTGAGATGGGATCTGGGGGGGCTGGGGAGGGCTGAACTAACCTGCAGGCTTGTCCTCACAGGTCGCCCTCAAGGATGCACCGCAGGGAGTGCGCGCCATCGCTGCATGTGCATAAAATGCGGCCACCAGCCGCTCTCTTAATTTCCGGGAATCATCTGCAAGGAAGTGCTGCGCTCCAAGCCTCACTCTGGTACACGGGCGCATCACAGGAAGTGGGTGGCGCCGGAGGAACAGCGCTACCCGGAAGTGCTAAAAACGCCGGGAGAACAGCATAGAGAGCAGCGTGGAGAGACAGAATAAGGCGGCGGACAGCGGTCAGCTCGCTGTACTAGTCCCACAAGCAGTACCAGCAGCCCAGGACCCAGCCAACCTCCTCATGAAACAGAAGGAAGGGATGGTGACTACAACTTCGGGAAAATCCAGGTCGGTGTCCAGTGAGTAGAAACCCCCCTGGGGAGGGGGTGAGAGGTCCTGTCTTCTAGGGGTCTGAGAATTCCTGGGTCAGCCAGAGCAGGCTGGGCTTCACCAATCACCTTACCCTTTCCCCCCTCCCCAGTACAAGCCCACAGTCAGGGGGAAGAAAGAGCATACATGTAATTTTACTCTTAAGCCTCGTACATGCGATCGGATTGTTCGCCAACATAACCATGGAATTTTTCTCCGAAGGGAGTTGGCCTAAACTTGTCTTGCATACACACGGCCACACAATTGTTGGCCAATAATTACGAAAGTAGTGACGTACTACGAGCCAATAAAAAGGAAGTGCAATAGTCATGCGCCACCCTTTGGGCTCCTTGTGTTAATCTTGTATTAGTAGAATTTTGGTGAGTGTTGATTCGCGCTTTTCAGCTCATGCTTGTAAGTTCGTTTCTGTTTATCAGGTCGTGCTTGTCAGTTAGTTTCTGTTTTTCAGTGCGTGCTTGTCAGTTAGTTTCTGATTTTCAGGTCGGAATTGTCAGCTTCTTTCTGATTTTAAGTGCGTGCGTTCGTCTACTAGCCATGTGGCGTTCTCGTCAGAGAGATTGTGCTATCATTGGGCTTGGAGTTATTGCTTTGACCCAAGTCCAGTCCAGGAACAGGAGGAGTTCTTGGACCAAGAATTGGTTGCTTAATCATGACCAATTCTTTTATATGCCTTTTCTGTGGGAGCTGTAGGAGAATAATCCTGATGATTTCAGGAATTATCTCCAGATGACGGGCCCCTGCTTTCACCGTCTATTGGCATTTCTTACCCCCTATATTAGTAAGCAGGACACATGCATGCGGCTTGCCATTACTCCCGAGCAAAGGCTCATCGCCACCTTGCGGTACTTGGCGACGGGGAGAGGTCTCCAGGATCTGAAGTTCACAACTGGGATCTCCCCTCAGGCTCTGGGAATAAATATCCAGAGACCTGTTCTGCCATTATCCAAGTCCCGCAGAAGGATTATAAGTAAGTTTTAGCCTTTAACATCACATTCTATGTATTTAATGTTTGATAATGTATTGTATTAATTTCTTAATTCCATAATTACCATTATTGTAATATGCTGTGAATGTCCTCTTTGTCCTCATGCATGCTGTAAGCTTTTAATGCTCCTTTTTTGTCCTTCATGGATATTTTCCTTCACTAACCTCCCCAGCATGCTATCCTGGGCCCATACACACCTAGCCTAGTAACTTAACAATGTATTTTGTCAGCTTCATTTTTGTGCTTACCCTAAACACCCCCTAAAATGTGTACAAATGTTATTGTTGTCCTCAAATTCAGGCAGAGTGCAAGAGGTAATTTTTTGGGGGCAAAAACTCATTTGGAACCCCCCCCAAGTGCTAAGTCAACCGATACCAATACTCTATCTGCTGACTTTGCAAAACCCATGCACACTATACCTCTTTTGTGGTCATATTTCTTATTTCTGGATGAATTCACCAAAGCATGTAGTGCAAGGGCCTGCCTGAATACCTTCAAATGGTGCTGCTGAAAGTTTTTGTCTCCTATTATCTTGATAGGTAATTTATGAATGTAAAAATGTGCTTCAATTTGGACAGTGTGTATGCATATTTTTGGATTATGACACTTCTTACCTGTCCAGTGGTCTGTCAATAGTGTAAGTAAGGAGGGGCTGGCAAAAGTATCACACATTATTTAGGCATTCAGCTCTTATGGAAGTGGAAAGTGTTACCTGTCCAAAACATCTACCCATTCCTCCCCACCATAACATTTTTAGAATAGGCCACCAGAGGGGGTGAGGAATCTGATAAGTTGACCTTATACTTTTGTCTTTAAATACATGTTATACTTATGTTGGCCAAGAATGTTTGTGTCAAATCTGCTTGCAATGTTATGTGCAAAAGTAGTCATTTTTTTTCTTGTTTGACTCCACAGTTTCCTTCCAACCCACAGGAATGGCATTCTGTTGCAGCCTAATTCCGCCATCAGTGGGATTTTCCCAACTGTGGTGGGGCAATTGATGGGAAGCATGTCCGTATTGTCCCACCACCCAACTCAGGCTCTTATTATTATAATTATAAGGGCTTTTGCAGCATAGTGATGCTAGCGATAGTGTCTGCAAATTACGAGTTCCTGTACCTGGATGTTGTGAAGAACGGCCGCAACTTGGACAAAGGAGTGATTGCACAGACCAAATTCTACCTTTGGCTACAGAATGGCAACTTACATTTGCCACCTCTTGAGGAGAATGTCGAGAGCCTCAATTTTGTATTTGTGGCAGATGAGGCATTTGTTCTGGGGGAACATCTTATGAGGCACCTCACTCCAGAGCAGAGGATCTACAACTACAGGCTCTCTCGTGCCTGAAGGGTTGTGGAAAACGCATTTGGCATACTATCCAGTCGGTTCAGGCTGTTTCTAACATCAATTAACCTGGACGAATACAAGATAAACCATGTCGTATTGTGCTGCTGCATACTGCACAATTACTTACGCAGGAATGTAAGCAGCTACCTTGCCTCACTTCAAAGTGAGGTTGACTTTTCAGTGTCAGGCCCAGCTGATCCTGGTGTGATGATGGCTCTGGAAAGTGGTCGCGCTGGGTTGCCCTCCCAAGCTGCCCGAGATGTCCGGCAACAATATATGGACTACTTTGTGGGTAGAGGGGCAGTGGCTTTGCAGCAAAACGTGGCTGATCAGGAACAAAATATTTTATTTGATACTAAACTCCTACTTCATTTGAAGTACTGTTTGTGTTTCTTATCTGTCTCATAGGTTCTCAAATGGCCTTAATTTTGGCCATTTTCTACAATAGAGCAAACGTAACTTATTTGCTCCATGAGACAATCTCTTCTTCAGCTAACTATTATGTTGTGCTGTGGGTCTGCTACACACACACAATGTTATTGTTGTTAATGTATGTAATGCATTAATGTTAAAAATATTCATCCTTTTCAACTCCTTCAACATTTTAGAGCACATTGTCACTGTAACTATACCAACTTAACAAATACACTGGTATTGAGCATTTAAATAAGAAGCCATACATTTTTTTTAGTATAAAACATTTTACTCCAAGCACATTCACATGTGCGTTTTAAAAGGTTTTTGGACAAACCAACATCTTGGTGTATAACATGTATGTTTGCCATTATTTTGCCTTTTTTGGGGCTAAACAGGCATGTTTAAAAACATAAGATACACATCCCCAACTCAGGAACTTACAAAGTTCGACTTTGCTAAAGTGAATGCCATATGAGACATTAGTATCCCAAGTGCATGCACTTGCATTGCACTTGTAGTGCAAAGTGGATTGGCCTTTCAGAAATAACCCCCAGTGTGTCAACATGTGCTAGCTCCCATCATGGGGGATCAATGGACCTGTTTCGGGGAGTGCAACCCCTTCCTCTCACCTACTTTAGTTTTGAGGAAAGGGGTTGCACCCCCAAAACGCGTACATTGATATCCTGTCATGGGAGATAGCACATGCTGACACACTGTGTTTGTCAGAAACCATGAAATCAGGCCGAGACAGAAGTACAGTTAAATCACACTTGTTTAATAATAAAAGTAAAAAGAACAAATGTAGTCAAAACATAGCCAAAGTTCAATAACCGGAATGGATAGACAGCCAAGCCAGAAGTCAGGGATCAATGTAGTGGAACAGCAAGCAGGATCTCGAGCCAGAAGGGATGTCAGCAAAGCAAGTCTTGAACTGGATCGCAGGAGATCATTTCTGTGATGTTGACCAAGGCGAAGGCAGAGCTCCTCTGGACTGGACGGCTTAAGTAGGTAGAACTGACGAGCAGGATATCATCAACAGCTGAGTAACTGTGGAGAGAGATGGGAGCTGGCAATTAGCCGACAACTGAGCGGCCAGCTCAGAGAAGGAAGGGCTGAGCCCAGCCCTGACAATGTTTTGGGGCTTTAGCAAACTAGATGTAGGGAAAGACACACATTTTAGGCATGAGATCATGAGGGAATTCCGAATTTTGTGGCCCAATTTGTGTGGATCTTCAATTTTTAGCTTTGCGATTCTTAAAAACGCATAAAGATTACAATTAAAACATTACTTGGGGCAGTGTTTCACAACTCTCCTTCTAAAGATGCATTTCTAGGTCATGTTTTCTAAATTTTTTGTTTTTGGCACAGGTAATGATGTCATTTTCGAGGTTAGTAATTCACACAGTTGTTTTTAGCCTGCGGAAAATAAAGAAAACAGGACCCGTGGTACACCTAGAGAAGTGGAGTGGCTAAACACTGACCTCAGACACTATAAAGCCTAGGTTCACAATGGAGCAATTTGTCATGCGATTTGATCGATAAAATCGCATGACAAGTCGCAGTCTATTTGAGGCAATGGCACTTTTCCAAACAGTGCGACACTGATTTAGCGGTACCACAACAATTTGCAAAAGTTCCTGCACTACTTTTTTCAATTTCAGGTGCGACTTCAATAGACATCTGCGCATGAAGCCACACAAATGTCTATCAAGTTGCACCTGAAATTGCACTAACCTTGCTACTTCGAAATCGTGCTACTTCAAGTGAAGTAGTGCGATTTCAAATTAGCATTGATGTGAACCAGGGCTTAAAAGTAATAAAACCATGGGAAATCTTAAAAATGCAAACACGAGCCAACAAGCGGAAGAAAACTTCAGGCCAGATCAACTTAAAATTTGGCAAGCATGTTGACATAATCACGTATTCTTCTCTGTAAAGCAGTAGCAGCCTCCTTTATTTTCTCTAGATCAATCATAGCCTGCATCATATCTGCACTCATATGGCCAATTGTGCACCTTGGAAGTTTGTGTCCTTGTAAGAAGAGAAAAAAGTATTAAGGGAACGATGGTCAAGTGGCTGAGGCCCTACATAGTGAATTATGGTCAAGTTACTAGTCAAATTGGGGAAATACTTGCCTACCCAGTCTATTGTTGCTTGCAACATTCTTGCCCCCTACACTACTAGGAATGTACACACTGCAACTACTGTGTAATCTTGGCCCTGGTGCTTGGTTCTACAAAACTTGGGTACCTAGCAACACTGCCAGCTCCTTCCACCTCTTCCTTCTCCATGCTAATGTTAAGGTACTACATACTTTGCTAATGTGTGGAGTGGGTGTTGGTTTTGAACATCTAAACATTTGACATGTACAGTGCCTTGCAAAAGTATTTTACATATTTTGTTACATTACAGCCTTTAGTTCAATGTTTTTTTAATCTGAATTATATGTGATGGATCAGAACACAATAGTCTAATGCCGCGTACACACGAGCAGACTTTATGGCAGACTTGTTCCGGCGGACCGGAGTCTGGCAGATAAATCGATCGTGTGTGGGCTCCAGCGGACTTTTTTCCCCAAAAGTTCTACGGACCTAGAAATGAAACATGTTTCAAATCTTTCCGAAGGACTCAAGTCCGGCTGAAAAGTCCGCTCGTCTGTATGCTAGTCCGACGGACAAAAACCGATGCTAGGGCAGCTATTGGCTACTGGCTATGAACTTCCTTGTTTTAGTCCGGTCGTACGACATCACGTACGAATCCGTCGGACTTTGGTTGATCGTGTGTAGGCAAGCCCGTTCATTCGGAAAGTCCACCGAAAAGTCCGCCGCACCAAGTCTGCTGTAAAGTCCGCTCGTGTGTACACGGCATAAGTTGGTGAAGTAAAATTAGAAAAATATATACATAAAACTATTTTTCAGAAATTAAAAACTGATAATTGGCATATGCGTATTGTAGGGGATCAGAGGGGTGAACAGCTGGCCCTGAGACAGTCCAGTAAAATAAAGTGGCTTTATTCAGCAAAAATGGCAAAAAATAAACATAAGACAAGACAGACTTGTCTTGTCACACGGTTGTGCACACAGGTACAGCTCACACTTCAGCAGCACACAGGCTTACAAGTAACAGTTCATGGCTAATCAGAACTACAGTCTTTATGTGGTTAAGCTCACCCAGCAAATACGCCGTCCAGCAATGGACCTTTTCACACAGCGTGCTGCTGTGTCTATCTCTCCTACTCAAATAGCTCCTCTCTGACACTTTCAGCACACCTGACAATAAGCAGGTCTGAAGGGGAAATACCTGCCCTCATCGATTAACCCCTGCTTAACCCTGCCCCAGGCGGACCCTCTACAAATCCCCCCCCTCTGTTCCAGGCCAGGGGTCTGGACACCACGAATCCAGTGGCAATAGACCCGGGAAAAGGCATTTCTTTTTTTTTTTTTTCAAATGCACGTGCCCAGGTCTATGCCCCCTTCCTACTCTGAATCCACATCATTTCTCGACTGGATTTCTGCTGTAAACCTATTATAGTCATTTTTATCAGTTTCTATTAGGCGGTACACTTCCTGGTACTCCTCTGTGAAGAGCAGTTGCACCAATTCAGCCCAGCGCCTTCTGGGCCACCTTTTAAACGATGCCATGTTTTCGAATTCAGCCAGGCAGTCCTCAATGTGGTCATCTGGTAGCATCGGCTGTAAAAAGTCACCAGCACAGATTCTACCTTCGTTACCACTGAGAGCAGCGCCAACCTTTTCTACTATCTCAGAGGGTTCCTGTCCCTCCGTGAGAGACCTGCTCTCCATAGTAGGCTCAACCACTAGCACTTGATCCCCAGATTTAGACCCTGGCAGACCGGTTGGCAACCCCCCTCCGGGTCCTCGCTAATGGTTTATGCCCATGTTTAAGCACTTTGCGATTTTTGGCTACCCTGTAGCATAGAGTATGATGCACAGCAACTCGGGGAGAGCGCATATCTTCCGCAGGATGCTGTGGCTCACCACTCAATGATGTAACCTGTTCCCTGGTGGAGATCAAAGGGGAGTCCTTCCTCTGAGCACCAAAGAAATCACTTCAGGCACCCCCAAGATATGACAAGTCAGGCCCAGAGGGAGAACTCTCTGCCTCCAATCCTACAAACACCTCCAGAGGATCTAGGTTAGCTCCTGCAGGTTCACATATCTGACAGATTTCTTTACTGTTTACCTCCTGCAACACAGTAGTTAACACTTCACATGGGGGTTTCTTCTTTTTAGGGGAGGCCCCTGAACCTTTGAACTTTTGTTCACACAAGTCCCAAAATAGGGGGCAGTCTCGCCCAATTAGCAATTCATGGGGTAACCCCGGGATCACCCCAACTCTCAGTGTAGCAGTTCCTGCGGCTGTGGACAGGGTTACATGGGCCATTGGATAGTCCTTGACAACCCCATGTACAGAGACCACTCCAATCTTTTTCCTGGGTAACAGATTACCCCGAAACCTGTCCGATCGGAGCAGGGTAACCCCACTCCCCGAGTCAAGAAGTGCTACAACCTCCTGCCCATTAACTCGCACCACACTCTCAAGTGGGCTTAGATTGTTCATGGGACCAGTGGCAAAAGCAAACATAGAGCCATGTCACATTCCATTGGCTCCTCCCGTCTTGGATACTGGGCCGCCATATGACCCAGTCGTTGGCAGGACCAACAGCGAACCTCACGGGGTTCCCGTTCCCCCTGCCGACTCTCAGGAGGGTTTGACGTTAGGGTGCTCCTAGCGGGAGTGTCAGGCACCTGAGCAGACACCATGCGTTCAACCGGTGCAATCTTCGCGCTGGAACGCACTTCCTTAGAACGGAACAGCTCTCTGGTAATAGAGGGACTCTCCTGGACACTTTCTGCACAACTGTAGCGCTCGACAGCAGCAGCCATCTCATCCAGGGACTGAGGTTCGGACTGAGCCACCCATCGGTGCAGCTCCTTAGGAAGACAATGCAAAAAGTGATCCAGTGCAACTCGCTCTACAATCTGAGTGGTGGTCTTTTCCTCTGGTTTCAGCCAATCTTGGAACAAGTGCATTAGGTGGTAGAGCTGGCACGGGCAGGCTTAGCCTTGTCAAAGAGTCAGCCATGGACTCGGTTCACCCTTAAAGTGACAGTCACTTCCAGCCTTGCTGGGATTTCTGCTTTCAGGAGCTTATAATCCCGTGCTGATTCAGGGGCCAAGTCACAGTACGCTTGTTGGGGGTCTGCGGTCAGGAAAGGGGCCAGTACATCTGCCCAGTCTTTATCAGGCAGACCTTCCCTTGCTGCAAACACCGCTAGGTATGCTTCCACGTTGTCTAAGGCCGTCATCTTTTGCAGGGTCCGCTGCACTGCCTTCCGGGGGTCACTCTTTACAGCGGGGTCACCTTTCGTCATTTTAGCCTGCTGGGTCACCGCCTTTTGTAATCCCGCTATCTGTTCACTCAGTAAGCGGTTTGTTTCCTGTTGTACAGTGACTGTCTGCAGCAGGATCTGCTCCTGCCAGGCCTGTGCTTGTACCAGGGCCTGCTGGGCCTCCTGATGGCGAGCCTGCGCTTGTGTATTAGCCAATACCAGCTGCTTAACCACATCCTCCATGGTTTGTTCAGAAGATTTCACCGTCTGTGCAGCTTTAACCCAGGACATGGGATTGGACCGGACCCCTCAAACTGCCCAATGCATGCTCCACCAATTGTAGGGGATCAGAGGGGTGAACAGCTGGCTCCGAGACAGTCCAGTAAAATAAAGTGGCTTTATTCAGCAAAAATGGCAAAAAATAAAAATAAGACAAGACGGACTTGTCTTGTCACACGGTTGTGCACACAGGTACAGCTCAAAGTTCAGCAGCACACAGGCTTACAGGTAACAGTTCATGGCTCCAATCAGAGCTACAGTCTTTATGTGGTTAAGCTCACCCAGCAAATACACCATCCACCAATGGACCTTTTCACCCAGCGTGCTGCTGTGTCTCTCTCTCCTACTCAAACAGCTCCTCTCTGACACTTTCAGCACACCTGACAATAAGCAGGTCTGAAGGGGAAATACCTGCCCTCTTCGATTAACCCCTTCTTAACCCTGCCCCAGGCGGACCCTCTACAGTATGTATTCACCCCCTTTGTTATGAAGCCCATAAAAAGCTCTGGTGCAACCAATTACCTTACCAATTACAGAAGTCACATAATTAGTGAAATGTTGTCCACCTGTGTGCAATCAAGTGACACATGATCTGTCATTACATATACACACCTTTTTGAAAGGCCCCAGAGGCTGCAACACCTAATAAAGAAGCACCATTAACCAAACACTGCCATGAAGACCAAGGAACTCTCCAAACAAGTAAGGGACAATGTTGTTGAGATGTACAAGTCAGGGTTAGGTTATATAAAATATCCAAATCTTTGATGATCACTAGGAGCACCATCAAATCTATCATAACCAAATGGAAAGAACATGGCACAACAGCAAACCTGCCAAGAGACGGCCGCACACCAAAACTCACAGACCGGGCAAGGAGGGTATTAATCAGAGAAGCAGCGCAGAGACCTAAGGTAACCCTGGAGGAGCTGCAGAGTTGCACAGCAGAGACTGGAGTATCTGTACATAGGATGACAATAAGCCGTACGCTCCATAGAGTTGGACTTTATGGCAGAGTGGCCAGAAGAAAGGCATTACTTTCAGCAAAAAAACAAAATGGGATGTTTTGAGTTTGCAAAAAGGCCTGGAGGAAGGTGCTCTGGTCTAATGAGACTAAAATTGAACTTTTTGGCCATCAAAGAAAATGCTATGTCTGGCGCAAACCCAACAAATCACATCACCCAAAGAACACCATCAGTGAAACAAGGTGGTGGCAGCATCACGCCGTGGGGATGTTTTTCAGCAGACGGGACTGGGAAACTGGTCAGAGTTGAGGGAAAGATGGATGGTGCTAAATACAGGGATATTCTTGAACAAAACCTGTACCACTCTGTGTGCGATAGGACGGAGGTTTACCTTACAGCAGGACAATGACCCCAAACACACTGCTAAAACAACACTTGAGTGGTTTAAGGGGAAACATGAAAATGTGTTGGAATGGCCTAGTCAAAGCCCAGACCTCAATCCAATGGAAAATCTGTGGTCAGACTTAAAGATTGCTGTTCGCAAGCGCAAATCATTCAACTTGAAGGAGCTGGAGCAGTTTTGCAAGGAGGAATGGGCAAAAATCCCAGTGGTAAGATGTGGAAGCTCATAGAGACTTATCCAAAGTGACTTGGAGCTGTGATAGCCGCAAAAGGTGACTCTACGAAGTACTGACTTTAGGGGGGTGAATAGTTATGCACATTGACTTTTTCTGTTATTTTGTCCTATTTGTTGTTTGCTTCACAAAAAAAAAAAAAAAAAAAATCTTCAAAGTTGTGGGCATGTTCTGTAAATTAAATGATGCAAATCCTCAAACAATCCATGTTAATTCCAGGTTGTGAGGCAACAAAACAGGAAAAATGCCAAGGGGGGTGAATACTTTTGCAAGGCACTATATACACATTTGAAGACAGATTCAAAAAATACTTGCACAAACAAGAGGCTCACAAATATTTTCTTCCACTTCTGGGTCTCTTTGGCCCTCTGTTTGACTTGCGTCAGGGGATGTTACATCCACAATAGGAAGGTCTGTGCTGGGTCAAGGTGTCATATCCCACGCCTCCAAACCAACATCCTGGTTCAGCTGAACGCACTCACTTTCCTCTAAAAATAAATAATACAACATTCATTAATCCCCCCACGTAACATATGTTTCTAGCATCCATTTTGCTGCATTAGTTGACCAACCTTGCACTGGGGACAATGTTTGCTCATGACTAGTGGACTACACCATGCTGCATTGTATTTTTTTTTTCCCTTAAAATTGCATCGAAAAGGGAAGGTGATGTCATTTTACAGAGGGGAAACACTGGGCAAGTGCCAACATTGAAAAACTCATTTGGTTGCCCCCCACCCCTCTTGCCTCCTATGGGATAGGGGATATACAGTGGGGACGGAAAGTATTCAGACCCCCTTAAATTTTTCACTCTTTGTTATATTGCAGCCATTTGCTAAAATCGTTTAAGTTCATTTTTTTTCTTCATTAATGTACACACAGCACCCCATATTGACAGAAAAACACAGTATTGTTCAAAGAAAAACTAAAATATCACATGGTCCTAAGTATTCAGACCCTTTGCTCGGTATTTAGTAGAAGCACCCTTTTGATCTAATACAGCCATGAGTCTTTTTGGGAAAGCTGCAACAAGTTTTTCACACCTGGATTTGGGGATCCTCTGCCATTCCTCCTTGCAGATCCTCTCCAGTTCTGTCAGGTTGGATAGTAAACGTTGGTGGACAGCCATTTTTAGGTCTCTCCATAGATGCTCGATTGGGTTTAAGTCAGGGCTCTGGCTGGGCCATTCAAGAACAGTCACGGAGTTGTTGTGAAGCCACTCCTTCGTTATTTTAGCTGTGTGCTTAGGGTCATTGTCTCGTTGGAAGGTAAACCTTCGGCCCAGTCTGAGGTCCTGAGCACTCTGGAGAAGGTTTTCATCCAGGATATCCCTGTACTTGGCCACATTCATCTTTCCCTCGATTGCAACCAGTCGTCCTGTTCCTGCAGCTGAAAAACACCGCCACAGCATGATGCTGCCACCACCATGCTTCACTGTTGGGACTGTATTGGACAGGTGATGAGCAGTGCCCAGTTTTCTCCACACATATCGCTTAGAATTAAGGCCAAAAAGTTCTATCTTGGTCTCATCAGACCAGAGAATCTTATTTCTCACCATCTTGGAGTCCTTCAGATGTTTTATAGCAAACTCCATGCGGGCTTTCATGTGTCTTGCACTGAGGAGAGGCTTCCGTCGGGCCACTCTGCCATAAGGCCACGACTGGTGGAGGGCTACAGTGATGGTTGATTTTCTACAACTGTCTCCCATCTCCCAACTGTATCTCTGAAGCTCAGCCACAGTGATCTTTGGGTTCTTCTTTACCACTCTCACCAAGGCTCTTCTCCCCCGATAGCTCAGTTTGGTCGGAAGGGAAGGGTTCTGGTCATCCCAAACGTCTTCCATTTAAGGATTATGGAGGCCACTGTGCTCTTAGGAACCTTAAATACAGCAGAAACTTTTTTGTAACCATGGCCAGATCTGTGCCTTGCCACAATTCTGTCTCTGAGCTCTTCAGGCAGTTCCTTTGACCTCATGATTGTCATTTGCTCTGACATGCACTGTGAGCTGTAAGGTCTTATATAGACAGGTGTGTGGCTTTCCTAATCAAGTCCAATCAGTATAATCAAACACAGCTGGACTCAAATAAGGGTGTAGAACCATCTCAAGGATGATCAGAAGAAATGGACAGCAAATGAGTTAAATATATAAGTGTCACAGCAAAGGGTCTGAATACTTAGGACCATGTGATATTTCAGTTTTTCTTTTTTAATAAATCTGCAAAAATGTCAATAATTCTGTGTTTTTCTGTCAATATGGGGTGCTGTGTGTACATTAATGAGGGGAAAAAATGAACTTAAATGATTTTAGCAAATGGCTGAAATATAACAAAGAGTGAAAACGTTAAGGGGGTCTGAATATTTTCCGTCCCCACTGTATGAGGCTCATTCTAGCAGGCGTGACTCTGTGTGACTGCTATCCCCGGTGCCTCTCCTCTACCCATGTCGTCCTTGGCAAGGCTGCATTAATGGGCACTGATGAGCCAGGCTGCAATCAGAAAGTGTTCTTTACCCCTTAAGTTCCTCCCTAAGCCCAGGGCCTTTGGCATACCTAGAATCACCCCTGTCAGTGGCTACATGAGTGTGTTTGAAGTTGTCACTTACGACTTTGGGGGGAAAATGGCCTTGTTGTCTCCCCTGTTGGGGTGGGCCTGGGGCGAGGGTAGCCTCCCTTTGTCCAGTCTGGTGGCTTGTCTGTGGCCTCCTTTTTTTGTGCTTCCCTGTTGAAAGAAGAGTAAAAAATATTTTTGACCAAAAAAATGGCAAAAAAAAAATTAAATGTTCATATCTGCTTTATATTTAATTTCATGTTATAATAAAAAATATGGACAAAGATTAGAGAAAACATTATCTAGATTTTTAAAAACCTACTTGGAGAAAGCACATATACAGACAGCTAATTTACACTTATACATATTGTTTAGATACAAATATTTCTTACTTTTTTTGATTATGTGATGGATGGACTCCATCTGCTCTTGCTCGCGGTGCTTTAAATCTGACCATCGCTTTCGGATTTGGTCCTTCGTTCATTTGACCGAAAATTCGACCTCCAAAATGGCGAGGACCTTCTCCAAAATGGAGGTCCTTTTGGCTGTTGGGCCTTTCATAGTTGTGCAGCTTGCGTGTGTGCGTGGCATGCAGAAGAGAGATGGTCACGCCCCAGCGATGCACTGAGAGCAGAGTTACACGCATGCGCAGTGTATATAAAGCCATAACGTGTGGTCAATGTAACGGCCGTAGGAACGATCTGGGAGTGGAGGATGAATGATTGACATCACCAAAAGGAAACATAAAACAAAGGTACAATTGTAAATTGGGGCATCAGTGGTTAGTGGCCTATACTGCTTATAGATTGAGGCCTATATCGGGACCAGATTATTTAGGAGTTTAGCCTGACATTAGGGTTTGTCTTGTGTTGTGTCTTGCAGGCATCTACTAATTAATTTCATTCACAATAGGGGATAAATTCACAGCGCCAGACTTTATGCCAGAATTTATACAGCAGTATCGGGAGCTGCCGTGTCTATGGCAAGTCAAGAGTAGGGATTACTCAAATAAAATCAAGAGGAAGGCAGCGATAGAGAAACTGTTGGAATTGGTGAAGCCACGGCAGACATCAATTATTTGAAGGCCAAAATTGGTAGCCTGCATAATACATATAATAGGGAGCGCAAGAAGGTCATGGAATCCCAGAGATCGGGAGCATCAGCAGATGACCTATATGTCCCCAGGCTGTGGTACTACACAGCCTGCGTTTTTTGTCTGACCAAACAAAACCACACCCATCACTCTCACTGCTTCCTTCCACATCGGCTGAGGCCACAGCTCCTGAGGTCCACCCTGGTCCTTCTACACAGCAAGAAGATGTGGAGGAGCCCAGCTTGACCCAGGTATAGCATTGTTGAACATATTTGTAGACAAAAATAGAATGATGTTAAGTAGACGTTATTGATCCCAAATTTCTGCCTTAACAAAGTGGTTTACATATCAATAGACAGTAGTGGCCAAAAATGATTGGGACAAGAATGAAAAATGCTGGGGTCAGAATGATAGTCTTTTCTATTTGTCAACATTCAATTTGCAACAGTGATGAGCTCAAAATTGTGTGTGATTGATGACCAAAAAAACACAAATATGTACCATTTTCATACACAGGAAAGTCTCAGTCAGGTTGAGCACGTGGCCAGCAGCCAGACAGAGTCACAGATTCCTCCCCTACGCCCTCCTACTAAAAGGGCCAAGAAGACCAGAAACCTGGAGGACGCCACGGCTGCCTTCCTCAGGCATGCAACAACTGCCATTAGCACGGCTCCGGATGCACAGGAGGCATTTGGCTGCATGACAGGCAACAAGCTGAGGGATATGGAGGAGGACCAACGCAGTATGTGTGAGGAGCTGATCCTGAAGCTCCTCAACGGGGGGAGGGGCCAAATTACACAGAAAACCCACATCTGTGATTTAGAAGACAATCCTCCACCACCTCCACAGACATCACAGCCACTCCACCCACCACAGCAGCATGGCGGACCATGGCAAATGCAGTCCCAACATCCCCTGGGCTGGGGATTTTCACCCCTACAATTTTTAATTTTGTTTTTGTTTATTTTTTAAATTATGATTTGAGTTGTTCTACTTGTTTTATTTTTTGTGCAGAGAATGCATTTTTTATTTAATTTAGTTTATTTGTCTGGAAGGAAGCGTTGAGAGCAATGGCCTGGGTTCGGTCTGGTCTGGCAAAAAACAAAGGCTGTTGTAAGACCACAGCCTGCGGACATATATGTCATCTGCTGCTGCACCCGATCTCTCGGTGTGGCAGAACTCTGTCGATATCACCAGCAAAGCAGCTTCATTATTATCCCATTATAAAGAAGAAGAGAATGTGCGCTGCATTGAGAGATTTCATAATTTGCCGCATCACGAATGTGATATCTCCATTACGAACGCTAGTTTTACAAGACCGTCAGCTTCCGGCTCGTCCTTGCTTCCGAGCATGAGTGTTTGTACTTTAGACTTTTGTCCGACGGACTTGTGTACAAACGCTCCGAAAATCCAACAACACACATTTGTCCGCGAAAAATTTTAAAACCTGCTAGCCAACATTTGTTCGCGGAAAATCTGACAACAATTGTCCGATGTAGCATACACACGGTCGGATTTACCGTCAAGAGCCTGCCATCGAACATTTCCTGTCAGAAAGTCCGATCGTTTATACGCGGTTTTACAGAATCCCCCAGCGGAACCCAGGAGGCCCCAAATAAACAGCCTCCTGCTGCAACAGGGCATAGCTCCTCAAAAAAATGTGGGTACTGTAAGGATAAACTCCCAAAGTCAAATTCAAAACCCTTCTGCTATAAATGTATCAATAAATTAGCAGGGAAAGAAGCTTCTACTTTGATCAAAAAGTTTCTTTCATCTATGCAGATGCAAATGCTGGCAACACTCAAGTCTTTCCGTGAAGCCGCCGGGTAGTCAGCAGCCCAGGGTCCTGACCCAGAGGAGCTTGTCCCTAGAGAAGGCACATCCTCCCAGGAAAGCCTCTCAAGGTATACAGGGGGCTGAGCAAGGCTCAATCCAGGGTGTTCCCACTCCATCAATCCCTAAAGGATCTGATCCTACAGGAATGGAGGGAGCCTGGAAGGAGAATTGTCAGACAAAAAAACTGGAAAAGGAGATTTCTCCTTAAAGAGGGTGACAAGGAGACATTCTTTAAGCTCCCAAAACTGGATGCCGCTCTGTCTCAAGTCACCAAGCAGTCTGACCTCTCCTTTGAGGATGCAGGCAGTATTAACCACCTCCCACTGCACATATACTGCTGGGAGGGCACTTCCTCCTTCTGAGTGGACGTTCAGGAGCGTCCCTCAGAAGGAGGGGGATCGCGCGCGTGAATCGGCGCGATCTCGATCGGCAGGAGGGCTCTGTGATTGGCCCTCCTGATCACATGATGGCTGTGTCCAATCAGAGCCATCATGTGATATAAATAGAGAGCTGGTTGCTAGGCGACCGGCTCTCCTCACACGGAAGTTGTAAGTGAGGAGAGGAGAGCAGATCGCTGCAGCCAGCTAGTGATCAGTGAGTATGAGCTGATTTTACAGCTTTTTACACACTGACCACCGGCACAGTGTCCCCACACATGTAAACACACAATGTAGACACACAATGTCCCCAAAACACTGTCTTGACACACACATGTCCCCACACAGTAAAAACACCTGTCCCCCACATATGTAACACTAAAATCATATTTCCCAATGATCATCTGCACACATATGTCCGTGATCATCTGCGCACATCTGTACATGATCATCTGCGTATATCTGTACATGATCACACAAACCAATTATTATACACTTAACGGGATTTTTTTTTACCAAAAACATGTAGCAGAATACATTTTGGCTTAAATTTATGACAAAATTCGATTTTATTGGATTTCTTTCAAAACAGAAAGTATTTTTTTTTCAAAATTTCTGTTCTTTTTTTTACTTATATTGCAAAAAATAAAAAATTGATTTGTGAATAAATACTACCAAAAGAAAGCTCTATTTGTGTGAACAAACGATAAAATTTTCATTTGGGTACAGTGTTGCATGACCGCGCAATTCTTATTGAAAGTGCATGGCGCTGAAAGCTGAAAATTGGCCTGGGAAGGAAGGGGGTGGAAGTGCCCAGTATTGAAGTGGTTAAGGATCTGATGTACCGTAGATCAGAATCCCTCCTTAGAAAGGCTTGGGTTGCAAATACATCAGCCATGGGTCCAGCCTTAGCAGCAGCCTGTGTAGCCAGGAGTGCAGATTTCTGGGTGAAGAAACTGACAAAACACCTGTCACAAGAATCCGAATCAGATGACATCCTTGACTCCCTATTAGTGATAGGAATAGCTGTCGCTTACCTTGCAGATGCCGCAGTTGAGTCTGAAAGAGCCTCAGATAAAATGGCCGCATTAATCAACTCAGCTAGAAGAGCTGTCTGGATTAAGGCCTGGGAAGGAGATGTTACACCAAAGGCTAAACTATGCAGCCTTCCCTTTCATGGCTGTCCCACTTTGTTCCACAGTGGGAAAAGATTTCAGACAGCACTTACATCTGCCAGATCTTGCAAGAAGGTTATCGCTTGGAATTTTCGGCAAAACCCCCCTCTATGATCACCCTTACACATCCCCCCAGGGATGCCCTGAAAAGATCAGCCCTTCTGGATGGTATCCAGGAATTGGTAGAACAGCAGGTGGTGGTACCGGTACCAAAAGAACAATACCAAGGATTCTACTCCCATGTATTCATTGTTCACAAGCCATCAGGAAAGGATCGGCTGATAGTAAACCTAAGAAACCTGAACAAGTTCTTGGAATACAAAAAGTTTACTATGGAGAGTATGTACTCTGTATGCAAAAACCTCATAAAAGAGGCCTTCATGACGACACTGGACCTTAAGGATGCCTACCTACATGTGCCAATTCACGTGGATCATCAGGCATTCTTGAGGTCCGCAGTAGTCATCGTAGGGGAGATTTTTCACTGGCAGTTCAGAGCCCTCCCATTCGGGTTAAAGGCCAGCCCAAGGATTTTTACAAAAATCCTAGCAGAAGCAGTAGCCTTTCTGCATCTCCAGGGTATATCTCTGATTCCGTACCTGGACGGCCCACTGATCTCCGGACCATAAGTCACCCAGGTCAGGTCAGATACCAACAAGGTAATGCTGTTCTGGAAAACCTGGGTTGGATAGTCAGCACGGAAAAATCCTCCCTTGCCAAAGGACAAGGTGGCAAAACTAGTTTCATCAGTGGGGGACTTGATGAAAACCCTGTCATGCTCCAGAAGGGAGGTGCTAAGAACCCTAGGTCTGATGTCGGCAAGTATACCGCCCATAGTCTGGGCGCAACTTCACTCAAGGGTCATTCACTTCTTCTTCCTGGCCTCCTGGGACAAAAGGAGGGAGTCCCTGGATCAGGAGATAAGGCTCACCCCTCAGGTCCTGTCCTCCCTAGAGTGGTGGACAGTGCCCAAAAACCTAAAAGGGAGGCAGACTATGGGCGCAGTGGGATCCAGTAAAAGTTACCACTGATGCCAGTTCCTGGGGGTGGGGGGCCCACCTAGGAAAGGAGAAAGCCCAAGGTCAATGGAACGGCTCACTAGGTTGGATGTCATCCAATTACAGGGAGCTCAAAGCGGTGGGGGAGGCCCTGAAAGCCTTTCAAGAAAGCATCATGAGCAAGGAGGTTCAGGTAAGCTCCGACAATGCCACTGTCGTAGCCTACTTGAGTCCAGACCCCTTCTAGAATTATCCAAGGAGATCCTGGACTGGGCCCAAGGAAAAGTTCTCTCCATATCAGCTGTCCACATAAAGGAGACAAGCAACACCGAGGCAGACTTGCTCAGCCGTCAACCGATAAGGCAGGGGGGATGGGAACTGAACCCAGAGGTATTTCAAACCTTGGTGCAGCACTTTGGAAATCCGGAAATAGATTTGTTCACCAACTGGCAGAACAGGAAGGTAAAGAGATATTTCTCGATTTCCCAAGAGAGGGAGTCAGAAGGCTTAGATGCTCTGACTCAGACCTGGCAATGCAGGTTAGCATATGCCTTCCCACCCCTAGCACTGATTCCGTGGGTCGTACAGAAGCTCAGCCAGTCCCCAGGCCAGCTCCTCCTGATAGCACCCTGGTGGCCAAGGAGAGCTTGGTTCGCAAGCTTAAAATCCATGGCAGTGGCAGAGCCATAGAAGCTCCCGAACAGGCCGGATCTTCTCGGGCAGGGGTCAGTACTACACCCAAGGCCGGAATTTTTCCAGCCAACAGCCTGGTTAGTGAGAGCCAGATCCTAAAACGTAAGGGCTGTTCAGAAAGAGTGATTAGTACACTCCTGAGCAGAAAACCAGTGACTAAAAAGATTTACTCAAAAATTTGGAAGACTTTCTGTTCCTGGGGCAAAGAAATACAGATTACTTTCACCACTGTTCCCGTTATCCTGGAGTTTCTCCAGGACAGAGTAGACAAGAGCCTAGCAGTCTGCACCCTTCGGGTACAGATAGCGGCCCTCTCGGTCTATCTTGATACAAGACTGACAAAGGAAGACCTTATTAAACGTTTCTTGGTGGGCAGGGAAAGTTTCCCTGGTCTCCAAAGGCAGTTTCCCACCATGGGACTTGACAAGGGTGTTAGAGGCGTTATCTAAAACACCCATTTGAATATATAGAGGAGGTTCCCTTTAAGTTTCTAACCTTAAAAATATAATTTTCTGTTAGCAACTACCACGGCCAGGAGGGTTGGGGGATCTAGAGGTGCTGTCCATGAAAGAACCCTTCCTATTGATACAGCCAGATAGAGAAGGTCCTACAAGCTGTGGTCTCACCCTGAAGGTAGGCCTGTATTTACTTAATTATCCTCTCAGGTGTGCTGTCCTGGAAGGTGATAGGAGAAAATCTACGTTAGACTTACCAATAACAGTATTTCTACAAACTTTCCAGGACGGCAGGCCTACTTCCTGCCCTATGTGGAGAGAAAATGAGTTAAACACTGGGTGGTGAGTACCTCTGTGGAGTGATGCTCCTTGTGAACTGGTTCGGGATTACTTTATTACAAACTGGGGGGGATCAAGGGGAAGGGTGGGGACTTATAACAAGCTGTCAGTGATTGTGTTTCCTGGAGGGAGGAGCCCTCATCTCTCAGGTGTGCCATCCTGGAAGGTTTGTAGAAATACCATTACCGGTAAGGTCTAATGTAAGTTTTATATATATATGTATACACACACACACACACTATATACTGAGAGGGGGGTTAGCTCGGCAGCGGGTGTGTGTGACCCCCTGGATGGGTTCACTACACAAAAATTAGGCACAGCAAACAGTGAAGGTGAAAAAACAAAGGCGCCGTTTATTTACACTATTTACAATGGTCCAAAAACAGCAAAACAAAAAGAAACATGAAAATAAATCCTTGCCAACTTGGCCACTTACTACACACAGGTTCCCTGGGTATCAGCTAAGTGCAGCCTTGTGCTGTCCCCAGCACCTATCTTCCCGTTAAAGAAACTTGCCACACAGGCATTCTCACCGCACAGCCAGGTATCACGCTACCCAGTCTAAACAGGCACAAAACTGGTTCCAGGATGGGAGCAACTCCCTTTGCATGCTGGGAGTTTTTGTAGAGGCCTTAATGAGCCAATTTAATTCAGCTGTGCTCATTACCTCTACCCCTGCAGGACTCTCAGCACTTCCCCCTAGTGGTACTAGGGGGAAGTGCTGAGAGCCTGGCCTAGAGCCTGAATCTGGGACACACATATTTGCCATCCTGGATGCAACCAGGCGATTTTAACTTCCTGCTGTCACATACCCCCCCTCTTGTTTCAACCTTGGAGTTGGAACAAAAGCAGTCAGGCACGCATGAACCCGAGACAAAGCATCCACATTCCCCATTTGAACGCCA
This sequence comes from Aquarana catesbeiana, assembly GCF_042186555.1. Classification (NCBI taxonomy): domain Eukaryota; kingdom Metazoa; phylum Chordata; class Amphibia; order Anura; family Ranidae; genus Aquarana; species Aquarana catesbeiana. The sequence continues at coordinate 108,423,891 of NC_133334.1, forward strand.
GAGCGATGCTTTATCGTAAAGTTGAATTCTTGTAGGACCAAGAACCACCTATTTACCCTTCTAATGGTCTCCTAGTTTTGAGCCATCCACTTTAAAGGAGTGTGATCAGTAACCAGGTCAGAGTGTCTACCTAGCAGATAGTACCAAAGGGAATCTAGCACCCACTTCACCGCTAAACACTTCTGAATCTCAATCTTCTCAATTCCTCATGGGATTTCAGTTTTCTGCTGAGGTAAAATGACCGGGTGCTCTTCCCCCTTCCAGATCTGGGACAACACTGCTCCTAACCCAATATCTGATGCATCAGTTTGTACAACAAATTCCTTAGAGAAGTCCGGTGAGTACAACACTGGCTGGCTACATAAGGCTTTTTTTAAAGACTGGAATGCTGCTTCAGCCTCTGGGGTCCATTTAACCATGACAGACTCTTTCCCTTTTGTCAGGTTAGTTAGGGGCACACCCTGAGAAGCAAAATGGGGGATGAATCGCCAATAGCCAGCGATTTCTAGAAAGGCTCGTACCTGCTTCTTGCTGTTGGGACCTGGCCAACTCTGTATGACCTCAACTTTGTTGACTTGGGGTTTTATCACTCCCCCCTGGCTTCTTCCTGTCCAATGGTACACTTCTTTGGATTGGCCGTAAACCCCGCTTTCTGTATAGAATCTAAGACTGCTTGCACTTTTGGCAGATGTGAGGCCCAATCTGTACTATGGACAATCACATCATCCAGGTAAGCTGCAGCATACTTCTGATGGGGCCTCAGAATCTTGTCCATTTTCTAGAATGTTGCGGTGCATTCTGTAACCCAAACGGCATTCTTCTATATTTGAATGCCCCATTTGGTGTTACAAATGCAGTTTTCTCCTTGGCCAACTCGGCTAGGGGAATTTGGCAATACCCTTTGGTGAAATCAAGCGTTGTCATGCATCGGGCTGTTCCCAGCTGGTCGATCAGTTCATCTATAGGTGGCATGGGGTAGGTGTCAAATTTTGTAAATGTATTCAATTGTCGAAAATCATTACAAAACCGCCAGCTCCCATCAGGTTTGGGCACTAACACGATAGGACTGGACCAGTCACTCTGGGAGTCCTATCACACCCAATTCAAGCATTCTTTGAGCTTCCCCATATATTGTCTCCTGTCAGGCCTCCGGTATTCTAGATGTAGCACCCTGTAGTTTAGGCAGGGAGCTCCTCACAAATTTACTTGCCAGGAGTAGTCATCCTGATTGATTGATAGAGATCTATTGATTTCTGCCTAAGTTTGGCCTTGTTGCACTTTTCTCTTCTACCACTAGGTAGCTGGGTACTTGGTGGTACTAGATATGAGAAGAGCAACCCAAGGTCAGGTTATGGGTATGTGGGGTATCTCAGCCAATGGGCAGGGGTTTTCTTGAATCCCTTGGCTTGCTGGCCGAGCCTATATATTCAGGTGGAGTCAGGTGATCTTTGTTCTGTGCCACCTGGATGGCTGTCTGGGTGGACGTGTGTCGTGCGCCCTGGGCTGCTAGGCTGGAGATTGGGCCTATCTCAGGGGCGTCTGGCTGTTAGGCTGTCTGAGAGCCTATCCAGAAGCAAGAGAGCAGTGCAGGGTTGGGATTGCGGCTTGCAGTCCAACCAAAAGTGACCATTCTGCTGGCCTGGGAACCTTTAGTGGTCAGAGGTAGAGGGGAAGCTATCGCCATGAAGGGACTATCCACCTTATTACCAGGGACCACAGTGAGTAACTGAACCAAGTACCGGAGCAGCATTCTCACCTAACAGGGATGGTGAAGAATCGGGAAACTTCAGTGGGAATCAAGCCAGGGACCCAGCCAGTGGAGGTGACACTTGCAGAGCAGTCTTGTGTGTCAAGCTAAAGACCGAGTGGGCCAGCGTTGGTGAAAACTTGAGGAGGTATCTAGAGTGCCAAGCTAGGGACCCAGCAGAGAAGCGGGGGTGACCCTTGATACCACCGTAAAGATTGGAGGAGCTCAGGGGGTTCAGTGGCAGTGAATCAGAGGGTCTAGTGAGAGACCAGGAGCTCAGTGTATGAAAGAACTACAAGAAGAAGTTGTAGTGAAGCTGGAAGAATTGTTACGCTTTGTGTTAGGAACTGTTAAAGACTGTTGCCATAGGAGACAGCATTCCTGCACGTGCAAATGTGGCTTCTTGCTAGAGGCCTTTCCCTGCACGGCTGTTCTCCTATTGAAATCTCGGAGTCTGCTAATTGAGTTTGCAACTATCTAAGGGTGTCGTGGCCCTAACCCTCTTTCCCCCCCCCAAAAATACAAATAGCACTGTTAAGAGAAATAAAACCTCTTTTACATCCAAGAAGTGCCTGGCGCCCAATGACTTTCACCATCTTTGCACCCACTATGCCTCACAACCCACTACATACAGAAGGATATCAGCTATCTCTCGTCCTGGAGGTTCTCATTAGACCGAAGGTGGCCTGGGACCTTGCTACATATAGGGTTTTAGTTTTACCCTATCTGCTGGCGGGGTGATAATGTCATGCTCTACCCCAGATGTTTGTCCCGGCAGCTCAGAGAAAACCTCTTTGTTGCGGAGCACAAACTCTTTAACCTCCTGTGGTTGGGGTTTCGATAAGGTGACTGCTATTCCAACCTCAGGAACCAAGCAATCAGACTGAGCCAGTGACAAAGTCTCTGCGATTGGGGATTTCCTATCCCTCCAGACTTTCAACAGATTAATGTGATATATCTGTTCTGGCTTTTGTCTTCCTGGTCGTCTGACCCTGTAGTTCACCTCACTCACATTTTCAATTATGTCTTATGGGCCCTGCCATTTGGCCAGGAATTTGCTTTCAACCGTAGGGGCTACTACCAATACCCTATCCCCTGGGAAAAAGGTACGGGTCTTGGCCCCATGATTGTACACTCTCTGCTGTGCTAACTGCGCTTGGGCCAAATGTTCTTTTATGATTGGCATTACCTGTGCAATTCTATCTTGCATCAGAGCGACATGCTCAATCACACTCCTACGGGGAGAACTCTCATTTTCCCAAGTTTCCTTAGCAATATCCAACAGCCGTCTTGGGTGTCTCCCATAGAGTAACTCGAAGGGTGAAAAACCCATAGAGGATTGTGGTACCTCCCTAATGGCAAACATAAAATAGGGTATTAGAAAGTCCCAATCCTTTCCATCCTGATCCACCACCTTCTTTAACATTTGAACCTTTCAACCAACCCATCTGTTTGGTGGTGATACACAGATATATGTAATAGTGTCACTTTGAACAACTTACATAACTCTTTCATAACCCGGGACATAAAGGGTGTACCTTGGTCAGTAAGCAGTTCCTTACAAATACCCATGCAGCTAAAAACAAGACATATCTCTTTGGCTATTGTCTTGGCCAATGTATTTCGAAGAAGAATCACTTCTGGATAGTGGGTGGCATAGTCCAATATAACCAAAATGTATTGATGACCCCCTAGCGGACTTCATTATAGGACCTACTAAATCCATTGCGATCCTCTCAAAGGGGACCTCAATGATGGTAAGAGGTACCAGCGGGTTACGGAAATGTAGCATAGGTGCCGACTTCTGACTAACAGGGCAGGCGGAACAATATTTTTCTTGATCCTTCATGACCCCAGGCCAATAGAATCTCTGCAATACTCTCTCTCTGGTGTTCTCTGCCCCCAAATGACCTCCAAGAATGTGCCCATGGGCTAACTCCAACACCAACTTCCTGTAAGGTTTGGGCACCACAAGTTGCTCAATGGTTTCTTCCACCCTTTGAGCCACTCGATACCCTTTCCACAATGAAGTACGGGTAAGTGCAAGTCTTATCTGGGTTCACTAGCTCTATTCTTTTTTTTTTTTTTCAAACAGAAGTGCTTTATTGAGAAAATTACCATTCACAGCATATATAAAGAGACAGATTGTCATCATTGGAAAAGAAAATAGGGAAATTGGCGCTGCCTTACTCAAATAAATTTTCCCAAATCTTACTAGTAATGAATAAGTGTGTAAAACAAAAAAGGTTACAAGTATTAAGTAAGTGTGTAAAATAAAAATGGGGGTACTTTTGTGAGTGACTTCCCCTACATTTGTGCTATAATTTATAAATACGTGAAAAATATATATTTTATTAAAAGTAAACGTGCGACTTCTGTGTGACTTAAATAAATATCATGATGTGTAAATATGATTAAAATGTGCTCCACCTCTATTACAACGTATCAAAAAATGTCAATCATTAGCTTACTATGCCACAAAATCAAGGGTTAACATTTCCCATGTAAGGGTCTCCTTATATCCCTTATAAATGTGGTACCAAAAAGTGCACTGTGCATAAAATAGATTAAAGTGCATTAAACTTATATATATTAAATTACATAAAGCCTCAATTCATATGAGCAAACCCATGAGGGCATAAATCCAAACATTAATGTTCATATAAAAAGTACATCTGTGGACAATGAAAGTCCCTAAAATGAATACCAAACCAGGAAAAAAAACTCTTAATAAAGTCTATTTTGGAAGAAAAAATATTTAGGTACGTCAGGATCAATTATCATGCATTCCCAGCTGTCCAGGGGGTAGTAGTAAGTGACTCCTGTGCATATAGAAACTGGTGACTTCAAGTGCTCCCCCCCGTGCTTCCCCACTCACCGGACTCCGTCACCCTCAAAGGGGTACTAAGCAAGAGAGTGGGTGCCTCAGGATGGCTGCTGTTGTGGGATGTCCCTCTACCGCTCTGCTTGTTCGTTCATAGATCCCTCCTTATGTGCTGGTAATGGGGTTCCCCTTATCCGGATCTGGATGTATTCACTATTTACCACCTCCGTGCTGTTAAAGACTCTTTTTGTTATGCAGAGCTGACTGCGCAGATCAACCTGTGTGGAATTTGCAAGGTGCGTGAGTGCACCAATCTGATAACAGTCTTCAAAGTTTGCCTGTCAGGAGGGATAAGCTGTGCATCTCATCTCATCTCACTCCACTGAGATAAGATGCACAGCTTATCCCTCCTGACAGGCAAACTTTGAAGACTGTTATCAGATTGGTGCACTCACGCACCTTGCAAATTCCACACAGGTTGATCTGCGCAGTCAGCTCTGCATAACAAAAAGAGTCTTTAACAGCACGGAGGTGGTAAATAGTGAATACATCCAGATCCGGATAAGGGGAACCCCATTACCAGCACATAAGGAGGGATCTATGAACGAACAAGCAGAGCGGTAGAGGGACATCCCACAACAGCAGCCATCCTGAGGCACCCACTCTCTTGCTTAGTACCCCTTTGAGGGTGACGGAGTCCGGTGAGTGGGGGAGCACGGGGGGGAGCACTTGAAGTCACCAGTTTCTATATGCACAGGAGTCACTTACTACTACCCCCTGGACAGCTGGGAATGCATGATAATTGATCCTGACGTACCTAAATATTTTTTCTTCCAAAATAGACTTTATTAAGAGTTTTTTTTCCTGGTTTGGCATTCATTTTAGGGACTTTCATTGTCCACAGATGTACTTTTTATATGAACATTAATGTTTGGATTTATGCCCTCATGGGTTTGCTCATATGAATTGAGGCTTTATGTAATTTAATATATATAAGTTTAATGCACTTTAATCTATTTTATGCACAGTGCACTTTTTGGTACCACATTTATAAGGGATATAAAGAGACCCTTACATGGTTAATGTTAACCCTTGATTTTGTGGCATAGTAAGCTAATGATTGACATTTTTTGATACGTTGTAATAGAGGTGGAGCACATTTTAATCATATTTACACATCATGATATTTATTTAAGTCACACAGAAGTCGCACGTTTACTTTTAATAAAATATATATTTTTCACGTATTTATAAATTATAGCACAAATGTAGGGGAAGTCACTCACAAAAGTACCCCCATTTTTATTTTACACACTTACTTAATACTTGTAACCTTTTTTGTTTTACACACTTATTCATTACTAGTAAGATTTGGGAAAATTTATTTGAGTAAGGCAGCGCCAATTTCCCTATTTTCTTTTCCAGTACATCTAATTAACTCCTAATTAGGAATTAATTAAGGGAAGGCAGCAGCCCTGTTAAAATCCTAAGCGCAGACTCTCAATCTATTAGATTGTCATCATTATCAGGTTGAACAGAAATAATACATCAGAACCGCAATATAGAGAGCCAATAATATGTATGTTTGAATTCTGCAGACAATAATCTTTCACAAGTCAAATAAACAGTGCATGTGCTTGTATCACCAAGGGGGAATAGTGGTATCATAAAATACATTATATATTACCTCCTACACCAGGAAATAACCCCCCACCAGTGGGAGTTCAGGTCAATGTCCAGGGGGACCATACTTTTTCAAATTTCCAATGACAACCTCTATTTGAATAGGTAATTTTATATAAGGGCAGGGCTGCGTTTACCATGGCCTCCCAAGCAAACACCGTGGGTTGGTCTGGGGACGACCATTTCACAAAAATGTCCTTTTTGGCATAAAAGAGGAGGTAGGCTATGAGAAGCTAATGCCCCGTACACACGGTCGGATTTTCCGACGGAAAATGTGTGATAGGACCTTGTTATGGGAAATTCCGACCGTGTGTAGGCTCCATCACACATTTTCCATCGGATCTTCCGACACACAAAGTTTGAGAGCAGGCTATAAAATTTTCCGCCAACAAAATCCGTTGTCGGAATTTCCGATCGTGTGTACACAAATCCGACGCACAAAGTGCCACGCATGCTCAGAATAAATAAAGAGGTGAAAGCTATTGGCTACTGCCCCGTTTATAGTCCCGACATACGTGTTTTACGTCACCGCGTTCAGAATGATCGGATTTTCCGACAACTTTGTGTGACCGTGTGTATGCAAGGCAAGTTTGAGCCAACATCCGTCGGAAAAAATCCTAGGATTTTGTTGTCGGAATGTCCGATCAATGTCCGACCGTGTGTACGGGGCATTAGAGTGATGGGAGCGCTGGTCGTCGTCAGAGATGTAGGCCATAGAGGGAGTAGGGATGAGGTCAAGTTGTAGCCGGAGGTTAATTTCATCAAAAGACCGTTTTCCAGTATGTCATTATGGAACGGCACTCCCAGAACATATGTATATAGGAATCCGCTTGGAGTTGACAGTGGGGACAGGTAGGATCTTGTTCGGGGAACATTCTCTGCAACCTTACAGAAGTGTAATAGATCCGATGATGTAATGACCTAAACAAATGTTCTATAAAACTCAGTTTTGTCAAAATTAATTAAAATCTTACTTTTCAAAAGGAGTGTACTCATTTGAGCTGAGCACTGTATACATACACACACACATTTATACTGTACATATACAAATGTTTAACTTAATCTTGACCCCTAATCCTGTAAAAGCAGAACTACTTTTTTAGGGCTCATTTATAATAGCGGCAAGGACTCTCACTACTCTGAAAAGCATCCATTCTCGGACTGCTTTTCAGAGGCATTTTACAGGCAGTGAAGAGTCAATATGTCACTTCCTGACTGCCTGTTTTAACTAAAATGCAACATAACCTGGGGGAGGGTTGGGGATATAGTTCCTGCCCTGGTCACAGTATGTGTACAACCCTGGCAGCTACCTCTGTAGCTAAAGAGGGAATGGCTGGGGGTGGTAAAAATGTGTCTCACCCACTTGGTTATACCGTTTCCCACATGCGCTAACGTGAACAGAGCCTTAGACTGAGGTGACTTGTGACTGAAAATAATTTTCAAGGGTGCTGTGACTGGACAAAGGTTGAGAAACAATGGTCTACAGTAGTCTTGACAACTGCATGCTAAAGCCGAACTCCAGGGAAAATGCTTCATTGCAGCGGGGCTGCCCCCCGCACTACGATGGTGCTTTTTGCAGCCTGTAGACCTAAACTAGCAAGTTTTACCTACACAATCTCCTAATCTCCCACAGGCTCACTACAGGCTTTAATACTGGTCCTTGCAGCCTCTCCTCCAATATGCTGCAGCAGTTGCAGGTCCTGAAGTTAAGTTCAATGCAGAGCCCATTGGACAAGTGGAATCCAAAGGGACAGTCCTCTGCTTGATCGCAGTAGAGAAGAGTGTCTGCTGCCAGGGAGTAAAGGATCCAGTAAGGCTGCTTTCACACTGGAGCGGTTGGGGGTGTCGGCGGTAAAACAGCGCTATTTTTAGCGCTGCTTTACCTCGGTATTCAGCCGCTAGCGGTGCAGTTTTAACCCCCTGCTGGCGGCCGAAAAAGGGTTAAAACCGCCCGTATAGCGCGGCTATAGCCGCGGTATTGCCGCGCTGCCCCATTGATTTCAATGGGCAGGGGCGGTTTAGGAGCGGTGAATACACCGCTCCTTCACCGTTCCAAAGATGCAGCTTGCAGGAGTTTTTTTCTTCTCCTGCCAGCGCACCACTTCAGTGTGAAAGCCCCCGGGCTTTCACACTGAACAAACAGCAGCGGCTGTTTTGGGTCGCTTTGCAGGCGGTATTTTTAGCGCAATAACGCTTGCAAACCGCCCAAGTGTGAAAGGGGTCTAAGTAACTTTTTGAGGTCCCCTAGACCCAAACAAGCACTTAACCTTTGAAGTATGATGGGCAGCCACACACAAGGAAACATTCATCTTTTCTCTGGAGATGAGCTTGAACAAGGCTTTCAGCATATTTGGTAAAAATAAGGAAAAATTAAACAGTAACGCCACTTTGGTGGGGAAAAAAATAGCAAATAAAAAAATGGTGTATACAATTGCTACACATTGCTTACAGTCATATTGTAATTGAATTATAAAAATTTCTTTTCCTTTTTAATCTCCATTGCTGTAATTTTCTGTAAAATGCAATGCAATATGGCAGTCTGGAGGCATTCTGTAAATGGTGTACCGAACTCCCCCCAGAAATGTTATTTCCTGCAGGTATGATTGGCTCACTGATTTTCCCAGAAATCTGCACTAAGATACGAGTCAGATGTTGAGCATTCCCTGCAACAAAAACAAAATTTTGGTGAGAAACTCCCAAAGGGAAATTAGTAATTACGTTTTAGGCCTGGTTCACATTATCGCATGTCTGTGGGCTGCGTTTGCGCAAGCATGGCAGCCCATTCATTTGAGGCTGCTGTGCCTATGTTTCATGCAGAAAAAAGGTTCCCTACACCATTTTCCAAACGCAGAAGCTGGGAATCACATGGTAATTTTGCGCAATGCAATTTCCCGGCGGTTCCCACACCCGCAAACGTAAACAAATGGAAAAAGATACTTACAGAGCAACATAGAAATGTATTGCTGAATATTCTCTAACTCGCAGACCTGCTTGTTTAAAGTACACAAGCACTATTGCTATAAGATACTGCATGGAAAACAAAGTAGCTCAGAAAAAAATATTCTTCTAGATTGTGAAGCAATTTAAAGCTTACATTTGAAAAGTAAAACATTTTTTTTCTGCCAGTAAATATCTTAGACAGCCCACTTCCTGTTTCTTGTCTAGTAAAAAGCCTAGGCTTATGACATCATGCACAGCTCTCTCCCACTCTCGTGAGAGTTTACCAGGAAGGGAGGGGGGATGAGTCATAAGAGGGCCAATGAGAGCTGCAGGACTGCAGAGCTGGAGATGTGCCTCTGTGTGTCTGTGTAAATCCAGGAAGTGAACAGGCAGCAGCTTCAGCTGCCCACAGTTAAAATGGTTGCAGCCAGACTCAGTGGAGGGAGATTTCTGCAGCATTTTTGGCAAGTACAGAATCACAGTATATATAAAATAGAATGCAAAGTGGTTGGAGGGAAGCTTCAGAATGGCAAAGATGTTTTTATTACAAATTATGTGAGCGGTCTGCAGTTCCTCTTTAACTAGTAATTTAGCTTTATTTCATCTCAAAGCCCAACTCTGATGGGGAGATTGAAGGCCAGTATTAGGAGCCAGTCGGGCTTAAAGATTTTAAATAAAAAACAGTCTGTGCTAATGGACAAGGCAGCTAGCAAGAAACCAATATATGCCAATTCCCAAAAAATCCTAAACCAAATGCAACACCAAAAGAAACCATATGTTACCACATATAATACAATCATGTGAATAATATCATAAACATAAAAGTCCCAATATTACATTATGTTTATGATATTGTTCACATGATTGTATTATATGTGGTAATATATGGTGAAGCGTGGCACAGGTTGATAATAATTTATGTTAACACAGATATATGAGAGTGTGTAAAGTGTGGGCGATTCACAAGTAGTATTTTGGTCATAATAACAAAATGCTGTACTGTTCCTTGAAATATGTGATAAACAACCTAAAAATGAATCTGACAGAAAACCAATGTCATATGAAAAGCAATAAAGTGCTAATGCAAAAATGTGTACCGTTCCTTTAAGTCCAGTAAATGTGACATACAACCTTAAACTGATCTGACAATATACAATTCCTTATTAAAACAATAAAGTGCAAGTGCTAATGATTGGTGCAATGTGCAGACATTTCAAAATTCAAAAACCGCATATGAACATATAATTGAACATAAGTAAAGTCCACTGAAGAAGTGCCAATTTCACAAAGTGCCCAGTGCTTCACAACATAAGATCACTCCACAGTTGCTCCAGTGTGGCAAAGGTGCTCCTAGATGTAAACAAATTGCCTCTTACCAGAATGTTTAAATCTCGATTACAGAGATCAAAAACAGCCCGTGTTGAATCTCCACAATGGAAGTCTTACAGAAAGCATGTCTCCTTACGAATATCACTCTAATGCCCTGTACTCACAGTCGGACATTGATCGGACATTCTGACAAAATCCATGGATTTTTTCCGACGGATGTTGGCTCAAACTTGTTTTGCATACACACGGTCGCACAAAGTTGTCGGAATTTCCGAGCGCCAAGAACGCGGTCACGTACACCACGTACGACGAGACTATAAAAGGGCAGTTCAGTACCAAGCGCGGCACCCTTTGGGCTCATTTTGCTAATCTCATGTTAGTAAAAGTTTGGTGAGAGAAGATTCGCGCTTTTTCAGACTTGTGGTTTTCAGATCGTATTTCTGCTGTTCAGTTTGTGCTTGTGGGTTTGTATCTGGTCTTCAGTGCGTGCAGCGAGTTACCATTGATTTATCATTGTGTTGTTGATCGTTCGTTACTGATTTTCAGGTCGCTCTTCACAGGCCTTGCTGTTTTTCAGTGTGTTCTGTTACATCGTTCTGACCAGCCGACCGTTTTCTAGCCATGTTGCATATACGTACTCATCGTGCAGTTCGTGCTGTGCGGGGGCTTGGTGTTGGGGTCCTTACTTTGACACAAGCCCAGTCCATGAACAGGGTGGGGAGGAGTTCATGGACCAAGAATTGGTTGCTCCAGCGTGAGCCTTTGCTCCGTGAGATCCGGGAGAATAATCCTGATGATTTCAGGAACTTTCTCCAGATGACGGACCCCGTATTTCACCATTTCTTGGCTTTGCTGACCCCCTATATCAGCAGGCAGGATACCTGCATGCGGCAAGCCATCACTCCGGAGCAGAGGCTAGTCGCCACCCTGCGGTACTTGGCGACGGGGAGAAGCCAACTCAGCTGATACTAATCCTCTATCTGCTGACTTTGCCAAACCCATACACACTATAACCACTCTTTTGTGGTCAGATTTATGGATGAATTCACCAAAGCATGTAGTGCAAAGGCCTGCCTGAATACTTTCAAATGGTAATGTTCAAAGTTTTTGTATCCTATTATTATCTTGATAGGTAATAGCAGAATGTAAAAATGTGCTAAAATGTGTACAGTGTGTATTTATATCTTTGTATTATGACACTTCTTACCTGTCCAGTGGGCTGCCAATAGTGTAAGTAAGGAGGGGCTGGCCAAAGTAATACACATTATTTATGCATTCATCTCCCAATGAAGTGGAGAAGGTTACCTGTCCAAAACATCTCCCCCTCCATAAATTTATTTAAATGGCCCATGAGAGGGGGGGGGGATTTGATAGGTGGACCTTATACCTTTGTCTTTAAATACTCGCCCAAAAAAATGTAATACTGATGTTGGCCAAGAATGTTTGTGTCTAATCTGCTTTCCATGTTTATGTGCAAAATGATTATGTTTTTTTTCTTGTTTGACACCACAGTTTCCTTCCAACCCACAGGAATGGCAGACTGTGGCCTCCCACTTTGCTCAGCGGTGGGACTTTCCTAACTGCGGAGGGGCGATTGATGGGAAACACATCCACATCGTCCCACCACCCAACTCAGGGTCATACTATTACAACTACAAGGGGTTCAATAGTATTGTGATGTTGGCGGTGGTGTCGGCTACGTACGAGTTCCTGTATGTGGACGTGGGGAAGAATGGCCGGATGTCAGATGGTGGAGTCATCGCCTAGACGGAGTTCTACAGGCGTCTCCAGAATGGCAGCTTGGATTTGCTACCTCCAGAAGACAATGCGGAAAGACTCCCATTCGTCTTCGTTGCGGATGAAGCGTTTGCGCTGGGGGACCATCTTATGCGGCCATTCCCTATGAGGACCTCACCCCGGACCAGAGGGTTTTTAATTACCGGCTGGCCACAGCCAGAAGAGTGGTGGAGAACACGTTTAGAATAATGGCCAGCCGGTTCCGCCTATTTCTTACACCGATACACATGGCGGAGTATAAACTCAATCACATCATCCTGGCTTGCTGTGTTCTCCACAACTTTTTAAGGAGAAATTCTGTGAACTATGCTGGCTCAGTTGGGCCTGAAGCTGGAGTTATTAATCTCAATGAACCAACCCTGGCGGCGCTTGAAGCTGGCCGTCCTGGGTTGCCCCCCTGAGTGCCCGCGAGGTCCATCTAAGATATATAGAATACTTTGCGGGTAGGGGGGCCATCAATATGCCAGACAATGTCTGAGACATTTTTAAAATAAAAACAATTTTAAACTGACCAAATATTTGCTTACATTTACTGCTTGTGTTTCTTTTAGCTGACCATGACTGAAATTTGGGGAGTCGTGAAAATGGCGTGATTGTGTAAAATTATAAAGCACTGTTGGGTGTTATTTACTAAAGGCAAGTGCACTTGAGACTGCACTGAAACTGCACTTGTAGTGCAAAGTGGATTTGCCCTTAGGAAATAACCCCCATTGTCACTGAAAACACTTTTACCACAAAAATTGTTTTTGAGCATTGAAAGAAGAAGCCACACATTGTTGATTATCAATCTTTTTAATACAAGCACAATCACATGTGCATTTATAAAAGGTTTTTAAAACAAACCAACATGCTTGGTTTTAGGTCACATTAATAAAAGGAGAAATGTCCTTTTAAGGTAAAACAGGCATGTTTAAAACCAACAAGAATTATACAAATCTGGAACTTACAAAGTTCAACTTTTATAGAAATTGAAGGCAATATCAGACATAAGTATTTACAAACTGTGTATGATATTGCGTTCAGATGGGGTGATGTCACCCCTGGAAAAGCCAAATTTTGAAGATGCACACAAATTGCCGAATGTCAACATGTGCTAGCTGCCCTAATGGGGGATCAATGGACGAGTTTTGTGGGTGCAATCCCTTCCTCTCAGCTACTTTATTATTGAGGAAGGGGTTGCACCCCCAAAATGCGTACATTGATCTCCCGTGATGGCAGATAGCACATGTTGACACACTGTGTGCATCTTCAAAATTTGGCTTTTCGAGAATATGTCAAAAAAAGTACAAAAAATTCTCCGGACCAAAAAACTGAAATAATTCAGGATTTAGAGGGGTTTTAAACTCTCCCTAAAACATCAATGATATTCTTCATTTTGTTTTGAACATCATTGATGTTTTGCTTTATGTTTTCCAAGTCCATATTACACCCCATGATCTCCCCGATCAGGATCTGGGCACTTTCACTGGTGAAATGACCTTCATCCACAACATCACGATCACCTAAAAATATAGAAACAAAAGCACACCATGTATTATAAATATGCCGGCATCCATCTCTTACCTGAGCCTGTGGTCGTAGACACTCACCTGTTGTGGTGACAATTTCGATAACGTCTCCCTCCTCCTCCTCTGCTTGGCTTTGTGGCATTTCCACTTCTTCATGAGGTGGGGGGTCTGTTGTCTCCTCTGATGAGTGGTGTCCTCCGAGTCTTTTCTCCCCTATGTAAAAAAAATAGGTATACTTAGCACACAAATATTTGATGACAGAAACAGGAATATGAAACATTGCTTGGAAGTGGGGTACAAGTGTCTCTTTTGGCAGAGTTCCAAGATGAATAAATATTTTTGTCCTTTGTCAAGCTTGAATACTTACCTGTTTTGTACAAGCTTCACAGATGGAGACCCCCCTATAGTATACACTGGAGCACCTGTGTGGGACCCCTAATAAAAAGGGTGTTCTTGTGTCCCACACTAGTGCTCCAGCGTCCAGATGTGTAAACAGCTGCTGAGTGTCCTCTACTTACACAGAATCTAGTTTGCATTTCATTCTAGATCAAAAGGAGAAGGGGGAAGGGTAACGGCCGCAGTTGCTGCTCCTGTAAGCCAATGTCTCCACCCCCCAACAGGGAAAAGAAGGGGACTATTATGGTACTACATATAAGTATACAGTAGAAGTGAAGAATAAAAAGGGATTGAAAATTTTCTAAAAATTCACTTTTAATAGAAACAACATTCATAAAATTACAGTACCGCATATAGTTGCGATTGTAAACAATAACAACGTTACATATAACCATAAAAGAAGAGGTGGGGATACCACAAAGTCTGAACCAGTGGATTCCACACAAATTTGATGTCTCTCAAGGGTCCGAAATAATAGTGCAGTGGAGGAATTGGTGTGATATTACCTGGGGACGTGAAGTGCTGGAGAACCAGGAGACGGGAAAAAAGGAGGAGGGAAGGGGGGAGAAGGGAGGAAAAGGGGAAAAAGGGGGAAGAAAAGAGGGAGAGAGGGGAGGGGGAAAAGAACAGGGAGGGAGGGAAAGAAGAAGGAAGGGGGGAAGGGGAGGGGAGAGAAGAGAAAAGAGGGGGGATAAGGGGGGGGGAGGAGAGGGGGGGAAGGGGAAGAGGACAGGGAGGAGAAAAGGGAAGGGGGGAGGGTAGAGGGGAAAGAAAAGGGGGGGGAAGAGGGGGGGAAAGGGGGGGAGGAGGGGGAGGGAGACAAGGGGGGGAGGAAAGCCAGGATGGAAAAAGAAGCCCAGTAATCCCATCCATGCAAAGGAAATTAAAAAGATGGAAAAGACTGCACACTGACAGGAGCAGCAACTGCGGCCGTTACCCTTCCCCATTCTCCTTTTGATCTTGAAAATTTGGGATGATGGTACCTATACTCTTTGAAATTATTTCGTTAACCTAGGCTGCTTTCGTTGTAGTATACATCGGGTGGATAATACGCCCATTTTTTGTCGTGTATCCCTGGGTGAACAGCAACACCCATTGATACGCCCTTTCTGTCAGCTCCTTTATTTGCTTTTCGATTTTGCCTTATGGTATTCACTTGTTTTTGTTACCTCTTTACTCTCTGTCATCGTAACATAATTTAGGGGTTGCCTGTTGCATTTAGTCTTATTATGGATGTTCTAGGCACAGATTGGATGGGCTTTATGTCCAATCTTAAAACCGCATGCTTGAATGAACATAAAACTGAAGATGACATTCAAACGTTTTTTGCCCGAATGTCGAAACTTCTTAAACGTAAGTCACACTTACATTGGCATATTGAATACTTCAAACTTTATGTCAGTGAAAAAATCTGCCCCCTTGGTTTGAGGGGCCAGATATTCCCTACTTTAAAAGATCCTTCAGTGGACTTCAAGAAAGCATGGGAAGACATATTGACGAAAAATAGCCTTGAATTAATTGATCTACTCATTACTCAGTATACTCACGATATGACCCTCCTTGATAGCGACATTGAGCGACTTAACATCGAATATGCTCACTTAATGGACAACACGTTTTTTAAAAACAAGTGGAAAGAGCTCAGAGAACGCTTGGAAAGTATGAATAAGGACATTATTGTTAAGAAACAAATTAAATTTGGGAAACCAAATCAGCCTTCACTGAGGGCCTGGCCTACCATTGGCCCGGAAGGGGCCAGGGTAGACGAGGCCCTCCCCGCACCAATAATAATAGAAATTTTACTACGGACATTGAATCAGATTCTTCGCTCTCTTCTACTATATCCTCTTTAAGTACCACTCAACCTAACACCTCATCTGCACTGAATTCTTCACGTAAGAGACTTCGTTTTGGAGGTAACACTCCACCAACGAACCCCAAAAAAGATAAAAAAGGCCCGAAAGGCCCTAGATCCACTCATGCACCCCCAACACAAACCTCACATGATACCAATGCCCCGTCAGAAGGGGCAACTGGCCACTCCACATTGCATGGCACGATTCCCAAAATCCTAAACTCGGCTTTAATGACAAATAAATACACTAAAATCAATGAGGATGCTATTTTTTTAGATTTGAAAAAACAACAGAGCAACCTAGATGCGTACGTCCTGAAACCCTCACTACCCCAACAGAACCCTCCTCCTCACACCATACCAACCTCAGTGTCATAAATCTTACCCCCTATACACTCAATGACGATGAAATCTCGTTATTGCAGCTAGGACTAGGTTTCTGTCCTCTTGATGCACTTAGGGTCACTGAGACAATTAAGGATTTGTATTTGCACTTCTCTATGGAGGAGTTTAGGGCGCTCCGCGATCTGATGCTCCTGTTCGATGAGGGTGATACCGGGGACTCCAGGTCTTCACAAGATTATGGAGCCTCTGGTGGTATCTCTCTATCTGAACCCGCAACAGGGACGTTCCCTGTTGCCACTTCTTCTTTACCCAATATGTCCGGTCCAATGGTTGTTCCTAAACAAACACCATTGCCCAAGTCGTTCCGTCTGCGATCACGCAGGTTTCCCGATCTCAATACCTGCCTGGAGATTTGGGCCTTTCTTCGAGCAACAATCAGCGACCTTAAGAAACAGAAATGGCCTGACTTTCCCTCGAACCTTGACCCCAGTCAAACTTGAGCTCTTCGATCCTTGCAGCTACGCCCAGACGTCGTTATAAAACAATCGGACAAGGGTGGGAACATTGTCCTTATGACCAATCATCAATACCAACTAATGTGCCTCGCCATCCTCAATAACAAGAACTGGTATAGACCCATCACTTCTACCCAAGTTTCTTCCTTTGCACAGGAACTCTGGGCTCTTTGCACTGAGGCCTACATCACAGGCCTCATTGACAAAGACACCTTGGAGTTCCTGGTCCCCAAATTTCCCCGCACCCCTACCTTTTACTCCCTACCCAAGACCCACAAGAATATGCAGACCCCCCCAGGAAGACCTATAGTTTCGGGGATTGGCTCGTTAACAGACAATGCCAGCAAATTTGTTGATGCATTTCTAATGCCTCATGTCCGTAGCCTTCCGTCCTACATTAGAGACACCACGGACCTATTGCAACGCCTTGAGGGAATCCAGATCCCTCCGGACGCCCTGCTCGTGGCTGTTGATATTGAGGCTTTGTACTCTAGTATCCCCCACGAGCAGGGCATACGGACGGCTGGTTCCTTTCTATTTGAACAAGACACAACTACATGGTCCCTAAATCAGTTTGTACTAGCATTGCTGTATTTCATATTAACGAAAAATTATTTTACTTTCAATAACCAATTGTTTTTGCAAATACAGGGAGTTGCAATGGGGACGTCGTGTGCCCCAGCTTATGCCAACTTATATCTAGGCGGCTGGGAGAGGCATATCTATGCTCATGACCAATATTCGGAATTCTTAAACGATATCCTTTTATGGTATCGCTATATTGACGACCTATTTCTGGTCTGGACGGGTCCCAGAGACAAATTATTACAATTCCTGCGTGAACTCGACACTAACGATTTAAATCTCAAATTTACTTTCAAGATCGATACAGAGCAGATCCCGTTTCTAGACCTAATGATCATTAAGCATCCGGATGGAACACTAGGTACGGACCTTTACAGAAAACCAACTGCTGGCAATACCCTTTTGTTCGCCACTAGCGCACACCCGAGCCCCCTGGTGCGGAGCATACCATACGCTCAGTACCTACGTTTACGTAGAAACTGTACACGCGACAGTGACTTTAAACTTCAGGCCGGGGCATTACGTGAACGCCTTTTACTACGTGGTTACTCTCCTACAAATTTACGAAAAGCATACAACAAGGCTATGTCACGCTCCCGGACCTCCCTACTTTTTAAAGGCAGGGAACCTTCCCCCCAAACAGAAACTGTAAGATTCATCACGACCTACTCGGCACATCACAACCTACTCCGTAACATTCTAACCCAAAATTGGCACCTCCTGGCTGAGCACCACATTCTGGCCAAATACATCCGACCCACTCCGGAAGTTGTTTTCCGTAGAGCCCGATCGCTACGTGATCAACTGACCGCTAGTCATTATACCCCTACTAGACCTTTGAGGAGTGGACCCAACGGCACATTTAAATGTGGGGAGTGTCCCCGGTGCCCTTGGGTCCACGAAGGTAGACACTTTGTTTTACCCAATGGGGAAACCCTGGCACCACGTACCTTCGCCAATTGTGGCACAAAAGGGGTGATTTACTTAATGAATTGTGTGTGTAAAGCCTTTTATGTGGGTAAAACGATCCGTGAACTCAGACAGCGAATTGGCGACCATTTGTATGATTCCGAAAATGGAAAATTGACCACTATTGGCCGACATATTGGCCTGCACCACAGATTTGACAACTCTGTCGTCAAATTTCTGGTGCTGGAGGTAATCCAACCCAGTCCCAGGGGTGGGGATTGGGACCGCTCGATACTCCAAAGGGAATCCCTTTGGATCGAGCGACTTAACGCTACTATTCCCCCCGGCCTCAACGAGTCAGTGTCATACAAGGCTTTTCTGTGAGGTCCTGTGCTTCTTTTCTCCCCTCCCCCTTCTTTCCCTCCCCGTCCCCTTTTTCCCCCCTTGCTCTCCCCTTCCCCCCCCACCCACCCTTTCCCCTCCCCTCCACATCCTTTCCCCCCCCCTCCCCTTCCCCTTCTCCATCCCCCTCCTTTTACCCCTCCTTTCCCCTCCCCCCTTTCTATCATCCTCCCTTCCTTCCCCTTCCCCCCCCCCTCCCCTTCCCCTTTCTTCCCCCCCCCCCTTCCCCCTTGGGTTGTTACTGTTTCCTGTCTCCTTCTTCTTTTAGGGGGTATCAACATACATATGCCTTTTTGCTAATGACCACCCCTGATGCTGTTATTGAATGACACTCACAATGTTTATGTTTGTAAATTTATAGCGCTTTTTTTTCCTTTTATGTATTATCAGATGTTATCATGATTTCTACTATTTGCTGTACAAGGACAACCTCTCCCTTGACAATCAGGTCCTGTCGTTACTGTCGAGCCCCGGCGTTTCTCCTTGCGGTGGACGCATGTTTGCCCTGGCAGCCTCTGGGCTGCTTGTGTCTCCGTGTCTGGGAACCTGCTTCCCTTTGACAGGAGCGCGCGCTTGCGCAGTAGCACATGGTCGTGCACCTGCGCAGTGCGGGCGAACAGACCCGGGCTTGTCAGGGACCGCCCTCCTTGCCGTCCCTGACTTTTGGGTCGGGGAGCTCTTATAGCGGCCAGCAATGGCCGCTATGCGAGCCTCACAGCCTCCTGGCGCTGCGCTGACCGAGGATCGCTCGTCACAGGTGAGTCCCTTCTCTTTCTCTCTCCCCCCTGCCGCCTGCTAGCCTGTCCCCCTTCACTCTTTACCCTCAGGTTCTGTACCAGCGTAACACTGTTCGGCGCTCACTGCACAGCTTTGCATGCAGTGAGCATTCTGGACACTCTACCCATTCTTACTTCACACTGGGTAACTTTTGTTTGATGCTAGTGCCTCCCAGCCTTGAGAGGGCTTCTCTATACCCAGCTATGGTATTTATTGTTTCTTTCCTTATGTCATCAATACCCGCTGCTTGCATTAATTGATCTCCATGGTCTGCATCTGCAGTACCATGACATTTACAGGAGAATCCCCTTCATACCAATGCGCATGGTAATGTTTTTTTATATATTAATTTTCTTTTCAGCTGTTGTGACTCTTTGGTTATGCAGTTGCGGCCTCAGTCGTAGGGGGGTTGTAATGCTGATGTTTTGCATGGCCCTGTATGATCCTCCTGAACCTCGGCCCTTCTAATGGGAAGTTGTCATCCATCCCAGCTTACGCGTCATATAAACCTTTAATCTTTAGGTGGTGAGTGCCAGCCCTACTACTGTCAGTGTGCAGTCTTTTCCATCTTTTTAATTTCTTTTACATGGATGGGATTACTGGGCTTCTTTTTCCATCCTGGCTTTCCTCCCCCCCCTTGTCTCCCTCCCCCCTTCCCCCCCCCCCACTTTCCCCCCCTCTTCTCCCCTTCTCTTTCCCCTCTACCCTCCCCCCCTTCCCTTTTCTCCTCCCTGTCCTCTTCCCCTTCCTCCCCCCCTCTCCTTCCCCCCCCTTACCCCCCCTCTTTTCTCTTCCCTCCCCTCCCCTTCCCCCCTTCCTTCTTCTTTCCCTCCCTCCCTGTTCTTTTCCCCCCTCCCCTCTCTCCCTCTTTTCTTCCCCCTTTTTCCCCTTTCCCTCCCTTCTCCCCCCTTCCCTCCCCCCCTTCCCTCCTCCTTTTTTCCCTCCTCCTTTTTTCCCGTCTCCTGGTTCTTCAGCACTTCACGTCCCCAGGTAATATCACACCAATTCCTCCACTGCACTATTATTTCGGACCCTTGAGAGACATGTTACGGGCACCTACACCCCTACTTGTGGTATGGTGATTTGTACAACCTACTAAATCTAATATTTATTCACCAGAGGCTGTCTGTCATCCCCTGTGTCCGCCGCAGGGGGAATTTTATGGGGTCTCGCATACCCACAAAGAATTCCTGATTGGGTGAGCTTGTCCTTAAATGTTTATGTTTTGTATGGAATGTTCTGATACATTATTGATAAATCTGCTGCAATAATCTTATATGTACTTACTGATGCGTTTGTATTTGTTACAACTATTGTATGTTATATTGTAGATATGGTTCTCCTGAAGAAGCGGTGCTAACCGCGAAACCGGACGAGAAATTAAGTTGTATACATATCTGCCATCAAATTTGTGTGGAATCCACTGGTTCAGACTTTGTGGTATCCCCACCTCTTCTTTTATGGTTATATGTAACGTTGTTATTGTTTACAATCGCAACTATATGCGGTACTGTAATTTTATGAATGTTGTTTCTATTAAAAGTGAATTTTTATAAAATTTTCAATACCTTTTTATTCTTCACTTCTACTGTATACTTATATGTAGTACCGTAATAGTCACCTTCTTTTCCCTGTTGGGGAGTGGAGACATTGGCTGACAGGAGCAGCAACTGCGGCCGTTACCCTTCCCCCTTCTCCTTTTGATCTTGACAATTTGGGATGATGGTACCTATACTCTTTGAAATTATTTCGTTAACCTAGGCTGCTTTCGTTGTTGCATTTCATTCTAGTTACAAACCCATCTAGACACCAAAATTATTTTAAGAGAAGTAGGCCAGAAAAAATGTATTGAACTGCATCTGGACAAAACATGGTGTTTTATAGGCCATACGAACAATGTTTCCTACGAACAAATAATGTGTCCATGAACATGAAAGTTGCCATTTTAAACTGTACAACAGTATAAAGAAAAGCACATGGAGCAGCACGAACATAATAAAAATAAAGAATAGGAACACAGGACAACTACTTACTTTTTTGCAGAACTCTTATGATCCTTCTATACTGATCGTGCTTCCTTAATTTGAGGTCCGACCACCACTTGCTCAGCTGATCCTTGGATCGCCGTACCCCAAAATTCCTGTGCAGACTCTTCACAACTTTAGTCATGATCTTGGCCTTTCTGACATTGGGTTTGGGGTAAGGTCCATACTTCCCGTCATAGACGGCCCTTTTCAAGATGTCCACCATCTCTACAAAGGCCATATTTGATGCCTTAAATCGTCTCCTCCGGTATCGTGACGTTTCTGGCTTTCCTCCTTTTCCTCCTCGTTGCTGTAATTAGCATGCACCTGCTCTGTCTCCGCCATGTGCTCTTTCCCACTGCGCCGAATGAGAAGGGGCGGGGAATAGACTAGAAAGAACGTCAGGGGCGGGCGGAATTTCACGCATGCGCAGTGTATATAAAGCGTAACACGCGTGTGTAGTACGTACGATCTGTGAGCGGAGGAAGGAGTATCAGAAGCGCCGATCGTGATAACGAAGGTAACATTTAAACTTGGGCCTATACTTCTTATAGATTGAGGCCTATATTGGGACAAGATTAGGAGAGTTTAGCCTGACATTAGGGTTTGTCTTGTGTTGTGTCTTGCAGAGAAAATGGATATATTGAAGGATCAGGACTTTATCATCATATTCATTAATATGTTCAGGGAGCTGCCCTGTCTGTGGCAGGTAAACCACCCACATTATAAGAATCAAACAAAAAGCAAGGCAGCGCTGGATAAATTGCTGGAAATTGTGAAGCCGGTGATCCCCACGGCAGACATCCCCTATTTGAAGGCCCTAATTGGTGGCATGAGGAGCACTTATCTAAGGGAGCGCAAGAAGGTCCAGGATTCCATGAGATCAGCAGCTGCAGATGCCATTTATGTCCCCAGGCTGTGGTACTATGACAGACTGCATTTTCTGGCAGGTCAGACTGAACCCAGGCCAGCACTCTCCACTCTCCCTTCCACGCTTCCTTCCCCCCCAGCTGAGGCTTCTGACGTCCAACCTGGGCCTTCCAGGCAGCAACATGTAGAGGAGCCCAGCTTGAGCCAGGTATAGCATTCTTCTAAATATTTCTGGTTGTCAAATTAATGATGTTAAATCATGTTAGTTTGGAGTACTAATTTCTGATTGTGATTGATGAACCAAAAACTAAAACGATGTCCCTTTTTCATACACAGGAAAGTCTCAGCTAGGAGGTGGCTGCCCGATACCAAGGTCCCTCCCCTCCGCCTTCAAAGAAAAAGTGGCAGGAAGAGGAGTAACCTGGAGGAGGCTGCAATTGGCCTATTTTGGAAGGCTACTGAGGCCCTCAGAACACCCCACAGTGTCGAAGAGGATTTTGCTGACCTAACAGCATGCAAAATGCTGCAAATGGAGGAGGGCCAACGCCTCTTATGTGAGTTTCTCATTTTAGATGCACTAAATAAGGGGTTGAGGGGCCAACTCACATGCCAAAGCCACATTTGTGAGCTCACCCATGGTCCTCCTCCTCCTCCTCCAGGTCCTCCTCCTCTAGGTCCTACTCCTCCTCCTGCCACACCTCCAACACCAGAGCCACAGCCGGGAAGGAAGCGTGTAAGGAAGACCAGAGAGTGATGGCCTGGGTTCAGTCTGGTCTGGCAAAAGATGCAGGCTCTTGTATGACCACAGCCTGGGGACATACATGTCATCTGCTGCTGTTCATGATCTCTTGGACTTCTGGACCAGATTGTACTCCCTTATATATGGACTCCTCAGGCCACCAATTTTGCAGTAAAATAATTGATGTGTGCCCTAGGGGCTCAAAGGCTTTGCCAATTTCTGCAGTTTATCCAGCGTTGCCTGCCTCTTTGTTTGGTTATGAGCCCTTAATAAAGGTATTTTTTTTCTATTATACTCGCCTATGTGTGTCTTCCTTCAAAAAAGACAGTTTGTGAGGAGGCAGGTACATTTCAAAAATACAATGTTAAATTAACAAGAGACACCAACACCAAGCAATCTCCTTGAGATTAAATAATACAAGATAATAATGGTGTTGTGGTAACTTGACACACAAAACACACGGGTACTAGTACCCGAGTACCTATCTGCAGCCCATCAGAGTACCCAAGTACCTGAGTACCACACATTTTTTTAGGGATATGATAGTCCCTCATCCTATAACTTCTCCTCCCATGAGTAAATTGTTTGAAAACTTGAAATTTTTTTTCCCTGCAAAAAATTTAAGATGTGTAAAACATTCCAAACTTCTTCATTCTCCTCCTCTTCCACATCCAGAAACTATGACATCAAGGATTTCATAACATGTCAGACTAAAAGAGTTGTGTATCTTTTGAGTTGTACGTGGATTTAAGTATATGGGGAGGAGCACACGAGAACTAAATGTCCGTGTTTGTGAACACCTGAACGACATTAGGAAGGATTTACCTTCACATGGTGTGTCCAAACATTTTGATCAATATCATGACAGAAATTCTGCCTCATCACGGTTGGTGGGCATTGATAAATATTCTCCTCATTGGAGGGGTAGTAATCTCAAAAGACATATACAGTATCCCGTCGTGAAACACGGTGGATAGTTGACCAAAAATCCTACCGTCCTTGGGGTCTCAATGTAGAATGTGATGTTAATTCCTTCATTAACAATAGTTCATTTTCCATATAGATCAGCTCATTATGTTAATTTTTTCCTGCCTATGATTATTAACACATTTATGTTTTTAATAAACTGTGAGTCTTTACCTGGTCAATTATTACCATTCCACTCTATTTTATGTATTTTTATCTTTATTTTTTATTGTTTGAATTTCCACTAACATTTTTTACATACATATTTTCTAGTATATTTATACTACCTTTAAAATTGTCGTCTACTCACATATACAGTATCTCACAAAAGTGAGTACACCCCTCACATTTTTGTAAATATTTTATATTTTTTCATATTAATATTTTCATATACTTTGCTGTAATGTAAAGTAGTGAGTGTACAGCTTGAATAACAGTGTAAATTTGCTGTCCCCTCAAAAAAACTCAGCACACAGCCATTAATGTCTAAACCGCTGGCAACAAAAGTGAGTACACCCCTAATTAAAAATGTTCAAATTGAGCCCAATTAGCCATTTTCTCTCCCCGATGTCATGTGACTCGTTAGTGTTGCAAGGTCTCAGGTGTGAATGGGGAGCAGGTGTGTTCAGCATCATATCCAGAGGTTGTCTTTGGGAAATAGACGTATGAGTGCTGCCAGCATTGCTGCAGAGATTGAAGGGGTGGGGGGGTCAGCCTGTCTGTGCTTAGACCACACACCGCACAATGCTTCAAATCGGTCTGCATGGCTGTCATCCCAGAAGAAAGCCTCATCTAAAGATGATGCACAAGAAAGCCTGCAAACAGTTTGCTGAAGACAAGCAGACCAAGGACATGTATTACTGGAACCATGTCCTGTGGTCTGATGAGACCAAGATAAACGTATTTGGTTCAGATGGTGTCAAGCATGAGTGGCGGCAACCAGGTGAGGAGTACAAAGACAAGTGAGTCTTGCCTACATTGAAGCATGGTGGTGGGAGTGTCATGGTCTGGCGCTACACGAGTGCTGCCCGCACTGGGGAGCTATAGTTCATTGAGGGAACCATGAATGCCAACATATACTGTGCCATTCTGAACCAGAGCATTAACCCCTCCCTTTGGAGACTGGGCCACAGGGCAGTATTCCAACATAACGACCCCAAACTCAGCTCCAAGACGACCATTGCCTTGCTAAAGAAGCTGAGGTTAAAGGTGATGGACTGGTCAAGCATGTCTCCAGACCTAAACCCTATTGAGCATCTGTGGGGCATCCTCAAACGGAAGGTGGAGTAGCGCAAGGTCTCAAACATCCACCAGCTCCGTGATGTCATCATGGAGGAGTGAAAGAGGACTCCAGTGGCAACCTGTGAAGCTCTGGTGAACTCCATGCTCAAGAAGGTTAAGACAGTGCTGGAAAATAATGGTGGCCACACAAAATATTGACACTTTGGGCCCAATTTGGACATTTTCACTTAAGGGTGTACTCACTTTTGTTGCCAGAGGTTTAGACATTAATGACTGTGTGTTGAGTTATTTTGAGGGGACAGCAAATATACACTGTTATACAAGCTGTACACTCACTACTTTACATTGTAGCAAAGTGTAATTTCTTCAGTGTTGTCACATGAAAAGATATAATAAAATATTTACAAAAATGTAAGGGGTGTGAGGTACTGTACATGTTGACGCCTAACAACATATTCAATGGTGGCAGCACCAGTTTGTCACATCATTTAGATTAGTATTAGCATTGTATTTTTAATCTGTGTTTTTTCTACATCTCATGTGTAATTACTGTATACAACCACTAGGTGGCGACATTATGTGCAAGGATTTTTTTCTTTATTTGTTTTTTTTTCTTCATTTTTTGCACGATTTGTACATCATCCGTTTAATACATTTTATTACTTATTTGTGTATTTTATTCATATTTTGTATTCATTAATTGCATCTTATTATATTTTTAGCATTTTTTATCCTCGGATGTTTATAATTATTTGTAAGCAGTTTGCTTGTGCACAAAATGTCTCCACTGTGGCACTAGGTAGTTCCGATGTATACTTCTTGTGTCACTTCTTCTTTAAAGTTCACCTGCTGACGTTACATGGTATCCTCCAATCCCAGATGCCATTTTTTGTGAAACGCGTCGGGCGGAGATCACGTCTGACGTCATCGCTGCTGACTGGACGGGTGACACAGCGGCTGGCTTGTTTTTAAATGCTTTTTTTCTCTACCTCATCGAAAGTGCATCTTTTTATTGTTTCTAATAAACATACCTTACTGGTTCACGCTATGAGGCTTCTCCCTACCTTTTATATGCTGTCGTTTTGAGCGATTCTTATTCTAATGCCCTGTACACACGATAGGATTTTTTGACAACAAAACCGTGGATTTTTTTCCGAAGGTTGTTGGCTCAAACTTGTCTTGCATACACACGGTCACACAAATGTTGTCAGAAATTCCGAACGTCAAGAACGCTGTGACGTACAACATGTACGACGAGCCGAGAAAAATTAAGTTCAATAGCCAGTGCGGCTCTTATGCTTGATTCCGAGCATGCGTGGACTTTTGTGCGTCGGACTTATGCACACACGAGCAGAATTTGCGACAATAAATTTTGTTGTCGGAAAATTTGAGAACCTGCTCTCAAACATTTGTTGACGGAAATTCCGACAACAAATATTCTAGTGGAGCATACACACGGTCGTACTTTCCGACAACAAGCTCACATCCAACATTTGTTGTCGGAAAATCCTATCATGTGTACAGGGCATAAGAGTTATTTTTGCTGTCCGTTGTGGAGATTCAACATGGGCTGTTTTTGATCTCTGTAATCGAGATCTACACATTCCGTTAAGAGGCCATTTGTTTACATCTAGGAGAACTTTGCCACACTGGAGCAACTGTGGAGTGATTTTGTGTTGTGAAGCATTGGGCTTTGGACTTTGTGAGATTGGCACCTCTTCAATGGACTTTAGTTAGATTCAATTATATGTTCATATGCGGTTTTTGAATTTTTAAATGTCTGCACATTGCACCAATTATTAGCACTTGCTTATTGTTTCCAATATGGAATTGTGTATTGTCAGATCAATTTAAGGTTTTATGTCACATTTATTGGATTTAAAGAAACAGTACACCTTTTTGCATTAGCACTTTATTGCTTTAAATATGACATTGGTTTTCTGTCAGATTTATTTTTAGGTTGTTTATCACACATTTAAAAGAAACAGCACAGCAGTTTGTTATTATTTCCATTTAATCCACATTTCCAGGATTTGGGTTGCAGCAGTTCACAATTTATAGGGGTCAAGCACAAATTATTATTTCTTAGTATTATAGTCATAGTGGCTCACAAGGTTATTACTTTTTAACCAAAAGAAACCAAATTAAATATTTGTTTCGCATATACAAGGGACCAACGACAACTGGGGCGCGTGGTCACTGAAGACCTGAACCATGACTTTCACATAGATCACAGTGGCCTGGATCTGCAGAATGCTGCTATGGAACATGAGAGATTGGCAAAGGGCTGTAGCACTCAATGCAGCAAATGCTCATCTTATGCAGTATGAACCCATAACACTAATAGAGATACAAATGGGCTTAAAGTCCAGTCCAGTGGCAGTTGAAGCCAGACTGAGAAAAGGCTGGTTTTCAAAGATTTTAATACAAGATGTTCAGCCAATTAAATTTCAGGACATCAGCGACCCTCACTCATGAAATTAATAGGAGTTCATGTAGTTGGATTCACAGTATGAATTGTGTCAACACATGTTCATTAATGTTAACATGATTTAGGCATGCCGTGTTAACACAGCCCATTTGTTCTAAATGGGCTGGAAGCACATCCTAAAGCCCTACAGAACTTACAGTTTAAATCTGCTAATTATATTTCAGTTGCATCAAAACTAGAGAAGATTCATTCGGTCTTGCTTTTTTAATTTGATTTAATTTTTTTAAGAAAGCAGCCACAGTCAGTAGAAAAGACTCCCCCCTGCCTGAATGCTATACAGAGGGACCCTTGCTTCCTGTGTTATCTCTGCAATCAGTAAAGTGCACATTCTCTGCAACTTGGAGCTGTAACTCAGAAGGGGGTGTGTAGAACCCCTGCAGACATCACTGCTATGGCTGTGGATGCTTCCTGAAAAAAAATGAATGGCAAGATTTTACATTCCAGCTACATGAAAACAAAATGTGCGTTCAGGTGATTTCAGTTCAGTAAGACAGACATGTTACCATAAAAACAAAAGATGAAGACAGAGTGTCTACAAAGGTAGTCACATAATGGATCAATCGGTTGAAAATGATAAAATCATAGCTTTATTGAAAAATAGGTTACAATAACAAAAAGTTACCTCCACCTATTCAATAATTAAAAATAGCCAACGTTGTCTAAAAACAAGCCTGGCAGCTGCTCATTCGCATATTCACAGACATTAGTATGGAATAACTTCCTGACTGGTAGGAACATATAGGGGAATAGCCAGGACTATTTCTTCCCAATATAGTGGGATAGAAATGTGATGGTAGCCGATTTGGGGCATATTCCATGTAAGATGTTAGTTTTCCTCCATTGCAGGTTTGAACTGATGGGATACTGCTGCGTGGCTATTGATGTTTGCAGGTTAGCATGTTGGTATGCTTGTATACACTTGCAAGTGGAGAATTTCGTGAGGGTAAGTATAATGAACTTAAATGATTTTAGCAAATGGCTGCAATATAACAAAGAGTGAAAAATTTAAGGGGGTCTGAATACTTTCCATCCCCACTGTACGTTACCATAAAAGCCTGTATGGAAAACACTTGATCTTTTCGGCTACAATACTTAAACTAACCTTGTCAGAGATCTGAAAGAAAATATCTATTGACAGGAACTGCTGAATAATGTCACAATCTGCAGATTAAATACAATTTACCAGCTTAACATTGTTTAAAAACAAAAATGCATCATTCGTTTCTGGTAAAGAAATTCACACTAACCCTAAACAGTTCTTCAACCTACTACAGGAAGGAATCCTAGACTTTTCTGCCTATTAGTTTCAGTGAGAATAGATGATGAACCTACCATTGAACCCCAAGGGTAGGAATATGGGATTATGTGAAGCCATGGTAACCCAAAACTGGTAAAATCTACAGTTCCATTTTCACCTTCATGACAGCCTTCAAATGTATCTCAGGAAAAAGCACCCAAAAACGTTACACCTGAAGAAGGGTCCAGGCCAACCTTTACATCCAGACAATAGGGCCTGAAAACAAGTACAGGTTACCGTTTTTGGATACCTGACTCCTAGGAATCCATTTATAAAATGTTTTCACATAAGATTTACGGATTTTTCTAATGCCGCGTACACACGAGCTGAATGTCCGACAGAAAAAGACAGACGGAAGCTTTTCATCGTCTATTCCAATCGTGTGTAGGCCTCATCAGACTTTTTTTTCCCGAAAATTCTGACGGACCTAGAAATGGAACATGTTCTAAATATTTCCGACAGAACCAATTCCTATCGGGAAAACCGCTCATCTGTATGCTGTTCCGACGGACCAAAAACGATGCATGCTCTGAAGCAAGTACGAGACGGAAGCTATTGGCTACTGGCTATTGCACTTCCTTTTTCTAGTCCCATCATACGTGTTGTACGTCACCGCGTTCTGGACGGTCGGACTTTGGTGTGATCGTGTGTAGGCAAGACCGCTTGAGCGGAATTCCGTCGGAGAAACCTTCAGAGTTTATTCTGACGGCAAAACCGGTCGTGTGTACAGGGCATAACAGAGTAAATTGGACAATTTGTGAATAGTGGCTGAAGTTGTAGAAAATCTTTTGTAAAAGCATTTATAAAGTATTAAACATTCTAAAAAATGTAAATCATGACAGCCGGAACAAAGGGTGAGATTTCATCTCAATGTTGCGGTGAGAAAGTTGAAAATGCAACGCGCAGAAGATGTTACTAAAGTTACAAAAATTCTCGTACGACAGACTAATAAGCAATGTAATGTGTTGCATCGTATTTGTATTGTATTTTCGAACGACAACTGTACTGAATTTTCGTGCTTGTCCCGTCGGATAATTTTGCATGAATTGTCGTGATCGGCTCTCGAAAGCTGTGTACTAACGATCAGATTATCGTACAATCGCTTCAAAAGCAGTATTTTTTGTACGATTTTCTGATCATGTGTACGGCCATAACACAAACTGTATGCAGTGGCGTAGCGTGGGTTGTCAGCACCCGGGGCAAGGCAAGTAATTTGCGCCCCCCCAACCTGCGGACTTTTAGCTATCCCTGAGTCCCTTCAAATACAATAGTACTGACCTACCTGATTCCTATACTGACCACTACACTGTCCACTACACTACATTGTCCACTACACTGACCACTATACTATACTGACCACTACACTGACCACCATACTACACTACACTGTCCACTATACTACACTACACTTGACCACCATACTACACTGTCCACTATACTGACCACCATACTACACTGACCACTATACTACACTGTCCACTATACTACACTGTCCACTATACTACATTATACTGACCACCATACTACACTGACCACCATACTACACTGACCACCATACTACACTGTCCACTATACTGACCACTATACTACACT
Source organism: Aquarana catesbeiana (assembly GCF_042186555.1). Classification (NCBI taxonomy): domain Eukaryota; kingdom Metazoa; phylum Chordata; class Amphibia; order Anura; family Ranidae; genus Aquarana; species Aquarana catesbeiana. Next base: position 108,454,725 of record NC_133334.1, read on the forward strand.
ACACTGTCCACTATACTACACTGTCCACTATACTACACTGTCCACTATACTACATTACACTGTCCACTATACTACACTACACTTGACCACCATACTACACTGTCCACTATACTACACTATACTGACCACCATACTACACTGTCCACTATACTACACTATACTGACCACCATACTACACTGTCCACTATACTACACTGTCCACTATACTACATTATACTGACCACCATACTACACTGACCACTATACTACACTGACCACCATACTACACTGACCACCATACTACACTGACCACCATACTACACTGACCACCATACTACACTGACCACTATACTACACTGACCACTATACTACACTGACCACCATACTACACTAACCACTATACTACACTGTCCACCATACTACACTGACCACTACACTATACTGACCACCATACTACACTGTCCACTATACTACACTGACCACCATACTACACTGACCACCGTACTACACTGTCCACCGTACTACACTGTCCACCGTACTACACTGACCACCATACTACACTGTCCACCATACTACACTGTCCACTATACTACACTGACCACCATACTACACTGTCCACTATACTACACTGTCCACTACACTAACCACTACACTAACCACTACACTGACCACTATACTACACTGACCACCATACTACACTGACCACCATACTACACTGTCCACCATACTACACTGACCACCATACTACACTACACTGACCACTATACTACACTGACCACCATACTACACTGTCCACTATACTACACTATACTGACCACCATACTACACTGACCACTACACTAACCACTATACTACACTACACTGTCCACTATACTACACTGACCACCATACTACATTGACCATCATACTACACTGACCACCATACTACACTGACCACTACACCATACTGTCCACTACACTATACTGTCCACCATACTACACTGTCCACCATACTACACTGTCCAACATACTACACTGACCACTATACTACACTGACCACCATACTACACTGTCCACTACACTGACCACTATACTACACTGACCACCATACTACACTGTCCACTATACTACACTGACCACTATACTACACTGTCCACTATACTACACTGACCACTATACTACACTGTCCACTACACTAACCACTACACTGTCCACTATACTGACCACCATACTACACTGACCACTACACTAACCACTATACTACACTACACTGACCACCATACTACACTGACCACCATACTACACTGTCCACTACACTATACTGTCCACTACACTATACTGACCACCATACTACACTGTCCACTATACTACACTATACTGACCACCATACTACACTGTCCACTATACTACACTATACTGACCACCATACTACACTGTCCACTACACTACACTATACTGACCACTATGCTACACTGTCCACTATACTACACTATACTGACCACTATACTACACTGTCCACTATACTACACTATACTGACCACTATACTACACTGTCCACTATACTACACTATACTGACCACCATACTACACTGTCCACTACACTACACTATACTGACCACTATACTACACTGTCCACTATACTACACTATACTGACCACCATACTACACTGTCCACTACACTACACTACACTATACTGACCACTATGCTAACCACTATACTATACTACACTAACCACTATACTACACTATACTGTCCACTACACTGCCCCCCATAGTGACACTACACTGACCTCCATACTATACTACACTACATTGTCCTGCCTACAGTCTCTCTCTCTCGCCTCCCTCCCTCCCTCCCTCCCCCCCTCCCCCTTCCAGTAACAAGACTCTCACTTACCTTCTTATCCTGGCTGCATCGATCCGGAGGAGGAGGAGAACACAGCGGCGGCTCACTTTCTTCTCTCCACTGTGCTCTGCTTGCTGCCATGTTCAGTATCCAGCGCCCTGTGATTGGGTGTATGGGGGTCATGTGCGGAGGCGGGGCGCCTCACATGACCCCCATACACCCAATCACAGGGCGCCGGACACTTAACATGGCGGCCGGAGCCCGGGGACACAAAATTAGAAATTAGGAGGAGGCAGCCAGTGACACATACTGGCGCCCCCCTAAATATCGCGCCCGGGGCCACGGCACCCCCTGCACCCCCCACGCTACGCCACTGACTGTATGTCTGTGTATAAAATAATCCACACATATCTATTACAATGTGCATAAAGTAAATTTTTTTCTACTTTTGGGGGTTCATTTACGAAAATTGCAGAGTGCAAAATATGGTGCAGCTATGCATGGTAGCCAATCAGCTTCTATCTTCAGCTTGCTCAATTAAGCTTTGACAAAAATAAAACATGGAAGCTGATTGGTTTCTATGTAGAGCTGCACTAGATTTTGCACTTTCCAGGTTTAGTAAATTAACTCCTTGTATAGAGTGGGGAAGATTTAGAATTTTTCTCAAGGTCTGTGTTCCCACTGGAGAAATGTACACCTGTATATAACCTAGGGACCACTGTCACCAAGACAGAAAGTGAGGGAAAATCAAAATGGTCACCAGAGCAAAAAGTCAGGGTAATCATCCAATAATGACCTGTATTCCTGTGACAACCGTCTAAGGCCAGCCATAGATGGAGCAAATGTCTTTCTAGCAGCTACGAGTTGCAGAAAAGAAATTTGCTAGACTCCCCCATCAACACAGATAGTGTTAATGCGGGAATGCCTTCTGCTGAGGCATTATCTCCTCTCGGGGTGGGGAAGGGAACTTGACAGTTGCCAGTTCTTATATGGAAATTTATGTACTGTATTTCAGATTTATGCCATGTGCTTGCTCCTGAAGAGTGGTACAAAGACCATGAAAGCGTTGAGCTAACTAGATGCCGTGTTTAAACCCTTTATGCATTTACATGAATCATGCAAATTTTCATTCCAATTATGCGGTTTTAGGTTCTTACATGCAATTATCATTTTAATGCCACGTACACATGATCGGGATTTTGGTCGGAAAAAGATATGATGGCTTTTCCGACAGGATTCCGCTCAAGCTTGCCTTGCATACACACGGTCACACAAAAGTTCGCTGAACTTTCGACCGTCGAGAACGCAGTGACGTACAATACTACGACGAGCCAGGAAAATAAAGTTCAATGCTTCCGAGCATGCGTCGAATTGTCTCCGAGCATGCATAGGAATTTTGTGCGTCGGAATTGCTACAGACGATCGCATTTTCAGATAGGAACTTTTTCCAACTGAAAAATTGAGAAAGTGCTCTCAATCTTTTGCTGGCTGAAATTCGGCCAGCAAAAGTCCGATGGAGCATACACACGGTCGCATTTTCCGACCAAAAGCTCTCATCTGTCTTTTGCTGGCCGAATTTCCGATCGTGTGTACGTGACATAAGACTTTTTATTTAATTACATCTGATGTGGAGCAGAGAATTTGGAGATTATATATCTACAACCATTTGTAACTGTACTGTGGTATCATTCAACATGTGTATATATATGAATTTCAATGTGACATTAGTTACCATGAATTAATGTTTTTTACTTTGTTACATAGAGTTTCATGAAATAATAAATATGATAATATATATTGACTGTTGTATTCCCTGCAGCTGCGTGCTTCATATAAAGTCCCGCTCCCCCTCCTCCCCCCTTTTTTCTATAGACAGGGATGGAGGCACATGGCTTTACCAGGTCATTGCCTCATATAAAGTCCCAAAACTTTTTTATTTTTATGCATTATTAGGGATGGAAGCATGCAGTTACTTTTAGATTAGGAGCATACACATCATGCACACAGTCGGTCCAATAATGTCTGTCCCCCCTTTTTCTTCCTCTTATCTCCCCTTGTTTGCAAGGGTTATGGCTTTAATAGGGTATGATTTAAGCCTACTCTTTTCCACCCAATCTACTGTAGCCAACGTTTATGCTGCGCTTGTTGGCATTGTAGTGGTCTAGGCTGCCAGCTGGTCCGGGTTCTCTTCTGATCCGAGAACTGCGATGTGCACCGCAGGTTTTTGCCCCTCCTGTCTTTTTTGACGTGGGGTTGGCGGGTGCCCTTGCGCTGCACATCAACGGACTTGCGGCATCACACTGTGTGGCGCCACTATGCCAGCATTCTTGCTTTACATCCACCTGCATCATGGCAGGTTGGAATTGGCTCCATTTGCCAGGCGGCTCAGCCGTTCAGATGATGGCGCCCATCCCTCTCTGTGCCTGCTGTGTGACGGGGTGTGCTGCGGCTGCGCCCATTTGAGCTCACTCCCTGGTGGCCCAGTGTCCTGGTTCTCCTGCACTCTATGCACTTCTGTGGATCACGGTTCTTAAGGTTTATCAAGAGGTATTACTTTTGGTTATTGACTTATTGTCAGTAAAAGGGAAGACATACTAAGGAGAGATATAAGTGCTGCTCACCCCAAATATGGACAGAAAAAAATGGAAAAAAGGGTCCCACCTCCCTCGTGGAGTTGTGGTGGGGGGCATTTGTACGTATGACTCCTTGTAAGCCACATTGAGTGGATCCTCGTTCCCCCCTCCGAGGTGCTGTGGCATGCGGGCACACTGGATGGCCTGACCGCTATGTGGGGAAGCTCTGATCGAAGGGTACATCCAAATTCAGTGGTAATTATGTGCAATCTGTAAGAAATTTGCATATGTTATAACCTTTTCAAATAAGTTGGATTTGTTATTATAAATCCTTTTTTCTCTTTAGCAAACTCATCCTCTGAAGAGACCTCAAGCTTCATGGGTCGAAACGCGTCAGTTTATTATATGTTGTGTATAACCCATGTTTACTATTATCTGTATTTGGCATGGGTATTTTCCCATTTGAGTTTATAATTTAACACTCATTTATCAATTCACTTATTACTTTTTAATAAAGAATTCCAACGCTTCAATCAATATTTTTTTGCTTTTTTGCTCATATCTATAGCTAGCTGCCTAAAAACCCCGCTGGGGGACCTTTTTTTCCATTTTTTATTGACTTTGTCAGTAACCTTTCTTGGTATCCTTTCTTTTTGGTTTATTCGGCTTTGTAAGTGTTTTATTATTTTTTTACTTATTCTTTCACCACTCCACACATCGCACTTTCCTCTTTGTGGGGTTCTTCTCACCAATGTCACTACTAGTACATCTGCACTTACCCTGTTCTTACTATGAATATTGGGATATACTTTGCACTATGGACTTATACATATTTAATACTCTATAGAATCCCTTCAACCCCTGACTATATCCCAAGGACACTTGTCCACTTTGGGCTGTGCTTTGGGTTGGGTTGCGGTCGTGGATCACGCCCCCTCAGTTCCCGGAAATTATGCCCCCGGTGGGCTCCCAGTTCTCAGTACCACGCCCTCAATACACAGCGGATTTGTCAGTAATGTAGGGGGGCCCTCCCATCCCATCTGTTGCATTTTTTCATTGGCAGATGCCAGATCTTATATGGGAATTTATGTATTGTACTTAAGATTTATGCCACGTGCTTGCTCCTGAACAGTGGTACAAAGACCACAAAACGCGTTAAGCGAACTAGATGCCGTGTTTAAACCCTTTATGTATTTACATGAATCATGCAAATTTTCATTCCAATCATGCAGTTTTAAGATCGTACATGCAATTATCATTTTAAGACTTTTTACTTAATTATATCTGATGTGGATCAGAGAATTTGGAGGTTATATATCTACAGCCGTTTGCAACTTTACTGTGATGTCATTCAACATTTGTATGAGTATATATGAATTTCAATGTGATATTAGTTACTACCATGAATTATTGTTTTTTACCTTATTACATGAAGAGTTTCATGAAATAATAAATACAATAAATATATATTGAGTGTTCTTCAGATAAAGTCCCACTCCCCCTCTTCCCCCTTTTTTCTATAGACAGGGATGGAGGCAAATGACTTTACCAGGTCATTGCCTCATATAAAGCCACAAAACTTTTTTCTTTTTATATATTATTGACAAAAAGAAAACATGTGTCATGAAAGACGTCCTGGTAATCCAGCTGCTTGTGGAAGATCTGTGCGCAGAATCCCTCTCAGTGGAGTCAGCGGGTGCCTGCTATCGCGAACGGGCGCATGCATGTGCGCGACGGCGTGCGCATGGGTGTGCGCAGACGCGCAGTGTGACAGCACTTGGCACCAAGAGGCCTATTTAAAGGAGTCTGTCATCATGCCTTCTTGCTGTCCGGTCTACAGCGTTCCCTGTGACCCTAAGCTACTTGTTACCTGCCTACTTGATTCCTGTCTACCCGGCTTGCTCCTGACTACTCCTGTTTGCTGCCAGTCCCCAACCCCGGCTTGTCTTGACTACTCTCCTGCCACTTCCTCTGGTATGTTCGCTGCCTGCCTGTTGCCGACCCAGCCTGTATCCCGACTATTCTCCTCCCTCCGTCTGGTACCTGCTCTGCCCGCCAGTGTTGACCCGGCCTGTCTGACCTTGCCAGTACTTCTGCCGAACTACAGAACACTTCCTTACTGTCTGCTGTTCCAGAGTTCCTGCTAAGCTACAGTGCTCCTCCTTGCAGCCAGCTGTTCCAGTGTTCCTGCCAAGTTCCAGTGCATCTCCTTGCAGTCTGCTGTGCCAGTATTCCTGTCGAACTACAGAACACCTCCTTACTGTCTGCCGTTCCCGAGTTCCTGCTAAGCTACAGTGCTCCTCCTTGCAGCCAGCTGTTCCAGTGTTCCTGCCAAGTTCCAGTGCATCTCCTTGCAGTCTGCTGTGCCAGTGCTCCTGCCGAACTACAGAACACCTCGTCGCTGCTTGCTGTTCCAGTGTACCTGCTAGCTCTCCTTCAGCTACGTCAGAGGTCCGGATCAGCCCCTACACCTGCCAGGCACTTGTGGCCCTCTGTGCTCCTGAGTCCCTGTTTCCTCTATCAGGGGTTCCTGAGCCAGAGGCATACGAGAGGCCGCTCCCTGCATTCTGGGCTCCGCCATCAGGTACGTGACAGTACTGGACAACCATGTCCGAGCCCACGCAGGGAGCCTCTCCCATGGATGAGCTCTGCTGCCACCTTGCTGGACTTACTCGGGCAGTAAAGAGCCTACAAGAGGGCTATACCCAACTGGAAGGTTGTATCCAAGCCCTATCCGCAGCCACACCTTCTGCTGTGCCCTCAGTGGTAATGATGCCGCCAGAACCCAGGGTCCCCATGCCTGAAAGATTCTCAGGCAACCGGAGTAAATTCAGGACATTCCGTAATTCAAGTGAACTCTTTTTTTCCCTTCAGCCGAGGACTTTCTCCCTGGAAGCCACCAAGGTTGGGTTCGTTCTTTCGCTGTTGTCAGGCGAACCCCAGTCCTGGGCTTATCGTCTCCTGGAGAAGAATCATGCCTCACTTGATACCTTGAATACCTTCTTTCAGGCCATGTCGTTACTCTATGAGGATCCACAACTAACCGCTACTGCATAGGCAGCTTTACACGCCTTGTAGCAAGGCCACAGACCTGTGGAGGACTACGTGTCCGACACGAATTGGAATAATGCTGCCTTACGGTACCAGTTCCGTATGGGCCTTTCAGGATCTTTAATAGATGAGCTGGCCCGAGTGGGCATTCCAGAGACTCTAGAGGCCCTCACTGATCTGTCCATCCAAATAGACAGACGTCTGAGAGCACGACGTACGGAACGATCCTCTGGCCCTTCTCGTCCTTTCTCTATGTTGCCCCGTGTGCCTAGTTCTTTCCACTCTGCCTCCCCAGCTCCGGCCACCGCTGCCTCAGACACTCCGGAACCGATGCAGTTGGGCTTGTTACGCCCTTCACTCACTCCTGAAGAGCGTCAACGCTGTCGGGCTGGTAACCTTTGCCTGTACTGTGGGGGACCTGGACATTTTGTACAAACTTGCCCGGCAAAGCTTCGTAAGTGCTTTTCTATCTCCCCTGCTCTTACCCCCGTTGTGCCGAATAATGTTTCTCATCTTGCTGTTCCTATTCTCTTACAGCTCCCAGGAGGGAATATACCAATCAGCGCTATAATTGATTCCGGGGCTTGCAGCGGCTACATAGACTTGTCCTTCGCCTCCAGACATCACATTCCCCTTCGGTCCAGAGCGAAAGGACTTTCAGTATATTTAGCCGATGGCTCTACTCTTAAAATCGGGGCCAGTAACCCAGGAGACGGTACCTCTGCATACCACCATTGCCGGTACTCATCAGGAGTTACTTTGTCTAGACGTCATTGAGTCTCCTCTATTCCCATCATACTAGGCATAACGTGGCTAAAGGGTCATAATCCGCAAATTGATTGGACCTCGGGGAGGGTTGAGTTCCTATCTTCCTATTGCCATCAACGCTGTCTATCAGAAGTCACTGATGCCCCTTCTTCCCTACTATGCATGGAAACTGACGCCGAGATCTGTCAAGCTGTACCTGAAGCTTACCACAATTTGCTGGACATTTTCAGTCAAAAGGGTGTATAGACTCTCCCTCCCCATCGGCCGTACGATTGCCCAATTGAACTCCCTCCGGGGGCAGAGATTCCTTTTGGAAGAATTTTTCCTTTATCAGAACTGGAACTAGGAGCATTAAAGACTTATATTGACGACAACCTAGAAAAAGGGTTCATCCGACCCTCCACATCCCCGGCAGGAGCAGGAATTTTCTTTGTGGAGAAAAAAGACCACTCTCTATGCCCTTGTGTAGATTATCGGGCACTTAATAAGATTACGATTAAAACCGATATCCTTTGCCCTTAGTGCCAGAACTTTTTCAAAGACTAGGGTCTGCAGTAGTGTTCTCCAAGCTGGATCTTCGTGGTGCCTACAATCTTGTCCGCATTCATAATGGAGACGAATGGAAAACTGCCTTCCACACTCGGTTTGGGCATTTTGAATATTTAGTCATGCCTTTCGGGCTTTGTAACGCTCCTGCTACATTTCAACATTTCGTGAATGACATCTTCAGAGACTATCTTGACCTATTTGTTATTATTTACTTAGATGACATCCTGATTTTTTCTTCCTCCTTAGCTGAACATCATGAACATGTCAGAAATGTTTTAACACGACTTGGGCTGCACGGCCTTTACGCCAAACCTGAAAAATGTGTCTTTGAACAAGAGAGCATCCAGTTCCTTGGCCTGATTATTTCCGTGGAGGGCATTAAAATGGACCCTCAGAAGGTCTCCGCCATTCTGGACTGGCCAGCTCCTACCGACAAGAAGGGAATTCAACCTTTTGTGGGTTTCGCAAATTTCTACAGAAAGTTCATTAAGGGGTTTCACCATCATTTCCCCCATTACGAGGTTAACCAAGCAGGGCCTTAAATTCCATTGGTCTAATGAAGCTCAGGCGGCCTTCACAACACTGAAAGATCTGTTCGTCTCAGCCTCAGTCTTAAAGCATCCTGATTCTACCTTACCATACATTTTGGAGGTGGACGCCTCGGAGATAGCGGTTGGGGCAGTGCTTTCCCAGAGACAGGGGCCTAGAGCTCTTCTGCACCCAGTCGCTTTTTTCTCTTGCAAACTATCTGAAGCAGAGAGAAACTATGATGTTGGCGATCGAGAGTTGTTAGCAATCAAGGCCGCGCTTGAGGAATGGCGATATCTTCCAGAGGGAGCAGCTCATCCGACTCTTGTTTTTACAGATCATAAGAATCTGAAATACTTAAAGACTGCCAAGAGGTTAAGACCACGACAGGCCAGGTGGGCACTTTTCTTTACCAGATTTTCATTCCACGTAACCTATCGTCCTGGGTCGAAGAACAACAAGCCTGACGCTCTGTCGCGAATGTACAATGGACCTGAAGCATCTTCATCTCCAGACACCATCCTGTCCTCAGAAAATTTTCTCCTGCTCCAAGGGGATCTACTTTCACAAATCAAACAAGCTTCCATGGGCGCCCCTTCTCCACCTGATACAACTCTACAGCCCAGAGATGATCTTCTATGGTACAAGGACAAGATTTTCGTACCCCAGGAGATGCGAGCAGCGGTCCTTAGTTCCTGTCATGATCGCATGTTGGCCGGCCATTTCGGTGTGCACAAGACCTCTGAACTTCTTCAGCGCACGTTCTGAAGGCTGCAATTACAGAAGGACTGCAGGGACGTGGAGGCATGTGCCACCTGTATTCAGAACAAGGGCAGCAAGTCTAAGGCTTGGGGCCTGTTGAAGCCACTACCCGTCCCAGAGAGGCAATGGAGGATGATCTCCATGGATTTTATTGTCGAGATGCCACCTTCTGAAGGCTACACTACAATCTTTGTGGTGGTGGATAGATTATCCACAATGGCTCACTTTTTACCAATGAGAGGCACACCCACTGCTGCTGAGACTGCGAGGACATTCATCAAGGAAGTGGTGAGGCTTCATGGCATCCCTGCAAATATCACTTCAGATCGGGGGGTGCAATTTACTTCCAAGTTTTGGAGGGTGCTTTGTGGGTCTCTGAAAATTGACCTCTCTTTCTCCTCTGCCTATCACCCCCAAACAGATGGCCAGACGGAAAGAACAAATCAGACGCTGGAGCAGTATCTGCGCTGCTTTTCTTCTTTCTCCCAGGATGATTGGGCTCCGCTTCTACCTCTTGCCGAATTTGCTTACAATAATTCTGTTCATTCTGCCACAAAGCAATCCCGTTCTTTGCAAATTACGGTTTCCATCCTCTGCTCCTGTCTAATAACATCCCAGAGTGCCCGGTACCAGCTGTCCAAGAGAACCTAAATTTCTTTGAGTCAAATAATAAGCTCCTGCAGGAGACTATGGCAAGGACTCAATTACAATAAGGAGGTATTTGACAAGAAGAGAAGGGGGGAGCTTGATCTCCAGCCCGGGTACCAGGTCTGGCTGTCTACATTGAATTTAAGATTGGCATGCCCTTCGAAGAAATTGGGCCCTAAATTCGTGGGTCCCTTCCCACTACTAAGGAAGATTAATAACGTGGCTTATGAGCAGAAGTTACCGGAATCATTCCGGATCCACCTGGTCTTTCATATGGCCCTACTCAAACCTGCAGTTCCTGATCCCTTTGTCAACCCGAAGGTCAGTCCCTCTGAACCTGTGATCATCGATGGAGAAGTTGAATTTGAGGTTGAAACCATTCTGGATTGCAGGAAAAGACATAACTAAGTCCAGTTTCTGGTAAAGTGGAAGGGGTACGGGCCCGTGGAGAACTCCTGGGAACCGGAGTCCAACATCCATGCCAAGAGATTGATTCTTGCAATTCTTGGCAATGTCATGAAAGTCGTCCTGGTAATCCAGCTGCTTGTGGAAGATCTGTGCACAGAACCCCTGTCAGTGGAGTCAGCGGGTGTGCGCCAGCGCAAACGGGCGCACGCGTGTGCGTGACGGTGCGAGCAGGCGGGAGCGCGCAGTGTGACAGCACTTGGCGCCAAGAGGCCTATTTGAAGGAGTCTGTCATCATGCTGTCCGGTCTACAGCGTTCCCTGTGACCCTAAGCTACTTGTTACCTGCCTACCTGATTCCTGTCTACCCGGCTTGCTCCTGACTACTCCTGTTTGCTGCCAGTTCCCGACCCCGGCTTGTCTTGACTACTCTCCTGCCACTTCCTCCGGTTTGTTCGCTGTCTGCCTGTTGCCGACCCGGCCTGTATCCCGACTATTCTCCTGCCTCCGTCTGGTACCTGCTCTGCCCGCCAGTGTTGACCCGGCCTGCCTGACCTTGCCAGTACTGCTACAGAACACCTCCTTACTTTCTGCTGTTCCGGGGTTCCTGCTAAGCTAGTGTTCCTCCTTGCAGCCAGCTGTTCCAGTATTCCTGCCAAGTTCCAGTGCATCTCCTTGCAGTCTGCTGTGCCAGTATTCCTGCCGAACTGCAGAACACCTCCTTACTGTCTGCCGTTCCCGAGTTCCTGCTAAGCTACAGTGCTCCTCCTTGCAGCCAGCTGTTCCAGTGTTCCTGCCAAGTTCCAGTGCATCTCCTTGCAGTCTGCTGTGCCAGTGCTCCTGCCGAACACCTCCTCGCTGCTTGCTGTTCCAGTGTAGCTGCTAGCTCTCCTTCAGCCACTTCAGAGGTCCGGATCAGCCCCTACACCTGCCAGGCACTTGTGGTCCTCTGTGCTCCTGAGTCCCTGTTTCCTCTATCAGGGGTTCCTGAGCCAGAGGCATACGAGAGGCCGCTCCCTGCATTCTGGGCTCCGCCATCAGGTATGTGACAACGTGGAAGCTGATTGGTTTCTATATATATATATAGCTGCACCAGATTTTGCACTTTCCAGGTTTAGTAAATGAACTCCTTGGATAGAGTGGGGAAGATTTAGAATTTTTCTCAAGTTTTTTTGTGGTCTGTGTTCCCACTGGAGAAAAACGTACACCTATATATATCCTAGTGACCACTGTCACCAAGACAGAAAGTGAGGGAAAACCAAAATTATCACCAGAGCAAAAAGTCAGGGTAATCATCCAATGATGACCTGTATTCCTGTGACAACTGTCTAAAACCGGCCATAGATGGAGCAAATTTCTTTTTTGTAACTACGAGTTGCAGAAAAGAAATTTGCTAGATTCCCCCCATCAACACAGATAGTGTTAATGCGGGAATGCCTTCTGCCGAGCCATTGTCTTCTCTCGGGGTGGGGAACCACCCCCTGCCAGGAGTAGATAGCGATTATTGCTATCGGCTTGTAAAATCCAGCAGGCTGGTTGTACCCAAGTTGATCGATCCACCAACATGGGTACATCCTTCCTGCCCATACATGGTTGGAATCTCGGCCAGTTCCTTCTGAACCGCCTGAGATTCAAACCATGTATGGCCGGTTTTAGGCTGGCTATACATAAATCATTTTCTTTTTCATTCAGCCAGTGGGTTTAATGAAAAAAAAATATCAGATTCCCCCATCCACACCTTTGAGGTGAATGGGGGAATCACTCCCGCAGTGCTATTGTATTCGGGGAGCCTTCAGTGTTGCCACCTATTTCTATCTATGTATGGCTGGTGTAACGAAACGTTTCACACTCCACTCGAGTGCTTTCGTCATATACCGCTTCCTCCAGTCTGAATATAGATATCAGATATTCCAAACTGCTGACAACCTAGAACTAGGCAGTACTCGTTTTGGCTGCTGAACATTAACTGTTTATTTGAACACAGGTACATAAGAGATACACTCAGGGGACAAGCCCCCCTCCTTTGTATAATGAAACAGGGCAGGTAAACTTTACCTCCACCAGTAGCATGACACAGGTGTAGTCAAACTTCTCATCAGTAGACTGTCTTTGGGAGGGGCTGCTGTAGAAATCCCCCCACAGCTAATACACAGAGACATATACATCCCATAATAGGTTTCTCCCAAGGCAGACACAAAACAATAGAATGATGGAATACAACTACACCCCAAACGACCCAGCAGAGAACACCCCATAGTATGAGACAATATATATATCTAGAGATAGATATATATATCTGTGACAGACCTAGCCGGGACAGAGGCTGTTGGAGAGGACTGAATGCAAGCCTCTTGCCTTTTGATTATGGGCCCTGGATTTTCAAGGGAACAATACTCTTTGTGAGGTGAATTAGAAATCCAGTCTGAACTGTACTAATCGGACTCAGTCGTGTATATATGTATATATTGTATGTTGTTTGATTCTGTTGTGGACTCTTTGCTGTGATCATTTGGGATGTGTGTCCCTGTAGAGGGAGGGGGGATTCCTCAAGCAGCCCCCTGCTGATAAGACTGATTCATACTGTTGGGACACATCCTGTGAGAAGATGCTGGTGTCATCAACGCCAACTACCTGTCTTGTTCTCTGCTATAATGTGTTTAATGTAAATGAGTTTAGTCTGGCTTACCACAGGTTCTAAGGGTATTCCACACATTGTTGTTTGTTCTAATTAACCCTGTGTTTATGTTTATGGTAATGAGCTAGGAGACGTAGTCACCTAGTCTGGGTAATTGATTTAGTAAACTAGCTCATGTTAATTTGGTTACAGTTGTATTGTTAGAGGAGGTTCCAACGGCATATAAAGTCTTGTAATTTTGATTCTAAATAAAGTTAGTTCATGTTAGCATCTAAGCAAGTGTCGCCTTGTTTTGTGCTCAGAGCGGTGGGAATATCTGATATCTGTATCCAGACTACAAGGAAGTGGTATACTGACGGAAGCACTCAAGTGAAGTGAAGGACGTTCCGTGACATTGGTGGCAAGCAGCGGGAAGCTTCCTTCAGTCTGGGAAATCTAAACCTCCACCTGGATCCAAGATCTGTATAGCAGACTTCAATCACCCCAGCGGAGATATGGACCTGGCATCAGAGTTCCCGGGGCTGCTGCGGATCATCCTTTCAACATACACCAGGACTGTGTCTGAGGATGAATACCTGGAGCTTAGGCAGCAAATTCGGGTGGAGCTCTGGATTGGAGCCCTCCAGCTCGCTGGTATAAAACAGGGCAAGTGCTTTCCAACCCAAGAGCAACGGGCCAGTGACCAACGGGCATTGCGGCTGGCATTCCTGGGAGAGTGGCCCCAGGAGCAATGGGTGACTGAGTTGGACAGGCTGGTCCAGCAGGAGATAGAGCTGGACAATAGTTATCGGGCTCTGCAATGGCACGCAGAAGAGGGATATTTAGGGGAGACAACAGAATACTCTCCGGAGGGATATGACTTTGGAGGCCCTGGATTGCTGTGGGAGAGCCTTACAGATCATTTTGTGTTTGGCAATGAAGGGGAACCTGCCCTTGAGGACCTGCGAGAATATAGAGAGGTTATGCTCGGTCTTGCAGGGGTCTCAGAGCTCAAACCTGATCTGGACCATTTGCTAAGGAAGGAGCAGCATCTGGAAAGGGCATACAGGAAACTGCTAGAACACGTTCAGCAGCATGCCAGAGAATCGGCAGTGGAAAATCCGGAGATTGCCATCCCCAAACCTGAAGTGCTGACAACAGGGCAGAGCTCTGCTAACCTCTGCCTAGGAATGATAGCATCTTCTGGGTTCCATGGACAGGAGATGGTGAACCTATACTATATCACCAGACATCAGTTGCAGAGACATGGGATTTGATAGACTTTTCTGCTGAGGAAGAACAACCTGATGAGCCTCCAGCAGAAGAGCTGCTATCAGGGCCAAAGTTCACTGTGCTCTGCTCAGCACCAACAGTGGCTTCGGCCTTCTTGAGAGAAGAGGTAGTCTGCCTTTCTCCCACAACACTGACAGGGACATGTTATTTTCTGCCAGCAGCATCTATGGAGTTACAACAAACTTCTCCAGCTGAAGATCTGGTATCTGAACAGAGGGTCCAAGACCTTTGTCCCACACTTTTAGCAATTCCAGAGACTGAGGATTTGACAGACGATTCTGTAGAGGAGGAACCACCTAGCAAACCCCCAGCAGAAGTGCTGGCAACTGGACAGAGGGTCCAAGACCTCTGCCCCACACCTGCAGCAATTGTGGAGGCCCAAGGTGAGGAGGTGGCAGTCTATCGTGAGCTGCAGATCAGGATCCAAGGAGAGAATGCAGTCATCACCTCACAACTGCAGCTTGATCTGGTGTCGGTGGATGGGGCTTCAGTCCCCACCTGTATACCCCAGGGATGCTGGGCAGTCAGCCCAGATCCCCAACAGCAGGATGGAGTGAGCCCAGTCCCCCGTCTGCTCTTCAGTGGCAGAAAGGACTCCAGGGAGAAGGGCCAGTCCGGGCCTCTCCCCAGCGGCGGATATGTTCTCTGAGAGAGGCAGAGGTTGGCTGGGTGAGTAATACTCTGTTTGGAACAATTTGTTTGGGGTACTGTGTGGGTACAGGCAGTAGAGGACTGGAACTATGGACTAACTTCAGAGTCAACCCGTCTGGGGTTTCCTCCTGTGTTAGTCTCCTGCCGAAAGGGGAGAAATGTGACAGACCTAGCCGGGACAGAGGCTGTTGGAGAGGACTGAATGCAAGCCTCTTGCCTTTTGATTATGGGCCCTGGATTTTCAAGGGAACAATACTCTTTGTGAGGTGAATTAGAAATCCAGTCTGAACTGTACTAATCGGACTCATTCGTGTATATATGTATATATTGTATGTTGTTTGATTCTGTTGTGGACTCTTTGCTGTGATCATTTGGGATGTGTGTCCCTGTAGAGGGAGGGGGGATTCCTCAAGCAGCCCCCTGCTGATAAGACTGATTCATACTGTTGGGACACATCCTGTGAGGAGATGCTGGTGTCATCAACTCCAACTACCTGTCTTGTTCTCTGCTATAATGTGTTTAATGTAAATGAGTTTAGTCTGGCTTACCACAGGTTCTAAGGGTATTCCACGCATTGTTTGTTCTAATTAACCCTGTGTTTATGTTTATGGTAATGAGCTAGGAAACGTAGTCACCTAGTCTGGGTAATTGATTTAGTAAACTAGCTCATGTTAATTAGGTTACAGTTGTATTGTTAGAGGAGGTTCCAACGGCATATAAAGTCTTGTAATTTTGATTCTAAATAAAGTTAGTTCATGTTAGCATCTACGCAAGTGTCGCCTTGTTTTGTGCTCAGAGCGGTGGGAATATCTGATATCTGTATCCAGACTACAAGGAAATGGTATACTGACAGAAGCACTCAAGCGGAGTGAGGGACGTTCCGTGACAATATCTATCTATATACAGTGGGGACGGAAAGTATTCAGACCCCATTACATTTTTCACTCTTTGTTATATTGCAGCCATTTGCTAAAATCATTTAAGTTCATTTGTTTTCCTCATTAACGTACACACAGCACCCCATATTGACAGAAAAACACAGAATTGTTGACATTTTTGCAGATTTATTAAAAAATAAAAACTGAAATATCACAAGTATCCTAAGTATTCAGACCCTTCGCTGTGACACTCATATATTTATCTCAGGTGCTGTCCATTTCTTCTGATCATCCTTGAGATGGTTCTACACCTTCATTTGAGTCCAGCTGTGTTTGATTATACTGATTGGACTTGATTAGGAAAGTCACACACCTGTCTATATAAGACCTTACAGCTCACAGTGCATGTCAGAGCAAATGAGAATCATGAGGTCAAAAGGAACTGCCTGAAGAGCTCAGAGACAGAATTGTGGCAAGGCACAGATCTGGCCAAGGTTACAAAAAAAATTCTGCTGCACTTAAGGTTCCTAAGAGCACAGTGGCCTCCATAATCCTTAAATGGAAGATGTTTGGGACGACCAGAACCCTTCCTAGAGCTGGCTGTCCGGCCGAACTGAGCTATCGGGGGAGAAGAGCCTTGGTGAGAGAGGTAAAGAAGAACCCAAAGATCACTGTGGCTGAGCTCCAGAGATGCAGTCAGGAGATAGTTGTAGAAAGTCAACCATCACTGCAGCCCTCCAACAGTCGGGGCTTTATGGCAGAGTGGCCCGACGGAAGCCTCTCCTCAGTGCAAGACACATGAAAGCCCACATGGAGTTTGCTAAAACAACACCTGAAGGACCCCAAGATGGTGAGAAATAAGATTCTCTGGTCTGATGAGACCAAGATAGAACTTTTTGGCCTTAATTCTAAGCGGTATGTGTGGAGAAAACCAGGCACTGCTCATCACCTGTCCAATACAGTCCCAACAGTTAAGCATGGTGGTGGCAGCATCATGCTGTGGGGGTGTTTTTCAGCTGCAGGGACAGGACGACTGGTTGCAATCGAGGGAAAGATGAACGCGGCCAAGTACAGGGATATCCTGGACGAAAACCTTCTCCAGAGTGCTCAGGACCTCAAACTGGGATAAAGGTTTACCGTCCAACATGACAATGACCCTAAGCACACAGCTAAAATAATGAAGGGGTGGGGGCGTGGCCTGGAAAGGAATGGAGTAGGACGCTTGCAGTGAGTGCTCCGCTCGTCCATACTCCTGCAACACCATCCTGCTTCCATCCTTACGATCCTGCCTTAAATCTACATCCCAACAGGCTTGCCATCTCCTCCGCCTGGCCCCTGGAGCTATTTGGCCGTTTTGGGCGCCATCCGCGGCCACGATCGCCGGATCTCACCGCTCCGGGGCTGCCTCTAGGAAAGACCGCGGCTTCGGCCTACATCTCGGAGCGGCGGCCATTTTACTGCACCCGGCGGCGGCTCCCTCACATCTCCCTGCTACACCTTGCTCCCCTGAGACTGCTCTCTCCCAGCCTCGGCCACCGGACTACCTCTGGACACTGCCACAACGATTTTATACCCTGCAGCAGTTGGTGGGATAGCCTGAGGCTCCGGCCTGGTCCCTGGAGCAGCGGCCATCTTGCTACACCCAGAGACCCAGAAACTGATGTCTGCCTGCCCTGACCACAAGAGCTTCTTCAGCAGCTAAGGTAGTACCCTCTCCTTCAGTGACAACCAGTGAGACGTGTGCAGCTTTGGGCCTGGTCCCTGGATAGGCGACCATCTTGCTTCACCCACAGTAAGTCTATGCAAGTGCTGCAAGAATACTTGATCCCCCTGAGCCCGATTTTCTCCATACTACAAACACCTACTCTCACACTCATCTACAACTTATAGTCCCTATTGGGCCACTTGTGGGCTGCGGCGGGAGGGGATCATCGAGAACTCGGCCCTGTGGGCAGCGGCCACATTGGTGCACCCCGGAACTCCTCTGACCACCTTTGGACCATGTCTCCAACGAAAAAGGCTTCCGAGACTACTGACAAACTTGCCAAATACCGTCGCCTTGAGGAGGACCAACAGGCTAAGGGTTCCCCCGGTCCATCCCCAGACACGGAACAATCCACGGCAGACACAAACAAAGTACTCAACGCTATTGCCCTATGCCAGACCACGCTCACCACCAAAATTGAAGAAGTCAAAATCGATGTGTCTCTTATCCGACAAGACCTCTCTGCCTTGCGGGACCGTGTGGCGGAGACAGAGACCCGTATTAGTAGAGCGGAAGATATATTGCACCCCCTCCAACATACTACTGACGAGGTCCGCCGCCAACTCCAACAGATCAGTGCAAAACAGGACGACATGGAGAATCGCCTCCGGAGATGTAATCTCCGATTTATCGGCCTCCCTGAGAACGCCGAGGGCAACGACGCGGCAAGTTTTCTTGAAAACCTTCTAACATCCACCTTTGGCAGAGATGCATTCTCAGTAATGTTTGCGGTGGAAAGGGCTCATCGAATCCCTACCCGTCCTCCTCCTCCAGGGGCTCCACCGCGTACCCTGATAGCGAAGTTCCTTAACTTCAGGGACCGCGACAAGATCCTCCGCCTGACCAGAGAGAAGGGGAATATCCCCCATACCAATACACATGTGGCCGTGTTTCCGGACTTTTCCAATGAAGTACAACGACAAAGATCCAAATTTCAGGATGTTAAACGACGACTCCGAGTGCTGCACCTCAAATACGCTATGCTGTATCCTGCAAAGCTCCGTGTCGAGTGTGAGGGCCGAACCCATTTTTTTGAAGACCCTGAATTAGCATCCGCTTGGATTGACCAGAGGGACCATCGAGACTGAATATACCACCTTACTTATAAGCTGTGAGTACTTTGGCCCCCCCCTTCCTACTCACTGACTCGTGATCCCCATTTCCCCTTTACATGCGAGATGCCTGTAGAGATCAGTAGATTGAACGATACTAATGACTCTGTTAACTACTTATTCATCAACCTGATGGCAAGCGGAGCCTCCCCCCTGCACAGCTGTAATGACGCTGCACTTTTGCGGCCCCTACACCCCATGCACTTCTCAGAGAAGAAGTCGCCCCCCTAGTGTTTCTGTGAATCTTTTCATTCCACATTTGTTTGACGGTTTTTTTTTCCTTTTTGTTTTCTTTCTTGTCCTCATGGGTATCTATGCTCCTTCGAAATTAAGTCCCTTGCCTCCAACGGGTCCTAAACGTTGGATGTCCCCTGTTGATACCTGGTTACGGGATATTATGTCCATGCCAAGTTTGGGAGGCATTGGACTGGGAGGGAGGGAAAATGTTGTTGTTGTTATTTTTCTCACACCACCATTTTTGCAACTGCTAATTTATGCTAAAGGTACTATGTTATTATCATACATGCACTGTCATTATTGGTTATCACTGTGTTTTATACTGTCTGATGTGGCTATATCTGCTCTGCTGGTCCTGGTCCAACTGTGGTCCACCATATACACCCTTTTTCCGCCATGACTTCTCTGAAGTTCCTAACATGGAATGTTAGAGGCCTGCGTAATAAGATTAAGCGCACAGCCGCCCTGACATTCCTTAAATCCCAACAGGCCGACATTATTACGCTAGTTGAGACCCACATTACGGGCCACCTACAATCCTCTCTTAAAAAACCTTGGATTGGGTGGGCATATCACGCCACCCATACCTCTTACTCTAGAGGTGTGTCAGTCCTGATCGCCAAAAGGGTTCCGTTTGACCTAATACTGCTCCAGACGGACCAGCAGGGCAGATATGTATTTATACACGCCGCTATTAATGGATCCCCTATCCTGATACTAGCCTGCTATATCCCCCCTCCATACAACTCACTTGTGATAAAGGAGGGCTTAGCCTTTATGGCACAATACACCTCCGTACCGGCAGTGTGGATGGGGGACTTTAATATGACCCTCATTCCCACTCTAGACCGAATGGGCACACCAGACCCCCCCCTAGACCCGCCGACCCATACCAGACTGCACCGAATACTGACTGACTTCGCTCTTGTAGACACTTGGCGCCACAAGCACCCACACTCTAAAGTCTTTTCCTGTTTCTCAGCCAGCCATAACACAATGTCACGAATTGATTTTATTATAATTTCACAGACCCTGACGCCTAAACTAGAAGACGCAGGCTTTGCTCCGAGAATACTATCGGATCACGCACCCTACTGGATTACAATCCAGCTCCTGAAGGCCCCCCCTGCCCCTGTTTGGCGGTTAAACCCGTTTTGGCTGACTGCCCTGCAGGACCAGGATGATATCCCCACGGAACTACAATACTATTTTGCAGCCAATGGGGAGTCTGCCGCACATGATGTAGTGTGGGAGACGTTCAAACTTCACGCTCGCTCCCTGCTCTCCACACGTATTAACAGACTTAAGCGATCATCGCAACTTATTGTCCAACAGGCCACAGAACACTTACAGGTGCTGGAGGAGGCGTTCCACCGGGACCCCTCGCCTAGTACTGCCAACAATCTCAAGATTCAGACACGGCAGGTCTCCCAATTGCATATTGAGAAGGCCAAGCAGCGCAACTTTTTCTGTAGGCAAAGGATATTTGAATATGGAGAAAGATCGGGCAAACTGCTTGCATATCTTGCTCACTTAGATTTGCGACCCCCGGTGGTGGTGTCGTTGACCGACCCCGGGGGAAACGACATCACTGATCCGCAACAAGTAGCGGAGGAATTCGCAAGATTTTATCGTGCACTTTACACCTCCCGGGTCACTCACACTCCCCAAGATACCAAAGACTACTTAGAGAGAATTAAATTCCCTAGGTTGACTGATGTACAACGTGAACTTTTAGAAGCTCCCATTACTAGGGAAGATATCTCTGAGGCTATCTCCTGTTTGGCTGCATCTAAGGCTCCAGGGTCAGACGGCTTACCACTTGAATTCTACGCCACCTACTCTGAAATTTTAACCCCTAAACTTCATGATTTATATAAATCTATATTTGATACGGGAATCCTACCCCTCTCTATGAGAGAAGCCCAAATTGTAGTAATCCCTAAGCCTGGTAAGGACCCCAAATACCCGGAATCATATAGACCCATCTCCTTACTACAGGTCGACATTAAAATACTCGCCAAGATTCTAGCCTCCCGCCTTAATCAAGTCATTCTTTCCCTGATTCACCCTGATCAGACAGGCTTCATGCCAGGGAAGAACACTGCTATGAATATCCGCCGACTATTTATGAATCTCCAGGGCTCCCACGACGAAGTTGGCTCGAGGGTCGTGGTGGCTCTAGACGCCGCCAAGGCTTTCGACTCAGTGGAATGGAACTACCTATGGGAGTGCCTCTCGAGATTTGGACTTGGCCCCAATTTTATCCGCTGGGTTCAACTCCTGTATCAGTCCCCGAAGGCCAAGGTGCTCGTAAATGGCTGGCTCTCTGATCAATTCTCACTAGAGAGAGGGACCCGACAAGGCTGCCCCCTCTCCCCCATGCTGTATGCATTGGCTATGGAACCGCTGGCCATCATGGTTCGTGCGGACACAAATATCAGAGGCCTCAAGATAGGGAATCTGGAAGAAAAGATTGGGATGTACGCAGACGATACGCTCCTCTATTTAGCCGACTCTGGTCCCTCCCTCATTGCAGTCCTCCACTCCATAGAGCAAATTGGCAGTCACTCGGGCCTAAGTATTAATTGGTCCAAATCCCAGATCCTCCCGATTGACCATTTCCCCCCTTCACTCACATCCCCCCCTCTGACGCTCTCAAGGGTTTCTGTAATTAAGTACCTCGGAGTGCAAGTTACTAGATCACTTACAGACTACACACTCTTGAATATTGAACCCCTGTACACTCTGATCAAGACTAAGACACAAAATTGGGCTCGACTACCCCTGGGTGTCATGGGACGCATCAGTCTAGTCAAAATGATACTTCTCCCAAAAATACTTTATCTGGTGTGGCACGCTCCCCTATATATACCACAAAAATTTTTCAAAACAATTGAGTCTATTCTTAATTCGTTTATATGGGGACACAGCAGACACAAATTATCTTGGAGAATACTTAAGAACCCAGTGACATTGGGAGGAGCTGCCCTTCCAGATTTTCAGGACTATTATCTTGCCTCCCAACTGTCCCATTTCTATCATTTTGACAAGAGCGAGCTACCAAGATACCAACTACTACTCTGTGAACACCCTGATAACCCAGCTCACACCCCACTTCAGTCAGTCCTTAGGGCCCCATCGACAGGGCATACCCCCCAACACAAAGCGGGCATGTTGACACATCATCGGAGGGTGTGGCGGTTGGCACTTCAGAAACTTGGGACCCCACAGGTTCACTCCCACACCCCCCTATGGTTCAACACACGCCTGCCTGAGCTGTTGTCTATCCCAGACCCTACGGTTTGGATATGCAACGGGATCTTGTACATACACCAGATCATGACCACCACAGGACTTAAAACATTCCAAATGTTAAAAGACGAATTCTGACTTCCCAATCACCTCCTTTTCAGGTACTTACAACTCCGCCATGCTATACAAACTCAGTTTGCTGGTTCTAACCCATCCCTTACAGTCCCCTCCACAGTTGACACGATCACAGGTGCTGAGCCTGCCAAACTAATCTCCACTCTTTACTCCGCTATCCGTCTTCCAGACTCCACAGCCTTGGCCTATGGTGCTAAGACTAAATGGGAGGCGGACGTTGGATTGATTGAGGATGAGGACTGGGACGAGATCTTGGAAGACGCAAAAAAAGTCTCCCCTAAACTGTCAGACCGCCTAACACAATTGTATATTATACATAGGACATATTTGACCCCTCAGAGGTTAGCGCGTTTCAAACCCATGTATAATCCAGGTTGCCGTTTATGTGACCACACCCCAGGCTCTTTCTACCACCTTATATGGTCCTGCCCAACTATCCAAGCATACTGGATACAAGTGATTCGCTTCCTACACGACCAGATGGGCTCTCCGGCTACTCTAGACCCTAAGATGTGTCTACTCGGTTTGCTACCTGAATTAGACACTGACAAACCCCTCCGTACCTTTCTACATGAAACACTATTCTTGGCGAGAAAAGCGATAGCCCGCAATTGGATGCAGGCCCTACCCCCTACAATACAGTGCTGGAAAAAAGAAATTAACGACACTCTCCCATATAAGAAACTGATTTATATACATAGAGGATGCCCACATAAATACGAGCAGGTCTGGAACAGATGGTTAGAAGACGGTGAAACATGTACTTGAAACATTATGTTCATCTCTTATTTTCCCCTCTCCTCTCCCCCATTCTTTTTTCTTTTTTGTTTTTTTCTTCCCCCTTCTTCTCTATGGTGTACTGGCTTCATGTCCGGTGGATATTCCACTCTATATTACGTGGATAATTTAATGTGTTCATGTATGTACTACTGATTTTGCCATGTTGGCATATATTATTTTTATGTACCAAGCATATATTTTCTTAATAAAGTTGTTTTTTTTCCAATAAAAAAAAAAAATAATGAAGGGGTAGCTTCACAAGAACTCCGTCACTGTTCTTGAATGGCGCAGCAAGAGCCCTGACTTAAACCCAATTGAGCATCTCTGGAGAGACCTAAAAATGGCTGTCCACCAACGTTTACCACCCAACCTGACAGAACCGGAGAGGATCTGCAAGGAGGAATGGCAGAGGATCCCCAAATCCAGGTGTGAAAAACTTGTTGCATCTTTCCCAAAAAGACTCATGGCTGTATTAGATCAAAAGGGTGCTTCTACTAAATACTGAGCAAAGGGTCTGAATACTTAGGACCATCTGATATTTCAGTTTTTCTTTTTTAATAAATCTGCAAAAATGTCAACAATTCTGTGTTTTTCTGTCAATATGGGGTGCTGTGTGTACATTAATGAGGAAAACAAATGAACTTAAATGATTTTAGCAAATGGCTGCAATATAACAAAGAGTGAAAAATGTAAGGGGGTCTGAATACTTTCCGTCCCCACTGTGTATTATATACAGTGGCTTGCGAAAGTATTCGGCCCCCTTGAACTTTTCAACCTTTTGCCACATTTCAGGCTTCGAACATAAAGATGTAAAATGTTAATTTTTTGTGAAGAATCACCAACAAGTGGGACACAATTGTGAAGTGGAACGAAATCTATTGGATATTTTAAACTTTTTTAGCAATTAAAAAACTGAAAAGTGGTGCGTGCAAAATTATTCGGCCCCTTTACTTTCAGTGCAGCAAACTCACTCCAGAAGTTCAGCGAGGATCTCTGAATGATCCAATGTTGTCCTAAATGACTGATGGTGATAAATAGAATCCACCTGTGTGTAATCAAGTCTCTGTATAAATGCACCTGCTCTGTGATAGTCTCAGGGTTCTGTTGAAAGCGCAGAGAGCATCATGAAGACCAAGGAACACACCAGGCAGGTCCGTAATACTGTTGTGGAGAAGTTTAAAGCCGGATTTGGATACAAAAAGATTTCCCAAGCTTTAAACATCCCAAGGAGCACTGTGCAAGCCATCATTTTGAAATGGAAGGAGTATCAGAGCACTGCAAATCTACCAAGACCTGGCTGTCCCTCTAAACTTTCAGCTCAGACAAGGAGAAGACTGATCAGAGATGCAGCCAAGAGGCCCATGATCACTCTGGATGAACTGCAGAGAACTACAGCTGAGGTGGGAGAGTCTGTCCATAGGACAACAAACAGTCGTACACTGCACAAATCTGCCCTTTATGGAAGAGTGGCAAGAAGAAAGCCATTTCTCAAAGATATCCATAAAAAGTCTCGTCTAAAGTTTGCCACAAGCCACCTGGGAGACACACCAAACATGTGGAAGAAGGTGCTCTGGTCCGATGAAACCAAAATCGAACTTTTTGGCCACAATGCAAAACGATATGTTTGGCGTAAAAGCAACACAGCTCATCACACTCAACACACCATCCCCACCGTGAAACATGGTGGTGGCAGCATCGTGGTTTGGGCCTGCTTTTCTTCAGCAGGGACAGGGAAGATGGTTAAAATTGAGGGGAAGATGGATTCAGCCAAATACAGGACCATTCTGGATGAAAACCTGTTGGAGTCTGCAAAAGACCTGAAACTGGGACGGAGATTTATCTTCCAACAAGACAATGATCCCAAACATACAGCAAAATCTACAAAGGAATGGTTCACAAATAAACGTATCCAGGTGTTAGAATGGCCAAGTCAAAGTCCAGACCTGAATCCAATCGAGAATCTGTGGAAAGAGCTGAAAACTGCTGTTCACAAACGCTCTCCATCCAACCTCACTGAGCTCGAGCTGTTTTGCAAGGAAGAATGGGCAGGAATTTCAGTCTCTCGATGTGCAAAACTGATAGAGACATACCCCAAGCGACTTGCAGCTGTAATCGCAGC
Organism: Aquarana catesbeiana; assembly: GCF_042186555.1. Lineage (NCBI taxonomy): Eukaryota > Metazoa > Chordata > Amphibia > Anura > Ranidae > Aquarana > Aquarana catesbeiana. The sequence continues at coordinate 108,480,651 of NC_133334.1, forward strand.
AAAAGGTGGCTCTACAAAGTATTAACGCAGGGGGCCGAATAATTTTACACGCCCCACTTTTCATTTTTTTATTAGTTAAAAAAGTTTCAAAAATCCAAAAGATTTCGTTCCACTTCACAATTGTGTCCCACTTGTTGGTGATTCTTCACAAAATATAAAAATTTTATATCTTTATGTTTGAAGCCTGAAATGTGGCAAAAGGTTGAAAAGTTCAAGGGGGCCGAATACTTTCGCAAGCCACTGTATATATAAAATAAAATGTACCAGTGTGGTTGTACAGTGAGTCCGATTAGTACAGATCAGACTGGGGTTCTCGGTCACCCTGTGCCCCTAACAGACACAGGGTAACTTAGACATGGGAGGTGCATGGGGAGCTGAAACAAGGGTTTCCCAACCTCTCCAAGGATTCTGGGTTCCACGGGCCCCCTGCCCAAAGTGACTCCCGTCACACATCTCCCCTTTCGCCGGGGGACTAACACAGGAGGAGACCCCAGACAGGTTGACTCCGAAGTTAGTCAGTAGTTCCAGTCCCTCAATGCCAGTATCCGCACCGTACCCCAAATAAATTGTCCCAAACATAGCACTACTCACCCAGCCAACCTCTGCCTCTCTCAGAGAACATACCCACCGCTGGGGAGAAGTGTGAAAAGGCACTTCTCCCTGGTGTCCTTTCAGCCGCTGGATAGAAGACAGGGTGGCTGGGCTCACTTCATCATGCTGTTGGGGATCTGGGTGACTGCCCAGCATCACTGGAGTATACAGGTGGATACCACATCTTTTGTTAGTTGAGTGCAGAGGCCAGCAGCCCTCTGCTTGTTGCCAGCTCTTCTGGGTTGGTGGCATCATTCATGCTGGGAAGAGGAGCCGGCTGCTCTATCTCCCTTACCTGGCTGCTGGGACAACATGTTTCTGGTACTGTTTCCCAAGTGCACTGATCTTTGCTGGTAAGGAAAGATCGCTTCCTCCACCCTGGCCAACAGTTTTGAAGGGAAGACAAACACCTCCTCTCCCTTCTTCCCCTGGATCTCAATCTTCTGCTGGGAAGTGACCATCTCCTTCTCACCCTGGGCCTCTGGAACTGCTGCAGGTGTAGGGCAGAGGTCTTGGACCCTCTGTCCAGTTGTCAGCACTTCAGCTGGAGAAGTTTCTGGTAACTCCACAGATCCTGCTGGCAGAAAATTCCAAGTCTCTGTCAGTATTGTGGGAAAAAGGCCGACTGCGTCTTCTCTCAGGGAGGCTAAAGCTGCTGTTGGTGCTGGGCAGAGCTCAGTGATGTTTGGTCCTGATGCCAGCTCTTCTGCTGGAGGCTCACCAGGTTGTCCTTCCTTAGCATAGAAGTCTATTAAATCCCCAGTCTCTGGAACTAGTGTCTGGGCATAGAAGTTCACCATCTCCTGTCCGTAGAACCCAGAAGATGTTAGCAGTTGTGGGCAGAGGTTAGCAAAGCTCTGCCCTGTTGTCAGCACTTCAGCTTTGGAGATGACAATCTCCAGAGTTTCCACTGCCGATTCTCTGGCATGCTGCTCAACGTGTTCTAGCAGTTTCCTTTATGCCCTTTCATGATGCTGTTCTTTCCTCAGCAAATCGTCCAGATCAGGTTTAAGCTCTGAGACCCCTACAAGACCGCACATAGCCTCTCTGTATTCTTTCAGGTCCTCAAGGGCAGGTTCCACTTCATCGCCAAACACAAAACGATCTGTGAGGCTCTCCCACAGCAATCCAGGGCCGCCAAAGTCATATTCCTCCGGAGAGCATTCTGTTGTCTCCCCTAAATATTCCTGCTCTGTGTGCCATTTCAGAGCCCAATGATGATTGTCCAGCTCTATCTCCTGCTGGACCAGCCTGTCCAACTCAGTCACCCATTGCTCCTGGGGCCAATCTCCCAGGAATGCCATCCGCAACGCCCACTGGTCACTGACCCGTTGCTCTGGGGTTGGAAAGCACTTGCCCTGTTGCATACCAGGGACCTGGAGGGCTCCAATCCAGAGTCCTACCCAAATCTGCTGCCTGAGCTCCAGGTATTCATCCGCAGACACAGTCCTGGAGTATGCTGAAAGGACGATCCGCAGTAGCCCCGGGAACTCTGATACCTGATCCATATCTCTGCTGGGGCGAAGTCTGCTATCCTGATCTTTGATCCAGGTGGAGGTTTGGATGTCCCAGACTGCAGAAAGTGCCCCACTGCTTGCCACCAATGTAACGAAACGTCCCACACTCTGCTTCAGTGCTTTCGTCATATACGTTTCCTCCAGTCTGAATATAGATAGCAGATATTCCAAACCGCTGACAACCAAGAACTAGGCAGTACTTGCTTTGGCTGCTGAACATTAACTGTTTATTTGAACACAGTTACATAGAGATACACTCAGGGGACAAGCCCCCCTCCTTTGCATAATGAAACAGGACGGGGTAGACTTTACCTCCACCAGTAGCATGATACTTCTCATCAGTAGACTGTCTTTGGGAGGGGCTGCTGGATAAATCCCCCCCCCCCCACTAATCCACAGAGATATATACATCTCATAATAGGTTTCTCCCAAGGCAGAGACAAAGAATAGAACAATGGACTACAGCCAGCCACACCCCAAACAATCCAGCAGAGGGCACACCAGAGTATGAGAATATATATATATATATATATATATATATATATATATATATATATACATACACACATATACATGCATTCACACACATATATACATACATACATACACACACACATACAGTGGGTACGGAAAGTATTCAGACCCCCTTAAACTTTTCACTCTTTGTTATATTGCAGCCATTTGCTAAAATCATTAAAAGTTTATTTTTTTCCTCATTAATGTACACACAGCACCCCATATTGACAGAAAAACACAGAATTGTTGACATTTTTGCAGATTTATTAAAAAAGAAAAACTGAAATATCACATGGTCCTAAGTATTCAGACCCTTTGCTGTGACACTTAATTATTTAACTCAGGTACTGTCCATTTCTTCTGATCATCCTTGAGATGGTTCTACACGTTCATTTGAGTCCAGCTGTGTTTGATTATTCTAATTGGACTTGATTAGGAAAGCCACACACCTGTCTATATAAGACCTTACAGCTCACAGTGCATGTCAGAGCAAATGAGAATCACGAGGTCAAAGCAACTGCCTGAAGAGCTCAGAGACAGAATTGTGGCAAGGCACAGATCTGGCCAAGGTTACAAAAAAAATGTCTGCTGCACTTAAGGTTCCTAAGAGCACAGTGGCCTCCATAATCCTTAAATGGAAGACGTTTGGGACCACCAGAACCCTTCCTAGAGATGGTCGTCCGGCCAAACTGAGCTATCGGGGGAGAAGAGCCTTGGTGAGAGAGGTAAAGAAGAACCCAAAGATCACTGTGGCGGAGCTCCAGAGATGCAGTCGGGAGATGGGAGAAAGTTATAGAAAGTCAACCATCACTGCAGCCCTCCACCAGTCGGGGCTTTATGGCAGAGTGGCCCAACGGAAGCCTCTCCTCAGTGCAAGACACATGAAAGCCCGCATGGAGTTTGCTAAAAAAAACACCTGAAGGACTCCAAGATGGTGAGAAATAAGATTCTCAGGTCTAATGAGACCAAGATAGAACTTTCTGGCCTTAATTCTAAGCAGTATGTGTGGAGAAAACCAGACACTGCTCATCACCTGGCCAATACAGTCCCAACAGTGAAGTATGGTGGTGGCAGCATCATGCTGTGGGGGTGTTTTTCAGCTGCAGGGACAGGACGACTGGTTGCAATCGAAGGAAAGATGAATGCTGGGTCCCTAGCTTGGCACTCCAGATACTTCTTAAGCTTCACCCCTGCTAACCGGCGAGGTCCCTGGCTTGACTCACAAGGCTGCGCTGCAAGCGTCTCCTCCGCGGGTTGGGTCTCTAACTTGATCACCGCCTGAAGTTTCCCAATTTTTCACCTTGCCCATTTGGTGAGAATATGGTTCCGGTACTTGCTTCAGTTACTCACTGTGGTCCCTGGTAAAGGTGGTTGGTCCCTTTGTGGCGACAGCTCCCCTTCTACCTCCGACCACGACAGGTTCTCCGGCCAGCAGAACCAACCCTGCTCTGCCCTCCTACTTCTGGACAGGCACTTATACAGCCCAGCAGCCAGATGCCCCGGAATAGGTCCAATCTCGGGCCTAGCAGCCCGGGGCATACGACACACATCCACCCAGACAGCCGTCCAGAACACAGATCACCTGACTCATCCCAAACATATAGGTGCTCCCAGCAGGCCAAGGGATTCAAGAAAACCCCTGCCCATTGGCTGAGATACCCCATATACCCATAACCTGACCTTGGGTTGCCCTTCTCATATCTAGTACCACCAAGTACCCGACCACCTAGCGTAGAAGAGAAAAGTACAACAAGGCCAAACTTAGGGAGAAATCAATGGATCTCTATCAGTCAACCAGGATAACTACTCCTGGCAAGTAAGCTTGTGAGGAGCTCCCTACTGAAGCTACATACACTTAGCCTTTCCACATTATCCTTTACCCATAAAGCCTGAAAGTGTACATATAGTCAAACTTTTTTTGTTTTGGACACAATAGCAAAGGATTAAAGCACCTCAGTTTGTTTTTTGCTGTCTGTCCTGTTTGAAAGAATTCCCTTCACTTCCTGTACCAGAGATACAAGAGATAGCAGGAGGAAATCTCTATAAAGTGAGGGGAATTTTCCTCTTAAGCCAGCTGTGACGGGTGTCACTTTGGGCGGGGGGCCCGTGGAACCCAGAATCCCTTGGAGAGGTTGGGAATCCCTTGTTTCAGCTCCCCATGCACCTATGTCTAAGTCACCCTGTTTCTGTTAGGGGCACAGGGGGACTGAGAACCCCAGTCTGATCGGTACTAATCGGACTCACTGTACAACCACACTGGAATGTTGTGTTGAATATATATATATATATATATATATATATATATATATATATATATATATATATATATTACACACACACACACACACACACACACACACATATATATATATACACACACACACACACATATATATATATATATATATATATATATATATATGTGTGTGTGTGTGTGTATATATATCACACACACACATACATACACACAGTGGGGACGGAAAGTATTCAGACCCCCTTAAATTTTACACTCTGTTATATTGCAGCCATTTGCTAAAATCATTTAAGTTCATTTTTTCTCCTCATTAATGTACACACGGCACCCCACATTGACAGAAAAACACAGAATTGTTGACATTGTTTCAGATTTATTAAAAAAAGAAAAACTGAAATATCACACGTTCCTAAGTATTCAGTATTTAGTAGAAGCACCCTTTTGACCTAATACAGCCATGAGTCTTTTTGGGAAAGGTGCAGCACGTTTTTCACACCTGCATTTGGGGATCCTCTGCCATTCCTCCTTGCAGATCCTCTCCAGTTCTGTCAGGTTGGATGGTAAACGTTGGTGGAGGCCGGGTAGGAGGGTAGCGTGGGTGACGCTTGAGGGGATACCACCGCAAACCTTGGAGGAGCTCAAGGGATTCAGAGTCAGTGAATCAGAGGGTCTATTGAGAGACCGAGAGCTCAGTGTTAAAGAACTGCAACAGGCAGTTGTAGTGAAGCTGACAGGACTGTTACGTTTGAGTTAAGAACTGTTAAAGACTGTTACCATAGGAGACAGCATTCCTGCATGTGCAGATGTGGCACCTTGCTGGGGCCTTTCCTTGCACGGCTGTCTTCCTATTGAAGTCTCGGAGTCTGCCAATTGAATCTATAACTACTTAAGGGTGTCCTGGCCCTTAAGTACAAAAAGGACTGCCAAAAGAAATAAAACCTCTTTTACATCCTAGAAGTGTCTGGTGCCCAATGACTTTCACCATCTTTGCACCCAATATGCCTCACAACCCACTACATATTGAAGGATGTCAGCTATCTTTGGTCTTGGAGGTCCTCATTAGACTGGACAAGGCCAGAGATCTTGCTACATGTATAATTATATACCATGGCTGACTATGAGAGCACCAACATTGTGCTCTGCCCCCTTCAGTCACCGATTAACAGCACCGAGAAACAAGTAATGCTGACCATTAAGCTGCATTAGACACAGGGAACCTCAACCAAATCTGCAGTGATGCAAAGATATCTAACGATCCCAGCCTCGGACTCGGTTCGCACAAACACAGGTAGAATGGTGGTGCCAGGCCTGCCAGAAATGCTGGATCACAATAACACCAGCTCTCCCAGCTGGGAAGTTTGGAAATCTCACATCGGACTGAACTTAGAGTACTAATGTGCTTATTACATACAAAAGCAGAGCTCAAAGCCGACTAGAGACATTTGCGGCTCAGATTGAGGGTGCCGTTAAAAAAAAAAAAGCTTGCCATGATCCGATGTTACCCAATTACACACCAGGCTTTTGGCACAAGAGAGCTCCACTGCAACTTTGGAGGCCAGAGTTGAAGCACTGGAGACAACACAGGCACAGAAATTTCAAACTGCATATTTACAACTGGAGGCTGGTAAAAATTTCAACTGCCAAAATGCATGAAGCGTGACAATTTAAAGTGGTGTTCCGGCCGAAATTATACTTTTTAAATAAAAATACCCCTAGAATACACAAGCTTAATGTATTCTAGTAAAGTTAGTCTGTAAACTAAGGTCTGTTTTGTTAGTTTATGGCAGTAGTTTGTTATTTTATAAACTTACAGCAGGCCGTGGCCATCTTAAGTCTGGGCATCTGAAGCCAGACTGTATTTCTTCCTGGATCTCATCCTTGCAGATCTCGCACATGCTCAGTGCAGCACAAGCAGTGTAATAGGTTTCAGGTCAGGTTTCCATAGCAACGGCAGTTGCAGAGGAAGTTTCCGCCCCTTCCCAGAAGGCTTTGCAAACAGGAAATGATGCGATGGGCCGCGGCCAGGGAGGAGGAAGTGAAAAATGAATACAGCAGATATACAGTAAGTGCTGAGAAAAAAAAAATAAAAATATCCAATTCGTTTACAGTGCACAGTTTAGTGAGGGATGCTGAAGAGTTGTAAAAGTGGGTGGAACTCCACTTTAAGTCTCGGAATGCCCACTATGTAGCATTATGGCAGTGAGTCACACAGCCATTTGCATGTGAGCGTGTTCTGACATGTACTAACTTGCACTTGCCTGGGTCGCAGACCAGTTGACTCAGTCTTTATGGAGTAGCAGAAAAAATATCACAGGTGTGCATTGCGCTGTTGGAGGAAACTAGTGACAGGAATCTGGAGCAGTGGATTAGCATCAAACGTTGTGTGAAAATTGGCAAAAGTGCGAGTGAAACTTTAGCTTTGTTACAGGGTTATGGTGAAAATTCCATGAAGAAATCAAGCGTTTTTGAATGGCAAGTATGTAGTATGAATGGCAAGTACAGTAGTAGGCGGTTTAAGTAGGGGCAGGAAGATGTCCACAATGACGCAAAAAGTGGGTAGCCAAAAACACAAAGGATGAATGCAAATGTGGACAGAGTGCAAACCCTCAGATTGAAGATTAAATGTGTGAATTATGGTAGAATCTAACGCACTGTTTCCCTGTTCAATTCTTCTAACTGAGGATTTGAGAGTGAGAAAGATTTCCACAAATGGTGCCTAGAATCTTGACAGAAGATCAAAAAGAACATTGTCTTCAGATTTCATCCAATCTTTTGAAGAATGCAGAGGTGTTTGACATTTTTTCTTTTACAGTCCACTCCGGGAATCAAATTGTCACACATCAGGGGCGTGGCTTACCAATGGCAATGTGAAGATGTCCTTTCTGGAGCTCTGCACGAGCTGAGACCCACCTGGTGAACTGCACAGGCGAGCCGCTTTCATATGTCGGGGGACCGCAAACTCCCGTCGACCACGGGGGAATCGAGGGGTACAGAGATTACCCATTACTTTCTCCACCAGCACGCTGGATGTTCACATGCGGCCTTATTCAAGATGGCGCCGCAGCGAGTCACCCCGTCGAGCGCCACCACCACTTCAAGTAAGAAAACTACACTAGCGGGGACTGCAGGGGACCTGTCCCCGGACCTCCCGCAGTCAAGCTCACAGCATGCATCTGAGTCAAGTCGCGGGGCGGGCGGCCGCTCAGAGGGAGCCCTCCATGATATAGTTGCGGCGCTGCCTACTAAACAAGACCTGCAGACTATGGCGACCTCAATTGCCAATGCTCTCGCAAGAGAGCTCCATGACTTACGGCAGTAGTTAGACACGGTGGAAGAACGGGTGACGGACCTGGAATCATCTACCAATCCCACAGAGGTCCGCGTCACCACCCTGGCGCTGGAACACTGGGCCTTCCGCCACCATCTTATTGAAGTCTAGCTGTGGCTAGATGATGGGGAAAATAGGAGCAGGAGAAATAATCTTCACCTCCGTGGCATCCCAGAGGCCACCACGGGCCTGGACCTGCGTGTCACAGTAGTGGCTATCCTGAACTAGGTACTGGGCAAGCCTCCCACCACTGAACTGGAGCTGGACAGGGTGCACCAAGTGCCAGGCCCGACTGTGTCTCCCTCCTCAACACAAGTCCCTGCTCCCCTGGACTCCACGCGGGATGTCCTCTGCAGGGTCCACTTCTTCACTGTTGAAGAAGAGCTCCTACGACAGGCCTGGGCAAAGGGCCCTATTGAATTTGACAGAGCTCCTATATGGATATATCCAGATGTTTCCAGGCAGACATAGGCCATGCGGGGACTAATACGACCTCTTCTTGAAGCAATTCGTGAAGCAGACGCAACTTATCGATGGGGCCACTACTTCCATCTAACTGTGCGTAAGCAGGGATCTGACTTCTATCTTCGCTCCCCTGACCAACTCCCAGAGCTGTTCAGATTCCTAAACAAGCCTGCTATCAGCGTCCTCAATTGGCATGACTATCTGCTCACCCACGAGGCGCTCGGCACACCCTTACCAAGACCACAGCGGATAAGGCGACCCCGTTCTCGTGCTTCAAGTCGTGAGGCCCTTGATCTTATCCAACCTCCTCCGAGGACTGACCTCCCCACTGGTCTAAGTAGCTGGTAAGTCTTTGCGAAACTTGACTTGGTGGATCCCCCCTGAGAGTCCCAGCAGCCTTCCTATCTCAGACCCAATGAACTGGGTGTCCAGGCTCCTGCCATCCATGACCCTCTGGGCTTTGCTGACATGTTTGATGTTTCCTTCTCTACTAGAACAAACCTGCAATTGCTCCATGGATCCCATGATCACCGATTGCTGGCTCTGTTTATCGTTTCCATTGGCCTGGGTGGCTGGCATCACATCCTAAAACATGACTTGGTGTATTCCTTCAAAAGGACCCGGCGATTCCTTTACTTCAGGCCAAATGTATAGGATACTATTCTCTTTGCCAAGTATACTGCCACCTCTCCGCTGAACCCAAAATCCTCCAATTTCACTCCGAGCCACCTGACTCTTGGTCTAGAGCCTTCAGGAATATCCCTCCTCTGCTCCTGGCTCAGTCTCCCTGATAAAATTTGTTGTGCTTAGTGTTTGTTGTCTGTGCCGCTCTCCCCCATCCGTCACCGTTTTAGGTGATGGGGAGGGGGTGAACAGTGTTCAGGCCTGTGGGATCTGCAAACAGGCTCCACACCCTGATACCACTGCTCCCCTATGTCAGATTTGACTGTTAGTCTGTCAACCCCACGTGGCACTGACTAGTGGGGACCCGACCTTTGAATACCCTATTTATTTCTAACCTTCTCCTGGAAGGTCGCAAGGGTTGTTCCCCATTTGTTGCTGGGGTGGTGGGGCCTGTCAGGCAGGGGTGTGTATTTCAAATTTCATGCTTAAGGTACTACTGTTGGATACCTGTATTGCTCTTTAACCCCAAATGTGGTACGTGCATTTTGTCACTCTGACCCTCTGTCTTGGTGCCCTGGGGAGCGGAGTAAAGGCTCTACACTCCCTCTGTTCTATATCATTTGCTGCCCGTCTGGAGTCTCATCATCACGAGTGCTCACCCCCAGGTCCACCACCACAGTATGGTCTCAGTTACTGTTCTTTCTTACCTTGTTCCTCATGTTTGATTTACACAGCTACTATTTGTACTCTAAATTTTGCTGGCTCTATTAATAGTTATAATGTTGTTCTCGATGTTCTCACTTTGTGCATCTCCTAATATTTTGTTTTCTTTACAGTTTAGGTGCTCGATTCTGGCAACTCCTATCACTCCATTCACCCCCCAAATAGGGTGGACTCCTGTTTGGGCACTACCTCTGCTTAGCCAGAGTCCTTGGCTTACCTACACTATTCATAGATTTCTCCCTTTCCATCTCTCTTTCCCCTTCTTCCCTCCCCCTTTTCTTTTCCTCTTCTCCTTTTTCTTTCTCTGTTTTTGTTCTTTACCTCCTGAGAAACGCTCACAGCTGTTGGCTGGTTTGAGGAAAAGTAAAACCCAAGTTGCTTTCCTACCGAAATGCATTTTCGTGGTGACCATATCCCTAAATTGACTAATGGGACCTATCCAACGGCATATCACAGTGTCTCCCATCTCCAAGTCTAAGGGGGTAAACATCCTGCTCGCGAAATCGGTCCCCTGGACTTTAGAGGCACAACGGTCGGACACCAAGGGTCATTTTCTTCTCCTGAGTGGGAGAGTGTTTGACGTGCCGGTCACCTTTGCGAATGTGTATTTTCTGAACGTGGACCATCCCCAGTTTTTGCGGAGGCTTCTCCCAGAGCTCCTGGAGTTTGGAGGGTCTCCTCATCTTTGGGGGAGACCACAATTTCGCTATGGATGCACTACTGGATGTCTCGCGAGGGTTCTCTCATCTCTCCTATTCTCGTCTTCGGCGGATGAAGGCAGACCTGCAAACTCTGCATCTGGTAGACCCCTGGCAGTTGCTACATCCACAGGACAGTGACTATTCTTTTTTTCTCCGGTCCATTACACCTACGTACGGCTTGACTATCTCTTGATAATGCACAAAGACGTATCCAGAGTATTGTCAATCTCTATCAATGTTATCTCTCTCTGATCACGCCCTGGTCCACATGACACTCCAACTGGGACCAGTGACTCAGACCCCTCAATCCTGGAGACTAAATGAGTCTCTGCTCTAATCGGAAGAGATCTGTAACGAGCTCCTGACCACCTTACGGGAGTATTTTTCCATCAATGAAGTCTCGGTCACCAATCCATTGGTGGTGTGGGAAGCCCATAAAACAATTGTCCGAGGCACATTGATCAGAATAGGAGCTTGCCTTAAAAAAGAGAGAGGTTTCGCCGTATGGAAGAACTTTTTACCCAGATGCGTAATTTGGAATGCTCCCACAAGGCCACTCTTGCCCGCTCCACTTATCAAGATCTCAGAGTTCGCAAGGAACTCCATTTACTTATATTCCACAAAAAGAAGCACAAACTGGCCTGGGCACATTGAATTCTCGAACAAACCGAGTACATTGCTTGCATGGGCACTGAATGGTCCCCGCACAAAAACTTACATTTACAGCCATATGGCTCCCTCAGGACGGAGGTCGACTACTTCCTCCGATATGGTGGCGGAGTTTAGATCCTTCTACGAGGGCTTGTACAACTTAGGTGCACCCCCCCCGCAGACTTCCCCTCTGATGGTAGAGCAACCCCGCAGTCATACCTAACATCCTCTGGCATGCCCTCGCTCCCTCTTGCAGTACAAGAGGAACTGGAAGGGCCCATCACAATTGAGGAATTGGGAGTCACTGTGGCTCACTCTAAACTAAAAAAGGCCCCCGGCCCCTATGGCCTTACCTCAACTTATTATAAGGCCTTGTTTTACGCTTTTGCGACCCCTGGTCTCCGCCCTTAATTCTATCACGGAAGGAGAATCCTTCCCGCTAGACACCCTGAGAGCCTATATTTCTCTGATCCCAAAGGAGGGAAAGGATCCACTGCAGTGAGGGAACTATCGTCCGATAGCACTTCTGAACGCTGATTTGGAACTGGTCACCAAAATTCTAGCCAATAGGTTGCTCCCACATATCCAAAGTCTTGTCCATAGGGATCAGGCAGGCTTTGTGCCTCTTTGAGAGCCTCGCGACAATACCATGTGGGTGGTGAACCTGATCCATGCAGCCAGATCATCGAACCAGCCTCTTCTCTTGCTGTCCACCGACGCAGAGAATGCTTTTGATTGGGTAAATTGGACTTTTATATGGCCACCCTCGAACACATTGGTCTCCGATCCTCTATGTTGAGTTGGATATTGTCTCTATACTCCCACTCCACAGCCGTGGTTAAGGTGAATGAGACGAGATCTAATTTCTTCAATATTCATAACGGCACAAGGCAAGACTGTCCTTTGTCCCCTCTGATATTTATACTCTCCCTAGAGCCCTTTTTGCGCACAGTGAGGGCAGACTCTGCCATTGCTGGATATCAAAAAACGTCAGAGATGCACAAGGTGGCCGCATTTGCAGATGATCTGATTTTCTTCTCAACGGATCCCCTTACTTCACTCCTGAATCTGCTGCAATCCCTGCAAAAGTATGGCTCACTCTTTTTACAAATTAATCTGTCCAAATCTTCCATTCTCAACGTTACGGTGGATAAGGATATGGTCAAGTCATTGAGTTCAATGTTTCCCCTCCACTGGGCAACTAACTCTATACATTATTTGGGCATTGACCTCACCTCTGACCCCTCCAACCTGTACTCAGCGAACTTCGCCCCACTGCTTGTTCATCTTAGAACTGATTTCTTCACATTAACGTGGTTTGGCTGCTGTAGCGCCCTCAAGATGGCCATGTTGCTCAGGGTGTTATACCTGATGCAGGTGCCCCCCATCCGCCTTCCCCCTGCGTTTAAGCGAGTTAGCTCTTTGTTTTGAGACTTCGTCTGGTCTCATCGCAGGCCACGAATCAAACTTCAACTTCTCGCTCTCCCGAAGCATAGGGGTGGAGTGGGCCTCCCTGATTTGAAAGCCTACAACAGGGCAACACATCTCACGAGACTGGTGGATTGCCACTGCCACGTGGGAGGCAAAACATTGGGTGGCCATGGAAATAGGATACTCCAAAGGCACAGCTAAGAGTTGGCCGTGGCTCACATTATCTCTGCCCTCACGGATCACCCCACCTTAGGCAGTACACTGTTGGTGGCTAGGGACGCCTTCCGACACTCTTCAGTGTCGCCATCGCCCTCCCCTATGATACCGATTCTGGGCAATCCAGAGTTTGTACCTGGCCTTCAGAACCCTCACTTCCAGCGACTGGAGGTGAGCGGATGGCTTCATCACTGCGACTTCATGGGTCCTGCAGGTCAACTTTCCTCCTCTGCCGGGATGTCTGCCACAGACCCCCCGTTGGACCTCCGGAGTGGTCTTCAGCTGCGTACCTTTCTTCGCAGGTGTCTGCGGACACCGGGCATATCTCAACAGCTCACGGAATTAGAAAATAATTGTCACCGAGGGGAGCCGGTCCGCCATAGTCTCTCGACAATCTACACCCTTCTGATTGGGAATCGGACCTGAATACCCAATTCACCAATTCCCAGAAGGAGACGATTCTTCATTTTGCACAGAAGTCCTCTATAGCTACCAGAGTCCAAGAGACCTGTTACAAAATTCTGACTCGGTGGTACAGAGTACCTACCACTCTGCACCAATTCTTCCCTCAAAATCCTAGTCTGTGTTGGTGGTGTGGCTACGCTAAGGGTACAATGTTGTATAAATTTTGGGATTGTCCTAGGCTCGGACCATTCTGGCAGGAGGTGACCGGCGTGATCAAGCATCTGACAAATGTCGACTTGGAGGGGAATCCTGCGGTTTGTTCGCTCCATCTTTCACTGCAACTGATTAAGAAATACTAGGCCTCCCTTACAATCCAACTATTGAACGCGGCTAAGGCATGCACCCCCCCCTCTGTTGGGGATCGGAGACCTCGCCATCCAAAGCCCTGTGGTTTTCTAAAGTAAATGAACTGAGAGATATGGAAGATCTTACTGCCACCTTACACAACCAGGAGGAGACCTTCAGTGAGACCTGAAGACCCTGACACCACTTTATGTATACTGACGCATACCTCCAGGAGGTCTCGCAATCTGGCTGACCTCTTGGATATAGTTCTACTCACTTGGGCGAGAGGTACCAACTGCCTACCATCTGTTTATCCTTTCTCTCCCCTCTTCCTTGACTTTGTTTTCTTCCCACACTAGGGACACCTATTTCTTTCTCCTCCCTCCCTGTCTATTTAATCCCTTCCCTCTTGTCCTTCCTTATGTGGATATTAGGTCTAGTTCTGGTTAATACTTTTTTGAATATAGCTTATATCCACATCCACCTTTATTTATTTAATTTATTTTTTTTTAACTTTATGTATTATTCTAATCCAACTGGCCTTATAGTTACTTGTAAATTCCCCCAGCTCTACCTGCTGTCAATGATTCTTGAAACCGTCCCGAATAGTATAGTGTTCCCAAAAACCGTGTGCCCATCTGATTAGGGTATTGCTGGGGCGGTTGATTTTTGTTGATGTGACCCTTTTCTTCCTGTCACTTGATCGTATTATATGTTTTATGCCACTTAATTGGGTTGTAGACCGTGCCCTCTTTGAAAATAAAGGAACTACAAAAAAATTGTCACACATCATATGGATCAGGGGAATCCCTGAAGCTATACAGGTATAGATCTGAGGAGTATGGTTATGGCAATATAAAATATCCTGCAAGATACAGCATCAACTGATCTGATTGAATTGAGAAATGCAAAGAAAAAGCAAACAGTCATATTGCCTTTCTCCTAGAGGCCCACTGCAAAAGGGATAAGATTCCAAAACAAAACAAACAAATGCTGGTTTTATTTTTTAATAGTGCTTAGAGGAGGTTATTAGGGTGAATATATATGTTGTTTGTATCTAAGGATTCTTTGCGGTATTAATTCTGTACATTAGATTATTTTTTTTTAACTATTTTGGTTATTTAATCAGTTGCCGACCAGCTGCCGCAGTTATACTGCGGCACGTTGGCTCGGCTGCGCGAATCATGGTATCGTTACATCGCTCGTGCCCCCCGCCGCGATCGGACTCGTTACAGAACAGATTGATCTACAGGCCCAGGCCAATGATTTCTGGCCTGTACCTGCTGATCGGTTCTGGCGAATGAAATGCCTCCTCTGCCTGTGTAATGTAAACACAGGCAGAGGAAGTGATGTCATCTCCCCTCGTGGAGCCTTTTCTGGTTCCAGAGCGAGAAGAAGACATTCATAGTGAGTACACCAAGCACTACACTAACACCAGGACACATAGGCACACTTTTACCCCCTCAACGCCCCCCCCCCAAGTTAACCCTTTCACTCCCTGTCACAGTGCCATCAAGTGCAGTTTGCAGATTTATCACTGTACAAAAATCAGCGTTAGGGCAGTTAGTGGTAGCCCCAGGTAGGTTTAAGGTACCCCCCATATAGTCCCTAATAAAGGTTTTACGCCTTGATCACACCCAGTTAACCCTTTCACTCCTTGTCACAGTGGCACTAGTATAGTGTATAGATCTCTTTTCTGATCACTCTATTCGTGTTACAGGTTTGCTAGTTAGCATCAGTTAGGTGTCGGCATCAGTTAGCTTCTATCCCAGACAGCGTCAGATTTTAACCCTTTGATTGTCAGTAGCACTAACACATGCACACACCTTAAACCTCCGTTACTAGAATAGTGTTTGAACGGATCAATATCTCTGATCTGATCAGATCTATACTACTGTCCCCAATAGTATAGTGTTCCCAAAAACTTAGCGTTAGCAGAATCAGTCCAGACACCTGCCAGCACCTGAGTTTAGCCCCTCCGCCCAGCCCACCCAAGTGCAGTATCAATAGATCACTGTCACTTACAAAACACAGCACACAAAACTGCAGCATTAGCAGAGTCACGCCTAATTCCTTCTAGCACTAACAGTTAATTTTCTTGTAGCGATTCAAGTAGTCACTGACAACCAAGTGCTCTTTTACCTGTGAGTCGCACTAGCTGTACCTATACATTTAGTGGCCAAAATGTCCAAACAGATGTACACTAATGAAGAGGCCTACATGATGCTGAGCATGACAGATGAGAGCAAAGGGGAAGTCACACTGTCAGATTCAGGCTCAGTATACGAACCTGCAGAGAGCAGCGGCACCCTGACAGTTAGCTCTGACAACGGAGTAGTGGCCCCTGCTAAGGTCAGGAGTACCGGACCCCATTCTTCTGTTGCTGAGGTGCAACAACCGCATGTTTCTCGTATGGAGCAGAGAGCCAGTACTATTGCCGCGCAACGTTCTGGTGAACTGGCAAGCACCAGCAGCCTGGTTGTAGACAAACCAGCACTGCAGTATCACTTGATGATGTAGCGAGTCCCATATGTGCAGTTCAAGCTGGTGCAATGGCTAACACAAGTAGTGCCCCGCAGCCACCAAGAATTCAAAGACAGGCCCGTAGAGCCCATAGTGCCCTTCCTGAGGTGTTTGCAAACCCCGATTGGCAGCCCACCACTTCTGCAGCGCCCGTACTTCCCCTTTTCATTGGCCAACCCAGAATTCAGGTGGAAACAGCAGATTTTAGTACCCTTGACATTTACAAGCTGTTTTTCATGGAAGATCTGTACAGATCTATTGTGGACCAAAGAAATTTATATGCTGGTCAATTTATCGATGCAAATCCAAATTTGACCCTTGCCAGAGAATTTGGCTGGAAACCTATAATGGTTCCCGAATTAAAGACCATTCTGGGCCTATCCTTCCTCATGGGTATTACTAAAAAGGAGTGAGTTGCGGTCATATTGGTCCACTGACCCAATTCACCATATGCCCATGTTCTCTGCTTCCATGACCAGGACTAGATACGAGCAAATCTTGCGGTTCATGCACTTCAATGACAATGAACTCTGTCGTCCTCAGAGTGACCCTGGATACGATCGGCTCAACAAAATTCGGCCCATCGTAAACCACTTCAACCAATAATTTGCAGCCTTGTTTATTCCCGATTAAGTTGTCTGCATTGATGAGTCCCTGATTATGTTTTCTGGCCGCCTTGCTTTCAAACAGTTTCTCCCCAGACAGGGTCACAGGCTATACATATAGTTTTCTGGTTTACGAGGGAAAAGATAGCAGCGTGGAACCCTGTGACTGCCCAGACTACATAGGGAGCAGCGGTAAGATTGTTTGGGACTTGGTGTCACCCTTGTTCGGAAAGGGGTACCACCTGTACGTGGACAATTATTACACAAGCGTGCTACTTTTTAGTCACCTTTTTGAATTTGGAATCGGCGCATGAGGCACTGTGCGATCTAATCACCGGTGCTTCCCCCAAATGGCTTGTAGATTCCAAACTTAGATGGGGGGGAGAGAGCCTGCTTGAGGTGTATAAATAGCTTGCAGTGAAGTGGAGGGACGCACGGAATGTTTTCATTCTGTCCTCCATTCATGCAGATACGACTGTCCAAATTACAATGACTGGTGTTGTTGAGAAGCCCCTCTGTGTCCACAAATACAACCTTAACACGGGAGGGGTGGAATTCAACGACCAGATAATGGCGCTGTACTTAATTCCCCCTAAAGGCCAGATGCTGGTATAAAAAAGTGTCTGTATACTTATTTCAATTGCTGAACGCTTATGTGCTATACAAAAAAAAACAAAAATGAACCTTTACAACCCCTTTAAGTGCTCAGTAAGCAAGTGGTTAACATCAGTCAGGGTCTCTGGCAGTAGATAGCTCAGCCAATACAGTTATTTGATCCCCTGTAGATTTTGTAGGTTTGCCCATGTGACAGACTCACCCGGGACAAAGGCTTTGAGGGGACTGAATGCTAGCCTCTTGTCTACCGACTATGGGCCCTGGCATTTGAGGGAGCTACAAGCATTTAGGAGGATATTCTGTTATGTACTGCAAAAGGACATTATTAAAGGAGGCCATGATGGTCTCTGCCGTTTGGGGCGTGGCTGTATTCCAAGGTTCTATTTTATCTGTCTGCCTTGGATATTATGGGATGTGTATGTATATTAGCTGTGAGATTGGTGGGGTGAATTCCTCCAACAACTCTCACTGCTGATTGGACAGTCTACCCCGCCGGAATGCAAAGGTGGGGGGATTGTCCAGAGTATTACCTGTGTTTTCAATAAACAGTCCATGTTAAGCAACCAAATGAGTATTATCTTGATTGTGGTTGTTAGCAGTTGGAAAGTCTGATATCTATATTCAGACTGGGAGGAAGCGGTATATGACGAAAGCACTCAAGCGGAGTGTGAGATATTTCATTACATTGGTGGCAAGCTTCCTGCAGTCTGGGACATTGAAGCCTCCACCTGGATCCAAGGTCCGGACAGCAGGAGAGGTACAGATACCAGCCGCCATGGAAGATGAATTTGGAAGGAGATTGCGAGAGATGCAGATACAGCACAGAGGACCAGTATCAGAGCAGGTCCTGCTGGGATGGTATGATTCTATCCGCTGGGAACTCTGGAAGGAAGCGCTAGCCCATGAGCAGCGACACCAGGGAAAAACTCTTTCTTTCAGGAAAGGTACTGATCTGTGTTTTTGGGGGAACAACCGCATAATGTTATAGATTATAAGTCACCTGCCAAAGTGTTGGCATTGGGCCTAAGTGCAGCCAACCCATGCCCTGGATTTTCAGCAATTCCAGAGACTTGTGATTTAATTGACTTTTCTGCTGAGGAAGAACAACCGAGTGAGCCTCCAGCAAAAGAGCTAGCATCAGGGCAGAACATCACAGAGCTCTGCCCAGCACCAACAGCAGCATCTGTGAAGTTACAAGGAACTTCCCCAGCTGAAGCACTGGCCACCGGACAGAGGGTACAAGATCTCTGCCCCACATCTGTGGCAGTTCCGGAGGCTCAGGGTGAGAGGGTAGCGGTCACTTCCCAGTAGCAGATCAGGATACAGGGGGAGAAGGTGTTCGTCGTCCCTCTCCAACAGCCAGCCAGGGTGGAGGAAGCAGTCTTTCCTCCCCAGCAAAGATCCCTGCACCTGGGAGACAGTACCAGAGACATGTCGTCCCAGCAGCCAGATGAGGGAACAGAAGTGGAAGCAGCCGGCTCACCTCCCCAATGGCAGCTACACAGTTTGGTAGTGGAGGAATCCAGCCTCCTGCCCCAATGGTTAGCCGAAGCGGATGATGTGGAGTCCCAAGCAGAAGTGCTGGCAACAGGGCAGAGCGCCGCTGATCTGGTTTTTCTACCACCTTCCTATGCAGGTCAATGTGGAGGACTAACGCTAAATTTGGGTCTACAGAATAGAGAGAGCTAGTCATTTAGTTTAATTTTTTTTTTTTGAGTTTTTTAATTCATTTTAATTTACCACTTTGTGGATCTTTTTCCACATTTGGGTTCAAAGCACTTTGACTGGTATGTATTAACATCCAGTATTTTGATAATCCATTATGAAATGATAACAGGGGTGGTGTGACCCCCGTGCTCACAGTATGTGTTTTTTATTTCCATTAAACTTGGTGACATCAATGGTAAAAAAAGGGGTTATAATATTTATAAAGTAAGTTTTTGGTCCATTTTTAGAGACATATGTCACCAGAGTATTTTTACGCAATCTGAATCTGATCTGTAGTTCAGTGTATATTTGACACTTAAGCTGTTAATATGTTCAGCAGCGGCACGTTGTGATTGGCCGTTTTTTAGTATCTTTGACTGTCATGACAGATTCCTTAGTCTATGAACTGATGGCAGCATTGATTTTCTTGCTCGGGTTATGGGACAGACATTTTCCCAATCCGGGCCGTCAATAAATTTTTATCCTCATTTTTAATTACCGAGTCAAAAGCTCTGGTCGCCCTACTTCAATATGGCGGCGACGGCTTCGGAGATCTTGATCTCAGAAGGGGGCGTTACCTTTGTCTTGTATTTACCTATATAGGTGGTGTGTCAGCACGCTGCCCGTACCCCAGGAAGACGACAGCTGTCGAAACGGCGTAGGGAGGAGCGGCGTGCTGACGTCACCACTATACCACGCTGATCCCGGAAAACACGGGCAGCATCTGAGAGCCGGCCGGCTTGTATTGTTTTTAAGACGATTTCACACTGTAAGTGTAATTTTTATTCCTTGTTGTAATAAAGCATAACTGTATTACGCTATGGAGCATCTCTCTTTCTATTTTTGGGATTTGAGCACTAATACCCCAATCCTGTGAACTTGAGAGTGTGAACCGTGCAGAGACCCAGTGGCTGGGGGACACAGCCACCCGCTTACACGATCTCTGTGACAGGAGATCTAATCATCTGGTAAGGGGCGTTTTTGTCAGAGGTGGAGGAACTTCTTATATCACCACGCTCCCCAGGGAGATATGTTTGTGCATGCCTCACTCTGCATCAAGATTGGTGTTTTCTTCTCTCACCAAAAAGTTACTTCT
Source organism: Aquarana catesbeiana (assembly GCF_042186555.1). NCBI lineage: Eukaryota > Metazoa > Chordata > Amphibia > Anura > Ranidae > Aquarana > Aquarana catesbeiana. The sequence goes on from NC_133334.1 coordinate 108,500,964, forward strand.
CTTATAAGGACTGTTATTTGAGAGTTTGGACTTTTGCAGCATTATATGGTCCTCGATTCTGAGTTGTCACTGCTTTTTGCATTCACCATGAATCGTGCAGTTTGTGGAGTTTAGTCTACATTGTTTTAATAATATTCATCTTATTTGTTTTTTTGTACACATTTGTCATCTATTTTGAGTGTTGTTTATCACCAGGAATGTGCTCGGCATGATTATACTCACCTGTTACAATCACGTTCACATATTAAGCAGCGCAGCCTATTCCATTTAGCGCCGCTGATCTCTGCCTAGCACATAGTGTCTCTACAGCTTCAGGAAGCTGGGGCGATCGGCCCCTCTGCCCAGCAGCAGACCGAGCCTCGGAATGGTAAAAACCACCCAGCTGAAGCGCTGGCAGCCGGACAGAGAGTCAATGACCTCTGCCCCACACCTACTGAAGTCATCTATTCCTTGCAGCCAAGAATGAAGATCATGCGGACAGACTATGTGAGTCCACTCTGCCCAACTAAGGCATGTCTAGACCAGGTAGAGGTCTGGGACCTTATTAGTCGACTTTTGATGGGGGAGAGATGCAACAGACTTACCGCGAGACAGAGGCTTTTGGAGGGTTCTGAATACTAGCCTCTTGCCTACCGACTATGGGCCCTGGAATTTGAGGGAGCTACAAGCATTTAGGAAGATATTCTGTTATGTAAAGCAAAAGGACATTATTAACCACTTACAGACTGCCGCACGCCGATATACGCTTGAAGTTTGAAGAGGAATATCGTTGTTATGGCAGCAGCTAGCTGATCCTCTTCTTCGGCCGGCGGTCCGCTGTCTGATAAGAGTGGTCTCTGCGGTGGATACGAAAAAAAAAAAAAAAAGAATGGCCCTTTAAGAGCTATAGGCGGAAGTGACGTTTTGACATTGCTTCCTCACTGCAATGTCATGGAGACTGGGTGGGGGCCATCTTCCCCTCACTCGTCTCCATACCCAGCAAGGGTGAAGATCTGATCGCCTCCGCTGCTGCTGACAGCTCCGGTAAGCGGCAGAGGCGATTGGATCTTCATCCTTGCTGGGTATGGAGATGAGTGAGGGGAAGATGGGCCCCCACCCTGTCTCCATAACATTGCAGGGCGGAAGCAACGTCAAAACATCACTTCCGCCCATAGCTCTTAAAGGGTCATTTTTTTTTAACCACTTACCAACTAGCCCATAGCCGAATGACGGCTGCAGGGCGATCGGATGACTCTGGGAGGGTGTACAGTGACGTCCTCCCAGAGTCCTGCTCTCGCACGCCCCCTGGGGCGCGCACCCGAGAACATCCGTGACCGCCAGGTCCAGAGGACCCGGCGAATTACGGTAAACGGCCGCTGATTGCGGCCGTTTACCATGTGATTGCTCCGTCAAATGACGGTGCAGTCACATGTAAACAAACCAGCATCATGTCATGATGCCGGTTCCCCTCTCCCCTCTGTGTACCGATCGGTACAGTGTGAGAGGAGAGGGGGAGAGATCGGATGGCAGCAGCCCTGTGGGCTGGATGTGTAGTGCCCACAGCGCTGCTCTGTTACAACTGCAGTCACATCCATCCAGCCATGCTCGGCCATCCCTCCATGCTCAGCAATACCCAGTCATACTCGGCGATACCCAGCCATACTCAGCCTCTGTATGTGGACAGGCTCTGGAAGTCTCACACATGTGGTATCGCTGTACTCAGGAGTACAAGAATCTATTTTGGGGTGTCATTTTTGGTATGTGCATGCTATGTGTTAAAAATATTGTATAAATGGACAACTTTGTGTTAAAAAAAAAAAATGCGTTTTAACCACTTCCCGCCCGCCAGCCATCATATGACGTCCTTGAATTTGTGCGGGGATATCTGAATGATGCCTGCAGGCATTCAGATATCAGCTTTTTCAGCCGGCGATTCCCTACACCATAAGAACGATCATAGCGGCTGTTCCACTGCTTGATCATTCTTACGGGAGGCGAGAGGGGACGCCCCCCCCTCGGAACCCTCTGGTGCTTCTACCGACTCACTGCTACGATCGAAGCCAGGATATTTTTTTTTTTTTTTAATTTCAGGCTTCCCAGCCTAGAGGTGAGATGTGGGGTCTTATTGACCTCATACCTTACTGTAAAGAGGACCTGTCATGCCATATTCCTATTACAAGGGATGTTTACATTCCTTGTAATAGGAATAAAAAAGTGATCAAAAAAAATGTATTTTTTTGGAAAAAAGTGTCAAACTAAAATAAAGTAAAATGAAACAAAAAAAAAAAAAAAAATTTAAAGCGCCCCTGTCTGTGTACTCGCATGCAGAAGCGAACGCATACGCAAGTCCCGCCCACATATGAAAACGGTGTTCAAACCACACATGTGAGGTATCGCTGTGAAAGTTAGAGCGAGAGCAATAATTTTGGACCTGGACCTCCTCTAACTCAAAACATGTAAATTTTAAAGCGTCGCCTATGGAGATTTTTAAGTAGCGAAGTTTGGCACCATTCTACGAGTGTGTGCAATTTTGAAGGGTGACATGTTAGGTATCTATTATGTTATGTTATGAAGCATAACTTCATCTTTCACATTATGCAAAAACATTGGGCTAACTTTACTGTTTTGTTTTTTTTAAGCACAAAACTGTTTATTTCCAAAAAAAATGCGTTCGAAAAATTGCTGCGCAAATACCGTGCGAGAAAAAAAAGTTGCAACGACCGCTATTGTATTTGCTAAAAAAATCATATATAATGTTTTGGGGTTCTATTTAATTTTCTAGCAAATAAATGATGATTTTTACATGTAGGAGAGAAATGTCAGAATTGGCCTGGGTGCTCCAGAACGCCTGAAGATGCTCCCTGCATGTTGGGCCTCTGTATGTGGCCACGCTGTGTAAAAGTCTCACAGATGTGGTATTGCCATACTCTGGAGTAATAGCAGAATGTGTTTTGGGGTGTAATTTGTGGCATGCATATGCTGTGTGTGAGAAATAACCTGCTAATATGACAATTTTGTGAAAAAAAAAAAAAAGGAAATCTTGATTTTGCAAAGAATTGTGGGAAAAAAAAGGACAAACTTCAAAAAAAACTCACCATACATCTTTCTAAATACCTTGGAATGTCTTCTTTCAAAAAAGGTCATTTGGGGGGGTATTTGTACTTTTCTGGCATGTTAGGGTCTCAAGAAATTAGATAGGCCGTCAGTACTTCAAGTGTGACCAATTTTCACATATTGGCACCATAGCTTTTGGACTCTATAACTATCACACAGACCAAATAATATACACGGATATGTAGCAGTATAAATTTTGGCCAATGTTTATGAAGAAAAATTACTAATTTGCTAAATTTTATAACGGAAAGAAAAATTCATTTTTTTACCGAATTTTCAGTCTTTTTTCTTTTATAGCGCAAAAAATAAAAAACCCAACGGTGATTAAATACCACCAAAAGAAAGCTCTATTTGTGTGAAAAAAGGACAAAAATTTCATATGGGTACAGTGTTGCATGACTGAGTAATTGTCATTCAAAATGGGAGAGCACCGAAAGCTGAAAATTGGCCTGGTTAGGAAGGGGGTTTAAGTGCCCAGTGGTCAAGTGGTTAAATGACAATTTTTTTTTTATTGCATTTTAGTGTAAATGAGATCTGAGGTCTTTGACCCTAGATTTCATATTTAAGAGGTCCTGTCATGCTTTTTTTCTATTGCAAGGGATGTTTACATTCCTTGCAATAGGAATAATAGTGACAACATTTTTTTTTTTTTTTTTTAAACAGTGTAAAAATAAAAAAGGTGAAAAAAAAAAACCAAAAAAAAACACAACATTTTTTTAACGCACCCCGTCCCGCCGAGCTCGCGTGCAGAAGCGAACGCATATGTGTGTAGTGCCCGCATAATCACACATGTGAGGTATCGCCGCGAACAGCAGAGTAAGAGCAATCATTCTAAGCATAGACCTCCTCTGTAACTTAAAACATGCAACCTGTAGAATTTTTTAAACGTCTCCTATGGAGAGAGTTTGTCGCCATTCCACGAGCGGGCGCAATTTTGAAGCGTGACATGTTGGGTATCAATTTACTCGGCATAACATTATCTTTCACAATATAAAGAAAAAATTGGGCTTACTTTACTGTTCTCTTATTTAATTAAAAAAAGTGTATTTTTTCCCAAAAAAGTGCGCTTGTAAGACTGCTGCGCAAATACGGTGTAGTAGAAAGTATTGCAATGACTGACATTTTATTGTACCAATATAATGCTGCGCTATCTAAATGTAATCATACGGTAATCGTACTAAACCATAATATTACTGGCTGCAGTTAAATAGTATAATAATGCAATCTTAATGCGATTATAAGTTGCGAACATGAATAAAAATTGCAATCCTATGCGATCCTCCAAAAGACAACCTGTGTAGCATACACACCTCTATATATACACACACACACACGTAGCATTCATATGCAATAGAGAAATTTGCAACCCTGTGTGACAATTGCAATACTGCGATAATTGCAGTGACAATCTGTAATTTACATAAATCTATATAAAAGTGCATCACTATACAATAATCAATATAGAAATAAAGTGAACTGTGTTTAAAGTGCTCTTGTGCCAAACTAATTCATGGATTAATCTGTGTCCATAAAATCGCAGCATAAAGTCCATTCATAACTACTCCATTCTTCTGGTGCTCATTGCAGATCATAAAACAGATGATATAACAGTAAAGTGCTTATGTCCACTCACCTTAGAGCGTGTGACCTTGCACCTAAGCTTGGTCAAAACACGCTTTTAAACCACCTCTGGATTTATGGTCAGCATTTAGATCCTTGGATGGTTGCTTGCAGCAATGTTCATATGGAAAACAGAGGAAACTGGATAGTGTATTACCATTTTAAAAGATTTATTTAAAATGACAATATTCCCTATATTAGGGTACTCAAATTTAATAGGTGCTATGAGCGCACCACTCTATCAAGCCAAAATATAAAAGGCGCTGTGCTGATGTGTCCTCTCACGCTCTGAGAACACTCCACTCTCTCACAAACCGTCCTGTCCCCTCCCCAACATGTGTCGAAACTGGGAAATGTATCTTCCTCAGGGGGATTTCTATTGGACGGTTGAGATGTCAATCATTTTATAGTGTCATCGCGGCCATTTTGTTAAAGACCACGGACATTCTATACTTTATTATATGCTCGCTGCCATTTTCTGATAGGTCAAAATGCTCCACACTAGCCATAATGCATGTCGTGTATTGTGACCCAGCACAAAACACAGCGCCATATAACATCAGTTTATAATGGCTTATAAGGCACTCATTAGCCTAAATTGAGCCTATATATCCCTCTACAGGTTACATTCAAGACGGTATTGTAAGGAGAAGGACACATCTTCACGGCATCACTAACATAAAAAATATATATATAAAAAAAAAAATATGAAACAGTATCATTGAAAACAACGACATCCTAACCCCCTCATCTGCCTGTATATAGCAGTTAACAATATGCTAATAGACTGCTACATACTAAATCATTCTGCGAAGTGTCATATGATCATAGTGTGTTTATTAACCAAATACTCTAAAACCATCATCATTACCTATAGGACAACTCATATAAAATAAATGACAGGTGTAACAACGCACGTGCATGTAATGCACAAACACGCACATGTCCACCCCTAAATTATGTACCATCAAAGACCAACCTATTTTATTGCATAATCGATCTACTAAAAAATATATATATTGATAATAAAAATAAAAAACAATCTGAATTTAAAAATCTCTCTTAAGGCCGGAAGCTGCCCATTACCAACCTACGTACACATGTATAAAACAACGCATGCGCAGGTGTGAAAACCAAAGCCTAATACCAATCTACATGCGCATAACCCAGTACCTAGTGCACATATGCTACTATATAATAAGCCCTACATAGCTGTAACAACATCATAACAATATACAAATTCCATAGAGGAAAATATACAGGGACATATAAGAAAAAGAGACATATAATGAAAAGACTATCAACACACCTTGCCAGTGCCACCCGTTATTAACGCCGTATAACATCCTCCAAAGTATAACGATGAAAGGCAGAATAGGAAACAGCATGATGACTGGTTAAACATAGGGATATGTACGGACCCTATATCAGGTACTAATCACAAGAGCCCTAACGTGAGCCATAACAAAACATCATCTGCCTAGATCAATCTAAATGGGCATGGGCGACCCCTAAAATCTGACCCATTGATTGGAACTACGTTAGCGGTAGTAGCAAAATCGGGATGTGTCACAATGGCTCCCCACACCCCCTCACCTTTGCCACCGATTATTGGAGCCGAGGAGTTCCCTTCTAGTCTATCGGGGAGGAGGTTCGGGGAATTCCTCGCGTCCAACAGATATAGACTTCAAGACTTTCTTCAAGGGGACCGATGGTGCACTATAGAGGAAATTCAAGCAATGCTGTCGCCCCCTCTGGACAGATGGCGAGCAACACAGATTAGACACTCACCGCCTCACAATTTGAGCCCTCCGCTAGCTACTCCACATCTGACTTTGAGAGGTTATATCTAGAACCTGCCCCTCTCCGCCATCTACTGTCCTTTATGTACAGGATGCTGATTGAGCCCCAAGATAGCTACATACCTCCCTTTCTACTGAAGTGGGAAAACGACCTAAATTGGGCCTTATCAAAAGACCAGAGAGAACATATTTTGTTTTTTGCTCACCGCTCCTCAATCGCGAGTAGGTTTCAAGAGGTGGAGATTAAGATGCTGACCCGCTGCTATAGAGTACCCACTCTCCTACATAAGATCTATCCTTCAGTTCCCTCTACCTGCTGGCGATGTCAACAATCTGACGGTACGATACTGCACGTATTCTGGACATGCCCTCGGGTCCGCCCCTTCTGGGACGATATCAGACGGGTGATTTTCAGACTGACAGACATTTCACTGCAGATGACCCCGCGCAGTGCTTACTCCACCTCACCCCAATGTCAAGGCGTCATTATAAAAAGTCCCTAATGATACAGCTCCTTAATTCCGCTAAAATATGTATCCCACAAAAGTGGAAAAGTGCGGAACCCCCAACGATTGGTCAATGGATAGCTGTGGTGAATGAAATAAACCTGATGGAACAATTGACGGCTGCATTACATCGAAAAGAGGAAAAAGTCAACAAAACCTGGCACGAGTTCCGGTTCTCTCAAGACTAACACCTTTGTGACCCCCTCGGTAGAGTAATTGTAACCGTGCACGATTCATGATTTCACAACCACCTGCTTTTACAACCAACCCCCCCCCCCCCTTTTTTTTTTTTCTTTCTTTTTCTCTTTCCTTCCCCTAACTCTACTCTATCCTCTTCTTATTTCTTTTGATCCTGTTCTCTCCTCCTATCCTTACCTTTCTGCTTTCTATTCTCCATGACGAAGAGCTTCTTCGTCAGGCTTGTAAAATTGTTTGGGTACACCTGACTTGTGGCAATAACAAAGTTGCACTTTGATGTTTCTGTACTCAATCCCACATAGAGGTGATGGAGCTATACTAACAACCACCAATTCGTTAGGCTCTTATTAGGGGTTGCTATATTCTTATTGCTGTATTCACTACCCCATTTTAATGTACAAATGTATGTTGTTGGACTTTTCTGCCCTGTCTGTTGTGCTCAATAAAAAAAAACTTTTAAATGAAAAAAAAAAAAAAAAAATGGGCATGGGCGATCTCCATCCCTAATTAGCTCTATAAATAAATACCAACTTAAATTTATGGTAACCCAATTCCCAACCATAACTTATAACTCAGATGTAGTGCCTTTAACTATTACTAAGAAAACACTTAGACCCCTTTCACACTGGGGCGTTTTTCAGGCGCTTTAGCGTTAAAAAAAGTGCCCGTAAAAAGCCTCATCTGCAATCCCAATGTAAAAACCTGAGCCCTTTCACAACGCCAGCCCCCGGAAAACGCTGGTAAAGCGCCACTTGAGACCCCTTTCACACTGGGGCGTTTTTCGGGCGCTGGCAGTGTAAAAGGGCTCGGGCCATCTGCACACCCAGCCCCGGGGCAAAAACACGAAAGCGCTGCAAAGAAGCTGCTTGCAGGACTTTTTTTGACGCCCTGCCAGCGCAGCGCCTCAGTGTGAAAGCACTCGGGCTTTCACATTGAGATTGCAGATGAGGCTTCTTTCAGGCGCTTTACAGGCGCTTTTTTTAACGCTAAAGCGCCTGAAAAACACCCCAGTGTGAAAGGGGTCTCAGTGTGAAAGCACTCGGGCTTTACATTGGGATTGCAGATGAGGCTTCTTTCAGGCGCTTTTTTTAACGCTAAAGCGCCTGAAAAACGCCCCAGTGTGAAAGGCGTCTTAAAGCGGAGGTTCACACAAAAATTGAACCTCCGCTTTTCGGAACCCTCCCCCCCCCTCCGGTGTCACATTTGGCACCTTTCAGGGGGGAGGGGGGTGCAGATACCTGTCTAAGACAGGTATTTGCACCCACTTCCGGCATAGACTCCCACGGGAGTCTATGCCTCTTACCATCCCCACTGCGCTGTCTGCTGGGACACACACGGGTCCCAGAGACAGCGGGGACCAGTTATGAAGTGCAGCGCGACTCGCGCATGCGCAGTAGGGAACCGGGAAGTGAAGCCGCAGCACTTAACTTCCTGATTCCCTTACAGAGAATGGAGGCGGCAGCACCCGAGGACCGAGGGACGATTTGGTCTCGGGTGCCGACATCGCTGGACCCTGGGACGGGTGAGTGTCCTTATTTTAAAAGTCAGCAGCTGCAGTATTTGTAGCTGCTGACTTTTAAATTTTTTTTTCCGCGGGACTCCCTCTTTAAAGTCAAACTCTTTGTTTACCCCCCCCCCTCACGCCAAGGATCCCAATTGATAAATGCACCAGGATTCTTTTTTGCTGCTCTCTTATATAATTGGACCCTCTCCAGTGTCTTTTAGGGGCTTCTATGCCCCAAAATTGCACCCCTGCTGTATTCTGGTTGTGGACATCCCGAAAATGTACCGATAAACGAGGTTTCTCAAAAACCTTTCGGATATTTCTAATATGCTCTTCCATCCGAACTTTTAATGCCCTTTTTGTTCTTCCTACATACAGTAAGTTACATGAGCATTTTATAACATATACTGCACCAATCGTGTCACATGAGATGAAGTCTCTAATCGTGTGTAGGTGCTGGGTTTTTGGGTTAACAAAACTTTTAAACTTTCTAATATTATTAGGAACCCTAATGCAACTATAGCACCTGCCACATCCATAGAAGCCTTTAACATCCCAAAACATCTATGTATAGGTGTGGGTGGCTCCACAATGTTGTGTACCAGTTTATCTCTCAGGTTCAGTGCACGCTTGTAGACAATCCTTGGTTTATCTGACAGACTATGCTTTAGATGTATATCCTGCTTCAATACCCCCCAATATTTGCTAATGATCTTTTCCACCTCTGTTTTGTAAATTATAGTCCAACACAATGCAAGTGCCCATATGGTCGTTACTACTGTCACTTACTTCATCTACTAAAAGCTGTTCCCTTTCTATGCTTCTAACTTTGTCTTTCTCTGTCTTGAGAAAATCTAATTGGTAACCCTTCTCAGTGAACATTTCCATTAATTTATCTGTTTGCATCTCAAAATCGTCATTATTTGTACAGTTCTTCTTAATACACATAAATTTCCCTCTGGGTATGTTATTAATCCATGGCCTAAAATGGCAGCTTGATGTGGGGGATGTATGAATTGCGGTCTGTGGCCTTAAAATATGTATTAGTTTCTAAACCTCTGGGTGTACTTTTAATCTCTAGATCAAGAAAATGTATGAATCAAGAAAATGTATTGATGATATTTTGAGAATATGGAAGGGGTCTAAGGTAGATTTGGAAAGCTTTCTGCAGAATATGAATGACAATGAGTGTAATATTATGCTTTCATGGGATAGTAGTAGTGAAGTCATACATTTTCTTGATATAGAGATTAAAAGTACACCAGGGATGCAATTTTTGGGCATAGAAGCCCCTAAAAGACACTGGAGAGGGTCCAATTATATAAAGAGAGATCAGCAAAAAAGAATCCTGGTGGATTTATCAATTGGGATCCTTGGAGCCAGGGGGTTAAACAAAGAGTTTGACCTCAAGTGTTTTCTTAGTAATAGTTAAAAGGCACTACATCTGGGTTTTAAGTATTATGGTTGGGAATAGGTTTATATTTAAGTTGGTATTTATAGAGCTAATTAGGGATGGAGATCTCCCATGCCCATTTAGATTGATCTAAGCAGATGATGTTTTGATATGGCGCACATTAAGGCTCTTGTGATTAGTACCTGATATAGGGTCGGTACATGTCCGTATGTTTAACCAGTCATCATCCTTTTTCCTATTCTGCCTTTCATCGTTCTAATTTGGAGGATGTTATACGGGGTTAATAAGGGGTGGCAAGGTGTGTTGATAGTCTTCATTATATGTCTCTTTTTATTATATGTCCCTGTATATTTTCCTCTATGGAATTTGTATATTGTTATGATGTTGTTACAACTATGTAGGGCCTATTATATAGTAGCATAAGTGCACTAGGTACTAGGTTATTATGCGCATGTAGGTTGGTGTTAGGCTGAGTTTGCTTTTCACACCTGCGCATGCGTTGTTTTATATATGTATACGTAGGTTGGTAATAGGCAGCTTCCGGCTTTAAGAGAAAGATTTTAAATTAAGGATTGTTTTTTATTTTCTTTTTATTATCAATATATTTTTTACTAGGTCAATTAGGCAATAAAATAGGTTGGTCTTTGATGGTACATAATTTAGGGGTGAACAAGTGTGGATGTGCATGTTTGTGCATACATGCACGCACGTTGTTACACATGCATTCACCTGTCATTTATTTTATATGAGTTGTTCTATAGGTAAGGATGATGGTTTTAGAGTATTTGGTTAATAAACACACTATGATCATATGGCACTTCGCAGAATGATGTAGTATGTAGCGGTCTATTAGCATATTGTTAACTGCTATATACAGGCAGATGATGGGGTTAGGATGTCGTTTTCAATTATACTGTTTCATATTTTTTTATATATATTTTTTATGTTAGTGACACTGTGAAGATGTGTCCTTCTCCTTACAATACCGTCTTGAATGTAAACTGTAGAGGGATATATAGGCTCAATTTAGGCTGAGTGCCTTATAAGCTGATGTTGGTTGTTGCTGTGTGTTGGGTCACAATACACGGCAGGCAGTATGGTAGTGTGGAGCATTTTGACCCATCAGAAAATGGCCGCGAGCATACAATAAACTATAGAATGTCTATGGTCTTCAACAAAATGGGCGCAATGACACTATACATTATTGTATAATGATGCACTTTTATATAGATTCATATAAATTACAGATTGTCACTGCAATTACCGCAGTATTGCAATTGTCACACAGGGTTGCAAATTTCTCTGTTGCATATGAATGCTGCAAGTGTGTGTGTATGCTACACAGGTTGTCATTGGGAGGATCGCATATGATTGCAATTTTTATTGCTCATGATCGCAACTTATAATTGCATTATTATATTCACTAGATTTTTTATGTAAGAATAGTATATCCACCACTATTTAACTGCAGCCAGTAATATTATGGTTTAGTACGGTTACCGTATGATTACATTTGGATAGTGCATTATATTGGTATAAAACTTTTTGGCACGAGCATATGGGACATGATCAATGCTAGCAGCTGTCCTTTAACCACTTCAATACCAGGCACTTAGACACCTTCCCACCCAGACCAATTTTCAGCTGTCGCAATTTGAATGACGATTGCGCGGTCATGCTACACTGTACCCAAACAAATTTTTTATCATTTTGTTCCCACAAATAGAGCTTTCTTTTGGTGGTATTTGATCACCTCTGCGGTTTTTATTTTTTGCGCAACAAATAAAAAAAAAGACAGAATTTTGAAAAAAAAAACAAGTTTTTCTTTGTTTCTGTTAAAACTTTTTGTAAATAAGTACGTTTTCTTCTTCAATGACGGGCACTGATACGGCGGCACTGATGGGCACCAATAGGTGGCATTGATGGGTACTCATAGGTGGCACGGATGGGCACTGACAGGTGGCATGAATGGGCACTGATGGGTGGCACTGCTTGTTTGCAGTGATGCCATTAGGGTGGCATTGCTGGGCATCACTGCAACATAATGGTGCCAATCAGTGCCCATTTGTGGGCACTGACTGGCACAGATTTGGCACACTGGGCACATGTGGATGGCCATGGGGTACATACCTGGCCATCCACATGTTGCCCCTTCCCTGGTGGTCCTAGTGGCGATCCCTGGTGGTCCAGTGTGGTGATCTGCGCTGATAAACAATCAGCGCAGACCCCCCCCCCCTGCCAGGAGAGCCGCCGATCGTCTCTCCTCTACTCGCGTCTGTCAGACGCGAGTGAGGAAGAGCCAATCAATGGCTCTTCCTATTGACAGCGTGATCAGCCGTGATTGGACACGGCTGATCACGTGGTAAAGAGCCTCCGCCGGAGGCTCTTTACCAAGATCGGTGTAGCGGTGTGTCAGACTGACACACCGATCGGGGGCGCGCTGCGGCATGTTATCCTGCTTGACGTCATATGACATCCAGTCAGGATAACAGAACCACTTCCTGGACGTCAATCCGCTATAGGGCGGGCGGGAAGTGGTTAATCATCTCTAATTATCACTGGGATTTTCACATGGTAGGTCACAAGATTGTTTTTTAGACTGACATTTTATTCTCTAGGGTGTTAGGAAAAAAAAAAAAAAAAATGTATAATGGTTGGGGGCTCGAAGAATTTTTCGAGCAAAAAAACAAAAACAAAACAAAAAAAAACAAACACACACAAAACACCTGTTTTTAAATTTGTAAACACATCTCAAAAAGAGGCTTGGCCCTTAAGTGATTAAGGAGGCCATGATGGCCTCTGCCATTTGGGGTGTGTGTATGCCTTGGATATTATGGGATGTGTATGTAGATTAGCTGTGAGATTGGTGGGGGGAATCCCTCCAACAGCTCTCACTGCTGATTGGACCGTCTACGCCGCCCGGAATGCAAAGGTGGGGAGGATTGTCCAGACTATTACCTGTGTTTTCAATAAACAGTCCATGTTAAACAGCCAAACGAGTATTGTCTTGATTGTGGTTGTTAGGGGTTGGAAAGTCTGATATCTATATTCAGACTGGGAGGAAGCAGTATATGACGAAAGCACTCAAGTGGAGTGTGGGACATTTGCATTACAGCCCACTTAAGAATGGAAGGGTCTAGAATTGTTATCACAGGGGTATTTTAAATGATAGGATATCATCCAAAATCCCAGCAGAAAAACACAATACAACTGTTACAAATTGAGTTGCAGTTTAGTGAGTAAAATAAGTAATGAATCCCCTACTAAACAACAGTGTTTCTGGGTCCCACAGACTGTCTACAGTATGTGTTAATGTGGTACACAGATTAGTCCTGTAAATTTAAGAAGGTACTCTTAAACCTCGTACACACAATTCGATTTTCCGAAGACAAAACCTCTGACTTTTGTCCAAAAGGTGTGTGCCTGGATTTTGTCTTGCATACAAACAGCAAGGAATTGTCAGCCAACAAACACAAATGTAGTGACGTACTACATGGTAGTTCAGCTCTTTAGCACCACCCTTTGGGCTCCTTCTGCTAATTTCTGGTTAGTAGAAGTTTGGTGAGTGTTGATTCACGCTTTTCAGTTTGTTTCTGAATGGCAGTTTGTCAACCGGCCATGTTGCAGAATTGAAGTAGATAATGTTTTATTATTGGCCTTGGAATTATTGCTTTGACCCAAGTCCAGGAATATGAGGAGGATTTTGTGGACCAAAAATTGATTGCATAATCAATAGTGACCAATTATGTCATATGCCTTTGCTGCAGGAGCTCCAGGAGAATAATCCAGATGATTTTCGGAATGGGCTCTGGATGAGAGACCCCTGCTTTCACCAAATCCTAACATTATTGTCTCCCTATATTAGGAAGCAGGACACATGCATGAGGATTTTATTTTTTTGGTTGAATAATGATTTGTTATATTTTCTGGATGCATTAGAATGCACTTTTTGGTTAAGTTCTACTGGCAGATAGCATGTCTAATTTTGTTTTCTTTATTTAAATGCACAATAAAAAAAAAAAAAAAGATTGCGGAGAATACTACTTGGCTATGTGTTTCACTTAAGTGTAAATTAAAAAAAAAACAAAAAAACTTAACATTGACAAGGGACACCTACATAGTTGTATCTTAAAAACTACAGGATAATGGTGCGATGGTAACTTGCCCCCACCCCCCAAAAAAATTCTTGATATCACTAGAAAAAAAAAAAAAAAAAAAAGCCTTTGAAAATTCATTTGCAATAGTTCCATCAGTATCACCAACAAAGCAGCTTCATTATTATCCCATTAAAGAAAAAGACACTGCACTTCAAGATTCTATAATTTGCCACAACACGAATGTTAATTCTACATTATGAACGCTAGTTTACAGTACGACCACTTCTGGCTCGTCCTTGCTTCCGAGCATGCATCTTTAGCCTTTCGTCCAGATGGCCTTGTGTACACACGCTCAGAAAATCTGACAGACATTCGTCCACAGAAAATTTTAAAACCTGCCATCCAACATTTGCCAGCGGAAAATCCAACAAGCGTACAAACGGTCGCATTTTCTGCCAACAGCCTGTCACACATTTCCCGTCGGAAAATCCAATCGTGTGTACTACCTTGTGAATGATCTCAAGGCAGTTGGGACTAGTCACCAAACAAACCATTGGTAACACAATATGTTGCCATGGATTGAAATCCTGCAGTGCCCACAAGATCCCTCTCAAAAAAGGCACACGTACAGGCCTGTCTAACGTTTGCCAATGAACATCTAAATGATTCAGAGAAGGATTGGGAGAAAGTGCTGTGATCAGATGAGACCAAAATGAACTCAACTCAGTGTTTGGAGGTAGAAAAAAAAAAAAAAAAAAAAAAGACCCTAGAACACCACCCCTACAGTCAAGCACGGAGGTGGAAACATGTTTGGGGTGGTTTCTCTGCTAAAAAGGTAAAGGCCAACTTTGCTGCATTGAGGGGCCATGTATTGTAAAATCTTGGATTAGAACCTTCTTCCCTCAGCCAGAACACTGAAGATGGGTCATGGATGACTCTTCCAGCATGAAAATGACCCAAAACATACCGCCAAGGCAACAAAGGAGTGGCTCAAGAAGCACATTAAAGTGGTTCTAAAAGGCACTCTTTATCTTGATGCATTCTATGCATTAAGGAAAAAAACCTGTGTGCAGTAGCCCCCCCTAGATCCTTACCCGAGCTCCCTCTCAATCCAGCAATGTTGCAGGAGAGCCATTAAGTCCAGGGACTCTCCCTCCTGAGCACCATTGACAGCAGTGGGAGCCAAAGTCAGTAAGCCAATGGAGGAGAGGGCGGTGTGGCCGAGCCACAACTTGGTCTGAATGGACACAGCAGCAGCTTGGCTCAGGTGCCCCCACAGCAAGCTGCTTGCTGTGGGGGGCATTCAGCAGGAGCCAGGATCATCAGAAAGGGGACCCTAGAAGAGGATCGTGGCTGCTCTGTGCAAAACCACTGCACAGAGCAGGTGTGTGAGACAGGTTTTTTTTTTTAAACTTTAGTATCACTTTAAAGTCAGAGTGACCTAGTCAGTCTCCAGACCTTAATCCTCAGTAAAAATTATGGAGGGAGCTGAAACTTGAGTTGCCAAGCAACAGACAAGAAACCTTAAGGATTTAGAGAATCTGTAGAGAGTGGACCAAAATCCCTCCTGATGTGTGCAAACCTGTCAACTACAAAAAATGTCTTACCTCTGTGCTTGCCAACAAGAGTTTTTCCATCAAGTACCAAGTCATGTTTTGCTTAAATACATTTTACTCACTGAACAGCAACTTAATATATAACATTTGTATCATGCGTTTTCTGGATTTTTGGTTGATATTCTGTCTCCGTCATTTAAAATACACCTATGATATAAAAAAAAAAAAAAAAAAAAGCATTCATTTCTTTGTAAGTGGGAAAACTTACAAAATCTGCAGGGGATCAGATTGGCACAGCCATGCCAAGCTGACCAAGAATTTCCATGGTCAGCTTGGTATGGCACTGCTCCAGCAACATTGGTGTCGAAGATCTCCCAGGAGAGAATGCAAAAACGGAAAGGCCATACAGCACCACGGCCCCTAAAGGAGGAAGTGAGATTAGATATAGGCAAAAATCAGGTAAGAACAGAAATAAAAATAAGTTGCCAATTCATTTTAAGTATGCACATTAGTGCTGCATGGCAAGGAGTGAAACATGTGGGTGGAACTCCACTTTCAAGTTGATATCTGGGCAAGATTAAATGTGACATGTCTGTCAGCATCATTAACATGCTGTGGATCTCCCCACCTACGAATTCCACAATCTTCACTGTGAACCTGCTCAAAGCCGAGCTGCATAGCAATACTGTGAAAATTTATACAGTCTTAAGTAGCTCAGTTTTCCCATAGAAATACATGGGGCAGCAGCGTTCATGTGCAGTATGCACTGGCCCTTTTGGAGATCACACAATGAAGAAAAACTAGAACTTGCATCTTTGAGCAGAAAAAGGAGACAAAAAAAATGCTCAAGGTCATGCATTTCTATTGAAGTCTATGGGACCAAAACTGCTTTTAATCTGCCAAAAAGAAGCTCATGTACTTTAAGCAATAGCCACTTTGCTTCAGGTGACAGCCTACTTATATGAACAGGAACCATTGAAAAGAATGAGATCCGAACGGCTTGTTGAGCATTTTATAGCTGCAAGCTGAAAAATTGCTCAGGTGTGAACAGGGCCTAAAAGTTTGAAGGAGTTGAATTGTTTGTTAAACACTGGAAGATAAGACAGTGACTGAAGAGTCTCAGCAGCAGGTTGTCTAGCTATCCCATGCCATGGATGCCTTGAGATCTTATCCAGGCCAGAAGCGGAGTAAGCATCATTGTGAAGAGCCCAAATGGGGGGAGGTGACAGATTGCTGTGGAAGGCCAACAATGGTTTGTTCTGTGCCATTTTAAATATATTATAAATGTAACTTACCACATTCTTCATATGTAAAAAATAGTGTGGGGAATGTGAAGGGGGCTTTTGGGTAGGCTTGGAGGGCTTTAAGGTCCAAGGCTGGCAAGAAAGGAAAAAAAATACCCAACACCACCATGATATATAGTGACAGTCATACAAAATGTTTGGGATTATACACACTTTAATTGTACATTTAAAGCCAGATGTATTTCAGAACACTATAACAGCAACAAGATTGAGAATAAGACACTAAACATTTGTTTATTTAAAAAAGTGGATAAACATGAACAGCATACAAACTACTGCAAAACTTCACAACCTCTGTGGCAATCATGTGTTTATGATTGCAGTTACTGCCAATGCAGGAATCTAGCATCACATCTATAGACTTCATTTTTTGTACTTAAAGTGCAGGTTGTAAAAAGTGCAATACTTCAGACTTGGGACTCCATAGTGATTATGGAACATTTTGCAACGCCTTTTAGTAACAGATTCAAGAAAATATACACCTGGTGATCATTTGTGACCAACCCACTGAACATACCACTTTTACAAACTAATACAGACAGACATTTTATAAGCTTAATAATTTAGATAAATATTCATAGACCCAACCCAAATTAGGTTCCCAGTTCTACACAAGGCAATGAAGGATACAGGACAAGTGCTTTAAGTTGCTTGCATACTGGCTTCAGGAAAGTGTTATCAAGCATTCACAGTGCTAGAGGCACCATTCCAGGGTTGTCCCGCCAGGTTCCAGTCCTACTAGAGGTTCCTGAAACACTGCAAGAAAAAGTATTACCAATAACAGATGATTAGTTTATGACATGTGAAGTAAACACTAGAAAGTTTAAAGGAGTTGTAAAGGCAGAAGGTTTATCTGAAATCATTCTATGCATCAAGAGGAAAAGCTGTGTGTGTAGCAGCCGCCCCAGCACCCACTAACACTTACCTGAGGTCCCTCTGTCCACGAGTGTCTCAGACATCCAAGATCCTCCCTACCCATTGGCTGAGACACCAATCAAAGTCAGCTTGCCAATCAGGGGAGAGGTGGGCAGGGCCTGGGGCTCCATGTCTGAATGGATACAGGGAGCCGTGACTCAGCTCTGGTGCCCCAATAGCAAGCTGCTTGCTGTGGGGTCACTGAAGAGGGAGGGGCCAGGAGCACAGAAGAGGGACCTGAGAAGGAGAATCCGGGCCACTCTGCAAATCCACTGCAAAAGAGCAGGGAAGTATTCCCCCCCCTATAAAAATGTTAAAAGTAACAAGACTTTACAATTACTTTAAAGCAATACGATACAAGCTTACGCAATGCTCATTTACTGCAAATTTGTGCTTCTGCCTAAACTAAAAACAGGTTTTACAATAGACACCAAAGGAAGGCTGTAGTCCCCAAATGTTCCCTACCATTGAAATATCAAGATGGATACCTGGTACTTCAAATAACGGGATAGAGGAAGTATACACAAAAATCTATGAAGATAAATTCCACTTTCAGACTGCTGGAACATATGAGTTTTGTTTTATGACTTTTCTAGTGGACAGATTACATGTGAAAGCCAAACACCTGAAAGACAGCATGTGTAATGTACTTGTGTATTAAGGGCTGTGGTCTTATTGCCAGACTGTCTGGGGGTGGGCTCCCTGACTGTTCAAAGCTTGTCTGGGTGCCTGGCTGATTAGCTTACTGTTAATTAGATCACTGGTGTATTAGGTTACCGTTAGCCATTTATTAGATTTACTGATATTCTAAATTTTGCATTGTTCATGTGGTGACTGCCCCCATTTTTGAAGTGCATAAAAACCTGTATTTGTTCAATAAAGTAGTCCCTGCACCTAAACTAGTTCTTGGGTGCAATTCTCAGCTATAATGCCTTGTTCTTGTGGGAAGGAAGCAGCTGTTGGCAGAGGCACCCAGGCAGGGTGCTAGACGGTCTGTCACAATCATAATCTGGCTTTTAATGAAAGCTGTGATGAACTTCCTTGTCCCCAAACACCTATAAAATCAGCTTTGGCAGCACACTAACAAAGCCTGGGGAATGACTAGGAAAAAAACCAAAGCCTACTTACCACCAGCTCGCAGAAAACCGAATAAACCTGTCTAACAGTATGCATTAAAAACAGGGGTTTAGTCTGCACGCATTTGCAAACGCATGCGTGAGCCACAGAGCCACGTCACGGCACCCTGGTATCTGTGGTTTTCACACTAAAATATGAGTGTCCCCACAGTGGAGGCACATACATTCTGATGGATAAATGAGGGCAGGTGGACTGAAGGGGAGCCGGCCCCTTCTTAAAAAGGTACAGGAGCACACCAAACACCCAGCAGATAGCACAAATGGCTGCAAAGGTGTTGGTGCGTTGCTGGACCAATACAAACACCAACATAACAAAAAAAAAAAAAAAAAAAAAAAAAAAAAAAAAAAAAAAAAACTTACCACCCTCATCTATAGCTGGCTATTGCAGTAAGCGGCATTGGAAGGCTATAACTGGCGATAGCCAGCTATAGATGAGGGTGGTGGTAAGTTTTTGTTATCACGTTGGTGTTTGTATTAGTCCATCAAGGCACCAACACCTTTGCAGCCATTGTGCTATCTGCTGGGTGTTTGGTATGCTCCTGTACCTTTAAGAAGGGGTGGGCTCCCCTTAGGTGCACCAGGTTTATTCGGTTGTCTGCGAGCTGGTGGTAAGAAGGCTTTGATTTTTTTCCTGGGCATTCCCCAGGCTTTGTTGTTGCCAGTTTTAGCCTTCCAATGCCGCTTACTGCGATAGATGAGGGTGGTGGCAAGTTTTTTGTTATCACGTTGGTAGCACACTATATTGAGATATCCCAGTAATAGGTGGGCTGTTAATTTAGTCACCAGTTACAAAACCTAAAATGTGTTTTTTGCACAATACAAAGATTGTTAGACTAGGGCAATGTGTTTGAATTAACTCACTGTTGATATCGTAGACAGACTCTGGATCCAGACGCATAGGTGGGGGCAAGATGAGGTCTTGAGACCACTCACAATTTGAAAAAGTAAATGAACTTAATTCTGGTGAAGAGTTGTTGCTAGCGACTGTATCAGATTCATCCGTGCTGGACCTCCGGCACAGAACACAGCTGGTTGGAGTCACACCAGGACCTCTAGGAAAGAGATCTTCATTTCGAAGGTAACTCCTGAGTGCCCCACTATGGTGTATTGGACGATTACGGAGCCATACCCAATGAGAGGGATCTTTAGACATCACCTGCAAGGCAAAAAATAAAAATTTTATCCACGCGAGTCAGGAGGAACACAGAACAAATAAAAGATGGATTATAAACTTGCCTCATCACAGCACTTCCTGCTCACGACTGCTCTGTATTTCATTCTGGCCCACAAACGGTCTCGGAGCTGTAGAAACTGGGGGTAGTGGTCTCGCCATGATTCACCCAAAGCCCATGGAAATATTTCATATTTGTAATCCTCTTCATCTTCCTCCATATCATTTGCAAGATATCTTGAAGAAAATCCAAATGCAATTGAGTTTAACAAATGGCAGCCTTATCTGATATTAGAGCATTAGAATATACTCAAAGTGTTACTAAACCCACAACAGTAAAATCTGTCTGTATATGCAGCATAGCATGCTTGTTATACTCACTGTGGTACTTAAAGGGGTTAATGCTCTGCATTCTGTAAAAAGGCTGTTTTACCCTGTATGCATAGATACTTCCAACCCTGCACTGTCTATGTGGGGAAAGTCATCTAACACAGGCAGGGTAGCCAACCTGCACATGCTCAGTTGTTCTCAGAGCTAGCCAGGTCACATAGTGGCATCACACATGTGGGCGTGTATACATGCTGAAGTGGAAATCTACCTGAACTCTCAGCACTGGAGAAACTGCAGTTTATCACTGACCGTGGTATACAGATCAGCCAAAAAAGGTAAATAGTGGCAATATTTTAAATGTAAAAAGATTTATAAGCTGTGGGCACTGTGGGGGGGCAGATAAACAAGTTTCATATTACTGGGTTTAGTAACACTTTAACCAAGGTATCGCTATGCTCAGCAGACCCAGTGCAATAGAAAATTGCTAGCTTTTCTAAACTCCCTGGTGTTTAACATGGGAAGCTTAGACATGCATTTAACAAGATGGAGTCATTAAAGCAGGCCGTAGGAGTTTAAAAATAGAAAAAGAGGGCGCTGCACCTGGTGATCTTTGATCTCTTCTATGTTGCTCAGGTGGAGTCTCCGCCACTCAAAGGTTGCCTACCCCTGGTCTAGAGTTTACAGCGGTTAATAAGCTCCTAAGGGAAGTAGCAAACATGAGCTTGTCTGTATCAGCAGGATTTGGGTTTTCGTATAAAAATCTGGGCTGAAGAGCTGCTTAAAATTACTTTTACATTACTATGGTATGAGGTTTGCCTGCTGACTGATTTTCCAACAAAGTGTTTCCGGTCACCTTCTCAATGCCATTACAATGTTTAAAGCACTCCTTAGACCTCGCACACCCATGTATGCAACACATTGGGTATTGCTGAACAGTGAGAAAAAAAAAAAAAAATCCCAGGTCCCTCATTCCCCCAATTCATGATTAAAATAGGCTCAGCTCGGCACCCTTAGTTTAAAATCCGATGCGTTTTTGGCGTCCTGCCAGTCATCAGGGGTGGGATGCATGTATTTACTGAAATAAATAATACCTTCTGATTAGAGAAAATATTGTAAATAACCGCTTAATTGAACATTACTTACAGATTAGCCTATAAATTGAGCAAAACTCCAGCAACGGGATTTTTGTGGTCCTTAAACTCTCACCCGGTGTTGAGGCACAATGACGTTTCATTTAAAGTCCCATGTCTTTTCTCTAGTTTTCTATAAAATATCCAGGGATGGAAGCATGCCATTGATACATTAAGGTTGCAACAGGTCACTTCTTTTAAATATATATGGGTGGAAGACACCCGCTTTCCAGTGACATATAGCACATAATTATATTTACCTATGACCCTTTGTGAGTATTTTAACTATATTTATACCTTTATCCATTTATAGTCCGTCTGTCAGGCAACTACTATTTGCCATATGTTTCCTTAAGCTATAGAGACCTATTTTTTGATTTGATATTCCCTGAGACTATCCATTAACCAGCCCGGCTTATCCAAACAAAAGAACTCCTAATGATATCACGTGTGCCCACCTCCGGATACGATCAACACTGAAGAAATGGCTGCACTCCAAGATCCATCAAAACTCTTATTTAATGAACATCCCAAGTGTTGCAAACCGTTCAAATGGTAGACACGGTTCACAGTAACAAATGCGCTTATTCATTACGAATAATGAATAAGCACACCTGTTAGTTCAAATGGTAGACGCATTTCACACTAACAGGTGCGCTTATTCATTATTCGTAATGAATAAGCGCATTTGTTAATGTGAAACGCGTCTACCATTTGAACTGTTTGCAACACTTGGGATGTTCATTCATTAAATAAGAATTTTGATGGATCTTGGAGTGCAGTCATTTCTTCAGTGTTAACCGGCCCAGCACATGGGCTGTGGGATCGGATACATAGCAGTCTTTTCTGGGGTTGCGATGCACTCAGCTCCCTCCCCGCCTTCCATCATAATCCTCAGATGGGGGCAGGGGTCTGATCTCAGCGCTTCGGCATCATGTTCAAACAGGCCCCATGAGTGGCATCATTGGACGCCACGAGGAGGGAGCTGGTTTTGTTTTTTTTCCCATCAGACGCCGCAACAGAGGTGGGCGGGCACCCACTGGGGTATAGATTGTCAGGTGGGGTATTTCCTCACCTCTCGTATGCTGCATAGACGTCAATACATGATGCTGGCAGGGACCGCCCAGGACAGGGGGGTACTTCAGCTGGGACCAATTGGCAGTTCACTGCTCCACCTTGTTCCACAAGGAAGAGATTACCTTGAGTAGCTTTCATCATCACATGGGTAATGGTAGACATTCTTGTATTCACAAAATTTTTAGTGCACTGATTATACACTTTCACACCCTCTTTTGGGCGTGTTTAGACCTTCTTTCAATTTTTTATATGACAAACATACACCTTGTGGTCATATACTCCCCAGACATTTCAAACACATACAAGCCCCATTTGTCTAACATTTTTTTCATTAGTCACATTTATTTATTTCTTTGACACTCGTTTTTTTCTACGTTTATAATTTTTCCCAACATTTCACAGATTTGGGCAATACATACTTAAACACTCATTGGATAGGTGTCGAGGGTGCCTGGGTCAGTCCATGGCTGTAGTTTCCCCTGGTCCTCTCTCCAATTGTTTGGGGGGGGGGGGGGATTACCCTGCCTCAACCCCGGGTGAGAGATTGTTCCGGACCTCAAAAAAATCCCATTGCTGCAGTTTTGCCCAATTTATGGGCTAATCTGTAAGTAATGTTCAATTAAGCAGTTGTTTCCGATATTTTCCCTTCTATTCAGAAGGTTATACATTATTAAAACCCATTCTATTGATTTTTCAGTAAATACAAGAAACACGTCGGGTTTTAAACCAAGGGTGCCAAGCTAAGCCTATTTTAATCATGAATTCAATACTATTTTCCCGAATCTGTATTTACATCATGTGATCTATGTAATTTTGATTGGTTAATTTATGATTCATGTATTTGTAAGAATTGCATCAATTTATGTCCTTTGATTTGTTTGCATTTAATTTTTTCATCATTATAAAATGTACTAATCTTTGATTATATCTGCATTCTAATTTATTTAAGGTTGCTGAGGACGTCAAGAGACGAAGCGCGCACAACGGCATCACGCTCTGCTAGTCAGCTCCTAGGCATACGAGAGAGGAGGACGCTATCAGCGGCTGGGGAACTACCTACCCCCCACCTCTTATGCCTTCTAGGAGGGACATTTTTACCCTGATTTAACGTCTGGCAACTTATGCTGTCCATCTGGACAGAGTTTACATCTGGTGCTTGGACTTTTTAATTTTCCATTTTTTATTATATTTTTTATAATTTTTTTTATATAAAAACACTTTTTTCTGTTTGCTTATTTGAACCTACTTTTGTCCACGTGCTAAGTCGCTGTATGAGCACTTAAGCTGTAAATAAAGTTTTAAACTTTATCACACCATGGAAGCTCTTTTTTGTCAATTTACGAGGGGAAGCAACATCCTTACAGAGTAAGAAGCCCAGGAAACATCCAACATAAAATATAGCGGCAAGCGACCCGTTTTCCAGCATAATCGCATTACCCTGATGTGAGACGTGGTGAGCTGATTACATCACAACCATCCACCAGAGGAAGCAACAAGGGAAACAACCCAGCATATTATATCACAGGCGCAATACCCCTGTTGGGGTTCTGGGAGCTGGTGAGTAGGCCACCAAGAGGGGGAGCACGAGAGTCACCAGGCAAATTGTTGCAGCACCATAGTCACCATTGGGGATTTATCTAATACAGTGTCAGCATATGGGACTGTCATAATATGCCCGAGATATAACTGCTGTGATTTTTGTGCTATTATTTCTAGCTGTGTTATTATTTCTAGTTGTGTATATATATGCAAGCTTCAGGCCTTACTTATGGTATTTGATTAAGGTGATTTAACCTGTATGCGCTGTATGGTATTTATATTTGCAAACACACTATTTCCGGGGTTCTCTAACGCTTGATATGGCCACGGATCCAATACAGGAATATAGCATACAGTATATGGTCTAATAAATGCACGTTAGGGAGTACGGCCTCTGGCTTCATTACCAGACGCTGTAGGACCACATCATTTTTGTGCGACACTTGAGCGTTTGTCATATACCAGCAGCATTAACACAGCTGCACACATCCATCTGCTGAAGTGACATCCTTAATATAAAGGGAAAAAACTTCTCTCTATATGTGTAACATCTCATAAACCACATTTACTGAGTCGCTTAACTTTAGGTTGTCCCAGTTTAAAACTTAGAGGTAGCGCCGTCATACCCATTCTCTATAATTTATTATTTAAAAATCATTGACCACCCCTAGTGGTTAATGACAACAAAATTAAATCAAAATTTACATTCATTATCCATATCCACAATGAAAAGTTTCATTTAAAGTCCCATTTCCATTCTCTAATTTTCTATAAAATAACCAGAGACGGAAGCATGCCACTGATACATTAAGGTTGCAACAGGTTACTTCCTTTCAATTTTTGGATTAAATATTACTTTTCCTTTCCAATCTTCAGTGCTGCAATATTCTGTAAAATGCATTATTGCAACCTGGAGGTGTTATGTACATGTACAAAACTGCCCCCAGAAAGTTTATTTCCAGCTGGTATGATTGGCTCAGTGATTTTCCCAGAAGTCTGCATTAGGATACAAGTCAGATTTTGAGCATTCCCTGCAACAAAAATGTAATTTTGGTTAGATACTCCCAAAGGGAAATCACGTCTTCGGTCTGGTTCACACTATAGCCCAGGGGTCTTCAAACTACGGCCCTCCAGTTGTTCAGGAACTACAATTCCCATCATGCCTAGTCATGTCTGTGAATGTCAGTTTTACAATGCCTCATGGGACGTGTAGTTCTGCAACAGCTGGAGGGCCGTAGTTTGAGGATCCCTGCTATAGCGGGTCTGTGGGCCACATGTGGACATAGCAGCCCATTCATTTGAGACTGCTGTGCCCAAGTTTCATGCCAGAAAAAGGTTCCTGCAGAGTTTAAGATGCAGAGGCTGAGAATCACATGGTGCTTTTGCTCCATGCAATTTCCTAGCGGTTCATACACCCACAAATGGTTTTTAGATGCATGGTGGTACAATTATGAATGGCAGCCCTGCATGTTTTTAAACAGCATCATGCAAGATTCCTGAAACCACCTGCAATAGTGTAAACCAGGCCTAAGAGAATACAGACTTTACCACTTTCTTCAGAGCCCTTCAGGTGCAGCAGCTAATAGATAATTATAAAGCCACTCCCATACAGGATGCACTCAGCACATGGACAGACAAAATTATATTTCAAAAAAAAAAAAAAAAAAAAAAAAAAAGATAGGAATCTGCAGGCTGAGAGCGCTGACTGGAGTGTTCTGGAGGGAGCCAGGTCCCCCCTGCCAAAACACAATAGAACAGCAGGTGAGATTGCTGTAACAGATTGTTAGTACAGTGGCTCAGACCTGAGCTATCAGGTGTTTTGTTCAGGGTTGAACTGCTGGGTTCACACACACACACTTTACTCTAAATTCAGCATCTGATCAGCTTGCAGAATTTTGATTGCAGTCATCAGAAAATGTCTCATAATAAAAGTTTGATCCAAATGTATGGGGAAACAGGACTTGCAAAATAAGTGATTACTAGGAAAAAGGTATGGGTGGGTTTACATTGATGAACTTTAAGTTATTGGGCTTTAAAGATTTGATTCTGTACCATGCATTGGCATTTCATCTATTTTCATAAACAAGTGGAAAAAGATACTTACAGAGCAACAAAGAAATTCGTTGCTGTATATTCTCTGACTCGCAGGCCTGCTCGTTTGAAGTACGCAAGCACCATTGCTATTAGATACTGTATGGAAAACAAAGCAATTCAGAATTAAAAAAAAAAAAAATATTCTTGTTTGTGAACAGAAACAAGCACACTTGAAAAAGTAATTTAACTGGTAATTTAGCTTTATTTTATCTCAAAGCCAGCACAATTGTATAACAAAACTGAAAATTAAACCGGACACATTTTACTACAGCCTGCCCATCCTCCGTAGGACAGTCCAACATTACTCATAAGTGTATGATGCCGAATCTGTCCCCTGCCCGCTCTGCACAAAACCGAGCAATAACCGCTGATCGCTCAGTTCTCAGCTATCTGTTAGCAGAGAGCCAGGGACTGTCAGTCCAGCCTTCTGGGCAGATCCACCATATGGTCGGGATCTTTTCTGAGCCTGGTCCGACAGACATCAGAGGGGTTCAGTTTGCTGTTGCCTAAAAACAGATCACAGGAGTGCAGACCAGACTGCACTCCTGAGATCAATAGAAGAAGTATACTTTTCCTTTAAGGCATGCTATGTAAACAGCCCATTCTAAATGGGCTGGCAGCACATCCTAAAGCCTAACAGTTTAAGTCTGCTAAATATATATTTTAGTTGCATCAAAACTGGAGGAGCATCAGGGTCTAAGAAAGCAGCCAGTTAGTAGAAAAGACTGCCCCTGCCTGCATATTAGAGAGCATGTCCCTTGCTTTCTGTGTTATCTCTGCAATCAACAAAGTGCACATTCCCTGCAAATTGGAGCTCTAGCTCAGAAGGGGATGTGCAGAACCTCTGCAGAGAATGCTGCTATGGCTGTGGATGCTTACTGAGGAAAATTAATGACAAGACCTTACATCCCAGCTGCATGAAAACAAAGATGCGGTTTAGCAGATTTCAGTTTGGCAAGACATGTTACCATAAAAGCCTGTATGGAAACAAACATGATCTTTTCTGCTACCATACTTAAACCAACCTTGTCAGAGATCCGAAGGCAAACATCCATTGACAGGAACTGCTGAATGATGTCACAATCTGCAGATTAAATACAATTTACCAGCTTAGCATTGTTAAAAAAAAAAAAAAAAAAAAAAAAAAAAAAAACACAAAAAACACCCCAATCTTTTTTAAAGATTTTTATTGAAAATTTCACAACACACACACAAACAGGAGAAGAGGGAAAAAAAAAAAAAAAAAACACACACACACACACACACACACTTCAGTTATTCACTGCATCTGAGTATTACAACCTGCATTAAAGCAGACATTAAACAGTGTACATGTCAGAGGTCTCGTCATTAGTAAAGATAATAGGGAATACATTTCCCCCAATATGAGGTCACCTGAAAGGTGTACCTGACATTGTTTTAATGGTTTAAAACTAAGCAATAATGCACACTATCTAGCACTTGGTCCACTTAAAGTGAGGGTGAGAGGGCTGGCCAGCCACCTACCCCATATCTTTTGAAAGGTTTTGGATCTTTTCCGAACCCCATACGCAAGCTTATACAGTGGTATTGAGTCATTAACCAATGATATCCAGAGAGACTTTAAAGGTTTCTGTGAGCCCTTCCAGGACAATAATATAGCTTTCCTAGCAAAAATGGAGGGTGCAAAGGAGTCTCTTTGCACGGGTAGAGATGTGGAGATCCCCAAATATTCCCAGGAGGCAGTTCTTAGGGTGAAGAACATTCAGGAGGCCCAGCGCCTGTGAAATAAAGGACCCTACCTCTCCCCAGAAGGCCTGAACTATTGGACAGGTCCAAAAACAGTGTAGAAAATCTGCCTCTTGGCCACACCCTCTAAAACAGTCAGTGGCGGGGGCTAGGCCCATCCTGTGTAGTCTAGAGGGGGTTAAGTGAGATAAGGGAAAGATCTTTATATTGATTATACAGTCTTTGGAAGAAACTACTGAAGTTTTAGACACGTTGCTGAATTCTGACCAGTCCTCGTCCGTAAGTGTAGGGTCTATGGAAGCCCACTTTGCCTGAGACATCCGAAATCTAGGGTTACAGTCAGGAGAGCTTAGTACGTAGATACAAGTTTAGTGGGGTCGGGGGTGTCGCAGCAATTTCTCCAATTGTGGTACAATGGTGGGGTCAGCTAGGGAGCCAGACTGGGCACGAATAGAGTGTCGGCGTTGATAGTAAAAGAATATGTATGAGCGTGGTAGGTCGAAGTCTATTGACATTTGGTAAAAGGACTTAAACCCTTGTGCATCATATAGCTGGCACAAGTATTTAAGCACCCTAGAGTACTAGCCGGTATGGAATTAAATTCTTGAGGGTTTGGTTAAACCACAGTGGGTTATTAGGGGACACTGACCACAATTCTTTTGTAACATTGGAGACGATTGTTTTAAACAAGAAGAGCGAGGTGTTCAGCATAGATGTGCCTGGACGGGTTGGGGTTCGACCCCCGTACACAATACTGAGGAGGGTCTCCACTGAAGAAGCTATGGCACCTTCTGTGGACGTGCAAGCGTTCACTGCAGTTGGGTGTAGCCAGTCGTGAATGTGGACCAGTTGGGAGGCTAAATAGTACAGATAAAAGGTTAGAAATGCCAAGCCCGCCAGCAACCGTAAAGTCTCCAGAGCCACCCTGGTGGACCTGCCACTCCACAGAAACGTTGTACATATTGCATCTATCCTTTTAAAGATAGATTTAGGAACCCTACACGGTGCGTTGGATAGGACACAGCAGTTTAGGTAGATAGATCATTTTAGGGGTATTCGCTCGTCCCATGAGATCCAGGGGCAGGTCCATCCACCGTTTAGTCTGCTCTAGGAGCTGGGTCAGTAGGGGATTCAGGTTATTGTCAATATAAGACTAGAGGGTGCTGCACTATGAACCCTAGGTATAAAAAAAAAAAATAAAATAAAAAAAGCCTGTAATCTGGAATGATTGTAAATCTGAGGTTGCATTAGTATCTAAAAGGAAACAAATTAGATTGTTTCCCCCCGTTAAGTGTTTTCAATGAGTCCCGAGTGTCTGCTAGATACACCAGGGTGTCTGCGTACAGAGAAATTCGCTCCTCAATAGTGGCAATAGGGAGTACTCTAATGTGGGGAGAGCAGCGAATACGTATAGCCAGTGGTTCCATGGCCAGGGCAAATAGGAGGGGCAATAACAGACACCCCTGCCTAGTGCCTCTGGTGATGGAAAAGGTGTCTGTGATATGAGAATTTACCTGTATACACGCCTGTGGGGAGGTGTAAAGGAGCCTGATCCAAGCAATGAAGTGAGGGCCAAAGCAATGAAGCGAGGGCCAAAGCCATATCGCTGCAGAACTTGAAAGATACAGCCATGCCACACTATCAAAGGCCTTACAAGTGTCCAGGGAAACAATAGCCCGGGTGGGTACTGAAGATTGTGGAACAATCTACAAATGTTCATTCTCGTAGATCTGCCTGGTATAAAGCCTCCCTGATCACTCTTGACCTACTGTGCAACCACAGCATTCAGACAATTGGCCAAGACTTTTGCCATCCACATTTATAAGAGAAATAGGATGATACGAGTCACATTTAAGAGGGTCCTTTTGTGGTTTCACTAACAGGACTATCAGGGCTTCCCAGATAGGGAGGGAGAATCCCAGCAGTTAGAGCAGAATTATATGTTCGTAAATGGAATGGGCATAGGAGATTTTTAAACTGGGAGTACCATTCTGCAGGAAGGCCAGGGGTCTTATGTGCCGGTATTTGCGAGATAGCCGCTGCGATCTCAACAGAGATGGGTGCCTCCAGTTCCTCTCCACTCAGTCGAGAGGGAAGAGATATTTGGGGCAAATAGTAAGTCAACTGGTAATCTATATATTCTGCCCTAGACTAGTAGTCCAGAAAGGTCACATCCCAATCATTAGTCTGATAGAGCTGCACGATTCTGGCTAAAATGAGAATCACAATTTTTTGCTTAGAATAAAGATCACAATTCTTGCAGCACAACATCTTTCACATTATACAAAAAAAATTGTGCTAACTTTACCTTTTTTTTAAAAAAAAAAAAAAAATTGAAGTGTATCTTTTCCCCCCAAAAAAATTGCGTTTGAAAGACCGCTGCCCAAATAGTGTAACCTAAAATATTGTGAAAATCGCCATTTTATGTCCTAGAGTCTCTGCTATCTATATTATGTTTGGGGGTTCCAAGTTTCCAATTTTCTAGCAAAAAAAAAAAAAAAAAAAAAAAAGGATTTTTATAACCGCTTACCTGTAAAATCCTTTTCTTGGAGTATATCATGGGACACAGAGCCCAAGTAATAACTTAATGGGTCATGGGCCACCTTCAGGTGTTGACACTGGTATACCCAATAAAAGGAAGTTCACTCCCCTATATAACCCCTCCTCCCAGGGAGTACCTCAGTTTTTGTAGCAAAGCAATATACTTAAACCCCATTAAAAAAAAAAAAAAAAAAAAAAAAAAGGGGGCGGGACCTCTGTGTTCCATGATGTACTCCAAGAAAAGGATTTTCAGGTAAGCCGTCATAAAAATCCTATTTTCTTTATCATACATCATGGGACACAGAGCCTAAGTAATAACTTAATGGGATGTCCCATAGCAATGCTATTTGAGGGGGAGGGAGAGACAACCCATAGGGCACCCCCAGACCTGAGGACTTATACAGCTGCCTGCAGCACACTGCGCCCGACGGCGATATTCTCATACTTCCTTACATCGACTTGATAAAATTTTGTGAAGGTATGTAATGAAGACCAAGTTGCAGCCTTGCAGATCTGAGCCATGGAGGCCTGGTGACGCACTGCCCAAGAAGCACTAACCAACCTGGAAGAGTGCGCAATAACTTGAAACGGGGGAATCTTACCCCTTAAATCATAAGCTTGACTTATCACTTGTCAAATCCACTTAGCGACAGTGGGATTTCAATGCTGCCTGTCCTTTCTTAGGACCCTCTGGCAGAATAAATAAGACAGTCTTATGAATCTGAGCAGTTGCCTTTAAATAGATTTTCACTGCTCTCACCACATCAAGACAATGTAGTGACTTTTCTTCCCAGGAACAGGTTTTGGAAAAAATGGCATGGCAATATCTTGGTTCAGGTGAAAACCTGAAACCACTTTTGCAAAAAGCCTGAACGAGGGCGTAACACCACTGTCCTCATGAATAATCAAATATGGCTCTTTACAAGAAAGAGCAACCAATTCCGAAACCCTCCTTGCTGAGGATATAGCAACCAAAAATACCAGCTTCCTTGTCAGAAGGACTAAGGGAATATGCTGTATCGGGTCAAATGGCATTTTTGATAACACTGCCAAAACTAAGTTAAAGTCCCAAGGGCTCAAAGGTTATTTAACTGGCGGATTAATCCGCATCACCCCTTGCATGAAACCCCGGACTAAAGAATGCCTCGCAAGCGGTCTTTGAAATAAAATCGATAAGGCTGAGACTTGACCCTTAATAGTACTCAAGGCCAACTTCATCTCTACACCTAAATTGTAGAAATGCAAGAATTCCACATAAATATATCTCCGAGGGTGCCAACTCTTGGACTCACACCAGGAAACATAAGCCTTCCAGACTCTAATATATAGTTCTGGAAGCTGGCTTCCTTGCATTAATCAAAGTAGAGATAACTGACCCGGAAAGCCCACGTTTCTTCAGAATGTGGGTTTCAATAGCCAGGCCTTAAATTTAGCATTCGTAAAGTAGGATGGAATATCGGCCCCTGTGAAAGCAGGTCTGGCCTTAGTGGAAGGGACCATGGACCCTCCACTGCCATCTTTAGGATTTCTGCATACCATGACCTTCTGGGCCATGCTGGTGCTACCAGAATTACCAGCTTTCTTTCCAGCTTGATCCTGCAAAGAAGTTGTAGCAGCAACTGAATAGGGGGGGAATGCAAAGATTAGTGAGAACTGATCCCACGGGGTTACCAGCGCATCTGTTCTGCATGCGAGTGGATCCCTTGTCCTGGACACAAAGTTGACCAACTTCATGTAGAATCTGGACACTAGAAGATCTACGTCCGGAGTCCCCCATCTTTGGCAAACAGCCCAAAAAATGTCAGGGTGAAGACATTCCCCCAGGAATAACTGCTGGCGACTCAAGTAGTCCACCTGCCAATTCTCTACTCCCAGAATGAAGACTGCCAAAGGGTAGAAAATGTTCCCTGCCCAAGTTAGAATATGGTTCACCTCTGAGCTGTTCCCTGCCTAAGTTAGAATATGGTTCACCTCTCTGAGCTGATAGACTCAATGCCGTGGCATTGTTGGATTGGATACTGACAGGACAATTCTTTAACTTGGAAGTCCAGGTTTTCAGAGCCAGACGCACTGCCCGAATCCCTAGGATGTTGATAGGCAAGGCTCTTTCTGGTTCTTGACCACTGTCTCTGGACAGTCTTCTCTAGTACTGCTCCCCAGCCTAAAAGGCTGGCATCTGTCATTACCATTTTCCAGATAATTGGACTGAAGGATGTCCTTTCAGCAGATTCTGCGTTAGTAACCAACTGAGGCTATGGGACACTCTTGGGGACAGCCGCATTGGCAAGTCCAAAGCTTGGATCGTTTTGTTGCAGACAGGATACTGTTTTGCAACAGTCTCAGATGGAACTGGGCATAGGGAACTGCTTCAAATGAAGCTACCATCTTTCCTAGCAACCTCATGCAAAGGCAAATTGAAGGATTTCTTTTCGACCTGACCATCCACAGCAGCTCTCGTATGGAGCTGATCTTTGCCGGAGACAAGAACACCTTTTTCTGGGCTGTGTATGATCAGGCCCAAATACTCGAGCTTTCTTAGCTGTTTTAACCAATTGCCACCCAGGGCAATTGTGACATTTCTCTCCTACATGTAAAAATCATTTTTTGCTAGAAAATTACATAGAACCTCCAAACATTTTATAATAATAAATATATATATTTATTAGCAAAGACCTTAGAGAATACAATGGCGGTTGTTGCAACTTTGTCTCACAGTATTTGTGCAGCAATTTTTAGAACGCTTTTTTGGGGAAAAAAAAGTTTTGTTTTTTGCACAAAAAAGTAAAGTTAGCCCAATGTTTTTGCATACTGTGAAAGATGAAGTTACACTGAGTAAATAGATACTCAACATGTCACGTTTCAAAACTGCACACACTCGTGGAATGGTGCCAAAGTTCGGTACTTAAAAATCCCCATAGGCAACACTTGAAATTTTTTTACTGGTTACATGTTTTGAGTTAGAGGAGGTTTAGGGATAAAATTATTGCTCTCGCTCCAACGTTCGCATCAATACCTCACATGTATGGTTTGAACACCGTTTTCATATGAGTTTGCTTCTGCATGCGAGCAAACGGGGACAGGGTCACTTAAAAAAATTCACACGTCCCCTCTCGCCTCCCGTAAGAACGATCAAGCGCCGGAACAGCCGCTATGATCGTTCTTATGGTGTAGGGACTCGCTGGTTGAAAACGGCAATATCTGAATGATGTCTGTAGCTACAGGCATCATTCAGATATCCCCGCTCAAAGTCCATCACGTCATGATGGTGGGCGGGCGGCAACAGGTTAAGACTTCTCTAGGTTCAGAACCCAACCCAAACTTCCCAGGTTGAGAACCCAACCCAAACTTTCCAGGTAACTGGTTGTAATGCGTACACTTTGCTCCAAGCGAGCCACTGACTGGTCTATTAACAATAGATCTAGGTATGCCAAGACCGTTCTGCCCTGTGCCCTTAGCCTGGCTAGAGGTGGGGCCAGTACTTTTGTGAACACCCGGGATGCTGTAGCTAGCCCGAAGGGCAAGGCTACAAACTGAAAGTGCTGCTCTACTTTGAATCGCAGAAGCCTGTGGCCAGTGGGAAATAAAGGGACATGCAGATATGCATCCTTGATGTCAATGGACGGCATCTCTTCCTTGTAGGATGGAAACTACTGACCTGATTGACACCTTGCAAAAGGAGCAGATCATCAGGAACAGATTTAGAATCCTTAGATCTAGAATGGGTCTGACATCCCCATTTAGTACCATAAACAGGTTGGAATAAAACCCTAAACCTTGCTCTATGGGGATCTATATGATCACCCCCTGAGCCAATAATCATTCTAATGCTTGAAACAGATTTTTTCCCTGGATCTTTGGGAACGTTTGATCTCAGAAAACGAGACGTGATGTGTACTAGCACAAGCGCAAGGCGAGATGCCTGGTGAATAGAGTCCGTCATAGCGTCTATGGCAAAACATAATGCCTTTGGTAGTTTGACCAACTCACGGGCCTGTTGTGCAGGGAGCTCTTTAAGAGCATCTGTGAACTGGTCCTTTAGGGACTGACAGATGCCTATTGCTGCAACTGCAGGCTGAATAACGGGCCCTGCCAAGGAAAAGGAGTATTTTAACAGGAATTCCAACTTTTTACCTGTTGGATCTTTAAGCATTTGTGTATTGTCTACAGGACAAGTTAAACTTTTATTCACACTGGAAATCGCAGCATGGACTGCTGAAACCTTACACTTTTTGGTGAATTTCTCCTCCATGGGATAGAGAACTGAGAATCTCTGGAGGGAGAAAATGCTTATCCGGATGATCCAATTTAGCATAAATAAGCTTTTCTAGTAATGCATGGACCGGAAATGCATGAAAAGGCTGTAAAGGTTTTAACCACTTGAGCCCCGGACCATTATGCTGCCTAAGGACCAGAGGTCTTTTTCCAATTTGGCACTGCGTCGCTTTAACTGCTAATTGCGCGGTTATGCAATGCTGTACCCAAACGAAATTTGCGTCCTTTTCTTCCCACAAATAGAGCTTTCTTTTGATGGTATTTGATCACTTCTGCAGTTTTTATTTTTTGCGCTATAAACGGAAAAAGACCGAAAATTTTGAAAAAAAATGATATTTTCTACTTTTTGTTATAAAAAAAATCCAATAAACTCAATTTTAGTCATACATTTAGGCCAAAATGTATTCGGCCACATGTCTTTGGTAAAAAAAATGTCAATAAGCGTATATTTATTGGTTTGCGCAAAAGTTATAGCGTCTACAAACTAGGGTACATTTTCTGGAATTTACACAGCTTTTAGTTTATGACTGCCTATGTCATTTCTTGAGGTGCTAAAATGGCAGGGCAGTACAAAACCCCCCCAAATGACCCCATTTTGGAAAGTAGACACCCCAAGGAAATTGCTGATAGGCATGTTGAACCCATTGAATATTTATTTTTTTTGTCCCAAGTGATTGAATAATGACAAAAAAAAAAAAATATTTACAAAAAGTTGTCACTAAATGATATATTGCTCACACAGGCCATGGGCCTATGTGGAATTGCACCCCAAAATATATTCAGCTACTTCTCCTGAGTACGGGGATACCACATGTGTGGGACTTTTTGGGAGCCTAGCCGCGTATGGGACCCCGAAAACCAATCACCGCCTTCAGGATTTCTAAGGGTGTAACTTGTTGATTTCACTCTTCACTGCCTATCACAGTTTCGGAGGCCATGGAATGCCCAGGTGGCACAACCCCCCCCCAAATGACCCCATTTTGGAAAGTAGACACCCCAAGCTATTTGCTGAGAGGCATATTGAGTCCATGGAATATTTTATATTTTGACACAAGTTGTGGGAAAGTGACACTTTTTTTTTTTTTTTTTTTTTTTTTGCACAAAGTTGTCACTAAATGATATATTGCTCACACAGGCCATGGGCCTATGTGGAATTGCACCCCAAAATACATTTAGCTGCTTCTCCTGAGTATGGGGATACCACATGTGTGGGACTTTTTGGGAGCCTAGCCGCGTACGGGGCCCCGAAAACCAATCACCGCCTTCAGCGTTTTTAAGGGCGTGAATTTTTGATTTTACTCTTCACTGCCTAACACCGTTTCGGAGGCCATGGAATGCCCAGGTGGCACAAACCCCCCCCAAATGACCCCATTTTGGAAAGTAGACACCCCAAGCTATTTGCTGAGAGGCATGGTGAGTATTTTGCAGCTCTCATTTGTTTTTGAAAATGAAGAAAGACAAGAAAAAACTTTTTTTTTTTTTCTTTTTTCAAATTTCAAAACTTTGTGACAAAAAGTGAGGTCTGCAAAATACTCACTATACCTCTCAGCAAATAGCTTGGGGTGTCTACTTTCCAAAATGGGGTCATTTGGGGGGGTTTTGTGCCACCTGGGCATTCCATGGCCTCCGAAACTGTGATAGGCAGTGAAGAGTGAAATCAAAAATTCACGCCCCTTAGAAAGCCTGAAGGCGGTGCTTGGTTTTCGGGGTCCCGTACACGGCTAGGCTCCCAAAAAGTCTCACACATGTGGTATCCCCGTACTCAGGAGAAGCAGCAGAATGTATTTTGGGGTGTAATTTCACATATTCCCATGGCATGTTTGAGCAATATATCATTTAGTGACAACTTTGTGCAAAAAAAAAAAAAAAAAAAAAAAAAATTTGTCTCTTTCCCGCAACTTGTGTCGCAATATAAAATATTCCATGGACTCGACATGCCTCTCAGCAAATAGCTTGGGGTGTCTACTTTCCAAAATGGGGTCATTTGGGGGGGTTTTGAACTGTCCTGGCATTTTATGCACAACATTTAGAAGCTTATGTCACACATCACCCACTCTTCTAACCACTTGAAGACAAAGCCCTTTCTGACACTTATTTTTTACATGAAAAAGTTTTTTTTTTTTTGCAAGAAAATTACTTTGAACCCCCAAACATTATATATTTTTTTAAAGCAAATGCCCTACAGATTAAAATGGTGGGTGTTTCATTTTTTTTTTTCACACAGTATTTGCGCAGCGATTTTTCAAACGCATTTTTTGGGGAAAAAACACACTTTTTTAAATTTTAATGCACTAAAACACACTATATTGCCCAAATGTTTGATGAAATAAAAAAGATGATCTTAGACCGAGTACATGGATACCAAACATGACATGCTTTACAATTGCGCACAAACGTGCAGTGGCAACAAAATAAATACATTTTTAAAAGCCTTTAAAAGCCTTTACAGGTTACCACTTTAGATCTACAGAGGAGGTCTACTGCAAAAATTACTGCCCTCGATCTGACCTTCGCGGCGATACCTCACATGCATGGTGCAATTGCTGTTTACGTTTGACGACAGACCGCCGCTTGCGTTCGCCTTAGCGCAAGAGCAGGGGGCGACAGGGGTGCTTTTTTTTTTTTTTTTTTTTTTCTTTATTATTTTTTTGCTTTTTTATCTTATTTTTAAACTGTTCCTTTCATTTTTTTTTTTTTTTAAATCATTTTTATTGTTATCTCGGGGAATGTAAATATCCCCTATGATAGCAATAGGTAGTGACAGGTACTCTTTTTTGAAAAAATTGGGGTCTATTAGACCCTAGATCTCTCCTCTGCCCTCAAAGCATCTGACCACACCAAGATCGGTGTGATAAAATGCTCCCCCAATTTCCCAATGGCGCTATTTACATCCGGCGAAATCTAAGTCATAAAATGCTCGTAGCTTCCGGTTTCTTAGGCCATAGAGATGTTTGGAGCCACTCTTGTCTCTGATCAGCTCTATGGTCAGCTGGCTGAATCACCGGCTGCATTCTCAGGTTCCCTGTTGAGACAGGAGAGCCAGAGAAAAACACGGAAGACGGTGGGGGGGGGGGGCATTCCCTCCCACGGCTTGTAAAGGCAGTCTAGAGGCTAATTAGCCGCTAGGATTGCTTTTACATGAAAGCCGACCGCTGGCTGAAAAGAATGATACCAAGATGATACCTAAACCTGCAGGCATCATTCTGGTATAACCACTCAAAGTTGTGAATGGCGTACCTGAAGACAAAAAAATGGTTAACAATAAAGCACAGTAAACAATAAAGTATAAATAATTACATACCTGAAAAACAAACATGATAAAACATAATAACAATAACAATAACAATAAAACACTGCAGAATAGAATACAGTAAAAAAAGAGCAGAACAATAGAGAGAGAGAATAGAGAGAGAGAACAATAAAACGACAACTATTTTTTTTTATTTTATATATATATTTTTTTTTTTTACACTTTTTTTGTAACTAACTTTTATAACTGTAACCGGTTCCAGGTTCGGGTCTCTCAAAATGCGATGGCATCTTGGGAGACCCTGTGAAAGTGTGCCTAGTCTGTGCAATGCTGTACTCTACGCTAATACTCAACTAGTGTATGGTAGCGTTCAAAACATTCACCAATGCAAAGACCAGGATTGTCAGGACAGAAGGGACAATAATAGCGGGTGTCACGCCTATATCCGCGTTTGCTGCAGACACAACATCTTTTTGGGGGGGGTTCGTTGGGTAGGGGTACTCGGGAGCACATAAAAATGCCTCTCATGCAGCCGACTGCATTTCGTTGGGGGATGTGAATGGGGGAAGTACGGGCGCTGCAGAAGTGGTGGGTTCCCAATTAGGATTGGCGAATGCAGCAGGAAGGGCACTATGGGCACGACGGGCCTGTGTTTGTCTTTTTGGTGGCAGCGGGACACTACTTGTGCTTGTCACCTCACCAGCTTGAACTGCACTTATGGGACTCGCCACGTCACCAAGTGTTACTGCAGTGCTGGTTTGACTACGACCGGGGTGTACTAGGCCGCTGGTGCTTGCCAGTTCAATAAAAAGCTTCCAAAAAAACTGTTAGCGATCGCAGGGATCAGGCCTGACTCTGCGAACGCTGCAGTTATGCGTTTAGTGTTTTGTAAGTGACAGTGATCGATCGATACTGCACTTGGGTGGGCTGGACTGGGCCGGGCGGAGGGGCAAAACGCAGGTGCTAGCAGGTATCTGGGTTGATCCCGCTAACACTGCGTTTTTGGGAACCCTAAACTGCTGGGGACGCTAGTATAGATCTAATCTGATCGGATCAGATATTGATCCGTTCAGATACTATACCACTAAAGGAGGCGTATGCTGCGTGCGTGGGTGTTAGCGGTACTGGCGCTAACCTGACGCTGCCTGGGGCCGGTGCTTGCTAGTTCACCAAAATGCTACCAAAAAAACTGTTAGCGATCGCAGGGATCAGGCCTGACTCTGCGAACGCTGCAGTTATGCGTTTAGTGCCTTGTAAGTGTCAGTGATCGATCGATACTGCACTTGGGTGGGCTGGGCTGGGCCGGGCGGAGGGGCACAACGCAGGTGCTAGCAGGTATCTGGGCTGATCCCGCTAACACTGCGTTTTTGGGAACCCTAAACTGCTGGGGACGCTAGTATAGATCTGATCGGATCAGATATTGATCCGATCAGATACTATACCACTAAGGGAGGTGTACGGTGCGTGCGTGGGTGTTAGCGGTACTGGCGCTAACCTGACGCTGCCTGGTGCTTGCTTGCCAGTTCACCAAAATGCTACCAAAAAAACTGTTAGCGATCGCAGGGATCAGGCCTGACTCTGTGAACGCTGCAGTTATGCGTTTAGTGTTTTGTAAGTGACAGTGATCGATCGATACTGCACTTGGGTGGGCTGGGCGGAGGGGCAAAACGCAGGTGCTAGCGGGTATCTGGGCTGATCCCGCTAACACTGTGTTTTTGGGAACCCTAAACTGCTGGGGACGCTAGTATAGATCTGATCGGATCAGATATTGATCCGATCAGATACTATACCACTAAGGGAGGCGCATGCTGCGTGCGTGGGTGTTAGCGGTACTGGCGCTAATCTGACGCTGCCTGGGGCGACGCATATCACCGCCGGGCGATCAGGGGGCTAAACCTTTATTAGGTAATAAACGGCGGGTGCCCTGACACTATAAAAAATAAACGAACTAACCTGCGTCACCCGTAACGGTTATACGGTGATCAGTGGTGAAAGGGTTAACTAGGGGGCAATCAAGGGGTTAAAACATTTATTAGGAAGTATATGGGGGTCCCTGTCACTATAAAACGCTGACGGCGAACCTAAATATTTACCTCACTAACTAGCGTCACCAGTGACACTAATACAGCGATCAGAAAAATGATCGCTTAGCAACACTGGTGACAGGGGGTGATCAAGGGGTTAAAACTTTATTAGGGGGGGTTAGGGGGGTACCCTAGACCTAAAGGGGGGTAATATTCACTGCCCTAACACTGTAACTGTCACAAACTGACACTATGCAGTAATCAGAAAAAAAAAAAAAAAAAAA
Organism: Aquarana catesbeiana; assembly: GCF_042186555.1. Taxonomy (NCBI): domain Eukaryota; kingdom Metazoa; phylum Chordata; class Amphibia; order Anura; family Ranidae; genus Aquarana; species Aquarana catesbeiana. The sequence goes on from NC_133334.1 coordinate 108,541,549, forward strand.
AAAAACCTGCTGGTGTCAGTTTGTGACAGGGGGGGGGGGGTGATTGGGGGGGGATCGGGGGGCGATCGGGGGGGGGATCGGGGTGTTTTGTATGCCTGGCATGTTCTACTGTGTGTGTAGTGTGTTGTGCACTCACATTGATGTCTTCTCCCCTCGGCGCTGGAACGGAAAATACCGAGCCGAGGGGAGATGACATCATTTCCTTTGCTGCTGTTTAGCATACAGCAGCAAAGGAGTGTTCCCATTGGCCGGCGGCGATCGCGAGGGGGGGGCCACGAACGGATGGCCTCCCCCTCATCTCGGATCGCCGGGGAACAGAACGGGACCGCTTCGGGCACCGGGGGGGGGTCCGATCGGACCCCCCACCCGCGAGAGGCAAATCACGTACATGTACGTGATTTTGCCTGCCCGTGCCGCCTTGCCGACGTAAATCGGCGTTAGGCGGTCCTTAAGTGGTTAAAGAACCCAAGGAAGAAACCGGACTTTCAGCTGACTGTTAGTGGTATCATGAAAGTGGAACGAACCATTTCCGTAAGGATTTGTACCTCAGATTGCAAAGCTGAATCATCAACTGTTTCTTCCACACAGGAATAAGCAGCTTGTTTTTCCTCTCGATCGCTAGAGGGTAATACCTCATCCTGTCCCCATTGTTCCCTTGGTAAAGGGTCTGAAGTGGGGGAGGGGGATCTAGCATGCTTCCTATCCACTTGGATAGAGGATGCGATTAAAGCCGCCAATCTTCCTTCGAGGCCCTGCAGGGCAGAGGAAAATGCATCTTCTGTCACATATACAGGGGCTGAAGTGTGAGAAGCAGTTGCACCAATCAGTTCCAAAGACTCACCCTGGCTTGCCATATCTGGTATCTCCGGAGAGGATGACAGTGTGGAGGCATGACTGGAGTTCCCAGCACCTGGGGGTGGAACTTTTGGTGCCTTTGTGGTAACCTTGGCAGCCTTAGTGCTAAGCACAAAAGCAGAGGCACTCTAATAAAAATGTACTATTTGCTGAGCAATAGTATAGAAACAATGGCAGCATAAAGCTTAATCTGATGCTAAACAATGTATTTTCCTGTACTGGAAATGCCTGTGTACACCCATCATGTGCTCCAGCGCTCCCGTGCGGCAGACTCTTCATTCAGCTGCTCTGGTAGAGACATTTAGTCACAAGAGAGTCAGCCTTTAAAGACTTCTCAGGTGTAAGCCTGATTGCCTGTGCTTCCATGTGGACGCTGAGTCCCACACACGGCGCTGACTTCCTTTGCCATGCTCCTTCCATTAACCCGCCCCCCTCTTCAAAAATAAAACTTCAGCCTGCGCGTGGATGGCATTTGGGTCACAGACACAGACCCGAAAGGAAGGGGGGCTGCAGCCACCATACGGTGTTTCTGGGATTTCTCCTCATTACATGAGAGAAGCTGGCTTCCTTGCATTAGAACAAAGCTAAAAAGGCAAGAAAACATAAAATGTTTATATAAGAAAGCCGCACGCACCCCTCGAGGAGGAGGGGGGTGGGGGGTAGCAGTTGAGGCTTACTTACAAGTGTGAATCAGCCTTTAGTGCTGTCACACTGAGTCATGTAACACTGCTCAAACTGACTATAGATAGGATGTAATGTACCTTGCACTGTACATATACCCCCGGGCCCTTAGTTTACCCAATTGGGGGAGAGAAATAATGAACCCCCTCCTGCTACTGGGACACACCACGCTGTCATAGCTGGACACAGCTGCTGAAAAGTGTATGTGTATCCTTACTCCCTCTAGAGGCGACTTTAACGCATTACAATGTTACATATGGAAGAAAAGGTATAGGTGGACTTTGCAGTTCCTAAACTTTTCGCTTACCTTTTCTTCGCTGCAGGATACTGCTGAAAACAGACAGATCCAAACTTCACCCATCACGGCGGGCAGCGTTAGTAAACCTTCAAAGCCCGGTCCCTTAATAGGGGTTCCACTCCTTTGGACCTGTATAGCACCCCTCAGGACAACTTTAGGTAATGTAGCAAGACCAAAAAGACCTGGTTCATAGGGTCCAGCCCTCAGAGGCATTACAGACAAAACTTCATTCTTCTATGTGAGGCCCGGGTATCATCCTGTGGCCTCAGTGACGTAGATGGATCCAGTTGTGGAGGTTTTTTTAAATCCAGCATGGATTCCTCCTGGAGCTCCTCAGAGCATATCTTCACTTGTGACCAACACCTTAGACACTAGTGAAAAAACTGAGGTACTCCTGGAAGGAGGAGGGGTTATATAGGGGAGTGAACCTCCTGTATTGGTATACCAGTGTCAACACCTGAAGGTGGCCCATAACCCATTAAGTTATTACTTAGGCTCCGTGGCCCATGATTTACGAAGAAATACTGATTTTAACTTTGTAAGAAACAAGTGTCAGAAAAAAAAACAGTTTAGTCTTTAGTGGTTAAACTTCCCTCATTTACACACCGAGGTTCATTCCTTTGATCCAAGAACGAAAAGTTACAATGTTTATAGTCATCTAGCAGCTCAGACAACGTTGTGAAAAACTTGGCAGGCTGCCTTTTTTTTTTTGGAAAATCTTTTTATTATATTTTTCGACAAAGAAAAATAAAGATAACAAAATCATACATAAACATTAGTGCTTATAGGTTGTCTGTATGCTTAATAAGTTTCAAATCATTCATGGCTTCATGTATGTTTACTCGGAGTGCTACTAGGCAACTAGGATTACTGGTGTCTTTCCCTTTTTTTTGAAGTCTGTTATATCTTATTCATGCATAGTATCCTCCACTCTCCTCCTTGGGCACAAACTGATATGTGTTTATTTGTATACCTTATTCTCTTCCCTCGGCCTTCAGACCGTAGTGGGTTCAGCAAGCCATGTACGCCAAATCTTATATTTCTGGGGACATCCTCTATTTATATATGGGTCTTTGTATAATGGGAGGCTCTCATTTATGAGACGCTTCCATTGGGCCAAGGTACCGTAGGTTTTTTCCAGTGCATAGCAATGTTTTTCCGGGCATAGAAGAGCAACAGCCCAATCAAGGTTCGCCACTGTTGGCACCATTGTCCCCACCAGGCCCAGAAGGCACACCTCCATCTTCGCTGGCATCGTAACTGAGGCAACCAGATTAATGTCTAGCACCCGAGTCCAATACCGCCGAATCTTAGGGCAGGTCCAAAATATATGTGTAAAGTCTCCCGGTGAGGTGACACCTCCAGCATTCTGCAGAGTGTTCAGGTTTCATTTTATGAAGTCTATACGGTGTAAAGTATGCTCTATGCACTATTTTAAATTGCACTAGTTTGTCCCTTAGTGAAGCCAGGGAGCTAAAGGGGAAATCCCACACATCCCAGTCGTCGTTGTCCAGTGTTGGAATGTCCCTTTGCCAGCGGGACCAAAGTTTGTCCATGGGTGGGAGAGAATTATCAAATGTTCATAAAGCTGAGAGGTTGGTTTTTCGGTGCATCTAGTGCGGAGTGTCTTTTCCAACCCAGACTGGACAACCACGCAAGAGGACCGTGGGAATTGTGTGGTAAAAAGCACGAGAAAGTTGCAGGTAACGGAAAGCCTTTTTCTTTTGACAGCTGAGCGAGCAGAGAACTACACTTGTTACACAAATGAATCGGGAAATTCTGCATAGAGATTGTGAGGGGGGGGGGTGAATTGAGATCAATTTTTTTTTTTTTACAATCATTTATAGCTCTAGTTTCTCGTAAAGAAATTCAGACCCTAAACAGTTTAACCTACTACAGGCAGGAATCCTGGACTCCTGCCCGTGCCTCAGTGTGAATGGACGCTGAACCTAGCTTTGAACCCCAAGGGTAGGAGTATGGGATTATATGCTGAAATCATGGTAATCCAAAACTGGTAAAATCTACAGTTAAGTTTTTGCCTTCAGATGTATCTGAAGAAAAAGCACACAAAAAAAAAAAAAAAAAAAACTTACACCTGAAGAGTCCAGGCCAACCTTTACAAACAGACAATAGTGCCTGGAAACATGTACATGTTACCGTTTCTGGAGGTCTGACTCCAAGGAATCCATTTCTAAAAAGGTTTTCTCACATAAGATTCAGATTTTTTTTCTAACGGAGTCAATTGGAAAATTTGTGAATAGTTGCTGAAGTTGTAGAAAGTCTTGTGTGAAAATACTTATAAAGTATTAAACATTCTAAAAAACATAAAATCGAGACAGCCAGAACAAAGGGTGAAGTTTTATTTCAATGTTGCAGTGAGAAAGTTGGAAATGTAACACAGAAATAGGGCTGAAACGAATAGATTAACCGACAAAATTAATTACTATTTTCATAATAGATTAATCGGCCAGTAACTTAATGGGGGGGGGGGGGTTCCTACATGGTTTCCTATGGGACACGTTCATATCTTTGCTTTTTTCAGCCACTGCGTATTTGGAAAGGGTCAGGGACTTTGACGCAAAACTGCTTTTTTGGTTCAATATACTTCAATAGAGAAGCTGCAGAAAACCATGTAATGTGTTTTTGTAGCAATCTGTTTTTTAATTTGCCCAACAAAATGGCTAAAAAAAAAAAAAAAAAAAAGAAAAAAAAAATAGCAAAAACGCAAATCACAGCAAAATCACGTGTGCAAAAATCAAAACACAGCAAAAAGCACTTTGACCAAGAAGTTTTCTATTTCCAAATTTTCCTGTCACTGTGGTTGAAAATGAACGTCGATTTGACCCCAATAAAAATTTGAAAATTGAATGAACGTTCTTAACCACTTAAATACAGGGCACTTATACACCTCCCTGCCCAGACCAATTTTCAGCTTTCAGAGCTGTCGCACTTTGACAATTGTGCGGTCATGCTACACTGAACCCAAACTAAACTGTTATCATTTTGTTCCCACAAATAGAGCTTTTTTTTGGTGGTATTTGATCACCTCTGGGTTTTTTATTATCCTGCTAAACAAAACCGAAAATTTTGAAAAAAAAAAAAGTTTGTAACAAAAAACTTTGTAAATAAGCAAGTTTTCTCCTGCACTGATGGGCACCGATGTATTGTAACGATGGATGCCAATCAGTGCCAAACAATAATGCCTGCCAATCAGTGATGCCCATTGTGGGCACCAATTGGCATCCATGGTGGGCATACTCGGCAGGGCTGCTCTGATAATCGATCAGCACAGACACCCCCCCAGAGGAGCAGCTGATCAGCTCTCCTCTACTCGCGTCTAACAGTGAGGAAAAGCCGATCACCAGCTCTTCCTGTTTACATCGTGATCAGCCATTATTGGACAAGGCTAATCACGTGCTAAAGAGTCTCCGTCAGACTCTACCTAGAACAGAGTTGCGGTGTGTCAGACTGACACCGCAACAACGATCGCCGCGATGCGTGCCCCCAGGGGCGCACAGCGACTTAATATCCTGAAGACATCATATGATGTCCGGTCAGGATATTGAAACCACTTTGCCGCCATCATTTTGCTATATGGCGGGCAGCAAGTGCTTAAAATTACATTTCTTTGAAGGAAGACATTGTTTTTTTTAAATAAAAAAAAATTTGATCTGAGTCTGATATTTACCAGATTCACCCTTCAATAGCTTATACAGTATATATCTCCTCTAAAAGTATATACAGTATATCTCTTCTGTCTGTTAGTCTCAGAGTGGATTAGATATTTTGCTCCCGAATCATATACTCAATACTGTAGTTGGTTATTTATATTTACCACTACATAGAGATATTCAAGAATTGCTTTTTTTAAAACTTTACATATTAACTAAATTATACACCACACTATTTTAAGGTTATTAACAGATTAAACGAAACAAGCGACCAACTAATCCTTAGATGCAGCCCTACACAGAAATTTAAAATGCAACGTTCAGAGGAGTATAAAATGTGCATCCTGCAGGTCTGTAAAAGCTCAAAGGTTAGTACTACCTGCGTAGCTTATTTGGAGAAAAACCTAATTGTAACCATTAGAGCCAACTGCCATCAGTCCTACAGATAGCAACTTGTGGGGGAAAAAAACCCATGCATGAAATACACTGGCAGCACAAGTAGATAAAATGTGAAGACAATTCAATTTAATAGAAATTATTGGACCCCCCACCAAGTATTGTAACCACTGTCACCAACACTGAGTAACAGAAAAACATTTTTCAGATGTCACCAGAACAGAAATTGAATGCAAATCTACCTGTTCTAGTGACAACTGTTTGAGAGGATTATTTTTCCTCAAAAGCATTTCCCCTTGCAACTTTAGAGCAAGTGAATGGAAATCTCAACTACAGGAAAGACAGCAAGCGACAGGTTTTAACCCTTCCCTACTATATTTGGCTATAAAACTACATTGTTTAAACTAAAGCCATTTTAAGAAGATTGGCATAAGCGGAGGTTTGCTGAAAAAAAAAAAAAAAAAAAAAAAAAAAAAAATTTAAAAGCCAGCAGCTACAAATACTGCAGCTGCTGACTTTATATGGACACTTACCTGTCCAGGGAGCCCCTGGTGTCGGCAGCTGAAGCCAATCCGTCCTTCGGCTCTCGGCTGCTGCCGCCATCCTCAGTAAGGAAAATAGGAATTGATCCTGGTTCCCTACTGCGCATGCGCGAGTCGCGCTGCACGTCCTCTCAGGTCCCTGCTGTATTCCGTGTCTCACAGAATACAGCGGGGGGAGGACGGGTTAGGCGGCGGAAGTGGCATAGGTCTAGGGCTGCAACTAACGATTATTTTCATAATCGATTAGTTGGCCGATTATTGTTTTGATTAATCGATTAATAACCGAAAAAAAAAAAGTGTGGTGTATAATTTACTTAATATGTAAAGTTTTTAAAAAAAAGGCAATTTATTCTTAAATATCTCTATGCAGTGGTAAATATAAACAACCAACTATATGGTTAGGGAGCAAAATATTGAATCCACTCTGAGAATAACAGACAAAAGAGATATACTGTATATACACTATTAGAGGAGATATACTGTATACACTATTAGACGAGAAATACTGTTTTTTTGCTGTTCGGCAGATTAAAAAATACAAATTTCTGCAAAAACACATTACATGATTTTCTGCAGCTTCTCCATCGAAGTATATTGAATCTAAAAGCACCGTTTTGCGTTAAAAAAAAAAAAAAAAAGAGTCCTTGACCCTTTCCAAATACCCAGTGGCTGAAAAAAAGCAGATGTGAACGTGTCCCATAGGAAACCATATAAATGAACTGTAGTGTGTTTCTGCAAAAAGCACCAAAAAACATAGATGTGAACCAGGTCTAAGACGTTTAGTAACATAATGGGGTTAAAAGAAACTAAAATGAGCCCTATAGTACAAAAAAAAAGCAAATAATTGCTACTATAAGGGGTTCATTTTTTTTTACTGTAGAACGGTGAAAGTAATATTTACAGTCGCGATTATTTGCTCTTTTTGTACTATAAAGGGCTCGTATTATTTTTTTAATAATTTCATAATCGATTTGTTGTCGATTAATCGATTAGTTGTTTCAGCCCTACATAGGTCACTGCCATCACTGCGGTGATCTATGCCAGGAAGTGGGAGCAAATACCTGTATTAGACAGGTATCTGCTCCCTCCTCCCCCCTGAAAGGTGCCAAATGTGACACCGGAGGGGGGGGGGGGGGAGGAATCCAAAAAGTGGAAGTTCCATTTTTGGGTAGAACTCCACTTTAACTGTCCAGTTACTGCTTTAAAGCTTCAAGGCTAGCAATTAGTGCACTGATTCCAATGTCAATGAGAAAAGTCAAAGCTTAGGATTTGAAAAAAAAACAAACCTCTACTTGGAAGCATCTATAAAACTAAAAACCCCTCTTGTTCCAAATTGAGTTGGCTCCAGCAATGAGTTTTAAAGGTCAGGAACTAACAAAATCCACAAAGAATCTGAAAACACTGAACCGTGACTGGACTACTTAACAGAGTAGGCACATGGGCTAGCACTCAAGATTCTGTGGACAGACCAAAAAGGGAAGGGCAAAAACAGTGGTGTCTCATAGCAAAACACCAGTAGCCTAGATACGCTGGAATGATAGGTATAGTAGTACCTTGGATTAAAAGCATAATCTGTTCCAGAAGAACTTGTACAACTTCCACTTGTAATCCAAAGCACTCGTATATCAAAGCAAGTTTCCCCATAGAAATCAATAGAAACTCATAATTTGTCAATGTCACTGCTAGATTATGCAGTATCACATGTGGCCAGAGGTGGGGGCCGGAGACACTTGGGAACGGAGTGTTGCCAAGTCCTCTGAGCAGCCCCGCACCTCTGGCCAAATAGGTACTGCACACCCCAGAGGCTTGAATCCTGCTAGTCTTGTGAGAAAACACTCGCAAACAGTCAGGGTTTAAAAAAAAAAAAAAAAAAAAAAAAAAAAATTTAAAAAAAGAGCTTGTATTGCAAAAAGTTAGTAAACCGTGTTACTCGCAATCCGAGGTTGTACATCAAGAGGCCTAAAGAATGCAGACATTTACCAGATTGAACAAAGCAGCTGCAGAGTACTCAGGGAACTGAAGGTTTGACCCCAAAAAAATTCTACCCTGGAATAAAAGCTACCACACACCCGAAAGGTATGCTAGAGCAACATGAAAGTGTTAGATCTGCTATTCTCTGCAGTGACTGACCCTGAAACCAGGCAGGAGACCCTACTAATATAAAAGAAAAAAAGAGGGGCATTCCCTCTCAAAAGTGAGAATAACCTTAATAAGCACAATAACACCCTGACCTGATATTTGCACATGCCCTACAACATGGATCACATCTCACAAAAAAGGTATCCACACTTTTAAGGCAGCATAACCTACAATCCAGAATGCAAAAACAGACTGGGTGCAGGTAAGGCATGACAAAAATTACCACTGAATCAAAAAGCAGAAAAAAAGAAAAGAAAAACGAAAAAACCCCCGTTAGACTTACCGGTAACGGTATTTCCAGGAACCTTCCAGGACAGCTACGAGAGATGATCGGCTCTGCCCTCTTCAGGAAACACAAATCAGATAGAATTTAAAAGGCCCCTCCCTTTCCTCTGACCCTCAGTTGTTTAGAAGATCAAGTAACCTCCACCGAAGGTGCACTCGGCAGAGGAAAAAAAATAGAAAACATAAAACACACCACCGCCAGGAAAACATGGTTGACCAGTGAAAAAAATAGAATAGGATGGGAATATAGACGCTGTCCTGGAAGGTTCCTGGAAATACCGTTACCGGTAAGTGTAACGGGGGTTTTCCCCCCTCACCTTCCAGGACAGCTACTTAAGAGAATAAGTAAGATTTAATACCTTAGGGAGGGACAACAGCCTGAAGCACTTTCCTACCAAAGGAAAGGTCCTGGCTGGAAAGCATCTGAACTCTAATGCTTGACAAATGCATGAGAGGAGGACCAGACGGCAGCTTTAGAGATATCTTCCCATGAAGCTCCCGCTCTCTGCCCATGATGTGGCCATGGGTCTAGTTGAATGGGCCCTAATTCTAGAAGGAGGGGTGCGACCTGATACTTTATATGCCTCACAGATAGCTCCCCTAATCCACCTAGCAACAGAACTTTTAGATGCTTTGGACCCCTTCTTGGGGCCACTGAACAAAACTAACAGTTGGGAGGAACTCCTAAACCCACTGGTCTTTTCTAGATAAAGCAGAAGACATCTCTTTACATCTAAAAGACCAACAAACCTTTCCTCTTCCGTATTCTTGGGAGAGGTGCAGAAACTAGGGAGGACTACCTCCGGGACCTATGAAAGTTGGAAGAAACTTTGGGTAAATAGAGTGGATCGGGTTTAATCACCACCCTGTCCTCTAAAATCCTCAGGAAGGGATCTTTACAGGAAAGAGACTCTAGATCAGAAATCCTTCGCCCTGACGTCATAGCCAAAAGGAAGGACAACTTCAAAGAAATAATTTTCAGGGAAGCCTCATGCAAAGGCTCAAAAGGAGCCCAGTGCATTTAATACCAACGACAGATTCCAGGGAGGAACATGTTTGAGGATCCTGGGAGTATGTCTAGATCTGGCTAAAAGGAACCTCCTGACTAAGGGATCTTCCGCTAGTCTTCTCTCTGAAAACAAAGATAGGGCAGCAACCTGAACCCTAAGAGTGTTGACAGAGAGCCCCTCTTCCACTCTCCCTGCAGAAAATCTAAAATGCAGGGAGTGGAAAGAGAATCTAAACCAGATTTCTTTTGTCAGGAAGTAAAAGTTTTCCAAACTTCCCCATAGATTCTTCTTGTGACCAACTTACGGCTGTTCAGGACAGTATGAATAACCCTCTCTGAACACCCAACTATAGGATGCGCCGCTCAGTCTCCAGGCCGTCAAATGGAAGGTCTGAGGGTTTGGATGCAATACTGGTCCCTGATGGAGAAGATCCTTTCGAACTGGAAGGGGCCAGGGAGGATACAGAGATAGGGCCTTCAGAGAGGAAAACCAACTCCTGCTGGGCCACCAGGGGGCAATCAGAACAACTTCTGCTCTGTCCTGAATAATTTTCTGAACCACTAGGGGCAAAAGGGGAAAAAGGGAAGGCATAGGCCAGGCTGAATTCCCAAGGGAAGGACAGTGCATCCGTCCAAGGACTCCGTTTCTCTCTCCAGAGAGAATAACGCCGGTAGTTTCTTGTCGAGACTGGAGGCAAAAAGATCCACTGCAGGGAGACCCCTTCTTAGCACCAGCACCTGGAACGTGCCTTGATGTAGTTCCCAACCTCTGGAACTGATGCTCACCCTGCTCAGAAAGTCCGCCAGCACATTTTCTGACCCCTTGATGTGGACTGCCCTTACTGAAGTGACATAGATCTCTGCCCAGGACAGAATCTGTTGCGTTAATGACAGAAGCGATTCCGAGCGAGAGCCCCCTTGCTTGTTCAAGTACGCCACTGTTGTGGCATTTTAAATATTAAAAAGGTCCTTTGAATAGACCCTCTCTCCCAGAGACAAGTGCTTTCCTCACAGCTAGAAGCTCTCTGAAATTCGAGGAGCGACCTGCTTCCTCTGGCAACCAGGTTTCTTGAGCCTGCCAGCCCTGTGAGTGAGCACCCCAACCCCACAGACTGGCGTCTGTGGTAATCTTGACCGGGCAATGTTGTGTCCAATCCTTCCCCCTCTGCAGATGTTCTCGCTGCTCCCACCAGGCGAGATCTAGAAAATTCCCTTCTGGTAGTTTTACCAGCTGATCCAGAGAATTTTTCCTGCAATCCCCATGGAGCAAAAGAAAAGCCTGAAGGGGTCTGGAGTGCAATTGAGCCCAAGGCACCCCTGGAATGGCTGCAGTCATTAGGCCCAGCAAATGCATGATTTGCCGAAGGGAGGTCTGAGGGAGCAGTTTGAAGGTCTGCACAGAGAGAAGAATCTTCATAATTTTCTCTTCGGGAAGAAAAAATCTTTAGGGCAACAGAGTCTATTCGATAACCCAGGAAAAGTATGCTCTGTGAGGGTACTAGGCAAGACTTCTGCTGGTTGACCTTCCACCCTAATTTTTGAAAGGTCCGCAAAACCAACTGTAGGTCTTGAATAAGGGACTCCTTGCCCTGAGAAAAAAAGAAAAAAAAAAAAAAAAAAAAAAAGTCGTCTAGATATGGGACGATTGATACACCTTGAATCCGAAAAGGCGCCATGACTTCGGCCATGATTTTTATGAAAATCCTCGGTGCTGCCGAGAGACCAAAAGGAAGGGCATTGAACTGCCAGTGAGACGGCTCGTTTCCCACGAGCACTGCAAACCTGAGGAACCTTTGGTAGCTCTGGCAGATTGGTACATGAAGATAAGCGTCCTGAAGGTCCAGGGTCACAATGAAGACCTCTGGTAACAGATTCCTTACTGAATAAATGTTCTCCATACGGAAACGTCTGTAAACTATGTATTGGTTCAGGACGCTTAAATTTATGACCATACCAAAGCCGCCGGAAGCTTTCTTGACCAGAAAGACGCGAGAATAAAATCCCCGGAACTTCTGATTTTCTGGGACAGAAGAAATAACTCCCTGTTTCCCACACAGAGATCAAATTTAACATGGCTTGCCGTCTCTCAGCAGGTGGGTAAGAAAAAACCTCTGGGGGGGAGATTTTTGAATTCCAATCTGTAACCCTTTTCCAGAGTTTGAAGGATAAAGGAATGGTGGAAAGCTCTGCCCATTCCTTGATGAAATGGCACAATCTTCCCCCTACCCCTAACCTGGCGTCACTGGGTATTCTTGTAAGGGGCTGAAGGAGCAAAGGGAGTTCCCCTTTGTGTTTGTCTTTGTTAAAGGACCATTTCTTTTTAGTCTGTTGCTTGTTTTGGAAGCCACGAAAAGGCCTCTTATTCTGGGGCTTATGCCTTTGGGAAGAAGGGAATCGTTTACCTTTCTCAGAGGAACGAGATAAGACTTCTAAGGAAGAACCAAACAACAGTTTGCCTTCGAAAAGAATGCCACAGAGCTTATTTTTGGAAGTAAGGTCACCTTCCCAAGATTTAAGCCAGATAGCTTGCTTAGCTGAATGAGAGCAGAAGCCCTGGCTGTGGATTTCACTGAATCTGCTGCTGCATCAGCTAAGAAGGCGACTGACTTGGCAATGAGTGGGAGGGATTCTCTAATCTCTTCCTTGGGGGTGTCAGATGCCAGAAGATCATCTAGACGCTGAACCCATACGTATAAATTTCTAGCCACACAGGTGGATGTTACCGCTGGGCCTAAAGAAAAAGCTGAAGCATCCCAGGCCCTATGCAGCAATGAGTCGGCCTTTTTATCCATTTGATCCGTAAGGATCCCAGAATCCTCAAAAGAAAGATCTGATCTATTGGACACCTACGACATAGGGGCATCTAATCTAGGACACTTAAATAAAACCTCCTCAAAATCAGGCTGAAAAGGAAATCTTGTGTGTCCTCTGGATTGGAACAACCTTTTTTTCAGGTTCTTTCCATTCAGATAGAATCATGTCTCTAAGAGATTGATGTACCAGAAAGGTTCTAGATTTCCGTCCCCGAAGGCCCCTATACATTTTATCCTGTACAGATTGAGCTTGCTGTGGCATCTCAATCTGCTCTGAGGTATAAATTGCTTTTAATAGTTCATCAATATCCTCAACTGGAAAAAGATACTTAGATGAGCTACCTGTATCTTCCTCTGATGCAGACTTTTCATCAGATGGAGACTGAATTCTCACCTTCCTCCAGATCAGAGGTATTGCGTGAACTAATAGTCTCAGATACTAAGGGAAGGGACTTGGCAGAGGTTGAAGGATCTTGAGCTATGGGTCTAGAAGAGGGAGGGCCTATACTAGTAACCCTGTCATACATTGACCGAAAAGAGTCCACTACCTCCTTCATAGAAGTCATTAACTCCTTAGAGGAAGACTCTGAACTAGCTCTACAATCCTCACAAAATAGCTTTTTATAACCATCAGAGAGCCTGGCTCTACAGTTCTCACATTTCTTCTTCACCGGTTTGGCCTAGAAGAGAGCAGAAACAAGGACAATGAATAAAAAGGATCCATACAAAAGTCCCTTGCTGTAGCTATCCACAGACAAGGGCTTACCTTGGGGGCAGTATGGGACCCAGATGCTGCCGCTGGTTCAATACGAGCGGATGTTCCATCCTCAGACCTGTCCTCAAGCTCCATGAAGCAAGCGGAGAACAGTCGCAGAAAAGACTGCTGCTGTACCGCAAAAACTGCACGTAGAATGGCGTTTTTAGCAGGCCATTCCCCTGCAGCATGTCCTCATTGTCTCCACACCATGCTCCTTATAAAAACTCGGCGTCCAGAAGTGCATCATGTGACTTCCGGTTCCAGCGCCATCTTGCTGCATCACCGGAAGTCCCCCTGACACCATCTTGGTACACCAGAATGAAGCATTTAGGAGGAGACGGTTCCACACAGCAGCGCTGGGGAAAGGAAGGGAGTTGCCACCATTTACATAGGCAAGTAACCCTTAGAAATAGGAAACCCTTCTGGTACAGACCATCATCCAGGACTTGGCCACAACTAGTCCTGGATGAAACCAGAGAAGGGGGGTCCACCAACCACAGTTACCAGACCATAAGAAAACAAAAAACGTGTCGGTGCTCCTGGAGGGACTGGAAACACAAAACAACTGAGGGTCAGAGGAAAGGGGGGGGCCTTTTAAATTCTGATTTGTGTTTCCTGAAGAGGGCAGAGCCGATCATCTCTCAAGTAGCTGTCCTGGAAGGTGAGGGGGGAAAAAAATAAAAATAAAAAAAACACCACAGTAGCAAGGGAGATGAGAGGCTGGTTCTGACAGGGTGCATTCGATACAGGAGTGTAGGAACATTAAACAGCGTTCAACCCCTTTATACCAACCTTCCGAAAGGAAAGGTGCCCAGACCCCACCACATTGCCACTGTGGAAAGGGGATACCCCCTCACTGGCGAGGCATACCAATTGCAGCCTCTGGCTTCTGCAATGGCAGCACACAAGCCATTCTGCCTCAAAGCAATTTGTCCCGCTCACCATGTTGAGCAAAACTGCTCTGCTTCCTGGACAGTGCAGGTAGGTTTGCAGAAGCTTGGGAGGTAGGTATTACAACTGTTGCAAGACTGAACAGAAGAAAATACGCTTATGACAAACTACAAATTGCATCCCAACACCTGCCCAACTACAAAATTGAGCACAAATGGAAAGGCACAGTCATAGCCATCACATTTCCTTAAACAGAGTTCCCCATGGTGGAGTGGTGCAGCAATCCCCTAACAGCCAATAAATCAGAAGGGCATTATGCTGGTCCTGGATGATAGGAAACAATTCAACTGAGGGACAAGGGGGTGGGAAGGATTTGTAACCAATTCTTTCCTGTAGAGGGAGAAACCAAATCCTCTTAGGTCACTGTCCTGGAAGACTGGTGAAACAGTTTCTTACCCAAGAGCTGATAGAAGGCCTGGCGTTCATGAGGCAGGAGGCTGATTGTCCTTGCCACCTTTGTCCTGGCTGCCGAATCCTCTCTCTCAGGGATTCGCTGCTTGTGCGCTCCAACAACCCTTGAGTGCTGATGTCCCTTGACTATGTTCTTCACCCCGCTGCCAGCAGTAACTGTGGCCCGAGGAGAAGTGCGTACATGTCTCATGGTGAGAGATAGGAGGAGACACAGACTTGAGGGTTGATCTGCAAATGAAGGTGATGTTATTAGCAGTTTAAAGTGTGTAAAAATAAACACTTATTGGTCTGTTAAACATTACATGAAGTGTTTTGTTTTACCTGGTGATCTTGCCAGAAAATTGATAACTTAATCTGCTGCATTCTCATCAGTTATTGTTCCAAGCCATCTCTGTCCTACAATCAGTTGAGGAGGCGTTTTGTAACCTTTTCCTAGGGTGACAAAACTGCTCCTTCATAACAGTACAGTGAGTAGGTATACAGTCACTAGGACAGAAAGGCTGTTACTGGCAGGATGAACAGGTATAACAAGATACAGCCACATATTGAGGACTGGTAAACTGCAATAGGTTACATTTTTGGTCTTGGGCTTAGATACGCTTAAGCCTTGATTCACACAAGTGCTGCTGCATGATGCATTTTCAGTGCACTTTAGTAGTGCGACTTTAACTAGTTAAAGACCCTAAGGATTTGCCCCCTTAAAAAAAAAAAAAATATATAGCAATGTTGGATTGGTTTGCGTAGGTTATCACATCTACAAACTATGGGATAAATTTAGGGACTTTGTTTTTACTAGAAATGGCGATTTGCGATTTTTAGCGAGACATTGCTGCTGACAAATCTGACCCCAAATGACACTTTTTGGGGACCAGTGATATTACATTGATCAGTGCTATAAAAAGGCACTGATCAATGTAAAAATGACACTGGTAGGGAAGAGTTTAACACTAGGGGCAATCAAGGGGTTAACTGTTCCCTAGGTGTGTTCTAACTGTAGGGGGGGCGGCTGCCTGGGACATGACAAATCATCATTTTCAATGACCAGGAACAGTAGATCCGTCATGTTATGTCAGAATGAGGATCCACCTTGTTTACAAAGGCAGACTGCCTCTGTACTAGGCAATCGCAGGCCGCCAGCGGAAATAGTCAGTCTGACCCGCGGGCACGCTTCCGCAGCGCGCATCGGGCGCAAGCCCGCCACTGCGCGATCCGACATACGACGGCGATTCACCCAGGAGTACAACTGCGGTGGCTGGTCTTAAAGTGGTTAAACACATTTATGGTGTATTTCTATTGAAGCCTATGGGGTAGAAAACGTGCTACAACTGCATCAAAACGCCTACACCTTATTTCAAAAGCATGTCACAGCTGTGCTGCATTAAGTAGAACTATGGGCAAAACTTTTCTTCATTCTGGATAGAACAAGGGAGGGTTATAACCATTTTTCACAAGCCGCGTTACATTGCAGAGACTTAAACTTCCTGTCCCACAGTCAAACAGGAAATGAGGGTAAATCCCTTAGGGACCCCCAGGTCACTAGCACTAGAGAGATTTCCCTTCTATTACTTTTCTGGGGACAACCCAAAATGTGTGATTCTTTTACTTTCAATGATAATGGTAAACAGGACAAAGGTTGAAGCTCCTTAAAGCAGAGCTCTAGTCCCCATAAACTTTTTTTTTTAAAGCTGGCACGGTAATATTACTTGTACATTTAAATTAGAATACTGTTAGAACAGTATTCATGCTGATTATTTTTAAATCTTTAAAAATGTACCTAATCTCAGAAGCAGGCAGGTGGCCACCTATGTGGGCATCTGAAGCCTTCTTCTGTCTTTTTCAAGGGTTTGGTGCAACTGGCTACCCAGCATAAACCTCCCGATCTTGTGTCTGCGCAGTAATGACACCGCACGGCACAGTTGATTGCAGGCTGTCATGTATTCAAATACTGCAATATTTCATTAGGCTTCCCAAAGACTGCTGGAATAGACGCCTGTATCCCAGGAGTCAATTGGAATCGCCTTATGACGCAACCACCTAGGCGGCAGGGACAGGCAGTGCTGCCCGAAGATGTTAAAGGCATTTAGAAACAACTAAAAAAAAAAAAAAAGATCCATTTAGCACTTTAAACCGGGGGGAGCATTAAAAGTAAAACAAAAAAAAAAAAATTCTTTGGTTGTACTTTAATGTGCAGGCACTACAGAGAAGGTAATTTCTATTATCCTGCATTGTGCTGCACTACATGACAAAAGACATTAGTGTTAATAAGCGTTTAGGAAAATGTGGACTCAACCTTACCTTGTTAAAGGGCCCTAGACCAATATAGCCAAGTGTACTGCCTGCCAGTGCTTCTCACAGAACCTGGTAAACCACAAAATAGTGTTCCCTAAGGCAATTAAATTCTAACTAAAGGCAAAATTTAGTTTTTTGAGTGGAGATGGATTATAACACCTGTCAGTTTTTATTTATTTTATTGCCGCCTGCACTAATATTAGTGAGATTCACCCTCTATTTGTCCTGCTTACCATTATCATTAAAAGTGAAATTTAAAATCCAAATTTTGGGTTGTCCCCAGAAAAGTAATAGAGGGGACTCTTCCAATTGGGACACTAGTTCTGGTGACCTGGGGGTCCCCAAGGAAATTCCTTAATTTGCAGGGATTTCCTCACTTCCTGTTTGGCTAGGGAAATCTCAATGGGACAAAGATGGCAAGAATAAAACACAGGAGTTATAACCCCCTCCCTTACTCTATCCAAACTTAAAGTAGATATAAAGGCAGTTTTTTTTAATCCTAATGCATTCTATGATATCCATTTGATCACCTCAGCGGTTTTTATTTTTTGTGCTACAAACAAAAAAGCGACAATTTTGAAAAAAAAAAAAGCAATATTTTTAACTATAATATCCCCCCAAAAAAAAAAAAAAAAAAATAGATGTGGCATTTTTATTATAATTTCTTTTTTATATTAGTAAAGGCGGTGATCTGCAATTTTTATTGTGACTGCCATTATGGCGGAAACATCGAACACTTGACACTATTTTGGGACCAATGTCATTTATACAGAGATCAGTGCTGATTACTGTGCAAATGACACTGGCAGGGAAGGTGTTAAACACTAGGGGGGGGGGGGGGGGGCGCGATCAAGGGGTTAAGTGTGTCCTAGGGAGTGATTCTAACTGTGGGGGGGGGGGGGGGAAGAATTGTCAAACTAGAATGTGACAGATTTCAAAAATTAATAGGAAAAAAGGATTTAAAACAGATTTTTTTTAATAAAAAGCTTTTGGAGTAAAAAAAAAAAAAAAAAAAAAAAAAAAAAAAAAAAAAAAAATCTATCTAAAGATAGTTTTCTATTTAGGATACAGTAATTTAGTTTGGGCTGAAAAATGGACCGAAGTAGTGCAAGAAGATTTTCCAAGATCGGATAGACAGACGCAAGTCCGACCAGTTAAGACGGCTCTCATAGGGAGCCATTGATTTTTACCTGTCGCTTAATGTGTGCTCTCAAAGTTAGAACACTTGTTGCACCAGGCCCAAGTCATAAGGAGAGGGGTGAGGGCAACACAGACCAACCACCTGCTTTTACTGCCCCCCCCCCCCCCCATAGGAAGGTCCTAAGGGCTGGTCTCCACTGGCAGCAAACAGGTTGTAACGAGTGGTTGAGTTACTGTTGCTTTTTTATTATCTGCCCATTCTCCTGACCCCCAACAAGGTCTGTTCCTCCACACAGCCGCCGCTCACTGGATATTTTCTTTTTCACACCATTCTCTGTAAACCCCAGCCACATTCAAACTTACTTAAATCCCTTTTCTTCCTCATTCTGATGCTCAGGTTGAACTTCAGCAAGTCATCTTCACCATGTCTAGATGCCTAAATGCATTGAGATGCTACCATGTAATTGGCCGATTAGCAATTTGTGTTACCAATTGAGCAACAGGTACCACCTGCTTTTACTGCCCCCCCATATGAAGTGGTCCTGAAGGCTGGTCTCCACTGGCAGCAAACAGGGCAGATTTGGGGGGGGACAACCTTCCACCATCCCCACCACAAAAGGGTGACCATAGGAGGCCACATTCCCCCATAGGAGGCCACATTCCCCCATAGGAGGCCACAATCCCCCATAGGAGGCCACAATGCAGCAAACGATTAGGAGATAGAAAACTGGTGGCAGCCAATCATCCACAGGACAGGTAGGCCTCTGTACAGCCTCTTATTTGAATCTCCTCTATAAGATTCAGTCAGACTTAGTTCAGGGATATTCCACCAATACAGAACCCTCATTACCCCTCTCATACCAGAACACATGCTTCAAATCAAAAGGACGATCACAACGGTACACATAGTGAGCCCAAGCAACACCCATTCAATTATCCCCAAGTACAGGCGCCATCCGTCACATCTAATCCCCGCCATACCTCTTATAGAGAGGACGCCGTACACCCGCTCCCGCCACAAAGCCCGGCGGTAGGCGGAGCCAGCGTCAGGCGTGCACTATATAGGATCCACCTATACACTCCACACTGACCTGAGCAGAGGACTGACTAGCCGGGGGACGGACGTAAACACAAGGAATCCCGCCCACCCGCCATGCTGAGCCTTAAATAGAGCGCCATACCGCCAGCCAATCACTTAGCAGGCAGCTGGAACGAGGGGGCGGGCTATGTTTAGCACACATCAGTGATTGGTTAGATCTCCCTGGTAGTGTCTTCCAGAGTGTACATAGAGGGCACGTTATGGTGTTGAAGACAAACAGTACATGTGAGATAAGTGTTCAGTAATGGGGAATTCTGTACAGGCTGCACTGATAGAGCAATGAACTCTGCAAGATGTGTATAATAAGAGATCATTTTCTGATTGCTGACTGACCACGCCTGTCTATGTGGAGGCGGCCATCTTGGTGGAGTCAGGGCTTTCCTTTCTCATGTCAGATCCTCCAGCAAGGAGAACGGTGATCAGCACAGGAGTGTGTAGATTCTGTCCCTGATTTGGAGCAAAGTCCCTCTGTCCCTCTTTCCTCCTCACTTGTCCCTCATTTTGGTCTGATTTATATAGTTGTATTGAAAATGCAATACTAAAGCCTCGTACACACGATCAGATTTTCCGACAGGAATTGTGTGATGACAGGCTGTTGGCAGAAAATCCGACCGTTTGTACGCTCCATCAGACAATTGTTGGATTTCCTGCGGACAAATGTTGGATGGCGGGCTTTAAAATTTTCCGTGGACAAATGTCTGTTGTCGAACTTTCCAAGCGTGTATACAAAAGTCCAAAGTACAAACACACATGCTCAGAAGCAAAGACGAGCCAGAAGCGGTCGGTCTTGTAAACTAGCGTTCATAATGGAAAATTAACATTCATGACGTGGCAGATTAATCTCGAAAAGCAGCGCACATTCTCTTCTTCTCCTTTAACCACTTCAGCCCCGGACCATTTGGCTGGCCAAAGACCAGAGCGTTTTTTGTGATTCGGCACTGCGTTGCTTTAACTGACAATTGTGCGACGTGGCTCCCAAACAAAATTGACATCCTTGTTTCCCCACAAATAGAGCTTTCTTTTGTTGGTATTTGATCACCTCTGCGGTTTTTATTTTTTGCGCTATAAACAAAAAAAGAGCAATCATTTTGAAAAAAACGCAATATTTTTTACTTTTTGCTATAATAAATATCCCCAAAATATATATATAAAAAAACATTTTTTTTCCTCAGTTTAGGCCGATACATATTCTTCTACATATTTTTGGTGAAAAAAAAAAAACCGCAATAAGCATTTATTGATTGTTTTGTGCAAAAGTTATAGCACCTACAAAATAGGGGATAGTTTTATGGCATATTTATTAATATTTTTTTTTTTTTTACTAGTAATGGCGGCGATCCCTGATTTTTATCGTGACTGCGACATTATGGCAGATTGATCGGACACTTTTGGCGCTATTTTGGGACCATTCACATTTATACAGCGATCAGTGCGATTAAAAATGCACTGATTAATGTGTAAATGTGACTGGCAGTGAAGAGGTTAACCAGTAGGGGGCGCTGCAGGGGTTAAGTGTGTCCTAGGGAGTGATTCTAACTGTGGGGGGGATGGGCTACGTGTGACACGACACTGATAACCGGTCCCAAGCAGTGTCCTAGTGTCCTGTCACTAGGAAGAATGGAGAAATGCTTGTTTACATCAGCATTTCCCCATTCTTCCTCTCTGTGATATGATTGCGGGTATCCCCACAGACATCGAGTCCATGGGACCCGCGATCACACTACAGAGCTTGCGGCGGGCGCACGCCCACAATGCCGCGTCTTTAAGGGCAACGTACAGGTACATTAATATGGCTGTACGTGCCCTTCTGCTGACGTATATCGGCGTGAGCCGGTCGGCAAGGGGTTCATGGGATAATAATGAATCTGGTGATACTGATGGAGTTATGGCAAATGTATTTTAAAAGGCTTTTATTTTCTAGTGATATCAAGAATAATATTATGATGGTTTTTTTTTTTTTTTTGTGCAAGTTACCACAACACCATTATCCCGTAGTTTTTAAGATCAAAGATACAACTATGTTGGTGTCCCTTGTTAATTTTACATTGTATTTTTTTAAATGTAACTGCCTACTCCCAAACTGTCATTTGAAGTAAAACACATAGCCAAGTATTATTCTCCACAATTTTTTTTATTGTGCATTAAAAAAAGAAAACAAACAAAATTAGACATGCTATCTGCCAATAGAACTTAAGGGGTTGTAAAGGCTCGTGTTTTTTCACTCGAATGCATCCTATGCATTAAGGTGAAAAAACACCTTGCAGTCACCGGCCCCCTAGCCCCCCTGTTTTACTTACCTGAGCCCCGAATTTCCGTGGGCGCATCCCCGCCGTCCCTCTCTCCACGGGTTCCCGGCTCTTGATTGGATAGATTGATAGCAGTGCAGCCATTGGCTTTCGCTGCTGTCAATCAAATCCAGTGTCGCCGGGGGCGGGGCCGAGTCTTGCATTCAGCCTCTAAGGACGCCAAATGCTGGACTCTGGAGCGCGCCCGCAAGGTAAACCCCTCAGGAGATCGCTTCTCCAAGGGCAAGAGCTGCCAAGGGACCCCAGAAATGGATGTTCGGGGCCACTCTGTGCAAAAAAAGTTGCACAGTGGAAGTATGACATGTTTGTTATTTTAAAAAAATAAAAAACGATCCTTTAGTATCACTTTAACCAAAAAGTGCATTCTATGCATCCAAAAATATAGAAAATATAACAAATCAAATCATTATTATTCAACCAAAAAATAAAATAAAAGCCTCATGCATATGTCCTGCTTATTAATATAGGGGGTCAACAATGCCAAGAGTTGGTAAAAGCAGGGGTCCGTCATCCAGAGATAAGTCCGAAAATCATCCGGATTATTCTCCTGGAGCTCCCTAGCAAAGGCATATGACATTATTGGTCACGATTAATAAAGCAACCAATTTTTGGTCCAGGAAATCCTCTTCCTGTTCCTGGACTGGACTTGGGTCAAAGCAATAACTCCAAGGCCAATAATAAATAACACGTTATCTCCTCTGGTTCCGCAACATGTCTGGTGGACGAACGGCCGTTCAGAAACGAACTGAAAAGTACGAAATGAAAAGCGTGAAAGGAAAAGCGCGAATCAACACTCGCCAAACTTCTACTAACATGAAATTAGCAGAAGGAGCCCAAAGGGTGCGCTAAAGAGCTAAAAACACGTAGTACGTCACTACATTCGTGTTTGTTGGCCGACAATTCCTTGACGTTGTATGCAAGACAAAATCCAGGCACACGCCTTCGTACAAAAGTCAGAGGTTTTGTCTGCAGAGAATCCAATCGTGTGTATGAGGCTTTATCTATCAAAAAGTGTTTCTCAGTGCTAAACCTTTCATCCAATTTCTAAATTGCTGCATTTGTAAATTTCAGAGGCCAATATAAAGGAATAGTAGAGGTAAAAAAAAAAAGGACTTGTGGGTTTAACTCATCATTTTTTGTATAATTCTCCTTTAAGGGGGCGTGACAGGGGGTGTGTCCTATGCCTACATACTTTTGCTAATATGTGTCCCTCATTCCCATCTCAAAAAGTTAGGAGGTATGGGAATGACTTCCGCAAATCTCACTCCTAATGTCCAGACATTAGCAGTCTCAGTCAGCAAATTCCTCCCTGACACTAAGTACTCTTAAAGTGGAGCTACCTTCCAGATAGTTGTGATCCTCCGCACAGGTGGTCCTTGGGTCCTGGCAGAGCCCGGTAACACATGCACAGACATAAGTGATTTTTTGCATATCTTACTTTGCTATAATTTTTGAAGTACACAGATGTCTGGGGGCCTGGCACATGCATAGATGTGCCACAGGCCTCTCTTGGTATACAACACAACTTCGCACACACTGGGGCAGAATTCTGGAAGTGCTGCTTCACAGCACACATTTAACCACTTAAGGACCGGAAGGATTTGCCCTCTTAATGACCAGAGCACTTTTTACAATTTGGCACTGCGTTGCTTTAACTGGTAATTGCGCGGTCATGCAAATCTCGTACCCAACTGAGATTTGCGTCCTTCTTTTTCCACAAATGGAGCTTTCTTTTGGTGAAATTTGATCACCACTAGGATTTTTATTTTTTGCAATACAAACGAAAAGAGACTGAAAATTTTGAAAAAAATGATATTTTCTACTTTACGTCATAAAAAAAAAATTGAATAAACTCAACTTTAGTCATACATTTAGGCCAAAATGTATTCACCCCCCCCCCCCAAATGACCCCCAAATGACCCAATTTTGGAAAGTAGACACCCCAAGCTATTTGCTGAGAGGCATGCTGAGTATTTTGCAGATCTGAAAATTGAAAAAAAATACATTTTCCTTTTCTTTCTTCATTTTCAAAAACAATAGAGAGCTGCAAAATACTCACCATGCCCCTTAGAATTACCTTGGGGTTTCTACTTCCCAAAATGGAGTCATTGGGGGGGGGGGGGGTTGTGCTATTGACATTTCAAGGCCTCCGTAACTGTGATAGGTAGTGAGGAAGTGAAATCACCATTTTACGCCCTTAGAAAGCCTGAAGGCAGTGATTGGGGGCATTATGGGTTGATGACATCACAAGGGGCGTGTCCTCTAACTTACGTCATCGGGTGGCCCCACCCCATGCCAATATAAGTCATTGCACACGGAGGAACCAGAATTACATCGGGAGATCGCGTCGAGTCAACACTGGAAGAAGAACAGAGGGAGAAGACCCAGCAAAAGAGCAGAAGATAGTGGAGAGAGAGGATAAGAGCCGGAGCTGCTTTAATAAAATACTTTAAATCGGAGGTCCATCCTAAAATTAAAAATTACATTAACATTCCACAAAAAATATGAAAAAAATTTGAAAAAAAAAAGTTTTTTACTTACCAGAAATGCCTGTTGCTAGGCAGTCTTCCTAATCTGCCTCTTCCTATTCCACGGCTCTGCTTCTTCACTTCCTTCAATTCCTCCTTTTCGGTGAGCTGCCCCGTTGTTTTCTGGGACATGTGGGTGTCCCAGAAAACCACAGGGCCATTCACAAAGCGCCATGCGACTCGCACATGCGCAGTAGGAAACGGGCAGTGAAGCCACAAGGCTCCACTGCCTGTTTCCCTTAGTTAGGATGGTGGCGCCGCCACCCGATCCGATGGACAGATCGGCCTGGGGGGGCCGACATCACAGGCTCGCTGGACAGATAAGTGCCCTTATTAAAAGTCAGCAGCTACAGTGTTTGTAGTTTCTGACTTTTTTTTTTTAAACAGCCGGACCTCCGCTTTAAAAAACTGTGTAGTGTGTTTATTTTTTACACTTTTTTATTTAGGTGAACGGGTAGGGGTACGATGTACCCCATACTCATTCACCTAGGGTGGGGGGTCGTGATCTGGGGGGCCCCCTGTTAAAGGGGGCTTCCAGATCACTATAAGTCCCCGTCCACAGACAACGACAACCACCGGGCAAGGGTTGTCGGGAAGAGACCCTTGTCCTCATCAACATGGGGACAAGGTGCTTTGGGGTGGGGGGGCGCAGGAGCCCCCTCTGCCCCAAAGCACCCACCCCCCATGTTGAGGGCATGTGGCCTGGTATGGTCCAGGAGGGAGGGGACGCTCACTTGTCCCCCCCTTTCCTGACCTGCCGTGCTGCATGCTCGGATAAGGGTCTGGTATAGATCTTGTGGGGAACCTCACACAAAATTTTGTCGGGGTTCCCCTTCAAGATTCTCATCTTGATCCGACTTCTGGTGAGACTTCTATTCAAATCAATGGGCTCCATTGATTTTGAATAGAGACAGAGAAACGCGGCTGAAAGCTAGCGTAGCTAAACGGGTATTGACGCCAATGCAAAACGCGAAAAAAAATTGCTTTTTAACGCCGCTTTTTTCCTGGGGTCGGTACTAGCTTTGCAGCTTGTTTTTTAAAATGTCCATGGGCATGAGGCCTGATAGGTAGTGAGGAAGTGAAATCACCACCCTTAGAAATCCTGAAATCTGAAGGCGGTGATTAATTTTCGGGGTCCTGTACACGGCTAGGCTCCCAAAAAGTCTCACACATGTGGTATCCCCGTACTCAGGAGAAGCAGCAGAATTTATTTTTGGGTGTAAAATATTCCATGGACTCAACATGCCTATCAGCAAATAGCTTGGGGTGTCTACTTTCCAAAAAGGGGGTCATTTGGGGGGGGGGGGGGGTTGAACTGTCCTGGCATTTTATGCACAACATTAGAAGCATATGCCACACATCACCCACCTTTCTAACCACTTGTAGACAAAACCCTTTCTGACACTTTTTGTTTACATGAAAAAATGTTGTTGTTTTTTTTTTTTAAGCAAAGGCCCTACAGATTAATTACGTGTACATACGATTGGTTTTCTCGTCAGAAAAAGATATGACGGCTTTTCCGGCGGGATTCCGCTTAAGTTTGCCTTGCATACACACGGTCACGCAAAAGTTCGCTGAAATTACGACCGACAAGAACACGGTGACGTACAACACCACAACGAGCCTAGAAAATGACGTTCAATGTCGGAATTGCCACAGACTATCGCATTTTCGGATAGGAACTTTTCCCGACCGAAAAATTGAGAGCATGCTCTCAATCTTTTGCTGGCTGGAATTCCGCCAGCAAAAGACCGATGGAGCATACACACGGTCGCATTTTCCGACAAAAAACTCTCATTGGTCTTTTGGGGGCCGAAATTCCGACCGTGTGTACGCGGTATGAAATGGTCAGTGCTGCAATTTTTTTTTTTCACACAGTATTTGCGCAGCAATTTTTCAAACGTGTTTTTTTGGAAAAAAAACACTTTTTTTAATCTTAATGCACTAAAACACACTATATTGCCCAAATGTTTGGTAGAATATAAAAAATGATCTTATGCCAAGTATATAGATACCAAACAAGACATGCTTTAAAATTGCGCACAGCCGTGCAGCGGTGACAAACTGCATACATTTTTAACAGGCTTTAAAAGCCCTTACAGGTTACCACTTTAGATTTACAGAGGAGGTCTACTGCTAGAATTACTGCCCCCGATCTGACGTTCGCGGTGATACCTCAGATGCATGGTGCAATTGCTGTTTACATACGTCACGAGACCGACGCTTACGTTCACCTTTGCGCGTGAGTGCTCTTTTTTTTTATTATTTATTTTGCTTTTTTTATTTTATTTTTACACTGTTCCTTTCATTTTTTTTTTTGTTATTATTTTTATTGTTATCAAAGGGAATGTAAATATCCCCTATGATAGCAATAGGTAGTGACAGGTACTCTTTTTTGAAAAAAATTGGGGTCTATTAGACACTAGATCTCTCCTCTGCCCTCAAAGCATCTGACCACACCAAGATCGGTGAGATAAGATGCTTTCCAAATTTCCCAATGGCGCTGTTTATATCAGGCGAAACCAAAGTCATGAAATGCTTGTAGCTTCTGGTTTCTTAGGCCACAGAAATGATTGGAGTCGTTCTAGTCCTCGATCAGCTTTATGGTCAGCTGGCAGAACCACTGGCTGCATTCTCAGGTTCCCCGGTGGGACAGGAGAGCCCAAGAAATGCATGGAAGACGGTGGGGGGGAACGTTCCCTCCCACTGCTTGTAAAAGCCGATCGCTGGCTGAAAAGAACGATACAAAGATGATACCTAAACCTGCAGCCATCATTCTGGTATAACCTCTCAAAGTCCAGCAACATACCAGTACATTGCTGATCCTTGTTGGGCATATATTGTAATGTTCTTTTTTTTTTCATGCAGCCTGTGGGCTGAACGAAAAAATGTATTAATTGGTGGGTATGCCCACCATTAGAATACTGCCCTGCATCCATCCACTTCTAATGATGGGCATACATGCACTGTTTCTCTTTTAACTGTGGTGGTAAAATCACCTCCTACAGCACTGGAGTCGCTGATTTATGTATCGTGAGAGCAAATCCTGTTGCTGTCAAAATAAATAAATCCATGTTTGTCAGGGCTGGGCTCAGCCCTTCCTTCTCAGAGCTGGCCGCTCAGCTTTCGGCTAATTGCCAGATCCTATCTCTCCTCAGTTACTCAGCTGTTGATGATATCCTGCTCGTCAGTCCTGCCTACTTAAGCCGTTCAGCCCAGTAGATCTCGCCTTGATCAACAACACAGAAACTAGCTCCTGCGATCCTGTTCAAGACTTTCTTTGCTGACATCCCTTCTGGCTCCAGATCCTGCTTGTTGTTCCACTACATTGATCCCTGACTTCTGGCTTGGCTGACTTTCCATTCCAGTTACTGAACTTTGACTATGTTTTGACTACGTTTGTTCTTTTTACTTTTATTATTAAACAAGTGTGATTTAACTGTACTTCTGTCTCGGCCTGATTTCATGGTTTCTGACAGTAGGTGAAGGCCATGAATTCAGAAGATGCAGTCAATCCACTTGTTGGTAATATTTTTTCCAGATTGGATGAACTGGATCACCGCATGGATCAGTTTTCCATGGCGTTACAAACGCTCCTGAGCCACACGGCTCACCTGGAATCTCCCACTGTGGCCGCTCCGGTACAACCTATGTTGCAGGCAGACCCTGCTGCTGCTCCAGTGTCATGAAAGACATCCGGTTAGCACAGTTGTGGGGGGAAGATCGGTGCGAACAAGTGGGCACATACGATCGGTGCTCGGGCGCGCGCGGGTGCACGCAGACGTGCAGTGTGACAGTGTTTGGCGCCAATGAGCTTATTTAAAGGAGCCTGTCAGCATGCTTTCTTGCTGTCCGGTCTACAGCGTTCCCTGTGACCCTAAGCTATCAGTATACCTGTCTACCTGATTCCTGTTACCCGGCCTGCTCCTGACTACTCCTGTTTGCTGCCAGTCCCCGTCCCCCGGCTTGTTTGACTATTCTCCTGCCTCCTCCTACGGTTGTTCGCTGCCTGTCTGTTGCCGACCCGGTCCGTACCCTGCCAGAGTTCCGGTGTATCTTCCTACAGTCAGCTGTTCCAGTGCTCCAGTTGAACTACAGAACACCTCCCTGTTTCCTGCTGTCCCTGAGTTCCTGCCAGCTACGGTACTTCTCTGCACAGTCAGCTGTTCCAGTGTTCCTGCCAGAGTTCCGGTGCATCTTCCTACAGTCAGCTGTTCCAGTGCTCCAGTTGAACTACAGAACACCTCCCTGCTGTTCCTGAGTTCCTGCTGTCTACAGTACTCCTCTTCACAGTCAGCTGTTCCAGTGTTCCTGCTAGCCCTCCTTCAGCTGCACCGGAGGTCCGGATCAGCTCTACATCTGCCACCTGCCAAGCACTTGTGGCCCCCTGTGCTCTTGAGTCCCTGTTTCCTCTATCAGGGGTTATCGAGCCAGAGGCACACGAGAGACTACTCCCTGCACTCTGGGCTCCGCCACCAGGTACGTGACAGTACTGGACAGCCATGTCCGAGCCCTCGCAGGGAGCCTCTACTATGGACGAGCTCTGCCGCCATCTTGCTGGACTTACCCAGGCGGTAAAGAGCCTACAAGAGGGCTATACCCAACTGGAAGGCCAAATCCAAGCTCTAGCAGCATCCACACCTCCAGCTTCCGGGACTTCTGCTGCACCCTCAGTGGTGATGTTGCCGCCTGAACCCAGGGTCCCCACGCCTGAAAGATTCTAGGGTAACCGGAGTAAATTCAGGTCTTTCCGTAACTCATGTGAACTCTTTTTTGCCCTTCAGCCAAGGACTTTCTCCCTGGAAGCCACCAAAGTGGGGTTCGTGATTTCGCTGTTGTCAGGCGAGCCCCAGTCCTGGGCCCATTGCCTTCTAGAAAAGAAGGATGCCTCACTTGATACCCTGGACACCTTCTTTTAGGCCATGTCGTTATTATACGAGGACCCACAGCTAACCGCTATTGCAGAGGCAGCTTTGCACGCCCTACAGCAAGGCCGCAGACCTGTGGAGGACTACGTGTCGGAATTCAGACGTTGGGTTTCCGACACGAATTGGAACAATGCTGCCCTTCGGTATCAGTTCCGTATGGGCCTTTCGGAATCTTTAAAGGACGAACTAGCCCGAGTGGGTATCCCAGAGACTTTAGAGGGCCTCATAGACCTTTCTATTCAAATAGACAGACGCCTGAGAGAACGGCGTACGGATCGATCCTCCGGTCCTTCCCATCCTGTTTGGATGCTGCCCCGTGTGCCTAGTTCTCCCCACCCTGTTCCTTCAACTTCAACCACCATGGCCTCAGATACTCCGGAACCGATGCAGCTGGGCCTCTTACGCCCTTCACTTACTCCTGAAGAGCGTCAACGCCGTCGGGCTGGTAACCTGTGCCTGTACTGCGGGGAACCTGGACATTTTGTACGAACATGCCCGGCAAAGCTTCGTAAGTGCTTTTCTATTTCCCCTGCAGTACTGAATAATGTTTCTCATCTGGCTGTTCCGATTCTCTTACAGCTCCCAGGAGGGAATATACCAACCAGCGCTATCATTGATTCCGGGGCTTGCAGCGGCTTCATAGACTTGTCCTTCGCTTCCAGACATCACATTCCCCTTCGGCCCAGAGCGAAAGGACTTTCCGTATATTTGGCCGATGGATCTACCCTCAGATCAGGGCCAGTAACCCAGGAGACTGTACCTCTGCACACCACCATTGCCGGCACTCATCAAGAGCTAATTTGTCTAGATTCCATTGAGTCTCCTCTATTTCCCATCATACTAGGCATGCCGTAGCTAAAGGCCCATAATCCGCAAATTGATTGGACCTCGGGGAAGATTGAGTTCCTTTCCTCTTACTGCCATCAACACTGTCTACCAGAAGTCACCGAGCCCCTTCTTCCCTACTATGCATGGAAACTGATGCTGAGATCTGTCAAATTGTATCTGAAGCCTACCACAGCTTTCTGGACGTTTTCAGTCAAAAGGGCGCTGAGACTCTTCCTCCCCATCGGCCATACGATTGCCCAATTGAGCTCCTTCCAGGGGCAGACATCCCTTTTGGGAGAATTTTCCCTTTGTCAGAACTAGAACTAGGAGTATTAAAGACTTACATTGATGACAATCTAGAAAAAGGGTTCATCCGACCCTCCACGTCCCCGGCAGGAGCAGGAATCTTCTTCGTGGAGAAGAAAGACCATTCTCTACGCCCTTGTGTGGATTATCGAGCACTTAATAAGATCACGATTAAAAAGCGTTATCCTTTGCCATTAGTGCCAGAACTTTTTCAAAGACTGGGGTCTGCAGTAGTGTTTTCTAAGTTAGATCTTCATGGTGCCTACAATCTTGTCCGCATTCGTAGGGGAGACGAATGGAAGACTGCTTTCCGTACTCCGTTTGGGCACTTTGAATATTTAGTCATGCCTTTCGGACTTTGTAATGCTCCTGCTACATTTCAGCATTTTGTGAATAACATCTTCAGAGACTATCTTGACCTGTTTGTTATTATTTATTTAGATGACATCCTGATTTTTTCTTCTTCCTTAGCTGAACATGGTGAACATGTCAGAAATGTTTTGACCCGACTTCGGCTGCACGGCCTCTACGCCAAACTTGAGAAATGTGTCTTTGAACAAGAGAGTATCCAGTTCCTTGGTCTAATTATCTCAGTGGAGGGCATTAAAATGGACACTCAGAAGGTCTCTGCCATTCTGGACTGGCCCGCTCCTACTGACAAGAAGGGAAGCCAATGTTTTGTAGGATTTGCAAATTTCTACAGAAAATTCATCAAAGGATTCTCCTTCTCCACCATCATTTCTCCCATTACAAGGCTAACCAAACCGGGCCTTAAATTCCACTGGTCTACTGAAGCTCAGGCAGCCTTCACAACGCTGAAAAATCTGTTTGTCTCAGCCTCAGTTTTAAAACACCCTGATTCCACATTGCCATACATTTTGGAGGTGGACGCCTCGGAAATAGCGGTCGGTGCAGTGCTTTCCCAGAGACAGGACCTAGGGCTCTTCTGCACCCAGTCGCTTTTTTTTCTCGCAAACTATCTGAAGCGGAGAGGAACTATGATGTGGGCGACCGAGAGTTGTTAGCGATTAAAGCCGCGCTTGAGGAATGGCAATATCTCCTAAAGGGAGCAGCTCATCCAATTCTTGTTTATACAGATCACAAGAATCTGGAATATCTAAAGACTGCCAAGAGGTTAAAACCACGACAGGCCAGGTGGGCACTTTTCTTTACCAGATTTTCATTCCATATAACCTAACGCCCCGGGTCAAAAAACACCAAGCCCGACGCACTGTCACGAATGTACAGCGGATCTGAAGCATCTTCTCACCTAGACACCATCTTGTCCTCAGGGAACTTTCTGTTGCTTCAAGGTGATCTACGTTCTCAAATCAAGCAAGTCTCCAGGGACGCTTCTGCTCCACCTGATACAGCTCTACAGGCCAGAGATGATCTTCTGTGGTTTAAGGATAGGATCTTCGTACCTCAGGAGATGTGAGCAGCGGTTCTTAGTTCCTGTCATGATCACATGTTGGCCGGCCATTTCGGCGTGCATAAGACATCTGAACTTCTTCAGCGCACGTTCTGGTGGCCGCAGTTAAGAAAGGATTGCAAGGACTATGTGGAAGCATGTGCCACCTGCATTCAAAACAAGGGCAGCAAGTCTACGGCTTGGGGTCTGTTGAAGCCACTACCTGTCCCGGAGAAGCCATGGAGGATGATCTCCATGGATTTTATTGTCGAGCTGCCACCCTCTGAAGGTTACACTACAATCTTTGTAGTAGTGGATAGATTATCCAAGATGGCTCATTTCTTACCAATGAAAGGCACACCTACTGCCGCTGAGACTGCTAGGACATTTATCAAGGAAGTGGTGAGGCTTCATGGCATCCCTGCAAATATCACTTCAGATCGGGGGGTGCAATTTACTTCCAAGTTTTGGAGGGCTCTTTGTGGGTCTCTGAAAATTTACCTCTCCTTCTCTTCTGCCTATCACCCTCAAACAAATGGCCAGACGGAAAGAACAAATCAGACGCTGGAGCAGTATCTGCGCTGCTTTTCTTCTTTCTCCCAGGATGATTGGGCTCCGCTTCTACCCCTTGCCGAATTTGCTTACAACAATTCTGTTCATTCTGCCACAAAGCAATCACCGTTCTTTGCAAATTATGGTTTCCATCCTCTGTTCCTGTCTAATAACATCCCGGAGTGCCCAGTACTAGCTGTCCAAGAGAATCGAAATTTCTTTGAGTTAAATAATAAACTCCTGCAGGAGACTATGGCAAGGACTCAGAATTACAATAAAGAGGTGTTTGATAAGAAGAAAAGGGGGGAAGTAGACCTCAAGCCCGGAGATCAGGTCTGGCTGTCTACGTTGAATTCAAGACTGGCTTGTCCTTCCAAGAAATTGGGCCCTAATTTCGTTGGTCCCTTCCCAGTCCTAAGGAAAATTAATAATGTGGCCTATGAACTGAAGTTACCAGAATCATTCCGGATCCACCCAGTCTTTCATGTGGCCCTACTCAAACCCACAGTTCCTGATCCTTTTGTCAACTGGAAGGTCGGTCCCCCTGAACCTGTGATCGTTGAGGGAGAAGCTGAATATGAGGTTCAGTCCATTCTGGATTGCAGGAAAAGACGTAACCAAGTCCAGTTTCTAGTAAAGTGGAAGGGGCACGGGCCCGAGGAGAACTCTTGGGAGCCGGAGTCCAACATTTATGCGTAGAGGTTGATTCTTGCCTTCAAGAGGTCCCATCCAAGTAAGATGGCACAGTTGGGCATCCGGAGGCTGCCCCTTGGGGGGGGGGGGGGAATGTCATGAAAGACGTCCGGCCAGTTGTGGGCAGAAGATCGGTGCACAGAACTCCTGATGTTAGAGCCAGTGGACGTGTGCGGGTGCGCGCTAGCGCGAATGGGCGCATGCGGGGGTGCGCTAGCACGGACGAGTTTACGTGGGTGCGCGATGGTGCGAGCGGGCACGTACGATGGTGCTCGGGCACGCGCAGACGTGCAGTGTGACAGTGTTTGGCGCCAATAAGCTTATTTAAAGGAGCCTGTCAGCATGCTTTCTTGCTGTCCGGTCTACAGCGTTCCCTGTGACCCTAAGCTATCAGTATACCTATCTACCTGATTCCTTTTACCCGGCCTGCTCCTGACTACTCCTGTCAGTCCCTGACCCCGGCTTGTTTGACTATTCTCCTGCCTCCTCCTACGGTTGTTCGCTGCCTGTCTGTTGCCAAACCGGTCCGTACCCTGACCACTCTTCTGCCTCTGTCTGGTACCTGCTCTGCCCGCCAGTGTTGACCCGGCCTGTCTGACCCCGCTAGCATTCCAGTTGAACTACAGAACACCTCCCTGCTGCCTGCTGTTCCTGAGTTCCTGCCAGCTACGGTACTTCTCTGCACAGTCAGCTGTTCCAGTGTTCCTGCCAGAGTTCCAGTGCATCTTCCTACAGTCAGCTGTTCCAGTGCTCCAGTTGAACTACAGAACACCTCCCTGCTGTTCCTGAGTTCCTGCTGTCTACAGTACTCCTCTTCACAGTCTGCTGTTCCAGTGTTCCTGCTAGCCCTCCTTCAGCTGCACCAGAGGTCCTGATCAGCTCTACATCTGCCACCTGTCAAGCACTTGTGGCCCCCTGTGCTCTTGAGTCCCTGTTTCCTCTATCAGGGGTTCTCGAGCCAGAGGCACACGAGAGGCTACTCCCTGCACTCTGGGTTCTGCCACCAGGTACGTGACATCCAGTCTCTGTGCAGGCACCCGCCTCAAGTATTACCTCTATAAGAGGTATGCCTGGTTCCACTCTGGTTCCCCAGTGATTTGGGGGTGATCCAGTCCAATGCAGATGGTTTCTAAACCAGGTTGAGATATACTTTAAGATGCTGCCCCTGGCATTTCCCACGGACAGAAGCAAAGTAGGTTTCGTGATATCCT
Source organism: Aquarana catesbeiana (assembly GCF_042186555.1). Taxonomy (NCBI): domain Eukaryota; kingdom Metazoa; phylum Chordata; class Amphibia; order Anura; family Ranidae; genus Aquarana; species Aquarana catesbeiana. Next base: position 108,575,648 of record NC_133334.1, read on the forward strand.
TGCTTTCTGAGAGAGCCTTGGCCTGGGCAAACCCTCTATGGGAGATGCAAAAACCTGTTGTCTTGAGCTACCCTGAGTTTGTGGCTTCGATTAAAAGGGTATTTGATGTTTCCGCACACTCCGCTTCTGCTGCCAAGTGCCTCATGTCCATCGAGCAGAGTACGAAAACTGTTGCCGACTATGCCACTAAATTCCCTACTCTGGCAGCAGAGGTTGCGTGGAACAATGAGGCCCTTGTGGCTGCTTTTTCTCATGGTCTCTCAGGAACCATCAAGGATGAGATAGCAGCCTATACCCACTGAGCTGGAGAAGTTGATCACATTTGCCATCCTCATTGACTCCAGACTCAGAGAAAGACTCTCTTTTAAAGAGCGTTTGCGGAAGCCTCCTGTACATTTGTTTCCAAGCTTTGCAGTCCCACCCTTGCCTCCCTCACCTCCCATGACTCCTGGTACCGAGTCGGTCAGTGAAGGTGCACCCATGCACTTGGGTTTCACATGTCTCTCTGCGGATGAGAAAACCTTTAGGAGGAGGGAGAGATTGTGCCTTTATTGTGGCCAGGCAGGTCACTTTTTGAAGTCTTGTCCTTCCCGTCCAGGGAACGCGCGAACCTTGAGGTCCTGTCACAGACAGATCTTAGGTGGCGTTGTTTCATCCCCAGTTATCCGGAAGGATAAGCCCCTGGTTTCGGTCACCCTTTCTTGGGCTGAATCGTCCGTCGAGATACAGGCTCTAATCAACTTTGGGGCTGCAGGCCTGTTCATTGATGCTGCCTTCGTATCAAAGCACTCGATTCCAATGCAGCTGCATGACACTCCACTGTCCATTGAGGCTCTTGATGAGAGACCTCTACAGCCTGCCCATGTGACTCATGAGATGGTTCCGTTATCCATGGCTGTAGGGTCTCTTCACCATGAGATAATCCATTTCCATGTTATTTCCTCACCTAAGTTTCCGCTGGCTATTGGTTATTCTTGGTTACAGAGGCACAACCCCTCTTTTGATTGGCTCCATGCTGAGGTTCTCTCCTGGTTGCCATAATGCAGTGAGAAGGTAGCCAAGATCCTGTGCACCTCTTCACTCTCCTCCCTGACGGATGAGTACCGCAATTTTAGCAATGTCTTTGACAAAGGTCAAGCTGGTAGTTTGCTTCCACAACGGCCGTATGATTGCGCAATTGACCGTCAAACTTTTGCCATACCCCCTTGTGGCCGGGTTTACCCTTTGTCGGTCTTGGAGGATAAGGCCATGGAGGAGTATGTTGCAGACGCACTTTCTCGAGGTTTCATCCGCAAATCCTTGTCACCTGCTGGTGCTGATTTCCTCTTCGTGAAGAAGAAGAGTGGTAAACTGAGACCTTGAATTGATTATAGGGGTCTCAATCACACGGCATATGGTGAATTGGGTCAGTGGACCAATATGACCGCAACGCACACTTTTTAGTAATGCCCATGAGGAGGGAGAGACCCAGAAAGGTCTTAAATTTGGAAACTGTAATAGGTTTACAATCTCTGGCAAGGGTCAACTGGGGATTAGCGGCGACGAATTGACCACCATACAAATTACTTTGGTCCACAATTGATCTACAGAGATCTTCCGTGAAAAACAGGGAATAAAAATTAAGTGACATAAAATCAACTGTTTCCACCTGAATTCTAGGTTGGCCAGTGAACAGGCGCTGCAGAAGTGGTGGGCTCCCAATTAGAATTGGCAAATGCAGTGGGAAGGGCACTATGGGCTTTACTGGCCTGTGTTTGTCTTCTTTGTGGCTGCGGGGCACTATTGTGTTAGCCACCGCACAAGCTTGAACTGCACTTATGGGACTCACCATGTCACCACATGTAACTGCAGTGCTGGTTTTACTACGACCAGGATGTACTAGGCCGCTGGTGCTTGCCAGTTCACCAGAAGGATGAGCGGCACTAGTACTGGCTCTCTGCTCCATACGAGAGCCCTGCGGTTCTTGCTTCTCAACAACAGAAGAAGGGATTGGGTACGCCTGACCTAAGCAGGGACCACTCCGTCATCAGAGCTATCTGTCAGGGTGCCACTGCTCTCTACTGGTTCATATACTGAGCCTGAATCTGCCAGTGAGGCTGCTTCCCCATCGCTCTCATCTGTCATGCTCAGCAAAGTGTAGGCCTCTTCACTAGTGTACCTCGGATTGGACATTTTGGCCTCTAAATTGACAAGTACAACTAGTGCGACTCAAAGGCAAAAAGAGCAACTAGTTGTCAGCTATCGCTACCAAAAAAACTGTTAGCCTTTCGCAGGGATCAGGTCTGACTCTGCGAACACTGCAGTTATGTGTGTTGTGTTTTGTAAGTGACAGTGATCGATTGATACTGCACTTGGGTGGGCTGGGCTGGGTGGAGGGGCTAAACGCAGGTGCTAGCAGGTGTCTGGGATGATCCCACTAACGCTGCATTTTTTGGGAACACTAAACTATTGGGGACGCTAGTATAGATCTGATCAGATCAAAGATATTGATCTGTTCAAACACTATACTAGTAAGGGAGGTGTATGATGCGTGCATGCGTGTTAGCGCTACTGGCACTGATCTGACGCTGCCTGGGACTGATGCTGACCCTAACTGATGCTAAAACCTGTACTGAGGGGTGGTCAGGGGGTTAAACCTTTATTCAGTAATATATGGCGGGTACCTTGACACTATAAAAACCTGACGGTGACAGTAACTGGCTAACTAGTGCCACCCATGACACTAATATGGCAATCAGAAAATAGATCTGTACACTACAAGTATATTAGTGACGCTGGTGACAGGGGGTTAAAGAGTTAACTAGGGGGTGATCAAGGGGTTAAACTTTTACTAGGGGGATTTAGGGGGGTACATGGGCCTACTACTTACTGCCCTAACACTGATTAGTGTCACAAGTGACACCAGTACAGTGATCAGTGAAAAATCTGAAAACTGCACCTGGTGATACAGTCACAGGGAGTGAAGGGGTTAACTGGGGGGGCGATCAGGATTGAAAAGTATGCCTATGTGTACTGTGTCAGTGTAGTGTTGGTGCAACTCACGGTTACATGTCCTCTTTCCTCTCTCTCGAACCGAAAAGGATTCCACGAGGGGAGGTGGGGAGGTGACATCACTTCCTCTGCCTGTGTTTACACATTCGCCAGAACCGATCACCAGGTCCAGGCCAGAAATCATTGGCCTGGGCATGGAGACTGATCGGTTCTGAAACTTATCTGATCACCGTGGGTGGGCCGAATACACGTGCGCGCGCTCCATAGGCGGCCGCGCGCCTGAGTTACAGCTATGACGATTCGCCCAGGGGAGCCAACCTGCCTCAGTATAACTGCGGCGGCTGGTCCTTAACCGGTTAAAGTGGTTGTAAAACCTTACACTCCACTTTTACCTACAGGTAAGCCTATAATAAGGCTTACCTGTAGGTACCGTGAATATCTCCTAAACTTGCACCGTTTAAGAGATATTCACTGTATCAGCATGTGCCGACATCATCGTACTGATTCTTCAGCTGCTGTGCATGCGCGGGAGTGACGCGGCTCCAGCCAATCACAGCGCCAGAGCCTGCGATACCCGGAAATAACTCTGGGAGACATGTCGCCGGCCACAGCGGTGTGCCAGGACCGCTGTGGGGGCTTCAATCTAAGGTAAGTATTTCATAATGAGCTAGTATGCTATGCATACTAGCTCATTATGCCTTTGTGTTGCAGGTTTTTTTTTTTCGTGGATTTACAATCACTTTAAAGTTTTTTTGAAAAAAAAAATAGCACTGAGTTGGACCTCCTTTTGCCTTCAGAACTGCCTTATTTCTTCATGCCATAGATTCAACAAGGTATTGGAAACATTCCTCCGAGATTTTAGTCCATATTGGTATGGTAGCATTACACAGTTGCTGCAGATTTGTTGGCAGCACATCCATGGTGCAAATCTCCCATTCCACCACATCCCAAAGGTGCTCTATTGGATTGAGATCTGGTGACTGCGGAGGCCATTGGAGTACAGTGACCTCATTGTTCTGTTCAAGAAACCAGTGGTGAGATGATTTGAGCATTGTGACATGGTGCATTATCCCGCTGGAAGTAGCCATCAGAAGATGGGTACACTGTAGTCATAAAGGGATGGTCAGCAGCAATACTCAGGTAGGCTGTGGCATTTAAAGCGGGATTCCACTGTCTCTAAGTTTTTGGGGTTTTTTTGGCACAATGACATATATTTATATTTAAGAATAAGTAACTCACGTATTCCGATTTTCAAGATCTTTGCTGTCCGTTTTCTCCATAAAATGAAACTTATAAAATATACTCATCACGGTTTTCATCTTGCCTGTGGGCATGTGAAGCCCACAGGCATCCTCTTCCGGGATACGGTGCTGCTGATCGACCAGCATGCACCGCCCGTTCTATTCAGGATCTCGCGCATGCGCAGTAGAGGGAAATCGGAGCGCCGTCAACAGCTCCGGTTGCCATCACAACGAGCGGCGTCGTAGGAAGTCCTGCCCAGTTGTGATGGCAACGGAGATAAGAAAACACAAAAGGAGGATCAATGAGCGAGACATAGAGCAGAGAGCGGCGCTGGAGTTTGAGGAAAGGTAAGTATAAAAATCTCTTGTTTAATCCTGATAACATAGGATTTTTTTTTGTTGCATTCTCTTTGGGCACAAACATATGGAACAGGCGGCCGCACTGACTCCTGGGAACAATGACACAAGCTCCCAGGAGCCAGTGCGGCTTACAGGAAGTGAGTAATTAGCCGTTCTGGACACGCCCCTAACCACAGCCTGTGCTTCCTGCACAAAACAAAGACAGCTTCAAGAACAAAGGTAAAGCCTGTAAAAAAAAAAAAAAATGTGCCGTTTTGTCATTAGGACATTGCGGTAATCAGCTGCAGTTAGTGTAGGAAAATCGGGTGGAGCTCCGCTTTAAACAATGCTCAATACTAAGGAGCCCAAGAAATTATCCCCCACACCATTACACCACCACCACCAGCCTGAACCATTGATACAAGGCAGGATGGATCCATGCTTTCATGTTGTTTACGGACAAATTCTGGCCCTACATCTGAATGTTGCAGATGAAATCGAGACTCATCAGACCAGGCAACATTTTTCCAATCTTCTATTGTCCAATTTTGGTGAGCCTGTGCGAATTGTAGCCTCAGTTTCCTATTCTTAGCTGAAAGGAGTGGCACCAATGTGGTCTTCTGCTGCTGTAACCCATTTGCTTCAAGGTTTGATGTGTTGTGCGTTCAGAGATGGAATTCTGCATACCTTGGTTGTAACGCGTGGTTATTTGAGTTACTGTTGCCTTTATTATCTCAAACCGGTCTGTCCATTCTCCTCTGTCCTCTGACCTCAACAAGGCATTTTTTTCTCCACACAGCTGTTGCTCACTGGAAATTTTCTCTTTTATGGACCATTCTCTGTAAAACCCTAGAGATGGTTGTGTGTGAAAATCCCAGTAGATCAGCAGTTTTTGAAATACTCAGACCAGCCTGCCTGGCACCAACAACCATGCCACGTTCAAAGTCACTTAAATCCCCTTTCTTTATCGTACATCACGGGACACAGAGCACCATAATAATGACTATCTGGGTTATATGCTACCTTTAGGTGACTGGACACTGGCAACCAATAGTAAAAAGGTTCCTCCCATATAACCCCTCCCATACAGGAAGTACCTTTAGTTTTTTGCCAGTGTCTTGAAGGTGATGGTCATGGCTGTGGAAGATCTTCAATTTCCTTCAATAAATGTCCCAGTGAGGATGTTATAATCGGATCCATTCGGATGGCATAAAAAGCTAAATTGGATGGTACCCGAGCCTCCGTTCAAGAACGAGGTTTTGCTTGTAACGTGTCCTTTATGGCGCTGAACCCTTGTTATATGGTATCCCTGGTCTTTACTTGCCCAAGGGAACCAGAAGGGCGCTTTACAGGTCCAGGGGTGTGGACCCCGTACAAATGGGGGACCCAGTACTTGAAGGTCCTCAGTGGTGCTACCCGCCGTGATGGGGGAAGATTGGGCCTGTATCAGGCCCTGCAGCGAGGACCACTGAGTACTCCCTCTGGGAGGCCTAAAAATACTTCTATTGTTGCTAAATGATATGTGTTAGTGTATGCCTTGTGTCCCCACTGTAAGCTGTTGTAGTTACAGAAAGGCCGACAGAAGAAGCTTATGCGGGTGTCTCCCGCACGTGGGCGGTGTATGCCGGGCGCGCGTGCGCAGAGGCGTGCGCATGCCCGTGCGCTGTGCTTGTCTGCGTGCACGGGTGACAGTCACCGCATGCATCACAGCATGCCTGTGTGTGCGCCGCGTGGGCATGCGCATGCGCAGTAGAGCACGGACATGCGTGCTTCACGTGGCGGCGCGTGAGTATAGAGGGATGTCACACAACTGCATGTTCAATGCTGCTTGTCAGTCAGGCTCACAGAGCCTAGTGTGCGGTGGGACACAGAGGTCTGGGCACGTGAGTTTGGACATTTTGCAACAGGTTGAAGGCTGGTAAGGCTGTGGTAGCGGCTATACGCTGGATTCAGCCATATATCTCAGAGGGAGTGCCTTTTTTTCCTCAAATACTTGTAAGCAATGTCTTCCAGGAAACGAGATACGGGGAGCAGGGCAGGTCCAGGGGTTATAGGGACTCCTTCAAAAACAGGAGATCAACCTCAGGTTACTGCAGCATCAGTCTCCCCTGAAAGACCTGCGGCATTTGGCATGGCTGAGTCATTGCAGTTGTCAGGCGTGGTGGCCACTACCAATATCCCTGCATCGGCTTATGTTACTAAGGATGACTTAGCATCAGCCCTAGCTGGTCTAGAAGGCAATATAGTGGGTATGATTGCTACAGTAACACATGGAGGGAAGAAACGTCATAGATCTCCCTCCCCGGAGCCTGGTCCCAGTGGTGAGTCACTTGAGCACCAGGATTCTTTTAGCCACATGGGTCCCTGTGATTTGGATCCAGAATGGGCAGAGAATTTGGAGGAGGAGGCCGTTAAAGACAAGAAGGAAGGAGAGGCTGAAGAGTCCTCATCTGAGGACTCAGGTTCTGAGGAACCAATTTCAGCCTCTCAATCCCAGAAATTGTTTATCCAGTTCTTGGCTGAGATGGTGAGAGCTGGATTTAAATTACCTCCGGTACAGGGACCAGGACTCTCCTGTTCTACATTGGGATCCTTACGTCCTCAACCAGGTACCCAAGCGTTTCCTTTGCAACCTTTATTGGAACAGGTAATTTACGCTGACTGGGACCACCCGGACAGGACATACTTACCTCCAAAAAGGTTTTCTCTTTTATATCCTATGGAGGAAAAATTCTGGAAGAAGTGGGATACACCTTTGGTTGATGCTGTCATTTCTTCAGTGAATAAAAGTCTAACCTGTCCAGTGGATAATGCCCAGGGATTTAAGGATCCGGCAGATAAAAAATTGGAATCCTTACTAAAAGCTTCCTTTGCGGTGGCTGGGTCAGCAGTACAACCGGCAGTTGCGGCTATTTTAAGAAATTGGTCAGGAACCTCCCTGTTCAAGAGGAAGTTTCTGACGAACTGTCAGAACTTCCTCGTGCTTTATGTTTTGCGGTAGACACATTAAAGGACTCGATCCAGCAGATGTCTCGTTTTGCGCCACTCTCAATCCATATGCGCAGAGTACTGTGGTTGAAGAACTGGTCAGCCGAGACGCCATGCATGAGGCTACTCGCGGCTTTTCCTTTTCACGGTGAGCGTCTATTTGGGGAAGATCTGGATAAATACATCCAAAAGATCTCAGGAGGGAAAAGTTCCTTACTTCCGGTTAAAAGAAGGAGTAAGCAGCCTTCCTTTAAGATTCCCAACGCTCCTGGGCCAAGTGCCTCTTCCCCTAAGAGGTATCGACGGCCTCAGCCACCTACTTTTAAGAAGCCTCAAGGTCAAAAAAGACCCTGGACCCAGAAACCAGCCAATTCCAAGTCTTCCTTGTGAAGGGGCGCCCCCACTCTTGCAGGTGGGGGGCAGACTGCGGTAGTTCGCGGATGCTTGGGGAAAATTGGTTCAGGACAGGTGGGTCATTTCCACCACAACTCAGCGTTACAAAATAGAGTTCCGGGATTTTCCCCCAACTCGATTTTTGGTGTCCAGAGTCCCATCAGACCCGGGGAAAAAGAAGGGCCTATTCCTCGCTTTAGAACAGCTGGAAAGGCAGAAGGTAATTATTGAGGTTTCACACAAAGAAAGATTCAAGGGGTTCTACTCGAACCTATTTACAGTGTCGAAGCCGAACAGAGAAGTAAGGCCCATCTTGGACCTCAAATCCCTCAATTCCTTACTAAACGTTCGAACCTTCTGTATGGAGTCGGTTCGTTCAGTAATCGCATCCTTGAGAAAAGGAGATTTTTTAGCATCCATAGACATCAAAGACACATACCTGCATGTACCGATTTTCGGTCCACATCAAAGATTCCTGCGATTTGCAGTAGAAGGGTATCATTTCCAATTTGTGGCACTTCCATTCGGTCTAGCCACGGCCCCTCGAGTCTTCACAAAGGTTCTGGCTCCAGTGTTGGCATTCCTAAGGTCCCAGAAGATCTCGGCGGTAGGATATCTGGACAACCTTCTGTTAAGGGATCAAGCTTACTCCACCTTGGTAGAAAACATTACGACTACGGTCCGTTTCGTAAGGTTTCTAGGCTGGATTCTAAATATGGACAAATCGGCCCTTCATCCAGCTCAGGTCTTAACATATCTGGGTCTGATCTTGGACACAACCCAAGAAAGAGTAATTCTACCTCCCTTAAAAGTCAACTCTATAGTGGAGCTGGTTCAGGAAGTCAAGGGGGAAGAAGGTCCTTTGATTCGTCTGTGCATGAGGCTGTTGGACAAGATGGGGTCATCCTTCAGCACAGTTCCCTATGCGCAGTTTCACTCCAGGATATTCCAGAGAGCAATCCTGGAAGCTTGGGACAAGTCGGTTCAAACCTTGGATCGTCCCATGTCGCTATCCCTACAGGTGAAAAGGGAACTCTCTTGGTGGTCAAGGACCAGCAACTTGAACGGCGGAAAATCCTTTCCACCAGTAACCTGGAAGGTAGTAACTACTGACACCAGTCGGCTAGGCTGGGGAGCAGTCCTGGAAGAGGCTTCCGTCCAGGGATTATGGTCTCAGGAGAGAAGTCCTTGCCCATCAATCTGCTGGAAATTCGGGCAGCTCACTTGGCTCTCCTATTTTGGACTTCCAGACTGCGGGGGTTTCCTGTCCGAATCCAGTCCGACAACTCCAAGGTGGTGGCATATATCAACCACCAAGGGGGCACCCGGAGCCGGGCGGCCCAAAGAGAAGTAAACCACATATTAACTTGGGCAGAGAGACATGTGCCGTTTCTGTCGGCAGTCTTTATTCCTGGGGTGGACAATTGGCGGGCAGACTACCTAAGTCGCCAGCAGCTAATACCGGGGGAGTGGTCTCTTCACCCCGAAGTTTTCCTTCAGATCTGTCAGCGCTGGGGGATGCCAGATGTGGATCTTCTGGCATCCAGATTCAATGCTAAGGTGGACAGGTTTGTATCCAGGACCAGGGATCCGCTCGCTGTAGGAACGGATGCATTAGTGGTTCCCTGGGACCGGTATTCCCTGATTTATGCTTTTCCTCCAAACCAGATGCTGCCGCACCTGTTACGCAGGATACAGGAGGAACAGAATACAGTGATTCTGGTGGCCCCGGGGTGGCCCAGGAGATCCTGGTACTCAGAGATTGTGAGGATGGCGGTGGAGGACCCGCTATGCCTTTCATACCGTCCAGATTTGTTGTCTCAAGGTCCCATATACCATCCTTCTTTACGGTCGCTGAATTTGATGGCATGGCTATTGAGACCAGGGTGCTTAAAGACCGTGGTATCAGAGGTTTAGTCTTATCTACTCTGATAAATGCTAGAAAGCCAGTTTCTAGAAATATTTACCATAGGGTCTGGAAATCGTACATTTCCTGGTGCGAGAGGAGAAGATGGCATCATCGCAAGTATGCGATTGGGAGGATCCTTGCCTTTCTTCAATCAGGAATTGATTTAAACTTATCTTTAGGAACCATTAAAGGACAAATTTCGGTCTTATCAGTTTTTTTTCCAGAGGCCAATTGCATCTCATTCTTTAGTGCGAACCTTCGTCAAGGGGGTACTGCACTTAAAACCGCCAGTTAAGCCTCCCTTATGCCCCTGGGACTTGAACTTGGTGTTATCAGCTCTACAGGTTCAACCCTTTGAACCGATTAGGCATATTCCTTTAATTCTGTTGACCAGGAAATTGTTTTTTCTGGTGGCCATAACTTCGGCTAGAAGGGTGTCTGAATTGGCCGCCCTTTCATGTAAAAAAACTTTTCTATTTTTACATCAGGACAAGGTGTTGATGCGCCCCCGTCTAGATTTTTTACCTAAGGTGGTTCCCAATTTTCATTTGAATCAGGATATCATTTTACCTTCCTTTTTTCCCCAATCCTAAGTCTAAGGAGGAAAAGTCGCTTCACTCACTGGATGTGGTGAGAGCAGTCAAGGTTTACTTAAACATGTCAGCTCCCTTTCGGAAGACTGATTCCCTTTTTGTCCTGCCAGAGGACAGGCAGCAACTAGTTCTACTATCTCTAGGTGGATTCGCCAACTCATTATCCAGGCTTATGAGTTGAAACGCAGGGTCCACCTCGATATTTAAAAGCTCATTCTACTAGAGGAGTTAGTACATCATGGGCAGTGCGCCAACAGGTGTCTATGACTCAGGTTTGCAAAGCGGCTACTTGGTCTTCAGTTCATACGTTCACCAGGTTTTACCAGCTGGACGTTAGATCTCAAAAGGAGACTATTTTTGGCCAGCGTGCTGCGAGCGGCTTTATAAGTCCTGGGCCTGAAGGGGATTTAGGAATACTATGCCCTCCCCTCAAATGCATTGCTTTAGGACATCCCAGATAGTCATTATTATGGTGCTCTGTGTCCCGTGATGTACGATAAAGAAAAATGGATTTGTAAAACAGCTTACCTGTAAAATCCTTTTCTTGGAGTACATCACGGGACACAGAGGTCCCTCCCTTTTTTTCTGGGATCTTCATTGCTTGCTACAAAACTAAAGGTACTTCCTGTATGGGAGGGGTTATATGGGAGGAACCTTCTTACTATTGATTGCCAGTGTCCAATCACCTAAAAGGTAGCATATAACCCAGATAGTCATTATTATGGTGCTCTGGGTCCCGTGATGTACTCCAAGAAAAGGATTTTACAGGTAAGCTGTTATAAAAATCAATTTTTCTTATATATTCTACTTGTGAGGGACAGGGGAGAAGGCAGGGCTGCCCAATGTGCCCTGAAGGGTGAAGATCCCCTTTAAAAATATCCCCTCCCCCTCCTGCTATCTATCCTGTCCATAGCTCTTAACAGTCTATCCATTTGGAGGGGCTGTCCCTTGTGCAACGTCAGTTGTCCCTTTCACATGGTGCTGGTCCACTCCGTTTAGCAGGGAATTTATGAGCAGATCCCTGAATCAATGCTGACCAGGACCAATGTAATTTTTTTTCATCTGTGCCCATTAATTTGTGTCCACATTTACAGAACAGACTATGACGGACCCATGAGGGCTCTATGGGTGGCCAGATGTAAACAGACTTGGCGTAGTCCTTTTCTATTTTCCTTTCTGGATCCGGAAAGACTCGGAGGTGGGTGTGTAGGCAGCTGCAGTCTGCTTCCTCTTCTGTAGCTAGCCCCCGACCAGAGTGACATCACAGCCTGGAGAGGAAATTTAGGGAAAACTTGGTTCCTTTAGTCTAGCATAAGGTGACCAGATTTTCAAAATGAAATCCAGGGACATTTTTTTTTTATTGGCAAATGATAAACTATTTTGTAAGCACATTTTCCTCAAATTATATATGCAGTGTATGTGGTATGTGTTTATAGAATGATTGTATGCTATATATACGTTATTTCTCATATTTCGTCTGAGATAAAAAAAAAAAGATACTTCTTAATTTTTTGAGATATGACTACCAAATGTTAAAAAGATAAGATAGAGAAAATAGTTCAGGAGTGCGCTACATAATGAATGCAAGGCTAAGGAGCGTGCTACATAAAGAACGCAGGGCTAAGGAGTGGGCTACATAAAGAGTGCACGGCTAAGGACTGCACTACATTAACAATGCAGTGCTCAGGAGTGCACTACATAAACAATGCAGGGCTCAGGAGTGCGCTACATAAAGAATGCAAGGCTCAGCAGTGTGCTACATAAAGAATGCAGGGCTCAGGAGTATGCTACATAAATAATGCAGTGCTCAGCAGTATGCTACATAAAGAATGCAGGGCTCAGCTGATCCCCTGATGAAGTCATGTGATGTGACGATACGCGTCGGGATTGGAGCACTGGGTACATTCACAACCTGACGCCAGGAGACAAGCTTGGCGCTCGTAGATGGTTTTATCTTGCTGTTCATTACATATGTGAGTTTGGTTTTTATCTTTTATTAATAAATCTGTCCCACATACGGGATTATGCTATGATTTTTCTCTTTTTATATTTACATTAATATCCACTGAGCTTATATCTGGCCAAACACCTGGGAGCAGGAGCGGACCGAGGATCCCACACAAAGGGCATACGAACTCGGCGTTCGTGGATTGACACCTATGCTCCTTTTATAAAAAGATCCAACATTTGCCACTGGGATTGTCCAAGCAATGTATAGGAGACCATCACACCATTGCATCTATCATCCCTATCTGCGACTAGCATATGCTGTATACCTTACAGCAGTAAGGTGAGCTGCTTGCAGACACAGAGGTGTTATCACTGAAGATTTTATTGTGAACACTTGTGTTTCCTGGTGGTGGAATTGATCGGTTGCTTTTTTTCACACGGACTCCTGTTATTATATTTTATCACTACATGGACTTTTTGCCACTTTAAATTATATATTTTTTATTTTTATTGTTTGGACTTATTATTCTGTATATTCACATGTGTATTCATCTAGCTTTAAGTGGCATATGTTCAGTACATCTTTTTTATATATGTCACACATGCCTATTCTTCTGATTGTTCACACTGCACTAGTCATTATTGATGTACTCAGATTTTTTCAATACCAGGACTATTTGACAATAGCACGTACATATATTTTATTTTTGTTGTTATTTCCTGCTCTTTATCTTTCACATATCACCAGCATCTTTTTGCAACACCCCCCTTTCTTTTATATTTACACAGCGCAAACACCATCACCATTTCACAGGGCTCAGCTGTGCCCATCTATGTAGCCTCGCCAGTGCCCATTTATGTAGCCTGACCAGTGCCCATCTATGCAGCCTGACCAGTGCCCATTAAAGCAGCCTCACAAGTGCCCATCTATACAGTCTGATCAGTGCCCATCTATGCAGCCTGACCAGTGCCTATCGATGCAGCCTCACCAGTGCCCATCTATGCAGCCCTACTAGTGCCCATCTATGCAGTCTGACCAGTGCCCATCTATGCAGCCTGATCAGTGCCCATCTTTGCAGCCTTTACCAGTGCTCATCTATGCAGCCTCACCACTGTCCATCCAATGCAGCCTCACCAGTGCCCAGCAATGCAGTCTCACCACTGCCCAGCAATGCAAGACTAAATTTGAGCGCCCCTCCCCCATCTAAATTTGTCTCACCACTTCCTCTTATGTGAGCAGTCCAATTGGATCTGCCTGTCTGTTTTTCAAACCGATTCTCCACTCTTTTCTATGGAGCAGCAGGTGTAATCTCCAATCCAATCCGGTCCACTAAAAACAAACGGAAGGAGATCTGTTCCCCTACCTCTGGGTGGATCGGATCAGACCGCAAAGTTCTTTTACATCCAATTGCCCATAGAGCAGAGTGGGTTCTGCGGAGGGCATGCGCGGTGCACCGTACAGCAACGGACAGGCAGGTAAGTAACTTTAATGCACAAGAGACAAAGCATGTCTCTTCTGCATTAAAATTCCTGCCTGTTTACCCATTTTAAAAGTCAGGAAGTTTCACTTTAATATATAGTAGGTCTAATGCCCTGTACACACGGTCGGATTTTCCGACGGAAAAAGTGCCCCCCATTCTCCCCCCAGTACACAGAGCTTCCCTAGCTCCCTCCCCCCTACTACAGAGCTCCAACCACCCCTAGCCCCCAAGTACACAGAGCTCTCCCTGTACTCCCAACCCAAGGTCACAGCCCACCCCCAGAACAGAGCCTCTCCACCTCTACTAAACAGAGACCCCCCCCCCAGGACACAGCGCCCACATCTTCCCTCACCTCCCCCAGTACACTCAGCTCCTCCTGCCCTACATTCTCCACATACCACACCATAGCAGCACCAGGATTTGCTGCTACAAAGTTTGCCACTTACTTCAGTTTCTCCGCCCTGGCACCACTTTCCTTTCCTGTCCCGGCCTCTGAAGGACGTCACGTCAGAGGCCGAAGTCACCTGTCAGGCGTGATCTCCGCCTGACAGAGAATGTAATCTGTGTACAGTAGTTTAGATTGGTGCCGGGTACCGGAGCGCACTTGGCACCCCGCTGCGACTCTGCTTTTGTTTGTCCATCTTCAGCTGGGAGACTTTAGCCCCGGCGCTGCCTGCACACCACACTTCACTTCAAAGGAGTTTCTGCTCTTTCCACACCCTCTAGTCCCAGCGCTGCTGCCTGTCACTGTGCTCCACTCTCTGGATAAACGTGCAACCAGGCTGGGGACAGCACAGCCCCCATGAAAAAATGCTGCCCAGCCTCACTGCAGACATGTCCCTGAGTGCCGCCCCTGCAGTTCGGGGACTAATCCAGGGACAGATGGGCTCCAGGGAGAGTGTGCTTAATCTGGGGACTGTCCCCGGAAAACAGGGATGTCTGGTCACCCTACTGTAGCAGGGCTGCCCAACCAGTGGCCCCAGGGCCACATGTGGCCCGCAAAGCCCTCTGATGTGGCCCACGATCTCCTGCTCTGGCTTGGCAGGTTGGTAAGCCCAGATCGCAGGTTGCTGACCCGCCATCCCAGAGCATCAGTGTTGTGAATGAAGCCAGTGGTAGAGGAAGCAAGCAGCTGCGAAGCAGAGCCGCATAAGCCAATGATTCCTGTCATAGGCAGAGTGATACCAAATGCACTCTGCCTTGGACAGCAACAGCAGGTGAAATCTGAATAGAAGACTGTTATTAAAGGTAAGTTTATTACTAAAATCACAGTGTATACAGTGTATATGTGCATATATGTTCTGCAGTGGTTACTGGGCTGGTTTCAAACTGATCAGCAGTTGTGCGCAGTGCACCTGTGGCTTATCTGCACTAAGCCATAGACTTCTGGTTTTACTTGCGGATTTGGTGCACTTTCAGAAAGTGTACCACACCTGCAGGATATAATAGAATTATATGGCAATGTGCAGCTAACCCGCAGGAAAGCCACAGGTGCACTGTGCTGCACCCGCGGTGAGGGTAGAACGCAGACCATCAGTGTAAAAGCAGCTTTAGGCCCCTTTACCACGATCGGTCTGACCCAATTGGACCCTCCATTCATCTCTATGGAGCGGCAGATGTAAACAGACTAACCTATCTGATCTGAAGAATTGGATCCGCCCCCTTCAATCTGATTGGATTGGAGGGCTGTAGAGTGGGCAGTGCCTGTGTCTGCTTTGCATATGCATATTGAAAGTGAACACGGACCTGTCATCCGCCCACTCCGCTCATTAAGGCCCACAATTGGTTACTACAGTAAGTCGCTTTAATGGCCCTCTCTCTTCAAAAGGTTGGGCACTCCGCTCTTTGGTTTCCTGGTTCCTGTAGACAGCGTTCCAGTTGGCTGCTCTGCATCCAGGTGATCCATGGTGGCCATCTTGGGTCAGCAGAGTCTTTTAAAGTCCCTGCTCCCCTGGTTGTGTAATTTGGTAGTACAGGGACAGGTACCCTGTATGTCAGGGACAGTACTAGTGGCAAGGAAAGGTTCCAGATAAGGAGGGAAAGCGTATGGTTTGCACTTCTCTGAACTCCTACCGACAGTCAGGCTGCATTCTGCTCCTCCTAACAAGTGCTGTCAGTTCAGCTGAAACCCGTATTTCTACACGCTGTGGGAATTCATGAAGATCCCTGGTTGGGCTGTCTTCCCACTGGGTTTTTTGTGAACTGCCTTGCTTTACTTCAATAAAAGTTCTTTACATTGCACCCAGGCTGTGTGTGTTATTGCCGACCCACCGAGCTGCACCCACCTACATTACGCGGCATTCTTTAGGATATGTCCCTTGCATCGGGTGCGGAAGGAGGATTAGGCTCTGGGTTGACTCTGCCATGATTGGCCTTAGCCCTAATACCAAAGTTTAAGGACTCTAATGCCCTGTACACACGGTCGGATTTTCCGACGGAAAAAGTGCAATCGGATTGTGTTGTTGGAAATTCCGATCGTGTGTGGGGGGACTTTTTCCGTCGGAATTTCCGACACACAAAATTTGAGAGCAGGCTATAAAATTTTCCGACAACAAGATCCGATCGGTTAAATTCCGATCGTGTGTACACAAATCCGACGCACAAAATGCCACTCATGCTCAGAATAAATTAAGAGACGAAAGCTATTGGCTACTGCCCCGTTTATAGTCCCGACGTACGTGATTTACGTCACTGCGTTCAGAACGATCGGATTTTCCGACAACTTTGTGCGACTGTGTGTATGCAAGACAAGTTTGAGCCAACATCCGTCGGAAAAAATCCATGGATTTTGTTGTCGGAATGTCCGATCAATGTCCGATCGTGTGTACAGGGCATTACATTCCCCTGGCAGAGTGGGAGAAGAGACTGGAAAGTGACGCACACCTATACTAGGTGCTGGCCCGGCTGGTGGCGGAGTTGGCTATTAATGTCTTAGAGGATGACGCCCGCCATGCTGTGATGGTGCTGTGAGGAGCGAGCTACCTTAGAACAGGTTGTGTCACACTTGGAGGGCCTGTTTGGGGAATAGATATCACTTCCGGAGCTGGGGTAAAGGTTCTTCCTAAAGAAACAGCAGGACGACGAGAACCTCATCCATTATGCAGTGGCCATGATGAACCTCTGGAGATGCCTGGAAAAGAGGGATGCGTGCGGCTGTACTGGGACCCCTAATCATGTGACGGGACCAGAGCGGCTTCAGAATAGGTAAGTATACACATCTTTTCTTTCACAGGGTAGATAGAATAGTTTTAGAATGAGTGTGGGAGTGGGTTTAGCCTTATGTAGCGGTACCCCCATAGGGGCTGCTAAGTGTTGTGGCCCACCTGTCACCCTGGCCAGCCCGGCATTGACCTCTCAGACACTCCGAGACATAGAACAGTCCATGTACTTTGCTTTTATATTTTATTAAGGGGTTTGAACTTGGATGGGGTAAGGGAAGTATGGGATGCCCAGTAGAATTTGCAGAACTTGCTTGGGACAAACTATATACACTCCGGTATATACACTCCAGTCTTCACTCCAGCACAACTCTTGCTGCAGACTATCACTCCTCAATTCCTCCAGTACTTTGCTTACTTGAGCTTTCAGACACAGCTAGCACAAAATGGTCAGGCCTGACGCTGACTCAGCCAGGCCTTAGCAATTGCCCTTTGCAGGCAGGCCCCTATAGTGTAGCAAAAATAGAACGTTTGCGGTGCTAGCTGTCCTACATGCAGCTAATGAGTCCAGTAACCCATCTTCAGTCCCTGCCAGCCCTCCTGACTGCAGCTGGCCTTCTCCACTGCCCATGACACCACAGTCCACTCCTCTGCTTCTGCACCCATTCCAGGCGCATTCTCCTATTCCTCTCAGGCGTGCCTCCCCAGTCCTCTCAGGCCTGATCATGTCACTCACCAGCTCTCCTGGCTGCGACCAGTTGTTCCTCTACCTGGAGACTTGCCCGGCAGTGCTCTCTCCTGCTGTCCTCTCTTGCTCCTCCTGTCCAGGACACCTCCACGATTTCTTGGAGGGCCCTGTCAGCACCCGAGTCCAGGTTTTGTAACACGCCAACAGATGGCAGCTAAAGGCTGCACGCACAGTCACAGGGAGCCCAGACCTTCATAAGTCAATATGCCAAAAACAACGTCCTGTGTACATCGGGAACTGTGCAACTGGTGTTATTCTGACCACATGCGTTACTACGTCTGCTATTTCATCATTAACAGCAAGTTATGCAGCATACACATGAGCGGACTTTACGGCAGACTTTGCCCGGCGGACTTTTCGACGGACTTTATGACGGACTTTCCGAATGAACGGACTTGCCTACACACGATCCACCAAAGTCCGTCGAATTCGTACGTGATGACGTACGACCGGACTAAAACAAGGAAGTTCATAGCCAGTAGCCAATAGCTGCCCTAGCGTGGCTTTTTGTCCGTCGAACTAGCATACAGACGAGCGGACTTTTCAACCAGACTCGAGTTTGACAGGTAGATTTAAAACATGTTTCAAATCTAAGTCCGTCCAACTTTTGAGAAAACAAAGTCCGCTGGAGCCCACACACAATCGAATTGTCCGACGAAATCCCGTCCGCCGGGCAAAGTCTGCCGTAAAGTCCGCTTGTGTGTACGCGGAATTAGAGCAGAAGAGCCAATGTGAAATTCTGCATGAAACTGAGCGAATCTGCCACAGAGATGTTTGACATGATTGGGCAAGTTTACGGCGATGCTGCAATGAGTCGTTCGAGGTGTTTTGAGTGGCACGCACACTTCAAGAGCAGAAAAACATCACTGGAAGACAACGAGAGATCAGGAAGACCTTCAACGAGTTCAACCCCCGAAAATGTTGTCAAAACCGTTCCGCAACTTATGCGAGACACGCTTTGAAAAGAAGACTTCCAGGACACATTCTAGAATTGGTAGTAACGTTGGGAACGCTGTATTGCTGTGCAAGGGGACTATTTTGAAGGTGATAGTGTGTTTAAGTAGATAAATAAAGTATTTTCTTGTAAACAGAGCTAGTCTCAAAACTTTTTGATACCACCTTGTCACCAGATTTAGTCCTGGTTCACACATATGCGATGCGGGAACCAGGGCGATTCCCGAGCGGGTTCCCGCATCGCACTCGCTGGCGGTTCACACTGACATCTGCGAATCCCTGTGGGTGTCAATGTAAAGTTATTGACACCCCAAGATTGATTCACAGATCGCAGAGCGAACTGTCAAATGGTGCAGAACCCTTTTTCCCAGTGCGGACCAAAAAAAAGGGTCCTGCACCATTTTGGAGCAAATGAGATGCAATTTCAGCCATACAGTTTGTATGGCTGAATGTGCATCGCACAGGCATCTCATTTGCACAGCAAAGCGTTGTGAATCACATGCGATGTCTGTCATCGCACAATTTTGAACCCAGCTATAAGCCTGCAGGGGGCACTTTTTTTATTGTTTTTTTCAACAGACTTTGCTACCACTTTAATAATCACAACAGAGAATAGTGGAGCAATGTTACAGAGAAAGGTATGCTTGAAAATAATTTTAGCTTTAGGTGATGCTCATACAAAGCTAAGCTGCATAAATAATGCCTGTAAGAAGTCACTTGGACTTAAGAAACAGAAGATGTGGCAATCTGGTTGCACCTGAATAATGTAATTCCCTTGTGTGGCTATTTTTACAAAAAAATGTTTACTGTAAAATGCTCTTTGCTGATGCAAATCTTATGTCTTAAGTGAAATGTGTGGAATCGTTTCCTGTTGTACCTGTAAGATACTACGTAACTCTGCTGCAGTTACCGTTTTCAGAAAAAGAGCAACCATGTTAATCAATGAATACAGAGTGATCAGGCCCCTCTCACAGCTATATATGTACATTTTTGAAGCTTTGCTTCAACATTCTATTGCTATGCATGAGATTCTTGCTGTTGTGCTATATTTGTTTACCTCTAAGCAGTGGCGTCCTTTCCATAGAAGGCGCACAAGCGGCGTCCCCCCTATCCATGTGTCAGGCCCCCTGATCTACATATCAGGGCGCCGGACTGTGGATTCCAAATGAGGGGGGGATTTAAGCACCTGACTGGAGCCAGAGGCTCTAATAGGCTTCAAGGAAGGGTGGGCTTGGGGTGCAGGGCACTGTGCCCCAATCCCACCCAGTTGTGTAACGTCAGCAAATGAATTTTCAGTATTTTCACACTAGTTCCTCCCCACCAATCAGGAGGCATGTCATGAGACCTGTTTCCCGATTGTCCAAAGCGTTAGGCGATCCTACTGGATGCCTGGCACTTAGGCGGAAGAGAGAAGAGGCGGCGGAGGAAGTCGCTGGAGGAGCGGACACTGGAGCAGCTGCACGCACCCCGCAGTCGCCACCATGCTGGAGGACACCACAGCCCGTCATCTACAATGGGTAAGTGCCGCCTGTGCTGGGGGGGTGATAGTGCCACGCCGGGGGCCGCCGGGGGCAGATTTGAGCAGGGGACATAGGAACAGAGCCCTAGACTCTGTTGTGACAGATTTCTTCTTATAGTCATTTTTTTGAGTCCTGGTTACATGTTTTTTTTTCACTAACAACTTTGTCAAGTTTTTTAATGGTGTGGGGTAGATATTTATATAATTTTGTTATATGATGTATTTTTCACTACTTTTTTACTATGAATGGTTTTCAATAAATATTGTTAATTTTAGTCATACCACGAAGTCCGCCTTTAGTACCTCTTCTTCTTAGGGGTCTTCCCCTAAATATTTTTTTCATGCCCAATTTGGTGAGCTGGTAGACTTATAATTATTGCCCTCTTTTAACCAGTTCCTGCCGCACTATAGCCAAAAGACGGTTACAGCGTGGGCTTACTTTGCCGGGAGGGCGTACATGGGCGTCCTCCAATGATCGCAATCACAGATCGGGGTAAAGGGCCAATCACAGAGGTCCTTTACCACGTGAACAGCTGTGTGCAATGACAGCTGATCATGGATATAAAACACAAGCCGGTTATTGGCTTTTCTATCCTCATGCTCACAGCATGTGGAGAGAAGAAGAGAGATAATAACCGGCTTGTGTTAAAGGGATTTCGGCACTGATTATCAGTGTCCTGATTATCACTGCAGTCCACCTATCAGTGCTGCCTATCAGTGCCACCTATCAGTGGCCTTCAGTGCCGCCTATCAGAACCCATCAATGCCACCTATCAGTGCCGCCTATCAGTGCCTCCTCATCAGTGCCAACCAGTGCCACATCATCAGCGCCCATCAGTGCAGCCTATTAGTGCCCATCAGTTCAGCCTCATCAGTGCACATCAGTGAAGGAGAAAAATTACCTGTTTGAAAAATTTTGTAAAACAAACTATGAAAAATCTTTTTTCGTTTGTTTAGCAAAAAATAAAAAAACCTAATGGAGATTAAATACCACCAAAAGAAAGCTCTATTTGTGTGAAAAAACTGTGTGGCAGCACTGAGAACTGAAAATTGGCCTGGGCAGGAAGGAGGTAAAAGTGCCCAGTAGGCAAGTGGTTAGTGTGTTTTTGTTCACCAACAGATAATTTTATATATGCATTTTATGGCAGCATGCTGTAGCGCAGCCCTGAGGAGGCAATACATTCTTTTAATCCCTTGTACCCAGCATATGGTTGCAGGGTGCCCCCAATAAGTTGAACAGGTGACATTCACCATACAGTACTGCCCAATGAACACAACAGTGGGAATAAAAGTATCATGGCCGCATCATGTGTATTCCTCCCTCCGCTGCCTTTGCAGTATAAGGGGGAATGGTACACCAGTGTAAATGAGGCCTTCAAGCTCAGCTTCATTTATAAATTTCTCCCTCTGCTGCTCTAAGGGATCTTTTACACCGGTGGCTGGGGGCTGAGCAGCAGTTTTTTTTGCCCCCCATCCACTCACCAGAATTCTAACATTACAGCCTGTGAGGGCTATACACATGCCATGGCCACAATGCTTTGCTTCATGGGCTGGCTTTTATGAAAGGTTTTTGCAAATATCAAAATGCCCACATGTGCTGCTTGCTTCTAAGATTGATTGTATGTATTGGCTCAGTTAGAGAGGAAGGATAACAGAAGCTTTACAATGCTGAAATTCACAGATCAGCCCATGAGGGGGAAGAGAGAGAATATCAAGCGATAAGACAAGACACTATACTTGCAAATTTAACCGCCTCGCACCCGCCGGCCGTTAAATGACGGCCAGGTGGCGCAGCTCTCTTTCTGGGTGGGCGTATATGACGTCCTCCCAGAACGACCGCTCTAGCGCGCCCCTGGGGGTGCACATCGCGGCGATTGGTGGTGCTGTGTGTCTCTCAGACAAACCACTACACCGATCTCGGTGAAGAGCCTCTGTCGGAGGCTCTTTACCACGTGATCAGCCGTGTCCAATCACGGCTGATCACGATGTAAACAGGAAGAGCCGTTGATTGGCTTTTCCTCGTGTCTGACAGACGCGAGTAGAGGAGAGCCGATCGGCTACTCTCCTGACAGGGGGGTCTGTGCTGATTGTTTATCCGCACAACCCCCCCTTGGATGCCCGCTCAGGACCACCAGGATGCCGCCAGGACCACCAGGGATTGGCACCAACCTGGACCACCAGGTATGCCACCCTAGACCAGGGAAATGCCAATCAGTGCCCAGGCAGCTGCCTATTAGTGCAAATAAAGGAAATAAATGATCGCGCTTACGGATCTGTCTCGGTATGCTGCCTCCCCTAATATAGTCCCCCACAGGGATCTATAACCACAGATTGTATGAATAAAACAAGGGGTGGTGGCGCTTCCTAGTTTGGGTAAGGGTGCCAGATGTGAGAAAAAGAAAATTAATTTATAATATTAGTACTTAGTGACCTATGAATACGTGACTGGTAAGCAGGCTACTATTCACTTAACAAAGTGATCCTGCCAGAAACATGACTCATCTTAAAATTAGTGAGTGTCTTCTATTAGTAAATATGTTTTGATGTGCAAATCTCCAAATATATACTGAATAACTAGCTCCAAAGTGCCCGTGCTATATATTAGTTCTGGTATATACCAAAATAGGACCTATACCCTTAATTATAAAAAAGGAAATATATATGTACATTGAGCATATGTGCAGAAAAATAATAATATAAACAAACATATAATTGTACATAAAAGCTTAGTAGTGGTCCATAATTAAATGTAGAACCCCCCGCGGGGTTAAAATCTCAAATTAGTAAGTGCAATTATTCCAACAAATCTTGATGCGTGTAGCTAATAGTTCATCAGGTAAAATGAATCTCCATTCATAACCGTTGACGTAAACACAGTGACTGTGAATGTTCAAAAAATTCAGTGACTGTAGGTGTTCAGACAATTCCACTTGTGACTTCGTGCTCCCCCTCAAGTATCCCCACTCACCAGATCCCCTCGCCCCCACAGGGGCACTGCGCTTATCTTTAGGCCCACCAAGGTTGCTCCACCGAACTCATCCAAGGGTCTGGGGTAATTCACCTTCCTGCAGGTATTATCTCTATGGTTGGCTCCTCACAGAGGGAAAGAAGAGATATAGGCTCCCATAGTGTAGTAAAAACGCTGAGTTTTATTTAAGACACAACAACTTGATCCAAAACAATAGCAGTTTTTTAAATAAAATATAAAATAAAAGATAAAAATAATCTGTATATATTAAAAAATCCTGGATAGCCTAAGCGTAGCTCACACATTGCACATAGTGCCACTATGGTTTAATGGGCAACCAGTGCAGAGTGTATCGGCTAAACGGCAAAAAACGCTAAGGAAAGGTTTGTGGAATCAGCAAGGCGCGCTGCGTTCCACCTGCGTTCCAGCTGCCTCTACCAGGAAGTGACGTAGCGTGCGTGGCGCCGTCGTACGCGTTTCGTCATAGACGTCCTCAGCGACGGTACCAAGCACACCACGCACCACGTCATAAATAGAAGGGCCGCCGTGTCCGTCCCATCCCACACCTAGAAATCGCCCAATCATAATACAGGAAGGGGCGGTACCTGCATCCCAAATGTCTGTGCAGTGTCAGCAGTGGGGTATAGTTAGACCGGACGGTAACAAATGGAAGTATTCTATCTAGTTTGCATAAATACCATAGCGAACCCGCAGCAACAATCATAAACATATTGTTAAATCATATAATTCATACAGAGGCTAAAATTTGATATCAGATTATCAAAAAATATCAAAAAAATATCAAAAAAATATCAGAAAAACTTTTAAGAGTATTTGTATTTTACATGTTCAATACCCTACCCAGGGGTCCTATTATTCATTCAATATGTGCCCTCAGCACATTGTATCACTATACATAAAAAATAAAAAATAATAAAATAAAAAAAAAAAAAAAAAAGAAAATGAAAAATGATGGATAAAAATGAAGAATACGCTGAGGGAACCACAGGACATCATGGTTCCTACTATAAACAGAGTTGATTTAAAATGAGGAAGATTCACATATAGGGAATATATCCAGACATGTCTACAGGCCAGTTCCATAATGCTATAATGTTGATGTCCATATGTCCGCATATATTAATGGGCACATGGACATCATCCACTACACATGTATACAGAGGTCCTTAAAATAGTTATGAATAAAACCATGTTACTAGCCTAGACTAGTCCCCGTATTGTCCTACAAGGAGGTAATCGGCCAATAGCATAATTTCTCCTTCTATTCTACATGCCGTTTATGGGTTGGCTATAAAGCAATTTAAATCAATGTCCAGGTTGAGGCCCCTTGGGGCAAGGGACCCCAACCGGTAGATCCAAGCAGTTTCATTTTGTGATATTAATGTAGTTGTATTACCCCCTCTCCAATGTTTCCTGACGCAATCAATCCCATAGAAGATTAAGCCTTTAAGGGAAAATAGAGATAGTGAGTATGGAAGCAACTATAGAGATCACACTGACTCACAAATATATAGGAATGGAAGACATTACAAGGATTTTCCCAGGAGAGGCCCCCGAGACAGACCACCAGGGGGGTGGAGAGCCCGGGGAGCCTACAAAAATCCTGGATGGAGAGGTGCACAAGAAAACAGAAGAGAACCACAAGGGCGACCATACAGAATGAGGGAGGAACAGCGATCAGATCCGTACCAGTACAACATAGAGCCGAGGCACCCAAGGGAAGATTGGAACAGGCATCCCGCAAGAGAGAGGGGGTACAATCAGAAACCCGAAGAAAGAAGAAATCAAGCAGAGGTAACAGAGGAGGGAAGAAGAAAAAGAAGACGAGAACAATAGGCAAGGGCATTTTCAACCTCAGTGATGTTATATTCACTGAGGAGGAAATGAAAATCTTAGACTTAGGCCTAAAATTTGCCCCTGAAAAATCCCTAAATAAATTTGAGACATATATTGATTTAAAAAAATTTATGAGGAAGCTTAATTTGAGGAAATATTTTGAGGGAAATAAAAATTCAAATACACATGTAGAGGCACCATATGTACAAACTACATTAAGAAACAATTCTATTTTTAATCCCCCTACTTCGGGGAACCAATGTTTGGAAGCTTTCCAAAAAATGGTGGAGGATGATTTGAGGAAATTGGAAAAACAGAAAAATCATAGAGCTAGAAATGTCTGGAATACTATAAAGTCCCTAGGCAAAAGGAAAGAAGTAGTAATTCGACCTGCGGACAAAGGAGGTGGACTGGTTATCCTCAATAAAAGTGATTATGAAGAGGAGATGGAAAACTTGCTCCGAGTGGAGAACACCTATAGCAAACTCAAGAAGAATCCGAAACGCATTTATGAGAAGAAACTGAAAATGTATGTTAAAAAAGGAAAAGATCTAGGTATCCTAAATAAAAAAGAGGCCGAATACTTGGTATCCAATTCTACCAAGACCCCAGTCATTTATTATACACCAAAAATCCATAAAAGACTTATTAAGCCACCAGGTAGACCTATCATTAGTGGCATCAACTCAGTCTTTTCTAGGCT
Organism: Aquarana catesbeiana; assembly: GCF_042186555.1. Lineage (NCBI taxonomy): Eukaryota > Metazoa > Chordata > Amphibia > Anura > Ranidae > Aquarana > Aquarana catesbeiana. The sequence continues at coordinate 108,601,440 of NC_133334.1, forward strand.
AGGTGAATACCTAGACAAGTTTCTCAAACCCCTTGTCTGTAAAGGGAAATCCTACCTAAAGGACAGTGCCCAACTTTTGGAAGAATTACAATCAATAAATGGAGCCCAAGATTGCTTACTAGCTACTATAGACGTTAACTCCTTATACACAAGTATTGTGCAGCAGGATGGACTACTGGGTGTAGAAAAAGCTTTACATGAGCTCACATCGATGAAACAAGAACAAATTAACTTTATCCTTGAAGGTTTACAGTTGGCCATGACCTGTAACTATTTTTGGTACAATCATGAATATTATGTCCAAACTAAAGGAGTTGCTATGGGCGCACGGTATGCCCCGAGTGTAGCCAACTTACTTATGACAATGTGGGAGGAAGAGTACATCTATGCCAAACGAATTCCCCAATTAAAAATGTACCGTCGGTACATAGATGATCTGATCATAATGTGGGAGGGCACACCAGATACGTTTGAAGATTTCTTGAGTAGTTTGAATACTAATAAATATGGCTTGACATTTACTGGGAAGTGTAATAATCACAAGATTGAATACCTGGACCTTGAGATTATGAAAAATGGGAATGAACTATATACTAGAACGCACTTTAAGACAACAGACAGAAATGGGTATATCCCAATAACTAGCTGTCATCACCCCCGATGGAAAGGGAATATTCCCAAAGGCCAGCTTATTAGACTACAGAGGAATTGTGGAAAAACAGAGGATTATCTAGAGCAAGCAGATGTCCTAATTGAGCGCTTTTTAGAAAAAGGATACAAGTTAGATCTACTAACGAAACTTAAAAATAATATAGCACAAATGGACCGAAAAGATCTGTTCTGTAAAATGAAGAAAAAGGAGAATAAAGCCAGTATGGCGTTTATCACTGGGTTTAACACCCAGTATAAAGAGTTTGAGCACATTCTGACAAAGTATTGGTCCATTTTAAAACAGGATCGCGTCCTAGCAGGCATACTACCAAATAAACCTAAGGTAATACACAGAAGAGCCCCTACACTGCGAGACTATTTAGTCCATAACGTAATTGAGCCTCCTAAATCCATAAAGATATTCCCAAACATGAAGGGGTTTTACAAATGTCAAAAATGCCTACCCTGTAGGACTAGTAAAAAGCAACCCCGGAAGAGAGAGACCTTTAAATCTACATCTGATAATAAAGAATACCGTATCAGGGAACTTATCACCTGTCAGAGTACGCACGTCACGTATGTTATAGAATGCCCATGTAAGTTACAATATGTGGGCAGAACCACCCGCCCCTTATATGTACGTATAAGGGAGCATATTAAAAATATAAAAAAGGGGTTCCCGAAGCATCATTTGTCACGTCATTTTGATGCAGTACATAGACGTGACCCATCAGGCTTAATCTTCTATGGGATTGATTGCGTCAGGAAACATTGGAGAGGGGGTAATACAACTACATTAATATCACAAAATGAAACTGCTTGGATCTACCGGTTGGGGTCCCTTGCCCCAAGGGGCCTCAACCTGGACATTGATTTAAATTGCTTTATAGCCAACCCATAAACGGCATGTAGAATAGAAGGAGAAATGATGCTATTGGCCGATTACCTCCTTGTAGGGCAATACGGGGACTAGTCTAGGCTAGTAACATGGTTTTATTCATAACTATTTTAAGGACCTCTGTATACATGTGTAGTGGATGATGTCCATGTGCCCATTAATATATGCGGACATATGGACATCAACATTATAGCATTATGGAACTGGCCTGTAGACATGTCTGGATATATTCCCTATATGTGAATCTTCCTCATTTTAAATCAACTCTGTTTATAGTAGGAACCATGATGTCCTGTGGTTCCCTCAGCGTATTCTTCATTTTTATCCATCATTTTTCATTTTTTTTTTTTTTTTTTTTTTTTTTTTTTTTTATTATTTTTTATGTATAGTGATACAATGTGCTGAGGGCACATATTGAATGAATAATAGGACCCCTGGGTAGGGTATTGAACATGTAAAATACAAATACTCTTAAAAGTTTTTCTGATATTTTTTTGATATTTTTTTGATATTTTTTGATAATCTGATATCAAATGTTAGCCTCTGTATGAATTATATGATTTAACAATATGTTTATGATTGTTGCTGCGGGTTCGCTATGGTATTTATGCAAACTAGATAGAATACTTCCATTTGTTACCGTCCGGTCTAACTATACCCCACTGCTGACACTGCACAGACATTTGGGATGCAGGTACCGCCCCTTCCTGTATTATGATTGGGCGATTTCTAGGTGTGGGATGGGACGGACACGGCGGCCCTTCTATTTATGATGTGGTGCGTGGTGTGCTTGGTACCGTCGCTGAGGACGTCTATGACGAAACGCGTACGACGGCGCCACGCACGCTACGTCACTTCCTGGTAGAGGCAGCTGGAACGCAGGTGGAACGCAGCGCGCCTTGCTGATTCCACAAACCTTTCCTTAGCGTTTTTTGCCGTTTAGCCGATACACTCTGCACTGGTTGCCCATTAAACCATAGTGGCACTATGTGCAATGTGTGAGCTACGCTTAGGCTATCCAGGATTTTTTAATATATACAGATTATTTTTATCTTTTATTTTATATTTTATTTAAAAAACTGCTATTGTTTTGGATCAAGTTGTTGTGTCTTAAATAAAACTCAGCGTTTTTACTACACTATGGGAGCCTATATCTCTTCTTTCCCTCTGTGAGGAGCCAACCATAGAGATAATACCTGCAGGAAGGTGAATTACCCCAGACCCTTGGATGAGTTCGGTGGAGCAACCTTGGTGGGCCTAAAGATAAGCGCAGTGCCCCTGTGGGGGCGAGGGGATCTGGTGAGTGGGGATACTTGAGGGGGAGCACGAAGTCACAAGTGGAATTGTCTGAACACCTACAGTCACTGAATTTTTTGAACATTCACAGTCACTGTGTTTACGTCAACGGTTATGAATGGAGATTCATTTTACCTGATGAACTATTAGCTACACGCATCAAGATTTGTTGGAATAATTGCACTTACTAATTTGGGATTTTAACCCTGTGGGGGGTTCTACATTTAATTATGGACCACTACTAAGCTTTTATGTACAATTATATGTTTGTTTATATTATTATTTTTCTGCACATATGCTCAATGTACATATATATTTCCTTTTTTATAATTAAGGGTATAGGTCCTATTTTGGTATATACCAGAACTAATATATAGCACGGGCACTTTGGAGCTAGTTATTCAGTATATATTTGGAGATTTGCACATTAAAACATATTTACTAATAGAAGACACTCACTAATTTTAAGATGAGTCATGTTTCTGGCAGGATCACTTTGTTAAGTGAATAGTAGCCTGCTTACCAGTCACGTATTCATAGGTCACTAAGTACTAATATTATAAATTAATTTTCTTTTTCTCACATCTGGCACCCTTACCCAAACTAGGAAGCGCCACCACCCCTTGTTTTATTCATACAAGCTGCCTATTAGTGCCCAGGCAGCTGCCAATTAGTGCCCATCCCAAATGCCTGCCAGTGCAAGTGCAATCAGTGATGCCTCTCAATGCCATCTATCAGTGCTGCATATCAGTGCCCAGCAGTGCCGCCTATTAGTGCCCAGCAGTGTCGCCTATCAGTGCCACCCATAAGTACCCATCAGTGCAGCCTTTCAGTGCCCATAAGTGTTGCCTATCAGTGCCCACCAGTGCCACCCATGAGTGCCCATCAGTGCCGCCTATCAATGCCCATCAGTGCTGCATATCAGTGCCACTCATCAGTGTCGCCTACCAGTGCCCATCAGTACCGCCTATCAGTGCCCATTGTCAGTGTCCATCAGTGCCACCTCATTGATGCCACCTCATCAGTGCCGCCTTATCAGTGCCCGTCAGTGCTGCCTTATCAGTGCCCATCAGTTAAGGAGAAAACGTACTTATTTACAAAATTTTATAAAAGAAACAAAAGAAAAACTTTTTTTTTCAAAATTTTAGGTCTTTTTTTATTTAGAAAGATGGGGGGAAAAGAAGCGGGACTTTGTGTGAGGCATGTGGGTGAGTATGTTGGGCTAAATGGTAAGTGTTATAATATAAATAATGTAATCAGTATAGGTTCCACAAATGGTAATATAACGTAATCATGGTATAAAAGTTTTAATGGCATGGGTATTTAGGCCAAATACAGTCAAAAGAGAACACATTTAAGACCATAGTAAAAGCGTGTTGACGACAATGTACAAACAGGCAGAGTTCATGAATTGGTTATACAGTAGCAACAACACATATACATAGTACAATAAATAAGTGCATCAATAGATCTAAACTCAACGCATTTCTTGGCTTGAAACCAATCGTCAGGAGTCCGATGCCATATAACTGTATCAAAAACAATGAAGTACCTATTAATATGTGAACAGATGTTTGTAAGGAAGATACACTAAAAGTGTGATTTTCCATATACTCACAAGTTGTGCATTGATTAATGATGATAGTGTGTTGCAATACGATATAAGTCTGGGTCCATAGAGTCTCACCCGGGGTTGAGGCAGAGAGCATACCACAATAGACCACCAGCACGGCAGCCAGAATGACAGAGGCACCCATGGAAACCGGCAATCAGGGACGTCTGGCGGGGCCAAGGAGTGTGGGTAAGCTGGGGAAAGAATGTTGATGGTGAAGAGAGGTGTATAAGTTGATAAATTAGTGGTGATGGGCTGAGTGAAGGCAGCATGGGATAGCCATAGGTGTGTGAAAGGAAACTAGGGTAAAACAGGTGTGAGGGTGATAGGAGGGATAGGATGTGTATAAAGCAGGAGGCCATTGCTGTGATGGGTGAGGCTGGGTGACAGAATGTATGGAAGTTACCCGTGTGGTAAGTGCCCAGCCGAGCCAGAAGTCCAACATGAGTGACGGAGTCATGGGATGCCCGGCCAGAGGCAGCCATTTAAAGCCGCGGACATGAGGCGCGCTCACGCCAACGTCGTGCGCGGGCATGATGACGCGGTGAGGGGAGGAAGGGGAGGGCCGATGTGTGCGGCCGCCCACCGTACCCTGCAGCGTCTAAGCCCGGAGATGGACAACCACTGAACGTCCCGTGTGCGGCGGCAAAGACGCCGCAGGCGGGATGTAGGGAGCATGACGCCGATGTGCCGAGGCCAGGGCCCGCCCACGTCAAAGACGAGAGGGTGATGGGTCCTAGGCTGGGCGCATCGCAACCCCGGGGAGTAGACAGGATGGAACCCGGCATGTTCAGTGTGTAGAAGACAAATGGATGACAAAAGTATGAACATGGAAAGAGAGGAGAAAAAAGCTAAAGTAACTCAAGAATGAGTACAAACAAGAGTAATAACAAAAATAAGCATATCTTTGCCTTGAATATAATCAATATGGCAAAGAAGACAAAAACATATTCAATCCCTGCATAGGATACGCTCTCTGTGCAGGGAAGTATGAGATATAGAAAGCTTTAGCCCTGAATTCAATCAGTGTTTGTCTGACTAAAGCGAAGCAAAAAATAATAATAATTAATGAAAAATAAAAGTAAAGTAGGTAAGAAAGTTTTAGCCCTGAATTAAATCAGTTATTTGTCTAGCTAAAGAGATAAACAGAAAATAGAGTAGGGTAGAAACTTTAGCCCTGAATTAAATCAGTGGTTATCTGACTAAAGGGGAACAAAAATGAAAAGACAGAAAAAAAATATATAGTGAGAAAAAAATAGAAATTAATTAGAAAGCAGAAATAGTTTTGTCCCTGGATGCAATCGGTATTTGTATGGCTGGAGGGGAAAAAAGACAATGGCCTCCTGCTTTATACACATCCTATCCCTCCTATCACCCTCACACCTGTTTTACCCTAGTTTCCTTTCACACACCTATGGCTATCCCATGCTGCCTTCACTCAGCCCATCACCACTAATTTATCAACTTATACACCTCTCTTCACCATCATCATTCTTTCCCCAGCTTACCCACACTCCTTGGCCCCGCCAGACGTCCCTGATTGCCGGTTTCCATGGGTGCCTCTGTCATTCTGGCTGCCGTGCTGGTGGTCTATTGTGGTATGCTCTCTGCCTCAACCCCGGGTGAGACTCTATGGACCCAGACTTATATCGTATTGCAACACACTATCATCATTAATCAATGCACAACTTGTGAGTATATGGAAAATCACACTTTTAGTGTATCTTCCTTACAAACATCTGTTCACATATTAATAGGTACTTCATTGTTTTTGATACAGTTATATGGCATCGGACTCCTGACGATTGGTTTCAAGCCAAGAAACGCGTTGAGTTTAGATCTATTGATGCACTTATTTATTGTACTATGTATATGTGTTGTTGCTACTGTATAACCAATTCATGAACTCTGCCTGTTTGTACATTGTCGTCAACACGCTTTTACTATGGTCTTAAATGTGTTCTCTTTTGATTGTATTTGGCCTAAATACCCATGCCATTAAAACTTTTATACCATGATTACCCACTTGACGACCGCCTCACGCCGATTTACGTCGGCAAGGTGGCGCGGACAGGCAAAATCACGTACATGTACGTGATTTGCCTTCCGCGGGTGGGGGGTCCGATCGACAGGGACCCCCATATACTATCTAATAAATGTTTTAACCCCTTGATTGCCCCCTAGTTAACCCTTTCACCACTGATCACCGTATAACTGTTACGGGTGACGCTGGTTAGTTTGTTTATTTTTTATAGTGTCAGGGCACCCGCCGTTTATTACCGAATAAAGGTTTAGCCCCCCGGTCGCCCGGCGGTGATATGCGTCGCCCCAGGCAGCGTCAGATTAGCGTCAGTACCGCTAACACCCACGCACGCAGCATACGCCTCCCTTAGTGGTATAGTATCTGAACGGATCAATATCTGGTCCGATCAGATCTATACTAGCGTCCCCAGCAGTTTAGGGTTCCCAAAAACGCAGTGTTAGCGGGATCAGCCCAGATACCTGCTAGCACCTGCGTTGTGCCCCTCCGCCCGGCCCAGCTCAGCCCAGTCCACCCAAGTGCAGTATCGATCGATCACTGTCACTTACAAGGCACTAAACGCATAACTGCAGCGTTCGCAGAGTCAGGCCTGATCCCTGCGATCGCTAACACTTTTTTTGGTAGCATTTTGGTGAACTAGCAAGCACCGGCCCCAGGCAGCGTCAGGTTAGCGCCAGTACCGCTAACACCCACGCACGCAGCATACGCCTCCCTTAGTGGTATAGTATCTGAACGGATCAATATCTGATCTGATCAGATCTATACTAGCGTCCCCAGCAGTTTAGGGTTCCCAAAAACGCAGTGTTAGTGGGATCAGCCCAGATACCTGCTAGCACCTGCGTTTTGTCCCTCCGCCCGGCCCACCCAAGTGCAGTATCGATCGATCACTGTCACTTACAAAACACTAAACGCATAACTGCAGCGTTCGCAGAGTCAGGCCTGATCCCTGCGATCGCTAACAGTTTTTTTGGTAGCATTTTGGTGAGCTGGCAAGCACCAGCCCCAGGCTGCGCCAGATTAGCGCCAGTACCACTGACACCCACGCACGTACCATACACCTCCCTTAGTGGTATAGTATCTGAACGGATCAATATCTGGTCCGATCAGATCTATACTAGCGTCCCCAGCAGTTTAGGGTTCCCAAAAACGCAGTGTTAGCGGGATCAGCCCAGATACCTGCTAGCACCTGCGTTTTGCCCCTCCGCCCGGCCCAGCCCAGCCCACCCAAGTGCAGTATCGATCGATTACTGTCACTTACAAAACACTAAACGCATAACTGCAGCGTTTGCAGAGTCAGGCCTGATCCCTGCGATCGCTAACAGTTTTTTTGGAAGCTTTTTATTGAACTGGCAAGCACCAGCGGCCTAGTACACCCCGGTCGTAGTCAAACCAGCGCTGCAGTAACACTTGGTGACGTGGCGAGTCCCATAAGTGCAGTTCAAGCTGGTGAGGTGGCAAGCACAAGTAGTGTCCCGCTGCCACCAAAAAGACAAACACAGGCCCGTCATGCCCATAGTGCCCTTCCTGCTGCATTCGCCAATCCTAATTGGGAACACACCGCTTCTGCAGCGCCCGTACTTCCCCCATTCACATCCCCAACCAAATGCAGTCGGCTGCATGAGAGGCATTTTTATGTCCTCCCGAGTACCCCTACCCAACGAACCCCCCCAAAAAGATGTCGTGTCTGCAGCAAGCGCGGATATAGGCGTGACACCCGCTATTATTGTCCCTCCTGTCCTGACAATCCTGGTCTTTGCATTGGTGAATGTTTTGAACGCTACCATGCACTAGTTATTAGCGTAGGGTACAGCATTGCACAGACTAGGCACACTTTCACAGGGTCTCCCAAGATGCCATCGCATTTTGAGAGACCCGAACCTGGAACCGGTTACAGTTATAAAAGTTAGTTACAAAAAAAGTGTAAAAAAAATATATATATATATATAAAATAAAAAAAAATAGTTGTCGTTTTATTGTTCTCTCTCTCTATTCTCTCTCTCTATTGTTCTGCTCTTTTTTTACTGTATTCTATTCTGCAATGTTTTATTGTTATTGTTATTGTTATTATGTTTTATCATGTTTGTTTTTCAGGTATGTAATTATTTATACTTTACTGTTTACTGTGCTTTATTGTTAACCATTGTTAACCATTTTTTTGTCTTCAGCTACGCCATTCACGACTTTGAATGGTTATACCAGAATGATGCCTGCAGGTTTAGGTATCATCTTGGTATCATTCTTTTCAGCCAGCGGTCGGCTTTCATGTAAAAGCAATCCTAGTGGCTAATTAGCCTCTAGACTGCTTTTACAAGCCGTGGGAGGGAATGCCCCCCCCACACCGTCTTCCGTGTTTTTCTCTGGCTCTCCTGTCTCAACAGGGAACCTGAGAATGCAGCCGGTGATTCAGCCAGCTGACCATAGAGCTGATCAGAGACCAGAGTGGCTCCAAACATCTCTATGGCCTAAGAAACCGGAAGCTACGATCATTTTATGACTTAGATTTCGCCGGATGTAAATAGCGCCATTGGGAAATTGGGGAAGCATTTTATCACACCGATCTTGGTGTCATCAGATGCTTTGAGGGCAGAGGAGAGATCTAGGGTCTAATAGACCCCAATTTTTTCAAAAAAGAGTACCTGTCACTACCTATTGCTATCATAGGGGATATTTGCATTCCCCGAGATAACAATAAAAATGATTAAAAAAAAAAAAAAAAATGAAAGGAACAGTTTAAAAATAAGATAAAAAAGCAAAAAAATAATAAAGAAAAAAAAAAAAAAAAAAAAAAGCACCCCTGTCGCCCCCTGCTCTCGCGCTAAGGCGAACGCAAACGGCGGTCTGTCGTCAAACGTAAACAGCAATTGCACCATGCATGTGAGGTATCGCCGCGAAGGTCAGATCGAGGGCAGTAATTTTTGCAGTAGACCTCCTCTGTAAATCTAAAGTGGTAACCTGTAAAGGCTTTTAAAGGCTTTTAAAAATGCATTTATTTTGTTGCCACTGCACGTTTGTGCGCAATTTTAAAGCATGTCATGTTTGGTATCCATGTACTCGGCCTAAGATCATCTTTTTTATTTCATCAAACATTTGGGCAATATAGTGTGTTTTAGTGCATTAAAATTTAAAAAAGTGTGTTTTTCCCCCAAAAAATGCGTTTGAAAAATCGCTGCGCAAATACTGTGTGAAAAAAAAAAAATGAAACACCCACCATTTTAATCTGTAGGGCATTTGCTTTAAAAAAATATATAATGTTTGGGGGTTCAAAGTAATTTTTTTGCAAAAAAAAAATAACTTTTTCATGTAAACAATGAGTGTCAGAAAGGGCTTTGTCTTCAAGTGGTTAGAAGAGTTGGTGATGTGTGACATAAGCTTCTAAATGTTGTGCATAAAATGCCAGGACAGTTCAAAACCCCCCCAAATGACCCCATTTTGGAAAGTAGACACCCCAAGCTATTTGCTGAGAGGCATGTCGAGTCCATGGAATATTTTATATTGCGACACAAGTTGCGGGAAAGAGACAAATTTTTTTTTTTTTTTTTTGCACAAAGTTGTCACTAAATGATATATTGCTCAAACATGCCATGGGAATATGTGAAATTACACCCCAAAATACATTCTGCTGCTTCTCCTGAGTACGGGGATACCACATGTGTGAGACTTTTTGGGAGCCTAGCCGCGTACGGGACCCCGAAAACCAAGCACCGCCTTCAGGCTTTCTAAGGGCGTGAATTTTTGATTTCACTCTTCACTGCCTATCACAGTTTCGGAGGCCATGGAAAGCCCAGGTGGCACAAAACCCCCCCAAATGACCCCATTTTGGAAAGTAGACACCCAAAGCTATTTGCTGAGAGGTATAGTGAGTATTTTGCAGACCTCACTTTTTGTCACAAAGTTTTGAAAATTGAAAAAAGAAAAAAAAAAAAGTTTTTTCTTGTCTTTCTTCATTTTCAAAAACAGATGAGAGCTGCAAAATACTCACCATGCCTCTCAGCAAATAGCTTGGGGTGTCTACTTTCCAAAATGGGGTCATTTGGGGGGGGGTTTGTGCCACCTGGGCATTCCATGGCCTCCGAAACTGTGATAGGCAGTGAAGAGTGAAATCAAAAATTTTCACCCTTGGAAATCCTGAAGGCGGTGCTTGGTTTTCGGGGCCCCGTACGCGGCTAGGCTCCCAAAAAGTCCCACACATGTGGTATCCCCGTACTCAGGAGAAGCAGCTAAATGTATTTTGGGGTGCAATTCCACATATGCCCATGCCCTGTGTGAGCAATATATCATTTAGTGACAACTTTGTGCAAAAAAAAAAAAAGTGTCACTTTCCCGCAACTTGTGTCAAAATATAAAATATTCCATGGACTCAATATGCCTCTCAGCAAATAGCTTGGGGTGTCTACTTTCCAAAATGGGGTCATTTGGGGGGGGGGTTTTGTGCCACCTGGGCATTCCATGGCCTCTGAAACTGTGATAGGCAGTGAAGAGTGAAATCAAAAATTTACACCCTTAGAAATCCTGAAGGCGGTGCTTGGTTTTCGGGGCCCCGTACGCGGCTAAGCTCCCAAAAAGTCCCACACATGTGGTATCCCCATACTCAGGAGAAGCAGCTGAATGTATTTTGGGGTGCAATTCCACATAGGCCCATGGCCTGTGTGAGCAATATATCATTTAGTGACAACTTTTTGTAAATATTTTTTTTTTTTTTTTTTTTGTCATTATTCAATCACTTGGGACAAAAAAAATAAATATTCAATGGGTTCAACATGCCTCTCAGCAATTTCCTTGGGGTGTCTACTTTCCAAAATGGGGTCATTTGGGGGGGTTTGTACTGCCCTGCCATTTTAGCACCTCAAGAAATGACATAGGCAGTCATAAACTAAAAGCTGTGTAAATTACAGAAAATGTACCCTAGTTTGTAGACTCTATAACTTTTGCGCAAACCAATAAATATATGCTTATTGAAATTTTTTTTACCAAAGACATGTGGCCGAATACATTTTGGCCTAAATGTATGACTAAAATTTAGTTTATTGGATTTTTTTTATAACAAAAAGTAGAAAATATCATTTTTTTTCAAAATTTTCGGTCTTTTTCCGTTTATAGCGCAAAAAATAAAAACTGCAGAGGTGATCAAATACCATCAAAAGAAAGCTCTATTTGTGGGAAGAAAAGGACGCAAATTTTGTTTAGGTACAGCATTGCATGACCGCGCAATTAGCAGTTAAAGCGACGCAGTGCCAAATTGGAAAAAGACCTCTGGTCCTTCGGCAGCATAATGGTCCGGGGCTCAAGTGGTTACGTTATATTACCATTTGTGGAACTTATACTGATTACATTATTTATATTATAACACTTACCATTTAGCCCAACATACTCACCCACATGCCTCACACAAAGTCCCGCTTCTTTTCCCCCCATCTTTCTGCATATATTGGGATGGAGACATGTTGGTGTTCTCTTGTAAAAATAGTGTGGATTGGTCACAACCCCCCTTGACATATGATAACTAGGGTGGCAGACACCCGCTTCTTGTGACCAAACTATTCCACCTACTCATGCTCACACCTACTTACCATTACTGACCCGTCTATCATGCTTTATTGTTTTGTCCTTTTTTTTCTCCATTCCATCATTTATTAGATACTTTACTAATTTCTGTTCTTTCTCTCTTCTCCTCTCTTCCTCTTCTCTTATTTGTCATACTTTATATCATCCTATTGAGACCCACGGTCCTGCTCTTGTTCATTGACTGATTGCAATGCAAGAGTCGTATGCACAACCTATTGCCTATACTTCTCTATTCCTCATTACAGCATTTGCATACTGATCCCTTATAGTATAAAACACCAGTTTTTGTATATTTTTTGTCCTATACAGTACAACACTATTTTTGGTCTTGTTCCCCATGCTATATTACTTTCTTCATCAGTTATACATATATGTTCATTTTTTGTTAACCATCTCCCTCCTTCCCCCATTTTGTTCTTCTTCTTTTTTCCCCTCCAGCCATACAAATACCGATTGCATCCAGGGACAAAACTATTTCTGCTTTCTAATTAATTTCTATTTTTTTCTCACTATATATTTTTTTTCTGTCTTTTCATTTTTGTTCCCCTTTAGTCAGATAACCACTGATTTAATTCAGGGCTAAAGTTTCTACCCTACTCTATTTTCTGTTTATCTCTTTAGCTAGACAAATAACTGATTTAATTCAGGGTTAAAACTTTCTTACCTACTTTACTTTTATTTTTCATTAATTATTATTATTTTTTGCTTCGCTTTAGTCAGACAAACTGATTGAATTCAGGGCTAAAGCTTTCTATATCTCATACTTCCCTGCACAGAGAGCGTATCCCATGCAGGGATTGAATATGTTTTTGTCTTCTTTGCCATATTGATTATATTCAAGGCAAAGATATGCTTATTTTTGTTATTACTCTTGTACTCATTCTTGAGTTACTTTAGCTTTTTTCTCCTCTCTTTCCATGTTCATACTTTTGTCATCCATTTGTCTTCTACACACTGAACATGCCGGGTTCCATCCTGTCTACTCCCCGGGGTTGCGATGCGCCCAGCCTAGGACCCATCACCCTCTCGTCTTTGACGTGGGCGGGCCCTGGCCTCGGCACATCGGCGTCATGCTCCCTACATCCCGCCTGCGGCGTCTTTGCCGCCGCACACGGGACGTTCAGTGGTTGTCCATCTCCGGGCTTAGACGCTGCAGGGTACGGTGGGCGGCCGCACACATCGGCCCTCCCCTTCCTCCCCTCACCGCGTCATCACGCCCGCGCACGGCTTTAAATGGCTGCCTCTGGCCGGGCATCCCATGACTCCGTCACTCATGTTGGACTTCTGGCTCGGCTGGGCACTTACCACACAGGTAACTTCCATACATTCTGTCACCCAGCCTCACCCATCACAGCAATGGCCTCCTGCTTTATACACATCCTATCCCTCCTATCACCCTCACACCTGTTTTACCCTAGTTTCCTTTCACACACCTATGGCTATCCCATGCTGCCTTCACTCAGCCCATCACCACTAATTTATCAACTTATACACCTCTCTTCACCATCATCATTCTTTCCCCAGCTTACCCACACTCCTTGGCCCCGCCAGACGTCCCTGATTGCCGGTTTCCATGGGTGCCTCTGTCATTCTGGCTGCCGTGCTGGTGGTCTATTGTGGTATGCTCTCTGCCTCAACCCCGGGTGAGACTCTATGGACCCAGACTTATATCGTATTGCAACACACTATCATCATTAATCAATGCACAACTTGTGAGTATATGGAAAATCACATTATACAGGTATCTGCACCCCCCTCCCCCCTGAAAGGTGCCAATTGTGACACCGGAGGGGGGGAGGAATCTGGATGACTCAACCTGGCAGGTCTCTGGTGCCTCCCCCTGGTGTCTGGAAGGTTGGAGAACCTTCTAGAACCAGAGGGCGGGGTTAGGAGGAGCTGCCATGAATATTTTTGGTGCCTCAACAAATCCCCAGATGTGGGCTGGCAGAAGGCTGAGACAACCCCATAAGTAAACATGGGCCATTCCAGCAGGGGAGTCAGATGGAAGATGGAGAAGCAGTGCTCAGGAGAGTCTGTCGGTGGTCTCTGAGGGACCCCTTACCCTGGGGATGGGGGGGGTTCTACCGCAAGTCGGGTGCTCAGAAAAGCAGGCCTAGAAGGATCCTAACACAGGAGGTGGTGGAAGAATTCATGCCGGAGATGCAACGGGAAGGAGCAAGGAGAGACAGTGAGTAGATCAGCACAGTGCAGGCACAGACAAGGGGAGAGACTACCAGTAGCAGGCCTCACTTGAAGAGAGCGTAGTGCCAAGTCTTCTTCCAACCTTGCCCTGGGAGATCCTCGTGTATGTGCCAGTCAAGCAGGATTGCGGTGGAAAGTCAGTCAGGAGGCCTGGGTGGAAGATTGGCCAGGCGTGGCTGGTGGAAGCCAGGTGGGCTAGAATTTTCTTCAAGCAAGTGGAGCTGGGATCAGTGACCACAGAAAGCGGAAAGAGGAATGTCATGCTGTTTACTCACACTGCAGTACTTTGTCAAGGGACTGAGAGTTCCTGCCTATAATGGGCCTTTGCTGAACTAGTAACATCCTGCTAATTGCCACAGGAGTGAGCAGTAGGTGCTGTGCTGTGAAAGCCAAGTTTGTGCAGGAGGAAGGAAGAAGAGGAGATTTGTAAATAGGGAGGAAGTTGTCCCTTTGTTCATAGTTCTGGACATTTTTCAAGTTGGGCATCCCATAATTCCCTACCCCATCCAAGTTATCAACCCCTAAAAAAAACATTGAAAAAACAAGCCAAGGATTGTTTTCTGTGCTGGAATGCATGAAGGAAATACTGTGTAACTAGCTGTACAGCAGTGGGGCCCGGGACACTAGCGACTCCTACAGGGGTAGTGCTATACTTCTTTAGAAACAAAACAAAAAATCTACCTCTGGTAAAATTGTTATTTAGTTTACTCTGCTTCACTGACCTGTACACAACGTGCTCCACTTTGTACATTGTGCTATACAATATATTTTTAATGCAGCTCCACTCTGATTACCATGCTGTAATATATACTGTATACACTATTTAGTACATTGTACTGTACTTTATATCATTCACTCTACACTTTCCTGTACATTATATATTCCACACTGCTCCACCAAATACAGTGCAAGATATACTGCAAATCACTTCAATTTGTTTACTGTCCTTTACATAACATTGTGCTGTACGTTATATTGTTCATACTGCACTCTGATCACCATACTGAACAATATACATTATACCCAATTACCCATGTAGTTTATTGTGCAGTACATTATATAATTGTAGCACCCTGATGTTTAGGCAGGGTTGCTCCTAAATTAACCTGCCAGGTATAGTTGCCTTGGCCAATTGTTAGGGATCAATTGATTTCACCCTAAGTCTGGAATTGCTGCACTTCTCTCTTCTGTCGCTGGGTGGCCGGGTACCTGGTGACATTAGATAAGATAAGGGCGATGCAAGGACAAATTAGGAGTATATGGGGTGTTTCAGCCAATGGGAAGGGGTTTTCTTGGCCCCTTAGCCTGCTGGAAGAACCTATATATTTGGGAGGAGTGAGGTGATCACTGTTCTGTGCCACCTGGAAGGCTGTCTGGGTGGACGTGTGTTGAGCTGCCCAGGCTACTAGGTCAGAGTTTGGGCCTATCCCAGGTACATCTGGCTGCTGGGCTGTCCAAGGGCCTATCCAGAAGCAAAAGAGCAGCATAGGGTTGGGACTGCGGCTTGCAGTCCAACCAGAAGTGACAGTTCTGTCGGCCGGAGAACCTGTCGTGGTCGGAGGTAGAGGAGAAGCTGTCGCCACTAAGGGGCCAACCATCTTATTACCAGGGACCACAGTAAGTAGCAAAAGCAAGTACTGGAGCAGTATTTTCACCAACCAGGAACAGTGAAGAATCAGAAAACTTCAGCAGGTGCCAAGCCAGGGACTCGGGGGTGATGCTTGAGGAAGATACTAAGTAAGACGATTGGAAAAGCTCACAGGGTTCAATGGCAGTGAACCAGCAAGTCTAGTGAGAGAGACTGGGAGCTCAGTGGGCTGAGAATCTACAAGAAGGGATTGTAGAGGAAGTAAAGGGGTTTGTTACAACTTGTGTTAGGGACTGTTGCCATAGGAGACAGCGCTCCTACATATGCAGATGTGGTGTCTTGCTGGATGCCTTTCCCTGCATGATTGTCTACCTGTAGAAGTCTCTAATGCCGTGTACACACGACCGGACTTTCCGTCAGAGTAGACTCTGATGGTCTTTCTGAGGGAGTTCCGATGGAGCTTCGCTGAAACGGACTTGCCTACACACGATCACACCAAAGTCCGTTAGTTTAGAACGCGATGACGTATGACGGGACTAGAAAAAGGAAGTTCAATAGCCAGTAGCCAATAGCTGCCCTTGCGTCATTTTTGGTCCGTCGGACTAGCCTACAGAAGAAAGGTTTTCCTGATAGGAATTGAGTCCGTTGGAAAGATTTGAAACGTGTTCTATTTCTAGGTCCGTCAGAATTTTAGAAAGCAAAAGTCCGATGAAGCCCACACACGATCGGAATGTCCGACGTAATGATTCCGTCTGACCTTTTCTGCCGGAAAGTCCGGTCGTGAGTCTGACAATTAACATTGCAATTACCTAATGGTGTCCTGACCCTAACCCTCTCTCCCACAGTTCTGTTCAAGAGAAAATAAATCTTTTTGTATTCAAGAAGTGTTTGGTGCCCATGAATCCATCTTGCACTACACCCACCATGCCTTGTAACCCACTCTATATAGAAGGATGTCAGCTGTCCCTGGCTCTGGAGGTTCTCATTAGAGTAAAATAAGCCCGGCACCTTGCTACATTTGGCGCCCGAATGTGGGGCTAAGGCGTTATCCTCGCAGCAGTCGCCATAGCAACCAGCTACAGCTCCGGGATTTCATCTGGCTCCGTGGGAAAGTGGCAAGTAACATCTGTACTTCTCATGGACTGTGGTACTATGCATTCTAACAATGTGGGGAAGAACCAACAAGTCTCATGGCTCATGGGAGAGGATCAGCCTGGTCTTTTGACACTTACCGCCAGCACTGTGAGGACCTCCCGCTCTGCCGAGGAGAATAAGGAAGTGCTGCCATGTGTGCCTGGTTGTGGGTTGGAGAGAAAGATGGCGCAGTTTGGAAGCGAGATGGCGGATTGGAGAAAGTATGCTCCAGGCGTTGGTTTCAGCCTGAGTGATTCCAAACTTGTACTGACTGACAACAGAGTGCGGTACATACCAAAGGGCAGTCTTGCCCTGTATATGGCTGGAGGCTATGAGGCCTTGGGACTAATCTGAGGGAAGTGTTCTGGTCTGGCCACGCATCTGAGGTCTTGGATCGTCTGTGGACATTGCGGGGAACACCTGCTTGAAGTAGTCTCGCCAGCTCAACCTCCGCGGATACTGCAGGCAGATTGGGACAAGAATGTCGCTATCCCGGCTGGGAGTGATATCAAGAGTCCACCTGCCATCACCCGAGACGTGCAGGAAGCTGCTTTCCCTGTCTCTACGACTGCCCCAGGACCCAGTGCTCCTGTCGCTCCTCGAGGCCGCGGTCGGCCCAGCTGCTCACTCTAAAGTCGGAGCCACCGGGGAAAAAGAGTACCGGAGCCGGGTAAGCCTGCAAGGAGTGAAAGCAGTGTGCCTGTAGGGGAGGTAATACCTGTGGCCGTTAAGGGAGACAACGTGGCTGTGCTGGTTAAAGCTCGTGCCAAGCGCAACTACCTCCCGGCCAAAGAGTGCTCCACCATAACAAATTTAGACATCCCCTCTGATGGATTATCTGAACTATTTTTGGACACTTTATCCTGGACAGGGAAGTGGAGTGACAGTTATGAGGAGCAAATGTGTGAAGTAGAGGAGGATGAAGTTCCCATTGCTACTGCTGCTAGTGTAAGAATCGAGCTGTCTACCAATACAGCCTTATCAGTACGCATTACCAGGTCCTTTGAAGAGGATTGTTGGGCCAGATGGGTCCCCAAAGTTCATAATACTAAGCCTGCACCTGTGACCAAACCTGATTGCAAGCCAGATGTCATTGCTGGGTACCTGGTTCATCGTGCTCCAGCTGCACGGGTCCTACCCGGGTATGGAGCCTCGGTTGTCTAAGGTACACCAGATCATTATAAAGAAAGTGGCTGAGGAATACAGGTACCTGTATCCCTACATACCGCCTCACCTAGAAGAGGAGATTTTGGATAAAGAGACCCAATGGGTGGATGAAGCTGTTTCCTCCGGATCCCTCTTCAGATAGACTTTCCTAAACTGTCACCCAGGGTGGCCAAAAGGTACATTTCAGTGTTGCACACCTGGGGTTATGGCCGTAAAATTAATCTGGACAGTGTGATTATCCGCAGGCCAGACAAAAAGGACATTAAACACTTTGTTGCTACGGCAACTAAAAAAGGAGAAGATTTGAAGTTGCCGGATCCCAGGTACTACTGGTAAAGGCTACAATATTGCACTTGATTACCAAATCTTGTTGGATTACAAATGTGTGCTGTGTGGAGTTAAGGACGCTATGCTGAAGCCACTTCACTTTTGCACAAAAGTTGCACAAAAGTTGCCACTAGTGGAGAACATTCCCGCTGGCTGTACTGCCGAGATTGTGCTGGACTGAATTCTGCCAGCAGACACAGACACAGGGAGTGCCCACACAAGCCACATTGGCTAGTGCTTGAAGTTGTCAGGGTGCCTCACTCTGAAAAGTGACCTATGATATTCCGCAGGTTGTTGTTTCTCCAATTGATGAGGAAAATCTTCCAAGTCCCTGGCTGTCGTGTGGACAGACTGAGGCTACCATTGCAAGGGGACCTATGTTTCAAAGTGCGGTCCCTTGCACCATGGCCTGGCTGCTTGTTGCCTAAATGCAGCTGTGCATTTCTGTTCCCGGAGTTACCCTTAAAGAAGAACTGCTAAGAAATATTGTTCCATCCAAGTGAAAATTTGATGGACTGTGATACGTCAAGGGCTCTGGGGTGTTTAGCTAGTCAGGTAGAATGAGCTGTGGCAAAGGGGCAAATTCTTACCTTTTATGTGAATAATGGACTAATCCGTGCATCAGGACTGTTTACTTGATATAAAACACTACAGAAAGTCTTTTTTTTGATTAGTTAAAAAGGGGGTGGCATTCTCGGCTGAGAATGGGGCCCACTTTCATATGTATATGGTTCAGACCTATTATAGGGTGTACTTACACTGCTATGGTGTCCTTGGCTAAGGACAAGTAACAACTATGTAATCACTTATGTATATATTGCACCATGTTATTATAGGGATAAGATGCATTTGCATTGCTGTTTATTTCTCTTTCAGATGTTGCTGCCCTGGTGCGTCTTCCTTGGACAAGGAGAGATTCAACATGATGACAACGTTAACCATTTATACCCTTTCATTACTGTATTATATAGATAGTTAGGATAGAAGGTCATTCCTTATATTTCCTTCAATTATCTGAATTGTATGCTGCATTTAAAATTGTACCTAATTGTACATAATGTTGATATTTGACTACCCTGCACAGATTACCATTCCTTCATGTATATTTCATGTGGTAAACCATGTGCATGGTTTGCCATTGTTATTCTCTCCTTGTTTCCCCACCCATCCCAGTGTTTGCCAGGACATTCGCTCTCAGGCTTGAGAGCTTGCATTATTATTTTTTCTGCAAACTCCGAGATGTAGTTTTGTATGCAGGGGGAGTATATAGCACCCTGAAGTTTAGGCAGGGTTGCTCCTAAATTTACCTGCCAAGTATAGTTGCCTTGGCCAGTTGTTAGGGATTAATTTATTCACCCTAAGTCTGGAATTCAAGTGGATGTGCCACCAGCGCAAAAACTATTAATTGTGTCAGAAAATATAAAAAAAACATTAAAAAATTGGTTGCTGCAGTCAAAAATGCATTCCGCCAACAGGTGAAAAAAAAATTAGAATAAAGTAAAAATAGTGTTTACTGCGCTACCCCCAATATTTTATCATTAAATACACCAATTTCATTTTACCCGTGAAATAGATCATATAAGTGACATAAATAGAATATAAGTTGTGCACAATGATATATAGTTATCTCTATCACATACTATCAATCTTTATCATATCCATAAAAATAAATTATGCTTCAAAATAGCACCATAAGCACCAAGCTTATCCAGCAGTTAGAATGGATGAAGGTGTCGCCCTGTGTTTCCTATGCCGGCATGCGGTGCAAGCCTCGTTTTCACCCGGTTTGCGGTTCAAACCCCGTTTGGTGTAAAGTGGTGTATTTTATTCAATGATATGATATTGGGGGTAGCGCAGTGAACACTATTTTTACTTTATTCTTATTATTTATTCTGGAATTGCTGCGCTTCTCTCTTCTGTTGCTGGGTGGCCGGGTACCTGGTGACATTAGATAAGATAAGGGCGATGCAAGGACAGATTAGGAGTATATGGGGTGTCTCAGCCAATAGGCAGGGGTTATCTTGGCCCCTTAGCCTGCTGGGAGAACCTATATATTTGGGTGGAGTCAGGTGATCACTGTTCTGTGTCACCTGGACGGCTGTCTGGGTGTATGTGTGTGTTGAGCTGCCCGGGCTGCTAGATTGGATTTTGGGCCTTTCCCAGGTACATATGGCTGCTAGGCTGTCCAAGGGCCTATCCAGGAGCAAGAGAGCAGCATAGGGTTGGGACTGCGGCTTGCAGTCCAACCAGACGTGAGAGTTCTGCCAGCTGGAGATCCTGTTGTGATTGGAGGTAGAGGGGAAGCTGTCGCCACTAAAGGACCAACATCCTTATTACCAGGGACCACAGTGAGTAGCTGAAGCAAGTACCGGAGCAGTATTCTCACCAACAGGGGACGGCGAAGAATCAGGAAACTTCAGAAGGTGCCAAGCCAGGGACCCAGCAGGGAAGTGGGGGTGACGCTTGAGGAAAATAGTAAGTAAGACAATTGGAAGAGCTCACGGGGTTCAGTGGCAGCAAACCAGCAAGTCTAGTGAGAGAGACTGGGAGCTCAGTGGGCTGAGAATCTACAAGAAGGGGTTGTAGAGGAAGTAAAGGAGTTTGTTATAACTTGTGTTAGGAACTGTTATAAGACTGTTGCCATAGGTGACAGCGCTCCTACACATGTAGATGTGGTGTCTTGCTGGATGCCTTTCCCTGCATGGCTGTCTACCTGTAGAAGTCTCGGAGTCTGCCAATTAACATTGCAATTACCTAAGGGTGTCCTGGTGCTAACCCTCTCTCCCACTGTTCTGTTCAAGATAAAATAAATCTCTTTACATTCAAGAAGTGTCTGGCACCCATGAATCCATCTTGCACTACACCCACCATGCCTTGTAACCCACTCTATATAGAAGGCTCTGGGTGTTCTCATTAGACTAAAAGAGGCCCGGACTTTGCTACATAATTTATTCTCTACAGTGTGTTGTACATTATGTATTCCACACTGCTCCATGAAATACTGTACAGGATAGTTTGCAAACCACCTCACTCTATTCACTGTCCTGTACATAACATTCCCCACTTCATATATTATGCTGTACATTATATATTATATACTGCTCTGCTCTTTATGCTGTACAATATACAGCATACTTTACTTTGTATATTGTGATGGTTGTCAACTTAGTAGGTTTAAGGGACCCGCAAATGCAGCCCTTGAAATCACCAAAGAGCTGCATATAATGTTCAGCATATGTAGTGATAGAGAAGACTGTCAGGACTACTAGAGTTTAGAGAAAATGATGATTGTTCTACAATGTGTTGTTGGATAGTAAAGATATGCTGCAGAAGCGAGTGCAAGACTGGGGACATGTTAAATGAGGCTAGTAGAGCTACTGCTATTACTTCTTTACATATCAATGTTTCCAATGCAACAGACCACTGCTGAGGTCTGGGGGCTGCATTACAAGTGCAAAAGGGATGCAGTTTGTGCACCAAGGCTCTGCACTGTGCTGTACAATATATATTCTATACTGTCCCACTAAATACTACACATGATATTCAATACCTCAAACCACGTCACATTGTGCACTGTGCTCTATATGATTTTGTACACTACTCCACTCTGTACATGTGCTGTAAATTATACCGCTCCACTCTGTATGATGTTGCTGTACACTCCTCCACCCTTTACCATGATATACTCCAAAGCACTACACTCTGTACACCGAGCTGTAGATTATAACTCTCCACTCTGTATGATGTTGCTATACATTAATTACTTCACATTCCTCCACCTTGTACTGTGCATGATATACTCAAAAGCACTCCACTTTGTGCACTGTACTGTACATTATGCTGCGCACCACTCTGCTTTGTACACTATGCTGTACATGATATACTTTATACCACTCCACCTTTACTGTACATTATATAGTCTAATCTGTACACTACTATGTATGAATTTATACTTCACATCGCCCATACCTTTATAGTATGTAACTCTACACTTGGCTGGGACATTATATACTCCGCACTGCTTTACTATGTACACTGTGCTGTACAATATAAGCTCCATACTGCTCACCCTGTACTGTACAATATATACTTTACTTGGTGCTATACTGTTCATTATATAAAACATACTGCCAAATATCACCATATAACCGATAGCCGACCACCTCAAGTAAGAGTAGAGAGGCAAAGCGGCTCTCCTGCGCTTGATCATGTACTAGATACGTGATCCAGCACTTATGGGTAGGGGCCATGCACGCGCACAGTCGCTGCACCGGCTGTGCTGTGATTAGTCACAGCACAAGCTAATCAGTGGGTCCTGGCCAATGATTGACCACAGGCACCCGTTGATTGGTGAGGAGGATGACAGGACAGAGCTCTGTGAATGTAAGCCCCGGTTCACACTGTAGCGAACACAGACATCACATGCATGTGATTCGCACCTGCACTCCAGTGCCGATCACATAAGATGTCTGTGCAATGCGAGTTCAGCCATATAGTTTGTATGGCTGAACTCGCATTGGATTTGCACAAAAAGGTGCAGGGCCTTTTTATTTCCCGCATTGGAATCGTGGGTGTTTTCACCTATGCTATCTGATTCTTGTCCGAATCCACAGTTTGCACTGCGATCTGTGAACCGATTTGGGGGTGTCATTAACAATGTATTGACACCCGCAGCGGTTCACAGAAGGCAGTGTGAACTGCCTGCAGGAGAGATGCGATTCTGGAACTGGCGCTGGAATGGTACTGGTTCCCGCATCCCTACAATGTGAACCTAGGCTAAACAATGCAGAGCTCTGTCCTGTCAGCAGGGATGTGGCAGTTTTTGTTTCCCAGCAAAACAGGGGATAAAAACCAGCACATCCCTTAGTAAAAGCACTTCACAGTGAATGCTCCAAGCACTCTTAGGCACACATTTAACCCTTTGATCGCCCCAGATGTTAACCCCTTCCCAGCCAGTGTCATCAGTATTGTGTCAGTGTATATTATTAGCACTGATCATGCATTAGTGTCACTGGTTCCCACAAAGTGTCAGACTGCCCGCCATACTACCACAATCTCGCTATAAGTTGCTGATCACTGTGATTGCACTGCAGGAAAGGTGCACCCTATTGTCAGCAATGGAACTGTTCAAATTGGTGTGACGCTGACTTTGAGGTGCTGCCTTTGCAGTGCCGCACTGATTTGAAGAAATCGTTCCTGCACTATTTTTTACGATTTTAGGTGGGACTTGCATAGACATCTGTCACTGAAGTCGCAACCAACCGCCAACTTGGAGATTGTGCATTTTCAAAGTAGGATTCAGTGTGAACGGGGGCTTAGAGCCACTTTAATTAAAGTGTATCTCAGTTGCTGTCTGCGGCCCGTTGGGAAGATTCACCTGTCTCCTGCTGCCCATTGTCACAGAAAGTGAGGAGGAAATCCAAATGTTAGAGTTGTCCAAAGAACAAGAGGCAAGGGGAAACCTTCCACAGGGGTCCCCTCTTCTGGGGACAACTCGCTAAGAGGGGCATTCCCCTCACATTGGGAAATTTGTTCTAACATCCTGTTGTGTCTAGGGTGACCACATTTCCAAACTGCCATTACAGGGACATCCCACCCCCAGCATGCACCAGTCAGTGACATCACAAGGAGGCGTTGCCACCGCCCCTTACCTATTTAAGAAATGCCACTTGGCTTACAATGCAGTTAGCGTGTGACCGGGCTCGAGAGTGGAGCACTTTAGTGCCTTAGATAGAAAAAGCATTTGTTTAATGTGTGTTAGCCTAACATTGCAGTTGCAGGCAGCCACTTAGTTTCAAAGAGTGAAACTAAGTGGCTGCCCATTAGGGGCGCACGGGCACCGCCCCCCCTATCCATGTGTCCGGCCCCTAATCTACATGCGGGGCACCGGACGCATGGATTACAATGTTTTCTTCTTTTTTTAAGCACGTGATTAGAGCCTGAGGCTCTAATAGGCTTTAAAAAAGGGTGGGCTTGGGGTGCAGAGCATTGCACCCTGAGCCCACCCAGTTGTGTGACAATAGTGAATGAATATTAGCTATTGTCACACTGATTCTCCTGAGACCCGTTTCCTGACTGGCCGAAAGGAGAATCAATTCTATTGGCCTAGAAGGAGGAGGGAGAGGGAGAAGACGCAAGGCCGAAGGAGACACAGGGGAAGCCAGACTGACCAACCCACCAGCCGCCACTGTCTCCAGGGATAGCCCACCTACAGAGGCTCAGCAACATCCAGCACTCCTCGGCTCGGACAGGGGAGGGAGGAGGAGAGGAGATCGGAGTGTCATCCCAGGCAGGACATCTGCCTCCTAAGGTAAGGAGGCCTTCCGCTCCCGTCCATCTGTCTCCCGCGAGGGGGTTATGATTCTGGTGTTCCCTGCCTTCATGTCCATCTCCCGTGGGGGCCGTTGGTTTGACACCCCATCCCCATATTATTGAGCACCAGCCACCACTGCCCAATACTTTAGACTGCAAAAGGAATACAAATGACCTGAGGGATCTGGAGTAAAAATTGGAAAAAATGAAGCCTCAGTTGGAATCTAAAATGAGCTTCCCCTACTTGTTATGTACAAATCCATGCACAATGCAGTGAATGCACACATGCACAACTAAATTCAGCCATAGGGAACTAGTAGTACTTAAAGGGGTTGTAAAGGTTCATGTTTTTTCACGTTAATGCCTCCTATGCATTAACGTGAAAAAACATTTGGCGATTGCAGGCTCCCCAGCCCCCCCATTTACTTACCTGAGCCCTCGAAAGTCCCGCATCGAGAATGCGCTTGATGTCGGCCCGGTTTTCTCACATGTTCTCAGCTCTTCATTGGATAGATTGATAGCAGCGCAGCCATTGGCTCGCGCTGCTGTTAATTAACTGAGGGCCAGGGGTGCGGGGCCGAGTCCTGTAGTTGGCGGCTTATGGACGCCGGATACAGGACTTGGGAGCGCGCCCGCAAGCTAACCCCCCGGGAGAGCGCTTCCCAAAGGGGGTTAGCTTTAGCGGGGAGGAGCCGAGACAGCCGCCGTGGGACCCCAGAACAGCAGGATCAGGGCCACTCTGTGCAAAACAAACTGCACAGTGGAGGTAAGTATAACATGTTTGTTATTTAAAAAAAAAAAATCGAACTTTTACAACCACTTTAATGTACCTGATGTCTATAACACACTGAGGAGGAGGACTGAGCACTGGAGCATCCAGTATTCTGTCCAGGAGTCGTCATGACTCTTGGACGGGGCTCCGCGGCTGTAAGACACGCCGAACACTGGCAGCTGGGGGTGATGTCAGTGGCAGGAGGTGGGAAAACAAGGCTGGCTAACGCCAATGGCACCTCCTTTCTTAAAGTGCTGTGTTCCTCCAGGAAAGGCAAGGCGGCGCGCCGGGATGACGTAATCAGCAATCGATGCAGAATCACGAATGGCTGCATCGACTGTCTCAGTTTCCTTCCAGGATACTGTATTGTCCCGGAACGAAGGTGCCTGGGACCCAGGACAGACCTGCAAAATGCGGGACTGTCCCGGACAATCCGGGACACGTGGTCACCCTTGTGTCTTTGTGGAAAAAAGGGAAATTTCCACAATGGTACAGGGAGAGCTAAAAATATAGTGGGTTTAACCATTCCATGCTAATCTAAAATGTAAATAATAAAACATTTTCACTATATATACAATGTAAACGTGTCTAGCTGTAAACTCATCAGTAATCTGTTTTACTAGACTGCTTGAAGCAAGTGTACCAAAATTAACAAGTACCTCCTTTCTACCTAGCAACAAGTAAATCGCCTTTTTTATGACTGGGCCGCGTCAACCTCCTCTACCCTACTCATTTATCTGATTGGTTAACTTTCGATAGAAACAGCCAATTGGGTGCAGCCACGGCCTTAATACAAGCTTGGACAGACAATGAGTTTATGGAATGCACGGAACTCTTCCTTCTGAAATACCTCTGAATTATAAACAAACAAATGATACACTTGGGTAGAATGATAATGCTATCTAACCAGGTCTCCAATAAAAACTTCCGTTCACTTTACATTTTTTAGTAAACCCCACCACAAGTGTGACACTTGGTACATTCCTCTCCGTTATCTGAGGCTGACAGGACGGTGGCACTTAGAAAAAATAGGGGTGTTTAATAATAAAAAAAAAATCTATATCTGAACTCGCTAGCTACCGCCCGAGCAAAGTCTTTGCTGCATATGAAGGACGTGTGGTGGGGAGTGAAGTCAGTTCTTCAGATGAAGACGAGCTGAGCACCGAGGTGTGTGATGCTGGGTTTGTGTGGCTCCCCTATGGATCTGTTGTTTGGGATCGTCTAACCGGAAGTGAGGTGTCTGTTGATTTAGGCGCTTCCTGTTTTGGGGTGTTAGTGACAGCAACATCTGGGAAGGGACCGGGGACTGTGAGCGGAGCTGTGACTGAACCACCGGGGTAATGCTGATGGTGATGTGTGAGTGGCAGAGACATGATGTGTGCGGGATGGAGGGAGGGGAGCAGGCAGACACCCGGGGCTCTAATAAGGGGACAGTGCTGGGTGATGGGAGAGATCAGGGGATGCTTTATTTCTGGGGGGGGGGGGGGGGTCACACCTGACAGAGAGATTATACTGGAGGGGGGAGGGGACAGTGATCTGCATTACATGATCCCATCACCTTCATCTCTCACTTCTGATTTATTTGATTTGTAAATGTCTAAGTGATAAGAATGTGGATGTGTTCTGCCTATTCCTCTCCTATGACTTGGGGTGTCAGGAGCTCAGCATTCATCTTCTCTCTTATCACCTCTAATCTGTACAATTAGTGTTGGGGACTAAGTAGAACAGGCAAAACCTCTTTCCCTTTCTTCCTTTTTTATTTATTTATCTTTTTTTATTAATTTTTTTTATTTTTTAGTTTTGGATAGTGTGGACAGCTGTCAGGTTTATTTTGCAGTCTGTGCCCCTGTTAGGGCTCATTCACACTAGTGTTGATCTCTGTAAAGTGATTTGCATTCAGATCGCCCTTTAGAGAGCAGTGTACACCCCCAGCTGCTGCCTCTGCAGCTAAAGAGGGAGGTAATAGGTGGGGGGTAAAAGCACATCTCAACCTTGGGGTGTGAAAAAGCCCTTAGGGAGATTCACTCTCTATATGTGTCCTGTTTACTGTTATCCCTGAGAGTGACAGAAGTGATGACCCTCACTTATTGTATCTAAAATTGGGGGGGGGGGGGGGGGGGGACCTTTTGCTTTAAAGCGGTAGTAAACCGCTGGATGATTTTTTATTTCTTTTTTCTGACCTGAAAGGTAATGTCATAATGTGTTAGTATGCATCGCAACCGAAACTTACCTGAAAACAAAGACTTGCAACGCTGTCACCGCTGAAGGCCGCTTCCATCTTCACCCGGTCTTCCTTCTGGGCCTGTGGACGGCTGTGTGACTGGCTGGAGCCATGATGACATCACTCCATGCCGCCATTTACGGCACAGGACTCTGAAGGAATGGCCCCGATGGTCGTTCCTTCAGAGCGCATGCGCTGGTGACTTCATTGGCTGCATATACAGTAAATATCTCCTAAATGGTGCCCGTTTAGTAATATATTGCAGCTTAGCAATTTTTAGAGGTGATGGCTGCATTTTTTTTGCCCCCTTTTTTTTTTTTTTTTTTTGCCTTTTTTCACCTGGTGATCTGGCCAATAAGTCTATTTTTCACCTTCTTTTAACAGACCAAGCTGTCCTGCAAAAGTGGGTTAGAATCTTTAGACAAACGTTTTAAAGGAGAAGTAAACCTTTGGAAAAAGTTTTTGGGAAATCATGCCCCAGAAACTTTTAGCCATAATATGTTAGTATGCACAACGTATTAACACAATATGGTAGAATTACCTGACAAGTGATTCCCTTGGTCCCCCTGCTGCCATCTTCTCCTGTTCATTCTTTTTCGCTGGATCCAGAAAAAAAAAAGATCCCAATCTAAGGCCTGATTCACACCTATGCAGGTTGCATATTCAGGTGCATTTTGCGTTTTTCAATACACGTTTTTGATCCATTGAAGTCTATGGAACCAAAAACCATAAAAAAAAATCCCTGGCCCTTTCCATAAAGTGCACAGATGTGAACTACATCCATAGGAAACCATGTTAAATGGACTGTAGTTTGTTTCTTCAAAACTGAAAACGCACTAAAAGATGCATAGGTGTAAACCTGGCCTAAATGCCTTTTTTAGTTGCTGTAAGCTGTGGTCAGCTGATGTCTATCAGATGCCGATTTCTAAGGATCCAAAGAAGGACCAGCATCAGCAGAGGGGAGTGAAGGGGATCAGTGACCTTGGACTCAATAGAACTGCTGGATTTTTGGTTCTCACCAAATCTGGAAATGGCAGCAAAGGACGTGGAGAAGGGATTAGGATGAGTATATCTGGCTTCACTAGGTAAGTGGGGGGTACTTAGTAGAATGGTTTAGAGGGGTGTGGGAAAGAGGGATGGAAAAAATTATATATTCTGTGTGGTGAGGGACGTTTGCTTCCTGCCCCAAAGATGTAACAGGAAATTAGTGGAAATCTACCAAAGTAGAATTCTCCTCTTGGACAGGTGTCCCCATTGGAATATTTCTCCTTACCTCTAATACTGAGGTCAGTTTGCATTTCACCTTAATATTCTCAGCAACAATGGTCACAATTTGTCTAGAGATATACTTTGATTTTACATGAATATAGTAACTATTGGTCCTGCACCCTTCTTTTTACTCTTTTTAAGAGAATGTTAGAGGCAGGTGGGATGTTCTTTGTAGGACGTTTCATATCGGTATTAATAGAACCTGTTAAGAAACGTGATTGCTGTGCTTCCTGTTAACAGATGCTTCCTGCAGGTGCAGAGGATCACATGATCTGGTTAAAGCAATACATCTGCTTAGTCTTCAGCAGGGGTATGGTGCACATAGGGTTGATGAATACGGACGATTTGGGGAAATGTATAAACCTATGTAAATTTGGCAGCACTTTCCCGCACCCAGGGAACTGCAGTTGTGTCATACAGTCTGCCATACAAAGGAATGGCTGTATGTCCCTGTTCTCTTGTAAACGTGGTGCTTCATAGCATCAGCTTTTTTATCTGCCAGTGCGGTCCCATGTTTCTACACCTGAAACTTCTGTGTTCATGAAATGCATCGTATGTAAAAAGAAGCAGTGGCATTTAGGCTACTTTCACACTGAGGCGCTTTACAGGCACTATAGCACTAAAAATAGTGCCTGTAAAGCGCCTCTCCTGTCACTCCAGTGTGAAAGCCCGAGTGCTTTCACACTGGAGCGGTGCGCTGGCAGGACGCTCAAAAAAAGTCCTGCAAGCAGCTTCTTTGAGGCGCTTTAGGAGCAGTGTATACACCGCTCCTAAAGCACCTCTGCCCATTGAAATCAATGGGCAGCAGTGCTTTTTTTGGGCGACTTTAACTTTTTTGGCCGCTAGCGGGGGTCTAAAGCACCCCACTAGCGTCTAAAAAGCGACGGTAAAACGACACTAAAAATAGCGGTGCTTTACCACAGACGCCTCAGTGTGAAAGTTCCCTTACAAATGCATATCTGCATACAGCCATTCAATTGTATGGCAGAGTGTAAGCTGCACCTGCGGCTCCCTGGGTACCCAAAACCTTTAGAAATTTACGTTAGGGTTATAAAATGCTTATAATTGTCCCTGTGCATGAACCCTTGTTGTATGCGTGTTATTATGATGACTAATGTTTGCCAAGTAACCTTTTCTTTTATTAAAAAGAGGGATTCATATTTCTTCCTAATATTTGCCAAAAGTCAAGATTAAAGTGGTTCTAAAGCCTACAGCTTTTTTTACCTTAATGCATTCCTTACATTATTGTAATAAATTCTTAGGCATACAAGTTGATAGAGGAATCCCACCCATGGAGCCATTGTGTTTGTGGGGGTGTGGGACGCCGTCCCTGCTGGGAGAACACAGTGGTTGTTGCTAGCTACTATAGCCACTGGCAATAATCACATGTAAAAATTCAACATCATGCTGGTTGTACCCTGCCCAGATAGTCCGAACCATCTATGGCCGGCTTAAGGCTAGCCATACAGCCGTAGGACTAATTGAGAATAATCGAAGATTCCTTCATCCACTCTTCTGGCTTTAGAATTTGGACAGCTGCAGCACCCACAGCTGCTTGAATGCCCAAACAGCAACTACATCTAAGGATTTCAGACAATTTTCAACTTTGCTTCCTAGATTTTTTTTTTTTTTTTACTTTGTGGTGCCAGTGGGCTATAAATTGATCACGGTTCTCCTGAATAAGTTTCTACACTTTCCTGATGTCATGAATCATCTCTTGACTGTGTAGTTTACTGGACTGAAGTATACATACAAAGAGGGGAAAAAAGTATTTGATCCCCTACTGATTTTGTACGTTTGCCCACTGACAAAGAAATGATCACTCTATAAATTTAATGGTAGGTTTTTTTCACAGTGAGAGACAGAATAACAACAAAAATATTCAGAAAAACGCATTTCAAAAAAACTATAAATTGATTTGCACTTTAATAAGTAAAATAAGTATTTGACCCCTTTGCAAAACATGACTTAGTACTTGGGGGAGAAACCCTTGTTGGCAATCACAGAGGTCAGACATTTCCTGTAGCTGACCACCAGGTTTGCACACATCTCATGAGGGATTTTGTCCCACTCCTCTTTGCAGATCCTCTCCAAGTCATTAAAGTTTTGAGGCTGACATTTGGTAACTCGAACCTTCAGCTCCCTCCACATATTTTCTATGGGATTAAGGTCTGGAGACTGGCTAGGCTACTCCAAGACCTTAATGTGCTTCTTCTTGAGCCACTCCTTTGTTGCCTTGGCCATGTGTTTTTGGTCATTGTCATGCTGGAATACCCATCCATGAACCATTTTCAATGCCCTGGCTAAGGGAAGGAGGTTCTCGCCCAAGATTTGACGGTACATGGGCCCCGTCCATCATCCTTTTTGATGCAGTGAAGTTGTCCTGTCCCCTTAGTAGAAAAGCACCCTTAAAAGCATAACGTTTCCACCTCCATGTTTGACGGTGGGGAAGTTGCTCTTGTGGTCGTAGGCAGCATTCCTCCTCCTTTGAACACGGCGAGTTGAGTTGATGCCAAAGAGCTCCCTTTTTTTTTTTTTTTTTTTTTGTCTCATCTGACCAGACAGATGTTCATTAGCAAACTTCAGATGGGCCTGTACATGTGCTTTCTTGAGCAGGGGACTTTGCTGGTGCTGCAGGATTTTAGTCCATCACGGCGTAGGTGTTCCAATTTTTTTTTTTGTTTGTTTTGGTGACTATGGACCCAGCTGCTTTGTGATCATTGACAAGATTCTCCCGTGCAGTTCTTGGCTGATTCCTCACCGTTCTCATGATCGTTGAAACCCCACGAGGTGAAATCTTGCATGGAGACCCAGACCAAGGGAGATTGACAGTTATTTTGGGTTTCTTCCATCTGCAAAAAATCGCACCAACTGTTGTCACCCTCCCACCAAGCTGCTTGGTGATGGTCTTGTAGCCCATTCCAGCCTTCTGTAGGTCTACAATCTTGTCCCTGACATCCTTGGACAGCTCTTTGGTCTTGGCCATGGTGGAGAGATTGGAATCTCATTGCTTCTGTGGACAGGTGTCTTTTATACAGGTAACAAGCTGAGATTAGGAGCACTCCCTTTGAGAGTGCTCCTAATCTCAGTTCGTTACCTGTATAGAAGACACCTGAGAGCCAGAAATCTTGCTGATTGATAGGGGTCAAATACTTCTTTCGCTCATTAAAATGCAAATCAATTTTATAACTTTTTTGAAATGCATTTTTCTGGATATTTTTGTTGTTCTGTCTCTCACTGTTAAAATAAACCTACCATTAAAATTTATAGACTGATCATTTCTTTGTCAGTGGGCAAACGTACAAAATCAGCAGGGGATCAAATACTTTTCCCCTCACTGTAGCAAAGAGTGGTTTGAACAACTGTTTGTTTACTCCTGATTGCTCTGTACTGCCACATACAGACTGGAGTGTTGATGTATTTAATGTGAATGTACATTTTATTATAGACTTATGACCATGCTGTGTATTTATACCTGGTGATCAGAGGTGCCCTGTGGTTGGATGCATACAGAAAGTACATGTATAGCTTTCCCATTAGACCTCCCACACACAGACAGAAAAAATGCTGTTTTCAGAAGCGGTTTTCATTTTTTTTCTTGTACCTCCTGAATGCAGCTCTATTTCTGCCAATATGTCCATGCACATTGTGGTATTTAAGTTTGCATTTTAGAGTAGTATTTGGGGGCATAAAAAATGTCCCAAATCTGCATTCAAAGAAAAGTTGTCATAATTTAGGCACATGTATAGATCAACACGCATGCATGTACATTAAAGTGGTTGGAAACCCTAAACTTTTTTTTTTTTTTACCTTAATGCATTCCCTGTATTAAGGGAAAAAAATGTTTCAGGATTTGTATCACCTCCTTACCCCCCTTATACTTGTCTGAGCCCGATCTATATCTGACGCTGTGCCCGTCTGTAGCAGCTCTTTCCTCTTTTCCCCACTCTCATAGGCTTTGCTATCAGTCAAATTCTGGATGAGGCTGTATGTGTGCCACAATAGGAAGGGGCTTCCTACGGTGGCACACACTGAGAAAAGGAGGAGCCAGGAGCGCTGGAAGGGGACCCTACAAGAGAACTGGGGCTACTCTGTGCAATACCACAGATATTGGCAAGTGTGTACAGTATCTCACAAAAGTGAGTACACCCCTCACATTTTTGTAATTATTTTATTATATCTTTTCATGTGACAACACTGAAGAAATTGTACTTTGCTACAATGTAAAGTAGAGTGTACAGCTTGTATAACAGTGTAAATTTGCTGTCCGCTCAAAATAACTCAACACACAGCCATTTAATGTCTAAACTGCTGGCAGCAAAATTGAGGTAAACCCCTAAGTGATAATGTCCAAATTGGGCCCAAAGTGTCAATGTTTTGTGTGGCCACCATTATTTACCAGCTCTGCCCTAACACTCTTGAGCATGGAGTTCACCAGAGCTTCACAGGTTGCCATTGGAATCCTCTTCCACTCCTCCATGACAACATCACAGAGCTGGTGGATGTTAAGAGACCTAGTGCTCCTCCACCT
Source organism: Aquarana catesbeiana (assembly GCF_042186555.1). NCBI lineage: Eukaryota > Metazoa > Chordata > Amphibia > Anura > Ranidae > Aquarana > Aquarana catesbeiana. The sequence continues at coordinate 108,635,023 of NC_133334.1, forward strand.
TCCGTTTGAGGATGCCCCACAGATACTCAATAGGGTTTAGGTCTGGAGACATGCTTGGCCAGTCCATCACCTTTACCCTCAGCTTCTTTAACAAGGCAGTGGTCGTCTTGGAGGTGTGTTTGGGGTCGTTATCATGTTGGAATACTGCCCTGCGGTCCAGTCTCTGAAGGGAGGGGATCATGCTCTGCTTCAGTATGTCACAGTACATGTTGACATTCATGGTTCCCTCAATGAACTGTAGCTCCCCAGTGCCGACAGCACTCATGCAGACCTAGACCATGACTCTCCCACCACCATGCTTGACTGTAGGCAAGACACACTTTTCTTTGTACTCTTCACCTGGTTGCCGCTACACATGCATGACACCATCTGAACCAAATAAGTTTATCTTGGTCTCATCAGCCCACAGGACATGGTTCCAGTAGTCCATGTCCTTTAGTCTGCTTGTCTTCAGCAAACTGTTTGCTGGCTTTCTTGTGCATAATCTTTAGCAGAGGCTTTCTTCTGGGATGACAGCCATGCAGACCAATTTGATGCAGTGTGCGGCGTATGGTCTGAGCACTGACGGGCTGACCCCCCCACCCCTTCAACCTCTGCAGCAATGCTGGCAGCACTCATACGTCTATTTCCCAAAGACAACCTCTGGATATGACGCTGAGCATGTGCACTCAACGTCTTTGGTCGACCATGGTGAGGCCTGTTCTGAGTGGAACCTGTCCTGTTAAACTGCTGTATGGTCTTGGCAATGAGGTACCATGTTGAAGTTCCAGTGACCAGTATGAGAGGGTGAGAGCGATAACGCTAAATGTCACACACCTGCTCCTCATTCACACCTGAGACCTTGTAACAATAACGAGTCACATGACACCGGGGAGGAAAAATGGTTACTTGAGCCCAATTTGGTCATTTTCACTTAGGAGTGTACTTACTTTTGTTGCCAGTGATTTAGACATTAATAGCTGTGTGAGTTATTTTGAGGGTACAGCAAATTTACACTGTTTATACAAGCTGTACACTCACTAATTTACATTGTAGCAAAGTGTCATTTCTTCAGTGTTGTCACATGAAAAGATATAATAAAATAATTACAAAAATGTGAGGGGTGTATTTTTTTTTTTTTTTTTGTACTTTTGTGAGATACTGTATATAAAATATGTAACTTTTTTCCAAGCACTTTAACCACTTGACAACTGGGCACTTAAACCCCCTTCCTAACCAGACCAATTTTCAGCTTTTGGTGCTCTCACATTGATGACAGTTACTCAGTCATGCAACACTGTATCTTTATGAAATTTTTGTCCTTTTTTTCACACAAATAGAGCTTTCTTTTGGTGGTATTTAATCACTGCTGGGTTCTTTATTTTTTGCGCCGTAAAAGAAAAAAGACCGAAAAATCTGTAAAAAAAATACATTTTTCTTCATTTCTGTTATAATATTTTGCAAATTAGTAATTTTTCTTCATATATTTTGGCCAAAATTTATACCGCTACATATCTTTGGTAAAAATAACCCAAATCGGTGGATATTATTTGGTCTTTTTGAAAGTTATAGAGTCCAAAAGCTATGGTGCGAATATCTGAAAATTGATCACACCTGAATTACTGACGGCCTATCTAATTTCTTGAGACCCTAACATGCCAGAAAAGTACAAATACCCCCCAAATGACCCCTTTTTGGAAAGAAGACATTCCAAGGTATTTAGAAAGATGCATGGTGAGTTTTTTGAAGTTGTCATTTTTTCCCACAATTCTTTGCAAAATCAAGGTTTTTTTTTTTTATTTTTTTATTTTTTTTTCCACAAAATTGTCATATTAGCAGGGTATTTCTCACAGACCGCATATGCATACCACAAATTACACCCCAAAACACATTCTGCTATTACTCCCGAGTATGGTGATACCACATGTGTGAGACTTTTACACAGTGTGGCCACATACAGAGGCCCAACATGCAGGGGAGCACCTTCAGGCGTTCTGGAGCACCCAGGCCAATTCTGACATTTCTCTCCTACATGTAAAAATCATCATTTATTAGCTAGAAAATTACTTAGAACCCCAAAACGTTATATATGTTTTTTTAGCAAAGACCCTAGAGAATACAATGGCGGTCGTTGCAACTTTTTATCTCGCACGGTATTTGCGCAGCAATTTTTTTAACGCGTTTTTTTTGGAAAAAAAACTGTTTTGTGCTTTACAAAAACCAAAACAGTAAAGTTAGCCCAATGTTTTTGCATAATGTGAAAGATGAAGTTACGCCGAGTAAATAGATACCCAACATGTCACCCTTCAAAATTGCACGCGCTTGTGGAATGGCGCCAAACTTTGCTACTCAAAAATCCCCATAGGCGACGCTTTAAAATTTTTTACTGGTTACATGTTTTGAGTTACAGAGGAGGTCTAGGGCCAAAATTATTGCTCTCGCTCTACCGATCGCAGCGATACCTCACATGTGTGGTTTGAACACTGTTTTCATATGTGGGCGGGACTTACGTATGCGTTCGCTTCTGCATGCGAGCACACAGGGACAGGGGCGCTTTAAAAAAATTTTTTTTTTTTTTTTTTTTATTGTTCATTTTACTTTATTTATTTTAGTTTGATGCTTTTTTCCAAAAAAAAAAATTTTTGACCACTTTTATTCCTATTACAAGGAATATAAACATCCTTGTAATAGGAATATGGCATGACAGGTCCTCTTTACAGTGAGATATGGGGTCAATAAGACCCCACATCTCACCTCTAGGCTGGGAAGCCTGAAATTAAAAAAAAAAAAAAAAAAAAAAAAAGATCCTGGCTTCGATCGTAGCGGTGAGTCGGTAGAAGCACCGCAAGGCGGCGGGAAGGGGGGACGTCCCCTCTCGCCTCCCGTAAGAACGATCAAGCAGTGGAACAGCTGCTATGATCGTTCTCATGGTGTAGGGAATCGCCGGCTGAAAAAGCTGATATCTGAATGATGCCTGTAGCTGCAACCATCGTTCAGATATCTCCGCACAAAGTCAAGGACGTTGTATGACGGCCGGCGGGCGGGAAGTGGTTAAAACGCTTTTTTTTTTTTTTTTTTTTTTAACACAAAGTTGTCCATTTATACAATATTTCTACCACATAGCATGTACATGCCAAAAATGACACCCCAAAATAGATTCTCCTGCTCCTCCTGAGTACGGCGATACCCCATGTGTGAGACTTCCACAGCCTGGCCACATACAGAGGCCGAGTACAGCTGAGCATTGCAGAGTATGGCGGGGGGGGCATTGCAGAGTATGGCGGGGGGGGGCATTGCAGAGTATGGCGGGGGGGGGCATTGCAGAGTATGGCGGGGGGGGGCATTGCAGAGTATGGCGGGGGGGGGCATTGCAGAGTATGGCGGGGGGGGGCATTGCAGAGTATGGCGGGGGGGGGGCATTGCAGAGTATGGCGGGGGGGGGGCATTGCAGAGTATGGCGGGGGGGGGGCATTGCAGAGTATGGCGGGGGGGGGGCATTGCAGAGTATGGCGGGGGGGGGGCATTGCAGAGTATGGCGGGGGGGGGGCATTGCAGAGTATGGCGGGGGGGGCATTGCAGAGTATGGCGGGGGGGGCATTGCAGAGTATGGCGGGGGGGGCATTGCAGAGTATGGCGGGGGGGGCATTGCAGAGTATGGCGGGGGGGCATTGCAGAGTATTGTGGGGGTATTGCAAAGTATTGCACAGCATTGCAGAGTATTGTGGGGGTATTGCAGAGTATTGCACAGCATTGCAGAGTAGTGAGGGATGGCTGAGCATGGATGGATGGATGGATGACTCTGTGCAGCGCTGTGGGCACTACACATACAGCCCACAGCGCTGCAGACATCCATCCATCCCCCTCCCCGCTCACTGTGTACCGATCGGTACACAGGAGGGGAGGAGAGGAACCGGCGTCATAAGATGACGCCGGTCTGTTTACATGTGACCGCGCCGTCATTTGACGGCTCGATCACATGGTAAACGGCCGCGATCAGCGGCCATTTACCGGGATCCGTGATGCGCCGGGTCCCCTGGACCCGGCGGTCACGGATGTGTTCGTGTGCGCGCGAGAGGGTAATTCTGGGAGGACGTCATAGTACGCCCTCCCAGAGTTATCCAACCGCCCTTCAGCCGTCATTCGGCTATGGGCCGGTTGGTAAGTGGTTAAATCCAGTGGCCAGAATAAGTAAATATTGAAGCCAGTAGAATGAGTTTATGTGCATATGCTTCTAAAAGCCATCCACCTGTAAAACTTCAGATGGAAGTATTTTAAAGGATAAGTTTGCCTTTTGTAACATTTTACACCCATATTTAGGGTTCTGTGAATGAATAAACTACAAGTACCATCTACCATCCACTGCAGACAGCTTGTAGTTTTCAATGAATAAAGGGGGGGGGGGGGGGGGAGAGACAGCGCAGCCACTCTAGTGTAGTACGTTCCAAAAAATGTAAAATGGAAATGAGCCTGTTGTATCGTCAAAGCCCTATACACATGCAGTTGAATGGATGAGCTCCTATAGACACAGAGTCCGGATCACGGTGCCGCCTGCTGCTGGATGGGGAACTACTCTGACTGCCCAGCTTGAGTGATGTGCCTTGGCTTCCTCACTCCCAAAGTCAATGGCCGATGTATGGTGTTGTCCACCTGGTGTTCAGGGTCACAGGATGCATTTCGAGGGACCTTCCTCTTCCTCAGCTGAGCCCCTTTGGGCTACCCACTCTGTTTAAATAGCCTCCCAGGGGGCTATTTAACGGAGAGGGTAGCCCAAAGGGCTCAGCTGAGACAGAGGAAGGTCCCTTGAAATGCGTCCTGTGACCCTGGACACCAGGTGGACAACATCATCCATTGCCCGTGAGGAAGCCGAGGCACATCGTACAAGCTGGGCAGTCCAAGCAGTTCCCCATCCAGCAGCCGGCGGCACCACGATGCGGACTCTGTGTCTATAGCAGCTCATCCAGCTGCATGTGTATGGGACTTTGTCGATACAACAGGCTCATTCCTCCCCCTTGTTTCTATATGTGTTTTCAAGTATACACTTTTTAATCAACTTAAACTTATCAACTTATTTGTTTTCACAGATGGAGTGCCTCCTCCTTGCTGACAGCAGCACTCTTATGCCCCGTACACACGGTCGGACTTTGTTCGGACATTCCAACAACAAAATCCTAGGATTTTTTTCCGACGGATGTTGGCTCAAACTTGTCTTGCATACACACGGTCACACAAACTTATCGGAAAATCCGATCGCTCTGAACGCGGTGACGTAAAACACGTACGTCGGGACTATAAACGGGGCAGTGGCCAATAGCTTTCATCTCTTTATTTATTCTGAGCATGCCTGGCACTTTGTCCGTCGGATTTGTGTACACACGATCGGAATTTCCGACAACGGATTTTGTTGTTGGAAAATTTTATCTCCTGCTCTCCAACTTTGTGTGTCGGAAAATCCGATGGAAAATGTCCGATGGAGCCCACACACGGTCGGAATTTCCGACAACACATTTTTCCATCGGAAAATCCGACCGTGTGTACGGGGCATAAGTCTATTAGTTTCCTCTGTCTAGTTATAGGGCTACCCACTCAATAGCCCCCCTCTTTCTTTTGGTGGTCACCATTGTTTATTGTATGTTACATCAACATTGTAAATTCATCACCAACAAAATAAGTGTAGTTTTACATCTATTCATGAGTGGTTGAGTGCTGTTAGCAAAGTGCCACTCTTGGAGTAAGGCATCATCTTTCTAGCTTTGGACTTTTGTAGTTCTCAATGAACTGTGAAGGTGTAGGTGCTTTAGGCTTCATGTACACGGGACGTTATTCAACCTCTCCTGAAAGATTTAACTTGACAGCTAGAAACCAGCGTCTAAAAATGGCTGTTTAACTGCGTTTACATGCCGTGTTTAGTTGCGTTTAGCCGCGTTTGCGTCTACAAGCGTTTGAAAAAAATTATTATTTTTTTTTCAAAAACGCCTGTAAACGAAACGCTATTAAACGCGAGTTGCCACGTTTGCCGTTTGAAATGCCTCTAAACACAGCTTCTGAACACATTGTTTTGGGTTCCAAAAAAAAGCCTCTAAACTCAACTGCCTAGAAACTACTATAAATGACCCTGTGTACATGTACTGATAAGATAACATAGAGGAGAGTTCGGGAGCAGTTGAAAAAAATGCCCAACTGCTCCTAAACGTCCGTTTACTGCAGCAGTGTACATGAGGCCTTATAGTAACATGTTACTCCCGTATGAGCAGACAGCTGTACTGTTTGTTTTTGTAGGATCCTAACATTGCGGCCACGCTCTGCTGATCCCACCTGCAATACTTTAGGGCAGATTCACACTGTCCCGCTAATGTGCAGCTAACCCACAGTTTTCGTGTGGGTTAGTTGTGCTTTCTCAAACTTTTATGAGGTCCTGCATTTTTTTTTTCGCAGTTTCAGAATGCACGCCAAAACTCCTGTTTTCTGAAACCTCGGGACAGCATAGATGTCTATAGGAAAGTGCAGCTAACCTGCATGAAACCCGTGGGTTACCTGAGGTTTGCCCAAAGCACAGTGGGACCACACTGGGGAAGTATGAAGCTGCAATGTAAAATAAATGCGCTTTTTTTTTTTTTTTTTTTCTTTTTTTCCACGTGCAAAATGATGCACTGTTATTATCTATTGTTAATATACATACATATATAAAAGGTGAATTTAGCCTTTTAATATGCATGTGCCTTGGATTGGTGGACCTCTGTACACTTGTAGACATATCCCTGGTTGGGAAATGTTCTCTTGATTTGCAGCTTCCAAGTGTCCTTCCCAGTTTAGCAACATTTGTATGATTTATTTAGTCATAAAATGAGCAGCGTTTCTGCAATGGGCAGTCTACATAACAGCTATTTGATTTTTGACAGGAAATGCTCCATCATGGTGGGTTTGGCAAAGGCTCGCACATTTTGACGTTTTTATTTATTTATCAATTTTGACAAATTTTAGAGCTTACATAGATGCACAACAAAGAAGTCAATCTATTTTAGTTTCTTCCCCTAGTTCTCTTGTGTATTACAGATCAGATTCTGGATTGTGTGCAGCATTTTGTTATGTGGTATTACCTGTTTCCTACATTTCATGTATGCTGTAACAGGAGCTGGCAAACAATAAATGTGTGCTTGTTGACAATGGGCCTTTTCTTGTTTGCACAGCTAGCAAAGGCCGCATATGTTTACTTCTAAGCTGTGTAAACTGTACATTGTAGGCTTATCAGATATGCCATTAAAAAGAAATGGCCTAATTGAATTGTGTACATTTTAAAGGAAACAGAGTTTGTGGCACTGCAATTCCATTACATGTTTTATCTCTTTGATGGGGTTAAAGGCTGCAAGAACTTGTCACCCTTGTTCCCCAAGACACTGCTGGAGATTCACAAAGGCTGCAGGAAGGAAACGCTGTTCTTGTTGTCCCTGGCAATCAGATTCCAGCTTTCATTTTTTCCAGAGAACCATAGAAGTTAGAAGTAAAAATATAATTGGTTGCTGTGGACAGCAAGAACATTTTTTGTCTTCCTGAATGTGGCACACTATCTGTAGAGTTATCTGGTTCTCTTTCCCTGATCCAGAAAGCTTCAGCATCCCAACAAAGATGCTTCCGTGGCTTTAGTGAAAGTTTTGTGTAACCCTAATGAGAGGCCGTTATCAACTTAAAGCCCAGCTCTGGGGAAAGAAAAATTGCTGCTCCCCACACTGCTAGGGTTAAATGCTCATTTAGGTCTTTGGGGGGGCGCAAAAGCCGCCACTCTACCCCCCCCCCACGCCCCCCCTGTGCATCGGCAGCGGACTGTCTCCTGGTGTTTGGGGCTTTGTGCTCTGCATTGGATTTGATGAGCATTGGGGAGAAGAGGCTGTGGCAACCAGCTTTCAATTCTGAATGGAGCCTGTGGGAGCAGAAGATCAGATCGTAAAACTAATTTTCCTGGTCCCCA